>NC_141165.1:43162500-45662500 GCF_055505025.1 Bos grunniens
CATCTTCAAGACCAAAGCTTTCTCTCTTTATAGACTCCAAATCTCCTTCAAAGCTGCATGTGACCTTTTAAAAAAATTGTCTTTGTTCTAATTCCCCCAGGATAAAACTATAATGTGGCATTTAGCAGCACTCACTTAGAGAGATTCCCTGGGCTTAAATTCCAATGGTACCACTTCCTAGCTGTGTGAACTTACACAGCTTATGTACCATTTCTGTCTCCTACTTTCCTCCCCTGTGAAACAAGGAAAATGATAATACTTACCCATATGACAGCCGCTTTACTAGAGGTAAGCACAACAAGTGAAAGATTACTAACTCTACTGAAGCTGATGAAGTTCTAAAGAAGTTATCATGGAAGAATTGATGCTAAATTATTATTGTCATTGATTATTGAGTTGATGTTAGGTTAAAGTACTTGGCAAACGGCATATGCAATGTACTGAATACTATTATTATCACTATGAGTTTTCTCCTTGATGCTAGGAAGAACTAGGAGTAGAGATCCCTCATGGGCTGACTTTGTCCAGGACCTGCATGTACTTTTGGCTAGGGTTAGATTCCTCATGTGACCCTTTATATCCATGGTGCCAACACAGTACTTTGCAGAAAGTAGTGGTAAGATGTGCTTGTTGAATAAATTATTGAGAAAAGCCAAATAAGTGGGATACACAGTTATGGAACACTAGGACCTACATACACACACACACACACACACACACACACAAACACACACACACTCTTTGGACTCTGTGAAAATCCGAAAAGACATGCTTTCACCTTGAACTTAATTATATTTCCTTAGATGTCTTGCTGTGAGAAATAGAAACTGTATCAACAGACTTGTCTTATCAAAACGCATGGATTTCTGAAACATTTTCACAACTGATGGAAGCATTTGAGCAAATATCTTGACTTTTTGACTTATACCATATGAAATAGTTTGTTACATTTACAGTTATTAAAACATATTTCTTATAATGTACTGAGTATTTTTCTCCTACATTTTAGTATTTTGTTTTCTTAAATCTAGAAAGGTACCTCTAAATAGACCTAATTCTATAGAGAAGGCAAACATAGACTATATTTCAAAATGTGGCACAATCGTAGGCATATAGTTGGAATTCTAGAAATATCTATTTAAAAATATGCAATTCCACATACATATTATAGATGCTACTTGGAAATGATTATAGAACATTAAGATTAGGAGGGACTTTAGGTGTCATATGATTTAGGACGCTCATTTTATAACTTAAAACTGACAGCTCTGAAGTTATACAGTGAAGGACTGACAAAACTTGTCCTCACGCCCAATTCTCATGACTTTGATTCTAGTGATATCTTCTGCAAATGATCTGAGTTTTGTGTGGAGAAACTGACATATCAGTAAATACTTGTAATCCAATATAACACTGGTGTACTGGAGGAATGTGTGACAGATACTGAAGTGCAGAGTAAAGGATTTCCGACCCTGTTGGGAGTTGGGGAGAAAATGCAATGGAGCCTGTGTTCTTCACAGAAAAGGTAGTGCTAAGGGTGCTTCATATCATCAGGAGGAGTCTGATGGGTGAGGGCCACGGAATAAGGTGAGAGTGAAGGGTTGGAAGGACATGTGAGGCAAAAGGAATGGAAAGTGCTAAGGTTTGGAAACATGAAAGAACAAAGTG
Source organism: Bos grunniens (assembly GCF_055505025.1). Taxonomy (NCBI): domain Eukaryota; kingdom Metazoa; phylum Chordata; class Mammalia; order Artiodactyla; family Bovidae; genus Bos; species Bos grunniens. The sequence continues at coordinate 43,164,169 of NC_141165.1, forward strand.
TCACGGAGTAAGGCAGGCCAAAGAGTATTTTACATATGGAAGGAAATTTCTGGAGATTAAACTTCAAAGGATGGCATCACCATGACCAGACCATAAGGGACTCCATACAACACTTTATCTTTGTTCTTTAAAAAGTTTGATCTTTGTTCTTTAAAAAGTAATTAATTTTAAAGGAAAAAAAAAAAAACTAGCTTGATTAGGTTTATGCTATAGGAGGATTATTCTGGCTGTAATGAATGCATTTTGAAGGCAAGGCTGGTCTAGGAAACATATCTTTGTTTGATCTTTGTTCTTTAAAAAGTAATTAATTTTAAAGAAAAAAAAAACTAGCTTGATTAGGTTTATGCTACAGGAGGATTATTCTGGCTGTAATGAATGCATTTTGAAGACAAGACTGGTCTAGGAAACATATCAGGAGCTACTTAAGCAAATCAGGAAAAAGATGATGAGTATTTGAACTAAGGCAGTGGCAGGCAATGGGATTGGAAAGGAAGGGCAGGTTTGAGAGGGCCTTGGGATATAGAAACCAGTTCTGAATATTCATTGGAAGGACTGATGTTGAAGCTGAAACTCCAATACTCTGGCCACCTGATGTGAAGAACTGACTCATTGGACAAGACCCTGATGCTGGGAAAGATTGAAGGTGGGAGGAGAAGGGGACGACAGAGGATGAGATGGTTGCATGGCATCACCGACTCAATGGACATGAGTTTGAGTAAACTCCAGTAGCTAGTGATGGACAGGGAGGCCTGGTGTGCTCAAGTCCATGGGGTCGCAAAGAATCAGACACAAATGAGCGGCTGAACTGAACTGAAGATACTTTTGTCATTTTTGTTTTTTTAATCTCAATAAGTGATACCTCCTTGTTGCAATATTTATGACTTAAGACTTTTTCATGCCCATCTTTGGTTTCAGGTGTATCCCTTGGTGATATGATTGTGATACTAAATAGGAAATTGATGCTATTGCTTCTGCCTCCATCTTCCCAAATGTGTGGGGACTTCTCTTTCATGTGTTGCAGTGGAAACACTGTAGATCAGAAAGAGGGACGGAAAAGGTTCATGTTTGAAAATGATAAAAAGGGTGGCATTGGAGACAACTATAGTGAAATGTGTTGAATATTCATTGTTGCCATTGGACAGTATCTCAGAACCTTGAATGGTGGAGATGTTATTACACGGAGAAACTCAGGATGGTTTAACTGCAAGGCTTCATTCAATGCTTTCCTAAGTATTAATTGCATATAATAATGTTCCCTTATCATAGGTAAATGTAAAACTGATTCACAAAAAAATATTTTTCAAGATTTCAAAGGACATAAAAATCTGTGAAGTATAATATTTTTTTACTTCTTAAATGCCCTTTTTTCTAATTCTGCCTCCCAATATTATCTACTATCAATGGAGCTTTGTATACATCATTTTTGGGTATGTTGATAAATTAATAAGCAAGTAGTTTTTTCGGGGCCCATATATTAACCACAGATTTTCTGTGTAATAAATGTATTTATATAAATATTTGAATAATTGTTTTAAATATGCTCAACTAATTTGTTGAAATAATTTCAATGAATTGAAACTGCTAGGACTATGTGTTCTTGGTCACTCATCTGTGTTCAACTCTTTGCAACCCCATAGACTATAGCCCACCAGGCCCCTCTGTCCATGGGTATTCTCCAGGCAAGAATACTGGAGTGGGTTGCCATGCCCTCCTTCAGAGGATCTTCCTGACCTAGGGATCGAACTCACATGTCTTATGTCTCCTGCATCGGCAGACATGTTATTTATCACTAGCACCATCTAGGAGGATATCTAAAATTTATATTTTGAGTCAAAACTGCAGATTTATCCCTAACTGAAGAGACAGTCCTCATCAATTTTGTCTTCCAGTGTTTGAAAGCTGTTTTCTAAAACTGTACAAACATTAGGTTTTTGATCTTTGACAATGTGATGACAAAGATGTTGCTTTCCTTCAGTTATTGTTCAGCTCAGTCATCTTTATATATGCTTAATCCTGGCTAGTGATTTTTTAAATTTCATATTTATCTGTGTTCTTCCTCTGGAATATTAGTGTTTTGTTATTGATTTCTAAGAGCTCATTCATGACTAAGGATCTTTACCTCTTAACCATTTGTCATGCACTGCAAATAAAATACCATTTTTTTGTTGTTGTTGTACAGAAGTTCTGTATTGAAATATAATCATGCTCTATTTCTTTAATGTCATCTTACGTCAAGGCCAAGCCCAATGTTAGTGCTAAATAGAGTTTGCACTTCTGTTTCCTCCCATATTATTTAGCTCATATTTTTCACACCATTTATCCCACTCCAGTGTTTTTGCCTAGAGAATCCCAGGGATGGGGGAGCCTGGTGGGCTGCTGTCTCTGGGGTCACACAGAGTTGGACATGACTGAAGCGACTTAGCAGCAGCAGCAGTATATATCCTAGTATAATGTGCCATGGCAATATTGTTCTCAAATGGAAAAGCCTTTGCATCTGTGGATTTGAAATCATAAATTATGAAATTTTTGTCATCAAAACATAGCTTTGAGCAGTTCGGTAGTTGGGGGTATTTTGATTGTCTCTTATTTTTACCATTTAGATCATGAGTTACACTCTGATGCCATCCAGAGCCCATGTTGAAAGTGAGAGTGTTAGTCACTCAGTTGTATCCAACTCATGGCGACCCCATGGACTGTAGCCCGCCACACTCCTCTGTCCATGAAATTCTCCAGGTAAGAATACTGGAGTGGGTTGCCATTCCCTTCTCCTGGGGATCTTTCCTGTCAGGGATCAAACCCAGGTCTCCTGCATTGCAGGCAGATTCTGTACTGTCTGAGTCACCAGGGAGCCCAGAGCCCATGTTAACTAGTAAAAACAGAAGATATTTGAGAGTCAACTCTTAAATCAGAATAAAATCATTTTTCAGATTGTTTAAAACAGTATTATGGATGTGCCTACTATTTGCGACCGCTAGGCTCACGTCAATGCAAAATGATGCTATATTAAAAACATGTTGTTTAAAATGATTTAACTTGCTAACATGTCATAGAACCTCATCAAGCTCATAAGAATTATATAGCTCAAAATTTAACCTAGTAATTTTCTGATCTGAAATCTTCCATCTTTTTTAATGTTTCTCAAAAAGATAGAAAAGCTGGAAAAAATTTCATTTGGGTGGGATGTCAGGAAGTAAGATTCAATCAAAGACTCTTGAGAATGTTCAAGATAAAACTGAAGATGAAACTGTTCCAAAAGCTATTTTGAGTAAAAGATAAACCTTTATTTTAGCATTGGTAAGGGGTAGTTTAAACTGCCTTAAATGATAACAAAACAAGAGGAAAACACTTTATACAAGTCTAGAAGGCCATACTTAAAACTCATTAAAATTTGCTTACAGAATCTTCATAGATTTTTCAAGCTTTAACAAAATGACAAGGCACTTCTCGAATAGGCCAGATGACTGAAAAGGTTATTGAGATAGACCTGTCTCATACCTTACAACATAACACTCATGATATATATTATTTTATTCTTTTAGAAAGTCAAGACATACAAAATGATTGGCAGGAGTTTTTTATCAGAAGAAAATCTCTTAGAATGAGAAATGAATGCTTCTTTCTACACTCAGGCTCCCTGGCTACATAAAAGTATCCATGGAAACCCTTACCTGTTGAAATTCTAATATGCATACACAAGGTTATTTTCTTTTACATTTTACTGCAACAAAAATGTGAATAGAATGGAAAGCATCAAACTATTAGAAAACTCTGAAGCGTTATATAATAGTTCTAGACAAAAAGCCCATTATATTTTAATAGTTTTTACTTGGCACAAGACCAAATGACTTTTCAGAATATGTTCATCAATAGATAAAATAAGGATAATTAGATGTCCCATCATACTTATGGAAACAAATTCACAATTTTATTTTTGTTTCAGAACCAGAATTGATGCACATTCAATTTAAATAAAATTTCACCATTTGCCAGTCAAATAAAAAGTGTGTTTAAAATAAGGAGATCCTTCCTAAAGCCTCATAAAGGGTAGATTGCACTTGGGTAAAGTAGGGAAATTGAAGAAAAGGAGCTAGAGAGAACTGATGCTTCCAGTGGAGCGATGGCTATGGTATTTAGGCAAAGAACTTCTGTAATTGGCAATTTCATACAATGAAGAAACTGTGGGAATAAGTGAAATTCACCCAAATGAGAACAAGCAAAGACTAAATATTCAGGACTTGCTCTAGCAAAGGAGTTCATTACAGTCACTTGTGTCTTAGTAGAGACTCAAAGACAGGCACAATGGGAAAGGTTTAGAGTGAAGAAAATGGAAGGTTTTTTTTGGATGCTGATGGTGGGGGAAAGCTGGAGGTGGGCTAACAAGAAGTAGGACATCCTACACAATGGGTTAGGGGTACATATTAGGCTTTCTCCCACTGCTGCTGCTGCTAAGTCGCTTCAGTTGTGTCCGACTCTGTGCGACCCATAGACGGCAGCCCACCAGGCTTCCCGTCCCTGGGATTCTCCAGGCAAGAACACGGGAGTGGGTTGCCATTTCCTTCTCCAATGCATGAAAGTGGAAAGTGAAAGTGAAGTCACTCAGTCGTGTCCGACTCTAGCGACCCCATGGACTGCAGCCTACCAGGCTTCTCCGTCCATGGGATTTTCTAGGCAAAAGTACTGGAGTGGGGTGCCATTGCCTTCTCCGAGGCTTTCTCCAGGGGGTTCTAATTTCTAAGCGGACACAGAGTTATTAATAAAGTCCCGATCATCTGGGGCCAACTGCTACAGAAAATGTGGTTTAGCTTCCTGGACTAGTTGCGGCAGGTTGTGGGTCAGAGTTCTGTTTTTACATATCTTCTGGCTATTGTCTGTTTGTATATTTAGCCTTTTGAAACCAAAGGCTGGTCAGTGATTTCACTAACTAGCTAAAAAAACCAGAGTCCCAAGGCAGCCATATAAAGAGTAGTGAGCTGAGGATAGGAAAATGAGTAAAAATAAGAAGAGAAAGGCCACAGAAAGAAGAGAAAATTAAAAAAATGGAAAGAAGGGTAAATTGCAGTTTGGGAATAGGTAGAGATAAGAAAAAGAAAAAAATAAAACAAACAGGTTAAGTCTTTTTTGCGCCTCTCTTCTGAAAGGAGGCAATTATTGTGTAATGATGGATTTAGTAGGTCCATGCATTTTAGATGAATCAAGATTGGGGATATCAGATACATAGGATAGGCAATGTAATGAAATATGAAAACCTTTTGATATTTTAGTAAACATGTTTTAACAGTGAACCAGTGTTTGTGTACCAGGGCTATTTTTCAAAACTAGATTAAGTTATATATTTTTCAAGTCAGCCTTAGAGATCAAAATGTCTTTTTATCAAGGGCATATGGGCAAGGGAACAGGCACATCTACCATGGAGTGTTCAGGAGTCCTTTACTGTTTTATGCCTCAGATCTTCTGCCCAAACTTCCCACAGCTCGCTCTGGTCCTGCCGATCTACATCATTCTCTGTTCCTGAGCCCATCTGTGCTATGTTGGCAGCTGAAAGTTCACCTACTCTCTCTCTGTCTAATGTATGTTTTTTTTTAAAACCCCCAAACAAAGAATACATTTATTAATTTCACTTTTGCACATGAAAAGTTACCACATTACAGGTGATTCTGGAGTGGGGGAAACTGAACATACCTGTGAGGGGCCTCAGGTCTAGGGCCAGAGTCTGGAATGAATGCCAGGGTGGCTCCAACAGCTACTAGCAGAGAGAAAGGCGGTAGCACATTACACCTACTCAGTTCTATTCTCTACACAGAGAAGTAGAAAACAATTATTTTCATTATCTACATATTTTTCATTTTGAAAGCATTCTTTAATTTTTCAGGATGTTTTTTAAGGGAAATCTGGTTCTGCTTTATAAATGTCACATGAGTCATATGGACAGTAGAACAATGGAGGAAATTACCGATAAGATATGCTATTTGGTTAATCATTCACAATTGATTTTTTTCCCCTTAATTTACCACATACTGGTAATTAGTAACGTTGCCTTTACATACCTCATAAAATCTGGGCCCTAAATTTCAGGGTAGTTCATGGCTCAAGGGGCATTTCATTTGTGTCCTTTCTATTTATGTGTATCAAAGACTTTAAACACACAGGCTCAGCCTTGTCATACATTTTATACAAATCCTGACTGGGCCTGTGAGTGTAGATATCTACTTATTTTATTTAGTAGATATAGTGGAATCGGCTTGGTTCACAGAGCATCTGAAATAGTTGCCTTCATACATATTCACCAGTCATCTATTTTCCTTCCAAACCTTACTGTATGACAGTTTTCTGTTATGATTTCTTGATTGTCACCTGAGCTAACCCCCAACACAATTTCAAGTAATGGTTCTGCTCACCTTTGTCATGTACCTTATTATGAGAGATGAAGGAAAACTCTGTTCTTCAAATATCTAGCTACTGGATCATATCATTATTAAACAGATCTCCCTGAAGCCACAATTCAGGTCCATAAGAGATGGCGACTGACCTGCATCTCTCAACAGCCAGCCTCAATTAAATGTGCAAGTGATTTCCAACCAGTCATGAATGTGACTTCACAGCTTCCCTTATACACGGGATGAAAGTAGACCTCCCTTTGGATTATCTATTGATCCTGGTCCTGTTTATTCTTTGCTCATTACCATTACCCCATTAGCCTACTGTACAGAATTATCATAGTATTTGTGTTTATGGGAATGACAAGGATATGTCCAAGGGAATGAGTCGAACGGCCATGTACTCTGTACACACTCTAGAGACAAGATTCATGACACAAGAGTTCAGATCTTGGCTTAGACAGTGGCTAGCTATATAATTTTGGAGAAGGCAATGGCAACCCACTCCAGCACTCTTGCCTGGAAAGTCCCATGGACGGAGGAGCCTGGTGGGCTGCAGTCCATGGGGTCGTGAAGAGTTGGACATGACTGAGTGACTTCCCTTTCACTTTTCACCTTCATGCATTGGAGAAGGAAATGGTAACCCACTCCAGTGTTCTTGCCTGGAGAGTCCCAGGGACGGTGGAGCCTGGTGGGCTGCTGTCTATGGGGCTGCACAGAGTTGGACATGACTGAAGCGACTTAGCAGCAGCAGCTATATAATTTAAGAGGAGTGATAGTTTGGATCTCTTTCTTCAGCTATAAAACATAAATTGCAATTCTTCTATCTTAATGGTATTATAAGGATTTAACGCTGGACTCAGTGGTAAGGAATCAGCCTGCCATCACAGGTGATACAGGTTCGATCCCTGGGTCAGAAAGGTCCCCTGGAGAAGGGAATGACAATGAACTCCAGTCTTCTTGCCTGGGAAATCCCATGGACAGAGGAGCCTGGCAGGCCAGAATTCATGGGGTTGCAAAAAAGTCAGACTTAATGACCAAACGAGATAATAAATATAATGTAAGATAAAGGTTCACAGAGCATCTGAAATAGTTGCCTTCATACATATTCACCAGTCATCTATCTTCCTTCCAAACCTTACTGTATGACAGTTTTCTGTTATCATTTCTTGATTGTCATATGAGCTAACCCCCAACACAATTTCAAGTAATGGCTCTGCTCACCTTTGTCACGTGCCTTATAATAATTATACATTATGTATAATGTATATAAGATATCAAGTACAACTTAAGTAATGAGTACTGTTGGTACTTTATCCCCTTTGGTAGGAAAGAAGACCTCCTGAAATTTATTTTTAGTACCCTATACACATTCTGTTTAAGATTCTATAGCTGGATACCTATTGATACATTATACATGTAGAGTTGATTTTTGTTATTCATTGTTAGTGTCTATAAAGCCCCTGTGAATACTGAACTGGCAAATAATGAATGGTTGCTCTTGGGGGAAATGCAGAGTTAGATTCCTACAAGCCTCTAGTCACAACATTTTCATTAATTGACCAAAACACAACCTATTGTTATGAGTATTTTTGTTTAAAGACACCTCGTTTACTGTATATTGCTGGTTCATTAACATTGAACTCACAGCTATAGCACTATAACTCACTCTTAGAGAAACATCTAATACACACATTTTCTCTGTAAGGCACATCACACTTAGGAACACTGGATAGCACTTCAGCCCTAGGCGTGGTGGCCATTTTAAACAATGAAATCACCGACAAAAGGCAAAAAAATAAATAAATAAAAAGCAAAAATATAACATGAAATAGACTGCAAAAGGGCACATTTAAAGTATGAGAGCCAAAAAAAAGAGAGCAGAGTGGTTTTATTTGACATCTGCTGAGCTGTTCAAGTTTTTTGCCACCCTGCACTCATCCACAAATGACTGCAGAAGCACCATCTTGGGATATTGATTTGGGAGTTAATAAATAAATTTTAGTGAATAGGCAAATTCACAAGTGTGGGCTCCACAACTGATGAGGATCTAATATATTTACAAAAATATATGAACATGTTGTATGACAGGCAAGTTTTCCTTTTGCTACTAAAAATACATGAATATTGTTGTCAACCAAAGGTGTTTATACCAAATATTGAATTTATACTGAACTTCTATGATGGTGTGCTTCTTATGCCATTTCCTTGGCTGGACTCTGATTTTCAGTTGAGCTATGAGTGTGCACTCAACGAAGTGGCACAGGACACTATGCTCAGAAGGTCCCACACTGGTTTTAATCACTGTCACCATCTTTAGATCCTGAGAATTTTTGAACAAAGGGCTTCACATCTGCATTTTCCACTGGGTCCTGCACATTATCTAGCCAGCCCTGACTAAGATAACCAGTGAGGGTCATTTTTAATTTTCTGATTTCTAGTAGAGCTGTGGCAACCCATAAATGCCACAGCATCAGGAAAAGAGGACTCTAGGATCCAGAGACGATGAGAGACAATTCACAGATATGAGGAAACTAGGAAAAGGAATTCTTTAACTCTGATATGAATTGCTCAGCTAATTCTCATGAAAGTGAAAGTGTTAGTTGCTTAGTCTGCCCAACTCTGTGGCCCCGTGGACTGTAGCCTGCCTGGCTCCCTTGTCCATGGATTTCTCCAGGCAAGAATTCTGGAGTGGACTGCCATGCCCTTCTCCAGGGGATCTTCCCGACCCGACCCAACCCGGGTATCAAACCCGGGTCTCCTACATTGCAGGCAAATTCTTACCATCTGAGCCACCAGAGGTTAATTCCCATACTTAATATGTATAGAACTGACCAGAGTGAGCACAGCAAATGCTTTGAGAATTTACAGTATGGACCACCCTCCAGGTTCCAGACTGGCCCCTAGTGATGCACAGAAGTCAACCAGAACAGCGCTGTGGACTCTGAAGACTAAAATGATACTGAAAGCACAGCCCACAAAAAGCAGGTCAAGACTCACAGCTTCAACATAACCACACTAATTGCTTGCTAAGACAAAACAATTCAGTATTCTCCAGAAGATTTAATAGGACTCAGAGTCTCATAACACAATAGTCAAAATAATGAAGATACAGGAGAAAATGCAACAACCTTCAAGGGAATACACTTGTATGTGAATGACATCATTTGACTCAAACCACACATAATTAAATCTTTTAGGACTTTAATACCATAAAACTTAAATCATTCTGTAACAAATATTTATTGAATGCCCAATCCACCAAAAAATACATATTATATTCAGATTTATCATAATTTCCCCAGATTTTATGCTTTTTAATTTGTTACTCTTTGAAGATCGATACAACTTTCTGAAGCTTCTGCTTTTGCCTAATTGAGAAATTCTGAAATGCTAAGCTTGTTAAGTTTGCCAACATTCAGATATAGAAGTCTATTAAAAAAATATTTAGAAGGATACTGTACAAAAAGGAAGACCTTGGTCCTTAGACTGATCAAGTCTGTTGACTGGTTGTATCTTTCAGAGAAAAATTCCATGAATTATACTGTGTGCCCCTGAAATCAATGGATTTACCTTACTACTTTAAAACTATATTCCTTCCTGGTTTCTTTTCCTACTCCTTAAATTATACCCAAACAGGCACATATGAATTAATGATTGTTGCGCTCTATTAGTAAACTAGAAGCCTCTAGATCCAAATACAGACTAGCTTTATCCTCTATGCCTCTTTCATTGGCGTTCTTTTCCAATATGGCAGGGTATAATGTCCTTGGAGAAGGAAATGGCAACCCACTCCAGTATTCTTGCCTGGAGAATCCCATGGACGGAGGAGTCTGGTGGGCTACAGTCCATGGGGTTGCGAAGAGTCAGACACAACTGAGCGAGCGACTTAATGTCCCTGGATCCATTTTTTTTTTGTAATCAACATCACTACTTTTTCCATTTTCTAATGACAAGTCTATTTCATCTTCTCTTATTTGTTTCTTTTTTACTTCTTTCCTTAGCTCTCTTTTTTCTTTTTTCTATTTGGGATAAGTGGTTCAACTTTTGTACCCTTTTTATTATAGGCAACAAAATCATAAATTTCCTTTTAGAGCTTGAAACAGATTTATTCATTTAATAAATACTGAACACCTAGTATGTGCCAGACACTATTGGCAGGCTTGTGTGCATCAGGTATGAAACAAAAATCCTCATTTTCATGAAGTTTACAATATTGGACTCTGTGGGGTTTTTAAAGCTATTTTTATTGTTGGTCTCATAATGGCACCCCACTCCAGTACTCTTGCTAGAAAGTCCCATGGACGGAGGAGCCTGGTGGGCTGCAGTCCATGGAGTCGCTAAGAGTCGGACATGACTGAGCGACTTCACTTTCACTTTTCACTTTCATGCATTGGAGAAGGAAATGGCAACCCACTCCGGTGTTCTTGCCTTGAGAATCCCAGGGACGGCAGAGCCTGGTGGGCTGCTGTCTATGGGGTCGCACAGAGTCGGACATGATGGAAGTGACTTAGCAGCATGATGGCAAGGAGAAATTTTATTTATTTAATTCACAGACTCTGTTTTTCCAGATGTCTGAGGTTGCAAAATGACACTAACTTGATAGAAAAGAAGATATCACGTACTAAAGACTTTTTTAAAATTAATAACAAAATGTAATCTATAGCAGCATAAAAATTCTGGATTTCTTAAAAGATTTTTTGAACTCAGATGTTCTTATAAGTAAATAATTGTTTAAACCTCTTATCTTTTTCACATAAATGAGGAGAACACACAGGGAGCAATCTCATTTACCATCACAAAGAATAAAATACCTAGGAATAAACCTACCTAAGATGGCAAAACACCTATATGCTGAAAACTATAAGATGTTGATGAATTAAGTTGTATTGAATACAATACAAACAAATGGAGAGATATCACATTCTTGGATTGGAAGACTCAGTATTTTTTAAATGGCCACACTACCCAAGGCAATCACAGATTTAATCCAATACCTATCAAATTACCATAGCATTTTCACAGAACTAAAACCATGTCAAGATTTGTGTGAAAGCACAAAACACCCTGAATAGACAAAAGAAAGAAGAACAGAACTGGAGAAATCAGGCTAACTTCAGACTATAGTACACAGCTACAGTAATCAACACAGCATGATACTGGCACCCAAACAGACACAGAGATCAATGGAACAGGACAGAAAGCCCAGAAATAAACCCAGGCTCTTACCATCAACTAATCTATGACAAAGGAGGCAAGAAGATACAATGAAGAAAAGACAGTCCCTTCAGTAAGTGGTGATGGGAAAACTGAAAAGCTACATATAAAAGAATGGAATTAGAGATTCTCTAATACTATAACAGAATTTTGCCAAGAGAATGCACTGGTCACAGCAAACGCCCTCTTCAACAGCAGAAGAGAAGACTCTACACATGGACATCACCAGTTGGTCAATACCAAAATCAGACTGATTAAATTCTTTGCAGCCAGAAATAGAGAAGCTCTACACAGGTAGCAAAAACAATACTCGGAGCTGACTGTGGCTCAAATCATGAACTCCTTATTGAACAAATTTAGACTTAAATTAAAGAAAGTAGGGAAAACCACTAGACCATCCAGGTATGACCTAAATCAAATCCCTTATGATTATGCAGTGGACATGACAAATAGATTCAAGAGATTAGATCTGATAGAGTGTCTGAAGAACTACGGATGGAGGTTCGTGACAGTGTACAGGAGGCAGGGATCAAGATCATTCCCAAGAAAAAGAAATGCAAAAAGGCAAAATGGTTGTCTGAGGAGGCCTTATAAATAGTTGAGAAAAGAAGAGAAGCAAAAGGCAAAGGAGAAAAGGAAAGATATACCCATTTGAATGCAGAGTTCCAAAGAATAGCAAGGAGAGATAACAAAACCTTCTTCAGTGACCAATGCAAAGAAATAGAGGAAAACAACAAAATGGGAAAGATTAGAGATCTCTTCAAGATTATAAGAGATATCAAGGGAACATTTCATGCAAAGATGGGCATGATAAAGGAAAGAAATGGTATGGACCAAACAGAAGCAGAAGATACTAAGAAGAGGTAGCAAGAATACACAGAAGAAATCTACAAAAAAGATCATGACCCAGATAACCATGATAGTGTGATCACTCGCCCAGAGCCAGATATCCTGGAATGTGAAGTGAAGTGCGCCTTAGGAAGCATCACTACAAACAAAACTAGTGGAGGTGATGGAATTCCAGTTGAGCTATTTCAAATCCTAAATGATGATGCTATGAAAGCGCTGCACTCAATATGCCAGCAAATTTAGAAAACTTAGCAGTGGCCACAGGACTGGAAAAGGTCAGTTTTCATTCCAATCCCAAAGAAAAGCAATGCCAAAGAATATTCAAACTACTACACAATTGCACTCATCTCACATGCTAGCAAAGTAATGCTCAAAATTCTCCAGCCAGGCTTCAACAATACGTGAACTGTGAACTTCTAGATGTTCAAGCTGGATTTAGAAAAGAGAGAGGAACCAGAGATCAAGTTGCCAACATCCACTGAATCATCAAAAAAGCAAGAGAGTTCCAGAAAGACATCTACTTCTGCTTTACTGACTATGCCAAAGCCTTTGACTGTGTGGATCATATCAAACTGTGGAAAATTCTTCAAGAGATGGGAATACCATACCACCTGGCCTGCCTCCTGAGAAATCTGTATGTAGGTCATCAAGCAACAGTTAGAACTGGACATGGAACAATAGACAGGTTCAAAATCAGAAAAGGAGTACATCAAGGCTGTATATTATCATCCTGCTTATTTAACTTATATACAGAGTACATCATGAGAAATGCTGGGCTGGAAGAAGCACAAGCTGGAATCAAGATTGCTGGGTAAAATATCAGTAACCTCAGATATGCAGATGACACCACCCTTATGACAGAAAGTGAAGAAGAACTAAAAAGCCTCTTGATGAAAGTGAAAGAGGAGAGTGAAAAAGTTGGCTTAAAGCGCAACATTCAGAAAACGAAGATCATGGCGTCTGGTCCCATCACTTCATGGGAAATAGATGGGGAAACAATGGAAACAGTGTCAGACTTTATTTTTTGGGGCTCCAAAATCACTGCAGATGGTGATTGCAGCCATGAAATTAAAAGACGCTTATTCCTTGGAAGGAAAGTTATGGCCAACCTAGATAGTATATTCAAAAGCAGAGACATTACTTTGCCAACAAAGGTCCGTCTAGTCAAGGTTATGGTTTTTCCAGTGGTCATGTATGGATGTGAGAGTTGGACTGTGAAGAAAGCTGAGCATCGAAGAATTGATGCTTTTGAACTGTGATGTTGGAGAAGACTCTTGAGAGTCCCTTGGAATGCAAGGAGATCCAACCAGTCCATTCTAAAGGAGATCAGTCCATTCTAAAGGGTGTTCATTGGAGGGACTGATGCTGAAGCTGAAACTCCAGTACTTTGGCCACCTCATGTGAAGAGTTGACTCGTTGGAAAAGACTCTGATACTGGGAGGGATTGAGGGCAGGAGGAGCAGGGGACGACAGAGGATGAAATGGCTGGATGGCATCACCGACTTGATGGACATGAGTTTGAGTGAACTCCAGGAGTTGGTGATGGACAGGGATGCCTGGCGTGCTGCGATTCATGGGGTCACAAAGAGTCGGACACGACTGAACGACTGAACTGAACTGAAGTTTGGGATTAAAGGAAATGTAAATCCAGTGTTTTATTGTCATAATTTTATAATTTTGTCACAAGTGCCTCCTTAAAAAATGTAATTATATATAGTACCTTTACTAGGTGTTCACTTAGCTACATAATATCTTAAAACAGTTTTCTCTCACTATTGTTTTTTGTTGTTGTTGTTGTTACCTCTTTTGTGACTGGAGAAGGCAATTGCACCCCACTCCAGTACTTTTGTCTGGAGAATCCCAGGACAGAGGAGCCTGGTAGGCTGCACTCCATGGGGTCGCTAAGAGTCAGACACTACTGAGCGACTTCACTTTCACTTTTCACTTTCATGCATTGGAGAAGGAAATGGCAACCCACTCCAGTGTTCTTGCCTGGAGAATCCCAGGGACGGGGGAGCCTGGTGGGCTGCCGTCTATGGGGTCACACAGAGTCGGACATGACTGAAGCAACTTAGCAGCAGCAATAGCAGCTTTTGTGACTGTCCATGAAAAAGTAAGATTATGACTATTAAATTATTAAACTTGATTTTTTAAGAAATGAGACAATTCAAATAACATATATATGAAGCCTGCTTTAAAACAAACAAAAGCTACCATTTAAGACTAATACCAAATCCAGGTGATAAAGAAATGAATCAAAATAAAGATATCAGAAGAGAAAAAGGCATGGTAAAATGTCTGTGCCTATTGTGTTTGTTTTATGGAAAATGGAAGCTAAATAGTTACAGAAATAGCAATGGACATATTATAAGCAATATATTTATAAAAACAATATTTATTATAAGTGACAAAAATTAGAACGGACAGTTACAGAACAATGGATAATTAGAATACTAATTTTCTTATCTTTCAGTCAAACTGTCTAAACATGAAAAAAAATGTAACAAATGACTCAAATTTCTTAATGTTTTTCAGCATCTTTTTCTTAACCTTAGAAGTAGCTTTTAGAGACTAATATATCTCATGATATATACTTCTTTACTTTTAACTTTGTTTAAAGTTAGACTTGATGCTTTTATTTAAAAATGAGTGCAGAACTTTCAGTTTCATTTTGACATGTAAAGCACTTAAAAGTAGTTACCACTGTCTCTACTATAAGAAAAAGCTAGAGAAACTGAAAATTAATGACTTTTCTCAGATTCACTAGAGAACTGAGCATTGAATTTTGTCAAATGTGCTTTTCTTTGTCAACTGATGTGATCATGATTTTTTTCTTCTTTATCTGTTAATATGATAGATTGCATTTTAAGTGTTTTACCAGCCTTATATACTTGAAATAAATCTCATTTGGTTATGATATAAAATTCTTATTATACATCATGGATTTGCCAGTATTGTTGATTCAGTTAGCTAGAATTTATCAAAGACTTTTCCACTTATATTCATGAGAGATATTGGTCTATAGTTTTTCTTTTCTGTGTAGTCTGTTTCTATTACTAGGGTAATACTGGCCTTAACAGATGAGTTAGGAAGTGTTCCCTCTGCTACCATTTTCTGGAAAAGTTTGTGAACCACTGGTATTATTTCTTTCTTGAATTTTGAGAATTGGTAGAATTCACCAGTGAAACCATCTGGGTGGTGTGAGGTGTATGAAAACACTGTACTACCTTTGTAACTTTTAAAAATAGAAATATTTTAAACTTAAAAGTTCATTAAGAATAAAGACTCAGAGGGCTTTCTGGGTGGCTCAGCAGTAAAGAATCTCCTTGCCAATGAAGGAGACACTGGTTTGATCCCTGGTCTGGGAAGATCCCATATGCTATGGAACAATGAAGCCTGTGTGCCACAACTTTTGAGTCTGTGCTCTAGAGCCTGAGAACCATAACTCCTGAGCCCTCACATGGCAGCTACTGAAGTCTGCATGCCCTGGAGCCCGTGTTCAGCAACAGGAGAAGCCGCAGCAGTGAGAAGCCCATGCATGGTAACTAGAGGGTAGCTCCTGTTCACCGCAACTAGAGAAAAGCCTGCACAGCAACGAAGACACAGCACAGCCAATAAATAAAAAAGGAATAAAAAATTTAAAAATAATATAGACTAAGAATGTCATCCCACAAAATCACACCTGTATCTATCTATATATACATCTACTATTTGTATGTATGTGTTTATTGATGTGTAGAATGATGTTCATATATTAATGATAATTTTTTCACGGTTGAATCTTTGTATATTTTAAGGTTTCTTATTTTGTATTTCAATATAATGAATATGTGCATTTTTATCAAAACAATAATGTCCTGCCAAAATAGTGAAGAGTGGCTGTTAACTGCTAATTGTGAGGAGTCCTGGGGTGAAGTGTATTAAGTTCTATGTTTATTACTCACCATGTAATGGACTCTTGGAAAGATTACTATGATTTTGTTGCAAATACTTTATGTTCTGACTCCTGCTAACCTCTCCAGTCAATTTATCATCATTTCCCACCCCAAAATTGATGTTTTAATATACCATACCAAAGACACAGTATGTGGTGATTAAGAGTTTAAACTATGTGGTCTGACATCCCTAGGATTATAGCTCAGCTCTGCTACTGTGAGCCCATAGGCAAGTTCTTTAGCATCTCCAGGCCTTAGTCTCTTCATTGGAAAAATGGAAATTATATCATTATCTGCCTTGTGGGGTTTTTATGAGGATTAAATGAGACTCTGCATCTAACAGAGTCTTAGCTATTAATAAAAAATTATTTTACAGGTACTACCACCACTACCGATCATCACGACACCACTCCCATTACCTCCTCTATCACTACTGTGTGTGTGCTAAGTAGCTTCAGTCACGTCTGACTCTTTGAGACCTTATGGACTGTAGCCGCCAGGCTCCTCTGTCTGTGGGGACTCTCCAGGCAAGAATACTGGAGTGGGTTGCCATGCCCTCCTCTGGGGATCTTTCCAATCCAGGTCTCCCGCATTGCGGGCAGGTTCTTTGCATCTGAGCCATCAATGAAGCCCTCTATCACTACCACACTGATGCTATTCTTACTGATATTTCCACCACTACGTTGCCTTCTTCATCATTATTTATGCAGGCCTTTTTGCTTAGAATATTCATGTTTTTATTTTCCCAATCCATTATTCATTTTTTTCATTGGTATGCTGGTTAACACTCAACAACTGATTCTAAAAAACAAAACCATCTAATTTTAAAGGTTGCAAATTTCCCATAGCTGATTTAAAGTTACCAATTTGATATCATTAAATGTAAAGCTGGTAAGGAAATCAATAGCACCATTATATAGTATTTCTATCATATAGATTCATTAGCTGGGGAAATAACCTCAAGAGTGTAGATAATTGAAAAACATAACGTAATAATTAGGAAGTGATGAGTTTCTAATATTTATTACCTGTCTTAATTTAGCTATTATTTTATATAATTTAATCTTTAACACAGACTGTGTTTAACAACCAGTTCGCAAAATTCCTAAAAGTTTAATAGTTATTTCTCATGAACCAGTACTAGTCAGCTCCAGTATACTACTGGACTTACTTTTTTAATGTACTGATTGAGTCTCACCTTACAGTCCTAGCTCAGATATGACCCTCTTGTTAGCCTTTATTGATTGAGAAAATGGGAGGCTGAAACTCTATGACACAGTACTTATGGGGACTTCCCTGGTGGTCCAGTGGCTAAGACTCTGAGCTCCCAATCCAGAGGACCCAGGTTCAATTCCTGGTCAGGAAACAAGATCCTACATGCCACAACCAAGAATTCACATGCTGCAACTGAAGCTCCTGCGTGCTACAATTAAGACCCGGTGCAGCCAAATACATACATACGTACATAAAGAAACAACAAGGTATGCCTTATAATCATTTTTGTCCAGAACACAAAATTAGAATCAGAACTGTTCTTGGGCTTTGCTTATACTTTTCTCCCCTCAAACACATCTTCTAAATTTTACATATTTTTTACTTGAAAAATTTTTATATGTAATATATAAAAATAAAAATTATATATATATATATATACATATAATTATATATATAGGTTTCAGAAAATAATACCCTCAGAAATGGTGAACTAATTTTAATGATGAATACATTTAATTTCATGTTTTAGGTTTTCTAAACAACCCTCAGTCCATCTCATCTAAGTCTGGCACCTTATATTCGTCTTTGTTTTCCAAAGCATTTTAGTGTCTGAGCTGTGCTATGCTTAGTCTTGTTGGACTCTTTAGAACTCCATGGACTATAGCCCACCAGGCTCCTCTGTCCATAGGATACTCCAGGCAAGAATACTGGAGTGGGTTGCCATTTCCTTAGTATTTGAAAACTTTATTGGAGGCCACAGATCCAAACAGCTGTTCTCACATTTCTGTGACCCTCCCTATACTGCCGTTTCAGGCCCAGAAGGCAATGGGTCTAGCTGTTGCTAGTCTAGGGTCCTACACAATTGCCTGTTGATTCCCCAGAACTCCACTTACATTTTTGTAAATCTCAAATTACCTAAACTTTATCTGCATCTCTTCCCTGTGGGGACCTAATACATTATCTTTGTCAGGCTTTAAAAAATATTAGTATTATGCTGTTGTTATTTTGTGACCCTAAGGACTATAGCCCACCAGGCTCCTCTGTCCATGGGATTTTCCCAGGCAAGAATACTGGAATGGGTTGCCATTTGCTACTCTAGGGGATCTTCCTGACCCAGGGATTGAACCTGTGTCACCTGCCTTGTCGGGTGAATTCTTTACCACTGAGCCACCAGGGAAGCCTGTTAGCTTAGTAAAATTAATGGTCAAAATAGTGTTCAGTCTGAAAAGTGAGCTTAGAAACCAAATTCTCTCTTTTTCCACTTAATATTCTTTTTATCATCCGTTTTTTTTAAATCACAAAATATTAAAAAAAATTAACTGTATCTATAATCTTATCGTTTTTTCCCACCCATAAAACCTTTTACCTATTACCATTTGTTTTGATATTTATTAAATACTTGGACAAAAGGTGATAGTTGTTTTATTTTGTATTTCTTTGATCATGAGTGAGACTCAACAATTTGTTTCACTAAGAATTCTTTGATCTAAAGAAACAGATTCTGAGTACTTTAAGTAAGGAAAGAAGGGCGTTAACTGGAAGGACACTGAGTAGCTCATGGACTGTGAGATGGAAAAATAGCATGGAACTGTGAACCTTCTCTTCTGTGGTGCTGCCTTCAAATGATTTAGCATTAATTACTTTGCATCCTTTCATGCCTCTGTTTAGGATAACAGTTCCTGGGGAAGAGTCCTGTTAGAGAAGCATAGGTCACGTGATACACACTGTGGTCAGGAGTACACTGTTCACTGTTGCTGGTCCCACCAGAATCGTATGCAGTGGAGGATGCAACTCCACAGTGAAAATACGCAGGCATGCAAAGACAGCAACGATCACCCCAGTTTTTCATGTTTTTCAACACGTGTGTTATTTCTTTTGAAAACTGCCTATCCAAGTTCCTGGGCCATTTTTCTATTGGAATGTTGGACATAGTTTAGAATGGTTTACCTAAGACTTGCTGAATGTTAAGATGATTAATAGCACAGTATGTTTGTTGCAAATGTTTTTTCTAAAATGTCCATTTCTTTTAGCTTTTTTTCATGTTTTTAACCTAGAGAAAGTTTATATGTTTTTAATTAAAAATTTTTTGCTCTAATTGGGATTAGTTTTGATTAACTTTTCCAAAATGGTAACTTGTTTCAGTATAGTTAATTGGATAGTTTTCTACTTTGTGAAATACCACATTCAATAAACTCAATTCTTATTCTAGTTTCCAAAACTTTTGATTGTTTCATATATGGCTTTTTAATTATAGTTCTTTATTTTCATTCATGAGTTTCATGTTATTAGGTTATTTGTAGCTTAACAGTACATTTTAAATATTTGATGGAATAACTCATCTTTTAACTTTCATAAAATTACCCAGTTTTCAAAATAAACTTCAGTGTCATTTGCTCAAGTTCTCTACAGTCTTACCCTATTACATTAGATATCAGTATCAATTTGAAGAGAATAAAATAAGTATCAGTCTCTCCAAGCAAAAACACAGTATTTTTTCTATTTATTTAAAACCTTTTTATGTTTCACAGAAATTTTCATATGTTATACAAACTTTCATACCTTATGTTGATTATTAATTAAAAATATTTTTATTGATACTATGAAGGGCAGTTTTCCATCAAGTTAGGGTCAGTCACTCAGTCGTGTTCAACTCCTTACTCAAACTCATGTCCATCGAGTCGGTGATGCCATCAAAACATCTCATCCTCTATCGTCCCTTCTATTCCCATCTTCAATATTTCCCGCATCAGGGTCTTTTCAAATAAGTGAGTACTTCATACTGGGTGGTCAAAGTATTGGAGTTTCAGCTTCAGCATCAGTCCTTCCAATGAACACCCAGGACTGATCTCCTTTAGGATGGACTGGTAGATCTCCTGGCAGTCTAAGGGACTTGCAAGAGTCTTCTCCAGCACCACAGTTCAAAAGCATCAATTCTTCGGTGCTCAGCTTTCTTCACAGTCCAACTCTCACTTCCATACGTGACCACTGGAAAAACCATAGCCTTGACTAGATGGACCTTTGTTGGCAAAGTAATGTCTCTGCTTTTTAATAGGCTGTTTAGGTTGATCACAACTTTCCTTCCAAGGAGTAAGCATCTTTTAATTTCATGGCTTCAGTCACCATCTGAAGTAATTTTGGAGCCCCCCAAAATAAAGTCAGCCACTGTTTCCACTGTTTCCCCATCTATTTCCCATGAAGTGATGGGACCGGATGCCATGATCTGAGTTTTCTGAATGTTGAGCTTTAAGCCAACTTTTTCACTTTCCTCTTTCACTTTCATCAAGAGGCTCTTTAGTTCTTCTTCACTTTCTGCCATAAGGGTGGTGTCATCTGCATACCTGAGGTTATTGATATTTCTCCCAGCAATCTTGATTCCGGCTTGTGCTTCCTCCAGCCCAGCGTTTCTCATGATGTACTCTGCATATAAGTTAAATAAGTAGGGTGACAATATACAATTTAACTCAGATGACCATTATATCTACTACTGTGGGGAGGAATCCCTTAGAAGAAATTGAGTAGCCATCATAGTTAACAAAAGAGTTCGAAATGCAGGACTTGACTGCAATCTCAAAAACGACAGAATGATCTCTCTTCGTTTCCAAGGCAAACCACTCAATATCATGGTAATCCAGGTCTATGCCCCAACCAGTATTGCAGAAGAAGCTGAAGTTGAACAGTTATATGAAGACCTACAAGACCTTCTAGAACTAACACCCAAAAAAGATGTCCTTTTCATTATAGGGGACTGGAATGCAAAAGTAGGAAATCAAGAAACACCTGGAGTAACAGGCAAATTTGGCCTTGGAGTATAGAATGAAGCAGGGCAAGACTAATAGAGTTCTGCCAAGAGTATGTACTGGTCATAGCAAACACCCTCTTCCAACAACAAAAGAGAAGACTCTATACATGGACATCACCAGAGGGTCAACACCGAAATCACATTGATTATATTCTTTGCAGCCAAAGATGGAGAAGCTCTATACAGTCAGCAAAAACAAGACCAGGAGCTTGAGATCCCCGTGATCTTGTGGCTCAGATCATGAACTCTTTATTGCCAAATTCAGATTGAAATTGACGAAAGTGGAGAAAACCACTAGACCATCCAGGTATGACCTAAATCAAATCCAGTGGAAATGACAAATAGATGCAAGGGATTAGATCTTATAGAGTGCCTGATGAACTATAGATGGAGGTTCATGACACTGTATAAGAGACAGGAATCAAGACCATCCCCAAGAAAAAGAAATCCAAAAAAGGCAAAATGCCTGTCTGAGGAGGGCTTACAAATATCTGTGAAAAGAAGGGAAGCAAAAAGGAAAGGAGAAAAAGAAAGATATACCCATTTGAATGCAGAGTTCCAAAGAATAGCAAGGAGAGATAAGAAAGCCTTCCTCAGTGATCAGTGCAAAGAAATAGAGGAAAACAACAGAATGGGAAAGACTAGAGATCTCTTCAAGAAAATTAGAGATACAAAGGGAACACTTCATGCAAAGATGGGCTCGATAAAGGACAGAAATGGTATGGACCTAACAGAAGCAGAAGATATTAAGAAGAAGTGGCAAGAATATACAGAAGAACCATACAAAAAAGATCTTCACGACCCAGATAATCATGATGGTGTGATCACTCACCTAGAGCCAGACATCCTGGAATGTGAAGTCAAGTGGGCCTTAGGAAGCATCACAACGAACAAAGCTAGTGGAGGTGATGGAATTCCAGTTGAGCTATTTCAAATCCTGAAAGATGATGCTTTGAAAGTGCTGCACTCAATATACCAGCAAATTTGGAAAACTCAGCAGTGGCCACAGGACTGGAAAAGGTCAGTTTTCATTTCAACCCCAAAGAAAGGCAATGCCAAAGAATATTCAAACTACCACACAATTGCACTCATCACACATGCTAGTAAAGTAATGCTCAAAATTCTCCAAGCCAGGCTTCAACAATACGTGAACCATGAACTTCCAGATGTTCAAGCTGGTTTTAGAAAAGGCAGAGGAACCAGAGATCAAATTGCCAACGTCCACTGGATCATCGAAAAAGCAAGAAAGTTCCAGAAAAACATCTATTTCTGCTTTATTGACTATGCCAAAGCCTTTGACTGTGTGGATCACAATAAACTGTGGAAAATTCTTCAAGAGATGGGAATGCCAGACCACCTGACCTGCCTCTTGAGAAACCTATATGTAGGTCATCAAGCAATAGTTAGAACTGGACATGGAACAACAGACTGGTTCCAAATAGGAAAAGGAGTACGTCAAGGCTGTATATTGTCACCCTACTTATTTAATTTCTCCATACCCACAGTTCAAAAACATCAATTCTTTGCTGCTCAGCTTTTTTATGGTCCAACTCTCATATCTATACATGACTACTGGAAAAACCATAGCTTTAATTAGACAGACATTTGTTGGCAAATAATGCCTCTGCTTTTCAATATGCTGTCTAGGTTTAATAGCTTTTCTGCCAAGCACCAAGTGTCTTTTAATTTCATGGCTGCAGTCACCATCTGAAGTTATTTTTGGGCCCCCAAAAAGTAAAGTCTCTCACTGTTTCCACTGTTTTTCCATCTATTTGCCATGAAGTGATGGGACCAGGTGCCATGATCTTCATTTTCTGAATGTTGAGTTTTAAGCCAATTTTTTCACTCTCCTCTTTCACTTTCATCAAGAGGTGCTTTAGTTCTTCTTCACTTTTTGCCATAAGGATGGTGTCATCTGTGTATCTGAGGTTATTGATATTTTTCCTGGCAATCTTGATTCCAGGTTATGCTTCATCCAGCTCGGCATTTCACCTGATGTACTCTGCATATAAGTTAAATAAGCAGAGCAACAATATACAGTCTTGACGTACTCCTTTTCCTATTTTAAACCAGTCGTGTTCCATGTTCAGTTCTAACTATTGCTTCTTGACTTGCATACAGGTTTCTCAGGAGGCAGGTCAGGTGGTATGGTATTTCCATCTCTTGAAGAATTTTCCACAGTTTGTTGTGATCCACACAGTTAAAGGCTTTGGTATACTTAAAAAAGCAGAAATAGATGTCTTTCTGGAACTCTCTTGCTTTTTCGATGATCCAATGGATGTTGGCAACTTGATCTCTGGCTCCTTTGCCTTTTCTAAATCCAGCATGAGTATCTGGAAGTTCACGGTTCATGTATTGTTGAAGCCTGGCTGGAGAATTTTGAACATTGCTTTGCTAGCATGTGAGATGAGTGCAACTGTGCAGTAGTTTGAATATTCTTTGGCATTGCCTTTCTTTGGGATTGGAATGAAAACTGACCTTTTCCAGTCCTGTGGCCACTGCTGAGTTTTCTAAATTTGCTGACATATTGAGTGCAGCACTTTCACAGCATCATCATTTAGGATTTGAAATAACTAACTGGAATTCCATCCTCTCCACTAGTATTATTTGTAGTGATGCTTCCAAAGGCCCACTTGACTTCACATTCTAGGATATCTGGCTCTGGGTGAATGATCACACCATCGTGGTTATCTGGGTCACGAAGACGGTTTTTGTATGGTTCTGTGTATTCTTGCCACCTCTTCTTATCTTCTGCTTCTGTTAGGTCCATACCGCGTCCTTTATTTTGCCCATCTTTGCATGAAATGTTCCCTTGGCATCTCTTATTTTCTTGAAGAGCTCTCTAGTCTTTCCCATTCTATTGTTTTCCTCTATTTTTCTGCATTGGTACTGAGGAAGGCTTTGTTATCTCTCCTTGCTATTCTTTGGAACTCTGCATTCAAATGGGTATATCTTTCCTTTTCTCCTTTGCCTTTTACTTCTCTTCTTTTCTCAGCTATTTTTAAGGCCTCCTCAGACAACCATTTTGCCTTTTCATTTCTTTTTCTTGGAGAGGATCTTGATCTCTGCCTCCTATACACTGTCATGAACCTCCATCCATAGCTTTTCAGACTCTCTATAAGATCTAATCCCTTGAATCTATTTGTCACTTCCACTGTATAATCATAAGGGATTTGACTTAGGTCATACCTGGATGGTCTAGTGGTTTTCCCTACTTTTTTCAATTTAAGTCTGAATAAGGAGTTCATGATCTGAGCCACAGTCAGCTTCTGGTCTTGTTTTTGCTGACTGTATAGAGCATCTCCATATTTGGCTGCAAAGAAAATAATCAATCTGATTTCAGTATTGACCATCTGGTGAGATCCATGTGTAGAGTCTTCTCTTGTGTTGTTGGAAGAGGGTGTTTTCTATGATCAGTACATTCTCTTTGCAAAATTCTGTTAGCCTTTGCCCCTCTTCATTTTGTACTCTAAGGCCAAATTTGCCTGTTACTCCAGGTATCTCTTGACTTCCTACTCTTTCATTCCAGTCCCCTGTAGTGAAAAGGACATCTTTTTTTTGGTGTTATTTCTAGAAGATCCTGTAGGTCTTTATTTCCATTATATTTCCTTAAAAGGGGTTTATTACTGATATTTAGATTTTTACAACTCAATTGCATTTGTCTATTAAGTAAAATCTGGGAGTTGGTGATGGACAGGGAGGCCTGCTGTGCTGCGATTCATGGGGTCGCAAAGAGTCAGACACAACTGAGCGACTGATCTGATCTGATCTGATTAAGTAAAATAGGTTTTTTCAATTTCCAGGTTTCTTTCCAAATATACTCTTTCTTGAATCAATTAGGTAGAGAATCATCTATTTAAATATTCCCCAATATATTTACATTAATTTTCTATAGCAGTGTCATGCCCTCCATGCTCTTCTATGAATAGACCTATGGCCACTTTTGTTCCCCTTTGTCTCATTGTTTCTCATCTCTTGTCTCCATCTTGATAGTGTGTGTGTTCATCTTTCTTTTGTTTGGCCCTGATTGGGATTTCCTTAGTTTATTGGTATGTTATAACACCAGTCCTAAGATTTATTAGGAATTCTCTTCTCTTTGCTCTCCATTCATATTTTTGTTTTTTAAAAACTGTTTAAGTTGAAAGCTTTCTAACTCAGTCATTTTAATCCTTTACTATTTCTGAAAAAATTTAAATCTATCAATTTTAATCTAAGTAGCATTTTTTAACTGAAATCTATGTGTTATGTGATATGTTTAATGCCATATAATTTATGATTAACATAATATTTCTGTCCTAACATCTAAGATACTTTGTGTTTTTGTGGTGGTGGCGGTATACTTTATTATGAATTTCAGTACAAGGATTTACAGGCATTGTTCCTTTTACATTCACTCAACCAGTCCATTCTGAAGGAGATCAGCCCTGGCTGTTCTTTGGAAGGAATGATGCTAAAGCTGAAACTCCACTACTTTGGCCACCTCATGTGAAGAGTTGACTCATTGGAAAAGACTCTGATGCTGGGAGGGATTGGGGGCAGGAGGAGAAGGGGATGACAGAGGATGAGATGGCTGGATGGCATCACTGACTCGATGGATGTGAGTCTGAGTGAACTCCGGGAGTTGGTGATGGACAGGGAGGCCTGGCGTGCTGTAATTCATGTGGTCACAAGGAGTCAGACACGACTGAGCGACTGAACTGAACTGAACTCAAATGCCTTATACTAAGTGAGTTGTTTAATCTCATTTCTTACTTTAACTCAATGTTTTTTCAATCTTAGATTTTGATTATTTCTTGATGATACTGATGAGTTGTATTTTTATAGTTCCAGAAATGTGTTAGAACACACAGTGCTAGAAGCCAAAATATAGTCAAGTCAAATTTCACATCATCTAAACAACTTCATAAGCTTTTC
Source organism: Bos grunniens (assembly GCF_055505025.1). Classification (NCBI taxonomy): domain Eukaryota; kingdom Metazoa; phylum Chordata; class Mammalia; order Artiodactyla; family Bovidae; genus Bos; species Bos grunniens. The sequence continues at coordinate 43,190,472 of NC_141165.1, forward strand.
AGTGGTTGGAAAAAGACATTTCCCTTGTTCTTTTCTCAATAAGAAAGGTTGATAAGTGTTTAACCTATGATATTTATTTTTCTCCTCATAAAATATGATATTCAAGCCTGAATATTTAACAGAACTTATTAATAAATTATAACCGTGAACCATGAACTTTCAGATGTTCAAGCTGGTTTAAGAAAAGGCAGAGGAACCAGAGATCAAATTGCCAACATCTGCTGGATCATTGAAAAAGCAAGAGAGTTCCAGAAAAACATCTATTTCTGCTTTATTGACTATGCCAAAGCCTTTGACTGTGTGGATCACAATAAACTGTGGAAAATTCTGAAAAAGATGGGAATACCAGACCACCTGACCTGCCTCTTGAGAAACCTATATGCAGGTCAGGAAGCAACAGTTAGAACTGGACATGGAACAACAGACTGGTTCCAAATAGGAAAAGGAGTTCGTCAAGGCTGTATATTGTCACCCTGCTTATTTAACTTATATGCAGAGAACATCATGAGAAGTGCTGGGCTGGAAGAAACACAAGCTGGAATCAAGATTGCCAGGAGAAATATCAATAACCTCAGATATGCAGATGGCACCACCCTTACGACAGAAGGTGAAGAGGAACTAAAGAGCCTCTTGATGAAAGTGAAAGAGGAGAGTGAAAGAGTTGTCTTAAAGCTCAACATTCAGAAAACTAAGATCATGGCATCTGATCCCATCACTTCATGGGAAATAGATGGGGAAACAGTGTCAGACTTTATTTTTTTGAGCTCCAAAATCACTGCAGATGGTGATTGCAGCCATGAAATTAAAAGACGCTTACTCCTTGGAAGGAAAGTTATGACCAACCTAGATAGTATATTCAAAAGCAGAGACATTACTTTGCCAACAAAGGTCCATCTAGTCAAGGCTATGGTTTTTCCAGTGGTCATGTATGGAAGTGAGAGTTGGACTGTGAAGAAAGCTGAGTGCCAAAGAATTAATGCTTTTGAACTGTGGTGTAGGACAAGACTCCTGAGAGTCCCTTGGACTGCAAGGAGATCCAACCAGTCCATCCGAAATGAGACCAGTCCTGGGTGTTCATTGGAGGGACTGATGTTGAAGCTGAAAACTCCAATACTTTGGCCACCTCATGCGAAGAGTTGATTCATTGGAAAAGACCCTGATGCTGGGAGGGATTGGGGGCAGGAAGAGAAGGGGATGACAGAGGAGGAGATGGCTGGATGGCATCACCGACTTGATGGACATGAGTTTGGGTAAACTCCAGGAGTTGGTGATGGATAGGCAGGCCTGGCATGCTGCGATTCATGGGGTTGCAAAGAGTCGGACATGACTGAGCGACTGAACTGAACTGATGTATACTTACTTATATTTTTTTCTTAGATAATTTGAAAATATTATGCCAGTCTGATAAAAATATATCTGAGTCGTTGCAAGAAAAATACTCATTTAATTTTCTGAATTCATATGTGTAAACATAAGTGTTTGACTAAAAGATGCAGGACACAATGTATACTTCTACATTAGAGTCACAATAACTAAAAATTATTTTATGATATTTAATGAATTGAAAACAGTGAATTTGTTTCTCAGTCTTTGTCTTGTCAATAACTTGTGGGATTATCAAACCTGTTGAATTCTAGTATGTTCTTTACTCTATGTTTCTGAACTTTAAATGTTGTTATAAATATTCTTATTATCTGAATTTGAACATAGAAAAGCCCAAAGATTCAATTGTATAATTTTACCCTTTTTGTTAACTTATTATTGAAACAAATACAAATACATATAGAGGCAATCATTCATAACTCTTCCATGAGTCAGGCTAATACTTCTTAAATGAGAACTATATGTCTGTGTATTGCATATATGTACATCAAAATCCCAGTAATTCTAAGTGCAGTAAAGCAACTAATGGAAATAAAGCCTTTAAATGGTTAAAGAGATTTAAGTATTTGTGAGGAATGCTAGATTCTTCTCTGGCTATACTTTATTATCCACAGGTGGTAACTTCTGCTAAAAAATTCATGAGGTTGGTTTTGTTTGATTTTTCTCTTGTAGCTTTGTAAGAGGCCCTGTTCTCGCCCTTTTAATAATTCATGTAGAGATGGTCTTTCATTTGTGAGTGAGAATATTTGCTCACTGCCTTGAGGGCTAAGGAATGAAATGTTGGGTATTTTAAAGACTTGGTTAAGAAATAAATGCTTTCACTGCATACATCTTTTATGAATTGTTTCAGCTTATTAATTTATATAATTAGTACATTATATGATCATGTAAGCTATTTGTAAATTTCCTTTGAATTCTAGAAATAAACTCTTAAAATATCTAAAGCTAAAAGAGCAGTTTTAATTGAATTTATATTTTTATCCATTTGATGACCAAAAAGCTTAATAATTGGTAGGTTTCAAGATGGCCTTGTGAGATAGTAGAATGTTATAGATCAACATATTCCATGTTAACAAACTTCCTGAGTTATTTAACATGCTCACTATTATAAAAAATAAAGATAGATGTCAGTACTGTGGATATTTCATTTTGTAGCAAATACTTGCAGCTTCCCTGATGGCTCAGACAGTAAAGCGTCTGCCTGCAATGTGGGAGACCCGGGTTCGATTCCTGGGTTGGGAAGATCCCCTGGAGAAGGAAATGGCAATCCACTCTAGCACTCTTGCCTGGAAAATCCCATGGACGGAAGAGCCTGATAGGCTAAGTCCATGGGGTCGCAAAGAGTTGGACACGACTGAGCAACTTCACTTCATTTCACTTCACCCTGGAAAACAAGTTCTCAATTGGATAATTTAATCAAATTTTATCTTGGTCACTAGAAATAAATTAAAAAGAAATGCACCAGCCTACATGACAATCAAAATTAGCCCAAAGTTTATGCTCATGTTTCTTCTCTGCTTCAAGAGTTCCCATTCAAGATGAAGCTCATTAATTTATCATCATATTCATATCAAGTTCTCACATCTTTCTTTGAGTTTGAATATGTCTAAAAGGCTCAACTTAAAAATAATAATAATAAAAGAATACAAAGCTCAATTTCAGATACAGAAATTTCCTTCAGAAGCCAACTCTAGGATCAGTAACCAGTGTCTAAGCTTGCAGTATTTCCATATCAATATATGCTAATGATACTTTATCATAATCACTTATTAGAAGTTTTCAAGTTTTTTTCATCCTCAATTCACCTCTAGGCATACCTCAGAGATACTGCAGGTTTGCTTCCGGATGACCATAATAAAGCAAAAGCTAAGTCACAGGAATTTTTTGGTTTTCCAGTGCATATAAAATTTATGTTTGTACCATACTGTAGCCTAATGAGTGTGCAAAAGCATCATGTCTCTAAGAAAACAATGTATATTACCTTAATTTAAAAATACTTTTATCACTAAAAATTGCTAGCCATTTTCTGAGCCTTTAGCAGATTGTAGTCTTTTGCTGGTAGAGAATCTTGCCTCAATGCTGATGGCTACTGACTGATCAGGGTGGTGATTGTTGAAGTCTGGGGTAGTTGTGGCAGTTTCTTGAAACAAGACAACAATGAAGTTTGCCCCATCCATTGACTCTTCCTTTCATGAATGATTCCTTTTCACCATGCAATGTTGTTTGACAGCATTTTGCCCATTGTAGAACTTCTTTAAAGATTAGTCAGTCTCCTCAAACCTTGTGGCTGCTTTATCAACTAAGTTTATGCAATATTAAATTCTTTGTTTTCATTTCAACAATCTTCACAATATCTTTTCTGGGAGTAGATTCCATCTCAAGAAAGCACTTTTTTGCTCATCATAAGCAGAAACTCCTCACCCATTAAAGTTTTACCATTAAATTTGGTGATTTAGTCATATCTTCAGGTTCCACTTCTGATCTTGGTTCTCTTGCTGTTTTCACTACATCTACGGCTACTTCCTCCATGGAAGTCTCAAATCCCTTGAGGGATTTGAGGGATATGAGGACCAGAATCAACTTCTTAGAAAATCCTGTTACTCTTCATATTTCAACCTCTTTCTAAAAATCATAAATGCTCTTGAAGTGAAGTCACACAGTCATGTCCGACTCTTTGCCACCCCGTGGACTATAGCCCACCAGGCTCCTCTGTCCATGGAATTCTCCAGGCAAGAATACTGGAGTGGGTTGCCATTTCCTTCTCCAGGGGATCTTCCCAACCCAGGGATTGAACCCAGCTCTCCCATATTGCAGGCAGACGCTTTAACCTCTGAGCCACCAGGGAAGCCCATGAATGCTCTTAATAGCATCTAAATAGTGAATTCTTTCCAAAAAGTTTGATTTTGCCTAGATTCATTAGTGGAATCACTATCCTTGGCAGCTATATCCTTTCAAAATATATTTATTTAATAATAAGACTTAAAAGTCAAAATATTACTTCTTGATCCATGGGCTGCAGAATGGTTGTTGTTATCAGCAGACATAAAAAACATTACTTTCATTGTACATCTACATCAAAGCCATACCCATCATCAGTGAGCACTAATATTTTTAAAAAGGAATTTTTTTTTTTCCTGAGCAGTGGGCCTCAACAATTGGCTTAAAATATTCAGTAAACTATGTTGTAAACAAGTGCTGTCACCCAGGCTTTGTTGTTCCACTTACAGAACACAGGCAAAGTAGATTTAGCATAATTCTTAAGGGCCCTAGGATTTCAGAATGGTAAATAAGCATTGGCTTCAAGTCAGTCACAAGCTGAATTAGCCTCTGACAAGAGAGTCAACCTTGCCTTTGGCGTCTGAACCTAGGCATAAACTTCTCTCTAGCTATGAAAATCCATGATGACGTCTTCTTCCAATATAAAGCTGTTTTACCTACATTGAATATCTTTTTGTTTAGTGTAGCTATCTTCATTAATTAGCTAGATATTTTGGATAATTTGCTGCACCTTCTACATCAACTCCTGCTGCTTCATCTTGCACTTTGATGTTATGAGGTTGGTTTCTTTCCTAAAAGTTGATGAACCAACCTCTGTTAGCTTCACTTTTCTTCTGAAGCTTCCTCACCTCTCTTATCTTCACAGAATTGAAGACAGTTAGGACCTTGCTCTAGATTAGGCTTTGTTTTAAGGGAGTGTTGTGGTTGGATAGATCTTCTATCCAGACTACTACAACTTTCTCCAAAGAGCAATGTCTGTTTTACTTCCTTATCACTTGTCTGTTCACTGGAATAGCACTTTAAATTCCTTCAAGCACTTTTCCTTTGCATTCACAACTTGGCTAACTGGTTGGTACAAGAGACTGGCTTTCAGCCCATCTCTGCTTTTGACATGCCTTCCTCACTAAGCTTAATAATTTCTAGCCTTTGAAGTGAGAGACATGGGATGCTTCCTTCTACATGAACAAGTAGAGGCCATTGTAAGGTTATTAACTGGTCTAATGTCAATACTGTTGTGTCTCAGGGAATAGAGAGGCCCAATAAGAGGGACAGAGATGGGGGGATGGCCTGTTTATGGAGGAATCAGAACACACAAAACATTTCTCAATTAAGAACACTGTCTTATATAGCATGGGTCATGGCCTCCCCAAAACAATCACAATAGTAACCTCAAAGATCGCTGATCACAGATCACCATAAGAAATATAATAATGATGGAAAAGACTGAAGTATTACAGGAATTACCAAAATATGACACAGAAACATGAAGTGAGCAAATGCTGTTGGAAATGTGCCACTGATAGTCTTGCTTGACAAAGGGTTGCCACAAGCCTTCAGTTTATAAAAAGCACAATATCTTTTTGGAGTATAAAATTAGAGTATAATAAAATGAGGTATGCCTGTGCAATACTGAGTCTTACTGTTGATGAAAAGTATTTACCTGGATTTTGATGAATTTGAATTCTTTGTACTGAAAATATTAAGGCATTGGATTTTATAAAATGCTTTTGCTTCATGAACCAACTAGTTCCACACATTGTCACACCACATACCTTCATGGAGCTAGGCACAGCTTTTATTTTTATGATTATTTTTAATCATTTAATGCATGTATACATATTCTGGTAGGCCAAGAGCCACATGAGATACTTTTATTTCTTATGCTAACAATGATATCTCCAGCATCATATGTAGTACTTGGATTCTAGTTGCCATTTGATAAACATTTGTTGAATCAGTGACTGAATTCTATGTGTTGTGGCTCTCCAAACCAGTATCTACCTAGTTAATATATATCTTCTTTGGAAATGCTGACACACTCTTCCCCTATATCTTGATGCACATTCTTTCAGTCACTATCATCTTTTTCTAAAATAGGTTTCACCTAGTTTTTATGATGTAATTTAATTTCATCTGAATTTCCCACCTTGCAGTGCAATTGTATTTTTCAAACACAGTTTTATGAATCTCTAGAAAAGGATATAAACATATACATTCAATCTACATTTTTTAAGTGAAATTTTAGATTCTGATTTCTTAATTATATGCTTTCAAAACATTCTACATTTCATTTCTTTCTATAGGAAAATTTCCAGCAATAAACAGAAGAGATATTTTTTTGACTGCTTCTATAATATATAATTAGCACTTAGTAAATGTGGTGTAGTGTTAAATAGGATATAATTAAAAGGGACTGCACATTTTATGTAGAATATGAATCCATGTTTCATAATGGGATTAAAAATCAGACATATTCCCTTTGTAAAATGATAATGCTAGTATAAACACAAGAATTATTTAAAATTTAAAAATTTTTATTCTCTTGATTTTAATGTTATGGGATTAAAATTGTATTAGACAAAAATTAGAATTTCAGTTTGTGGAAAATATACTCTCCTAGATAATGGGCTATAATAAAATTTTAACTTCAATGTCTCTACAATTTTTTATAGAACCTGAAAATATCTGACTTTCTAGTTTGGCAGGCTGCTTGGAAGCACAATTACTTCCATATTGGTTAAGAATCTATGCAGCAGTCCTCAGCTCCAGAATGGAAAAAGACTCTTCTGAGCTTCGTAAGTATATTCTAGTTTTGGAGAAGTGCTACACTCAGTTACTTTTAGGCTCCAAAATCACTGCAGATGGTGATTGCAGCCATGAAATTAAAAGATGCTTATTCCTTGGAAGGAAAGTTATGACCAACCTAGATAGCATATTCAAAAGCAGAGACATTACTTTGCCAACAAAGGTCCGTCTAGTCAAGGCTATGGTTTTTCCAGTAGTCATGTATGGATGTGAGAGTTGGATTATAAAGAAAGCTGAGCACCGAAGAATTAATGCTTTTGAACTGTGGTGTTGGAGAAGACTCTTGAGAGTCTCTTGTACTGCAAGGAGATCCAACAAGCCCATCCTAAAGAGGATCAGTCCTGGGTTTCTTTGAAAGGACTGATGCTGAAGCTGAAACTCCAATACTTTGGCCACCTGATGCGAAGAACTGACTCATTGGAAAAGATCCTGATGCTGGGAAAGATTGGGGGCAGGAAGAGAAGGGGATGACAGAGGATGAGATGGTTGGATGGCATCACCAACTCAATGGACATGAGTTTGGGTAAATTCTGGGAGTTGGTGATGGACAGGGAGGCCTGGTGTGCCGAAGTTCATGGGGTCGCAAAGAGTCAGTCTCGACTGAGCAACTGAACTGAACTGAATGCTCAGTTACAGCATACAAAGGCATAGATATGAGTTCTTTTTTTTTTTTTCTGATCTTAAGAAATTCATATTCTCTGTAAAGAGTTACAAACTGGGTCCTTCCACTGATTTTATTTTGAAAAATATGACAAAATATTACCATGATGTTGTGAAGGAATAGTTGTCCCAATTTTCCTGATGAAAATTAGTCTGTGATTGTTAGTATTGTTTGACAGATCCTTAATTGTGAAAAATTCACTACCTTTGAAAATTAGAAATCTCAGAATGGACCATTAAAATGATTCTGAGATGATAAACCAGCAGGTATTTAAGAACTTCTGGGATGGGCCAGGTTGGGAAAAATATGTAAGGTATATATTACATGTCAACTTCAATTAAATGTTAAGGGGTAGCTTCTTGATTCATAGCACTGAGGATTTTGAAGCTGTGTTATAGTAGCTTTATCTGCCCTTCATAGGTATTAAGGTGAAAGCACAAAAATAAAATTAGGAAGAAGCAGAAGTATTCAGAAACCAATGAAGGACATTTCAGGTCCCTGTTTTCCTTTAGGATACCTAAAGCAGAACCTACCTAATCAACACAGTGAGTAGGAGATCCTATAATCTTTTCTGAATATTCTTATAGAGACAGAAGTTTGAGAATTCACTCCTCTTTAAATAAGGCTATGTATATGCTTATAAGAGTTATTCTTCAACTTAACTTCACATTACAATCATCTAGGTAGCTTTAAAAAACTACTGATACCTGGGTTCCACTCCAGACTAAATAAACCAGCATCTTTGGGACTGAAGTTCTGGCACTGGTATTTAAAAAACAAAACAAAACAAAAAAAAACTCTCCAATGTGCAGCTAAGTTTGGGAATCATTGGACATTTGTAGTTGCAAAACTTCCTTCTTTCCAAAGTTCCCATTGGAATGTACGAGTCAGTGAATAAAGTTACTCAGTCATGTCCGACTCTCTGCAACCCCGTGGACTATAGCCCACCAGGCTCCTCCATCCATGGGATTCTCCAGGCAAGAATACTGGAGTGGGTTGCCATTTCCTTCTCCAGGGAATCTTCCCAACCCAGGGATCGAACCCAGGTCTCCCGCATTGCAGGCAGATGCTTTAACCTCTGAGCCACTGGGGAAGCCCCTTGGAATGTATAAAAGTGTTTAAATAATTTACATATGTAAGAGTTGGACCATTAAGAAAGCTGAGTGCCAAAGGATTGATGCTTTCAAACTCTGTTGTTGGGAAAAAGTCTTGAGAGTCCCTTGGATTGCAAGAAGATCAAACCAGTCAGTCCTAAAGGAAATCAACCCGGAATACTCACTGAAAGGACTGATGCTGAAGATCCAATACAGTGGCCACCTGATGCAAAGATCTGACTCATTGAAAATGATCCTGATGCTGGGAAAGATTGAAGACAGGAGAAGGGGACAACAGAGGATGCGATGGTTGGATAGCATCTCAATGGTTGGATACCAACTCAATGGAAATGAGTTTAAGCAAACTCTAGCAGATGGCAAAGGACAGGGAAGCCTGGCATGTTGCAGTCCATGGGGTCACAAAGAGTCAAATATGACTGAAGGAGTGAACAACAATAGTAACAAAAACAACAATAATAATGATGATATATATGAGTTCTGGAAAGGAAGTGTTATCAGAGGTCCTCAGATATGCAGACGACACCATCCTTATGGCAGAAAGTGAAGAAAATCTAAAAAGCCTCTTGATAAAAGCGAAAAAGAGTGAAAAAGCTAGCTTAAACCTCAACATTCAAAAAACTAATATCATGGCAAACAGTACCATCACTTCATGGCAAATAGATGAGGAAGCAATGAAAACAGTGAGAGACTTTATTTTTATGGGCTCCAAAATCACTGCAGATGGTGATTGCAACCATGAAATTAAAAGACACTTACTCCTTGAAAAAAAGCTATGACCAACCTAGACACATACTGAAAGTCAGAGACACTACTTTGCTGACAAAGGTCCATCCAGTCAAACCTATGGTTTTTCCAGTAGTCATGTATGAATGTGAGAGTTGGACCATAAAGTTGGACCAACCTCTGCACTGAGGAATTGATGCTTTTGAGCTGTGGTGTTGGAGAAGACTCTTGAGAGTCCCTTGGACTGCAAGGAGATCCAACCAGTCAATCCTAAAGGAAATCAGTCCTGAATATTCATTGGAAGGACTGATGCTGAAACTAAAACTCCAATACTTGACCATCTGATGTGAAGAACTGACTCACTGAAAAAGACCCTGATGCTAGGTAAGATTGAAGGCAGAAGGAGAAGGGGATGACAGAGGATGAGATGGTTGGATGGCATTACTGACTCAATGACCATAAGTTTGAGCAAGCTCTGGGAGTTGGTGATGGACAGGGAAGCCTGGCATGGTACAGTCCTTGGAGTCATCATGACTGAGTGACTGAATTGATTGTGTAGATGAGCCTATCCTTTCTCCTGTATTAAGATTTCTTTGAGTCAAAGGTGTTTGAAGCTGAACAACAATCATAATCAAAAGCAAAATCCATAAATGAGAAGAAAAAAAGCAGAGCATATAGAACAACTGATGTCAGAAGCAGAAAATATTGAATAACTTAGAAAACAAAAGAGAAACTTAAAGATTTCCTGAAAAATGCACTTTGCAGAAATTTGACAAATTTTTGTCTATAATGCAAGTAAGAAAATACTACTATGAATAATACTATGTACTATGAATAAGAAAAATACAGAAGAGTGATTTCATGAAGATCAGAGAAGAAATAATACTTAAAATTTTAAAAATGATAGCTGAACTAATAAATCTAGTGGACCAACTAAATAGTAAACTGAACATGCCTTATGACCAAGTCAGTGATCTGGAAAATGGAAGAAATATCTCATAATTTATACTACATACAAAAAGTTATAGAAAATTAAGGGGAAATAAGACTCTGAGATTAGACCTGGAGTTAGAAATTTTATGTAAGTGGAGTTTTGGAAGAAGAGTACATAGGGAAAAGAAAATGATTTTTAAAAAAGATCAAGAAAACAAAGTTCCTTAAACATTCCTAATGTTTAACAAACATAATATCTTTCAATTAAAAGAGCTCACCAAGGACACTGTACTCTCACCACTACTATTCAACATAGTTTTGGAAGTCTTAGCCACAGCAATCAAAGAAGAAGAAAATAATAATAAAAAAAAAAGGAATCCACACTGGAAAAGAAGAAGTAAAACTCTCAGTGTTTGCAAGTGACATGATCCTCTACATAGAAAACCCTAAAGACACCACCAAAAAATTACTAGAGCTAATCAATGAATATAGTAAAGTTGCAGGATATAAAGTTAATACAAAGAAATCCCTTGCATTCCTATACACTAACAATGAGAAAGCAGAAAGAGAAATTAAGGAAACAATCCCATTCAACATTGCAACAAAAAGAATAAAATACTTAGGAATAAATCTACCTAAAGAAACAAAAGACCTATATATAGAAAAGTATAAAACACTGGTGAAAGAAATCAAAGATGACATAAATAGATGGAGAAATATACCATGTTAGTGGATTGGAAGAATCAATAAAGTAAAAATGAGTATACTGCCCAAAGCAATCTATAGATTCAGTGCAATCCCTATCAAGTTACCACTGGTACTTTTCACAGAACTAGAACAAGTAATTTCACAATTTGTGTGGAAACACATAAAAAATCAAATAGCCAAAGCAATCTTGAGAAAGAAGAATGGAACTGGAAGTATCAAACTGCCTGACTTCAGACTGTACTACAAAACTACAGTCATCAAGACAGTATGGTACTGGCACAAAGACAGAAATATAGATCAATGGAACACAATAAAAAGGCCAGAGATAAATCCATGCACCTATGGACACCTTATCTTTGACAAAGGAGGCAAAAATATACAATGGAGAAAAGACAATCTCTTTAACAAGTGGTGCTGGTAAAACTGGTCAACCACCTATAAAAGAATGAAACTAGAACACTTTCTAACACCATACACAAAAATAAACTCAAAATGGATTAAAGATCTAAATGTAAGACCAGAAACTATAAAACTCTTGGAGGAAAACACAGGCAGAACACTCTCTGACATGAATCACAGAAAAATCCTCTATGACCCACCTCCAAGAGTAATGGAAATAAAAACAAAAATAAATAAATGGGACCTAATTAACTTAAAGCTTTTGCACAATGAAGGAAACTATAAGCAAGGTGAAAAGATAGCCTTCAGAATGGGAGAAAATAAGAGCAAATGAAACAAATGACAAAGAATTAGTCTCCAAGTTATATAAGCAGCTGATGCAATTCAATACCAGAAAAATAAATGACCCAATCAAAATGTGGGCCAAAGAACTAAACAGATATTTCTCCAAAGAAGACATACAGATGGCTAACAAACACATGAAAAGATGCTCAACTTCACTCATTATCAGAGAAATGCAAATCAAAATCACAATGAGGTACCATCCCACGCCAGTCAGAATGGTTGCTATCAAAAAGTCTACAAACAATAAATGCTGGAGAGGGTGTGGAGAAAAGGGAATCCTTTTATGCTTTTGGTGGGAATGCAAACTAGTTCAGCCACTATGGAGAACAGCATGGAGATTTCTTAAAAAACTGGAAATAGAACTGGCATAAAACCCAGCAATCCCACTGTTGGGCATACACACTGAGGAAACCAGAATTGAAAGAGACACATGTACCCCAATGTTCATTGCAGCACTGTTTACAATAGCTAGGACATGGAAGCAACTAGATGCCCATCAGTAGATGAATGGATAAGAAAGCTGTGGTACATATACACAATGGAATATTACTCAGCTATAAAAAAGAATGCACTTGAGTCAGTTCTAATGAGGTGGATGAAACTGGAGCCTATTATACAGAGTGAATTAAGTCAGAAAGAGAAATACCAGTACAGTATTTTAATGCATATATATGAAATTTAGAAAGATGAAAACGACAACCCTGTTGAAAGACAGCAAAAGAGACACAGATGTAAAGAACAGACTCTGTGGGAGAAGGCGAGAGTGGGATAATTTGAGAGAATAGCATTGAAACATGTATATTACCATATGTAAAATAGATGACCAGTGCAAGTGTGATGCACTCAAATCAGGGGGCTCAAAGCTGGTGCTCTGGGACAACCCATAGGGATGCGGTGGGGAGGGAGGTTGGAAGGAGTTTAGGATGGGGGGACGTATGTACACCCATGGCTGATTCATGTTGATGTATGGCAAAAACCACCACAATATTGTAAAGTAATTAGCCTCCAATTAAAATAAATAAATACAATTTTTAAAAAGATTAAGAAAACAAAGGACAATTTCAAATGATTAACAAACATAAAATCTTTTGATTAAAAGAGCTCACAAAGGACACTGTAGAATTAATGAAAAACGACTTACACTCCATCAGTTCCTGGTGAAATTAGTACACCAAGGAAAAAGAGAAATTTCTAGGAGTCTCCAGAAAAATGAAATTATCCATAAAAGAAGAGAATCAGAATGATGTCAATTTTCCTTTAAGCAACATTGAAAATATAAATGACTCTCAAGAAAGATCTTCAAATTTTTGAATCCAAGATTTTCAATTAACTGTCAAGATAAAACAAAAATAATATTTCACATAAAATTTTTAACCACTAAAACACAGGATAGAAAAACTATTTTAGGAAGCACTCTAACAAGATCAAGAACAAATCAAGAGGATGGCATAAAGTATAAGATAGGATAACAGCTAAGTATGATCCACAGAGGTTTAGGAAGCTAAAATGTAAATGAAGAGAATCCATTATTCCATAACACTTAGGTTATTCTTTAAGTGGCAAACTTTAAAAAGCTGTCACAAGTTCCTTTCGATCTTGTGTGATCCCTTATGATGTGTCTTCAAGGTCATCAATTCTTTCCTTAACTGTGTTGAATGGAAAATGACGTAAGTGGACTTAAGTCATTCTTCATTTCTGGTTTTGATTTCTAGCATTTCCATGTGACTGTTTTTATAATTTCTATCTTTCTGCTCAAATTACTCATTTGACTTTACACATTGTCTACCTTTCCCATTAGGGCTGTTAATATATTACAGTTATTTTAAATCCCTATCTGAAAGTTTCAGCCTCTGTGTCATACCTGAGTCTGCTTCTAATGTTTAATCTTTAAAGCGGTTCCCTCCTTTTCATATGCCTAACTTTTTTTTTAATTGAATATCTTGTGTAGGACAATAAATACTTACATAAGTAGCTTTTATACATAAGAGATGAGCACAACTATCCTCCTGTGACTCTCAATGATTATCTAGCTGGGATGACTTTTGTCCCCCAGGGGACACATGACACTATCTGGAGACATTCTTGATCGTCATGATTGGAGGGGTGGGGTGCTACTGGCACCAAAGGTGTTGTTAAACATCCTTTAATGGATATGACAGCCCCTAAATGATTACCCAGCCCAAAATATTACAGAGCAAGGGTTAAGAAACCTTCATTTAGAGTAAAAAGTCTCATTGTCCAGACAGAAAACTTTATTTGAAGGACTAGCACCCAGAACAGACAGTGAAAGAGTTGGAGATCCTGTCACCTAGGTCCTGGTTCCAAAATGGATCTAACACAAAGCCAAATACTCTGGTCAATGATTCAGTTAAGCCAGGATTTAATATGGACTGTTTTCGAAATAAAAGTCAGTTTGAAATAGCCACAAGTGCATTTCCTAGAGAGGAATAGAAAAGGGCTATAGATATTCATCACATACCACTTATATCTTAATTGAGACCCATGATCGTGAGGATGCTGCAGAGAGGCAGAAGATGAGATGGTTGGATAGCAGCAACAACACAGTGGAAATGAACTTCACCTGGGCAAACTCAGGAGATGGTGAGGGACAGAGAGGCCTGGTGTGCTGTAGTCCATGGGGTTGCAAAGAGTTGGACATGACTTAGCAACAGAACAACAACATGATCATGAGTAAAACTACTCTAAAGAGTTCCTTTAAGTGTGTGCCTTCTTGTAAAGTTTATATTTACAACTTAATTTGACTGTTTCTTTCAGACTCTTATTAACTCCTTTAAAGCTTCCTCCATCATGTCAGAAATACCTGGCTCTCAAGGGAAAAAAAAGATTTCTACACAGTCACCTTTTGAAAACTTATATTATGAACTGCCAGACTTCACTCATTCTAAAGTGACTTCACTCACTCTAAAATAACTTCACTGAAGCAATTAATTTTTCTTGGTGATTGGTAAGAGATTTGAATGTTCAGCTTCCACTTGTATTCCTTCTTCATCTCTTCAGCAACATTCCTACTCTAAGTGTCTATGTGTCTTGGCTCTTGGCTTTCCAAGAAGTCAGTATTTCCATAATTCGTCAAATGGGGAAACAAACAAAAACTCTTGTAATTTGCTAGATGCTCTTCTTTTTAAAGTAATTCTCATGAGCCCCATCCCTGTTATAAGGGATCTGGTCTTATTTGTGGACCGACCCAGACAGTTTCCCTAATGGTGATTACTTGGGAAGGGAAGGAAGCAAATTAACATTTAATGAGCATCTGCTCTCTATCTGGCTCTGTGCTAGGCACCATATGTAGGATTTCTCACTCAGTCCTAACCATAACTCTAGAAGGTAGAAGACGATAATATCATTTTATATATTTATACAACTGAAGTCTTAAGAAATGTAAGCCTTGTCCAAAATTACTCAGCTATAAGCAGGTGATCTGGGAGTTAAACACAAACTATGTCCTCTTCAAAGGAGTTGACTGGTTTTTATTGTTGTTGTTTTGGGAATAAGAAAATGAAAGAAATCTTTATTCCAATTTAATATCTGGGAAAAAGGTTACCTTTGAAGAAGAAAGACATGGGAATTCAAGGAATTTAGTAGGCAGGGTTTTATAAAATGAACATTTTGGTTTTTTGCCTAGATATGGAGCATAAGGACCATGTCTAGGTTACTATGGCCCAAGGTATACATTTAAGAGACTCAAAAGACTTTTTAGTTGTAATGAGTCTTAAAGTGATATGCCATTTCATATATCCAGGTATTTTGGCTGATTGGTCTGTAGCCATTAACTAGCTCAGACGTTCTCATTTTTCACTTGAAGAGAATGAAATATAGACAAAGGAGAGGGAAGAGCTGTTGAAGATTTAACATGTGTCAGACACAAGTGTGTGTACATTGATGCTCAGTCGTGTCTGACTCATGGCCACCCAAGGTACTGTAGCCCACCAGGCTCCTCTGTCCATGGGATTTTCCCAGAAGGAACACTGGAGTGGGTTGCTATTTCTTCCTCCAGGGAATCTTCCCAATCCAGGGATTGAACCTGTGTCTCCTCCATTGCAGACAGATTCACCTGGGAAGCCCCCAGACACAAGTGTTTAGAGATAAATGTAAGATTAAAACTCAAGTATGAGTACAGCACATTGAACTCTGCTCAATGTTGTGTGGTGGCCTGTATGGGAGCGAGTTTGGGGGAGAATGGATATGCATATATGTATGACTGAGTTCCTTCACTGTTCACCTGAAACTATCACAACACTGTTAATCAGTACATCTCAATAGAAAATAAAACATTTTTAAAAAACTCAAGTATGTATCCAACATCCTGGAGTGTGAAGTCAAGTGGGCCTTAGAAAGCATCACTACGAACAAAGCTAGTGGAGGTGATGGAATTCCAGTTGAGCTATTCCAAATCCTGAAAGATGATGCTGTGAAAGTGCTGCACTCAATATGCCAGCAAATTTGGAAAACTCAGCAGTGGCCACAGGACTGGAAAAGGTCAGTTTTCATTCCAATCCCAAAGAAAGGCAATGCCAAATAAATGCTCAAACTATCACACAATTGCACTCATCTCACATGCTAGTAAAGTAATGCTCAAAATTCTCCAAGCCAGGCTTCAGCAATATGTGAACCGTGAACTTCCAGATATTCAAGCTGGTTTTAGAAAAGGCAGAGGAACCAGAGATCAAATTGCCAACATCTGCTGGATCATCAAAAAAGCAAGAGAGTTCCAGAAAAACATCTCTTTCTGCTTTATTTACTATGCCAAAGCCTTTGACTGTGTGGATCACAATAAACTGTGGAAAATTCTGAAAGAGATGGGAATACCAGACCACCTGATCTGCCTCTTGAGAAATCTGTATGCATGTCAGGAAGCAACAGTTAGAACTGGACATGGAACAACAGACTGGTTCCAAATAGGAAAAGGAGTTCGTCAAGGCTGTATATTGTCACCCTGTTTATTTAACTTATATGCAGAGTACATCATGAGAAATGCTGGACTGGAAGAAACACAAGCTGGAATCAAGATTGCCGGGAGAAATATCAATAACCTCAAATATGCAGATGACACCACCCTTATGGCAGAAAGTGAAGAGGAACTCAAAAGGCTCTTGATGAAAGTGAAAGTGGAGAGTGAAAAAGTTGGCTTAAAGCTCAACATTCAGAAAACTAAGATCATGGCATCTGGTCCCACCACCTCATGGGAAATAGATGGGAAAACAGTGGAAACAGTGTCAGACTTTATTTTTCTGGGCTCCAAAATCACTACAGATGGTGACTGCAGCCCTGAAATTAAAAGACGCTTACTCCTTGGAAGGAAAGTTATGACCAACCTAGATAGCATATTCAAAAGCAGAGACATTACTTTGCCAACAAAGGTTCGTCTAGTCAAGGCTATGGTTTTTCCTGTGGTCATGTATGGATGTGAGAGTTGGACTGTGAAGAAGGCTGAGCACCAAAGAATTGATGCTTTTGAACTGTGGTGTTGGAGAAGACTCTTGAAAGTCCCTTGGACTGTAAGGAGATCCAACCAGTCCATTCTGAAGGAGATCAGCCCTGGGATTTCTTTGGAAGGAATGATGCTAAAGCTGAAACTCCAGTATTTTGGCCACCTCATGCGAAGTGTTGACTCATTGGAAAAGACTCTGATGCTGGGAGGGATTGGGGACAGGAGGAGAAGGGGACGACAGAGGATGAGATGGCTGGATCGTATCACTGACTCGATGGACATGAGTCTCAGTGAACTCTGGGAATTGGTGATGGACAGGGAGGCCTGGCATGCTGCGATTCGTGGGTTCGCAAAGAGTCAGACACGACTGAGTGACTGATCTGATCTGATCTGATGTATCCAGATTCTCATTTTTTCTTCCTAAAATGTGGCTTCTAGAAAAATTATAGGTTAATAGAAACTCTACCTCTTTCTTACATAAAATGCAATATACACTGTCTTGTTTTGGGGGCAAATAATACTCAGAGTTTGTCTTTGCCAGCAACCTATTTAACATAGGTTCAGTGTGGAACCTGTAATACTTTCACAAACCAATAACACATAAGAAAGTATCTTTTGATAAGCCAATAAAGAAAGAACACACTCCAAGCGAATGGTAGAACAGTTACACTACTGCTACAGGCAAGGGGAGATGAAAG
Organism: Bos grunniens; assembly: GCF_055505025.1. Classification (NCBI taxonomy): domain Eukaryota; kingdom Metazoa; phylum Chordata; class Mammalia; order Artiodactyla; family Bovidae; genus Bos; species Bos grunniens. Next base: position 43,208,469 of record NC_141165.1, read on the forward strand.
AACTAAAGTCCAAATTTAGTTCAAGGTGAACCTTTGTACACTGGGGACTTAGGAGAGAGGACTTAACAAAGAGCTGATGTCCAGCTGTCAAAGCAAAAATATGATAGTCCTTTTTGTCAGAGCAGGTTGCTAGGGAATGAAGGCAGTGGTGTGGGTGGCAGGCTAGGCTGCTTGAGGGTTATCATTTAAGACACTATTGCTCAGGTTGCACCACTGCCTATGAGGAGCATTTTAAACAGGCAGGAGTGAGTGTCTCTTCTCCTCCTGAGACTGCTGCATGGCTTAACACTACACTGCCCAACCAGAGTAAACAACATGGCAAGAGCAAGTGTATCAAGACCTTAGGAAAGTCAGATCGGCAAAAAATAACTTCTGCCCAAAGCAAAATACTCTTTCTCTCAGATATTCCTCACAAACTCCCAGTATTTACAGTCTAAATGTCCTTTTGTCATAGTTGCTTCTCCACAAGTTCTTTTCATTAAGTTCTTAGCAAGGCCCCTGGGCAGCTGAGCTATTAAGTGCTTATTAAGGGCAACGGATGAGATGACATCCTGATCACAACAACTTCACTTCAAAAAAAAAATACTCGTTTCCTTGTCTTAGTCATACACAAGTAGAATAAGACAATTTTATCTAGGACACAAGCAAGTGGATTTGAAATCACCCCAAACCAATACACAGTATCTACATTTTCAGACTGATTTCACGTAATATATCTTATGTGGACATCAATGGCACCTTTGATATTGGATAAAGAAAGTATTTTCATGCCTGTTTACTAATGGAAAACCTTTCTAAGTGAACAATGCAAAGAAATAGAGGAAAACAATAGAATGGGAAAGATTGGAGATCTCTTCAAGAAAATTAGAAATACCAAGAGACCATTTCATGCAAGAAGGGCTCAATAAAGGACAGAAATGGTATGGACCTAACAGAAGCAGAAGATATTAAGAAGAGGTGGCAAGAATAAACCAAAGAATTATACAAAAAGGATCTTAAAGACCCAGATAACCATGAGCGTGTGATCATTTACCTAGAGCCAGACATTGTGGAGTTTGAAGTCAAGTGAGCCTTCGGAAGTATCACTACAAATAAAGCTAGTGGAGGTAATGGAATTCCAGGTGAGCTATTTTAAATCCTGAAATACGATTCTGTGAAAGTGCTGCACTCCATATGCCAGCAAATTTGGAAAACTCAGCAGTGAACACAGGACTAGAAAAGGTCAATTTTCATTCCAACCCCAAAGAAAGGTAATGCTGAAGAACGATGAAACTACTGCACATTTGCACTCATTTCACACACTAGCAAAGTAATGCTCAAGTTTCTCCAAGCCAGGCTTCAACAGTACATGAACTGAGAACTTCCAGATGTTCAAGCTGGATTTAGAAAAGGCAGAGGAACCAGAGATCAGATTGCCAATATCTGTTGGATCATTAAAAAAGTGCAAGAGAATTTCAAAAAAACATCTATTTCTGCTTCATTGGCTACGCTAAAGCCTTTGACTGTGTGGATCACCACAAACTTTGGAAAATTCTTCAAGAGATGGGAATACCAGACCACCTTACTTGCCTCCTGAGAAACCTGCATGCAGGTCAAGAAGCAACAGTTAGAACTGGACATGGAACAACAGACTGCTTCCAAATCAGGAAAGGAACACATCACGGCTGCATACTGTCACCCTGCTTATTTAACTTCTATGCAGAGTACATCATTAGAAGTGCCAGGCTGGATGAAGCACAAGCTGGAATTAGGAATGCCAGGAGAAATATCAATAACCTCAGATATGAAGATGACATCACCCTTATGACAGAAAAGTAGAGAGGAACTAAAGAGCCTTTCATGAAGGTGAAAGAAGAGAGTGAAAAAGCTGGCTTAAAACTCAACTTTCAAAAAATGAAGATCATGGCATCCAGTCCCATAACTTCACAGCAAATAGGTGGGGAAACAATGGAAACAGTGACAGACTTTATTTTCTTAGGGTCCAAAATCACTGCAGATGGTGACTGCAGCCATGAAATTAAAAGATGCTTGCTCCTTGCAAGAAAAGCTATGACCAATCTAGAAAGCATATTAAAAAGCAGAGGCATTACTTTGCCAACAAATCTTCATACTGTCAAAGCTATGATTTTTCCAGTAGTCATGTACTGATGTAAAAGTTGGACCATGAAGAAGGCTGAACGCTGAAGAATTGATGTTTTTGACCTGTGGTGTTGGAGAAGATTCTTGAGAGTCCCTTGGACTGCAAGGAGATTAAACCAGTCAATCCTAAAGGAAATAAATCCTGAATATTCATTAGAAGGACTGATGCTTGAAGGTGAAGCTCTAATACTTTGGCCACTTGATGCGAAGATCTGATTCATTAAAGAAGACCCTGATGCTGGGAAAGATTGAAGGCAGGAGAAGGGGACAACAGAGGACAAGATGGTTCAGATGGCATCACCAACTTGATGGACATGAGTCTGAGCAAGCTCTGGGATGGTGAAGCACAGGGAAGCCTATTGTGCTGTATTCCACGGGATCATAAAGAGTCGGACATGATTGAGCAAATGAACAACAACACTAATGGAAAATACTGAAATCACTGTAGATGACTGTCTTGCTAAAGACAATACAACTAGTAAGTAGCAAGGGCAAGAACAGAATCTGTGTTTTTGGGGTCCTAAATCAGTAAATTCCAACACTGAAATGCCTTTGTCAATCAAATTATTCATTGCAATTTAATCAATGCCTTTTTTGTACTCTCATTTTTTTAAAAAGAAGTTTAACAGCTTTTACTTTTATGCTTATTCAAAGTTTCAATTCTCATCAATATTAACAAGTTAATTGTAGGTCATGAATCTGTATAAAATATTGACATAGTGAAAAAATAATAACAAGGCTTGAAATCAGGCAGACCAGATTAAATCTTATTTCTGTTACTCTCTAGCTCTGTACATTTGGGTAACCCATGCAAACTAAGACAGTTTCTTCACCTGCATAGTGAAGGTAATAGCATTATCTGATAGAGTTTCTATGAAGATTACATAAAATGGCATCTGCAAAATGCTTTTTAGCACAGTCCTTGGAACATAATATACACTTGGTAAGTGACCGCAATTATGAATATCACACATGTAAAGGTGCTGATGGGTCAGGCTAAAGAATCTGCCGGCCAATATAGGAGATGCTGGTTCAATCCCTGTGTTGGAAAGATCACCTGGAGAAGGAAATGGCAATCCACTACAGTATCCTTTTAATACAGTATTGATGCTTTTAAACTGTGTGTTAAAGAAGACTCTTGAGAGTCCTTTGGGCAGCAAGGAGATCAAACCAGTCAATCATAAAGGAAATCAGTCCTGAATATTCATTGGGAGGACTGATGCTGAAGCTGAAGCTCCAATACTTTGGCCAGCTGATGCTGACTCATTGGAAAAGACCCTGATGCTGGGAAAGATTGAAGGCAGGAGGAGAAGGGGATGACAGAGGATGAGATCGTTGGATGGCATCACTGACTCAATGGACATGAGTTTGAGCAAGGTCTGGGAGTTGGTGATGGACAGGGAAGCCTGGCGTGCTGCAGTCCATGGGGTTGCAAAGAGTCAGACACCACTGAGCAACTGAACTGAACTGAACAGTATTCTTGCCTGGGAAATCCCACAGAAGAACCTGGCAGACTACAGTCTGTGGGGATGCAAAGAGTCAGACACAGATTTCGTGAATAAACAAACACAACAAAGGTGCTTATGGTCAAAGCATGATTTTAAGTTCTTTTCATGACTGCAGATCTGATAAAAATAGCTGACATCTTAATACATTCTCTTCTAGATAGGCTTGTAGCCCTGAAGGGATGAAATGAATAGAATAATATAGATGAGTAGATCTGTTTTGTGTCCCCAGAGAAATAATGTTATCCAGTTTTAAGACCCATTGAACAGGCATTCAATAAATGAAGTACTTGACTCTCAGACAATGCTAATAATAGCAGATGAGAATCACAACATACAGTATGTTGTTTTGAATAGAGCAGTTTTTTCAGCTCCATTTCACAAAACTTCAGACTCCTAACTCTGATGGACTCCCTTTGTGGATGTTTGGTTTGAGTCCTTGATCTTTAACATTTGTTGACCTGCAAACTCTGTGCTAGGTGCTTGGGTTATAAAATAAAAAATATAAAACAGGGCAAAATTCATAAAACATACTAAAAGCTGTTGGATCAAAGAAGTCAAATATTAAAAAAAAAAGAAGTCAAATATTATCGAGGTTAGTATTTGGGTGGTCAAAATCTGTATGCTGTCAATGTGAACAATGCGAACATATGTGCTACCACAAAGATGTACACTTAAAAATGGTTAAGATGGTAAATTTTATGTTTAGTTTATGAAAACTAAGAATAATGTTTTAAAGAGAAAAGAAATAGGTCAAACACAGGATCCTCTACTTTTATAAATATAGAACAATATGTAAAGAATTTTTATTATTCCAACACAGAAATGGTTTTTAAAAAATAATGTTTTTTAAAAAAATTCTATATCCCCAGATATCATGTATATGGGAATTTTAAAGTTTACAAATAAAATTAGAAAGCTGAGATTTTGAGAAAAAATAAAGAAGTTTTAAGAATAGATCAGGAAACATAATCATGACAATTTGAAAAAAGAATTTTGAAGCACAAAGACTACTTAAAAACTAGTAAGAGACAATAGAATCAATATTACAACAAAAGGCTTCATTCCATAAGGAATAGGCACTTCTTTGAAATATCTAAATACCAAAATGAGGGGTGACATCTTTTTTAATAGTAAGATTAGTTATTTATTGGTTTTGATTAATATAAGACAAGTATTTCCAGAAGTAAAGACAGAATGATGATCTCTTATAGTTTTTTTTTTTTTTCCTAATCCTCTGTTCTATAACTCTAAAAAAAAGACTTTGCTGATATTTGGGCAATAGTAACTCTAAATTCATGAATCTTTTAAACATAGGTAAGTTTTTAGGCAATAACATAGACATGGTTGAAAGCCTTAGTCCCTATGTACTCAAGAGAAAATTGTGTCCCATGAATTTTTAATAAACTAAACAGTGCTATTTCCATGAAGAAATAAGGTATGCTAAATAAGAGTGACAGAAATTCCAAGGGGAAAGGCTGAAAAAAGACAGTGCTTGGCACTTTTATCTTTCAGTGGAGGTGGGGGAAAAATCATAGAACTTTATAACAAAAGTACTAGATTTTATTACATGCAAAACTGGGAAACATTCTGATTTGCATTTTTTGCATAAATTTACATCATAATTTGAAAGTCCTATTTGCAAATATTTAAAAGCAGTTTAATTAGTTAATATACATTCTTGTTGTTCTATCTGAATCCACTACTCAGGATATGGCACATTAAATAAAGATATTTTAAAAACCAATTTTATCACATATCAGATGTATTAGATTGTTGGGGATCAAAGTAGAGATGAAATTTCAGATGGAGAAGTGGACACAGAATCAGGGACTTCTACCAAGACAAAAAGAGAAGGTAAGAAAGAAGATAGGATTATTTTCCTCTTCTTTAGTCTCCATCTCTACCTCTCCCCTTTCTCCTCCTCCAAAACCTAATCCCTCCTTCTGGTATTAGTCCTATCTGTGTTATCTTATTTTTTCAAGTCCATCCTCACAGCCACAACTATTAATTTAAACAATAAAAAGCCAAACCAAAAATGTGTTCTGCTCTCCATTTTAAATGTGTTTAAAAAGATTTGAGAGAGAGAGAGAGAGGCAAAACTTCCTTGTGAAATCAGAGGTCTACCTGAAACCTGTAGTAGCATGGATGGTAGAGAGGGGTAGGGGACAAGCAGAGCTTCAGGGAGGGTTTCAATACATAGATGCATAAATAATTCAGTGGAAACAGTGTCAGACTTTTTGGGGCTCCAAAATCACTGCAGATGGTGAATGCAGCCATGAAATTAAGATGCTTACTCCTTGGAAGGAAAGTTATGACCAACCTAGATAGCATATTCAAAAGTAGAGATATTACTTTGCTAACAAAGGTCCGTCTAGTCAAGGCTATGGTTTTTCCAGTGGTCATGTATGGATGTGAGAGTTGGACTGTGAAGAAGGTTGAGCACCAAAGAATTGATGCCTTTGAACTGTGGTGCTGGAGAAGACTCTTGAGAGTCCCTCGGACTGCAAGGAGATCCAACCAGTCCATCCTAAAGGAGACCAGTCCTGGGTGTTCATTGGAAGGACTCATGCTGAAGCTAAACTCCAGTACTTTGGCCACCTTATGCAAAGAGCTGACTCATTTGAAAAGACCCTGATTCCAGGAAAGATTGAAGGCAGGAGGAGAAGGGAACGACAGAGGATGAGATGGCTGGATGGCATCACTGACTCAATGGACATGGGTTTGGGTGGACTCCAGGAGTTGGTGATGGACAGGGAGGCCTGGTGTGCTGCGATTCATGGGGTCACAAAGAGTTGGACATGACTGAGTGACTGAACTGAACTGAACCTTAAGTTCTGGAAATTTGAGGATGAAGAGATGGTTGCAGTGAGAGCTTACCTTAAGACAAACTAATAAAACAAATTATGGAATCAATCAGTCTTTGAAAAAAAAGGGTTAGGATCTGAGAAGGGATTTCTATAGGAAGCAAGACCAGCTAGAAGAGCATCACTGGTAGGTTCTTACAGGGCAGAACTTTGCAAGGAAGGCACACTTATCAAAAGGACCGAGGAAGAACTGGGGTTTCTTCCATGGAGAGCTGCTGATGGAACCTGAGGTGTCTGAGGTCCTTTTGAAGGTGAAGATGTATCTCAAAAAACTAAAATATTACTGAAGCAGAAGTGTGGCTGCTCATTCTCAAGAAAAGATCATGATGACACTTTAGGATTAAGAAATGAAACTAGACTATGATTAGGTCATGATTTATTAGAAGTTTCATGAGAGAAGGTTCACAGTCTTTACCTAGATGCTCTAATTATTTAAATTGTACTTTTTCAGACAATCCAGATTGATTTTATTTTGTTTATCTTTATTGGAGTATAATTGATAAAACTTAAAGATATTTAAAGTGTACATTGTGATGAATTGATACATGTATACATTTTGAAAGGATTCCTCCCACCTGGGCAAATAACACATCTATCACCTCATAAATTAATGCTTATCATTTTATTTCTGCAGTTAAGAACATTTAAGTTCCACTCTCCACTAACTTCAACCAAACAATACAGTAGTAAATTGGTTTTTTTTAATCATACCAAAGACAAATATAAATCATTAATACTTGGTTATTAAATTTATAAAAAATATTTTTTCTTGGGTAAAAACTGGTCAGTTAAGAGTAACCAACCATTCTGATTTGTTCAGGCCTAAGGGGTTTTCCGGAACATAAAATTTGAAGTTCTAAAACCAAGGAAGTGTTGGGCAAACCAAGAGAGGTGTTCACCCTAATTTAAAGGAAAAAACCTAAGTGTTTGATATCCTGATTCTCCATTTGACGTTTACTGAGACTTATCTATTTAAATGCTCCATGGGATGCATGAACATGTATACTAGCTTTCACAAACGAAACAGAAAGGTGGGCAATGCTGAGGCACCTATACAATCCTATTCCCCATGTAAGGACATTCAAAATCAGATTGTTAAAATAGAAGAGGCAAGCGAAACTTACACACTGTGAATCTCCACTCTGTAACACTGACTGACTGTGTTTTAGATGCCATGAATTCAAAGATAAGGTGGATCCTAACATACTCTGTCCTTGAGGCTTTTACAGTCTGCTGTGAATAAGGAGACACTAGAGATTAAGAGACCACATTTACTGGGTGAAACGCACCTAAACTTCAGGCAAGAATTGACCTCTAGAAGTCAGGAGAATTATATTCTACTCTAAGTTTGTCTATTAATTATTTACATGGCTTTACTTAGATCATTCCATTTCCCTGGGTCTCAATTTCTACAACTTTAAAATGAAATGGTTGAGATAGAGGATTCTCAAATCTTTTAAAGTATATGTTTCTATGAATCCAGATACTTCAAATAGAGTTTTATGGGATAAAGTCTTGAAAATAACAATTTCTCATGAAGGATGACCAATATTTTTTCCTCAGGTCATAAAAATGGTAGTATATATTCTTGGTCAATTGAAAAAAAAAATATTGTGAAGAAAAGTTAGAACTCAGCCCTAGAAATAAGAAGTGCTTTTGATTTCAGTGGTGTGCTGGAGACAGCCCATTCTATGCATCTCTTCATGTTCAATAATAAATGTTCAAAAATATAAAAGACTGTTGCTTCCTCATAATCCTTTAAAATACATATAGTTATTAATGAAAAAAGATGATAAGACTTAATTGTGGGATTCATAATATGCATGGTGTAATACATATGCCCATACAACATGATGATGAGTTAAATCAAATTATATACTTGCAAGATTTTTACATTTTACATGAAGCAGAATAATAACTTTATATAAACTGTGGAAAGTTAATGAAGTATACTATGAAACACAAAATTCCTAAAGTACAATGCAAAAATGTATAACTAAATAAGTCAAAAGATAAATTTAAAATGGAGTTAAAAATATTCATTTAGTCCAAGAGAAGGTAGGAAATGGAAGAAAAGGGAAACAAAAAACAATGTTGACAAGAAGAAAAAAAAAAAAACAGAAAAAATGTAGGTCTTAAGGCAACAGTATAAAAAACTACATTAAGTGTCAGTGGTCTAACTTCTGGGCATGTACCCAGAGAAAACCATAATTCAAAAAGTTACATACATCCCAATGTTCACTGCAGCCCCTGTTTACAATAGCAGGACATGCAAGCAACCTAAAAGTCCATCAATAGAGGAGTGGATAAAGAAGGTGTGGTACATATATACAATGGAATATTACTTAGCCATAAAAAGGAACAGAACTGTGTCATTTGCAGAGATACGGATGAACCTAGAGACTTTCATATACAGTGAAGTAAGTCAGAAAAAGAAAAACAAATATTGTATGATATTGCTTATATGTGGAATCTAGAAAAATGGTACAGATGAACTTAAGTGCAAAGCAGAAAAAGAGACACAGATATAGAGAACAGACTTATGATTACCAATGGGGGAAAGAAGGTGGGATGAATTGGGAGATTGAGATTGACATATATATGTGACTATGCACACACAAATAGATAACTAATTGGACCCTACTGCATACCTCAGGGGAACTATACTCAGTGCTCTGTGGTGACCTTAATGGAAAGGGAATCCAAAAAAGAGGGAATATATGTACACATACAGCTGATTCACTTTCTGTACAGCAGAAGTTAATACAACACTATAAAGCAACTATATTCCAATAAAAATCAATAGAAAATGTTAATGATCTATACATTCCAGTTAAAAGTTAGAGGTGGTCACAATAGGCCAAAAATAAAGCAAGACCCAACTATATTATATAGTACAATCTAAAAGTAATGCACTTTAAACATAAAATTCAGGTTTAAAGATAATACATGAGGAATGATATTCCATGCAAACAGTAAGAATAAAAATTCTGGAGTGGATATGTTAACATTAGATTAACACATAAAGACAAAGAGTATTATCAGATATAAATAGGGACATTTCTAGATGATAGAAGGTCAATTCACTAGGAATATGTAACAATCTTAAATGTATACATAGTTAAAAGACCCTGATGCTGGGAAAGATTGAAAGAAAGAGAAAGGGGAGACAGGATGAGATGGTTGGATGGCATCACTGACTCAATAGGCATGAGTCTGAGCAAACTCTGGGAGACAATGAAGGACAGGGAAGTCTGGCATGCTGCAGTTTATGGGGTCACAAAGAGTCAGACACAACTCAGCGACTGAACAACAACTAATAATATAGCTTAAGTGTATATAGAAGTATATGAAACAAAAAATTGAGAAAATTAAATGGAGAAATATTAATTCCTCAATCATTTGGAAATCTTAATATCTCTCAGCAATTAATAGACCAATTAGATAAAAAAAAAAAAAAAACTAAAGACATAGAAGATATGAACAACACTATCAAACCCTTAACCTTGTTGATATTTATACAGAATAATATTTTAAAAATTTGTGCTTCTGCATTTGGCTATTTACATTATAATAATAATTGCAGGCTTTTAAATTTGTTTCTATTCTGGAAGCATTACTTTGTAAGTGTTGAACTTCACATGCATAAAATATATTGTGGTCCTCTTATTGTTTGGTGTTTCATGAAAAGACAGAGAATTTTACAACTTTTAATTATTTTCAGTTCTTCTTTATACTGTGCCTTACATATATTCTAAAAATATTTTTCATCATATTAAGATTTTCTCATGTGGCCACTATACCTGCACATGTGCACACACACACACAGAAGCTATTTGTTATATTAGAAGACATATCAGAAAAAAAGTACATTTCTCTTAATAATTACACATACATACATATTATGGGCTTCCCTCATGGCTCAGCTGGTAAAGAATCCACCTGCAATGCAGGAGACCTGGGTTAAATCCCTGGGTTGGGAAGATCCCCTGGAAAAGGGAAAGGCTACCTTTCCCTTCTGGAGTGGTCCAGTATTCTGGCCTGGAGAATTCAGAGTGTTGGACAGAATTTAGACAGTCAGTCTCAAAGAGTCGGACATGACTGAGCGACTTTCACTTTCACACAATTTATACATAATGGATATGTATAAGTATACATATACACAAGCCATGTCATCCCAGCGTGTTTCTAATTTACACTGGACTCTGGTGTTGCTCCTTAACTGACAATGACTTAGCTCACCCCAGAGTATACCTACTGATGGTTCTACCCACAAAAAAACATTTAATCTTATGTTTTGATTATTCAGTAGCACACAAGCCAGTAGGTTTTATTTACTATACCCACTGATGCTTCTGGATAACTGAGATTAAAGATGAAATTGAGTCTCAGTGTCTGGGATTTGATCCCACCAAAGTCATGTTGTAAAACTAAGCATATTTGAGTCACATTAAAGTACACATCTTTTAATGTGTATAAACTTTATGTTATTATTAATTGAATGACAACAGGAGCAAATAATGTGGTTCCTTGCAAAGCTAGAACAAAAAAGCAAACAGAAAACTAACCTCAGGGTCACAGATTTTTGAAAGTTACATTTTTGAAAGCTATATCATGCATGCTCAGTCACTTCAGTAATGTCTGACTCTTTGCAACCCTATGGACTGTAGCCCACAGGCTTCTTTGTCCACTGGATTCTCTGTCCATTGGAGAATTGCCATACCCCACTCCAGGGGGTCGTTCTGACTCAGAAATTGAACCTGTGGCTCCTGAGACTCTTGCATTGCAGGCAGATTCTTTACCCAGTGAGCCACCTGGAAAACCCCAGATGCATCATACCATTCAGATTTTGTCGCACAAGAAAAGAAACTCCAGAACCTACACCAGGTCATAACTAACAAAGAAACTGTAAATAGGAATCTTAAGTGTAAATATTAAACCCCATATTTCCCAAGAAGTTGTCTCTGACCATTTAAGAACCTTCCCCTCTGCTCTTAGTATTTTCTACCTGCAAATGCTGTAGCACAATTAGTGGCTCTCTGACTAATCCAGTTATATTTAGCTTTTTCTAGACCTCTGTGTGAGAGCAAGGATCATGATTTCCACTATTTTCTCATCATCTACAGTGCCAAATTCTCAGTAATGTATCAATAGTGTACACTGACTCTTTGATTACTATTTATTTATAAATGCTTTTTAAAAATGTTCTTTATTTTCTTTTTGGCTGTGCTAGGTTTTCATTGCGTGGGTTTTTCTCTAGTTGCGGTGAGTGTGGGCTTCTCACTGTGGTGGCTGCTCGTTGCAGAGCACAGGCTCTAGGGCATGGAGTCTTAGTAGTTGTGGCACATGGTCTCAGTATTTGCAGCTCTGGGGCTATAGAGCACAGGCTCAACACTTGTGGCATGTGAGCTTAATTGCTGCATGGCATGTATGATCCTCCCAGATTAGGGATCAAACCCATGCCTCCTGCACTACCAGGCAGATTCTTCATCACTGAGCTACCAGGGAAGGCCCTGATTACTTTTTAACAGTGACATTTTCACTCTAGTGTCCTGTTAGTAATTATGTGTATGGAATTTGTAGTTAAGACTTGCCCTGAAAATGATGGTTGAGAGGTGAATCTGGTTGGAAGATATATGGGTCCAGTTGTGTGTGGTTTGCCTAGTAAACAAGCCAATCTTTGAGGTTCTGTGTCTATGCTAGCTTGAATTTCAGCACATTTTGAAAAGGTGTCAGCGGTCTGCATTTTTTTTTCAGGGTGATTTTGTATTTTGAATATTTTTTTCATTTAAAAACCTACAGTGATCAGACATTAACTCTGCTGAGATGCACATCTGAAACAAAATTGAACAATTCAGGATTTATTATCAATAACTGCTTCAAAAGACAAATTCCAACAGAATGAATTTTTTCTGTTATATTTCAAAGGTTTTTTTAGTTGAGGGGGACATGTGACTAAGGGAAGGTGCTGTGAATATTAGCAAATGTGAATTCAATGGAAATGACTGAAAATTAGAGAATATGTCAACATCACTAAAATCAAAATCATGCCTCTAACACAGTTCTGATGGTTGAATGATACATAGTTGAAATGTTTAATATATTGCAGAGCTGTAAGAACATGTAAAGGTAGTAGCAATGAAGTGTTAAACATTACACAAAAATCTATACTTATTAGGAACATTTTTATATAAATGATCAAAATTGCACATATGACATAGAGCTTAGTGAATAATGAATAAATAATGTAGCTTATTTGATTGTACTTGTTGAAATATTTATTGTCACTTTGCAATATTTCCTCATAAATGGAATCAGAATATGTCTGATTATCTTGAGTTTAAAGCTGAATCATTCTGATAGGAGCAATTATTATGGAGTTGATACAAACATATTAAGTGACTTCTTCCTCGGAAGAAGATTACATTCTACGGAAAGTGTTTTCAGACCTCAGTGAGGGCCTGCTCCTTTCACTTGAGGATCTTTGGGACAATGGGTAAGAAGAGGTGGCCAAGGTATCACGACTTTGAAGACAGGTTCTGGGTTACTGTGCAGACTTTACATGGTTTCTCTTGGCCATGTCCCTTAGAGGGAGTTTACTAAGGAAGGATGAAAATAATCAGTAGCCCAACTTTTTTTTTTTTTCTTCTTTCTTAGAGATTGGGACATTGGGTGGAGGGCAGTCCTGAGATGGCAGAGGAATAGGACTAGGAGACCACTTTCTTCCTCACAAATTCATCAAAAGATAATTTGAATGCTGAGCAACCTCCACAAAACAACTTCTGAATGCTGGCAGAGGACATTGGGCACCCAGAAAGATAGCCCATTCTCTTCAGAAGGAGTTAGGGCAAAATATAAAAGACAAAGAGAGACAAAAAGAGTTAGGGATTGAGACCCGTCCTGGGGAGGGAGTCGTGAAGGAGGAGAAGTTTCCAAACAGCAGAAAACCCTCTCACCAGTGGATCTGTGGGAAGGTTTAGAATCTCAGAGGGCAACATAACCAGGAGAAAAACAACAACAACAATAACAACAACACAGAATATGTGCCTAACCGCAACTCCCAGTGGAAAAGTAGCTCAAACACTTGTGTCTACCATGAGCGAGCAGGGGCTGGACAGGGAGGCACGGGCTGCATGCTTAGGGTAAGGATTGGGCATGAATGCTCTGAGGACAATCTGAGGGAGCTAACGTGAGATAACAACCCAAACTGTGGGATAGCCAGAGAGGAAAAAAACAAGAAGAGAACTTTCCTGGTGAAAGGCTCTAACCTAATACACAGCCTGGCTTGCACACAGAACAAAGGATTGAGCGAATACCAAAGGAGAGCTAGGCAGCTGTGTACAGGCCCCTTCCCCCTGCCAGAGGCAGAGAGGCAGGTGTTGGACAGCCAGAGCTGGAAGACAAGGGGCAATCTTGGCCCTAGAGACCAGGCATCCTCCACCAAACTGTAGCAGGCTCCCAGTTGCTAACCATGTCTTCCTGGGTTCCTGGATAGTTTACATCTGCCAGGAGGGTCACAGCCTGAGATTAGCTTCCCAGAGGAGACACATGGGACACCTGAGATGGTGTTCTTGTGGTGCACCCATGAAACTGAGTGCGTGGGACTGGGGAGGTGATTAAGATGGCCCACCTGGGACAGTGAGCTCTCAAAGCACCTGGTTGCCTGAGCTGCTCAGACCTGGGAAGGGCACAAAATACACGCCTAATTGAGTCTGTGGCATTGTGGAGTACCCAAGAACCTGAATCTGAGCATCTTAGACCTGGAAAGTGTACAAAAGGCAGGGCCCATTTTGGACAGTATCCCTGCAGAGCAACCTGGAGCCTGAGCAGCGTAGACCTGGAAAGCACACGCCACCATGAGCTGGGGCAAACCCAGTGGGTCCATACACTGTGAGCACTCCCCAAATACTCCAGTGATATTTGTTTGCAGTATTCCTCCCTCCCCACAACACCGGTGAACAGGTGAGCCTAAGCAAGTGACCACCTCTCCCCCTTGTGTCAGGGCAGAAATTAGACAATGAAGAGACTTTCAAACAGGGGAAGCCAAAATAAACAAAGAGGGAACCACGCTGGAAGTGACAGGTGCAACAGATTAAAACCCTGTGGTTAACGTTGACTAAGCATTGGAAGGGGCCTATAGACCTTGAGGAGAAGTTTACAAGCTGGAACAAGGAACTATCTGAAACTGAACTGACTTCACACTGCCCTCAACAGCTCCAGAGAAATTCCTAGATATATTATTACTATTATCATTTTTTAATTTTTAAGTTCTTTATTACTCCTTTAATTTTCATTTTTATTTTTATTTTTATTTTTTTTTAACATTTCCAAAGGTATTTATTGAGAAAAAAGTAAAGATGTACATATTTTTACAAGCTTTTAATATTTTTTACTTAAAACTTCCCACGAAGTAGACAGATATGTTTCAGTTCATTTTGCAAATGGAACCAGCAAAGCTCATGGATATTAAGGGACTTTGTTAAAGGTACACAGCAGATAGTTTGCAAGGTGAGCCTATATACTAGATCTTGAGATTGTAAAGTCAGCTTTCAGAAAGCAAAAAGCATTCCAATGCAATATTTGTGAAAAAAAATTTCTGAGCCTCAAATCATTTGAGTAAGTTTCCAACTACGAAGAATCTTAAGAAGCATCTTCCTGTAGAGTCCCTATGATAGAAGTGACACCCCTGTCACGGGACTAGAGAACCCACACTGAAGCACCATATTATAACATGATATTCTGCCTTTGATGATTGTGCCTGTGTACTAAGTGGTTTCCATCGTATCTGAATCTTTGTGACCCATGGACTCTAGCCCACCAGGCTCCTCTGTCCAGATGAGAATACTGGAGTAGGTTGCCATTTCCTACTAAAGGGGATTTTCCTGACCCAGGGATTGAATCTGCATCTCTTGTCTTCTGCACTGGCAGGTGGGTTCTTTACCATTAGTGCACTTATTAACATGGATTAAATGCAGCTTACATTTCTGTAATACAGGGTTTCCTGACTTAGCACTGTTGGCGTTTTGCACCAGATGATTATTCTGTGAGAATTAGTAGGTGTTGTAGGAATTTTAACAGCATTCTTGGCCTCTACACACTAAATGCCAGGGGTACCTCCTCAGTTGTGACAAATAAAAATGTCTCCAGATATTGCCAAATGCCCTCCCGGGGGATAAAATTGATTGTTGTTGAAAACCATTGTTGTGATGTATTCTGACTGACTGCCCAAGAGAGTGAAATTTTGGAAAAACTGGAGATTCACCACCATTTCCTTCATTAGAGCCTGGGAGGATAAGGTTAACGTGGGGTTTCCAGATCTTATTTGAACGTGGAGTTAATATCGAGTCCCTTTCTCTGCCATTTAGTGTGAAAACTAATATGGACAAGGCAAAGAAATTCACTGTGTAGGACACAAAAGCCCATTTTTGTGCCTTAGGAATGGCCAATACCTCTGAAGTTACTAGAACTAAAATCAGGTGGCAGGCTCTTGGAACGAACATTTTATTTCTTCAGCTTTGGGTAGAAAATAAAACTTGGTTGAAATACTTAATCCAGAGGGATTTTTAAGACTTCCTGAGGAGTAGCCATTATGGAAGTAAAAGAAGTATATGGCATCTGACTTCTTTTTTTTTTTTAATATCAATTCCTACTCATTAGAAATTTATTAAAAAAATCTTTACTAAGTAGGATTAAGAAACTGTCTTTTATTTCTGTCAGAATTGTATCGCTTGTGTTCTACAGGCTCTGCTGAACTTACAGTGTCCCATTTTGGTTCCTCCCATGAAGTTGTTCCAATTTTCAGGCTAATAGGACAAAACCTCTAAACACTCCCTATGGTTGTTTAGCAACTGCAGCATTGAGAAGAGTCTTCCTTCAATACACTCTGGTAAATGCTTACTCTCAACAAGTTATTACTCTAGAAAACACCTACATTGGGCATTTTTGTTCCCCCTCTAACTACAAGAATGGCTTATAATCCTCTTCCTTCAATAGGGCACTAACCACTATGTTAAGGATTGATCTATAAATAAGATCTTGACAAGGCTTTCTTGGGGCTTCCCTGGTAGCTCAGCTGGTAAAGAATCTACCTGCAATACTCTGGTTGGATTCCTGGGTCAGGAAGATCCCCTGGACAAGGGATAGGTTGCCCACTCCAGTATTCTTGCCTGGAGAATCCCCGTGGCCAGAAAAGCCTGGCTGGCTACAGTCCATGGGGTCATAAAGAGTTGAACATGATTGAGCAACTAAGCACAATGCTTTCTTGAAGGTATATATTAATATTCCCATTTTACAGATGATGTTGAGACACTGAGATGTTAAGTCATTTGCCTGTGTTACAAAACTAATTCGGGACATAGTTGTGATTGAAGCCCAGGGCTGTCTGACCCTAAAACTTGTGTGTTCCATTATGCTTCAGTGCATCCTTGCTACTCTACCATCCACCAAAGGAAGTGGTAGCACTCTTTTATTACCATATACATGACAGTACATATGTCATATATATCAATATATGTCATATTTTATTTAATATATATTTTATATGTGTGTATGTGTATGTTTCTCTAGCTATAGCATTAACTGGGGGTGGGTGGGCAGAATCATTTTAAATAGTAATGCAAGAGTGCAAAGTCAGCAAAAAAGAAGGACCCTAAGTATAAGACGATGCTTAGGAAGAAAGCCTATTTATAATTCCTTCATGTATGTGTGTGTATATCAATCCTACTTAACATGTGTATTGATATTTTGAGCCATGTACATTCTACTCACTGTGCCTTAGAACAGATGTACTCCCTGTTGTCATGTGGAAATCACATAGATAGGATGGGCTTATGTGAAAACCTAGGAAGGGCCCAGGAGGGTCAGGAGCAGAGAAGGATATTACTATCTCTGTAGGGTACAGTGACGGAGAAGGCGATGACACCCCACTCCAGTACTCTTGCCTGGAAAATCCCATGGACGGAGGAGCCTGGCAGGCTGCAGTCCATGGGGTCGCTAGGAGTCGGACACAACTGAGCGACTTCACTTTCACTTTTCACTTTCATGCATTGGAGAAGGAAATGGCAACCCACTCCAGTGTTCTTGCCTGGAGAATCCCAGGGACGGGGAGCCTGGTGGGCTACCGTCTATGGGGTCGCACAGAGTCGGACACGACTGAAGTGACTTAGCATAGCATAGCATAGGGTACAGTGAAAGATACTAACAAGAAACTCACTAAGGCATACAAAAGAAGAGAAACATTGTTTTTGCCTTACAGGTATGCCTAGGGGTGATGATGCCTGGATGACCTTAATTAATATTGCTCCTAGCACTGTCTTCACATGACCTTGTAGTTACAAGGGTGTTAATATATGTATTGCTATAATGTCAAATATCTTCTGATGTAGCAAGTACTTGTGGTATCCTAAGAACTAGACCAAGATTCAATCAGAAATAACATTTAACCTTAACTGGCCCCCATTTAACAATACTAATAAGGGTACTGATCCCTATCCATGCACCTTCATACAAAATCTGGTTCAAAATTTAGCCTTTTAATTATAACTATTAGAAATTTAGAAATAAAATTCATTTAAATCTTGAAATGCTTTTTTAGAAGCTCATAGGCCAAGTGGAAAGAATTTATAGCACAATAAAACAAACAGTCACTGTTTTGATGTGTTATTAAAATGGGCTGCATAATAAAGCATACATAAGGAACTTTTATCATATTGTAGATGAAATAGTCCACATGACTCATACGTAATCTTTTCTAAATCTTCTTAATAATTTTTATAGAACTGTTAATGTCAAGTAATTGCAACTACATGAGCTATCTGGCCTGGGAATTCACAACAAAATACAAGTAGTAATTCAAGATAATTTATCTACACAGTGATGATGTTCATTAAATTATCAATAAGTATTATGAAGTAATGGGAGTTTTCAAAGTTTGGGAATTTAAAAGGACTACTGCACTCATAAGTATAATTTCATCTCTTGCAAATGATGACATATCTGTTTATAGCACTATGGAATTAAAGAGAACACTGAGTCATAGGTAGTTCTCATGGGAAGCTACTATAGCTTTCTAACGTTGCCCTAGTTACAGTTACCATTGGCAGCCTCAGCTGTAAGTATCAGCGAGAACCCAAGGCCATGCCACTCCTCACACCTCCATTGACTCAAGCATACGTAATCGAGTTCAGCTGCCAGATACGTAGTTCTCATCTAGAATGAGTGTCCGCTAGATTCAGACATCAGGTGGTATTTCTTTGGTTCTACCATACCTCCTGAAACCAACAAGAGTGCCAGAAAACCAATTTGCTTTCCCTAGAGTAATGCATTGGCTTTGAGTGTGCTTGAGCTATTCAGGCCTCCCTTGCCCTCTAGGGGTCCTTTCCGATGGCTCAAGCAGTAAAGAACCTGCCTGCCAATGCAGGAGACTCAGGAGACACGGGTTCAATCCCTGGGTCAGGAAGATCCCCTGGAAGAGGAAATGTCAACCCACTCCACTATTATTGCCTGGAGAATCCCATGGACAGAGGAACCTGGCAGGCTACGGTACATAGCGTCACACAGAGTCAAACACGACTCATCATGCATGCATATTTAAGTGTGTGTATGTGTGTGTGTGTGTGTGTGTGTGTGTGTGTGTGTATAGCCCTCTAGGAAAGTGAATCAGAGAAGGCAATGGCACCCCCCTCCAGTACTCTTGCCTGGAAAATCCCATGGACGGAGGAGCCTGGTAGGCTGCAGTCCATGGGGTGGCTAAGAGTTGGACAGGACTGAGCGACTTCACTTTGACTTTTCACTTTCATGCATTGGAGAAGGAGATGGCAACCCACTCCAGTATTCTTGCCTGGAGAATCCCAGGGATGGGGGAGCCTGGTGGGCTGCCGTCTATGGGGTCGCACAGAGTTGGACAGGATTGAAGCGACTTAGCAGCAAGCAGCAGCAGCAGGAAAGTGAATAACTTGGCAGATTGTAAGGTGGAGAGGTGTGCAAGATTGCAATGATGATACTGTTTCCATCAACGACAGATAAGCTGTTCAAGTTTGTGAAAGACTTAAGTAAGCTTATTTGCAAGTTGAGTCTGTTAGAAACATTCTGTAATTGGAATGTCTCCATGCTTCACTGGCTCATGTGTACAAAAAAGACCATGTATAAGATGATGTCTAGGTGTGCAACTTATTAATTTCAATCTTAAAAAACTTTGTAGTAAAGGACCTCCTTTTATTCACTGCTTATAATTAACATACAAAGAAATGAACCAATCCAGAGAGTTCAGTTCAATCAATTTTGACAATTCTTTACACCAGTGGAACCAGCACTCAAAACAACAAAGATTTCCATCAAAACCCTTTGGCTCCATTTTAATCAATGTCCCTCCTCCCACTGCCTGCAACCACTATCTCTGATTTCTATCACCACAGACTTATTTTGTCTGTATACAAATTCCATACCATTATTCTCATGGTTTGATTTTTTCGTTTCTGGTTTCTATTGCTTAACATACAGATGTTGAGATTCATGCATGATGTTGTGTGTAGTAGTAGTTCATTCTTTTTACGGCTGAGTAGTTATTAATTCCAATCCTGATGGTTCACTGCCCCCAACTGCAACACAGACTCAGACCCCTGTCAAGTGTTCCACCACAAGACCTTCTAGGAAGTCCCAGAGTATGTCTCACACGCGTCCTCTGACAGGGCACTACAGCTTTTCCAGTGGGATCTCCTGAGTGTGCTGACCACCATCCATGTGTGTCTGTCCTTACGAGTTACATTCATTTCCTATTGCTGCTGTAACGAATTATCAGCAACTTAGCTGTTTAAAACAATACCAGCTAATTATAGTTCTGGAGGTCGGAAGTACAACATGGGTTTTATGGGACTAAAATCAAGATTTGGCAGAGCCATGTTCCATTATGAGGGCTTGGGGGAGAATCAGTTGCCTTGCCTTTTCCAGTTTCTAGAAGCTGCCCATATACCTTGTCTCATGGGCCCTTACTCCATCTACAAAGTGGATTACTACAATCTCTGCTTCCTTTGTCACCTCCTTTTCTGATTCTGACCTTCCTGCTTCCTCCTTATGAGGACCCCTGATATAATACTGAGCCCAACTGAAAAATCAAACTTAATCTCCCTGTTTCAGGCACTTTAATTAAATTACATCTGCGAAGTCCCCTTACCATGAGTGGTGATTGTCTTAGTCACTGTGAGATACCGTAGCAAAATACTGCAGACTGGGTAGCTTAAACGGCAAACATTTATTTCTCACAATCCTGGAGACTGGGAAATCCAGGTTCAGAGAGAGAGAGAGAGAGAGAGACCCCAACCATTCTCCTGGGTCTTTCTCTTTTTATAAAGGCGTTCATTGCATCATGCAGGCTCTGTCCAGATGATTTAATCTAAACCAAATTACCTCTGAAAGACCTCAGCTGGAAATATCACATTGGGGATGAAGACTTTAAAATGTGAATTTGAGGGGGCCCACAAACATTCAATCCACAACAGTAATACACTGAAGACTGTGGGAATTATCATGTGGATATTTGGGGCTATCTGTTATTCAGCCTACTCTAAATTATTTGCCCAGGCACTGATGGCTGTCCTTTCGAGTATTACCATCAGTATTACTCAGTGATGACAAAAAATGAACCATCCATTTGCAGCAAGATGGATGGACCCAAAGACTGTCATGCTTAGTGAACTAAGTCAGACAGAGAAGGAGAAATGGTGCATGACATCCCTTATCTGGGGAATATTAAAAAAATGATACAAATGAACTTATTTACAAATCAGAAAGACTGACAGAAAATGAACTTATGGTTGCCAATGGGGAAGAATGGTCAGAGAGGAGAGAGTGTGAGTTTGATACCATGATGTATACACTGCTATATATTTAAAATGGCTAACCATCAGGGTCCTTCTGTATAGCATCAGGGAACTCTGCTCTGTGTGATATGGCAGCCTGGATGGGAGGGGGAGTTTGGGGAAGAATGAATACATGTATATATTTGGCTGAGTCCCTTTGCTGTCCACCTGGAACTATCACAACATTGTTAACTGGATCTACTCCAATATAAAATAAAAACTTTAAAAAGTACCACCGTCAATGCCCTAGAACTCTCACAGCGCAGAAATGGTGCTGGGTACCAAACAAAAGGGGTGGGTGAGGGACAGGCATCAGCTCACCTTACACGGCACTTCAGAAAGCACACACTTCAAAGTCCCCATGAGAACAGTCCTTCAGCTTCTACTTTTGCTCCTCTTAGTCAAAAGCTCTGATGTAATTCATAGGCTTGGGCCATTCATCATAGTCTCTTCTCCATTCACTGTATTTCATCTCTGTAAGTGGATAGTCTCACATAAAACTTTCTTCTGGCAGATTCTTTTTCTGCTATAAAAATTAGCTTATGCACATAGGTATCCGGGTTCAGTCAACCCCTCAGTACCCACATGTGTAAATCTTAGCTCAGGCCAGTGTCCTCCTGATGCAAGCCATTAATTCAACAAGTCACCAATCTGCTTTAATTCATTCCTTAAAAATGGCCAGTAAATGAAAAACTACTGTATTAAAAAATATTCTTATTCAATTTAATGGATAAATATGATACATTCTGATCCAACTAGCTACCTCTGAGTGAGTAAGTGAAAGTTGCTCAGTCCTGTTTGACTCTTTGAGACCCCATGGACTATAGCCTGCCAGGCTCCTCTGTCCATGGAATTCTCCAGGCAAGAATACTGGAGTGGGGAGCCATTCTCCAGGGGATCGTACTGTCCCAGGGATTGAACCTGGGTTTTCTGCATTATAGACAAATTCTTTACCATCTGAGACACCAGGGAAGCCCTTTAGCTACCTCTAGCGCTCTAGAAATGAGGAGTGCATGATACTCACATTCTCCCTGTATGTCATAAGTATTAATGGATTCAGATTCCATTCATTCACAATCCATGACGAGGTAGACCTGCAGTGGGGGTAGAATTTGGATACATGAGGAAGTCACTGAAAAGGTTGGATTAACATTATAGGGATAATGGTTATCGCTCCTGTGAAGAGCACACTTGACTCCAGTTTAGATGTGTTTTTTCCATATAATTACTTAGTACAATTATTATGTATATCAATGGTATGATCATTTTAATAGGTTTCTCACCCCCTCTGGTAGAAGTATTTAATCAACACAATTCTAACCAAATATGGTATGCAATCCAATCTGAACCATGAGATCAAATATCACTTCTAGTATTTGTTTAGTATGGTGTTAGGAAAAAGCAGCTGTACCACATGAAAGGGAGTTGATGTCAGAAAAGCTGTAGGACTTTTCAACAGCCAGTATTTACTGTTGCTTCATGAAGAAAGTCTATGTTTAGAAAACATTTATGCCAAGCTCAGGGACATCAAGACAAAAGAGACAAAATTCCTGTAATGAGTTTTACTGTTCAGGGGGAGAGATCAGAAAGCCTAAAAACTGTCAGAAACAAATCAAAACATTAATATAGTTATCAGGTAATACTTCTGAGTTTTTTTTTTTTTTTTCATTTGATGTATTGGAGATATAAGAGATACGTGTTTGATCCTTGGGTCAGGAGGATCCCTTGGAGAAGAAAATGGCACCCTGCTCCAATATTCTTGCCTGGAAAATTCCATGGACAGAGGTGCTTGTGGACTACAGTCCATGGAGCTGCAAAAAGTTGGACATAACTGAGCAACTGAACACAGACATTGACTTTTAAATATCGTACAGTGAAGCTTATAACCGTTATAAGCAGGAGCATTTTATAATTGATCTTTATGCTAATTGGTGCATATTAACAATAAGCTACAATTAAGCCACTAAACATATCCAGTGCCATCTCAAATAGAAAGCTGTCTCTTAGTTCCTTGAATTGGCACTGTATAAGTCACATCACTAACTTCAAGTTGGTATATCTTCTCTAGCCTAGGCCTAACCCACCAAATCTTTAGTCTCTTGTTAAGGAGAGATTATCAGAACCCACAAGCAGACTAAAATAAACTCATTAGTCCTAAAGGATCATAGAACTTTTGATCACAAAGAGCCTTCAAGCTTGAAAGTAACTTACTTATATTATAATTGGATCAGTATCATGAGCTCAGCCATAATGTGAATTATTGGCACCATGACTTTGGACATGAAACTATTCATGTGTTTCTCCTATATGAGAACCCATCTCGAGTTTCATAGGACCCACTGCAAGAGATTCTGTGACTCCTGGAGCCACCCAACCTGGAATCTGAATTGATGCAGCAAGTAAAAATCAAATGACTTTTTTTTTTTTTTCCCAACTACAATTTTATTTTATTTTTAAACTTTACAAAATTGTATTAGTTTTGCCAAATATCAAAATGAATCTTCTTTATGTGCTTTCTATATCTGTTGCAAATTGCCTCGAAGGCCAGCCAGTTCCACCAGGTTAGGCATAAGAGCTAACTTGTGGGAATCCCCTCAGATTTGACCTTTTCTTCTGCCCTTTCTGGGCAGGCCAACTATGTTTGGGTGTGACCATGTTTATATCATGACTCATGGATCAGTAGACTTTTGCTTATTTGTTCAGTTCATACTTTCTCTGTGTAAATCACTTTAGTCTATCACTTAACAAGTGGGTCTTGGCCTATTATTCTGTATCTCTCTTAAACCCTGACTTGTTTGTAGGCCTGTCCTCTCCTGGATGGACAATGATCCTAAAGAAATAAACACATCACTCTCATGCTGCCTTTTTCTTCTCTGTTTTGCTTCAATTTGCCAAGTTGTTGCGTTCCCTTCTGTCCCTGGACCATTTGCTACTGGGGTACTCTTTCTTCCACAGTACACTACGCCACTTCCAACTTTTCTTCCAAGTTCAGGGTTATAAATAGGGTACTCCAGAACTTGCTCTCTGGAAAACTCCATTGCTTAGTCATTTGGGGAAAGTTTTAAGCTCAAAGAAACAGCCACTATGGAGAACAATCTGGAGGTTCCTTAAAAAAACTAAAAGTAGAACTACTATATGACTCAGCAATTCCACCCCTGGGCATATACCCAGAGAAAGCCATAATTCAAAAAAAAAAAAACAACAAGTAAATGCAATCCAATGCTCATTGCAGCTCTGTTTACAATAGCTAGGACATGGAAGCAAAATAATGTTCATGAAAGATGAATGGATAAAGAGGATGTGGTATGTATATACAATGAAATAATAATACTCAGCCATAAAAAGGAACAAAGTTGGGTCATTTGTAGAGATGTGGATGGACCTAGAGTCTGTCATACACAGACAAGTAAGTCAGAAGGAGAAAAACAAATATTGTATATTAATGCACGTATGCCTCCTGAGAAATCTGTATGCAGGTCAACAAGCAACAGTTAGAACTGGACATGGAACAATAGACTGGTTCCAAATTGGGAAAGGAGTATGTCAAGGCTGTATATTGTCACCCTGCTTATTTCACTTCTATGCAGAGTACATCATGAGAAATGCTGGGCTGGATGAAGCATAAGCTAGAATCAAGATTGCTGGGAGAAAGAACAATAACTTCAGATATGCAGATGATACCACCCTTATGGCAGAAAGCAAAAAAGAAATAAAGAGCCTCTTGATGAAAGTGAAAAGTGATGAAAGTGAAAGTGGAGAGTGAAAAAGCTGGCTTTTAAGCCAACTCAACATTCAGAAAACTAAGATCATGGCATTTGGTTGCATCACTTCATGGAAAATAGATGGGGAAACAATGGAAACAGTGACAGACTTTATTTTTTGGGCTCCAAAATCACTGCAGATGGTGATTGCAGCCATGAAATTAAAAGACGCTTACTCCTTGGCAGAAAAGCTATGACCAACCTAGACAGCATATTAAAAAGCAGAGACATTACTTTGCTGACAAGGGTCCATCTAGTCAAAGCTATGGTTTTTCCAGTAGTCATGTATGGATGTGAGAGTTGGACTATAAAGAAAGCTGAATGTCGAGGAACTGATGCTTTTGACCCGTGGTGTTGGAGAAGACTCTTGAGAGTCCCTCAGACTGCAAGGAGATCCAACCAGTCCATCCTAAAGGAAACCAGTCCCGAATAAT
Organism: Bos grunniens; assembly: GCF_055505025.1. NCBI lineage: Eukaryota > Metazoa > Chordata > Mammalia > Artiodactyla > Bovidae > Bos > Bos grunniens. Next base: position 43,234,027 of record NC_141165.1, read on the forward strand.
CATTGGAAGGACTGATGCTGAAGCTGAAACTGCAATACTCTGACCACCTAATGTGAAGAACTGACTCATTTGGAAAAGGTTCTGGGAAAGATTGAAGGTAGGAGGAGAAGGGGATGACAGAGGATGAGATGGTTGGATGGCATCACTGGCTCAATGGACACTGGTTTGGGTGGACTCCGGGAGTTGGTCATGGACAGGGAGGCCTGGCGTGCTGCGATTCATGGAGTTGCAGAGAGTCAGACACAACTGCGCAACTGAACTGAGCCAAAGTGAATGCATGTATGTAGAATCTAGAAAAATGGTATGGATGAACCTATTTGCAAGGCAAAAATAAAGACACAGATGTAGAGAACAGACATGTGGACAAGTTAAAGGGAGTGGGAGGAATTGGGAGGCTGGGATGGATGGATGTGTACTTCTATGTGTAAAACAGCTACTGGGAACCTGCTATTTGGCACAGAGAGTTCAGCTCAGTGCTCTGTGGTGACCTAAAGGTGTGGGATGGTGGATGGTTGTGGGAAGGAACTCAAGGAGGGAGGGGATATATGTATACAAATCGCTGACTCATTTCATTGTACAGCAGAAACACAACATTGTAAAGCACCTATACTCCAATAAAAATAAATAATATTTATACCTGTGGCAGATTCATTTTGATATTTGGCAAAACTAATACAATTATGTTAAGTTTAAAAATAAAATAAAATTAGAAAATAAATAAATAAATAAATAAAAATAAATAAATAAAGTCAAATCAAACCCAGCCTATGATGAGCTGGACCCCCTCCAAAAAAAAAAAAAAAAAAACATAGGATAAGGAGCTAATAAATTTAGTTGGGGTCTCCACCATATACAGAATATATTAAAATACATTTTTCAACATGAAAAAAAAAAAAAAGCCTGTGTTAAAATCTCAGCTCACCCAAATACTAGCAATACAGCTATGGGATATTGGGCAAAAATCTTAGTTTTACCCTTTTAAGATGGTGATAATTGCACCAACTTATTAAGAAGAGTCACTGAAATGATGCAGGTAATACCCTTAGTACTAATACTTGTACATAGTAAGGGTTCAACTTGTAACTCTGAGCCTTGCTTTACTTCACAAACTTCTCAAATGCTGACTGGATGCTCCTGTATGGGACCCATGTGCTGACACTCAATGTGCTCAGTTTGCTGCAAATCATGTTGTAAAGGTCAGCTTGATTTTGACATTCATAGTATCACTGTGGAACCAGTGCTTAGTTTTAATATTAGGGGAATTCTTTTTGCTATTTTTGGGCTTCAAAGAGGGCATTTATTTAAATAGGCATTCTTTTCCTCATCTTTCCTAAAGTCCTCCCAAATTAGTTTTCTATTTTTAAAACACTATTTTGAAACATCCCCCTGAATATAAGTGTCAACTTTGCCTTTAGTAAAACATGATACTAAAAACTATCTAGGGGGGTCGAGAATATAATACAGTATTGGTCACTTTGTTTACTAAAGATAAATGGCCAAAAATTGATTTTTTTTTTATTCCTTAAAGTTCTACATCAGTTAAATCCCGTGATTCAATCAAATATTTTGTCTTCCTAGCTACAATGTAATGATTTAATTTCTAGTTACTGAGTACTAATTTGTTAATTCTTGCATTGCTTCTCAGGTGACAAAAATCTAATATGATTTCCCCCTCCACCCCTGCCTTTTCCCTGAACAGGCAATAATCAGTTGGCCCATTTCTGGCATTCTGGCCTATGTCAGTATGTCCTAGTGAAAGACAACCCATTTATGGACCTCAGAATGTCAGAAGATGATGAATGGCTTTGGATATTTTGAACAATGTATACTGAACACACTATAGAATAGTTGACATTTTAATCCAAACTATTTTCTGAAAAAAATTTATGGCTAAAATATTTCATAGTGCAAATCAGCTTTGATTCTCTAAAAAATGCAAAGAATTGTAAGTGCTGATGAGAAAAAGTTCTTTACTTTTAAATAACCCGCACATGAGTAATTCAGAGTTTTATTTCAAGATTACTGGTCAGTCTAGGCCTTTCATTGACATTAATCTTACTGTAAACTGAGATAATTTAAATTGGTCTTTCAGTTGACTGGCTGACATTAAAAGTCACCAATTCAGAGATTTAATCAACTATAAACTGAAAGTCTTTTCTCCGGTTTGCATCACCTAGTGTAGGAAACTGCTGAGCATTGAGTTCATACTACCCTGCATTCATGGGCTTTCTTAACTTCTTTTTTTCCTGAAATCTGTGTTTGCTTCACTTTTCTTTGTTACTGTTTTTCTCCATCACCTTGTGCAGAGAAGGTGAGAGTGAACTCCATTGTGTGGTTTTGTTGCCATGGTGAAGAAAAATAGCACAATTCCACAGTTAATAAAGAGTATCAGGGTGAGGAAGATATTTCTTCTAAGCTTGCATGATTTTCATTTCATTACAGTGGAACTAAGAAGCATTGACAGGCCTGTCGAAGCAAAATCTTACGTTAGATGTAGTTCATAATGTCATGCTATTCACTCAGAATATAGTACTTTCCTTTGAGAAATTATTTAAAATGCTTGCACTGGAGGAATGTTTTAAAAGGGGCTTCATGCGGTCCTATTTTTTTCTAGCTAAAAAGGAACTGACATTCTACAGATTTCCATTTTGAAAACTGAACAGTCACAGAGAAACATTGTTGCAAAGGACCTTATTAATTCAAGCTTTGAAAAAGTGGTTTGTGGCTTTTTTAAAGGAAAATGTCTTCATTTAGCTATCCCCTCCAAACTTGGGTGTGGAAAGCACAAAAGATCCTTCACTTCATGACAAGTACAAAGGGTAAAGAATTTTTAGTAGTTTATTTGGTTCTGACCAGAAAAATCTCTCCTCCCATCCTTTCTATCCCTACCCCTTCCCTTTCTCATCCTGACTCTTACTCAATCTCTCTTCACATGCTCATAATATTTCAGAAGAGCAAAATGTGTCAGGGATTCTTTCTGGGAGAGTGGGGCTGAAGGTATTTGCCCCATGAATTTTTTAGCTGTTAGGAAGCAGGTAACTGAAATTGGGTGGTGTAATTCAGACTACCACAATTGAACATTCTGTGAGAGCTCACAGCAACCTTACAGCCTTCCATAAAAGTTGAAGCGAATGGAAAGCTTTCTTAATTGCAATTTTTTTCCTACTTATCCAGGTCTAATTGACTATGATGAAATGCACTCTGATGAGCAGTCAATAGTATGAACAGAAAAAGGCTAGAAAAATAATCTTTAAAAACCTAGGATGAAGAGAAATGAGAATATTTGAAGACAACAAATGTCTAACCTTTCATCCCATTGTTAGGATGCCAAGTCCTTTGTGAACTCTGCAATTGTTAAAACTGCAAATAAAGTGTTACTAGAAGTACAGGTGAAGGGTCTTATGTTGAAGTCTGCTGATTGAAAACACAAAGGTGTGTTATGTAATAACTTTTCTGTTTCAATGGGGCTCAAATAATAGAAAAAAGTGAAAAAAGGAAGTTGAATACAAGAGGGTTTCTTTAGAGGAAGGAAAATTAATCTTTTAATGTAAATAGCAGGCATTTTGCCAAGAAATGTTTTTAGAATAGGCATGTTTGAGATGGGTGTGTTCAAAGTGGAAGAACTGATCATTGTAGAACACTTACACTGTGGTATGCACTTTGCTTTACATACTTATTTCATGTAATCCTTGTGTGTATGAGCCCAAGGAGCTGAGTAGCAAGGCATATACATTTTTACAAATTAGAAGAGAAGTCATTTTCTCAAACTCCCAGAATATGTCAGTTCTACAAGACTCCATAACTTACTGACTACTTCTTGCCAATAAGAGAAACAACAGTTTCTAGTATTTTGGAAAGGGAGACAGTGGAAAAAGAAATTACAGAGAGAGCATATTCATGAATTTTGTCTGGTTAGTTCAATTTTATCTTTTTTTTTTTTTAAACAAAATAGGCGCTTTGACAGTCACATAACCAGGGAATTTTATTTTTTCAGTTGTATGTTCCAAGTATTTATTCAATCACCCTCCAAATCTCAAAACATCTCATCCATTTCATTACAACCTATTGACTGTAATTTTCCATTTTATGACCACATATATTTGTATCCTAATGGATAGAAATCCACTCCAAATCTTAGTAATTTTAAAGATCACATCAAACTTAAAGAGAGAAAAGACTTACATTAAGGTAGAGAGGAAATGGAAGACATGGACAATGAATCTTAAATACATATTGGGCTGGCCAAATGTTCATTTGGATTTCTCTGTAAGATGTTATGGAAAAACCTAAATGAACCTTTTGCCCAACCCAATAAAATTTAAATGTTGAGCCTGGTAAAACTGATGTATACATAAGCATTTGAAACTCATATAACGAAGCACAATGCAAATATAAATCAATATTGATTGTTTTGCATATAGGGCCCAAGAATACAGATGATGTTATGCCCAAGGCTAAAGACAATGACCACTGGATTCTGCAAGAGCAAACTGTTTGTAGAGTGTACAATTCTGACTACAGTTACAAGGTTAATAGCTTTTAGTGAACTTTGTTTCACAAATAGGTCAGTTCTAATTGTATGGTATTTTAACCATTCCAAAAACCATATCATCATTTCAACAGATCCAGAAAAACTTTTGATAAAACTCAACATCCATTTATGATAAAATTAAAAAAAAAACCTCTCCAGAAAGTGGCCAGAGGTAACATACCTCAATATTTAAAAGTCTATTTGTGAAAAACTCACAGCTAACATCATATTCAATGGTGAAAAGCTGAAAGCATTTCTTCTAAGATTAGAAACAAGAGTGCCCACTCTAGCCATTGACATTCAGCATAGTATTAGAAGTCCTAATCATAGCAATCAGAGAAGAAACACAGATAAAAGAAACCTAAACTGGAAAGAAAGAAGTAAAACAGTCACTGTTTGCAAATGACATGATACTATACACTGAAAATCCTAAAGATGCCACAAGAAAACTACAAGAGCTCATCAATGAAGGTGTTAAAATTGTGGGATAAAACATTAATACACAGAAATCAGTTGCATTTCTATATACTAACAACAAACCATTAGAAAGACAAATTAAGGAAACAGTTTCACTTATCACATCAAAAAGAATACCTAGGAATAAACCTAGTTAAGGAAGTAAAAGATCTGTACTCAGAAATCTATAAGAAACTGATGAAAGAAATGGAAGATGACACAAACAGATAGAAAGATAATACTATGTTGTTGCACTGGAAGAATTTATATCGTTAAAATGACCATGAACTCAGACTATGAACTCCTTATTGCCAAATTCAGACTTAAATTGAAGAAAGTAGGGAAAACCACTAGACCATTCAGGTATGACCTAAATCAAATTCCTTACAATTATATAGTGGAAGTGACAGATAGATTCATGGGATTAGATCTGATAGACAGAGTGCCTGAAGAACGTTCAAGTGCCTATAGATGGAGGCCTTACAAATACTGAGAAAAGAAGAGAAGTGAAAGGCAAAGGAGAAAAGGAAAGATACCCATTTGAATGCAGAGTTCCAAAGAAAGGCAAGGAGAGATAAGAAGGCCTCCCTCATGGATCAGTGCAAAGAAATAGAGGAAAACAATAGAAAGGGAAAGACTAATGTTCTCTTCAGGAATATTAAAGATATCAAGGGAACATTTCATGCAAAGATGGGCACAATAAAGGACAGAAATGGTACGGACATAACAAAGCAGAAGATATTAAGAAGAGGTGGCAAGAACACAGAAGAACTGTACAAAAAAAGATCTTCATGACTCAGATAACCAGAATGGTGTGATCACTGACCTAGAATCAGACATCCTGGAATGTGAAATCAAGTGGGCCTTAGAAAGCATCATTAGGAACAAAGCTAGTGGAGGTGATGGAATTCCAGTTGAGCTATTTCAAATCCTGGAAGATGACACTGTGAAAGTATTGCACTCAATATACCAGCAAATTTGGAAAACTCAGCAGTGGCCACAGGACTGGAAAAAAGTCAGTTTTCATTCCAATCCCAAAGAAAGGCAATGTCAAAGAATGCTCAAACTGCCACACAATTGCACTCATGTCACATGCTAGTAAAATAATGCTAAAAAATCTCCAAGACAGGCTTCAACAGTATGTGAACTATGAACTTCCAGATGTTCAAGTGGATTTAGAAAAGGCAGAGGTACCAGAGATAAAATTGCCAACATCTGTTGGATCACTGAAAAACCAAGAGAGTTCCAAAAAAAACATCTATTTCTGCTTTATTGACTATGCCAAAGCCTTTGACTGTGTGGATCACCACAAACTGTGGGAAATTCTTCAAGAGATGGGTGTATCAGACCACCTGACCTGCCTGTTGAGAAATCTGTATGCAAGTCATGAAGAAACAGTTAGATCTGAACGTGGAACAACAGACTGGTGTCAAATAGGGAAAGGCATATGTCAAGGCTGTATATTGTCACCCTGCTTATTTATCTTATATGCAGAGTACATCATGAGAACATTGGGCTGGAGGAAGCACAAGCTGGAGTCAAGATTGCCAGGAGAAATATCAATAACCTCAGATATGCAGATGACACCACTCTTATGGCAGAAAGTGAAAGAGGAGAGTGAAAAAGTTGGCCTAAAAAAGCTCAACATTCAGAAAACTAAGATCAGGGCATCTGGTCCCATCACTTCATGGGAAATAGATGGGGAAACAGTGGAAACAGTGTCAGACTTTATTTTTCTGGGCTCCAAAATCACTGCAGATGGTAACTGCAGCCATGAAATTAAAAGATGCTTACTGCTTGGAAGAAAGTTATGACCAACCTAGACAGGCTATTAAAAAGCAGAGACATTACTTTGCCAACAAAGGTCAGTCTAGTCAAGGCTATGGTTTTTCCAGTAGTCATGTATGGATGTGAGAGTTGGACTCTAAAGAAAGCTGAGCGCTGAGGAATTGATGCTTTTGAACTGTGGTGTTGGAGAAGACTCTTGAGAGTCCCTTGGACTGCAAGGAGATCCAACCAGTCCATCCTAAAGGAAATCAGTCCTGAATATTCATTGGAAGGACTGATGCTGAATCTGAAACTCCAATACTTTGGCCACCTGATGAGATCCTGATGCGGGGAAAGATGGAAGGCAGGAGGAGAAGGGGACAACAGAGGATGAGGTGGTTGGATAGCATTACTGACTCAATGGACATGAGTTAGTGTAAACTCCGTGAACTGGTGGACAGGGAGGCCTGTCATGCTGTAGTCCACGGGGTTGCAGAGTCGGACATGACTGAACTGAAAATGACTGTACTATCTGGAGGTAATCTACAGATTCATTGCATCTTTATCAAATTACCAATAGCATTTTTCATAGAACTAGAACAAATAATTAGAAAATTTGTATGGAAACACAAAAGATCCGAAAGAGCCAAAACAATTTTTTGAGAAAGAAGAATGGAGCTGGAGGAATCAGGCTCTCTGACTTCAGGCAATACTACAAAGCTACAGTCATCAAACAGTACCATACTGGCACAAAACAGAAACATAGATCAATGGAACAGGATAGAAACCCTAGAAATAGACCCATTCACTCATGGTCTATTAATCTACTATAAAGGAGGCAAGAAGATACAATGGAGAACGATGATGTCTTCAATAGTGATGCTGGGAAACTGGACAGATACATGTAGATGAATGAAGTTAGGACATTCTCTAATACCATATTCAAAAGTAAACTTAAAATGGATTAAATACAATATCTAAATATAAGACCAGAAACCATAGAATTCTAGTGGAAAACATAGGCAGAACATTCTGACATAAATTGTAGTGATGTCTTTTTGGATCAGTCTCCTGTAACTAAGGAAATATAGGCAAAAATAAGCAAATGGGATCTCATTAAACTGAAAAGATTTTGCACAGCAAATGAAATCACTGACAAAACAAAAAGACAATCTACTGAATGGGACAAAATATTGGATTGGCCAAAAAGTTCAGGCTTTCCATAGGATGTTATAGAAAAATCCAGATGAACTTTTTGGCCAACCCAATATTTACAAATGACATAAGCAATAAGGGATTAATATCCAACATGGGACTTCCCAGATAGCTCAGTTGGTAAAGAATCAGCTTGCAATGCACAAGACCCTGATTCGATCCCTGGGTTGGGAAGATCCCCTGGAGAAGGGAAAAGCTACCCACTCTAGTATTCTGGCCTGGAGAATTCCATGGACTGTATAGTCCATGGGGTTCCAAAGAGTTGACATGACTGAGCAACTTTCACTTAGCTTAGTGTATACAACATATATATAAATGGCACATACAACTCAGCAGCATAAAAACAAGCAATCCAATTCAAAAATGAGCAGAAGAATTGAATAGATACTTTTCCAAAGAGGAAAAGCAGATGGCCAATAACCACATAAAAATATGCTCAACATTGCTAATCATCAGGGAAATGCAAATCAAAATCACAACGAGATTTCACCTCACACCTCAGGCTGACTATCATCAAAAAGAAAACAAATAACAAATATTTTGGAAGATGTGGGGAAAAAAGGACCCCTTGTACACTGTTGGTGGGGATGTAAATTGCTGCAGTCACTGTGGAAAACAGAATGGAAGTTTTTCATAAAACCAAAGCTAGACCTATCATATGATTCAGCAATGCCACTCCTGGGTATATAAAACACTAACTCAAAAATATGTACGTACCCCTAGGTTTATAGCAGCATTATTTATAATTGCCGAGATACAGAAGTAACTTACATGTCCATCAACAGATGAGTGGATAAAGAAGATGTGGTATATATACACAATAGGATATCACTCAACTATAAAAAAAATGAACTTTTGCCATTTACAGCAATATGGAGGACCTTGGAAAATATTAAGTGAAATATATCAGACAGAGAAAAACAAATACTGTATGATATCATTTACATGTGGAGTCTAAAAAATATATAATAAATTAGTGAATATACCAAAAAAGTGGACTCCCATATATAGAGAACTAGTGGCTGCCAGTGAAGAGAGGGAAATTCAGAAGGGCATTATAGGTGTAGGGGATTAAGAGATACAGTCTGTTTCATACAAAATTAAGTGTAAAATAAGCTACAGGATATGTATGTGGAATGTAGACAATATTCCACAATATCTGTAAGTTGAGTATAATGTTAAAAATTATGGATCAATATTGTATACCTGTAACTTCTACAATACTGTACAACAATTATACTTTAAGTAAAAAATAGAAGTAGCCTACTATTATTTTTTCCTTTGGAAACTGCTAGTTTCAGAATGAAATCACATTCCAGAATAAAAGCAAGCAATGGCTCATCACAAGTTTCATATCCAAATTCTAAAGCATTTTCATAATAATGAATTCCTTCATTCACTTATTCTTTTATTAAACATGTAAGTATGCTGCGAGACATAGGGTGGGGAACAGAGCATGTAGTATTCTGTGTTCATATTTTGATACTGAAATCAAGAGATCATAGAGTCAAAGACAACGCCACAGAATTTCAGATCAGAGTTTTCCAAAGTGTTTCCACAAAGCCTTTAGGGCTGAGGGTGAAACTCATTTGGCTAACACTGTAATGCATTTTATTGGCCCTTCTTAGAAATTCGCAGTGCACACTAATGTAGTGAAGTTTAAGAAATTCCACAGGGAAGAAGTCCCTTTAACTTTGTCAGCCCCCCAACACTTTCTTAAAAATCCTGTTGCGTGGAACAGCCTAAGGAAGACATCAGTTCAGAAAGGGGTCTATTGAGACATACTAATTCAGCAGGTCAACGGTGTGATAAAGATGGACAAGCAGATACCAGATTCTGGGATAGCTAGCAGAAGAGCAGAAAAATCTTGCAAATATGTCCTAACTCTGCTTATGAGAAATCAGGTTATTTGAAATAAAATCAACCTGGTGAAAGACATTGCTGTATTTGCTCTGAAGCTATAAAAACCCCCTCTTTCTCCTCCATTCTTTCCTGTCCAGGAAGAATTCAAGACCAGTGCCAGGGAGGGTGTGGGGACTGCCCTAAGGGGCAGTAGTAGAGTTAGATATATAGGGAGCTATGAGCTAGTTTGTTTTGTTATTTATTTGCAAAGTGGTGTTGACTCTCTTGCGACCCCTTGGACTGCAGTCCGCCATGGCTCCTCTGTCCATGGGATTTCCCAGACAAGAATACTGGAGTGGGTTTCCTTCTTCAGGGGAAATTCCTGACCCAGGGATTGAACCCATGTCTCCTGAACCACTGGTAAATTCTTTAAGCAATTTTTTCAGGTGAAGTCTGAATAGGAAAAAATTCAATGTTAGGTAAAACGTTATTTTACCTTCACAACTGAAGAATAATTAGACTGAGGATAGAATTCTAGATTCAAAGCAGTTTTCCAACAAAACATTGAATATGCTTCCACACTATTTTCTAGCATCTGGTGTTAATGACGAAAAAATCTGAAACTCTGATTTCATTTTGTTTATCTTTTAGTTATTGTTTTTCCCTCCAAAACTTTTAGAATTTTGTGGGGTTTTCCCTGTCTTATGCTTATATCTTTTTTTTTTTAACTATGTATATTATTTACTTTCATTTTCTTTTATCTTGATTGATTTCACCAGGGATTTGTTTCATTATCTTAAAAGAAAAAGCTTTCAAGTTTAAATAGGTCCCATTTTTTATTTTTGTTTTTATTTTCATTACTCAAGGAGGTCCCTCAAAAAGATACTGCTATGATTTATGTCAGAGTGCTCTGCCTATGATCTCTTTTAAGAGTTTTATAGTATCTGATCTTACATTTAGGTCTTTAATCCATTTTGAATTTATTTTTGTTTTACATGTATTCCCAGCACCACTTTTTGAAGAGATTGTCTTTTCTCCACTGTGTATTCTTGCCTTTGTCATAGATTGGTTGACTGTAGGTGCATGAGTATCTGTGAACTTTCTATCCTATTCCATTGATTTATATTTTTGTTTTTGTGCCTGTACCATACTGTTTTGATGACTGTAGCTTTGTAGTATATTGTGAAGTCAGGGAGCCTGATTCCCCCAGCTCTCTTTTTCTTTCTCAAAATTGCTTTGGTTATTCAGTGTCTTTTGTATTTCCACACAAATTTTAAGAATTTTTGTTCTAATTCTGTGGGGAAAAAAAAAAAAAGGCTTTAGGACAGCAAAGGAAAACATAAACAACAAAAAGTCCACAGAATGAGAGAAAATATTTGCACATGAAGTAACCATCAAGGGATTAGTCTCCAAAATATACAAATAGCTCATGTAGCTCAATACTAAAAAAATCAAATTAGAAAAAAAAAGGTACGATCTAGAGATTTTCATATTTAGTGAAGTCAAAGGAAGACAAATATCATATGGTATCTCTTACATGTGAAATCTAAAAAAAAAAAAAAAAGAGTACAAATGAATTTCTTTACAAAACAGGAAAAGATACAGATGTAGGAAACAAAGTAAATGGTTACCAAGGGGGAAAGTAGGGGGAGGGATAAATTGGGAAATTGGGATTGACACACATCAGTTCAGTTCAGTTCAGTCATTCAGTCTTGTCTGACTCTTTGTAACCCCATGAACCACAGCATGCCAGGCTTCCCTGTCCATCACCAACTCCCGGAGTTTACTCAAACTCATGTCCATCGGGGAGAAGGCAATGGCACCCTACTCCAGTACTGTTGCCCGGAAAATCCCATGGATGGAGGAGCCTGGTAGGCTGCAGTCCATGGGGTCACTAAGAGTCAGACATGACTGAGCAACTTCACTTTCACTTTCCACTTTCATGCATTGGAGAAGGAAATGGCAACCCACTCCAGTGTTCTTGCCTGGAGAATCCCATGGATGGAGAAGCCTGGTAGGCTTCAGTCCATGGGGTCGCACAGAGTTGGACATGACTGAAGCGACTTAGCAGCAACAGCAGCAGCAGCATGTCCATTGAGTCGGTGATGCCATCCACCCATCTCATCCTCTGTTGTCCCCTTTTCCTCCTGCCCCCAATCCCTCCCAGCATCAGGGTCTTTTCCAATGAGTCAAGTCTTCGCATGAGGTGGCCAAAGTATTGGAGTTTCAGCTTCAGCATCAGTCCTTCCAATGAACACCCAGGACTGATCTCCTTTAGAATGGACTGGTTGGATCTCCTTGCAGTCCAAGGGACTCTCAAGAGCCCATACATACTACTATATATAAAATAGTAAGGACCTACTATATAGCATGGGGAGCTCTACTGAATACTCTATAACTCTATTCTGTTCCCTATAAGGGAACAGAATCTATAAAAGAGTGGATATACATATAAGTATTTCACTTTGCCATACAGCAGAAACTAACACAGCATTGTAAATCAACTATACGTGATTTACCCTCCCCATTTTCTCAGGGTGACTGCAGAGTGCTGCAAGCCTCCCAGTGGGTAGCAACTGGTTGGATCTATTCCTGCTCACCTGAGCCTGGGGGAGGGCTGGGCTGAAAGCCCCAAAAAGGTAATAAATATATGGAAAGAGATATGCAATATCATTAATATTCATAGAAACACAAATTAATTTAATAATGAGTTATTATTACACAGCTATTAGACTGGCAAAATCTGGGCAGTGCCAAGAGTTGACAAGAATGGAGAGAGACAGGAAACCTCATTCACTGATGATCAGCGTACAGACTAGGATGTCCTTCTGTGTGACACTTCCTGTGCAAACGAAGCACACCTGTACCTGTCATCCAGTAACTCTACTTCTGGGCATATAAATCTCTCTCTTCCCCTTTTATAGATAAACAGATGATAAACAGAGAGAAGAAAAGAAAAGAGGAGAGAGAGAATTCATAAAGAATATGTATGAGGATCTTCATTACATGGATATTTGTGAAGGAGGATAGACAAAACTTGGGGAAATAGATTGACAAAATATGGTAGACACACACTGATAAAAATACATGTTAAATAGAAGACAGTGTTACCATAGTTGTTGGTGCAAATGGATCTGGAAATGAGCAAGAGAGAATGCACTAAAAAAAAATTAATTTTTGTAACTCTATATTCTCTGTCTCACTGTCTCAGAGCTTAATGTCATTGAATTCTGCAATTATCTTTTCTTTCATTTCCTTGTTATTTGGGCTTATTCTCTTACTTTTTGTAACTTCTTGAGACGAAGCTAACTTGTTTTCAATATTTGTTTTCTCAAATAAGCTTTCAAAGCTCCCATCTTTCAAAGTTCACAAAATTATTTTGAGACTAACTGGCTTATAATTCTTGGTTATTATTAAGTATTTTATACATTATGTATCAAAATAGGCAAAATTATAAACTTTGCTATAAATTATGCAAAAGAATGTCTGAAGATCAAGAAAAACACAAAGGAAGAGTAAATTATTAAACTGAAATACCAAGAGAACTTCTCCCAGAAAGAACTGATAACGAATGAAAGGATGAACAATATGAGATAAAATTTAAGTGATAAGAATCCACTGTTCCATTCTTTCAGATAATCTAAGTCCTGTACTCTCATGCACAACTGGTGAGTAACCAATTGTGCATGGGACTACTATGGTTGCCAATCTGAAACATAATCTGGAAATAATTTTTGAAACTGCATTTGGCTGCAATTAATGACCAAGTATGATTGTGAGCCTCCAAGATGACTCTCAGTGACTCCTTCCTCCTGGTATTTACACCTTGTAAAATTCCCACCCATACTGCACCAGGTAAGGTAACCAACTATCCTTGTATGTTTGGGACTTACCCATTTTAAGCCAGAAAATCACATTTTAAATTCTGAGAAATCCCTCAGCCCAAGGCAAACCAGGTTCTCCTTGTACCATGGTTGGTCTCTATGATCAGTAGAACGTGGCAGCAGTGACGGCCTATTACATTACAAAGACTGTGGCTTCCATCTGGGACACTGTCTCATGGCTCAGTCTCTCTTAAACCACTTCTTACTCTGGAGGAACACAGCTGCCATTGTAATCGGCCCTGTGGAGAGGCCCATGTGGCAATGAACTGAGACTGTTGGACATATGAATGAGTTTGGAAATCAGTCCAATCAGTTGAGATTTATGACAACTGCTGCCCTAGCTTAGAGCAGTACCGCCCTTCACAGGGATCCTGAGCCAGAGCCAACCAGCTAACCCACTACCAGGTTCAGCCCCTTCCTCACAGGACTGCTGTGAACAGTAAATGAGTTAATGTGTAAAACACCAAAGCGCTTGACTCATAGTACATATTATATAGGTATCTGCTACTATTAAAAAGACAAGTTGAGAAAAATGTATTTGCAACACACTGAGTACATATAGGATCAAGTTGAAGAAAATATAAAGAACTCTAACAAGTCACTGAGAAAAACTACTAACTTACATATAGGTAAAAAAATATATCAACAGTATAAACAGAAGAAAATGGTATATAATCATATACATAAACTAGAAGAACAAGAAATTTAAATTTAAAAGTTTTCCAAATGGCATAAAAATGATTTATGTTATCAAACACCAAAAATATTGAGAAATGTTAGTAGGACTATAAGTGTACGAAACATAAAAATGGCAACTAGACAGCATCTGTTAAAGGTAAATGGCCTTCCATTACTCCTAACAATGCCACCTGTAGAAACTGATCCTGTAAAAATGTGTCCTGAGCACAAATATGTATATGCAAAGGTGTTTTCTATAACATTGTTTATTACAGAAAAATATTGTAAAAGTCCTAAGTATCCATCCCATGGAAGGGATTTAGTAAAATATTTTTTATCCACTCTATAAAAATGATGCAACTCTTATAAAAGAATGAGGTAATCCTATACAGCCTGAAAGAAAGTAAAAGTGTTAGTTGCTCAGTCATGTCCGACTCTGCAGCCCCATGGACTGCAGACTACCAGTCTCCTCTGTCCAAGGGATTCTCCAGGCAAGAATCCTGGAGTGGATTGCCATTTCCTTCTCCAGGGGATCTTTCCAACCCAGCTATCTAATCCTGGTCTTCTACATTGCTGGTGGGTTCTTTCCCATCTGAGCCACCAGGGAATGCCCAGAAAGCTAACTGGGCGTCTGTCTACCCAAACTTGGCACTACTTATTGCTGGAAATTGTAGAAGGAGTGTGAGGGGAATGGTTATTTAATGTGGGTGGGAGGGGTAGTGATTTAAGTCAAAAAATAACAACAACAACAAAAATGACTGAAAAACAAATAATAAGACATGAATTTTTTTATTTCAATGAGATTATAGTCTAGAATGGACAATAAAACAAGTTACAAAAATATAAATGCAAGCATCTATCTATATTAAGATCTATGCCTATCAATTTACACTTGACCTTAGCAAAAAGGCTGAGAAGCAATGTATACCTATCAATTCTGGACTAGTATGAAGATCAAATGAAGCAATACATACAAAGTGCTGACAGAATTCTTGGCACATGGTAAGTCCTTTAAAATATTTTCATATATATATTATTGTGAAGTATAAATAAACCAATAAATGCTACTGACTAGGAACTGACATTTTTCTCTTTAGCATCAGTACAATTCCAGAGCACTTAACCATATCTGACGTCTTCCTTGTTCATATGTTTACTTCTGTATGGTCTGCTAAGGGTTTTGTCATATACTATCTGGAAGAGAATACAACACACAGTATATTCAATGATTTGGAAGAGAACATAACACACACACATAATGATTTGTTGAATCGTTATTTCTTTCTGCCAGTGCTTATCTTTTGTACTGATTAAAGTATTTCCCACTATGCTAAATGCTTGAATGGTAATCCCTAACTACATCCAGCAAACATTTCAAAACAGGGGTCTGAGTTCTGTACTTCCATTAATATCCTGACTTACTAAAAACGTTTGACCAAGTTCATCAGTTATCAAAAGCAAGCTTCATGAGTTATTTTGCTGGAACAAAGAAATGAATGTTTTGAATAAAAGCAGAATTGTTCTTCCTGTGAAATTCTTTCCAAATAAGAATGAATAAAATGAAACTTTATTTGGTCTTCAGAATCCCAGAGCAGCACCTGTGCTTGCCAAACACAGGAAAGCATCAGTGAGGAAAAGAGACTTGTCTTCAACTTTCCAACATAAATTATTTAGACCAGAAATGAAATGAAGTGAAAGTCGCTCAGTAGTGTCCAACTTTTTGCGATCCCATGGACTGTAGTCTGCCAGGCTCCTCTGTTCATAGAATTCTCCAGGCCAGTATACTAGAGTGGATAGCCATTCCCTTCTCCACGGGATCCTCCCAAACCAGGGGTTGAAAACAGGTCTCCTGAATTGCAGGTAGGTTCTTTACCATCTGAGCCACCAGGGAAGCCCCAGGAAATGTGTAAATAGCACCTGGCAATACTGGTTTAAACAAATGTCAAAAGGTTTTACTCTTCCCACCTCTTGGAAAAAATCTCTTGCTAAGGTAAGCTTTGTGAAGGAAAGACAAATCTCTTAAGCAAAAGTCTTCTAAAATTTAATTTCCTCTTGGAAAAAAAGTATGAAAATCCCTCTTGAAAATAGGTGGGATTCTAGACAACATCATTGGTTGTGGGTCATAAGCTCTTTCGGATTATTGATTGCAAAATCTTGAGTTTGCAATTACATAGATAGAAAAGATAGACTGATGTCACACATATGTCATTTTCCCCTCTTCTTTTGGTACTGTACATTTATCTTTTTCTCATTAACTGGTAAGGACTCTGTATATTATGCTACTCATTCCTTACCTCTGATGTTGTAAATGTTTTTTAACAAATTTGCTTTGTGTCCTTACAACCTATATATGATATATTTCTTATTCACACAGTGTTTTAATTTTTAGGTAGTTCAGTTCAGTTCAGTCATTCAGTCATGTCTGACTCTTTGCGACCCCATGAATCACAGCACACCAGGCCTCCCTGTCCATCACCAATTCCCGGATCCACCCAAACCCATGTCCACTGAGTCAGTGATACCATCCAACCATCTCATCCTCTGTTGTCCCCTTCTCCTCCTGCCCTCAATCTTTCCCAGCATCAGAGTCTTTTCCAATGAGTCAGCTCTTCGCATCAGGTGGCCAAAGTATTGGAGTTTTAGATTCAGCATCAGTCCTTCCAATGAACACCCAGGACTGATCTCCTTTAGGATGGACTGGTTGGATCTCCTTGCAGTCCAAGGGACTTTCAAGAGTCTTCTCCAACACCACAGTTCAAAAGCATCAATTCTTCGGCAGTCAGCTTTCTTTATAGTCCAACTCTCACATTCATACATGACCACAGGAAAAAAAACATAGCCTTGACTAGATGGACCTTTGTTGGAAAAGTAATCTCTGCTTTTTAATATGCTGTCTAGGTTGGTCATAATTTTCCTTAAAAGGAGCAAGAGTTTCTTAATTTCAGTGCTGCAATCACCATCTGCAGTGATTTTGGAACCCCCCAAAATAAAGTCAGCCACTGTTTCTACTGTTTCCCCATCTATTTCCCATGAAGTGATGGGACTGGATGCTATGATCCCCGTCTTCTGAATGTTGAGCTTTAAGCCAACTTTTTCACTCTCCTCTTTCACTTTCATCAAGAGCCTTTTGAGTTCCTCTTCACTTTCTGCCATAAGGGTGGTGTCATCTGCATATCTGAGGTTATTGAGATTTCTCCCAGCAATCTTGATTCCAGCTTGTGCTTCCTCCAGCCCAGCGTTTTCCATGATGTACTCCGCATATAGGTTAAATAAGCAGGGTGAAAATATACAGCCTTGACGTACTCCTTAACTATGTTAATTGTTGTTGCTATTGTTCTGATTTCTGGCTGGAGTTTCATGTTGAGAAATACCATTCCAAACACAGTATTTAAAGTAATAAGCAGTATTTTCTTCTATTGATTTTATGACTTTGTTAATGTAATTTTATAATTACATATTTAATAAATCTAAAATTTACTTTGGTGTGTAGTGTGAGGTGACTTCTCAGATGGCTCAGTGGTAACAGAATCTGCCAATACAGGAGACACAGGAGACACAGGTTCAATCCCTGGGATGGAAAGATTCCCTGGAAAAGGAAATGGCAAGCCACTCCATATTCTTATTTGGAGAATCTCAAGGACAGAGGAGCCTGGCAGGCTATAGTCCATGGGATCGCAAAGAGACACGGCTGAGCATGCATGTACCTGGTGTGAGGCCATAATCAAATTGTTTTCAAAATGATCTCTTTGTCAAGCATACTATGTTAATACTTATTGTTCTTCATTATTGATGTGTTCATCCCATTGTTCTTCATTTTCATAATTTTCCTGGTTATGTTTTAACATTTTTCCAGATGGATTTTTTTAGTCATTTAAAAAATATTTATATGAATATATTCTCATTGCAAACATTTAAAACAGAATATGGAATAAAATAATATAATTTCATCTTACTACTTCTTACATCTACTCTTCTCCATAAAAATAATGGCAGCTGACACTTTTGAATGTATGTTCTAGAATATTCTCTATTCATTTACCTAACTGTAACAGACAGTCCCCAGTTTACAATGGTTCGACTTAATGATGTATTGACTTTACGATGATGTGAAACAACACATATTCAGGAGAAGCTGTACTTCACATTTTGAATGTTACACACAGTATGACCTTTTCTCACTCTGGGCAGCAGCGGTGAGATGAGTTGCAACTTCCCAGTCAGCCAAATGATCATGAGGGTGAACAACTGACACACTTAAAGACCAATCCATACCCATACAACCACTGTGCTTTTCACTTTCAGTACAGTATTCAATAAGTAACGTGACAATGAAATATTTGCAAACAAAGCAACCAACAATGGATTAACCTCCAAAATATACAAACAGTTCATGCAGCTCAACATCAGGAAAGCAAACAGCCCAAACAAAAAATAGGTGGAAGATCTAAATAGACATTCCTCAAGAGAAGACATACAAATGGCAAACAACTATGTGAAAATATGCTCATCATCACTAATTACTAGAGAAATGCAAATCAAAATCATAATGAGGTATCACTTCACACCAGTAGGAATGGCTATCATCAAAAATCTACAGATAAAGCTGGAAAGGGAGAAAAGGGAACCTACTACATTGTTGATAGGAATGTAAATTGGTACAGCCACTATGGAAAAAAGTATAGAAATTCCTCAAAAAATAGAGCCTGGGTATATATCTGGGGAAAAAAATGAAAACTCTAGAAAAGATACATGCATCCCAAGATTCATAGCAGAACATTTACAATAACTAAGACACAGAAGCAACCTAAATGTTTATCAACAGATGAATGGATTCATATATACAATGGAATATTCAGTTCAGTTCAGTCGCTCAGTTGTGTCTGACTCTTTGCGACCCCATGAATCACAGCACGCCAGGCCTCCCTGTCCATCACCAACTCAGAGTTCACTCAAACTCATGTCCATCGATTCGGAGATGCCATCCAGCCATCTCATTCTCTGTCGTCCCCTTCTCCTCCTGCCCCTAATCCCTCCCAGCCTCAGAGTCTTTTCCAATGAGTCAACTCTTCGCATGAGGTGGCCAAAGTATTGGAGTTTCAGCTTTAGCATCATTCCTTCCAAAGAAATCCCAGGGCTGATCTCCTTTAGAATGGACTGGTTGGATCTCCTTACAGTCCAAGGGACTCTCAAGAGTCTTCTCCAACACCACATTTCAAAAGTATCAATTCTTTGGCACTCAGCTTTCTTCACAGTCCAACTCTCACATCCATACATGACCATGGGAAAACCATAGCCTTGACTAGACGGACCTTTGTTGGCAAAGTAATATCTCTGCTTTTCAATATGCTGTCTAGGTTGGTCATAACTTTCCTTCCAAGGAGTAAGTGTCTTTTAATTTCATGGCTGCAATCACCATGTGCAGTGATTTTGGAGCCCCCCAAAAATAAATTCTGACTGTTTCCACTGTTTCCCCATCTATTTTCCATGAAGTGATGGGACCAGATGCCATGATCTTTGTTTTCTGAATGTTGAGCTTTAAGCCAACTTTTTCACTCTCCTCTTTCACTCTCATTAAGAGGCTTCTTAGTTCCTCTTCACTTTCTGCCATAAGGGTGGTGTGGTATTCAGCCACAAAAAAGATTGAAACTGCCATTTGCAGCAACATGATGGACCTAGAGACTGTCATACTGAGTGAATTACTTCAGAGAATGATAAATACCATATGATACCATGTATATGTGGAATCAAAATAATTATTACAAATGAACTTATTTACAAAACAGAAACAGACTCACAGACACAGAAAACAAACCTATGGTTACCAAAGGGAAAAGAAGGAAGTGATAAATTGATACTGACATATACACACTACTATATATAAGACAGATAACTAATAAGAACTTACTGTTTAGCACAAGGAACTCTACTCAACACTCTATATGACCTATATGGGAAAAGAATCTAAAAAAAGAGTGGATATACATATTAATATATGTATAACTGATTCACCTTGCTGTACATCAGAAATTAAATACTGTAAATCAACTATATCCAATAAAATGATTTAAAAATGATACATGAGATGATCAATACTTGATTATAAAGCAGGCTTTGTATTAGATGATTTTGCCCTCTAGTAGGCTAATGAAAGCCTCTGAATGTGTATAAGGTAGACAAGGCTAAGCTGTGATGTTTGGTAGATAAGGTGTATTAAATAAATTTTTGACTTACAATATTTTCCACCTATTATGAATTTGTTGGGATGTAAGCCCATTATAAGATGAGGAAGATCTATATATGCTTTTGTACACATCTTAACCAATCAAAATTGTATATTACTTTTTATACAAAGTAATTGTATAAAATTGTTTTATACTTTTTAAATTTTATTGTTTTACAAATTTTACAAAATTGTTTTACACTTTTTAAATTTTATTTTAGAGATATTTGCATCAACACACCTTATTGCCAAATTCAGACATAAATTGAAGACTGTAGGGAAAATGACTAGACCATTCAGGTATGACCTAAATCAAATCCCTTATGATTATACAATGGAAGTGAGAAATAGATTTAAGGGACTAGATCTGATAGAGTGCTGATGAACTGTGGACGGAGGTTCATGACATTGTACAGGAGACAGGGATCAAGACCATCCCCATGGAAAAGAAATGCAAAAAAGCAAAATGGCTGTCTGCAGAGGCCTTACAAATAGCTGTGAAAAAAAGAGAAGCGAAAAGCAAAAGAGAAAAGGAAAGATATAAGCACCTGAATGCAGAGTTCCAAAGAATAGCAAGGAGAGATAAGAAAGCCTTCCTCAGTGATCAATGCAAAGAAATAGAGGAAAACAAAAGAATGGGAAAGACTAGAGATCTCTTCAAGAAAGTTAGAGATACCAAGGGAACATTTCATGCAAAGATTGGCTCGATAAAGGACAGAAATGGTATGGACCTAAGAGAAGCAGAAGATATTAAGAAGAGGTGGCAAGAATACACAGAACTGTACAAAAAAGGTCTTCATGACCCAGACAATCACGATAGTGTGATCACTCACCTAGAGCCAGACATCCTGGAATGTGAAGTCAAGTGGGCCTTAGAAAGCATCACAATGAACAAAGCTAGTGGAGGTGATGGAATTCCAGTTGAGCTCTTTCAAATCTTGAAAGAAGATGCTGTGAAAGTGCTGCACTCAATATGCCAGAAAATTTGGAAAACTCAGCAGTGGCCACAGGACTGGAAAAGGTCAGTTTTCATTCCAATCCCAAAGAAAGCCAATGCCAAAGAATGCTCAAACTACTGCGCAATTGCACTCCTCTCACACGCTAGTAAAGTAATGCTCAAAATTCTCCAAGCCAGGCTTCAGCAATATGTGAACCATGAACTTCCAGATGCTCAAGCTGATTTTAGAAAAGGCAGAGGAACCAGAGATCAAATTGCCAACATACGCTGGATCATGAAAAAAGCAAGAGAATTCCAGAAAAACATCTATTTCTGTTTTATTGACTATGCCAAAGTCCTTGACTGTGTGGATCACAATAAACTGTGGAAAATTCTTCAAGAGATGGGAATACCAGACCACCTGATCTGCCTCTTCAAAAACCTGTATGCAGGTCAGGAAGCAACAGTTAGAACTGGACATGGAACAACAGACTGGTCCCAAATAGGAAAAGGTATACGTCAAGGCTGTATATTGTCACCCTGCTTATCTAACTTATATGCAGAGTACATCATGAGAAATGTTGGGCTGGAAGAAGCACAAGCTGGAATCAAGATTGCTGGGAGAAATCTCAGTAACCTCAGATAGGCAGATGACACCACCCTTATGGCAGAAAGTGAAGAGGAACTAAAAAGCCTCTTGATGAAAGTAAAAGAGGAGAGTGAAAAAGTTGGCTTAAAGCTCAACATTCAGAAAATGAAGATCATGGCATCCAGTCCCATCACTTCATGGAAAATAGATAGGGAAACAGTTGAAACAGTGGCTGACTTTATTTTTTGGGGCTCCCAAATCACTGCAGATGGTGATTGCAGCCATGAAATTAAAAGACGCTTACTCCTTGAAAGGAAAGTAATGACCATCCTAGATAGCATATTCAAAAGCAGAGACATTACTTTGCCAACAAAGGTTCGTCTAGTCAAGGCTATGGTTTTTCCTGTGGTCATGTATGGATGTGAGAGTTGGACTGTGAAGAAGGCAGAGCACGGAAGAATTGGTGCTTTTGAACTGTGGTGTTGGAGAAGACTCTTGAGAGTCCCTTGGACTGCAAGGAGATTCAACCAGTCCATTCTAAAGGAGATCAGTCCTGGGTGTTCTTTGAAAGGAAATGATGCTAAAGCTGAAACTCCAGTACTTTGGCCACCTCATGTGAAGAGTTGACTCATTGGAAAAGACTCTGATGCTGGGAGGGATTGGGGGCAGGAGAAGGAGGGGACAACAGAAGATGAGATGGCTGGTTGGCATCACCAACTCGATGGACGTGAGTTTGAGTGAACTCCGGGAGTTGGTGATGGACAAGGAGGCCTGGCGAGCTGTAATTCATGGGGTTGCATAGAGTTGGACACACCTGAGCGACTGAACTGAACTGAGCATTGACACAAATTATTTTTTTATTTAAGACATATATTTTATCAATATACATATACTACACATATACACATATATATGCACACATATATATACATATTATTTATCAACCACCAAGCAGATATGCATTTATATGTTTCTATATTGTTTTCCATGACATACAAGCTTATAAGCTTCTTCATAATGAATGACCATTGTACAAGTTGCACTTATTGCATTCCTTTAGATTCTTAAAAGTAGAATTTTAGAGCCA
This sequence comes from Bos grunniens, assembly GCF_055505025.1. NCBI lineage: Eukaryota > Metazoa > Chordata > Mammalia > Artiodactyla > Bovidae > Bos > Bos grunniens. Next base: position 43,257,233 of record NC_141165.1, read on the forward strand.
GGAAATATGAACAGTTGATAAACTGCTATATTGCCTTTCCAAAAGGTTTTGAATATTTAGAGTCCCACGAAAAGTATACAAGAATGGCTTTTACTTTATTCATTCACCGATTTTTGAGAATCAGTTGCTAATATATAGCTTCTATTTTGAATTTCCATAAAGGAGAATCAATAATTGTTGCTTCAGAAGCCAATAAATTGAGAGAATTAGATTGAAGCACCTCATTATGATGTACAAAAACAACTAATAATGAAACAAACAACAGAATGGATACACTCCAAATTTCTTGCAGTGACATGTACCTTAGCAGACATAGACCATGTAAGAGAGTATAAATGAAATAATTTAGTACCATAAGAAGGAAAAAAAAAAAAGAACTCAAAAATAAAACTAAGACCAAATATTTTTTCATCAGAGTGAGAATGAGATACCTACTTATTAAGTTAAAAAAAAAAGAGAGAGAAAATGTGCACACTTAGTAGCTCAGAAAGGTTAATGGAACAGCATAGTAAAAGGCTATATCAGACCAAACAAATCAAAATGGAATTCAAGGGGAAAAGTACTAGAGGTGTCTTCATTACAGTAAAAATAATGTTACACAATGTATAAAGCTTATTGAAACAAACAAATATAGCACTGAAATATATGAAATAAAACCACTGGCAATAGAAGTATAGAATCATAAAGAGAGACTAGCATTTTCTTCTGAATCGTCACGTACTGAGATCAAAAGATAAAAATTAATTTGAAGAAGGTCCAAAAATACCAATGAGATTGTATACGTATTTATAATGTATAATAATGTAATACATATGATATCACATATAATATATAATGTATAACAAGTACATAAGTATGAATTTATATATGAGGTTATGTCTCTACCCATCTATTTAGATGTCTTACATTTATGATTTGTAAGGCTGAAATTGTTTGTTGTCCACCCACCCAGCAATAATTTACTCTTTTTTCTGGTTAACAGAAAGCCAATTTGGACATCTTTAACAAAATAGTATGAACCATGATGGGTCTAAGCTAAAGATAACAATTAGATTTCTATTTACTAGTAATTAATGGGTGTATGAGCATGGCCCCATTAATGAGCATCGCCCTGCCATCAGAACAAGACCCAATTTCCCCCTCAGTCAGTCCCTCCCATCAGGAAGCTTCCATAAGCCTTCCATAAGCCTCTTATCCTTCTCCATCAGAGGGTAGACAGAATGAAACCCACAATCACAGAAAACTAACCAATATGATCACATGAACTGCAGCATTGTCTACCTCAATGAAACTGTGAGCCATGCCATGTAGGGCCACCCAAGATAAATGGATCACGGTGGAGGGTTCTGACAAAACATGGTCCAATAGAAAAAGGAATAGCAAACCATTTTAATATTCTTGCCTTGAGAACCCCATGAACACTATGACAAGGCAAAAAAATAGGACACTGAAAAATGAACTCTCCAGGTCGGTAGGTGCCCAATATGCTACTGGAGATCAGTGAAGAAATAACTCCACAAACAATAAAGAGATGGAGCCAAAGCAAAAACAACACCCAGTTGTGGATGTAACTGGTGATGGAAGTAAAGTCCAATGCCGAAAAGAACAATATTGCATAGGAACCTGTTAGGAATCAGTGAACTAAAATGGACTGGAATGGGTGAAATTAACTCAGATGACCATTATATCTACTATTGTGGGCAAGAATCCCTTAGAAGAAATGGAGCAGCCATCACAGTTAACAAGAGTCTGAATGGAGTACTTGGATGCAATCTCAAAAACAACAGAATGATCTCTGTTCATTTCCAAGGCAAGCCGTTCAATATCAGAGAATTCCAAGTCTATGCCCCAACCCATAACTCTGAAGAAGTTGAAGTTGAATGGTTCTATGAAAACCTACAAGACCTTTTAGAACTAACACCCAAAAAAGATGTCCTTTTCATTATAGGGGACTCAAGGCAAAAGTAGGAAGTCAAGAAACACCTGGAGTAACAGGCAAATTTGGCCTTGGAGTACAGAATGAAGCAGGGCAAGGGCTAATAGAGTTTTGACATGAGAATGCACTGGTCATAGCAAACACCCTCTTCCAACAACACAAGAGAAGACTCTACACATGGACATCACCAGATGGTCAATACCAAAATCAGATTGATGATATTCTTTGCAGCCAAAGATAGAGAAGTTCTATACAGTCAGCAAAAACAACACCAGGAGCTGACTGTGACTCAGATCATGAACTACTTAATACCAAATTCAGACTTAAATTGAAGAAAGTAGGGAAAACCACTAGACCATTCAGGTATGACCTGAATCAAATCCCTTACAATTGAACAGTGGAAGTGACCAATAGATTCAAGGGATTAGATCTGATAGACAGAGTACCTGAAGAACTATGGATGGAGGTTCATGGCATTGTACAGGAGGCAGTGATCAAGACCATCCCCAGGAAAAAGAAATGCAAAAGACAAAATGGTTGTCTGAGGAGGCCTTACAAATAGCTGAGAAAAGAAGAAAAGCAAAAGGCAAAGGAGAAAAGGAATGAAATACCCATTTGAATGCAGAGATCCAAAGAATAGCAAGGAGAGATAAGAAAGCCTTCCTCAGTGATCAGTGAAAAGAAATAGAGGAAAACAATAGAATGGGAAAGACCTAGAGATCTCTTCAAGAAAATTAGAGATAACAAAGGAATATTTCATGCAAAGATGAACACAATAAAGGACAGAAATTATATGGGCCTAACAGAAGCAGAAGATATTAAGAAGTGTCAAGAATACACAGAAGAACTATACAAAAGAGATCTTCATAACCCAGATAACCATGATGGTGTGATCACCCACCTAGAGCCAGATATCCTGGAATGTGAAGTCAAGTGGGCCTTAGGAAGCATCACCATGAACAAAGCTTGTGGAGGTGATGGAATCCCAGTTGAGCTATTTCAATTCTAAATGATAATGCAGTGAAAGTGCTGCATTCAATATGCCAGAAAATTTGGAAAACTCAACAGTGGCCACAGGACTGGAAAATGTCGTTATTATTCCAATCCCAAAGACAGGCAATGTCAAAGAATGCTCAAACTCTGCACAATTGCACTCATCTCACACACTAGTGAAGCAATGCTCATAATTCTCCAAGCCAGGCTTCAACAGTATGTGAACTGTGAACTTCCAGATGTTCAAGCTGGATTTAGAAAAGGCACAGGAATCAGAGATCAAATTGCCAACATCCGTTGGGTCATAGATAAAGTTAGAGAGTTCCAGAAAAAATATATGTTTCTGCTTTACTGATTATGCTGAAGCCTTTGACTGTGAGGATCACAACAAACTGTGGACAGGTCTTCAAGAGATGGGAATACCAGACCATCTGACCTGCCTCCCAAGAAATCTGTATGCAGGTTAAGAAGCAACAGTTAGAACTGGACATAGAACAACAGACTGGTTCCAAATTGGGAAAGGAGTACATCAAGGCTGTATATTTTCACCCTGCTTATTTAACTTCTATGCAGAGTACATCATGAGATATGCTTGACTCAATGAAACACAAGCTGGAATCAAGATTGCCGAGAGAAATATCAATCACCTCAGATATGCAGATAACACCACCCTTATGGAAAAAAGTGAATAAGAAGTAAAGAGTCTCTTGATGAAAGTGAAAGAAGAGAGGGAAAAAGCTGGCTTAAAACTCAACATTCATTAAACCAAGATCATGGCATCTGGTCCCATCACTTCATGGCAAATAGATAGGGAAACAGTGGCTGACTTAATTTTTCTGGGCTGCAGATGGTGATTGCAGCCATGAAATTAAAAGACGCTTGCTCCTTGGAAGGAAAGCTATTACCAACCTAGACAGCATATTAAAAAGCAGAGACATTACTTTGCTGACAAAGGTCTAGTCAAGGCTATGGTTTTTCCAGTAGTCATGTATGGATGTGAGGGCTGGACTATAAAGAAAGCTGAGTGCCGAAGAATTGATGCTTTTGAATTGTGATGTTGGATAAGACTCTTGAGAGTCCCTTGGACTGCAAGGAGATCAAACAAGTCCATTCTAAAGGAAATCAGTCCTGAACATTCACTGGAAGGACTGATGTTGAAGCTGAAACTCCAATACTTTGGCCACCTGATGTGAAGAACTGACTCATTTGAAAAGACCATGACTCTGGGAATGGTTGAAGGCATGAGGAGAAAGGGATGACAGAAAGGGTTGGATGGCATCACTGACTCGATGGACATGAGTTTGAGTAGGCGCCGAGAAATGGTGATGGACAGGGAAGCCTGGTGTACTACAGTCCTTGGGGTTGCAAAGAGTTGCACACAACTGAGCAAGTGAACTGAACTGAACTGAATGATTGTATGAGATCAGAGGAGAAACACATGTGGGGCTTCTTGGATATATTTTTATCCCTGATGTAAGATTTGTGAGAAGAATGCTTTTTTTCTCTCTTACTTCTTTTACACATTGTCTTGAGATACAATGATACCTGGGATTGATGTGATCCAAGTATCATGGATCCATGAGGATAGACACTGCCAATACAAAGAAGATGGACCAAACATAAAGAAAAGAGTCTTCATACTTGATGAGATCACTGAACTACAGAACCAACCATGGCAATCTCTATTTCTGAACTTCTTAAGTGAGATAAAAAATTGTTACTGTTTAATCTACTTTCCATCAGCTTTTCGGTTATGTGCAGTTGACATAAGTAGATACCATTCTCAGACCATAAAGAAAAACATCTGAGGATGAAGAAAGAAATGGGGATAAAAACAACCATTTGGAATTTTTAAAATTCTCCCCTAATCAATTATCAAGTTGCATTTTGCTTTTGCTAATCATATCTGGTAAAAAATATTCCACATCAAAACTTAGGAAAGTAAAGTCTGAACAGAATAAATAATGAATGGTTAAAATAAAATGAATTATTCAAAAATTCTGAAAATGAACACAAGATATACCTAAGGACACCAAAGTAGTTATTGGTGGTGAATTTGAAAATTTTTCTAAAAATTAATTAATATTGCAATTCCTTTAAATTGTTAATAAAGTGGGGATAATACTTGTTAGCATAGTCAAGAAATAACTGTGCAAAATATCCTCTCTATATTTTTCTGTTCCCTGATTTTAGGACTCATTTTAATTATGTGTTTTTATTTTATTTCTTTAGATAGATTATATTGTTAATGTTTACAAAAAAATGCATGAATGAGCACTGTATGTGAACATAGAATACTAATAGTGCATATGAACATACACTATTAGAAAATGTAGTTCTTACTATAAATGTGGGAATAAGTTTCTATATCAATTTATAGATGACATCTACAAAACCAGAAAATTTGCCATTATCTTTAGTAAAGAGATGGGAATACCAGACCATCTGACCTATCTTCTGAGAAATCTGTATGTGGGACAGGAAGCAACAGTTAGAACTGGACATGGAACAACAGACTGGTTCCAAATAGGGAAAGAAGTATGTCAAGGCTGTATATTGTCACCCTGCTTATTTAACTTATATGCACAGTACATCAGGAGAATAGCTGGGCTGGATGAAACACAAGCTGGAATCAATATTCCCAGGAGAAATATCAATAACCTCAGATATGCAGATGACACCACCCTTATGGCAGAAAGTGAAAAACTAAAAAGCCTCTTGATGAAAGTGAAAGAGGAGAGTGAAAAAGTTGGCTTAAAGCTCAACATTCAGAAAACAAAGATCATGACATCTGGTCCCACCACTTCATAGAAAATAGATGGGGAAGGAATGGAAACAGTGACAGACTATTTTGGGGGGCTCAAAAATCACTGCAGATGGTGACTGCAGTCATGAAATTAAAAGACACTTGCTCCTTGGAAGAAAAGTTATGATCAACCTAGACAGCATATTAAAAAGCAGAGACATTACTTTGCCAACAAAAGTCTGTTTAGTCAAGGCTATGGTTTTTCCAGTAGTCATGTATGGGTGTGAGAGTTGGACTGTGAAGAAACCTGAGCACCGAAGAATTGATGCTTTTGAACTGTGGTGTTGGAGAAGACTCTTGAGAGTCCTTTGGACTGCAAGGAGATCCAACCAGTCCATCCTAAAGGAAATCAGTCCTGAATATTCATTGGAAGGACTGATGTTGAAGTTGACACTCCAATACTTTGGCTACCTGATGTGAAGAACTGACTCATTGGAAAAGACCCCGATGCTGGGAAAGATTGAAGGTTGGGAGGAGATGGGGACGAGAGAGGATGAGATGGTTTGATGGCAGCACCGACTCAATGGACATGAGTTTGAGCAGACTCCAGGAGTTGGTGATGGACAGGGAGGCCTGGCGTGCTACAGTCCATGGAGCTGCAAAGAGTCAGACACGACTGAGTGACTGAACTGAACTGAACTGATTTCTAATATTTCAGTCAAAGTGATTTTATTAAAAAAAGATGTGTTTTCTCATTTACTCAACAAATATTCATCAAATATCTATTTATTACAACATATAAACCTAGGCAAATGGAAGTATAACAGAGAATATATACATGTACCTTAAAATTTTTTGGTTATCCTCAAAATATAATAAATTCACAGGATATGACTCATTCATAATTTTTAAATCTTTTTTTTTTTTTTTCTGGCACATCATGAGCCTGTTAAACCTGAAGATTCATGCTCTTTCATTCCTTGAAAGTCAGTTTCTACAGTAACTAACGTAATTTGTTTTTTCAATGTGTTCTTTTCCCTCCATGTACAAGACTTTTCAATGTTTTCCAATCTCATCTTTTCTAATAACTTTTGGTTGTGCTTTTTTTCTAATAACATTGTGGTGCTTTTCCTCTGTTTCTTCTGCTGTTCTTTTTACATAGTTCTTTCATGTTACCAATTTGATTTTCTGCCATACCTGCTCTGTTCCTTCTAGTTTGGTTTTAATGCCTGTTATTGCTTTATTTTCCTCCATAATTTCTTATTTGAGCTCTGCTAACTAAATATCATTTAATCTTTATGTCTTACAGAATTCATGGGTGTTGTAAAATTTTCTTGAGAGTGAGAAACAGTTATCTAAGTGTTTTGTCTCCAGATTTTTTAAAAAATGTATTTGCTTTTGTGATTTCATCTTTTTGGTGAAGAAATTTTGCATAGTTCTAACATTGGTTATTTCGCTATCTTCACAGCATTTAATTGGCCTGCTACTTGACACCAAATAATGTGATATAGGCCCCTGACTCCACTTCCTGTTTATCTGAAAATCATTTGAGTAGTGCTTCACAACCATAGCTACACATTAAAATTAATTTTATTTTCTTTAAAAAATAAAAGAAAATAGAGATGCTTAATTCCAATCTAGCACAATAAAATTTCAATTTTCAGGTGTAGGCCTCAAATGAGTCTCTCATGTCATTGAGCTAAAGACTAGATATCATTGGTTGTTATTATCTGTTCATCTGTTTGAGGGTAGTAGAGCTAGAACTGAGTCCAGCAGAAGCTGGAACTGAAAAATAGGCACAGTGTCTCATCTTTCCTCTATTTGCTGAATGACTGGCACCTGGGCCACTTCCACAGACTGGTTACAGGAGACCCAATGATATTTTTGTTAGCTGTGGCCACCCACTGCGCTCCAATGCAGTTAACCCACCTTTGCCACACTTATTCCTGTGACTGAGGCTACATAACATCAGTAGTAGGTATCAGTAACAGACTGAGTGCTAGGAGCAATCTTAACAGTCACCTATTCCCATGTGCGGAGAAGGCAATGGCACCCCACTCCAGTACTCTTGCCTGGAAAATCCCATGGATGGAGGAGCCTGGTAGGTTGCGGTCCATGGGGTCGCTAAGAGTCAGACACGACTGAGAGACTTCACTTTCTCTTTTCACTTTCATGCATTGGAGAAGGAAATGGCAACCCACTCCAGTGTTCTTGCCTAGAGAATCCCAGGGACGGGGGAGCATGTGGACTGCCGTCTATGGGGTCGCACAGACTGAAGTGACTTAGCATTCCCATGTGAGAAAACTAAGACACTGAAGGGCTAAGATTGTTGCCCAGGGTACATGGAAAGGATGGGGTATGTGAACAAGAAATGATACAATACATCAGACTCTGTTAGGTGCTTTACCTACGTAAGTCACTGACTCCATTAAAAATGATTCTTTCAGATAGTTGTATGAAAATGGTCAATTACCTATCCAGCATTCTCTCCCCATCTTTTTCTACTTCTGAATAGCTTTCAGATTTTCTTTGAGAAAACACTATTTCCCCCAACTTAACCATTAGTTTCAACATTAGCTAAAAAATCTCCTTCACCTTGCCAAAGTAATTAAGTAGGGGATGGGCAGGAAATTAGGTACAAGCCAAGCAATACACAGCCTACTCCTGGCTTTACCTATTTGTTACAGATTGATTTTGTTAGAGCAAAACTTAGGCCTTTTTTTTTTTTTTAATTGGAGGCTAATTACTTTACAGTATTGCGGTGGTTTTTGCCATACATTCACATGAATCAGCCATGGGTGTACATGTGTTCCCCATCCTGAACCTCCCTCCCACCTCCCTTCCCATCCCATCCCTCAGGGTCATCCCAGTGCACCAGCCCTGAGCATGTCTCATGCATAGAGCCTAGACTGGTGATTTAGTTCACATATGATAATATTAGGCCTTTTAAGTGAACGTGGAAGGCAATGCTCTTTCACTCCTACTAGATGCAAATGAGAAGTGCGTAACCCCTGTTATGACAGCAGCCAGATTGTGACCATCAGGGAAACCACCATAAGGGCAGAGACTCGACATGAAAATAAAGGGGAAGAAAGAGTAATAGGGAAAAAAATAGAGTGAGAAGCCCTAACTGAACTTTGCCCAGCACCTCTCAATTCTGGACTTTTCAGTTAAAAGGAGTCAGTACATTTCCTTTGTTGTTTAAATTCTGAGTTGAATTTTCTCTCCCCTGCAACTGAAAGCATCATAATTGAATCAGATCTATTACTACTGCTGTTTCATAGAAGAAATCGCTTGAGGCTATACCATACTGTTCAATTTAGTAGACACTAGCCACATGTGGCTATTTAAATAAATTGCAATAGCTAAAATTAAAAATCCAGTTCCTTAGTTGTAGTAGCCAGATGTGAAGTGTTCCATAGCCACATAGTTCATGGTTACCTTATTTAACAGCACAGAATTTAACAAATTTCTATGTAACAAATATTCTTATTTAACAAATAATTAATATATATTCTATGAATTTACATCATCACAGAAAGGTCTACTGGAGAGCACCAATGAAAGACAGGCTCTTACATAATTTGTCCATAGTTAACACACCTGTTACCTGGTAGAACTATCATTTGAACCCAAGTTTTACATGCCTACAGGAGGGTTCTGTTATATATCAAGTCCCTGTGGTCAGATGTTGTTGACAATATGCATTAGTATCTGATGGAACTGGGCCACTTGTGTAATAGTTACATTATAGCTCCAGATACAGCATAAACAAATGGTTCATGAGACACATTCATTCATGACCTGGGTTGCTTCATTCATACAATGGAAATTCTTTTCATGCTGACTTTAAGTTTGTAGTATTTTTATCACCAATGTTTGTATTTGTCATTCTTACTCAAATTTGTATCAATGGCTAAACTCTTTTCCCAACATTTTCATTGTTCCTGCTCTAATTTTTCTCAAGATCCTTCATGGTTTTCCATTCCCTTGTGAATCAGGTAAATGTCTGTCTGTCTTTTTATTTTCAAATACTTGCACATCAGAAAGCTTTCCCCAAGGTATCTGAGCTCTACTCTTGACAGACACTGTGACATGAGCAAAAAATAGTACAAACTCCTCCATGCATGTCTGAAAATGAATTTGACAAAGCTTATTAATACCAGTAGCCTTCTGGCCATTTTTAAATCCAAGCATTCTGTTCATTGGCAGTAAAGCTTATTTCTTTTTTGATTTGCCTTTTAATAAATAATCTGTTGAACATTTGAAGTGCTTACTGGTTATCAAATTTAGAATTAATTGCACTGCATTTCTCCAGGCAGATTAATAAAGCTGCCTATTGCAGAATTCTGTTCTAATGGACATTTTGCATTACTATTGAAAATAATCCTGAACATAAATGAAATAAAGATTCAGTTTCAAGCATGACTAAATTCACAGTCACATTAACTAATGTATAATTTGAGATTTTAATCTTTGAATCTTTAAATTCTTTATTATAAATGGGACATGCTAATTGTTTTAAAATATAAAATGCAGACATATATGTCATGTCAAAAATGCTTTTCCAAATAATTTTCTTGTGCAAATTTTATATATATTCCATCAATTTTTACTCAATGTAATTTCAAAACTTTGATAGAAGATTTAAGATTTTGTGTTACAGTATAATGCATTAAGCACTGATATTCAGGTATAGGAAGTAATATTAATCTTGGGTTTTACCATGCTGGTATCACTGATAAGTTGCTTCATTGGAAATAGTGCTTCTATAAAAGAGAACTCAATTAAGGTTAATTAGAAGAAAAGACTTGACATCCATGATTGATAACCTAACTGCTACACCACCGTACTGTGGTTCTTGAACCATGCATCTAGCACCAGGTGTGATCTTGCTAGAGTAACTGAGGGAATAAAGTGTCTCTTATATGTTTATTCAGTAGAAAAAATCCCTAGGTGAGTCTTAGTTATATTTAAGATGATTTTGTCATTTACATTTGAATAATATTTACTTCCCACTATATTATTATAGTGACATGATGACAAGGATACATCCAGAATCATTGTTGTGAAAGATATTTTTATACATACAAAAAATACATTCCTACACATACACATACATACACACACATATACATATAAACAAAAGATCCCTTTATTGCTTACATTTTTACCTTAATTTATTTTCCTCTTTCTTCTGGCATTACACCTTTAAGTAACACATGACTCCCAAATTAAATATAGGTATAACATAATGAGAGGCCAACAAAAAGCAAAATGCATCTGATTATATAGTTCTTTGGCCACACAACAACCATGAAAGCAAAATAAGATCCATTCTTGGCAGCTAGAATTGCCCTGAGCATTTATTGCTGTCATAAACATCTTGGCAATTTTACTTATATTCAACACATGTACTGGAGATTTCACCTTACTCTCAGAGCATTTATTTTATCTGCCCTGGATCAGGGTAGATAGACTCCTGAGATAGCATTACAAATATTCAACCAAACGTATGCTTACAGTTAGTATCATAGAAAGAACACAACTTGGAAATCCAAAGACCTAGGTCCTAGATGGGTAAACTATGGGCAGGTTTCCTTTGTAGAATGTAAAAAGTGATAATAACCTTGTCTGTCTTGTTTACTACTGTGTGCTCGTAACTTAGAACAAGCCTGAAAAGTTGCAGGTGCTCGATAAATACTAGGTGTATAAATGAAGGACATGAGCGATATGGACCATGCCATCTTCCAGGTCTAACACTAATGATCTCCATGTGCTGTGTGCTATGACTGTGTTAATTATACTTAATAAACATGGAAACAGCTTCTCTTTTGAATAAAGAAGAATAAAATATACACTATGTAATTTTTTAAAGGAATAAATGTTTAAAATGCATATGAAAACACTTGTAAATTTGAAAACATAAAACCATAAAACCAGTTAGTCATTATTAGATCATCTATCTGGATACATCTTACTTGGACATCCTACATTTCCAGGCATACAGAGACAACAGTGAAATATGTTTTGCTGAAGAAAGAAAGATTATAACTAGAGACAACAGTGTAGAGAAAACAGATGCTTAGTGGGATAAAAATGCAAATACAATGGTGATAAATTTATTTTGTTATGATCAAATGAATGTATTTATTCACTAAGTAAATCTGTGTAAAAGTCTTCAGCTTCAACATTGAAATGTATATACCACAACCAAATGTTTGGCTGACATCAGAATATATATATAAATACTATGACAAGTTTCAGTGACAATCGTACTACTAATTTTCCTAACAAGAATCCATCACTAATAAAAACCAAGAAACAAAAAAGCTAAATTCCTTAATGGCATATATAGCAGGTCTTCTTGAAGTTAAATCCCTGGCTTGTAAAGCTATCACATTCTGTCCCAGTGCAGATCCTATATACATGTATCTCACACTTGAACTTCACCTCCTCAGGGAAGTCTTTCCTCAGCCCCTCTTGTTAGAGGGTATTTTCATTCCAACAATTTCTCCAGCACTTGGTAATACACACTCATGTTTTTTTTTGATAGGAAACAGCTTTTTTGAGTGTGGTTAAATAATGTTTTCCCCATCACAAGAACAACTAGCCTCTTCATCATCTTCAGAGTTTCATTTCTTTAAATTATATGCTTCAAAGGTAGACGGCATTACTCATAGCTTTATGTTGCCCCTCTCAAGTCATAACAAGGTTTTTACACTTTATATGCCTAATAACACATGTTGATTTTATTTGCAAATCCAGTTCAAAAGCACAGAGTATTAGAGTTAAAAAGGATTCAACAGTTATCACCAAGTTTCAAAATTTTGAAATTAATGTCTTTAGGAAGGCCATGTGTCTCCAGTTTACCAGCGTCCCTACCACTTTTATCTAACCCAAGCCATTTCCACACTTGGTCTCTGAGGCATTCACAGCTGTCACTGTGGATTGACACCTGTGAGGGACTATACTCCAGAGGCCTTTGCTGAGTTGCCTGAAATGACAATGGATCACCTTAGTGACATTGCCAGGTTGAATCTGAAGGTCTTATTTTTTTATTTTATTTTATCTTTTTGTTTTCCAGAGCTCTTTCATCTCAATATGTTACCTCCTCAAGTGGCTTTTAACCTAATAATTCTTATTCAACCTGCTTTCTACCTCCACACTCGGTTGTAATAAAGGTCAAGGTCAACTGATTCAAAATTAAGGATATTACAGGGCTATTTATGAGTGCATAGTATACATGATAAATCATAACATAATTATTTACTATATATATATATATATATAGTTTAAGGTAATAACCTTTCAAAGATATTGTCATAGTAATGAAGAAGAATGAATCAGGGATCATGGAATGTCTAAGTATCAGTAATAAGTTAACAAAAAAATGTAAGACTCATAAATTATAACTGAATGGGATCTTTAAATTTACTCTGTGTAGAACATTCCTTGGTTATGCTTTAAAATATTTTAAAATTCCCTCTAACTCCTAAGAAAAGGTTCCCATGTCATTACTTTGTCCCTTCACCTTTTCCAAATGTTTAAAAATGAAAACAACAGAGGCTTGCTTGCAGGATGGAGACACTATAGTCAAAAGCATTTAACGAGGTGGAGGATGGGAGAGGTTATTATAGGCTTACATAAAAATTGGAAGTTATATATGAACGTTGGTGTCTATCTCACAGTCTAATCAAATCTAACCAACAACATATTTTACAGGTTAAATAATGCTTTTATACAACTTGTTTTTACACTTATACAATTTTTCCCAATGATAATCATTCTCTATATAATTTCATAATCAATGCAATGTAATATTGGTTTGAAGAGATTAATAGAAAAATACAAACAAGCATATTTTTCCTATAACAAATAGAGAAGGCCTGAAATTTCTCATTTTAAAAAATTAGAATGAAAAAAAAATTTATCTCCAATTCTTTCTTGAGGAGGCAGAAATTGTTTTTATCCTTTCATTACCATGCGATCATGCAGAGAAAGAAAAGACAAATACACTCACACAGGTAAATGACACAGTTAATACGTTTATTAAAAAAGTGAAAATATGGGAGTGCTGCTGCTGCTGCTAAGTCACTTCAGTCGTGTCTGACTGTAAATGTTCTTAATCAGAAAAAAAATGTATATAAACTGGAAAATAATTTTGAAGAAAAAGCAAGTTTGTCGGCTAAAAAGAATAATAGTGAAACCATCTTAGAGTTATTTTTAGCACAAGCTCAGTCAGTTGGGAGGAGGGGGAGTTACAGGTAATATAATTCTCTTCAGAATGCTGGACAGCCTGAGGAAGTCAAAAGGAAACCAGACAAACCACAAAGTAAAACATGCATAACAAAGGAAGAGAGTTGCTAAAGCAGGCAGTTGATACTTGCTCTGCGCAAAACTTTTGAAGTAGGAGCATTATGAAAACTCATCACCTATTGTTTTTATACAAGCATCCTGATTGAGACACTCGTTGCAGCCACACTTTAACCTTGTATTGTTCTGAGTTGATACAAAACAGCAGCCCCCACTGATCTCTACCCAGTGACAACTGCTACATCTTCCGTAACAGCACTTGTCACCACCTGGCGTGTTTATTTGCATATTATCTACTAGAATATAACCCTCCCAAGGTCAGGGCTTGCTGATGTGTCCCTTGGGCCTAGAACCGCACCTGGCACATGAAAGGTGCTCAATAAGTGTTTGCTGAAAGCATGTGCATTTAGGCACTGATATGCTTTCCATGTGGTTGATGTTATTTTTGATAATCCTGCTGTATAATAATTGATCTCTTTTGTTATTGAATTACAGATAGAATGTTACAACAGATATAATTAAATGTGGTATTTAGCTTTAAAGGCAGAAATGCATATCCACATACTGTCTTGACTTAGAAAAATATACTGAGCTTTGAATTCACCCAACTCTCTCCTTGGGTTAACTCTACATCCGGTGACCTGGAACTAGACAGATGATTGGAGGAAACCGGCTCTCCTGACTACCCTGGAGGGATAACTGAGTGCTTGATATTTAACTTAATTTTATACAAAGTTCATTTAGATGTTTGAACTAAAAGATAATTTTTTTTTTTACTATTTTTTTTAAACAAGCAGGAGAATCATGGTCACGAGTATTGGATATATGCAACAAATGAGAAAAAAAATAGCTTAGCACTGAGTGATGAGGGCTCTTAAAATGCGTATTTTCTTGTGTATGTGTGTGTGTGAGAGAGAGAGGGAGACAGATAGGGGTGTTGTGTGTATGTTGGGTACACAAATTTGGGGATTTAATTTTCTCAAACTCTCTTGAGGTATTATTTTTCACACTTAAAATATATCTCAGTTGCTACTATTTGGAGTCCTAAGTCTGGAAGAGATAAACTATTGTCTAATCTTTTCCTTCTCCTTTTTTTCTCTTTTCTTTTTCCCAACCATGGAGACTTTAGCTTAGGGGAAAAAAAAAATCTTAAGAGAAGCCAATATCCAAACAAAGTGGACTGTGAGCCTTGGGTGAGAGTCAGCTCAGTCAACATCTTCCATCCTCTTCCACCTCCAAAGGGACACCCTGAACCTGAATACTCCAGACAGCCCAGTTTAAAGCCTAGTGATCTAAACTATAACCTTATTTTATGTGATGCTTCAGTAGCATCATCTCCACCATTTTAACATTTGTTTGGCCTCCTTGAGTTGCCCTATTCAGTTATATCAAATCACTTAAAAGCTTTACCATTTGTTGAATTGGAATCCACCAGTTAGCATCCATCCTTGAGTCCTAGATCTATACACTACTGAAGTATACTGAAGGAAGTCCAGTTCCATACCTATGGTATCACACCCACTCATTCTCACTTAAGTGTCCCCATTTCCTTCAGATATTGATAGTGTGAAACAGTTTGGGTTTTATCTATCATCCTAGCCATTCTCATTCACATATACTCAGTTTTTTCTAAAAGTGTTTATTTAGTTGGCTGCAGCTGGGCTTAGTTGCGGCACACGAGATCTTTAGTTGTGGCACACGAGATCTTTAGTTGTGGCACATGGGATCTAGTTTCCTGACCAGGGATCGAACCCAGACCCCCTGCATAGGGAGCAAGGAGTCTTGGCCACTGGATCACCAGGGAAGTTTCTATACTCAGTCTCTATGCCTCCTGAGGTCTGATGCCCAGCACTGATAAAGCAAAATTGGTGAAGTTCTAGAACATTTAGGTAGAACAAGTCATTCACTTCCCTTGTCTGTCTGCCTATGCAACCTAAGACAGGAATAACTTCTGTGAAATTACTTAGTAAAATTCTTCTGCCTCTAAGAGAGATATTTCCATCCTAATCTTCTTCAGGTGAACTGTGGCTTTAAGTAGAAGTTTTTACACACTTTCTGTAAGATTCAACTTATTGAATCTTGCCTATTATTTCAGACTTGAAAATTCTTGGCCTCAGATTTTGCCGTTGAATGTATAAGACACCCATTTCCATTTTCGATGATTTGTCAGTCAGATAGTTTGATAATTCTAGAAAAAGCCAAAGGCAGAGTCTAGCATGTCATTTCTAAAGACTTTCATCTAGATTGACATTGGCTAATTAAAAACTAACTAATTTAAAAAGTTTCATTGTTCTATCAGTTGTGAATCAACCCAATTCTGCTATTACTAGTTCGTCATCCTCTGGCATGCTCAGATAAATGAGCAACCAATGTTTTCAAGTTAAAATCAAGACATACTTATTACAAAGTTAATTAATAACACTAGCTACAAAAACAAAAACAAAAGATGACAGTCCTCTCTGAACTCTCTGCTGCCTCTACTGGGAACACTTTTTATGCAATCAGTGAAAAATCATTATTTTGAAAAATCTCCTATGGGATTTTGCTTAGGATTAATGTCAGCTACACTGTCCTGTTTTTCATGGAATTTTAGTATATGTTATGATTGCTACTTAAAAGCAACAGAATTGGAATTAATTCTTATGTCTTTTGCTCCCTGAGAACTCAAAACTGTTATATTATTCCTGTTTTCACATTCCTGGAGGGTAATTTCTATATTCATGAAACCAAAGCAATGAGTGATGACAAATGTCATTGTATCCAGGGTTATAAAAATTCCCTAACTTATTTTAAATGTCCTGGATAAATGTAAAGAACAGTTTCCAGAACAGTATCAGAAGCAATGAGTAATATCAGGACAGTATCAGCAACAATATCAGACAATGATTGCCTTTGACAGGAGTGTATTTCTACCTCAAATCAGGTAATATATCTTAAAACTCCTTTTAGTAATAATATTCCCCACTGTACTCACATATAGCTGTTATTGACACACAGGTTCGGCAAAGAGAACTCAAAGGTTAAAGGAAATCAAGTCATTCCAGCCAACGTGCAGGCTGATCCCTGATTATCTTTTCACAGTAAAAACGTTACTGCCTGCTTCATTGCTCTGACATTCAGGAAATCTCACTTTGACTTTGTTACCACATAAGCCCAAGGTTTCTCCCTCTGTTGTTCTTGTTTTTTCTCAAGGGACTGTTTGTCAGGTTTCATTTGTAATATCCTGTCTTTTGAGGTCAACTGTCTCTGGCAACCATTTTAATAGTAACATTACTACAAGTTTTTTCTTACTTAGTGTCATTAAACTTGCATTTGTACATTTGATTTTCTAAAATCAAACAGCTAACAATGAGCTCTTAAAGCTTTGATTGTATTATTTTCAAGGAATAATAAATTAGAGGGGAAAATCTGATGCTACAAAATGGCAAACAGAAAGGAGCAAAGAACTTTATACAACTGATACCTCCTTAAATATGCATGTTTTGAGTCATATATTTTATAAGTAGATTAAAAAAAACTACATCAGAATCCCAGGTGCTTATTAAAAATGTAGGCACAGGGTTCTTCCCAGGTCTGCCTCTGAAGACTTGTTATTCACAAACCATCACATTAGACAGTCATTTTTAAATGAATCATCTGGAAAATATTCTTGGAAACTAATTATTTTTCACACACCCTGATGATTTATCTATTAATTTAAATTTGGAATTTGATATGCTGGAATTTCTTGAAATAGACTGTTTACAGACTGGTAAACTTGACAGCAGCCTGGAATTTTTTCTGACTTCTCACAGAGGGGCAATTGGTTGGAAAAGGAGGACAGCTTGGAAGCACCTCAATGAGACGTTCCATTTGTGACCTCTGGGGACGAGTTTTTTCTCTGGAAAAGTCCTAAAGGGTGACTATTATGATGATTGAAAGTATAATACAGCCACATAATAAAACAGCTGCAATATTTTCATTTGTTGGGACAATTTCCAACACAGGCCACCTAAAAAATGGACCACTTTTAAAAATCCATAATTATTAGGCACTGTTGGAGAAAACATTGTGCTCAACCTTGAATGTGAGAAAACAAGAAGGTTCAGAGTCTCGTTCCTCAAGGGGCAAAATCAGACATTTGATTCTACTTGGACCACCTTTAAATAGCAAGATCTCACTATTTTGTGAGCCAAATCTAGAGGTCTTTTACCTTCAGGGAAATTCTGAAAAACTAAGCCATGAATTTTCAGTGTCTTATAAACAATACCTATTGTATCTATGTCTAGCAGAGTCAAGAGGTGCTTCTCAGGGCATTTAGAAGCATTTGGTGTCAATTTTTCTGTTTTTTTTTTTTTTTTCCCCCAAAATGAAGAAAGTCCTTATTTGGTATTTCAGAAGTTTGACATTGGTCGTCACACTTTTCTACTGTTGTCCTGGCTAACTACAAGCCTGCCTGAACCCAAGAGTTGCAGGTTTAAATTTTATTAAGAAATGTTGTTGAGAACAGAAAAGTGAAACAGAAGGCCTGGGTAGTGGTGAGGACCCCTGGACTATTTCTGTTCTGGCTCTTACTGCTTAGTAGTCTTGGAATGATACTTCCATTCTCTGAGTGTGCGCCAGATAATTTCAAAGGTCCTTTTAGGGACAAACATTAGAACATTATCTTGAGAAGCTTAGAAATCAGAGAATCTGCTCCCATTTCATACCATATCTGCTAGTATCATATCAAAAGGCAGAGAAATAAAAATACTACTTTTAAAACTAATTATGTGAATTAAATCTAAACAAATGTATGTCTTTCCTCATGTAAACTAATTTTCAACCATTCTATTCTTTTCTCCACATGATACTTCTCTTACCTTCTGCATCTTTTCTGGGATGGATAAAACACTATCACACCTATTTCCAAGATAATTTAGTGTGTTTTACAATTGCCTTCAGTCCATAAGATGTCAAGTATTATGATAAGTGATTTCCAAATTTGCAGAACTAAAGATGTAAGCACCAAATTCAAAGTAACTTCCCTATGTATGGTGAATATATAAATTGAAAAGCTAAAATAATAGGCATTATACACACAAAATGCACACTGACCAAAATTAAAACAGAACATTTTGTGGATTGAATTTCTATTAAATCTACTTATCAGCTTTCTTCATTTTTATTTTCTGTTGAAGAAAACTACAGATGCATCGATACACTGTTCTTATAGTACTCTTGACACTAATAAAATTTAATGGGTGTTTCAAAAATTGGGGGAAAGGGAGAAGTGAATTAACCTCTAAATTCCCTAAGCTCCAATTTCCTTATCTGCAAGATAAAGATAATACTGCTACCTACCTCATAGGCTTGTTATAAGGATTGATTGTGATAATGTGAATAAAGCCCTCTACTCACTACCCAGATGGGCTTCCCTGGATGCTCAGTGGTTAAGAACCTGCCTGCCAATGCCGGAGATGTGGGTTGGATCCCTATGTCAGGAAGATCCCCTGGAGAAGGGAGTGGCAACCACTCCAGTATTCTTGCCTAGAGGATCCCATGGACAGAGGAGTCTGGTGGGCTACAGTTCGTGGAGTCACAAAGAAAGTCAGACATGACTTAGCAACTAAGTGACAACTATACACTGTTAGTGGCAGGCGTTGGCTTACTTACAGGTATTCTGAGCCGACCATGACGCTTGTTCCTGATGTACTTGGTCTCTTCATTCTCTCATGTTTAATTGTGTGATGTTTATTGTGGGATGTGGATGTTTATGCTTATTTTACAAGTAAAAAAAAAAAAAAAACAGAATCAGAACTTAAGTTTATTTTCCAACATCATACAACACAAGGGGGTTAAGGTGGGAAATAACCTTAGATCTACATGGCTGTAAGCATGCGCTTCTTGGGAATTTCCTGATTGTCCAGTGGCTAAGACTCTGAGCTTCCAAAGCAGGGGACCCAGGTTCCAGCCCTAGTCAGGGAACTAGATCTGACAACCCACAACTAAAAGGTCTCGTGTACCACAATGAAAATTGAAGACCCTGCTTGTTGCAACTAAGACCTGGCACAGCCAAATAAATATCTTCTTTTTAAAAAAGGCACCTGCTTCTTCTGCTGCATTATACTGTGTTTTCCTGCCCCCTGATCCAAATGTGTAAGCCTTACAATGTTTATTTTGAGTTCCTGGCAGAACTCATGATAAAACTGCATAGTAGAATCATATCACTTTTTATGTATGGAAAAATAAAATTTACCAAGATTTTGAAAACTTAGGTCTTCTGTATCAAAATAAATGTTAAATTTCAAAGTAACCTTTGGAATGTGGACCAGTGTTATCCTTCCATTTGACCAGAGTACTTTGAAATTGTCAACTCACTAGTGATTCAAGTCAATTTGCCTCGTTATTTGAGTCCCTTCCTTCCTTCCTCAAAATACTATCTTAATCAATTTATTAATTTACCATATTCTCTTCCAGCTGTTTCCAAGAATGAAATTATCCCATAAAGATCAGTACTTTCCAACTTAAAAGATATTTTAAAATTAAATATACTAAAAAAGCATATCTGTGAATAAACCCTAAAATTCCAAAGTGTGTAATGACACACTTTGGAATAAAGCAAAAGCCCCTTCCTTCCTTCCCTAGTGCTACTTTAAAAAGACCATATCATTGAATTTAAACACTCTAGCCTATTGTATTTGTTGAAAATTTTGATGTATTTCAACAATTTATTGAGTAACTACTAAGTATCATACAGGATCCTGAGTTCTTGGGACATATGAGTAAATAAAACAAATCCTGCCCTGGTGGAGCTTACATTCTGGTGAGGGAAACATAAAATAAATACAATATGTAAATAATATTAATATACTATTTTGGAAGGTGCTAAGTGCTATGATAAAAGAGAAAAAAAGAGGGTAGGTTAAGGGGGTTTGAGGAGAAGGCAATGGCACCCCACTCCAGTACTCTTACCTGGAAAATCCCATGGACGGAGGGGCCTTGTAGGCTGCAGTCCATGGGGTCACTAAGAGTCGGACATGACTGAGCGACTTCACTTTCACTTTTCATTTTCATGCACTGGAGAAGGAAATGGCAACCCTCTCCAGTGTTCTTGTCTGGAGAATCCCAGGGAGGGGGGAGCCGGGTGGGCTGCCATCTATGGGGTCGCACAGAGTCAGACACGACTAAAGTGACTTAGTAGCAGCAGCAGCAGCAGCAAGGGGGTTTGAAAACGATGGAGTAGGGGGCAGACTGCAATTTCAGATAGGGCAGTCAGGGTAGGCCTCAGTAAGAAGATGATATTTTCGTAAAGTTTGAAGGATGTAAGGATGTGGCTTTCTAGAGGAAAGGGGTCTCAGGAAGAGGAAATAGCTTGTGCGAAGACCCTGAGTTGGGAGTGTGTCTGGCTGGGTTTGAGACATAGTAAGGATGCTAGTGTGGCTAGGATGATGACTGCGGTATCCAGTAGAGATCAGAGAGGAATGGGCAGATCATGCTGGGGCTTGCAAGCCAGGTTAAGGAATTAGTTTTGACTGTGTGAAATGGAGGCCAATGCTATGTTTTGAATAGAAATATAACATGATATAACATTACTTTGTCAACAAAGGTCCATCTAGTCAAGGCTATGGTTTTTCCAGTGGTCATGTATGGATGTGAGAGTTGGACTATAAAGAAAGCTGAGCGCCGAAGAAGTGATGCTTTTGAATTGCGTGTTGGAGAAGACTCTTGAGAGTCCCTTGGACTGCAGGGAGATCCAAACAGTCCATCCTAAAGGAGATCACTCCTGGGTGTTCATTGGAAAGACTGATGTTGAAGCTGAAACTCCAATCCTTTGGCCACCTGATTCGAAGAGCTGACTCATTGGAAAAGACCCTGATGTTGGGAAAGATTGAGGGCAGGAGGAGAAGGGGACAACAAAGGATGAGATGGTTGGATGGCATCACTGACTCAATGGACATGGGTTTGGGTGGACTCTGGGAGTTGGTGATGGACAGGGAGGCCTGACGTGCTGCGGTTCATGGGGTTGCAAAGGGTTGGACACGACTGAGCGACTGAACTGAACTGATAACGTGATTAACCTTTTAAAAATATTTCTCTTGCTGCTGCATTTAGAATGACTGTAAGGGTAAAAGTAGAATGAGGTAGGGGTGGGAGTACAGGGTGGGAGCAGTGGTGGTAAGTGATCATGCATATGGCTTTGTGCCTTTTAAACAGTTTTTAAATTCAATTAGACTCTTTAGAAAGTATGCAGACCATGTCTGTCATAACTACAGACATATGTAAGATATGACTGTTGATATATAGTAACAATCTAATAAATATTATATTTTGGATAGAAAAATGAGTATTTTAGAAATAAAACCAGATATTACTTGCCTAGTACAAAATCTCAGTATTTTATACAGTTTCTACCTGTAAAGCTCAATTCATCCCTATGAGATTGGTACTATGATTATACCTACCATACTGATAGGAAACTGAGGCACAGGGTGGTTATAAAACCCATCCAGGCCTAGGAGGTGTCAGAGCAGAGATGAAGTTGAGTAATCTGGTGCCAAGACACCTGCTCTTCACACTATGCAATATTGCTTCAAGGAAGGAAGTTATAATTCACTCTAATTCATGGATTCAAAACCAGGAGTTTTTATGCTTGGCATCCGTTCATTTTCATAACTGCAGAAACATGATAGATAAGGTACACGCAGATACTAGGATGAAACGTACTTTCTTTGTGAAATTAAGTCAGCCACATTAAGAAAATCTGAAATGTGCCATAAAAAGCAGCAAATTGTTAGTGATAGTTCAAATTGTACCTTTTATTTTTATTCGGTTCTGCAATATGTCAGAATAGAAAATGTACCATGAGCAATTTGTTGTCTGAAACACTAAAGTGGCTTTCTGGCAGACTAAAGATAATACATCTTCTCAGTGTAATATTATATTTGAATGCATAGAATTGTTGCATTTAAACTTAGTAATGCTACGTTTTTCCAACTCAGTTGGTGGTATATATTTTGAGATAAATGAGTGAAGAATCCAATTATACACTTCAGGTAAAGGGCACAATGAACAGCCAAAAAAGGGGCTTTATTTAGAAATACAGCACACCATATTTTTACCTCTAAAGGGGAAAAAAAAAAAAGGCACACGACCAAGGATTAATGAACCATATGCAAAATTTATTGAATAATTTATCTGGCAAAATAAAGGGAGCACATGAAAGAAATATTTGAAAAAATCAGCACTGTCATTTCTGCAGTGTTTAATATTGCAGGAAAATTGAAATACAAAAGAGGATGTGGAGTTGGTTAAGAAAGACAATTTTATCAGTGAAGAGTAATGATCCAAACATGCTGATGTGTTTTTGATGGCACAAGGATGTCATGAACTCCCCCAGTTCTCTAGAATACTAAGAATTCCTAGGAAGATTTTTTGTCTAGAAATCAAGTTTAAAAAATATACATATTGCTAATAATCAAGTAAGACCTGGCTAATGTTTGAGAATTTCAATTTTTTTTAATTTTTAAAATATATGACTTTCACCAGCATGTTATATATTCAGGAATATGTATGTGCCTTGCCTCACAGATTAGATGAGATCCTGAAATTTGTCTTAAGATAACACTCCTCCTCCATTGTTCTATTATAATTCAGATTTTCTTTAAAGGATAAGAAACAATTTACTCAGAATACTTCCACGCATGGTTTGTGTAGCTTCTCCAATGATGACAGAAAAGTAATCAAAGATATTCAGGTATCGTGATTTTTAGACTTAACAAAACAAAGTGAACCTTCCTCAAGGACCCCCTCAGCAACAGAAATATTGAACACTCAAAATTACTGGACACTTAAGAAGATGGAAATCAGAACCTTTACTACCCAGAATTTATGGAAATTGGGTCTCACAAACTGCCTGATTAAAGATTTTAATCAAAAGAAGACAGCTTCAAAAGTTGTTATGAGTCACTTCCAGGCTTGATTTCAACACCTTCACAAATATTCCTTAAGTAGCCAATCTTTATCAGGAAATATTCAAGGCTGTGGGTGGAAGAATTAAAAGATGAATAAAAAGAGTTAATTTAGTCGATCAAGGAGTTTACTTAATCAACTGATTTGCCTGGTAGTAGTGTCCCCAGGCACTGTTCAAGAACTGGGGGTAGAGTAGTGAACAAGAAAAAGAATCTGGCTTTAAAGAGGTTACATGATCATGGTACTGGCAATAAACAAGTAATCAAATAAATGAATACTGGTAACATGTCATTGCAGTCAGTAAAGAATCTGCCTGCAGCGCAGGAGACCCGGATTCAATCCTTGGGTTGGGAAGATCCCCGGAGAAGGAAATGGCAACCCACTCCAGTATCCTTGCCTGGAAAATCTCATGAACAGAGGAGCCTGGTGGGCTGCAGTCCTTGGGGTCACAAAACGTCGGGCACGACTGAGCGACTAACACTTACTTACTTAACATGCCCATTGCAGGTGATAAAAAGTACAATGAGAAAAAATAAAGCAACTTTATGGGAAAATGATGGAGACAGAGGGGTTCTTATTATAGATGTGACTGACAAGGAGGACTTTCTGAGGCACTTTTACCAAGACCTGACTGAATTTCAGGAATGAGCTATGGAAATACATGAAGAAGGAGAATTCCAGATGTCGGGCAGGATCCCTAGGATCCCTGAGCCCAACAGAAAGGCAAATGTGCTAGAATAAAGCACATTTATTCTAGTAAGGGAGGGAAAGAAAGGGCTATGAGGATGGAGAAGTCACCTGGAGCCAGGTTATATGAGGCCATGGTAAGAGTTTTAGATTTTGCCATGGTGGGAACAAAAGCCATTCTCAGGATGAATGATATGATCTGATTTATGTTTTATAAGATCGCTCAGCTTGAAACCTATTCTAAGGTAGAGTCCACAGTGCTTACTGATGGATCAAAGTGAAGTACTGGAGAAAAAGAAGAATCAAAGGTAGCATCTATGATGTTTGAGGCACTGGTTGACCCTGAGTATCATGTACCTGGATGGGAAACAGTATGAGAGTTGCTGTGTATGTTAAGGCAATTAGGACTTAAGTTTGAATGTGCTGAGTTTGAAATGCCTATTAGACATTAAACTGGAGATGTCCAAGGAGGCCATTGGGAATACTGCAGTCTGGCAAGTTATAGTTCATGAGGCTGCAAGAGAGACATGACTTAGTGACTAAACAACAACAAATAGCAGAAAAACAATAATCCAGTTTAAAACTGGGCAAAGGATCTAAATATAAGGAATAATGTGAGAGCTACAGATATAAATTAGAAAGTCATACTGTAAGGATGCAAGTTAAAGCCCAGAGACTGAAGGAAATTTCTCTAGCACGTGAGTGTAGATCTTTTTGCCTTTCATACTGTTCATGAGGTTCTCAAGGCAAGAGATCCAACCAATGAATCCTAAAGGAAATCAGTCCTGAATATCCATTGGAAGGACTGATGCTGAAGCTGAAACTCCAATACTTTGGCCACCTGATGTGAACTGACTCATTGGAAAAGACCCTGGTGCTGGTAAACACTGAAGGCGAGAGGAGAAGGGGATGACAGAGGATGAGATGGTTGGATGGTATCACCGACACAATGGACATGAGTTTGAGCAGGCTCCGGGAGTTGGTGATGGACAGGGAAGCCTGGAATGCTGCAGTCCATAGAGTTGCAAAGAGTCAGACATGACTGAGCGACTGAAGTGAACTGCACTGAGTATAGACGGACAAGGGTTAGAGGTCTGAACCCTCAGTGTTTAGGTGATAGAAAAGTAATGTGAGATCATATTAGCTAATGTAGTATAAGTAGAACTAAGAAAATATCCACAGATATTGAAAACTGTTCTAAAGATGTACTGCTGCACAACAAACCTTCCAAAAACTGAGTGGCATAAAAGAGCCACCATTTTGTAAGATCATGATTCTATGGGTCATCAATTTAGGCAAGTCAAACTAGGAACGATTTGTCATTCAGCTGGGCTGGCTAAAACAAGTGGGAATGATTACAGTCATATATCATAGGCCTCAGTTCTCTACTCAGCCTCTCTACATACAAGTTTGGACTTTCTCACTGGATAGTGGTGTCAGAGTAGTCACTTTGGTCAAACTCCAAGAAACTATACTAGAAACTATTTTTCCCTTAATAACTGGAGCCTAAATCAGCAGTGTTCCTTCTGCCATAATCTCTTGTTCAAATCAGTATTGACAGTCAGCCCATGTTCACTTAAGAGAAATGCTCCCTGCCTGCCTATGTTTAAACTATCATGCCAATCTCTCACAGTTATTAACTATTAAAACATGGTCATTTCCTGAACCACCATGTATCAAAGAATAAACTAAGAGGAAAATTATTTTTAGACAAACAAAAATGAGGACACAACATACAAGAACTTTGGGGATACAGCAAAAGCAGTTCTAGACATGAAGCTTACAGCTATAAACCCACTTCTCAAGTAAATTGAAAGATCACAAATAACCTAACTTTGCATCTCAAGACTTAAACATAAGTGCTAAAACCGTAAAAATGCTAGAAGAAAATACAGGCAAAAATTCTGTGATACAGGTCTTAGCAATGATTTTTTTTTGGAGATGAAACTTAAAGGATAAGTAACAGAATCAAAAATAAGTGGGATTAAATTACACTAAAATCTTCTGCACAGCAAAAGAAATGATCAACAAAATAGCAAAGGCAACTTTATAGAATATACTAGTATTCTTGCCTGGGAAATCCCATGGACAGAGGAGCCTGGTGGGCTACAATCCATGGGGTTGCAAAAGAGTCAGACATGACTTAGCAACTAAACAACAGCAAATGGAAGAAAAACAATAATCCGGTTTAAAAATGGGCAAAGGACCTAAATACAGAACCAGCTACCACAGAATTCCCAGAGGGAAACAGCAGAACACTCTTTGACATCAATCGCAGCAATATTTTTTTTGGATCCATCTCCTAGAATAATTGAAACAAAAGCAAAAATAAACAAATGGGACCTAATCAAACCTAGAAGCTTTTGCACAGCAAAGGAAACCATAACAAAAAGAAACCTGCATAATGGGAGAAAATATCTGCAAATGATGCAATCGAAAAGGGAGTAATTCAAACATGTGAAAAGATGATTAACATCTTTTCTCTAATAACATAATTATTAGAGAAATGCAGATCAAAACTGTAATGAGGTATCACTTCACATTTGTCAGAATGACCATCATCAAAAAAATCCACAAATAATAAATGCTGGAGAGGGTATAGAGAAAAAGGAACCCTCCTACATTGCCAGTGGAAATGTAAATTGATGCAACCACTACGGAGAACCGTGTGGTGGCTCCTTAAAAAACTAAAAATAGAGCTACCATATGATCCAGCAGTTCCAATGCTGGGCATACATCCAGAAAAGATGAAAGCTCTACAGTGAAAATATATATGCACCCCAGTGTCCATAGCAGCACTATTTACATTAGTGAGGACATGGAAGCAACCTAAACATCCATCAGTAGATAAATGGATAAAGATGTGGTATAAATATACAACAGAATATTCAGTTCAGCTCAGTTCAGTCGCTCAGTCATGTCCGACTCTTTGCAACCCCATGAATTGCAGCACACCAGGCCTCCCTGTCCATCACCAACTCCTGGAGTTCACTCAGACTCACGTCCATCAAGTCAGTGATGCCATCCAGCCATCTCATCCTCTGTCGTCCCCTTCTCCTCCTGCCCCCAATCCCTCCCAGCATCAGAGTCTTTTCCAATGAGTCAACTCTTTGCATGAGGTGGCCAAAGTACTGGAGTTTCACCTTTAGCATCATTCCTTCCAAAGAAATCCCAGGGCTGATCTCCTTCAGAATGGACTGGTTGGATCTCCTTGCAATCCAAGGGACTCTCAAGAGTCTTCTTCAACACCACAGTTCAAAAGCATCAGTTCTTCAGCACTCAGCCTTCTTCACAGTCCAACTCTCACATCCATACATGACTACTGGGGAAACCTTAGCCTTGACTAGATGGACCTTTGTTGGCAAAGTAATGTCTCTGCTTTTCAATATGCTGTCTAGGTTGGTCATAACTTTTCTTCCAAGAAGTAAGCGTCTTTTAATTTCATGGCTGCAGTCACCATCTACAGTGATTTTGAAGGCCCCCAAAATAAAGTCTGACACTGTTTCCACTGTTTCCCCATCTATTTCCCATGAAGTGATGGGGCCAGATGCCATGATCTTCGTTTTCTGAACGTTGAGCTTTAAGCCAACTTTTTCACTCTCCTCTTTTACCTTCATCAAGAGGCTCTTTAGTTCCTCTTCACTTTCTGCCGTAAGGGTGGTGTCATCTGCATATCTGAGGTTACTGATATTTCTCCCGGCAATCTTGATTCCAGCTTGTGCTTCTTCCAGCCCAGTGTTTCTCATGATGTACTCTGCATATAAGTTAAATAAGCAGGGTGACAATATACAGCCTTGATGTACTCCTTTTCAAAATGGCTGTCTGGGGAGGCCTTACAAATAGCTTTGAAAAGAAGAGAAGTGAAAAGCGAAGGAGAAAAGGAAAGATATAAGCATCTGAATGCAGAGTTCCAAAGAATAGCAAGAAGAGATAAGAAAGCCTTCCTCAGCAATCAATGCAAAGAAATAGAGGAAAACAACAGAATGGGAAAGACTAGAGATCTCTTCAAGAAAATTAGAGACACCAAGGGAACATTTCATGCAAAGATGGGCTCAAAAAAGGACAGAAATGGTATGGACCTAACAGAAGCAGAAGATATTAAGAAGAGGTGGCAAGAATACACAGAAGAACTGTGCAAAAAAGATCTTCATGACCCAGATAATCACGATGGTGTGATCACTCACCTAGAGCCAGACATCCTGGAACGTGAAGTCAAGTGGGCTTTAGAAAGCATGACGACGAACAAAACTTGTGGAGGTGATGGAATTCCAGTTGAGCTCTTTCAAATCCAGAAAGATGATGCTGTGAAAGTGCTGCAGTCAATATGCCAGCACATTTGGAAAACTAGCAGTGGCCACAGGACTGAAAAAGGTCAGTTTTAACTCCAATCCCAAAGAAAGGCAATGCCAAAGAATGCTCAAACTACCACACAACTGCACTCATCTCACATGTTAGTAAAGTAATGGAATATTACTTAGCCACAATAAAGAATGAAATTATGTCATTCTCAGCAACATGGATGGATCTAAAGACTATCATACTAAGTGAAGTCAGATAAAGACAAGTATGTGATATCACTTGCATGCAGAATCTAAAAGAATGATATAAATGAGCTTATTTATAAAACAGAAATAGACTTACAGAGATAGAAAACAAATTTGAGTTTATAAAAGGGGAAAAGTCAAGAGGTAGAGACAAATTGGGAATTTGTTGTTAACAGATATACAGTATTATATATAAAACAGACAAACAAGGACCTATTATATAGCTCAGGGAACTATATTCAGTATCCTGTAATAACAATAATGGAAAATAATGTGAAAAAGTATGAATCACTTTGCTCTACACTCAAAGCATTCTAAATCAATTGTACTTCAAATTTTTAAAATGGCCAAAGTCATGAATAGACATTTATTCAAAGACAAACAGTATAAGAAAAAGTGCTTAACATCACTAATCACTGCTGCTGCAAAGTTGCTTCAGTCGTGTCTGAATCTGTGCGACCCCATAGACTGCAGCCCACCAGGCTCCCCCATCTCTGGGATTCTCCAGGCAAGAACACTGGAGTGGGTTGCCATTTGCTTCTCCAATGCATAAAAGTGAAAAGTGAAAGTGAAAGTGAAGTCGTGTCCATCTCTTAGCGACCCCCCATGGACCGTAGCCTACCAGGCTCCTCCATCCATGGGATTTTCCAGGCAAGAGTACTGGAGTGCATTGCCATTGCCTTCTCTGCACTAACCACTGGAGATAGGCAAATTGAAACCAGAATAAGATACCACTTTATGCCTGTTATAATGCCATCATCAAAAAGATGAGAGACTATAAATGCTGACGAGGATGTAGAGAATAGGAAGAAATCCTTTTGCACTGTTGGCAAGATTATAAGTTGGTACAGCCAATATGAAAATATGTTGCTTCCTCAAGAAATTAAAACTAGAGATGCCATATGATCCAGCAATTCCTATATATCCAAAGAAAATTAAATAATTATCTTGAATAGATGTTTGCACATATGTTCACTGCAGCATTATTTAAAATAGTCAAGACATGTGAACTGCCAGGCTGGATGAAGCACAAGCTGGAACCAAGACTGCTGGAAGAAATATCAATCACCTCAGATATGCAGATGACACCACCCTTATGGCAGAAAGTGAAGAGGAACTAAAAAGCCTCTTGATGAAGGTGAAAGAAGAGAGTGAAAAAGTTGGCTTAAAGCAATATGTGAACAGTGAACTTCCTGATGTTCAAGCTGGTTTTAGAAAAGGCAGAGGAACCAGAGATCAAATTGCCAACATCTGCTGGATCATGGAAAAAGCAAGAGGGTTCCAGAAAAACATCTATTTCTGCTTTATTGACTATGCCAAAGCCTTTGACTGTGTGGATCACAATAAACTGTGGAAAATTCTGAAAGAGATGGGAATACCAGACCACCAGATCTGCCTCTTGAGAAGTCTGTATGCAGGTCAGGAAGTAACAGTTAGAACTGGACATGGAACAACAGACTGGTTCCAAATAGGAAAAGGAGTATGTCAAGGCTGTATATTGTCACCCTGTTTATTTAACTTCTATGCAGAGTACATCATGAGAAACGCTGGACTGGAAGAAGCACAAGCTGGAATCAAGATTGCTGGGAGAAATCTCGATAACCTCAGATAGGCAGATGACACCACCCTTATGGCAGAAAGTGAAGAGGAACTCAAAAGCCTCTTGACGAAAGTGAAAGAAGAGAGTGAAAAAGTTGGCTTAAAGCTCAACATTCAGAAAATGAAGATCATGGCATCCGGTCCCATTACTTCATGGGAAATAGATGGGGAAACAGTGGAAACAGTGTCAGACTTTATTTTTCTGGGCTCCAAAATCACTGCAGATGGTGACTGCAGCCATGAAATTAAAAGACGCTTACTCCTTGGAAGGAAAGTTATGACCAACCTAGACAGCATATTGAAAAGCAGAGACATTACTTTGCCAACAAAGGTTAGTCTAGTCAAGGCTATGGCTTTTCCTGTGGTCA
Source organism: Bos grunniens (assembly GCF_055505025.1). Classification (NCBI taxonomy): domain Eukaryota; kingdom Metazoa; phylum Chordata; class Mammalia; order Artiodactyla; family Bovidae; genus Bos; species Bos grunniens. The sequence goes on from NC_141165.1 coordinate 43,288,352, forward strand.
TGTATGGATGTGAGAGTTGGACTGTGAAGAAGGCTGAGTGCCGAAGAATTGATGCTTTTGAACTGTGGTGTTGGAGAAGACTCTTGAGAGTCCCTTGGACTGCAAGGAGATCCAACAAGTCCATTCTGAAGGAGATCAGCCCTGGGATTTCTTTGGAAGGAATGATGCTAAAGCTGAAACTCCAGTACTTTGGCCACCTCATGCAAAGAGTTGACTCATTGGAAAAGACTGATGCTGGGAGGGATTGGGGGCAAGAGGAGAAGGGGATGACAGAGGATGAGATGGCTGGATGGCATCACTGACTTGATGGACATGAGTCTGAGTGAACTCCGGGAGTTGGTGACGGACAGGGGGGCCTGGCATGCTGCAGTTCATGGGGTTGCAAAGAGTCGGACACAACTGAGAGACTGATCTGATCTGATCTGATGGTTTTTCTAGTAGTCATGTATGGATGTTAGAGTTGGACTGTAAAGAAAGCTAAGCACTGAAGAATTGATACTTTTGAACTGTGGTGTTGAAGAAGACTCTTGAGAGTCCCTTGGACTACATGGAGATCAAACCAGTCAATCTAAAGGAAATAAGTCCTGAATATTCATTGGAAGGACTGATGCTGAAGCTGAAGCTCCAATATTTTGGCCATCTGATATGAAGAACTGACTCACTGGAAAAGACCCTGATGTTGAGCAAGATTGAAGGCAGGAGGAGAATGGGATGACAGAGGATGAGATGGTTGGATGGCATCACTGACTCGATGGACATGAATTTTAAGTAAGCTCTAGTAGTTGGTAGACAGGGAGGCCTGGTGTGCTGCAGTCCATGGGGTCACAAAGAGTCATGACTAAGTGACTGAATAGAACTGAACTGAAGACATGCAAAAAACCTAAGACTCCATCAATGGTTAAAGGATTTTTTTTTTTAATGTAGTGTATATATATAGTCTATACACAACGGACTATTTTTCAACCATTGAAAAGGAAAGCCTGTCATTTGCAACCACAGGAATGGAACTTGAGCGCATTATGTTAAGAGAACTAAGAAAAAGAAAATACTTAGTGATTTTGCTTATATGTGGAATATAAAAACAAACTCATAGACCCAGGGAATAGATTAGTAGTCACCAAAGGTCAGGGGTGGGGTTTGGAGAACTAACTGAAGGTGATGAAAAGGTACAAACTTATGGTTATAGGATAAACAAGTGCTAAGAAAGAAATGTACAACATTGTAACTATACTAACACTGCTAAGTTTCTTCAGTCATGTCCAACGCTTTGCAACTCCTTGGACCATAGCCCATCTGGCTCCTCTGTCCGTGGGATTCTCCAGGCAAGAAATACTGGAGTGGGTGGCCATGCCCTTCTCCAGGGTATCTTCCCAACCCAGGGACTGACCCGCTTCTTTTATATCACCTTCATTAGCAGGCAGGTTCTTTACAACTAGCACCACATTGCTGTATGGATGATATACTTGAAATCTGTCCTGTTGGGTTTAGACAGACCAATGGGAAGGCTTGAGCCTCTGGGAAGGAGCAGAAAAATCTCAGAGGAATACAATCGCAGATCTGTAGTCTCCAGAAGCAAACCGGGATACAGACTGCAATCACTATATTTCCGGAGATGACCAGCTGCTGTCTCCTATCTATACCTGACTCTCCCATCCAAGAGAAATCATCATGTTTGCTTTTCAAGGTAAAACATTGATTTAGCCTCCAGCCTGGATGTTCTCTGCTTACTGAGCCCTGCAGGCAACTTCACATTTGTACTTTCATCCCTGCCTCTTTCAACTGTGTTTCTTTAAAAATAACTTTCCTATTAAACACCATTTCTCTGAACAATCTCTAGCTCTGTATGTTTCTAGCTGTTTTAAAAATATCTGTCATTTTTCACAGACTGATGAACTAACCCTTACTGAACTAACCCTACCTCTAGATTTATGTGATTTAGCAAATATCAGGGGCAGCTTTAAATGGATGCTGTGGTTGGTGACCCTGTTATAGATATAAGCGCTTATTTTAAGTTTCTAGAACCAGGCAGACTTGAATTTGATTCCTACCTCTGAGTAGCTGTGTGACCTTAAGCATGTTCATTAATCTGAGCCTTAGTTTCTTCATCCTTCAGTTCAGTTCAGTTCAGTCGCTCAATCGTGTCCGACTCTTTGCAACCCCATGAATCGCAGCACGCCAGGCCTCCCTGTCCATCACCAACTCCCGGAGTTCACTCAGACTCACCTCCATCGAGTCAGTGATGCCATCCAGCCATCTCATCCTCTGTCATCCCTTTCTCCTCCTGCCCCCAATTGCTCCCAGCATCAGAGTCTTTTCCAATGAGTCAACTCTTTGCATGAGGTGGCCAAAGTACTGGAGTTTCAGCTTTAGCATCATTCCTTCAAAGAAATCCCAGGGCTGATCTCCTTCAGAATGGACTGGTTGGATCTCTTTGCAGTCCAAGGGCCTCTCAAGAGTCTTCTCCAACACCACAGTTCAAAAGCATCAATTCTTCGGCACTCAGCCTTCTTCACAGTCCAACTCTCACATCTTCATCCTTAAAATGGCTAATAAAAATGACGCTGTTTAGGTATGATGTGCAAGATACTGGACATATAATGGGGTGCAAGAACAAATACAGACCCTGGCTCACTGAGTTTATAATGTGTTATGGACTGAAGTCTGTCTCTTTCAAATTCAAATGTTGAAACCCAGGTCTCCAATGTGACCATATTTGGAGACAGGGCCTTTATCAGCTATTGCACTCAGACAAAACTCCTATCCTTCCTTCCCACCCAACATTCAGAAAACTAAGATCATGGCATCTGGTCCCATCACTTCATGGAAAATAGATGGGGAAATAGTGGCAACAGTGGATGACTTTATTTTTCTGGGCTCCAAAATCACTGCAGATGATGATTGCAGCCATAAAATTAAAAGACACTTACTCCTTGGAAAGAAAGTTATGACCTACCTAGACAGCATATTAAAAATCAGAGACATTACTTTGTCAACAAAGGTCCATCTAGTCAAGGCTATGGTTTTTCCAGTAGTCATGTATGGATGTGAGAGTTGGACTATAAAGAAAGCTGAGCACTGAAGAATTGATGCTTTTGAACTGTGGTGTTGGAAAAGACTCTTGAGAGTCCCTTGGACTGCAAGGAGATCCAATCAGCCCATCCTAAAGGAGGTCAGTCTTCGGTGTTCATTGGAAGGACTGATGTTGAAGCTGAAACTCCAATACTTTGGCCACTTGATGTGAAGAGCTGACTCATTTGAAAAGACCCTGATGCGGGAAAGATGGAGGGCAGGAGGGGATGACAGAGGATGAGATGGTTGGATGGCATCACCAACTCAATGGACATGGGTTTGGGTGGACTCCGGGAGTTGATGATGGACAGGGAGGCCTGGTGTGCTGTGGTCCACGGGGTTGCAAAGAGTCGGACACAACTGAGCGACTGAACTGAACTTCCCACCCCAAATAAAATGGCATTTCTTCCTGAAGTGTATATTTGCAGGTGAGGAATTATGCTGTGTAATCACACCACATATGTATTGAAATATGGCTTTTGTTTAACTCCAATTTCCTTGGGTTTGCATGTTCAAACCATTCTATTCTTTTTGCCTTTGCTTGAACTATTTCAACTGGTTGCAAGAACTCCGTAAAAAATCTTTTAGAGTTAGGACTGAGTCTGGAGCACTCCTAGATACTATAGGGATCCTAAATGCATACATCTCAAGGAGAATGATAATAGCTACCATGTACTCAGCTTTGTTGCAAAGCAGGCAATTGTGTTGAGTGCAACATGAACTATATGATTTCACTTAAACTATAAGCCACTATTTCACTTTACAAATGGGAACATTGTCATGAGAGAAATTAAGTAACTAGGCAATGGCACCCCACTCCAGTACTCTTACCTGGAAAATCCCATGGGCGGAGGAGCCTGGTAGGCTGCAGTCCATGGGGTCGCTAAGAGTCAGACACAACTGAGTGACTTCACTTTCCCTTTTCACTTTCATGCATTGGAGAAGGAAATGGCAACCCACTCCAGTGTTCTTGCCTGGAGAATCCCAGGGACAGGGGAGCCTGGTGGGCTGCCATCTCTGGGGTCGCACAGAGTCGGACATGACTGAAGTGACTTAGCAGTATGGTCACATAAATATGTGGAAGAGGTGAAAATTTAATCTAAGGTTGATACAACTACATACTCTCTATAGTTTTACTATAGATGTATCTATAAAGACTATGTAGCACTGTGTATGCTTTTAAACTTCAATAAATACTATTTTATATATATTTATAAATATTACATTTATAAATCATATACTACTCTGTCACTTATTTTCAATCAACAATGTTTTTGAAATTTAATGTTATCACATTATGTTTGTATCCCTCATATTGATGATTGCCAAGTATTTGATTTCATAAACATGAAATAGGCAACCATTTATCCAGTCTCCCAATGATACACATTTTGTTATGTTATGTTTCCATTTTGTTAACAAAAATTCTACAATATCTATCATTTCACATATTTTCATATGCACAGATGAGATTTTCTCTAGAGTATATACTTAGACATGGGTATATGTCCAGAGTATATATCTAAAAATAGGTTATAGAATAAGTTCATCCTCACCTTTATTAGACATTATTGTAGTACAATGCAAAATGTTTGCACAAAGCTGTGCTGTCAACAACAGTATATAAACTGAAAAGCTTTCAACAGCAAAGGAAACCATAAACAAAAAGACAATCTTCAGAATTGCAGAAAATATTTGCAAATGAAGCCACCAACAAGAGATTAATCTATAAACTATACAAACAGCTCATAAAACTCAATATTAAAAAAGCAAACCACTCATCATAAAATGGGTAAAGATCTTATATATAAGATCTAAATAGATATTTCTCCAAAGAAGACATACAGATGGCTAAAAAATATATGAAAGGATGCTCAACATCATTAATTATTCAGATCAGTCACTCAGTCGTGTCTGATTCTTTGCAACCCTATGAATCAAAGCACACCAGGCCTCCCTGTCCATCACCAACTCCTGGGGTTCACTCAGACTCACGTTCATCGAGTCAGTGACGCCATCCAGCCATCTCATCCTCTGTTGTCCCCTTCTCCTCTTGCCCCCAATCCCTCCCAGCATCAGAGTCTTTTCCAAAGAGTCAACTCTTCGCATAAGGTGGCCAAAGTACTGGAGTTTAAGCTTTAGCATCATTCCTTCCAAAGAAATCCCAGGGCTGATCTCCTTTAGAATGGACTGGTTGGATCTCCTTGCAGTCCAAGGGACTCTCAAGAGTCTTCTCCAACACCACAGTTCAAAAGCATCAATTCTTCGGCACTCAGCCTTTTTCACAGTCCAACTCTCACATCCATACATGACCACAGGAAAAACCATAGCCTTGACTAGCCGGACCTTTGTTGGCAAAGTAATGTCTCTGCTTTTGAATATGCTATCTAGGTTGGTCATAACTTTCCTTCCAAGGAGTAAGCGCCTTTTAATTTCATGGCTGCAGTCACCATCTACAGTGATTTTGGAGCCCAGAAAAATAAAGTCTGACATTGTTTCCACTGTTTCCCCATATATTTCTCATGAAGTGATGGGACCCGATGCCATGATCTTCGTTTTCTGAATGTTGAGCTTTAAGCCAACTTTTTCACTCTCCACTTTTACTTTCATCAAGAGGCTCTTTAGTTCCTCTTCACTTTCTGCCATAAGGGTGGTGTCATCTGCATATCTGAGGTTATTGATATTTCTCCTGGCAATCTTGATTCCAGCTTGTGTTTCTTCCAGTCCAGCGTTTCTCATGATGTACTCTGCATATAGGTTAAATAAATAGGTGACAATATACAGCCTTGACGTACTCCTTTTCCTATTTGGAACCAGTCTGCTGTTCCATGTCCAGTTCTAACTGTTGCTTCTTGACCTGCATACAGATTTCTCAAGAGGCAGATCAGGTGGTCTGGTATTCCCATCTCTTTCAGAATTTTCCACAGTTTATTGTGATCCACACAGTCAAAGGCTTTGGCATAGTCAATAAAGCAGAAATTGATGTTTTAAATGCAAATCAAAACTACAATGAAGTATCATTACCTCACACCCGTCAGAATGGTAATCATCAAAAAATTTACAAACAATAAGTAGTGGACAGGGTATGGAGAAAAGGGTGCCCTCCTATACTGTTTGTGGGAATGTAAATTGATTCAGCCACTATGGAGAACAGTACTGTATGAAGGTTCCTTAAAAATCTGAAAACAGAACTACCATATAATCCAGCAATCCCACTTCTAGGCATATACCCAAAGAAAATCATAATTTGAAAAGATAGATGCACTACATGCTCACTGAAGCACTATTTACAATAGCAGGGACATGGAAATAATCTAAATGTCCATCAACAGATGAATGGATAAAGAAGATGTGGTACATATATATAGTGGGATATTACTCAACCACAAAAAGAACAAAATAATGTCATTTGCTGCAACAGAGATGGACCTAGCAACCATCATACTGAGTGAAGCATGTCAGAAAATGACAAATATGGTATCCCTTATATGTGGAATCTTAAAGAAGGGTCCAAGTGAACTTCACAAAACAGAAGTACAGCCACAGATATAGAAAACAAACGTGTGGCTACCAGGGAGCAAGAGGGGGAGGGATAAACTGGGAGATTGGGATTGACATATAAACGCTACTACATGTAAAACAGATAACTAATACGGACCTACTGTATAGCAAGGGAACTCTACTCAGTACTCTGTAATGGTCTACATGGGAAAATAAACTAAAAATGAGTGGAGATATATATATGTATAACTGATCCATTTTGCTGTACACCTAAAACTAATAGAACATTATAAATCAAATACTCTTCAATACAAATTTTAAAATATAAATCAAAGAAAAAGAAAATGAATCTTCCTTTTCTACTCACAGTCTTATCAATAATCAGAGAAATGTTTGTGTTTTGGCCAAAATTTGATGGGTTTGAAAAGCTAAGTCATTATTTAATTGCCATTTCTTGATTAGTAGTGAAAGACAGCATATGTTTTATAGAATTTTCTTTGGCAAATTATTTGCTTACAACCTGTTCAAGTGCTTTTTTCTACTGGGTCAAGAGTCATCTTCTTATCGATTTATACTTCTTCATTATAAAAACATTCTGTGGTTTAGGTATCTCATGTCTTTTACTCTATTGCTTATTTTTTAACTTTTTTAAATAAGTGAGTTGTAAAACTTCAGTGTAGCCCAATTTATTTTTCTTCATGGTTAATGTTCTGTGTATGTCATTTAATAAAACCCTCCATGTCCTGGTATACTAAAGATTGCCTTCTAAAACTTTGTTCTAAAGCTTTAGAATTTGATTTCTCTTTTACAGTTTTAATTCATCTGTAACTAGTTTTGTGTATAGTGTGAGATACAGATGTAGTTTTTCTTTTTTTTTTGATTTTATTTTATTTTTAAACTTTACAATATTGTATTAGTTTTGCCAAATATTGAAATGAATCCGCCACAGGTATACCTGTGTTCCCCATCCTGAACCCTCCTCCCTCCCCAGTTTTATCTTTTCTGTTTAGATAATAATTTATCCCAACATCAATTGTTAATTTATTTGTAATTTTACACCAGGCTCCTCTGTCCATGGAACTCTCCAGGCAAGAATACTGGAACGGGTAGCCATTCCCTTCTCCAGGGGATCTTCCTAACCCAGGGAACGAACCTGGGTCTCCTTCATTGCAGGCAGGTTGTTTACTGCCTGAGCCACCCAGGGAAGCCCCATTTGTAACATTAGCTATGTTAAATACAGTATACGCAAGATTAAATATGTTTAAGGATCTGTTTCTGGGTTACTTTCCACCACTGATTCAATGTATAATTTATACAATGTTTTAATATCATAATAAATCTTGGTATCTGGTCTCACTTTTTATTTTCTTCAACTTTTTCTTGGATATTCCTTGACATTCATTGTCCCAATTGAATTTTAAAAATCTGTCAATTTCAGTGAAACACTGGAGACAGGGAAATTTTCACTGGATTTGCTTCAGATTTATAGATAAATTAATTAGAAACACATTCCTTATAATGGTGAATTTTCTTATGAAAATATATCACTGTTTTTATGCAATTATTTTCCTTCAGTTTTGTTTATAAACTTCCATGAATTACTGTACATTTCAAGTTATTTCTATATGTACTATAGTTTAACTGACTCAACAGTATCTTAGTTTTTACTAATCCTCTAACTGCTCATATAGCAATTGAGCCCATGTTGATTCTACAGACAGCAACTCTGATAAAGCTTTAGTTTTAAAAAATGTATTAGAGTGCCTTTGCAGTTTTCTTTAAGCAGTCATAACATCTGGAAGGAACAGAATATTGCTTTTCCCTTTCCCTGGCGGAAATTTCTTGTTATCCAACCCAAAGAACAATTTTCAGCCAGGCACATTGCCCCTCTTCTAAAAGACTATATTTCTTAGGTAATTTTGCACTAGATGTGACCATGTAACTTTGTTCTGGTCAATAAAATTTAAGCAAAGCAATGTGTGGGACTTTAGGAAATGCTTCTTAAATGAGAACAAATGAGTGCTTCTCCATTTTTTCTTTTTGGTTGCCTGGAATGAAAACATAAAGTGTGGGAGTCGAGCAATTACCCTGGATTATAAAGCAATATAAAAAGCTGGTGGAGCCTCAAGATAGAAGTACTGGTCCCTGATGGCTGGGGAGTTGCCAGCACCAGTCCTGATTGCTTGCCCGTTTTTTTGTAAAGTGAGAGAAACACTTTTTAAAGGTATTATAATTTAAAGTCTTTCTGTATGTGCAGATAAAACTAATCCTGAAGGGTAAACTTTCCATTTTTTTGTATTATTTGTTTTCCTTGGTATATTGTATTGTCTTTGACTTTCAGAACAATATTAAATAACAATATTCATAGTAGCCATCTTCTTTTTGTTTTTGAGTGTAATGAATCAAAACCTTCTCCATTAAGTGTGATATTTGCTATAGAGTTTTTGTAGATATGCTTTCTTATTAAGGATGAGAAAGTAAAAGGTATTTCTTATTGGTCATCAACTATGACTTACCTTCGTTAAATCAGGGAAGTAGCCTTTAAATGCTCATAGACAGCTGTATAAAACTAAAACTGACCATACATAAGCTTTTAAAGAATCCTGGCCTTTTAACATATTTTGTTCCTTTCAATACATAACAGGGAGATTTACAATACAAACGAAATCCATAATGCCTGTAACAAACTAAATCTTACTATATTAGTGAAATAACCAAAATTAAAATGCCCATGTGACAGAATTTTACGAATTACTTTGCAATTGACAGTTTTATATTTTCCCTGGCTTTAACATAGCACCAATATAGACAGAATAAAAATGCTTTTTCCCTCTTATGAACAAGAGATGTTTTCAGTTTAGCATTTAATTTTTAATTATAGATTTTTGTACTTTGCTTTAAATAAAAAAGCTACCAGAAGCAACTATACAGCAATAAAATGGACAGTCTTGAAGAAAAGCATAAGTACTTAGAAATGTACAATCTCCCTAGACTGAACCAGGAAGAAACAGAAAACATGAATAGACCGGTTACTGGTACTGAAGTTAAATCAGTAATTTAAAAATTCCCAACAAACAAAAGTCCAGAATAAGATGGCTTCACAAGTAAATTCTACAAAACATTTAGACAGCAGTTAATATCTATCCTTCTGAAACTATTCCACAAATTGCTGAGGAAGGAACACTGCCAAACCACTACAGTGGTTTGGTATGCAGCCACCACACTCTCATACCAAAACCAGACAACAATATCAATAAAAAAGGAAATTATAGGCCAATATCACTGATGAATATACATGCAAAAACCCTCAACAAAATACTAGCAAACTCAATCCAATGATACATTAAAAGGACCATACACTATGATCAAGTGAGATTTATCCCAGGGATGCAAAAATCTTTCAGTATCTGTAAATCAATTAATGTGATATACCACATTAACAAATTAAAGAATAAAAACCATATCATCATCTCCATAGATACAGAAAAAACTTCTGGTAAAATTAAATATCCTTTTATTATTAAAAACTCTCTGAAAAGTGAGCATAGAGGGAATATGTGCATGCGTGCTCAGTCATGTCCAGCTCTTTGTGACTCCATGGAGTGTAAACTGCCACATCCTCTGTCCATGGGATTTTCCAGGCAAGAATACTAGAGTGGATTGCCATTTCCTCCTTCAGGGGATCTTCCTGATCCAGGGATTAAACCTGCAGTCTTGCATTGGTGGGCAGATTCTTTACTACTGAGCCACCTGGGAATAATAAAGACCATATATGACAAGTCCACAACTAAGAGCATACTTAGTTGTGAAAAGCTGGGAAAGAATTTCCTCTAAGGTCAGAAACAAGACAAGGGTGCCCACTGTCACCACTGTTACTCAACATAGAAGTTCTAGCCATGGCAATCAGTGAAAAAATAAAAGGAATCCAAATTGGAAATAAAGAAGTAAAACTGTAGCTGTTTAGAGATGACATGATACTATATATAGAAGACACAGAGATGGCCAATAGGCACATGAATATATGCTCAGCATCATTTATCATCAGAGAAATGAAAACCAAAACTACAATGAGATATCACCTCACACCAGTAAGAATGGTTTTCATCAAAAGTCCAAAAATAGTAAGTGCTAGAGAGGATATGGAGAAAAGAGTACCTTCCTGCACTGATGGTGGGAATGTACATTGGTACAACCATTATGCAGAACAGTATGGAGGTTCCCTAAAAAATTAAAAATATAATTACCATATGATCCAGCAATCCCACTGCTGGGCATATATCCAAAAGAGACAAAAATTCTAATTCAAAAAGATACATGCACTCCAGTGTTCACAGCAGCACTAGTTACAACAAGCAAGACATAGAAGCAACCTAAATGTCTACTGACAAATGAATAAAGAAAATGTGGTGTGTGTCTGTGTGTATAAACAATGGAATATTACTCAGACATAAAAAGGATGAAATAATGCCATTTGCAGCAACATGGATGGACCTGGATATTAAGTGAAACCAGCCAAAGACAAGTATCATGTGATATCACTTAAGTGTGGTATATAAAAAATGATACAGATGAACTTATTTACAAAATACAAATAAATTCATAGACATTGGAAAAAACATACGGTCACCAAAGGGGAGAAAGGGGTTAGGGATACACGAGGAGCCGAGAGTGCCAGACTGCGACGGCGCAGGAACAGCTGAGAGGAGCTACCCCACGTCCGAGGTCAGGCGGGGCGGCCGAGAGGAGATACCCCAGGCCCTTAAGCCCAAGGCCAGGGGCAGCGGCTGGGAGGACCAACCCCACGCCGTGGCTGCGCGGGCACAGGAGGGCCTAGAGGAGCTACCCCACGTTGAAGGTCAGGAAGGGCGGTGGTGAGGAGATACCCCTCGTCCAAGGTAAGGAGCATTGGCTGCGCTTTGCTGGAGCAGCCGTGAAGAGATACCCCACGCCCAAGGTAAGAAAAACCCAAGTAAGATGGTAGGTGTTGCAGGAGGGCATCAGAGGGCAGACACACTGAAACCATACTCACAGAAAACTAGTCAATCTAGTCACACTAGGACCACAGCCTTGTCTAACTCAATGAAACTAAGCCATGCCCGTGGGGCAACCCAAGATAGGTGGGTCATGGTGGAGAGATCCAGAAGGGAATGGCAAACCACTTCAGTATTCTTGCCTTGAGAACCCCATGAACAGTATGAAAAGGCAAAATGATAGGATACTGAAAGAGAAACTCCCCAGGTCAGTAGGTGCCCAATATGCTATTGGAGATCAGTGGAGAATTAACTCTAGAAAGAATGAAGGGATGGAGCCAAAGCAAAAAGAATACCCAGCTGTGGATGTGACTGGTGATAGAAGCAAGGTCCAATGCTGTAAAGAGCAATATTGTATAGGAACCTGGAATGTCAGGTCCATGAATCAAGGCAAATTGGAAGTGGTCAAACAAGAGATGGCAAGAGTGAATGTCGACATTCTAGGAATCAGCGAACTGAAATGGACTGGAATGGGTGAATTTAACTCAGATGATCATTATATCTACTACTGCAGGCAGGAATCCCTCAGAAGAAATGGAGTGGCCATCATGGTCAACAAGAGTCCGAAATGCAGTACTTGGATGCAATCTCAAAAACGACAGAATGATCTCTGTTCGTTTCCAAGGCAAACCATTTAATATCACAGTAATCCAAGTCTATGCCCCAACCAGTAACGCTGAAGAAGCTGAAGTTGAACGGTTCTATGAAGACCTACAAGACCTTTTAGAACTAACACCCAAAAAAGATGTCCTTTTCATTATAGGGGACTGGAATGCAAAAGTAGGAACTCAAGAAACACCTGAAGTAACAGGCAAGTTTGGCCTTGGAATACGGAATGAAGCAGGGCAAAGGCTAATAGAGTTTTGCCAAGAAAATGCACTGGTCATAACAAACACCCTCTTCCAACAACACAAGAGAAGACTCTACACATGGACATCACCAGATGGTCAACACTGAAATCAGGCTGATTATATTCTTTGCAGCCAAAGATGGAGAAGCTTTATACAGTCAGCAAAAACAAGACCAGGAGCTGACTGTGGCTCAGACCATGAACTCTTTATTGCCAAATTCAGACTTAAATTGAAGAAAGTAGGGAAAACCACTAGACCATTCAGGTATGACCTAAATCAAATCCCTTATGATTATACAGTGGAAGTGAGAAATAGATTTAAGGGCCTAGATCTGATAGATAGAGTGCCTGATGAACTATGGAATGAGGTTCATGACATTGTACAGGAGACAGGGATCAAGACCATTCCCATAGAAAATAAATGCAAAAAAGCAAAATGGCTGTCTGGGGAGGCCTTACAAATAGCTGTGAAAAGAAGAGAAGTGAAAAGCAAAGGAGAAAAGGAAAGATATAAACATCTGAATGCAGAGTTCCAAAGAATAGCAAGGAGAGATAAGAAAGCCTTCCTCATCGATCAATGCAAAGAAATAGAGGAAAACAACAGAATGGGAAAGACTAGGGATCCCTTCAAGAAAATCAGAGATACCAAAGGAACATTTCATGAAAAGATGAGCTCGATAAACGAAAGAAATGGTATGGACCTAACAGAAGCAGAAGATATTAAGAAGAGATGGCAAGAATACACAGAAGAACTGTACAAAAAAGATCTTCACAACCCAGATAATCACGATGGTATGATCACTGACCTAGAGCCAGACATCCTGGAACGTGAAGTCAAGTGGGCCTTAGAAAGCATCACTATGAACAAAGCTAGTGGAGGTGATGGAATTCCAGTTGAGCTGTTCCAAATCCTGAAAGATGATGCTGTGAAAGTGCTGCACTCAATATGCCAGCAAATTTGGAAAACTCAGCAGTGGCCACAAGACTGGAAAAGGTCAGTTTTCATTCCAATCCCAAAGAAAGGCAATGCCAAAGAATGCTCAAACAACCGCACAATTGCACTCATCTCACATGCTAGTAAAGTAATGCTTAAAATTCTCCAAGCCAGGCTTCAGCAATATGTGAACCATGAACTTCCTGATGTTCAACTTGGTTTTAGAAAAGGCAGAGGAACCAGAGATCAAATTGCCAACATCTGCTGGATCATGGAAAAAGCAAGAGAGTTCCAGAAAAACATCTATTTCTGCTTTATTGACTATGCCAAAGCCTTTGACTGTGTGGATCACAATAAACTGTGGAAAATTCTGAAAGAGATGGGAATACCAGACCACCTGATCTGCCTCTTGAGAAATCTGTATGCAGGTCAGGAAGCAACAGTTAGAACTGGACATGGAACAACAGACTGGTTCCAAATAGGAAAAGGAGTATGTCAAGGCTGTATATTGTCACCCTGTTTATTTAACTTCTATGCAGAGTACATCATGAGAAACGCTGGACTGGAAGAAACACAAGCTGGAATCAAGTTTGTCCGGAGAAATCTCAATAACCTCAGATATGCAGATGACACCACCCTTATGGCAGAAAGTGAAGAGGAACTAAAAAGCCTCTTGATGAAAGTGAAAGTGGAGAGTGAAACAGTTGGCTTAAAGCTCAACATTCAGAAAACAAAGATCATGGCATCCGGTCCCATCACTTCATGGGAAATAGATGGGGCAACAGTGGAAACAGTGTCAGACTTTATTTTTCTGGGCTCCAAAATCACAGCAGATGGTGACTGCAGCCATGAAATTAAAAGACGCTTACTCCTTGTAAGGAAAGTTATGACCAACCTAGATAGCATATTGAAAAGCAGAGACATTACTTTGCCAACAAAGGTCCGTCTAGTCAAGGCTGTGGTTTTTCCTGTGGTCACGTACGGATGTGAGAGTTGGACTGTGAAGAAGGCTGAGCGCTGAAGAATTGATGCTTTTGAACTGTGGTGTTGGAGAAGACTCTTGAGAGTCCCTTGGACTGCAAGGAGATCCAACCAGTCCATTCTAAAGGAGATCAGCCCTGGGATTTCTTTGGAAGGAATGATGCTAAAGCTTAAACTCCAGTACTTTGGCTACCTCATACGAAGAGTTGACTCACTGGAAAAGACTCTGATGCTGGGAGGGATTGGGGGCAAAAGGAGAAGGGGACAACAGAGGATGAGATGGCTGGATGGCATCACTGACTTGATGGACGTGAGTCTGAGTGAACTCCGGGAGTTGGTGCTGGACAGGGAGGCCTGGCGTGCTGGGATTCATGGGGTCGCAAAGAGTCGGACACGACTAAGTGACTGATCTGATCTGATCTGATGTGACACAGTGAAGTGAGTGAAGTCGTTCAGTCATATTCGACTCTTTGCGACCCCGTGGACTGTAGCCTACCAGGCTCCTCCGTCTATGGGATTCTCCAGGCAAGAATAGTGGAGTGGGTTGCCATTTCCTTCTTCAGGGGATCTTCCCGGCCCAGGGATCGAACCCAGGTCTTCTGCATTGCAGGCAGATGCTTTAACCTCCGAGCCACCAGGGAAGCCCCAGATACACAGTACTACATATAAAATAGATGAACAGCAAGGACCTACTGTACAGGACAGGGAACTACAGTCAATAACTTATAATAACCTCTAATAGAAAAGAATCTGAAAAATGTATATATGGGTTTAACTGAATCACTTTTCTACACGCCTGAAACTAACACAACATGGTGGATTAATCATATCTCAATTAAAAAATAAAGCAAAATTGCTTAAGATTTCAATTGAAAAAAATGATAGATAATTAATACAAAGTGAAAGTTCCTCAGTTGTGTCTGACTCTTTGCAACCCCATGAACTGTCAGTCTTTGGAATTCTCCAGGCCAGAATACTAAAGTGGATAGCCTTTCCCTTCTTCAGGGGATCTTCCCAATCCAGGGATCGAACCCAGGTTTCCCACATTGCAGGCAGATTCTTTACCAGTTGAGCCACCAGGGAAGCCCTGGTGGCTCAACAAATCACAAAATGCTTCTATTCCTTTAAAATAAAGGCAGAAGGGTTCTTTATATTTGCCATGTGACTTGGATTTTGTCACAAACACAAAAAATTCCAAGTCACATGGCAAATATAAAGAAACCTCTGTCTTTATTTTAAAGGAAAAGAAGCATTCATTAAAGACTATTCAGAAGAAATGAAGAATAAGGCCAACAGGATATGAAATTCTCAAAAAACAGAACAATGGGAAAATACATTTGATTTTTTCAGAATTTTCTCTCTTTATATTCACTGCCAAATAGCAACCTTGATTATTTTTCAGAAGTCAAGTACCTGTTAAGTATTATAAATGTACTATAACATTTACTTTTCATGTTGTGTGCAAATACTTTGTAATCCTCATCTCTTAAAATCCTGCAAAGTGCATGCCCACACAGGTCTTCTACAGTATTTTAAACATACATCTGAATTTGTCAGCTGGATGTGCTGTAACTCTGACTGCCATGTTCATCTGATGACACAAACAGCATTTGGATCAGCTACCCAATTTAGATTTTGAAATTTATATGATCTCTGCTCTGATTAGAACCTCAAACATCAGTGTTTTATTAGTCAAAGGATTTTCAGTAATAACTATCAAAATATTTGAGTTTATAGACATACTACCAGTATACACATTTTCTTTTGCCATTAAATATAGTAATATTGCAAAGTATACTGCTTCAAGTCAGCTTGATCTTTATATGTTAGGTTCCTGTTTTTCATCTCTTGATTCAATTACTTAGATATAGCCTTAAGGAAGCAGATGGTAAGTGGGTGAGTAAAGACCTGAATTGCGATTTCTTAATTATTTAGTTACCTAAGCCCCATAGATTAGTTGGTAAAGTGGCCTTTCCCCAGCCAAGAGACAATATATCTGAATTTTTCCAAAGGTGCTAATACTAATGATTATCTTCACTCTACAACTGTATTTAAACAGAGTACATATTTCAGGAATAATTATTAGGGTTTTTTGGAAATAAGACATTATGTTTCCACCATAGAAAAATTTGAGAGTACAGGGAAAGTCAGATATGATTACATCCAATGATGTAATCTTGGAATAAAACTTAACACTTAAGTTGATCATATTCCCAGATGACTCGAGTTACCTGTGTATACCATCAATGTAGGGTAAATGAACTTATACAAGTGAAGCTGAATTAAGGAAACAGAAAAATGTCATAAGATTCTTGCTTTGACAGTGATAAAATTAGATTATATGAAATTGCTAAATTTGACTCTTGATTTTCAAAATGCAAATTTCATGTTTTTCAACCCTGAATTAATAGCTAATATCCATTTAGCACAAAGGACTTTATATGTATTCAATCACTTACTTAATCTTCATAGCCATTCAGTGTGGTAGGTATAATACCTACCATAACATTTTACAGAAGACAAAAAAAAAAAAAAAATCCAGAGGGGTTTAGGAATATCCTTTTAGTCATACATACAGTATTTCTTATAGCTGAATTTAGAACCCAGGTGCTATAACTCTGATACCAAAGCTCTGAATCCCTGGGCTACACTTACTCTGTATTTAGTCCATAAAATATAAGTTAATTAAATTCACTTTAATTCAGAGTTGGAACTCTGAATTACAAAATACTCTAAATGTCTACCCATTGGACAAAATGTGTAGCTGAATTGCAGATTGATACATTACTTCCTCGTAGACAGATCCACCTGGATACCGTGCAGACTTCTATTCAATACCATTAAAAGAAACCTTATCATCTTCCCTCACTCTTCCCAGTGGCTCATGCCCAAATCCTGGGTATTGTCTTAGATTCTTTCTCCATTTCTAGTTAAAGCATTTACCATGTTCAGTCATTGCTATCGCCTGTTTTGTTTTCACACCTACCGTCTTCCCTCCACCACCTCTATAAAAGTCCCTTATCTGGACAAGTATTATTGACTCATATTGTCCCAATTTTGCCAATGATTCATCTCCCTTAAGTTCATCAGTTATAGGGTGGATTTTTGAACATTCACATCTTAGGTTATTTCTCCCTCCTTTTCTGCTGGAGCACACTTACATGAAACATGTATCATGCTGTTTTACAACTTTTCATTGATTTTTCCCTGTCCCTACTAGTTTCCACAAGCATTAGCTCATATCTTGTAGTTACATTGATATTCCATAATGCCATGTTATACAAGTGTGAAATTTAATAATAGTCCTTTATTGTAATTGAGATGTTTACCAACTACATACATTTTTTTTTAACCTCAGCATCTTAGATCATTTGCTTATTCATTACTTTAAAACTAGTCTAGGTCTTTTGCAGGCACAGCATGTGAAATAAACCACAGAGTACCAAAAAGCCTTGCTATTGGCCCAAGGCTTTGTCCTCTGGTTTGGAAAGTCAGCCCTCTGTGATTTATAACTCTTAATTTATATCTAAGTTACTATGCTGCTGCTAAGTCACTTCAGTCATGTTCGACTCTGTGCGACCCATAGACAGCAGCCCACCAGGCTCCCCCGTCCCTGGGATTCTCCAGGCAAGAACACTGGAGTGGGTTGCCATTTCCTTCTCCAATGCATAAAAGTGAAAAGGGAAAGTGAAGTCGTTCAGTCGTGTCCGACTCTTAGCGACCTATGGACTGCAGCCCACCAGGCTCCTCCGTCCATGGGATTTTCCAGGCAAGACTACTAGAGTGGGATGCCATCGCCTTCTCCAAAGTTACTATAAACTTATTTTAAGGACAACTGACATAACATCTTTATATCAGTTCTAGTTCTTGTGAATTATTTTAAAGGGTTAAAGAAACTTTTATTTCTTCAGTGGATAGGTTCAATAAAGTGAAATCAAATTCTTCACAATATCACACACACACACATACATATATGATGTCATCAACATACCGAGCATATTGCTCATGTTCAGATGCATATATTTGCAATTGTATTTGCCATCAACCTGCTCCTGCTGCTGCTGCTAAGTCGCTTCAGTCATGTCCGACTCTGTGTGACCCCGTAGACGGCAGCCTACCAGGCTCCTCTGTCCTTGGGATTCTCTAGGCAAGAACGCTGGAGTGAGTTGCCATTTCCTTCTCCAATGCATGAAAGTGAAAAGTGAAAGTGAAGTCACTCAGTCGTGTCTGACTCTTCGAGACCCCATGAACTGCAGCCCACCAGGCTCCTCCGTCCATGGGAGTTTCCAGGCAAGAGTACTGGAGTGGCGTGCCATTGCCTTCTCCATACAACCTGCTCCTGGCTTGGTATAGATAACACAGTTGATTATGTGTGCCAATATATTGTGATCTATTGTGTAAAACATACATTTTAATTTAATGTGATTTAAATTTTTTCAGTGTGCTGATTTGTAACGTTACTTATAGTAGAAAAAGGGCTCTCTACTTTTCCTTCAACTGTAAATCTATCTCTGAAACCTCAGGTCCCCAGGGTGTTGAGAATCTTGAAGTCCCTTTGGTTAACTCATTAAAATTTGAGGGTATGGGACCTTGAGGGAGGCTGGTGTTGGTGGGAAGGGATTAATGAGAGAGGAAACTGATCTGATTTTCTGGGAACATGTACAAAACCAGAGTTTTTACGCATGGGTAGCCCAATTCTACTAGACAAGGAACACAAAATGACTCTTCTTCCTCCATAATAATTTAGAACTGGTACATATTTAGAAATGTACACATTTGCATCCTCTTTGCCCTCAATGGTTGTGAATATCATATATGTGCTACTTTTTTTTTTTTCAGTGATTATTTCTTCTTTTTTTTTTTTTTTTTGCACAGTGACATATATGCACTCATACAGTATCACATGGAACAGTTTCAATATCCTAAAAATTCCCTAAAAATTTTTAGGATATATGTGCTACTTTTGACCATATGAGAAAGCATTCAGTTATTCTTCCCATCATCCTGGTTTGTACAAGCTGCCTTTGTTTGGTTGAACTTAAGGGAATCCTGCAAGGCTTGCCCTTGCCATGGCATACACTTGGGAGATGAGATCAAGGGCCAATCCATGCAAGGCTTCTATCATCTCCCAGTCCTTCAGTCTGTCCAAAGACAGGGGACAAAGGAAAGTATGCTTGCTGACCACCAGCTAACTCCCATGTTTTTTCTCTGACTATCTTCCCTACCCTTCATGTAGCAAACAGTATTTAGCCTCAGGAACATTAAGGGGCTTCCCAGGTGGTGCTAGAGGTAAAGAATCTGTATGCAGTACAGGAAACGTAAGAGATGAATTCTATCCCTGGGTTGGGAAGGTCACTTGAAGGAAGGCATGGCTACCCACTCTACCACTCTTACCTGGAGAATCCCATGGACAGAGGAGGCTTGCAGGCTACAGTCCATAGCATTGCAAAGAGTTGGGCACAACTGAAGTGACTCAGCACACACAGGGACATTCAAACAGGGCTGGACTGATCATATCTCCTTCTAGACTATTTTGCCTCAAGCTTGGTCCTTGGCTTTTTAGTTTCGAAGGTCAAAAATTTGCCTCACCAGCTACTTCTGCTGTGTCATTTCTTCCCAAAGGAGAGCAAGTACCAGTTATTCTTACTTCTTATTACTGCTTGAAAAAGGAAAGCTATAGAAGTATAGGAAAAAAAATAGGAGTTGCTATATCAAAATATTTTTGCACTATATACATTCCATTTTTAAAATTTGTTTTAATTTTAACCTTATTTAATCATTACTGAGGGAAAACTCAATTATATTCATTAAGGTTAATATTTTTAATAATGGTAAAACATTGAAAGGATAAATTTTAAAACATTCAGCATCCTCCAATTCTACTGTAGGAATCACACTGAACTTTGAATCAGTTCAGTTCAGTTCAGTTGCTCAGTCATGTCTGACTCTTTGCGACCCATAGAACCACAGCACACCAGGCCTCCCTGTCCATCGCCAACTCCCGGAGTCTACCCAAACCCATGTCCATTGAGTCATTGATGCCATCCAACCATCTAATCCTCTGTCATCCCCTTCTCCTCCTGCCCTCAATCTTTCCCAACATCAGGGTCTTTTAAAATGAGTCAGTTCTTCGCATCAGGTGGCCAAAGTATTGGAGTTTCAGCTTTGACATCAGTCCTTCCAATGAATACCCAGGACTGAGCTCCTTGCAGTCCAAGGGACTCTCAAGAGTCTTCTCTAACACCACAGTTCAAAAGCATCAATTCTTCAGTGCTCAGCTTTCTTTATAGTCCAACTCTCACATCCATACATGACCACTGGAAAAATCATAGCCTTGACTAGACGGACCTTTGTTGGCAAAGTAATGTCTCTGCTTTTTAATATGCTGTCTAGGTTGGTCGTAACTTTTCTTCCAAGGAGTAAGCGTCTTTTAATTTCATGGCTGCAATCACTGTCTGCAGTCATTTTGGAGCCCAGAAAAATAAAGTCAGCCACTGTTTCCCTATCTATTTGCCATGAAGTGATGGGACCGGATGCCATGATCCTAGTCTTCTGAATGTTGAGTTTTAAGCCAACTTTTTCACTCTCCTCTTTCACTTTTATCAAGAGGCTCTTTAGTTCTTCTGTACTTTCTGCCATAAGGGTGGTGTCATCTGCATATCTGAGGTGATTGATATTTCTCCCAGCAATCTTGATTCCAGCTTGTACTTCCTCCAGCCCAGCATTTCTCATGATGTACTCTGCATATAAATTAAATAAGCAGGGTGACAATATACAGCCTTGACGTACTCCTTTTCCTATTTGGAACCAGTCTGTTGTTCCATGTCCAGTTCTAACTGTTGCTTCCTGACCTGCATACAGGTTTTTGAAGAGGCAGGTCAGGTGGTCTGGTATTCCCATCTCTTTCAGAATTTTCCAGTTTATTGTACTTTGAATAACCTTCCTACATGTGGTCCAGTCTTTCTAAAAAATATTTTTGTCTAATAATCACTTATAATTATAATACCAACAAATCAGTCTATATAGCTGCCTAAATGTATATATGTTTTAATTACATTTTCTTACTCATTTGCTCCAATACATTAAATCTAGTTCCATCATTAGTTTTGAAATGTGTGACTTTTAAATTAATGAGAACTTTAATTTTACTATGCTGTAAAATAAAATATAAAATGAAGAGAAGCCAAAAATATTTATGTTTTCATAGTTCATTAAGTTTATTTTCATGTTTTAGTTTTTCTCAAAACATACATCCTCAAAGTTTAAGAAGTTCAAATAGGAAAAAAAGAAAAAAAACTGAGCAAAATGTCTTAGAAGTGCTAAATCATTTCTTCCATCAGCTATCCAAGACACTTGGTGTAGTTTTACTCGTCATTTTTAGCCATGATTATTGAAAAACTAATTATTTGTAAATGCTGATTATAATACTTCCTTCAGAGGATTGTTATGAGGATTAATTGAGATAGAATAGAGTCTAACACATGATAAATTCTTTAATGCATAATAAATACGGTTCTGGTAGCACCCTTGGAGGAAACCATCAGAAAAAGACAGAACTATCCCTGAGACTATATAGAAAGAGAGACCTTCTAGACTTGGAGGCTTACTGGAGAGAAGTACTATGTGCATGGCTTTAATGGGAAGGGAGAGGTAGTATGGGGTCCCCTGGTGACTCAGGCGGTAAAGAATCTGCCTGCAATGTGAAAGACTCGGGTTTGATCCTTGGGTCAGGAAGATCCCCTGGAGAAGGAAACTGGCTACCCTCTCCCGTATTCTTGCCTGGAGCATCCCATGGACAGGGGAGCCTGGTGGGCTACAGTCCATGGAATGGCAAAGAATCAGACATGAATGAAACATGCACACACACAAGAGGTAGTACAGGTGCTGAGAATCTAACAGGATGAAGAAGTGCACAGTATGCAGAAGCCCTTTGGCTGATGCAGAGCAGCCCAGGCATGCAAAGCATGGGTAACCTCCAAAACGTAGAGATGCAGACGTAAGAGAAGTCACCCCAGGGGAAAAAAAAAAAGGATAAAGGGAAAGTAAACCTAGAGAAAATTTCAGGAAGGGCAGCAAAGCCCTAAATAATAAAAGTCAGATACTGACTGAAAGTTTCTAGCTGAGTGCTTCCTCCTGCAAAACCGGAAATAGATCAAGAGCAGCCACCCAAACATTGTCAAGGGCACACTGAACTGCTAGAATTCAGTTAGACTTAGTTGTCAAAATTAAATTAGATATATCACTTTCTTTTAAATGCATATTGCATATTATATAATTATAATACATGGTTATTCTTAAGCATGCATTTATTTTTCTAATTCAACTTTCAGTTAAAAATCCTAAGAATTGGTTATATTTTTGCAAACCATCTGACAAAGTAGGAGATAAATATATCATATGAGGTTAATCTCACTTTTGAACCAATTCAGAATAAAATTTGAGAGGGAGGGATGTTCAGAAATGAAATCATGAGTAGCAATGGTAGTGACATAAATATTTTGAAACTTTTATATTAATATATGAAAGTTTTTATATTTTAAAAATTATCTGAGAACTATTTACCTTCATCATGACTATGTTAAATATTACAAGTCATTTAGTAAATGATGAAATGTGATAAGTTATTATGTTATTATTTGGGGGTCATTAGTTAATGCATTTAACATCATGGCCACTTTGGAGGCAAACAGTAGGGAACTTCATAAACTAAGGTCCTTGAACTGTATTTCCATGAAGCATGTGGAGAATGATAAATTGAAGACCATCCCACCCACACACAGTGATGTATCACCTTCTCATTTTCTGTCTCCCTGTTTTCACAAAGTCTTCCACCTCATTTTGTCTTCATGCTGTGATTCTCTTATTTTTCCCTGATATCATCACTGTATATTTATTCCTTTTTTTCCTAAAAGGGAACACTAAAGAGAAAAAAATGGCAAATGTAATAGGAAAACTTAATCTGCTTTAACTATATCCTTAAAATTTAAAGGAAGAGTTTAATATTCAGCTTAAACTATTCACTTTGTTTAATTTTTGTTTTCTTTTTAGCATTCTTTATACATGTAACTGTGGAGAAGGCAATGGCACCCCACTCCAGTACTCTTGCCTGGAAAATCCCATGGATGGAGGGGCCTGGTGGGCTGCAGTCCATGGGGTCACTAAGAGTTGGACACTACACTTTTCACTTTCATGCACTGGAGAAGGAGATGGCAACCCACTCCAGTGTTCTTGCCTGGAGAATCCCAGGGACGGGGGAGCCTGGTGGGCTGCCGTCTATGGGGTCACACAGAGTCAGACACAACTGAAGCGACTTAGCAGCAGCAGGAGCATACATGTAACTGAAGCTCCAACACTTTGGCCACCTGATGCGAAGAACTGACTCAATGGAAAAGACCCTGATGCTGGGAAAGATTAAAGGCAGGAGAAGGGGACGACAGAGGATGGGATAGTTGGATGGCATCACTGATTCAATGGACATGAGTTTGAGCAAGCTCCAGGAGTTGGTGATGGACAGGGCAGCCTGGTGTGCTGCAGTCCATAGGGTCACAAAGAGTCGGGCACAACTTAGTGACCTAATTGAACTGACACACGTAACTGATTTTTTGTGGTTTATTTTTAAATTTTTTAATATCTTGCTTTTTAGCAGGATGACCCTTGTGACAAGGTAGAATCTACCTTGCCTTTTTTATACCCCTGGCACCCACCACAGTGCCTCCATATGGTAGGCATTGACAATATGTGTGGACAGAAAAATTTCTTAGATATGAATTAATCACTCATTCATCCATTCAACTTCAGAATGAAAGACACTGGTCGAGAGGGAGACTCTGCTATGCACATATTCTTACCCTTATGGATCTTACACTCTAGAAGGGGATACAGACAAGGAACTATTAAAGAGATAATTATAAGATGTAATTTAAGGTACTGATGAGTGCTATAAATAAAAAATGGATAAAAATAATAATAGGGGGTGATGGGGCAGGGGCCTATTTTAGACAGAGATGGTGTATGAAAACAAATGACAGGAAGATCAGAATGCAGAAGTCAGAAGAAAGCATCTCATGGAAGGCCTTAGAAGTCTTGATGAGGAATTTAATGAGAAGCTATTAGAGGGTCATAGAGGAATAATATAATGTGACTTACATTTTAAAAGAAGCACTTTGACTGTTATAGATTAGAGTAAGATGGGTACCAAGGAGCGTGTTCAAGGCTTTGCCACAGTATGGAAGAAGAGACAAGAAGTAGTGAGATTTGAGCTCTGTTAAGTAGAGATGATAGTATTTCAAGATTTGGATGCCAGATGATCAGTTTAGTACTTAAGTTTTAAAACTCTTAATACAAACTTTGTAGAATGGAGGTCATAGCTCTTATTCTCACACATTAAGGCCCAGTTTGTCCCACTTCTTACATGTATCACATTCAAAGAAACAAAACATTCTAAAAACTGCATTATAAGAAATTCTAACGTCTATTGAATTGTCTTGGAAAGTACTATGGCGGACCATTCATCTCATACAACCGACTCTCTTAAAATCCCCTTTCACCACCTTCTTTCCTTCTGATTCTTATGTGGCTCAACATATCCCTGCCCCCCTCCCCCATTCTCTAGTCCCTCTCTCAATTCCCCCTCAACCATCTCAATCAATACCCGCCCATCTTCCTCTCTTCCTGTCCCCTTGTCAGTTTATATCTATCTCAAGATACTCCTGGCCTCTGAAGGTGGATGAAAGTACTGCTCTGGGTATCTTTCATTTTCCCTCCCTGTCCATTACCCACTCAGCATAGCAGAAACCAGGCTGTGCAGCTGTCACAATAGCAAAGCCAACTTCCTTAGCCTTAAGGTCAGAGCATCAGTGTGTTAGGTAGTTAGAATAGGAAAAGGGAGTCCAGAATGGCTCTGGCTAAAAGACAAGGAAGGGAAAAGTCCATGAAAATAGAACAAAGGAAGGTCCGAGGACCAGGGTGAGAACCTGAGGTGAAGCAAACAGCCCTCTCTTTTGAGCTCCCTCTCTCTTTTCCTGTCTTTTGGATCAGCCTGCCCTTACACCTCACGATGTATTTTCCTTTGCTTGCCAAATAAAACTGAGCTGTCCATGGGTTGCTTCAAATTTTTGCTGTGATGAGACAGAACCGAGGAAATTACAAAGTCCCCCCACATATATGGTGCCAAGCAAGCTCAATTTTGGCTCCTCTTTTTATATGTTTCTCTCCTCCCCCTGAGCGTGCCCTATGTAAATTGGGCTAGCCAGGAGGGCTGTTTGCTTCACCTCAGGTTCTCACTCCAGTCCTCAGACCTTCCTTTCTTCTGTTTTCATGGGCTTTTCCCTTCTTTGTCTTTTAGCCACTGTCATTCTGGACTCCTTTTTCCTATTCTAACTACCTAATAAGTGGAAGGTATTGAGACTCATACATGTGTTGCCCCTCTGGCATTTATTATATGGACTATGAGCCAGAAAACAGAGGTCTAAAAGATCTAAAATTCAGCTTAACTAAATTTAAACTAGAAATATCTAGTCATTCTGAGGATCAGTATAGAAAAGTGGTCAAAATCTTTTGCTGTTTCCAAAACTGAAATACATACTTACTTACTTGTATAACTGTCTTGAAAATCAAAGGAACAATTTCCTGACATATACTTTATCATGCATTAATTAGGTATGAGAATGCAAATTTTCAACTGATTTGGGAATCACTAGCTTGAAAATGTTTATTTTGGGTGGGCTTGATTCAACCTAACCTTGATGAACCTATTTATAAATTTTTTATTAACTTTTTAACTTGTAAAATAGGTTTTTCTATTCTTAATTTATTTTTTATTCATCCAACTATTATAAATGATAAAAGTTGATTAGTATTCTAAAGTACAACTATACTTCTTTGATTATGAATTATAGGCAGCTGCTCTTCTGTAAGACATGTTTAATAACAGAGAGTAAATTAATTGGTAGGTAAAGTATATCTTTTTAAATGTTTTAATGATTCATGTAATTATAAATTCCAAAAATATATTCAAAATTGCTTACGGAATATTAAATATGGTACTATAATTATGCCTTTCATCAACCTCTTATTTTGAAAAGAGTTATCAAAATCAGGTCTTTGTTTCTCATATTTTCATTTTTTTCTAACTAATGATGTAACCTCTTATTATGTGCTTGCTAAATAGTATTCTATATAAATACATGTATAAGAAAGATCATATATCTTTTTAAACTTAAACTATTATTAACAGAAAAAAAATGTTACTATAATATAAATGGAAAATACAGAAGAACATAATAAAAACAAAAGTTTCCCAGAATACCACCATAAAGATAAAACACTCATTTTGAAATATTTTCAGTCTTTTTTCTATGCTTCTGTGAGTACATAAAATGGTTACTATTAATTGAAATAATTATGCATATTTTGCATCTTGGTTTTAATACTTAGCATTGTGTTATTAGCATTTCCTACATCAATAAAATTTATTTTAAAACAAAGTAACTTCAGATAATGGTAAGAACTCTAAAGAATACAAAGCAGAATAATGATTTTCTGAGCAACTAAGGAAGGAAGATGGACTGTATTTGACTAGAGAGCCTGGAAGGGCTTCTCTGAGAAAGTATTTGAACTGAGGAGTTTTGATGGTTAAACGTATGTGTCAGTTTGACCAGACCATCAGGTGCCCAGACATTTGGTTAAACATCATTCTGGGTGTATCTGTATCGGTGTTTCTAAATGAGATTAATATACGAGTTAGTTTATTATAACTTCCAGTTATAAGATAAATAAGTTCTGGGAATGTAATGTACAATATAATGATGAAACAAAGTTGCTAAGAGTAGATTTTAAAAGTTCTCATTACAAGAAAAAAATTGTAACTATATGTGGTGATGAATTAAGCTTATTGTGGAAATAATTTTAGCTACATACAGCTATCAAATCATTAAAACATATAAATACATAAAACATAAATATATAAAACAAATACAATGCTATATGCCAATTATATCTCAATTTTTAAAGAAACTGGATATGAATGGTACTAAAAAAAATCAAAACCAACAACATTTGATGTGGTAGACTGAGTAAGGCAGATTGTCCTTCGTTATGTGGGCAGATCTCATCCAGTCAGATGAAGTCCTGTAAGCCTGAGTAAAAGGGAACACCTTCTGCCTGTTTCAGCTGGAACTTCAGTCTTTCCCTGCCTTTGAGCTTGAACTGAACATTGGCTCTTTTTTGCACCTGCTGCTTTTTGGTCTGGAACTTACACCACTGGCTTTCCCAATTCTCAAGCACTTAGACCAGAACTACATCATCAATTCTGAGCTTCTAGCTTGCCAACTGCATTCTTGGGACATCTCATAGGACTCCTCATCCTCCATAATTGTGTGAGCCAGTTCTTTGCTTTTTTTCTTTGCTTTTTTTTTTGAGCCAATTCCTTTTAATAAACACACATATTCTTTAAAATATATATCTTGTATAAATAAATATATATGTGTACATAGTCTGTTTCACTGGAAATCATGACTAATATAGAATATACCTAAACATTAAAAAAAAATTTCCAAAATAAGCTGAAGAACTGAATAGATGTTTTTCCAAAAAGGAAATACAGATGGCCAACAGGCACATAAAAAGATGCTCTACATCACTAAACCTTAGGGAAATATACATCAAAACCACAATGAGATATCACCTCACCTGTCACAGTGACTGTCATCTGCTGCTAAGTCACTTCAGTTGTTTCTGACTCTGTGTGACCCCATAGACGGCAGCCCACCAGGCTCCCTCATTCCTGGGATTTTCCAGGCAAGAACACTGGAGTGGGTTGCCATTTAATTGCAATTCTCCAATGCATGAAATGAAAGAGAAAAGTAAAAGTGAAGTTGCTCAGTCGTGCAACCATATGAACTGTGCTTTTGAACTGTGGTGTTGGAGAAGACTCTTGAGAGTCCCTTAGATTGCAAGGAGATCCAAGCAGTCCATTCTAAAGGAGATCAGCCCTGGGATTTCTTTGGAAGGAAGGATGCTAAAGGTGAAACTCCAGTACTTTGGCCACCTCATGCAAAGAGTTGACTCATTGGAAAAGACTCTGATGCTGGGAGGGATTGGGGGCAGGAGGAGAAGGGGACGACAGAGGATGAGATGGCTGGATGGCATCACTGACTCGATGGACGTGAATCTGAGTGAACTCCGGGAGTTGGTGATAGACAGGGAGGCCTGGCGTGCTGCAATTCATGAGGTCGCAAGGAGTCAGACACGACTGAGCGACTGATCTGATCTGATATAATCTGATGTGTTAGTATACTGTATTGGTGTTTTTCTTTCTGGCTTACTTCACTCTGTATAATAGGCTCCAGTTTCATCCACCTCATTAGAATTGATTCAAATGTATTCTTTTTAATGGCTGAGTAATACTCCATTTGTATATGTACCACAGCTTTCTTATCCATTCATCTGCTGATGGGCATCTAGGTTGCTTCCTGCTGCTGCTGCTGCGTGGCTTCAGTCATGTCCAACTCTGTGCAACCCCATGGACTGCAGCCTACCAGGCTTCTCCATCCATGGGATTCTCCAGGCAAGAACACTGGAGTGGGTTGCCATTTCCTTCCCCAATGCATGAAAGTGGAAAGTGAAAGTGAAGTCGCTCAGTCGTGTCTGACTCTTAGCGACCCCAGGGACTGCAGCCTACCAGGCTCCTCCGTCCATGGATTTTCCAGGCAAGAGTACTGGAGTGGGGTGCCATTGCCTTCTCCAAGAACACAAATAACAAATGTCAGCAAGAAATGGAGAAAAGGGAACCCATGTACACTGTTGGTAGGAATGTAAATTGGTCCAACTGTTACAGAGAATAGTATGGAGACTGAGATGGTTGGATGGAATTATCAACTCAATGGACATGAGTTTGAGCAAACTCTGTGAGATAGTGAAGGATAAGAAATCAGGGTGGTGCAGTTCATGGGGTCACAAAGAGTCGGACACGACTTAGCAGCTGAACAACAATGGAAGTTTCTTAACAACTAAAAGCAGAACTACCATAAGCAGCTCAATGTTCATAGCAGCATGGTTTATAATCACAAATATATGGAAGCAACCTAAGTGTCCATCAACAGATGAATGGATAAAGAAGTTGTAGTGTGTATATATTACATACACATATATAATGTGTGTATATATATATTCTATAGAGAATAAATATTTGACACTTGTTTTCAGGGTTTTTTAGGTATTATAAACAAACTGCTACTATTGCCACATAAATATCTGTATACTTGTTTAAAAGTTCTCTTTTGGAATATTTGTTACTTATTTAACTTACATGCAGGTTTAGAATATAAAGTTTTGCTTTCAGGAAAACAGGCACAAAGTGATACAAATGCTTTGGAACATGAGTAAGTCTATGACATTAAGAAATAGTTCAGCTATTTGATATTTAATAAAGTAATTGGGCTTCCCAAGTGGCACTAGTCGTTAAGAATCTTCCTGCCAATGCAAGAGATGCGGGTTCGATCTCTGGGTTGGGAAGATACCCTGCAGTAGGAAATGGCACCCCGCTCCAATATTCTTGCCTGGAAAATTCCATGGGCAGAGGGGCCTGGTGAGCTATAGTCGATGAGGCTGCAAAGAGTTTGACATGACTGAGCACATCCACAATAAAATAATCATTTTAATGGCTGGTTAATACCCTTTTAAATGGATGTGTCATTCCCTGAGTTGAGTGAGTGAAGTTGCTCAGTCGTTTCTGACTCTTTGCGACCCTATGGACTGTAGCCCACCAGGCTCCTCCATCCATGGAATTTTCTAGGCAAGAATACTAGAGTGGGTTGCCATTTCATTCCCTAGTGTTGGGTATTTAGGAGGATTCAAATTTTCGCCATCACAGATAATCCCCAAGTGCATGTCTTTATATCTCTCACTTTTTCCTTTTTTTTCCCCCTCCTAAAATCCCCAGAGGGTCAGAAGGCCTTTGCATGGTTCTTGATATCTATGGGGAAATCACTTTGCAAAATGCTTTTACAAATTTATTTTGCCTCCAATAATGAATGACTGTCATAATTTCATACCACTCCCTTGCCTCAACTAAGGGAAATCTACTAATGAATGACAGATAATGTGATAAGGAGCATGGTTTGGTAAACCTGTAAAAAAAAAAGAAAGAAATAGTACAGCTCTACTTTATCCTTGTGAAAAATTTTCCATAATAGGAAGGTTCTTAGAAACTTGAATATAATGAATATAATCTTATTTTATAGTATAAGTGTCTATTATAAACACTTATAGTATACCCTTCTAGCTGCTGCTGCTGCTGCTAAGTCGCGGCAGTTGTGTCCGACTCTGTGTGACCCCATAGACGGCAGCCCACCAGGCTCCCCCGTCCCTGGGATTCTCCAGGCAAGAACACTGGAGTGGGTTGCCATTTCCTTCTCCAATGCATGAAAGTGAAAAGGGAAAGTGAAGTTGTTCAGTCGTGTCCAACTCTTAGCGACCCCATGGACTATAGCCTACCAGGCTCCTCCATCCATGGGATTTTGCAGGCAAGAGTACTGGAGTGGGTTGCCATTGCCTTCTCCGACCCTCCTAGCAAACCATCCTAATTAGGGAATCCTTACATGCATATCAATATTTCTGGAAAGCAAGAATTCTTTATAAATAATACAGGTTGAGTTTATAAGCTATATTTGCTATATTAAAAGTACTTAGAAAAAATTGCTATTTTCTTTTCAAATAACAGTAGTCTCCCCACCCCTACCCCTTCCCTTAATTTATGAAGGCAGTGTCACCATATAATACCCTGAGCCATGTATGTTTGGCATTTTTTTAGATCCTGGGCTCTCTAACTGCTGTGTGGATGCACGCGTCTTGACAAGCTTTAACAAGGGCTCACCTGCAAAGACTCAGCCTCCTGAGCTTGCCTTTACTCAGGTTCCGTAGGTCAGGAGCACCCATGGCCTCGTGTAACATGAACAAGGATCCAGTGTCACTGACCATTATTCCAGCATTTTCAACTGGCTCCTTCTTCACCAATCACATTTTTCCATTAGTGTTTTCATATCTGAAATGTGTTCTGTACAGCAAGCAAACAGGTTACAATTAACTTCTTTTATTTTTGTGTTTGTTTATATAAGGCACACTGATCAAACATATAGCTTCAAGCTAATTTGCACTGAAAGCAATGATTTAATATGTAATTGTTTAGAATTGTGGATAAAAATTTTTTAAAGACCTTTCAATCGTCTTACGCACTGTTTAAAACCAAGTAATTACTTTTCCCAACATATCCTGCACAGGTGCTGACCGATCCGTAGGATTAAGTGTGGTGGATAGGCATTTACTCTGGTAAATGCTTAGGAATTCTTTTGTATACTATGTTTCATAAGAAATAAATAACTTGAAAGCACTGAGCACTTGATATTTGACACACATTCAATAAAATGTATACACAGTAGGAATCTGACATAATAAACTTGCTATATATCTTTTTAAAATTTTATTTATTTATTTTAATTGAAGGACAATCACTTCACAACACTGTGGTTACCCCTGCCACATATTGACATGGATCAGCCATGGGCACACTTGTGCAGCCCCCATCCTGAACCCCACCTCCCACCCCACTCCATCCCTCTGGGTATTCCAGTGCACTGGCTTTGAGTGTCCAGCTTCATGCATCAAACTTGCACTGGTCGTCTATTTTACATATGGTAATATACATGTTTCAATCCTATTCTCTCATAACTTTCCAACCTCGCCTTCTCCCACATAGTTCAATAGTCTGTTCTTTACATTTGTGTCTCTTGCTGCTTTGCATACAGGATCATTGTTATCATCTTTCTAAATTCCATATATAACATTAATACACTGTATTAGTGTTTCTCTTTCTGACATATCTCATTCTGTATAATAGGCTCCAGTTTCATCCACTGCATTAGAACTGACTCAAATGGATTATTTTTTATAGCTGAGTAATATTCCATTGTGCATATGTACCACAACTTCCTTATCCATTTATCTGCTGATGGACATCTAGGATGCTTCCATATCCTTGCTATCATAAACAGTGTTGCAATGAACATTGGGGTACATGTGTCTCTTTCAAATCTAGTTTTCTTGGTGTGCATGCCCAGCAGTAGGATTGTTGGATATCTTTATTATAATTCATCTACTGAAAAAAAAAATTAAACATTAGCTACATGCCAACTTCTGTTCTCCATTATAGAAACACAGAGGAGAACAAAATAGCCAAAGAGCCTGCTTTTGAGAAATGGATACTCTTAATACAGGGCAATAACTGACAAGTGGTGGTGGTTTAGTCACTAAGTTGTGTCTGACTCTTGTGATCCATGGACTATAGCCCAGCAGGCTCCTCTGTCCATGGGATTTTTCCAGCCAAGAGTATTGGAATGGGTTGCCATTTCCTTTTCCAAAGTAAAAAATAAACAAAGCAAAAAGTAAATAATCTGCTATTAATGTGTGGGTATCCATGCACATAACATACATGTGTATATAATAATGATCAGACATTATGATTATCATCTGGAATGAAACAGACTATTGATACAAAGAACAAGGGAAAGAAATTGCTTTAGGAACTAGGCTAGAAAAGACCTGAGGAAGCAATGTTTATAATCATGGTGTTTTTTTCTAATAGCACAATGGACAGAATTTTCACCTTTCCCCCTGTGTTGATATTTCATAAGTCTATAGCTGATCTGGGGAGTAACAATAGTAACACTTTTCATTACATTCTATTCAGGTATGCCTATTTAAATTTTTCAGTTTTAAGTTACAGATAGATTTTTAAGTTACAGATAAATTTCATAATTCAGAGTCTTTTCATTCAGAATTACATATAATACAAATTTCAGAACATAAGTTACCAGTAGAGCCAATAACAATGAAACCTGTAAATCAATGTGATTTATTTTAATTTAAACCAATTATTGGTATAACTTTGTGTTTTTCTTTGTCTCCTCAACTACATTATCAGCTCCATGAGGCATGGAGTGAATTTAGTGCCTAGCACATTCACATATGGTAAAAAGTCAATACTTTTTTAAAAGAATTATCCAAATCTGCTGGATCATGGAAAAAGCAAGAGAGTTCCAGAAAAACATCTATTTCTGCTTTATTGACTATACCGAAGCCTTTGATGGTGTGGATCACAATAAACTGTGGAAAATTCTTAAAAAGATGGCAATACCAGACCACCTGACTTGCCTCCTGAGAAATCTGCATGCAGGTCAGGAAGCAACAGTCAGAACTGGACATGGTACAACAGACTGGTTCCAAATAGGAAAAGGAGAATGTCAAGGCTGTATATTGTCACCCTGCTTATTTAACTTATATTCAGAGTACATCATGAGAAACACTGGGCTGGAAGAAGCACAAGCTGGAATCAAGATTGCTGGGAGAAATATCAATAACCTCAGATATGCAGATGACACTACCCTTATGGCAGAAAGTGAAGAGGAACTAAAGAGCTTCTTGATGAAAGTGAAAGAGGAGAG
This sequence comes from Bos grunniens, assembly GCF_055505025.1. Taxonomy (NCBI): domain Eukaryota; kingdom Metazoa; phylum Chordata; class Mammalia; order Artiodactyla; family Bovidae; genus Bos; species Bos grunniens. Next base: position 43,322,213 of record NC_141165.1, read on the forward strand.
TGAAAAAGTTGGCTTAAAGCTCAACATTCAGAAAACTAAGATCATGGCATCCAATGCCATCACTTCATGGCAAATAGATGGAGAAACAGTGGCTGACTTTATTTTTGAGGGCTCCAAAATCACTGCAGATGGTTACTGCAGCCATGAAATTAAAAGACGCTTACTCCTTGAAAGGAAAGTTATGACCAACCTAGACAGCATATTCAAAAGCAGAGACATTACTTTGCCAACAAAGGTCCGTCTAGTCAAGGCTATGGTTTTTCCTATGGTCAAATATGGATGTTAGAGTTGAACTGTGAAGAAGGCTGAGCGCCAAAGAATTGATTCTTTTGAACTATGGTGTTGGAGAAGACTCTTGAGAGTCCCTTGGACTGTAAGGAGATCCAACCAGTCCATCCTAAAGGAGATCAGTCCTGGGTGTTCATTGGAAGGACTGATGTTGAAGCTGAAACTCCAATACTTTGGTCACCTGATATGAAGAGCTGACTCATTTGAAAAGACCCTGATGCTGGAAAAGATGGAGGGCAGGAGGAGAAGGGGACAACAGAGGATGAGATGGTTGGATGGCATCACTGACTCAATGGACATGGGTTTGGGTGGACTCTGGGAGTTGGTGACGGACAGAGAGGCCTGGCGTGCTGCAGTTCATGGGGTTGCAAAGAGTCGGACACGACTGAGCGACTGAACTAAACTGATAATTTTATTCTCATTACTTTTTCAATAGGGCCTAATTTTGCAGGTATTACATTTTTTCTTTCTTGTTTTAAAAAACTTCACTCCCTCTTCACAACTGTGTAGGTTGGTTACTTTAAATAGAATACAAGAAAAACTGACCTTCAGTCAGTTCAGTTTAATTCAGTCATTCAGTGGTATCTGACATTTTGCCACTCCATGGACTACAGCGCGCCAGGCCCCCCTGCCATCACCAGTTCCCAGGGTTTACTCAGACTCATGTCCATTGAGTCAGTGATGACATCCAACCATATCATCCTCTGTCCATCTCATCCCCTTTTCCTCCTGCCTTCAATCTTTCCCAGCATCAGAGTCTTTTCAAATGAGTCAGTTCTTCGCATCAGGTGGCCAAATTACTGGAGTTTCCACTTCAACATCAGTCCTTCCAATGAATATTCAGGACTGATCTCCTTTAGAATGGACTGGTTGGATCTCTTTGCAGTCCAAGGGACTCTCAAGAGTCTTCTCTAACACCACAGTTCAGAAGCATCAATTCTTCGGTGCTCAGCTTTCTTTATAGTCCAACTCTCACATCCATACATGACTACCGGAAAAACCATAGCTTTGACTAGATGTACTTTTGTTGGCAAAGTAACGTCTCTGCTTTTTAATATGCTACAAGGTTGGTCATAGCTTTTCTTTCAAAGAGTAAGCATCTTTTAATTTCATGGCTGCAGTCACCATATGCAGTGATTTTGGAGCCCCCCAAAATAAAGTCTGTCACTGTTTACACTGTTTCCCCATCTATTTGCCATGAAGTGATGGGACCAGATGCCATGATCTTTGTTTTCTGAATGTTGAGTTTTAAGCCAGCTTCTTCAGTCTCCTCTTCCACTTTCATCAAGAGTCTCTTTACTTCTTCACTTTCTGCCGTAAGGGTGGTGTCATCTGCATATCTGAGGTTATTGATATTTCTCCCAGCAATCTTGATTCCAGCTTGTGCTTCATCCAGCCCAGCATTTCACACGATGTACTCTGCATATAAGTTAAATAAGCAGGGTGACAATATGCAGCCTTGACTTACTCCTTTCCTGATTTGGAACCAGTCTGTTGTTCCATGTCCAGTTCTGACTGTTGCTTCCTGAGCTGCATACAGATTTCTCAAGAGACAGGTCAGGTGGTCTGATATTCCCATCTCTTGAAGAATTTTCCAGTTTGTTGTATTCCATACAGTCAAAGGTTTTGGTATAGTCAAAAAAGCAGAAGTAGGTGTTTTTCTGGAACTCTCTCTTGCTTTTTCAATGATCCAACGGATGTTGGCAATTTGATCTCTGGTTCCTCTGTTTTTTCTAAATCAGCTTGAATATCTAGAAGTTCAAGGTTCATGTAATGTTGAAGCCTGGCTTGGAGAATTTTGAGCATTTCTCTACTAGCGTGGGAGATGAGTGCAATTGTGTGGTAATTTGAACATTTTTTGGCATTGTCTTTCTTTGCGACTGGAATGAAAACGAAACTTTTCCAGTCCTGTGGCCACTTCTGAGTTTTCCTGATTTTCTGGCATATTGAGTGCAGCAGTTTTACAGCATTCTCTTTTAGGATTTGTAACAGCTCGACTGGAATTCCAACACCTCCACTAGCTTTGTTGGTAATGATGCTTCCTAATGACGACGGGACTTCACATTCCAGGATGTCTGGCTCTAGGTGAGTGATCACAATATTGTGGTTATCTGGGTCATGAAGATCTTTTTTGTATAATTCTTCTGTGTATTCTTGCCACCTCTTTTTAATATCTTCTGCTTCTGTTAGGTCCATACCATTTCTGTCCTTTATTTGCCCATCTTTGCATGAAATGTTCCCTTAGTATCTCTAATTTTCTTGAAGAGATCTCTAGTCTTTCCTATTCTATTGTTTTACCTCTATTTCTTTGCACTGATCACTGAGGAAGGCTTTCTCATCTCTCCTTGTTATTTTTTGGAACTCTGCATTCCAATGGGTATATCTTTCCTTTTCTTAGAGAAAGCTACTTATGAACATTAGGGAGTGTATTATCATTAGTGCTCAGGTTTCTCTGTTCTCTTTAATATTCTAATAAAAGTCCCTCTTTTATTAGATAGGAAAGTAGACTTCAAGAAGAATCAAAATGGAGACTTCTTTGCAGATTAGTATCAAACAGATTCCAGTCACTTTAAATATCTATGCTCCTGTTGGAGTGGTAGGATAATGAGAGGCCTGGGCAATCCAGAGCATAGATATAAAAACAGCAGCAGGTAAAATCACCAGCAACTGACAGGAACACCATTGAACTTCAAAAAAATATCGTGTGCTTCAATTTCTCCACACTTTATTATGTGTGAGAGTTTAGTACATATATGCTAATAGTGAAAGTGGCTCAGTCATGTCCAACTCTTTGTGTCTACACAGTCCATGGAATTCTCCAGGCCAGAATTCTGGAGTGGGTAGCCTTTCCCTTCTCCAGGGGATCTTCCCAAGCCAGGGATCAAACCCAGGTCTCTCACATTGCATGCGGATTCTTTATCAGCTGAACCACAAGGGAAAACCATACCCTAATAGATGTCGGGTCAAAAATAAGTTACTTCATATAGTTATCTCACTTCATTGCTTTAATACAGAAAATTGCTTTCTGTAGTGAATTTCACAGTTTCTTAAAAAAGTAGTTTAAAAAATATACGTTTCAAGTCTTCCCTGATGCACAGTGGATAAGAATCTGCCTGCCAGTGCAGGGGAACAGGTCAATCCCTAGTCTCGGAGAGTCCACATGCTGCAGAACAACTACACCGATACACAATTACTGAGACTGTGTTCTAGAGCCCATGGGCTGCAGCTACTGAAGTCCACATGCTCTAGGGCCCAAGAGCCACAACTAATGAGCTCCTGTGCCACCGTAACCAAGCCCGTGCACCCTAGAGCCAGCAAGCCACAACTCCTGAGCCCACATGCTGCAACTACTGAAGCCTGTGTTTCAGTAGGAGAAAACAAGAGAAGCCGCTGCAATGAGAAGCCTGCACACCACAACAAAGAGTAACCCCTGCTTGCTGCAACTAGAGAAAGTCTGCACACAGCAAAGACTCAGTGCAGCCAAAAAAGTCTTTATGAAGGAATACATATTTTGGGGGAAGGAGTTGGTGACATGGGCTCTCTCATATGCTGCTAGTGAAAGTGTAAATTCATTAATTCATTCAACAAATATGTGCCAGGCAGGCTTCCAGGTACCAGGGATATGACAGTCATAATGGAATTTACATTTTAATTGGGGAGATACAAGTACATACATAGTTTGAAAATACAGTATTTTATGCTATGGAGAAAAACACAGTAGGTTAAGGGGATTCGAGTGTGTCAGACTTTGAGGAAGAGGTTTGGTTATGATGACAGGGTCCAGGTCTGAATGAGATGGTTATGCCCTGCTTTTTGCGTTAAAGGGATTTTTAAGTAGGAGTGGTATGACTTGCTTTAAAAGATTCCTTCTGGATTCTGTATAGTCCATCTGGGCAAAAATGTTGTATAGAAATGGGGTAGGAGGACATTGTAGTCATCTAAGCAAGGACAATAATGGGCAAGACTAATGGGTTAGCAATGGATGTGGGAAATGCTCAAATTCTAGACTTATTCTGAAATACTATTTTGGCAACATGAATGGACCTAGAGATGAGTATATTAAGTGAAGTAAGCCAGACAGAGAAAGACAAAAATATGGTGCTGCTTACATGTGGAATCTTAAAAACAAAAGGATGCAAATGAATTTACATACAAAACAGAAACAGGCCTACATACATAGAAAACAAACTTATGGTTACCAAAGGGGGAACAAAGGGAGGGATAAATTGGGAGTTTGGGATTAGTTGATCCAAACTACTATATATAAAATACATAGCCATCAAAGACCTACTGTACAGCACAGGAACATATACTCAATATTTTGTAATACTCTTTATAGGAAAAGAATCTGAAAAGGAATATATACACATATATTCAACATATATGTATATGTGTGTGTATATATATCTGAATCACTTAAGCTGTACACCTGAAACTAACACAACATTGTAAATCAACTATATTTCAATAAAAATAAAAATGAATATTTAAAAAGGCTTGGTTAAAAATCATGTTATCATTTTTTGGTTTGAACAATTATTTAAATAGAGTTGCCATTTCATCGGATAATAAAACAGGCAGGAGAAGGATTGAAGCAAGAAACTCAGAGTTTATTTTTTATATGATTAATTTGAAATGCCTGTTAGAAATCTGAATTGGAATTGTCAGTACAGCAGTCTAGAGCTCAAGGGAAGAGATCCTAACTGGAGAAGTGATCTTGAGATTATCAAAATATAGCTGGAATTGAAATCCATAACTGGATAAGACTCCATTAGAAGCCAGACTAAATGGAGAATGCAAAAAGAAAGAAAGTGCAAGCAGAACAATTGGACTTAATTTCCCATGTGGAAGACAATAGAGCTTAGCAAGTAAGAGCATGAACTATGTCCTCAGAGTATACGTCTAAACCCAAGTTTCAGCAGGGATTACTTCTTTAATCATGGAGCATAGGTAAACAGCAGTTTTATGCTTATTTATAGAATTATTGTGAAGATTAAATGAGAATCTAATCACAAAGTATTTAACATATAAGTACTCAATGAAGGTTAGTCATACATTATTGGCATCACTTTCATCACTGATAGGTGACAACTCCTAAGGAAAGAAGCATGATAATATACATGCTAACGATCTTTAGAAGACAAAAGAGAGTAGTAAACAGGAGTTCAAGCTTTTACACCCATCACCACACCAAAGGTTTTCCGCACCACTTTTCATGTTTCTCTTATATAGACCTCAGCTACTTACAGATACCAGCCATATGGTCCATATCTCTCCACATGCTTAATTTTTTGATCTCTTTGACTTTATTGTAATATAAGATGATATTGGCCTTTAAATGGTTTATACTACATATAAGCCCAAGGTTATACACATACACTCACTGGTCAAATGATCTTGATTAGAAGGGACAAACCAGGAGAACTGTTCCATAGACTATGTTAAATAAGAGACCAGAGAGTCAAAGATCTGTGTTAAAGTAAATGAGAAACCAGAAAGCCATTTAGAAAAGATAGAAAGAGTTCAGGGGGGATTCCTTTGTAGGAAAGTAGATGGGAGGAGCCAGAAGTTAAGAGAGATGTTCCCCAGAAGATGAAGAGCAATAAGAGGGTGCTGATGATGCTGACATATGACCAGGGATGGATTGATTGTTTCCACTATAAGAATAACTAACATAGCCACATTAACTGCATTAAATTAGAGACCTCAACCAAAGAAACAGTGATATTACAATTAAAAGCCAGTTATTTTCCTCTATGTTGGCTTCATTCACATTCAATATTGCTAATTATCTTGCATTCCAAGTCTAAGTAAAATCAGGCAATGAGCCTAAAAGAACTCAATGCAGTGTTTCTATTTTGGTAAAATTGCCTTAATAGTAAACAGAAATGAAGTTTTAAAGATTAGAAGTATAGTTGAAAAGAATCCATGATTCCCCTTCCTTATGTAATTTTCAGAATTATCTGTAGAATTTTGTTTCTAGGGAATTCTATACTTTAAAACTGCAGGTCAGTTTGAGATAAATGATGGTGTTATTCAACATTTTTCAGTTAATCATCAATAATTCATTAAAATCTCACAAGTTCATATCTAGTAATAAGAAATCATTATGTGGGCTTGTTTCTAGGCAGATACTGGAACTATTAGGAAGTGTTTGGGACCAGTATGCTGACTTGGGGTCTATAGAATAAGGAGATCTACGGATAAGCTTCAGCAGCTCCACAGTCTCCCTGGAATAACATGAAAACTTGTGTACTTGTGTCCCAATGAGTTTTTCCTGGGGGTTGAATCCAGAAACACTAGAGGATTCCCAAATTGATTCTTATTTTCTCAGAAGTTTTTGATCCACTTTACAGAAAACAACTTACCAGCTCTTTAAAATAAAATGTAGACCTCAAAAAAATAGATTATACATTGGAATATTTGAAAATCTATCAGCAATATATTACCTCCATGCAGACATGCTCTGATCATCTGTAGTCATTTTTTCTAAAAAATTATTTCTCTTTGATAGTCAATAAAGTTTTTTAGCTTCTACAGTCAGAAAATGAGAGATGCTGAATTTAGAGCGCTTTTTTTTTTTTTTTATAACCACTGTTTCCCTTTGGCAAAGACATCCGATCTGGGATCTGACATGCCTCTGGATCAAAACCAACATTTATGAGTTTCCTTTATCCTCATCCCAAGAGCACTGACCCATTTAGCTGGAGGATGGAACATAGAGGTTTGGGGTGGCTGTAAATAACATCTTTATTTGTAATGAAACCTTGCTTTGCTTGATTTTGGTGGTTTTAGAAGAATTTTGTGGGGAACAGGAGGAGAAATGGTTGAGGGAAGGGGAGAAAGAAACAAGGACAGGATAAAAGGGGAAAGTTAAAAAGAATCTTTGCAATACAGAAACATATTTGTTTCTTTGGTATGGGGAAAGTTTGCAAATGCTGCCTTACTAATTTACCATGGGAGGATTTCCAGTTCAGTGAATGCAATTTTGCAATCAGTTGACAGCTATTTGTTACATACATACAAGATGCCTAGTGCAGTTCAAGTCACTGCAAAAGGCAGAAAAGAAACAGAAATCAATGTCATCCCTTAAAAAATCAAATTTCCCCTAATTTGATGGGAAAAGGAAACATTATCAAATAGAGTGTCACAGATACAATACAAAGATATATACTGACATGAATATATATCTAGATAGATATCTGTGGATATATAATCAATGAAATTTATTAAGACTGAGCTTGGATTTCTCTCATTCATCTAAAAGATATTTGATTGAAACTTTTAAATGTACAGAAAATTGTAAAAGATATTAGTAAGATACTCAACAAAATAATTAATTTGATATTAACTTTGACATTTTCTTTACATTTCATTTTTTAATGAGATTCTCTAATTCCAGCTAATACCCATCCTCCTGTCCTCTCCCTCCCCAAAGGTAAACACTGCTAAAAAGTTTCTGGGTATCATTCCCATGCATGGCTATGCAGTTTAACAGCATGTGTTAAACATTTTTAAAAAATTCATTTTGTGAGCCTTTAAATTTTGAGTAAATAGGATCTTGTAGTATATATAATTTTCTGATTGCCTTTTTTCATTTTTCATTGTTTTTATATTTATATATGTTGATACACTTGGATCTAGTTCATTCATTTTAAGGGTTATTCTGTTAGTCTGATGGCAACCCACTACAGTATTCTTGCCTGGAAAATCCCATGGACAGAGGAGCCTGACAGGCTACAGTCCATAGGCTTGCAAAGAGTTGGACATGACTGAAGTAACTGAGCATGTATGTTTAAAGAAAAGTTATACCAGTCTTTATAACTTTGCTAAATAAACATCCTTTTGCATAGGTGTAAAATGTTCTCTAAAATAGAGACCTAGAAGTGAAATTTCTGTGCCTACATCTTCAAACTTACCAGCTACTATCAAATTGTCTTCTAATCTGTTCTCATCAATACAGAACTTTATCCACATCCTCATCTACTTTTAGGGTGATCAATTTTACAATATTATAACATGAATTGGAATCTCACTGTTGTTTTTAATTTGATTAGCAATGTTAAGCACCTTACAGATGCTTGTTGACCTTCTTGGTTTCCTGTTTGGTTTCCCATTTGGTAAACTGTTTCTTTGCTGCTGCTGCTGCTTCTAAGTTGCTTCAGTCGTGTCCGACTCTGTGTGACCCCATAGACGGCAGCTCACCAGGCCTCTCCATCCCCAGGATTCTCCAGGCAAGAGTACTGGAGTGGGTTGCCATTGCCTTCTCCAGAAACTGTTTCTTTATTTGTCCTTTTTTAAAATTAGTTTGTCTTTAATTCTCATGGATTTTCCCCAGCCTAAGATGAATGTTTTCACTTTGTTTTTAGTGTCTCTCTTTGAACAGAAGTTGTAAGTTTTAATATCATTCATTTAGCAGTCTTTTCATTATGGTTCATACTTCTTGTGTTTTAAGAAATATTTGCACCTAATAGTTTGGAAGGAGGAGAACATCCTATACATAAAAGCCATAAAGTGAAAGTGTTAGTCACCCACTGTGTCTGACACTTTGTGACCCCAAGGGCTGTAGCCCACCAGGCTCCTCTGTCCATGAAATTCTCCAGGCAAGAGTACTGGAGTAAATAGCCATTCCCTTCTCCAGAGGATTTTCCCAACCCAGGGATTGAAGCCGGGTCTCCTGAATGCCTGGCAGATTCTTTACTGTCTGAGCCACCAAGGAGCCCTTAAGACTAGGAATTAATTAGCACAGTGGAGGAGAGCAAGTAGACAGGCTTGATTTTAAGAGAAAGAACCTCAAGAAGTCATCTTGTCCACCTTTTACAAAAACATATATAAGACTTAAAAGATCATTCAGGCAACCTGAAGTAAAGTGGCAGGGCCAGCTCAAGAATGAAGGATATGACTTATAAATTCCATTGTCCCAGGCTTATGCAAGCACTGAAGGCTGAAAGGATTGCTGTGTTGGCACATCTGTAACCATTTGAAGCCCCACAGTGTGCAGGGAAGCTCTGACATTTTGTCACCAGAGGAATGAACACTAAATTATCTTTGGCAGACCTTTGCTGAATTTAGATAATCTCAGAGGTATAATTTTCACAGCCTCAGCACTGCAAAGTCTGACAAACCTGTCTCCAAGAAATGTTTCGTTCTATCTATCCCAATTCCCTATACCTTATGTCCATCCTATTTCCAAGACTATCATTTATCTGAAGGAATGGCAGGCATGTTTTTTTTTTTTTTTTTCCTCCTGAATCATTGCTCTTAGGTCAAAGTTCCAGCTAATCAACAGGCTTTCTCAATTGCTTCTTCCAGAAATATTTCTAATCAAGTTACTAGAGTAACTTTAAGCTGGAGGAGGAAAAAAGCAGCTTAAATGTACATACCAATGCAATCAGTTAAGTTCAGTTCAGTCGCTCAGTCGTGTCCCACTCTTTGCAACCCCATGAATCGCAGCACGCCAGGCCTCCCTGTCCATCACCAACTCCCGGAGTTCACTCAGACTCATGTCCATTGAGTCAGTGATGCCATCCAGCCATCTCATCCTCTGTCATCCCCTTCTCCTCCTGCCCCCAATCCCTCCCAGCATCAGAGTCTTTTCCAATGAGTCAACTCTTCGCGTGAGGTGGCCAAAGTACTGGAGCTTCAGCTTTAGCATAATTCCTTCCAAAGAAATCCCAGGGCTGATCTCCTTCAGAATGCAATAATTATTTTCTAATTCATTGTTTTGCAATCTTTACTTATTACTGTTCTATTCACCTCTTTCTACCATGTTGTACTTGATCAGTAACAAGCAAAGGATAGTATGCTTTTATAAAGCTAATTTTAAAAATGACAGTTGATACTGATATAATTTTAAAAGTGTCTTAGTAAATATTTTAAAAACTCACCAGTGTACTTAATCTGTCATACTTTTCCCTGAAAAGAATAAGATGGAAAAAAGACCATAATCAGATTACTTCCACAAACACCCAAAAGATACATAACCTCCAAGGACAAGTGTATAGTAAATGATTTGAAAGAATGAGGCCAATTAGAAAGTAGTTCACTGACACAGCAATCAGAGTTCATCAATTCAAAGTCCACATCTATCATTCCTACATGTTCTTATGGGTACCAAGTCAGTCAAAATAGAACAGAAGGAAAGCATATACAGAGATTCATCAGAGTTTAACAACTCTGACAGGTGCACGATTTTCAAGTAAAAACACACATGTCAATGAGAAAAGAATCCAGCTACTGCTAAATTTGTGTAAATTATTAGTATATCTTAGAAAATACTGACACCCTAGCATATATAATTTTTGATTTTGGCTAATTTATATAGTTTTATGTAGATTATTCTAATATTTTACATACATATATCTGCCAACCCTTTCACACACATAAAATTTGGTGGCCCTAGTGGTAAAAGAACTGGCTGACAATGCAGGAGATTCAAGAGTCTGGGTTTCCCTGGAGAAGAAAATGGCAACCTGCTTTGGTATTCTTTTCTGGAAAATTCCATGGATAGAGGAACCTGGCAGGCTATAGTCTATCGGTCACAAAGACTCAGACATGACTGAGTGACTGAGCACACACAAGGAATCTATATAAGCCCTCCAAATGATTGTCGTGCAAGCTAGAAGTTTGAGGACCATTGCTTTAGTCCAATGACCAGAAAGACTGTGTTGCCAAACATATATTAACAACTTAAATATTCACATATATTCTGAATGTATATGCAGGACATAAGTATACGCTACATTATTAAACATTATTACATCAGCAGAAGAAAATTTCGATGCAGTAGTATCTATTCTATTGCCCATGAGTCACTGGTCTTCCTTTGAAGTAAGACCCATAGGAATCAACTATTTTAACTTAATAGCAGAAATAGAAAGGGTAAGTCTAAGAGAATTTTGTACTGGCTGGATACATGAAGCATATTCCACATCAGATTTTACAGTTTCCACAATGTATGTTTACCTAAGGCTTATAAAGTTCCTACTCATGTCATTCTCAAATACATGTAGACAGGAGCAACTACTGCCTAATGCCTCCATCCCATGCCATGTACTCGCATAATTAGAGATGTCTTGGGCTCAGGGCAAAATTTTATTTAATACATATAAAAATAGTAATAACAATTAGAGAAAAATGTTATGGTTTAGATAAACAATGAGAAAGTATCCATGCATTGTGTAAAAATCCAGTATTAGATCTAAATATATAAATCAAGCTAAAAAAATCAGGCATACCTTATTTATTACTAAAGAAAATGGATCATTAACATATTGCTAACAACTAATTCAACCTTACAAAAGCAAAAATAACAAAAGTTATTTTATTTCATAATTCCCAAGACATCAGAAGAACATTTAGTTAAGCTGCTACATTTTTAAAGTATAACTGAATATTTCTTTAGTTAAGAAAAATGAACACTAAATATACTGACCATACTGTTTATTTTAAATATTTATCCCATGAATATATAGCTTAAAAATAAACTTTAACACTACTCAAAATATCTTTTATTTTTTTTAAAGAATAGTATAATTTTTAAAAAAAAATTACAGTTGGGTAGATCACTTATGGACATCACCAGATGGTCAATCCCCAAATCAGATTGATTATATTCTTTGCAGCCAAAGATGGAGAAGCTCTATACAGTCAGCAAAAACAAGACCAGGAACTGACTGTGGCTCAGATCATGAATGCCTTATTGCAAAACTCAGACTTAAATTGAAGAAAGTAGGGAAAACCAGTAGACCATTCAGATATGACCTAAATCAAATCCCTTATGGTTATACAGTGGAAGTGAGAAATTGATGCAAGGGACTAGATCTGATAGACAGAGTACATGAAGAACCATGGATGGAGGTTCGTGAGATTGTACAAGGGGCAGTGATCAAGACCAACTCCAAGAAAAAGAAATGCGAAAAAACAAAATGGTTGTCTGAAGAGGACTTACAAATACTGAGAAAAGAAGAGAAGCAAAAGGCAAAGGAGAAAAGGAAAGAAATACCCATTTCAATGCAGAGCCCCAAGGAATAGCAAGGAGAGATAAGAAAGCCTTCCTATGTGATCAATGCAAAGAAATAGAGGAAAACAATAGAATGCGAAAGACTAGAGATCTCTACAAGAAAATTAGAGATGCCAAGGGAACATTTCATGCAAAGACAGACACAATAAAGGACAGAAATGGTATGGATCTAACAGAAGCAAAAGATATTAAGAAGATGTAGCAAGAATACTCAGAAGAACTATACAAAAAAGATCTTCATGATCCAGACAACCACAATATTGTGATCATTCACCTAGAGCCAGACATCCTGGAATGTGAAGTCAAGTGAGCATTAGGAAGCATCATTACAAACAAAGCTAGTGGAGGTGATGGAATTCCAGTTGAGCTATTTCAAATCCTCAAAGAGAATGCTATAAAAGTGTTGCACTCAGTATGCCAGCATATCTGGAAAACTCAACAGTGGCCACAGGACTGGAAAAGTTCCATTTTCTTTCCAATCCCAAAAAAAGACAATGCCAAAGAATGTTCAAAGTACCACATAATTGTACTCATCTCACACACTAGCAAATTAATGCTCAAAATTCTCCAAACCAGGTTTCAATAGTACATGAACCATGAACTTCCAGATTCATGAACTATGAACTTCAAGCTAGATTTAGAAAAGGCAGAGGTACCAGAGATAAATTGTCAACATCCACTGGATCATTGAAAAAGCAAGAGAGTTCCAGAAAAACATCTATTTCTATGTTATTGACTATGCCAAAGCCTTTGACTGTGAGGATCACAACAAACTGTGGAAAATTCTTCAAGAGATGGGCATACCAGACCACTCTACCTGCCTCCTGAGAAATCTGTATACATGTCAAGAAGCAACAGTTAGAATTGAACATGAACAACAGACTGGTTCCAAATTGGGAAAGGAGTACATCAAGGCTGTATATTGTCACCTTGCTTATTTGACTTCTATGCAGAGTACATCATGTGAAATGCTGGGCTGGATAAAGCACAAGCTGGAGTCTAGATTGCCAAGAGAAATATCAGTGACCTCAGCTACACAGATGACACCACCCTTATGGCAGAAAGCAAAGAAGAACTAAAGAGCCTCTTGATAAAAGTGAAAGAGAAGAATGAAAAAGCTGGCTTAAAACTCAACATTCAAAAAATGAAGATCATGGCATCTGGTCCCATTACTTCATGTGAAATAGATTGGGAAACAATGGAGACAGTGAGAGACTTTATTTTTGGGGGCTCCCAAATCACTGCATATGGTGACTGCAGCCATGAAATTAATAGACACTTGCTCCTTGGAAGAAAAGTTATAACCAACCTAGACAGCATATTAAAAAGCAGAGACATTACTTTGCCAACAAAGGTCCATCTAGTCAAAGCTATGGTTTTTCCAGTAGTCATGTGTGGATGTGAGATTTGGACTATAAAGAAAGCTGAGCACCAAAGAATTGATGCTTTTGAACTGTGCTATTGGACAAGACCCTTGAGAATCCCTTAGACTGAAAGGAGATCCAACCAGTCAATCCTAAAGGAAATCAGTCCTGAATATTCACTGGAAGAACTGATGCTGAAGCTGAAATTCCAATACTTTGGCCACGTGATGTAAAGAACTGACTCATTGGAAAAGACCCTAATGCTGAGAAAGATTGAAGGTGGGAGGAGAAGGGGGGCAACAGAGGATGAGATGATTGGATGGCATCACCGACTCACTGGACATGAGTTTGAGTAGGCTCTGGGAGTTGGTGATGCACAGGGAAGCCTGACGTGCTGCAGTCCATGGCGTTTCAAAGAGTCGAACACAGCTGAGCAACTGAACTGAAGTGAGATCAGTTAGAGTTTTATTTGTGTTGCTTGGAATGCTATGAAATTGGAATATTTGGGCATTTTTATCATGGTTATTAAATGCAGATTGGGGAAGAAACACTTTTTTTCAGTGGAACAAGATTTTTTTGGTTGTTTAGCATTGTTTTTATAGGGAACTCATTTCCTTTTTATTCACTAATTCGTAGCTTCATTGTCTTGATCATTATTCACCTTGATATTCCTATGCTTATTGTTTAAATTTATGCTTTAAGTCAGTTTCTACTGAGTTTTGCACTTATGGTCTTAGAGTCCATTGATAAAAACATTTAAAAAGATGGCATTAGAAGAAATGCTGAATGTTAAATCCAGCATTATCTATTCAAATATTTATGTACTTAATTTAATTTAGTTTTGCATAAAGTCAGTTGAATCATTGAACTTTGGTTTCACTTTCTGTAGTTCTAATTACCATCTAAAATTATGATATATTTTTGTAGGAAATGGTCCAAGCAGAAGTAGAGTGGAGAGAGTACTGTCTCATTACTGCCAAAATCTAGAAAGAAAGTGAAAGTGAAAGCCACTCATTCGTGTCCGACTCTTTGCCACCCCAGGGACTATATAGTCCACGGAATTCTCCAGGCCAGAATACTGGAGTGGGTAGCCTTCCCTTTTCCAGGAAATCTTCCCAACCCAGGGAGAGAATCCAGGTCTCCTGCATTGCAGGTGGATTCTTTACCAACTGAGTTATCAGGGAAACCACACACCAAAATCTAGAGGGAGTCCTTTACTCGCACCTTCTCATACCTCATTACTATCATCAACAGAGTAGAGGCTGCAAGATTGGCATGCTGTGGGGTAGTTGGGTGATAAGAGAGATGAATTCTAAACCTTCTGATTACAGTTGCGATCCCCAAGTAATAGCCCCTAATGAACAATAGCCAGCAACTTGGAACTGGTGCCACATCCTGACATGACTCAGGCTGCTGAGGTAGGTCTAAGGATATGTGGTTCTCTTTTGAGAAGGTAATATTTCCATATTTCTGAATAGTGAGGGTTTCTGACCAAACATTATTGGCAAACTGAGTTCAAGATGAGTGAATAGAAAACAAGCCTTAGACATCACAAATAATGAACTATCCAGGAGGGGTAAACAATTTTCTCTTTCCTGGAGTTTCTACTGCAAAGGATTGTAAAAACCAAGGGACTTCCCACCTATTTTCCCAGAGAGGGTTTGTTTGTAGTACAGAGCAAAGTTTTCTTCCTCTTTTCAGCAGGGCGGGAAAGGCATTTATGTAAGAGTCCCTGTGTGAGCCTCAATAGTCATAATCTTCAGTCCTATCCTAGAGAGTCCCTATTCTCTACATATAGGGTGACATATGCCCTCATCACATTTTCCAAAAGAAAAATGAGGCATGGGAACCAGCACCAAGACTGCTATGTTTGTAATTAGTCTGCATGTAATCCAGAAACCTCATGCTTACAGTCAGGATAAAACAGAGACATAAAAAGTTATCACTCTCTCTCTTCCCAAAGGAGTTAATCTTTTTCTTTGATAGTTCTAATAGATAAAGAATTCTTTTTCCAATAACTGCACAATGATATTATTTTCAATCAGGTATGAAATGCCTATGAAAAGTAATTATGAACTATGCTATAAAAAAACTATTAATATTTTTTAAAGAATTACAGAAAAATACAGACTATGGTCTGGAACCACAGCAGAGTTTCATTAAAACTGGAGACAAAAAGAAACCAAGAAAGCACAAATATTTAGAAATACTCTCAGATAATCCATGCAAAGAGATTATGATGAATTTTTAAAATATAGAATAATAATAGATAATATTAGAATCTGTGGGATATGGCTAAGAGATATTCAGACAGAAATTTATAAGCTTAATGACATGAATTTATAGAAAGAAAAGACCAAAATTTAATGAGCAAAAGTTTTCAACTTTCAAAGTAGAAACAAAGAAAAAATAATTCCAAAGAAACTATATAAAAGCAATGTCAGCAGAGGAAAAATGAATAGAAAATTAAAATGAGAAGGCAACAAAATTTATAAGTTGGTAGTTTGATAGTTATTCTCAGCTAGAAATATTGACTAAGGTAAAGAGAAGAAATAATTGTCAGTACTAGAAATGTAAAGAGAGACATTTATATATGCAGCAGATCCAAAATGAATGCTTTCAAAATGATTTTTAAAGGAAATGATTATTAAATCAGTAATTTAATATCTTCCTAGGAAGAAAAAAATATCAAATTAGGAAAGCTTTACAAGTGATTTATACAATACTAAAAAAAACCAGATAATTTTAGTATAACATATAAATATTGCAAGGAATTCAGAAATATTTATTTACTACCTGTTTTTATAAGGTGAGCATAATATTGATACAAAAAGATAGACATGGAAAATACAAGAAAAGAAAATAAACTATCACTGATTATGACATAGCCTCAATCATTTCCCTTAGAGTCTAAGCACCTTTTAATCTCTAACTGATTTGCAAGTAATCACTTAAGTAAATCAAAGCCATAATATTAATATATTATATTAAGGAATTTTTATATATTTTATGTTTTATCTATGTGTAATGTTCAAAAAAATTTGGTCTATCAGAGTAGTAACAAAATATTGTGATCCTAATGCAATTGATGATGCTGTGAAAGTGCTCCAATCAATATGCCTGGAGATCTATAAAACTCAGCAGTGGCCACAGGACTGGAAAAGGTCAGTGTTCATTCCAATCCCAAAGAAAGGTAATGTCAAGGAATGCTCAAACTACCACACAATTGCACTCATCTCACACGCTAGCAAAATAATACTGAAAATTCTCCAAGCCAGGCTTCAACAGTAAGTGAACCATGAACTTCCAGATGTACAAGCTGGATTTAGAAAAAGCAGAGGAACTGGAGATCAAATTGTCAACATCCGCTGGATCACTGAAAAACCAAGAGAGTTCCAGAAAAACATCTACTTCTGTATTATTGACTATGCCAAAGCCTTTGACTCTGTGGATCAAAACAAACTCTGGAAAATTCTTCAAGAGATGGGAATACCAGACCACCTTAATTGCCTTCTGAGAAATCTGTGTGCAGGTCAAGAAGCAACAGTTAGAACTGGATGTGGAATAATGGACTGGTTCCAAATCAGGAAAGGAGTATGTCAAGGCTGTACATTGTCACCCTGCTTATTTGACTTCTATGCAGAATACATCATGTGAAATGCCATACTGGATGAAGCACAAGCTGGAGTCAAGATTGCCAGGAGAAATATCAATAACCTCAGCTACCCAGATGACACCACACTTATGGCAGAAACAAAGAAAAACTAAAGAGCCACTTGACGAAAGTAAAGAGGGGAGTGAAAGAGCTGGCTTAAAACTCAACATTCAGAAAACTAAGATCAGGGCATCTGGTCCCATCACTTCATGGGAAATAGATGGGGTAACAGTGGAAACAGTGAGGGACTTTATTTTGGGGGGCTCCAAGGACTTCCCTGGTGGCTCAGAGGGTAAAGCGTCTGTCTACAATGCGGGAGACCCGGGTTCAATCCCTGGGTTGGAAAGATCCCCTGGAGAAGGAAATGGCAATCCACTCCAGTACTATTGCCTGGAAAATCCCATGGACAGATGAGCCTGGTAGGCTACAGTCCGTGGGGTCGCAAAGAGTCAGACACGACTGAACGAATTCACTTTCCCTTTCTTTCAAAATCACTGCAGATGGTGACTACAGCCATGAAATTAAAAGATATTTTCTCCTTGGAAGAAAAGTTATGACCAACTTAGACAGCATATTAGAATGCAGAGACATTATTTTGCCAACAAAAGTCCATCTAGTCAAAGCTATGGTTTTTTCAGTAGTCATGTATGGATGTGAGAGTTGGACTATAAAGAAAGCTGAGTACCGAAGAATTGATGCTTTTGAACTGTGGTGTTGGCATAGGCTCTTGAGAATCCCTTGGACCACAAAGAGATCCAACCAGTCAATCCTAAAGAAAATCAGTCCTGAATATTTATTGGAAGGACTGATGCTGAAGCTGAAACTCCAGTACTTTGGCCACCTGATGTGAAGAGCCAAATCCCTGGAAAAGGCCCTGATGCTCAGAAAGATTGAAGGCAGGAGGAGACAGGGATGACAGGGGATAAGATGGTTGGATGGCATCACCAACTCAACGGAAATGCATTTAAGCAAGCTTTGGGATTTGGTGATGTACTGGGAAGCTTCATGTGCTGCAGTCCATGGGGTCACAGAGAGTCAGGTAGGACTGAGTGACCGAATTGAATTGAACTATGGTTTTTCCAGTAGTCATGTGCAGAGGTGAGAGTTGGACCATAAAAAAGGCTGAGCACCAAAGAATTGATGCTTTGGAACTGTTGTGTTAGAGAAGACTGTTGACAGTGCCTTGGACAACAAGGATATCAAACCAGTCAATCCTAAAGGAAATCAACCATGAATATTCATTGGAAGGGCTGATGCTGAAGCTCCAATGCTTTGGCCATCAGATGCAAAGAGCTGACTCATTGGAAAAGACCCTGATCCTGGGAAGGATCAAATGCAAAAAGAGACAGGGGTGGCAAAGGATGAGATGGTTGGAAGGCAATCACTGTTTCAAAGGATGTGAGTTTGCACAAACTCTGAGAGATGATGAAGGACAGGGAATCCTGGGGTGCTGCAGTCAATGGGATTGAGGAGTTGGAAACAACTGTATGACTGAACAGCAGCAATGGAGAGAGCAGGAAATTTCAGGTAGTAGCTCAGAAGCAAGAATCAAGGCAAAGGTGATGAAGAGTCTGTAAACTGAAAGTTTAGAATGATTTATATTGAGGAAATAATTATTAACAGATGAATTAACTTCAGATTATAGAGAACCTGCAATAGCGAAGGAGTCTAAATTTCAAATAGATGTTGCCCAATAATTGCTCAGATACTAAAAGCTGTGAAGTTTAAAAAGATAAGTACTAAATATTGAACACTGGAACTAGATATAAATGGAATAATTGTCAAAATGATATTATTTGTAAGCTAAAATACATAGTATGCTAAATTGCTTCCCAATAGCATTTTCTCAAAGCAAAGTTTTATTGAGTGGAAATGCATTTGAAAATGCATAGTATAACTTTCATGAATTTGACTTTTGAAGATGACAGGTTTATTTTGTTAATCTCTTTTAGAGATTTAAATGATTTAACCACAGAAATACTAAGCTAACACAAACCCTCAATTCCAAATGATAAAAAGGTGATGAAATTCTGAAGTACAGGTGTTACTCATTTTGGTTATGAACTGATTAAATGGCTATGAAACACACTGATTCTTTTCCATTGCTTTAAGAAGTTTAATCCCTTTACATGGATGTTTAGAACTAATTTTCTTCCACGTAAAGCAGAAAGAATTAATCTGGAATCCTTTTCAAGTTAAAAATAAAATGAAGATTTTAAAGAAAAAACAAGTTGACTGTTGAGAATAAAAATTATATATGTGTTACTTTGAGAGATGAATTTTTTACATGACAATAATTTTCTTATGGGAACAATGCTTAGTCTTAGAATAAATGTCTGTTTAGATAATTTTTTTGTCTATTATTCTTTTATGTGAGGCTACAAACATTGGTAAACTTAAAAAACTCCCTATTTCACTGGTATCATTTTTGATCACTGAGGAAAAAATTAACCCAAGAGTTCTCAAAATGTGCTTTCCCTATAAATAGCAGCAGTAGTGTCATGGGGAAGTTTAGAAATGCAAATTTTCAGGCCCCACCACAGACATATGTATTAGAAACTAGATATAGGGCACAGCAGTTATTGTTTTAATAAACCTTCCAGATGTTCCTGGTGTACACTAAAGCTTGATTATGTAAACTATTTCTCACTGATTTAGAGATTTTCACTGAACTATAATTATGGTTGTGTGCAATTAATAAAAAGGAATGAAAATTTATGTAACATTATTTTTCCAGAGGTTTCAAGACAGAAGACCCTGAATGCACCTCTTCCTACAGACACAACAAAGATACAAGTATATATAAAATAATTTCCTCCTAAAGGGACATAACATTGGGTGAACAGAGATATCAACGAAGAGTAAAGGGACAGCATCAAGATGGGTAGGAAGGGCAGAAAAAGTCTCACCAAGGTTAAAATCCACCATTGGAAGGGACCACAAAGCTCCATATGCTCCATATCAGGAACCCCAACCTGTAGATCCTGCAGAAGAAAGACAATCACATAAAGCACCTGACTCTGAAAACCAACAAAGAATACATGCAGGAAAACAATAAAACTGCAGGGAACAGAAATCTTGCTCTTAAAGGGCCCACACACAACTCCTATGGCATAAAAACCAGTGTACAAACAATAGATTGAAAAGCTCCTGGACCATGGGTGTAGGTTACCCATTTACTACTATTGAGTCATCTGGAGGAGAGGCAGAAACTAGCCGGGACATTCCCTGGTAACTGAGACACTGGTGGGAGCCATTTTGTGATCTCAGGCTACCTTAATAATGCCAACACTGGTGGGAGCCATTGTGAAATACTCTCTATAAATTGTTAGTGCTCATGTGCATGTTCCACTGAGAGACCAAACTGCCCTCTGTAGCTCAGTAAGACCTCACAACTAGCCAAGCAATAAGCCCACCCATCAGTACTCCACAGTAACCTTAGCCAGGCCCTGCAACCAGGCTGGGGCCAGTCCCTTCCACTAAGTACCCTATAGCAGCTGTAGCCCTACTATAGCAGGAGTTACTATAGCCCTACTATACCCTGACATATAACCCACATAGTGGGCACCCCTTGAGTGCTGACTCTGGTGGCCAGTTGAGAACTAACTTCTGAGCCCCACAAGATACTATTTCAATAAGTCCACTCCTTCAAGACTGGGGGAGAGGGCTGATTTATCTAATAAATATAAACAAACACAGAGAATTAGGTAAAATGTGGAAACAATGCTCCAATCAAATGACAAGTCAAAATCTCAGGAAAAGAAGAAAATGGACATAAGAAATAATGGGCATAAACATGCTCACTGAGAAATCAGGAAAAAAATGACTATATATAATTAGAATTTCAACAGATAGAAAATATAGGAACAAATAGAAGTGGTAACTGAAGTATTGTATTGGTTTAAGTTTCTCCCTTTATGTCTGTAATATTTGCTTTATATATCTTAGTGTTCTCTGTTGGGTACATATGAATATTACAAATGTTATATTTTCTTAATGGATTGACTCCTTTATCACTATGTAATTTTCTTTATTGTCTTATCACAGCCTTTGTTTTAAAGTCAGTTTTGTCTAAAATGAATATAGCTACTCCATTTTTTCTCCTTTTCATTTCAATTTGCATGGAAAAAAATTTCCATCTCTTAACTTTCAGTCTGTGTGTGTCCTTTCTTCTGAAGTCACTCTTTTGTAGGCAGCATATAGACAAGTCTTGTGTTTTGATTTATTCAGATATTCTACATTGTTTGGTGAATTTAGTCCATTTAGATTTAAACTAGTCATAGATAAATATTTTCCAATTGCCATTTAACTTGGTGACTCAGATAGTAAAGAATCTGCCTGCAATGCAGGAGAACTGGGTTTGATCCTTGGGTTGGGAAGATCCCCTGGAGAAGAAAATGGCAACCCACTCTGTTATTCTTGTCTGGATAATTCCAAGGACAGAAGAGCCTGACAAGCTACAGTTCATGGGGTCGCAAAGAGTCGGACATGACTGAGCGACTAACACTTTCACTTTTAGTATTATGTTTATATTTCTTATTTTATTTTGTGTATTTACCACAAAAATTTTCCTTTGCATTATTATGAGGTCCACATGTAACATGCTATGTAAACAGTCGTCTGTTTAAATTTGTAGCAACTTAAATTTGAACAGATAGCTTTATTTTTACTGCTGTCCCCATGCTTTATACTTTCAGTGACACTTTTTAACATCTTTTCATTTTATGCATCCCTTAAATAATTATTATAATTTTAGTCACCTTTATAACTTACATCAGTGGATAGATTATTCAGGCAGGAAATCAGCAAAACAACAAAAATCAGATGTAAATGACACATTAGACCAGATTGAGTCAGTCACTTTCACATATATATATTCACATCATATATAACAATCCATCCAAAACTGGCAGAATATACATTCTTATTAATATGTATAGAATATTATTTAAGATAAATCACATGCTAAGTCAAAAAATAAGCCTCAATAAATTTAGAAGATTGAAATCATATCAAGCATCTTCTCCAACCAAAATGGTATGAAACTAGAAGTCAATCACAAGAAAAAAAGAGAAAACACAAGAACATAAACATTAAACAACATGCTATTGAACCACAAAGGGTCCAAGAAATTTAATACATAGACACATATGAACACAGATGTATAACATATCAAAATCTATGGGATGAAGCAATAATGTCATGAAAGATCACAGCAATACAGACCTCTTCAATAAATAAGAAAAATCCCAAATAAGTGATCTACATCTAAAGAAACAAACAAAAAAAAATGAAGACCACATTTAGAAGGAAGGAAATAAAGATCAGAGTAGAAATAAATGAAAAAGACTTAAAAAAATTTTGAAAAGATCAATATAACTAAGAGCTGGTTCTTTAAGAAGAAACAAAATGGATAAACCTTTAGCTAGACTAAGAAAAAAAAGGTCTCAAATAAAATCAGAAATAAATGAGAAGCTATAGATGACACCACCAAAAGGCAACAGATTATAAGAGACCACTATGGACAATTATATGCTAACAAATTGCACAGTCTAGAAGAAATGGATTAATTGGTAGACATACAATCTTTCAAGACTGAATCATAAAGAAATAGAAAAATCTAAATAGACTAATAACTAAAGACTTTAGTTAGACTCTCCTTTAGGCTAAGGAGACTAAAATAGTAATCAAAATCTCCCAAAAAACAAAGCTTCAGAATCAGACAGCTTTACTGGAAAATTATACAAAACATTCAAATATTTAATAACCTATCCTTCTCAAACTCTTCCAAAAAATTAAAGAGGAAGAAAATCTTCCAAATACATTATACAAAGTCAGCACTATCCTAATACCAAATCAAGGACATCAGAGAAAAAAGAAAATTGTAGGGCAATATCCTTGATGACTACAGATTGAAAACTCAACAGAATATTAGCAAATTAAATTCAACAGTACGTTAAAAGGACCATACATCATGATCAAATGGTATTTATTTATTCCAGAGATATAAGGATGATTTCCCTGGGAGAGAAAATGGCAACCCACTCCAGTATTCTTGCCTCAGAAATCCCATGGACAGAGGAGTCTGATGGGCTACAGTCCAGACAGCCACAGGAGTTGGACACAACTTAGTGACTAAACAACAACAAAGGATGATTCAACTTCTATAGAACAATCAACACAACACATTACATTAACAAAATGAAAGATAAAAATCCTCTGATCATCTAAATAGATGCAGAAAAAGCATTGGAAAAATTTTAACACCCATTTATGATAAAAAAAAAAAAAATCAGGTGGTATAGAAGGAATGTACCTCACCATACTAAAGGCCAATCACACAGCTCGCATCATACCCAATAGTGAATAGCTTTCAGCTCTTTCTCTAAGATCAGAAACAAGACAAGGATGGTCACTCTCACTTTTATTCAACATATTATTGGAAGTTCTGGTCACAGCGATATGGCAAAAAATAAAAGGTATCCAAATCAATAAATTTTCACTATTTGCAGATGACATGATGCTCCATATTTCAAGAAACCTAAAGACTGCACAAAAAAAACTGTTCAGTTCAGTTCAGTCACTCAGTCATATCTGACTCTTTGTGACCCCATGAATTGCAGCACGCCAAGCCTCCCTGTCCATCACCAGCTCTGGAGTTCACTCAAATTCACATCCATTGAGTTGGATGCCATCCAGCCATCTCATCCTCTGTTGTCCCCTTCTCCTCCTGCCCCCAATCCCTCCCAGCATCAGAGTCTTTTCCAATGAGTCAACTCTTCGCATGAGCTGGCCAAAGTACTGGAGTTTCAGCTTTAGCATCATTCCTTCCAAAGAACACCCACGACTGATCTCCTTTAGAATGGACTGGTTGGATCTCCTTGCAGTCCAAGGGACTTTCAAAACTGTTAGGACTAATAAATAGTATTAGCAAAGTCACAGGATACAAAATCAATATACAGAAATCTGTGGTGTTTCTATACACTAATAGAAAAATATAAGAGAAATTAAGAAAATTATCCCATTTATAATTGCATTAAGAAGAATAAAATCCCTAGAAATAAATTAAGTCAAGGAGGTAAAAGACCTATATACTGAAAACTATAAGACACTGAAAAAGCAATTCAAAAATACTCAAATAATTGGAAAGATAGTTCATATTCATGGGTTGGAAGAATTAATAGTTAAAATCTCCATATTATATAAAACAATTTACAGTTCAATGCAATCTCCTGTTAAAATGCCAATGGCATATTTCAAAGAACCAAAACAAAAGAATTCTAAAATTTATATGGAAACATAATAGATCTTGAACAACTGAAACCACTTTGAGAAAGAACACAGCTGGAGGTATCATGCTCCCCAATTTTAATCAAATTATATTACAAAGCTATAGTAATCAAAATAGGGTGGTAAATAAAAATAGACACTCAGATCATGAAACAGAACAGATGCCTAGAAATAAACCCACACACACAATTACTTTATGATAAAGGAACATTAACACACAATATTTATTCTTCAGTAAGTGATGTTGGAAAACTGGACCGCCACAAGCAAAAGAATAAAAGTAGACAACTAAGAGTATACATAAAAATTAATGCAAAGGGGATTAAAGACTTGAATGTAAGACTTGAAATGATAATATGCCTACAAGACAACATAGGCAGGAAGC
The DNA here is from genome assembly GCF_055505025.1 of Bos grunniens. NCBI lineage: Eukaryota > Metazoa > Chordata > Mammalia > Artiodactyla > Bovidae > Bos > Bos grunniens. The sequence continues at coordinate 43,347,217 of NC_141165.1, forward strand.
TTACTTACATCAGTCTTAGTAATATTTTTGTGGATCTGACACCAAAGGCAAAAGAAACAAAAGAAAACTAAACAAATGGGACAACATCAAGATAAAATGCTTCTGCAAAGAAAACCATCATCACAACTTAAAGGTAACCAACCTACTGAATGAGATAAAATATTCATGAATGATTTATCCAATAAAGGGTTAATATTCAACATAAAAAACTCATGCAACTCAACAGTAAATATACAGTGACAAATGTTGGGCAGAAACCAATAAAATTCTGTAAGGCAATTATCCTTCCACTAAAAAATAAAACAAAACAAAATGGCTTTGATCATCTGAGAGTGCTACTCATTCAGCATTTGCTTTTATAAATAAAAGTTTGATTTGGTATTAAAATTTAAAAAAATGGGCAGAGTACCTGAATAGATATGTTTTCAGGGATGGCATATATTATGGCCAAAATACACATGAAAAAATCTTCAACATCACGAATCAGAGACATGCAAATCAAAACCACAATGGAGTATCACATCACACCTGTTAGAATGACTTATCAAAAAGACAATAACAAACAAACATTGGAAAGGATATGGAGAAAAGGAAACCCTAGTACACTCTTAAGGGGACTATAAATTGTTGCAGCCACTATGGAAAACAGTATGAAGATTACTCCAAAGATTAGGAACAGAACTACCCCATGACCCAGCTATTCCACTTCTGTGTATTTACACACCTCCCCCCTCACACACACACACAATGAAAGTCTACCTACCAATAAAAAAGAAAGATATCCTGCCTCTTGAGACATCATGGATGGACCTTGAGGGCAATATGCTAAGTGAAATAAGTCAGACAGAGAAAGACACATACAATGTGATTTCACGCATTTGTATAATCTAAAAAAACAAAATGAAAAAAAAATGAAACAAAAGTTAACTCATAGATACAGAGACCATGTTAGGGGTTACCAGAGGGGAAAGAGATTGGGCAAAATGGATGAAGGGAGTTAACTCTATGATGATGAATCATAACTAGACTTGTGGTGGTGATCACTTTGTTTGCAATATGGGCTAAACAGGCTCTGCCAACTTTCTCAGGAACCCCGTCAACTTATAGAACATCATTTCTCAGAGGAACAAAACATGTCCAAATAACTTATCTTGCCAACAAGCAATTCCTTAGCTAAGAACCTGTTGGTCTAAATCAGCATTGTCCAGGAGAAATATAACATGAACCACTTATGTAGCTACATTAAATTTTCCAGTAGCTACATTAAAAAGGTGGGCTTCTCAGGTAGCACTAGTGGTAAAGAATCTGCCTGATGATATAGAAGATGCAAAAGATGTGAGTTTGATCCCTGGGTTCGGAAGATCCCCTAGACAAGTAAATGGCAACCTACTCTAGTATTCTTGCCTGGAAAATCCCGTGGTTAGAGGAGCCTGATGGGCTACAGTCCATGAGGTCACAAAGAGTCAGACACAATTGAGCACATATACACACATTAAAAAGGTAAAAAGAAACTGATAAAATGAGTTTTTTATTCCAATAATCCAAAGTATTACCAAGTTAAAGTGTAATCACTATAAAAGTGAAAGCTATATTCTACATTGTTCTTTTTTTAGTATTGTCTTTTGATTTGACATGTTACACTTGTAGCACCTCTCAATTCAAACCGGTCAAGTATTACAGCTAGTGATGATCATATCAACATCATAATTCTGGCCTCATAGTCCAGTAGATTTTCCTGAGACATGAAAACAAAAACCCTCAAACAACATTTATTCATCGAAGTAAACTCTCCTATAAATGGCTGTACTTTTCTATAATTCTTTCATAGAACTAAAGTATAGGAGGACTTTATATATCATGTTTGGTTTGGGATTCAAGTGTAAGGTTGCTAAAAGAAATGCTATTCTTCCTGAAACTCTTTAATTCTAAGGTAAATGGTCATATACCTAAATTTGGCTTAGAATGTTTCCAAGCAGTGAGCATAATGTCACTTTTAGTATTTCTGTAGCTCTGGAACTATGTTGAGCAATACAATATTTATATAAACATTTTACATTACACAAAGACATGGAAATATTAACTTAAGTCATGATTATAGTGGCTATTAATGTTTGGGCTCACTTTGAAGGAAGTATAATCAAATGGAATTCCACTAATTTGTACTGGGAATCCAGCTTAAGGAATTGATGTCTATTGCCATAAATATTTCAAGCTTATTTTGGGCAAATTATTCTCATTTTGCTTTCTTCTAATTTTTATGTATGTCTCCAACATACTAAATGTCTCATTAGCATGGAAAAATATCTGAAATCATCCTTATTAGTTTTAACCATATCCTCCCTTATTTTAGTTTCCTTGATAATGAGATTTTGACACTTTCTCTGAACATCCTTCATTTGCATCTGCACTAGAAAGTTTAGTTTCCTTTTATAAGTATAGTATAATTAGATCATTTTTTATAAACTGTGAAAGGTAGTTTAAACTTTGGGGAGCTAAATATTCCCACACTATTTTTCTTTCTAATGTGAGTATATTTTGATTTGGGGGCTTCCCTGGTGGCTCGAATGGAAAAGAATCTGCCTGCCATGCAGGAAACCTGGGTTCAGTCCCTGGGTCAGGAAGATCCCCTGGAGAAGGGAATGGAAACCCATTCCAGTATTCTTGCCTGGAGAATTCCATGGACAGAGAAGCCTGACAGGATACTGCCCATGGGGTTGCAAATTGTTGGATACGAATGAGTGAATAACACTTTGAATTTTTTACCATCATGTTTTCTTGATTATTAATAGATATGCCAAATGTTACAAACTCACAACAAAAAATAATTTTAAGTGATTAAATATATTTAACTCAAATAAATGTTATTTGAAGTGAAAGTCACTCTGTCATTTCCAACTCTTTGCGACACCATGGTATCTACAGTCCATGGAATTTTCCAGGCCAGAATACTGGAGTAGGTAGGCTTTCCCTTCTACAGTGGATCTTCCCAACCCAGGGATTGAACCAGGTCTTGCGCATTGCAGGCAGACTGTTTACCAGCTGAGTCACAAGGGAATGTTATTTAAACGCCCACAAATCACACTCTTAACAAGAATAAATCATGGTTCAATAAATTAAAACTTTATTCCTTAAGTAGTTTTTAATGTTTTCTTTGTATTTGTATTATGATGAGTCATTTTCAGTCACAAATTTCCCTCTACTACCCTCTAAAAATTTTGACTTCAAGAGCTATTTGGTTGGAAAAGTCTTGAAATTCATTAAAAATGAGTATCTATAGCAACCTCCATGTCACATCCCACTCACTCCTGCAAAAGAAATAACAAAATGTGTCACATTAAAGTAAGAGAAAAACCAGTCATTATTCCCATTGTTTCAAATTTTCAGCTATTGTGTAAAGTGGAATGGTCAATACAGATTCTCTTGAATCCATTATTTCATTTTCTTTTTAATCAGATTTGTTTTATTTTTCCTTTATTTCCCCCTTTGTTGCCAACTATTTTTGGAAATATTCTATACCTTTTTGGTTCTATTCCTTTCTGGGACACTGACCCCTAAAGCACATCCATACTCTTGTTACTATGATCTTAGGCTAACATGTCTCCTGAGCCACACTGTATTATCTCTTTTGCCTATCTAATAAAAAATATCTCTAATATTCTAGAAGAAGGTAGTTTTAAAAGTTGGAAGTAGGAAACAGCAACCCACACCAGTATTCTTGCCTGAAAAATCTTATGGGCTGAGAAGCCTGGCGGGCTACAGCCCATGGGGTCACAAAGAGTCAGACATGACTGAGCAACTGAGTACATACAGCACATAAAGTTTAAGCCTCTGGTCTAATTCCATTTCTCATCATTTCAAACAAAGCACCCAGACAGTAAGTAGATGTATTGCTATCTTTTTTAAAATTCAAATGATATTTTTCCATCTTGTTAAAGGACTTAAAATTTCAGTCTTGTCAAAGACGTCAATAGTTTACTATAGCTAAAGGCTTATATTTCAATAATACTCATAAATTCTTAAGAAAATTTTTCCAAATACTCATGCCCCTTTTACACATGTGCTCATTAAATACAACCAAAGGTATTCCCCTGGATGTCTAAGTCGTTCATGTGACGAAACATTAGAAAAAGTACTTTACTTGTGTGTATGGTTCCATTATGCCAATAATTCCAGGTTTCCTAAAGTGGGACATCCATTCTCTAATACAATATTAGTCTATGCCCTGACCAGCAATGCTAAAGAAGTTGAAGTTGAACATTTCTATGAAGGCCTACAAGACCTTCCAGAACTAACACCCAAAAAAGATGTACTCTTCATTATATGGGACTGGAATGCAAAAGTAGGAAGTCAAGATCTACCTGGAGTATCAGGCAAATTTGACCTTGGAGTACAAAATGAATCAGGTCAAAGGCTAACAGAGTTTTGCCAAGAGAACACACTAGTCTTAGCAAACACCCTCTTCCAACAACATAAGAGAAGACTCTACACATGAACATCACCAGATGGTCAATACCAAAATCAGATTGATGATATTCTTTGCAGCCAAAGATGGAGAAGCTCTATACAGTCAGCAAAAACAAGACTGGGAGCTGACTGTGGCTCAGATCATGAATGCCTTATTGCAAAATTCAGACTTAAATTGAGGAAAGTAGAGAAAATCACTGTACTATTCAGGTATGACCTAAATCAAATCCCTTACAATTATTGAGTGAAAGTGAAAAATAGATTCAAGGGATTAGATCTGATAGACAGAGTACCTGAAGAACTAGGGATAGAGGTCCGTGACATTGTACAGGAGGCAACAGAAGTTAAATTCAAGACCAACTCCAAGAAAAAGAAATGAAAAAGGAAAAGTGGTTGTCTGAGGAGGCCTTACAAATAGCTGAGAAAAGAAGACAAGCTAAAAGCAAAGGAGAAAAGGAAAGATACACTCATTTGAATGCACAGTTCCAAAAAATAACAATGAGAGATAAGAAAGCCTTCTGTGTGATCAATGTAAAGAAATAGAGAAAAACAATAGAATGGGAAAGACTAGAGATCTCTTCAAGGAAATTAGAGATGCAAAGGGAACATTTCATGCAAAGATGGGCTCAATAAAGGACAGAAATGGTATGGACCTAACAGAAGATATTAAGAAGAGGTGGCAAGAATACACAGAAGAACTATATAAAAAAGATACTCACGACCCAGATATTCACGACTGTATGATCACTCACCTAGAGCCAGACATCCTGGAACATGAAGTCAAGTGGGCATTAGGAAGCATCATTATGAACAAAGCTAGTGGAGGTGATGGAATTCCAGTTGAGTTATTTCAAATCCTAAAAGATGATGCTGTGAAAGTGCTGCACTCAATATGCCAGCAAATTTGGAAAACTCAGCAGTGGCCACAGGACTGGAAAAGGTCAGTATTCATTCCAATCCCAAAGAAAGGCAATGCCAAAGAGTGCTCAAGCTACCCCATAATTGCACTCATCTCACACAGTAGCAAAGTAATGCTCAAAATTCTCCAAGCCAGGCTTCAACAATACGTGAACCATGAACTTCCAGATGTTCAAGCTGGATTTAGAAAAGGCAGAGGAACCAGAGATCAAGTTGCCAACATTCGTTGGATCATTGAAACAGCTAAAGAGTTCCAGAAAAACATCTACTTTTGCTTCATTGACTATGCCAAAGCCTTTGACTCTGTGGACCACAACAAATTGTGGGAAATTCTTCAAGAGACAGAATACCAGACCACCTGACCTGCCTCCTGAGAAATATCTATGCAGGTCAAGAAGAAACATTTAGAACGAGACATGGAACAACAGTCTAGTTCCAAATCAGGAAAGGAGTATGTCAAGGCTGTATGTTGTCACCCAGTTTATTTAATTTCTATGCAGAATACATCATGCAAAAGGGCTGGATGAAGTACAAGCTGGAATCAAGATTGCTGAGAGAAATATCAATAACCTCAGATACGCAAATGATACCACCCTTATGGCAGAAAGTGAAGAAGAAGTAAAGAGCCTTTTCATGAAAGTAAAAGAGGAGAGTAAAAAAGCTGGCTTAAGATCATGGTACCTGGTCCCATCACTTCATGGTAAATAGATGGGGAAACAATGGAAGCAGTGAGAAAATTTATTTTGGGGGATCCGAAATCACTGCAGATGGTGACTGCAGCCATGAAAGTAAAAGACTCTTGCTCCTTGGAAGAAAAGTTATGACCAACCTAGACAGCATATTAAAAAGCAGAGACATTACTCTACCAACAAATGTCTGTCTAGTCAAAGCTATGGTTTTTCCAGTGTCATGTATGGATGTGAGAGTTGGACTATAAAGAAAGCTGAGCACCGAAGAATTGATGCTTTTGAGCTGTATTGGATAAGAAGACTCTTGAGAGTCCCTTGGACTGCAAGGAGATCAAACCAGTCAATCCTAAAAGAAATCAGTCCTGGGTGTTCATTGGAAGGGGTAATGTTGAAGCTGAAACTCCAATACTTTGGCCACCTGATGCAAAGTACTGACTCTTTGGAAAAGTCTCTGATGCTGGGAAAGATTGAAGGCAGGAGGAGAAGGGGATGATAGAGGATGAGATGGTTGGATGGCATCATCAATGCGATGGACATGAGTTTGAGCAGGCTCTGGGAGTTGGTGATGGACAGGGAAGCCTGGTGTGCTGAAGTCCATGGGACTGTAAAGAGTCGGACACGACTGAGAGACTAAACTGAACTGTATCAGGATTCCCAACTGAGGTTCAGGGTTTGTGTAGCACTGTAGCATTTACTCTTGAAAAAAAATCCATGTATAAATGGGCCCCCCACCTTAGTTCAAAATAGTATTGTTCAAGGGCAAGTGTAAATGTATCTATTAAGTCCTCCATCATACACTCACATCATGCTCAAGCCCATCTATGCTGAAACCCACACTGGTGTGGAGAGTAATTTTTCTCACTTAATAACCCACTCCAGTGTTCTTGCCTGGAGAATCCCAGGAACAGGGAAGCCTGGTGGGCTGCCGTCTATGGGGTCGCATGGAGTCGGACACGATTGAAGCGACTTAGCAGCAGTAGCAGCAGCAGACAATTTATAAATTTTTAGTTATGAAACTACTGATGATATTAAATTAGGAATCAAAAATTGCCACCTCCTAATACATGAAGATCATCTTGTTCTATTTCACTGACTTGTAGAGACTGTGCAGGTGTGCTCTTATCCAGGACATCATTTGCCTACAGGCTGAGATCAAAATCTCTCTGGAAAAACTTCTATTCTTCTTTAATTGTGTTTTACCCTGGAGGGCACTGCCCTCTTGTACCTGATATACTACCATTACATAGTCAGCCTGTAGGTAAGGGCTTTTCATCTTCAGTTCTCCATCAAAATGCAAATTTCCCTCAAAGGACTCTGAAACAGACGTACTAAGAGGCTATTTAGTAAGAAGAATCCTAGGGAAGCTGGAACTCTCAGCTCAGGATTCTATTACCGTCTAAGAGTATTTTGATGCTGATTTGAAACCAAATTCTTTGGAGGCAACCAAAAAAAAGACAGTGTTCTCTAGGGTCAGGGCAAAGAGGAAAGGAATAGGACCTGGAGCAAAACAGATGCAGATCTGAAAGCTGATAATTGCATTCTGAATCAAATAGCATTAATGAGTCATCTGCCAGCTGAAAATATTCTTCTCATTCATGGTTGGAGAGAAGTGCAGTTTGGTGGAATAATAGAGGGCTTGAATTCAAAAGACCTGAACTTAAAGCACTAACTTTAAGAGCAGTGCAATTTAATGTGGAGCCAAGTCTTGAATATTCACCAGTGATGTGATTTTAGGCAAAACTACTTCTTAGTGAAATCTAGCAGGACCCTGTGAGGCCTTCCCAAGTACAAGTTCCTCTGCAGTTCCAGCTTCTTGCTTGGCCTTAAAGAGCTTTAAAGAGAAGATTCAAAAAATTACTAATTATAGAAGTGAGGGAATGCAGAAACAAAAGAAATGCAGTCAAGCAAGAAAAGAAATGACAGCTTAAACAACAGTTCATCCATAAAGCAGTCACAGGACCCCTGATTCCTTTCGAAGGGATATAGATAGCAATCTGACACATATCTCTGAGTTGTTCTGCAGAAATTAAGATCCTCCTCTGACCCCAAAATGTACAGGATAGAAACTACATGCTGACCACAAACATTTAGACCCTAGACTGGTTGGAACCAGGTTAAGATTAAGATCCCTGAAAACATCACCCTGTTATCTCATTAGAGCTCATCAGAAAAAGTGTCCACAAGCTCATCACACAGCATCCAGACCCTACCCTGAAAGCCACTGGGAGATGGTTTTTGAGCTTCTTCTTGTTTGTCACCCTGCAGAAGATGCTGTACTGTGCTTTACCACAACCCAGTATCAGCAGATGGGCTTTGCTGAACATTGAGGAAGCAGACCCAAGTTCAGCTGGATAACATCAGTCCTTCTACAATAAGGTATAGGGGACAATAAGGTTATTTCAAGGACTGAATCAAATGAAGTATGTAGCTGGCATTGGAAACAAATGTTACTACTACAACTACTATTACACCTAATATTAGTATTGTCTAACACATATGGAATTTGTACTACATGCTAGGCACTATTCTAAGCATTTTAATTTATTCATTTAATCTTCCCTCTCCTCCAACACGAAGGCAATGGCACCCCACTCCAGCACTCTTGCCTGGAAAATCCCATGGACGGAGGAGCCCGGTGGGCCGCAGTCCATGGGGTCGCTGAGTCGGACAAGACTCAGCAACTTCACTTTCACTTTTCACTTTCATGCATTGGAGAAGGAAATGGCAACCCACTCCAGTGTTCTTGCCTGGAGAATCCCAGGGACGGGGGAGCCTGGTGGGCTGCCGTCTCTGGGGTCACACAGAGTCGGACACGACTGAAGCGACTTAGCAGCAGCAGCTCCTCCAACACAATGAGACAGGGCTTTCCAAATCCTTATTTATCATTTTATTTATTTATTTATTTTTATTTTTAAATGTTATTTTATTTTTAAACTTTACATAATTGTATTAGTTTTGCCAAATATTATTTTAAGAAAGAAACAGAGATACTGACCACCTTGGTGAATATTTTACACTTGCTGAGTTGTAGAGTCAGGATTTGAATCCAGGCAATTCAACTCCAGACCTCAGACAGACACTTATACGCTGTATTGCTGGCCATGTTTTATCTTGTTATGTTGTTAATATTATAAAGCGTATGAGTAAGAGTGTCTGTGTGTATGTGTGTGTGTGTGTGCCATTTCCTTCTCCAGGGGATCTTCCTGACCCAGGGATCAAACTGGTGTCTCTTGCGGGCTCCTTCACTGACAAGTGGATCCTTCACAATGAGCCACTTGGGAAGCCCATTAGTGTTACTACTAAAGGCTATATTCTTGATGAATTTAAGGCTATTTTAACAATACTTCAATGCCTCAGTTTTCTTATAGCCATGCTAAGGATTATAGCAACAATCTGCATCATGGGTTTATTGCAAGCATAATTTTATTATTTTTTACTAAGATATAGTTGATTTACAACATTATATAATTTCTAGATGTACAACATAGTGATTCACAATTTTTAGAGATTATATCCAATTTATAAGTATTATAAAAATACTAGTTATATTCCCTGTGCTATACAGTTTATCTTTATAGGTAATTTCATTTTATTGTACAGGAGGCAGTGACTAAAATCATCCCTAAGAAAAATTCAAGAAGGCAAAGTGGTTGGCAGAGGAGGGTTTACAAATAGCTGATGAAAGAAGAGAAATGAACAAGACAGAAAGAGAGAGACAGGCCCAACTGAATTCAGAGTTCCAAAATATAGGAAGGAGAGATAAGAAGGCCTTCTTAAGTGAACAATGCAAAGAATTAGAGGAAAACAACAGAATGTGGAAGGCTGGAGATCTCTTCAAGAAAATGGAGATATCAAGAGAACATTTCATGCATAGATGGGCACAATAAAGGACATGGAAGCAGTATGGACCTAACAAAAGCAGAAGAGATTAAGAAGAGGTGGCAAGAATACACAGAAGAACTAGAAAGATCTTAATTATCTGGATAACCACAATGGTGCGGTCACTCACATAGAGCCAGACATCCTTCAGTGTGAAGTTAAGTGGGCCTTGGGAAGCATTACTACAAACAAAGCTAATGGAGGTGATGGAATTCCAGCTGAGCTATTTCAAATTCTAAATGATAAAGCCAATAAAGTGCTGTACTCAATATGTCAGCAAATTTGGAAAACTCAGGACTGAAAAGGTGGTCATAGGACTGGAAAAGGTCCATTTTCATTCCATTTCCAAAGAAGGGCAATGTCAAAAAAATGTTCGAACTACTGTACAATTGAGCTCATTTCACATACTAGCAAGTTTATTCTCAAAATCCTTCAAGCTAGGCTTTAGAAGTACATAAATCAAGAAATTCCAGGTATACAGCTGGGTTTAGAAAAGGCAGAGGAACCAGAGATCAGGTTGCCAACATTTGTTGGATAGTAGAAAAAGCAAGAGAATTCCAGAAAAACATCTACTTCTGCTTCACTGACTACATAAAGCCTTTGAAGATGTGGATCTCAACAAACTGGAAAATTCTTGAAAGAAATGGGAATCCAGACCACATTACCTGCCTCCTGAGAAGCTTGTATGCAGGTCAAGAAACAACATGAACTAGACACGGAAAAATGGACTGGTTCAAAATTGGGAAAGGTGTATGACAAGGCTGTATATTGTTACCCTACTTATTTAACTACTATACAAATATAGGAGTTTGTATATATATACACATATACAAACAAGTATATATACAGACTATATTAAGAAGAGGTGGCAAGAATACACAGAAGAACTGTACAAAAAAGATCTTCACGACCCAGATAATCATGATGATGTGATCACTCACCTAGAGCCAGACATCCTGGAATGTGAAGTCAAGCGGGCCTTAGAAAGCATCACTCCGAACAAAGCTAGTGGAGGTGATGGAATTCCAGTTGAGCTATTTCAAATCCTGAAAGATGATGCTATGAAAGGGCTGCACTCAATATGCCAGCAAATTTGGAAAACTCAGCAGTGGTCACAGGACTGGAAAAGGTCAGTTTTCATTCCAATCCCAAAGAAAGACAATGCCAAAGAATGCTCAAATTACCACACAATTGCACTCATCTAACATGCTAGTAAAGTAATGCTCAAAATTCTCCAAGCCAGGCTTCAGCAACACGTGAACCGTGAACTTCCTAATGTTCAAGCTGGTTTTAGACAAGGCAGAGGAACCAGAGATCAAATTGCCAACATCCACTGGATCATGGAAAAAACAAGAGAGTTCCAGAAAAACATCTATTTCTGCTTTATTGACTATGCCAAAGCCTTTGACTGTGTGAATCACAATCAACTGTGGAAAATTCTGAAAGAGATGGGCATACCAGACCACCTGACCTGCTTCTTGAGAAATCTGTATGCAGGTCAGGAAGCAACAGTTAGTACTGTACATGGAACAACAGACTGGTTCCAAATAGGAAAAGGAGTACGTCAAGGCTGTATATTGTCACCCTGCTTATTTAACTTCTATACAGAGTAGAGTACATCATGAGAAATGCTGGGCTGGAAGAAGCACAAGCTGGAATCAAGATTGCTGGGAGAAATATCAATAACCTCAGATATGCAGATGACACCACCCTTATGGCAGAAAGTGAAGAGGAATGAAAAAGCCTCTTGATGAAAGTGAAAGTGGAGAGTGACAAAGTTGGCTTAAAGCTCAGCATTCAGAAAATGAAGATCATGGCATCTGGTCCCATCACTTAATGGGAAATAGATGGGGAAACAGTGGAAACAGTGTCAGACTTTATTTTTTTGGGCTCCAAAATCACTGCAGATGGTGATTGCAGCCATGTAATTAAAAGACGCTTACTCCTTGGAAGGAAAGTTATGACCAACCTAGATAGCATATTGAAAAGCAGAGACATTACTTTGCCAACAAAGGTCTGTCCAGTCAAGGCTATGGTTTTTCCATTGGTCATGTATGGATGTGAGAGTTGGACTGTGAAGAAGGCTGAGCGCCGAAGAATTGATGCTTTTAAACTGTGATGTTGGAGAAGACTCTTGAGAGTCCCTTGGACTGCAAGGAGATCCAACAAGTCCATTCTGAAGGAGATCAGCCCTGGGATTTCTTCAGAAGGAATGATGCTAAAGCTGAAACTCCAGTACTTTGGCCACCTCATGTGAAGAGTTGACTCATTGGAAAAGACTGATGCTGGGAGGGATTGTGGGCAGGAGGAGAAGGGGATGACAGAGGATGAGATGGCTGGATGGCATCACTGACTCGATGGACCTGAGTCTGAGTGACCTCCGGGAGTTGGTGATGGACAGGGAGGCCTGGCGTGCTGCGATTCACGGGGTCGCAAAGAGTTGGACACGACTGAGTGACTGAACTGAACTGATATATACAAGTATATGTAGTTTGTATACATACTATACAAACTGTTATAAGTACCAGGCTTCCCTAGTGGCTCAGCTGGTAAAGAATCTGCCTGCAATGCAGGAGACACAAGTTCGATCCCTGGGTTGGGAAGATCCCCTGGAGAATAAAATGGCAACCCATTCCAGTATTCTTGCTTGGAGAATTCCATGGACATAAGAGTCAGGTAAGCTACAGTCCATGGGATTGAAAAGAGTGGGACAGGACTGTGCGAGTTTCACTTTTACTTTTCATACAAAGTACATCATACAAAATGCCAGGCTGGATGAATCACAAGCAGGAATCAAGACTGCTGGGAGAAATATTGACAACCTCATATATGCAGGTGATTCCACTCTCATGGGAGAAAGTGAAGAGGCAATAAGAGCCTCTTGATGAGGATGGAAAAAGAGTGAAAAGGCTGACTTGAAACTCAACGTTCAAAAAACTAACATCAAAATTAAGAAAAACGAAATAAACAAAAAAACTAAGATCACGGCAACCAGTCTCATCACTTCATGGAAAATAGACGGGATAAAGTGGAAGCAGCAACAGATTTTATTTTCTTGGGCTGCACAATCACTGTGGACAATGAAATTGCCAGGAAATTAAAAGACACTTGGCTCCTTGGAAGGAAAACTATAACAAATCTGCACAGCATATTAAAAAGCAGAGACATCACATGGCAAAAAAAGGTTCTTATAGTTAAAGCTACAGTTTTTCCAGCAGTCATGTACAGATGTGAGAATTGGATCATAAAGAAGGCTGAGCACCAAAGAATTATTGCTTTCGAAGTGTAATGCTGAAGAAGACTCTTGACATTTTCTTGGATTGCAAGGAGATCATATCAGTCAATCCTAAAGGAAATGAACCTTGAATATCCATTGGAAGGACTGATGTTGAAGCTCCAACACTTTGGCCACCTGATGCCAAGAGTTGACTCATGGGAAAAGACCTTGATAATGGGAAAAACTGAAGGCAAAAGGAGAAAGGGGAAGCAGAGGATGAGATGGTTAGAGAGCATCACTGACTCAATGGACATGAATTTAAGCAAACTTTGGGAAATAATGAAGGACAGAGGAGATTGGCACTCTGCAGTTCATGGGGTCACAAAGAGGCAGACACAACTTAGTGACTAAATAACAACAATCACTCTATCTTGTCCCTATCATCCTCTCCCCAATGGTACCACTGGTTTATTCTCTTTATGTGTGAAGACAATACTTCTCAAAGTTTAATGTGCACACCAATCACCTGTGAAAGTAGCTCAGTCATGTCCTACTCTTTGCAAAACCATGGACTATAGGCTTCTGGGCTCCCCTGTCCATAGAATTCTCCAGGCAAGAATACTAGAGTGGGTAGCCTATCCCTTCTCCAGAGGATCTTCCTGACACAGGAATTGAACTGGGGTCTCCTACATTGTAGGTGGATTATTTACCAGCTTAGCTACCAGAGAAGCCCCCATTCACCCGAGATCTTCTTAAAAAGCAGTTTTTAATTTGGTAGGTCTGGAGTAAGATATTAGAAATGTAGAAGTTTGTTAGGTAAGTTCTAGGTGATGTTGATGTTGCTGGTCCAGGGACCATACATTGAGTGGCGAGATCCAATGAAGCTCTTGGAGATTTATTCTGATTGCCCCTTGGCTATTTGTTGTGTGACAAGTTTCCTCTATCTTGGCAAGTGGGGATTGATAAACATCATTAGTGTATTACTGCAGAGTTCTACAGTTTGGGCCATTCAACTACCCAGTGACATTTCATACACTACTAAAACAAAAAGAATGGAATTTTGAGATGCTCTGCAAACAGTTTTAACTTCCTATCTGCCTTGAGAAATTGAGTATGACACTCCATTGTCACTTTCCTGTGAAAGAATAAAGGAGATATCATGAAGTACCTCCCAAATGAGAAAAATCATAATTGAATATTATCACTACCAGTTTACCTACGATACAAGAAATGAAGTGTTGCCACCTTGACCCTTGCAAATGTTAACTAGGTGTCAAAGAAAAAAAGATTCTACCTATAAACGAATCTTCTTGTTCCATCAGTTTCCTCTTCCCCCTAAAGGAAAGGATGAAGAACAGCTTTTCACTGTTCTTTTGAAACAACAGCAATACCATACTAGAAGAGAGAGGAGGATAATGTCTGATTCTTAATGTTACCTAGCGAGAAGATAAGTATCTTGGCCCCTCAAAACACACTTTTTACTGCTGCATGTCCCTTGGGGCCTTGAGTCTCTCATTTTTTGTCTTATTTAAAACAAATTTAAAAGCAAAGCAAATAAAAGTTTATTTCAGGCTCTCACAGCGAGAGGGGAGTTTTTCTTGATCTTTAGCTAATAATTTTTCTAAAATGATTCATAAAAGTTTTTATGAACCATAAAATACCAAATAAATGTCAGGACAATAATCATGGCTGCTTTAAGATTTCTTCATATAGCAGGAAAGAAATTTAAAAAAAAATCTAAACACAAGCACAATATTTAGAGAACTGTTCCCTCCTACCAGTTTTTAGAGGCGACAGAAGTTGTTGCAGTGATGAATATGTGACACTTTCCCTCAGTCCATCCTGGACAGTTATTTTAGCAAAGGAATAAAGACTGTATTTCGTCAGTCACTTTGAAATCTGCAGTCTCTACATTGGCCATCTGATTGCTTCAATTTTCATTTGTTCATTCTTCCCACAAATGTCTGGGAAGGTGTCAAGAAGGAGAAACTCGGTCATGGACATGTGGGAGGGTGTCACGAGAGACCAGCTTAACTCACTTCATGATTTTGCCCTCGTGCAAATGAATAAAGATGGAATTGATTTGAGAATGCTGCAAATGTTACTAATTTCCAAAAGAGGAGCATGGGATGATAATGGTAAATGTTATATTGTTAAAAGTTAAGCAGAATATAAAAGTTTGACATTATTTAGAGGAGAAAGTACTTTCATCTGATTTATAACTGGCTGGCAAATTAATGCAATATTAAAACAGCAACCTCATAATAATAAATAACATTGCAAAGTGCCTAACTAGACTAATATTCATGCTCAAAGGGGTGATTTTGCAGATAAAAACACATGATGTTAATGTTCAACCCTGACATTTGGAGAATAACTTCCAAATGGTGTGTGAGGCATGTCTTATCTTTAGATGAATGTGTGATTGGGAGGAGGGGCAGAAATGTCTCTCAAGTGTGAAAGTCAGAATCCTTTCCTGGTGTTTTATGCCAATACTCTGCAAATGAAACACTTTTTTTTAGCAATATATAAATTATAATATACACATATATATAATTTAGAAATAATAAGACATTGAGGATGGACAAAGAATCTCTTAAGAACATTAAAAATAAATTTGATATAAATGTTATTCTTATATTTTGAGATAAATAGATTAGAAAGAGGCAGAAGATTTAAGCTTCCTTAAAATAGAGAAATTTTATAATCAAGAATTTTATATTTGGCAAAATATTTGAGATTTCCATACAAATAGTTGAAAATTCCTTTGAAATGTTTGATGAATTCAGAAGACAGTTATTTAAAAATCCTTATTGTTTTTGTTGCTTATTTATGCATAGTGATCTGAACAAAACCACTGCATTAAAACGGTAACCCAGAAAACCAGGAAGAGTCCATATATTTTAAAAAATGTTCCATTAGCCTACAAGATACATTGTGAATGGAACAGACAAAACTAAGTGAGATACATTGCTGAATTCTCCCCTGGAAATCCAGAGGTGGTCACTGCCCCTCCTAAGCTTAGCAAAAGTGCTAAAATGTTTTTTATGTTGATGACTAAATTATACGGAAGCTCCCCAGTCTTTACCACTAGGACAATATATATATATACACATTTGAAAAGTACTGTCCGATTGGCTTCCCAGGTGGCGCTAGTGGTAAAGAACCCACCTGCCAATTCAGGAGATGTAAGAGACATGGTTTCCATCTGGGTGGGGAAGATCCCCTTGGGGAAGGCACGGCAACCTACTCCAGTATTCTTACCTGGAATATCCCATGGACAGAGGAGCCTGGTAGGTTAAAGTTCACAAGAGTCACAAAGAGTTGGACAAGACTGAAGCAATTTAGCACACATGCACACATGCATTCTCAGATTAACAACTAAAAATACAAATCATTCAAAGTTGAATTTCAAAAAGACTTCAGGATAAGTAATATTCGATGCAATCATATTCTGTATTCCAGCTGAAGCTTCAGTACTGTGGCCACCTGATGTGAAGAACTGACTCATTGGAAAAGACCCTGATGCTGGAAAAAATTGAAGGCAGGAGGAGAAGGGGATGACAAAGGATAAGATGGCTGGATGGCATTACTGACTCAATGGACATGAGTTTGACCAAACTCTGGCAGATGGTGAAGGACAGGAAAGGCTGGCGTGCTGCAGTCCTTGGGGTCACAAAGAGTCGGACACAACTCAGTGACTGAACAACTTACACTTAAAAGTTTGTTGTTTATCTGAAGTTTGTATTTACTGGGTATCCTGTGTTTTATCTGGCCATTTCAGGTTAGAGCTATTATCTAGAGAAAGGGGGGAAGGGAACACTACCATCTATGATAGTAACAGTAGTAGAAAAGGTAACAATTATCTACAAAGTGTTCCTCTGTCCTGTGTTCATTATCTCATTTAACTCTTCCCAGCAGTCCTCTGGGCTAGGTATTCTATAGAGGAAGAACCTAGCATAGAGCTGGGACATAATAACCACCAGTCATTATTTGTTTTTAATTTTAACATGAACATACCTCCTCCTCAAAGAGAAAATAAAGGTTCTCAGACTCCCAAGTTTATTTAGTTTGAAGGAAGGCAGGCTGGGATTTGAATCACTGCTTCTGAAGCCCACAGTCTTAGACTTTGTTTTACTGTCCTAGATGACATTTTACTCTGAACATTTTAACTGCACTAGCTGGCTGTAGTTTTGAAGTGACCATAATTTTTACTCTGTTAACTCATGTTAACATAACTGTGGTTGGTTGCAACAAGCTATGGTTCAGAAGCAAGAACATGGCACAGGTGTTTAGCACAAGAGCTTAGGGCCGTTGGAACTGATGCATTCACAAACATCAATAGGCTTTATAGCGGCAACTATGAACCTTGAAACGACGGTACTGAGGCAGTGAATGTCTGCAAAACACTAAAATCCAGGTCCTCTGATTCCTAGTAGTATCGAATACATCATCTTCATTTCTCTTTTTCCTTCTTATGTGTTGAATAATCTCATGCATAAATGTCATTTAATAATGTCCACAAATTTTCTCTTACTCAGCATATAAATGCACATGTGGGCAAAGACTGTCACTTGCCACATCAGTAAACAAAGGTGTTGCAGCCAACAAGCCATCAACCATTGCAGCTTTCCCCAACTGTGCACTATAAGGGGACTCAGGATGGAGAAAAACAGGATACTGGTCCTAGATGGTTAAGTGCATATAGAGGAAATTATTTTATTTGCATATTCCCATAAATAGAAAAACCCTAAATTGATTTAACCAGAGAAGTCCATTTTTTTTCTCTAATTAATAGTAATCCTTGATGTTCAACTGTCTGGTGTTTGTGTGTATGTGTTGACAAAATTCCTATATACTCTGGCTCCTCCCTTACCTCTTTGGAGTGGTCGCTCAGAGCTTCCCTGGTGGTTCAGTCGGTAAAGAGTCTGTCAGTAATGTGGCAGACCTGCGTTCAATCCCTGGGTTGGGAAGATCCTCTGGAGAAGGAAATGGCAAACCACTCCAGTATTCTTGCCTGGAGAATTCTATGGACAGAGGAGCCTGGTGGGCTACAGTCCATGGGGTCACAAAGAGTTGGACACAACTGAGTGACTAACTTTCACTTTCACTTTCCTCAGAGCATTCTAGAGACTGTGTCCCAGGCTTAAGTCATCAGAATGTCAACTTCAGTTCAGTTCACTTCAGTCACTCAGTCGTGTCCGACTCTTTGCGACCCCATAAATCGCAGCATGCCAGGCCTCCCTATCCATCACCAGCTCCTGGAGTTCACCCAGACTTACGTCCATCGAGTCAGTGATGCCATCTATCCATCTCACCCTCTGTTGTCCCCTTCTCCTCCTGCCCCCAATCCCTCCCAGCATCAGAGTCTTTTCCAATGAGTCAACTCTTCACATGAGGTGGCCAAAGTACTGGAGTTTCAGCTTTAGCATCATTCCTTCCAAAGAAATCCCAGGGCTGATCTCCTTCAGATTGGACTGGTTGGATCTCCTTGCAGTCCAAGGGACTCTCAGGAGTCTTCTCCAACACCACAATTCAAAAGCAGCAATTCTTCGGCACTCAGCCTTCTTCACAGTCCAACTCTCACATTCATATGTGACCACAGGAAAAACCATAGCCTTGACTAGACGGACCTTTGTTGGCAAAGTAATGTCTCTGCTTTTCAATATGCTATCTAGGTTGGTCATAACTTTCCTTCCAAGGAGTAAGCGTCTTTTACTTTCATGGCTGCAGTCACCATCTGCAGTGATTTTGGAGCCCAGAAAACTAAAGTCTGACACTGTTTCCACTGTTTCCCCATCTATTTCCCATGAAGTGATGGGACCAGATGCCATGATCTTTGTTTTATGAATGTTGAGCTTTAAGCCAACTTTGTCACTCTCCACTTTCACTTTCATCAAGAGGCTTTTTAGTCCCTCTTCACTTTCTGCCATAAGGGTGGTGTCATCTGCATATCTGAGGTTATTGATATTTCTCCCAGCAATCTTGATTCCAGTTTGTGTTTCTTCTAGTCCAGCGTTTCTCATGATGTACTCTGCATATAAGTTAAATAAGCAGGGTGACAATATACAGCCTTGACGTACTCCTTTTCCAACTTGGAACCAGTCTGTTGTTCCATGTCCAGTTCTAACTGTTGCTTCCTGACCTGCATATAGATTTCTCAAAAGGCAGATCAGGTGGTCTGGTATTCCCATCTCTTTCAGAATTTTCAACTTAATAAAACATAATTCTCAGCTTTTAGGTTGTACATTTTTTTCACTTGACACAAAAAGCAATGCTAATGTCCTCTATTGCACTCTTCAGTTAAATTATCCCTAAGGCTGTGATTAATTTGTTGGCAAATGCTTTTTTTAAAAATCTCCAATAACTATGAATTTTTCTTCATTTCCATTCTAGATAGTCCAATTTTAAAAATAATATTATTTTTGGAGAAACATTATTAATTCAATGTCTAGATAATAAGATTTCATAAATAATAACTCAGACACCAGGTTTTAATAACTAATGTCTTATATCATGAACCTGCCACAGCCATCAGATTTGTAGAGTAGCAAAAGTAAGTGAAAATAGATTGAAAATCATTCTGATAGCTTCAAGTCTCCACCTAGTTTTACCATTTAGCTAATAAAAGAGAAAGAAAAATAGCCTGACAGTTTAATTAATGACTTGTTAAAATATCAAGGGAAAAGTAGCCAGACTTATGAAACTAACAATTAAGATGAAAGTGAAAATTATCCAAAATTGATTTATAAATCTTATTTATCACTAATGTAATATTAGACTTTTTTTAGAGCAATAGGTGCTTCAAATGTTGTTGCAAATCATTCTCATAGTATCTCATTGTTGCCAACAACAGATGACTTTGGACAAGACATCAGTGAAATCTGACAGGGAATTTTCTTCCTCTGCTTTCTAAAACAGTGTAGATATGCTTTCATGAATCCCCCATGAAACAGTGATATGCATTTCCTGTCTACTGTAAAAGCAGAGGTGATGGTTATGGGTCTCAGGGACTTCATTTTTAAAAGATAATTCTATAGACCACAGGAACTTCTAAATGAATATATTTATGGCATGGTCAGAAAACAAAGAACTGTACATCTTTCTGGGATGCTTTGCTTAAGAATTTTCAACTTGATTTTTAGCATCAGGGGTGATTCTTCATGTATTACAAAACAATATACACTTGGCTGAGTCCCTTTGCAGTCCATCTGAAACTATTGCAACATTGTTAATCAGCTATACTCCAGTATAAAGTTAAAAGTTTTAAAAAAGGACAAAAATAAAGTAGAGGTACTGATTAAAAAAAAAACAGTATACTCTTAATTTTAAATCAATTTTAATTAAATCTTTTCAAAACTACTATAATATAGCTGCATATTCAAAACTATAATATAGCTGCATATTCAAAGTCTAGTCTCCTCAGGATGCAAAGGAATGAGCTACACTAATTTTTATTTTGTTCATCTTAGAATAATATAGAAGAAAGGTATTATTTTTGTCAATAATGTTTAATATTTAGACAGATAAAATGCTTTTTACTGATGATAGATTTTTCATTTCTTTCATTTGGCAAATGTTTACATTCCCTGGTCGCTCAGAGGTTAAAGTGTCTGCCTGCAATGCAGCAGACCTGGGTTCGATCCCTGGGTCGGGAAGATCCCCTGGAGAAGGAAATGGCAACCCACTCCAGTATTCTTGCCTGGAGAATCCCATGGACGGAGGAGCCTGATGGGCTATAGTTCACGGGGTCGCAAAGAGTCGAACATGACTGAGCAACTTCACTTTCAGACTTTCTTTACATACTATTTAATTGTGGTATAATGGAGAAGACTCTTAAGAGTCCCTTGGACTGCAGGGACATCAAACCAGTCAATCCTAAAGGAAATCAGTCCTGAATATTCACTGGAAGGACTGATGCTAAAGCTGAAGTTCCAATACGTTGGCCACCGGATGTGAAGAGCTGACTCATTGGAAAAGACCCTGATGCTGGGAAAGATTGAAGGCAGAAGGAGAAGGAGATGACGGAGAATGAGATGGTTGGATGGCATCACTGACTCGATGGACATGAGTTTGAACAAGCTCTGGGAGTTGGTGACGGACAGGGGGTCACAAAGAGTTGGACATGACTGAGAAACTGAACTGAATAAAAATTTATAGTTTTCCATGAATGATCATTATTGAAGAATATCTGATTATAGAAAAAGTCATCATTGTGAATGTACAGCAGAGTTTTTTAAATTTAGGGGGGTGGGGAAAGGGTATCGTATCACCCTCTCTAAATTTTGAGGGAAGCTCTGAGAAGAAAGTAGAGGTAGGAATCTATGACCTTACAAAAACTGTTTTATAGGTAATCACGACAAATTGCCAATGATACAAGTAGAATATTTTGTGTCCTTTTCATCTATTTCTTTTTTTTTTTTTTTTTCATCTATTTGTTATCTCAAATTTTCCTGCTCCCAATTTGAGGAGAAAACCAAAGTTTAAGATTGGACAATATGAGAGTCTCAGAGTTGAACTGGGGTTTTTGCAAATGTGTATTAGGAAATTCATATCAAACAGAAGACACATAAGGGAAACACGAGACATTCACAAATTCTAAATGACAATGAGAGTTGCCATTACATCCTAACTAAAAGGAAAAATAAAGACTCTCAGAACAATACTGGCATTGGCTCTCCACAAATTTGTTTAAAATCATAATTTACCACCATAGGTTTCAATATGATTTATTTCTACTTTATAAATGACTCATTATAAAAGGCAATAATAATTTACACTAAATTAAACCTTTATGGTCTAAATCTAGAGATTCTACTTGTAACAAAAAGAAAAGAACTAGAATGACCAGTTATCCTGACATAGAGTACATTCTCTGATGCAGTGTGACCCTGCTGCTCTTTTATGGATGAGTGTTTGTTCCTAAAGGAACGTTGCATCTTGAATGCCTTATACACATTTATTTGGTCCCAGTGGAAATTAAGCGGGTAGTGACAATGACTATTTACAAATGCTTGCTTTGCTTTACTTCTTAATAACAGGTATGTGCATGCACATGTGCTAAGTTGCTTCAGTCATGTCCAGCTCTTTGTCATACCATAGACTGTAGCCAATCAGGCTTCTGCTCTGTCTATGGGTTTCTCCAGGTAAGAATACTGCAGTGGGTTGCTGTGTCCTCCTCAATAACAGATAAACAAAACCTCCTAACTCAGAAACCTCTCTTCTCTCTTACTCCTTTGTTCTTCTCTTCACTTTCCCTCTTCACCTAAAAATACTGAATAACACTATTTTAGAAAGAATCTCCTTTCTCTAATCGTATAATAAGCACCTGTCCAAATTACCAGCCTCTTCCCCTTCTTTCATGAATTTTCTACAAATAGTTGCCTGGGAGAAATTTATACCTATACCAAGAAATTACCCACACAAATTGGAACACGCACACACAACTCTAATCAGTGTTAAAGAGTAAAAAATTATACCAAGGCTGAGCATGCCCATTTTGAGTGCTAGTTGCATTTCAAAGATGAACATTAGAAAATGACATATTATAATACATGGTAATCTATTCAAAACTTTGAATGAATGATGCTGTGGAACTAATAGATGTCAACCTTGGAATTTCATTTTTAATAGGTTGTATCTATGTGTGCATGCTTAGTTGCTCAGTTGTGTTTGACCCTTTGTGACCCCATGGACAGTAATCTGCCAAGCTCCCATGTCCATGGGATTCTCCAAGCAAGAATACCAGAGTGAGTAGACATTCCCTTCTCCAGGGGATCTTCCTGACTCAGGAACTGAATCCAGGTCTCCTGCATTGCAGGCAGATTCTTTACAATCTGAGCCACTAGGGAAGCCCACTCTCTGATTTATTAATTATTAAACCATCCTTATTAAGATGAAATAATAATTAAATTGATCATTTTTATAGGTCAAGCTTTGCTACATATTAAAAACACTGATTTTGAAAATCCTGTATTCCCTTGGTTAATTTACATATACTGTCTTAACTAGTTGTTTTAAGAGACTGAAATGTATCATTTTTGTCTACTATACTGCTTTAAGCTTTGTTTCAGTTGACAGTGTTGTGGGATTATAGAAATTTTCAAAGGATCCTAAAGAAGAGTAAACTTCAACTATCAACAAGACCTAAATCCTAGAGAAGATTTTTAATGTTATTAGTTATTAGCAAGAACATGGTGAAATAATTCAGCTATGCTTTACATGAAGACATCCCTTCATATAGCAGAATGTCATGTTTAGACCTGGAAGGATTTATTGTAATATATAGTAGCAAAATGGAAGAGGTTAGGGTCTTGATGTTAATTTGGGGAATTGCAAAAGTAACAACTTGGACAAGGATTGAAGTCTTTGGTATCAAATAAATTCACTGCAAAACTGAGAGAAATAGCAAAGCAGTGGGATGACAGAATATATGTTAGAAGGGGTGTGGTGGTGACTGTCAGTCCAGGTCTACCTTTTACTGGGTATATTCTTAGTCATCGCAAGCTCCACTTTCCACATGTATAAAGTCATTACTTATCATACATGGTAGTGAAATGGCATTATGAAAATCAACTGGCAGAGTGACAGGAACACAGATTTAATCAGTAATGATATGTATATGCTGAGTACTGAGCTATAGTCTTTAGATCCTGTGTGGAAAATATTGTTTGATTCATTACAGGGGACTGAAATCCAAAGTGGTTTATGTTAATCAAGATTAAATATAACAAAATGACAGTTGACAGAGATTAATTTAGTTTCAATTGTGTCCCCAAAGAGAACTCCAAAGGCCAGAAGGAATGACTTAGTAACATTTGTGGAAAGCACTCATAATCTTTAAACATCTGTGACCTAAATGTGAATTCCAAGTGTTAAGTGGTTACCACAAAACTGCTGACCTTTCAAGGTGGCTTTAATAGAAGTAAAGTGGTAAGTGCAAAGGTGATCACCCCCTGTACCCTATTCCTAATAAGATCTTGCTGAGAAGTTAGTGTTCTGGGAGCTGAAAAGACATATATAGAATATTGAGCTTAAAGACAATGACAGATTGATGCAAACCCTTAAAACTAGGCCATTTGTAAGATGACTGAACAATTTTAAGTGAAAAAAAAAAAAAAAAAAAACGATGGGAAAGTGATTAATCTTCACACATCTAACAGATTACCTCATGAAGAAAGCCTAGACTTGGTCTACGTTATCCCACAGTATTAACAGTGAAAGTGAAAATCTTAGTCGCTCAGTCATGTCCAACTGTTTGTGACCCCATGGACTATACCATAGGGCTCTCCTCTGTCCATGAGATTCTCCAGGCAAGAATACTGGAGTGGGTTACCATTCTCTTCTCCAATGGATCTTCCTAACCTGGGGACTGAACCCCGTCTTCTGCATTGCAGGCAGATTCTTTACCATCTGAACCACCAGAGAATAAATGGTCAGTCTTGGAATTTAGAAAGTATCTGATCCTTGGCTGGATGATCATATGACATAGATATCTTAGAAGTAATCAGATATATGATACCCCTTCCTCAGGCCACCTTCCTTGGTGGCTCAGATGGTAAAGAATCTGCCTGCATTGTAGGACAGCTGGGTTCAATCTGTGGGTTGGAAAGATCTCCTGGAGGAGGGCATGGCAACCCACTCCAGTATTCTTGCTTGGAGACTCCCCATGGACAGAGGAGCCGGGTGAGCTATATTCCATTGGGTTGCAAAGAGCTATTCACGAGTGAGCAACTTAACACAAAAGGCCACCTTTAAACTCTGTTTTGAAATTTCACGATACATTCTCAGTATAGAATTTCTTTTTTAATATTGCTTAGAACTTACTGGTCTTTTTGAATCTTTTGATTAGTGTCTTTCATCAGTTCTAGAATACCCTCAGGTATTACATTTTCAAATATCTTGTCTGCTTACATTTTCCTCTTCTTAAGTTCTGCTTAAATGTATATTAGATCTTCTCAATCTATAATCTCTCCTCTGTTTCACAACATCATTGCTATCTCTTCTCTGTGCTGTATTTAGGATACTTTACTCTGATTTTTCAGATCTATAATCTTATCTTCAGCTGGGTTTAATGTGCTGTTAAACTCTTCCATTGAAGATTATTTTGAGTACATTTCAGCCTCTTGCAATTACATGGTTAAAGTTATTGTAAGTTTTGATTAAATCAGTAATTTGTTTGACTTTTTTGAATTAACTTAAAATATGTTTGTGTGATTCCAGAATCTTCTATCTTGGAAATTACTTGTAGACTATTTTATATATAATGATATTTGACTCAGAAAATCATGTATAAAGTCAAGGTATTATAGCCACTTTAACTTAGGGTAGCAAATATCTAACTGAACATCTTTAAGACAATCATAGTTAAGAAATTGGAATTTTTCCAAAGCTTTATTCTATATTTTACATTCTTAAATGCAAATTTTTCTTCTTTTATCCTTAATCTGTATAAAAAGAAGTCCAGACATGTTTCTCATATATTTAGTTAGGATTATCCTAAAAAGATTTTAACAGTGTACCTAGTGTTTATTTAATGTTATTTTTAAAAATATTATGTTTTCATAGCAATTAGGCTTATAAAATATTGTATCTTTTATATATGCATCTTTGTTTATGAAGTAAAATATGCAGTGTTGCAATGCTGATTTTCTATGGTTTCCTAAGTCTTGAATGGTTAAAAAAAATGTAATTAAGTTCATGCCTGCAGCCAACTTTTTTACTTGAATAAAATGAAGCTGGTTTAAAAGTATTAAGCATTTTGAAACACCCAGAAGGGGCTGGTTTTCTTTTCATTTCTTCAGTGATGTGCAGGATGTTGCAGTTCAACCAGGCATATTAAAACATGCGATGTTAAACTGTGTAGATATTTCTGTGAATCTATTATAAACTTATTTCGACAAAAATCTTTCATAGTATCTGCATTTTTATAGAGACATTTAAATATTGCCACTTCCCAAATCAACAGCTACAGAATTGTGGGTTATATACATGTGATACAGATTTTTAAAGTATGGTAAAATCAGAGATAAAATAGTTCTAGAGAAGACACAATTCCCTGATGATTAGAAATGGACAGTCTCAAGAGTTGCTACAAAAAATTATCTAAAGAAATCCTATTGGACTATTTCCAGCTTTTGTAAGTCTTCCATCTCCTTTGGGGAAGTTATTTTGTAGGAATTAAAGTATTTATGATAAGCACTGAGAAATATAGTTTTGATATATGAAATAAAATTATGTACACAGCATTTGCTTATATTCTTTTCAGATTTTAAGTATGTTTACTGAAGAAGACCATTTCAATCCAAAGTTCCAAGAATCCAATTCAACATGGCTAAGGGATCACCTTGGCTGCAAACAAGGGTACAGATATTGCCATCAGGGCTTGGTCTCTCTCTAGTTATCTTTTATTCCCATTTCCTCTGGACCAACTGCTTGCAGGCAATCACTCTTCACATGGTAGGCCCCAGGCTTATAGTCTGGCAGAAAGGGAGAGCTGGCACCTCCCAGTAGTAACAACAAAGTCCCAGGTTGTGTACATCTGGATCAACCAAGATTGCTGGCTCTTGCTGAGCCAGTCACCATAGCTAATGGGATGGGAAACACTTAATAGCCAGACTTAGTTCATGAGCCCTCAACTCAACCACAAACTCATGAGACCTGTAGAGGCTGGAGTACCAGGAAGGTCAGCTCACTGGACTACAGGGAATGAGAGATGAAGAGGAAGATTTTCCCCATAGCAAAAATGTCTTGTGATTAGAAGATAAAATTGTCGTTATAAAAAGTTGTTGCTGAGCTGTGAAAGACAACAGGATTCTTGGCCTCTGGAGGAGAGGAATTCAATCCAAGGCCAGTGACAAGTCTTGATCACTCAGAGCTTTTGTATAATAAAGTTTTATTAAAGTATAAAAGAGATAGAGAAAGCTTCTGACATAGACACAAGAAGGGGGCAGAGAGTGCCCCTCTGACAGCCTTTAGCAGTATGTTATATACCTATTGGACTTCCCTGGTGGCTCAGACAGTAAAGTGTCTGCCTACAATGCAGGAGACCTAGGTTCAATTCCTGGGTTGGGAAGATCTCCTGGAGAAGGAAATGGCAACCCACTCCAGTATTCTTGCCTGGAAAATCTCATGGATGGAGAAGCCTGGTAGGCTACAGTCCATGGGGTCACAAAGAGTCTGACATGACTGAGCTACTTCACTTTCTTTATCAGCAAGCTGTTAATTCGAGAAAGGAGATATCTCAAAACTCAGAGTGGCACCAGGCCCCTCACCCACAACACACATTTTGAGATGAACACTCAACACTGGTACCAGGTGAGTCATCCAGGCAATAAAATGATTGACATGAACCTTGAAGAAAGGCAGTTTTCCAAGTAAATATATAGTTTCATTAACATAGATTAGGAGAACAATGTGTGAGTAAAACACACTGGTTTGTTGAGCCCTTATGGGTTCTGAGTCTTAAGCGAACTGACTTGAAGAAAGACAGAGTCTAGGGTAAATACATAGTTCATTAACACAGCTTAAGAAAACCATTTCCATTGGAAAAATGCATTGGTTAGCTCAAGGTTTGAGAAAAGTTAAGTTCAGGTGGAGCCAGGTGTCATCAAGGCAACACAAAATTTTAAGAGAAACCTCCTTTTAAATTTGTATAGAGAAGGGAAAAAATCTGACACTTGTACTTTGTTTCCTCCTACCACTTGACAGCTTGACACTTGCAGCCTGTTTCCTCCCTTTGGAGATTCCTAGCCTTCCTGCCTGTTACCCTCTCAATTAGGTAGGCAAATACTGCAGAAATCTAACCTAACATCTAATATAAAGTGATATAGGCGTGTGCACCAAACAAATCCTTTAAAAACAAAAAGGCCTATTTGTCTATTTTGGAGCATTCAATCACCTGATGATCTGTAGATTTTCATTCTCATGGCTCCAGCTTGACCAAATCTGCTAGCTTCATGGTTACAGAGTTTAGAAAAGACTAGAACAAAAGAAATTTAGTTAAAATATGCCCTTTAATGGTCACAGTCAAACATTTTGAAAATTCTGTGGAATATAAAGACACTTGGTTGCAAACTATATAAAGAATTTCTTAAGGTAGTATGATTGATGGGAGATTTTTTAAAATTTATTACTTCCTGTTAAAGGAAGTCACTTAGTAAAACACTTAGTAAACCCAGCCAGTAGTTCATGAAAGTTTTAAACAATAAACATTATATAAGATTCTAATTACAAACTTAGGAGGATTTTCAGATTTTAATTCCCAAAGGTTAGGGTGTCAAAACTGTTATAAGCAATAACAAATTAAGATTCTAGTGCTGATTCTTAGTTGCCCTATAACAACTGTCAATCTCTAGTCATTCAGAAACTGGGAATAATATTTATGTTCATAACTATCTGAAGATTAAATGAGAAAATAGGTATTAAAATGTCTGGTATAATACATAGGACACATTCCAAGACATGTAATAATTCAAACAGAATAGGAAACTAATATTTCTCATTCATCTAATAGCCCAAGATGATATAGCTGGCTGGCAAAGGTGGTTCTCCTACTCAATCCCAGAGGCAACCAAATTCCTTCAGTTTTGCAGCACTGCGACCCTTATGGCCCCATCTTGTGCAACCAGCTACTACAAGAGGAAAGGGGAAAAAAAATCACAACAGCTTCTTTACAGCACACAGATGGAACACATGACTTTTGTTCACCATTCATCAAATGCCACGCCAATCCACTCAACTCAAATGGTGTAAGAGCATGTGGTTTAGTTATTTCCCATGTATTGATAGATGAGGAAAATGGTGCTTGCTTTTTCACCAAAGTTGCCATGTGAACATAAATTTAATGACTGGGTTTCCCTGATGTGCGCTGAAAAATTTGTCAAACTCAAGCTAAGAGACTCATTTACTAATGGCCATGAGCAAGAGAAGTCTTCCCTGGTGACTCAGATGGTAAAGAATCTATTTGGAATTCAGGACACCTGGATTCAATCCCTGGGTTGGGAAGGTCCCCTGGAGAAGGGAATGGCAATCCACTCCAGTAATTTTGCTGTGGACAGAGGAGTCTGACAGGCTAGAGTCCACAGGGTTGCAAAGATTCAGACATGACTGAGTGACTACATTTTTTTTTTTTCATGAACAAGAGAGTAGTTCCTTCTGAACCATGAACTTTACTCTTGATATGATATAGCTATAACTATATCTCTCCTAGTTGATGGAGAGATCAGTCCATATATAGACAGAAATTGGTCCCTACCAAATAAAATATCCCATTTGCAAATTTGGCCACTATGATATATTTCAGCATGGGCTTCCCTGGTGGCTCAGATGGTAAAGAATCTGACTGCAATGCAAAGACCCGGGTTTGATCCCTGTGTCAAGAAAATCCCCTGGAGAAGGGATGGCTACCCACTCCAATATTCTTGCCTGGAGAAATTCATGGATGGAGAATCCTGGTGGGGTCGCAAAGAGTTGGACTGACTTTCACTTTTTCACATGTTTCAGCATAGAATTGAATTAAAAAGGTAAAAATTTCAAAAATAAATCATTTAGAAAATAATTTTCTTTGAACTTTAAAATTCTAAAAGTTTCTAGGCCTACGGTATTTTTTTTTATTACAAATCAATTTTTTAAACTTGAGAATTTTCTTTTGCTAATTTGTAAATAATTTTGTTTTTTAAAAATGGATCAATTTATACATTTGAGCCTCATAGTAGATTTTGTCATTGGAAGGACTTAAAGTCTCACAAACATCAGTATTTGCAGAGGCCATTGATTTATTCACATGTCTATCTATTCAATTCCACTTCCCTACCAGTGAGGGCCATTGGTATTTCCCTGCCACATATCTGCCTGGAATGCAGAGACTCACTTTTAACATGCCAGCACAAACTATGATACTATCTTGCCTGGAGAATTCCATGGACAGAGAAACCTGGTGGGCTACAGTCCATGGGATCACAAAGAGTAGGATATGACTGAGCAACTAACATTCTCACCTGGAATCTTATAGAGTCATTAGCTCACAAGACAGAATCAAAGCCTCCTGAACTGAAGCCACAGTAATTCCCAAGTCATGCTGGGAATTATCTTTTAAAGAAATCACATAAGATATTCAGTTCCTAAGAGTCCCACACTCTTGTATAGAGTCTTTTACTCTACAATAAGGGGAAAAAAAGGTAGATCTGGCTGCCAATGAAGTAAAATTAATGTACACATCAATGGTTTTATGCATAAAGGAGATTCTGATATTCTCTTGTAAAAGCAAGTTAACAGCCGTGGCCTTTGTTATAATGCAATTTGCACCCACCCAGAACAAGTCACCAGATGAGAATGTGACCCTTGGTCAGAAGAGCACAACTGAGCTTACTGTTAATTTGAACAGACACCATAGCATAAAACAAAGACTCTGAGACCGAAACCTTGTCAGTTGGAATGTAAATGAATCCTGCTGACAGAAAACTAACTCTTTTTTCTGCATCTAGAAGCTGGAATGGTCACAGGAGGCCCTGTGAATGGCTGCCTGTCAAAGCTCGCAGAGAGTTTGCAGGGCTTCCCCACATAGTTAATGGGGCCATGAGAAGAGGAGAGGGTGGCAATGAACAAAACGATACACTGGCAACAGTGTGCCTTGTGAGCCGTGCGGTTTGGAAGACCCTAGGAGACTAGCAACATGTTCAGGTTCCTGGCCGTTTTATTTTCCCTACACTCTTAAGTATGTGAGTTTGCAAGGAGTTTCTAAATGTGAGGCAGCACAAGGATGAGTAAATGAAAATTGATGCCTTTTGCCTGTTAACAGAGTGATGGCTCAATTAGCTATTTGCTGGCTTCCAGCATAGCTGTGACGAAGCACTTTCCAGCATCATTTAAAGTCACTGTCACCTCGATAACACTGCCCTGGAGTTTCGGTTCTCACTGACTTCACAATTATGCCTCTTAGGCTCTGGGACTTACTTAACGCTTTGCGGTAACTGAGAAAACAGTTCCTGCCAGGTGATGTAGGGAAGGCAGCTATCCAGAGAAACTGAAGTCAGTAGCTGGATGGGACCAGAGTCCCTAACACACAAGGACACACCAGCCAGAGGTCCTGGGATAAGGAGACACTGGGCAGCAGGCTGGGGTATAGCAAGTTGTCTGATGTAGGAATACTTTCCTAACTAGCCAGGCTTTTGCATAGAAAAAGTTACCTGAAACACATGAGAAGATTTTTGTAATATTTTGTAGTTTGGGGGCTTCCCAGTTGGTGCAGTGGTAAAAAAAATCTGCCTGCCAATGCAGGAGATATGGGTTTGATCCCTGGGTTAGGAAGATCCCCTGAAAGAGGAAACGGCAGCCCACTCTGGTACTCTTGTCTGGACAATTCCATGGACAGAGGAGACTGGTGGAATACAGACCACAGGGTCACAAAGAGTTAGACACAACTGAGCAAGCGCACGTGCACACACGCACACACACATACTTTTAAAACAGACAAACATTGCTATCTCAAAATTTATGTTTATACCTAGTTGCTGTTAAAAAAAAATGTGCATTTTTTCCCTTAGGACTTGAGAACAATGAGATCAATCCACTCTTTGTGCACTTTCACAAATCTAGTTTCTTCACCCCTCTTCCTCACACACACAGTTAGCAAAATTTCATCAGTAATTTCTGCCTCGTCTCTTCCTTTATAATAGAGTAATTGTTCATGGGATATTCTACTACCTGTCCAAACATGCCTTTACTTCTAATGACACCAGAACCTCATGTTATGCCTGATGCACCAGCTCTCACTCCTGAACAATTTTTCTCCATTGGTTCCAAGCATGCTTAGAAGAAGGGCTTCCCAGGTGGCTCAGTGGTAAAGGAATCCGCCTCTAATGTAGTAGACTCAGGTTTGAACCCTGGAGGATGAAATGGCAACCCACTCCAGCATACTTGCCTGGAAAAATCCCAAGGACAGAGGAGCTTGGCAGAGTACAGTCCATGGGGTCTCAAAGAGTTGGCCATGAATGAGGGCCTGAGCATGCATGTGTGCTTGGAAGAAACACACTGTTTTGTTTTTTTTTTTTTTGGCTGTTATTAATAATAACTGTAGAGTGAATTAATCTCACTTCTTACTGATCAGTCAGGGCAATTCCAGATCAGGTTAGAACACAAACTGACACTGTGGACAGAGAAACATGGTAGAACCTGAAATCCAGGGAACAAGGAAAGCAGTGAGCAGGGGTCTTAAAAACTAATGGCACCCTAAATCCTAATTGCATTTACTCTATAAATTGGCAAAGAATGGGCTCCGTCTCAGCTTTATATCATCAGCAAGTGAAATCAGGAGAGACAATTATAAAAGCCAATAGTCTGAACCTACATATATGACATGTCATGTATTATACATGACATACATAAACACATGAGAATGGAAATGTTTTGTAATACACAGTATTGCAATGTTTCTAGAGAAGCGTATCAAGTGTCCAGGGGAACATTTTGACGGAGTTACTGCTCTGCTCAGTGCCTTTCAGCCCAACTGTTCAGTAAGTTTTCTTGGCTAGAACTTAACTAACACACACAAAATTAATGACTTATGCTTCTGAATATAGCTGTAACTGCACACTTTTCCTGATATTTTTCTTAGACTTTTAAAAATAGGTCTCTGCCTTTTAGATCTTACAATCAGTGGTAGGCCATAACTTGGACAGCAGTACTTTACTTTTTTCATAATTGACAGTGTCCATATGTTGTAGCTTGGAAGAAAAGGCTTGGTTGATTGATGGTGAATGTACTTTGAGTCGAAGCTCAGCTTATGCATGAATTTACTTTGAGTCGAAGCTCAGCTTATGCATGAATTTGGGGCAAGTGAGCCTCACGTTTCTCATGTGTGAAATGGAGATGAATGCTATCAGATTCTTAGGGTTATTATAAGACATTTAATATGCACATTGATAAGATATAAAACTTCTATTCTTATTATCCATTTGCTTTGACCAGTCTGGCATTTCCCACTGTTGTCCTCAAGTGGCATAGGCCTAAAATGATTTTGTGCTACTCTGACATCTGACACCAGGAGAACCTCAAATGCTTTAGTGCAAGTTCTTCTCATCACTCTGCTTCATGATGAAATCAATGTCCTTATAAAAAAAAAAATCAAACAGAAGAATAGGAAACTGGCATCTACTGTGCATCCAACAAATACCATGTGTTGTCCTAGTGAGCTCAGTTTTTCTGTTGGATAAACAAGATTAGAGAAGGCAGACTATGCAAAAATTATATACATATTAATGGCAGAATGAAAATTCAAATCTAGTCTGTTTGACATGTCATCCCATGATCTTTCCACTACAGCAAAATATGTGGAAGCAGCAATAAAACAGAAACATAAAGAATAATTTAATTCCAAGCAGGGCTCCAGATCCTGTTAAACTATTTCCCATGATTTATGTGAGTTTGTTTAGTCACTAAGTCAGGTGTCATGTCCGACTCTTTTGTGACCCCATGGTTCCTCTTTTGCCTGCTAGGTTCCTCTGTCCATGGGATTTTCCAGACAAGAATACTGGAGTGGGTTGTCATTTCCTTTTCCATTTATGGAGATTTATGTTGGAGGGGTGGCTAATTTTGCTGAACCCTGGTAATTACATGGATAAGGGCAGAAAGGCAAGGGAAAACGTAGAATGAAGAATCCATGAGGGCAGCGACTGTAACTGTCGCAGTCAACGTTGTATGTCCCAGTCCTGGGACCTCCTAGGCCTTCAGCAAAAAGTAAAGGAAACATGTTTTCATTTAGGCTTCTAAACCTTCATCATTGTGGATAGTCACCCAGTTGTGTCGGACTCTTTGTGACCCCATGGACTATAACCCGCCAGGCTCCTCTGTCCATGGGATTCTCCAGGCAAGAGTACTGGAGTGGGTTGCCATTTCCTTCTCCAGGGAATCTTCCCAACCTGGGTCACTTGAATTACAAGAGAATTCTTTGACTTTCTGAGCCACCAGGGAAGCCCTCTTAAACCCTGGGGCTACTGAAAGGAAGATGACATAGATTCAGGCTGGGGCACTGCCTGTATCTTCCATTCACTCATTTAATATTTGTAGTACTGGGCATATATAGATAAAACTGCAGATAAGATATAGTTTTCTGCCTCCCAGAGTATAACTGTAAAATAAAATAAAACTGATAAGCTATTTTTAATCACCTATAATACGCAAAGCCCATTATAAGGGATATGACATAAATAAGGACACTATGCCATTCAAGTTAGTTTTGGGCAAGTGTGTTAAGTAGAAGAGAGTTGGGATCAGAGAATTACGGTCTTCAAAACTGTAAGAAACCTTAGGGATGATCTTGTCAGTTTTGTGCTTCCTGATAACTCAGTATAAAAGCCAAACTCCTTCACATATGAGATGGGACCCTTAAATTCTTCCCCAGCTCACCTCTCTGACTGCATCTCCACCGCTGTTCTCTCCCACTTCAGGATCTAGACTAGCCCAAGAGTATCCTATCCTCATTTCTCTGAGCCTCTGCGCCCTTCTCACAGTCTGCTATGATCATCTCTCTCTGCATGCCTCTTCCTCGGGTGACCTCTGATGATCCAGCTGTACTTCCATTTGCCATCTTTGGAGTCAGGGTCCCTCTCTGAGCACACACAGCCCTCTGGGAACTCCTCTGTCAAAGCACTGGATGCCCAGTGTGGCCACGGTCTCTCCCCTCGGACAGCAGTGCCCTGAGAACAGGGCCCCAGGTGCTGCCATCCTCAGAGCCTTGGGGCTTGGCTCAGGGCCTGGAATAGACTCTGGAGACATAAGCTCGGTTTTTCCAAAAGCAGGTCTTATAACCAAGATGTGAGGAAGGCAAGTCCCAAAAGCTGAGTAAAAGTTGATAGGGAAGATAGGATTGGGGATTCAAATAGAATAAGAAATCAGGAAAGCTGAAGGTATGAACAGACCCTGCTGGTGGGCCAGTTTGGCAGGAGGAGAGTTTAATGGAGGCCAGATTTAAAAGGCAGATGTGTTAGATTTTAATACACAGAGGAACACAAGCATCTTCCTTTGAAGGAATTTGATCTCATTTACCTTTTTTTTATACTCCTGGACACTTCCATGCAGTCCAAAATAGTCTAGAATTTACTGGAAGACTTATGGTAAGGATATGATCTTACTAATCAGATATAAATCAATTTAATAACCAGTAACTTAGAGGAAGAGACAGAGTACAGAAGTCCATAAGCTTCATACTTAGCAGGACAGTAAATATAACCATGGAAAGCTTCAGGACACGGTCTCCAGAGCAATAGTTTGATTATATGCCAAATAAGATGTCAAAGCAAAAAGTAATTATCTAAATGCAGCTTAGACATCCTCAGAGAATGGTGCTTATAAACTGTTAGTGCCTTCAATTATAGTAAGACAGTCAAAGATGAATGTTTTAACTCTATCATTTACAGGGATATGAATTTCAATGTTTACAGGGATATGAATTTCAATGAACTGACAAACATTTTGGCCAGAATCCTCACTCTTATTACAGAACTTGCTATTCTCTTCAGTCAATAATATGGCTTTAATGGTTTTAAAGTACTACCTAGTGACTTTTCTGGAAAAATCTGGAGATAATCTTCTGCTGAGAGTACAGAGGTATGCTGATCACGTCATACATATGTGAAATGTACAGAAATTGGCCATTAATTACGTCAGTTACAGTGTATGGGATGTGCTGTTTCGCACATTCCCTGTCCATGATATCTGAAGTAGCTCCTTGAGTTGTTTTCTTTAAAAAGCCCCAAAGCCACAAAGCTATTAATTATAAACCATCCTGTGACATGCACAGTGGTCATGGTGAGGATAAGTAAACATTTAGTTGAAAAAACGTTTTTAAAAAGCAGCAAGCATTCTACATAAATATATTTAAGGATATTATGTGAAACCGTATTCTAGTATTTGGTCTGTTTTTCAGAAAAGACAAAGTTAACAATGAATGCTGTCATGAATACACTACTTTAGCTGAATTTACCAACTTGAATGTATCTAATGCATATTTCTAGAAGCTGAGTAAGACTCTGTATGGATAGTTTTGGTTTAATTTGTTGTCTGGCAGTGGAAATCTTATTTCACTGTATGCCTCACTCGACACACAGAAGGCAAATTTTTTATAACATATTAATTAAAGGCTATAATATGTGATGCTTTCTAGTGAGTAGACTCTGAAGTGAGAAGGTACAAGATATGGTTATTAGGAGTTTCTTAATGACTTCTTTTCAGCTGGAGTCACTCTCACCATGTACCTCAGGATGGAAGGAATCACTCTGCCCTTTCGCTGTCTGCTGATGATCCCTCAAGATCCTGACTCTAAAATGGCATGCCTATTGTTGAGTGAGTTATAGACTTTTTTTTTTTTTAATTAAAGGGGGTGGAGTGGCTTTATTAAGATGTAATATCCACAAATATCTTTATCTAATTTGGATAAGAAAATAGGATTTTAATGGATATTTATTATCTGAAAAAAAAAAATCAGTAAAACTGGAATTGCAAAGAATGGCAAGAAGAATAAATCAGAAGGAACAAGGTTTAGAGCTTGCTTCTGGCTTTGTCTCTGCCACTAAGTTTTGTGTCGCCCAGAGGTTACAATAAAATGTCACCAAAGTTCAAGTAGGATTGGAAATGACTGAGGCAGGCTTGGTAGGGGAAGGCTGTGAAAAATCTGGTATTATAAGATAATATGATTCTCCAAGATAATCCAGAAATACAGATTGATGTGAAAGCTCTTGATTTTTGAACAGTAAAGCCAAATTTAACTAATAATAAAATGCATTGAAGGCAAAATAAACTTACCTGCAGGCTGCATTTTGCCCACAGGCCTCCAAGGATGGGACATCTGTAAGGCTCATTTCTTGACTATTAAAGAGGAAACTGAAGTAGATGATCATTAAATGCCTTTAAGCTCTAAGATTTTCCCTCTTGGGGCAGTGGAAATTCTCAAACTTGGTTCTCTCTCTTCTCCTAACCAACATCCCTATTGGCCTTCTTCTGTTCAGTCTTTTATTTAAATTCATTCCATATACAGCCTTCTCACCTGTACTTACAGTATGGAAGACTACATAATGAGAACAAAAAAAAAATGAAGACAAAATCAGAAGATGAAAGCAAGGTTTAACTTAGAATCTACACACAGGTTTAGCATGCATAATATAAGGACATCCATGAAATGTGCACAGGACCTCAAGAATTCCTACAGTTGACAATGTAAATGGCTGTTTCCACTCCAGAGTATTGTTATAGTGCTCAGAGTTCTTTGAAAAAGACATAAATGTCTTGTTTGTCATTTAAAACAAGAATATCATGACTCTCTCAAAGTCTCTGTGCAGCATGGAGAATTTAATGTAATTTCTATACTTATTTTTTCAAGAAAAGCCAGTAATAGACTTTATGTAAAAGCTCATGATTTTGAATGTTGAAAACTAAATTGAACTAAAGATAAATGAAAGTAAAAATATAGCACATAAAGGTCATTGCCTTTTTCTGGAAAAGAAAACTTTAATTTTATGTCCTGATTTTCACTACTTTGTAGAAAGTTGAACCAAGAGAAAACCCATGGAATATGACTACAGCAGCTCTATTAAAAGCTGCTGGTTCTTTCTGCAGGTTTGAAAAGTGAAAGTTAAAGTCACTCAGTCGTGTCTGACTCTTTGCTATCCCATGGACTACGCAGTCCATGGAATTCTCCAGGCCAGAATACTGAAGTGGGTTTCCCTTCTCCAGGAGATCTTCCCAATCCAGGGATCATACCCACGTTTCCTGCATTGCAGGCAGATTCTTTACCAGCTGAGCCATAAGGAAAGCCCAAGAATATTGGGGTGGGTATCCTATCCCTTGTCCAACGCATCTTCTCAACCCAGGAATTGAACCAGTGTCTTCTGCATTGCAGGTGGATTCTTTACCAACTGAGCTATCAGAGAAGCCCTTCTGTAGGTTTTATATTAAAAACTGATGGAGCAATGCTCTTCAACATTAGCCTACTAAGTTGTCTTCTGTTTGTTCTGCATGTGAAGCTAGTGTTATCTTTGAAAAACAAGTCTGTTCAGATGACTTCTCTACTCAGAACCCTCCCATCACTTCTCAAGACACTTGCAAAGCAGTTCTAAACTTTTTCTACAGCCTGTCAAAGTGAAAGTGCTAGTTGCTCAAGTCATTCCCAACTCTGTGAACCAATAGACTGTAGCCTGCCAGGCTCCTCTGTCCAAGGAATTCTCCAGGCAAGAATACTGGAGTGGGTTGCCATTCCCTTCTCCATGGGATCTTCCCAACCCAGGGATTGAATCCAGGTCTCCTGCATGGCAGGCAGATTCTTTACTATCTGAGCCACCGCCTGTGAGGTGGTGTTTCAATAGCCACAGATACTTTGCTCCTCATCTTATGAAAAGGCAGAGTCTCCTTCCCCACTCCCTGAATCTGGGCTGGCCTGGGGGCTTCCTTTGATCTTTAGAATGTGTCAGAAAGGACTCTGAACAAGCTCTGAACCTGGATCTAGAGGTCTAAAGCTCCCACTCTCACCTCCTTGGAACACTTATGCCACCATGTGAAGAAGGCTAAAGTGGAAAACCATGTTTCCTAAGGACATCCTAGACCATAAGCTCCAACAGAGCTGTCAGATGACTTCAGCTTTTGAGGGAGCCCAGGCAAGAGCAGAAGAATTGCCCAGTGAACCCACCGAAGTCTGAGAAATACTGATTGCTGTGTTAAACCGCCTGGTTTTAGTGTGTGTGCTCTGCAGTAAAAGATAATATAGTTCTACAAGGTCCTGGATGATCTGACCACTGGGTCCTGGATGATCTGACCTCCTCTCTATTTCAGCCACTCCGGCCTCCTTGATATTTTCTGACCTATCAAACATTTTCTGCTCCTCCTTATACCTGAAGTGCTTTTCCTCCCAGTATGCACAAAACTCCTTCATTCACTAAAGTCTCCTCACTAACCGATGTCAAAGGGCAATCATCTCCCTCCCTCTCACTCTTTAGCTTCTTCTCCTGCTTCTTTATTACTCTTAGCTCATATGTACTGTAATCTTGGGTTTCCCAGGTGGCTCTTTGGTAAAGAATCTGCTTGCAAGCAGGAGACATGGGTTCGATCCCTGAGTCAGGGAGATCCCCTGGAGAAGGAAATGGCAACCCACTCCAGTATTCTTGCCTGGAGAATCCCACAGACAGAGGAGCTTTGCAGAGTGCAGTGCATGGAGGCACAAAAGAGTTGGACACAACTTAGCAACTAAACAACAACAAATATAATCTTAGCTAGCAATATGTTTGTATTTTTCTCTTAACCTGAATGCAAACTCCAAGAAAATAAACATTTTTATTTTGTTTACTAGTATATCCCCACCACCTAGAACATAACAGGTTCTAGGACATAACAGTATCTGGAACATATCAGGTGTTCAATTAAAAGTGTGTTGGATGCATTGTTTTTCGATTCCTAGAGATTATTCCATGAGGTTTCAAAGTAGGAAATTTGCACCTCAGATATATGTTTCAGCCAACGTGTAATACAGTGCAGGCACTGAGAGAGAATCTCAAAAAAAAAAAAAAAAGAACCTAAAACCCCTGAAAGAGAACAGTTAGCGTGCATGTGCTCAAGTTTTTCTGGAACATAGGAATTAGGGTTGCCTCTGTGTAGTAAGTTGCAGATCTTATATTTATACTGATAATTTTTTATGCTATTCAGTTTCTTTCTGGGATTCTTTTCCTAAAACATTTCTGTTTTTTTTTTTTTTCTTTCTGACCCTTAAACAGAATTGTGTAACTTCAATCATTATAGCACCCCAGGATACACCACAATTTATTTTCAACTTTATACCATTCCCTTTCATCCCACCCCTTAATTTAGGTCTAAGACATTAGATTTGAGGGTATCTACTTTGTAACTGTCTTTTTTCAGTTAGATTTCACCTTTAAAGCAGTTTGGGATTGACAGCAAAATTGAGTGGAAGGTACAGAGACTTCCCATATACCCTGTGCCCACAACACATCCATAGCCTCCCCTACTGCCAACATTCCTCTCAGAGTGGTACATTTGTGACACCTCATGAACCTATCAGAGAAGGCAATGGCACCCCACTCCAGTACTCTTGCCTGGAAAATCCCATGGATGGAGGAGCCTGGTAGGCTGCAGTCCATGAGGTCGCTAAGAGTCGGACACGACTGAGCAACTTCATTTTCTCTTTTCACTTTCATGCATTGGAGAAGGAAATGGCAACCCACTCCAGTGTTCTTGCCTGGAGAATCCCAGGGACGGGGGAGCCTGGTGGGCTGCTGTCTATGGGGTCGCACAGAGTCGGACACAACTGAGCGACTTAGCAGCAGCAGCAGCAGTAGCAGCATGAACCTATACTGACACATCATTATTACCCAAAGCTCATAGTTTAAGGTTCACTTTTGCTAGTGTGCATTCTATGTTTTGAACAAATATGTAACATGCATCCACCATTATAGTATCATTATTAGTTACACTGCCTAAAAATCCTGTGTTTCACCTATTTACTCTTCCCTACCCCCTGGAGCTCTCTCTCGATTGAAATAATTTGGATGTTAGTGAGCCCTAGGGGAAGGTCTTATTCACAGGGGACGTATCACACAGGCCAAGGAGATCATATAAGAAAACGTCACCTGATATCCCTAGTGCTCACTGCACAAAGGTGCAGTCAACATTACACACCAGCTGCACATTGTAAGTTGCCGAATATTGGCAAGTCAGTTCTCATAGGCTACAATCCATTCTTACACAAACCAGAAATCTGAGTGCCATGCTGAACTCTTTCCTTTTTGTTTTTTGTTTTGGTTTCCTCCTCATCTACTCAGCAAATCCAGATGATTTAGTTTTCTAAACAAGTCTTGCAATCCCTGCCCTCACTTTCCTTCAGTTCACCCACATGACTATAGCCTAGATGCTCATTGTCTCTTGTCTGAACTGTCATAATAGCGTCTTACTGATATTCTTCCCTTCAGCCTTGCCCCAAATCTAGTCCATTAATGGACAGACTGAGCATTCTATCAGAAGATGGAAAAACTAGAGAGGAAAGGATTTAGCTATTCTTCCCAATATAATTTTTCAAAAATCTGAAGATGTTCAGCCTTATATTCAACTTACTCACCTATTTTCCAATAAGACTAGAAATAATCTCTTTAGAAAATCTGAAGTGAAATGTTCTAGTATATTTTCTTCTCCAGCTTGCTTGTTTGTTTTTATCCTTTTAAGAGGATATTTTCTGTTGGAGCAAACTTGGAACATTTATATGCACCTTCTCTTCTGTTCTTAGTTTCATTGTCAACAAACAGTAGGTCAGAATCCTGTGTTATGCAGTCCCAGGAGATGCCACTGCCTTTTTATTATTTGAAAGTGTAGTGTTTTAACATTAGTCTCTCAGGTGCTTTATTTCTTCTCATTATGAGTGTTCCCATAGTGTTCTATTTTATGTCTTTTGTTTGTTTGAGTTTTATTATATATATACACACACACACACAGTATCTAATACACATATAGTATAGTATAGTATAATATAGTATTGGAAAAGGCAATGGCAGCCCACTCCAGTACTCTTGCCTGGAAAAATCCCATGGACAGAGGAGCCTGGTAGGCTGCAGTCCATGGGGTCGCTGCGTGTCAGACACGACTGAACGACTTCACTTTCACTTTTTCACTTTCATGCATTGGAGAAGGAAATGGCAACCCACTCCAGTGTTCTTGCCTGGAGAATCCCAGGGACAGGGGAGCCTTGTAGGCTGCTGTCTATGGGGTCACACAGAGTCGGACACGACTGAAGTGACTTAGCAGCAGTATAGTATAATGAAGTCACTCAGTCGTGTCTGCCTTTGCGACCCTGTGGACTGTAGCCTACCAGGCTTCTCCATCCATGGGATTCTCCAGGCAAGAATACTAGAGTGGGTTACCATTTCCTTCTCCAGGGGATCTTCCCAACCCAGGGATCGAACACATATATACAATATCTAATATATATATCTATAATATCTATTATACATATATATGGGTCTCTTGGCTCACATTTAACTGGCAAATATGAATCCTTTTCTGTTGATGCCTTATAGGGTCCCAGAAATGAGGGAACTGGGGAGGAAGATCCTTTTAGGATTCTTTTTAGCCCTGTCTTTTACGGAATTACTATGCACAGACTCTTCTTCTGTCAAGAAGCATGTAAAATTTCTGATTTTTCTTTTATGAAGTTTTCCATGAAACATACAGAGTTGTTATTAGCATGGGAAAACCATATTTAGTAATTAGAAAAATCAGATTTGTTTCTAAATGCACTGAAAACAATAGCCTTCATTATCTAGGAAGAAATACTTAAGAGTTCAAATACTTTCACCTATTTCCTTTATTTTACGTTTAGAAACTCTTAAAAATAAGTGCAGCATTTTATTATATTAGATCACTTGTCATTAAGCAATGAATACTACTTTATTTCAAATTTCTGTGACAACTGAAAATTCAATTAGCCACTAATTTAGTCTGACTACCTTTTGCTAAAGTCTATGACTAATTAACTATTGAAACTATGGTAAGTATCTATTTCATTTATACTTCCTTGCTGATGATTATTTTCAAATGGTAAGTAGTAGCAGTTTTTACCTTTGTGTTCCGTTAGTGAACAACTTTTAATGATCAACTTTCTGGTTATTGCTGTAATTATAGCAGATAAAGATAGAGTATTCCTATCTAGTCACAGAAAATATAGAACATTAGGATTTGTAGAAATTATACAACCATTGCTAAAGTTGTGAAACCTATACTCTGGATCTGTACCCACACCACCCTTCTTTTGGGGAACTAAGAGATTCAACTAGAATGGCTATCTTTCAAGAAATAGCCTAAATTGATATATCACCGATTCCCCCTTCCTCCCCCACACAAATACATCTTTACATCTGAATTTAAGTTAAAGACATTCTTTCCTAGAAAGCCAGTGGATAAGGTAAGTTTGTGAAGAAAGTGTAAGTTGATGGATGGTTACACTGTGAGGAAATTTGTTCTCCTACATTAGATATATTATATAATAACAAGATTCCCCTTCCCCAAGTTGGTTTGGAAATATAATGATGTCTATGAATCTACTCAGAAAGTTAAACACCATTCATTGAAATTTTGGTCTAAGGTAGAACCAGAGACATCTCCAGGAAGAGGTCATTTTGTGTAGCTGCAGGTTCAGGCTGAGAGGAGCAAGAGAGAACCAGAAGCCGGAAGTCACCTAAGAAGATGCGACATTGGAATTTGGGGGAAGAAGGGGGACCATTGAGCCTCCAGGCTCCTAGACCTTGTACCAGCTTTTTCACATCCCTTTTCTCATATGATTCCCAAATAATTCTATAAATAGCTGTCACTATTTTGATTTTACAGATTAGGAAGTTAAGGATTAAAGCAGTTAGATACCTTGCAACTTTCATAAGTAGCAGACACAATAAGGTCTCCTTTATTGTGTCTCAATTGTTTGTGCTCTCAAACAATAAGGTCTCCTTTATTCAGCCATGTTTTTAAGAAAAGTACACAAGAAAGACATCACTTAAGAATTTATAAATACCTAGCTAACCATCAGCAGAACATTTCCCCATGCACTAAACACTCCAGGTTCACCAACTCTGTCCAGAAGATAAACACCATGGCATGTGTGAATTCTTTTACTGGTTACCTGCATCACTCAAACTAGAAGCCTAAGCTTACTACAGCAGTAATACCTATCAATAAGGTTTTCCCAGATAATTAACAACTACAGTGAAAGAGCAGATCTGAATATCCTTATTCAACAACAACAACAAAAAAATAAAACTTACTTAAAATACACTAAAAGCACTTCTACAATTCTTCCTACTAACATGTATAATAGATTTTTATTCTTTAAATTATGTATGTAAATTGGGACCTGCTCCAGTTATAAACATGTAATCATCTCAAACCTGAAAAAGGGATCTTTTTGAAATATTACAAGATCAAATTTATTTGTATTTGAGTTGGCAACAAATTAAGTGTATTGTTTGAAATGAATCACATTTGAAAATGTGTACAGAGTGCCTCTAAACATATTTACATAAGCAATTTAGAATTATGCTCTTTTCCCATAAATACAAATCTTAAAGC
The DNA here is from genome assembly GCF_055505025.1 of Bos grunniens. NCBI lineage: Eukaryota > Metazoa > Chordata > Mammalia > Artiodactyla > Bovidae > Bos > Bos grunniens. The sequence continues at coordinate 43,391,485 of NC_141165.1, forward strand.
TTTCAGGACTAATTTAAATATCATCTTCATTACACTAGAAGAAATAATTGTGTTTTTAAAACTAAACACATTAACTGTGTGAATGCTTTTGCCAAAAATGTGGAAATATAAAACCTCATCAAACCTAATGTGCTCTGTGTTTTGTGAAATGACAATCACATTTCTCTCATACAGAGAAGTGTCATTAGAAAGCATAATGGGGGCACCATGCTATCATTCTTTGGGGTGAATCAAGTGTGGTATTGATCAAAACCAGGACTCATATTGATGATACATTAATTGCCTTTTTTGGAGTTTCATTTTGTTTCCTTTATTGTAAGTGATATCAAAACAATATAGCTTCCAAACACCTAATTGAATATGAAGTTAAGCTTAGGAAATGTGCAGTCCAATTTTCTTACATAGATTAATCCCTAAACAAACATGATATAAATAAGCTTTATATTTATTTAATTTAGTTGTAGATATCTAGATCTTTGTGTTTGTTATCTTAGAATCCAGATATTCATTAAACCTCATTTTATAGTTTACATTAGAGAGGAAAACTCTACTTTGTTACTGAAAGAAATCATCAGTACTAATAATATATATTTGTATTCTTTAGGACTTACCTGGTGGCTCAGACAGTAAAGTGTCTGTCTACAATGCGGGAAACCCAGGTTCAATTCCTGGGTTGGGAAAATCCCCTGGAGAAGGAAATGGCAATCCACTCCAGTACTATTGCCTGGGAAATCCCATGGACAGAGGAGCCTGGTAGGCTATAGTCCATGGGGTCGCAAAGAGTTGGATACGACTGAGCAACTTCACTTCACTTCCTTACTTAGAAATTAGTTTGACCTGCCTTCTCTCTGAAAGATAATAAGTAAGTGGAAAATGTATTATCTTACTATCTCTGACCACAGGTTGTGGACTTTCTGGGTGGCTCAGTGGTAAAGAATCTGCCTGTGATGCAGGAGATGCAGGTTCAATCCCTGGGTTGGGAAGATCCCCTGGAGAAGGAAGTGGCAACTCACTCCAATATTCTTGCCTAGGAAATCCCGTGGATGGAGGAGCCTGGTGAGCTACAGTCCATGGGGTTGCAAGAGTTGAACACAACTTAGCAACTAAACAACAACAACATGATCACAGGTAAGTCATTTGAATGATTACTACTTTAAAATAAGATAGCATCCCTTCTCTATTACTCCTGTTCCATGGGAATTCTGAGAATTTTGTGTGTTTTAAACATTAAAAAATGCTTTGATCTCTTTGAAAGAATAATAAGTATGACTTCCAAGCTCTTTTTAACCTACAAATTTTACATAATATGTCTGTTGAGCACAAAGGACCAAGGGAAGTACAATGAAATATAAGACATGATTCCTTCTGTCAATGGTTTATTTTGTTTTTAGTGAGATTGAACACTATGTAGAAACGGTCACATGTTATTTTCATCCTCAAAAACCATTCAGTTCTCTTCCAGCCAACTAGGTACAATAGACACTTGACCAACATGGGTTTGAATTGCACAGACCCACTTTTATGCAGACTTTTTAAAACAATAAATATACTAGAGTTGAATCCGTAGATGCAGAGGAACCCTGACTAGGGAGGAACCACAGATAGGGAGGGCTGACAATAAGTAACCTAGATATTTTTAACCACAGCCAAGGGTCAGCATCCCTAAACCATTCTATCCATTAAGACTCACGCAGTTTGGATAAGATAGACACTACCTTCTGATACAGAAACCCTGTCTTCCTTCTTGCATCTAAAGTTAAAAAACTTGAGACATAAACCTTAATCTGTAATTATCTCACAAGCATGATGAGAGTGCTTGTCTTGAAAGGAAGCCAATATTACACACTCAGAACAGAGATGAGCGTCAACAGAGATTCTGACAGCCATACATTCTAATATATTGAATTGACCCAATGCCAGTATTTCTCTCAAATTTAGACAATAGATTGCTATCTGTGACCTGCAACACATTCCTATTTGATATACACATCAAAAGCTAAAAAAGGAAAGTTATGAATAGCTGTTCACATTGTATTACAAAAAAACAGAAAAGAATTTTTAGTCTCATGTATCCCTATTACAACACACATGCTGCTGCTGCTGCTAAGTCGCTTCAGTCGTGTCCGACTCTGTGCGACCGCAGAGACGGCAGCCCACCAGGATCCCCTGTCCCTGGGATTCTCCAGGCAAGAACACTGGAGTGGGTTGCCATTTCCTTCTCCAATGCATGAAAGTGAAAAGTGAAAGTGAAGTCGCTTCAGTCGTGTCCGACTCTGTGCGACCCCATAGACGGCAGCCCACCAGGATCCCCCATCCCTGGAATTCTCCAGGCAAGAACACTGCAGTGGGTTGCCATTTCCTTCTCCAGTGCATGAAAGTGAAAAGTGAAAGTGAAGTCGCTCAGTTGTGTCTGACTCCTAGCGACTCCGTGGACTGCAGCCTACCAGGCTCCTCCATCCATGGATTTTCCAGGCAAGAGTACTGGAGTGGGTTGCCATTGCCTTCATTACACACACAAATCCCCTTCCAAATGTCTCTTTTTTGCATCTAAGCAACTAAATTTTTGAGCACCAATCCATTGTTACTCTGCACAAAGTATTGAGGTACTTCTTGGAAAATTTAGTTCTTGCATACAACCAATCGAGACAAATTTTAAATTAAAAAAAGAAAAAAACATTGTCCTAAGATAGAAATTTTGGCTTCTGAGCAAAATATAGCTGTCTTTTTTTAAAAAACAGAAACATGAACTATGAACTTCTCAATAATTATGTAGAATGCCAAATAATAATGAGGAAGCCTCTTCCAAGAGGATTAAAAGAATGAGATGAGATTTTGCAAAAACAGTTATTTCAGTTTGCTTCCAAATGTCCAATTTTTGATCCTTATTAGTAATTCAAATGAGCAGAGGAAGAGTGGTCAAGATGGCAGGATAGGAAGATCCTGAGCTCATCTCCTTTCATGGACACACCAAATTTACTACTAACACTGATGAGAAAGATTGGAACACTAGGAGAAAAAAAATCTTCTACAGCTAAAGATATAAAAAAGTAAAAACAACAAGATGGCTAGGAGGGGTAGAGATGAGGAGGTCAAGAACCATAATCCCAGGTGGGTGACCCACAAATAGGATAATAATTAAGATTACAGAGGTTCTACCCAAGGAGCAAGAGGACAGTGCCACAACTGGGGCACATGGTAATTAAAATGACAAAAATGAAAGATAAAGAGAGAATATTAAAAGCATCAAGGAAAAAGAACAAGTTATATATGAGGCAACTCCCATAAGGCCCTCAGCTGACATTTCAGCAGAAATTCTCCAGGTTAGAAAGAGATTGGCATGATATACTTAAATGATGAAAGGAGAAAACCTACAATCAAGAATAATCTACCCAGCAAGGCTTTCATTCAGATTTGATGGGAGAGTGCAAAAGTTTTATGGACAAGCAAAAACTAAAAGAGTTTAGCTTCACCAACAACTTTACAAGAAATGATAAAGGGGCTTTCGAAGTGGAAAAGAAAAGGCCACAATGAGAAATATGAAGATTATGAAAGGAAAAATCTCATGGTAAGAGCAGATATACTGTAAAGTAAATCAACTACTTATAAAGCTATACTGCTACTGCTAAGTCACTTCAGTCATGTCCAACTCTGTGAGACCTCATAGATGGCAGCCCACCAGGCTTCCCCGTCCCTGGGATTCTCCAGGCAAGAACACTGGAGTGGGCTGCCATTTCCTTCTCCAATGCATGAAAGTGAAAAGTGAAAGTGAAGTCGCTCAGTCGTGTTCGACCCTCAGCGACCCCATGGACTGCAGCCTTCCAGGCTCCTCCATCCATGGGATTTTCCAGGCAAGAGTACTGGAGTGGGGTGCCATTGCCTAAGGAAGGTTAAAAAGACAAAAGTTGTAAAGTCATCTTTATCCATATTAAGTGGTTAAGGAATAAACAAGACAAAAAGATAAAATATGTCAAAAACAGTAAATATTGAGGGAGTAGTAAAAATGCAGTGTTGTTAAAATGCTTCTAAATTTAAGGAAGCAGCAACTTAAAATAACCATACATATTATACATATAATATACATGTATATATTGCTACATATAAACTTCATGGTAGCCACAAAATGAAAATCTATAATAGAAACACGTACAAGAGAAAAGAATCCAAATATAATACTAAAGATAGTCATCAAGTCACAAAGGAAGAGAAAAAAAAAAACTAGAAAAAATTAAATGACAAAAAGTACATCTCTATAAATAATTATATATAAGTGGACTAAATATCAAAAGACAGAGTGACTGAATACATACAAAAACAAGACCTATATATAAACACATTACAAGAGACTCACATTATATCTAAAAATACACAGATGGAAAATGGTATTTCACACAAATGGAAATTAAAAGAAAGCCAGGGTAGAAATACTTATACAGAACAGACTTTAAAACAGACTGTAACATGAGACAAAGAAAGATGTTACATAAGGATAAAGGGATAAATCCAACAAGAAGAGATAATAATTGTAAATATACATGCATCCAACATTGTTGTTGTGTTTACTTGCTAAGTCATGTCTGACTCTTTGTGACCCCAGGCTCCTCTGTGGATGGGATTTCCCAGGCAAGAATACTGGAGTGGGTTGCTATTTCCTTCTCTAGGGGATCAAACCCACATCTCCTACACTAGCAGGCAGATTCCTTACCTCTGAGCCATCAGGGAAAACACCTAAATACATAAAGAAAATATTAACAGACATAAAGTGAGAAATTTACGGTAATACAATACCAGGGAATTTTTTAACACCCCATTGACACCCACGGACAGAAAGTCAATTTAAAAAAAAATACTGGCCTTAAACGACACATTAGACCAAATAGACATATATATTACAACTAGCCATATGTGACAAGCCTACAACTAACATCACAATCAGCAGTGAAAAATTAAATGCATTTCCTCTAATATCAGGTACAAGAAAAGGATGCTTATTGTCACCAGTATTATTCAACATAGTATTAGAAGTCTTAGAAAATAAGACAAGAAAAATAACAGAAATTCAGATTGGAAAGGGACAAGTAAAACTGTCACTACTTGTAGACAACATGATGCATAGAAAATCCTAAAGATAGCACCACAAATCTACTAGGTTGCAATTAATTTGATAATGTTATAGGATGTAAAATTATTATACAAAAATCTGTTAGATTTCTATACACTAATAACAAACTATCAGAAAGAGACATTGAAGAAGCAATCTCCACTGCATCAAAAGACTAAAATATCTAGGAATAAATCTAAGTAAAGAGGTAAAAGATTTGTATTCAGAAAGCTATAAGACATTGATATAAAAAATTGATGACAACACAGATAGAAAGATACACTGGCTCTTAAATTAGAAGATTGTTATTAAAATGTCCATATTACCTAAGGCAATCTACAGATCTAATGCAATCAATATACAAATGGAATTTTTCACAGAAGTAGAATTATAAAGTTTGTATGGAAAAGCCAAAAAAAAAAAAGAAAACCTAATCAGTCAAAATAATCTTGAGAAAGAAACGCAAAGCTGGGGGTATCTTGCACCTTGATTTTAAAATATCCTACAAAACTACGGATGTTGGAAATTTGATCTCTGGTTCCTCTGCCTTTTCTAAATCCAGCTTGAACATCTGGAAGTTCACAGTTCATGTACTGTTGAAGCCTGGCTTGGAGAATTTTGAGCATTACTTTGCTAGCATGTGAGATGAGTGCAACTGTGCGGTTGTTTGAGCATTCTTTGGCATTGCCTTTCTTTGGGATTGGAATGAAAACTGACCTTTTCCAGTCCTGTGGCCACTGCTGAGTTTTCCACATTTGCTGGTATATTGAGTGCAGCACTTTCACCACATCATCTTCTAGGATTTGAAATAGCTCAACTGGAATTCTATCACCTCCACTAGCTTTGTTCGTAGTGATGCTTCCTAAGGCCCACTTGACTTCACATTCCAGGATGTCTGGCTCTAGGTCAGTGACCACACCATCGTGATTATCTGGGTCATGAAGATCTTTTTTGTATAGTTCTTCTGTGTATTCTTGCCAGCTCTTCTTAATATCTTCTGCTTCTGTTAGGTCCATACTATTTCTGTCCTTTATCGAGCCCATCTTTGCATGAAATGTTCCCTTGGTATCTCTAACTTTCTTGAGGAGATCTCTAGTCTTTCCCATTCTGTTGTTTTCTTCTATTTCTTTGCATTGATCGCTGAGGAAGGCTTTCTTATCTCTCCTTGCTATTCTTTGGAACTCTGCATTCAGATGCTTATATCTTTCCTTTTCTCCTTTGCTTTTCACTTCTCTTCTTTTCACAGCTATTTGTAAGGCCTCCTCAGACAGCCATTTTGCCTTTTTGCATTTCTTTTCCATGGGGATGGTCTTGATCCCTGTCTCCTGTACAATGTCACAAACCTCATTCCATAGTTCATCAGGCACTCTATCTATCAGATGTAGGCCCTTAAATCTATTTCTCACTTCCACTGTATAATCATAAGGGATTTGATTTAGGTCATACCTGAATGGTCTTGTGGTTTTCCCTACTTTCTTCAGTTTAAGTCTGAATTTGACAATAAGGAGTTCATGATCTGAGCCACAGGCAGCTCCTGGTCTTGTTTTTGCTGACTGTGTAGAGCTTCTCCATCTTTGGCTGCAAAGAATATAATCAATCTGATTTTGGGATTGACCATCTGGTGATGTCCATGCATAGAGTCTTCTCCTGTGTTGTTGGCAGAGGGTTTTTGCTATGACCAGTGTGTTCTCTTGGCAAAACTCTATTAGCCTTTGCCCTGCTTCATTCTGTATTCCAAGGCCCAATTTGCCTGTTACTCCAGGTGTTTCTTGACTTCCTACTTTTGCATTCCAGTCCCCTATAATGCAAAGGATATCTTTTTTGGGTGTTAGTTCTAAAAGGTCTTGTAGGTGTTCATAGAACCGTTCAACTTCAGCTTCTTCAGCGTTACTGGTTGGGACATAGACTTGGATTACTGTGATATTGAATGGTTTGTCTTGAAAACGAACAGAGATCATGCTGTCATTTCTGAGGTTGCATCCAAGTACTGTATTTCAGGAGACTCCCTGGTGGCTCAGATGGTAAAGCGTCTGCCTGCAGTGCGGGAGACCCGGGTTTGATCCCTGGGTTGGGGAGATCCTCTGGAGAAGGAAATGGCAACCCACTCCAGTACTCTTGCCTGGAAAATTTCATGGACTGAGGAGCCTGGTGGGCTACAGTCCATGGGGTTGCAAAGAGTCAGACACGACTGAGCAACTTCACTGCATTTCGGACTCTTTCGTTGACCATGATGGCTACTCCATTTATTCTAAGGGATTCCTGACTGCAGTAGTAGATATAATGGTCATCTGAGTTAAATTCACCCATTCCAGTCCATTTTAGTTCACTGATTCCTAAAATGTTGATGTTCACTCTTGCCATCTCCTGTTTGACCACTTCCAATTTGCCTTGATTCATGGACCTGACATTCCAGGTTCTATGCAATATTGCTCTTTATAGCATGGACCTTGCTTCTATCACCAGTCACATCCACAGCTGGCTATTATCTTTGTTTTGGCTCCATCCTTTCATTCTTTCTGGACTTATTTCTCCACTGATTTCCAGTAGCATATTGGGCACCTACTGACCTGGGGAGTTCCTCTTTCAGTATCCTATCATTTTGCCTTTTCATACTGTTCACGGGGTTCTCAAGGCAAGAATACTGAAGTAGTTTGCCATTCCCTTCTCCAGTGGACCACATTCTGTCAGACCTCTCCACCATGACAGGTCAGGAAGCAACAGTTAGAACTGGACATGGAACAACAGACTGGTTCCAAATAGGAAAAGGAGTATGTCAAGGCTGTATATTGTCACCCCACTTATTTAACTTATATGCAGAGTACTCATGAGAAACACTGGGCTGGAAGAAGCACAAGCTGGAATCAAGATTGCCAGGAGAAATATCAATAACCTCAGATATGCAGATGACACCACCCTTATGGCAGAAAGTGAAGAGGAACTAAAAAGCCTCTTGATGAAAGTGAAAGTGGAGAGTGAAAGAGTTGGCTTAAAGCTCAACATTCAGAAAACGAAGATCATGGCATCTGGTCCCATCACTTCATGGCAAATACGTGGGGAAACAGTAGAAACAGTGTCAGACTTTTTTTTTTTGGCTCCAAAATCACTGCAGATGGTGGTTGCAGCCATGAAATTAAAAGATGCTTACTCCTTGGAAGGAAAGTTATGACCAACCTAGATAGCATATTCAAAAGCAGAGAGATATTACTTTGCCAACAAAGGTCCGTCTAGTCAAGGCTATGGTTTTTCCAGTGTTCATGTATGGATGTGAGTTGGACTGTGAAGAAAGCTGAGCGCTAAAGAATTAATGCTTTTGAACTGTGGTGTTGGAGACGACTCTTGAGAGTCCCTTGGACTGCAAGGAGGTCCAACCAGTCCATCCTAAGGGAGACCAGTCCTGGGTGTTGATTGGAATGACTGATGCTAACGCTGAAACTCCAGTACTTTGGCCACCTCATGTGAAGAGTTGACTCATTGGAAAAGACCCTGATGCTGGAAGGGATTGGGGGCAGGAGGAGAAGGGGATGACAGAGGATGAGATGGCTGGATGGCATCACCGACTGGATAGATATGACTTTGAGTGAACTCTCGGAGTTGCTGATGGACAGCGAGGCCTGGTGTGCTGTGATTCATGGGGTCGCAAAGAGTTGGACATGCCTGAGCAACTGAACTGACTGACAAAACTACCCTAATTTAAACATTATGGTAATGTCACAAAAACAGACACATAGATCAATGCAACAGAGTACAGGGCCCAGAAATTAGCCCACACAGATATGGGTAATTAACCTTTGACAAAGAAGGCAAGAGCATACAGTGGGGAAAAGACAGTTTCCTTCAATAAATATTGTTTGGGAAATCAGATAAGTATATGCAAAAGAATCAAATGGGACCACTCTGTTCTCTCACACCATGCACAAATTCCAAATGGAATAAAGACTTAAGTGTAGCTCTGAAATCATGAAACTTCTAGAGGGAAACATAGGCAGTAAGTCTTTGACATTGGTCTTAGTTTTTTTAATATGTCTTCTCAGGCAAGGGAAACAAAAGCAAAAATAAATAAACGAACTACATCAAATTAAAGCTTTCAAATAGAAAAGGAAACTATCAACAAAATGAATAGCCGACCTACTTAATGGGATAAGATATTTGTAAATGATATACCCAATAAGGAGTTAATATCCAAAATACATATTGAAACAATACAACTATATATCAAAAAAGAAAAACAAGTTGATTGAAAAATTAGCAGAGGGTCGGAATAGATATATGTTTCAAAGGAGACATACAGGTTCCTAACAAGCACATGAAAAGATGCTCAACAGCATTAATCATCAGGGAAATGCAAGTTAAAACCAAGAGAAGATACCACGTCACATCTGTCAGAACAGCTGTTATCAGTTGTTGTCAGAACAGACAACAAATAACAAGTTTTGGCAAGAGCGTGGCGCAAAGGGAGTCCTCATGCCCTCTTGGTGGGAATGTAATTTGTGAAGCACTATGGAAAACTGTATTGAAAATCCTCAAAAAATTAATAGAACTATTATATGATCCAGCTATTCAAACACCAGGTATTTATCTGAAGAAAAATAGACACTAATTTGGAAGAGATATGTGCACCTGTATGTTCACTGAAGCATTATTTATAATAGCCAAGACATGGAAGAAATCTTCAGTTCAGTTCAGTTCAGTTGCTCAGTAGTGTCTAACTCTTTGCGACCCAATGAATCGCAGCACGCCAGGCCTCCCTGTCCATCACCAACTCCCGGAGTTCACTCAGACTCATGTCCATCGAGTCAGTGATGCCATCCAGCCATCTCATCCTCTGTCGTCCCCTTCTCCTCCTGCCCGCAATCCCTCCCAGCATCAGAGTCTTTTCCAATGAGTCAACTCTTCGCATGAGGTGGCCAAAGTATTGGAGTAATCTTAGTGCCCATCAAAAGAAGAATGGGTGAAGATGTGGGGTGTGTGTATAAACACACACACATAACAGAATACTATTCAGCCACTAAAAATGAAATTTTGCTATTTATGACAACATGGATGGACCTAGAGAGTATTATGCTAAACAAAATAAGTCAGAGAAAGACAAATACTGCATGATTTCAGTTATATGTGGAATCTGGAAAACAAAACAAATGAATAAACAAAACAAACAGTTGTAGATAACAGAGAGCTGGTAGATTACACAAGGGAGAGGGTTGGGGGAGGTGAGGAACATTAAGAGGTACAAAGTTTCAGCTACAAAATAAATGGGCATGAAATGTATACAGCGTGGGGAAATAGTCACTATGTAGTATTTTTGTAGGGTCACAGATCATAACTAGATTTAGTGTGATGAAAATCATTTTGAAAGAGAAACATCAAATCCGGTGTTGTGTAACAGGAACTAACTATGTTGTAGCACACTTATCCTTTAAAACCTAATATAATAAAAAGATCAGACTTGTGGTTACCAGAGGAGGGGATGGGGGAGGGGAATTGGATGAAGGCAGTCAAAAAGTATAAACTTCTAGCTATAAGATAAATAAGTACTACAGGTGTACAACCTGGTAAGTATAATTAACACTGCTGTATGTCATATATGAAAATCCTAAGGGTTCTCATCAGAGGGAAAAAATGTTTTCTATTTCTTTAATATTGTATCTCTATAAAATAATGGATGTTTACTCTAGTGTGATAATTCTTTCATGATTATGTAAAATCACTATGCTGTACACTTTAAACTTATAATTGACATATAGCACTGTATCTCAATAAAGTTGGAAGTAAAAGTAAGAATTAAGAAAAAAGTTAGCAGAAGTAAGACAATTAAATCACTTCCTGTCTGTAGGACAACAGCAGCACTTACAGTTACTTGGAAGTGGCAAAATCATCTTCCTCACTTAAGCAATAATATCTGAGAGTGTTTCTGAAAATTATTCAAATAAAATTTAAAGCTTCTTGTGGTGTATTCTAATTAAATAAAATGACATTTCACTTCAGCATTCACTTAATTAGAGTCAAATATTCCCAAATCATAAAATATTTCTTCTGTAATCTTTTGGTTTAAAAGATAAATCATTTTAATAATAAGGGAAAATTTACTAGCCCACATAAAATTATTAACAGTGCCTATTCTCAATGGAAGACTGTAGGTAATAAAATGAATAAAATGTTTATACTTTACAACTCAAATCATATCAATTATTATATACACTTAGCAAATAATTCTGCTGTTATGGGTCAAAGCCCAACATGGGATGAGTTTATTGTTCACTTTCGTCTTAAGACAGGTAGACAAAAAATGTCATATTTTGAGGAAATATCGTTATAAGGAATTGAATCAGAACAACCATTTGCTAAAAGTTATGCATTGATAGCACTGGAAAAGAGCTGAGATAATTCAAGACTGTATTCAATGTGTAAGAATTGCATCACAATGAGATCATCAGGTGGCTTAAAAAGAATTATAACTGAAAGCATTGCTGTTTGAACAGTTGTTTATAGAAAAAAAACTCATGATTGTTTTTGTTGAGTTTTTTTAATTGATTTTATTCATTTTTCTCCTTGCAAGAGGAAAATCATTTGATTGGAGTTCTCATCTTACCCAATGGGGTCTATTTAGATGCATTTATTGTTTAGTAAAAAAAAAAAAAATCAGAATATTTTGTTAACTTTCTCTCTGAACACATAGAGACAATAAACAGAGACAATATAAGCTTATCTTACAAAATAGGAGAGTCTTGAAATCTGGAACTAAATGAGTGATCTAGAGTGGCACCAGAAGGTTGGAAGTCAGGGCAGGTCAGAAGTGATGAATTGAGGTTTAAATAGGCAGGGCACCACACTTGATGATGGTCAAACATTGAAAAATGTGACAGTTTATTTGCTTCTCATAATGACAGGTTGATACTGGCATTTAGTGCTGAGACCATGGTTGTTAACAAGTCAAGCAATGAAAGAGTCTATTTGACTGAAGAACTGTCTGACCCAGGATAACAGAAAGGCTCCCATTGAGAAACACTGGCAGGATAAAGCAGATTTCATAGGTTTTTATAGGTAATAGTATTCAAGTTCAAAAGGGTGGTCTTGACAGATTTAGGAGTCCATGCCTGGAGACTGAGCAGTGAGAACAGGGGCCCAGTAGCAAGATCTTGGCCAGAAATGCTGGCATCTGTTAAATGATGACCATCAGCATCAACACTCATGTCATACACTTCAGGAGAAAGACAGAAGATATGGATCCTCCCCTCTGGACCACTGCAAACATGAGCTCTATTATCCAGAGCTTCCAACCCAACTGTGGTGGCCAGCACTGATTTTAGGAAAACATAAAATTCACAAAACACATTTCTGGTCTTGCAAAGTCACTAATGTGATGGAAGAAACAATTTATCTACCACTTCACCCTCAATTTGTGACCCTTGTACCTTACTTGATGCTGGGATGGCATCACCAACTAAATGGACATGAGTTCGAACAAACTCTGGGAGATGGTGACGGACAGAGAAGCCTGGCATGCTGCAGGGCATGGGGTCACAGAGTCAGACACAACTGAGCAACTAACATACCTTACTTCACTGTCCAGGGTCAGATTTCTTAAGGTCCAAGGTGTACACTGTGGTTGGCAAATTCCCTTGGCTATTCCTATGGTTTCTACCCACCCTCCCACCTCCCACCATGAGTGTATCACTTTCCAGCTTCTGCCACTCCTCAGGCCTCAGAGTTCATGAAGAACAGGCCCATGTGTGGCTGGCTTGCATGCCAGGCCCTAAATACATACCTTAGTGACTGTATACTATGCTGAAGCTTTGATCTATCCATCTACTGTAATTTATTAAACATCCTATATTTTCACTTCTGAGCTCCCCCAAATCAATGGCATTTAATTCTGCATTTTAGAGGCAACAATTGATTTTTAGCTGTATAACTAATAATAGAGATAAATCATGTATCAATAGCTTAAAAAAAAAAAACATCTGATCCCTAGAGGTAAAGTTATAGCATCTGCGATGCCCAGAGCAAAGATCTGGACTAGGATATAGGAAAGTGAGATGAGGCAGAAGTTGATAACTCAAAGAATCATGCCACACACTTACCCTCAGGGAGCCATTTGGTTATTTGTGACAAAAAGCTCTGTTTTTCTCTCCTGAAAATACTTCTTTATTTGTTATTTGCCAACCAGTGGAGTCTCTTCTCACTGAGTGGCCTGAGATCAGTCCTCTCAAAGGAGGCTTGAAGAAACCATGGGCTTCATGTCTAACTGCATGCAGTAGCAGCATTCCTTCAGTCCAGTAGGGAATAAGAACGAAATTTACTCTGAGGCTGTTGAGTAGTAGAAGCTTTCTCCACAGAAGAGACATAGGTGCTGTTCTTAGGTGGAAGGGCTCAACTATAATCTGCCTTTCTCTGCTCTACTTGATTACAGAGGGATCCTCATTTAAAAACTGAAAGAATCCATTCCTAGCATCAGCACTTGGCAAGAGAAAGAATTCTCTTCCTTTTGTTGTTGTCAATTGCTCATTCATGCCCTACTCTTTGTAACCCCATGGACTGCATCACATTAGGCTTCTCTGACCTTCACCATCTCCTGAAGCTTGCTCAAACTCATGTCCATTGAGTCAGTGATGCCATCTCTTCCTTTAGGATTTCACAGATAAGTGGATGTTCTTCTAGGTCGAGATAAAAGTCATTTTGCCATTTTCCTTTTTTTTTTTTTAAAGCAAAAGTATATTACTATGACTGATAACAATATTATTAGTACTTTCCCATGTAGAGCCTACATACTTTGAATGGCTTTTTCAAATACAGGCCCAGGTTCTCTTCCCAAATATTTGGCTCCCCTGAGGTTCAGAAATAAATTGCATGAATTACATATCAACTAACTTTCTAAGACTTGCAACACTTCCCACGCTCACAATTCAGAAGTTAACCACACATAATTGTAAATTACAGTCATCTAAAACAGATCATTATCTTTCCAGAATTAAGTTCCTCTTGAGAAACTATTTTTACCAAAATGGTTCACTGGAATAGATTTCCTCTAAAGAAAATCTGATAACATCTTTATCCATTTTAACTCATTGCCTTTAACTTCAGCCTTGATTTTGAGCAGCAATGGATTTAACACATGTTATTCAAATGTCAGAGATACTTATTGTACAGTAGATCTGGTTTAAATTATGAGAATAACTTATATCACTTTGATTAAGGCCCTGATCAAGAATCAGAGAAAACCTTTCAATTCATCAAAATGTAGTCAAGCATACCAACTATAGTATTTATCAAACTTTACTAAAGAACTCTTAACAAGTTATATAACTTTCACTTCCAAGATAGAACAGCAGTGACCTGGTTTACCCTCACACTTCAAAGAAGATAAAATATATATTAAAAGTTTTCTAAGACACTGGACATGAGAAAATGAAGAACAGTGAGCCCAGAGAGATGAAAAACAAACAAGATGAATTAAGACTGCTCCAACACTGCCTTTATCCCATTTCCAGACCACTGAGTGGAAAAAAAAGTGAAAGTGTTAGTTGTTCAGTTGTGTCTGATTCTTTGCGACTCCGTGGACTGTAGCCCCCCAGGCTCCTCTGTCCATGGAATTCTCCAGGCAAGAATACTGGAGTGGGTAGCCATTCTCTTCTCCAGGGGGTCTTCCCAACCTAGGGATCGAACCAGGTCTCCTGCTTTGCAGACAGATTCTTTACTGTTTGAGCCACCAGGGAAGAGACTGGTGTACTCCCTGCTGAGGAGAGAGGGCTGAGACTCAGAGAAGACCAAGGCAGCTCAAGTTTGCAGGACAGGATATCTAATAAGAGAGAGTAGCATAGACAGAACTCCAGAGAGCTCCAGAGAGTTCTCTTCATATATTCAGTAGAGATATATCTAGTACATATATATATGAGGAAACCATTCAAAACCAGGACAAGAAACACCTGAAAGGATTAGAAGAAAGAAACTGTGACTGGTAACCTTACAGAGCTAAATAATGCCTGTTGCTACAGGCAGACTGGAAAAAAACCTCAATCTACAGGCAATTGTAGCATACTTGGAATAGTTTTGCTTCAATAATGGGGGAATCAGTTTAGTTCAGTTCAGTTCAGTTCAGTCACTCAGTCATGTCCGACTCTTTGCGGCCCCATGAATTACAGCACGCCAGGCCTCCCTGTCCATCACCATCTCCCGGAGTTCACTCAAACTCATGTCCATTGATTCGGAGACGCCATCCAGCCATCTCATCCTCTGTCATCCCCTTCTCCCCCTCCCCCAATCCCTCCCAGCATCAGAGTCTTTTCCAATGAGTCAACTCTTCACATGAGGTGGCCAAAGTCCTGGAGTTTCAGCTTCAGCATCATTCCCTCCAAAGAAATCCCAGGCCTGATCTCCTTCAGAATGGACTGGTTGGATCTCCTTGCAGTCCAAGGGACTCTCAAGAGTCTTCTCCAACACCACAGTTCAAAAGCATCAATTCTTCAGTGCTCAGCCTTCTTCACAGTCCAACTCTCACATCCTTACATGACCACTGGAAAAACCATAGCCTTGACTAGATGGACCTTTGTTGGCAAAATAATGTCTCTGCTTTTCAATATGCTATCTAGGTTGGTCATAACTTTTCTTCCAAGAAGTAAGTGTCTTTTAATTTCATGGCTGCAATCACCATCTGCAGTGATTTTGGAGCCCAAAATAATTAGCCCTTATCTAAGCACTTCTCTGGTCCCGTCTAATGAAACTTAAATGTAAGATCCAAAAGTATAAAACTCTTTCCAAGTACTTTAACTCCCTCCCAGAACAGTGCTCAACGTATTTATAGAAATACAAAAATACCTACCCAACATTAAACAAATATTTAGCATGTACCTCAAACAGAAAACTGGAACCACCTAGAATCTACAACCCAACCTGATAGGTAATATTTTATATGAATAACAATTTCATATAGTAAAGACATCCCATCAAAAGATTGGAACCAAGAATACCCTAGTTTTCAAGAAGCTTTAAGAGCAAGGAGGGCAGCAGTTTCCATCACAGAACTCTATAGTAGGTAGAGTGAGACTGCACAATTTGGAACTAACTAATCCCACATGGAAGATGCTTTAGCATCTTGTTTCAAAGAACAAGGGGCCCTCACTTTACCTAAAGCAAAGTAGGGCTTATTGAAGCATAGTTATGAACTAGAAATGGAAGCAACCAGAAAGCAATAAGGAAGTTGGGAGTATGTGTGGGCCATATGGTCTCTCACTTAAGAAGGCCTGTTTCTTCCCGTGTGTCTTCTCTGCTCTCTTCCCTCTCTGAACTGTTGTCCCCAGGTTGTAGCTTACATAGCACAAGAGGGTGACTGCAGCCCCAAGTAATGCCTGACTTGGTACATCTGTAGCTATAGGTCCAGATTCGGTTTTTCACATCCCTGGTGGCTCAGATGGTAAAGAACCTGCCTGCAGTGCAGGAGACCCAGGTTTGATCCCTTGGTTGGAAAGATTTCCTGGAGAAGGGAAAGGCTACCAAGTTCAGTATTCTTGCCTGGAGAATTCCATGGACAGAGGAGCCTGGAGGGTTACAGTCCATGGGGTCACAAAGAGTCTGACGTGACTGGATGACTAACAAACAAAAAGACTCATTTAACATTTTCTGCTGGACCATACCATGCATGCCATTAACTTAGGTGTCCCACTCCTTTGCCCAATTAGCTGTGACTTCAGACTGGACACAGCCATTCACCTCATTAGCTTCTGCATTTAGGGCAGAGTCACTTAGCAAGGATATCAAATCAGTCAATCTTGAAGGAAATCAACCCTGAATATTCATTGGAAGGACTGATGCTGAAGCTAAAGCTCCAATACTTTAACCAACTGATGTGAAGAGCCAACTCATTGGAAAAGACCCTGATGCTGGGAAACACGGAGGGCAAGAAGAGAAGGCAGTGGGAGAGGATGAGATGGTTGGATGGTATCACTGACTCAATGGACAGGAGTCTGAGCAAACTCTGGGAGATAATGAAGGACAGGGAAGCCTGGTGTGCTGCAGTCCATGCAGTCACAAAGAGTGGGACACAGCTTAGTAACTAAATAACAATACTTAGCAAAAGGTGTGGCAGGCAAGAACTCCCCACAAAGGAGGATCTGGAAAGAGGAAGAGACATCTGCCAAGTAGATGTATGAGGCAGAGGACATTTACATAGAGAAAACCAAAAAGATGTGAGTACACAGTGTCTAGTGCCTAGAAGATAAATCTATCAGCCTTCTCCGCTAGGGGAAAGACAGAATGTCTTTATGCAAGTCAGTTCCACAGCCCTGTATGCCTATGTGGTCTTGTCTTTGGCATGTTCTTCTTCCAGAAGCTGCCTGTCACCCATCTCATGGCTTAGTCAAAAGCATTAGTAGAAAGAAAATATCTTGAACAAATTCTGTCTTTGTGTACCCTGGCTGGTCAGACTAAATCTGTAAAACTGTATTGCATCTGGGAAGTACCCTGAGTGGGCTGTTGGCAAAGAAGGATGGATTGCAAGGAGGTGATGAGTAGTAAGAAGAGTAAGAAAATCACATCTTGAGGAATGAGTGAGGAAACAGTGGATGTTTCACTTGAAAGCAAAAAAGCAGTTAGCAGGAGGCTACCTGAGAGCTGACTGAAAATATCGAAAATCACCATCAGATGAAAACAGGCAGTGTTGGATCTGATGAACATGCTAGAAGGAAAACGAACCCCATTGAATGGAAGTGATTGAAAGACAGATTTCAATTTAATATAAGGAAAAAAATACCAAAATTTTACAAATAACTATTAAAAAGGAAATAAGACTTTAGTGATCCATAGAATGCCTCTTGACTAAATTAAAGGCTATATTACAGCTAAGCTGTAGTGTGGCAACTCAAGACCAACTGATTACTTTTGCTTCTGTCACCAAGGTGATACAAAGCCAGGGTTTCTAGGATTGAAAGATATTTAGTAGTGAATTCAGAGAATTAATTTCAGTTCTTGTTAGAGTAAGATATAAAATTTACACATATGTAAAATAAAGACAGTAGAAAAAAATTTTGGCCTCTTCCACATCCCCAAAAAAGAAAATCAGAGCTTTGACTGTGGAGATTTTGTCATATAGAGAGGTAAAGAGAAGCACGAGATTAAATAGCCATGTTCTATTTTGCAGCATAGCCCACAAGGTACAGATGAATAGTTCAGTTTTAAATGACCCCAGTTCTGAAAGCAGAAGCATATTTTTTTTCTATGACAGGTCTGATCCAGTGTGCTGATAGTGATATAGGGAACATCATAATTCTATCTAAATAATTCCTCAAATTCACTTGATTAGAGAAGGAGGAAAGGGACCATGAAGACTGGGGAATGGGAATGTGTCTGTGTGTTGTCATATTTAAAATTAGCTATGAAAACTTCTAACTAAAATCTAAGTCAACTACTTAGAAACCTATGGGGCACTTACTAGGTTAACCCTGAACCCTCCTCTTTAACTCTGAGGATGTAACACACCAGAGAGCTGTATCCTACCCCTGTTACTTCCTGAGACTCTTACTTATATCTTTTTCCTAATCTGTAAAATGGAGATAATAGTGGTAACTTCTTCACTGCATAATTCTAAGAATTAAACTTCCTGTATACAAAACACTCAACATTATTTCTCCCTCTTTACCAGCCTAAACTAATACTCTTCTCAACCCTCAGTTCAGGCCTCCACACACTCACCCACATCATCTCACCCCACCCCACCCCCTAATTCGAGAGATGAGAAAGTGGAAGCTAGTCTACATTTCAATTTGTTTCTTTTTCAATTAAGAGAATGAATAAGAATTCTTTTCAGAGTTATTCCTAGATAATTAAAGATTTGAATTTATCCTAGTATTTGCATTTTAGAATGCTCTGCAAATACAGAAATAAGAATTTGGATATCTTTTAAGGGGATGTTTGATTAGGTAGATTTAAGTAAGTTATTTTTAAGTAGTATGAGGATTCTTCTAACTCCGAAAATACCTGCTTACTCCCAGATCCAAGTCCCTTTGTTGCATTTATTCAGCATCTCATGGGACTGAGAACATGATTTCAGCCCCTGTTACTGGGATCCTGATGATGGGCAAGTCTTTTTCTATTTGCTGCTTTTGTTCCCTAAACTGGGTCTGGCAGGCACAGTTACAAGTATCTGACAGACATGTGTTTTCCATCATTAAGAAAGAAATATTTCCCGAGACAAGAGTGCTCAACATTCATAGGAATTCTTTAAAATGAATTGTTGATTTCCCTTATGCCCAGCACGTGTGCTGACATGTCCGCTAAGTAAGCTGGTATCATCAGCCCCCAAACATACATCTGCAACTAAATCTCTTTACTTGGTGTTTGCAAGGCTCAGGCTCATGCTGTGAACTGGTGATGCAGGGATTTGTTAGGAGGATAGCCTTCAGTTCTGTTAACTGCGCAGTTGACAGGGCCTCACTAGCACTTGCTGCCAGAAACTATCAACTTGGTTTTCCTCCCAATAATGTGGTGAACAAAATTATGACCACCCAGTGGTAGCTCAATATACATTAACTGTCTGAAGTATTCAAACTTTCCACAAACACACACGCACAGAATTTTCACTGGAGGAAAGCCCTGAGAAAAATCTATGAACTGAAATGTAATCTACTATAACTGAATTGCTATGGAATCAAATGTATTTCCTAACTTTTGGCAATAAAGAAAAAAGGATGATGCTTCCCCATTAGGAAAAAGAAAGCATAAATGTGTAACAGTAGAGGACAAAGTCATATTATTGGGTTTGCCCAAAAGTTCATTCATACGAGCTTAAGGAAAAACCTGAACCAAACTCATATTCATTTAAGTATATTTTAATATATTCTTCAAATAGAAGAATCCAATGTTCCTTCACATCCCCAAATTAGGAAAGGAGCATCCAAGTATGAGGACCACAGAATCTTTATATTCATCACTCTCAGCTGGAAACTCTCTGCTAAAATAATCATTATTGGGAACAACTCCATCCAAAGCTATATTTTATCATACAACCACAGACATTACTTACATAAAAAGAAAGAACACTTTAATAATTTTGAGGAAAACACTGAATAATACTTAAGTTTCTTAAAATGCTTGAATTCTTAAATTTCAGTAATATGTTAGAGTCCATTTTCATTTTTCAGAGAATATATGTGAACTGCTCAGAGATAAGTTGAAAGACTTCTGGTAACATGACAGACGAGGATGGTGGGAAAAACTCACACTCCAGTTTGAAGTGCAAAAATACAGGACAAAAATCTAACTCTCGTTTAGAAAATATGCAACCAGTCCATTCTGAAGGAGATCAGCCCTGGGATTTCTTTGGAGGGAATGATGCTGAAGCTGAAACTCCAGTACTTTGGCCACCTCATGCGAAGAGTTGACTCATTGGAAAAGACTCTGATGCTGGGAGGGATTGGGGGCAGGAGGAGAAGGGGACGACAGAGGATGAGATGGCTGGATGGCATCACTGACTCGATGGACGTGAGTCTGAGTGAACTCCGGGAGTTGGTGATGGACAGGGAGGCCTGGCGTGCTGCGATTCATGGGGTCACAAAGAATCAGACACGACTGAGCGACTGAACTGAACTGAATCAAAAAAGAAACTAAAAGCCAGAACTTCAATCTGTATCTGAGGCAATGGTGACCAAAGGGATATTGGTTCTGAATTCAAGCTCGAGGGGCTAATACTGGGCTTCCAGTGCCCACACATGGATGACAAACTTGCTCTCAGGCCATGGAAGATGGAGGAGCTAGAACAGAAAGCTCTCCAGTCCTGTGAGAGGAAATTAGGAAACTTTTGTTACTGGTCCTTCCCCTACTCCCTTCATAAGCCTGGGAGAGGAGGATGGACACAAGAAATCAAAGAAGGACCCTTAAACATGAGACTAGAAAATTGAACAGCTGAGATCACTGAACTTTCTGGGCCTAGGTCAAAAACAAAATAAAATCCTTCTATTTTACTGTTTGGAGAACAATTGATTCCTGAATTTGGAATGGAATGCAAGCTTAAAGCAGCCCAGATTACAAACTATAGGAAAAAGCCAAACACCATGAAAGGATCATATAACAAACAGGTACATAATCAATTACTGCAAATAAAAAGTGATAGAGAAGGATTGGGGGGAAAATTGTGTAAAATAATGAATAAAAATCAAAAACACAAAACCACATGAAGTCAATCTAAAAAGTCAGATAGCTTTAAAAAGTGATAGAACACATTTAGGAAAATAAAAAAATAGAGCCATTAAATTCCAAATGGGAATCCTAGACAGTTGATAGTGGTTGTGGCATAGGATTGCTTTTAAGTTTTTTTAAACTTTTTATTTCAGGATAATTTGTTCCAAAAATAGTACAGAGTATTCTCACATACCCTGGCCTAGCTCCCTCTAATGTTAACATAATGTATAGCCATAGTCCAATCACTACAAAATTAACCCTAGTAAAATAGTATTAACTAAAATACAGATTTTTCTAAATTTTTTGCAGCTTTTCCATTAATATCCTTTTTCTGTCCAAGGATCCAGTCCATAATGGTACTTCGGTCTTCATTTTCATGTCTCCATAGTTCCTCCATCTGTGACAGCTCTGCAGTTCTTCCTGTACTGTCCTGCAGAGTACTGGTCAGTTATTTTAAAGAATGTCCCTTAAACTGGATTTGTTTGGAGTTGTCTTATAATTAGATTGAGTTCAGTGATTTCTGATAAGAATGCCACAGAATTAATATACATCTCTCATATCAAAGGATACGTGATCTCAATACATCACACTGTTACCACTAATTCGCGTTACCACTAATTTGTGTCTGTAATAGTAACCTCAATTAACTGGTCAAGCTGCTATCTGTTTATCCATTTATCCATTAGAAAGTTACCACTTTTCACTTTTCTAGTTAACAGTATCTTGGTGGAGGATCCTTTGGAATTCTGACATTATCCTGTTCCTCCTCAAACTCTTACCCACTGATTTTAGCATTAATCGGTATGTGTTTCCAACCATGACAATAACTTTGCTGTTCTAATGGTGATTTTATCTTCTCATTTCTTATAGATTAATTGGAATTCCTCTATAAGGAATAGGTATCCCTTCTACCCTCATTTATTTATTCAAATATTTTGTTACATCAGTATGGACTAGTGGATATGTGTATTATTCTCTGGGTTATAATCTAACATGGTTATTCATTTTGTTTCTCAAATAATTCTGTATTTGACCACTGGTCATTCTTTCAGCTTGCCTGCTATGTCTTTTCAACCCTCCCACATATTCTTTTTTGAGCACTTCCATTATATGAGTCAGGCACAGAATGAACCAATTCTTCAAATACCCCTGGTTGCTTTTACTAGAGGATGGTATTCAGGAAAAAAAAAAAAAAGTCAAGATCCAGATCTAGATACCTTCCTTCCTACTGAGGGGTTTGACTCTAAACCTCTCAATCTAGATAGAATCAGAAAAATTATGCAGGTGAATTTAGTTTTTAAATCTCAAACTCCCTACCCTCTTTCCACCAAAAAAAAAAAAAAAATACATATAGCAAAAGTAAGTATGTTGTTAAAAATAAAAACAAACCACCCCCAAACTCTCCAGATGTTAAAAGATAGGATCAAACCACAAATAGCTATAAGATCCATGTGAGAATAAGCATCTGGTCAAGGGAAAACTAAGGGAAGGTACCAGGCTTGTGGTGGCTCTCAGAACAGGAAACACACAAAAATCACCAATAGGTAATCATGAGAAAATTTGGAGCAGCAACCTGAAAATAATTTAAACATGTAACAACAGGAATCCTAAAAAGAGAAAAAAAAAGAAATAATTGATCATAAATGTGTATCCCACTGCTGGCATAACTATACATTAAGAGATAGGGAAAGATAAGGAATAAACTGATTATTTAGAGAAATGGTAAATAATAGGAAAGACTTCAGAATTTAAATTGCCTTTCCTATGCCAACTATAACTCCAGGCAAATAAGCAATTCATGAAGTACAGTTTCACTTTATCAAAATGCCCTATATAATAAATAAATGATAGAATTAGAATATTTTGCAACTTCGAATAAATTAGATCTAGTAATGATCATCAATGGTTCTAAAATCATGACAATTAGAGAAAATCAGACATTATGATGAAAGTATATAACCTTCTGTTAGGTAGAGTTGCCTCTCCAAAATGGAATTTTCATGTCTCTATATCTAAATCCAATATTATATAGAAAATACTAGAGAGATATTAACATGTTAAATGACATCATAAAGATACAATATAAGCAAATGTTTAAGAAATGCTACAGGAAGAATTAACAAATTTCATCAACAAATAAGATAATATATTAAGACTTGAAATAGCAACCAATTTCAGTTATGGAATTTTAATTAATTTTATCCTAATTAAAAAAAAACTAAAATAGAGGAGAACATAGGCAAAACACTCTCCGACATACATCACAGCAGGATCCTCTATGACCCACCTCCCAGAATATTGGAAATAAAAGCAAAAATAAACAAATGGGACCTAAGTAAACTTAAAAGCTTCTGCACAACAAAGGAAACTATTAGTAAGGTGAAAAGGCAGCCTTCAGAATGGGAGAAAATAATAGCAAATGAAGCAACTGACAAACAACTAATCTCAAAAATATACAAGCAACTCCTACAGCTCAACTCCAGAAAAATAAATGACCCAATCAAAAAATGGGCCAAAGAACTAAATAGACATTTCTCCAAAGAAGACATACAGATGGCTAACAAACACATGAAAAGATGCTCAACATCACTCATTATCAGAGAAATGCAAATCAAAACCACAATGAGGTACCATTTCACGCCAGTCAGAATGGCTGTGATCCAAAAGTCTACAAGCAATAAATGCTGGAGAGGGTGTGGAGAAAAGGGAACTCTCTTACACTGTTGGTGGGAATGCAAACTAGTACAGCCACTATGGAGAACAGTGTGGAGATTCCTTAAAAAAAACTGGAAATAGAACTGCCTTATGATCCAGCAATCCCACTGCTGGGCATACACACTGAGGAAACCAGAAGGGAAAGAGACCCCAATGTTCATCGCAGCACTGTTTATAATAGCCAGGACATGGAAGCAACCTAGATGTCCATCAGCAGATGAATGGATAAGAAAGCAGTGGTACATATACACAATGGAGTATTACTCAGCCATTAAAAAGAATACATTTGAATCAGTTCTAATGAGGTGGATGAAACTGGAAACTATTATACAGAGTGAAGTAAGCCAGAAAGAAAAACATCAATACAGTATACTAACGCATATATATGGAATTTAGAAAGATGGTAACAATAACCCTGTATACGAGACAGCAAAAGAGACACTGAAGTATAGATCAGTCTTATGGACTCTGTGGGAGAGGGAGAGGGTGGGGAGATTTGGGAGAATGGCATAGAAACATGTATAATATCATGTATGAAACGAGTCGCCAGTCCAGGTTTGATGCACGATACTGGATGCTTGGGGCTGGTGCACTGGGACGACCCAGAGGGAGGGTATGGGGAGGGAGGAGGGAGGAGGGTTCAGGATGGGGAACACAGGTATGCCTGTGGTGGATTCATTTCGATATTTGGCAAAACTAATACAATATTGTAAAGTTTAAAAATAAAATAAAATTTAAAAAAAAGAAAAATTAAAAAAAAAGAAAAAATAATAATTTGAAAATATAAACACTGATCAAAAAACTTAATATTAAGGATTAATTTTTCATAAGTCACAATGAAAAGAGTTCTATTAATATTTTATACACATATACTAAAATAATATCTATAAATCTGTAAGCCTATAAACACAGTAAATCTGTACTTCTTTAAAAAGGAAAATTACATTTCACATTCTCTAAAAAAAAGTGGGTGCACTGAATAGCTAATTACATTGTTGAGAGACCTAAACTAGAGGAGTAATATGATGCAAAAACTTTAAAGAAAGATTGATTGATAACAGTGAAAGAAACACTTTGTCATTAACTTTAAAATGACATTTTCAAGAATTTGTTCTATTTAATATAACATCCCAAAGCATACTGATTAAGAAATAGAAAGCAAAAACTGTTTTTTTTTTTTAACTATCAGTAATGTTTGAGAAGCAAAAAGCAAAGGAGAAAAGGAAAGATATAAGCATCTGAATGCAGAGTTCCAAAGAATAGCAAGGAGAAATAAGAAAGCCTTCCTCAGCGATCAATGCAAAGAAAGAGGAAAACAACAGAATGGGAAAGACTAGAGATCTCTTCAAGAAAATTAGAGATACCAAGGGAAAATTTCATGCTCAGATGGGCTCCATAAAGGACAGAAATGGTATGGACTTAACAAAAGCAGAAGATATTAAGAAGAGGTGGCAAGAATACACAGAAGAACTGTACAAAAAAGATCTTCATGACCAAGATAATCACGATGATGTGATCACTCACCTAGAGCCAGACAACCTGGAATGTGAAGTCAAGTGGGCCTTAGAAAGCATCACTATGAACAAAGCTAGTGGAGGTGATAAAATTCCAGTTGAGCTCTTTCAAATCCTGGAAGATGACACTGTGAAAGTGCTGCACTCAATATGCCAGCAAATTTGGAAAACTCAGCAGTGGCCACAGGACTGGAAAAGGTCAGTTTTCATTCCAATCCCAAAGAAAGGTAATGCCAAAGAATGCTCAAACTACCGCACAGTTGCACTCATCTCACATGCTCGTAAAGTAATGCTCAAAATTCTCCAAGCCAGACTTCAGCAATACGTGAACTGTGAACTTCCAGATATTCAAGCTGGTTTTAGAAAAGGCAGAGGAACCAGAGATCAAATTGCCAACATCCACTGGATCATGGAAAAAGCAAGAGAGTTCCAGAAAAACATCTGTTTCTGCTTTATTGACTATGCCAAGGCCTTTGACTGTATGGATCACAATCAACTGTGGAAAATTCTGAAAGAGATGGGAATACCACACTACCTGACCTGCCTCTTGAGAAACCTATATACAGGTTAGGAGGCAACAGTTAGAACTGGATATGGAACAACAGACTGGTTCCAAATAGGAAAAGGAGTATGTAAAGGCTGTATATTGTCACCCTGCTTATTTAACTTATATGCAGAGTACATCATGAGAAATGCTGGGCTGGAGGAAGTGCAAGCTGGAGAAATGTCAATAACCTTAGATATGCAGAAGACACCACCCTTAAGGCAGAAAGTGAAGAGGAACTAAAAAGCCTCTTAATGAAAGTGAAAGAGGAGAGTGAAAAAGTTGGCTTAAAGCGCAACATTCAGAAAACTAAGATCATGGCATCTGGTCCCATCATTTCATGGCAAATAGATGGGGAAACAATGGAAACAGTGTCAGACTTTATTTTTGGGGGCTCCAAAATCACTGCAGATGGTGATTGCAGCCATGAAATTAAGACACTTACTCCTTGGAAGGAAAGTTATGACCAACCTAGATAGCATATTCAAAAGCAGAGACATTACTTTGCCAACAAAGGTTCGTCTAGTCAAGGCTATGGTTTTTCCATTGGTTATGTATGGATGTGAGAGTTGGACTGTGAAGAAAGCTGAGCACTGAAGAATTGATGCTGTTGAACTGTGGTGTTGGAGAAGACTCTTGAGAGTCCCTTGGACTGCAAGGAGATCCAACCAGTCCATTCTAAAGGAGATCAGTCCTGGGTGTTCTTTGGAAGGACTGATGCTAAAGCTGAAACTCTAATACTTTGGCCACCTCATGCGTAGAGTTGACTCCTTGGAAAAGACTCTGATGCTGGGAGGGATTAGGGATGACAGAGGAAGGGATGGTGGATGGCATCACCAACTCGATGGACATGAGTTTGAGTGAACTCCAGGGGTTGGTGATGGATAGGGAGGCCTGGCGTGCTGCGGTTCATGGGGTTGCAAAGAGTCGGACATGACTGAATGACTGAACTGAACTGAACTGAATGTTTTTAAATCAAAATAAAGTCACTTCACAACACATAAAAATCCAGAAGATTTTACAGGTAACGATAACAAATATACAAGAAACAAATATTAAGAACTGATGCAAACTATTTCAGATAATAGAAAAAGTGTGCCTTTCCCTGAATCTGTCTAAAGTTAACATAATCTTAATACAAACTGTAATCTTAATATAATCCTAATATAAACAAGCTATATAATCTTAATACAAACTTAAAAAATACTTTCTTTGTCTTACACAGTATGAGAAATAACACTGAGCCATTTTTACTTACAAACCAAATTATTGGCAAACCAACATATTTTTAAAACCCAAGTTTGGGTTACTGAAGAAATCAGATCAGATCAGATCAGTCGCTGAGTCGTGTCCAACTCTTTGCGACCCCATGAATCGCAGCACGCCAGGCCTCCCTGTCCATCACCAACTCCCGGAGTTCACCCAGACTCACGTCCATCGAGTCAGTGATGCCATCCAGCCATCTCATCCTCTGTCATCCCCTTCTCCTCCTGCCCCCAATCCCTCCCAACATCAGAGTCTTTTCCAGTGAGTCAACTCTTCGCATGAGGTGGCCAAAGTATTAGATTTTCAGCTTTAGCATCATTCCTTCCAAAGAAATCCCAGGGCTGATCTCCTTCAGAATGGACTGGTTGGATCTCCTTGCAGTCCAAGGGACTCTCTAGAGTCTTCTCCAACACCACAGTTCAAAAAAATCTATTAATTTCATCCACCCTACAAAAAAATCAAATGAGACTAGAATACATGAGTACGTCAAACACTGAATTACTGAATGTTTTATGCAATTGTTTTATAATCAAAACTCAAGTAAATCTCACAGTAGAATTTAACTCAATGAATATCTGAAGAAATGCTAGAGCAACCAACATTCTTAATGGTGAAATATAAAAAATAGTCCCTTCAAAAAATCAAGGATGCCTGCTAGTTTCTATTAAAAATTGCCACAATACCTGTGAAAAGGTCATTATTAACCTCAGATGACAGACTTGTTTGCAGAAAAAAGCCAATAAAAGTCTATAGACAGGTAGTAAGTTAGAAGTACTTATTATGTTGATGAAAAGCGAGAGTGAAAGTGTTAGTTGCTCAGTCCCGTCTGACTCTTTGAGACCCCATAAACTGTAGCCCGCCAGGCTCTTCTGTCCATGGATTTCTCCAGGCAAGAATACTGGAGTGAGTTGCCATTCCATTCTCCAGGGGATCTTCCCGAGCCAGGGATCGAATTTGGGTCTCTTGCATTGCAGGAAGATGCTTTACCATCTGAGCCACCAGGGAAACCCAGTATGTTGATAAGGTAATATATAGAGAAATGCAATGTTTTTCCTATATTTAATAAAAGTAATTGGACACGACTGAGCGACTGAACAGTACTGAACTGAATCAATGGCAGTTTAAAATATACAATTTTCTGTGTGTGCACACATTTATACACTCATGTACCATTATATGTATATAGTCCCTAACAAATGTATTGTTTGCAACAAAATTAAGGTGTTCAGACTTGCCCTAAGTGATTTATTCTGTGTAATACTGATGTAAAGGACAGATATACAGACGAAGAGAATAGAAACTTTGATACAGACCAATTCAGAATAGAAGCCTGATAGGTGACAGAAATGATCCTGCAAGTCAACTGAGAGATGGACTATTCGGTAAATGGTACTGGATCACGGACTATCCATATAGGGGAAACCAGGATGCCTACCATATACCCTACACAAAAATCCACTCTTAAGTGTATTAAAGATGTAAATGTAAAAAGCAAAAGTTAACCTTTAGAAGGCAATTGAAATTACCTTTATGACTTGGAGGTGGAGAAATTTTGCCAAATAAGAATCAAGAAACAAACTAGAAGGGAAGAGAAATTAAACTGTATCATTAACAAAAGAGTTTGCATTCAGAGTACATGAAGTCTACAAAATGGTAACAGTAGACAAGCTAATCAATGTAAAAACAGAAAATATAGATAGAATAGGCATTTAAGAGAAAAAGAATCCCAAACAGCCTTTAAGACATGTAAAAATATTCAACTTCAGCATAAAAAGGTAAATGCAAATTAAGGTCACAATAAGATATTATTTTACACCACCAGAGAAGCAATAATTTAAGCTGAAGTCTGACAATATCAAGAGTTACCAAAACTGTGGAATAACTGGAATTTATACTCTCCTGAAAGGAATATAAATTAGTATAGTCATATGGCCCAGCAATTCTCTTCCTGGGTTTATATTCTTCAGAAATATCCTCAAGTGTACACAAGGGAACAGAGATAAAATGTAGATGTTCATAGTAGTATAGTCTCTCTCCATATATATATGCATATGTACATACATACATATATATACACACATTTTAAATGGAGACAACCTGTATATCAGAAAGATAAATGATAAATGCATGCAATAAAATACTACCCAAATTAAAATGACCTGAACAAAAACTTACACCATTATAAATATGTTAGAAAAAATACAAAAATGTATTAAAATATGGAAATGTAGCAAGGGTTTTCAAAAGGCAAAACAGAAAGGCATAAACATATTTAAATATATAAAAGATGGTATTTACACACACACACACACACACACACAGAGGAACACAAACAGTAATGTAAGTACAAGCAAAAGCAAGAAAAATAAGAACACCAAATTCAGGCTAATGTTAACACAGGGAACGGAAGAGATTCTACCAGTGAAGATAATACAGGAAGAATTCAACTCTATTGTCAATATTCTACCTTTTAATGTTAGCATGGGGATATTTATACTTATAAGTTCAGTTGCTCAGTCATGTCTGACTCCTTGTGACCCCCTGGACTGTACAACGCAAGGTCTCCCTGTCTATCACCAACTCCCAGAGCTTGCTCAAACTCATGTCCATCAAATCAGTGATGCCATCCAACCATCTCATCCTCTGTTGTGCCCTTCTCCTCCTGCATTCAATCTTTCCCAGTATCAGGGTCTTTTCTAATGAGTCAGCTCTTTGCATCAGGTGGCTAAAGTATTGGAGCTTCAGCTTCAGCATCAGTCCTTCCAATAAATATTCAGGACTGATTTCCTTTAGGCTGACTGGTTTGATCTTGCAGTCCAAGGGACTCTCAAGAGTCTTCTCCAACACCACATATCAAAAGCATCGAGTCTTCAGTGCTAAGTTTTCTTTATGATCCAACTCTTACATCCATACATGATTACTGGAAAAAGCATACCTTTGATTATACGAACCTTTGTTGACAAAGTTGGTCAACAAATGTCTAGGTTTGTTGGTCAAATGTTTAGTTGGTCAAATGTCTAGGTTGGTCATAGGTTTTCTTCCAAGAAGCAAGCATCTTTTCATTTCATGGCTGCAGTAACCATCTGCAGTGATTTTGGAGCCCAAGAAAATAAAGTCTCTCACTATTTCCGTTGTATCCCCATCTATTTGCCATGAAGTGATGGTACTGGATGCCATGATCTTTATTTTCTGAATGCTGAGTTTCAAGCAGGCTTTTTCACTGCCCAGTTTCACTTTCATCAAGACTCTAATTTAGTTCTTCACTTTCTGCCATAAGGGTGGTGTCATCTGCATATCTGAAGTTACTGATATTTCTCCTGGCAATCTCAATTTCAGTTTGTGCTTTATCCAGCCTGGCATTTCTCATGACATAGTCTGCATATAAGTTAAATAAGTATAATGACAATATACAGCCTTGATGTATTCCTTTCCCAGTTAGGAACCAGTCCATTGTTCCATGTCCGGTTCCAGTTGTTGTTTCTTGATGTGCATACAGACATCTCAGAAGACAGGTAAGGTGGTCTGGTATTCCCATCTCTTTAAGAGTTTTCTGGTTTGTTGTGATCCTCACAGTCAAAGGCGTTAGTGTAGTCAATGAAGCAGATGTTTTTCTGGAACTATCTGGCTTTTTTGATGATCCAACAGATGTTTTCAATTTGATCTCTTGTTCCTCTCCCTTTTCTAAGTCCAGCTTGAACCTTGGGAAGTTCTCAGTTCATGTACTGTTGAAGCCTAGCTTGGAGAATTTTGAGCATTACTTTGCTAGCATGTGAGATGAGTGCAATTGTGTGGTGGTTTGAGCATTCTTTGGCATTGCCTTTCTTTGGGACTGGAATGAAAACTGACCTTTTCCAGTCCTGTGGCCACTGCTGAGTTTTCCAAATTTGCTGGCATATTGAGTGCAGCACTTTCACGGCATCATCTCTTAGGATTTGAAATAACAACTGGAATTCCATCACCTCCATCAGCTTTGTTCATAGTGATGCTTCCTAAGGCCCACATGACTTTACACTCCCAGGTGAGTGATCACACCTTCGTGGTTATCTGAGTCATTAAGATCTTTTTTGTATAATTCTCTGTGTAGTCTTGCCACCTCTTCTTAATATTGTCTGCTTCTGTTAGGTCCATGCCATTTCTGTCCTTTATTGTGCTCATCTTTGCATGAAATATTCCCTTGGTATCTCTAATTTTCTTGAAGAGATCTCTAGTCTTTCCCATTTTATTGTTGTCCTCCATTTCTTTGCACTGATTACTTAGGAGGGCTTTCTTATCGCTCCTTGCTATTCTTTGAAACTCTTCATTCAGATGGATATATCTTTCCTTTTCTCCTTTGCCTTTCACATCCTTTCTTTTCTCAGCTATTTGCAAGGCCTACTCATATAACCATTTTGCCTTTTTGCATTTCTTTTTTCTTGGGGATGGTTTTGATCACCAACCCCTGTACAATGCTATGAATTTTGGTCTATAGTTCTACAATCACTCTGTCTATCAGATATAATCCCTTGAATATATTTGTCACTTCTACTATATAGTCATAAGGGATTTTATTTGGGTCATACCAGAATGATCTAGTGGTTTGCCCTACTTTCTTCAATTTAAGGATGAATGTGTACTTATGTGAATCTTTATTTTGATATGTCTTGATGTTTTGCAAGTTTTAAGTAAATTTTTAACATATTCTAAAAAGATATAGCAGGCAAATTCTAATCAAAAGATGGCCCTTATTACATAATTAACATCAGAAAAAAATATATCTCTTTGCAAAGCCATTAATAGTATAAAGAGGGTCATTTTTCAGTGTAAAATGAAGACACTTAGAATTTTTGAATACATAAGTACTCAACAGTGTATCTCTGAAAAACACAAAGCAGAAGCAGATTGAAGAGACTGATAACTCCTCTGATCATAGAGAAACAATTTACACCCCTCTCTCTAACAGATAGATCAAAAAGACAAAATTAATGTTTTGAACAACAGAATTAACAAGCTTATTCTAACAACATGAACTGTTTATACACATTTTCTACATATTTTTTGCCAAGATAAATAATATAAAACTTAAAAAATGATTTCTATTATGCTAAGAGTAATTGGGATTCCCTGGTGGCTCAGACAGTAAAGAATCCATCTATAATAGGCTTCCCAAGTGGTGCTATTGGTAGACAACCTGCCTGCCAAAGAGGAGACACAAGAGACTAGGGTTCAGTCCCTGGGTCGGGAAGATTCCCTGGAGGAGGGCAGGGCAACCCACTCCAATATTCTTGCCTAGAGAATCCCCATGGACAGAGGAGCCTGGAAGGCTAGAGTTCACAGGGTCACAAAGAGCTGGACATGACTGAAGTGACTTAGCACAAATGCATGCAATGCAGGAGACCTAGGTTTGATCCCTGGATCAGGAAGAGCCTCTGGAGAAGGGAATGGCTACCCGGTCCAGCATTCTTGCCTGGAGAAGTCCATGGACAGAAGAGCCTGGTGGGCTAATAGTCCTTGGGGTCATAAAGAGTTGGACACTGAGCAACTAACACTTTCACTTCCAAGAGGAATTTCAAAAGTAACTAAAAATAGCTGGAAATATTAACACCCATATTAGGAAAATGATAAAGTTTCACTGATGGATATAAAAGTGATCTAAATAAGTAGAAGATTTAAAATGCTGATGGGTGAGAAGATATACTACAAAAAAAGGCAATTTTTCTAAGTAAAACTTCATATTCAATGAAATTGCAATCAAATATCAACTGCATTTTTCATGAGACTTAATAAATTAATTCTAAATTCAGAGACAAAAAAAAAAAAAAGACCACAAATAGTAAAAACTAATTTGGCATAAAAGAATGAAGAGAGTTGATTTACATCATTTGAATTAGTTATTAGTTCAGGGACAGAAAAAGAGACCAGTGGAAAAGAAAAAGGTGCCCCTAAAGAGACTCATAACAATATAGAACTTGTATATGAGAGAGCTGATATTATAAATCCGTGAGTGAAAGATAGAGTATTCCCTTCATACATATGAAGGGAAAATATGTGTCAGTTCAGTTCAGTCGCTCAGTCATGTCCGACTCTTTGCCACCCCATGAATCACAGCATGCCAGGCCTCCCTGTCCATCACCAACTCCCGGAGTTCACTCAGACTCACGTCCATCAAGTCAGTGATGCTATCCAGCCATTTCATCCGCTGTCGTCCCCTTCTCCTCCTGCCCTCAATCCCTCCCAGCATCAGAGTCTTTTCCAATGAGTCAACTCTTCGCATGAGGTGGTCAAAGTACTGGAGTTTCAGCTTTAGCATCATTCCTTCCAAAGAAATCCCAGGGCTGATCTCCTTCAGAATAGACTGGTTGGATCTTCTTGCAGTCCAAGGGACTCTAAAGAGTCTTCTCCAACACCACACTTCAAAAGCATCAATTCTTCAGCGCTCAGCCTTCTTCACAGTCCAACTCTCACATCCATACATGACCACAGGAAAAATGTGTAGTATAGAAATTTTACCATGCTTAAATCAAAACTCAGATCTATTAAAGGCATAAAAATTTTTAAAGTTTTGCTTTCCACATTTGTAAATAAAGGAGGCTATTTTTATGGCATCTCAGTAATGAAGACATTTATTTAACAAGACATGAAAAGTATATACAAACCATAAAAAAAGATTAATAAGCATGCTGAAATCTTGTAAAGATACAATTTTGAAAGCCCACATATGCAAAGTAAAAAGAAAAGCCACAGGCTGGGAAAAGACATCTGCAATACATATAACAAAAAATTACTGCTATAAGCCTAAGTAGAACTACTACAGAACAATATAAAACCCAATCAAAAATATATATAGGGACTTCTCTGGTAGCTCAAGTGCCTGCTAGAGCAGAGACACAGGTTTGATCCCTGGCCTGGGAAGATCCCATGTGCTGTAGGTCCATCCCATGGACCATAACTGCTGAGCATGTGCTCTAGAGCCTAGAAGCCACAACTACTGAGCCCATGTGCTTCACCACAACTGGAGAGTAGCTGTCACTTGTGGCAACTAGAGGAAAGCCACAAAACAATGAAGATCCAGTAAAGTCAACAATAATACAATTATATTTATATACATATAGATATATGTTTAACAGGTAATTCACTGACAAAGAGATCCAAATGACTAATAAACATGAAACATTTTGTCATGTTGGGGAAAATTTGTAAAGGTTATTAGAGAACCACTTGGTTGTTTTCACCAAGGCAAAAACAACACCCAGCTGTGGACGTGACTGGTGACGGAAGTAAAGACCGATGCTGTAAAGGACAACATTGCATAGGAACCTGGAATGGTAGGTCCATGAACCAAGGCAAATTGGAAGTGGTAAAACGCAGGTGGCAAGAGTGAATATCAACATTTTAGGAATCAGGTAACTAAAATAGACTGGAGTGGGTAAATTTAACTCAGATGACCAGTATATCTACTACTGTGGGCAAGAATCCCTTAGAAGAAATGGAGTAGCCCTCATAGTCAATGAAAGAGTCCAAAATGCAGTACTTGGGTGGAATCTCAAAAACGACAGCATGATCTCTGTTCATTTCCAAGGCAAACCATTCAATATCACAGTAATCTAAGTCTATGCCCCAACCAGTAATGCTGAAGAAGCTGAAGTTGAATGGTTCTATGAAGACCTACAAGACCTTCTAGATCTAACACCGAAAAAACATATCCTTTTCGTTATAAGGGACTGGAATACAAAAGTAAGAAGTCAAGAAACACCTGGAGTAACTGGCAAATTTTGGCCTTGGGGTACAAAATGAAGCAGGGCAAAGGCTAATAGAGTTTTGCCAAGAGAATGCACTGGTCATATCAAACACCTTCTGCCAACAACACAGGAGAAGACTCTATGCATGGACATACACATTCGGTCAATACCGAAATCAGACTGATTATAATTTTTGCAGCCAAAGATGGAGAAGCTCTACACAGTCAGCAAAAACAAGACCAGGGGCTGACTGTGGCTCAAATCATGAACTCCTTATTGCCAAATTAGACTTAAATTGAAGAAAGTAGGGAAAACCACTAGACAATTCACATTTGACATAAATCAAATCCCTTGGGATTATACAGTGGAAGTGATGAATAGATTGAAAGGATTAGATCTGATAGAGTACCTGAAGAACTACGGATGGAGGTTCATGACATTGTACAGGAGGCAGTGATTAAGACCATCACCAAGAGAAAGAAATGCAAAAAGGCAAAATGGTTGTCTGAGCGGGCCTTACAAATAGCTGAGAAAAGAAGAGAAGTGAAAGGCAAAGGAGAAAAGGAAGGATATACCCATTTGAATGCAGAGTTCCAAAGAATAGCAAGGAGAGATAAGAAAGGCTTCCTTAGTGATCAATGTAAAGATAAAGAGGCAAACAACAGAATGGGAAAGACTAGAGATCTCTTCAAGAAAATTAGAGATACCAAGGGAACACTTCATGCACAGATGGGTTCGATAAAGGACAGAAATGGTATGGACCTAACAGAAGCAGAATAATATTAAGAAGAGGTGGCAAGAATACACAGAAGAACTATACAAAAAAGAACTTCATCAGCCAGATAACCATGATGGGATCACCCAACTAGAGCCAGATATCCTGGAATGTGAAGTCGAGTGGGACTTAGGAAGCATCACTACAAACAAAGCTAGTGAAGGTGATGGAATTCCAGTTAAGCTATTTTAAATCCTAAAAGATGATGCTGTGAAAGTGCTGCACTCAATATGCCAGCAAATTTGGAAGACTCAGCAGTGGCCACATTACTGGAAAAAATCACTTTTCATTCCAATCCCAAAGAAAGGCAATGCCAAAGAATGTTCAAACTACTGCAGAATTGCACTCATCTCACATACTAGCAAAGTAATGCTCAAAATTCTCCAAGCCAGGCTTCAACAGTACATGAACTGTGAACTTCCAGATGTTCAAGCTGGATTTAGAAAAGGCAGAGGAATCAGAGATCAAACTGCCAACATCCGTTGGATCATGGAAAAAGAAAGAGAGTTCTAGAAAAACATCTACTTCTGCTTTATTGAGCATGCCAAATCCTTTGACTGTGCGGATCACAACAAAATGTAGAAAATTCTGAAGGAGATGGGAATACCAGACCACCAGACCTGGCTCCTGAGAAATCTGTATGCAGGTCAAGAAGCAACAGTTAGAACTGGACATGGGACAACAGACTGGTTCCAAATCTTGTAAGGAATAAGTCAAGGCTGTATATTGTCACCGTGCTTATTTAACTTCTATGCAGAGTACATCATGAGAAACGCTGGGCTGGATGAAGCACAAGCTGGAGTCAAGACTGCTGGGAGAAATATCAATAACCTCAGATACGCAGATGACACCACCCTTACGGCAGAAAGCAAAGAACTACTAAAGAGCCTCTTGATGAAAGTGAAAGAGGAGAGTGAAAAAGCTGGCTTGAAGCTCAACATTCAGAAAATGAAGATCATAGGATCTGGTGCCATACTTCATGGCAAATAGATGGGGAAACAGTGGCAGACTTTATTGTTTGGGGCTCCAAAATCACTACAGATGGTGACTTCACCCATGAAATTAAAAGATTCTTGCACCTAGGAAGAAAAGTTATGACCCACTTAGACAGCGTATTAAAAACCGAGACATTACTTTGCTAACAAACATCCATTTAGTCAAAGCTATGGTTTTTCCAGGTGTCATGTATGAATGTGAGAGTTGGACTATAAATAAAGCTGAGTACTGAAGAACTAATGCCTTTGAACTGTGGTGTTGGAGAAGACTCTTGAGAGTCCCTTGGACTGCAAGGAGATCAAACCAGTCCATCCTAAAGGAAATCAGTTCTGAATATTTATTGGAAGGAGTGATGCTGAAGCGGAAACTCCAGTACTTTGGCCACCTCATGTGAAGAGCTGACACATTAGAAAAGATGCTGATGCTGATAATGATTGAAGGCAGGAGAAGGGGACGACAGAGGATGAGATGGTTGGATGCCATCATCACTGATTCGATGGACATGAGTTTGAGCAAGCTCCGGGAGTTGATGATGTTCAGGGCAGCCTGGCACGTTGCAGTCCATGGAGTTGCAAAGAGTCGGACGTGCCTGAGCAACTGAACTGAACTGAGATAACCACTTTACAGTTCATCACATTTACAAAACAGTCTGGCAATACTAAGTATGAATAAATGTCTAAAAATGTGAACTTTAAAATTTTATGGGAGAAATATAAACACTATCACTTAAAAAGGAATTTTTCATTGGTATTAAAAATGTTCATTCTATTGATTTCAACTTGTGACCCCCTAGAAAAGCTTTTTTACAGGTAGTTATGCACAAAGATTTTGATTATAGTTCTTTTGTAATGATGAGAATATTAGAAACAACCTAAATATTTACTAATATGAGAATTTCTTAAAATCATACAATTAAGTACTATGATAGCAGGTGAAAAGAACAAAATCAATCTACATATTAACTTGTAAGAAGTTTAAAAATAAGGTTGAATGAGAAAAATTGGTTATATTTATGCAAAATTTTAAAATATACATAAATACCATACATTGCTCATGGGCATATTATGAAGTAAAGTATTCATGGTGGTAAGTTGCTTCAGTAGTGTCCAACTCTTTGCAACCGTATGGACTGTAGTCTGCCAGCTTCCTCTGTCCATGGGGATTCTCCAGGCAAGGATACTAGAGGGGCTTGCCATGCCTTCCACCAGGGGATCTTCCCAACCCAGGCTGATATCAAACCTGCTTCTCTTATGTATCCTTCATTGACAGGAGGATTCTTTACTAGTGCCATATGGGAGTAAAGTATAAAGACTGACAAATATGAATGTAAATTAGAATAGTGATTTTCTCCTGGAAAGCAGGTGAAGATAATGGAAGAGGGGAGATATATAAAGACAAAACCAAAATCTGGAATTTTTCATAAGTTATGAAAATATGAACAAATGTAATCAATGTTGGTGCATCCCAGGGACCAAACCCACATCTCTTACATCTCCTTCATTGACAGGTGGGTTCTTTACCACTAGAGCCATCTGGTGAGCTGTAGTCAATGTTATCATCTATTAATCCTAGGTGAATATACAGGTATCTGTTATGTTATTCTCTGAAATACTACATTTAAAATATAAATGAATAAAAGTGACTAAAAATAATTCAAAGTTAGGTCTAAATTATGTGGGGGACATCTACTTAGGAAATTAACTGTTTTTAATGTTACATCTTTATGATTGCAATCAAAGGTATATAGGATTGGATAAAGTGCAGTCATGGCTTCCCTGGTGGCTCAGTGGTAAAGAATCCACCTGCCAATGCAGGAGATCTGGGTTTGATCCCCGGGTCAGGAAGATCCTCTGGAGAAGGAAATGGAAACCCACTCCAGTATTCTTGCCTGGGAAATCCCATGGACAGAAGAGTCTGAGGGGCTACAGTCCATGGGGTTGCAAAACAGTCAGACATATCTTAGCAACTAAACAACAACAACATGTAGTCATAAATTGAAGAGACATAAATATTTTTAATTCTGATTTGGAAAATCAGTTCAGTTCAGTTCAGTTGCTCAGTTGTGTCCAACTCTTTGTGACCCCATGGACCACAGCACACCAGGCCTCCCTGTCCATCACCAACTCCCAGAGTTTACCCAAAACTCACGTCCATTGAGTCAGTGATACCATCCAACCATCTCATCCTCGTCATCCCCTTCTCCTTGTGCCTTCAATCTTTCCCAGCATCAGGGTATTTTCAAATGAGTCAGCTCTTCGCATCAGGTGGCCAAAGTATTGGAGTTTCAGCTTCAATATCAGTCCTTCCAATGAACTCTCAGGACTGATTTTCTTGCAGTACAAAGGACTCTCAAGAGTCTTCTCCAACACCACAGTTCAAAAGTATCAATTCTTTGGTGCTCAGCTTTCTTTACAGTCCAACTCTCACATCCATACATGACTGCTGGAAAAACCATAGCCTTGTTGGCAAAGTAATGTCTCTGCTTTTTAATATGCTGTCTAGGTTGGTCATAACTTTCCTTCCAAGGAGTAAGCATCTTTTAATTTCATGGCTTCGGTCACCATCTGCAGTGATTTTGGAGCTCCCCAAAATAAAGTCAGCCACTGTTTCCCCATCAATTTGCCGTGAAGTGATGGGACCAGATGCCATGATCTTAGTTTTCTGAATGTTGAGCTTTTCTGATTTCCAGCCTCCACACTAAGATGCTCTTTCTGCAACTCTCCTCAGTCGATGGAGACATCATTCTCCCAGATGTTCTTATCAGAAAACCTGGAATTCTCCCTGACTCCTTGAACTCTCTTCCTCCCCCCATAGCCAACAAAAAGCAGTATCACTTTTCCCTCACAGTATTTTCATAATCTGGCACTTCTCATCACCTTGATTAATTCCATCATTAATTCTACTACATTTGTTAATTCCACCATCATCTCTCCTTTGAGCCATCACAGCACCATGGTCAAACAATGTCATCTGTTCAAAACTCTTTGGATGATTTCTTCCGCCAGAAAAAGCTCAGGGGCTTTTAATACTTTCTGAGGCCATACATGACTTTTACTGTCTACCTTGTGCCATGAGTATACCCTGCCTGAAAGCCTTTCTACCTGCTTCCTCTGCCTAGAATGCTCTGCCTTCCTAGCCTAAACCCTTATCTTCAGGACCCTTAATAGAGAGGATTTCCCCAATCACCTATAAAATATCAAGTGCCTTTTTCCCTCCAAAGTTAACTCTTTCCAAGTAATGATTTGTAGTTAGACAGTAAGTAATTGTCCCTCCACTTAACTCCTGGTGCCTAGAAGAGTGCCTGGTACTTGGTGTTTTTCAATGAATATATGAATGAATGCCATAAATACTTGATATTCACATCAGTTTTGCCTCTAATCATATTTGCTTTGCTCTTACACTTTTGCTTTTTTACTATTCATGTAACAATCTCCACTGAGATTTCATGTCCTCAAAGTGATATATTTGCTGTATGTTTTGACTCCTATATAGATATAGCAAATGCGAATAGGAACATACCCTATTCAAGGATAATTTTGAAATAAATATAAAAGTGCCCACCCCAAAAGACAAAAGAGGTAGGCGTGTTCTGTGAGCATGTTAACATTTTTAGTGAATACATATTTTATATGCTTATATGTATTTTTATACATCTGGATGTAATGTATATCCAGGACTTACCCTCTATATAAACATGAAATAAAATTCCTTCTCTTGCTGTCCCAAATACTTGTTAAAATTCACCACTAGGGAGAACTCACAAACTGTCAATGTGTCAAGAAGAATATCTAGAAAGGGATAAGCCTATAAGAGACATAATTCTGTAAGTGGTGCTGCATGTCTGATCTGCTCATTTTTATGTGAAATTCTCAAAGAAAAATATGGTGTGATATACATAGCATCCACATATATACCTATAATAAAGATGTTGCCACAAAATATCTTTGAAGGTAAGATCAATGTCTGCTAAAGAACTGATTCAAATTAGGAATTGTACAAT
Organism: Bos grunniens; assembly: GCF_055505025.1. NCBI lineage: Eukaryota > Metazoa > Chordata > Mammalia > Artiodactyla > Bovidae > Bos > Bos grunniens. The sequence continues at coordinate 43,432,269 of NC_141165.1, forward strand.
ATTCAGTTTATTAAAAATAGTTTAATTATAAATAATATAAACAAAACTCTACCAAATCCTTCAGTGTGAGATTATGGTTACTTGCCAGTCCACTTCATTATGAGTTTTGTAACTCCATTGACCAGATGAGGGAAAAACCCACAAAGGCTTAACAAGTCAACTATTTTCTCCTCAATTTTCTCTGTCAAAAACCCAAAATCCATTCAGTTTGAACTAATATCCCCTTGCTAAAAGCTGACACACCAGGGAAAAAAAATCATGAGACTTAGTGTCTTGCAATGACAACATCTAGGTTCTAAATTGTGAAGGTTTTTTCATCAATAACTTAGTTCTAGATATTTCTGATTCTTTATATCTCTGCACAGATTTGTTCAGATGCTGGAATTGCAACTATAGTTCAATATTGTAAAGCATAGGCTTTAGATGTTTTCTATCTGGGGATAATTCTTTGATCTTTGTGTTTCAGTAATGGTGTGTTTCATAAATATCCCTTCTTACTATTAAGAAAACAATTTGTAGGATGAGTAGAACTTGAAAGAGTCCCTCACCCTTTTCTCTGGACACTTTCTAATCCCTTCTATCAGTTATTCCCCTGAAGATAGCAGCAGCAATGACTTTTGAACACTTTTTGATTTTTCTTTTGTGCTATCATCTTGTTTCTCTTTATTTTTCAAATATCTGGGTTAAGTAATAACTAGAACCACAATAAGTACCTGATACATGCCCAGGTAAATTTTAATATATATATAGTACATATGAAAACTATAAATATTACGCATTTTTATTATGCTCATATAAATGAGCCTACCTTCCTATATTGTATATGCACCTTCAGCCTCTGGGGTATGTGGCAGTGTGGTTGGCAGCAGTATTACTATTCTCCTAACACTGAAATTGAGAAGCTGGTTCAGTGATGTGAAGCAGGATGTGACAGGTAATCTAAAGTTGGGGGACTGAAAGAAAGGCACTCTGGGAGGGAAGAGGGTTTGGCTGCAGAATGTGGACTTACAGCAGCACATGTAACAGATGAAGATTTGGTGCTATTTTTTCCACCTTCCCTCTGTTCCAAAATGTGTTTCATTAATCTCCCAGCACATGTCTGAGACCTGGAATTCTTTTGCCTTCATTTTGACAAGAATATGAGGTCAAGCAGAAGGCAATGAGAGGCATGACATGACAGAAGTAAGTAAAATTAACAAAGAGTTCCTAGTGCTATTCTGGTAGCTTCAAATTACTTTAATTGCAATAATAATTTTCTTTCTGTGAAAAACAAACAGGCTTTATTAATTAGGGTTACCCTGGCAACAAAGTCAATGAGTTACTTTTTCCTCATCCTTTTGAAAATGTGGTTCTTGTTTTATTCAATATATCTTACACATTCCTTTTCTAACCGTCATTTATAGGACTTCTATCATGGGGCCAGGATTTGGACTTGCTATCTTGAGTTTTTTAATAGACAGTCAAAACTCTTCTCTCATGTCTAGATGGGAGTCCATAAAAAGCTGAGGAATTCAGACTCTATGCTCGCTTGGCCTTTCTGAGCCAATGGAGTTATGGTGTAGTATCCCAGTCAAAGTTCCGGCTTTTGGTCCCTAGGACCCTTCTAGTAATAACTTTTCTACCTGGTTTAGTATAAATTCTCAAAATATTTAATCTAGCCCTCCCTATTTATTGATACTGTTGTTCCTTCTTTCTATACCTTACTCCATAGGTAACACCTAGATCTGTCTATTCCATTCAAGAGTCAAGCGATAACCAGTCTGGATGACATGGCAGATGCTTATCAGGAAATTCTGGAAGATAGGGTAGGAAAGGCAGGTCAGATCTAGATTATAAGGATTCCCAGATTTCTCCCTGATTATCTCTATTTGTGGTATGGACAGTGAGAATCAGTGAAGGCTGATAAGCCTCAAGGATTGTTTAAATGAGTAATTTGGATATTTTACAGATGGATCTCAGTGTCAGGCCACACAGGCTATCTACTGCACAGCTCCTTGGGTTGTTTGTCAGTTACTGCAGTCGATGGCCCCATCTGTATAATGTGATCACCCTTATAAAATCTATGGGGGAAGTTTGCAGCTAGCTATAAAGATAAGTTTTCAGTAGTCTAGGCAAATAATTATTTGAAACAAATAAGGTTTATTTGGTTTTTGCGTAGAGATATGGAATAGGAAACTGAATTAGGACTGCTATAATTGTCTACAAATCAGAGTTAAGTGTTGGACTAGGACCTAGCAGTGAGAATAAAAGGAAATGAGTAGATGACAAAGCCATTATGAAGCAGGAAGCAACAAAATAATGACTCATTAGATGTATGGAAGAAGACAATCTGAGGAAAACTAATACAGATGACTTTGAGGTTGGCTTTTAGGGAGAGTTGAGATGATGAATAAACTTAAAGAAGATGGTTGTGTGTTTGATGTATTGTGTTTGGGGAAGATGTATAACTAATGAATAGGTGTTCTGACTCCCAATCAAAGACTTTTCCCTATTACTCTATCAAGATTTTCCACTAAAATATTCTCCTTCTCCTTTCACTTTATGCTTCTAAAAGACAAGTTACTCAATATTCTGAGCATTGATCAATTCATCAAAATTTGAAATTGAAATTGTTTAATTTCTCTTATATGTTGTCCCTCATGCATTGATTTTCAATAATAAATATTAATATCAATACCAGATATATTTGAGGAGGGAAGAATCTAATATTTAAATGTGAGCTCATGCTGTCAGTCACAATGATAGAAATTACACATTTAATTTAACCACAACTATTTTCTGTACTTACAAGTCAGAAAACTGGCTGAGAGAAGTGAATCAAATACCCAAGTTTCCCTGACTAGAAAATTATGGGGTTGAGATTCAAGTCTGGGGTAAAATATAGAGGCTTTCCCTGTCCACTCTTAGTAGATAACATCTCAGCATGCTGCTGCTAAGTTGCTTCAGTCGTGTCCGACTCTGTGTGACCCCAGAGACTATACAGCCCACCAGGCTCCCCTGTCCCTGGCATTCTCCAGGCAAGAACACTGGAGTGGGTTGCCATTTCCTTCTCCAATGCATGAAAGTGAAAAGTGAAAGGGAAGTCGCTCAGTTGTGTCCAACTCTTAGCGACCCCATGGACTGCAGCCCACCAGGCTCCTCCGTCCATGGGGTTTTCCAGGCAAGAGTACTGGAGTGGGGTGCCATTGCCTTCTCCCAATATCTCAGCATAGATAGTTCTAAATGTGTTGAGGCTGCTGGAAGAAATAGGAAGTAAAAGCAATATTTATTTTTCCTCTTGACTTCACTTTTTTTGCTATAAACATTGTAAGTTTTCTTTAAACTGGACACTACTAAGTGAAGCTCTTAGGGCATATAGCAATCTGACTGGGTTTTGTGTGTTCATCTGAAATCTCCAAGTTACATTATTGAAGGGTTCGCCACTATAATTATCACAGGTTAGGTGCACCTATTCCAATAGATTAGTCTCAAATCATCTCAAGTCTAACAAACTGTTTCCTCTAAGCAAAACCAACACAAAACATACTGCCTGGTCTAAAGTAAGAGTTGTTGTTCAGTCACTCAGTCGTGTCTGACTCTTTGCTAGGCTGCCTAATAAGTAAGCCAATTAGACTCTGGGTGTATGCTTCTTGATGTTAGCGACATGAAAGAACTACTTCACAGTGGAGGCACAGGATACTTGAATAGTAATGGTAATTAAGGGTGAGCAAACTCATTAATATTATGATAAGCCTGCAGTTAAAGAGAGACCAGCTGTGCCCCCAAGACACTGTAGAAACTGGTATGAAACTGTTCTAAAGGATATGAATGGGAAATAATGTATTCTATTTTATACATCAAATTTGGTTAAATGCATTCATGTTTTAATTTTAAAATCATTAGTGAACCACTTATTGGATATCAAGCTTCATGTTAGGGCCTAAAGATGACAAAGTGAAACAGAACAGGGTACTGCCCATAAGAACCTTCCAGTAACCTAAAGAAACCAAAGAGGAATCAATCTGGCCCTCTTTGTCAGTAAATCACATCTATGTCTATAGAATTGACCACTATGAATGAAAATTTGAAGAAAAAACAACAGAGGAGAAAAAATTAGTCATATACCATTAACCATTCTAGGAAAGCAGAAGATCACATGTATCTTGTGAGTTTGCAGAAGTGCCATTTTTTGGCCAAGATTTTCTGTTATGACTGTAAAGAAAAATAAAAATTCAAACTAGTATTTCTGGGGGAAGAAATGGCAAAGAGATTTCAGGTTCTTTGTTTTCACAGACCAATCATCTGTGAATGGATAAGGAAGGGAAGCCAATTGATATGACAGGCAGAAGTTGCCCAGGCCAAGATACACCATCAAAACCCACTGCAGTCCTAAGAAACTCCAGCCTCTGAAGGTGCAAGTAGAGTCTAGAAAACTCACAACCCTGAGAGAAAATATCCAGTCACTGCTGATTTAGAAACAGAAAATACACTGGGTGTCCCCCAGGTTGGAGGGTCTCCAAATGTTGAGTGTTTCCTGTGGCAAAGAGGAACACAGAGCAGCTCTGGTCTGGGAGGGGGCTCAGGAACTAAGGAATAGAAAGGCCCAGGTGGCATTTCCCATAATAATGGAAAACCAATCTTTCATTAAATTAAAAATTTAGATATTTCTTATCCCATACTTTCTAGTCTACTCTGCTTTCATACTTCCCTCTATCCTTCCCCTTTTCCCTCCCTCTTCCTAGTAGAAATGGCTACAGAAGCCTCATATATACCACAAAACAAGGATCACGAGAAGCCAAAGATCACATGAGCAAATAACAAGAGAAGACTTTTGAAAAGGTATTTACAGATGTTCCTATTTCTTTGAAAATGTTTCTATTGCAGTTTGCCAAGAACTTAATAACCAATGATGTTATGATTGAAGCATTGATAATTCAGATTTCATTATTCTTTTATTGAAGTTTCTGACTACATAGAAAAAACATCATTGGTTGAATAACTGGCAGGTCCTCTGAGAGTCAGCGCCCTTTCCCTGGAAATTCAACTCAAATCTCCTTCACATGGCCACTGAGGGGTGCTTGGCCTCTTTATTTCTGCCATCACACCCACTGATTATACCTTGGTTGATGTCATGCATCATCCAACCCAGCTTCTCTAGCACCATTACTTACGCAGGGGCACAACTCAACCTGCATCACATACCTACACTCTACATGTTCTATTTTATGGGTAATCTCTTCTTACCTTTTACCTTGCATCCCAACATGAGAACTTGTAATTTTTGGATTAAATATAGGTGTTCAAATGATCAAGTATCCCCAAAGAAAGATGTAATTCATTGACTCTGGTAGTAATTTTATTGCAGATGCTAAAAAAGTTAACTTTCCCTGCTTTTATAAACATATTTCAGTTTTCATATTGGTGTGGGAAAAGTTCAAGAAGGAAGAGGTATTACTCCGTAAGGAATTTCTTAAAAAATTACCCAAATCACAGTTCATAGGAGAGAAGTGCTCCTTTATCTGTTACTCTAAAGCTAAGAACTTGTTTTTGAGAAACACGGGCAATGATGAGATGACATAAAAGAAAAAAAAAATAGAAGGATGTTTCAAAATGTTTTTCCAACTACATGAAATACCGCTGAACCCTCTGCATAAGCCCCTCTGTTCCTGCAGGCAGACTGTGTATAGGAAATTTCAACAAGAAGAGCAGTCACAGAGATAACACCGCAATAAGATTTCCTGCAGTCAGTGCAGATGTGATCCGAATACACTATTGACCACATTGCTCCCACAGGGAGAGGAGAAGGAATTCAACAGTTGTGAGTATCCATACAGCTCTGCATCCATCACATTCCCTTTTGAGGCTGGGCTCACTGTCTTATGCCCACTTCACTTTGATGTAATTGGAAACAGTTTAGGTTTTTCTCCCTTGGGCAACTCTTGATTTTTTTTTTCATTCCTCTCTTCTTCTCGCAAGACAGAATTATTATCTCAAGCCCCCATAAACCAAAACCCTCTATTCACTGCCTCAGGGCATTCAAAAGTATAAAGCCAACTTTTTGAATTGTTTTTCGAAATGTGACCTTTGTGCCCTTCCAACATAATCCCATTATTGTAGCACAATACTTTGGAGGAATATTGGAGGAATCTTTTATGACATCTTTATGTATGCTATCTTTCTGTTGAAGTACATGGTTACTTCTTCTAAGTACATATTTACAGTATTCTGAGTGCTACTGGGAAAGTCTGTTCTTAGTTATGATGTTGGCAATAATATTTTAATTGCATATGCTACATTAATACTTCTGTTCAGATTAGCCTAATCTAGTATTGTTAGAACTCATTTTAAGCTTTTACTGTAAAAGTATTTTATGTATTGTTGTTTCATCAAAGAAAAGTTGTCAGGGTTTTATTCCCCCCTACCTCTGTATCTACTATTGGAAGAGTTCTCACTACAACAGGAAAAAAAAAATCACAAAAAGAAGTAATAGTGAAATAATCACACCTGAACTGCCCTGGCCTAATTATAATATGTAATTACTGGTTGCTGTACAATTACAACCATTTTGTCCTAATAATGGCTCTCATGGGACTATATAAAAAGCACAGGATTTCTCTATTCATTTTATAAACTACTATGATAAGAAATGAGAAGGACGAACCTTACAATAACAGCAGTGATGGCTATATCATGATCTTTACTGCATGGTCAAGCACCATGCTAAGTCTCATTCATTTTCACTGCCCTGTAGTTCAGATACACCAGCTTGTGCTTCCCATCTGATATCTTATGGAGGCAGGTCCTCTCTGTTTAAGTCCAAGAGAAATGATGAGCGAATGTTACAAGGCAGAGTGCCTACTCAGAGAAACTTCAAATAATCAGCAGGACAACAAGCTTTTCTGGGGACAGACAGCACAGCAGCTGGCTGGTGACTGTGTCCTGGGCCTGCTGGGGCTATATTTTATGAAATAGATTTAGAACCAAGAAAGTCCAAAGGAGCATCTTTTGTAACTGAATTCACTGATACTTAGGGCTTGAGTTTATGTAAAATATTTTACTTCCCCTTCAGTTACCAGTGTTACTACTTAAGACTATTGAAAGGATACTCAGAAAAATTCACAACTTTTATATTAGCCAGATCAACTGATTTATGATTCTTAATGATCTGAATTCTTGAATGAAAGTGAAAATATGTAGTGGCTATTGAAGAATAAAACCAGCTTAGATGAGGTTCAAATTCTTTTCCTCTTAAAAGAATTTGATGATTAAAGATGATTTTAAAAGGAAATTTATGTCTTTTAGTATGTAATTTAACTGGGAATATGCCTTTGTAACTTTAAACTGAAAGGTAAGTATGACCATTTGTGATATTCAATTTTTCTATTTTGTGCCTTCCTGTGAACAGTTAGATTCACCTAAAAAAATAGAAAGGGAAATGCCACATGTATACAATAATGATTTCAATGACAATCAAGAGAACTTGTAAATATCAACAGGAGAGATCTGCGATAAGACAGACAATGGTAAGGAAACTAGGTTAGGTAAACAAACTCAAATTTCACCTTCAAAGTTTCCAAAGCAAAATTTTTAGAGATATTAAGTTGCAGCTCAGACTTTCTATAACTTCATTTTAGATATGTGAATAAAATGGAATCTGATAGCATAAAAAGAATTTTATTTATTTTGCTTCAAATTGGCCTTTTTTGCATTTGTGAGAAAGACTTGATTCTTTCTAGAACATTTTGGCATCTTCCATCAAATTGACTTATGCCCCCTTCTCTGTAAAACATAAGGTAAACAAAAATTGTGTGTGCGCCTTATGGGTCACCTTCAACCCATGTTAAATAGAGGCTATTTAGCAAGCATAGTGGAAAGGTCTAAAAACAGAATCAATAATGTACTATTAAAAGTAATCAGCTACTTGCACTCTGGTTAACCATGACAGTTAAAGCTTCAAACTATGCTATTCAAAAATCATAAGTTATAGATTTATGAGTAACTACTCTGTGTGTGTATGTGGAGGTGTGCGTTAGAGAGACAGATATAGCTGAGTATTTCTTCTGTTGAAAACCTTAGAAAAACCTACAGAATAGTTTGCATTCATTCTAAACTCCCCAAAAGGATATATTTGCAGATATCAAAAAGCTTGGTGATACACACTGTGTGCCAAGATCTGAAAAATCTTGGCAAACTATACTGACAGCTAGAACCATCAAGGTTACATGAATGCAATATAAATTCTGAAGTTCCAGGTAATTGTGGTAGTTTGAACACCTGCATTTATTTCTACCCTCTCCAAAAACTCTATTATAATGACAGTTAAAGAATTTTAAAAAGACAAATACCCAAGGTCAAAGAGAATGGGAGATAAGAGCACAAACAGGTAAGAAATAGGACAAAAGTTCTGAAGCAGAAACCCAGATATAGGAGCAGTCTTAGCTGTAGCTCAAAACAGAAAATGAAACTAATAAGATACAGTTGTAGAACGGAAAAAAGAGGTACAAATGAACTTATTTACAAACAGAAATAGAGTCACAGATGTAGAAAGCAAATGTATGGTTACCAGGGAGAAAGGGGATGGGTAGGATAAATTGGGAGGTTGGGATTGACATATACACACTACTATGCATAAAATAGATATAAGAACCTACTGTATAGCCCAGGGAACTCTACTGAATACTCTGTAATGGTCTATATGGGAAAAGAAACTAAAGAAGAGTGTATACATGCATATGTATAACGGATCCACTTTACTGCACACCTGAAACTAACACATTTTAATGAACCATACTTCAATTAAAAAAAAAAAAAAAACCTTACCAGGAAGGCACATCATTAAACTAAGGAAACACTAACAAATTCAAAATAGAGAGTAAAAATCGTTTTCAAAATATATATGCTTATTAAGTTAAAAAAAGAAACATCACAGAACTTTCCCTGCCCTCCTTCTCCAAAGGATATGAATTTTCAGTTTAAAAGGAGACAACAAATTTTAAAAGGTACTTTACTACAACATTCCTAAGTATTAGGGATAATGGAAAGATCTTGGGTTGCTTCTACAGAAGGATTTTATTTCAGAAGTCATGTGTATTAAGTATTAGAACAGCATCAGATTTCTTAATGGCAAATCTGGAAGTAAGAAGAAAATGGAATGACGTTTTCAAAATTCTGAAAAAAATACTTCATATGTAGAATTCTAGATCTAGGCAAAAGGTCAAATTAAGAACAGAATTAAGGAACTGCCAGACATACCATGCCTCAAATTTATCTTACTTTATAGGAATCAGCTAGAGGATGTATCAGGCTTCCCTGGTGGCTCAGCTGGTAAAGAATCCCACAGCAATGCAGGAGACTCAGGTTCTATTCCTGTGTTGGGATGATCCCCTGGAGAAGGGATAGGCTACCCTCGTAGTCCGTATTCTTGCCTGGAGAATCCCATGGACAGAGGAGCCTGGCGGGCTACACTCCATGGGGTTGGGTTGCAAAGAGTAGGACACCACCGAGCGACTAAGCACAGCACAGAGGATATATTAACATGCAGGAGTAAATTAAGAGAAAAACACGGGATTCAGGTAAAACAAGAGATCTGACAGAAGAGAGAGATGAAGAAATTCCCAGGATGATGGTGTAAAAGGCTTTCTAGTTAATAGTAGTAGCAGGTCTGTATAGTATATACATAGTTATACATATATATATACACATATAGTATATATATATAGTATATACATATATATAGATATATATAGTTAATAATAGTAGCAGGTCTGTAGATAAGTTCATCCATACTGGAGCAGAGAAGCAGAAAATTCTAGAATGAAAGAGAACACAAGTGATTACCTGATGGTGAGTCTTCCAGAAACAGACTTTCAGCACTAAAAGAAAATTAAGATTTGAGTCTCAGGGTTCAGGATGGGGAACACATGTATACCTGTGGCAGATTCATTTTGATAGTTGGCAAAACTAATACAATTATGTAAAGTTTAAAAATAAAATAAAATTTAAAAAATAAAAATAAAATAGTCAATGAAAAAAAAAAAAGAAATCAGCAACAATAATTCCAAGAAAAGCAAATTGGATACAAGGGAAAATAATAAGTACCATCATAATCACAGATGCATGGTTCAACTGTGGATAATACTTATAGAGCCATAATAATATAAATTAAATACTGATTTTTCAAAAATAATTGATAAAAAGTTGTCTTCAGCAGAGTGAAGCCTAGAAAACCATGTTTCTTTGTCCCCAACCATAGTGGCTATATGACTGTATATATACAGTCATAAGAAGCCTTGTTTAGAAATAATAACATCATAGTCCCAGAAGCCATGACTGAAAGGTATAAAAACCAAGTGAGGAACCCAAAACCTCAGGTGAGCCCTGATGATTAACCAGAGATGAAATTGCCAACATCTGTTGGATCATAGAAAAAACAAGAGAATTCCAGAAAATATCCACTTCTGATTCACTGATTACACTAAAGCCTTTGACTGTGTGGATCACCAAAAACCTGTGGAAAATTCCTAAAGGACACAGGAATACCAGACCACCTTACCTGCCTCCTGAAAAATCTGTATACAGGTCAAGAAGCAAGAGTCAAAACCAGACATGGGACAATGGACTGGTTCAAAATTGGGAAAGAAGTACGTCAAGGCTGTATGTTGTCATCCTGCTTATTTAAACTTATATACATAGTACATCATGCAAAATGCCAGGCTAGATGAAGTAGAAGCTGAAATCAAGATGGCAGGAAGAAATATCAATAACCTCAGAAATGCAGATACCACCACCCTAATGGCAGAAAGCAAAGAGGAACTAAAGAGCCTCTTGATGATAGTGACAGAGGACAGTGAAAAAGCCGGCTTAAAACTCAACATTCAAAAAACTAAGATCATGGCATCCAGCCTCACCACTTCGTTGCAAATAGATGGGGGGAAAATGGAAACAGTGACAGAGTTTATTTTCTTGGTTCCAAAATCACTGCAGACTGTGACTGCAGCCACAAAATTTAAAGATTCTTGCTCCTTGGAAGTAAAACTATGATAAACCTAGACAGTGTATTAAAAAACAGAGACATCACTTTGCCAACAAAGGTCCATACTGGAGTGGGTTGCCATTTCCTTCTCCAAGGGATCTTCCCAACCCAGTGATTGGACCCGGGTCGCCTGCACTGCAGGCAGGCACTTTACCGTCTGAACCACCAGGGAAGCCCATAGTCAAGCTATGGTTTTTCAAATAGTTATATACCCATGTGAAAGTTGGACCATAAAGAAGGTTGAGCACTGAAGAATTGATGCTTTCAAACTGTGATGCTGAAGACGACTCTTCAGAGTCCCCTTGGACTGCAAGGAGATCAGACCAATCAATCCTAAAGGAAATCAACCCTGAATGCTCATTGGAAGGACTGATGCTGAAGCACCAATACTTTGGCCACCTGATGCGAACTGACTCATTTGAAAAGATTCTGATGCTGGGAAAGATTGAGGGAAGGAGAAGGGGGCAACAGAGGATGAGATGATTGGATGATATCACTGACTCAATGGACATGAGTTTGAGCAAACTCTAGGAGATGGTGAAGGACAAGGAAGCCTGGCACGCTGCAGTCCATGGGGTCACTAAGAGTTGGACATGACTGAGAGACTGAACAACAAGAGAGGGACACAGAGGCAAGACCCCTTCAGCTGACAGAGCCCTCCCATTTCTCTTACAGGTAACAGTTCAAGAGTAGGATCTGAGTGGAAAAGGGAGTAAAGCCCAAACTAAAACTGTTTCAGTTCATTTGGGGGTGTATTCTGAATGGGGAAAATCAGACAATTGAGCAGATTTACAGAGTCTGGCTAATGTTACTTATATAGCCAGCTATTTTGACTTATAGTCATATCCTGAACCCATTTCTAATTACCTACAACTTGAGGTATTCTGAAATTGTTCACTGAATTTAATGGGCCACTGCTGGACTCAGTACTTGTGCTACACTCCAAATAGATGTTTTTAGAGGAAATATTGCGTTGGTTTTTTTTTTTTATAAGACTTAGAAACTTCAGAACTACTAAAAATGTAAGCAAACGTGAAAACCAGTAAATAGTCAACTAGTTTGAAGTATACTTTTCTGCAAGTTTCATCATCAGAAGACTGGAATTTCTGGTGATCAGTCTCACAAAGTAGAAGACAGAATCCACATGGTGACTCTCCTCATGGGGCAATTACAGCCTCCACTGAGATCACAGTTGCTGACAAGTTAGTGTCAAAAGGATGTCATAAGGTCCTAGGTTTTTCAGCTGGGGCTTCTGTCACACCCAATAATTACCAGCTGAATCTGCAGATAATAAAAATAAAATTGAACATTCACTGAAGCCACTGTGATGGAATTTAGTATTAAGACAGAGGAAAACAGCAGATTTGAAACATCTTATCTGCATTGTTTAACTGCTATGACTGATTGTGAGTTGAAAGATCACTCTATGTGAGCCTTTTTAAGATATCATGTGAGTTCCTTACTTTAAAATTATCGCAGAACTTCTTAATGAAGGTCATATTGTTCTGAATCCAATTTTACTGCTTTATTCCCTCAGAATGAGTAATATGACTATTGATTAGTTTCTATGAAACTTAGCACTTGGATAAAAGAAAAATCTAACATCATTAGCATTAGAAACAAAGGTGAGAGCTTCCTAGTGAAATTTAAAACGTCTCCCTCTAAATGTATTTAATTCATAAAACTGGTACCAGATCTTGCTATTATGCCCAAACCATATAGTTTGTAGATATATTTTCACAAATAATAATTATCTTTGAAAAACCTTCAGCAGTCTTATCCTAATATGTGGAATCTAGAAAACTGGTACAAATGAACCTACTTGCAAAGGAGAAATAGAGACAAATGCAGAGACCAAAAGTATAGACACCAAAGGGAGAAAGAAGGTGGGATGAACTGGGAGATTGGGACTGATATATATACACCGTGTATAAAATAGATAACAAATGAGAACTCACTGTATAGCACAGGGAACTCTACTCGGTGCTCTGTGGTGATCTAAATGGGAAAGAAATCCAAAAAAGAGGGGATATATGTACACATATAGCTGATTCACTTGCTGTAGAGCAGAAAGTAACACAACATTGTGAACAACTATGCTCTGCCAAACATTTTTTAGTAAAAAATAATGAATTAGGACTTCAAAATAAATAAACAAAAATCAGTACTCAAGAACTTCTGCAACTACTGTTTCTGAAATTCAATAACAAAACTCAGTGTTTGCTTGTATTCCTTTGACTATGAATCTTTCTAGAATCAAGTGGGGTGTCTAATCTGCACCTATACTTAACTTTGTGTGTTTCAAGTTCCAAACAAGGGACCTTTAATTTACCACAGAAATAAAGATTTCAGTAGTTGCAAAGTCCTCTGGTAAGTCTATGGACATCCAAAATGTACTTGAAAGTATAACTCTGTAAATACGGGTTGTAGATCCATTATGATTTAAAGGTACCAAGGTCCACCTTTGTGTAGATCCTGAATTTCAACTAAAGTCCCCTCTGCTGTGTTCTATTATCTTCTGCTCTGTCCAGAAGGGAAGAAATTTGCACATGGTATCTTTCTGCACTTGAAGGAAACCGAGCCCACCTCTCCTGACTCAGTGTCTGGAGTAAGAGTACAGAAAGGACTCAAAGGTGGGGAGTATTCTGAATGCTGCTTATGATTTCAGCATCAAGACTGTGAGATTCAGGTAGCAGCAGCAGAGAGAGAGAGAGACAGAGAGAGACAGAGAGAGAGAGAGAGAGAGACAGAGAGAAAGTGTTTGGAAAGGGGGCATAGGAAGGGTCCATGCTGTATGCTTTTAAATGTATCTTCAAGGAGAAAGATCCATTTTATATGTAAGTGTATAGGATATGAAAACACAAGGTGAATTTCTCTGAAAACACAAATTGTTTTTGTATAATGCCTCTCAGAATTTTGTTTAGGGCACCAAAGCATTTTGGGGATGACAGAACTAAAATCTGTGAATGAGAACGACCTAAACAATAAGGAGGAAGTTTAAGGACAACTATATAAGAGACAGCATGTATCAGTGATCAAGAACGTACACTTTGGGGCCAGCCTGCCTAGGTTCAAATCCTCACTCTGCTATTTTGAAATGCCTGTCTGTATATTAATACTTTGTTTTATATATGTACAAATTTTATGTGCACACAAATTATGAACAGTGAAAAGCCCAAAGGGATATACAAACTGCTTATACAGTTACCCCTTAAGAGTGAGAATAGGACTAAAATAACTTTCAACTTTTACATTATAAGTTTCTGCATTATTCTACAATAAACATTTTTATAGTAATAAAAGAAAATGCTTATAACATGCACTTTAAGATAAATGAATGAACCCCCAACAGAACAAAAGGGTAAATGCCATGAAATCTCCTGTGCAATACCATTAAACTCTCATTTAATCACTCACAGGCCCACTATTAGGTAAATCTTATATGTATATACATGCATGTGTGTATGCACAACTTCACATCATTCTGTCTCATTCAGTAGAATACAGATATTAAATATGAATCTGCACTGTATTATGTTGCATATACCTTATTTTCTAATTTTTGAGGGTAGCTGTTCTCTTATTTGTCCAACCCTTACAGGACATAGGACAGCCTACTAATCCTTTCTAAATTAATAGAGCTCAACTGAAGGAGAAAAAGACTAATTATTGAAGAGGTAATGGATACGTCTTTAAGTAGATTATTGCATTTGAGCTGATCAATCCTAGAAAGATGGGAAAGACTTTGAGAAGTGAAGAAATGAGAAAGCTCATTACAAGGAGAGGAAGCAGGCCAACAAATCCCAAAAAGTAGAGCTTGTCAGGGGAAGATTGGAAAATTTGCTTGGCTGGACATAAAGGACAAATGGGACATTAGAGAACAGAGGTGCAACATCTGCTGCTGCTGCTGCTGCTAAGTCGCTTCAGTCGTGTCCGACTCTGTGCGACCCCATAGACGGCAGCCCATCAGGCTCCCCCGTCCCTGGGATTCTCCAGGCAAGAACACTGGAGTGGGTTGCCATTTCCTTCTCCTATGCATGAAAGTGAAAAGTGAAAGTGAAGTCGCTCAGTCTATCCGACTCTTAGCCACCCCATGGACTACAGCCTACCAGGCTCCTCCGTCCATGGGATTTTCTAGGCAAGAGTACTGGAGTGGGGTGCCATTGCCTTCTCTACATGCGATTAAAAACTGAAGGCTTAATTTTTTATAATGTAACTGTAAGAAATTGATGTGTGAACTTTGGGTAAGATTCAAAAGCATGTGTCCATAGCCATGTTTAGATGGACACCACATTCTCTGCACTCATTAAAAAGCAAACTTCCTCATTAACAGCAACTGAGTAAAGAATTGTTATGTTCCTACGTTCAACTTTCGGTCGGAAGATGAGATGTATGTGTCTGACAAGAGGAGATAAAGGGTAACTCCCTTTTTTTTAACATGAAAATAAAAGCTGCTTTACAACTTCATGTATTCAGAGATGGCCAACAGGAAGTCCCAAAGGACGTTCAAGGTTTGGCACATAAAATGCACATGTTCCTTTAAATACAGCAGAATACTTCCTCCAAAGTATGTGGAGTGCCTTAAATGGCATATTTATTTAAATGTTAATTGAGCACTGCAACTTGTTGGTAATGAGGGAAATATGCTGCTAAAGGATTTGCCCAATCTCCTGAGAAAATGCCATGAATTTATATTTGTGAACAATACTCACATGTGTATAAAATCTAAAAAAGATTACACACGCATTTGATAACTCCTAGGATTATTCTTATAGCCTTAAGGTCTTAAAAAGCCAACACAACATTGCAAAGCAATTTTCCTGCAACTAAAAAAAAATAAACTAAAAAGCTTTCATAAAATAAAAGAGCCAAAAACCACATCATTAGAAAAACATGGTTAATTTCTTTGCTGGTTATTATTTTTCTTCTGAGGAGTACTCTCAACTCAACTTAATCATAGGTAAAACTTTTCTCACATCAAAATTCTGGTTTGGAGGAATGAAATGTCATTTTTATTAAAATTGCCTCCATGATATAATTCAAAAAGAGATTATAACATTTGGATTTAATAGGCAAAAGTGCATATATTTTTCTTTAAATATTCCCTATGAAAGAAAGTAGATAAAAATATTTGATAACTGTTAAAACTTCTGAAGATAACATTTTTAAACTTTAATGACTTTAATATAAAAGCGAATTCCAACCCTGTATGCAGTTAAATCAGTTTTACTTTGCAATTTTATGTCTTTTTCCAATGTTACGATAAGAAGCATAAGCTTCCTGTCTGAAGTCATCATAGTCAAAACCACATTTCAGGAAGTCAGTCTATTATCGGCCTTTCCAGATGTTTCTTCAACCTTTCAGATGCTGCCTGCAACTAATTTGCTTCCTTTAAAGAAGCAAAGCCCTTTCCCTCAAGTGGAGAGCACAGCATTTGACACAACATCTCTTTTTCTAAGATTATTGGTGAACATGTGTGTGCACCAAACTCTCATCTCCGGAAAGTGTGTCACCACAACTTCTTTGGTCAGAAATGTCCTTCTTGCAAAAAGGAAATGTATTGTTCCTTTTACAATGTTGAAAATTCTGAAAATCCCCAAACCAACCTGGAAGTGTTTTGCAATAACCTCATCTAACAATGTCACCATGTAAGAGGATTTATTAGGGTTTTGTTTTTTTTTTAATATCCTTTCATCCAATGTCCCACCTGATCTTTCTTTCACTTCCTATGCATGCCAAGTAAGAGTGCTGCAGATGTTCAGTGGGAAATGATGTAATTATGTACGTTATTTGTTTGTCAGATTTGCCAAATACTACATAGCTTTGAGGCTGTAGAGAATGAAGAATAAAAACCACAGGCAGGAGGTGACACTTGGTAAGTCAGCCTTCTCTGCCAGCCATGTAAACGAGATTAGGACTCGCTACATGCTCAAGCACTTTTAAAGTACTTTACATCTTTTGTCAATGGCACTATTTTTCATTTTCAGCCAGTGTATCTTACTTGGGATAAGTTTTCACTTAGGTGATAGAAAGCAATTCCAGTTAATCGTGGACTTAGTTCACTTCCTTACATGAAACACTATTGATGCTATGTCCCACTCAGTCTCTACTAATCTTATCCATCCCTCACATACTTTCCTCCAAATTCCTTTTCCTGATTTTTGTGTTCAAATACTGAGTTAATTCTCACCCACAAAGAATCATAACTGTAGCCATAACAGATAGCTCAACAAAATGCCATGGGAGGCAAAACTAGAGGAAAAATATCTTCTTTGGTAAAAAGATGTAATAGAGACAAGTCCAGGAAAGCTTCAAGTGGGAAGTTATGTTAGAGGTGAACTTTAGAGAAGTGGACAGAACATTCAAGGAGGCAGAAACACCATGATAAGGCACAAGGGTTATGAGATTGCATGACATCACAGACAATAGATAGAAGTCTTTTAAAAAAGAAAACCATAGTATATACCAGGAAGAGAGCTGGAACAGCAAAGGACTCAGTTATCAAGGGCTTTGGATGATACACTGAAGAGTCTGGACTTAGGCTACAAGCGAAAGGATGCCGCTGATTACTTGAGAGAGGGAAAACAACATGATTAGATCTGTGCTATAGAATTCAAGCTCCACTTACAGTGCAGAGAGTGGAATGGATGGTAACTAGGCTGAAGAAAAAAGAACAAGTCAAAAATGTTGGCAGACAATAGAAAGATAAAGACTGAAACTAGAGTAGGACTAGTGGGAATGGAGGAGAAGGAAACTATTTGAGACAGTTTAGGCCATGTTTTATTACCATATTAGCCAAATGATCAGAGAAAGAATATTATCTCATCATTGTCACCTATTAAAATATTACAGATCAGTAAGCATGAAAGTAAGGAGGGGAAGCAGGAGAGGGCCACTGAGGGAGATGGGGAGCAGGCAGAGAAATCTGTTTGCTCATCTGTTTTCCCTACCAAGAACCCCTTCATTCTCACCTCTGTTTAAAGCTCTCACTATGTCATAGTGCTGACTTTCAGGAAATGCTCAGAGGATAAAGGATGGATAGGGTGGGGAAGATGGACAAGATGAGCCTTAGGGCAATGGAATTGTGCTCTGGGGACAGAAGGTGGAGGGCCAAGAGGCCTCTCCACCACATGCTAGCTCTGCCACCTTAGACAAGCCACTTAATATCGCAGAGCTTCAGCATCTGCAGCAGGAGGATAATAATGCCTGCCCTGCTTGCCTATTGGAGACACGAAAGGAAATGTAAGGAGCTAATGTGCTTGAGAAGTCTTTGCAAAATTGTTATATGAATGTAAAATATTATAATTAAAGGATTGCAAGTGTTAATCTAATGGGCATTTCATATTTATGAACACAGAAGACAGTGTCTTTGCTCCAAAAGAAGTTTATTTTATAGAGACATTCATAACCACAAACACATGCATGATTCGCTGGAGGCATAATAAGTAGGGCTAAATCTGATGGTTTAATTTATGCAAGTTATATGAGATTTCAACATAGCATCATGGAAGAACAGAAAATCTAGATCCATTATATGATGAGCTCACTTCCAATGATATAGCTAGACTGGGCATTCCTTAAGGACTTAGCACCATTATAAAACCTAAGTTTCCACTTTTCTCCTCAGTGAGCTAGAAAAATATGTATCTCATAGTAACTATATAAACTAACATATAGTCAGTAAAATGTTCAATATAAAAGTAGGGTTCTATAAACATTAGTTTCTATTCCTTACATTTAGCAGAAAAGTGACACATGTTGAATGTACCAGGCACCATTATAAGATTTGAAAAAATAGATGATAAGAATGACAAAGTCCCTAGTACAGCTGGAGAAGCAAACAAGGAATCAGAGTGTGACAAGTTCTGTGAAGGAGATAAAAGCATGCTGTGGCAGAATCAGTGATGGTGGGATGGGGGCGGGAGTAGATGGGAAAACTATTTTAAAATGAGGACCAGGGAAGGTCCTTCTGAAAATATGACATTAAGCTGGGATTTGAACAGTGTGAAGGAGACCCCTGTAAAGAAACACAACAGTAAGTTAGTACTCAAGACAGAGTAAACAAAGTGGAGATGACTTTCAGTGGCAAAGGGCTTAGACTGTGAGACGCACTGGAAGGACAGAGGGAGAGTGGTCCAGGTGAAGCGGCACACAGGTGGAAGCAGATCACAGGACATCACTGTGAGACTTTGGATTTCATTCCAAGTTCCATAGGAAGACACTGAAAGGTTTTCAAGAACAAATGATCTGAGTTATAGTACTTAACAGTGTGGCTTATGTATAATAAGCACTGAAGAAAGGATATCTTATTTGAATTCTATGTACTTTACATTTGAGATGTCTTTTATCTTAAAGATATGGCAATACAGAAATATTACCTACCATGTTTAATAGAAAAGCATGCAACAAACGTTTAAACTATTTATTATGAGATCAACTTAAGGACCAGTGATTCCTGGGTCTGATGTACCAAACTATTTTTATCAGGCAGGTATAAATCTTCTAAAGCAATTTCTAGACTATTTAATAGTCTATCATAAAATAAGTTTCAAAAGAAAACTTTGCTGTAACAGTCTGGTTTTTATCTCTTTTTCTAAGGTCTATTTTCCTTCCTTAAAAGTATTTTTTAAACAAGAAGAAGAATTTATTTTCCCAATGACCTACTATCCCTGTACCAACCGATACCAAGAAGTAATTTTCTCTGCTAACCTAATGTACTTATAAAGCCATTTAGGAAAAAAAAAAATGCATGTCCTACTTTTCTCCCTCTTACACAGGTTCATTTTTTTCATGATATGTGGTACCTATATTCAGTTCAACCCTCCATTTCCCAGTCTTGTCACAGGCTTTTGTTTGCTAGCAGAAACCATTCTCTGTGTTTTTATGTGGCAACCTACTGCTTGGTTGGATTCTTCCTCATATCCATCCCTATTTTTTCATTTGTTTCTACTTCTTTTCCTCCCTGAGAGAGTCAAAGAATATGACATTTCAGATGAAATTGTATGAGGATACAAGTTTTCACATTCTGCAATAATAGTTCTTCCTGTGGTTTTAACTGAGTGTTTCTGGATATATGCTCAGCAGTGGGCCATGACTTTTTTTTTTTTTTTTTTTATGTTCTTTTTTTTTTTTTTATTCTTCCAATTTTATTTTATTTTTAAACTTTACATAATTGTATTAGTTTTGCCAAATATCAAAATGAATCCGCCACAGGTATACATGTGTTCCCCATCCCGAACCCTCCTCCCTCCTCCCTCCCCATACCATCCCTCTGGGCCGTCCCAGTGCACCAGCCCCAAGCATCCAGCATCATGCATCGAACCTGGACTGGCAACTCGTTTCCTACATGATATTTTACATGTTTCATTGCCATTCTCCCAAATCTTCCCACCCTCTCCCTCTCCCACAGAGTCCATAAGACTGTTCTATACATCAGTGTCTCTTTTGCTGTCTCGTACACCGGGTTATTGTTACCATCTTTCTAAATTCCATATATATGCGTTAGTATACTGTATTTATGTTTTTCCTTCTGGCTTACTTCACTCTGTATAATAGGCTCCAGTTTCATGACTTTTTATTTTAGAAGCCTGTGGGAAGAAATGTTCACTGTTAACGAAAAGTTCTCTAGGTGTTGGGCTCTGGGAACAGTGGTAAAATAATCACTCAGTGAACAGGAACCTCAGGTGGGCTGGATCTCTCCTCATACTCAACTTGTCCCAGAGGTTAAAGGGGCTACATAAAGATGCAGATGATAACCAGCACAAAAGGGACAGGGCAAGATTCCTCCCTTTGAATGGACATAGTGGAAACCAGCTTAGAAAATCACATGAGGAAAAATTTAAAATAATAGTTAAGGCTCAAAACTGAATTTACCTAGCAACTTTCCTGGGACGTCGGATCAGATCATTCAGTCGCTCAGTCGTGTCTGACTCTTTGCGACCCCATAAATCACACCATGCCAGGCCTCCCTGTCCATCACCAACTCCCGGAGTTCACTCAGACTCACGTCCATCGAGTCAGTGATGCCATCCAGCCATCTCATCTTCTGTCTTCCCCTTCTCCTCCTGCCCCCAATCCCTCCCAGCATCAGAGTCTTTTCCAGTGAGTCAACTCTTCGAATGAGGTGGCCAAAGTACTGGAGTTTCAGCTTTAGCATCATTCCCTCCAAAGAAATCCCAGGGCTGATCTCCTTCAGAATGGACTGGTTGGATCTCCTTGCAGTCCAAGGGACTCTCAAGAGTCTTCTCCAACACCACAGGTCAAAAGCATCAATTCTTCAGCGCTCAGCCTTCTTCACAGTCCAACTCTCACATCCATACATGACCACAGGAAAAACCACAGCCTTGACTAGCCGGAACTTTGTTGGCAAAGTAATGTCTCTGCTTTTGAATATGCTATCTAGGTTGGTCATAACTCTCCTTCCAAGGAGTAAGTGTCTTTTAATTTCATGGCTGAAGTCACCATCTGCAGTGATTTTGGAGCCCAGAAAACTAAAGTCTGACACTGTTTCCACTGTTTCTCCATCTATTTCCCATGAAGTGGTGGGACCGGATGCCATGATCTTTGTTTTCTGAATGTTGAGCTTTAAGCCAACTTTTTCACTCTCCACTTTCACTTTCATCAAGAGGCTTTTGAGTTCCTCTTCACTTTCTGCCATAAGGGTGGTGTCATCTACATATCTGAGGTTATTGAGATTTCTCCCAGCAATCTTGATTCCAGCTTGTGTTTCTTCCAGTCCAGCGTTTCTCATGATGTACTCTGCATAGAAGTTAAATAAACAGGGTGACAATATACAGCCTTGACGAACTCCTTTTCCTATTTGGAACCAGTCTGTTGTTCCATGTCCAGTTCTAACTGTTGCTTCCTGACCTGCATACAGATTCCTCAAGAGGCAGATCAGGTGGTCTGGTATTCCCATCTCTTTCAGAATTTTCCACAGTTTATTGTGATCCACACAGTCAAAGGCTTTGCCATAGTCAATAAAACAGAAATAGATGTTTTTCTGGAACTCTCTTGCTTTTTCCATGATCCAGCAGATGTTGGCAATTTGATCTCTGGTTCCTCTGCCTTTTCTAAAACCAGGTTGAACATCAGGAAGTTCACGGTTCACATACTGCTGAAGCCTGGCTTGGAGAATTTTGAGCATTACTTTATGAGCGTGTGAGATGAGTGCAATTGTGCGGTAGTTTGAGCGTTCTTTGGCATTGCCTTTCTTGGGGATTGGAATGAAAACTGACCTTTTCCAGTCCTGTGGCCACTGCTGAGTTTTCCAAATTTGCTGGTATATTGAGTGCAGCACTTTCACAGCATCATCTTTCAGGATTTGGAACAGCTCAACTGGAATTCCATCACCTCCACTAGCTTTGTTCGTAGTGATGCTTTCTAAGGCCCACTTGACTTCACATTCCAGGATGTCTGGCTCTAGGTCAGTGATCACACCATCGTGATTATCTGGGTCGTGAAGATCTTTTTTGTACAGTTCTTCTGTGTATTCTTGCCATCTCTTCTTAAGATCTTCTGCTTCTGTTAGGTCCATACCATTTCTGTCCTTTATTGAGCTCATCTTTGCATGAAATGTTCCTTTGGTATCTCTGATTTTCTTGAAGAGATCTCTAGTCTTTCCCATTCTGTTGTTTTCCTCTATTTCTTTGCATTGATCGCTGAAGAAGGCTTTCTTATCTCTTCTTGCTATTCTTTGGAACTCTGCATTCAGATGCTTATATCTTTCCTTTTCTCCTTTGCTTTTCGCTTCTCTTCTTTTCACAGCTATTTGTAAGGCCTCCCCAGACAGCCATTTTCCTTTTTTGCATTTCTTCTCTATGGGAATGGTCTTGATCCCTGTCTCCTGTACAATGTCATGAACCTCATTCCATAGTTCATCAGGCACTCTATCTATCAGATCTAGGCCCTTAAATCTATTTCTCACTTCCACTGTATAATCATAAGGGATTTGATTTAGGTCATACCTGAATGGTCTAGTGGTTTTCCCTACTTTTTCAATTTAAGTCTGAATTTGGCAGTAAGGAGTTCATAGTCTGAGCCACAGTCAGCTCCTGGTCTTGTTTTTGCTGATGTATAGAGCTTCTCCATCTTTGGCTGCAAAGAATATAATCAATCTGATTTCGGTGTTGACCATCTGGTGATGTCCATGTGTAGAGTCTTCTCTTGTGTTGTTGGAAGAGGGTGTTTGTTATGACCAGTGCATTTTCTTGGCAAAACTCTATTAGTCTTTGCCCTGCTTCATTCCGTATTCCAAGGCCAAATTTGCCTGTTACTCCAGGTGTTTCTTGACTTCCTACTTTTGCCTTGAGTCCCCTATAATGAAAAGGACATCTTTTTGGGGTGTTATTTCTAAAAGGTCTTGTAGGTCTTCATACAACCGTTCAACTTCAGCTTCTTCAGCATTACTGGTTGGGGCATAGACTTGGATTACTGTAATATTGAATGATTTGCCTTGGAAACGAACAGAGATCATTCTGTCATTTTTGAGATTGCATCCAAGTACTGCATTTCGGACTCTTTTGTTGACCATGATGGCTACTCCATTTCTTCTGAGGGATTCCTGCCCACAATAGTAGATAGAATGGTCATCTGAGTTAAATTCACCCATTCCAGTCCGTTTCAGTTTGCTGATTCCTAGAATGTGGACATTCACTCTTGCCATCTCTTGTTTGACCACTTCCAATTTGCCTTGATTCATGGACCTGACATTCCAGGTTCCTATGTAATATTGCTCTTTACAGCATCGGACCTTGCTTCTATCACCAGTCCCACCCACAGCTCGGTATTCTTTTTGCTTTGGCTCCATCCCTTCATTCTTTCTGGAGTTATTTCTCCACTGATCTCCAGTAGCATATTGGGCACCTACTGACCTGGGGAGTTTCTCTTTCAGTATCCTATCATTTTGCCTTTTCATACTGTTCATGGGGTTCTCAAGGCAAGAATACTGAAGTGGTTTGCCATTCCTTTCTCCAGTGGACCACATTCTGTCAAATCTCTCTACCATGACCCGCCCATCTTGGGTTGCCCGACGCGCATGGCTTAGTTTCACTGAGTTAGACAAGGCTGTGGTCCTAGTGTGATTAGACTGACTAGTTTTCTGCGAGTATGGTTTCATTGTGTTTGCCCTCTGATGCCCTCTTGCAACACCTACCTTCTTACTTGGGTTTTTCTTACCTTGGGCGTGGGGTATCTCTTCACGGCTACTCCAGCAAAGCTTAGCCATTGCTCCTTACCTTGGACGAGGGGAATCTCCTCACCGCCGCCCTTCCTGACCTTCAACATGGGATAGCTCCTCTAGGCCCCCCTGCGCCCACGCAGCCACGGCTCTTTGGACGTGGGGTTGGTCCTCCCGGCCACCGCCCCTGGCCTGGGTCGTGAGGTTGCTCCTCCCCGCCGCCGCCCTTGGCCTCAGGCTTGGGGCATAGGGTACCTCCTCCCAGCCGCCGCCCCTGACCTCGGATGCAGGGTAACTCCTCTCGTCGCGGCCCCTGACCTCCAACGCTGGGTATCTCCTCTCCGCCGCCCCCTCTGGCCTCTGACCCGGGGTAGTTCCTCTTGGCCGTTCCTGCGCCGTTGCAGTCTGGTACTGTCAGCCGCTGCCCCTGACCTCGTACATGGAGTAACTCCTCTTGACCGCCGCCCTTCGGGCATGGGGTCCTCTCGGCTTCTGCCCCTGACTGCGGACGTGGGGTGGCTCCTCTTGGCTGCGCTTTGGCGAGTCCGTCGCAGGAACTTAGTGCCAGGTAAATGCCAATTACATCAACCATTATTTCATAGTTAATAAAACATCTGTTTTATGCATTTATATATATTTATAGAACGTGTGATGTATATCATGACATTTGACTTTGTGAAAAAAAACAAAAACCCACTCAAGGCAAGTCAAAAGCTTGTCATGTCACATTTAAATCAATGGAGAAAGCTGCACAGTGAAGCTCACAGTCTTCAGTCAGACCAGTCTGGCTCTAGAATATGTTGCTTCCAATGTGGCACTAGTGGTAAAGAATCTTCCTGCCAATGCAGGAGACATAAGAGTCACAGGATCGATCCCTGAGTTGGGAAGATCCTCCAGAAGAGGAAATGGCAACCCACTCTAGTATTCTTGCCTGGAAAATCCCATGGATAGAGGAGCCTGGCAGACTACAGTCTATCCAGTTTCACAGAATCGGACACAACTGAAGCGACTCAACGAGCACAACTTACCTAGAAATGTGGTTTTGGGCAAGTTGCTTTAGTTTCCAAAGTCTTCATATCCTGGAGTATCAAATGTGGGCTAATAATAGAACCTGTTTCAGGGGTCTCATAAGGAATAACAGATACGGGATGCAGAAAAACTTTCTAGTACTAGTAATCACATGAATACTATTATAACCAGAAAACAAAACTAGGATTGAGACCCCAAACCAGACTGTACATCACATAATCTAAACCTTTGGAAACTTGGAGGGTTTTGTAAATTGTCTTTCTCACACAGTGAATGTTAAATGACATGCATTTGACTGAATTTTTTTTTTCCCCACTTTGGGATTAGTTGTCGTACAAAAGCTATGGCAGCCACATTCTTTCTGGCCTTGTGCCAAAAGGCTTATCCATGCTTTTACTGTAAATTTAGACTCCTAGCCCTCACCCCCAACTGCTATGTTGGTTTATAAGAAATATATATTTGGTTTTCATCCAAGATTTGTGGCTCACAGCTCTCAAAACCCTTGGAATTTCCTGAGCATTAAGAGGAATGGGAACATCTTTTGTGATAATATTTGGTCTTCAGTTCCTGAAGATATCTCATAACCATAAAGATGAAATGGATGTCTTGTTACTTATAACATGCTCCTTTGCATTATAACTGGTTTTACATTAATGTAGTGATTTTTGGAAAGTACCTAAGGATGAGGCGTTGGGGGCTGGTTGCCAAGGGAATCAACCCTATGACTGAAGGGTTGGAAACTTCTGTCCACCCTCCTCCCACCACTCCTCTTTATATTGTATACACTTTGTCCACTTGACTCATTCAAGATGATCTGCCTGGACCCTGTAGGCAGTTGAGTTTGCATGCTCTTTGCCAAATCCTGGAGGATATAGCACATTATATTTCAATTTGCTAATCCTTCATGGTTTTATGTTTTCTTTAAGCTTTTGAAGAGCAAGTGTCCTCACTAATTAATAAACTCTAACACCTAGCACGTAACTGTGTTCCCCATATAGTCACTGCTCTATGGTAACAACGAACACATCCACTCACTGTGAATTGCTGGGAACTCTGATCACACCACCCTTCCTACTTCTCCATCTGTCCAGCCTCGGAAAGGAACAGACTTTACTGAGCCCTGTGTTACTTGGGCCATTACCCATGGTTTTTTTGTTTTTGTTTTCATAATTTTTTAGCTTTTTATTTTATACTGAAGTATGTGTGCATGGATGTGGGCTCAGTTGTGTCCAACTCTTTGTGACCTGTGTCCAACTGCTTGCAATCCCATGGACTGTAGTCCAGTAGGCGCCTCTGTCCACAGAATTTTCCAGGACCAGAACACCGGAGCGGGTTGCCATTTACTTCTCCAGGGGATCTTCCCAACTCATGGATCAAACTTGTATCTCTTGCATCTCCTACATGGGCAGGCAGGTTCTTTATCACGTGAGCCTCTGGGGAAGCCTATATAGGAGTATAGTTCATCAACAATGTTGCATTAGTTTCATGTGTACAGCAGAGTAATTCAGTTATACACACACACGTATCTATTATTTTTCAAATTCTTTTCCCATTTAGCTTGTTACATAATCCAGTTTTGATCACTGATCTTTAAAGTGGGTGTAGAGACACAGGACATCCTTAGAATCCAACAATTTTTGAAACATACCTCCAACTTCTTGTCACTTGAAGCTTAAAAATTACTAATGTCATCTTAAGTTTATTCTCTAACTCCTTGTCACCACCACAACTCAAACACTAGGCAACATCTCCTAACTCAGTTCAGTTCAGTTGCTCAGTCGTGTCCGACTCTTTGCGACCCCATGAAATGCAGCACGCCAGGCCTCCCTCTCCATCACCAACTCCCGGAGTTCACTCAGACTCACGTCCATCGAGTCGGTGATGCCATCTGGCCATCTCATCCTCTGTCGTCCCCTTCTCCTCCTGCCCCCAATCCCTCCCAGCATCAGAGTCTTTTCCAATGAGTCAACTCTTCGCATGAGGTGGCCAAAGTACTGGAGTTTCAGCTTTAGCATCATTCCTTCCAAAGAAATCCCAGGGCTGATCTCCTTGCAGTCCAAGGGACTCTCAAGAGTCTTCTCCAATACTACAGTTCAAACGCATCAATTCTTCAGTGCTCAGCCTTCTTCACAGTCCAACTCTCACATCCATACATGACCACAGGAAAAACCATAGCTTTGACTAGACGGACCTTAGTTGGCAAAGTAATGTCTCTGCTTTTGAATATGCTATCTAGATTGGTCATAACTTTCCTTCCAAGGAGTAAGCATCTTTTAATTTCATGGCTGCAGTCACCATCTGCAATGATTTTGGAGCCCCCCAAAATAAAGTCTGACACTGTTTCCACTGTTTCCTCATCTATTTCCCATGAAGTGATGGGACCAGATGCCATGATCTTCGTTTTCTGAATGTTGAGCTTTAAGCCAACTTTTTCACTCTCCTCTTTCACTTTCTTTTTTTTTTTTTTTTGATTTTTCAAATTTTATTTATTTTTAATTTGGAGGATAATTGCTTTACAATACTGTGCTGGTCTCTGCCACCCATCAACACAAATCAGCCATATGTATACATATGTCCTGTCCCCCTTAAAAATCCCTTCCACCTCCCACCCCAACCCACCCCTCTAGGTTGTCCCAGAGCACCAGGTTGAGATCCCTACCTGATACAGGGAATTTCCACTTGCTATCTAATTGATCATATACATTACCATATGTAAAATTAGATATAATATATTTTTAAAAACGACTGTGGAGTTGATTTCCAGCTTTGTCACTTACTGACTTTGAAATTACTTGACCTCTTTCACTTTCATCAAGAGGCTTTTTAGTTCCTCTTCACTTTCTGCCATAAGGGTGGTGTCATCTGCGTATCTGAAGTTATTGATATACAGCCTATTTACTTCTACAAAAAAGAGATAACTTACAAGGAAAAATTCAAGTAAAATAAAACCTAAAGACCAGTAAGGCAAAAGAAGCATGTATGTAGTTTGAAAAATGAAAAGGAAAGGTCATTATATTCTAAATGTGGCTAAATGTCAGCTACAAGTTGGCACAAAACTCTGAGGTTCCTGACAGATAAGGAAAATATAAAGCACTCTCCACCTGGATAATTTCAGTAATTTGCAGCTGGTCTTCCTGCTCACTCTAGCTTAAATCATTCTGCATATCTCTGTCAGATTAGGACTTTAAAAAATTAAGATTTTAATAATTTTAACCCATTGCTTATGTCTCATTGTTAGATAAGTTTTTAATTTTTATTAATTTTTATTTACTTTTCTATTTTTCTATTTTCTATTTCCATAAGGCATGTGAGATCTTAATTCACTGGCCAGGGACCAAACCCACACCCCATGCATTAGAAGTGTGGAGCATTAACCACTGGATTGCCAGGGAATCCCACCTCTCACTTAAATGGTGTGTCCATACAAACACATGCCAAGATTGAGTAAAATTATGAACAGCAAAGGCAGTAATAGATCCATGTCTTTAGAATCCATGCAGATCATCACTCCCCTGGTCCATTCCAACACAAAAATGTCCATTCCCTTATACTCTCTGGTCCTTTCCCTACCTGAGTGACACAATTCCTTCCCAGTCTGGCACTTGTTCTGCATACATGAGCATGGTATAGCTGTGGTCCTGGTTTGAGCTCTAGCTGTGTTCCCCACCAAAGTTTAGAGAATATCTGAGTCAACCTGCCACAAGTCTATGGTGAGACTACAAATGGTCCTTGATTAAAGAGAGGGTCAAACACACTTGATAGGATAATGCAGTCTTAGTGCCGAGGAAGAAGAAAAGACGAATAGAACATCAACATCTTTCATCATTAGAAACATCAAGATCAGTCATCAACAGAACATTAACATCACGAAGATCTTTCTCCAAGTCCAGCTCCCTCCTCTGTTCTGCTTAGCCCTGGCTGGGGTCATGACTGAGCCCTGGGGGGCAGAAGATGTGATTAGGGTGTAAAACTACAATTAGAAATGTATGTGTATGTGTGTGTGTGTATTTATATATATTCTACAACACATCAGGGCAACATACAGGGAATGTGACTACAAGTATTATAATGACAGAGATGGCCAGAAGCTTGAGTACCCTGAGCCCCATCCATAAGAGGCAACATTTGACAGCCCACCCAGAATAAGCCTCTTTCATGCTCTGTGGGAGGGGCCAGAAAGAACGAGCAGTAGTCCTATGCTAGAGAGGGGGTAGGAGGTATGGGAAAAAAGGGAACAAACGTGGATGCCACACGTAACTGATTTGACTCACTTGCAAGTGAGTTCAGGTGGAACATATCTCTTGACTCCCTGAAATACTCTGTGGGATCTTCAGGGATTTATGACCCTGCATTAGTAAGAGTAAGGCTTCCCAGGAAGCTCAGTGGTAAAGAATCCACCTGCCAATGCAGGAAACTCAGGTTCAATCCCTGATCTGGGAAAATCCGCTGGAGAAGGAAATGGCAACCCACTTCAGTATTCTTGCCTGGGAAATTCCTTGGAAAGAGGATCTTGATGGGCCATGGTCCATACAATTGCAACAGAGTGACTAAACAACAGCAACATTAATATGAGTTCACAGGCAGGTAACAGTGATATGCGTCCTCCAGAATATGCACTTTGGAGTCTAGCATACATAGGCAAATACCAAATTGGCTTCTCCTTCATGGATCAGGGCTTATACCTTGTCACTTAGGCTTGCCTGGGCCACCCAATCATCCCTCACACTGCTCCCTGGAACAAAGTTCCACCCATTCAGGCTAGAACCTTCCATCTATGTAACACTCAGCCCCATCTATGCACGTTCGTGTGCTCTTCTCACAGTCAAGTCTTCACTTGCCTACTGACATCCCAACTGTTTCTAAACATCAGCTGAGATTTCACTAACCATTCCCCTGTATTTGCATTCTCATCATCAGACATGCATCTCAGTGTTGCTTTAGAGTTGTTGTATATGTATATTTAGCTTAATCATTTTAATTCAGACTTCAAAAAACACAAAAGTTAAATGCCATCTTCAATATGTCAATAAGAATTTATCTAACTTTACTTGCTTAGCAATGTTGTTGATATGCACACAAAAGAAAAGACACTTCACCATTACAAACAGTTTACTAGGGCAGCACTTTAAGAACAATATGTGACGGCAAGTAATTGAATGGGTGAGATCATTAAGGGCAGAGATACAGATGGTTTCAAAACAACTAGATTTGAGCTGTGTCTCTTGCAAAGC
This sequence comes from Bos grunniens, assembly GCF_055505025.1. NCBI lineage: Eukaryota > Metazoa > Chordata > Mammalia > Artiodactyla > Bovidae > Bos > Bos grunniens. The sequence goes on from NC_141165.1 coordinate 43,462,717, forward strand.
TACAGTCCAGCATTGGGTCAAGGGTGCAGTCATCTCCAGGCTTTGCTGGAAAAGAATCTGCTTTCAGGCCTACTCACATGGGTATTAGCAGTGCGTGGATCCTCACTGGCTACTGGTCAGAGATATCAATGTTTTCTCAAGTGGTCCTCTCATTATCACAAATGGTGGCTGGCTTCCCTCAAATGAAAGAAAGAACACTCATGACAGAATCCACAGTCTTTGCTATCACAATCTCAGAAATAGCATTCCTTTACTTCTCATCATATGCTATTCCTAAGAAACCAGTCAAATTCAGCCCACACTCAATGGGAAGAGATAGATAACCCAGGGCCAAAAAGTAAAGGAGGTGGGGATTATTGGAAGCTCTCTGAGGCTGCCTACCGCAGAGGACTTGACAAGTGGTCAGGAACAGCTCAAGGTGCTTCCTGAAGGATGGATGGGAGCCAGACCAAGAGACTTTATGTGCCATGCTAAAGAGTCTGGAATTTAGGCAGGTGATATGGACCTGTCAATATAATTACTATATGATAAATTTCTACATTAGAAAGATCATTCTGGTGACAAAATGAACTTATTTACACAACAGAAAGAGACTCACAGAATTAGAAAATGAACTTAGAGCTACCAGTGGGGAAGGAATAGTTAGGGAATCAGGGATGGACAAGTACACTTATATTTAAAATGAATAACCAACAAGGACCTACTGTACAGCACATGTAATTCTGCATTATGTGGCAGCCTGAATGAGAGAGGATTTGGGGGAGGAATATGGATACATGTATATGTATGCCTGAGCTCCTTCCCAGTTCACCTGCAACTATCCCAACTTTGTTAATTGGCTATACCCCAATACAAAATAACAAGTACAAAAAAGATTATTCTGAATGTTTGAGATGTACCCACTGTATTTTGTTATGGTGATATTAGAAGCAGTAAAGGTAAGTAAAAATGCTAAGGGATTAGTTTTTCCTTGCTAATTTTTTCCACAAATCTTTGCTCCTTTCAAGGTTGTTTGCAATATAGAAAAAAGCCGTGTGGAAATTATTTAAGTATATTTAAATAAGCAATTCTATCCAATATTACAAGGTATCTTGCATGTATGAAAAGGTATATTTATAAAAGGCTTTAAAAACAGCAGAAAGCGTTCACATCAAAGATAGAGACAGACCGAGAAACTATTACAGATTAAAGGAGACTGATGGGTGTTAGTGGTAAAGAACCTGCCTGCCAATGCAAGAAACATAAGTGACGCAGGTTCGATCCCTCAATCGGGAAGATGTCCTGGAGGAGGAAATGGCAACTCACTCCAGTATTCTTGCCTGGAGAACCCCATAGACAGAGGAGTCTGGTGGGCTATGGTCCAAAGGGTTGCAAAGAGTTGGACACAATTGAAGTGACTTAGCATGCATGCAAGAGGAGACAGGAGACTAAACGCAACACAGCATCTTGGATTTGATTTTGGGACAGATCAGACATTAGTAGAAAAACTGGGAAAACTAAACAAAATATGGAGCTAACAGTATTTTACCTAGGTTAATTTCTTAGTTTTAATAAATGTTTCATGGTTGATATCACAAGAAGCTGAGTGAAACATATAAAGAAAATCTATTTTTGTAACTCTTTTGTAAATCTAAATTTCAAAATATAACAAAGAAAAGACAGCAGGGAAACAACACTTAGATACACAGCTGACAATTCCAGAAGAAACTTGGCTGTGACTGCTGTTAGAATTCACTGGTCTCCTTAAACAGACAAAAACAACTTTAAAAAAAAAAAAAAGGCAAGCTCTGTGGGTGGTAAATGATGGAAATGCTGCCAGACTCCAGGCTGTGGTATCTCAGTGAGGAAACAGAGCTCACCATATTCTCAGGGGGGTTTCATGCTGATAAACATAAGTTAGAAAAAGGTCCTTTGAGAAAAAGGTCTTTTGGGAAAAAGCTGAAATTTTGCATTAATCTGATAGAATTTGATTTTTGTTATTTCTGTTCAAGAAGTAGTTTATATTTAAAGAGAAAGCAGAGCTCCGTTACATAACAAACTGAGTGTACACACTGCAACACAATGAGAGTTTGTATTTTTTACCTGAAATGTACAAGAGAAGTGTTCTTTTGAGTACAGGGGAAGCTCTGTTAGCAGACCTTTGTTTTTGCTTTCCTAACAGTTTGGTCCATGTGTCCAAAATAACCTCCACTCACCTATCTCCAAATCGATCTCTAAATCAAATGCATTTTCTGAAAGAAATAATTCCAGCTAGTCATCAGTATACCAGAATGAACCTGGCACATTGGGTTTTCTCGGTATATGCTGTTCTTTGATTTGTTTTAGCTGTGGAAATGCTTTCCCAGGAATAGGGCTAGATTCCAAGTCAAGGACAGGAATTATTTTAGATTAAGAATTATTTTAGATTAAAATGAGCAACCTTCAATTCATCTCCTTTTGATTTCTGATCTGAAAACAGACCTTAAGGTACATACGCTGTGATCCCTGGCCTACTGAGCAAGATTGCTTGCAGCAGTGTTACGGTTTCTAGACCCTTTTTCTTCTCCAGAGGCTAACACAATGAATTATAAGACAAGCAAATGCTTAATACAGCAGAAACTTGGGACTTCCCTGAGTGAAGTGAAAGTGGCTCAGTCATGTCCAACTCTTTGCGACCCCATGGATTGTAGCTCACCAGGCTCCTCGGTCCATGGGATTTTCCAGACATGAATACTGGAGTGGGTTGCCATTTCCTTCTCCAAGAACTGTATAACTCCATGGAATTCTCCAGGCCAGAATACTGGAGTAGGTAGCTTTTCCCTTCTCTAGGGGATCTTTCCAACCCAGGGATCAAACCCAGCTTTCCCATATTACAGGCGGATTCTTTACCAGCTGAGTGGTTAAGAATTCTCATCACAATGCAGGTGATGTGGTAACCTCTGGTCAGAGAAGGAAGATCAACTAAGCTTGCTTTCTCTCACTCCTTGCCATGTTAGGACACAGGGAGAAGGCAGTCAGCTGAAAGCCAGGAAGAGAGCCCTCACCCAGGGACTAAACTGGACAATATTTTTATCTTGGACTCCCCAGCCTCTTGAACTATGAGAAAGAAATTTCTGTTGTTTAAGCCACCTAGCCTACAGTACTTTTTTATAAAAGCATGAACTAATACATTGATGGGCTTCCCTGGTGGCTCCGACAGTAAAGAGTCTGCCTGCAATCCAGGAGACCCCAGTTCAATCCCTGGAGGAGAGAATGGCAACCCACTCCAGTATTCTGCCTGGAGAATCCCATGGACTGAGAAGCCTGGTGGGCTACAGTCCATGGGGTAGCAAAGAGGACATAACTGAGTGACTAACACTTTCAATACAATGACAGTACAAGAAAACAGAGCAGGATACCAAGTCAGTCCTATGTTGTGAGATGTAACAAGCTTCGGTCAAAGAAAAGACCCCCCCAAAAAACAAAAAAACAGTGAGAGTGAGGGTAACCAGGGAATAGGTTTTGGAGGATTTGCAACCGGACCTCTGCAGGCCTTTACAATCTATCAGCTGGACTTGCTGGTGTCTTCAACCTACAGGCTTGGCCTCTGCCAGTCTCAAAGCCATCCTGACTATGCCTAGACCTCATCTGCCAACAGGGGTCACTTGAGATTTGCTGATTTTAGAACCTGTATCTGTCACAGAGGCCTTCATCCTTGGTTCCCACCAGGTTGCTGCCTGGCCATATCCCTTTGTCCAGCTGGCCAGTCCTCATGCTTAGGCCTTTGCTTGAGTTACCCTCTCTGGATTTGGTTTCCTCACTGACATGGGCATGTTGAGCTCCGAGCAAAGAGAGAAGAAATTAGATGAGTGATGGAGGATGAGAATAAAGGACTTGGTAAACGTGCAAGGGGAGGAATGAACATGTACTGTTCGAAATGAGTATGTTGTTGCTATAAAATAACCTTAAGGTTCCCAAACATTCACACAACTGGAGAGACTAGATGAACCAGGCTAGAGAATAATGGGAAATAAAACCGAGCAGACCAAATTACATGAAACTTGGTGAGACTGTGTAATAAATATTTGTCAATTAGACTAGGTTAAGGGATCCTCAGATAGGTGATAAACATTATACCTGAAGTCTCGGGAAAACTTTAGCATTTGAATCCGCAAACTAAGTAAAAACCACCCTCACCAATAAGAGCGGGTATCATAACAATGTGTTCAGGACCTGAATAGAACAAAAAGGCTGAGGAAGGGTGACAGCATATTCCCCTTCCCTCAGCATTCCTAGTTTTCAGGAGGTTCTGACCTCAAGTGAGACTTAACACCATTGGCTTCTCAATCCTCAGGTCTTAGGAGCCAGACAAAGTTATACCACCATTTTCCTGGTTCTCAAGCTTGCAGAGGACAGATCATGGGACATCTTGGCCTCAATAATTGTGTAAGCCAGTTCCTACACTAATTTTCCACTTATGCGTTCTACTGATTGTTTTTCTTAGGAAAAAAAAAAAAAATCTCTCACTATGTCTAAGGTTGATAGAACCAAGCAGAGGATAGGTAGCAGTAAAGTAAAAGATTTTGTTTTTGCATCCAGCAGCATTCTACCAGCAAAACTGCCAGCAAGAGTTGCAGGTGACATGTTGGACACCACAAACATATGAGTAATACACCAGCCAAACAAATCATCCTTCTGATAACTGGAAATTATTTGTGTGCAGCAACATATCACAGCACAGACATGACAAGTTTATGGGGAGGAGAAGCACTTTCTAAGTATTTCATTTTATTTTACAGTGTTTGAATGATAAGGTAGAAATGAAGAGGTGAGAGAAACGATAGGCACCATCACAGTGTCTCCATAGTCCTAGGCAGTAGTCCTCAAACTTTAGCATCCATCAGAATCTGGAGGTGGAATGTCTGACTCAGTTCGGGGAAAGGAGGCTTGGCATGGGCAGACCAAGAATTCACATTTCTAACAAGTTCCCAGAAGATGCTAATACAGTTGGTTCAAGGATCATATTGAGAAATTCTAGTCTATTGATAGAATTCATTACTTTTAACAAGAAAAATCTGTGTTAAGAAGCATATCTAATTGCCTCATATTACTCAAGAGAATTTAACAGACCACTATCTGCCATCTGTATCATTAACAGCCCTCTCCCTAAAAAAATAAAAAATATTCCTTATCATTAAAATGCAATGTTGCCCAACAACAATAAGTCAAGGAGTGGGAAACATGAAACATTCTTTGTATCTGATTATTTTAATACACTAGGCATGTCATAAGATAAAATAGTCAACATCAGAAAGAAAATTCTTTAATCCAAATGCCTTGCCTCAGATAACCTTGATTTGAATTATTAATAGAATTAAGAATGGGTTTTGCATGCAGATCAAAGTAGTCAGATGTTATGTATTTTAACAGTAATTCTATATGTTTATATACTGGGTTTGTTTGTGTTTGTGAAAGTCACTCAGTCGTGTCCGACTCTTTGTGACCCCAGGGACTATACAGTCCATGGAATTTTCCAGGCCAGAATACTGGAGTGGGTAGCCTTTCCCTTCTCCAGGGGATCTTCCCAACCCAGGGATCAAACCCAGGTCTCCCACATAGCAGGTGGATTCTTTACCAGCTGAGCCACCAGGGGGTAATCCAACAGTTTTAAAATGTCACTGATGTCAAACTGTTAGTTCATTTAAAACACAAGCAAATGTAGGGGACATCATGTAATCTGGCTGCATATGTATAGTCTTCAGAAATCTGGAGATTACAAAATGAAATATTTATTCCATCATCTGATGTTTCTTCATTAACTTCAGGACATTATGCTGCTAGGATGTGGCAAATTCAAGTTTTACTTTTTGGAAATTTCTGGACTCCTCTGCCAATATTTTCAGTACAGTTAGTTGAACCGTCAGATGTGGACTCCAAGGATATGGAGGGCCGACTTGACTAATACTGCTGAGAATCCTTGGTTTTAGACAATAGAATGTGACAAGCACTAGGAAATGAGGCTTCTAAAAAAGAAAGGATCTGGAAAATTTTCAATCACCTTTCTGCTTGCTTACTAATCAATTCACAATTTCACTGAATTTCACATATGTTCTTTTGACAATATTTCACTGAAATATCCCTAACAGCAGAGAGACGGACAGAAGCTCTTTAATATTTTCTCTTTTCTTCCACCCTATCAGAGATCACTCTGGCCCAAAGGATAAAAAATAGACACACCACTGAGCCAATCACATCTGTCCAGATTCTACTCATTGTAGTTTTTCAAACTCTTAGTGCACCTTCCATTTCATCGGGTTGAGTTATCCAAAGTGTCCTCTCTTCATCCCTTTATACTCTCCATCTTTCTGGCACTGAGAACCTAAACTCATCGATTCCTTTCCTTCTTCTCAGTCTATTCCATTGCAAAGAGCTTTCCACACCCTTTCTTTTTCTAAAATTTTTTCTCTTAATGTAAACCGGGACACTGATTTCCAAATCCAATAGCAACTTATTAGTATTCTTTAAAGTATACCAGGATACTCTTTGAATTATGGCAACTTTAAACATTTTGCTATATGCCATAATAGAGTTTGTACTTCCTTATACCTGTTTAACTTACTCCACTTAACCCTGAAATTCCTTTACTCCAAGTCTGATGTGTCCATCTTTCCTGATTCTCTTTCATTTCTCCCTAAAAGTAGGCATCTCCTAAAGTTCTACTCTTGGGTTTTCTTTCTTTTCCATTTTTCTAGCCATCCACTGGGCATCCATGTCCCAAATTCACATTTCCAGCTCTAACACTACTTCCATTACTGCATGTCTATTTTGGTAAAACATACAGGGTTGACTCTGGTTGCCCCTACACAAACTTGCTCCAGACTTCAGTACTATGTTCATGCACTGTTGATGTGAACCCCTTTGGAAAGCATTTGTCAGTATTTTGAAAACCGAACATATACCTCTCTTACAGCTCAGGAATCCACTTCTAGACATATTCCCAATAGAAGAGTCTGTATATGTGAACAAAAGACACGTATAAGAATATGTTTAACAGCATTAGTCATTATAGCAATAAACAGGGAACAACCCAAAAGTATATCAATGGAAGGAATAAATAAGATTGTAGTACCTTCTTCTCATGAAATACTATGTAGTATTGAAACAGAAATACATGCAACCTGGTTGCATCTCAGACAAGATGTTGAGCAAAAGTAAACAAATGATATCATCCAGTATGTTTTCATTTATATTGAATATAAAGGTCCCAAACAGACAAATCAAATCTCTGCTTAAATAGATCACAATAGCAATTATCTTAAGGGGGTGACATGTGGTACTTTGGGGTGCTCCTAGTCTTCCATATCATAATCTGAGCAGTGGCTACACAGGTGTGTCTACTTCATAAAATAGTATCAAGTGATGCTAAAGCTGAAACTCCAGTACTTTGGCCACCTCATACGAAGAGTTGACTCGTTGGAAAAGACTCTGATGCTGGGAGGGATTGGGGGCAGGAGGAAAAGGGGATGACAGAGGATGAGATGGCTGGATGGCATCACCAACTCGATGGACACGAGTTTGACTGAACTCCGGGAGATGGTAATGGACAGGGAGGCCTGGCATGCTGCGATTCATGGCAGCATGAGTCGCTAGGAGTAGGACATGACTGAGTGACTGAACTGAACTGATATGTATAGATGATTTATTTATCCTTTATGTATATATTATAATTAAAGCACTTAAATTTCTGAGGCCCATCTTCAGATAGTTCAAACATCCAAATATGTCCCCTTGCTCTCTTGTAACCAACAGAATCATAACTTTCTAACAATACTCTGAAGTCCTCTTGTGTGAAATTTGTCCTCCTAGAAGAATGAACCCTTAGACACAAAATCATCACATGATTTCAGCCTCACTATGACTTTATAAAGTGATAACTATTCATATTCAAGATGAATTTGAGAATAGAGTATAAAAGAAACCTGCAATATTAAAGCTATCCACCATGTCATTTTTAACACATGTCATTTCTATTTTTCATGTTCTTCATGAGGAAGTCTGAAAATCATGTTCTGTAAGACACAGAAGTACTTTTATGACCTTTTGAAAAACTACTCTCGATTCTTTTCAATGTGATTGAATTTAAATGTGACTTTCTAATTTCTTCATAGAAATCCAGTTAGAAGTTAAAAAACTAAATTGACTTTAACTCCTTTAATATGTATGAAATTAACATGATAATTGAACCTAAATGTATTTACTTTTATAACTGTTATAAGTGGGAAATTTTTTTTTGCCAATTAAGTGGTTTTCTCCCATATATATGGATAATGTGAAAACAAAGACCAGTTCTAGAGAAAGCCTATCATAAGTTCAACTTGCTCTTGAATTAAGATCTCATATAAGTTCAATTCATGTAGTTTATTTTTTTTTAATCTGCAATGTTTTTATAAAGAAATGAGTTTAAACCTTTCTATGGCTTTTCAAACAAATATGATTAACTGGCAAAGCTATGTCTTATTTCAGCATTTGTCATCTAGATCAGATTTCTAACATTATTCTGACTTTTCACTTTTTCTTTCACAATGTATCATTTTTTGTGATAATTTATCATCTTCAGACTGTAGTCTTAGTCACTGGGCCATGTCAAGAATTGGATATTCATGGTTAATAAATCTCTAGGAAAGAAGTCAGCAAAAACAGAGAAGTCATTTTGATTCTAGTTCTGAGCTACTCAGCCTAATAGGCAACCTGTAAATGGAATTAAGGCACTAAAAATTTGAGAGTGTTTCAGATTTGCTTTTAAAAGGGAGTCAAGATATTTTGGGAAAAGCCAGAACTTCTTTGGATATCTTCATACTTCTTTTAAAGCTTAGTTTTTGGTTTGAGTTTATTTATTTACTTATTAATACATTTGAGGTGGGAATACTATCATTCTTTTTCCCCACCACTCAGGGCCACAAAAGGGATAGGTCAGGGCCTCCTTTAATACACTACTAGATAAAAGTTGTGTGTTTTGTACCACAACCAGAGAAGAAAAGTGGCAACAACTTTGCAACAAGGAAAATGCAAACCCAGACATGACTACTTCAGTTTCTACCCAACAATCTCTCTTAACAAAAGAATATCATGGAGATAGGTGGAGAAATACTGAGCAAACGCTTTCAGAGAAATCCTACCCCTTTCTCATTTGAGATTTATTTCTACAGTCAGCAAGAAAAGTAAATTTGATTTGCAACTGATTTTCCAAGATTTCTAGTTACTCCCCAGTATTTTTACATTTATAAATGTTTTACATTTGTAAGTGTTTTACATTTGTAAATGCCTTTACTACAACTTCAAGGTGTGCCAGCAATAAATAGTACACTATTAAAAACATGCAAAAACAACACAATTTAAATTTCAAACCACTTACAGTTCTGTGTTCATTTCCAATTCTCTGAGGAAATGCCAGCACTTCAGAAAACCAGCCCACATCCTGCCTCAAACACACACTATCTTGAACCAAGAGGAGAGTTTCTGGAGGCTACAGGGCACTTTTCTATCCTCAATGTACATTGGAATCACCTGGAGAACTTGAGAAACAAGGTAGCCAGTGATTTATCTCCAGAATCTGAGTTAATTGATCTGGGGCGTGTCCTAGGCATCAAAGGGCTTACAAAGCACACAGGTGATTCTAATATGCCCACAGGGTTGAGAGCCTAAACCTAAAGTTGATTCAAACTAAAGTAAAACATCTTGGGTTCTTAATTTCTCTATCATATGTCAATTTTTACTTAGGAAACAAGATTTTAAAGATTCATATCACTAAATTCACAGCAACAAAAATAAAATATACTTAATTTCAGACTTTTTTTTTTTTTTTTTGCTAACTGCAATATTACTTGAATCAGAAAACATTTACCAGAAATCTTATAATATTCAGTATCAAAAGACAGCCTAGACTCGCTAGAAGGGAACTGCAGCTCCTTAAAAATTTCTCACTGGATTTACAAATGGATGACTTCTTTTATTTATCCTACGTTCAACATTCCTCTTTGCTAAGACTCCCCGCCAACCCCCAACTTTTATTAGCTCTCAACAACAACAACAACGAAGATGGAAAAGCCATGGTGCCCTGGGAAATGTCTAACAAGTAGTTCTCTGAGGGTGGAATGAGGAAAGTGGGAGGAAGCACTGATTTGTAGAATTTGTTGATTTCCATGGTGTATGTATTCCCACCATGGCTGATTTCAAGCTACCCACTGGCTTGGAAATTGTTATAAAATTTAACAGTCTCTGAGCAAGTGTGAGCCACTTGAAATTATTAACCTGCTTGTGTATCATAGTCCTGGACTGGTAAGAAATGAAATTTAGTTATTAATATCTTTAGCATATTACTTGACATATCCCCTTACAGATACTGATTTCAAAATTTTGACTTACAATGGACTTAAGGAACTTTCCTCAGATGGAGGTACTTTTAAACTATGTTTTTTCTGCAGTTGGGGTTCAGACACATGCAGATATGTCTGTGAGGGAAAAGGGTAAAATAAATAAGATTTTTGTGATGTTAAGAAAGAAACCATCAAAATGAGAGCTTCTACAATGAGCTGAAGTCAGCAATAAACATTAAGGGTCAGAGAAGAGTTGATATTGTTAGTCAAGTTCAGAATGACAGCAGATACAAAAAGCTATTTAGATCCAACTAATTTGTGCCAGGGGAAAGGATAGTGTTGTAGTAATAAACTAAATGGTTTGCATCACTCAACCTAGAATCAAATATGCTGCAGGCTCTACTATGTAAGTCAGGAGAGAATCCATCCTCTTTACTTTTGAGAGAGATACTGTGAAAAGAGGCTTCCCTGGTAGTGGTGATAAAGAATCTGCCTGCCAATGCAGGAAATGTGGATTCAAGCCTGGGTTGAGAAGATCCCCTGGATAAGGAAATGGCAACCCACTTCAGTATTCTTGCCTGGGAAATCCCATGGACAGAGGAACCTGGTGGGCTACAGTCCCTGGGGTTGCAAAAGAGTCAGGCAAGACTCAATGACTAAATAACAACTGTGAAAAGTGTTGATTATCTCTGTGGTCATATAAAAGAGTCTAAGAATACTCAGAAAGGTCTTTGGTAGACACTGGAGTTCCAGAGTAAGTAGTTGGAGATTTAGAGTCAGCAGAATTCTAGTTTAACTTGTCAATATGTTAATATTAGACATCTGAGGATATACAGGTAATTTACACTTTATCATCTCCCTCTGGCTACTGCATATCTAGGCAGAATAGCAGCCTGAAAAGTACACTCAGAATCAGACTAAAATCCTAACTCCATCTCTTAATATGCAGGTAACCTGTGACATTTCTCTGTGTATCAGTTTTCTCCTCTGTAAAACAGATATAATGATAGAACTTACTTGTCATGGGATTATTACAAGAAACAAATGACATAATATGAGGTGCCATTTCAACCAGTCAGAATGGCTGTGATCCAAAGTCTACAAGCAATAAATGCTGGAGAGGGTGTGGAGAAAAGGGAACCCTCTTACACTGTTGGTGGGAATGCAAACTAGTACAGCCACTATGGATAACACTGTGGAGATTCCTTAAAAAACCAGAAATAGAACTGCCTTATGACCCAGCAATCCCACTGCTGGGCATACACGCCAAGGAAACCAGAATTGAAAGAGACATGTGTACTCCAATGTTCATCGTAGCATTGTTTATAATAGCCAGGACATGGAAGCAACCTGGAGAAGGCAATGGCACCCCACTCCAGTACTGTTGCCTGGAAAATCCCATGGATGGAGGAGCCTGGTAGGCTGCAGTCCATGGGGTCGCAAAGAGTCAGACACGACTGAGCGACTTCACTTTCACTTTCCACTTTCATGCATTGGGGAAGGAAATGGCAACCCACTCCAGTGTTCTTGCCTGGAGAATCCCATGGATGGAGAAGCCTGGTAGGCTGCAGTCCATGGGGTTGCACAGAGTTGGACACGACTGAAGCCATGCAGCAGCAGCAGCAGGAAGCAACCTAGATGCCCATCAGCAGATGAATGGATAAGAAAGCTGTGGTACATATACACAATGGAGTATTACTCAGCCATTAAAAAGAATACATTTGAATCAATTCTAATGAGGTGGATGAAACTGGAGCCTATTATACAGAGTGAAGTAAGCCAGAAAGAAAAACACCAATACAGTATACTAACGCATATATATGGAATTTAGAAAGATGGTAACGATAAGCCTGTATGCAAGACAGCAAAAGAGACAGATGTATAGAACAGTCTTTTGGACTCTATGGGAAAGGGAGAGGGTGGGATGATTTGGGAGAATGGCATTGAACATGTATAATATCATATAAGAAATGAATCGTCAGTCCAGGTTCGATGCAGGATACAGGATGCTTGGGGCTGGTGCACTGGGATGACCCAGAGGGATGGTATGGGGAGGGAGATGGGAGGGGGGTTCAGGATGGGAAACAAGTGTACACCCATGGTGGATTCATGTTGATGTATGGCAAAACTAATACAATATTGTAAAGTAATTAGCCTCCAATTAAGATAAATAAATTTAAATTAAAAAAATATATATATATGCAAACAGCATAATGCCAGGATAAACATCCTATTGCTTTGAAAGTGCACATCATAGTGCAGTGAAGTATATAGTACTATCCATACTTGAGAGAAAATGTATTAAAGAAATGAAATATCTTCCCCAAGACCATGAATTTGTTAAGTTGTGATCCAGAATTTGAACCTGATTCAGCCTGATCCTGTTCTTCCCATATACGTTCTTTCTCCCAGTGGAAGAGTCTACAACAACATGAACAGATTGCTTCTTTATCTTGGAGGTGGTTTGGATGACAGGTATTCTATTGCTAATTTTTTTTTTAAAATAAAGAAGGATCAAAGATGGGGACAATTATATGAGCATTAAAATAACCCTCTTAAATTCTGATTAGAGACAAATTTCTGCAGCAGACTCCATTCCTTTGCTCCTATTCTTCTCCTCTACAGCATTACATTTCTCCATCCAGGACATAAACAAAAGTCAAATAATGTAGCTTGAATAGCTAGCTATTTCCTGTTCTGCCTGGATCAGAGCTTCCTGTTCCATCACTCTTATTCACACCCTTAGGAGCTGTGCTCCATGCCCACTGCATGTGGTCTCAGCCAGCTAGCTACTTTACTTCCGTTCTGACTAGTCTCTTTGTTATTGTTTCCCAGAAGTGATAATATATACTCTTTCCCCAAATGTGTATGGAACAAACAAAAGCTCCTTACTATATTAATAAGTCCGTGGTGAAAGAAAGCATACCTGGTGAAATAAATTTGGGAATTTCTAGGCTAAATGAACTTTATTATCAGAGCCTTTAATGTTCTAAGGCATATTGAATACTGTGGACTTATATTCATAACCTAAAAGTTGAGAGTTATGTTTTATTTGGTGGAAATTTTTAGGGCTTCCACCCCAGGAGACAGTATCTGAAACAACCTTGAGAGAACTACACTGAGAAGCTACGTTATGCAGGAGTTTTGCAACAAGAGGCAGGCAGTCTGAACATCAAAAGATTATTCTTAATTAAAGAAAACAAGATATCCCAAGTCAAGGAATTTAGTGCTTTTCTATGTATGGGAAGATGCAAGAACCTGGGTTCACTGAAATCATTCCTTTGATATGCACCTCACCTATCTGGGGCCAGTATTCTATGTTTTTGCAACAACCTGAGTTTCCTCAAGGTTCATCCTAGGGAGTGGCTGCAGTCTGATGGCTGCCCAATGGCAGATATTCTCTTCCTTCCTGAGTTTCCTCAGGCTGATCAGATCACATTGGAGAGTTCCAGTCACTGATGATTATGACATCCTTGTTCACTGATATGGCAGGAAATATTCATTTCTCAACATCTTCCAGGGAATATAATATGTGATATTTTCAAATACAGTTTTAGAAGTGTGGAGTGCCTCTTGCCCACTCACACGATTTTTATTAACTTTCATTGTCCTCTAAAAGTGGTAGTTTCCATTCTTTTGCTCTTCTCTTTACTAGTCCTGCAAAGCAGATCTACCAGCCAAAATATTCCACTAATACCTGCAACTTTAGTGCCTGCCTAATGAATTATGAAATACAACTTCCAGAATATGGTAGAAAAACATTCAGAACATGTCCCTATCTGAGACTGAACCTGGAATTCACCTTTCATTTCAACAGAAAACTCTTAGGAAGCAAGAAGAACAAATTCCCAAATATAACTGAAATACATGGATTGCTGGTTAACTGAATAATAAATTCTTGGGATGGCTGTGCTAATGAATGGCCCTCTTTGTTTGGATTAGACCATAAAACAATATACTGAAAACTATATAAACTGATTATGCGGAGTGAAGAAATGATAACATGTCATAAAAACTAGCTGGAGAATGCCAACCTAGCTTAATATTAATCTGTTTGAAAATACAACCGAGTCCCAGTTGCATATTTGTTTTTCACTGGGAAATTTTCCATCCACTTTTTTTCTCTCTCTTATTGTTTTTTACAGATAGACTGGAAAACTTCCAGGTTAATTTTATTACATTTTGAACAGCTCAATTTTTATTTTCATACCCTTGTACTATGGATAATCTGGGGTTGTTTCGTTTGTTGTAGAACCTTCTCATTTCACCTTTTGCACCACAGTTGTCATGCTTAATTTGAAGACTTAATGTTGAGTTGTCAACTCAAGGAAGTTCTTTCAGCTGAAAGCTTTATCTCCATCTGTTTAGAAAAGGCAAGGAGTGATGACAATATTAAGTGAATCTGTCCTCTCAACTATAGTCTATAACATAATATGTTACCTAACTGTACTGGTGAATAACAATGAATACTAGCTATGTATAATACTATATTAACTTACTTGGAGAGATATTAAGTTCCTAAAAGTATAAAATATTTCAGAAAAGATGTGGAAGATGGTTGAATTGTCTCATTTTGCAAGTGCCAGAATTTTGCTATTCTTTGGGAAAAAAGTGTTCTCTAATCTTTTACCAAGTATTGCCATTATCACTTATTTAAGGACCTGCTAATGATACTGTTTGGTTAAAATGCTATGGATACCTGAGAGGTGTGGCACACGCAGTCAAAATAATACTGGGTATTATTATAATAAAATGAACATGCTATAAACTGATTCTACTGGTTGCATTCAATAAAGCCAAAAATAAAGCAGACAAGGATTAGAATAGTTATAATGGATAGTTTACATAAGCTATTATTAACATAATGTGTTTTAAGAGCTTGCTAATGATAAGGAAGAGAAGAAGAAGGAGTAAAGTTTAGATTGAGAATGAAGGCAAAGATAAGCATCCTTGTTTTATTAGACAAGAAAAGCAAGGACTCAAATAAGCATCAGTTCCTGATTCAAAAAATTTAAAGTTCACTTAAATAACAATGATACTGTTAAAGAACAGGGAAAACAATGGACTAAGCCTATCTTTACAGAAAAAAAAAAAAAAGATTTGAGAAATTAAACATCAAACATAAATCTAAAGGTAAGGCATGCATGTGCCTCTTAATACAATTTTTTTCATGTGTTGATGTCATTTAAAACAATAGTTTAATTTTTCACTAACAATGGTAAAGAACTACATTTTCACTTAATTAACCTACAATCCAGCAGATAACATTGGAATAGGACATAACAAACTATAAGCTGGAACTAAAATGTGCTAAATGCAAAATGATTACTTCAAATCTTTTCAGAGATTCCTTTTAAAAAGTCTTTACTAAACATCATCTAGTTCTCACCCCCAATTTCTTTCCTATCTCTCCATTATCTAGCAACAATATGACATTAAAATCTTTTGCTGCTCTGGAACAAATATTGCCTAAATATTTGCAGTCTACCTTTATGATCTGCCATATGGTTGTTAAAATGATTGTGCAAATGCTTTTGTTTTACTGCAGATGGAAGGGGGCAGGCATTAATCAATTGCTCAGTGTAAGTGCAAGCCAGAATAATTACTGTGTTAGTAAGGATGCAAGAGTCACTAAACCAGTGTGGACAAAACAAAATGTGCGAGTGAGTCACTGCCTGGGTAACACAAAACGTCAACATCATCAGCAAGGTTTGGCAGAAAATGAAAATAATTTGAAGGAAAAAAATATAAGTTGTGCTGAAAAACCTTTGAAAAGACAGGCATTTCTATGTGAATGGAATATTAACAAATGAAGCATCCCAGGAATGCTAACAAGAAACACAGTTACCCATGTACATTTCTCTGCTCATCCAGCTACCAAACCAACTTGCACAAATTGTATAATTTAACATTTTCAGTGACCACTATTCTTTTGGGTATTGGACAGATCCATGGAAAATACACTATTAACCATTTATTCATCACTCTGCTGCTCCCTTTACTCTCCACCCACAAAACTCCCAAAGATTCACTGTAGTACTCAAGCATTCTAAAAGACTAATCACTTTAAACTGGTTTATTATCCCACAAAGTTCATTATATAACTGGCTGCTGACCTATATTGTTCACATAGTTTGAGTGTGTGTGTGTGATTGTTAGAACTTAATGGAAAAGCTATTACCGTCAGAAAAGTGAGAAGAATATGTCTTTGTGCACTTATTCAATAATAGATATAATTAAAGATAACTGATGTCTATTGGATTTTCATTTATTTTCATGTATTTCTCACTTTTAGGAGTAAAAATATTATTTTCTTTTTCTAGATAGGAAAACTAAGAGCCTACATCTTTAATTTATCAAGTCTTATTTGTTTTTCACATGGTGCATTCTTGCTTCCTAAAAATATATTTTGAAAAACTTATTTAAAGTCCCTGTAATAATGTGGGTTTTATCTTTCTTCACTAAAAGTACTCTTCAATGTGGTAATGAACAAAAATCACCTTTTATTTATAATATATCTTGCACTTGCTGGTCATTATATAAAGACACATACACATACATACACAAATAATTTGAAGGGATGGCAGTGGGAAAATCACTTTATTGTTCTGATGTCTCATCACCTCTAACATTCCAGAAGTCTCTAGGTGCTCTGTTCTTAAGAGTTGAGTGCTCTGAAAATTTACCACCAGAAAACTGATCAAAAGGAAGGAAGGAGTGAAGGTGTTATGAAAGGAAGAGTTAAGGAAAGGGAGGATGAAAATTACCCTACTCTGAAATAAAGACCAAAGTCATTGGTTCACTCCATAATGAAACTTAGTTAAACTATTTGGACACACATATATAAGGAACATAGGAAACTTTAAAACCAAACTGTTAACACAAAAATATTAATGTTAAAACATGTCAAATGGAAATTCATGTGTGCAAATCAGATGTTATTGAACATACAACCATGCTCAGGTTCAAATTTACACTTGTTTCTATGCATTTTGTATCCATTCCACAGGCAGTAGCTTAATTTCCATCTCAATTGCCCATTATCACTCAGTTAATAAGGGATACAAAACTGAATTAAGCCAGAATTATGATCCTTGTTGAAGCTGGGTGATGGGTACATAAAAATTTACTATACTACTCTCTATGTTTTAAAATTTTCCATAATTAATTTCCATTAAAATTAGTGTAAATCCCAAGTCCATACATTTTTAAATTTCATGCATTAGTTTTCCATACTTTCTCCCTTAATTGAGATTTGGATGGGAGATAGGACAGAGCAAATATTAAAATGACTTTATCATTAAAGATGAAATATAGTGATCAAAAAAGAAGTGGAAAATAGCATGGGATTTCAGAGAAAGAAGAGATCATGTTGAAATAAAAGGATTGAGAAAGTTAATGAAAATAAAAACAAAAATAAACAAATAGGACCTAATTAAACTTAAAAGCTTTTTAACAGCAAAGGAAACCATAAACAAAATGAAAAGACAACCCTCAGAATGGTAGAAAATATTTGCAAACAAAGCAACTGACAAGGGATTAATTTCCAAAATATACAAACAGCTCATGGGCAGATCAATATCAAAAAACAAACACCTCAACCAAAAAATGGGTAGAAGACCTAAATAGCTATTTCTTCAAAGACACACAGATGGCCCAGAGGCACATGAAAAGATGTTCAACATTACCAGTTACTCAGATCAGATCAGATCAGTCGCTCAGTCATGTCCGACTCTTTGCGACCCTATGAATCGCTTCACTCCAGGCCTCCCTGTCCATCACCAACTCCCGGAGTTCGCCCAGACTCATGTCTACCGAGTCAGTGATGCCATCCAGCCATCTCATCCTCTGTCATCCCCTTCTCCTCCTGCCCCCAATCCCTCCCAGCATCAGAGTCTTTTCCAATGAGTCAACTCTTCGCATGAGGTGGCCAAAGTACTGGAGTTTCAGTTTTAGCATCATTCCTTCCAAAGAAATCCCAGGGCTGATCTCCTTCAGAATGGACTGGTTGGATCTCCTTGCAGTCCAAGGGACTCTCAAGAGTCTTCTCCAACACCACAGTTCAAAAGCATGAATTCTTTGGCGCTCAGTCTTCTTCACAGTCCAACTCTCACATCCATACATGACCACAGGAAAAACCAATTATTAGAGAAATGCAAATCAAAACTACAATGAGACACCACCTCACACCAGTCAGAACGGCCATTATTAAAACAAATAACGAATGCTGGAGAGGATGTGTAGAAAAGGGACCCCTCTTACACTGTTGGTGGGAATGTAAGTTGATACTGTGGAAAACAGTATGGATGTTCCTCAGAAAATTAAAAATAGGATTACCATATGACCCAGGAATCCCACTTCTGGGAATGTAACCAGAGAAAACTATAATTCAAAAAGATACATGCACCCCTATGTTCATAGCAGCACTGTTCACAATAGCCAAAATGTGGAAGCAACATAAATGTCCATCAGCAGATGAATAGATAAAGAAGATGTGGTACATATATAAAATGAAATACTGACTCTGCCATAAAAAAAAAAATAATAATAATGCTGTTTGTAGCAACACGGATGCAACTAGAGATTATCATACGAAGTGAAGTAAGTCAGAAAGAGAAAGACATTGTATGATATCACTTACATGTGGAATCTACAATATGATGCAAATGAACGTATCTATAAAACAGTAACAGACTCATAGAGAACAGACTAGTAATTACAAGGGGAAGGGAGGGATAGCAATGGACTGGGAGTCTTGGGGGTTGTTAGATGCAAACTTTTACATTTAGAATAGATAAGCAACAAGATCCTAATATATAGCATAGAGAACCATACTGAATATCCTGTGACAAATCATAATGGAAAGGAATGTTATATGTATAAAACTGAGACACTTTGCTATACAGAAGAGATTGGCATAACATTGTAAATCAACTATACTTCAAAAAAATTAAACAAGACAAGGAATATAGGAGGAGTAGACGAGAAAGAAGGAATAGAATGCATTCATTTTTAGAACATGTTAAATTTTAAATGGCTATGGGATTTGGAAATAGAAGCAACAGGTCTATTGGTATTTGGAGGCCTGGAAAAAGATCAATAGGGAGATTGGGACTGAAGATACAGATTTCAGAACCACCTATTTATAGGTGGTAATTGAAACCATCTCAAGAAATACACATAAAGAAGAGTGTGGTAGGCAGAATTCTAAGCATAAAAACAACCTTCAAGAGAGTTATTAGAAGCCTGTATTCATGGATAGTACAATGGATGAAACAACATCATGAGTAATCATGGCCCCACCATTAAAAAAATGATATCTGGGAATTGCAGAAGCAAGAAGATATATATTGTTTTAATATCAACATTGTAAGTAATCACAGTACTGTTATCTATTATTAATGGTGGGAGATAAACTTAACCAGAAGTGGCTCATCTGAAATAAGTACCATGAAGCCATGGTTCCTGGGCTTGAACATGAAGAGATGGTATGAGACACTGTGATGAATTTTCTCATGCACTGATTGGACAATAAGCAGATACACAGATGACTCTACTCAGAAATCTAAATCTTCACCAATAATTACTAAAACTCACATGGCTCCATTAATGTTTTAAATTTTTAAAAATCAAATCAGTTTCTTCCAAGATGGACCTTGCAAAATATTTTTCCTGGGCCTTACATACCTTATAAGCAGTGCTGGGTAAGGGCAATTCACGTTCACTGACCTTAATTTTATCTGTAAGGCAAAAATTAAGATCATCTGTCACAAGTGGGAAAGGTAAATTTTTTTGTAGAGGTTTGAGAAGAGTTATAAAGATTCATAACAATCATTGATGATAATGAGAGACAGAACTGTTTGTGGCCACATAAAATGAGTCATGATCAGTTTTTAAGGATCTGGTTAACCATGGAGACCATGAATTTGTATCTAGCAGTCTGAATATTTGAGAAATTTTATTCTAGCAATCTTTAAGAGCTCAGTTATAAAAGGCAGACAGTGATATTAATTCTAGCCTGAGGGTTTACAAGATAGATATCATAGAAAGATGAAGATCCAAGGGAATTAAGAGAAGTTAGGTGATCGAGCATGAGTTTTGAATGAATACTGAAGTTAGGTAAGAGAGAAGTAAAATAGTAGTTCTTGGGGACAAAATCCAGAGCAGAACAAAGGTGATGGTCTTCTGGGAGGACAGAAGAGCAGGAGATGGAGAAGAGGCAGGTGCGAGGGTCTTCTATAATTGTGAAAAGAAATTGGGAGTTTAAGGATTTATATAGATGAATGTCATAAACCTCAAGGGGGGAGCTTTTTGCCACAAAAGTTAATAAATAATGGTGTTTTAGTTTCCAAATGATGCTATAACAAAATAGAAATTTAGTGGCACAACACAACACCAGCTTACTCTCTTGAAGTTCTTGAAGTCAAAGTTTGAAATCAGTTTCACTGAGCTCAAATCAAGATGTTGGCAGGCCTGTGATCTTTCTCAAAGATCTAAAATGAACCTGTTCCCTTGCTCTTTCTAGTTTGTAGAGGCCACCAGCATTTCTTGACACATGGCTCTTTCCTCTATATTCAAAGCCCAAAGCATGACATCTTCTCTCCGAACTCTGTTTCATTCCATATAACTTTTTTCTCTCTGACTCTTATCTTTCTGCCCCACCTCCTTTAAGGAGCCCTGTAGTTATATTAGACCCACCCAGATAATCCAAGATTATATCTCCAGCTCAAGATTCATAACTTAATACATCTTCAAAATATCTTTTACCATGTAAAGTACATTAATCTCCAGGTGCTGGGCATTAAGATGTGGACATCTTCAGGGGACAGGTAGGAGGGCATCATTCAACCTGCCACAACTGATGTGCTGAGAGAACAAATACTTCTGCCTGAAATGTTCCAGGGACATTTGTATCCACAAGGAAAGATAGTGTTTACCTGTGTGCATGCTCAGTTGCTCGAAGGTCAACTCTTTGCAACCCCAAGGACTGTAGCCAGCTAGCCTCCTCTGTCCATGGGGTTTCCCAGGCAAGAATACTGAAGTGGCTTGCCATTTCCTCTTCAAGGGGATTTTCCTGAACCAGGGATCAAACCTGAGTCTCCTGCACCTTCTGCACTACGGGCAGGTTCTTTACTGCTGAGCCATTGGAGAAGCTCTTAGGGTTTATATAGGGCGACAAAAATTAAAATCGTATTGTGTGGAAAAGTTTAGCAATTAGGGTGATTTTAGTGTGGCATGGGGGTTGCTGAAGCTATAACTGAAAGGTTTGGGAGAGAAGGGAGTAACCAGTGAGCAGGAGAATCAAGCAAGAGCCTCAAGAGGTTGCTAGTATGGGAGAGAACAGAAGATAGGAAAGGAGTACTAATTAAAACATGGCAATAATGTGGAATTACCTGGGCTTAAGGTTAAAAGGTCAGTTTTCATTCCAATCCCAAAGAAAGGCAATGCCAAAGAATGCTCAAACTACCACACAAGTGCACTCATCTCACACACTAGTAAAGTAATGCTCAAAATTCTCCAAGCCAGGCTTCAGCAATACATGAACCATGAACTTCCAGATGTTCAAGCTGGTTTTAGGAAAGGCAGAGGAACCAGAGATCAAATTGCCAACACCTGCTGGACCATGGAAAAAGCAAGACAGTTGCAGAAAAACATCTATATCTGCTCTATTGACTATGCCAAAGCCTTTGACTGTGTGGATCACAATAAACTGTGGAAAATTCTGAAAGAGATGGGAATACCAGACCACCTGATCTGCATCTTCAGAAACCTGTATGCAGGTCAGGAAGCAACAGTTAGAACTGGACATGAAACAACAGACTGGTTCCAAATAGGTAAAGGAGTACGTCAAGGCTGTATATTGTCACCCTGCTTATTTAACTTCTATGCAGAGTACATCATGAGAAATGCTGGGCTGGAAGAAGCACAAGCTGGATTCAAGATTGCTGGGAGAAATATCAATAACCTCAGGTATGCAGATGACACCACCCTTATGGCAGAAATCAAAGAGGAACTAAAAAGCCTCTTGATGAAAGTGAAAGAGGAGAGTGAAAAAGTTGGCTTAAAGCTCAACATTCAGAAAATGAAGATCATGGCATCTGGTCCCATCACTTCATGGCAAATAGATGGGGAAACAGTGGAAACAGTGAGTGACTTTATTTTGGGGGGCTCCAAAATCACTGCAGATGGTGACTGCAGCCATGAAATTAAAAGACGCTTACTCCTTGGAAGGAAAGTTATGACCAACCTAGATAGCATATTAAAAAGCAGAGATATTACTTTGCCAACAAAGGTCCATCTAGTCAAGGCTATGGTTTTTCCATTGGTCATGTATGGATGTGAGAGTTTGACTGTGAAGAAAGCTGAGCACCAAAAAATTGACGCCTTTGAACTGTGGTGCTGGAGAAGATTCTCGAGAGTCCCTTGGACTGCAAAGAGATCCAACCAGAGATCAGTCCTGGGTGTTCTTTGGAAGGACTGATGCTGAAGCTGAAACTCCAATATGTAGGCCACCTCGTGCGAAGAGCTGACTCATTAGAAAAGACCCTGATGCTGGGAGGGATTGGGGGCAGGAGGAGAAGGGGATGACAGAGGATGAGATAGCATCACCAACTTGATGCACATGAGTTTGGGTGAACTCCGGGAGTTGGTGATGGACAAGGAGGCCTGGCGTGCTGCGATTCATGGGGTCGAAAAGAGTCGGACACAACTGAGCGACTGAACTGAACTGAAGGTTAAAACAGCTCTCTGATGGCAAGGTTGAGTCCCATCCCAGTACAGAGTGCCAAGATATTCATTATGAAGAGTCTGTGATAACAGCTCCCAGGTAAAGTGACTGGGATTTGTGTTACTTATTTAAATCACTAAGATAAATCTGCAAAGGCTCAGAAGAGATTACTGTGCTTTTCTCATGTTTACATTCTTTTCTCATTTATAAGAAATAATACTCCATTTTATGACAAGCCTTATCAAACTGAAACACTGAATGCTCCTTTCTTGAAAATGTATTAATTCATGGTGAATTCTGAAATTCTGAAAACTCTCATGATAGTAAAAGGAAAACTGCATGTATTTCATATATTACATGTTAATTATTCCACTGTCTCAAGCCAAATAGAATGAGAAGGTCAATATAAATTATATCTACCTTAAGTGATATTTTTGCAAGAAAGTCCAAAGAAAGAAAATCCATTTGTATAAAAACATCCTGAAAAATTCCTGGGTATTCTGGTTCCTAATAAAATACTGTTCATAATTTGCAAGCTATTTCAGTAAGGTTTATATATTATTCTTATTATCTTTATTTCCACACTCTCAAAATTGACCATCTTCAGACAAATTGATTCTAGGTATAACCATGGAAGAGCTGATGCTGGTTGTTATTGGGTACTTGAATAGTTAAAGACTCCAGGTGGCATCACTTCTTTCCCTTCTCACTTCTGGTCAAGGGTAAATTTCTAAATCTTTTGCTTTGATTTTCATCCTAAATCGTGTAGGAGCCATGATGTTGTATGAACTTACCTAGTATAGCTTTGGTTTTAAGCTTTTCATCTCTTAGACATTTAAACATATCTTCTTTTTTTTTTTTTTTTTCATTTTGCTGAAAAAGTTAAAAACCAAAAAAGAGAGAAGTGAGAGAGATCCCCTGCCTTAAATTCTAAGTATACATCCTTGGATGAGCCATGAGATAAGAAGTTATATGATGATCTTGATAATCTCGTGTTCTTTTCACCAAATCGGTGACCTAACTGTGAAAAGCACTTATTATCCCCAAGGTCAATTTCATCTCATCAAATAGCAAAACTTGAATGAAACAGCTAGTAACTGAGTCTGACCGGCTGGTAAAAGCTCCTGCAGCATTGTCAAATCATCAGCAATTTACCTTTCAAAAACACATAGGAGATGGATTTGTGATATCTTTTTCATTACAACCAAGAAAAACTGATACACACAATATAAAATAAGGAGTTTATATTTTCTTTACAATATTTCCTCTGTGGACTTCTATTTCTTCTTGTGTGCCTTGTGGCTGAATGGCAGACAATGTTCATACAAGGCCCATAAAGCAAAAAGTAAACTATAAATGTCAGGTAAATATATATTTTTCCAACTATACAAGGACCTAAGAGACACTTCCCCCAAAACCTACAGGAAAACAGTTCGAACCTGGAGTCTGGGGAGAAAGTATTGGGTCAATAGGGTGATTTCTTTCTCCACAAAGCATAACAGAAATGAAAAGGAAAGCTTCTTTTCTAAGGATAAGATTTATCACCTTAGTGTGGCAAAACTGACTATTCTGTGCTTTTATTGGAAACAATATAAGTTTTCATTAATTAGGAGAGGTGAAAAATTATACTTACAAGTATATTTTTCTTATGTAAACATCTTTTAGAATAGCATTTTTCAAACTATGGGTCATTAAATTAATTTAGTGTGTCCCAAATAGCATTTTTAATTAAATAAAATAGAAATTTTTAACTACTATAAGAGTCCACTGTTTCTTGACATTCTGTTCAATTGCAATAGGTGAGTACACTTATACATGTATACACTGCTGTGAAATATTCTTACTGAAGATTAAAGTCAATGTCTAAATATACTATTTTACCACACTAGGGTACCTGAGGAAAATAGTTACAGTAGCATCCTCTTTGTATAGGTAAGTCCTCAGATAGACTGCAGGAGAGATGAGTGAGGCTCATGAGCTGACAAAATTACTAAGTATGGCAAGAAAACTACAGGCCACATCTCAGAGAGGTCACTGGAATACACTGTGATCCATGTACATCATGAAATCACTCTAATGAATTTCTGTGTCCTGTTGCCAGTCCACATGTTCTCAAGGAAATCTTTTCTCATTTTGAAGACTAACTCAAAATGCAAATAGTTATTTTAATAAGAACAGTATATTTACTTATCACTTAACAAAAAGGATAAATGTAAATGAATGATAAGCTGTCTTGTGATTACAAATCAATGTAGTATAAAGAATTCAATCAAAATATGTCCTTCCTTTAAAAATCCTTTCTTTCTTCCTTCAATTTAAGATGTTTTCAAAAGAGAGGTGAGTTTCGGTATGTTATCCCTTCTTTCGCTAGCCCTCTTGGAATATAAGCCCAGACTCAGGTATAAATCTTAAGTCCAGTCTTTGTTCTGGAAGAACTGAAAAAACCTTTCCCCCTCCTTGGGGGGATAATACTACATAAACAGAATCAAACCAGCCAAATTAATGGGGGAGAAAGTGAGGCATTGACTCTGGCACACACTATTTGGCAATTGCCTACTGCAAAATTAGCTTTCTCTAATGTTGTTTTCACACACACATACACACAAATCTCTAGAATAATCTTATTTTGTAAAGGTGTCTGCAATGTATGCAACATGTATAGGGACAAACCAGAAGAATGAGCTTAAACACTGGAAATTTACACAGATTTTTTTAAAACTGCAGGTTTTTTTTAAGGACTTAAAAATCATTCAGGTATAATAAGCTGAGTCATTAATGGTAATAAAACCAAGTAAAAGTAATTTAACCTGCTAAATGTCTCACCTTGACTAATTAGTAGATTCAGAATAATGTTATACTGAGAGGTCTGATTCAATGTGTTAATGAATATTTTAACGGTAGGAGTATACAATAATCCTCAAGAAAATTACCAGTTGAGCTGAGTGCTGAAAGAAAATGAGAGCTCTGAAATCCCTTTTGCTTTAGTGAGGCCCTATAGTTTCAAAACACTAGAGGAAGTGAGTAGTGACAAGGCAAGTAACTTCTGGATAACAGAAGAAAGGAAAGAAGAAGAAAAAAGATACTCTTAGGAACAACAAAAAAGATATTTTAAAATCACATTTTCAAGTTTAACTTGATTTAAAATGTTTAAATTTAGGCTAGGAAAAAAATTAGACCTTTCTTCATTGCATTTATAATGCACACACTCATTCTTCTAAAATAGTATAACTTAAGACTACAGTTTGTTTATCTTTGGACTACATTCCCAAAAGACTTCTTTGGGGATCCACCACTGGAATGCTTTGAGTAAATTTATCTCTTTGGACATAAAAAAAGGAAAAGATGATTAAGATGATTCATCAAGTCTTTTGAGATTGAATTTAAGATTAACGCCCAGGAGAAAAAAGACATAATGACATATGTAATTTCCAGAGGACGAGGAACCAAATGATTTCTTTCTCCCTGCTGCATTCCACTGCCCTGACACCTCAGACCTCCTGGGAATGCAGGAGAAGAGCTCCATCATGTGGGCAGGACTGCCCCGAGACAGCTACCACACTCAAGTGTATGTATATCTGTGCTGTCTATAAGTAGCCCTCTTTTGTCTGTACAGTGTACACAAAATTTCCCCTCCATCAATACTTCATTTTCACTTTCTGAAATGTATACTATAACTGCTAGTAAGCAGTCCAAAAGCCAGATATTCAGCACATATCAGTCAATCCACATCCTTACTGGTATCAAGTATAAGAAACATTCAGTGCTGGGGCTAAAGGAGAAACAACAGAACTAATGATAATGAATGTTAATTGAGCTATCACTATGTACTAAGCACTATGCAGTCTTTACATGCGTTCATATATTCACTGCTACCAATAGCCTAATATACCATTGAACCATATTTATACTAAATTAATATAAGAAACAGGCTCACATAAGTAAATTTTATTTTGCAGAGCTAGTAATTGGTAAAGTCCAAATTTGAATTCAGACAGTATGACAACAGGAGTCTTAATCACTGTTCTGTACTATGTCACAGTAAAGAAGAGAAAAACAAAATATCTAAGGGTGCATCATTTTGAAATTACATCAGCACGCAGAAATTTGAACAAAGAATATCCAAACAAAACTGAGAAAACACATTTTGAAATCCTAGCCCAGGAACTGAGAAGTTGAACAGAATCAGTACATCTTGCTTCACTAACTTTGTTCTGGAACCAAGCTGTGGCCTATTTCAGATCTATGCAAAATACAGTAAGGAAAAAAGGGAACATGAGCACAGTGGATCCATGGAAACAAAGATATTAATATCAACCAAGAATAGAAATATGTTTAATATATTTAAAGAGATAAAAAATAATTCTAAATTTGAATTAGGAACAAGAGACTATCAAATAGACCTGGATAAATATGAAAAAGAGTCAAATAGAATTTCAATAAGCAAAGATATATTAGTATTAGCATGGAATCTGATAAGTGGACTCTAAAATGCATACAGAAGACCAAAGGTCCAAAATTCACTAACATGCTTCTCAAGTAGGATATTTAGGAAACTTAGTAATATCAAAGAAGGCAATGGCACCCCACTCCAGTACTCTTGCCTGGAAAATCCCATGGACAGAGGAGCCTGGTAGGCTGCAGTCCATGAGGTCGTGAAGAATTGGACACGACTGAACAACTTCACCTTCACACACTGGAGAAGGAACTGGCAACCCACTCCAGTGTTCTTGCCTGGAGAATCCTGGGGAAAGGTAAGCCTGGTGGGCTGCCGTCTATGGGGTTGCAGAGAGTCAGACACGACTGAAGCAACTTAGCAACAGCAGCAGCAGCAGCAAATATCAAGGTATATTAAAAACCTCTAGTATTTGGGGGTGGTTCTAAGATGGCAGAGAAGTAGGATGGGAAGACCACTTTCTCCCCCACAAATTCATCAAAAGAATATTTGAACGCTAAGCAAATTCCACAAAACAAATTCTGAATGCTGGCAGAGGACAGCAGCCACGCAGAAAGGCAGCCCATTGTCTTTGAACGGAGGTAGGATAATATATAAAAGATAAAAGAGAGACAAAAGAGGTAGGGATGGAGATCCATCCCAGGAAGGGAGTCTTAAAAGAGGAGTTTCCAAACACCAGGAAACACTCTCACTGGTGGGTCTGAGGGGAGTTTTGGAATCTCAGAGGGCAACATAACTGGGAGGAAAAATAAATAAATAAATAAAACCCACAGATTACATGCCTAACCTACAACTCCCAGCGCTTGCATCTGCTACCAGCAGGCAGGGGCTGAACAGGGAGGTGTGGGCTGCATTGCTTAGGGTAAGGACCGAGCCTGAATGCCCTGAGAGCAATCTGAGGGAACTAACGTGAGATAGCAACCCAAACTGTGAGATAGCCAGAGAGAGAGAGAAAAAAAAAAAAAGAGAGAGAGAGAGAGAACTATCCCATGAAAAGCCCTGCCTAAGGCACTGCCAGGCCCACTCACAGAACAAAGGACTGAGCAAATACCAGAGGAGAGCTGGCAGGCTGCGGACCAGCCCATCACCTGCTGGAGACAGGGAGGCAGGCAGGGGATCAGCCAGAGCCAGAAAGGGCCAATCTCGGCCCCAGAGAGGCATCCTCTACCAAACTGCAAGCAGACTTCCAGTTGCTAACCAGAATCTTGGGATTCTGGATGATTGACATCCGCCGGGAGGGTTGCAGCCAGAGATCCATCTCCCCAGAAGAGACACACAGCATACCTGAGATGGGCACGCCTGCTGCCACCCAGGAAACCGAGTCGCTGGGACTGATGAGTTGATAAGACGCACTCCCCACCTGGGGAGACTGTGCTCACCAAGCACCTGGTCGCCTGAGCTGCTCCGACCTGGGAAGGGCACAAAACGCAGGCCCAACCAAGTCTGTACCTTTGTGGAGTATCCGAGAACCTGAACCTGAGCGGCTTAGACCTGGGAAGTGCATGCAACCCAGGGCCTGCCTCAGACAGTTCCCGGCAGAGCAACTTAGAGCCTGAGCAGTATAGACCAGGAAAGCGCACATGACATGAGTGGGCGCAAAGCCAGTGCAGCCAAAACACTGCAAGCACTCCCCACACATGCCAGTGATATTTGTTTGCAGTGTTCCTCCCTCCCCACAGCATGACTGAACAAGTGAGCCTAAATAAGTGACACCTTTCCCCCCTTGTGTCAGGGCAGAAATTAGACACTGAAGAGACCAGCAAACAGAAGAAGCTAAAATAAACAGAGGGAACTGCTTTGGAAGTGACAGGTGCAACAGACTAAAACCCCATAGTTAGCACCGACTACATTGGAAGGGGCCTATAGATCTTGAGAAGTATAAGCTGGATCAAGGAACTATCTAAAACTGAACTGACCCCACACTGCCCACAACAGCTCCAGAGAAATTCCTAGATATATTTCTACTATTATCATTTTAAAAAAAATTTGTTTTTAATTTTAAGTCCTCTATTACTCCTTTAATTTTCATTTTTATAACCTACTATTACCTTGCCAAAAAAAGACCCTATTTTTAAAGCAAACTTCATATATATGTTTTACAGTTTTTCTGATTTTGTTTTGTTTTTCTAATATTGTATTTTTGAGAGTCTAACCTCTACTCTAGATTTTTAATCTTTGCTTTTTGGTATTTGTTATCAATTTTGAACCTTTAAGAACCCAATCTTCAGTACCCATTTTTACTTGGGAGTGTTATTACTGGCTTGATTGCTTTCTCCCACTTTTGACTCTCCTTTTTCTCTACCAGGTCGCCTCTATCTCCTCCCTCTCCCTTCTCTTCTCTACCCAACAGTGTGAATCTCTTTGTGTATTCCAGGCTGTGGAGAATACTTAGGGAACTGATTACTGGCTGGATCTGTCTCTCTCCTTTTGATTCCCTCCTTTATCCTCCTGGCCACCTCTGTCCCCTTCCTCCCTCTTCTCTTCTCTGTGTAACTCCGTGAACCTCTCTGAGGGGTCCAGACTGTGGAGAGCACATAGGGAATTGATTACTGGCTAGATTGCTCTCTCCCCTTTTGATACCCTCTCTTCTCCTCCTGGTCACCTTTATCTCCCTCCTCCCTTTTCTCTTCTCCATTTAACTCTGTTAATCTCTCCATGTGTCCCTCACTGTGGAGAAGCTTTTCATCATTAACCTAGATGTTTTATCATCAGTGCTATATAGGTGGAGAAGTCTTGAAGCTACTGTAAGAATAAGACTGAAAACCAGAGGCAGGAGGCTTAAGCCCAAACCTGAGAACACCAGAGAACTCCTGACTCCAAGGAACATTAATTGATAAGAGCTCATCCAAAAGCCTCTATACCTATACTGAAACCAAGCACCACCCAAGAGCCAACGAATTCCAGAGCAAGACATACCATGCAAATTCTCCAGCAACGCAGGAACACAGCCCTGAGCTTCAATATACAAGCTGTCCAAAGTCACACCAAACCCACAGACATCTAAAAACTCACTACTGGACACTTCATTGCACTCCAGAGAGAAGAAATCCATCTCCATCCACTAGAACACCAACGCAAGCTTTCCTAACCAGGAAACCTTGACAAGCCACCTGTCGAACCCCACCCACAGCAAGGAACCTCCACAATAAAGAGGAACCATAAACTGCCAGAATACAGAAAGGACACCCAAGCACAGTAATCTAAACAAGATGAAAAGGCAGAGAAATACTCAGCAGATAAAGGAACATGATAAATGGCCACCAAACCTAACAAAAGAGGAGGAGAGTCTACCTGAAAAAAAAATTCAGAATAATGATAGTAAAAATGATCCAAAATCTTGAAGACAAAATGGAGTTACAGATAAATAGCTTGGAGACAAGGATTGAGAAAATGCAAGAAATGTTTAACAAGGACCTAGAAGAAATAAAAAAGAGTCAATCAATAATGAATAATGCAATAAATGAGATCAAAAACACTGCGGAGGGAACCAACAGTAGAATAACGGATGAAGAAGATAGAATAAGTGAGGTAGATGATAGAATGGTAGAAAAAAATGAAGCAGAGAGGAAAAAAGAAAAAAGAATTAAAATAAATGAGGACAACCTCAGAGACCCCTGGGACAATGTTAAATGCCCCAACATTCAAATCATAGGAGTCCCAGAAGAAGAAGACCAAAAAAAAAAAAAAAAGCCATCAGACAATACTTGAGGAGATAATAGTTGAAAACTTCCCTAAAATGGGGAGGATCTCCAAGTCCAAGAAACCCAGCGAGTCCCAAACAGGATAAACCCAAGGCAAAACACCCCAAGACATATATTAATCAAATTAACAAAGATCACACACAAAGAACAAGTATTAAAAGCAGCAAGGGAAAAACAACAAATAACACACAAGGAGATTCTCATAAGGATAACAGCTGATCTTTCCATAAAAACACTTCAGGCCAGACGGGAATGGCAGGACATACTTAAAGTGATGAAAGATAAAAACCTACTACCCAGATTACTGTACCCAGCAAGGATATCATTCAAATATGAAAGAAAAATCAAAAGCTTTACAGACAAGCGAAAGCTGAGAGAATTCAGCATCACCAAACCAGCTCTCCAACAAATGCTAAAGGATCTTCTCTAGACAGGAAACACAGAAAGGGTGTATAAACTCGAACCCAAAAAACAAAGTAAATGGCAATGGGATCATACTTATCAATAATTATGTTAAATGTAAATGGGTTGAATGCCCCAACCAAAAGACAAAGACAGGCTGAATGAAGAGGAACTCAAAAGCCTCTTGATGAAAGTAAAAGTGGAGAGTGAAAAAGTTGGCTTAAAGCTCAACATTCAGAAAATGAAGATCATGGCATGCAGTCCCATCACTTCATGGGAAATAGATGGGGAAACAGTAGAAACAGTGTCAGACTTCATTTTTCTGGGCTCCAAAATCACTACAGATGGTGACTGCAGCCATGAAATTAAAAGATGCTTACTCCTTGGAAGGAAAGTTATGACCAACCTAGATAGCATATTCAAAAGCAGAGACATTACTTTGCCAACAAAGGTTCATCTAGTCAAGGCTATGGTTTTTCCTGTGGTCACGTATGGATGTGAGAGTTGGACTGTGAAGAAGACTGAGCACCCAATAATTGATGCTTTTGAACTGTGGTGTTGGAGAAGACTCTTGAAAGTCCCTTGGACTGCAAGGAGATCCAACCAGTCCATTTTGAAGGAGATCAGCCCTGGGATTTCTTTGGAAGGAATGATGCTAAAGCTGAAACTCCAGTACTTTGGCCACCTCGTGCGAAGAGTTGACTCATTGGAAAAGACTCTGATGCTGGGAGGGATTGGGGGAAGGAGGAGAAGGGGACGACAGAGGATGAGATGGCTGGATGGCATCACTGACTCGATGGACATGAGTCTGAGTGAACTCCGGGAGTTGGTGATGGACAGGGAGGCCTGGCGTGCTGCGATTCATGGGGTCGCAAAGAGTCAGACACAACTGAGCGACTGATCTGATCTGATCTGATCTGATATATGCTGTCTATAAGAGACCCATCTAAAAATAAGGGACACATACAAACTGAAAGTGAAGGGCTGGCAAAAGATATTTCACGCAAATGGAGACCAAAAGAAAGGAGTAGCAATGCTCATAACAGATAAAATAGACTGTAAATAAAGGCTGTGAAAAGAGACAAAGAAGGACACTACATAATGATCAAAGGATCAATCCAAGAAGATATAACAATTATTAATATATATGCACCCAACATAGGAGCACCACAATATGTAAGGCAAATGCTAACAAGTATGAAAGGGGAAATTAACAGTAACACAGTAATAGTGGGAGACTTTAATACCCCACTCACACCTATAGATAAATCAACTAAACAGAAAATTAACAAGGAACCACAAACTTTAAATGATAAAATGGAGCAGTTAGACCTAATTGATATCTATAGGACATTTCACCCCAAAACAATGAATTTCACCTTTTTCTCAAGTGCACATGGAACCTTCTCCAGGATGATCACATCCTGGGCCACAAATCTAGCCTTGGTAAATTCAAAAAAATTGAAATCATTCCAAGCATCTTTTCTGACCACAATGCAGTAAGATTAGATGTCAATTACAGGAGAAAAACTTAAAAAGTCCAAGATATGGATGCTGAACAACACGCTTCTGAAGAACCAACAAATCACAGTTCAGTCACTCAGTCGTGTCCGACTCTTTGCGACCCCATGAATCGCAGCACGCCAGGCCTCCCTGTCCATCACCAACTCCCAGAGTTCACTCAAACTCATGTGCATCGAGTCGGTGATGCCATCCAGCCATCTCATCCTCTGTTGTCCCCTTCTCCTCCTGCCCCCAATTCCTCCCAGCATCAGAGTCTTTTCAAATAAGTCAACTCTTCGCCTGAGATGGCCAAAGTATTGGAGTTTCAGCTTTAGCATCAGTCCTTCCAATGAACACCCAGGACTGATCTCCTTTAAATGGACTGGTTGGATTTTCTTGCAGTCCAAGGGACTTTCAAGAGTCTTCTCCAACACCACAGTTCAAAAGCATCAATTCTTCAGCGCTCAGCTTTCTTCACAGTCCAACTCGCACATCCATACATGACCACTGGAAAAACCATAGCCTTGACTAGATGAACCTTTGTTGGCAAAGTAATATCTCTGCTTTTTAATATGCTATCTAGGTTGGTCATAACTTTCCTTCCAAAGAGTAAGCATCTTTTAATTTCATGGCTGCAGCCACCATCTGCAGTGATTTTGGAGCCCCAAAAAACAAAGTCTGACAGTGTTTCCACTATTTCCCCCATCTATTCCCCATGAAGTGATGGGACCAGATGCCATGATATTAGTTTTCTGAACGTTGAGCTTTAAGCCAACTTTTTTCACTCTCCTCTTTCACTTTCATCAAAAGGCTTTTTAGTTCTTCTTCACTTTCTGCCATAAGGGTCGTGTCGTCTGCATATATGAGCTTATTGATATTTCTCCCAGCAATTTTGATTCCAGCTTGTGCTTCTTCCAGCCCAGCATTTCTCATGATGTACTCTGCATATAAGTTAAATAAGCAGGGTGACAATATACAGCCTTGATGTACTCCTTTTCCTATTTGGAACCAGTCTGTTGTTTCATGTCCAGTTCTAACTGTTGCTTCCTGACCTGCATATAAGTTTCTCAAGAGGCAGGTCAGGTGGTCTGGTATCCCCATCTCTTTCAGAATTTTCCACAGTTTATTGTGATCCACACAGTCAAAGGCATGGCATAGTCAATAAAGCAGAAATAGATGTTTTTCTGGAACTCTCTTGCTTTTTCGATGATCTAGCGGATGTTGGCATGTTGGAAGCCATGTTAGGCATTACTGACAAAATGGAGGCATGGCCCAAACCCCCTCTCCTCATCCCGCAGGCATGGTCCTGGGATGAAGGAGTTAGGTCTTGTGATTCTGACTTGTTTATTCCTTTCTTCGGTTGAGTTGGCTGGAAAGAATGTTAAGGTGTTTATTGTTATTGAGAGAAGCATGAGAAAGCACAAACCCTTCTGCAGTTGTGCCCAGAAAATAATCTATAAAGTAACCATTGACATTTTTCAAAGATCTTTACAAAGAATGTTCCAGGATGAGCACGTAGGCCGCAGCTTGAGGCCATGGGAAGGATTGTTATCTAAGACCTGTTTGAGAGGGGAATGTTTATGGCAAAAGAAGTTTGCTGAGCTTAGGGTTTAGGAATAATTAAGAATAGCTAGAAGCTGCCATCTATGGGGTCGCACAGAGTCGGACACGACCGGAGTGACTTAGCAGCAGCAGCAGCAGAAGCCTTTTTAGGAGATAGTGATCTTAAGATTCTAGGGGCAAACAGGATTTAGAAAGATAAGAAATAAACTGAGGAATGTAGCATGAGTTACAATGTAATCACAAGTTAAGTATAGGACACATAAGAGGAAATAGATAATAGATAATAAAGCCAATTCTGAGAGAACTGCTGAAGCAGGAACTCTGTAGGGCAACAGTGATTTCTGGAGACAATAAATTTGGGTGGGGGAAACTAAAAATGTCAAACCTCTGACCTAATGCTTTTGTCAAAGTATAAAATAAAACCTGAAGCTTGAAATAAACATGTAGTCCTGTACCTCAAGTCAGAGGCTACATCATTGTCCGCCGACACCACTCACCCCTTCAGGCTGATTCCCTGGCTTCTAGAGGTGGACTCCAGCATTGGCAATTTGATCTCTGGTTCCTCTGTCTTTTCTAAAAACAGCTTGAACATCTGGAAGTTCACCGTTCACGTATTGCTGAAGCCTGGCTTGCAGAATTTTGAGCATTACTTTACCAGCCTGTGAGATGGGAGCAATTGTGTGATAGTTTGAGCATTCTTTGGCATTGCCTTCCTTTGGGATTGGAATGAAAACTGACCTTTTCCAGTCCTGTGGCCACTGCTGAGTTTTCCAAATGTGCTGGCATATTGAGTGCAGCACTTTCATAGCATCATCTTTCAGGATTTGAAAGAGCTCAACTGGAATGCCATCACCTCCACTAGCTTTGTTCATAGTGATGCTTTCTAAGGCCCACTTGACTTCACATTCCAGGATGTCTGGCTTTAGGTGAGTGATCACACAATTGTGATTATCTTGGTCGTGAAGATCTTTTTTGTACAGTTCTTCTGTACAAAATCACAGAAGAAATCAAAATATGTGTAGAAATGAATGAAAATGAAAACACAACAACACAAAACCCACTGGACACTGTAAGAGCAGTGCTAAGGGGAAGGTCATAGCAATACAGGCTTACCTCAAGAAACAAGAAAAAAGTCAAATAAATAATCTAACTCTACACCTAAAGCAACTAGAAAAGGAATAAATGCAGAACCCCAGGGTTAGTAAAAGGAAAGAAATCTTAAAAGTTAGGGCAGAAATAAATGCAAAAGAAATAAGAGACCATAGCAAAAATCAACAAAGCCAAAAGCTGGTTCCTTAAGATAGATAAAATTAACAAACCACTAGCCAGACTCATCAAGAAACAAAGGGAAAAGAATCAAATCAACAAAATTAGAAATGAAAATGGAGAAATCACAACAGACAACACAGAAATAAAAAGGATCATAAGAGACTCACTATCAGCAACTATATGCCAAAAAAATGGACAACTTGGAGGAAATGGACAAATCACAGCAGGATTCTCTATGACTCACCTCCCAGAGTAATGGAAATAAAAGCAAAAATAAACAAATGGGACCTAATTAAACTTAAAAGCTTTTGCACAATGAAGGAAGATATAAGCAAGGTGAAAAGACAGCCTTCAGAATGGGAAAAAATAATAGCAAATGAAGCAACTGACAAAGAATTAATCTCAAAAATGTACAAGCAACTCCTGCAGTTCAATTCCAGAAAAAATAAATGACCAAATAAAAAAAATGGGCTAAAGAACTAAACAGACATTTCTTCAAAGAAGACATACAGATGGCTAACAAACACATGAAAAGATGCTCAACATCACTCCTTATCAGAGAAATGCTAATCAAAAGCACAATGAGGTACCATCTCATGCCAGTCAGAATGGCTGCTATCAAAAAGTCTACAAACAATAAATGCTGGAGAGGGTGGAGAAAAGGGAACCCTCTTACACTGTGCTGGGAATGCAAACTAGTACAACCACTACGAAGAACAGTGTGGAGATTCTTTAAAAAACTGGAAATACAACTCCCATATGACCTAGCAATCCCACTGCTGGGCATACACACTGAGGAAACCAGAACTGAAAGAGATGCGTGTACCCCAACATTCATTGCAGCACTGTTTACGATAACCAGGACATGGAAGCACCCTAGATGTCCATCAGCAGACGAATGGATAAGAGAGCTGTGGTACATATACACAATGGAATATTACTCAGCCATTAAAAAGAATACATTTGAGTCAGTTCTAATGAGGTGGGTGAAACTGGAGCTTATTATACAGAGTGAAGTAAGCCAGAAAGAAAAACACCAATACAGTATACTAACACATATATATGGAATTTAGAAAGATGGTAATGATAACCCAATATGCAAGACAGCAAAGGAGACACAGATGTATGGAACAGTCTTTTGGACTCTGTGGGGAAAGGCTAGGGTGGGATGATTTGAGAATAACATTGAAACATGTATATTATCATATGTGAAACAGATCTCCAGTCCAGGTTTGATGTATGAGACAGAGTGCTCAGGGCTGGTGCACTGGGATAACCCAGAGGGATGGGATGGGGAGGGAGATGGGAGGGGGGGTTCAGGATAGGGAACACATGTAAACCCATGGTTGATTCATGTCAATGTATAGCAAAACCACTACAATATTGTAAAGTAATTAGCCTCCAATTAAAACAAATAAATTAAAATAAAATAAGCCCAGAGAACAGTAGATGTTCAAAAGTTACTTGCTAACTGACTGACTGAAAGGGATGAATGGTGAACAAGTGAAGGAACGAATGTATACAATATCTATCCTGAAATTCTGAAATAAAGTATGAGATTTATGTTCCAAGGCCCATAAAAAAATAAATAAATAAAAAGCTCTAGTGTTTAAAATATGTATCACCATTACAGAGCAATCAAAGACTAACATAGTTGAAGAGAAAGCAGAAATACAGATATATCTGTATTTACCTTAATAATATCTTAATATAACAGTGCAATATCTTAATATAACAGTGAAAGATGGTACATCAGAGAGAAAAGAATGATATTCAATAAATCTTGAGGGGACAATTGATTATTTTACATCTGCACAAAATCAATTCTTGAAGAATTCATAATTTTAATAGGAAAGCCAAAAAAGTGAAACTATAATGAAAGTAGGAGGAAGATTTTATCACCTTTCAGAAGGGGACAATTTCTTAAACAAGACACAAACACTGCAATCATTTTTTTTTTTAAGTTTGATCGATTTTACTAGATAAAATTGGAATTAGTGCCCATCAAAAAACATCATAAGGTAAATGAAAAGATAAGTCAAACATTGGGAGATGATATTTACAACACATAAACAACAAAGCGTGTCACAAAGAACATACAAAGAACTCAAAAGCAATAAGAAATCCAATAAAAAAAAAAGCAAAATATACAAACAAGCCTTTCACAAAAGGGCAAGACTCAAATATCTCATATTCATTTTAAAAGATAATGCTATGAGTACTTGGTGAAATGAATATTGAAACTACAAGATATCATTTCACACCCATATATTATAAAAAAATAAAGCCATGTACACTGCTGGTGAAGATGCATAGCAATAAGAACACATATAAACAACTGGTGAGACTGTAATTAGTACAATCATTTTGAAACAATCACTTGGCATTACCTTCTACGTTCAACATGAGCCTATTCCGAAACCTACTCTTTTTATTCCTACATGTGACCCTTGAGATACTCTCCTGTATGGGTTTCCCAGGTGGTGCTAGCAGTAAAGAATCTGCCTGCCAAATGCAGGAGACACAAGAGATGCAGGTTCAAGCCCTGGGTTTGGGAGATCCCCTGGAGTAGGAAGTGGCAACCCACCCCAGTATTATTGCCTGGAAAATTCCATGGACAGAGGAGCTTGGAACTGAAGGACCACCAGGAACTTCAAATTTCTTAACATGGGTAGGAGCACTCCCTTATGGGGTACAGCAGAAATTCATGATTAGGAGCACACTGTACTCTGGACTCTTGGATGTCTTGTTGAATGAAACACAAATATAAACTGGGAGCACTTTAATACATGGAAATATAAGACATTTTTATAAGAAATTAGTTTCAAAGCTCAATAATGTAACAGACCTTATCCAGAGGGAGGTTTAAATAGAATCAAGACATCATCTTGAACCTATACAATGTTTTATTCTGCACATTCTGCTCACTCAACCTAGCCTAGCATTTCCAACTACATTTGTAATTGAAAAGGGTTTCAGGATATAGTGTTCTTATGGCAGCATCCCCAGCTATAAAAAAGTGAGTAATTTTGGCACTACAGTTCCAAGTACAGCTCTGAAGATCACTTGAGAGACTAGGGTTGACCTCATTCTCTCCACTTGAACAGTTTGTAATTTGCCTCGGCCTGTTATTCCTGTATGTTTTTATGGCCTTTCCTATCCATTGAACTAGTAAGCCTGGTCAGTAATTATTTACCCAAATTTTAGGCTTGATTTATTCATTTAATTTGAGTGTCCATCCTTGACTCTGTTCCTATATGTAATGGTTCTTGATCTTATACATTCTATATAAAAAGAAATCCATTGTAAGCATCTAAGAAGAAATTTCACTGCTCCATGAGATCTTTAGTGTACATGTGTCCAAACATTTACAGATTGAAATATATTTTATTTTACTCTATTCTGCTTTCTTTTTACTTCTCTTCATATTATCGCTATTTCGTTACATTCATTTTTCTTTTTTTAATTGTGTACAGGTAAGTCTGGTGGGCTTCCCAGGCAGTGCTAGTGGTAAAGAACCCACCTGCCAATGCAGGGAGACCGAAGAGAGGTGGCTTCGATTCCTGGGTTGGGAAGATCCCCTAGAGGAGGGCAGGACAACCCACTCCTGTATTCTTGGAGAATCCCATGGATTCCGTGTGAAATATTTCATAATAAAAAAGTGCTTTTGTTCAAATAGTGCAGGAGCAGTGTGAGTAACATTAACATGTTTGCTTGGCACTGGGGGTGTAGGGGAGAGGGCAGTTCGTGGATATGACTGAGAGAGAGATCAACAGACCAAGGGAGAGTTGGACTGTGAAGAAGACTGAGTGCCGAAGAATTGATGCTTTTGAACTGTGGTGTTGGAGAAGACTCTTGAGTCCCTTGGACTGCAAGGAGATCCAACCAGTCCATTCTGAAGGAGATCAGCCCTGGGATTTCTTTGGAAGGAATGGTGCTAAAGCTGAAACTCCAGTACTTTGGCCACCTCATGCGAAGAGTTGACTCATTGGAAAAGACTCTGATGCTGGGAGGGATTGAGGGCAAGAGGAGAAGGGGACGACAGAGGATGAGATGGCTGGATGGCATCACTGACTCAATGGACGTGAGTCTGGGTGAACTCCGGGAGTTGGTGATGGACAGGGAGGCCTGGCGTGCTGCGATTCATGGGGTCGCAAAGAATCGGACACGACTGAGCAACTGAACTGAACTGAAGTGGTGGTGGAGGTTGCTTCCGAGGCGGCTCAGTGGTAAAGAGCCCTCCCTGCCAACATAAGAGATGCAGGAGGCATGGATTTTATCCCTGGGTGGGAAAGATCCCTTGGAGGAGGAAATGGCAACCCACCCCCATATTCTTGCTTGGAAATTTTCAGGGACAGAGGAACCTGGCAGGCTACAGTCAGTGAGATCACAAAAGGTCTGAGGCAATTTAGTGACTGCAGGCACGCATGGGTGGAGAAAGAGCTTTCCCCATCCTGCTTTCCCCATCCTGCCCCACCTTCATCCAGGTACCTTGGAGGGTGAGTTCGCAAGGTTTCTAAAAACCCTGAGAGCTGGACTTTTTCTTAATCTTTGGAAATAGTAAAACGAGAGTAATGTATCACTTCATTTCCGCCGCAGAGTCGAAAGTCAGTGGTTCACACACCTGAAATCTCGCCTTGCCAAATCCTTTGCGCAGTTTACAACAGAGTCATGTTGAAGGGTTGACCTGTGGAGAGAGGGAGCGAGCGTCGCGCCAGGCAAAACCGCATGTGCTGGTTGACTCTGTTCCTGGAAAGCTAGCATTAGGAGAGACGAGGTAAACGGTCTGGAGGCACAGGGTGGGCTCAGGGAGTGACAACAGGAGTGAGGGACCCACATTTTGGAACTGAGGCTCAGAGTAAAAACACCGGTTATTACTGGAAATAGTTTAGGACTTCAGACCCTAAGCGACCGAAATAAAGTTCTTGGGATAAGAAAAAGTCATAGTTTCTGGAGCTGCATTTGAAGTAAGGGCTTTACTACGATACGTATGTCAGATTCCTAGCTGTGCGGTAGAACCAGAGCAAATAAGGCAGAGAAGTGATAAGGTTTACTAGAACTCAGAAGCATGATTTGCAATTGATAAAATGAGGATAATGTAATAGACATAATTGACTTGCTATCTTATTACCTGACGTTTTAAAGTTATATAATTTTTCCCCTCATTATGTTACAGTGGTAAATGGAAGTGAAAAGATAGTGAGGAAAAATATTTTACTACAAAAGTGTCCTCAGGGCAGGAAAAAGAATATTTTGTTGTATGAACTATTTCTGTTTGAGATAGTCAAAGTACATTATCAGATTTAAAGAAAGTCTTCCACTGCCAACACTAAATTCATTTCTGTAGTTTGCTTTATCACTAATGAATATCTGATTTTTTTGTTTAACATTGGAAAGTATTTTGAGTGAGAGAAGCTTTTCCAATATTTTAAAATAAAAAGCAAGGGTTGTTTATTGCTTTTCCACAACCTATTATAAAAGTGACACATTTCATGTTATAAATATAGATTCAGTTCTTTCAAGGGAGAAAAGATTGTCTCCTGTCAGGAACATCTTCCAAATGTTCAAAATTCTACTTTGGTGGTTTGACTTTGTGTAACAGAACACTAGAACTGCAAGCAGTGTTGAGACTGAGGACTTAATTAGAGACTTCTCTCCAAATTAGTGAATCATAAAATTTGCCAAGTGTTAGACACAAACTGCATGATGCATGAAGTCTTGAGACAGTTTTTAATATTCAAGCAGTTTTTCTTGGGAGGTAAGAAGAATATGGTATCAGTTGGTTGAAAAAGACACTTTTCTGTACTTAGCTAATTGCACACAAATTTTACATGAAGCAGATTGGAAATTGTATGTTATCAGTTGGATCCATATCATATTGTATAAACCATTACTGTTGACTTTGCCCAATATTAAATTTTTTGCTAAGGACAACTGAAAGTATACAAGATCAAGTATATTCCTGAATATTAAGAGATACTATGTAAGAGTATGTGGTAATTATCATACCTTTCTTTGGTATCCTAACCACAACCTGCATGTAAGGCAGAGTACACTAGATGTGAGAGAGACCCACTACCACATTTATTACCTGCTTAACACATTTGAGCGCTTAGCGATCGGTCCCAACCAACGAAGTCTCTCTTATCTCCTTTAGCTTTTTTGAGATATTACTAACTTATAATATATGTAAATTTAGATGTACAGGGTGATGATTTGATATGTTTATATACTGCAAAATGAGTACCACTATAAAGTTAGTTAATACCTTCATCCCATCATATAATTTCTTTTTTCCTTTTGATGGTGTTAATTTTTAAGCATATAATACACTATTGTTAATTATACTCACCATATTGTATGTTAGAATCTCAGAACTTTCTCATTCTATAGCTAGGAGTTTGTACCCTTTGACTGACATCTCTTCAGTTTGTCTCTCATAGCAATGCCCAGCCCCTAGAAATCACCACTGTGTTCTCTACGGCCATGAATTCAGCTGTTTTAGAATCCACATACAAGTAAAAATATACAGTATTTGTCTTTCTCTGTCTGACTTATTTCACTTAACATTATGCCCTGAAGGTCCATCTTCTTGGAAAAGGCAGGGTTTTCTTCTTTTTTATAGTTGAATAATATTCTGGTGTGTCTGTGTGTGTCACACTTTCTTTATTTGTGTGTTGATGAACACTTAGCTTGTTTCCATGTCTTGGCTATTGTGAATGATGCCACTATAAACATGGGGTGCAGATATCTCTTCATGATAGTGTTTTCATTCCCTTCAAATATATACCTACAAGTGGAATTGCTAGATCATATGATAGTTATATTTTCAGTGTTTTGAGAAACTTCCATACTGTTTTCCATGGTGGCTGTACAAAATTACATTCCCACCAACAGTTACACAAGTGTTATTTTTTCTTCACAGCCTTACCAATGCTTGCTGTCTCTTGTCTTTTTGATAGGAACTATTCTAAGAGGTGTGAGGTGATATGTCGCTGTAGTTTTCCTTTGCATTTCCCTGATGATTGGTGATGCCAAGCATCTTTTCATGTCCCTTTTAGCCGTCTGTATGTTGTCTTTGGAAAAATGTCTACTCAGAGGATTTACTCATTTTAAAATCAGATTATTTTGTTTGGTATTGACTGATGGTTTCTTTTGCTGTGTAGAAGCTTTTTAATGCTATATAGGTCCACTGTTTATTTTTGCTCCTGTTGCTTGTGTTCTTGGTGTCATATCCAAAAAGCTTGCCAAGATCTATGTCAAGGAGGCTTTTCCCTGTTTTCTTCTAGGAGTTTTGCAGTTTCAATCTGACATTTAAGTCTTTAATTTATTTCAAGTTACTTTTTGTGAGTGGTATAGCACCAGAATCCAGTTTCATTCTTCTGTGTGTGGTTGCCCAGTTTTCCCACTGTCATTTACTGGAGAGACTATACTCTCCCTGGAGTGTTCTTGGCTCCCTTGTCAGTTAACCATATATACATGGATTTAATTCTTGGATCTTTATTCAGTTTCATGGGTTTATATGTCTGT
The DNA here is from genome assembly GCF_055505025.1 of Bos grunniens. Lineage (NCBI taxonomy): Eukaryota > Metazoa > Chordata > Mammalia > Artiodactyla > Bovidae > Bos > Bos grunniens. Next base: position 43,506,196 of record NC_141165.1, read on the forward strand.
TTGTATGCCAGTAACATATTGATTCGATTACCATAGCTTTGTAAAGAAAAATTTGAAATCCGAAATTCTGATGCCTCCAGCTTTGTACTGTTAACCTTCGAACAACTGGGATTTAACCATGCAGTTTCACTTATAAGCAGGTATTTTTCTATAGTAAATGCTACAGTACAACATGGTCTGTGTTTAGTTGAATCTACATATGCAGAGGAACCTCAGTTAAGGAGGGCCAATTGTGAGTTATATGCAGATTAACTCCCTGTATTATTCAAGACCCCAGTGTACTTCTTTTCAGGATTGCTTTGGCTGGATGAGGTCTTTTGTGATTCCATATGAATTTTAGGATTGTTTTTTCTATTTCTGTTAAAAAAAAATCATTGCAATATTTTAGGGATTTTTTTGAATCTGTAGATTCCTTTGGGTAATATAGACACTTTTTACAATATAAATTCTTCTGATCCATGAACATAAAACAGTTTTCTATTTATTTCTATCTTCTTCAATTTCTTTCATAAATGTCTTATAATTTTTAGTATACAGACCTTTCCTCTCATGGGTTAAATTTATTCCTAAGCATTTTATGTTTTTGATGCTATTGTAAATAGGAATATTTTCTCTATTTCTTTTTGAGATACGTTCTTATTAGTGTATAGACATGCAACTTACTTTTGTATGTTAATTTTGTATCCTGCTTTTTCTGAATTTTACTGAATTTGTTGATTAGTTCTAATAGTTTTTTGTAGAAATTTTAGGATTTCAAACTATTTAAGATCATATTATCTGCAAACACAGATGGTTTTACTTTTTTCTTTATGATTAGACACCTTTTCTTTCTTTTTCTTGCTTAATTGCTCTGACTAGGACTTCCAGTACTGTGTTGATTAGGCATAGTAACAGTAGGCACCCTTGTCTTGTTCCTGATCTCAGTGGGAAAGCTTTCAGTCTTTCACTGAGTATATTTTTGTTTATTTCTTATATATGAACTTTATTATGTTGAGGTATTTTCCTTCTGTATCCAACTTAAGAGGTTTTATGTTTATAAATGTTGAATTTAGTCCAGTATATTTCCTGCATCTAAGATGATCGTAAGATTTTCATCTTTTATTCTACTGTTCTAGTGCATCACATGTATTGGTTTGCAAATGTTGAACCATTCTTTGCAAATGTTGAACCATTGTATCCTAGGAATGAATCCCGCTTGATCATGGCGTTTGATTCTTTTAACATACTGTTGAATTTTGTTTGCTAGTACTTTTTAAAGAATTTTTACTCACATAAAACACCTTATAGATATAACAATCTGTTTTATGCTAATAACTTAACTTTAATTGCCTACAAAAATTTTACGCTTCTATTTCCCCACCATAACTTATGTTTTTGATATCACAATTTACCAACTAAACCTTTGGTAAATGCTTTTCTGTATCTTTCTCCAAAAGTGAAAATAGTTTGAATTTCAGCTTTGCCTCTCATTGGTTGCTGGTCTTTGGATATAATTATGGTCAGTGTCTTAATTTCATTATATGAAAAATAAATGTCTGGATAGATGACTTCCACAGATTTCATAACCACAGCATTGTCTGTATTGTTTGGCAAGAGCTTTGTTTTCTATTTATAAAGAAAGTAAAGAGCTGTAGTAGAGAATTACAGTGTATTGAAAGAAAAAAGAGTTTGAGGTCAGACAAAGAGGGTGTGTGACTGGACAGGGGCCACAGAGGAAACAAGAGACATAAATTACAACTCTTCTTTAGAAATTAACATAACCCTGTGATCTTTGTCTGCAATGTGGGATTTTATGTTACAGAGCTTTTAAATCTGGCTTCTTTTATTGAAACTATAGGAAACAAAACTAAAACAAATTTTCACAAGAATAGGCATAGGGGCAATAGACAAAGAGGCAGGAAGAATTCCAGACAAACAAGAAATAAATTTCCCTTCAAACTAAAATTACAATACAATTACAATATACATAGAGTTCAAACATTCCTAGAGCTTGAAACAATATGCCCCTAAATTATGTTACCTAATGTATGGTTACTTAAAGTAGAAGGCTAGGTCAAAAAAAAAAAAAAAAAAAGTTTTTCTTCCACATCCCAAAATTGTTTCCAAACTAAACAGTCCTGAAAATGTAACTTCATGAATGGGTTTTACTTAGCTTGTATCTCTGGAATAGCAGTGTACCAAATAAAAAAATGGACTCTGGAGATTCTTTGTATGGGGATCCTTAGTTTACAATCTAGTATTTTTAATCTAGTATTTTTTAAGAAGGAAAATTGTACAAAGACATTTGTGGTGCCAATTTTTGAAGCATCTTGGCAGACACACCATTGCTTTCCAGTCAGGAGTCTGTCTTAATCCTCAGTTAATGATCCCTTTTGGTTCAGAGACTGAGTCAGATACTCAAAGAATGGTAAAACCTGATGGACCCTAAAATAGTGCAGTTTGTTAAATAAACAGTTCACGTGTACACTCAGAGTTGTGTCAGTTGAGGGTTTGGGCTTTCCATGTGGGTCAGTGTTGAAGAATCTGCCTGCAGCACAGGAGACAAGGATTCAATCCCTGGGTCGGGAAGATCCCCTGGAGATGGCAACCTGTTCCAGTATTCTTGCCTGAAAAGTCGTGGGTAGAGGAGCCTTGCAGGCTACAGTCCATGTGGTTGCAAGAGTCAGACACAAGTGAGTAACTGAGCATGCAGTTGAGGATTACATGGTGGCTACAATCCCAACATCAGTTTTGATTTTTTTTTTTCTTTGCCGACTGAGAAATGAACTCACTAACTCTCTTAATAGAATTTAAATGAATAAAGAATGAAAAACTCCATTTGTAAAATACTTACAGTGGGTTAATCACTGTGTTAAACTCTTTGCCTTCATTGTCATTTAAGTCTTATGTTACCTTTTGAGACATGATTATTCCATCTACATGGAAGTAAACTTGTCTAAGATCACATTAAAAATAAGTGGGGCAATTTATCCCTCCCCCTTGGTAACCACAGTATTGCTTTCCACCTCTGTGACTCTCTTTCTGTTTTATATATAAGCTCATTTGTACCATGTTTTAAGATCTCACATAAGATTGTAAATCAACTATGAAAGTCAAAGTGTTAGTTGCTAATTGGTGTTCAGCTTTTTTGCAACCGCATGGACTATAGCCTACAAGGCTCCTCTGTCCATGGAATTATCTAGGCAAGTGGGTAGCCATTGCCTTCTCCAGAGGATCTTCCTGACCCAAGGATCTAATCCTTGTTTCCTGAATTTCAGGCAGATTCTTTACTGTCTGAGCCACTAAGGAAGCCCAATATTCCAATAAAAACTTTTCAAAAAGTAAGAAGGAAAATTATAAATCGAAATGTATGGTTTATTTCCACTTTTGCAAAATAAAAATATTAAAGCTTGAAAAAAGCCGGGCAGAGCTGAGATTTGAGATCGGATTTCTCTGATGTAGTCAGCACTCATTTTCTGTGCTATAAGTGTTTGTAGTCATAGCTGTAACACCCCACTGGGTTTAATTTCTAGAAATCAAAAGCCTATTCATCTTACTGTGTTGTGCTGTGCTGTGCTTCAGTCATGTACAACTCTTTGCAACCCCATGGTCTGTAGCCCACCAGGCTCCCCTGTCCATGGGATTCTCCAGGCAAGAATACTGGAATGGATTGCCATGCCTTCCTCCAGGGGATCTTCCAACCCAGGGACTGAACCCACATCTCCTGCTTTCCTGCATTGCAGGCAGATTCTTTACTCACTGAACCACCTGGGAAACCCTTTCATCTTACTACTAAATTAAGTATCCCTAGATGAACCAGTTATTACCTGCTGCCTCTTGCTGGCCTGAAAAATGGGGACAAATAGTTCTCCCCTGTTTCTTGGCCATGTTCTGATATTCAGTTAATGTTTCTGGACTGCTCTGAAGTCTTCTTTCAGTATTAATGGAAATTTCATTCTGTGAATAAAATGGATAGTTTGAGGGTCCTTTCTGCTTCCATGAAGAGGCTTTTAACCGATTACCACTGAAGTTCAAGTCCACTTACAGTTCAATATGCTATTCTTGGATATATTTCCCACTGAGTTCAGTATCACTTGGATCTAGAATTTTATCTGAGGATAAGTAGTGAATTGAATACTTTACAAAATGCTATGCAAGCTATGCAAGCTCAAAATATAATCATTATCAATTTTATCAATCAGCCTATTTCAGTATTGTCAGTGCGTTTCATTGCTATACTCATGGACTTTCCTGATTTTATCTCTCATTTTTACTGACCTTGAGCATATTAATATTATGTGAAAGCTATATATAGCATAATCCTCAATAACTATTTCATAGTTTTTTGATCTGGAAATCCAAGTGCATTTAATTCAAATTCTTAACAAAATCTATTAATTAAATTTAATAATTCATAAGGGAATATATTTGAAAATATGGCCACTCTAAACCAAGGTATTGCTCATAATAGGCTACCTTATGCCATGGTAATTAACTAAATCCTAATTTCCAATGCAGTCACAAAACAAAGGTTTTCTTCTTGCTCATACTACATGTTCATCACAGCTAGTGGGGGTGGGGGCCTACTCCACATCGTCAGACAGGGATTCTAATTGATGCAGACTCTTAATGCTGTATAACTGCACCATCTAAAACAAAGTAATCTTGTTTACTGTGGCATGACAAAGAGGAGCTGGAGAAACTTGAATCTTTTACAGTTTTTTCACTGCTTCAGCCCCTGATGTCACAGGGGTCACCCAACCAACATTTCACTGGCCAGAGCTAATCCTAGGACTCTACTTATCTCCAAGGATGCCAGAAAATATATGGAAGTAAATTAATTGCTTGGTGAAGTTTATTGTTGTTACCATAAACAGGAACCATTTAAGTTCCAACTGTGTCTAACTAGCCAGCTTTTAAGAGCCCAGTAAAACAACATTTATTCTTTAGAGTCACTACTAGCAGCACAGGTCATTCTGAAACATGTTTACTAAACTTACCTGTGAATGGCACATCCTTGCTTATTCTTCATTTAATTCAGTTTACAGTGCCGTAACCTGCATAGGTTTTCTATGACACAGGTTGGAAGAACCCACAAAACAATGTAGAAAACTGGAACTTTTAGAAATCAGATAAACCTCCTAAAGCAATAAAGCTAGTTAGTGGTAAAACTATGAATTCAAAATGGGCCTGTCTGAATATGAGACAATTTCTGTCAACTAGAATGGGCTTCTTTTATGTTACAGACTTAGATTTATGCAGCTTTGAAGAGGATTAGCACAGATATTTTCTTTCTCAAGCACCAGGTCCTTCCCAAATTGAAACAACTACCAGATCTCAGCTATAGCAGCATTCTAATAGCTGATTTCTTTTCACACCCTGAAAGGAGAATGCCAACCTATCATGATTCTAGAAACAAATAATATCTCATATATGAAATTGAGCTGTAATAGTCAAAAGATGGTGTGAAGTGTGGGATAGTCCTTACACCACGGTAGATCATTAGTAGAAAATAACAGAGACTTTCCAATATTAGCCAGTACTTATTTTGGTATATGATGTTCTTATTGACTCAAGACCTACATTTGAAAATTCTGAGTCTACTCATTTTCAAGTTTCTTCATGGAGAAATAGCAAGGAAATATTATTTCCCTTTAAATTCATCCTTTGGAATCTACAGGATAATCTAGCTAAACTGTGAGAAATAAAAATTCAGTGACATGTTAAATATGACCATTGTTTGACATGTGTTACATTCAGATAAACTTAAAACTTTTCCTCTAATAAAAGAAAATATTTGTCATTTTAATTTTGACAAGTTTATGCCTGAACTATTATACTCTACTTGCTTCAAGTAATTCTTTAAACATTACGTTGTGTTTTTAAATGATTGTTAAAAGCAGGCTTTATAATAGTATGTAAATCAATTCAAAACACTGATACAAAGAATTGTCAAGAAATTTGTTTTTTGAAACATTTTTGTGTCTAAATTATTTTTCCTTGAAACAAGTTCAAAACTAGGAATGTTTATTCATCTGTCTTGTGTACACTGGGCTTAGAAATCATATTGTTTCAGGGTTTAACATGTTAATAGTCCATATATCCAGAGACCAATTACTTAGTAACATCAATCATCCAGGGTCCCCCAAAACAGAAAGATCCCAGACCAGCTAAACTATATAATACCAAATATGTTCATTTATTTTAAGAGGAGGGTCTAATCTGAGACATACTCAGAGCCTATTTGTATTTTAGATAGAATTTTGTTGTACTCCATAGTGTCATTTACTAACTGAGTTAGATGGAGATAGGAAATTTTTAAAGAGAGGAGAGTTATAGAGGCAGGTAGGTTCAACATCTTTGGTATATTCTTTTAGTTGCTACACATATAATTGTAGCCAGAGTAAGAGTCAAGGCCAAAGGTTGACACTTGTCTTTGGTATAAAGTGCAAGTGCTGCCAGGATGTTCTTATCATGGCAGGTATACTTTAGACTTTAGTACCAGTGTGGTGGTAGAGAACGGGGTAGAGGTGAATAAACATGGATCTGGCATTTAGGTAAACACTCAGGCTTATAGGATGCATTGGGGATTGCATTGAATGAGGGGAATAGGCATAAGAGGGCTGAAGTAGAAATCAAAGAGCATAACGCTGAAGTCAAATAACCAAATTCACATGTTTCTTTCTAGAATATATGTATGTACCTGGGTCTGTATGGCAAAGAACAAAACCTTCAAAAGAGCAATTCATAGCTTAGTTTACAAAAGAGCCTTTTTTGCCCTTGCCATAATTTTCTTAATCAAGGCAGAAAGCACCCAAAACTGTGACATAAAATGGAAAGAGGTACATTCAGACATTGTATTTATCTTTCCCATTCTTCATTTCTAAACAAATATTATCAACACTAGATTCTGTCCCTTGAGATAAGTCACTAATCAGACTTTTAACCTTATCAAGATAAAAACTCTTTTTATGGACAGAAAAATGATAGGAAACTGAGACAAGAAAAATGATCTTAGGTATCTATGTGCCAAAGAAAAAATTTCAGATTTTAAGAAATTATAATTTCTATTTTTATAGTTTTTTAAATTATAGTTTCTATAGTTTTTATTGTGTCCTAATATTGAAAATTCTGTCATATGTGTATATGACAGAAATAAATACCCATATAGATGGATAGATAGATATAGATAGGTACATATACTCCTGCACTTTTGATATTGGTCCAATAGGATCAATCCTTCTGTTGCTAACTAGAAAAGTTGACATGGATATATATGCTTAAACGTTTGGAGTTACAGTGAACAATCAGAATAGTGAAGAATTAGGCATTCTTTATTGATAAAAAGTAGTCAAAAAGTTTAAATACACAAATATGAAGTAAAGAATAAAGACATTCTTAAAATAAAAAGAGAAAAGGAAGAAGTAAAACTGTCACTATTTATGGAAGACATGATACTATATATAGAAAACACTTTTAAAGACTCCACCAAAAATTAACTATTAGAACTAATAAATGAATTTAGTAAATTTGCAGGATATAAAACTGATATACAAAATCTGTTGAATTTCTATACACTAGCAAACTCTCAGAAAGAGAAGTCAAGGAAATAATCTCACTCAAGCTGCATCAAAATAAGTTAACTCAAAATAAATTTAATTAAAGAAGTTAAAGATTTGTACACTGAAAACTACAAGAAAATGATAAAAGAAACTGAAGACACAAATAAATGGAAAGATAGTCCATGTTTGTGGATTGAAAGAATTCACATTGTTAAAATGACCATACTACCCAAAGCAATCTACAGATTCATTGATTTCATATCAAAATATCAATGTCATTTTTCACAGAACTAGAACAGATAATTCTAAAGTTTGTATAGCCAAAACAATCTTGAGAAAGAAGAACAAGCTAGGAGTATCACACACCCTGATTTCAAACTATACTACAAAGCTATAGTAATCAAAACAGTGTGGTATTGCTATAAAACAACTATATATCAATGGAAAAAAAATAGAGAGTCCAGAATAAACTCAAACTTATTTTGGCAATTAATTCAGAAAAAAAGGAAGTAAGACTACTTAATGGGTAAAAGGCAGTTTCTTCAATAAAAGGTGTTGGGAAAACTAGACCACTGCCTTACACCATATACAAAAATTAACTCAAAATAGATTAAAGCTTGGATATAATACCTGAGGGATTCCCTGATAGCTCAGTTGGTAAAGAATCTGCCTGCAACGCAGGAGACCCTGGTTCGATCCCTGTGTCGGGAAGATCCACTGGAGAAGGGATAGGATACCCACTCCAGTATTCTTGGGCTTCTCTTGTGGCTCAGCTGGTAAAGAATCGCCTGCAATGCAGGAGACCTAGGTTTGATCCCTGGGTTGGGAAGATGCCTTGGAGAAGGGAAAGGCTACCCACTCCAGTATTCTGGCCTGGAGAATTCCATGGACTGTATAATCCATGGGGTCACAAAGAGTTGGACACAACTGAGTGACTTTCACTTCACATAATACCTGAAACCATAAAATCCTGGGGAAAAAAAAAAAAACATAGCCAGTAAGCTCCTTGACGATGTTCTTAGCAGTGTTTTTTGGATATAACTCCAAAGGCAAGGGCAGCAAAAGAAAAAATAAAACTGCACAAACTAAAACTTCTTTTGCACAGCAAAGGAAAGCATCAACAAAGTGAAAGGCAGCCTACTGAATATAAGAAGATATTTGCAAATCATATATCTAATAAGGGGTTAATATTCAAAGTATACAAAGAACTTATACAACTCAATAATAAAAAAGCAGTCAATCTGATTTAAAAATGGGCAGAAGACTTGGATAGACTTTTTTTCCAAAGGAAACATACAAATGACTCAGGTCATATAAAAAAAAAATGTTCAACATCACAAATCATCAGGGAAACAAATCAAACCCAGGAGATGTTACCTTATACCTGTCAGAATAATTATCATAAAAAAAAGGAAAAAATATTGTTGGTGAGGATGATGCAGGCAAAAGGAAACCCTCATGCACATTGGTGGGAGTGTAAATTGGTGAAATTACTATGAAAAGCAGTATGGCGTTTCCTCAAAAAATAAAAATAGAATTAATGTATGGCCCAGCAATTTCACTTCTGGGCATCTCTCTGAAGAAGAAAACACTAATTTGAATATATGCACTCCTGTGTTTGTTGAAGCACTATTTGTGATAGCCAAGATGTGGAAACAAGTGCCCAACAGAAGACAAATGGATAAAGAATGTGTGATATATATATCACATTTATATATATAATGAAATACTAGTCAGCCAAATAAAAGAATGAAACTTTGCCATTCAAGGCAGTAGAGATGGACCTAGAGGGTATTATGTTCAGGGAAACAAATCAGATAAAGATAAATATTATATAATTTCATTTATGCATGGAATCTGAAAAACAAAACATACAAACAAAACCATAGCAAACCCAGGCTCATAAATACAGAGAACAGACTGGGGGTTGCTAGAGGGTAAAGAAATTAGGGGTTGGGGATGGTGAAATAGGTGAAGAGGACCAAGAGTTAAAAACTTTCTTTTATAAAACAAGTCATGGAGACATAATATACAGCAAGGAGACTGTAGTCATAATATTGTATTAACTTTATATGGTGACAGATGGTAACTAAACTTACTGTGGTGATCGTTTGGCAAGTTGTACATACATTTACACCAGGGAGTAAATTCTACACAAATAAGAATTATCTTTTTTCTCCACAACTCTGTTTCTAGCAATTAGAACAATGTCTGACATAGAATAGGCATTTAATAAAATTTTGATGGCTGAGGGATGGACTACAGTACAAACTATTGTGACAATATCTTTATTCATTTATTCTTTCTTTATACGAGATATATCTTTATACTAGATTTATTAGTGATCACCTAATTTAACAAGTTGTGATCACCTCAACTTTGATCAATTGTTTGTTTAGTTTTTAGTTATTTTAAGACTAGTGGCCATTGTGTTTCAAATTCAGCCCAAGAAATGATCTAATCTAATTTGTCTAATGCTTACTACCTTGTCTCATTAGAAATGATAATTTCTATTTTAACCTAACTCTATACTCTCAAGAAAAATTAAGGTCAAAATTCAAAGAACTGTTTTAATAGTAAATTTAAATTGCTACATTATTTTTATGACCTCCCTATTTACACCATTTATCCTACTTATTTTTACTGTCTTTAAAATATTTGTTTTCATTGCCTTTAAAGCTTCCTTTGAGGGCAGAGAATATTATTGCCCTTAACTGCCTTCAGTCATATTTACTGGCAGGAATCTAAAGAGGAAGGAGAAAAATGAAGACGAGATTGTACATTTTTAGAAATTAGCCTCTACTTTTCTCATATAAAGTTATACTCATCAATTTATCATATATTTATCGAGAACCCACAGTCCTGTGTACTTGCTGAGGGCTGAAGTACAAAGAATAGAAAAGATTTCTTACCTTCTAGTACCTCATAGTCTAGTAAGGAAACTTCATATTTTTAAATTGAGTCAGAGGAACATAAATTCATTATAGATTTAGCAATCTGTTCTGTGAGAAAATATTATTCATAAGTTGGAAAAGAAAAGAGAAATTATTAGGTGTTCTTTCAGTGAAGTACTGGGCTTCACTCTTGATTGGGCTATTTTGTGGCTCTATTTGGGCATTGGTTCACTTACAGATTTTTTTTCAACAGAGATACAAATTTCCTATCTGGTAGGAAAATAACTCTTAAAGTTTATTTCTCCTTGAGACATCAACCAATTTTGTGACCCGGAAAAGGTCAGTTTTCATTCCAATTGCAAAAAAGGGCAATGCCAAAGAATGTTTAAACTATCATACAATTCCACTTATTTCACATGCTAGCAAGGTAATGCTCAAAATCCTTCAAGCTAAGCTTTAGTAGTACATGAACCAAGAACTTCCAGATGTACAAGCTGGATTTAGAAAAGGCAGAGGAACCAGGTATCAAGTTGCCAACATCTGCTGGATCATAGAGAAAGTAAGGGAATTCCAGAAAAACATTGACTTCCGCTTCATTGACTACACTAACGCCTTTGACTTTGTGGATCACAACAAACTGTGGAAAATTCTTAAAGAGATGGGAATACCAGACACCTTACCTGTCTCCTAAGAAGCCTGAAAGCAGATGAAGAATCAACAGTCAGAACCAGACATGGAACAGTGGGCTGGTTCAAAATTGAGAAAGGAATTCACAAGGCTGTATTGTCACAGTGCTTATTTAACTTCTATACAGAGTATATTATGTGAAATGCCAGGTTGGATGAATCACAAACTGGAATCAAGATTGCTGGGAAAAATATCAACAACCTCAGATATGTAGATGATACCACTCTAATGGCAGAAAGTGAATAGGAACTAAAGAGCCTCTTGATGAGGGTGAAAGAGGGAAGTGAAGAAACTGGCTTAAAACTCAACATTCCAAAAATGAAGATCATAACATCTGGTCCCATTATATCATAGCAGATAGATGGGGAAGAAGTAGAAACAGTGACAGATTTTATTTTCTTGGACTCCAAAATCACTGCAGATGGTGACTGCAGCCATGAATTTAAAAGATGCTTGCTCCTTGGAAGGAAAGCTATGACAAACCTAGACAGCATAGTAAAAAGCAGAGACATCATATTTGCCACAAATGTTCATATAGTCAAAGCTATGGTTTTTCCAGTAGTCATGTACAGTGAGTTGGACCATAAAGAAGGCTGAGTGCTGAAGAATTGATGCTTTCAAACTGTAGTGCTAGAGAAGACTCTTGAGAATTCCTTGGACAACAAGGAAATCAAACTAGTCAATCCTAAAGCAAATCAAGCCCGAACATTCATTAGAAGCTGAAGCACCAATACTTTGATCACTTGATACAAAGAGCCAGCTCATTGGAAAAGAGCCTGAATCTGGGAAAATTTGAGGGTAGGAGGAGAAAGGGGTGACAGAGGATGAGATGGTTGAATGGCATCACCATCTCAATGAACATGAATTTAAACAAACTCGGGGAGATAGTGAAGTACTAGGAAGCCTGACGTGCTGCAGTTCATGGGGTCACAAAGGGTCAGACACAACTTAGCAACTGAACAACAGCACCATATCTTAACATTCTTGTATTAAATTACACATATATCTATTACAGTGGAGTACTGGAGCCAACTCAGACTGGTTCATGAGAATCAATTATTTAATTTTCAAGAATTTTGAAAGTTCATTGTTTTCTCATTGGAAACTTAAAATCAGCCATAATTGGAGTACTTGGACTACAAAAATTGGCAGACACTACACGTGAGGGCTTTCGTTTGTTTCCTGGAAAGTGGTTGAACCAGTTTTATTCCCTTATTGGTTCCCTCATTAAATGATGAATTAAATGCAATTAATGATTTAAATAAAATTTTATGTTCCTTTTTTGTCTTTATAACCACCATGATTTTTACCTTTTTAAAAATTATACTCTAACAATTGATGTCAATTGCCTTTCTCAGGAATTGTTAATCCATCATTCTACTATGTAAAATAAGAACTTGATTTTCATTGTCACTGGAACAAACAGAGTGCTACCTCAAGGTGGCCTGTTTTAGAAGGACAAGGACAATGTAAAAGCTTATAGCTGTTAACAATTTATATTAACTAAAGGTTAAGAATAGGCAAAATAATACACAGTTGCCATACTGATAAACAATTGAATGACCTAAATTTGCCAATCTGACTTTACAGAGTTGTAAAAGTCTCATTCTCTTTTAATGTATAGGTCTATTGCCAGGAAATTAACATTTTTCAGTGTATTCCCAGCTATTTCTGAGGATGTCATTTACTAGTTCCAATGAGCCTCTGAGGATGTAAATTCAAATCTTCACTTTTCACAGAGAGATTACTACTACTTAAAAAGCTTTGCTGTTCTCTTATACAAAGGTTCAAATAACTGTTTTAGTCCAGGTTTAACCATATGATTTACTTTTCATTTTTACAGAGCAGTTTAAAAAAGAATCACTTTAGAGAACTAAAAAAGGTCTTTTGATATAATCAAATACAGGTCTTCTTATCAGCATTTCACAGATAAGAAAACAAAGACCCAGGGCCTTGGGAAATCTTACATGCTCTGCTAGGCAATTATGAAATGACTTGGCTGTGGCATTCTCTGTAAAATGTGGAAAACAGAATGCAGACTTTAAATGAAGAGAAAATAGCTTTATAGCACAAAGTTAAAAAGTATACAAGCAGTATATATATAAGCATCATAATCACAAGACCAAAACTGAAGCTAAAGTTCAATTCTTAAATTGTTTTATTTTCTATGTATATTCAGCTGACAACTCATAATTACCAAATCTGGCAAGTAGAGAAAACATTGGTTGATTTAAGATACTTAGTTTTTGTGTTTAAATTTTTATTTTGTACATGTGCCATGGAGCAAATTCTTGGCTCTTGATAGAAGTATCATTGTTCCTTAGGTACAGACTTAATTAGGTGCGTGGATTTCTTTATAGTTTCACCATTTGGCAGTAATTCTTTTTTTTTTTTTTTCATTATGAGGTTTTGCTGATTTTTTCACATCACCAGTTGAATTTTTTTTAAGTCACTATTGTGTTTTCACTGTTGGATGTTAATTATGGCTTTTGAAATAACTATCTAATGAAACTGAGTCATTTTAAAGCCTTTTCATTGAATAAAAATGCTTTGGGTAGCCAAGGTAATTTCAGGGAAGCACTTTGATGAAGACTTCGCTTTTAGGATTATATAAATGTTTGTTTGGGATTACAGAAAGTTTCTGGGAGGGAAAAAAAAAGGTTTAGTGAGAGTAAATTTGGTTAAAACCTTCCCTTTTACTTCACTTTGCACATGGAAAATACAGTTGTAGTAAGCCCAGCTTCATAGATATCTTGGAAGAAATAATTGTTATTGGAGTGAATTTGCATAAGTTTAAACATCAAATCAAAATACAGAGTATAAAAAATCATAAGGACTATTATTCTCTTTGTTTTCTCCTATGTGTTCATGCTCAGTTGCTCAGTCGTATTCAACTCTTTGTGACCCCACAGACTGTATCCAACAGGCTCCTCTGTCCATGGGATTTTCCTGGCAAGAATACTAGAATGGGTTGCCATTTCCTCCTCCAGAGGATTTTCCTGGCCCAGGGATAAAACCCATGTCTCCTGCATCTCCTGCACTGCAAGCAGATTGTTTACCACTGAGCCACTGGGGAAGCCAATGCAAATAGCACTTTAATTTGCAGCATGATGGCTTCGATTTTGTCATTTTCTTGGTTGGTTTCAAGAGAGAAATGAATGAAATAGGAAATAAAGCTTTGGTCTTATTGTGTGTATCAGAAATAAAGGCCTAAAGGCAAAAGTCAAATAATAATAATAAAAAGAAACCAAAGGTACCTTTGTACTTTTTTCCACTTGGCTAGGTTGTACTGCATTTCCCAGAATGCCCTCCGGTATGTTTCCAGATAGGATGGTCCATGCGGAAGATTCTTGGGAGATTTATAGGGCAGAAAGGAAGCAGCAGCCATTTTGTAGCTCAAATGTGTTGTTCCTGATTTACTGACTCATCTTGTGAAATACAAGATGAAAAATACAAACAGCTGCTGAACCTGCAGCTGTTCTATCTTGCCACACATTCTCCTTCAGTTTCTCTGACTCCTGGGCCATGTGTAAGTGCGCTTAGTTCTTTGAGGTAGTGCTTGGCTTCTGCAAGACACCCATGTCCCCTGCACTAGAAGCGACAAAAACTGGCATGGGTTTCAGTACTTCCTCGTGGAGTTACAGCTTATGCTTGTGAATTCCAGGTTGTTCTCGGTCTCTTCCACCTTACATTTATCTTCCCTTCCCAGATGCTTGCTCTGAAAATTGTAAACTCAGATGTAAACAGCCTTACAGAGAGTAACCAGCTACACAGAGCATAATCCCATATGTATATATATATATAAACCTATCTATCTATCTGTGTATATATATATATATATCTCCTAGTGTTTATACTTCTGTAGTTGAACCTTGAATGATACAATACCCCTTTGGAAATGGGAGAGATAACTTGAAAAGTAGAATAAATACCAATAAAAGATTTTGAGCACAGTTATCAAAAATATTAGAGACCTCTTCTACCAATAGTTGCCCACATCCCTAGTTGAATCCTAGTCCCCCATGCTCTCACGCAACAGACAAGCTGGGAGAATATACAGCATCAGATACTTTGAGGGAAATACCAATAGACCCCAAATAAGGAAAAGGGAGTCTTGAACAAGTTGCCATTTTTATATTTGGGCAAATGGAAGCTTTGGATAGAGTTGATCCTATATGATAAGATGAAAAGAAATAGCATGATAACTAGATGAAAATTCAGATGAAGAAAATGCAAGAAAGAATTTCAACTATATAAGATAGAGAAGCAATCCAGTATAGGAAAGAGAAGAAAACATTCCATAACATTTGTTTTGTATGTAGGAAAAAAAAATTAAAAGAAAATGAAATCAGTGAAACAAAATGAGACATTTCACCAACAGAATATGATTAATAAGGCAGATTTAAGTCAGTAAAGTAAGGATAAAACACTACCGGTCCACAAAACTAATATAAATTAGAAGAAGCAAGAAGCCACACATTGGGTTAAAGCCTAGTTAGAAGCATGAAGGAAAGGGTCAAGATAGTTACAGTCAGGGCAGATGAAATGACAGTAATTCCCTTTGAGATAGCTAATATACATGGTTAAATGGATAACAGTCAATAGAGCTTAAGATTATTAGCAGTTTGAAAAATGTATATAATGTGTAATAAAATAATTTTCCTGAAATAATTATTTTTTAATCCATCAAATTAGAGTGCTAAAAATGATAGTTTGAATTCTCAAATATTCTTGAAAATTTAATTTGATATAATATTTTTAGAAATCATTTTGAGAATTGAATTATCTTAAATCCTTTCTAAAATTTGAAATGACTACTTTCTCTAGGCTCTGTTTTCATTTCGTAACAGAAAGTATAATGTAATTGTAAATTACATAACATAACACAAAATACCGATTTTCAAATGGGATAACTTGGAACTGACTGCACCACTTTAAAATTTTCTTACCATCAAAAACACATTAAAAAAGTCAAGAACTGGATAGTTGTGAGGATCTGTAGATATTTATTTGAAGAGATTGATGCTGTAAATAAGTTTTCCACTGACCCCATATACACACAATCATACATTCACACAGGGATTAAGGATGGGTAGACTTCTCTTTTCCTCAAGGCTGGAGATCTGGTGGTAACAGAATCACTATGTGAGTTTGACAACACTTCCAGAATTTGAGAAGTACAGTGGACTTGTAAAGGGCTTCCCAGGTGGCATTAGTGGTAAAGAACCTGCCTGCCAATGCAGGAGACATTAGACATACAGGTTTGATTGCTGGGTTGGGAAGATCGCCTAGAGGAGGAGATAGCAACCCACTCCAATATTCTTGCCTAGAAAATCCCATGAACAGAGGAGCCTGCTGGGCTATAGTCTACAGGGTCACAAAGAATAGGACACGGCTAAGACGGCTTAGAACACATGCACATGGACTTGTATCTGACTTTGCCAGATATAAGAGTGAGAGAAACGGACTACCAAGCAGAGTGCAAAGTGAAGGGCATGTGATATTTTGGGTTGCCTGTGCTTCCAGGATGGATTTGAATGAAATATTCACTAGTGTTTATTGTGAACCATTTGTAGGTCAGCTAAGGGAGGGAGCTTGCCTGGAGCTATCTGACTTTTTTCAAAGAAGACTACCTACATGGCCTGTAGGACACCAACAGAGAAAGTTCACATGGAAAGGACGATGGGAGAACCAGAGACTGAAGGTAATGCATCTGCCAGGGAAATAGAATATATCAAGATCAACTGAGTTACATTTGGAGTGTCTTAGTAGGAGACATTTTAAAACCCCATGGAAGGTACACATGAGAGAAAGGTCAATTTTTCTGACAATTCTACAAAGCCAAAAAGTATATTTCAATAATACCAGTCAGATCAGAAATTCCTGTTCCATTCTCTCTTCCTTTTTTGTGTCAACCGATATGGTCTTTAAGGGTTATTGGCAAGTGAAGAGAAGGGAAATAAAGACAGAAACAAAACACTCTAGAGCCTAAAATCACGCAGCGATTCTTTGTAGACTACACTTGGGGGCAGGGATGAGAGAAGCTTGAACAAATATGGATGTGCGATTAATATATCATAATTTCTAAATCAAACCTGTAATTTACACAGGACCATCTATTATCTAAGGGAGACTAGAAAATCACAGGGCTGTCAGAGTTTTTATTCAGTGAAAGAGGAAAACATTTTCCCCCAATAAAAAGATTAAAGTGACAGTGGAAAATTTTAAATTATAAGCATTTTTGAAGTTTCATTAAAGTATAACAAAAAAAATCACACAAATCATAAGACACAGTTCATTAAAGTTTTATAAAGTAACCATACCCTTGTAACCAACACTCATACCAAGATACATCACCAGCATCCCCAAAGCCCCACTCATATCCCTTTTGAATCACCTCAGTCAATGTAACTACTCTTCTAACTTCTGACATCATAAATTAATTTTGCCTATTTTTTAACTTTATAAAAGTGAAATCATATGATGTGCATTCTTTTGTGTCTAGCTTCATTCACTCAACTTTATGACAATCTTCCATATTTTTGCATGTAATTGTAATTTTCTTGATTCTCATTTCTGTATAGTATTCTTCTGCATCAAGGGTTCGCCATAATATGGGCCATGAGCCAAATTCGACTTACCACCTGTGTTTATATGACTTACAAGATAAAAACTGTTTTACCGTTCAAAAGAAGAACATTACTTCAGGATACATGAAAATTTTTAAGAAATTTAAGTTTTGGTGCTGACAAAGCTAGTGGAGGTAATGGAATTCCAGTTGAGCTATTTCAAATCCTGAAAGATGATGCTGTGAAAGTACTACAGTCAATATGCCAGCAAATTTGGAAAACTCAGCAGTGGCCACAGGACTGGAAAAGGTCAGTTTTCATTCCAATCCCAAAGAAAGGCAATGCCAAAGAATGCTCAAACTACTGCACAATTGCACTCATCTCACACGCTAGTAAAGTAATGCTCAAAATTCTCCAAGCCAGGTTTCAGCAATACATGAACCGTGAACTTCCAGATGTTCAAGCTGGTTTTAGAAAAAGCAGAGGAACCAGAGATCAAATTGCCAACATCCGCTGGATCATTGAAAAAGCAAGAGAGTTCCAGAAAAACATCTATTTCTGCTTTATTGACTATGCCAAAGCCTTTGACTGTGTGAATCACAATAAACTGTGGAAAATTCTGAAAGAGATGGGAATACCAGACCACCTGACCTGCCTCTTGAGAAACCTGTATTCAGGTCAGGAAGCAACAGTTAGAACTGGACATGGAACAACAGAACAGTTCCAAACAGGAAAAGGAGTACGTCAAGGCTGTATATTGTCACCCTGCTTATTTAACTTATATGAAGAGTACATCATGAGAAACGCTGGGCTGGAAGAAGCACAAGCTGGAATCAAGATTGCTGGGAGAAATATCAATAACCTCAGATATGCAGATGACACCACCCTTATGGCAGAAAGTGAAGAGGAACTAAAAAGCCTCTTGATGAAAGTGAAAGAGAAGAGTGAAAAAGTTGGCTTAAAGCTCAACATTCGGAAAACAAAGATCATGGCATCTGGTCCCATCACTTCATAGCAAATAGATGGGGAAACAGTGGAAACAGTGTCAGGCTTTGTTTTTGGGGGCTCCAAAATGACTGCAGACGGTGATTGCAGCCATGAAATTAAAAGACGCTTACTCTTTGGAAGGAAAGTTATGACCAACCTAGACAGCATATTGAAAAGCAGAGACATTACTTTGCCAACAAAGGTCCGTCTAATCAAGGCTATGGTTTTTCCAGTGGTCGTGTATGGATGTGAGAGTTGAACTGTGAAGAAAGCTGAGCACCAAAGAATTGATGCTTTTGAACTGTGGTGTAGGACAAGACTCCTGAGAGTCCCTTGGACTGCAAGGAGATACAACGAGTCCATTCTAAAGGAGATCAGCCCTGGGTGTTCTTTGGAATGAATGATGCTAAAGTTGAAACTCCAGTACTTTGGCCACCTTATGCGAAGAGTTGACTCATTGGAAAAGACTCTGATGCTGGGAGGGATTGGGGGCAGGAGGAAAGGGGACGACAGAGGATGAGATGGCTGGATGGCATCACCAACTTGATGGACGTGAGTCTGAGTGAACTCCGGGAGTTGGTGAATGGACAGGGAGGCCTGGCATGCTATAATTCATGGGGTCACAAAGAGTTGGACACGACTGAGGGACTGAACTGAACTGAAGGTTTTATTGCATATCCACTTGTTTATGTTGTCTGTAGTTGTTTTTAAGCTACATTGACAGAGTTGAGAAGTTGTGACAGAGACCATGCTGGCCAAAATAACCTAGAGTATTTACTATCTGACACTTGAGAGAAGAAAGTTGGCCAATCCCTGTTTTATGTGAATGAAGCACCATTTATTTATTTGACTATTGAAAAGCATCTGGATACCTTCCACTTTGGGGATATTGCAAATAATGCTGCTGTGAATATTCTTACACATTTCCTTTGTGAAAATATGTGTGTATCTATTACATATATTGCATATTTTTATCATGAATCAATGTAGGATTTTTCCATATGCATTTTCTGTATCAGTCAATATGATCATGAGTGTTTTCTTCTTTAGTCTGTTAATATGATAGAGCATATTATTTGATTTTCAAATATTGAAACAACCTCACATCCCTGTATTTAGCTCCACCTGGTTATCACGTATAATTCTTTTATATATTGCTGAATTCTATTTGCTAATATTTTGTTAAGGAATATTACATCTACAATCATGAGAATATTCAATCTATAGTTTTTTCTTTTTTGTATTGTCTTCATCTAGTTTTGGTATCAGGATAATCTAGTTTACAAATTGATTTGAAGAGTATTCCATCTTGTTCTAATTTTTATAAAAGATTGTATAGAATTGATGTCACTCACTCATTAAACATTTGGTACCATTCTCCCTAGAAACTATCTGGGTCTAGAGATTATGTTATGGGAAGTTTTGAAATTATGGACTCAATTTTCCTATTACTTATGGAGTTATGCAGATTGTCTCTTTTATATTGTGTGAATTGTGATAGTTTGTGTTTTTTGAGAACTTGGTACATTTTCATCAAAGTTGTCAAATTCAGTATATAGCATTGCTTGTAGAATTCCCATATTATCCTGTTATTTCGTATTTAATTCCTGAATTGGCAGTTTATATCTTATCTCTTTCTGTTCCTTTTACTTTTACCTCTTCCACCGTTTCTTCTTCCTGTGCACAGCTTTAAAAGGATGCTGTTATAGAAAATTCAGTAATTAGTTTCAGAGGAAAGCAAAAAAACAACAGAATGTGCATTATTTCATTCTTCTACTTGCTTAATTTCCCAGGAGTCTGG
Organism: Bos grunniens; assembly: GCF_055505025.1. Classification (NCBI taxonomy): domain Eukaryota; kingdom Metazoa; phylum Chordata; class Mammalia; order Artiodactyla; family Bovidae; genus Bos; species Bos grunniens. The sequence continues at coordinate 43,526,675 of NC_141165.1, forward strand.
TTTAATATTCTTACTTTTAAAATATAAACAACAAGATCTGGGCAGTTCCTCTTATTTAAAACAAGGATAAACTTATCAAAATGCTCAAGTTTTTAAATTTTAACTATCTTAATTTATTTTTTTTTCCATCTCAGTTCAGCCTTCGGGGGATCCTAGAGAAAAGGGCACAGAACACATGAGTGGATTTTGCTGGGACTCAACTTCTGGCATTTATATCCTAACTGAAGTGAGAAGAATTCTGTGGGAATACATAGTACCTCAACTTAATCCCAAATCACTTGAGAGGCCCATTTGACCTTTCTTGAGAGTTTTTCAAGGCAACTGCGTTGTCTCAGCCTTCTGAGTAAATCCTTCACTTTCGTCTTTATAAATGGATGTTGGCAGACCAGATTGTTCCCCAGGATTTGATTCTATATTTTGACTATAGTGAATTTCCCAGAAGCATAATATGTTTTCTACAGAAATACATAATGGGAAGGAACTCACACACACACATGCACACACACATACTTAAAATACAAAATTTTAAGGATGGCAGAATATTGACATATGGGTGATAAGAAATAGATGGGGAAACAAGAGACCTAATTATAAACACCATTCTATTATTTAGATTTTAAGCAAATTCTTAAAATGTCCCAGTTACCTGTTTGCTGGATGCATGTATTTTTCTGCAGCCCTCAGCCTTAGGGAGTGGAGTTGGAAAGAGCAACCTATTCCAGTATTTTTGCCAGGAAAATTCCATGGGCAGAGGAGCCTGGTGGGCTATAGTCCAGGGGGTCGCAAGGAATTGGACATGACTGACATGACTGAGTGATAGAGCACACACAGCAGCAACCTTAGGGAGAGGAATTACCAAAAGTACACTTACCAAACATTAAGTTATATAGAAGTAAACTGAAAGAGATTATGCCACTAATTAACCTAGTTCTTCCTAGTAGTTAGTTGTATGATATTTGGACACTTATGCATGGCTAAGAGTAGCCCACTTTGTGTTTGAGTGAAAATGAAAGCCACACAGTCGTGTCCGACTCTTTGAGATTCCATGGACTGCAGCCTGTCCCACTCCTCTGTCCATGGAATTCTCCAGGCAAGAGTACAAGAGTGGTTTGCCATTTCCTCCTCCAGGGGATCTTCCCAATCGAGGGATCGAACCCAGGTCTCCCACATTGCACGAAGATTCTTTACCAGCTGAGTCATCAGGGGAGGCAATATTTATGTTTATGAAATGTTTGTTAAATAAAATTACAGCATTTTAGAAATTTTGCCAAACTATCTCATTTGAAAGATAAAAAAAAACAAAGATTGGAGCTATTTAACAAACCAAGTGATAGAGTTGGTACAAGAAGACATGTCTCCTATAACTTTTCCAGTCCTCTATTTTACCCCAATTTTCTTTAATTTAGCAACCTGTAAGCAACAGCTGACATATTACTGAGGGTAATAATTGTATAGTGCATTCATGCATGACATAGATCTCTTTCTTTTGTAGCAGTTCTTACTAAAACATAAGATTGTAAGATAAGAGTATCAAGTTAATGAAAAATTGTAAATGAATATGAACCAGTCAAATAGGATGAATTAAATCTCTATCATTGTGAGTGGAGAGTTTGCACTTAAATAATAAAATCTTACTCTTTTTATATAGCTAGATACATGAGTTTCAAATGGAGCTAGTGAAACTTTCTTCATTTTCACCACGTGAAAGAGTAAATATAATTTGGCCTTCTTTATTTTGATTAGCTTTTATCATGAGAATATGTGCCATTGTGGGTACAGTTAAGGGAGGCTTGGAGACCTATTCAATCTGAGAGTTGGGAAAAAGTGTAGAAGTTGTCTTATCTAACTATACTATTCATGGCAATAATCTTTATTTAACCAATTGTATTGAGGAACTATATCTGACATACTATAGAAAAGCAAACCAGAAATCAAGCTGATAGTCTCGAGTCTTAGTAAAAGAGCCAGCAAGAATTAGATATATAGGCATAGGCAGCCTGGAGACAAATCAAAGCAGATGGCAGATTTAAGAGACGAGTTAGGCCTAAGGTCAGGCTAGAATCAAGTGTAGATAAAACCAGGAGGGCAAGAAGAGATCCAGGCTTAGTGAGTAAAAGTTCTGGGTCACTTGGCTAGAGACATTTAGCATCGTGTCAATGTCCTCTAGTCAGAGACCTCAGAAAGAGGCCTGTACTTAAACAAGTGAGTGTGTCACTTGTTGCAACAAGAGAGAAGTTTCACTATGAAAAACACTGGGGCATCTAAGGAAGAGTGTGTTAAAGAACTTATTATACTTCAGCTTTGGTTGGATAATTTGCGGAATGATCCAAGATAGTAAGTATTCACTGTGGAATGGGTTTTCCAAAATATGGAAACAATTTTACAACTACAATCTCAATAAGTCTTACCTATGCTGCTAAGTTGCGTCAGTCGTGTCCGACTCTGTGCGACCCCATAGACGGCAGCCCACCAGGCCCCGCCGTCCCTGGGATTCTCCAGGCAAGAACACTGGAGTGGGTTGCCATTTCCTTCTCCAATGCATGAAACTGGAAAGTGAAAGTGAAGTTGCTCAGTCGTGTCTGACTCTTCACGACCCCATGGACTGCAGCCTACCAGGCTCCTCCGTCGATGGGATTCTCCAGGCAAGAGTACTGGAGTGGGGTGCCATTGCCTTCTCCAAAGTCTTACCTATAGGGATGGAAAATTAAATTGAAGTTGTGATTGGTAAAGTAGTTCATGTTCGCCAACAGATGATGTTTGGTTATTCTCATGGTTAGGACAGTGTTCACATTTTGCCTGCATTTAAACATGATTTTTATCTTCATCTATCATAGTCACAGAGTGTTCTGGTCTAATGTCGATGTTCTCTGGAATTGCTTACATTCAACAGGAAAACACCAAGATCCAGCTGTGAGCACTAGGTCCAAAACCTGGCTGCTTATACCAGGTCAGATCCTAAACGTCAGGGGCTGCTTTTTTCTTTATCGGTTGGAAATAGTCCAAGAAACCAGATAGCTCTATAGAAAAGTGAGTCAAATAAAGAGAAATCACACTAAAGTCCATATTTCCTTTAAGTTCAGTAAGTTATACTGAGTTAGGCTTCATTTTAGAATGTTGCAAATAAGATTAATAAAATGTTGCTATTTGGCTGCTGATGGGAACATGTCTTATATGGATGGAAGGGCTTTAGTACCATGAATCATACGAGTGTATGACTGAAAAGCAGACCTGTGACAAGGTCATTTTGAAGGAGCTTTTGAAACTTGACCAAGCATTATACTGTAGTGGAACAAGTTTGGACTTCTATGAAGACTAGACCAGATATTCACCAAACCAATGCCAGAATGAAAAAAAAGTGAAAGTTGCTCAGTCATGTCCCACTCTTTGCAACCCCATGGACTATACAGTCCATGGAATTCTCCATGCTGGAATACTGGAGTAGGTAACCTTTCCTTTCTCCAGAATGCCAGCATGAGGGTATGGATGGAAACTCAGATACACAGGAGCATGAGCAACACATTAAAAAAAAAAAGAAAAGTCTGGCAAAAAGAAAAGTTCTCCAGTATTTTAGAGGAAATGTCCCTCTCAAAGTAACACTTAGCCTATACTCTCAGCCTTCCATTACATGGCCCAGGCCCCATTCCAAACTGATCTACATAAAGCTCTTTCAGGACTCAACACACTTGTGATTCAATATTGTTTGTATTTTTATAGAAGTATTGGTGGGGGAAAAGGTATACACACAATTATATGCTAAATTTTAGCAATAAAGAGCAACAAAGACAACTAACTTATTACCTAATGATGGAAATCTAATTTATATATCTGAAGGTTTCAGAAAAAATAGAGATCTGTGCACATAAAATTTTCCCAATGAGTACACTTCTACTGTGTGTTACACTGGGCTTAATCAGTGACTAGGTAAAAATTAGTAAGAATTCGTTTCATATGATTATGTATGTCACTCAGCTGAGGGATAATGGAATAGAATTTCTTTATAATTCTAGATACTAACCCCATTATGCATGTTGCAAATAATGCACTTAGCTATTACAGCTTTTATTACTATTCTTAGTTTTCCAGTGTATTCTTGATGGTTGAGATTGTCTAAATAGCTACCGCAAGTAAGTGTTTCTGCAATTAGGTTTTTTTCCCTGTTTATGAGCAAAAACATCCAACCTGAGATGATTTAACGCCTAAGGCAGAATTTCCATCCTGTGTTATATATAAAATGGAACAAAAATAAGTTTAAAAAAAGCAATAAACTTACACTTGATCAGCTTTAATTTGCTTTTTGCCAAAGTAATTGTTTTGGAAGTTAATATAATAGTATTCTTCACATCTCTCCCTAAATTAGCTAATTCAGGGAAATTATTTCAGAGAGATTTCAAGTTATGTTAAGTCTCTTCTAAAACAAATGTATTCCTCTGTCAAGGAAAATTGGGAAAAATAAAGGGCACATTAACATACAAAATGTAAAAAAGAAAAACAGTGCTGAAAAATCAACCCTCTTGTTGCTAATTCTGTAGCAAAAGCAACTCTATGGGTTCAGCACATTGTGTATGTTTTGCTAACAGACTAAAAGGTTAAACAAATTTAAACTGTTAGACTGAAATTAGTCCCCCAAGCTATTTCAATTTAATTTCTCTGGCAAATCCGAAGAGAAGAAAAATGTTTGGCAGCTTGTTCTTTCAGTATAGAAGTAGCCTGGCATTTTTGTAGATGTCGATTTCTAAATATTTGTTATTTATTTACTTTTTGCTCACCTCTAGTATCCTGATATGGAGAAGGCAATGGCACCCCACTCCAGTACTCTTGCCTGGAAAATCCCATGGATGGAGGAGCCTGGTAGGCTGCAGTCCATGGGGTCGCTTAGAGTCAGACAGGACTGAGCGACTTCACTTTGACTTTTCACTTTCATGCAATGGAGAAGGAAATGGCAACCCACTCATGTATTCTTGCCTGGAAAATCCCAGGGATCGGGGAGCCTGGTAGGCTGCCGTCTATGGGGTCGCACAGAGTTGGACATGACTGAAGCGACTTAGCAGCAGCAGCAGCAGCAGTATCCTGATAATGCTAAAGCTTGTTCATTTTATAAGATCTCTATTGCTTGAGATGAGAGGACAATCAGAATTCAAATAAAGCAGATTTTTATAAATTTGTATTCCTAAAAAAAAAATTTGTATTCCTAAATTTCTAGCACAGTGTTTTATTCTTTTTAAAATAGAAACACTTGATTTTAGAACCATCTGTTCTTTTTTCTGAGTACATTTTTGTCACATTCTTGTTTTTACAAAATTGGCACAAAATACCTCTTCCAGTTTTACAGCAGAAATCGTACATTGACCTATTAATTAGAAGTGCTGTTCTCTGAATTTTTGCTTATTTGGCCCATATGCCTCAGAAAATTTCAGGCGGCATGCTAAGAGGATAGAATATCAATGATCTCCAAAACCAAAGTAAGTTTGACTTTTAGATCAGGTAAGCATGAATCACTATTATACAGGAGAAGTTTGTCTCCAGCAACCTTATCTCCCTTATCTTCACTCTTCTTCTAAGCATTCCTCCCAACTCCTCTTACCCCAGCACATGCACTTCCCCATCAGTGGATACCCCCTCCACATAGACAACATGTAAGTGCATTGGAATGGCTGTGTTCTAATAAAGTTCTATTAAGAAAAACAGACTGTGCGGTCTAATATGACCCATAAGTCACAGTCTGCCAACCTCTTCCCCGGGCCCTTGGTGATACAGCCAATTAACTGTGCTCATTCATTCACTCACTCACTCCTTTAATAAATTAATATTGAGCACCTACTATGTATCAATTACTTGACAGGGTTTATTATGTGTTGACACAAAGATAACCGAGACAGGTTTTCCCTGATGAGCTCAGAGTTCCAAGAAAAAAATAGATTTATCCAAAAAAGTTTTAAGTGGTTAAGGTAAATGTGTGTTATTTTAGATTTGTTGTTGTTCTTGCAAGTGGCCAGTAAACTTTTCCCAAATGGGTTTAAGCAAAAGACAGCATACTGGCTCATATAAGCTAATGTTCAGGAGATATTTGATAAAGAGATCTAACCAGGGCTCTGGGCTTCTTAGGTGAGTCAGTGGTAAAGAATCTGCCTGCCAATACAGGAGATGAAAGAGAAGTGAGTTCAATCCCTGGGTTGGGAAGATCCACTGGAGGAGGAAATGGCAATCCACCCCAGTAGTCTTGCCTGGGAAATCCAATGGACACAGGAGCCCAGGAAACTATACTCCATGGGGTCACAAAGAGTGGGACATGGCTGGCTGACTGAGCACAACCAGGGCCCGTTTCTTATCTCTGCTTTTCTTGAGTGGACTCCATCCTTGGGCTCCATGGGGGATCTCAAGAAGAGATCATACCAACACCACACTTCATACCAGAAGAAATAATCTGGCTTCATGATAACATAAAGCTGTAGGTTTAAGTCTTCTTGGCTCTCATAAGATGATTTGAGTGATGTGTCGACCCTAATCCAATCCCTGTGGATGTTGTAATGGAATGCACTGACTGATACAGTTTACATCAGCTTCTTCAATCTGGGAAATTCAGGAAATCTTCATCCAAAGCTCAGAGAGGGCTGATTTCCCCAAAGAAAAATCGAGTACTGTGATCATAATATATGGACACTCTGTGACCAAAACAACCAGTGTCTACCACAAAATAAAAATTTAGGATGAGGAAAGAGCCTTTGGGGCAGTGTTTTTGTCATTCCGCTGGGATGGATTATTGCCTTCTGGGTGACTAGGACACTGACGTGTACACAGTCCACTGCTATTGAGATCCTGTCCCTGTCTTTTGTGCCGCTGTTCATTCCGGTTGGTTTGTCTCCCTAAACTCTCTACAGGAAAGTCTGCTGCTCCTGACCTTAGTGTCCAAGACTAGATCATTGATATCCCTGACATAAGTTGCTTGCTCTCAAGGATCTATACATAGCCAAATCCCTTCTCCTATAGCCTGTCCACCTACTGGGATAAATGGTTACTGGACTGCTGCTAAGTCGCTTCAGTCGTGTCCAACTCTGTGTGACCCCATAGACAGCAGCCCACCAGGCTCCCCCGTCCCTGGGATTCTCCAGGCAAGAACATGGGAGTGGGTTGCCATTTCCTTCTCCAATGCATGAAAGTGAAAAAATAAAGTGAAGTCGCTCAGTCGTGTCTGACTCCTAGCGACCCCATGGACTGCAACCCACCAGGCCCCTCCATCCATGGGAGTTTCCAGGCAAGAGTACTGGAGTGGGGTGCCATCACCTTCTCCAGGTTACTGGACTGGATGGTCTTAAATGTCTGATCTAAGGACAGTATAAAATTGGCATGATTTCTGGCCACTTGAAGCCCTCTGTGGCTGTGCTCCAGCTCCATGATCCTAACAGAGACAAGCTGTTAATGTGTAATTTTAGACATCCATGGAACAAGTTTAATTGGCAGGGAAAAAACTCATCTTAGCAATCAGGATTCACAGATGTAACTTATCATATTATATGTGACAATCCTAATCGTAGAATTAAGGCTAACAACAACAATAATGCAATCATGACAGTAGTAATATAACATTAGTTAAATGCTTACTATATACCCAGGTTCAGTTCTAAGCATATATATTAACTCTTGATCCTTACCACAACACTGAGTGGTAGATAGGATGTTACCCTTACTTTAAAGATGAGGATCCTGGAGTACAGATGTTTAAATACCTTGATTATCTAGAGTACAGCACAGTCAGGATTCGAACCCAGGCAGCCTGGATCCCATTTCTATGTTAGGATTCTGCCACTGATATATTATTGTAGGACTGTTTTCAACTGCTGTGAAAACATAACTTCCCAGCTTTGACATAATATACATTAGTAGCAGGGCTTCCCAGGTGGCACCAGTGGTAAAAAAAAAAAAAAAAAAAACACCTGCCAATGCAGGAGGCATAAGACATGTGGGTTCGATTCCTGGGTCCGGAAGATCCCCAGGAAGAGGGCATGGCAACTCACTCCAGTATTCTTGCCTGGAGAATTCCATGGACAGAGGAACCTGGAAGGCTACACAGTCCATAGGGTCGCAAAGAGTCGGACATGACTAAAGTGACTTAGCACGCACACATGCACCTTACAAGAAGCTAAGGATTATCAGCTTCAGTCGGAAGTAAACTCCCATTTGTTCAAAGATCACCGCCGTGTCTAGTCATCCTAAATTCTAACATAACGTTTTCAAAACCCATGCTACATCATGTCAGAGCATTTTATTTCTCTCTCATGTCTTTCTGAGCAATTGTTAAATGGGAAAAACTTCATCCATCTTAAAAAGTACTTCTAACTGAAAATTAGAATGTGATATTTATCTGAAATATAAAAATTTGATTTGACTAAATTTTTTCCATGCAGATGTTATAGTTAAACTAAATAATTATATTTATAAATCAAGTGTCTAAAGAGGGATAATGGTGCCTCTAAAGTAGCCAAAATTCAAATCTATTATTTCTTCTATCTTGTATGAATTTTTAAAAATGGTCTGTCTAGAGGTTGTTTCTTGGGTTTCAACAAAATAATACAGTATAAAATGCCATTTTGCCAACATTTTTAGTAAATAGTTATTCTTTTAAATTTATAATTGAAAGTAATTTGTGGCCTGGCTTTAAAAGTACATGTGTTTTCCTGTGTGTGTGTGTGTGTGTGTATGTGTGTGTGTGTGCATGCACACACGTTTGAGATGTCTTCTGTGGTTTGGAAATGTGAGGAATTTTGTTTTCTAAAATTAAAGTAACAACTTAGCAGGACTTAAATATCCTTAATTCCTCCCTTTAGATCATAAAACAAGACTGTTGAGCAATAATTCTACCAAAGCACACTTGGTAATTATTGCTAATAAATGAATTCATGTTGTTTTTAGTACTACTTTTCTACAACATGCATGTCTTTTCATTTTGGATTTAAATGCTTGAATTGCCTGATTGTATTTTATAGGTCTCTCACTGTTTTCCTCTTCAATAGGACATCCATATGAATATTAAGTAACCATGGAACAGGAATGAATCCACCATTCATTTCTAAATGCATGTAATTTCAGTATATTCATGGTAATATGAAAGAGTTAGTGGTAGTATTGGCAAATGAGGGTGGAATTGTTTCAATTTTAGGAATGAATTGCTTTTTAGATTTATTGCTTTTCTGTTTGTAATAAAAGTGATATGCATAAAAAGGTGAAAAAATACAAAATAAAGTTATTTTTTAAAAATAGATGATCATTTCCAGAAATGATAGAAAGATGAATTAATGCTTCTTTTACCCAATTTCTATATTTTTAACACCTCTCCTCTCCATTAATTCAGGCAAATCGAGAGTTACACTATCTCATATTACTTTCAAAAATATATGTTAAAATGAATTGACTTCAGTAAGCTTTTTTATTCAAAATACTAGCTTGTGTTTCTTAAGTTTTTAATCAGGCTCAGTTGGTGACTAATAGTGATTATCTCATTTGGTCTTCATAATCCTACTAGGTGGTTACTGTTATTATTCCTCTTGTATGGATGTGTATTCTGAGAGACAGACTGGCCAAATAACTTCCCAAGGTCACACAGCTAGTAAGTGATAGAGCTGGCTAAGAACCCAGGGAGTCTGATTCAGAGACGACACACTTAACAGTTCATTATTTTGCACTCATCAGAGAGAATTCTGCTGAAAAATTGGTTGAAATACTCTCATTTCTGGGGCACATTTGTAATATGACCATAAGGTTTCTGCAGCTACTTTATTGCTGTGCAGTTGATATCACACTCATCAAAGAGTAATATCTATTAAGCGTTAATCTTTTCTGGTCTTTTTTTTAGTATAGCACTCATTCCTTTTCTTATATATTGCCTCCTAGGATTTGTCCCTGCCCAATTAAAGATGACAGTACCCTAGTACTTTTAAAAATGAAGTATAATCTTAGACGTGAGCAAGAAGAACCCTGCATACCACAAAGGCACAGCATACAAACTCATTAAAAAAACCAAAAACCCAGGACTCTATATAACTGCATTTACACACACATAAAAAGACCTGTAACTCTGGATATATATATACACCACTCAAGCCCCAGGGAGTTGCTTTTGCACATCTCATGGCCTGGTGCTCTGGACAGAAAGAAACTGCATCTCAATGTCATGAAAGTTCAGAGGATGTGCTGTCATTGATGCCTGAGTCAGACACTGCTTTGGAGACCAGGGCAGATTTGAGTAGACAAAATTCTTAAGTAAGAGAAAGACAAATTAATTAACTGATCATATCCCTGTGCTAATGGATCACATGCAACATATTCTTGTAAGAACAAAGGAATATTTCCTTATAGGGTCAAATGCCCATTTTCTTGCCTCTTTTTGATTTCTAATTAAAGTAATATTTGAAACAGTTGTATATTCAAAATAGTAGCTGAGGTTTATTTATCTATATTTTTTGCACTGGCAACTAGATGGAAATTGAACTGTAAAATTGCAAATAATTTTCTTTTATAAATGTATTTAATAATATATAATTCAGTGTTAAAAATTAATTTTGGTGTAAAAGTTTAACATTCATTGTTTATGATTTATATTACACCTAATTTTAATTAACAGTTTTGAATATTTTAGTCAAAATAACTTCAAAAGCATGAAAAATACTGCTTTTACATTTATACAATTCTTTATAAACATATTTTTAAGTTTTGTGCACTTTGTTTATAACTACATTTTATTTTTAATCTTTAGGTTTTTGCCATCAATAAAATGCAAATTATGTGAAGAATTTGGTTAACACAACATAATAAATTATTCATGAAATGCAGACAAAAATTAAATCAGTGGAAGAACGTATGTCAATTTATATAATAGGTATATTTTTTTTTTTCATGTGTCCAAACACAGCTAATTCCACAGCACAGCATCCAAACACATTCATTATAAACAAATTCAGTCTTCATTAACATTTTGCCAACTTTGAGATCTGTAAAAACCAAAATTCTACACATTTGATTTTCTGTCACATTGATAGTACATTTTTCAAGGTGAAATAGGTCATATTTTCCTTTACAGTTATTTGGTTGACTTGTAACTCTTAAATATTTAAGCATGTGGTAAGTGGGCCTCTATTTGTTCCCATGGTTCAGGTACTACTAATGTTTGGGGCAACCCAGCTTGAATGGCTCTAACAGAATGTCACTACCATGGTGATTTCATGCTCACTTTTACCCATTAAAAAAAGTAATCATCACATTTTTCTTAAAGAGATGAAAACTTTCATTGTCCCTTACTTTGTACTAAAATTTCCATTTCACTTCCCAATAGTTGTTTAGCTTAATGCAATACTCTTAGTAAATATATTTATTGTAAATTCCTGTTATTAAGCACCCTCTCAATCTTTTCTGAAAAACATTTTATAAATTGAAATTAATTTTTCATTCTTGTGGCTATAAGGCTTCACATGTTAAGAACACATTTGTTAATTGAGTTTTATTACTAGCATTATTACCATATAAATGATGAAACTATATCAAAAGTTTCAAAATAAAATTGAAGACAAAAAATGTGCCACTTAATGAGATAGCTGGAGGGTTTTAATTAGTTCATGTATCAATGGATACATTTTATTTGTTAGGTTTTAGCATCTATTCTATTCTATGTGTTCATTTTTTAGAGCTATAAATTCTGAGAAACCTTTATATACATAAGTAGGGAGAACAAAAGGAGATTTTAATTCTGTATCAACCATATCTGTCTTTAGTTTTCTAGAAAAGAAAGAAAAGATTCAAACTTAACAACTTCTCTCCACTGCCACCACCCTGATCCAGCCACGAATCCACGAATTGCCTGGATTATTACAACATGATCTTAACAGGTGTCCCTGCTTCCCTTCTTGCCCCCTCTCAATCTATACCACATTATTATCGCCTATACCACATTATATTATTTCAACAATCATGAGATACCATGAGTTTGTTAAATGAAAAGTCAAGTCATATCATTCCCCTGCTTAAAATCTCCCTTGGCTCACCGTGTCACTCAGAATAAAAGCCTCCAAACACCTTCAAAGCTCTACACGATCTGATCTCTTTTGCCCTTTCTAACCTTATCTCCTATTCTCCATCCTGACTCAGTGCACTACATGGTCCATGTGCCTACCAACCCTCTACCTGGTCTCTGAGAGCCTGGACACCTGTTTTCTCTCTTCTATGAACATTGCCAGTTACGTTCCTTCTTACAAGACCTTTCCCCTTCTAGGTGAAGCTAAACTTTGAATAGCCCTCTCCATCCATGCCTCGCCTTTCCACAAGTCATCTTCCATTTTCCTACTTGATTTTTTTCTATATGCTAGATATTTTATATGTTAAATTTGTTTATGATTATCCTATCCACCAAAAAACAAGTCTTATGATCTTGGAGATTTTGGAGTGTCATTAGAGACTATGTCTCAGTGTCTGGAATATAGTATGTGCTCAGTAAACAGCTTTTGAATGAATGCATTGGTTTTCTTTGCATTGTATTGGCAATGCCAAAGAATATTCAAACTACCATATAATTGTACTCATTTCACATCTAGCAAGGTTCTGCTAAAAATCCTTCAAGCAAAGCTTCAGCAGTATGTGAACTGAGAACTTCCAGATGTACAAGCTGGATTTAGAAAAGGCAGAGGATCCGGAGATCAAATTTCCAAAATTTCATGGAGAAAGCAAGGGAAATTCAGAAAAACATCTACTTCTGCTTCATTGACTATGCTAAAGCCTTTGTCTGTGTGAATCACAACAAACTGTGGAAAATTCTTAAAGAGATGGGAATACCAGACCACCTTACCCTTTTCCTGAGGAACCTGTATTCAGGTCAAGAAGCAACAGTTAGAACCAGACATGGAACAACTGACTGGTTCAAGATTGGGAAAGGAGTACAACAAGGCTGTATATTGTCACTCTGCTTATGTAACTTCTATGCAGAATACATCACCTGGAATGCCAGCCTGGATGAATCACAAGCTGAAATCAAGATCGTCCAGAGAAATATCAACAGCCTCAGATATACAGATGATACCTCTCTAATGGCAGAAAATGAAGAGGAACTACAGAGACTCTTGATGAGGGTGAAAGAGGAGAGTGAAAAAGCTGGCTTGAAACTCAACACTAAAAAATTAAGATCTTGGCATCTGACCCCATTACTTCATGGCAAATAGAAGGTGAAAAAAGTAGAAACAGTGACAGATTTTATTTTCTTGGGCTCCAAAATCACCACAGATGATGACTGCAGCCGTGAAATTTAAATATGCTTGTTTCTTGGAAGGAAAGACATGACAAACCTAGACAGCATATTAAAAAGCAGAGATATAACTTTGCCAACAAAAGTCCATATAGTCAAAGCTGTTTCTTCCAGTAGTCATGTACGGCTGTTAGAGCTGGGCCATAAAAAAGGCTGAGTGCCAAAGAATTGATGCTTTCAAATTGTGGTGCTAGAGAAGACTCTTGAGAGTCCCTTGGAGAGATCAAAGCAAGGAGATCAAAGCAGTCAATCCTAAAGGAAATCAACCCTGAATATTCTTTGGAAGGATTGATGCTGAAGTTGAAGCTCCAATACTTTGGCTACCTTATGCAAAGAGCCTACTCATTGGAAAAGACCCTGATACTGGGAAATATTGAAGGCAAAAGGAGAAGGGAATGGCAGAGGATGAGATGGTTAGATAGCATCACTGTCTCAATAGACATGAATTTGAGCAACTACAGTAGGTATTGGAGGACTAGAGCCTGGCGTGCTGCAGTCCAAGAGGTTGCAAAGAGTTGGACACAACTTAGTCACTGAACAATAGCCAATTGGTTTTCTATGCTGCATAAAAAACTACCACAGAAGTAGCAACTAAGAATAGGCATTTATTGTCTCGGTTTCCTTGGGTCAGAAGTCCTGGCCGGCTTAACTGGGGCCTCTGCTCAAGGTCTCACCAGACTTCAGGAATCTCATTAGATGCCAGCCAGGTAGCATTCTTTCCTGAGTTCCAGGTCCTCTTCCAAGGTGGTTATTGGCAGAATCCAGCTGCTTACAACTTTACTATTAATACTTGGTTACTGGCTCTTGGCTCCTACAGCCCCCACAATTCCTTGGCCCATGTTGCTCTCACAAGCCCTCTCAGGATGTGGCAACTTACTTCCTCAAGACCAACAGAAGAACCTCTCCATCTGGTGTGTTAAGATATTTGTATATACTGTAATATAATCCTGGGGGTGATTTTCCTAGAACAGATACCCATTCTCCAGGGGAGAGGATTATACAGTGTTGTTCAGGGTTGGGCATCTTGGGGACCATCCTTGCTTACCACAATGATTGAATAAAAAAAAGAATAAGATAACCTTCATCTCATGGTGTCTTATTAAACAAGACTTAAAGATACCGTTCTTTTAAGTGTCCCTGTTGTTTGAAACCTGGAGGCTTTTGTATTCCATAAGAAGATTCAGTTTGGGTGGGAATAAAGTAGGAGGATACTTATCATAGTAAAAGAACATCTTGACATTACCTCAGCAGATCAGTTTCAGGAAAGTGTATCCATGGAAGTTAAGACTCTGGAAACTGAATTCCCTTAAAACTATCCATGTCTCTATAAAATTTCTGGGTACCCTCCAGACATAACTACTGCTCAGTTTGAAGACTACTATTCAGTCTATTTTAGGAGGGTCACTTATATAAAACATTGACAATCACCTGACATCATAACTTGTCTTCAGCCACAATTACCTTGAGTTTCTCTACAAGGTGTAGTTGCTAAAATGAAAGGACTTCTACCCACCCACCCATCATGCCAGATTATATGTACTTTCTAATGCCTTGATCATTTTCTTAAAAGCATCTCAAGCAGTCACCAAACTTTCACTTTATTTTGTAGCATACTTTCTCTCCTCCCCCCCCCCCTTTTTTTTTTGCTTTAGTTTTTGTAACAGATCCCATGCTATCATTTTCATATATCCTGTAAGCCACTAGGGGCCAAAATATATAATAGAAATAAAGACCAAGAGTTGGAAACTACGTATTGCAGAATTCACTCATTTCTGATGATGAGGGGAGTGTGATGAAGAAAACTCATTGGCCAAGAATGTAAAGTACTGTGTGTTGAGTAGCTTTCATTGGCTGAAAACACATAAATAGTCAAACCATGAGGAAATACAAATATATGTAAATGTTCTCAAATGAATTTATAGTCCATCTGTTTTGCTGGAATGTTTTCACTGGGATTTCATCAGTGTGTGTCTATGTGTGCATCAGAGGACTAATGTTGTATTAGTAACATTATAGCAAGTCAGGTTGCATGGGGGTTGTTAAAATAGATATAGCGTTAGAGGGAAGAATAGTTGAGTTTGAAGCAGCAAGCAACAGGTGAAGCTGAGTCACATTAGTGGGGCAGTGAGGTGAGATCCCAAAGAAGAGAACCTGAAGCTGAAGAAGGGTCAGAATTACCTGATCTTAAAATTGTATGAAACCTGCAAGATCTTCCAATTCCTAAACACTAGGACCATCACCAGGAAGTCTGGTTGTTCTGTGTTCTGGAAGAATTTCCAGTTCCTTCATTGTTAAGATTAATTCTTAAAATAAATTCTCAGTTTTGAAAGTAACCTGTGTCAGTTTCTGTTCCTTCTGACAGGGATATTGCCTAAGAGATTTTTCAAAACTAGTGTTTGTAATATGCTCTGTTTGTATCAAAATAGTAAAACTGGGTTACTGACTATACTTTTTAAATTATAAATGTCTTTACCTACTTTATAGATATATGGCTTTGTTTTTTTAAATATCTGTTCATGCATATGGAAAAATGACGGGAAAATATGTCAAAAGATCATCCATAGTTAATTCTGGGATTGTGAAGCTTTTTAATCTAAACTTTTCCTCTTTTGTTGCTATCTGTATTTTTTATTTATTTTTAAATGATGGTATGGTCAACTCTGCCTCAAAAACAAAACACACCTCTTTTGTTTTGAAATAAAAAAGTTATTTTAAAAAACTACTCATAAAAAACTCCAGAAGGACTCTGTAAAAATATGCTTCTGAGAGAAATAATATATTTTAAGAAAAATCAGTTCAGTTCAGTCACTCAGTCGTGTCTGACTCTTTGCCACCCCATGAATCGCAGCACGACAGGCCTCCCTGTCCATCAACAACTCCCAGAGTTCACTCAGACTCACCTCCATCGAGTCAGTGATGCCATCCAGCCATCTCATCCTCTGTCGTCCCCTTCTCCTCCTGCCCCCAATCCCTCCCAGCATCAGAGTCTTTTCCAATGAGTCAACTCTTTGCATGAGGTGGCCAAAGGACTGGAGTTTCAGCTTTAGCATCATTCCTTCCAAAGAAATCCCAGGGCTGATCTTCAGAATGCACTGGTTGGATCTCCCTGCAGTCCAAGGGACTCTCAAGAGTCTTCTCCAACACCAGAGTTCAAAAGCAGCAATTCTTCGGCACTCAGCTTGCTTCACAGTCCAACTCTCACATCCATATATGACCACAGGAAAAACCATAGCCTTGACTAGCCGGACCTTTGTTGGCAAAGTAATGTCTCTGCTTTTGAATATGCTATCTAGGTTGGTCATAACTTTCCTTCCAAGGAGTAAGCGTCTTTTAATTTTGTGGCTGCAGTCACCATCTGCAGTGGTTTTGGAGCCCAGAAAAATAAAGTCTGACACTGTTTCCACTGTTTCCCCATCTATTTCCCATGAAATGATGGGACCAGATGCCATGATCTTCGTTTTCTGAATGTTGAGTTTTAAGCCAACTTTTTCACTCTCCTCTTTCACCTTTATCAAGATTCTTTTTAGTTCCTCTTCACTTTCTGCCATAAGGGTGGTGTCTGCATATCTGAGGTGATTCATATTTCTCCTGCCAATCTTGATTCCAGCTTGTGTTTCTTCCAGCCCAGGGTTTCTCATGATGTACTCTGCATAGAAGTTAAATAAGCACGGTGACAATATACAGCCTTGATGTACTCCTTTTCCTATTTGGAACTGTTCTGTTGTTCCATGTCCAGTTCTAACTGTTGCTTCCTGACCTGAATACAAATTTCTCCAGAGGCAGATCAGGTGGTCTGGTATTCCCATCTCTTTCAGAATTTTCCACAGTTTATTGTGATCCACACTGTCAGAGGTTTTGGCATAGTCAATAAAGCAGAAATAGATGTTTTTCTGGAACTCTCTTGCTTTTTTGATGATCCAGAGGATGTTGACAATTTGGTCTCTGGTTCCTCTGCCTTTTCTAAAACCAGCTTGAATATCTGGAAGTTCACGGTTCACATATTGCTGAAGCCTGGCTTGCAGAATTTTGAGCATTACTTTACCAGCCTGTGAGATGGGAGCAATTGTGTGGTAGTTTGAGCATTCTTTGGCATTGTCTTTCTTTGGGATTGGAATGAAAACTGACCTTTTCCAGTCCTGTGGCCACTGCTGAGTTTTCCAACTTTGCTGGCATATTGAGTGCAGCACTTTCATAGCATCATCTTTCAGGATTTGAAAGAGCTCAACTGGAATTCCATCACCTCTACTAGCTTTGTTCATAGTGATGTTTTCTAAGGCCCACTTGACTTCACATTCCAGGATATCTGGCTCTAGGTGAGTATCACACCATTGTGATTATCTGGGTCATGAAGATCTTTTTTGTACAGTTCTTCTGTGTATTCTTGCCACCTCTTCTTAATATCTTCTGCTTCTGTTAGGTCCATATCATTTCTCTCCTTTATTGAGCCCATCTTTTCATGAAATATTCCATTGGTATTTCTAATTTTCTTGAAGAGATCTCTAGTCTTTCCCATTCCGTTATTTTCCTCTATTTCTTTGCACTGATCGCTGATTAAGGCTTTGTTATCTCTTCTTGCTATTCTTTGGAACTCTGCATTCAGATGCTTGTATCTTTCCTTGTCTCCTTTGCTTTTTGCTTCTCTTCTTTTCACAGCCATTTGTAAGGCCTCCCCAGAGAGAATTCTCCCATTAGATTGTAAGCTTCCAGCAAAAGGACCTCATCTGTGCTGTTCATTTGTATGTTCCCAGTATCTGGAAAGATACTTGGCATGAAGCAATTGTTTAATGAATATTTGTTGCATGAACAGCTCTCCTCACATAAAACACCTGAATAGTAATGTATCTACTTATCATTACCACCTCTGCACATCTCCTATTAATTTCTAAATAGCTTGAGAAGAAAATTATATAGAAGGACTTTTAGTCTGTGCCTTTATATTCCTTTCCCAAGTACTTAATGCAATATAGGAAACAATATCAAATACTATTAATACTATTAGTACTGAAATACTTTTAATAGAAATCCTTAATTCATCACCCTCTTGTGTTCCAGCTTAGGAAGGCAAAGAGCAAATTTCTTGGTAAGAAATAAGCCAGTAACAAGGCTGCATCTCTCAGGATGGCCAGTCATCACTCATTAAAGAGAGGGCTTGTTATGGACATCACTGTAGAGTAATTTGTAATCCACTGCGCCTCAGAATGATTTAAACAAGAACTTAAACAGAAAAGGGCTACCCATTGTCCACCTAGAAAAATCATGAGCAAAATTGTTATGGAAATTCCACACATGGTAGTTAATTACCTTTTTGAAGTCCTGAGGTAAAGGATGACTGCTACCTCCTATAACCTTAAGGCTTACTAAACACATTCTGCACTATTCTACTTCATAAACTAGCCTTCCTTATAGGAAGCTTGTTTACCTAGGTTTATTTGGAAATGAATATGAACGTTACTCAGTAAATGAATGGTTCTCAATTCTGGCTGGACATGAGAATCACAGAAGACTAAAAAATGCTAATGCTTAAACCCCAACCTAGACCAATGAACCCAGAATCCAGGGGTGTGGGCTGAGGACTGTGCATTGCCATTTTTTAACTTCCGTTGTAATTTAGTGTGCAGGAGGATGGAGAACCTTTATGAGCTTCTTAAACTTGGGTACCATGTCCCATTTGCTTTTTATCCCAGTGCTTACCACAATTCATGGTATGCAAGTTCTAAAACTCACAATACAGTTTTAAGCTTT
Organism: Bos grunniens; assembly: GCF_055505025.1. Taxonomy (NCBI): domain Eukaryota; kingdom Metazoa; phylum Chordata; class Mammalia; order Artiodactyla; family Bovidae; genus Bos; species Bos grunniens. The sequence goes on from NC_141165.1 coordinate 43,545,693, forward strand.
AATAACTTTAGAAGTTTAAATGACATTAACAGGAAGTATCATTTGAAAGCTTAATTAAATTTCAACTTTACATATACATATTTATTTCTAACACTTGATCAACAGATTTGTAAACATTTTTTGGGGAGGGTCACACGTCTTGGCATGTAGGACCTTAGTTCCTTAAACAGGCATTGAACCATGCCCCCCACAATGGAAGCACAGAGTCCTAACTTTTAAGTTAGAAAGTCCTAAACTTTTAATTTTAATTTTTTGCTTTAGTCCTTCCAAATTAAGGTGGCAAAGATCATCTGAAAATTAATTTAAAATATATTTATTCAAAATACATTTGATTTTGAATAAATTTGATCCATTTCATTTAATAAAATCAAATAAATACAGATGAAAGTAATTAACTTTTAAGTTTTCCTATTTATTAGTTTGTAGCATTAGAAGGCAACGGCAACCCACTCCAGTACTCTTGCCCGGAAAGTCCCATAGACGGAGGAGCCTGGTAGGCTGCAGTCCATGGGGTCGCTAAGAGTCAGACATGACTGAGCGACTTCACTCTCACTTTTCACTTTCCTGCATTGGAGAAGGAAATGGCAACCCACTCCAGTGTTCTTGCCTGGAGAATCCCAGGGACGGGGGCTCCTGGTGGGCTGCCGTCTATGGGGGTCGCACGGAGTCAGACACGACTGAAGCGACTTGGCGGCGGCAGCAACATTTATATATATGCATATGCATGTGTGAGAATATTAAAATTTGAAATGACACTAAAACTTTTGGAACTACACTAAAATTTTTGAAATTTGCTGAATAGTAAGGAATCAATAACTGTACAGTTGAACTTGCATGGGAATGTTGAAAATCACTATTAAAAGTCTTGATTCATATCTATTCTTGTGTAAAGGTAGAAATACATTTGGTTGTATGTAAAAGAGAACAGTGGCTTTGAAAAATAGAATTTATCTTCATCTAATGAAAAGTCTGGAATTAGGCAGCTTCTGATGATTTAGTGGTTCAATGATGTCAGGGTAGCACCCAGCCTTTCCCCAGGCTTGCAGAATGACTTTTATAGCTTCAGGCTACACATTTAAATTTATGGCAGAAAGAGTGGGGTTAGGATACTGCCAGGGGCTGCTAATAACTAATATTTGTATTAGGGAAAAAACACGAAAATCCCATCTGACTCTTTGCAACCCCATGGACTGTAACCTACCAGGCTCCTCTGTCCATGGAATTCTCCAGGCAAGAATACTGGAGGTGGGTAACTCTTCCCTTCTCCAGGAGATCTTCCTGACCCAGAGATTGGATCTAACTGGGGTCTACTGCATTGCATGTGGATTTTTTACCAGCTGAGCTACCAAAAACATATCTTTTCCTAAAGTCCCCCCAGAAGATTTTTATTTAGATTTTGTTAACTAAAATTATGACATACAGCCACCCTCTAGTTACAAGAGTTACTTGAGTATTGAGTATTTAACTTTTCCATCTCCTATTTTCTTTGCAAGCAAGAGAGGAGAGTTGGACATGATGATAGCTTACAGTGAACTGTTTTGGATTCGTGATCTCCGAAGAAGATTTAGTTTTGGAAGCAGGGACCAGGCTTAATCACTTAAGAGCAGTTTGTGTAGCAGAATTTTATTAAAGTATGAAAAGGGACAGAGAAAGCTTCTGACACAGACATCAGAAGGACAGAGGACAGACTAGTGCTAGACTCACTAGTCTTAGCAAGGGAGCTATATACTTTTTCAACTGGTTATTACAGTAAATCAAAAGAATATCTCAAGGTTGTAAAGGTCTTACCAGACCCATTCTCACAATATACATTTGAAAATAACAGGATTAGTCAGAAGGTTCTCAAGGAGAAACATGTCCTCAAGCAGGATACATCTCCAGGCCAGAATACTGGAGTGGGTAGCCTTTCCCTTCTCCAGGGCATCTTCCCAACCCAGGGATCGAACCCAGGTCTCCCGCATTGCAGGTGGATTCCTTACCAGCTGAGCCACAAGGGAGGCCCATATAATCTTTAGTACAGAGTTTAAGCTGTACTCTTGTTTTGTTGTGTAATAATCAACCCTGAGCTAAAAGAAAAAAAGTTTGTCCTTTTTGCCTCCTTGAGAACTCCAGACCCCTATCTCCTCCTTAAGAGCCACAGACCCCTTTCTCCTCCTCGGGGACCCCAGACTTCTTATCAATCTGCCTAGGAATTGACTCTCAATGGTTAACCAAAAAAAACAAAACAAAACAAAAAACTTCTCTCATCCCTCATCTATGTATTTTTCACTCTCTTTTTTTCTGTCTGTCATATGAAGTCAGCTGGTTCTAAAATTTATGGTTCTGTCAATTATTAGATAATATCCTTGCTTCTTCTTAAAAAAAAAAAATTTAGAGAAATGAAACTTTTCTTTTAAGACTCCCTTTTCCAATAGTAAATTCTGCAGCCAGAACTCTGCTTTCTCAAATCACAGAGGAAACTTTATCATCCCCTAATGATGGAACAATATGGTGAAAAGCCATTAATGAAGGTAGCTGAGTGCTGTTTTGCAAAGTGTGGTCACTGGGAAGCATTCAATGGGAAAACAAGTTCTAGCTGATGTCTTGTGGAGACATGTCATTTTTCTTTAGATTGAACTACATCATAGACTATTGTACTTTTTAAAGTTCTCCTTTGTAAGTCCTGTAGGATGCTTTATTTTGATTTTGCCCTCATTCTCTAATGTCTGTTTGTTAACCTTGTGTTTTACTGTTTCCCTCTAAATGGGACTTTAGACACAATCTCAACTTTCAGTTGTCAGACTTTTACTGTTTTTTCTTTTTTCTGACAGGAATATGATTGTTACCCTCATCCATTAATCACTGTATGGGATTGGATTTTTTTTTTCTCTTGTTTCTAAAGAAAGACATTCCAGAATGCACAAATTCTATATGTACATTTTCTAAAGAGCAACAAACTAAAGCAAAATAAATTTTTTAAAAATAGTGCATTTTGTACTAGAAGAAAAGTAGGATTTAGACTATTGACATAATAATATATATATTCAGATTAGGACCAGATGTACTCATTAAGTTTATTGTTACTGATAAAAGTAAAACATACTACAGGATATTTTCAACAGTTTAATTAACTGTAACTTATTATATACAATAAATACTAATAAGTGGGAGTGAAAAAGAGATCCTTCCAAATTCAGAATCTACTAAAACTTTCAGTTTGGGTTTGCTAAACAATGATGCTTGGCAAACATAAGTTTGTTGCTTTAAGAAAGGCTGTCCTATCTGTATTTTCTTGAGCTAAGTGTAAGTTAATCCAAAGTCTTGTATTGCATATCCCTTATTGGTTTGAGGACCTAAAAATGTACTTCCTGTGGCATAATTTGGTTTTTAATAACACTGTAGATATATTCAGTCACCTATTTACTCCTCCAGTATGTGTTTACTAGGCACTGTCTGATGTGCCTGAAACTGCTGAGGACTAGAGTACATCCGTGAACCAGACAGACATGATCTCTGTTACTATGACCTGTATAGCCTGATGAGAAAGACAATAGACAGAAGATGGTTGAGTTGCAAGTAGACAGAGAGACTTATGTGCAAATTGTAATAAGTAAGCATAATGGAGAATGACACCTTACTGTTGACAATTAACAAGTTAAAGTCTCTTTAAGGTGGCAGCCCAAGACTCAGAATAGTCACTCAGTGATGCTTCCTCTACATATAATGCTCCCATGGTCACATAGGGTATTTACACAGTAAGGTCCTGAGCCCTTTTATTGTTTGAGGATTTACAAAAATTAGAGTCTGACATTTCGCTGGCCAGACTTTGCTTAGTATAGTTCCATTACAATGGGACAAAAGTTTTATGATATTGAGATAAAGAGACCATTCAAAATATTATACTACTTCTTTATTATCTAATCGAGAAAATCTTAAGCAGTAACCAGATATTACATGCACTGCTTACACTCCTCCAGCAAATGTTCTATTTCTTTCAAGTATCCCAGATACCTGACCTCATCTGGCTTCCTTGAGCAAATACAAAAAGAAGGCTTTGGCTGCATCTCACAGACAGGCTTCAGTGGAATCCCCAAGCAATTATTCCAATGAGGAGATAAATTCTAACTTGTTCTATTACCTTCCCCAGTATAGAAACCAAGGACCCCAAGTGACATCCAGTTACCATTCTTAGCTCATCTGAGGCAGATTCAATGATGACGTCAAGGCACAACATCCTTAACCTCATTTGCATTCCAAAAGATGAGATATTTTCCTATTCTCTAAAATAAACTTCAAGTAGCAAATATATATAATTGACCAGACAAAGAGAGATTTCTCACAAGAATTTGCAATATATACAATTTATCTTCTATTCTTGTTACAGTATGTATAACTTATCTTGTGGGAAATGAATGGGAAAAGGGCACAGGGGTCTTTTTGAAATTTGGTTATTAGTCATAACTTATTAATACCATATTCTTCCCAAGAGAGATGAATAATGCCATAGCATCATGTTATCAGAGCCTAGGGAGGGACTCCTATAATACCAAGTACTGCAAGTAGAATAAGATGAGGATACTAGTCATGGATGAAAAGGAAGAGATGATAATTAAAAATAACTATGAGGTTCTAAGTTTAAGTTTCTGAGAAAGCCCAGAAAAAGGATCACAATTTGGAAGGGAAGTGAATTCAACTCAAAACAAATTAAATGTTTGCTACTAGTGGGATCCCCAAATGTGAATTTCCCACAAGCAGCTGAAAGTGGGAGATGTCCATAAGATAGATTGGAGGGAGAGTTATTATTTGGGTTGAATCCACACAGAGGCAATGATGTTTATGGTTATTAATCCAGTTCCTTTTTTAGAAAATGTGTTTTATGGTTGTTGACGTTATATAATTGATAACTTTGTTGCTAAACATATGTCTTAGAAAGAAAATGTTTATATAAATTGTAACAATCTTAGTAAATACTTAAAACAAAAAGTTGAAGGAATCATTCCTCTTTGACACAAAGTCTCTCAAAGAGGATACTTGAAAGTAAGCCAAAGTTTAAAACTTATTTTATTTTTACCATATCCATACAGTCAGGAAAAACAAGACCAGGAGCTGACTGTGGCTCAGATCATGAACTCCTTATTGCCAAATTCAGACTGAAATTGAAGAAAGTAGTGAAAACCACTAGACCATTAAGTATGAACTAAATCAAATCCCTTATGATTACACAGTGGAAGTGAGAAATAGATTTAAGGGACTAGATCTGATAGACAGAGTGCCTGATGAACTATGGACGGAGGTTCATGACATTGTACAGGAAACAGGGATCAAGACCATCCCCATGGAAAAGAAATGCAAAAAAGCAAAATGGCTGTCTGGGGAGGCCTTACAAATAGCTGTGAAAAGAAGAGAAGTGAAAAGCAAAGGAGAAAAGGAAAGATATAAGCATCTGAATGCAGAGTTCCAAAGAATAGCAAGAAGAGATAAGGAACATTTCCTCAGGGATCAACGCAAAGAAATAGAGGAAAACAACAGAATGGGAAAGACTAGAGATCTCTTCAAGAAAATTAGAGATACCAAGGGGACATTTCATGCAAAGATAGGCTCAATAAAGGACAGAAATGGTATGGACCTAACAGAAGCAGAAGATATTAAGAAGAGGTGGCAAGAATACACAGAAGAACTGTACAAAAAAGATCCTCACGACCCAGATAATCATCATGGTGTGATACTCACCTAGAGCCTGACATCCTGGAATGTGAAGTCAAGGGGGCCTTATAAAGCATCACTACGAACAAAGCTAGTGGAGGTGATGGAATTCCAGTGGAGCTAGTTCAAATCCTGAAAGATTATGCTGTGAAAGTGCTGCACTCAATATGCCAGTAAATTTGGAAAACTCAGCAGTGGCCACAGGACTGGAAAAGGTCAGTTTTCATTCCAATCCCAAAGAAAGGCAATGTCAAAGAATGCTCAAATTACCATACAATTTCACTCATCTCACACGCTAGTAAAGTAATGCTCAAAATTCTCCAAGCCAGGCTTCAGCAATATGCGAACCATGAACTTCCTGATGTTCAAGCTGGTTTTAGAAAAGGCAGAGGAACCAGAGACCAAATTGTCAACATCCACTGGATCATGGAAAGAGCAAGAGAGTTCCAGAAAAACATCTATTTCTGCTTTATTGACTATGCCAAAGCCTTTGACTGTGTGGATCACAATAAACTGTGGAAAATTCTGAAAGAGACGGGAATACCAGACCACCTGATCTGCCTCTTGAGAAATCTGTATGCAGGTCAGGAAGCAACAGTTCAAACTGGACATGGAACAACAGACTGGTTCGAAATAGGATAAGGAGTTTGTCCAGGCTGTATATTGTCACCCTGCTTATTTAACTTCTATGCAGAGTACATCATGAGAAACGCTGGGCTGGAAGAAGCAAAAGCTGGAATCAAGATTGCTGGGAGAAATATGAATCACCTCAGATATGCAGATGACACCACCCTTATGGCAGAAAGTGAAGAGGAACTAAAAAGCCTCTTGATGAAAGTGAAAGAGAAGAGTGGAAAACTTGGCTTAAAGCTCAACACTCAGAAAACAAAGATCATGGCATCTGGTCCCGTCACTTCATGGCAAATAGATGGGGCAACAGTGGAAACAGTGTCAGACTTTATTTTTCTGGGCTCCAAAATCACTGCAGATGGTGACTGCAGCCATGAAATTAAAAGACGCTTACTCCTTGGAAGAAAAGTTATGACAAACCTAGATAGTATATTGAAAAGCAGAGACATTACTTTGCCAACAAAGGTCTGTCTAATCAAGGCTGTGGTTTTTCCTGTGGTCATGTATGGATGTGAGAGTTGGACTGTGAAGAAAGCTGAGTGCTGAAGAATTGATGCTTTTGAACTGTGGTGTTGGAGAAGACTCTTGAGAGTCCCTTGGACTGCAAGGAGATCCAACCAGTCCATTCTAAAGGAGATCAGCCCTGGGATTTCTTTGGAAGGAATGATGCTAAAGCTGAAACTCCAGTACTTTAGCCATCTCATGCGAAGAGTTGACTCACTGGAAAAGACTCTGATGCTGGGAGGGATTGGGGCAGGAGGAGAAGGGGACAACAGAGGATGAGATGGCTGGATGGCATCACTGACTCGATGGATGTGAGTCTGAGTGAACTCCGAGAGTTGTTGATGGACAGGGAGGCCTGGTGTGCTGCGATTCATGGGGTCGCAAAGAGTCTGACATGACTGAGCAATTGAACTGAACTGATATTTAAAATAATGTGTATGTGGACACATGTACTCATTTAGGTGGGAGTAACAGGAAAGTCTTTGCAGAAAAAGAAAAGATAGAGACCAAAAAAAAAACAACAACAAAAAAAAGGATTTTAAAAAAGAAGAAAAAAGAAACAGAAAAGACAGTGAATTTTGTATAAGTGATGATCTGCTCAGTAGCTGTTCAGTTCTACTTTTATTCAAGGAATGATCTGATCTCCTTTCCAGCCTGTTCCTTCATGCAGATCCTTGCCCTCTCTTCAGGCGTCTTACAAGTGCCTAGAACTATTGCTTGCTGACATCGCCATGGGGATAGCAAGAGCAAGAGGTAATCCTGTCCTTCCTGTCCATTCTTCCTTTTCTTTGAGCACTGCCAGTCTTCTCCTTCCACTTCTCCAGTCTCCATCTACCAAGTCTCCAAAAGAAGAAAAACTGCTTCCTCAAATTTACTCTTGCTTTGGAATAGGAGGAGAGGTGTAGGGGGAGAAGGAACCGAGCTTAGTGTACCAGTGAAGGAGAAAACGAGGCGGGAATACTCATAATCCTGTCATACTACACTCACAGCCTGTTTTCATTTTCTGTTATAATAAACAATGTTAGGCATGGTGCTGCACCACACACATTTAAAAGATCTTTAAAAGTAAGGATCCTGTTTTCCCCCAGTTCACCAGTGTGTAGTGAGTGAGGATGTGAGTGAATAAATAAACAAGTGAATGAACTTTTATTCTTGAGTGGTAAAGATGTTTAAACTGGGCTTTTTCAGTTCACAAGTTTTAAAATATACATTATTATGACATAATTCTTGATATAGTTACATGACGTAATCTTAAAGGAAAAAAGAACTAGTGATAAGAAAATTGTAAAGTCAAGATGTGAATCCAGATCTTCTGAATCCAATTGCTGCTACTGCTGCTAAATCACTTCAGTTGTGTCCAACTCTGTGTGATCCCATAGATGCAGCCCAACAGGCTCCCCCGTCCCTGGGATTCTCCAGGCAAGAACACTGGAGTGGGTTGCCATTTCCTTCTCCAATGCACGAAAGTGAAAAGTGAAAATGAAGTCGCTCAGTCGTGTCCGACACTTAGCGACCCCATGGACTGTAGCCCACCAGGATCCTCCATCCGTGGGACTTTCCAGGCAAGAGTACTTGAGTGGGGTGCCGTTGCCTTCAATTAATGGCCATTTTTACTCTCTTATGCTATGTCCTTGGGGAAAAAAAGAAATTAGGGATGTTTATCAAATGATCCGTGTAGATCAGGCCAATTAAGGCAACTAAAGTCAGTGAAAGTAGCAATTCATTCAAACCCCAGCTGAAGTTTCCTCCCTCTTCATACTTGATGCTTCCTCAGTTTCTGGGGGCTGCAGGACTTCTGGACTCGTAGCCTGAGATCTCGATTGCTGTGTCCTGTTATCTATTCCATGACATGAAGACTTTGGTTTCTTGGTTGCTTACCCTGTCACCTCATAAAAACTCTGTAAGACCTTGTGCAAGCTCCTTCTGTGGACCCGACATGACCAAAGCCCCCAGTCCCACCTCAGAGTAAAAGTAATACCTGGTCCTATGCTCCTAGGCTGTTCCTCACTATTAATGCCTTTAATGAGGTGTGCCAATTATTGAAGACCTACTACATGCTAAATATTGTGATGACCCCTTTAAATATTTTAAGGAATTTACAATTATCTTTTTACTATCAAAAAAACAACAAAAAAAAAAACATCAGAAGGGTAAGGTAGCATAGCTACAGTCAATGACTCAGCTAATATGTGCTGGAACTGTGGGTCAGCCTCAGCTCTGATTGATGATGAAGTCCAGTTTCTTCCATTGCATTAGATGCTTAGTACAAAACACCATGATGCTGGGAAAGATTGAAGGCAAAAGGAGAAGGGAGTGGAAGAAGATGAGATGGTTAGATAGTATTACTGACTCAATGGACATGAATTTGAGCAAACTCCAGGAGATGGTGGAGGACAGAGGAGCATGGACAGTTCATGGGGTTGCAAAGAGTCAGACATGACTTAGCAACTGAACAACAAATACTACATCTTCAGTGAGTCCTGCTTGCCCACAGGCTCTTGTGGTTCCTATTCCCTGCCTTGTTTTTCTTCACACTACTGATTACTGATAAATTAAGGCTAATTAATTCAACCTTTAACTAGAACTTAACCTTCCAGAAAAGCATGGACTTACCATTTTTGTTCACTGCTACCTTCTCTGGTGTGTGGAACAGAGCCTGGCAATAGTTTTCCCTTAATAACTTTTTTTAAATATATGTATGATTCTATAGCATACCTGTTCTTTCACTTTCTAAGTATATTTTCCTTAATATTTTCCTTGTGAGAATAAAGACAAATCACATAGAAAAATGAAGAAGCAGTACCAGAAGCGATCTAGGTAGCACTGAGCAACAAGAGAATTAACCAATGTTTTTTGACATTGTGCATCCATTTACATGTTAAGGTATTCCAGCTCTGTATTATTGACAGATTTACCAGTCAGCTTATCATGTTGCAACAAACATTTCCCAAATCTCAGTGGTTTACAAAAACAAACATTTATCTCTTGCTCACTTTCATGAAGGCACTAATCAGCTGCAGATCTGTTGACCTTGACTTAGCTCTATGTGTCTTCACATTCTAAGTACCAGGCTAATGGATAGCCACTGTCTGGAGTGTGCTATTCTCATGACAGAAGGCAGATGCTCACAGAGGGATACAGTCAGTCTTCAAAAGCGTGTTCAGTCATGCATCTATTCATATTCCACTAGCCAAAACTAGTAATGTGGTCAAGCCCAATGTCAATGGGAAATTCAATGCCTACAGGAATCCAGGGGAAGTTCAGGAAGGGACTGAGTGAAACAGTAGACTACACAAGTACTGTATTTCTATATTACTGTTGCCTATCTTCCTTCATCTAAGAACTTTCCTTCACTGTTTCCACATATTTGTAAATGACCCATCTTATGTTTTTTATCAAAATTTGTTTCCTCTTCCTTATGTAAAATGTACCCTACTTGTTTCTATTGAATGTTCTCAAGATTTTAATTATTCATTGTTCTTTTTTTCAGTTTAGTACAGGCATTGTGATTTTTAATATATATTTCTAAGTTTTTGACTTTCAAATCAATGTTACTGACAAATTTAATATTATTCAGTCAAATATAATCTGAGTTCGTGAGGACCGAAGACATTGGAAAGATTCCTTTCTGGTAAACATGAAAATCTCCTGAGATGATTTTTTACACAACAAAATCAGTATAATATTTCCATCTTCAGCCATAGAATAACTTACCTATTTAGTCAGGGAGTATACAGTCTTAGTTTTAAAGATTTGTGATGTATTGTAACAATTTTGTTGTTCTTGGAAGAACTCTATCAATATTTCATCATGAGACTCTTCTCTGCAGGAGAGCCTAAGAAAATATTCTATTAATCATGGTGATATTAAAGCTATCTGTCACTTGTAGCATGCATATGCAATAAAGTAATCAGATCAAATTGATATCAGAGACAAATGGCCCACATTAAAAGTATCTGCTTGATGTTCTAAAATTGGTTATTTTTATGATGATCTCAATAACTAAACCTCTCAATTTGCAAATGAAGATAAATGCTAAGATAATTTTTAAAATCTGAATTGTGAAAAAGGGTAAAGAGAGGCCTAAAGTGACTAACAGTATAACAGTTCAAAGAAATGCTTTAGAACTTTTGAAACAAAGAAACATTTTTATTATCTTGGACATTCACTTCAAATTTTCTATAATTGTATTAAAAATAAAACAATAGAAACATGTGGACTTAAGCATAATTGAGTTTCAGGTTTTTTTTAAATATGTATCTAAAGAGACTAGATTCAGTATGCTCCATATGTCCTGAGAGTCTATTTTAAAAAAAAAAGGAGTTGGATAGGGGGACGATGAATAGCAAGTTCAGTCAGTACAGTTCAGTTCAGTTCAGTTGCTCAGTCGTGTCCGACTCTGTGTGACCCCATGAATTGCAGCACGCCAGGCCTCCTTGTCCATCACCAACTCCTGGAGTTCACCCAAACTCATGTTCATTGAGTTAGTGATGCCTTCCAGCCATCTCATCCTCTGTCGTCCCCTTCTCCTCCTGCCCCCAATCCCTCCCAGCATCAGAGTCTTTTCCAATAAGTCAACTCTTCACATGAGGTGGCCAAAGTATTGGAATTTCAGCTTTAGCACCAGTCCTTCCAAAGAGCACCCAGGACTGATCTCATTTAGAATGGACTGGTTGGATCTCCTTCCAGTCCAAGGGACTCTCAAGAGTTTTCTCCAACACCATAGTTCAAAAGCATGAATTCTTCGGCACTCAGCCTTCTTCACAGTCCAACTCTCACATCCATACATGACCACTGGAAAAACCATAGCCTTGACTAGACGGACCTTTGTTGGCAAAGTAATGTTTCTACTTTTAAATATGCTATCTAGGTTGGTCATAACTTTCCTTTCAAGGAGTAAGCGTCTTTTAATTCCATGGCTGCAGTCACCGTCTGCAGTGATTTTGGAGCCCAAAAAAATAAAATCTGACACTGTTTCCCCATCCATTTCCCATGAAGTGATGGGACCAGATGCCATGATCTTTGTTTTCTGAATATTGAGCTTTAAGCCAACTTTTTCACTCTCCTCTTTCACTTTAATCAAGAGGCTTTTTAGTTCCTCTTCACTTTCTGCCATAAGGGTGGTGTCATCTGCATATCTGAGGTGATTCATATTTCTCCTGGCAATCTTGATCCCAACTTGTGCTTCGTCCAGCCCAGCATGTCTCATGATGTACTCTGTGTATAAGTTAAATAAGCAGGGTGACAATATACAGCCTTGACGTACTCCTTGTCCTATTTGGAACCAGTCTGTTGTTCCATGTCCAGTTCTAACTGCTGCTTCCTGACCTGCATACAGGTTTTTCAAGAGGCAGGTCAGGTGTCTGGTATTCCCACGGTGGAGAGGTCTGACAGAATGTGGTCCACTGGAGAAGGGAATGGCAAACCACTTCAGTATTCTTACCTTGGGAACCCCATGAACAGTATGAAAAGGCAAAATGATAGGACACTGAAAGAGGAACTCCCTAGGTCAGTAGATGCCCAATATGCTACTGGAGATCAGTGGAGAAATAACTCCAGAAAGAATGAAGGGATGGAGCCAAAGCAAAAACAATACCCAGTTGTGGATGTTACTGGTGATAGAAGCAAGGTCCAATGCTGTAAAGAGCAATATTGCATAGGAACCTGGAATGGTAGGTCCATGAATCGAGGCAAATTGGAAGTGGTCAAACAGGAGATGGCAAGAGTGAACGTTGACATTCTAGGAATCAGCTAATTAAAATGGACTGGAATGGGTGAATTTAACTCAGATGACCATTATATCTACTACTGTGGGCAAGAATTCCTTAGAAGAAATGGGTAGCCATCATGGTCAACAAAACAGTCCAAAATGCAGTACTTGGATGCAATCTCAAAAATGACAGAATGATCTCTGTTCCTTTCTGAGGCAAACCATTCAATATCACAGTAACCCAAGCCTATGCCCCAACCAGTAATGCTGAAGAAGGTGAAGTTGAATGGTTCTATGAAGACCTACAAGACCTTTTAGAACTAACACGCAAAAGTCCCCTTTTCATTATAGGGGACTGGAATGCAAAAGTAGGAAGTCAAGAAACACCTCGGGTAACAGGCAAATTGGGCCTTGGAATATGGAATGAAGCGGGGCAAAGGCTAATAGAGTTTTGCCAAGAGAATGCACTGGTCATAGCAAACACCCTCTTCCAACAACACAAGAGAAGACTCTACACATGGACATCACCAGACGGTCAGCACCCAAATCAGATTGATAATATTCTTTGCAGCCAAAAGTGGAGAAGCTCTACACAGTCAACAAAAACAAGACCGGGAGCTGATTGTGGCTCAGATCATGAGCTCCTTATTGCCAAATTCAGACCTAAATTGAAGAAAGTAGGGGAAACCACTATACCCTTCACTGCTACTGATGCTGCTAAGTCACTTCAGTCGTGTCCGAATCTATGCGACCCCATGGATGGCAGCCCACCAGGCTCCGCCGTCCCTGGGATTCTCCAGGCAAGAACACTGGAGTGGGTTGCCATTTCCTTCTCCAATGCACGAAAGTGAAAAGTGAAAATGAAGTCGCTCAGTCGTGTCCGACTCTTAGCGACCCCATGGACCGCAGCCTACCCAGACTCCTCCATCCATGGGATTTTCCAGGCAAGAGTACTGGAGTGGGGTGCCATTGCCTTCCTCACAATGCCATTCAGGTATGACCTAAATCAAATCCCTTATGATTATACAATGAAAGTGAGAAATAGATTTAAGGGGCTAGATCTGATAGATAGAATGCCTGATGAACTATGGACTGAGGTTCGTGACATTGTACAGGAGACAGGGAACAAGACCATCCCCATGGAAAAGAAATGCAAAAAAAACCCCCAAAATGGCTGTCTGGGGAGGCCTTACAAATAGTTGTGAAAAGAAAAGTGAAAAGCAAAGAATAAAAGGAAAGATATAAGCGTCTGAATGCAGAGTTCCAAAGAATAGCAATAAGAGATAAGAAAGCCTTCCTCAGCAATTAATGCAAAGAAATAGAGGAAAACAACAGAATGGGAAAGACTAGAGATCTCTTCAAGAAAATTAGAGATACCAAGGGAACATTTCATGCAAAGATCAGCTCGATAAAGGACAAAAATGGTATGGACCTAACAGAAGCAGAAGATATTAAGAAGAGGTGGCAAGAATACACAGAAGAACTGTACAAAAAAGATCTTCACGACCAAGATAATCACAATGGTGTGGTCACTCACCTAGAGCCAGACATCCTGGGATGTGAAGTGTAGTGGGCATCAGAAAGCATAGCTATGAACAAAGCTAGTGGAGATGATGGAATTCCAGTTGAGCTATTTCAAATCCTGAAAGACGATGCTGTGAAAGTGCTACATTCAATATCCCAGCAAATTTGGAAAACTCAGCAGTGGCCAAAGAACTGGAAAAGGTCAGTTTCCATTCCAATCCCAAAGAAAGGCAATGCCAAAGAATTCTCAAACTACCACACGATTGCACTCATCTCACATGCTACTAAAGTAATGCTCAAAATTCTTCAAGCCAACCTTCAGCAATACATGAACCGTGAACTCCCAGATGTTCAAGATGGTTTTAGGAAAGGCAGAGGAACCAGAGATCAAATTGCCAACATCCCTTGGATCATGGGAAAAGCAAGATAGTTCTAGAAAAACATCTATTTCTGCTTTATTGACTATGCCAAAGCGTTTGACTGTGTGGATCACAATAAACTATGGAAATAACAAGTTAGAGAATGCTTAATGCTGTGGTGTTGGAGAAGACTCTTGAGAGTCCCTTGGACTACAAGGAGATCCAACCAGTCCATTCTGAAGGAGATTAGCTCTGGGATTTCTTTGGAAGGAATGATGCTAAAGCTGAAACTCCAGTATTTTGGCCACCTCATGCAAAGAGTTGACTCATTGGAAAAGGCTCTGATGCTGGGAGGGATTGGGGGCAGGAGGAGAAAGGGATGACAGAGGATGAGATGGCTGGATGGCATCACTGACTTGATGGAGGTGAGTCTGAGTGAACTCTGGGAGTTGTTGATGGACAGGGAGGCCTGGCGTGCTGCAATTCATGGGGTGGCAAAGAGTCGGACATGACTGAGTGACTGAACTGAACTCAACTGATCCATTCTTCCCCAACTTCCTTGCTACTGAAATCGTGATTTGGTTAGAGTGACAGTGTTCCTGGTTTAAAATCTTCCTTCCACAGGCAAGAGACTTCCTGAAAGTATATAATCTAGTTCTGGCATTGAAATTTAAGTAAAAACCTACTTAGGTGAGGCACCTCAGAAAGCAATTGTAATACAA
Source organism: Bos grunniens (assembly GCF_055505025.1). NCBI lineage: Eukaryota > Metazoa > Chordata > Mammalia > Artiodactyla > Bovidae > Bos > Bos grunniens. Next base: position 43,560,824 of record NC_141165.1, read on the forward strand.
TGCCTGGAGATGTAGGAATCTTCCTGAACTTCAGGTGGACAAACACCCAATAACATTGGTTGAGCAGAAAGATAGAAGAAGCTCAGAACATGATGACTGAATGAAAACACTAAGCCAGTCCTGGACTGCCTAAACTGGGCTTCTTTTTAATGTGGAGGGTTAAAAAAACCCACAATCTCCCTTTAATTAAGCCAGTGTAATTGCGTTTCTCTTACATGTAGCTGACACAAACTCCTAAACCATAAAATCTTTCTCTTGGTCAGTCTTAAAATTCTTAAAATCATTAGCATAATAAAACTCTGAAAAGCCCAATGATAAGGAAATCCACTCAACTTTGTTTAACACACAATTTTCCAAACTATCTTGATCAGAAGATAATTTCGATATGGATTAGCATTCTAACGCTATCAGATCAGATCAGATCAGTCATTCAGTCATGTCCGACTCTTTGCCACCCCATGAATCGCAGCACACCAGGCCTCCCTGTCCATCAACAACTCCCAGAGTTCACTCAGACTCACCTCCATCAAGTCAGTGATACCATCCAGCCATCTCATCCTCTGTCGTCCCCTTCTCCTCCTGCCCCCAAGCCCTCCCAGCATCAGAGTCTTTTCCAATGAGACAACATTTCACATGAGGTGGCCAAAATACTGGAGTTTCAGCTTTAGCATCATTCCTTCCAAAGAAATCCCAGGCCTGATCTCCTTCAGAATGGACCGGTTGGATCTCCTTGCAGTCCAAGGGACTCTCAAGAGTCTTCTCCAACACCACAGTTCAAAAGCATGAATTCTTTGGCACTCAGCCTTCTTCACAGTCCAACTCTCACATCCATACATGACTACTGGAAAAACCATAGCCTTGACTAGATGAACCTTTGTTGGCAAAGTAATGTCTCTGCTTTTGAATATGCTATCTAGGTTGGTCATAACTTTCCTTCCAAGGAGTAAGCATCTTTTAATTTCATGGCTGCATCACCGTCTGCAGTCATTTTGGAGCCCAGAAAAATAAAGTCTGACACTGTTTCCACTGTTTCCCCATCTATTTCCCATGAAGTGGTGGGACCGGATGCCATGATCTTCGTTTTCTGAATGTTGAGCTTTAAGCCAACTTTTTCACTCTCCACTTTCACTTTCATCAAGAGGCTTTTGAGTTCCTCTTCACTTTCTGCCATAAGGGTGGTGTCATCTGCATATCTGAGGTGATTCATATTTCTCCCGGCAATCTTGATTCCAGTTTGTGTTTCTTCCAGTCCAGCGTTTCTCATGATGTACTCTGCATATAAGTTAAATAAACAGGGTGACAATATACAGCCTTGACGAACTCCTTTTCCTATTTGGAACCAGTCTGTTGTTCCATGTCCAGTTCTAACTGTTGCTTCCTGACCTGCATACAAATTTCTCAAGAGGCAGATCAGGTGGTCTGGTATTCCCATCTCTTTCAGAATTTTCCACAGTTTATTGTGATTCACACAGTCAAGGCTTTGGCATAGTCAATAAAGCAGAAATAGATGTTTTTCTGGAACTCTCTTGCTTTTTCCATGATCCAGCGGATGTTGGCAATTTGGTCTCTGGTTCCTCTGCCTTTTCTAAAACCAGCTTGAACATTAGGAAGTTCACGGTTCACGTGTTGCTGAAGCCTGGCTTGGAGAATTTTGAGCATTACTTTACTAGTGTGTGAGATGAGTGCAATTGTGCGGTAGTTTGAGCATTTTTTGGCATTGCCTTTCTTTGGGATTGGAATGAAAACTGACCTTTTCCAGTCCTGTGGCCACTGCTGAGTTTTCCAACTTTGCTGGCATATTGAGTGCAGCACTTTCATAGCAGCATCTTTTAGGATTTGAAAGAGCTCAACTGGAATGCCATCACCTCCACTAGCTTTGTTCGTAGTGATGCTTTCCAAGGCCCACTTGACTTCACATTCCAGGATGTCTGGCTCTAGGTCAGTGATCACACCATCGTGATCATCTGGGTCATGAAGATCTTTTTTGTACAGTTCCTCATGTATTCTTGCCTTCTCTTCTTAATATCTTCTGCTTCTGTTAGGTCCATACCATTTCTGTCCTTTATTGAGCTCATCTTTGCATGAAATGTTCCTTTGGTATTTCTGATTTTCTTGAAGAGATCGCTAGTCTTTCCCATTCTGTTGTTTTCCTCTATTTCTTTGCATTGATCACTGAAGAAGGCTTTCTTATCTCTTCTTGCTATTCTTTGGAACTCTGCATTCAGATGTTTATATCTTTCCTTGTCTCCTTTGCTTTTCACTTCTCTTCTTTTCACAGCTATTTGTAAGGCCTCTCCAGACAGCCATTTTGCTTTTTTGCATTTCTTTTCTATGGGAATGGTCTTGATCCCTGTCTCCTGTACAATGTCACGAACCTCATTCCACAGTTCATCAGGCACTCTATCAGATCTAGTCCCTTAAATCTATTTCTCACTTCCACTATATAATCATAAGGGATTTGATTTAGGTCATACCTGAATGGTCTAGTGGTTTTCTATACTTTCTTTAATTTAAGGCTGAATTCGGCAATAAGGAGTTCATGGTCTGAGCCACAGTCAGCTCCTGGTCTTGTTTTTGCTGACTGTATAGAGCTTCTCCATCTTTGGCTGCAAAGAATATAATCAATCTGATTTCGGTGTTGACCATCTGGTGATGTCCATGTATAGAGTCTTCTCTTCTGTTGTTGGAAGAGGGTGTTTGTTACAACCAGTTCATTTTCTTGGCAAAATTCTATTTGTCTTTGCCGTGCTTCATTCCGTATTCCAAGGCCCAATATGCCTGTTACTCCAGGTGTTTCTTGACTTCCTACTTTTGCATTCCAGTCCCCTATAATGAAAAGGACATCTTTTTTGGGTGTTAGTTCTAAAAGGTCTTGTAGGTCTTCATAGAACCATTCAACTTCAGCTTCTTCAGCATTACTGGTTGGGGCATAGACTTGGACTACTGTGATATTGAATGGTTTGCCTTGGAAACGAACAGAGATCATTCTGTTGTTTTTGAGATTGCATCCAAGTACTGCATTTAGGACTCTTTTGTTGACCATGATGACCACTCCATTTCTTCTGAGGCATTCCTGCCTGCAGTAGTAGATATAATGGTCATCTGAGTTAAATTCACCCATTCCAGTCCATTTTAATTCGCTGATTCCTAGAATGTCAACAATCACTCTTGCCATCTCTTTTTTGACTAACAATTGACTAACAATTTACTAACGCTATACACGTTAGTAAATCAACACACTTTTACCTAAACACTGGACTAGAAATCTCAAAAGGCATAAAATGTAACATACTGTAATTACATAGTTAAAAACATAAAAGACTATGTCTTAGCCATAACTGTTCCTGGATCTTACACATCTTAGGAATTATTGCTACTAGTGACAAGTGTTGGCATGAGCCATTACTCAAAGTTTAACAGGAGGGAAAGCAGCAGGACACACCTTTTGATAGAATGGCATAGCCCAAGGACACAACATAAACTGATTAGAATCAAATGGGACCAAGAAGGTAGACAAGACTAGACCTTAATCCTCAATCAGAAACGCTGGGCTGGAAGAAGCACAAGCTGGAATCAAGATGGCCAGGAGAAATATCAATAACCTCACATATGCAGATGACACCACCCTTATGGCAGAAAGTGAAGAGGAACTAAAAAGCCTCTTGATGAAAGTGAAAGAGGAGAGTGAAAAAGTTGGCTTAAAGCTCAACATTCAGAAAACAAAGATCATGGCATCTGGTCCCATCACATCGTGGGAAATGGATGGGGAAACAGTGGAAACAGTGTCAGACTTTATTTTGGGGGGCTCCAAAATCACTGCAGATGGTGACTGCAGCCATGAAATTAAAAGACGTTTACTCCTTGGAAGGAAAGTTATGACCAACCTAGATAGCATATTAAAAACCAGAGACTTACTTTGCCAACAAAAGTCTCTCTAGTCAAGGCTATGGTTTTTCCAGTGGTCGTGTATGGATTTGAGAGTTGGACTGTGAAGAAAGCTGAGCACCAAAGAATTGATGCTTTTGAACCATGGTGTTGGAGAAGACTCTTGAGAGTCCCTTGGACTGGAAGGAGATCCAACTGGTCCATTCTAAAGGAGATCAGTCCTTGGTGTTCTTTGGAAGGACTGATACTAAAGCTGAAACTCCAGTACTTTGGCCACCTCATGTAAAAAGTTGACTCATTGGAAAAGACTCTGATGCTGGAAGAGATTGGGGGCAGGAGGAGAAGGGGACGACAGAGGATGAGATGGCTGGATGGCATCACCAACTCGATGGACACGAGTTTGGGTGAATTCCAGGAGTTGGTGTTGGACAGGGAGGCCTGGCATGCTGCGACTCGTGGGGTCACAAAGAGTCGGACACGACTGAATGACTGAACTGAACTGAACTAATCCTCAATCAACAAGGAAATGACACACCCAGAGGTGCCATGGCAGTTCCACAGCACTATTAGAAGACCATGGAGGGGGCAGTGGCTTAAATCCTGGAAATCTCCACCTCTTCCCAAAAATAGTTGGAATAATCCTCCCACTTATTAGCATATGAAATTACCCAGCCTATAAAAACTAACCACACCAAATTTTGTAGGCACATTCGCCCTCTGCATTGGCCCACACTCTGTCTGTGGAGTGTGCTTCTCTCTGTATCTGAATAAATCCACTTCTTACCTATCACTGTCTCTCACTGAATTCTTTCTGTAATGAGACATCAAGAACTTGCGCTTCACTGGGTCCTGAAACCAGGTCCTGTGGGTTTTGGCAGGGTTCAAGTCCCAGCCATGTGGGTTTAAGTCCCAAACTGTGTTTGGGCTGGATTCAAGTCCCAGCCACGTGGGTTCGAGTACCAATCTGAGGTAAAAGCTTTCAAAAGCATTCCTGTCTCCATAGATATTGGGTACATTAGTGACCATAGACAGCTTAAGCAGAAAAGCTCTGAAAATAGCCTTTTTTCTTTTTATTTATTTTTTTATTGAAGGTTAATTGCTTTACAGAATTTTGTTTTCTGTCAAATATCAACATGAATAAGCCATAGGTATACATTGTCTAGGAGAAGGCAATAGCAACTCAATCCAGTACTCTTGCCTGGAAAATCCCATGGATGTAGAAGCCTGCTAGGCTGCAGTCCATGGCGTCGCTAAGAGTCAGACACGACTGAGTAGCTTCACTTTCACTTTTCACTTTCATGCATTGGAGAAGGAAATGGCAACCCACTCCAGTGTTCTTGCCTGGAGAATCCCAGGGACGGGGGAGCCTGGTGGGCTGCCGTCTATGGGGTCATACGGAGTCGGACACAACTAAAGTGACTTAGCACAGCATACATATGTTTCTTCCCTCTTGAACCTCCCTCCCTTTTCCCTCCCCATTGCACCCCTCTAGATTGTTATACAGCTTGAGTTCCCTAGTCATACAGCAAATTCCCATTGGTTATCTGTTGTACAAATGGTAATGTAAGTTTAGTCCAGGGGTGACTGTTAAAACCTGAGGCAGATGATGATGATCTAACTCTTAAAGAAAAGTAAACAAGAGAGAACTAAATGTCTTTCTTTGGAATTTTGTGTATGTTCCTCAACTTACAGTATTATGAGCACTTGATCAGCATTCTCTTCCTGGTATTTGAATTCCCTCTCCTTTCCCTCTACCTTGCAATCCATGGAGAACAGGTACCTAGCTTTCTTTTTCATATATGTGAAGGTATTTACAGCAATCCAGTAACCACGATTGTTTTAACTAATAACGTACTAAATATATGGTAATGGTTTGTTCATATAATGCTTTTCAAATAAGTATCTATATCTAAGAGCAAAGGTCCTCATCACCATATAAGAGAGTTCCTATTTTCAGAATTCTATATTAGGAATAGATGAGCCTCAAAGGAAGTAAATGCTTTGACTTTTGCCCTATATCCTAAATAAATAGGAGATGCATACAGAAAAATAATTGGGGAAAACGCTATTTTATCATTTGTTTTGAGAACTGACTGGCAAATTACTGATTTTTACAACTTCTCATTGCTTCAATAGTAGGGTTTTTTAAAGAGAGAATTACATTTAAGCTATTGGTCTTGCAGTATATTTATGCTCTGACAAGCATATAGACTGGAAGTTGGCCAATTATCAGGGTGGTTCTGAACAGTCTTCCTCTTATTATTATTACTCCATTTGCCCTTTAAGAAAAACCAAACTGTACAGACTATTGCCTGGTTTCTAGGGCTAAGGAGTTGCAATAAAAGACAGAGTAAAACCTAAAAGAGTAAACGTCAGACTTCATGTGCAAGGTGGTCACCATAATGGTTCCAGGTTCTGCAGCAATGGGAGATCGGGCCAGTCACTGCTGCAATAACAGGAAATCATTCATCAGGATGCAAGAGAGTGCACTTAGCACACACAGCAAGACCTGTGACGTGGAGCTTCAGTCATCTCAGGAAAGACCTGGAACAGCCATGAAATCTTCAGTGGGCATGATCAGCAAAATTGCTGCTTTGGAGTCAGCAGCAGTAGGAGCCATCACCACCACACACAGACAGAAAAAGAAAAAAAGGGACACATAGGCATTTAAGACAATCTACTGAACACATGTGAGGAATCAAAAGGGGGCTAGAGTTCTTAGAAGAATACAGATTTGTTAATTTACTTTTACCCTAATACAACTATAGTATTTTATACAAGTGTGAATAAGACCAGAAAAAAGAAACAGCAGTGTATAAAACAAAATTTTGTTAACAAAATTGGTCTAAGAAAATTTTAGAAGAAGACTATAAGAGGCTGTGATGAGGTAAAACTGTCTAAAAAATGGGGTACACAATGGAAAAATAAGTATAAATAGAGAGGGATAAAAAGGAGGAGGCAATCATTGCTGGATGAAAAATTATCAGAAATAAAAACCCATTAAAGGCTTTTGATCATTGGAAAAACTATGATCAAGTAATAAAAGCTGGTATATGTCTATAAGGCACTTTAAATTAACACTATGCTAAGTGCTACAGAAGTAAAAATAATTGGTAAGTGCTTTCTTTTCTAGTCTTTTGGATGGTAGCTGAGGCTGGATAAAGGGCTCTGAGGAGAATACAGACCAAAAAACATGGTAAAGTAGGGCAGATTACAAAAAGAGTAAAAATAGAAAATAAAACCTTGTCACAGTAAGGTCAGGAAACATGAACTTCAAAAATGGGAATGATAAAATATTCCTGAAATATATAGACCTCACATATAAATAGTTGGGAGCTCTTTTGTTGTTATTAAATATAGAAAATTTCTTAGTCCCTTTTAATCTCTATCTTATCAAAAGTATTATTGAGCTGCTGTATTCAGTTCAGTTCAGTTCAGTCACTCAGTTGTGTCTGACTCTTTGTGACCCCATGGACCACAACATACCAGGCCGCCCTGTCCATCACCAACTCCCAGAGCTTACCCAAACTCATGTCCATTGAGTCGGTGATGCCCTCCAGCCATCTCATCCTCTGTCATCCCCTTCTCCTCTGGCCCTCAATCTTTCCCAGCATCAGGGTCTTTTCAAATGAGTCATCTCTTTGCATCAGGTGGCCAAAGTATTGGAGTTTCAGCATCAACATCAGTACTTCCAATGAACATACAGAACTGACCTCCTTTAGGATGGACTGGTTGGATCCCCTTGCAGTCCAAGGGACTCTCATGAGTCTTCTCCAACACCACAGTTCAAAAACATCAATTCTTTGGCACTCAGTTTTCTTTACAGTCCAACTCTCACTTCCATACATGACTACTGGAAAAATCATAGCCTTGACTAGACGGACCTTTGTTGGCAAAGTAATGTCTCTGCTTTTTAATATGCTGTCAAGGTTGATCTTTTAAATTCAAGGAGCAAGTGTCTTTTAATTTCATGGCTGAAGTCACCAGCTGAAGTGATTTTGGAGCCCCCCAAAATACAGTCAGCCACTGTTTCCACTGTTTCCCTATCTATTTTCCATGGAGTGATGGGACCAGATGCCATTATCTTCATTTTCTGAATATTGAGCTTTAAGCCAACTTTTTCACTCTCCATTTTCACTTTCATCAAGAAGCTCTTTAGTTATTATTCACATTCTGCCATAAGGGTGCTGTCATCTGCATATCTGAGGTTATTGATATTTCTCCCAGCAATCTTAATTCCAGCTTGTACTTCATCCAGCCTAGTGTTTCTCATGATGTACTCTGCATAGAAGTTAAATAAGCAGGGTGACAATATACAGCCTTGACATACTCCTTTTCCTCTTTGGAACCAGTCTGTTGTTCCATGTCCAGTTCTAACTGTTGCTTCCTGACCTGCATACAGATTTCTCAAGAGGCAGGTCAGATGGTCTGGTATTCCCATCTCTCGAAGAATTTTCCACAGTTTATTGTGATCCACACAGTCAAAGGCTTTGGCATAGTCCACTGGAGAAGGGAATGGCAAACCACTTCAGTATTCTTGCCTTGAGAACCCCATGAACAGTATGAAAAGCCAAAATGATAGGATACTGAAAGAGGAACTCCCCAGGTCGGTAGGTGCCCAATATGCTATTGGAGATCAGTGGAGAAATAGCTCCAGAAACAATGAAGGGATGGAGCCAAAGCAAAAATAATACCCAGTTGTGGATGTGACTGGTGATAGAAGCAAGGTCTGATGCTGTAAAGAGCAATATTGCATAGGAACCTGCAATGAATCCATGGCAAATTGGAAGTGATCAAACAGGAGATGGAAAGAGTGAACATTGACATTCTAGGAATCAGCAAACTAAAATGGACTGGAATGGGTGAATTTAACTCAGAAGACCATTATATCTACTACTGTGGGCAGGAATCCCTTAGAAGAAATGGAGTAGCCATCATAGTCAACAAAAGAATCCAAAATGCAGTACTTGGATGCAATATCAAAAACAACAGAATGATCTCTGTTTATTTCTAAGGCAAACCATTCAATATCACAGTAATCCAGGTCTCTGCCCCAACCAGTAATGCTGAAGAAGCTGAAGTTGAAGATTCAATGAAGACCTACAAGATCTTTTAGAACTAAAACCCAAAATAGATGTCCTTTTCATTATAGGGGACTGGAATGCAAAAGTAGGAAGTTAAGAAATACCTAGAGTAATAGGCAAATTTGGGCTTAGAGTACAGAATGAAGCAGGGCAAAGGCTAATAGAGTTTTACCAAGAGAACATACTGGTCACAGCAAATATCCTCTTCCAACAACACAAGAGAAGACTCTACACATGGACATATACATTCAGTCAATACTGAGATCAGATTGATTATATTTTTTGCAGTCAAAGATGGAGAAGCTCTACAAAGTCAGCAAAAACAAGACTGGGAGCTGACTTTGGCTCAGATCATGACCTCCTTATTGCCATATTCAGACTTAAATTAAAGAAAGTGCAGAAAACCACTAGACCATTCAGGTATAACCTAAATCAAATCCTTTATGATTATACAGTGGAAGTGAGAAATAGATTTAAGGGACTAGATCTGATAGACAGAGTGCCTGATGAACTACGGACAGAGGTTCATGACATTGTATAGGAGATGGGGATCAAGACCATCCCCAAGAAAAAGAAATGCAAAAAAGCAAAATGGTTGTCTGAGGAGGCCTTACAAATAGCTGTGCAAAGAAGAGATGCCAAAAGGAAAGGAGAAAAAGAAAGATATACCCATTTGAATGCAGAGTTCCAAAGAATAGCAAGGAGAGATAAGAAAGCCTTCCTCAGAGATCATTGCCAAGAAATAGAGGAAAATACTAGAATGGGAAAGACTAGCAATCTCTTGAAGAAAATTAGACATACCAAGGGAACATTTCTTGCAAAGATGGGTGCAATAAAGGACAGAAATGGTATGGACCTAACAGAAGCAGAAGATATTAAGAAGAGGTGACAAGAATACACAGAAGAACTGTACAAAAAAGGTCTTCACTACCCAATTAATTACAATGGTGTGATCACTGACCTAGAGCCAGACATCCTGGAATGTGAAGTCAAGTGGGCCTTAGGAAGCATCACTACTAACAAAGCTAGTGGAGGTGATGGAATTCCAGTTGAGCTATTTCAAATCCTAAAAGATGATGCTGTGAAAATGCTGCACTCAATATCCCAGCAAATTTGGAAAACTCAGCAGTGGAGTTCCACAGGACTGGAAAAGGTCAGTTTTCATTCCAATCCCAAAGAAAGTTTCAATTCCAAAGAATGTTCAAACTACCACACAATTGCACTCATCCACACGCTAGCAAAGTAATGCTCAAAATTCTCCAAGCCAGGCTTCAACAGTACGTGAACTGTGAACTTCCAGATGTTCAAGCTGGATTTAGAAAGGCAGAAGAACCAGAGATCAAATTGCCAAAATCCGCTGGATCATCGAAAAAGCAAGAGAGCTACTGTATAGCCTAAAAAAAATTAATTTTAGAATGAAAATGTATCTGACAATTGGAGACGAGTTCTATTAGTAATCTTTCTGAAGCATAAGTAATACATTTAATCTGAGAAATATGGAGTGGTAAAATTTCAAATGCTGTAAAAATTATGAGGGACAAAAATAAAATCATAAACGAATTGTTAATAACCACGAAGAGGACTTCATGCTGGGTAAAAACTAGCAAAGATTTTATTTTGAAAATTTTGTCAGTCAATTGGGTATCCTTTTATAAAGATGTCTGATTAAAAAAAAAAAAATGTAAGTTCACCAAATACGTTTTAGTCCCTTTAAGACTAGATTGGTTACCCCTAGACTGGTACGGTAAAATTGTAATTCCTGATTATAGGACAGTGGAACTAAACAATTATTTCAAGTATAATCATGGTATTTTTAATGAAATACACAATATATTTCACCTTCGTGATCTCTTCTGAATGTACAGTAATCACTGGTAGGCAACCCCGTCCTTCCCACTAGGCTGAGCAGGAATTTGAATTAAACCAGAGCTCTGACCACAGGAACCTGGAAGGCACAGTCTCTAAGCCGCCTATAGGCTCACCCTCACAATGTTCGGAGGTGCTTGTAATGCAAACAGATTCTGCCTCTGAAAACATAGACTTGTGTCTAAAAACCTCTCCATTTTTCTCTTTGTATATTTCTGTTTCAAATACTCATGGACGTGCCCCTGATGTTGGTAGGGGAAAATCCACTTTGTTTCCCTTCCTGTAAAAACTGAGTGTTTATCACCATCTCATTATAAAAGATTTGGGAGGAATCTACACTATCAGAATAAAGCCCTTTGTAACTAAGAATCTTTATAAGTACTAAGGACATCTAAGTCCAGCATAGTTAATTATTGAGATATTTCTCTGATTGTTAGCCATTTTAGTCAAGATTATATTAGATTCTTACTTTGTTTCAGTTTCATAATCACTTCAATATTTTCCAGATGTAATTTTTCTTTATTAAATGAACAAATGGATTTGGGTTATTACATGGGAGCTTTTGTTTTGCAAGTATATTTTGTGACATTTCCTGTCTAAGAAGTCTTATGTTTTTAAAAGGAGAAAGAATGTTATTTATAGTGAAAAAATAATTCATATTTATGAAGATTTCCAATGCTTTTGAGTAATCCTTCAGCATTGTTTGTAAAAATCACAGTTTTTATGCCTCTAGTATAAAAGATGGTACTAGAAAATAAAGAGAACAAAAAAATTACTTTTAATAATTATGGGAAATGAATCTGTGAATCAGAATAACAAGATATGATATAAATTAGGATTTCCAAGTTTGGAGAAAGTAAAAGAGTGGGAGGTAAACAGGGAAGATGGATGCCTGTGGCTGCAGATCTCAGACTAACTTGGCAGAATTTCCAACATGAATAACTGAAGTCAACATCTCTCGACTGAAACATCAGAATGTGTGGGTTAACTGTGGGAACTTCCATTAACTAATATGGCAACAAAAAATCAGGGTGAGTAAGGCTAAACAAAAAATCTCGGTGACATGCCATATTTCGAGGAAGCATTTAGTTCATGAGGCAAAGTAAAAGATAATGATATAAATGGAGACAGCTCTACAGCTGCTCACTTATGTTGGATGGAGTAAAGAGCTACCCAACAGTACTACCAACTGTCCAGTCCTGTAATGAACCTCCTATAAATTACTGGTACAGGTAAAGGATGAAAACCACACTCAAAGATAAGGTACCATCAATAACTAATCAGCATTGGTTCTTACCAAATATAACATAACATGAAGGAGGAAACAGGAAAAGCAAATAGCAAAGATCTCACACCAAAATAATCTTGCCACAGAGCAGATGAACAAAAATAATGTCATAAATTAAAAACACTTAAAGAATTGGTAGCTATATAAAGCTATCACAAAAATGAAAGTTATGTTGTTATACTCCCTGTAAGGAAGTATAACATTAAGAACAACAAGAAAAAGGAAATAGAAGTTTAAAAATAAAATCGATCAATGCAAAAAAAAAAAAAGAGTTAAAGAAGAGTTGCTTGGGCCAAGATAGCAAAATCAAAAGACTGAACTCACCTCTTCCCATGGGCACACCAAAATTACCATTGTTTGTAGAGCAGCTGGGGCTTCCCAGCTGGTGAGATGGTAAAGGATTTGCCTGTCAATGCAGGAGATGTGGGTTCGATTCCTGGGTTGGGCAGATCCTTTAGAGGAGGAAATGGCAACCCACTCCAGTATTCTTGCCTGGAGAATTTCATGGACAAAGGTGCCTAGCGGGCTACAGTCCATGGGGTCCCAAAAGAGTCAGACATGACCTAATGACTAAATGACAACAGAGCAGCCATCAATGAGAACGACCTGATTTTCCACAATTAAAGATATAAGGAAAGAATCACAAAGAGACGTGTGGGAGGAGCAGAAATGTGATAGAGTCACAACCCATAATCTGAGTTAGGAAACCGACAAATGGGAGGGTAATCACAACTGCAGAGTTCTCCCTAACAGTCAGGGGTCTCAGTGCCATATAGGCTACTCAGTCTGTGGGTCCTGAACTGGGAAGATGAGTCCCCATAATGGATGGCTTTTAAATCCAGTATGGCTTACATGGGGGGGAGCCAGAAGATTGTATGAAAGAGAGGCTCTGCTCTTAAAAGATGCATGTAAAAAATCTCAAACACTCTGAGCCCCAGAGCAGAGCCAGTAATTGGAAAAGACTTTGGGTCCAACTCACCTGTTGATCTTGGAGATACTTCGCAGGAGACAGCCGGAACTCTCCCTGGGGACATAGAGGCTAGTGGCAGCCATTTTGTGGAGTTCATTCTATCTCAAAGACTCTGGTGTTGGTGGGTACTAGTTCACAGTCTTCCCTGTAGCCTATTAGCACCGGAGGCTTACCCACCCACCAGTGGGCCCACATGAATCCTGCACTCTGTGAGCCTTACAGCCAGCTGCTCAAGGTCCTGGCTCATCTAACCAACAGGTTGGCACCAGCCTGAGACCCCCACATCTGGGTATGTATCTGAAAAAAATGAAAACACTAATTCAAAAACATAAATGTACCCCAGTGTTCATCACAGCATTATTTACAATTGCCAAGATATGGAAACAGCCAAAGTGTCCATTAATAGACGAATAAAGTGGTAATATGTATATGCAATAGAATATTACCCAGACATAAAAGATAATGAAATGTTACCATTTACAATATCATGGATAGGCCCTGAGAATGTAAAGTAAAATGAATCAAGCAGAGAAAGACAAATGTCATGTGATTTCACTTACATGTGAAAGCTAAAAAACAAAATAAAACAAAACAAAGCAGAAAGTGTCTGAGACACAGAGAGCAAATAGATGGTTGCTAAGGAGGAGGGGAATTGGTGAGGGAGACTAAGCAATACAGAGGTACAAATAAATGAATCATGGGGATAAAATACACAGCATGGGGAATATAGTCAATACTATCAAAATAACCTTGTTGGTGACAGATTGTAATTAGACTTATTGTGATCATTTTGTAATGTACAGAAATATTGAATCACTATTTTGTACATCTGGTACTAATGTAGTGTTGTAGGTTGATTATACTTCAACTTAAAAAAAAGAAATAAAGAACATGTAATCATAGTATTCTAAGAGGTTTTGCAGTGAAAAATATTTACATTGTTATAATGATGGAAACTAATTATTAATATAATTTCAACTGTGATAACATTTTAATCAGAGGATGAGGAAGGATCAGTTCAGTTCAGTCACTCAGTCGTGTCCAACTCTTTGTGACCCCGTGGACTGCAGCATACCAGGCCTCCCTGTCCATCACCAACTCCCAGAGCTGGCTAAAAATCATGTCCATTGTGTTCGTGATGCCATCCAACCGTCTCATCCTCTGGCATCCCTTTCTCCTCCCACCTTCAATCTTTCCCAGCATCAGGGTCTTTTCCAATGATTCAGTTCTTTGCATTACGTGGCCAAAATATTGGAGTTTCAGCTCCAACATCAGTTCTTCCAATGGATATTCTGGATTGATTTCCTTTAGGATTGACTGGTTGGATTTCCTTGCCGTCCAAGGGACTCTCAGAAGTCTTCTCCAATACTACAGTTCAAAAGTATCAATTCTTCGACGCTCAGCATTATTTATAGTCCAACTCTCATATCCATACATGACTACTGGAAAAGCCATAGCTTTGACTAGATGGACCTTTGTCGACAAATTAATGCCTCGGCTTTTTAAAATCCTGTCTAGGTTGGTCACAGCTTTTCCTCCAAGGAGCAAGCGTCTTTTAATTTCATGGCTGCAGTCAACATCTGCAGTGATTTTGGAGCCCCAAAACAATAAAGTCTGTCACTGTTTCCATTGTTTCCCCATCCATTTGCCATGAAGTTTTGGACCAGATTCCATGATCTTAGTTTTCTGAATGTTGAGGGTTTTTTCTAATTTTTATTAATTTATTTTTTTATTAAAGGAAAACTGCTTTACAGAATTTTGTTGTTTTTTTGTCAAACCTCAGCATGAATCAGCCATAGGTACACACATATCACCTCACTTTTGAACCTCCCTCCCATCTCCTGCCCCTTCCCACTCCTCTAGATTGACACAGAGCCCCCTGTTTGAGTTTCCTGAGCCATACAGAAAATTCCTGTTGGCTACCTATTTTACATATGGTAATGTAAGTTTCCATGTTACTCTTTCCATACATCTCACCCTCTCCTCCCCTCTCCCCATGTCCATACGTCTATTCTCTATGTCTGTTTCTCCATTGCTGCCCTGTAAATAAATTCTTTTCTAGATCCTGTATATATGCATTAGAATTATGATATTTATCTTTCTCTTTCAGACTCACTTCACTCTATATAATAGGTTCTACATTCATCCACCTCATCAGAACTGACTCAAATGTGTTCCTTTTTATGGCTAATATTCCATTGTATATTTGTACCACAAATTCTTTATCCATTTATCTGTCAATGGACATCTAGGTTACTTCCATGTTCTAGCTATTGTAAATAGTGCTGCATTGATACATGTGTCTTTTTCAATTTTGGTTTCTACAGGGTACATGCATAGGAGTGGGATTGCTGGGTCATATGGTGATTTTATTCCTAGTATTTTAAGGAATCTCCATACCATCTTCCATAGTGGCTGTATCAGTTTACATTCCCACCAATAGTGCAAGTGTTCGCTTTTCTCCACACCCTCTCCAGCATTTATTGTTTGCAGACTTTTTGATGATGGCCATTCTGACACATGTGAGGTGATATCTCATTGTAGTTTTGATTTGCATTTCTCTCATAATGACTGATGTTGAGCATCTTTTCATGTGTTTGTTAGCCACCTGCATGTTTTCTTTGGAGAAACATCTGTTTAGGCCTTTTTCCCACTCTTTGATTGGGTTGTTTGTCTTTCTGGCATTGAGTTGTATGAGCCACTTGTATATTTAGGAAATTAATCCTTTGTCAGTTGTTTCATTTGCTATTATTTTCTCCCATTTTGAGAGTTGTCTTTTCACCTTGCTTATAGTTTCCTTTGCTGTGCAAAAGCTTTTAAGTTTAATCAGGTCCCACTTGTTTACTTTTGTTTTTATTTCCATTACTCTAGGAGGTGGGTTAAAAAGGATCTTGCTTTGATTTATGTCATTGAGTGTTCTGCCTATGTTTTCCTCTAAGAGTTGTTTAGTTTCTGGTCTTACATTTAGGTCTTTA
The DNA here is from genome assembly GCF_055505025.1 of Bos grunniens. Taxonomy (NCBI): domain Eukaryota; kingdom Metazoa; phylum Chordata; class Mammalia; order Artiodactyla; family Bovidae; genus Bos; species Bos grunniens. The sequence continues at coordinate 43,576,892 of NC_141165.1, forward strand.
ATCCATTTTGAGTTTATCTTTGTGTATTGTGTTAGGAAGTGTTCTAATTTCATTCTTTTACATGTAGCTGTCCAGTTTTCCCAGAACCATTTATTGAAGAGGCTGTCTTTGCCCCATTGCATATTCTTGCCTCCTTTGTCAAAAATAAAGTACCCATAGGTGCATAGGTTTATTTCTGGGCTTTATACCTTATTCCATTGGTCTATATTTCTGTTTTTGTGCCAGTACTATACTGTCTTGATGATGTAGCTTTGTAGTATAACCTGAAGTCAGGTTGATTCCTCCAGCTCTATCCTTCTTTCTCAAGACTTCTTTGGCTATTCAGGGTCTTTTGTGTCTCCATATGAATTGTGAAATTTTTTGTTCTAGTTCTGTGAAAAATATCATTGGTAATTTGATAGGGATTGCATTGAATCTGTAGACAGATCAATATTTTCACAATATTGATCCTTCCTACCCAGAAACATGGAATATCTCTCCATCTGTTTATGTCATCTTTGATTTCTTTCATTAGTGTCTTGTAATTTTCTGCATACAGTTCTTTTGTCTCCTTAAGTAAGTTTATTCCTAGATATTTAATTCTTTTTGTTGCAATGGTGAATGGGGTTGATTCCTTAATTTCCTTTTCTGATTTTTCATTGTTAGTATATAGAAATGCAAGTGACTTCTGTGAATTGATTTTGTATCCTGCAACTTTGCCAAATTCGATTATTAGTTCTATTAATTTTCTGATACTATCTTTAGGGTTTTCTATGTAGAATATCATATCATCTGTAAACAGTGAGAGCTTTACTTCTTCTTTTCTGATCTGGATTCGTTTTATTTCTTTTTCTTCTCTGATTGCTGTAGCTAGGACTTCCAGAACTATGTTGAATAATAATGGTGAAAGTGGACACCCTTGTCTTGTTCTTTATCTTAGGGGGAATGCTTTCAGTTTTTCACCATTGAGAATAATGTTTGCTGTAGGCTTATCATAGATGGCCTTTAGTATGTTGAGGTAGGTTCCTTCTATGCACATTTTTTGAAAAGTTTTAATCATAAATAGGTGCTGAATTTTGTCAAAGGCTTTTTCTGCATCTGTTGAGAATATCGTATGGTTTTTATCTTTCAGTTTTTTAGTATGGTATATCATACTGATTGATTTGCATATATTGAATAATCCTTGCATTCCTGGAATAAACCCAACTTGGTCATGGTGTATGAGCTTTTTAATGTGTTGCTAAATTCTATTTGCTAAAATTTTATTGAAGATTTTTGCATTTATGTTCATCAGTGATATTGGTCAGTAGTTTTTTTTTGCATGTGTTGTCTTTGTCTGATTTTTGGTACCAGGGTGATGATGGCCTCATAGAATGAGCCTTGAAGTGTTCCTTTCTCTGCAACTTTTGAAAGAGTTTTAAAAGAACAGGCATTAGCTCTTCTCTAAATGTTTCATAGAATTCTCCTGTAAAGCCATCTGGTCCTGGGCTATTGTGTGTTTTTTTTGGAGATTTTTTTATCACAATTCAATTTCAGTGCTTGTAATTGGGTTTTTCATAATTTATGTTTCTTCCTGGTTTGGCCTTGGAAGATTGACCTTTTCCAAGAATCTATCCATTTCTTCCAGGTTATTCATTTTATTACCATATAGTTTTTCATAATAATCTCTTATAATCCATTGTATTTCCACATTGTCTGATGTAACCTCTCCTTTTTCATTTCTAATTTTATTGATTTGATTCTTCTCTCTTGTTTTCTTGATGAGTCTGTCTAAAGGCTTGTCAATTTTGTTTATCTTCTCAAAGAGCCAACTTTTAATTTTATTAATCTTTACTATTGTTTCTTTCATTTCTTTTTCATTTATTTCTGCTCAGAGCTTTATGATTTCTTTCCTTCTACTAATTTTGGGGGTTTATTGTTCTTCTTTTTCCAGTTGTTTTAGGTGTAAAGTTAGGTTATCTATTCAATGTTTTTCTTGTTTCTTGTGGTAGGATTGTATTGCTGTGTACTTCTGTCTTAGAACTGCTTTTGCTGCATCTCATAGGTTTTGAGACATCATATTTTCATTGTCATTTGTGTCTAGAAATTTTTTTACTTCCCTTTTGATTTCTTCAGTAACCTGTTGTTTATTTAGAATTGTGTTGTTTAATCTCCATGTATTTGTGTTTCTTACAGTTTTTCCTTGTAATTGGTATCTAGTCTCCTAGGGTTGTGGTCAGAGAAGATGCTTGATATGATTTCAATTTTCTTAAATTTACTGAGGTTTGATTTGTGATCCAAGATGTGGTCTATCCTGGAGAATGTTCCACGTGCACTTGAGAAGAATATGTATTCTTCTGCATTTGGATGGAATGTCCTGAAGATATCAGTGAGATCCATCTCATCTAATGTATCATTTAAGATTTGTGTTTCCTTATTAATTTTCTATTTTGATGATCTGTCCATTGGTGTGTGTGGGGTGTTAAAGTCTCCTACTATTGTGTTGCTGTCATTTTGTCCTTTTATGTTTGTTAGTGTTTGTCTTATGTATTAAGGTGCTCCTATGTTGAGTGCATAGATATTTACAATTGTTATGTCCTTCTCTTGGATCGATCCCTTGATCATTATGTAGTGACCTTCCTTATCTCTTGTAATCTTCTTTGTTTTAAGGTCTATTTTGTCTGATAGGATTGCTATTCCAACTTTCTTTCCCTTCCCATTTGCATGGAATATATTTTTCCATCCTCTAATTTTTAGTCTATGTGTCTTGAGGTCTGAAGTGGGTTTCTTATAGACAGCATATATATGGGTCTTGCTTTTGTTTCCATTCAGCCAGTCTGTGTCTTTTGGTTGGAGCATTTAATCCATTTACATTTAAAGTAATTATTGATATATATGTTCCTATTGCCATTTTCTTAATTGCTTGGGATTGATTTTGTAGATTTGTTTTTCTTTTCTTCTATTTCTTGACTATATAAGTTTAATATTTGTTGTAAAGCTGGTTTGGTGGTACTGAATTCTCTTTTGTTTGTCTGAAATGCTTTTTATTTCTCCATCAATTTTGAATGAAATCCTTGCCATGTACCGTAATCTTGGTTGTAGATTTTTCCCTTTCAGTACTTTAAATATATCCTGCCATTCCCTTCTGGCCTGCAAAGTTTCTGCTGAAAGATCAGCTGTTAAGTGTATGGGGTTTCCCTTGTATGTTATTTGTTGCTTCTCCCTTGATGCTTTTAATATTCTTTTTTTATGTTTAGTCTTTGTTAGTTTGATTAGTATGTGTCTTGGTGTGTTTCTCCTTGGGTTTATCCTATATGGGACTCTTTGTGCCTCTTGGACTTGATTGACTATTTCCTTTTCCATATTTGGGAAATCTTCAACTATAATCTCTTCAAAAATCTTCTCATACCCTTTCTTTTTCTCTTCTTCCTCTGGGACTCCTATAATTCAAATGTTGGTACATTTGATATAGTCCCAGAGGTCTCTGAGACTATCCTCAGTTCTTTTCATTCTTTTTACTTTATTCTGCTCTTCAGAAGTTATTTCCACCATTTTATCTTCCAGCTCACAGATTCGTTCTTTTGCTTCAGGTATTCTGCTATTGATTCCTTCTAGAGTATTTTTAATTTCAGTAATTGTGTTGTTTGTCTCTGTATGTTTATTTTTTAATTATTCTAGGTCTTTTGTTAATTGGTTCTTGCATTTTCTCCATTTTGTTTTCAAGGCTTTTGATCATCTTTACTATCATTATTTTGAATTCCTTTCAGGTAGTGTGCCTATTTCCTCTTCATTTATTTGGACGTCTGTGTTTTCTAGTTTGTTCCTTCGTTTGTGTAGTATTTCTCTGCCTTTTCACTATTTTTTTAAACTTATTGTGTTTGTGATCTCCTTTTCCCAGCCTTCAAGGTTGAATTCTTTCTCCCTTTTGGTTTCTGCCCTTCTAAGGCTGGTCCAGTGGTTTGTGTGGTGAGATTTGTGCTGAGTTTTTGTTTGTTTGTTTTTCCTCTGATGGGCAAGGCTGAGTGAAGTGCTAATCCTGTCTGCTGATAATTTGGTTTGTATTTTTATTTTGTTTGATGTTTAGATGAGGCATCCTGCACAGGGTGTGGTTGAGTGGTGCTGGGTCTTGTATTCCAGTACCTTCCTATGTATGAGTTCTCACTATTTGAAATTCCCTAGGGTTAGTTCTCTGGTAGGCTAGGGTCTGGGGTTAGTGCTCCCACTCCAAGGGCTCAGGGCTCCATATCTTGTCAGGAACAAAGATTCCACAAATAGTTTGTTATAGCATTAAGTGAGCTTAAAACAAATATCCAAAAAATGAGAAGCCAAAATGAACCCCAGACAAATAGCAGTTACAAAATCAGACAAATAATAATTAAAATAATGGAATATACACATATACATATACACCCATGAACAAAGTCAAACAGTCCAACAAAAATAAAGTACAGTAGATTGACCCAGTGAACAAAGGAAATAAAAAATTATACTTATCAGTTAAGAACAAAACTAACTAAATCACAAACTGGAAAACAAAACTAGAGCAAGGTGCCAAGTGGGAAATAAAGCAATGAAAACAAAACTAACAAATATGTTGACAGGAAGGGAAAGAAAGAAAAGAAAGAATAGATATGCAAATTTAAATAGAGGTAGATAAAGAAGAGTTATATACATTAAAGATTAACTGTAAGGGGCAAAAAACAGCAGGGAAGGCAAACAAAGGAATAAATGTAGAAAAAATAATGATAGTTTAAAAAATTAAAATTAAAAAAAGCAGAAAGAAAAAAAAAAAACTCCACAGAACTGCAAAACCCCAATGTAGAGGCAGAGATTTACAACAACAATAAAAAGTGTGCTTGAGAAGAAAAAAAAAAGCTCCAAAGCTTCATTAGATTTCATAGTGGCAATAAAATCACCAACTACAATAGAGGGGGGAAAAAAGGGAGGGGGGAATCCAAAAAGAATCTATAGAACAAGTCAAAACATAAGAATAATAAATGTTTTTCCTGAGTCACTGCTGTCAGAGTCCTTTCCCTCGCTGGGAGTTACAGTCCACCTCACCTCCCTAGGATGCCCTCCAACACTGTGCTGGTCTCTGGACTTACTGTGGGGGCAGCTCAGATTCTAATCTGTTCCTAGTCCTGTGTGTTCTTGCCTCCAATGTCCACAGCCATCAGAACTAATGCATTTTCTTTTGTGGGAGCTCTCAATGATCTTTTATATATTACATAGACACAGAGTCTGGCTAGTTGATTGTGTGGATTTACTCTGCAGCTTGTACAGCTGGTGGGAAGATTTTGTGTCTTCTTCCTTAGCCACACTGCCCCTGGGTTTCAATTGTGGTTTTATTTCCACCTCTGCATGTAGGTCGTCCACTGGGGTTTGCTCCTGGTTCTGCCCTGGAGGACTTGGGTTTGCCCCTGTGAAGGCCAGGTGGGGAGGTGGTGCAGCTGCTTGTGTTGCAGGGGTTCTGGCAGCACCAGGTACAAAGGGGAGATGGCGGCTAGGGCAGCAGGAAAAATAGTGCTCTAGAAGGGTATGGCAACCAGTATTGGCCAATACACTTCAGTATTCTTGCCTGGAGAACCCCCCTCCCTGACAAAGAAGCCTGACAGGCCACAGTCTACAGGATCGCAGAGTCAGGCACAACCAAAGCGACCCTGTGCACATAAACACAAACTTTTTTTGCCTGTGGCAACTCTGCCCCAGTGAGAGTTGAGCATGAAAGTGGCGCAGCTGCTTGGCTTGCGGGGACCCTGTCGGCTCCAAGTATGTAGGGACATAGGACTTCCTCCGCTGCAGGAGTTATGGTCCTATCAGAGTATTTTTTCAAGCCTCTGGTTGCTGGCGATCAGAAGGCCTCTTTGGCCAGTCTCCCTCATAGTTCTGCCCGTTCAGGCACATAGAGGGCTCTCTTGCCTGCGGTCCTTCTCTGTTGTTCTGAGTGTCAGGCACATACAGAGGTCCCCCTGGCTGGGGTCCTACTCTGTAGATTGCACATTAGACCATCACTTTATAGGGCTTCCCTGGTGGCTCAGATGATGAAAAGAATTCACCTGAAATGTAGAAGACCCAGGTTTGATCCCTGGGCTGGAAAGATCCCCAGGGGAAGGGAATGGCTACCCACACCAGAATCCTTCCTGGAGAATCCCATGGACAGAGGAACCTGGCAGGCTGCAGTCCATGGGGCCTCAAAAAAGTCATACAGTGCTTAGCGATTAAGCATAATGTTAATGCTTACACATTCATATATGTCAATTATTTCTGAATAAAATTTGGTGGAGGGGGAGAGACAAAGAAGACTACAGAAAAAATAATTAGTATGTAATCAAACATATACCTAAATGGCTCCCCTACAGGTGAGATTCAAAATAATGACACATAAAATTATTTAAAAATATAATGCAAAAAGTGTTTCAATTATCATCATAAATCCAGAGATAGAAAAAGGATAGCATATGCCAAAGGGGAAAATGGATATAGAACATCTAATTTTATTACAGAACAGTAAAATCACTTGACTTCCAAGATAATAAAAGAGTCCTTTAAAAGTACAAGTATAAAAATCAAGTTACAGATAAGTGGTAAAACATCAGGCTAGTCTCCAGAGTTTCCACAGGAAGACTGGAAGACAGTGGAGGAATGCCTCCAGTGTTTTCAAAGGGATGAGATTTTATAACTTCCCAAATTCTTATGTAAGAATGAAAACAACAAACTAAACCTGCAAGAACTTAGAATATGTAATGCCTTTGAATGCTTTTGAAGAAACCACTCAAGAGTAAATTTCAGCTACCCAAGAAATTAATGGAGACACAATGGCAAAAAGACTGGATGAATCTTAATTTCCTTTGGCTCTGGGATTAAGACTAACTAATTACAAAACCACCGTTGTTGTTGTTTAGTCTTTAGATAGGGTCCAACTCTTTGTGACCCCATGAACTGTAGCCCACTAGGCTTCTCTGGTCATGGGATTTCCCAGGCAAGAATACTGAAGTGGGTTGCCATTTGCTTCTGCAAGCGATCTTCCCAAACCACTGATTGAACCCGCATCTCCTGCATTGGCAGGCAAATTCTTTACCACTGAGCCCACCTGGGAAGCCCATAGAGACCATAGTTACAGACAAAATGTGAAAGTTATCCATCCTGACAGGATTCTTATTCTTGCTTGCTCTTTCTGTATTAAGTAGAAGCGTGTCTTCCACGCATAGAAAATCCTGTATATCAAAGATGAAGAAGCAATGAGATACATTAAGGTAGAGTTTCAAAGAGGTCATGTTCTGTTTAGATCACCAGGAAAGGAAAGGCCTTTACGGCTCGGATTGGAAGCTCTTACAAATCTAAAGCCTGTGTATCTACAGCCTGTTACTGTATCCTGTGTAACTCTTTCTCAGAAACTGAGCCTGGTGACACAAGGCACCCTCGTATAAAGTCACTTTCTGAAGACAACTTGCTTAATTGTGAACATACTCTCCTATTATTGTCTCCAAGGCTTAAAAGAAGAAATACTCCAATTTACTGGGGATCCAAAATTAAGTGGACCCTAGTTTCATAACACTCACTTAAAATAGTTAAATACAGTCTAATCTTCTATTAAAACCACGTGATTTTCAGGGTCAATTTCAGCAATGTATATATTTACATAGAAGTCATGAGGATAAATATGTACTGATCCTAGACTATCTAGGAAATTTCTAGGCTTTTAATTTACTCTTAGCACTTTTTTTATGGATCAAGTTCCTGTTAAACTATTGACATCTAAATTCTGTTTAAATATATATTCATTATGATGATAATGAATTATATTTATCAATCATTTGCTCTATGCCATGAATTACTCTAAGGGTTCATGTGTATTATTATCTCAATGAACTCTTTTCTTTGTGAGGTAGGAACTATTAAACATATTTTGCAGATGAGAAAAATGAAATGCACTGCCCAGAAAAATGTGATATAATGTGTAAAAAGTGTATATGAAAGCAATTTTGAAGAAATTGTTTAAGATTTCATAAAGTAATAATAATGATCATTATGTTGATAATGATAATAAAAATAATAATTATTATGTGAGGGTCAACTCACATAATGCTCTTAAATACTTTAATTATGGAGCATTATACCAATTTATCAATAATATTATAGTTAATATTAGATGGTAAAAATTCTCCACTTGGTCATCTCATTTATAATTAACATTATGCATGACTTTTATATTTTAAAACTCAACAAGGTTATAATATTTTCAATAGAATTACAAATTACCACTTCCTTTTTACAGAATGGATCTAAAATTCTGGTTTCTGAATGTTCCAGGGAAGGAGAGCTCAGATTAGCCTCTCAAGGGATCCTTATCTCAAAAATGTTAAGGTACTCTGATAGTGGAATGAATTACCTCAGCAATTGTTGAAGGTAGTTTTTAAATCATAGGCACTGTGGATTTTAAAAGCATGTGCTAGCAAATTCAGGTTTATGTTATCTCTGTTCTCTATTGGTCCCTTGACTTTTCTCTCTTTCCTAAAATAACTGTATGGATCTAAGAACAACCCCAAGCATAAATGATTTAGACCAACTCATTAGAAACTTTTTCATGGTTACAATTGAGTACAAAATATTCCAGCAGTCAAAATAGAGCTTTTTGTTTTACATGTTTACAATTTACAGGAGATTTATAGGAGTTTTCTCCTTTGTTTTTAACAGTAATTTATTTTTCTCTTGTCTCCTAAAACATCCTTCTTTAAAATGAAGTCATACTCCAGATAGATTTTTTAATACTTCATTTTTCATTTATTCTTTCTTAAGCAATCATTAAGGAAAAAAAGCTTATTTTTCCACAGGGAAGCAACTTAGCACATAAGGTTTCCAAAAGTATTACTAATACAGAGTGGATTTAATAACCAGGAGGGATAATTGTAGCACTGCCCGTCAAGCCTACAAATATTTAGAAATAACAAGCATCAGAAGGGTGAGACAAGCTCCTTTGTTCTGAGAAACCAAGTCTCTAGCTTCTCTCGATTGTATTCCATCTTCCTAGTTTCATGATTTAGACTCCACAGCTTTGATCTCTACTTTTCTTTCCCTCCCATTCTGGTATATCTTATATGGGCATAAAATCCCCTTTAAGTGGCTGACTGCCAGGACTAGTTTCCAAAACCTTGGGATTTTTTTTTTTTTTCACAGTCTCATGCTTTGAATTTGGAAGTGAAATCCATTTGTTTCAGCTTGCTCATTTGTTTTCTTTGCTCTGATGCAGCTTAAGTGCCATTAAGTGTTTTTATGATGTCGGAACATGCGGAAAGAAGAGAAGTACAAGACATATTACAAGCAGAGAGAAAACGCAATGTCACAGAATTCTAGAAGGTAGTCACACACATCATGCCCACGATTTTCCTCCCCACTCTTTTACCATGTGCTTTCAGATCCTAAAAGGACATACTCAATTCCACCTTCAATAATGGAATCTTATTTATAATTAAAAGAAATATTTAATTTTGACTAAAATATCTGTCAAAGCAAAACTGTTATCTTTAGTATTAGAGAAAATTTCAAGACCTTTCTTTTATTAATTATAGATAGTCCTTGACTGATTTCTAGTTCAAAAGACTCCTAATTCTATCAAGACAAGTCTCATTTAAAAACCTAAATATAAAAGTTTCAATATATAGATTGCATTACTACTTCCAACTGTTCACTTCTCCTTTCAGTCACACTCTTGCTACATGACTTTGCATGTCTTCCCTCAAACAAAGATGAAGTATATTTCTCTACCCCTTGATTTTTAATTCAGCTATGTGATTTTGCTTTCCTTAGGGGGAGGCTAGCAGTGATGGTGCAAGGTGGGATGGAAAAAAAAGCACACATGTGTCTGTTATTGCTCTTGTACTTCTACCAGCTATGAACACAACCAGGCTAGTCTGCTGGTGGTTGCAAGTCAATGTAGCAGGACCACATCACCCTAGTCATTTCAGCCCAGACATCCTACATCAGTCCAAACCAGTCCATCCTTAGTGGCGCAAGAGGGCCAGCTTCCATCAGCAGAGCAGCCTTGTCACTCCAGCTGACTGCAGGTGCACCAGCCAGGCCAGCCAAGAGCACCTGAGCATGTCAGTGTGAGATAAATAAATGTATGTCATTTTATTCCTTTCTAAGGTGTCCTAGTTGTTTGTTATACAATATTACTGTGATAATGGATAATGGATATGCATGCATGTAGGTATAATGTATGCACATATATAAACATATGTGTACATTGTATTTATATTTATTCCTATCTATTTATACTTAGGAATGTGTTGGAGGATAAAAATATTTTTATGAATAGTAATGCAAAACATTTACATATGTGTGAATAAATTTTATGATAGATTTAGAGATTTTAAGGATACAGCTACAAAAATAGACTGTTTCCTAAAGCCATTTTTCTGAAAATCCCTTTGCCTAAAAGGAGTTTTACAAGTATTCAAACCCGTTTTCAATGTGTTTATATAGATTTGAATGATTTATTTTTACTTTTAACATTATGGACAAATTTTAGTATTTTCATTATTTAGTCCTTAGAATATTTTTATCTTAATTTTGTGTACTAATAAATGCTAGATTCTCAACACATTGGGAAAGATGAAAATATTTTGTTAAAGTTTTATTTGATATTTTATTCATTTTTAATATGTTAACACTTAGAAGAAAAATACTTCTGAAGTTAAAAAAAGGTTAGCAATCCAACCTTCCCAATAATACTAGGCTATTAAATACAATCAACTATGGGATATTCAATCTTGACACAGTTTAATTATGAGTCATCTTATGAACTGTATGCTGCCAAGTTGCCCCAGTCGTGTCCGACTCTGCGCAACCCCATAGACAGCAGCCCACTAGGCTCCCCCGTCCCTGGGATTCTCCAGGCAAGAACACTGGAGTGGGCCACCATTTCCTTCTCCAACGCATGAAAGTGAAAAGTGAAAGTGAAGTCGTTCAGTCGTGTCCGACTCTTTGTGACCCCATGGACTGCAGCCTACCAGGCTCCTCCGTCCATGGGATTTTCTAGGCAAGAGTACTGGAATGGGTTGCCATTGCCTTCTCCAATGAACTCTATAGTATTTCTTAACTCAGTGTTTCTCCACAGAACAAAAATACCAAAACATCTTAATCTCATGTGATATACTATGAATGTGAAACATCTTGAATCTGTCAAAAATGAAATATTTTAAATTAGCTAGTCTTTTAAGTGTTCAAGACAGATTTAATGGGGAAATAATAATATAAATAATCCCATCTTCATAAAAATGGTGTAAATTGGATAAACATGTACTAAAAATATTTTTAAATATATTAAATGGATTGACAGTGAAGTGAAATGTATTTCTCCTTATGTCATTTTTCCACAATCAATGTGGTCAAGAGAATAACTTAGAAATTAGAAATAAGTAATTATGGACATGGTATCATTTAAAGTTTGATGAATGCCAGAAAATACTAAACTGTGATGCAAAACCAAAAGGGAACAAAATAGATCCTTAACTTAAAGTAATTATTTCACACACAATGCTATCACACACACACACACATCCATCCCTAGGAAGAACACAAATTTCTCATATAAAGTAGACAAGATAATGCATAAATTTATCCCTGTTTTTCAGAGTAAATATTAGAGATTGAAAAGAAAAGACATCCCTGTGCAGAGCCCTCTGATCCTTCTTCCCCTACTGTTTGCGGTTCACTGCCTGGATTGTTTCCACAATGGAAAACTCTTATAAATTGTAAAATATGGTATAGATGTAACATCATGAACTTGCATTGGAATTATGGAATTTAACCCTAAGATATGTTGAGGTTTGCTTCTCCTGAAGAAATGGTACGTGAGAAGCACCATAAGTATTGAAAAACAATTCCAGTTAGGCCCATTTTACATGTTGGCATGGTTTGAAATATCATCTAATTTAAAATGCTCATGAAAGATATACTAAATGGCAAAAAAAAAAAAAGTTCAAAATTACAAATACATATATATATATATATATAAAAACCTTGGAAGAGATGGCTTGGAAAGGGAAAGGTGCAGATTCTGCTGGTTGCAGTATCAATAGAGTTAGACTGGAAAACACAACTGAGCCGCAAGCCAGGAAGCTATTAATACCTAAAGTGTTAGTCTCTCATTCATGTCTGACTCTTGCGACCCCATGGACTGTAACTCGCCAGGCTCCTCCTGTCCATGGGATTCTCTAGGCAAGAGTACTGGAGTGGTTTCCTTCTCCAAGAGGTCTTTCTGACCTGGGGATCGAACCCAGGTCTCTTCCATTGTAGGCAGATTCTTTACCATTTGAGCCACCAGGGAAACTCATATTAATACCTAAAAAAAGGCCACTCCAATAAAGTGTGCGACAGCTCCATTGCAGGAAATCAGGCATTGGTGCCAATTCACTGGACTTTCCAGACAGAAATCCTGATATAACTGCCAGAACGTAATTTGGTTACACTCTCGCTGATGTAGACAGTGCCCTGAAGTGGACACTGGTTTCAGAACAAGCCTCATTAGTGCCACCCTATCTTGCTTGAGAGGTTCTGCTCTTTGACAGCCAGCTTGCTTTACATGCATTCCAACTGCTGACAAGCCTACCCTCAACCCAGAGACCAGACAGCTGAGAGGCCCCTAACATGGCATAGTCACTGTCAGCAGAAACTTCCAACCAAAATCACACAGACACAGTGCAATGACCAGAAGCAGGCTTCATCATCTCAGTTCTGAACATTCTGTGTACCTTCTAGAATGGCAACGGGTTCAGGGACTTTTACGACACAACTGGGGAGATGTTTTTAAGGGTACAAACTTATAACTAGTGTTAAAATTTGTTCTGGATGTCCATGCACAGCACAATAATCATTGTCAGCAATATTGTATTACAAACTTCAAAGTTGTTGAGACTAGATCATAATTGTTCTCACCACAGAGAAGAAATGATAATTATGTGACCTGATAGAGCTGTTAGCAAATAATGTGATGGTAATTGTATTGCAATGTATAAATGTATACCTTAAATGTACACAATACTACATGTCAATTGCATCTCAATAAAAATAAGAAAAGAAAGAGGGAAATCACTGGAAAGAAGTAGGAAACATTTTTTTTTCCACCATGAAAATAAGCAGAAAGGATTTTAAAATGCATTTTTGAGTAAGACTATGGAAAACTCAGCAGTGGCCACGGGACTGGAAAAGGTCAGTTTTCATTCCAATCCCAAAAAAAGGCAATGCCAAAGAATGCTCAAACTACTGCACAATTGCACTCATCTCACACGCTAGTAAAGTAATGCTCAAAATTCTCCAAGCCAGGCTTCAGCAGTATGTGAACCATGAACTTCCTGATATTCAAGCTGGTTTTAGAAAAGGCAGAGGAACCAGAGACCAAATTGCCAACATCCGCTGGATCATGGAAAAAGCAAGAGAGTTCCAGAAAAACATCTATTTCTGCTTTATTGACTATGCCAAAGCCTTTGACTGTGTGGATCACAATAAACTGTGGAAAATTCTGAAAGAGATGGGAATACCAGACCACCTGATCTGCCTCTTGAGAAATCTGTATGCAGGTCAGGAAGCAGCAGTTAGAACTGGACATGGAACAACAGACTGGTTCCAAACAGGAAAAGGAATACGTCAAGGCTGTATATCGTCACCCTGTTTATTTAACTTATATGCAGAGTACATCATGAGAAACGCTGGGCTGGAAGAAACACAAACTGGAATTAAGATTGCCGGGAGAAATATCAATCACCTCAGATATGCAGATGACACCACCCTTATGGCAGAAAGTGAAGAGGAACTAAAACGGCTCTTGATGAAAGTGAAAGTGGAGAGTGAAAAAGTTGGCTTAAAGCTCAACATTCAGAAAACGAAGATCATGGTATCCGGTCCCATCACTTCATTGCAAATAGATGGGGAAACAGTGGAAACAGTGTCAGACTTTATTTTTCTGGGCTCCAAAATCATTACAGATGGTGACTGCAGCCATGAAATTAAAAGATGCTTACTCCTTGGAAGGAAAGTTATGACCAACCTAGATAGCATATTCAAAAGCAGAGACATTACTTTGCCAACAAAGGTTCATCTAGTCAAGGCTATGGTTTTTCCTGTGGTCACGTATGGATGTGAGAGTTGAACTGTGAAGAAGGCTGAGCACCGAAGAATTGATGCTTTTGAACTGTGCTGTTGGAGAAGACTCTTGAGAGTCCCTTGGACTGCAAGGAGATCCAACCAGTGCACTCTGAAGGAGATCAGCCCTGGGATTTCTTTGGAAGGAATGATGCTAAAGCTGAAACTCCAGTACTTTGGCCAGCTCATGCGAAGAGTTGACTCATTGGAAAAGACTCTGATGCTGGGAGGGTTTGGGGGCAAGAGGAGAAGGGGACGACAGAGTCAGGCATCACTGACTCGATGGATGTGAGTCTGAGTGAACTCCGGGAGTTGGTGATGTACAGGGAGGCCTGACGTGCTGCGATTCATGGGGTCGCAAAGAGTCGGACACCACTGAGTGACGGATCTGATCTGATCTGATAACCTTGTGATTACCTCTAGCCATAGTGATTGAGTGACTAATACCATATAAGCCATGAGTAACAGAAGGATTGTAAATAAAGAATAATTCCAAGTAAAATGCAATATTATGTAACATATTGTACCTAAATTCAGAGAAGGCAATGGCACCCCACTCCAGTACTCTTGCCTGGAGAATCGCATGGACAGAGGAGCCTGGTAGGCTACAGTCTGTGGGGTCGCTAAGAGTCAGACACGACTGAATGACTTCACTTTCACTTTTCACTTTCATGCATTGGAGAAGGAAATGGCAACCCACTCCAGTATTCTTGCCTGGAGAATCCCAGGGACAGAGGAGCCTGTTGGGCTGCCGTCTATGGGGTCGCACAGAGTTGGACACGACTGATGCAACTTAGCAGCAGCAGCAGCAGTACATAAATTAAATTATATAGTTTAGACATAATAGATAGGCAGTTCATTAAAAGTAGGCCCCTTCCTGTCCCTACTAAATAAATATTAAACAAACATTTAAAGAATATCCATTTGAAATGACAATAAATCATTGGGCTGCTGAATGACATGCCATATTCCAGACTCTGTGTAGTTCTTGACTAAGCATGTCCAAAATTTGAATGATAATAGCACCTATGGCTATAAGTAAGGTGCATATATTTAAAATCAATAAAACACTGAGACCCTGTCTTTTTTTCAGTGTCTACCTCTAGTTCAGAGTGGTTCTTGTCACAAAATATTTTTTTTTTAATTTCTGTTTCTTACATGGGAAGTAGTTTTTAAACTTGTCATTCAAAGCCTATAAGTATCTGGGTACATAAATGATAAAGGTGTGAACAAACATTAGCTTGGGACATGTAGTCATTAAAAAAAACAGGTGGGTAGGCAAAAGAAAGAAAAGGAGCCGTGGGAACTTTCCTTGACAGAGAGGTTATATGGATAAAGCAGTTACCAAAAACAAAACAAAGCAAAGAAAAAAGGACAGCCAGACAAAATAAGATAAATACAATCTAGGCACCAGAATTGTCAAAGGTCTGCTGCCTACAATGGCTTTTCTCAAAATTTAAATCTGACAAAGGGAACAGTCAAGGGGTCGGGGAAAGGTCTAGGATAGGGCGGCCACCATACATGTTAACAAAAATAAAATGAGATTAAAATAAACCTAAATGACATCTCATCATTCACTATTAGAAGTAGATTTTCCATAGCTCAAAGGAAAGAGAACATTAGATGGAAAGAAAAGATGTGCTTCTGAAAAGTATTTATTAAATATTAAGTTAAAAATTATGGTAATCTTCCTGGGAAATCAGGATTGTTGTTGCTTTGCATGATGAATAATTGCTTGGAGTTACTTATAGCTACCATTTTGTTGCTTTTCATTCCTTCCTGATTTCCATATTTCTATTTGGAATCATTTCTGTTTAGTATCAAACCCTTTAACATTTCTTATAGTGCTGCCCTCCAAGTGCAGAATTCTCAGAATCATTACCTACAAGCATTTTTATTTTACCTCTATTTTTGAAGAAACTTTTCACTAAGGAAAAGTTTTGGATTGGCAATTTTCTTTCTTTCAACATTTTAAAGATACCATTCCATTGTCTGACTTGTGTTTATCCATATGAGAAGTCAGCCATTAATTTTATTATTAATCTTGTGAAGGTTAATATATGTTTTGTCTTGGGTTTCTCTGTTCTTTATATTTTTCCCCAATCTTAGTTTGCAACACTTTTACTATGATGCAGTTGCATGTTTTTCGGTTGGTTGGTGTTTCCATTTTATCCATGCTTATGTTCATAGTTCTTAATGAACCTTTAGCCTGATTATTCACATCACTTTTGAAATATTCTCAATCATTTGGTCTTCCAATCTTGCTTCTGCTCCATTCAGTTTCCTTCTATCATAAAAATTACATATATAGAAACTTTCCAATGTGTCTTTTGGTATCTTTTATATTTCCTTTCTTTTGCTTTCTGTGCTTCAGTCTTTCTTGTCTTTTTAGACATATATCCTTTTGTCAGATGTGTCAATCTGCTATTAAACACATCTATTGCATTTTTATTTTAAATTATATGTTTAGTGCTACAATTTCCTTTTGTGGATTTCAGATCACTGGTTGAATCGCCTGTCTCACCCTCTATTATCTTGAACGTGTTAATTACCATAAATTTCAAGTCTTAGTTTTCTATTGCAATAGCCTGCATCAACCATACGACTGATTGCTATTGTTTATCATTTTCTCTTGGACATAATTCTTGGTACGCTTGGTAATTTTTTTTGATATTCAGTCATTGTGCATGAAAAATGTGAGAGGCTCTGGATCACAATATCTGCCTCCAGAGACTTAACGCTCATTTTCTGACAGCCAGCCAGAGTGCTGGCAGATTGTCTCAATCTAGGTGACATGATGCTGTTTTTCAGACATTACAAGGTTTGAACTCTGTCTCCTAGCATGTAAAACAACTACCCCTCTTCCCAGAGGTTCCTTGTTGAGAGCCTTTAATGTAAACCAAGGTTATTTTTTTCCATTTGGGATATTCTTTCCTACAATTTCTGTCTCCCCAGCAAAGAAGGGAGACTACTGAAATCTTTGCTTGATTTTTATTTTTTGCTTAATTTTGGATATCTTGCCCTCTGGGCTTATAAATGAACAAATACTTAGAGGAGAAATAGCCCATTCCTCTTTCACCACTTCTAAAACATTTTCTTTATACCCTATTTGTCTCCCAAATCTTGGAGCCTCAAGCCCTGGCCTCCCTCACAGGTCTATATACATCTACTTTTGTTTCTTAAACCTCATAGGATTGCTCAAAGTCCTGCTGGCTCTGCTGCCCCTTAGTATTTTCCTTCAGTCTCTCACACCACCAAGATTAAAAATTGGCACACATACCAAGAGTATCACCACATGCAGAGTGGTGGACTCACATCAATAAACTTCCATCTCTAAAGATAATGAACCAACTCCTGGATTCTGAGAAGCTCTATAACACCCTCAGACAGGTTGTGGTTTTGATGAAGCCCCAAATTATTTGTGGGAGTTACTTATACTGCAAATCAGAAACAAGAGAAAAAGTGGATAGCTACCTGAAAACTGTAAAAAGGAAAGAGAGCTATATGGTAGCAATTTCCAATCAGACCTCATACCCAGTGTTGAAGGCTATAATCTGTGATGCTGTTACACTGTGCCATACCAGCTACTTGATTAATGAACTGATCCTGTCAAATAGTTGGGTATTTCTGATTTAGATATTCATCTGCCTAAATGTCCTGAACAAGAAAATCTCTTGAACTTCCTTCAGCTTTGTAACGTGTTAACTAATTGGTGGGTGTTTAATGAACATTAGTAGTTTATTCACACACCATATGCTAACAATTTTAAATCCCTGTAGATTAAACCATGTAGCAGAAAAGAAAAGTCAAGAGAAAAATTCTACCTGCCCTCTTGACTCTTAGCACTTTATTCTTGTGATAGAAAGTTGTCTGTCAATGACATGTCATGAGGGTGTTGACATTGTTTTCATGAAAGCAGCTTTATTTTCAAATAAGTGGGCATAGAAGAGCTATATTTTACAAAGACAAGATTGCTTCCATTTTGCAATTTTGTGACAGAATTACAATGCTTACCCCAAACACCTGTCACATAATCTAGATTCAAAATTGCTTCATGCATTCGACACTTTGAAAATAAATTTCACTAAGTAATATATTACTTTTTAACACAAGTAACTTAAGGCATACAATCATCTAGTCAATGGAATAGCTAATGGAACTATAACCATGGACATGAAATTATATTTGTGAAAATGTGAAATTCCTAATGAGTTCGGTCACTGCTCAAGGACCTGTAACCTACTAAACTATCCAGAGTACCTCCCCTTTCCTTAGACTGACTCTTGCTGGCAGTGGTATCTCACTAGGATACTTTCATATTTTCTTGGTACCATAAGATGTTGGAAGCAGTGACAGATTTTATTTTCATGGGATCCAAAATCATTGCAGACAATGACTACAGCCATGAAATTCAAAGACACTTGTTCCTTGGAAGAAAAGCTATGACAAACCAAACAGTGTATCAAAAGGCTTTAATCACTTTACTAACAAATGTCCATATAGTAAAAGCTATAGTTTTTCTAGTAGGCATGTATAAATCTGAGAGTTGGACCATAAGGAAGGCTGAGTGCTGAAAAATTGATGCTTTCTAACTGTGGTGCTGGAGAAGACTCTTGAGAGTCCCTTGGACTGCAAAGAGATCAAACTAGTCAATCCTAAAGGAAATCAAGCCTGAATATTCATTGGAAGGACTGATGCTGATGCTGAAGCTCAATCTCCAATATTTTGGCCACATGACGTGAAGAGCCGACTCATTGGAAAAGACACTGATGCTGGGAAAGATTGAAGGCAAGAGGAGAAGGGGAAACAGAGGATGAGATGGTAAGATCACCAACTCAGTGGACATGAATTTGATCAAACTCCAGGAGATGGTGAATGACAAGGCAGCCTGGTGTTCTTCAGTCCATGGGGGTCACAGAATCAGACACAACTTATCTACTGAACAATGGCAACAACAGTCAGTTTTTGGATTCTTCTGTAATTTTTATTTAATGTTTATAGAAGTAGAAAGCTCCTATCTAAGTTTTAAGAAAGTGTCACTCAGTTGTGTCAGACTCTTTGTGACCCCATAGACTGTAGCCTCCAGGCTCCTCTGTCCTAAGAGAAGATATAAATCTGCTCTTGGTATTTCAAACTTGGTAAAGACATCTTCCCCTTGCCCTCTTCTGTGAAAGTCAAAGTCATGTGTTTACTTCTTCAGATAATCAGATCAGATCAGATCAGTCACTCAGTCGTGTCCGACTCTTTGCGACCCCATGAATCACAGCACGCCAGGCCTCCCTGTCCATCACCAACTCCCGGAATTCACCCAGACTCACATCCATCGAGTCAGTGATGCCATCCAGCCATCTCATCCTCTGTCGTCCCCTTCTCCTCCTGCCCCCAATCTCTCCCAGCATCAGGGTCTTTTCTAATGAATCAACTCTTCGCATGAGCTGGCCAAAGTACCGGAGTTTCAGCTTTAGCATCATTCCTTCCAAAGAAATCCCAGGGCTGATCTCCTTCAGAATGCACTGGTTGGATCTCCTTGCAGTCCAAGGGACTCTCAAGAGTCTTCTCCAACACTACAGTTCAAAAGCAGCAATTCTTCGGTGCTCAGCCTTCTTCACAGTTCAACTCTCACATCCATACATGACCGCAGGAAAAACCATAGCCTTGACTAGACGGACCTTTGTTGGCAAAGTAATGTCTCTGCTTTTGAATATGCTATCTAGGTTGGTCATAACTTTCCTTCCAAGGAGTAAGCGTCTTTTAATTTCATGGCTGCAGTCACCATCTGTAGTGATTTTGGAGCCCAGAAAAATAAAGTCTGACACTGTTTCCACTGTTTCCCCATCTATTTCCCATGAAGTGGTGGGACTGGATGCCATGATCTTTGTTTTCTGAATGCTGAGCCTCAAGCCAACTTTTTCACTCTCCACTTTCACTTTCATCAAGAGGCTTTTTAGTCCCTCTTCACTTTCTGCCATAAGGGTGGTGTCATCTGCATATCTGAGGTTATTGATATTTCTCCCGGCAATCTTGATTCCAGCTTGTGTTTCTTTCAGTCCAGTGTTTCTCATGATGTACTCTGCATATAAATTAAATAAACAGGGTGACAATATAGAGTGATGCTTTTTATTCAACTGCTTACCTCCCAGCTCCCAAATTATTCCTGCTTTGGCTTCATGTTTCCTCCACCACTTCATACTCACTCAGTACACAACATTTCTGAATTATCAAAATCTCTTCTAATTTATGACTAAACATGTAAAATTGTTAAATCTGTTGATGAAAATTCATTAAAAATAAAGAAAACAAATGGATTTTATTCGAACCAAATTGAGGGTTATAAACTGCAAAACAAATTCTCAGAAAGGCCTGACAACTCTTCTAACCATTAGAAGTTGAAGGCACAGTCACATACATTTTCAAGGCAAAGACTGTACATCAAAACAGCATTGATATTTTACATAAAGTTGGCCAAGGATACATAGTCCAGGTAAGCATGTACAAAGCAAGCAACAAGTCACCATGACCCCTCACAGAGTTGGGAAAGGATGCTTTTCTTCTGAGAAGTTATATTGTTAGCATCAGAAGAAAGGGGAAAAACAAGTGTTGCAGTTTGGCAGTCACGCCTGTCTTTGGAGAACTCTGGTTAATGTGGCAGCACAAATGCACACGGCACATTAGGGATGGAGAGGGGAGGTCCAAACAAGTAGGGAAGTTTGTTTAAATCTTCTTATTCTGCCTTAAAACATAACTTATTTGGTCAAGTCAAAAATTTATCATAATCACTACACTCCTATTTAGAAAGGCCAAATTCTGGAACACTGACAGTATGGAATTCTGGTGAGGATAAGGAGCAACAGGAACTCTCATACTTGGCTGGTGGGAATGTAAAACGGCACAACTATTTTGGAAGACAGCTTGGCAGTTTCTTTTAAAACCTGACGCATTTTACCAAACAGTCCACCAAACACATCTGCTTGTATTAGGAATTCTATAGGAGTTGAAACCTAAATGCATAAAAAAACGACACACAGATATTTATTTTTTCTAACTTTAAACTTTTTATTTCATATTGGGGTATAGCCAATTAATAATTTTGTGATACTTTCAGGTGAACAGTGAAGGAGCTCAGCCATATATATACATGTATCCATATACATGGATACATGTATTCTCCCCCAAATCCTCGTCCCATCCAGGCTGACATGTACATCGAATAAAGTTTCATGTGCTATTCAGTAGGTCTTTGTTGGTTATCCATTTTACACACAGAAGTTTATAGCAGCTTTATTCATAATTGCCAAAACTGCCAAAATAACCAGTCTATCCTTCAGTGTGTGAATGGTACACACAGGCAATGAAATATTCATCAGTAAAATATACATATATATATATATATATCAAGCCATGAAAGGAAACATAAATGCATATTACTGAGTGAAAGAAGCCAATCTGAAAAGGTTAGATAATTTATGATTCCAGTTATATGACATCCTGGAAAAGCAAAAGTATGGAGATGGCAAAAAGACTAGTGGTTTCCACGGGTGATGGGAACAGGGGAACATGAGTAGGCAGAACAAACAGGAGCTTTAGGGCAGTGAAATTAATTTGAATGATGTTATAATACCATTATCAGGGCTTCCCAAGTGGCTCAGTGGTAAAGAATTCACCTGCCAATGCAGGAGATGTGGGTTTGATCACTGGGTCAGAAAGACCCCCTGGAGTAGGAAAGGGCAACCCATTCCAGAGGAGCCTAGTGGGTTACAGTCCATGGGGTCACAAAGAGTCAACAAGACTGAGCAACTGAGCACATATGTCATTATGCACAAATGCACGAATATACAAAAACAAGAGTGAAACTTAAGGCAAACTGTGGACTTTGAGTGATTGTATGTGTCAGTGTAAGTTCACCCTTGGTGAAGCAACATACCATTCTATGATGTTGAAACTGGGAGCACTATGCATGTGTGGTGGCAGAGGGCATATGAGAAATCCTTCCTCTGGATTTTGTTGTAAACCTGAAAGTACTCTAAAAAAATAGTCTTTAAAAGAAGTGCTTTGTACTAGCCTTCTAACTGATACACTACTAAGCTTTTATATATTTTTTAAATTTATTTTATTTTTTAACTTTACAATATTGTATTGGTTTTGCCATATATCAAAATGAATCCACCACAGGTATATTTCTAATCTTATCTTGTACCATTGTCAATATTTTAACACACTGATTATATTTTTCATTTCCAGCAATGAGATATGTTAGATAAAAAATTAATTATCCCTCCTAGAAGTGTGAGAAAAAGTAACATAGTAGTAAATATCTATATAAATATATAGCTGAGATCATAGGAATATAATGGAAAAATTCCCAAATACTAAAATGAAGACCTAGACAATGTATTAAAAGCAGAGACATTATAGCCAACAAAGGCTGAAGAATTGATGCTTTTAAACTGTGGTGTTGGAGAAGACTCTTGAGAGTCATTTGGACTGCAAGGAGATCAGTCCTGGGTGTTCTTTGGGATGACTGATGCTAAAGCTGAAACTCCAGTACTTTGGCCACCTCATGCGAACATTTGACTCATTGGAAAAGACTCTGATGCTGGGAGGGATTGGGGGCATGCGGAGAAGGGGACAACACAGGATGAGATGGCTGGATGGCATCACTGACTCAATGGACATGAGTTTGGGTGAACTCTGGGAGTTGGTGATGGACAGGGAGGCCTGGCGTGCTGCAATTCATGGGGTTGCAAAGAGTCAGACACAACTGAATGACTGAACTGGATTAAACTGATGGGTTTTCCAGTAGTCATGTATGGATATGAGAGTTGGACCATAAAGAAGGCTGAGCACCCAAGAATTGATGTTTTTGGACTGTGGTGCTGGAGAAGACTCTTGAGAGTCCCTTGGACAGCAAGGAGATCAAACCAGTTAATCCTAAAGGAAATCAATCCTAAATATTGGTTAGAAGGACTGATGCTGAAGCTGAAGCTCCAATACTTTGGCCACCTGATGAGAAAAGGCAACTCATTGGAAAAGACCCTGATACTGGGAAAGATTGAAGGCAGGAGGAGAAGAGGGCAACAGAGGATGAGATGATTGGATGGCGACAGATGTTAGCAAACTCTGGGGGATAGTGAAGGACAGGGAAGCCTGGTGTACTGCAGTCCATGGGGTCGCAAGGAGTTGGACACGACTGAGTGACTGAACAGTAACAACAATTGCAACAATAGTGATAAGCAGTGAGCTAAGGTAGTAAGTATCTTTGGGAGTTTGATTAATCATAGTAATAACTTTGAGCTTTATAAACCCATCCGCCTGCAAGATGGGAGACCTGGGTTCGATCCCTGGGTTGGAGAAGGGAAAGGATACCCACTTCAGTATTCTGGCCTGGAGAATTACATGGACCATACAGTCCAGGGGGTCACAAAGAGTCAGACACAACTGAGCAACTTTCACTTTATAAACCCATCCCAGAGTTAGAAACAAGACAAAGGATCCACTCAAGACAGAGAGTTAGAAAACAGATTCCCAGTAAAGCTACGACTACACTATCCCTAAAAGATGTTACCCTCGGTAAAAGAAAGAATGAGAGAAAGCTCAGTCACCATTAAAGGGAGACAACATGGAATTTTGGCTCATCAAAGGTGGAAGAAAAAGTCTCCCGAACATCTTATAACCAGAGTGTATTTCATGCAGTTTTGAGAGTTAAATATAAACTATCTGCAAATCAAGAAACTGACATAAAACCTTGCTTCCATTTTAAATAGCTTTCATCAAAGATCTCATTGAATGGCACTTGAATAAAAATGAAAAAAATTGAAGAATGAGGCCATAAGCTATCTGGAGAAAGTATGTTAAAGGTGGAGAGGACCAAGAATTCAATCCCTTGAGTGAGCCTAGAGCCTGCAGTGATTCAGGACTGGATCATCATCCTCACACCTCCAAGAGGTCTCCCATCCCACTTCAAAGGTGGCCTCACTTTTGTCTCCTGGACATAGAGCAAGTCACTGGTCCATGGTAGAGAAATACTGGGAAGCCAAAGAAAACATGAAAGTTGGTGACACCAGACCTGCAGACAAAGCAGACCTGAGACACCAGATATTAGGTTTGGGCTGAGTGTTATCAAGACAAGACTGCTCAGATGGGCAACATCTTCTCAAAGAGCAAGACCCATTTGAGCACTGATTGGAGTCCTTTGGCAAGTCCAGGTGTTATATTCAGAGACACAAATCAGAATGAGGTGTTCTAATATATCTCTTAGGAGCTAAAGATTGAAATTTTAGAGAAAATGGCAAAAGATAATATTCAAATTACTGAGAACTTCCTCAAATTTTTGTTAAAGGTTCAAGAAGATCAACATGTCAAGAATTGAATAAATGATAATAAATTCAAACCTAGATACATAGTTTAAACATCAGAGCACCAAAGACATAGAAAAAAAAACTTTAACAGTAATAATTTCAAACAGTCACTCACTTTGTTTTAATACTGCCAAATAATTGCCATTACTTAATAATAAAAAAAAACCCTAACACAATCTTGAAGTGAACGATTTTTCTCAACTTCATCAGTCCTGTCTATCTGATCTTATTTTTTGCCATGTCCACAAATATGTCTACTCAGTTCATAGGCCCTTGTGTATTCTGAACTTTATCACCCCATTGTCTTCTTCCAGAGTGCTCTGTTCTCTGCCATCATCACTTAACATCTCACCCAGCGTATAAATCACAAGGCAGACTCACCACCACCTGAGACCTTCCTGGTCCTACCAGCCCACATCTGTGCCACTCACCGTATCATCTGACCACATAATGCATGGTACTATTCCTATTTGTGGATGTGTATCTTCTTGCTCAATTGAACTATTGTCTTTAAAGACTATGTACATTGATGATGGTTTAAAGCTGTAATTCTATAACTCTTGGATCTAACAGATTCAGAAAATTTGGGAAAATATAGCATTTATAGCTCTTTCATTTTGCTGGAAATATATTAGTAATCACCATCCACTACCTACGTCATTTCATAGAAGAAAGGATATTTTAATAATGAAAGTATATTAAGGACATAATCTCATGTAAATTTAATAAATTTACCTTAACATGAAGTTTACTATTTTCTCATTTTTCTCGCTCTCCTGAAAATATAAAATCTTGATCAATGGCAGCCCCAGTTGCTTCAAGACTAACACTTAGAAATCACTTCTCTACTATTACTTTGATTTCCCTCCTTCTGGTCTCTAGACTTACAGAAGAGAAAAGATAAATAAATTAATCAATGATCTGATTAAGTGACCAAATTTGAAGTGTATTTACTTCTTCATGTTTTCTTATTCTTATCATGGATATTGTCTGCATTTGTCATCTCCTCGTCAGACCACTGGAAGTTTTTTTAGAAAAGGTTACCAAGGCCAAAAAAAGAAAAAATTCTTCTCAGAATTTTTAACTGAAGTTTTTAGTGGATGTTTGTTGTCGTAGCAGTTTTACTCAAAATTCTACTGCGTGTATTTAAAGGTAAATGTCAAAGTCTGCTTCTAGCTTTCCTTTATTGTCTTTTATGTTGACAATTTTTTCTTTCTTTCTTTTTTTTTTTTTTGTAGCTCTAAAGTTATTTGCTATTTTATGGCACTCTCTTTAAGTTGTGCTGGTTTTTACTTCTGTGCTTTTCTCAACCATACTTACATGTTTACAAGACTTTAATCACTTATTTATGCCCACAGTTCTCATTTACAAAAATATTTACCCCTGTGCACTTAGAATGCGTAATTTTTATGAAGTTAATTTTTCTATTATTAAAGCAATACAATTAGTTATAGAATATTTTAGAATTTTTTAAATAAAAGAAAATCACTCACAGAGATAACCATTGTTAACATTTTGATGTAGTCCCTATGTTCCCGTAGAGTCTTTCACTAGGTGTTAACACTTTACTTTTTCAGTTTTAAAAAAGGATTATATATATGATAACTGACAAAAGAATATTTAGAGGTCCTGGATGGAAACTAATACAAATAGAGAATGCATTAGCCTGTAACATCTACCACTATTGGTCTGAAAAATTAGATAATACATCAAATATGCTATGTGAATTTTAGAAAAACATATGGCTTAAGATCCTTGACAATCAAAATGACCACTTCCTTGATCTATGCAACTCTGCTTTTGAGGACAGCAAAAGAAATATTTTTGGCTTAACAAGTATCCTGGCAGTGTCCCCATTATGAAAATAATTATCTATTGTTATTAAGTTCTATACCAAGGTATCATAAATTATTGATTGCAAAGGTTGCAGTATATTTGACAACACCATTTGCATGCCTTCTTTTAAGAAAATCTTCTGCATCCCAGAGGACTCCTGTAGGGGTGATGTAACCCATCTTCCCATTTCCCTTCAACAAATGTATCTCACCAGCCGCTGCTGATGGGACTGGTAATTAGCAACAGAACTCAAAGTCAGCCAATACAAAAAGTGGCTCTCTTGGTTTTGCTTTTTGGTTTTTCCTGCAATTTGGACTCAAAGAATGAGTCATTTTGGGAGTGGAGGCCAAGTAGTCATGTAGACTTATGGGTGGAGAGCTCTAGTTAGGATTTCAATATTGGATGCAGAAACAAGCAATGACAAAAGAGTCATGTAGCTTTAGAAAGAGAAATTTCTTCCTTTTTCTAGACCTGATGACTTTGTTACTAGGCCCAGCTTCCTCTGCATGACCTCTTTCAGCTGTCTTGAATTTCTATGCTTTGAATGGTTATTCACTTTAAATAACTTCTTTTTTATTGATGAGCTATTTTCAGTGTGTTTTTGTTCCTTGTAAGTAATGACTGAAAAACAAGGTAGCAGAAGGAATAGGAGATTCTGTCTGGTTTGTAGAAGGATGAATGGAGGTTTAAGAAAATATCTCAAGGAGTTGGCAGAAGGCGGGATGTAGAAAGTGAGGGAACAAAAATGGGAAAGAAACAGAACTGAAGGGAAGGAAACCCTCATTACACAGATAAGCTTTGCCCTGGACTGATAAGTTCAGTAAGGAAATACTTGCATTTTTTTTTTTTTTTTTTAACAGCAAGCAGTTTATTTGGTTGAAGGCAAAATATCAAACTCTGTTTCCCTGCTGTGGGTAGCCTCTCAAAACTCTGTTCAGTTCTTTCAGCTTTAGCTGAGCTTCCAGAGATTTGGGCAGAGTTACACACAGAATCTGAGGCTCCTTCTTTCTAATTTTCTCCTTTTCTGGTGTTTTTCCTCCTCATATTTCAGTGGTTGCAATTGCCCACTGAATCCTGTCTTCTGGTTCTTTAAGCAAGTAACACTGTGCGTTTTCCATCAGTTTAAGCAATCCTTGGAGGTGGAGCATAAATGTTTTGTAAACAGGAAACACCAGAATCCTTTCCCTTCTTCCAAGTATCATCTCTTCTCCAATTTCCACACGTTTCTATTACTCTTCAGTGCTATCAAGTAGTAGTTTTATTTGTGTTTTTCAAGAATTGATAGTTTTTATCAATCCCAGAAGGGCTAGTCTGACAAGAGGTACTTGGCCCAGAGGAAGCAGAATGCTTCCGCATGTCTTTTTCCAGTTAAACCTTTTCAGCTTGGAGTCTTCCTCTTTGATTTAAACCTTCAGTTAGATGAAGTAGCCCTTGAGTGACCATTTTCATGACAAATAAATATAGAGAGAGCTTTTTCTGAATTATGTATGCCAGGAAGTGTTATTCTATTCCCTTCCTACGGAGAATGTAGCTTGGCTAGTTAAATAGGAGTGTCACAGCTGGCATGAAGCAATACAGAAAAGAATGTTGGAGAGCTAGGCAATGGGATAGGATAAATTCTTATTTGATTCTAACAAAGCCGTATAATATGAACACAATAAACTCAAGCTATAAACATGAAAAACAGAACTGACTAACATATTTTAAGACTCTGGCCAAGGAAACTCCACATGGATTTTGCCTGCTCTCAATAGATCATCTCCCTATAAAGAATGAGAAAAAAATAGCAAAAATCTGAAGTTAAACTTTTAAAATCAAGACTCAGAAAATAACAAACAAAAACTAAGACAAGAAAAGAATTCAATAAAGGGATTGTTCTACCAAGGTGTGGGCAGGGTGTAGAGATACAAGGAAGGATGGTGCAGATTCCCAGGCAGCAACCACAAGTAGCCATTTCTACACCAAGTCTGAAGGGATGAAGTCAGGTAACAGATCTTGGAATCTCAAGAAGGTAGCTACAATGCTAGGGTCCCTCGTGGGTGCTGTGCCAAGTCAATAACCTGGAAGGAATTAAGATAGGGAAATAACTGTTCCAACCTTATTCTCTCTCTGTCCTCTCTTTGCCTACAGATGCTCCTCCTGGTTGAACTCAACTGGAAGCCAGAAGACTCTCCAGTCTGTTGATGGAGTTCATACATATTGGTTTCACAGCAAGTGCCCACAGGGTGAAGGAGGGTAGAGGCTGGATTTAGAAGGTCAACCAGAAAAAGTGTAGAACTTACAAAAAATGTACTGGAGATGAAAGAGGAAAGAACTTCATCCTAAAGCAAAAATGAAGTGCAGACATCTGAAAAGTGTATGAACTACGTGGAACTGTATGAACTAGCAGGGGTTTTTCAAAACAGGTTTTGTATTCTCAGTAGGACATGAAAAGAGGCAGTTTCTATGGAACAGATGTAGAAGGCTTCAAGGAGAGAACAGAGTAAGATCTAAGTAAAATTGGATTAAATAATGGTTTCTTTTTTAAAAAATTAAAAATATAGAAGCAAAAGTAGTAGTAAGAAATATTGATACATTAGAAAATTAAATGAGTTCTAGTCAATACAGAAAACTCAACTGAAGTGGAAAACTTCTAACATAGAAATTATATATTAACGTTATATTGATAAAATATAACCAATAAAATTTAAATTCAAACCCAAGCCCCAAAGTAAAAAAATGAGCACTCCCTGGTGCCAGAAAATAAGAGGAAACTTAACCAAAGAGTGACTGAGAACTGCAGCGTCCCATAGCATATCTAGATTGAACGTCTGTCTAAATGACTGGATTTTTAACACAGTTTCACCAAGATGCTCCTGATGGCCTTGGGCTTTGTGTCTGAGAGATGGGACTAAGGTTCCTAAGAAAAGAATCTGCATGAGTTGTCTTATCTGTCTTAACGGAAGAGAGAGTACCTGATGCCTTAGGATATGGCAAAGGCAGCTAATCTCTGTGGGTCACAGAAAGAATAATTATAACTGAGAAAAAGAGAAAACACAAGCTTGTGGACATGATTTTTGAAGAAGCAAAAAGCCAAGACATTTATCTAATAACTAAAAGGACACTCCGACATCTTAGGCCACTCGATCCTCTGTACAAAAAATAACTGCCATTGACAAGGAGCCCATTTGTAGAAATTTCAGCATACTCAAACGAAATAGACTGCCAAAATCTGAAACGGCAGCTATAAAAATGGGAAAATTCACATCTCATCAATACCTTTATGCAAATCTTAGATATTAAAAAGCAGGTTTACAATTTTCAGAGATGAAAATAATATAACCAAAATTCAAGAATAAACATTGTGGGGAAAAGAGAGGAGTCAAATATAAAGAATGAAAATGTAAAGTCTAGAATTAAATAATGTAGTTTATTAACATTAAAAACTCAGATGTGTAAGCAGCTATGTTAGACAGTACCAAAGAAAAATTGATAAAATGATAGATAAATATAAAGTAATCACTGATACTAAAACACAGTCAAAGGGATAAGATGTGAAAGTTGAGATGCAAAGAGTAAGATATCCAACTTATTTCTACTGCAGTTCTGGGAGAAAATCCATAAAATGAGGGGAAAGTAATATTTGATGAGATGATGTTGGAAAATTTTCCAGAGTTGAGGGAACAGTGAATACTCAGATTAAAAACACTTCTTAAATCCTAAGTAGAATTTAAAAACAAATCCACAAATAGAATAGAATATCATAAGGAAGCTACAGAACATCAAAGATGATGAGAAATAGTAAAAACTTAGAGAATACAAATCATTTACAAGTAATGATCAGCATACTTCTCATGAGCAATGATACATGCCAAACAAAATTGGAGTAATATCTCCTAATTGCTGAGGAAAAGTACCATCATCCTTCTAAACCAATCTCAACTGTCATTTAAAAGTAAAGCTAAAATAAACATATTTTTCAGATACAAACCCAGTGAGTACAGAGAGTATCATTTCAGAAGAAAGTACTTTACCAGAAGGGAAATTGAATCTACAAGGAAGGGGTTCAAATATAGCATTTTAAGGTCCTCATCTCTGGGCAGAAGATGCAGTGCGACATTAAGCTTTGTTAAGATATATGTACACATGACAATTGACAGATAACCTTTAAAACAGTGGTCCTCAAATGGGAGTGAGTTTCCCCACTGTGGGGTATTTGGCAATGGCTGGAGACACGTTTGGTTGCCCAAACTCTAGGAGAAGGTAGAGGTCAGTCATGCTGTTCAGAAGCATCCTACAATGCACAGGACAGGCTCTCACAGCAAAGAATCACACAGCCCAACAAGTTGTTTGTACTGTCGTTGAGAAACTGACTCAAATATACAGAACAGAAAGTATAACTTTGAAAGCAGTATTAGAAAGGGCAGAATAAGGATGTTATGCAAAGAAGGAATGAGTCCAAAGTGAAAGACTTACATGATAAAGAAATAAAAAGATTTCTTTAATGTAATCATTATAAATATAAGGAAGATAAACCTATTTAAAAGGCAGATATTCTCAACTTGAGTAAAAAGAAACAAAATTCAGCTATTTACAAGTTCAAGTTTAGAACTTAATGGCATCAGTTCAGTTCAGTTCAGTCGCTCAGTCGTGTCCGACTCTTTGTGACCCCATGAATCCCAGCACGCCAGGCCTCCCTGTCCATCACCAACTCCCGGAGTTCACTCAGACTCACATCCATCGAGTCAGTGATGCCATCCAGCCATCTCATCCTCTGTCGTCCCCTTCTCCTCCTGCCCCCAATCCCTCCCAGGATCACAGTCTTTTCTAATGAGTCAACTCTTCGCATGAGGTGGCCAAAGTACTGGAGTTTCAGCTTTAGCATCATTCCCTCCAAAGAAATCCCAGGGCTGATTTCCTTCAGAATGGACTGGTTGGATCTCCTTACAGTCCAAGGGACTCTCAAGAATCTTCTCCAACACCACAGTTCAAAAGCATCAATTCTTTGGCGCTCAGCTTTCTTCACAGTCCAACTCTTACATCCATACATGACCACTGGAAAAACCATAGCCTTGACTAGACGGACCTTTGTTGGCAAAGTAATGTCTCTGCTTTTCAATATGCTGTCTAGGTTGGTCATAACTTTTCTTCCAAGGAGTAAGCGTCTTTTAATTTCATGGCTGCAGTCACCATCTGCCGCATAGGAAGTTTTAAAATGGAGGAATGGAAAATGATACTAACCAAGAGAAAGATAATATAGTAAAAGTAGTACCATTAGAGCAAACAGAATTCAGAGTTAAAAGCATTATGTATAAATATATACATTACTTGATGACATAACTATTGTGAACCTATGTGCAACTCATAAAAAACCCAATATATAAGGAAACAAGTATCAAATAGTTTTCACAAGAACTGATAAATTTAGCAGATAGAAGGAGTAAAACGGGCTAATATACTTAAAAAGCTTGATCATCTATAGAGAGAAACGAATGAAACTAAAAATATCTCCTAGCTATATTGACATAACAGCAATATTAAATATTTATAAACATGCATGTCCCTGGGCTATTTAGGAAAGATCTGTGTCTTTCTGCTTTGCAACGAACAAGATTTTCCATTTTTGTCCAAGCATAAGAACATTGCCTAGAGCCAAAACTTAAATCTAAAATATATGTGTATGTTTTTAACTCCAAATACAGTAGTTTATCCATTCTACTATACAGTAGATATTATAAAGGCTAATTTATCAAATTTATTAGTTTAAAAGTTTTTGTAAGATCTCTGTTTCTGCAAATAAATGATTAAAATTTCCAGCCCAGTTCTCTGAGGCTTAAACAATGTATGTAAAATAAATGTGTAGGCTGCATAATTAATCCTCGCCCCCCCTTCTCTCTCTAACTCTCCTCAAAAACTCTAATACTTGCCTGCTTAAGTGTAAAGAAACTTTGAGAAAAAGGAACTTGCCTGCTTAAGTATAAAGTGAAAGAAACTTTGAGGAAAAGGAATTACCACTTACAGACATTGTAAAATGTTGATTGTGATGGGGAAAATTTACTCTGGAATCCTAAGTATATCAGCACTCAATTATTTTCCGAGGGAACTGGAAAGTTCCAGAAACAATTCTTATGTTTTCCCAAATTTCATATGTCCTCCGATAATGAGAATTTAAAAGTTATGCCAAAGTTCTGACAAAGTTAAGTATACATGTTACATGATTTATATATGATCTGTAAGACTATGTTGATTGGCCCACAAACATTTTATAGCTGATGTCAGCATTCACTCAAGCACCATGGTCAGCTATTAAAAACTCATGTGAAACAAAATTATTGAACTGTAAGTTGCATGTGAGGTGATAAAAGTGGAGTAAATTTTAACTTAAAACTTTCATGCAAGAAAAAAATCATTCTGAAAAAATCATTTTCCAAATGTTTTATTTATAATGGCAAAATTCAGTGAAACTGGAAGCTATAGATGTTTGAAGAGGGAAGCAATACTAAATACACTAAAAAAGAAAATATAATAATGTGTAGTATTTTTCTTTTATCATTTGGATGATTGTTTAAAGCACCCTGAAAAAGTCTCAACTTAAAGGACAGAAAAGGATATTGAGTATTTTTACTAGTGCTAATTACTGATACCAAATAATAATAATAATATTTACTGATACAACTCTGCCTCCTCCAACTACAACCACAGCATTAGAACACTGTTTTAAAAATGACTATGTGTTCATATGACTTCAATGTCATTGGCTCATCCTTAGTTATATTGTAAGAATCCTTATGAATTTAACAAAAATCCTTATGTACTCTGTTCTGCTATTAGAATTGCTTACTTTATACTTAAATTTCTTTAGTGAAATGGTAATACGTATTTTATATGCATTTGTGAGCCATCGGCATTCTCGAATCCCTCAAATTTTAAAAACACAAAATTATGTTATAAATGATTTGCTCCTTTATTAGCACTTTGTCTTTTCCCTGCACATCTAACACTGAATTTAACTACATTTTTATTAGTATCTTTCTCTTACTTAATGGCTATTTTTCAGGAAAAAAAAAAATTTATAGCATGAGGAATAATATAAAGAATAGGGAATGAAAAGTAAAGCATAAAATTGTGTTGCAGTTGACCCCTGCTTAGGTAAACAACTTGCTAACACACAGTAGAACTGCAATGTGCCAATAAAATCCATTAATTGGCAAAATTATAAGTTCCTACATGCCCTGGATGGGCTTCTCTGGTGGCTCAGAAGATAAATAATATGCCTGCAATGCAGGAGATTCGGGTTCAATCCCTGGGTCAAGAAGATCCACTGGTGAAGGAAATGGCATCCCACTCCAGTATTCTTTTTTTTTTTTCACTTTCACATGCGGATATTTTTTAAAATTTTATTTTATTTTTAAACTTTACATAATTGTATTAGTTTTGCCAAATATCAAAATAAATCCGCCACAGGTATACATGTGTTCCCCATCCTGAACCCTCCTCCCTCCTCCCTCCCCATACCATCCCTCTGGGTCATCCCAGTGCACTAGCCCCAAGCATCCAATATCGTGTATCGAACCTGGACTGGCATCTCGTTTCTTACATGATATTTTACATGTTTCAATGTCATTCTCCCAAATCTTCCCACCCTCTCCCTCTCCCACAGAGTCCATAAGACTGTTCTATACATCAGTGTCTCTTTTGCTGTCTCGTACACCGGGTTATTGTCACCATCTTTCTAAATTCCATATATATGCGTTAGTATACTGTATTGATGCATGGAGAACTCCATGGACAGAGGAGCCTGGCAGGCTTCAGTCTGCTGCTGCTAAGTCACTTCAGTCGTGTCCGACTCTGTGCGACCCCATAGACAGCAGCCCACCAGGCTCCTCTGTCCACGAGATTCTCCAGGCAAGAACACTGGAGTGGGTTGCCATTTCCTCCTCCAATGCATGAAAGTGAAAAGTCAAAGTGAAGTCACTCAGTCGTGTCTGACTCTTAGCGACCCCATGGACTGCAGCCTACCAGGCTCCTCCGTCCATGGGATTTGCCAGGCGAGAGTACTGGAGTGGGGTGCCATTGCCTTCTCCAAGGCTTCAGTCTACCGGGTCACAAAGAGTCAGACAGGACTGAATGACTAACACTGTCCACATTATATTCCCTGGAGTTCTTAAATCCTAATGTAAACTGTGAATGCTGAATCTTCAAATATCAATTCGCTATGTGTGTGTGTGTGTGTGTATCATGGGTTGGCAATGCTTTTGTAAGTGTCCAAATAGTAAATTCATGGGTTTTTTCATATACACACTAATATATGTACATTGCAATATGTATAAATATGTTCACTAAATATACATATACAGATATAACATGCATTTATTGGTCTATCTGTCAATTACCAAATATTTCAAAATTCTATTTTTTCATATTATGCCATAGTATTTTAAGTTAAACGTTGTATTTTGAGATAATTGTTGGTTCATATGCAGTTGTAAAATAATTCAAAGCTATCTCTGTACCATTTACTCAGTTTTACTGAGTTTTACTCAAGATTACTCAGTGGTAATCTTGTATAACTATAGCACAATAGCACAACCAGAATACTGGCATTGATGCAATCAAGATACAGAACATTTCTATCCCAAAAAGATCCTTCATATTTAACTTTTAAAGCTGAGTGTACTTCCCTCCCATCCACACCTCCTTAATCTCTGGGAAGCACTTATCTGTTCTCCATTTCTATGGTCTTGTTTTTTCAATAATCTTATATAAAAGGAATTGCATATCATGTAAACTTTTGGATTGGCTTTTCTAAATGACTATAATTTTCTGATGATCCATCCAGGTTATGGCATATATCAAAAGTTTATTCCTTTTTTATTGTTCTGTTGTACAGACATATAACTGTTTAATCATCCATTGAAAGACATCTGCGTTGTTTCCTTTGGGGAGGGGCTATAAATATTTATGTTTAGGTTTTTATGTAAACACAACACTTAATTTCTTTATGATAAATACCTATGAGTGTAATTGCTGGATCAAAAATTGCACATTTAGTTTTTAAGAAACTGCAAAAATATTTCCAGAATGACTATAACATTTTACATTCCCACTAGCAGTGTATGAGTAATTCAATTTTCCCATATCCTCACCAACATTTGGTGATGTTACTACTTCTTATTTTAATCATTCTGTTAGGTGTGTGGTGCTATCTCATTGGCTAATGATGTTGAATATTTTTTTATGTGCTTATTTGACAACTGTATCTTCTCAACAGTCAAATGTCTGTTTATACCTTTGCTTATTTTCTGTTGAATTGTTTCTATTTTTACAGGTAAGTTTTGAGAGTTTTTACATAGTGAGATACAAGTTCTTTCTCAGAGAGATGGTTTGTAAATATTTTCCTCCAGTGAGTAGCTTCTTATCTCAATCTCTTGTGTGTGCATGTTCAGTCGCTCAGTCTTGTCTGCTCTTTTGACCCCATAGACTGTAGCTTGCCAGGCTCCCCTGTCCATGGGATTCTTCAGGCAAGAATACTGGAGTGGGTTGCCATTTCCTCCTCCAGGGGATCTTCCCGACCCTGTGATCGAGCCTGTGTCTCTTGCATCTCCTGTACTGCAGGCAAATTCTTTCCACTGAGCAATCTGGGAAGCCCCAATCTCTTGCCAGGATCTTTCAAAAAGCAATTTTTTAAATGAAGTCTGATTTATCAACATTACTTTTAATGGATTATTCTTTTGGTGTTAAGTCTATTTCCCTTAGCCCTAAATCTGGAAGATTTTCTTTTCTGTTTTTTTCTTGAAGTTTTATAGTTTTACATAATGCAGTTAAGTCTGTGACACACTTCCAGTTAAATTTTCCTATAAGTTATGAGAAGTAGATTGAGTTTCTGTTCTTGGGTTCTTCCACTCTGGATGTTTAACTGCTCCAGGGCCATTTGCTGAAAAGTTCCTTTCCTCCATTTAATTGCTTTTGCACCTTTGTAAAACATCTGTTGTGTATTTTAGTTCTACTTCTGGGTTCTCTATTCTGTTCCGTCGATCTGTATTTGTCTCAATGCTAACATTACACAGTTTTGATTACTGTATCTCTATAGTAAGCTTCACAGAATAAGTTGGGACATATTCTTTCTTCCATTTTATGGAAGATATTGTGTAAAATTGCTGTTAGTTCTCCTTTAAATATTTGATGAAATTCTCCAGAGTACCTATGTAGGCTTGGAGAGTTCTGTGATCAGTGTTTAAGTTACAAATTCAATTTGCTTAATATTTATAGGGCTCTTCAAATTGGCTACTTCATATTGAGTCATATTGAATGAGTTGTGGTAGTTCGAGTTTTTCAAAGAATTGACCCATTTTCTAAAAATTGTCAAGTTTGTGTGCATTAAGTTGCTTGTGGCATTCCATTATTTTCCTTTCGATGTTTGCAGCGTCTCTTTACTGATACTGTATGTGTGTCCACAGTTTCTTTCCTTTGTCAATCTTCCTAGAGGCTTGTCAATTTTATTAATCTTTTCAAAGGACCAGTCTCACTGATTTGTCTATTGTTTTCTGTTTTTAATTTTATTGATTTCTGTCTAAAGAATTTCCTTTAACCATTCTTTTAGGTTAGGTCTGCTGATAACAGATTTCTTAGTTTTCTTTCATCTGAGAATGTCTTAATTTCCTTTTCATTACTGACAAATATTTTTACTGAGTAAAAGATTCCAGTTGATAATCATTTCCTTTCAGCAATGGAAAAATATTTTGCCAATCCCTTTGGCCTCCATGATTTCTGATGAAAAGTCCAATGTTGTTGGAACTGCTTTTCCCTTTTTAGGTAAGATGTCATTTTCCTCTCTGCTTTCAATTTTTTCCTTTGTCTTTAATTTTCCGATGTTTAATTGTGATGTCTTGGCATAGATTTATTTGGACCTACCCTGTTTGAGGTCACTAGCTTTCTTGAATCTGTGGGGTTTTTTCCTCTTGCTAAATGCAGGAAGTTTTCAGTCACTATTTCTTTGAGTACTCCTTCAGGGCCTCATTGCTTACGCTCTTCTGGGAATCTGATGATATGAATGTTAGATCTTTTATTATCACCCCACAGGGACCCAAAGCAGACTCTGTTCATATTTTTTTCAGTCATTTTTCTATTAGTCAAATTGGGTAGTTTCTATTGTTTTATCTTCTAGTTCACTGATTCCTTTCTCTGTCCCATCTATTCTACTCTTCAGTCCATCCAATGACTTTTTTATCTTGGTTATGCACTTTTCCAGTCTAAAATTTCCACTGACTTCTTCTTTATACCTTCTGTTTCTTTGTTGAGAGTTTCTGTTTCTTTGATGAGGCTTTTCCAATTTTTATTCTTTTCAAGCATGTTCATGATTGCTGAAGGCATGCAGATTCATAGTGAAGGAAGATTGCACTTTGACATCTAGGCAGCAGGCCTAGAGAGCAAATGGTCATAATAATTTCAGAAGATAGAGGACTCCAGGAGGACTGTGTCAAGAACAAAAATGAAACCAGCAAATGTGTTTGAATGTATCACTGGGACTTTTATAGTTTTATAATGTTGTCAGAGCATTGACTTAGAGCTAAGTAATTAGAAAGCTGGGGCTTCCTTGTGTCTCAGTGGTAAAGAATCTGCCTGCAATGCAGGAGGCCCAGGTTCAGTCCTTTGGTTAGGAAGATCCCCTGGAGGAGGGCATGGCAACCCACCTTAGTATTCTTGCCTGGAGAATTTCATGGACAGAGAAGCTTGGCAGGCTACAGTCCATGGGGTAACACAGAATCGGACACAACTGAGGAGACTAAGCAGCAGCAGCAGCAATTAGAAACTAAACTTAAAAAACTGAGAGATAATTATAACATCCAGAGAAAAGAAAACTTATACACAAAATAGAATGTCTCATAATATACTACATGGCTTAGTTGTGAATATGTATAGTCATAGTATTATCCATGAATATTGATTTTGCTTAAATTATGATATTTAAAATTAGGGGAGGGTGGTGTGTATAAGGGGATGGTAATTGGGGCAATTACCAATTTAATGGAGGTTAATCTTCATTCTTAGTTATAACTCAATATACTATATAAAATAAAAATAGAAAAAGAGAACTATAAGCAATAAATGAAATTTAAAGGTAAATATTGTAAAAAATTATTAAAAGAGTGAAGTGTATTTGGCTCTTGAAAGTAGAAGTTAAAGATGGAAATGGTAAAGTGGATATAGGACTGTGGTTGTGATCTTGTTATAAGCCTGTATGACTCTAATAAAAAATGAAGGTTACATTTTTAGAAACTATATAGATTGTGACTTACATTTTACATGTACTTTCCCAGTAGTGGAGGTAGTAACTAATAAAACTTTCAGTGGCCTAGATATGTGCTGCTTGTACTTGGAAGGACTTCTGAATGGTAAACCACTTTTCAATAGTCACAAGTTGAAATATGATATGTATATTCAAAATCTCATAATATTCCATAAACTGTAAGAAAGTCTTTATATAATTTTTGAGACTTTCTACTCAGGCTTCAAGGTTTCTCTGCTCTAGTTCCTCTGATATCAAATCTTGAAGGAAGGAAGGGAGGGAGAAGGAAGAAAGAAGGAAAGAGAAGGAAACTTTTAATATTACAAAAACACATCTACAAAAGTATGCTTAATACTTCCAATAAACTACAAAAATACTTTTAATAAACTACATCCATGAAAGTTTGTCACAGGACAAACGTGAAAATGTTACAAATATTTCCTTGTTGCACCAACCGGTTTCCTTTTTCTTGACTCGGTTCGGTTCAGTCACTCAGTCGTGTCCGACTCTTTGCAACACCATGGACTGCAGAATGCCAGGCTTCCCTGACCATCACCAACTTCCAGAGCTTGCTTAAACTCATGTCCATTGAGTCAGTGAGGTCATCCAACCATCTCATCCTCTGTCATCCCCTTCTCCTCCTGCCTTCTATCTTTCCTAGCATCAGGGTCTTTTCCAGTGAGTCAGTTCTTCACATCAGGTGGCTAAAATACTGGAGCTTCAGCTTTAGCATTAGTTCTTCCAATGAATATTCAGTTTGTTTGTTTTTTTTAGTTTTTATTTTATTTTATTTTTTAACTTTACAATATTGTATTGGTTTTGCCATATATCAACATGAATCCGCCCCAGGTATACACGTGTTCCCCATCCTGAACTCTCCTCCCTCCTCCCTCCTCCCTCCTCCCTCCCCCCTCCCCGTACCCTCCCTCTGGGTCGTCCCAGTGCACCAGCCCCAAGCATCCAGCATCGTGCATCAAACCTGGACTGGTGACTCGTTTCGCATATGATATTATACATGTTTCAATGCCATTCTCCCAAATCATCCCACCCTCTCCCTCTCCCACAGAGTCCAAAAGACTGTTCCATACATCAGTGTCTCTTTTGCTGTCTCGTATACAGGGTTATTGTTACCATCTTTCTAAATTCCATATATATGTGTTAGTATACTGTATTGGTGTTTTTCTTTCTGGCTTACTTCACTCTGTATAATAGGCTCCAGTTTCATCCACCTCATTAGAATTGATTCAAATGTATTCTTTTTAATGGCTGAGTAATACTCCATTGTGTATATGTACCACAGCTTTCTTATCCATTCATCTGCTGATGGACATCTAGGTTGCTTCCATGTCCTGGCTATTATAAACAGTGCTGCGATGAACATTGGGGTACACGTGTCCCTTTCAATTCTGGTTTCCTCAGTATGTATGCTCAGCAGTTAATATTCAGAACTGATTTCCTTTAGGATTAACTGGTTGGATTTCTTTGCAGTCGAAGGGACTCTCAAGTCTTCTCCAACACCACAGTTCAAAAGCATCAATTCTTTGGTGCTCAGATTTCTTTATGGTCCACCTTTCACATCCATCACATTCTCTTGACTGAGTATCCTCAAAAATGCCTTCCTGGCTTCTCTTTACCATTCCTTTCTGCCAAAAACTGCTGAAAGGAAAGGAGATGATCTGAGTCAGTCATACCTTAGCATACATAGAAGTCTTCATTTCTATTAGTAAATTAAGCTCAGTTATACTAAGGTCATAATGGCAAAAATCTCAGTGGCTTGACATAGTTTCTCTCAGTCCCACAAAGTCTGCTGCAGGGTTTGGGCAGCTCTCCAGGGCAGCCAGTCTCCATGTGGTGATTCTGCATTCCAGCCCTCTTCAAACATTGATGGCACCTCCCCATCTATGTATGCTTCTCCAATTGTTGCAACTGGGAAACAGACCAGAGAAAATCATGCACCAGCTTATAAATGCTGCCTGGAAATGATAACTAAACTCATATTTTATTGACCAAATCGAGTCACAAGCCACATCTTACTTCAAAGTAGGCCAGCAAGGAAAGAATTTCTAAAATTCATGGTCAGCAATAATAATGTCCACTTCATAATGTTGCTGCTCATAAGGTCATTTAAATTTAGGCATTAACACTAGTGATGACATGCAAGATTTTGTTCTTGTTAAAAGAATTTCAGTTACTAGTGAGGAAAAAAAAGTACATTTAGGAAAGAGGTTTTGCTTGCTGTTCTTTTGATGCATGAAGCAGAGCACTCAAAGCCGGTACTCTGGGACAACCCAAAGGGATGAGGGATGGAGTGGCAGGGGGGATCAGGACGGGGGGACACATGTACACCGATGGCTGATTCATGTCAATGTATGGTAAAAACCACCACAATATTGCAATTAGTCACCAATTAAAATAAAGAAATTAATTTAAAAGAAAAAAAAAGTAAATATCCATAGTGTGCTCTTTCTCTGAGGAAGACAAGCACTGCAGACTCCGTAAGGTAGAAACTGTTCTAAAATTATCTGATTCTTTTATTTGCAATCCGTGGGTTGCAAATCCCTGAGAGGAATATCTCATATTCATATTTTACCAAGAAATATCCAT
The DNA here is from genome assembly GCF_055505025.1 of Bos grunniens. Classification (NCBI taxonomy): domain Eukaryota; kingdom Metazoa; phylum Chordata; class Mammalia; order Artiodactyla; family Bovidae; genus Bos; species Bos grunniens. The sequence goes on from NC_141165.1 coordinate 43,618,049, forward strand.
AGTTTGAAGCAATAGTACATCTTGAGTTCATCTGTGCTAATATCTTAAAAATTATGAGTTCAAGATGTTCAATTCTTAACTACTTCATGATATTGTCTTAATTGATGAGAGCTTTCTTTGGAGTCATATCTCCCTACTATTGTTAAGAAAAAAATTAAATGATGAACTAGTATTACTGCTAAGAGTCTAGAAAGCTTATTATCTTAATGATTTAAAAAAAAATTGAATGAGGTTTGAAACTTCTAATCCAATTCCAAAACTATAAAGAAATACTACATTGTAAACAAACAAACAAAAAAAACAGGATATTAACATATTATACAGTATTAACTACAAATTTTGTTTAAATTTCATAAAATTTTATGCTAGTGGCCATTATTTGTTTTCATACCTTATTCTAGATTCCATATTGTATTTAGTTGCATTGAGCAGCTTCAGCCGCATGAAACTAATTCTAATAAATTCTCTTTTCCTTTTTATTGTTGCAAATATTTTCTAATTTTCCTTGTTATGGCTTCTTAGACACATGTATCATTTAAAAGTGAACATTTAATTTCCAAATACATGGGGCTTTTAAGGTATCTTTGATATTACTTTCTCATTTTGATATTAATTTATCATTTAAATGCTTTCTTCTGTGCAATAACCCTCTGTGTTTTTTCAGTCTTTTAACTTTAATGAGGCTTTCAATAGCTAAATCAAAGATCGCTCTTGGTAAATGTCACAATGCACTTGAAAATATTTGGGTTATTTTCAAATATCTTTTGATATTGATTTCTAGCAGAGTGCCACAATGATAAGAGAACAAACTCTGTATGATTTCAGGACCTTTAGACCATGAAATCATTGTGCCTTTTTTTATGTGCCCGGATATGTTCCAGTGTCTCCTGGTTTACAGTCTATGGGAATTTGAAAAGAATTTGTATCCTGCTGTTGTGTAAAAATTGTACAAATCTTAATAATGTTGAATTGGTTCATAGCACTTTCCAGATCTATTATATCTTACTTTTCTGCCTATCCATTCTATTAATTTTTGAGAGTTTGATGTTGAAAGCGAAAGTTGCTCAGTCATGTCCAACTCTTTGTGACTCCAAAAACTATACAGTCCTTGGAATTCTCCAGGCCAGAATACTGAAGTAGGTAGCCTTTCCCTTTTCCAGGGGATCTTCCCAATCCAGGGATTGAACCCAGGTCTCTGGAATTGTAGGAGGATTCTTTACCAGCTGAGCCACAAGGAAAATCCAATAATACTGGAGTAGGTAGTCTATCTCTTCTCTAGGGTTCTTCCCAACCTAGGAATCAAATTGTGGTCTCCTATATTGCAGGCAGATTCTTTACCAACTGAGCTGTCAGGGAAGCCCAACTCCAGCTAAAAATCTTAATATACCTACTTCAAAAAATAATTGTAATATACAGTGTAATTATATATAACTTTGCTCTGTATATTCCAAGTTTCCTGTAAATGTAGTATCATATGTTAATAATTTAAAAAGTAAAATGCCAAAAAAAATTTTTAATGATGCAAAAGATAGTTGCATATCCTTAGTTGTTATGCTAATGATTATCTGACAAAACCATCGTGACTCTCTGGGACCTAGGGAAGTGTAAGTTTGTTGGACTCACTGTTTACTACTGATTAAGGTCCAGACATTTAACAATAGTTTAAATTTAGATTTCAATGAGTAGAATACTAAGATACAACTTATTTTTATTTATGGTAGATTGAGAAAGTTATTCCTCAAGATCTCCCTCCTGAAATGAAGGTCTGCTGCTGCTAAGTCACTTCAGTCATGTCCCGATTCTGTGCGACCCCATAGACGGCAGCCCACCAGGCTCCCCCATCCCTGAGATTCTCCAGGCAAGAACACTGGAGTGGGTTGCCATTTCCTTCTCCAATGCATGAAAGTGAAAAGTCAAAGTGAAGTCATTCAGTCATGTCTGACTCTTAGCGACCCCATGGACTGCAGCCTACCAGGCTCCTCTGTCCATGGGATTTTCCAGGCAAGAGTACTGGAGTGGGGTGCCATTGCCTTCTCAGGAAATGAAGGTCATAGTCCCCCAACTACCAGAAATACTACCAAAAGACAGTGTTCAGTTGTCAGTCCTCTTTGGGGATTGCCTCACTGAAGAAAACTGGCTTTCTCAAGGTCATGCCTCCTCCCAAGAGTAACAGCTTCTCATGCTCATGACTGGTGAAATTATGTAAAGGAAAGTATATAAAAGTATAACACATTCCTCCCAGCTTAAGAAAACAGATTTGAATCTGCTGGGACAGGGTCACACCTCAGCTGTTCCTTCTGCCCATTCGTGATTTCTTATCCTCTCTTCCATAGATGTTGATCCTACAAACATTTCTCAATAAATAATCTACATATTTGGGCTTGCCTGATGGCTCAGTGGTGAAGCCCCCACCTGCCAATGCAATAGGTTCAATCCCCAGGTTAGGAAAATCCCCTGCAGAAGGGAATGGCAACCCACTCCAGTACTCTTGCCTGGAAAATCCTATGGACAGAGGAGTCCATGGGGTCACAAAAGAGTCAGTCATGACTTAGCGACTAAACAACAGCAACAGTCGACACATGAAACTTGGTATTGGAGGCTGTTCCCTGCTCAATAACGATAAAAGAGAGTCCTGTCCGGGAGAGAGGATAACTCCAAGATTATATTTTTATTGTCCTCATGGAATTAAGGCAGTAAAATTTTTATATCTGATTTAGCACTTTTATCCCAGCATTCTTTCTTTAATGGATTCTATACAATATAATCAGTTTCTGATATCTTCTAAAAAACCTTGTTTTTTTTTAATTTCCTCAATGATAAGTTAAATAACATTTTGGCACACATTTACTATTTATTTGTATGAGAATTAGTTTTTTAAAAAATATTTTAAAGCTTACACTGTCCTCCATAAATTCTGTAGCCCTAGTCCAATGCTTTTAAGTTCTAGAAGACTCAGTTTGCTTCATCTGCCTCACAAAGTTTATTACAAAGAGTTTACTGTACTAAAGTTTATTGTAGAGTTATTGTAAAACACATACAACACAGTAAAAACTCAGTATGTTGTAGCTGTCACTCATATTTTCCACCGTAATAACTCAGTATGTTTCGCTTATTTTACTTGAATAGTAAAAATACAAACACTATCACATGAAAAGTTGTGAGAAATATTTGATGCTAAATACAGATCCTCATGCTTACAAAACCTAGGAACTAATAGGATCATTCTAGAATGATGTTGTATATGATATAAAGCTCCTCCCCAAACCTGTCTGAACATTCAAGCGGAGGAGAGCTCATTATCACTTAAGATGTAATATTGGGATGTTACAACAGATCAGAAATTCTTACATTAGAAAGCCAAAAACTAACTCAATTTAATGTTCAAATGCTAATCCTAGCTTTCCTCCAATGCATTACAGAAGAAGAAAGACAAGGTAATATTAATTGATAACATGCCTTGCACTTCTCTATGTGCATCACATATTTTCACACTCATATCAATCTTCTGAATTAGTTACTACCATTATTCCAAATTCACAGGTGATAAACTGAATTTAGAGTGGTTAGACAACTTTCCCAAGATCACACTAGTTTAAAGCCAGGACTTGGATCCAGGTGCACTGGATCTCAAAGGCTTTGCTCTACTCACCAGTCTCTGCTTCTCTTTTTTATTACATTGGTTTTCCTTCAAGCAAACCCCTCCTACCACCTCTTTTCCATTCACTTCAAATCCCCAATACCCTACACAGCAAATAACACCTCTCAGTCCCTTGGGTATCCCAAGGCTCTGAAGGTCACAAGCTCACAAACTTGGTTAAACACCTCTTCCACATTGCAGCCCTTCAACATTTAAAGATAATTATTTTATCTCCTTTGAGAGTTTTCATTTCTCTGTGCAGACATCCTTCAGTTAGTTCAGTTGACTCTCTATGACAAGATTGCCAAAACATACATAGGACTGTTGCCTTCAACTTGGCATGCTGGTAGACACAGACTGTCCCTTTTAAAATTCAGTACCCAAGGCTGAGCATAACATGGTAGAAATGGTCTGACAAGTATAAGGTAGTGTCCATTTGATGGACTCTTATTCTGACTTTGAGCCTCTAGCAGGTAGCTCAAATTCTATCAACTTTTTGGTAGGGAGGTCACAATAAATACTGGCCTTCCAGGGAAATGAAATAGCTAAGATGTTTTCATTTGAGCATCTGTTTTAATGAAGATTCTTTATTACCTGTGCAGTTGATTTCTTGAAACTAAGTGCTAGATACTGTGTCATTTCCAATTAATTTTGCATAGTCTGTTTTGATCCATCACTATACCCTGTCAAGTTATCACTCAGCCTTGATTCTGTTTTCAAATATGTCACTTAAACTTGAGCAATTCTTGGTAGCTAAGAATTTTCATTAAAATATAGGACAGCTAGGACTGTTACAGTCTTGCTAACTCCCAACTGTTAGAATTCTAGTACATACTTTGGAAATACATATTTTAGAAAGTATTTAATCTACCCACAGTTATCATCATCCAGGCTACATTCTTCTATCTTGCATAGTGCAAGCATAATCGTTGACAAATAATATGGGTTTATTAACCGTATCATAAATAAATTAATGAATTGCCCAAAGTACATCAAGAGATATTTTGGTAACTGTCTTTCTGAAGTTAATATATACCATTTCCAAAGCACTTTGCTGCCCTATCCCATTCAAAACCCTTGTCAGTAAAGGAAATGTGAGATCTGACATGATTCAGTTATATAAAACTATGCTGATCTCCAGAGAGCGTTCATTCCTTTCTGAGAGCTCACAAACTGCCATTTAATAATCCATTGCATAATCTTTCCCATGATCATGGTGAAGCTTTTATTCTAAAATTTGTGGACTTCTTCCCTGTTTCAAAAAATTGTGTTGTTAGTCACTGTTTTCCATAATTTTGAAAATAATTTTGTGATCTTCCATTAACTTCTTCCAGCATTTCATGAAAAAAATTGATTTGGGGCTGATTTTGAAGTTGTCTTAAACAGATATTTGCTTGATTTCTCTCTCCTTATACATCTTGGGTATCAATCCATTCCTATGGGTTCTATTTTTCTTATGATGTATGGCTTTTAAATTATTTTAATTAGTAAGGAAAATGAAAGCAGAACAAATGAATTCTGTTTTCTTCAAGAAGTTCTGCTTTCTCTCGGGAATTTTTTAACATTTGTTTTCTGGTATGTTGTCGGGTGTAAGGTATGTGGTGCAGTCAGGGGACTGTAGGGTGAAGAATGGGTGGAGTAGATAATTTACGAAGTTGACATTTTGGATGGGACAGAAGATGAAGGGTGGTTTAATCAAGAGGCTGGCAGTTTCACTTTTTGCCACATGGGAGAGAGTAGAGAATGGACCATCTGGTGAATGTGAGCTTATCACGGTATCATCTTGTCTGCATGGGCTATTCCAGTTGGCCTTGGCTCATCATGAAAGCTCATCATGAAGAAGCCAGAGGAATCCAGCATATAAACATTCTGTATGCTCTCAGGATGTTATAATAACATCCAAGAACCAAGCCTATGGAGAATATCTAATCTAACTCTGATGTTATAGCATTTCCTGAGGGCACCAAAGCAGCCAGAGTCTTAAGAGAAAGAGATGAATAAATGGACTTGTCATCACGCTAAACTCACAACTTGATTTGTTAAGACTTTCTGATTGGTAGGACCAAGTCTGCGCCTCTCTCACTCTAGAGACTATTCATCAAACTGACGTCCACAGATGGATGACAGCCAAACTGTATTTTTCCATGATTTCAAAATTTCCTCCCCTCACTTCCATTATCACAAATATTAACAAGCAGAAAACAGACGGATTAGTTTTTGTTCTCCCCTTTCTTATGCTAGTTAAGCCGCAAAAGATAAACTAACGTTTCTAGTGTATCAACAGTCTACCAAATACCATGAGTATGTCTATATGTAAGTTATATGACTGTTAATCATTGTAAGAATATGGTTTTTATGTACATTTTCCTTTCAAAGATGAAGAAACCGAAATACTAGGGATCTAGAGAGATAAATTGGTTAAGCCTACAAAGTTAAAAGATGTAAGACCTGGAATTTAAACCAGGTCTATTGGATTCTAACATGTTCTTTTACCTACCAAGATGCAGTTCTGAAGAGAAGCAATAGCCAAAAAAAACAAATGTGACAAGTTGGCAAGAAATAAGATGTGCGACAAAGAATTTTTTTAACCAAAATCACAAAGAAACAAAAAGAAAACAGTTCTGGCTAACCTACCAAGGAATGATGTTCAGGCTTTGGGAAATTCAGAACTGGTACATGTGGAATATTGTGATATGATTTTGTATGATTTTAAAGTAATGTTTATTTGTGGTGTATAGTGCTTTTAGAGAAATATACTTTATTGTGGAATTTAATAAATACTTAAATAGAAAGCAGTTTAAGTGTGTCTGTGGATGATTAAAAAGACATAAATTACACAAAAACATAGTTTAAAAAATCGGCCACCTCTGTAATTTCTTGGTGAAAAGTTTGTACGGCCATACTTAACTCTCTACTCTGTTTCTCTTTCTCCTTAAGTTCTCTGAGTATAAGATTTAAAATTTCTTTCTTGGATGTCAGACACCTGGAGTGGTATATGTCACATTGATCCCCCATTAAGGATTACTGTTCTTGACCTCTGTAGGGCCCACAGCGTTGGGCACACTATCCTGATATGATGATTTCTTTGTATGTGAGTTTCTGATTGTGACATGGTACAGGTTACCGAAGTGATTACAGGTCAGCTGCAATGTCACCCTTTTTTCATGGAGTATGGTAACAGAATTGGGCTCTGCAAATATTTCTCCTTTGCCACTCAACAAGATATTAAGCCTCATCTATAGAGAGTGCGGGGCTTCCCAGGTGGCTCAATGTTAAAGAACCCACCTGCCACTGCAGGAGACACAAGAGATGCCGGTTCAATCCCTGGGTTGGGAAGATCCCCTGGAGGGGGGAATGGCAACCCACTTCAGGATTCTTGCCTGGAGAATCCCATGGGCAGAAGAGGCTGGCAGGCAACATTCCATGGGGGTCACAAATGGTCAGACACAACTGAGCACACACACATGCATAGAGTGTTCTAGAGAGTGTTCTCTAGAGTGTTCTAGAGAGAGATTTGGGGAAAAATAAGCTTTCTCTTCTTGGTTCTCAGGTGGATCTCTTTCCAGTCACCAGCAGAGAGTAATTTTCTCCCATTGCTTTCCCTCTGTGCTGAGATCCAGAAGCATGCACCTTTCTCCAATATCTGGGTGCAGCACACTCTGCCTAGCATTCAACTCAAGCAGCAGTGGCATAATCATGGGCCCCAGACAATGCAAGCTGGCACCCCAGCCTGGGTCACTGTTCCAAGTTTTGGTATATGTATGCCTAGGATTTTACAAGTATGATCATTCAGCAACCCAGAGGGGCTGACCTGTATTTTGTTCAGATGACCTGACAGTGCCCTGGAAGTTCAGAGCAGAGGACTAGACTCCCGCAGAGGGCAGCCTCCCTAGCTCCCAGTTGCAGCAGCATCTAATGGTCAGCAGGTGTCCCCAGCACATCACAAGTTCTGAGGCTTGATAGTTTCTCCGGACAACCTTCTCTGACAACATGGAGGGAAGATCCCTGGCCAGTCCTACATCTCCACAGTGACTTTTCTGCCATCTAGTCATCACCTAGTCCCCGCAGGGAGGCCTGGATCTCAGCCAGGTGGGGTGAGGGTCCTTCCTCGGACACTGTATCTCAGCCTAGGATGTGGTGGGTGCTCCCTGTATCTGCTAACCCTGTATCTTTTACAGTCCTCTTTTCCTCTCAAAGTTACTTCGCTGTCACTTCATTCCACTATTAATAATTCTTTATAGTAAACTTCCCTTGTTCAAAAGATTTTGTACTTTCTTCCTTGTGATTTGATCCTGACTAAAACAGACTTCTTAGTCAAGAAACTACTCTTGATTTGGGCCTGACTTTGCCACCTCAGAGAGGGAGAGAGGGAAAGAGGGGAGAGAGAGAGGAAAAAAACGAGAGAGAGAGAGATGTAAGTCACTTTTAAAAACCAATCTAATCTAATTATGTACTTATTACATACAAAGGATGATGCTAAGTACCTGATGGACATTAGTCTCTTGACTGTCACAGTACCCTACAAGATGTGTCTTATTAATGCTATGTCACAAGTGCAGAAACTTGCTCAGATTCCCACAGCCAACGGTGGCAGGGGTGAAACTTGAACCCTAGTGTTTCCAACTGTAGAGCTCTGATTTTGAAAAAATGCTATACGGACCTCCAAACTACATGATATTTTAGACAAACACATAAATGGTTTGTTCTAAATATAAAATGTTCCTTGTCATAATATCCTAGGTTTTAAAATATCCCAAAATTTAATAAATAAGGTATTATGTTTATGTGCTTTGGCTAATATAACAAAATATCATAGATGGGGTAGTTTAAACAACAAACATTTATTTCTAACAGTTCTGGAGACTGGAAAGTACAAGATCAATGTGCTAGTTAATTTAATTCCACCTTCCTGGTTTGTAAACAGTAGCCTTCTCTCAGTATCCTTGCATGGTGGAGAAAAAGAGTATACTCTGGTCTCTCCTTTTCTGCTTATAAGGGTACTATTCCACTGGGGGGCCACACCCCCACAGCCTCATCTAACCCCAATTACCTCCCAAAATCCTGGTCTCCAAATTCCATCACACTAGGGGTTAGGGCTTCAACATATGAACACTGAGGGAACACAAACATTCAGTTCATAACAGTTATGGAAGAACTGATCATTGGTATCCCCTTTACACACTATTCCTCATTTTTATGTGATGTGGTTTTAACATGTTAGGGCTAACGAAGAGAACCCAAGGTCATCTAAGGCCATTCAGTTCAGTCGCTCAGTTGTGTCAGACTCTTTGCAACCCGCATGGACTGCAGCACGCCAGGCTTCCCTGTCCATCTAAGGCCATTACCTAGTCTTCAATTTCAATAGTCACATGATTCAATAAAGAATTTAGAGTGAAGGATTGTTTCTCTAATAAAAACTGTAGCCAGTATTTCTAAGATAAGTTGTTTAATTACTCAGAAGCTATAAATCCTTGTAGTATTATTGCTATTTATATCATGCCCATGAAAAAAAAAATTAAATATCCAACTTGAGAGTCTCTTGGACTGCAAGGAGATCCAACCAGTCCATTCTAAAGGAGATCAGCCCTGGGGTTTCTTTGGAGGGAATGATGCTGAAGCTGAAACTCCAGTATTTTGGCCACCTCATGCGAAGAGTTGACTCATTGGAAAAGACCCTGATGCTGGGAGGGATTGGGAGCAAGAGGAGAAGGGGATGACAGAGGATGAGATGGCTGGATGGCATCACTGACTCTATGGATGTGAGTCTGAGTGAACTCCGGGAGTTGGTGATGGACAGGGAGGCCTGGCGTGCTGCGATTCATGGGGTCACAAAGAGTCGGACACGACTGAGCGACTGATCTGATCTGATCTGAACATTCATTTGACATGGAATAGTCAAACTCAATTTGTTGTATCTGTAAACTTTCTCCATTGATTATTATCTTTTAATATTCAAGCTGGTATTCTAATTATAGAAAGTGACATTTTTATCTAGGATTATCATTCAAAAAGAATGGTGAATTAATTGTCAAGGCAAAGCTAGAAAGAAAAAAATTAAATGAATGAAAAAAGATTTATACTCTTCAGAGTAATTCTCTAAAATTTGTTTCTGTAAAAATAAAATTAATTAAGGATAAATGGTACTAGCCAATTCTATATCATATGTGTGTGCCTGCATGTATACAACTCTGCCAGTTTCCTTCTCAGTTCTACTTCCCTGTGTGTGAGGTTTTGTGAGGTTGGGAAGATTTCTTAAACCTCTTTAAACTTCAGTTTTCTTACCAATAAGCTAAGTATAATAAAACTACTTTGCCGATTGTTGTGAGTATATGTGATAATAGATATGCACATGTGAAAAGCCTCAACAAATTTATCTTCTCTGTTCCCTTTCTCAGGAGACTAGTGGAGAATGTGCTCCACTTGATCAAAAAAAGGAAGACATAAGTCTCAAAAAACCAGAATCCAACAAAAGATAGAAGTAAAACAATTCACAGTACTGTTTTCTGGTGATGGTGAGGAGAGACCCAGGTAACTACTGGCTTAGGGCAAGAAGATGGGGAGCTGGAGGAAAAATAGCATGAACAAAACCAAATCTGGTAATTACCTGGTGTGTTTGAAGATATCAAGGGTGCTGAATAAGTGACTGATAAATAGAAATAATGGCTCTTCACTCCAAGGATGCTCAGCATTGTACAATAAAAGAGGTGCACTACATACTACATGGCTCAGCTGTAAATAATATTTACAGTCAGTACACTGTCTAAATACAGTATTGAGCTAACTGAAATATATTGAGATGATGGGAGAAGGGCTATAAGAGAGCTAAATCTTCATTTCCCAATTACAGGAAACCATAGGATAATGTATAAAACTGAAAAAAAAATCAAGAAATGAAAGTATAAGCATGTTTCTTGATAATGATGATAAATAGCAGAAGAAACAGGTGGAAGTCAAATCATTCTACAGTGTACAAAAAGACAATTGCAGTTCTGGGCCACCTATCCCTTCCCACAGTTTCCCTTCCCAGAGGAGATCACTTCCACCCCTGTAACTGTTGCATCTGGTATTTACCATCATGTCTCTAAATGTTAAGATTAAGTTTGTAAAGAGACAGATTATAGGTCTATATATATGCCTATCACAAGATCCAGTCCATGGTAAGTATCTCCTCCTACTTCTGCGTGGTTGTTGCTGCTAGATAAAGAAAACCATTGGTGTCATGTTACAACATTGGGATGCATTATGAGACACATCTTTAAGACCATCACAGTTTCCAAAGTGCTACCCAAGGAACCCTTTGCACCAGGAATCAGCCAGGTAGACTCATTTTGTCCTATGCAGGTACAGAGAGGAAATTAAAAGGAAAGTAAAAAGGAGAAAGGAAAGAGAGGGTTGAAGAATCTGGACATTCTTTTAACTTAAAAAAAAAAAAAAAAGACCAATAATCCAGAACTGTCCTTTAAAAAAAAGAAATACTTAGGAAATAACTGTAGTATTTTAAAAATGTCAGAATATATTAGCTAACCCTTACATAGTACTTACTAGTGGCCAGCACTATTCAAGAAAGCAGACACATTAATTCAGTAAACACAGACAACACTTGTGGTAGATAAAATATTTTAATCCTCATTTTACAGATAAGGGAACTGAGATACAAAGAGATCAAGTAACTTGCCTGAGTTTACACAATGAGTAAATGAAAAGCCAGGTCTGGAACCCACACAGTCTGGTTCTGAGATCCCTCCTCTTCACCACCACTCCGTGAAATGAGGTCCCTAGAGACCCATGCTTGGGGCTGTGTCTTCAAGACCAATGAGCAGAGAAAGCTAGGCAGGGGAAGACAGATGTGAAACTTTGGGTGTCGGGGTATGCCTGTCAGGGTTGGAGGTACTCTCTGGCAGAGGGAAGAGGTGAGTGAGAATGAGCTGGCTGGTATCAAACAGCATCTGAGTTAACTGCTGTGCCAATGTCTACTCTGGACCCAAAGTTCTATATGAACTCTGTATACCATATCTCACCTTTCCCAGAAGCGTAAATGCCACTTTCCAGAATGGAATCCTCTGTGGCATGAAGAGGAAAGGAAATGACATCAGAGTCAGGGCTAGAAAGTAAGTTATTTTCTCCTCAGGAGAAGGAAAACTAAATCATAGGACTGCAAATGCAGAGTGTATTCTAGGGAAACCAGGACTGGCTGAATGTGCCCTGCTCACAGAAAATTTAGATGGCTAGAAAGACCAAACCCAGAACCTTAGACCAGAAATGCTCTAGAAAAAAAGGGGCATTTCTCAACTATAATGAACCTTCATGGTGTTTTAAAAAGAAAAAAGAATTTCTAAGAAGTGAAGACACCTATTTCTAAGTATTTTAGGGACCAGATCAGGGCAGACACTCCAGAACTCTGTTCAGATTTCATACATTATCAGTAAAGCTGTTCCCAAGCTTGAACACATCCCTAACTTTTACCTGAGAAGGCTAGAACGTGTTTGCAGATTCCCTGGAGAGTGACTTAACAGGTGCCTCTGGAATACAAGCAGGACTGTTTTGTGAAGTGTCTCATCGTAGAGCAGCTTAAACTCCTGCTGTTTCCCAGCGGTGCTGGGCCCTTGGCTGCCAGTGAGATAAGAGGTAGAGCTCTCCAGAGATCCACAAAGTTGCCGTGTGGAGAGTGATAACGATTAACCTTCGGCTTAGTATCTGAATTCATCTAATTTTTGCAAAATAAAACATAAATCTCACAAGAATTGGCTCTTGCTCATTGTGAGTGTAAGTCATCAAGACATGTAGATTCTGTTAAAGGCATATGTGGACCCCATTTCTGGGACTCTCTGGGTCAGCCACAGTCACTTCCTATGGTGAAGCTACATTTGCCAGGTTGACTATGGAAATTCAAATGTGCACCATAAGAGGCAGGCAGGTCCTGTTCTGTTAAGCATATCCCTCCAACCAAACATTTGTCCAAAAGAAGAAAGCTCCTTCAGTTAAAAAAAAAAAAAATTAGTTGTAATTGAAGGATAATTGCTTTACAATATTATGCTGGCTTCTGCTGTACATTGATATGAATCAGCCATAGGTATACACAGGTCCCCTTCATCCTGAACCTCCCTACCATCCCCATCCCATCTCACCCTTCCAAGCCATCACAGAGCCCCGGTTTGAGTTTCCGGAGTCAGACAGCAAATTCCCACCAGCTATACGTATGGTAATGTACATGCTTCCCTGCTACTCTCTCCATTCATCCCACCCTCTCCTTCCCCTCATCTTCACCTTTTAAAATGGCCTTTTGTTATTGACAACTTTAGGGACTACTGCTTGACACAAACTCTTTATAGCAGAGGGAAACTAGAAAATCTAAAGAGGACTCTGTTTTCCAAAATTCACTTCAATCAGTAATAACAAAGAGGCTAGAGTTTAAAGCATCTCACTGGGCCTCCATAAAGACAGAGATATATAGAACTGACTCTTAGAACATAGATGTGATCAAAGGAACAACAGACTATTATGGCATCTTAATATGAATGTTTTAAGCCATGAGACATGTTTTTTACTTCATCACTAAGTTATGAAACACAGTTTTTGTCTGCTTTGAGTAATTAGAAGGGTGTTTTTCCTGTAAGTCTCCATGTGTCGATAGTAAAAACATCTGTCCCACATCTGCCAAGAGTAAGAATGCACACACTGAGGAAAATTGCTTTTGTTCATGAACAACAAACCTTCAATGACATTCAACAGAAAAAAAAAATCTAAGCTTTTATTTTGTGGAAATTACGTTTCTGATTTCTGGCATTGTAAAGGCAGTATTTAAAAATGTAAATTGATTCACAGTGGTCCTGTTAACTGAGGCCAGCCGTGCAAATGAGGACTACACAGCATTTGGTCTCATGTTACTCTTGTTTCCCTTCCCTGGTTTCCTCCATAGCCACCTTTCTCAGCAAGAAACACACTCTACCAACTGATCATGTTGTTAAAAAGTCAAAGTGAAGTCACTCAGTCATGTCCAACTGCTTGCGACCCCATGAACTGTAGCCTACCAGACTCCTCTGTCCATAGGATTTTCCAGACAAAAGTACTGGAGTGGGTTGCCATTTCCTTTTCCAGGGGATCTTCCCAACCCAGGGATCAAACCCAGGTCTCCCACATTGCAGGCAGAAGCTTTACCATCTGAGCCACCAGGGAAGCACTTTTTTCATGTTGTTAAGGTGCAAGTTTCATAATTTATAGATCCCTGGGAGAAAATGCTTCCAATGTTTCATAGATGAGAGATCCATCTTCTAATCTATTAAAATGAAAACCATCTAAAACCTAGAAAATTTGTTTTTCAATATCTACCTGCATTGATCAACATTTCAACAGAGAAGCAGGACCATTGGTATAGAAATACATGTATTTGGCTTGATCCTGTGCAACTGTGGGAGCTGGCTGCACAGTCAGTACATTGCTGTTGTTTATATGTCTGGACCTGGAGCATGAAATCCAAAGGCTGACGGTCAGGAGGGGAAGATGGAAGTGATGTGGGAGAAGGAAGAATGAATTGAAACCTGGGAGGCTGAGGCTGAAGCCACGAGGAAGGATAAGAATCTGCATGAGACTCAGCCCCAACCAACCTCTCAGTTGAGTAATGGGGGTGTCCTACAGGAGGAGCCCATGCATGCCATCACAGAATAAACATGTGCCTTACCCAGGAGGTGGAGAAGCTGAAGGAGAAGGTGCGGCTGGGCTGGCCTGGTGCGGCTGGGCTGGCCTTGTGCGGCTCAGTTTCTACCGCAGGGCTGTCGTGGGAGCCGGTTGTTGAGTTTTCGGGTGCGTGAGCAGAGGCAGCACATGGTGCCCAGACCGACTTTTCAAGTATAAAAACAATATGGCTACTGATAACTTCCACCTTCAAATTTCATGAAAAAATGCTTCTTAGAGATTTAGTATGTAGGAACTATATAAGAGAGGGAGTTCCAGGAAACATAGTTCCAGCTTGCTGCTGCTGCTGCTAAGTCGCTTCATTCGTGTCCGACTCTGTGCGACCCCATAGATGGCAGCCCACCAGGCTCCCCGATCCCTGGGATTCTCCAGGCTAGAACACTGGAGTGGGTTGCCATTTCCTTCTCCAGTGCGTGAAAGTGAAAAGTAAAAGTGAAGTCATTCAGTCGTGTCTGACTCTTCACGACCCCATGGACTGAAGCCTACCAAGCTCCTCCGTCCATGGGATTTTCTAGGCAAGAGTACTGGAGTGGGGTGCCATTGCCTTCTCCAAGTTCCAGCTTAGCAAAGGTGAAAAAACACAAATCGGCTTACCCTAAAGAAATACAGTCTCATATGCTCAAGGAATCAGGTACAGAACATGCATGTTACAGTGTCTTTATTAAAAATTGGAAATAATTCAAACGTCCTTTAATTCCTGACCTATATCAGTTGAAAGTGAAAGTCACTCAGTCATGTCCAACTTCTTGCACCCCCATGGAGGTGCCATGCCAGGCTCCTCTGTCCATGGGATTCTCTGGGCAAGAATATTGGAGTGCGTAGCCTTCCCTTCTCCAGGAGATCTTCCCAACTCAGGGATTGAACCCAGGTTTCCTGCATTGCAGGTGGATTCTTTACCAACTAAGCCACCAGGGAAGCTCATATCCATATAAGGCATACTGCAATTCCAACAGATGAGGCTGAGCCACATCCTAATGTGGAAAGAGTTCTATGCCAAATTATTGGATGTGAAAAGAAAGTGTATACAGTATGGTAGCATGTTTTCAGCTCAGTTCAGTTTAGTCATTCAGTCATGTCTGACTCTTTGCGACCCCACGGACTGCAGCACACCAGGCCTCCCTACCCATCACCAACTCCCAGAGCTTGCTTAAACTCCCGTCCATCGAGTCAGTAATGCCATCCAACCATTTCATCCTCTGTCATCCCCTTCTCCTCCTGCCTTCAATCTTTCCCAGCATCAGGGTCTTTTCAAATGTACTTTGCATCAGGTGAACAAAGTATTGGAGCTTCAACTTTAGCATCAATCCTTCCAATGAATACGCAGGACTGATTTCCTTTAGGATTTACTAGTTTGATCTCTTTGCAGTCCAAGGGACTCTCAAGAGTCTTCTCCAACACCACAGTTCAAAAGCATCAATTCTTCAGTGCTCAGTTTTCTTTATGGTCCAACTCTCTAACAATCCTGCAAGCTCTACCTTTAAAACGTAAAAAATGTGGAAAGAGTTCTATGCCAAATTGTTGGATGTGAAAAGAAAATGTTATAAAGTATGGCAGCATGTTTTAAAAAATATATAATGCAAAATACTGCTAAATAGCTCCGTGGGTATCTTTGTTCATATATGTCAGATCCTGGAGGAGGAAATGGCAGCCCACTCCAGTATTCTTGCCTGAAAAATCCCATGGACAGAGGAGCCTGGTGGGCTACAGTCCACAGAGTCACAAAGAGTCAGACACAACTGAGTGACTGAGCGTGCATATATGAGACACTCTTGTTATCACAAGAGATGTAGCAATTTTAAAAAGCCGTCTGCCTCAGAGAGCTTATAATGTAGTTGAGGAGATAGACAATAAAGGTATGTATATAAACAAAAAAAGTCATGGCTTAGGTGGTGAAAAATGCTACCTGGAAAAGAAAGCTGGGGAAAAGAAGAATGTACATCGCAGGAGATTGCAAGTTTAAATGAGGAGGCCTGGGAAGGCCTCACCAAGAAGATATTTAAGTAAAACTCTGAAGGAGATAAGACAGCCAGCAGTGTGGCTATCCTGGGGGAGGGAGGGATGTTCTTGACAGAGAGAGTAACAAGTACAAAATTCCTGGAACATGGTGTGTCTAGTGTGCTGAAGGATAAATGAACGAGGGGGAGCAAAGTAACCTGAAAATCAGATCAAGTGGAGCCTCATAGGTCATAACACAGACTGCAGACTTTACTCGGGCATTAGAAGTCTTTGGACAGTTTCAAGTAGGGAACCTAAAAATTAGAACAAAGCATCCTGGCTGCTGTGTTGAGGCAAGACTACAGAGGGACCAGAGGGAAAACAGGCACCAATTAAGTGGCCACTACAATAATCCAGAGGAGACATGTAGTGACTTGGACCCAGGTGGTGATGAAGTGATTGAGTTCTGAATATGTTTTAAAGGTAGAGCTTGCAGGATTCTCTGAACACTGGAAATGGGCTGTGAGAGAAAAAAGACTCAAAGGCTAGTCTAAGTAGAGCTTCTTAGCCTGAGCTGTTAAGGCAGGGGGAGTCTTGATAGGACATGAGTTTGGGGAGATGAGTATGAGACAGCTATTAAATGTCCTATGGGGATGTCAAGTGGCTTCTTGTCTTTTTGATGCCAAAATCATCTTGCAATCATATCAAAGCTAGGCCTGGTTGCTTGTTGCTGAAACTTATGAAGGACACGGCTGCAGAGTTAACTGGCTTATGTGTAACCCCCGGAATTTCAAAGAGTATTTCTAAGCCACCACACTTATACTCAGAATATGGCAATATGGCTGACCTTCATTTTCCAGTCATCTTATGCCCTCTGCCCTTAGCACACATGCCAAGGTTGCTAAGAGAATCCTCTTGCCAATGCGGGGTATGTGAGTTCAGTCCCTGGCCCCAGAGGGTTCCACATGCACCACAGCGACCAAGTCCATGTGCCACAACTACTGAGCCCATGTGTCAACTAACGAAGCCCACGCACCCGAGAGCCCGTTCTCCACAACGAGAGAAGCCATTGCAATGAGAAGCCCAAGCACTATAGCAAAGAATAGCTCCTGTTCACCACAACCAGAGAAAGCCCACAAAAAGCAGTGAAGACCCAGAGCATCCAAAGAAATAAAATAAATAAATAAATAAATTTTCTAAAATCTGGATGGATGCTATGAATAGCAAAAACACTTTAAAAATCAGATTCTTATGTCACTATTTTTAATTTTGTACTGTCAGCTATTTAATTCACAGACAGTTGTTTCTATTAATAAGAGAGAATCAGCTTGTCTTCCTTTTCTTTTCTTGGTTCCCACGTATGAGGGGCTGCGAGACTAAATAAATCATTATATATTCTACATGCAATTCTCCTGTGACAGCCTTTCAAAAAAAGAATGAGGAAGCTTGAATATTAAACGCCACCAATCCATGACTAGGATAAAGTCAGTTTCAAGGATAAAGACATTTTCAACTTGAGTAGTTATACAAAAACAATTTCAACAATAAGGCTTTGTTATTCTAATTTATGAAGAAAGTATTGCTTTCCAATAACTTCACTTAAAAACAGTATATATATACACACACACACACACACACATATATACATATTCTGTCACACATACACACACACATCACTGAATTGAATGTCAATGGCTTTTTAATTAAGGTAAAATACAAGCTTTTACAGAGAATACAAGGAAAGCTAGCCTGCTGGTAATGTTCTGAAGCCTTCCCTGTGGCTTCTACTTTTGCATTAGTATTGATTTGTCACATTTAAACTGTCATCACCATCAATGGCACAAGTCTTTGTGTGAATATTATTAACTCACACTAAACCCTGTATTTCAAATTATAAGCCAATCTAACTGAACAGCTCTTTTTGTGGGGACTATTAAGATTATGCATAGATTTAGAAATGATAGATTATTTTTTGTCCATCAATTTCTGTGCATTTATTAATGAAGCCCCTATAATATGAATGGAGCTTCCCAGGTGGCGCTGGTAGTAAAGAAACTGCCTGCCAATGCAGGAGACTTAAGAGACATGGGTTCAATCCCTGGGTCAAGAAGATCCCCTGGAGGAGAGCATGGCAACCCACTCCAGTATTCTTGCCTGAAGAATTCTATGGACAGAGGAGCCTGGAGGGCTGCAGTCCATAGTGTCGCAAAGAGTCAGACATGACTGAAATAACTTAGTACATAATGTGAATAGTTTGAAAAGCACACAGAACTATCGCTATTGTTGAGAACACATGAATATTTACTTAGTGTTGTTAGGTGTGATAATGCATTTTAATTATGCAGCAATATACCCATACTTTTAGGGTACACTATGGTGTGTGTGACGTGTGGTGCTTGAAATACTTCACAGAAAGCCATCAATAAAGCATGTATGCAAAAATCTTGATAGTCTGTGATGTGTAAATAAAAGTTCATGAACTATACTCTCTCCTGTGCATGTTTGAAATTTTTTATAATAAAACACAAAGCAGTCCACTTGCTTCTATCAGTCAACTCTCTTTTTTATAAATAATAAAATGAAATTCCAAACACAGAAATATAATTTCTTAATACTGTTTCCTTTACTGATGAAAATATGCTCTGATGTAGGCAGCAAATCTAGGTTGACTGTGTCCACAGAGAGGGTAGGAGAACTAACATCTGGGGAAAGGTACTTTTTTCCAGTTATTTTAGTCGTGATAGCATTTGATCCACAGGACTCTGTGCAGTTTCTCTAATTACTGATGGAAGAACTGAGACTTAGAAAGAGGTTAAGTAACTTGACAAATTCACAACAATAATAAGTGCTGAAGTTGGGGATGAGAATCTAGAGTGCCTCTAAATATTGCCGTGTTTTAACCAGACTTCTGGGTCTTTTGTGTGAATTTCTGAAAAAATTTATATCACCACCATCAATATTAATAAGAAATTAAAACACAGTTCTGATCATACATCCTTGCTGCTAAAATACTTTTAAATGCTTCCTTATTAGCAAAGAGAGAACAAAAAGCCTTAGAAGGCTCACCACGTAGGCTCTTAAATGGCTCCAGCCCTGCCCATCCAACTTCAATCCCCAGGAGCTCTTCAATTCACACTGTGATGATTAATTTTATGTGTCAGATGGTCTGGGTCATGGGGTGCCCAGATATTTGGTTAAACATTATTCTGGGTGTGTCTGTGAGGGTATTCTTAGATGGGATTAACATTTGAATAAGTAGAATAAAGCAGAGTGCTCTTCTTGGTGGTCTGCAGCCAATCCTTGAAGGCTTGCGTAGAAAGGAAAGACAGAATAAGAGAGAGTGTGCTCTCTCTTCCTAAATGTTTTTGAGTTAGGACATTGGTCTTCTTCTGCCATTGGATTTGGACTTGAACTGGAATTAAATCATTGGCTCTCTTTGTTCTTAGGTTTGGACTCAGACTACAGCCATACCATTGGTTCTCCTTGGTCTTCAGCTTGCTGATGGCAGATCCTGGGACTTCTCAGCCTTGAAATCTGTGTGAGTCAACTCCTTATAGCAAATCTCTTCATATATTACTGGTTCCCACAGTAAGACAGATCTTGGTACTGAGAAGTGGGGTGCTGCTATAAGAAATGCCTACAAATGGGGTGGTAGATTTGGAACTGGTAATGAGTAGAGTCTGGAAGAGTTTTGAGATGCATACTAGAAGAACCCAACATTGCTATGAAGGGAGTTTTAAAGTTTAATTTTTGAGGACTCATAACAAGAAGAGAAGAGACCTGGAGGGAAATTTTCCATCTTCTTAGAGAATATACAAATAATTATTAACAGAATGGTATAAAAATATGGACATTAGGGGCCATTTCTGGTGATGTTGTGATAGGAAAGAAACTTTAAAGGGACATTGCCAAAATTATAAGTGTAAATTATACATAATGGCCCATCTCTGGGAACCCTGACTCCCAGGTGATAAACCTTAAGCTAACATATCTTTGTTTAGCTCACAGAAAAAAAATGTCCTGACCTGGCCTGGAGGCAGGAAGGAAGAAATTAGCACATCGCCTTCTGAGTCTGGTCAGAACCAGGGCTTTACTCTCTCCCTTTTTAGTATTAAAAAAGAAAGGTCTTCCCTGGTGTCTCAGAAGGTAGAGAATCTGCCTACAATGCAGGAGACCCAGGTTTGATCCCTGGGTCAGGAAGATCCCCTGATGTAGGGAATGGCTACCCACTCCAATATTCTTGCCTGGAGAATTCCATGGACAGAGGAGCCTGGCAGGCTACAGTCGGTGGGGTCACAAAGAGTCAGACATGACTGAGCAACTAACACTGTCAATTATTAGTATAAAAGAAGCCTGAATTCCAACTTGGAGAAGACAGTTCTTTGGGACACCAGTTCACCATTTTCTTGGTCTGCTGGCTTTCTAAGTAAAGTCACTAGTCCTTGCTCCAGTAACCTGTCTCTCAATTTACTGTCCTGTGGTGCAGTGAGCAGTACAAACTTGGACTCAGTAACAAGGTCTCAAATGGAAACACATTATTGAAAATTGGAGGGAGGGCAATTCTAAGAATTTGGCTGAACTGTGTTCATATTACAGTTTTGTGCAGAAGGCAGAACTTTCAAATGATGAAATTGGATATTTAGCTAAGGAGATTTCTAAGCAAAGTATTAAGGTTGATTCCTCCTGAGTGATTGTAAAAATCAGGAAAAGAGAAGAAGTAAGTAATGAACTGTTCATCAAAAATGAACCAAAACTTTAAGATTTAGATACTATTCATCCTGGCCAAATTGCAAAAAAAAATAAAATAAAATAAGAAACCATTTCAGAAGAGAACACCAAGGGCTCTCTCACAATAAAGAAATTTCTCACACAATAAAGAAATTATTATAAAACTCATTGGAAAAGACCCTGATGCTGGGAAAGATTGAAGACAGGAGGAGAAGGGGACTACAGAGGATGAGATGGTTGGATGGCATCATTGATTCTATGGACATGAGTTTGAGCAAGCTCTGGGAGTTGGTGATGGACAGGGAAGCCTGGCGTGCTGCAGTCCATGGGGTTGAAAAGAGTTGGACAAGATTGAGGGACTGAACTGAAAGAGATTATGGAATTATCTGAGCATTGACATTGCCAGGTTTGATTAAAGAGGATAAAGATAGGAAATTCTAATCAGTGCTATGAGGATGGGATCTTCCAGAGCCAAGAGGACAGAGCTACCAGGAGCCTTTGGGATAACATCCTTGCCCAGCAAAGCTTTTAGCGGTGCAACCCTCGGGCAGCAGTCCCATGAGAGCTGGACTCCTGCTCCAGTGGATCTGGAAGGTGGGTCATTAAATCAAAGGGGCTTAACCCTGAGTCTTGGAATCTGATGCAATTTACCTTGCTGGGTACTAGATTGCTTGGGACCCATCCCTGTTTCTTCTTCCTGATTTCTCCCTTTTGGACTGAAAATGTTTACCCAGTGCTGTCTCACCGTCGTACTTTGGGAACACAAAATCTGTTAGGTTCCACAGTGTGATGTTGTGATTTATACTAGGATATATATATGTATATGAAGAAAGCTGAGTGCTGAAGAATTGATGCTTTTGAACTGTGGTGTTGGAGAAGACTCTTGAGAGTCCCTTGGACTGCAAGGGGATCCAACCAGTCCATTCTAAGGGAGATCAGTCCTGGGTGTTCATTGGAAGGACTGATGCTAAAGCTGAAACTCTAATACTTTGGCCACCTGATGCGAAGAGTTGACTCATTGGGAAAAAAACCCTGATGCTAGGAAGGATTGGGGACAGGAAGAGAAGGGGATGACAGAGGATGAGACGGCTGGATGGCATCACTGACTCGATGGACATGAGTTTGAGTAAACTCTGGGAGTTGGTGATGGACAGGGAGGCCTGTCGTGCTGCGATTCATGGGGTTGCAAAGAGTCAGACATGACTGAGTGACTGAACTGAACTGAAATTATCCCCATTTCTTGCACAGAGCTACTAAAATTCTAAGAATTGTCTGTGTAAAAGTGATAGAGTTATCTCTTGTTACCTTAGTGAGGTGACTTTTAGATCACACTCACACCTAAAGATTGTGGTTGGTTACCAGTGAAACCAATGCCAGGGTACAGGGTAGAACTTTGAGTCCCACCCCATGGTTTTCCAGGGAGAGAAGAGGAGCTGGAGGTTAAATCAATCATCAGTGATCAGTCATGCCCATGTAAGTTCAGTTCAGTCACTCAGTCATGTCCGACTCTTTGTGACCCCATGAACCACAGCATGCCAGGCCTCCCTGTCAATCACCAACTCCCAGAGCTTATCCAAACTCATGTCCATTGAGTTGGTGATGCCCTCCAACCATCTCATTCTCTGTTGTCCCCTTCTCCTCCTGCCCTCAATCTTTCCCAGGATCAGGGTCTTTTCAAAAGAGTCAGCTCTTTGTATCAGATGCCCAAAGTACTGGAGTTTCAGCTTCAACATCAGTCCTTCCAATGAAGATCCAGGACTGATCTCCTTTAGGATGGACTGATTGGATCTCCTTGTAGTCCAAGGGACTCTCGAGAGTCTTCTCCAACACCACAGTTCAAAAGCATCATTTCTTCCACATTCAGCTTTCTTTATGGTCCAACTCTTACATCCATACATGACTACTGGAAAAACCATAGCCTTGACTAGATGGACCTTTGTTGACCAAGTAACGTCTCTTTGTCATTACATGATGCCCATGTAATGAAGCCATCAAAACCCAAAAGGACAGAGTTCAGAGAGTTCCTGGGTTGGTGATCACATGGAGACTTGGGGAAAATGACACACCTGGAGGCTCTTTCCTTTTCTCACATACTTTGCCCTACACATCTCCCCCATCTGGATATTCCTAAATTGCATCCTTTTATAATAAACTGGGGCTTCCCAAGTGGTGTGAGTGGTAAAGAAACTGCCTGCTAATTCAGGAGACATAAGAGATGTGGTTTAATACCTGGGTTGGGAAATCCCCTGGAGGAGGGCACGGCAACCCACTCCAGTATTCTTGCCTGGAGAATCCCCATGGACAGAGGAACCTGGGGGCTACAGTCCATGGGGTCACACACAGTCAGGCACAACCGAAGCAACTTAGCATGCATGCACGCACCCTTGATATAATATACTAGCAATCTAGTAAGTAAAATGTTCTTTTTGAGTTTCATAAGCCCCACTAGCGAATTAATTAAACCAAAAGAGAGGGGATTGTGGAAACCTCTGATTTATAGTCAGTCAGTCATAAGTACCCACATTCAATTCCTGAGGTGGGAAGATTCCCTGGAGAAGGGAATGGCAACCCACTCCAGTATTCTTGCCTGAAGAATCCCATGGACAGAGGAGACTGGCGGGGGTTCATGGGGTTGCAAAGAGTTGGACATGACTAAGTGACTAACACTTTAGTTGCTTTCACTTTAGTCATAAGTACAGGTGACAACCTGAACTTGTAAACTTCATCTGAAGTCTAGGAAGGGGGTCATGAAACTTCTAATCTGTAGCCAGTGACGAGGATAAAATTACAGTTAACAATCTGGGCTTGTCACTAGCATCTGAAGGTGTAGTGGGGGGCAGCCTTGTGGCACTCTACCCTTAAACTACCCAACACACACACACACACACACACACACACATTGGAAATTGGATTTCAAAACACATTTTGCACAGGTTTACAGCTGGAGAGAATTTTGCCTCAGGATGAATTTTGCATTGAGTTTCACCCGTGCCTGCTTTTGATGTTATTTAAATGAGACTTTAGACCTTAGACTTTAGAGTTGATGATCTAGGACTCTGGGAGCTGTTAGAGTTGAATGAATGCACTTTGCATCCAAGGAAGGACATGAATTTTAGGGGGAGACAGAGTGTTGTAGACCAAAATGTGTCCCTCTAAGAGTCATGTATTGAAGCCCTAACCCTTGATATGATGATTGGAGATGGGGCTTTGGCGAGATAATTGGGTTTTGATGATGTCATGAGGGTGGTGCCCTCATGATGGAGGTAGTGTTCTAATAAGAAGTAAAGAGCTCTATCTCTCTTTCCACCTAGTGGGGACACAGCAAGAGGGCAGCCATCTGCAAGGCAGGAAAAGAAAACTCACCAGAGTCTGATTATGCTGGTATCCTAACCTTGGATTCCCATCCCCCAGAACTCTGACAAATAGATTTCTCCTGTTTGAGCCACCCAGTCTGTTGTGGCAGCCCAAGTAGACTAAGACACCCACCTACCTTCTGGCCATGTGCTCTGTTGTTCCTCTTGTACATGCCTTCCTTCTACCTCAAATGTCCTGATCCTCTGAGAAAAACCCACTCATTCTTCAAGATTCAGTTCAAATGACACATTCTCTGGGAAGTTTTTTAAACCTCCCAGAAAAGGTTAAATGTTGCTGCTACCATGTTACCATCAGCTCTGTATCATAGTAGGCAGAATACTTGTCACTTAACTGCTGTAAAGGTAACTCATATATTATTTTCATTCTACTTGTCACAATTCTTGCTGCTGCTGCTGCTGCTAAGTCGCTTCAGTCGTGTCCGACTCTGTGCGACCCCATAGATGGAAGCCCACCAGGCTCCCCTGTTCCTGGGAGTCTCTAGGCAAGAACACTGGAGTGGGTTGCCATTTCCTTCTCCAACGCATGAAAGTGAAAAGTGAAAGTGAAGTCGCTCAGTCGTGCCTGACTCTTAGCGACCCCATGGACTGCAGCCTACCAGGTTCCGCCGTCCATGGGATTTTCCAGGCAAGAGTACTGGAGTGGGGTGCCATTGCCTTCTGTGGTCACAATTCTTATGATTCTTTAAATCACAAGGTCTGTACAGCAAGCAGTGTGGAACTAGCAGACCAGGCAAGAGGCAGTGGAGGCCTGAATTATGCTAATGAAGAAGCAATGAATAGAATGAGCTCATGCCCTGGAGAAGGGAAAGGCTACCCACTCCAGTATTCTGGCCTAGAAATTCCATGGACTATATAGTCCGAGAGATCGCAAAGAGTCCGTCAGAACTCAGTGGCTTTCACTTTCACTTTCATGCGAGGGAGGTTGGGGAAGATACTTACCTTTTAATTTCATCCAGACATCCTTTCTTTTTCTACTAATTTAACCACCACCTGCTCCTTCCCCCACCCCTGCCCTGATATAAATGATTCCCTACTTATCTAAAGAATATTTTTAGTTTCCTGGATCTCTCTGCTTCACTTGACACTATTAAACCCAGCCTCCTTCCCTTGATTTCTGGTACACTGCAGGATCTGGCCTTCTTCCCCCGGGCATCATTCTAACCTCTTTTTATTTTGACTACTCAAGGGTTTCCCCAGTATTTAAAAGTTCTTTTCTTAGGCCCATTTTTCTCCCTTTATAGTCTCTTTACATATCTACCTTCTTGATTTCAATTACCACTGAATGACGCTCACATCTGTTTCTCCAGCTTCAAACTCGTTTATCTAGCTAGTTATTTGAATGTCCTGCAGACAGCACAGTCTTGCCATGCTCCAAACTAAATTAATTAGTAAACCTCCAATACAGATGTTGCTCTTATCCCTACATTATTTATCCCTGTTTGTGGCTATGCCATTCAAACAAGACAGAACTCTGTATCATCCTTGATGTCTTTTTTTAAAATTGGAATATAGTTGCTTTACAGTGTGTTAGTTTCTGCTATATGACAAAGTGAATCAGCCATGTGTGTGTATATATATATATATCCCCTCCCTCGTGGACCTCCCCCCCACTCCATCCCACTCATCTAGGTCACTACAGAGCACTGAGCAGAGCCCCCTGTGCTATACAGCAGGTTCCCACTAGCTATCTGTTTTGCACATGGCAGTGCACATACATCAATCCCAGGCGCCCTATTCATCCCACTACCCACCGCCCAGTGTCCACACATCCATTCCCTATGCCTTTGTCTCGATTCCTGCCCTGCAAATAGGCTCATCTGTACCATTTTTCTAGATTCTTGTATGCCTTTCCTAACATTACTTCCCATATATCTGTCAGAACCTGCAAATTCCGTGATTCCTTTCTTCCCTACACCACCATATCCAATTGACCTCAGATTTTTTCTGATCTAAATTCTTAAACACTTCTCAAATCTACTCCTTTCTCTCCAAATGTAGTAAATCCTTGTTAAAAGAAACTCTCTCTGCTTACCTCTGTTTCAGCCTAGACTTCTAATTTTTCTACTTCTGTCATTCCTCCTTCAAACAGATCTGTCACACAGCCTCCAGCACAATCAGTCTAAAGCTCATACATAAACCTGCCTGAATCTCTTCAATGACACTGCAGACTATTGGGAAAAAATCAAAGTTTTTAGGATACTGTGTGATGCTTTCCATGATCTTGTCCAGTGGCTTTTAAACTTTTTTTTAATAAGGTAAAAGAAACATTCATACTGTGACTCAGTATACACATGTTTTAATAACTGAAACCATACTTACCTTTACTATGTGTAATATTGTTATCTATTCTATTTTATTTTTAACTGTAAGCCCATACTGAATTGAAAACCATCTAGTGTCCACCTACCTCTAAAGTCTCAACTTGCTACTTCCTAATACATATATAATACTTGAAGAACACCAACATGAGTATGAATGAATGAACAAATTAATGATCTTTCAGAGGTATATAACACTTAAAGATATTGAAATTATATTGTTTTTAAAAACCTAAAAAAGTTGGAAAGTGGAAAGAATTAAGACTGCCCTGTAGACTAAAAAAAATTGAAATTCACAATCAAGCTGTGCATCAGTTATCTTTAGTCATGTAACAAAATCTTCCCAAAGCTAAGTGACTCAAAACAACATGATTTGTAATTTCTCACTAATCTGTGAGTTGGCGAGGTGGTTCCTCTGCTGGTTTCACCTGCACTCACTCACACAGCTGCCTTCAGTCAAAACAAAAGGTCTGTCTAAGTTGACTTCTCTAATATGCAGAGAGTCAACCAATCACATGACCTCTCACCTTCCAGTAAACTAGGCTGGCTTCTTACATGGAAGTTTCAGGGCAGCAGCTAGGAGGGCAAAGGCAGAAGTTGTAAGACCTCTTGAACCCTGGACTCTGAATTACACACAGTGTCACTTTCCTCAAAGCAAATCTCAAGACCAGTGCATATTCAAGAAGTGAAAAGTACAATCTGCCCCAGGCTTGTTAGTAATTAACTTTCCAGACCTCCTAGTCCTATTGCTCAATTCCTTTTGTAATCATGTATCCTTCTCTTTTTCCTTTTGTCTTTTCCATTGTGGCATCCATAATCTAAGAATGAAGAGCATGGATTATGTTCCTGAATATGAAGAGGGATACCGGGAGTAGAAAGGCAAGGAAACTTCTTTAAAACAAACAACCAACCATCAGTTGAAATCCTATTTACTTAGGGATTTTGATGTTGGAATTTGACACCTTCAGTTTGAGGAGTGCATATGTGAGTTCAGATACCGCAACCTTCTGCAGCCTGTGTTTGGGTCACATTTGCTTGGAGAAGAGTTACTCCTTGAACATTGAGGCCAAGCTTATTTTTTCTTTGAACCTCAAGTTTTTACTCTTATCATTTCATTTTTAATTTTTATTATAGTATAGTTGATTTACAATGTTGTGTTAGTTTCAGGTGTACAACAAATTTAATCAGTTATACATATACCTATATTCACTCTTTTTCAGGTTCTTCTCCCGTATAGGTCATTATAGAGTTCTATATGGTAGGTTCTTATTATTAATATCTGTTTTATATATGTTAGTGTGTATATGTCATTTCCAATCTCCCAATTTAGAGGCCAGACTTTGGAAGTATTCATTCTTGATTTCTCCTTCCTCATTAGACCTCCCTCACTCAGACTGGCCCACCTGATATCATTAAGTGTTCACAATACCAGTAATTGAAATCACTCCTTGTCTTACAACCTGTCTTAGGTCAGCCTCCAGTGAATGCTGCACATACAAGTACGGCCAAGGGGAGTTTGTGCATGATCTGACGAAGCCAGCCTCTCAGCATCTGCTAATTTTGCCTACAGCTGTGATAAAAAGAACAGATTTAGCATAAATCTCTGAAAACAGGGCCAAAGCAAAATGTCTGTGCTTGCCAAGTACCTTCTCAGTGATCACAGGTTATTTAACACTCCCTGTTTCAATCAAAATCTATCTAAATTTCTGAAAATGCTAGATTCTCTGTATAGAACCATATCTGAGATGCCCAGTTGTGAATATTTGGTTCAGTATTGATTTTTCCTAAATTAGTTCAACTGCCAACTTAACCAGTTGAAATGCTAAACTCTCAATAAAATCTGCCTTTTCCTTTTACTTACACAGTGCATAATGAAGCAATATAAGAATCTAATAGAAGTTTGAGTCAGAGAGGCTTTATGAATTTTACTTTTATTTATTCACTAAATATTGTCTATTATTTATTTACAAAATAGTATATAGTGAACACTGTTCCAAGTGTTAAGGAAAAAGAATGAGCAAAACAAAATTCCTGCCCTCTTAGAACAGATATCTTTTGAGAAAGTGCAGAAGATACAAAAATCCATCCGTCTCTTCGATTCCAGTCTTTAGGCACTTTCAGAGACCAGCTAGAAAATGGCAAGTGCTATCAGAGCAAACCAGAAGAAGCAGTGATTTCTTCCAAGAGGCACAACCAGGAAAAGGTTCCAGCCTCTAGCTAAGCTTGAAGAATAGATAAGACATATACCTGCAAATGAGGTGGGAAAGATGTCCAGAAAAAGAGAAGAGCAAGAGCAAAGATCCAGAGTTAGTGAGCTGACCCATGATTCCGTACGGCCAGCACTTGGTTCCAGGAAGGAAAATGGTAGAAACAATGGTTAGAAGGGAAAGCGGTGGCCCAGGGTTAATCATAACCTGTGAGGCCTTAAAGACCCAAAAGGAAATGATTTCTTGATTTCTTCCAAGAAATAGATCATTTAAAATGATCCAAAGATGAAAATCGACACTCCCAAATTCTGATTTTGCTTTCCCATAATGGCTTTTGTAATAAAGACCCTGGTTCTACTTTTGATGTTTGATCACAGACATCTTTTAAGTTTCACCAATCCTTTATTCCTCCTGTCCCCCACCCCCAATCTGGGCAAGTTAAGAAAGGCCAGGTGTTCCTTCCTTGGGAACCAATGGGAAGATTCAAACCACACAGGAACGAACCCTCATCCTGACCCCACCTCCTAACATCCATTAAGACTCTAAGACTCCTTTCCCTGCTCTCTGAGTCATTTCAGACCTGCCTGGGAGCTTAGTAATAAATCATTTCATGAACTTTGGGTGTGTGTGTGACATCATCTGTCTTGACATCAAACCAGATGTTGGATGGGGCCCATCCTGCTATCTATGGAGTCTCTACAATAACCATACTGATGCTCTTTTAAAAAGGGTTAAATAGTTGTTTTTTTTTAATTTTATTTTATTTTTAAACTTTACATAATTGTATTAGTTTTGCCAAATATCAAAATGAATCCGCCACAGGTATACATGTGTTCCCCATCCTGAACCCTCCTCCCTCCTCCCTCCCCATACCATCCCTCTGGGTCGTCCCAGTGCACTAGCCGCAAGCATCCAGTATCATGCATCAAACCTGGACTGGCATCTCGTTTCTTACATGATATTTTACATGTTTCAATGTCATTCTCCCAAATCTTCCCACCCTCTCCCTCTCCCACAGAGTCCATAAGACTGTTCTGTACATCAGTGTCTCTTTTGCTGTCTCGTACACTGGGTTATTGTTACCATCTTTCTAAATTCCATATATATGCGTTAGTATACTGTATTTGTTTTTCCTTCTGGCTTACTTCACTCTGTATAATAGGCTCCAGTTTCATCCACCTCATTAGAACTGATTCAAATGTATTCTTTTTAATGGCTGAGTAATACTCCATTGTGTATATGTACCACAGCTTGCTTATCCATCCATCTGCTGATGGACATCTAGGTTGCTTCCATGTCCTGGCTATTATAAACAGTGCTGCGATGAACATTGGGGTACACGTGTCTCTTTCCCTTCTGGTTTCCTCAGTGTGTATGCCCAGCAGTGGGATTGCTGGATCATAAGGCAGTTCTATTTCCAGTTTTTTAAGGAATCTCCACACTGTTCTCCATAGTGGCTGTACTAGTTTGCATTCCCACCAACAGTGTAAGAGGGTTCCCTTTTCTCCACACCCTCTCCAGCATTTATTATTTGTAGACTTTGGGATCGCAGCCATTCTGACTGGTGTGAAATGGTACCTCATAGTGGTTTTGATTTGCATTTCTCTGATAATGAGTGATGTTGAGCATCTTTTCATGTGTTTGTTAGCCATCTGTATGTCTGCTTTGGAGAAATGTCTATTTAGTTCTTTGGCCCATTTTTTGATTGGGTCGTTTATTTTTCTGGAGTTGAGCTGTAGGAGTTGCTTGTATATTTTTGAGATTAGTTGTTTGTCAGTTGCTTCATTTGCTATTATTTTCTCCCATTCTGAAGGCTGTCTTTTCACCTTGCTAATAGTTTCCTTTGATGTGCAGAAGCTTTTAAGGTTAATTAGGTCCCATTTGTTTATTTTTGCTTTTATTTCCAATATTCTGGGAGGTGGGTCATAGAGGATCCTGCTGTGATGTATGTCAGAGAGTGTTTTGCCTATGTTCTCCTCTAGGAGTTTTATAGTTTCTGGTCTTACGTTTAGATCTTTAATCCATTTTGAGTTTATTTTTGTGTATGGTGTTAGAAAGTGGTCCAGTTTCATTCTTTTACAAGTGGTTGACCAGTTTTCCCAGCACCACTTGTTAAAGAGATTGTCTTTAATCCATTGTATATTCTTGCCTCCTTTGTCGAAGATAAGGTGTCCATATGTGCGTGGATTTATCTCTGGGCTTTCTATTTTATTCCATTGATCTATATTTCTGTCTTTGTGCCAGTACCATACTGTCTTGATAACTGTGGCTTTGTAGTAGAGCCTGAAGTCAGGTAGGTTGATTCCTCCAGTTCCATTTTTCTTTCTCAAGATCGCTTTGGCTAT
The DNA here is from genome assembly GCF_055505025.1 of Bos grunniens. NCBI lineage: Eukaryota > Metazoa > Chordata > Mammalia > Artiodactyla > Bovidae > Bos > Bos grunniens. The sequence goes on from NC_141165.1 coordinate 43,649,282, forward strand.
TCGAGGTTTTTTGTATTTCCATACAAATTGTGAAATTATTTGTTCTAGCTCTGTGAAGAACACTGTTGGTAGCTTGATAGGGATTGCGTTGAATCTATAAATTGCTTTGGGTAGTATACTCATTTTCACTATATTGATTCTTCCAATCCATGAACATGGTATATTTCTCCATCTATTAGTGTCCTCTTTGATTTCTTTCACCAGTGTTTTATAGTTTTCTATATATAGGTCTTTAGTTTCTTTAGGTAGATATATTCCTAAGTATTTTATTCTTTCTGTTGCAATGATGAATGGAATTGTTTCCTTAATTTCTCTGTTTTCTCATTATTAGTGTATAGGAATGCAAGGGATTTCTGTGTGTTGATTTTATATCCTGCAACTTTACTCTAGTCATTGATTATTTCTAGTAATTTTCTGGTGGAATCTTTAGGGTTTTCTATGTAGAGGATCATGTCATCTGCAAATAGTGAGAGTTTTACTTCTTCTTTTCCAATTTGGATTCCTTTTATTTCTTTTTCTGCTCTGATTGCTGTGGCCAAAACTTCCAAAACTATGTTGAATAGTAATGGTGAAAGTGGGCACCCTTGTCTTGTTCCTGACTTTAGAGGAAATGCTTTCAATTTTTCACCATTGAGGATAATGTTTGCTGTGGGTTTGTCATATATAGCTTTTATTATGTTGAGGTATGTTCCTTCTATTCCTGCTTTCTGGAGAGTTTTTATCATAAATGGATGTTGAATTTTGTCAAAGGCTTTCTCTGCATCTATTGAGATAATCATATGGTTTTTATTTTTCAATTTGTTAATGTGGTGTATTACATTGATTGATTTGCGGATATTGAAGAATCCTTGCATCCCTGGGATAAAGCCCACTTGATCATGGTCTATGATCTTTTTAATGTGTTGTTGGATTCTGATTGCTAGAATTTTGTTAAGGATTTTTGCATCTATGTTCATCAGTGATATTGGCCTGTAGTTTTCTTTTTTTGTGGGATCTTTGTCAGGTTTTGGTATTAGGGTGATGGTGGCCTCATAGAATGAGTTTGGAAGTTTACCTTCCTCTGCAATTTTCTGGAAGAGTTTGAGTAGGATAGGTGTTAGCTCTTCTCTAAATTTTTGGTAGAATTCAGCTGTGAAGCCATCTGGACTGGGGCTTTTGTTTGCTGGAAGATTTTTGATTACAGTTTCAATTTCCGTGCTTGTGATGGGTCTGTTAAGATTTTCTATTTCTTCCTGGTCCAGTTTTGGAAAGTTGTACTTTTCTAAGAATTTGTCCATTTCTTCCACGTTGTCCATTTTATTGGCATAAAATTGTTGATAGTAGTCTCTTATGATCCTTTGTATATCTGTGTTGTCTGTTGTGATCTCTCCATTTTCGTTTCTAATTTTGTTGATTTGATTTTTCTCCCTTTGTTTCTTGATGAGTCTGGCTAATGGTTTGTCAATTTTATTTATCCTTTCAAAGAACCAGCTTTTGGTTTTGTTGATTTTTGCTATGGTCTCTTTTGTTTCTTTTGCATTTATTTCTGCTCTAATTTTTAAAATTTCTTTCCTTCTACTAACCCTGGGGTTCTTCATTTCTTCCTTTTCTAGTTGCTTTAGGTGTAGAATTAGGTTATTTATTTGACTTTTTTCTTGTTTCTTGAGGTGTGCCTGTATTGCTATCAACTTTCCCCTTAAGACTGCTTTTACCGTGTCCCACAGGTTTTGGGTTGTTGTGTTTTCATTTTCATTCGTTTCTATGCAAATTTTGATTTCTTTTTTGATTTCTTCTGTGATTTGTTGGTTATTCAGCAGCGTGTTGTTCAGCCTCCATATGTTGGAATTTTTAATAGTTTTTCTCCTATAATTGAGATCTAATCTTACTGCATTGTGGTCAGAAAAAATGCTTGGGATGATTTCTATTTTTTTGAAATTACCAAGGCTAGATTTATGGCCCAGGATGTGATCTATCCTGGAGAAGGTTCCATGTGCGCTTGAGAAAAAGGTGAAATTCATTGTTTTGGGGTGAAATGTCCTATAGATATCAATTAGGTCCAACTGGTCTATTGTATCATTTAAAGTTTGTGTTTCCTTGTTAATTTGCTGTTTAGTTGATCTACCCATAGGTGTAAGTGGGGTATTAAAGTCTCCCACTATTATTGTGTTATTGTTAATTTCTCCTTTCATACTTGTTAGCATTTGTCTTACATACTGCGGTGCTCCCGTGTTGGGTGCATATATATTTATAATTGTTATATCTTCTTCTTGGATTGATCCTTTGATCATATGTAGTGACCTTCTTTGTCTCTCTTCACAGCCTTTGTTTTAAAGTCTATTTTATCTGATATGAGTATTGCTACTCCTGCTTTCTTTTGGTCCCTATTTGCATGGAAAATCTTTTTCCAGCCCTTCACTTTCAGTCTGTATGTGTCCCCTGTTTTGAGGTGGGTCTCTTGTAGACTACATATGTAGGGGTCTTGTTTTTATATCCATTCAGCCAGTCTTTGTCTTTTGGTTGGGGCATTCAACCCATTTACGTTTAAGGTAATTACTGATAAGTATGATCCCGTTGCCATTTACTTTATTGTTTTGGGTTCGAGTTTATACACCATTTTTGTGTTTTCTGTCTAGAGAATATCCTTTAGTATTTGTTGGAGAGCTGGTTTGGTGGTGCTGAATTCTCTCAGCTTTTGCTTGTCTGAAAAGCTTTTGATTTCTCCTTCATACTTGAATGAGATCCTTGCTGGGTACAATAATCTGGGCTGTAGGTTATTTTCTTTCATCATTTTAAGTATGTCTTGCCATTCCCTCCTGGCTTGAAGAGTTTCTATTGAAAGATCAGCTGTTATCCTTATGGGAATTCCCTTGTGTGTTATTTGTTGTTTTTCCCTTGCTGCTTTTAATATTTGTTCTTTGTGTTTGATCTTTGTTAATTTGATTAATATGTGTCTTGGGGTGTTTCTCCTTGGGTTTATCCTGTTTGGGACTCTCTGGGTTTCTTGGACTTGGGTGATTATTTCCTTCCCCATTTTAGGGAAGTTTTCCACTATTATCTCAAGTATTTTCTCATGGTCTTTCTTTTTGTCTTCTTCTTCTGGGACCCCTATGATTCGAATGTTGTAGCATTTAATATTGTCCTGGAGGTCTCTGAGATTGTCCTCATTTCTTTTAATTCGTTTTTCTTTTATCCTCTCTGATTTTTTTATTTCTATCATTCTATCTTCTAATTCACTAATCCTATCTTCTGCCTCTGTTATTCTACTATTTGTTTCCTCCAGAGTGTTTTTAATTTCATTTATTGCATTATTCATTATATATTGACTCTTTTTTATTTCTTCTAGGTCCTTGTTAAACCTTTCTTGCATCTTCTCAATCCTTGTCTCCAGGCTATTTATCTGTGATTCCATTTTAGTTTCAAGATTTTGGATCAATTTCACTATCATTATTCGGAATTCTTTATCAGGTAGATTCCCTATCTCTTCCTCTTTTGTTTGGTTTGGTGGGCATTTATCCTGTTCCTTTATCTGCTGAGTATTCCTCTGTCTCTTCATCTTGTTTAAATTGCTGAGTTTGGGGTGTCCTTTCTGTATTCTGGCAGTTTGTGGAGTTCTCTTTATTGTGGCGTTTCCTCACTGTGTGTGGGTTTGTACAGGTGGCTTGTCAAGGTTTCCTGGTTAGGGAAGCTTGTGTCGGTGTTCTGGTGGGTGGAGCTGTATTTCTTCTCTCTGGAGTGCAATGAAATGTCCAGTAATGAATTATGAGATGTCTATAGTTTTGGGGTGACTTTGGGCAGCCTGTATCTTGAAGCTCAGGGCTGTGTTCCTTTGTTGCTGGAGAATTTGCTTGGTATGTCTTGCCCTGGAACTTATTGGCCCTTGTGTGGTGCTTGGTTTCAGTGTCGGTATGGAGGCATTTGATGAGCTCCTGTCAAGTAATGTTCCTTGGAGTCAGGAGTTCCCTGGAGTCAGGGTTTGGACTTAAGTCTCCTGCTTCCAGTTATCGGTCTTATTTTTACAGTAGTTTCAAAACTTCTCCTTCTATACAGCACCATTGATAAAACATCTACATTAAAGATGAAAAGTTTCTCTACGGTGAGGATCACTCAGAGAGGTTCACAGGGTTACATGGAGAAGAGAAGAGGGAGGAGGGAGTTAGAGGTGACCCAAATGAGATGAGGTGAATCAATAGTGGAGAGTGGGCTAGCCAGTAGTCACTTCCTTATGTGCACTCCGCAAATGGACCACTCAGAGATGTTCACGGAGTTATATAGCGAAGAGAAGAAGGAGGAAGGTGACAGAGGTGGCCAGAAGGATAAAAGGGGGGAATGAAAAGGAGGGAGAGAGATCCAGCCAGTAATCAGTTCCCTAAGTGTTCTCCACCGTCTGGAACACACAGAAATTCACAGAGTTGGGTAGAGTAGAGAGGGGTTAGGGAGGAGACACAGGCGACCTGGTGGAGAAAAAGGAGAGTCCAAAGGGAGAGAGAGCAGTCAAGCCAGTAATTTCGCTCCCTAGTGAAAAATGGGTCCTGAAGATTGGGTTCTTAAAGGTACAAAATTGGTAACAAATACATAAAAGCAAAAATTAAAAATCTAGAGTAGAGTTTGGAATTTAACCCTCTTACACTGTTGGTGGGAATGCAAACTAGTACAGCCACTATGGAGAACAGTGTGGAGATTCCTTAAAAAACTGGAAATAGAACTGCCTTATGATCCAGCAATCCCACTGCTGGGCATACACACTGAGGAAACCAGAAGGGAAAGAGACACGTGTACCCCAATGTTCATCGCAGCACTGTTTATAATAGCCAGGACATGGAAGCAACCTAGATGTCCATCAGCAGATGGATGGATAAGCAAGCTGTGGTACATATACACAATGGAGTATTACTCAGCCATTAAAAAGAATACATTTGAATCAGTTCTAATGAGGTGGATGAAACTGGAGCCTATTATACAGAGTGAAGTAAGCCAGAAGGAAAAACACCAATACAGTATACTAACGCATATATATGGAATTTAGAAAGATGGTAACAATAACCTTGTATATGAGACAGCAAAAGAGACACTGACGTATAGAACAGTCTTATGGACTCTGTGGGAGAGGGAGAGGGTGGGAAGATTTGGGAGAATGACATTGAAACATGTAAAATATCATGTATGAAACGAGATGCCAGTCCAGGTTCAATGCACGATACTGGATGCTTGGGGCTGGTGCACTGGGACGACCCAGAGGGATGGTGTGGGGAGGGAGGCGGGAGGGGGGTTCAGGATGGGGAACACATGTATACCCGTGGTGGATTCATTTTGATGTTTGGCAGAACTAATACAATTATGTAAAGTTTGAGAATATAATAAAATTAATTAAAAAAAAATACAATGTTAAAGAAAAGAAGAAGGAAAAGAAAGAGAGAAAAAACGAACAAACAAAAACAAACAAGGTTGCAAAAATTATAAAGAAAGTACAGGTACAAAATTGATAACTAATACCAAAAAGCAAAAATTAAAAATCTAAAGTAGAGTTTGGAATTTCAAAAATACAATGTTAAAAAAAAAGAAGAAAAATAAAGAGAGAAAACAAACAAACAAAAACAAACAATGTCACAAAAATTATAAAGAAAATACAGGTACAAAATTGATATCAAATACCAAAAAGCGTAAATTAAAAATCTAGAGTAGAGTTTGGAATTTCAGATATACAATGTTATATAAAAGAAGAAGAGAAAGAAACAGAGAAGAAGACAAAAAAAGTCACAGAAATTATACAAAAAAAAAACTATAGGTACAAAATTGATAACATATACCAAAAAGCGAAAATTAAAAATCTAGAGTAGAGTTTGGAATTTCAAAAATACAATGTTAAAGAAAAGAAGAAGAAAAAAAAACAAGATCAAAAAATTATAAAATATATATATATGAAGTTTGCTGAAGAAGAAAAAAATAGGGTCTTTTTTTTTTTTGCAAAGTAATAGGTTATAAAAGTGAAAATTAAAGGAACAATAGAGGACTTAACATTTTTTTTAATTAAAAAAAAAAGAAAGAATGATCGTAAAAATAATAAAAATATATCTAGGACTTTCTTAGTTTTGTTGTGGGTGCTGTGGGTTCAGTTCATTTTTGGCTAGTTCCTTGGTCAGACTTATATTTCTCAAGATCTATAGGCCCCTTCCTATGTAGTCCGTAGTAACCACAGGGTTTTGATCTATTGCCTGTAGCTTCCAAGGCGTTTCCCTCTGTTATATCTTCTTCTGTTTGCTGGTCTCTTCAGTATCTGGTTTCTGCCCTGACACAAAGGGGACGGTGGAGGACACTTTTTTTTTTTTTTTTTTTTTAGGCTTACTTGTTCAGTAGCGCTGTGGGGAGGGAGGGAGGGATGCTGCAAACAAATAACACTGGCGTGGGCTCGCAGTGCCTCAGCCACCCTGGGTCTGCCCCGGCTCACGGCGCGTGTAGCCACCCTGCCCACACTGCTCGGGCTCTAGGTTGTTCCGCCGGGAACAATCCGAGGCCGGCCCTGGGCTGCATGTACCTCCCAGGTCCAAGCTGCTCAGGTTCAGGCACTCGGGTAGTCCTCAGAGGCGCAGACTCAGTTGGGCCTGCGTTTTGTGCTCTTCCCAGGTCGGAGCAGCTCAGGTGATGAGGTGTTTGGCGAGCGCCAATGCTGTGACTTATCGCCTCCCCACCACTCCGTTATCTGGGTGTAAAACCGGCGCACCTTCTCAGGCAGATGTTGACCGTCCAGACACCCAAGAAGTTTTAGTTAGCAAAGAAGCCTGCTTACAGTTCTATAGATAATGTCTCTCTGGGGCTGTGATTGCCCCCTTCCGGCTCTGGCTGCCTGTCACCGGAGGGGGAAGGCCTGCAGCCGGCTATCTCTGTTCAGTCCTTTGTTCCGTGCGCGGGCCTGGCGGTCTTAGGTTAGGGCTGGCTTTTCGCGTGGTAGATATCCCACAGTCTGGTTTGCTAGCCCAAATTATTTCGCTCAGATAGCGCTCAGGGTATTCAGGCCAGATTCTTACTCTGAGCGATGCAGCCCGCGCCACGCCTCCCTGCCCAGCCCCCGCTTGCTAATGGCGGATGCAGGCATCTGCGCTGCTTCTCCGCTGGGGGAGTTACCATAGGGCTCGCAATCTGCGAGTTTTAATTGTTTATTTATTTTTTCTCCCTGTTATGTTGCCCTCTGTGCTTCCAAAGCTTGGCACAGATTCGGCAGTGAGAAGGTTTCCTGGTGTTTGGAAACTTCTCTTTTTTTAAGATTCCCTTCCCGGGACAGAACTCCGTCCCTCCCTCTTTTGTCTCTTTTTTTTGTCTTTAATATTTTTTCCTACCTCCTTTCGAAGAGTTGGGTTGCTTTTCTGGGTGCCTGATGTCCTCTGCCGGCATTCAGAAGTTGTTTTGTGGAATTTACTCGACGTTTAAATGCTCTTTTGATGAATTTGTGGGGGAGAAAGTGTTCTCCCCGTCCTACTCCTCCACCATCTTGGCTCCTCTCCCTAGTTTTTTAAAACAGTTCAAGGCTCTGTTTTGACCATTAGGAGTCACAGCAGTTTGAGGATAGATCATAGCAAGTCTTAGGCGCTAAAGTCATTGTAATTTTACAACTCTTTTCTCTGTAGCTATAGGTTCCACACTTCTTACAGTTAGATGAGCTATTTGAATACTACACCTACTCTAAATACGCATTAGATGCTTAATGGAAGAATATCTCAGCAATAGTTGCTGTAGACTTTTTGATAGCAGAAAAGTAAATGGTAAAATAATACATGGTAGAAACATGCACTTCACTTCAAATTCCACTGAGTAATAGTGGAATTTGAGCAAATTTTAATTTTTTTGGTAACTGTTTATCAAGCACTTATCACTTGCAATGCACTCTACTTGTCCCTGAGGATATAGAAACAGGTTTTGGGGGGGGGGGGTTGTTTGTTTTTTTCTGTAGTTACTTTATATGCAAGCCTAACACATGCATTCAAACAGGTGCACCTCAGGTGGTTAATTTGCCTAACCAAAGTTGAAATGAATTGATGAATGATGAAAATGAATTAATTGTCACTTAGCCCATAATGAGTCACTTATACTCAAGCCATTCAGAGGGAATTAAGCTCTATTCTGAAATGCATTTCATGTACAAGTTATTCCTTGCAGAAAACAAACTGCATTGAAAAAAAAATTTTTAAAGCTGTTGATTCTGGATGAGGAATAGCATTTTTCTAAACTACCAAATAAAAGCTATTATGAGGCTACTAACATGGTTCTCATAATTAAATATATTTGACAGCCTTACTCAGAGCATTTTATCACTGATGGTATGTTACATCTTTTTGAGAATTACTGGTTTTGTGCGATGAGCCCTTTTAAAATATAAAATACTTTAAATTTTATTTTCAATACTGCAATCTGGAAAAGAAAGTGCTATCATTTATAAATATATTGTCGAAGGATGGGTCTCAATTGTTATTAGAGAGAGGGACACAGGCAAACTGGAAAAAGGGACAGAGAGAATTAATTAAGTGCAGGAATTAATCAAGATATCACACATCTTCACATATATGCTCCCGGGACAATTTTAGTAGGTTTGCTCTCTGTGAATCCAAAGTTATTAAATCATTATCAAGAATGAAAATTACTATATGATTATGCTAACTTTAATTCCAAAATAAAATATAAGCATTGAAAGAGAAGCCTACGTAATACCACCAGGATGTGTGGCAATACAAGGATATTTACTTCAGAATTGAGAGTTGAGTTGCTTAACACTAAAAAATTGATATCGTCATGTCACTTATCAAGTTTCCATCAGAAGTGGCAAAAGCTGTCAAAACTGACTCAAGCCATTTGTTGCACAGACTAAAGTGACATATGGAAAGCATGGAAGTAACATGCCATTACCACTTCCAATACTAATTCTAAACACAGAATAATTGCCACTCATTTTATGACAAATCTCTCTCAGGTGCACGCATTTCTTAACAAGAAGTGGTAATCCTTTGACAAAAGCTTCCTCAAAGTGGATGTGTTCTTGTCAAAGATGCCTTAAAGCAAAGAAGAAATTGAAAGAGAGCAAGAACTTAGATAAGTGAACCAAACTAGGCTGAAAATGTATGTAATCTTTTCTTATAGATATAAATTGTAGTACAGAATAGGCTACCTTTCTTCACACCATTTCAAATTCCTACAGCCAGAAGTCCCTTTTAAGTCTGCTAAGAACTGTCTTCAACTTGTGTAAAGGGACTCAAGGTCAAATATAAACAAAGACAGAACTCTGTTCCTGTGTTCTGGCCTTTAGGTAATGGTCACCTTGCAACCTCAAATTCATAAAACATTCTTTCAACAAGGTGCAAAGTGTGGCCTATGCACCAGTCCCATTCTAGACATTTGAAATACATCTGGAAAACAGAATGACAAAGATTTCTGAACCAACATGCTTTCAAACTTGGATTTCTATGACTGCCTTCCATCTCTGCAATGACTACTTCAGTCTCCACAAACTGGCACGTCTGTCTTCTTTACATTCGGGGCAGGTTACTTCACCTCTTATCCCTCAAAACAACTGGGATCCATGAAATATAAACTTTCAATTTCCTGGGCCCAAATCTGCTCCCTCACCCTTCCACCTGTTATGAATCCCGCCACCTTTAACCTTCCTAGAATCTTAGGCTGGTGATGTCTCTCTTTATCTAAATAACTCTCTCTTTACTGAATCCTTACTATGAGTATTTATGCTTGATCTAAACCAAAACTATCTGTTTAAATAGGTGCACATGTATACACACACAGACACACACACGCACACACACCAAGATTCCACTTTACCTTTAGCCACTACCTTCACTTCTCCCAAAGTCAAACTTCTTGAAGTAGGTACAAAATTCTTACTTTTCAGCTTCCTTATTTCACCAGTTCATTCGTTCAATACACGCATTGCCCTCTCCACATCACTAAGATTATTTTTGATAAGAGCTTTGATAACTTTTACACTATTAAGTATAATTGCTGCTGCTGCTGCTAAGTCGCTTCAGTCGTGTCTGACTCTGTGCGACCCCATAGACGGCAGCCCACCAGGCTCCCCCATCCCAGGGATTCTCTAGGCAAGAGTACTGGAGTGGGGTGCCATTGCCTTCTCCGAAGTATAATTAACACTACTCAATTGTCATCTTACTTGAAGTCTTAGACATGTTTACTGCCTTGAAATCCTCTCTTCCCTTGGCTTCTGTCACATTATGGCACATCTTCTAATTTACCTCCTCCTCACTTTTCCAATTTCGTTTTCCTTTCTTACTTGCTCTTTAAGTACTGGAGAGCCTTGGAACCCAGTAAAGCCCTCATCCTCCTCATACGCTTTTCTCTCTACCCATCAAACTCACTCACTTCCACAGTTTAAAGTGCTACCACTATAATGGAGACCTCAGAAATCATAGTTCTACTCTCAGATTCAGAGTGTCCAAATCAAAGTCACAATTTTCCCTCCAAAACCTGCTCTCCACCATTCGATGTCCATCATTATTTTCTATTATTGTTGCTACTATTACCATACTTATCTTGCTTTTCAAAGACCTTTTTTTGATTTTCCTAACTACATCAAATCCTCTCAGTATATGCTCTCCTAGCATCCCAAACTTTCCCTTCACTAGATCTAACTCAACTATGATTAACTGAATATTATTTATATTGAATAACTGAATATTATCCAATATACAAAACTCCAAGCTCCATTGTTGTGTTCATCACTGTGTTGGCATGCCCAGTGTGTGTCTGGCAGAGAGGACATTCATAAATTCCTATAATGCTAAATGAGTGATGACTCACACTCCATTAATTTATTTTTTGTCTTAAATATTTTAGAGCACTCATGTGCTCAGTCACTTAGTCGTGTCCGACTCTTTAAAACCCTGTAGACTGCAGCCAGAGAGGTTTCTCAGTCCATGGGATTTCTCAGGCAAGGATACTGGAGTGGGTTGCCATTTCCTTCTCCAGGGGATCTTCCTGACCCAAAAATCAAACCTGTGTCTCCTGCATTGGCAGGTGGGTTTTTTACCTCTGAGCCACCTGGGAAGCCCATAGAGTACTCCTAGCCTATTACTATAACTGACTTAACTCTCTTGTTTAGAACGTAAAAGTAAACTGTTTCCTAGTCTCCTGTGAATTGAATTGTGTCCCCTAAATATAAATGTTAGATCCTGGTCCCTGAGAATATGAATTTATTTGGAAATATAATCTCGACAGTTATAATCAAATTTAAGATGAGATCATCAGAGTGAGCCTAATCCAACAGGACACAGCTGGTATCCTTACAGAAGGGAAAATTGGACACACACATAAACACACGCAGGAGAACACTCTGTAAAGACACAGACACAGAGGGAAAATGACCATGTGAAGACAGAGGCAGCAAGTAGAGTTCCATCGCCACTAGCTAAAGTTCACCTGGGGCTACTCAAAGCTGGAAGAGGAGAGGAGGCATCCTCCCCGGAAGACTTCACAGGGAACATAGCCTTTGCAACACTTTGACTTCTCGCTTCCCCAAAACCGTGAAAAAATAAACCGAAGTTGTTTTAAGCCACCCAGCGTGTAATACTTTCTTACCGCAGCCCTAGGAAACAGATACATGCTAAGGTGCGAAGTTGCCTCGGTCATGTCCGACTCTTTGTGACCCTATGAACTGTAACCTGCCAGACTCTTCTGTCCATGAGATTCTCTAGGCAAGAATACCAGAGTGAGCTGCCACTCCCTCTTCAGGAAACAAATACAGGCCCTTAAAAAAGAAGTCATTTAGAGGCAGGTAAACTGAGACCTTGGGCACCTGGACAGACAGCAGAATCATCTTTGCCCCTCAGTTTTCTTTCTTGCCTTTTTGCCTCCATTATATTGGGTTGGCCAAAAAGTTCATTTGAGTTTTTGTCCAATCTTAACCCAAAAGAACTTTCTGGCCAACCCAATATATGAGGCTCACTGATGAGTGATCCAGCTATGGAGCCCTCCAGGTCCTGCCCCCAGCTCACCAAGTGATCAGAACTTTCCAAACAGGGAAACAGTCCTCATGGCTCCTTGGATAATGCCCAATCAATGGAGAAAGTTAGACTGGCTCCAAAAAATGTTGTTTTTAGTAGGATATTTTGTGTATTGTTTGCTCCTTTGCTGAAAAAGAAATGTGTCCTTATAATGCATTCAACACAGCTGATTATGGAATAACTAATTCAATATTAAACAGCATTCTTTCTTTCTGCCAGTCAGCAAATCATGATGAGTCTGAAAATGCTTTAAAGTCCAGCTCAGAAAATGGTGTTTTGCCACCTGTGCTTTTTAAAACATGCAGCAATAATATATATTCAGTCAATTGGTAGGAAAGTGCTTGTCCTGTCAGCTTTTGTATGCTTGGTGATTACAGAACTGCCAACATTATTATTCTTGCCAGTTCCCACGACTGCTTGACAACCTCTTATCCATTTGCATTTTTCAGTGATTTTCCAACAGTGTAATTGGGAAGCTTTATGATTACACAAAAGTGGAAAGCTAGAGAAATCTATGGATGCTGTCTGTATTACTCTGAATTATTGTAGCTGCAGTCTTATTACCTCTGATAGGCTTGAATTCAAATATAATCATAGCCATTTGTTAAATATGAATTACACTGTAATATATGTATTTTGATAGGCTTGGCACAGTAGCATCAAAATAAAAAGGTGATCTTGTTATTTCTACCCCCAAAAAGAGCTCTAGAAATACTCTCATGCTACCCTTTGAAATACATTTATAAAATTTTCATGATATTTTCATTGTTAAAGGAGCAAAACATTAACTGAGAGTTAAAAATTCAGTGTTCTTTGGATTGAGCCTTAAATGAACAAAATATCTAACAATAATAATAGAGTGAACTTCAAAATGCAAAAGCTCTTGAAGGATTCTGATAAAAAGACATTTCTACTCTAAGAAATCTACTATATGAGCCACTTTCATCAGTATTTTTTTAATAGATAAAAATATATTGATATTTTCCTCAGAAGAATAAGGTTCTGAAAAACAGAAGTAAAAGTACTGTTCCTCATGAAACATTATACACTCTTAGAAAAATAAATTCAGTTCCATCCAATTTACCTAAAATTGAGTCTTACTTGAAATTCCATCATCAAGTACAGAAAAGTGCTTAGATGTTTGGATTAGAAAACTGCATTTGTGAATATGCAGTAGTAACTCCAGGGACCTGTATCAACTCATTTGTTCACTCATCTCTGCAGGTGATGACTCGTTTGCTTCACTCAACCTTTCACTGCAAAATTATTAGTATAGTGGTTACAAAATTATGAATCTTTGACCCTTAGGAAACAATTAATTTATCAAAACATATCTAAAAACCCATATGCATCCCAGCATTTTCTGTAGTAAGAATAAATACAAATAATGTTTCAAATGTAGATAAGATAAGCCTGCTATATCTATTCACTTTATAATGAAAATATTTTTGCCAAAATTACAGAATTCATAATAGGTATTTTATTTTCTCAATCCTCAGATTAAAAAAGCAGTTACTCTTCTGTAACTGCATTGTAATATCTCAAAACTCCATATAGTCAATAATAGCTACCAACTATTGAATGCTTATTATGTTTCAGGAATTGTATTGAGCACTCAATCATTACCTCATTCAATTTGCACAACAACCCTTTGTAGTATTAATAAATCACAAATTATTGGATACAGCCAGAAAGGTTATTCTCCCAAGGTCATACTTTACAAAAAATGGGGCCAGAATTCTAAACTAAGATCATCACAACCTCTCTTGCACTGTACCATATCATATAGCTATTGGTGTGCTGAAGCTGCCCATAGGTCTTATAAAAGTGTCAGCAAGTTTTAAGCCAGTTGTTAAAATCTGGGAAATATAAACTTGATCATGGTAAGAATATTTGCACCCCCAAAATCAACAAGCACCACAAATAAAGGCTTCCTTTTGCCGTCTCAGACAGCTGGTTTACCAGCTCTGAATATAGCAAGATTTCAACTGTTACTCCACTTTCACTTTGGTTCAAAATAATCAGTCCCCTCAAGAGTTTGTTAAAATGGGGACTTGACAGAGTCATAGACACATTTGAAAGTAAAAAAAAAAGTTTGCTCACGGTATGAATTCCAATATTCCACCTCTGCATTCTGCTATGCAGAGGGCTTTGAAAGCACATATTTCCCTTTTCATAGTGTCCACCATTCACCCTCCAAAGCCCATTGAGTAAGACCAACACTTTATTCCTTTAAGCCTTCTAAACTCCAAGTAACTTCAGGCCATAAAGCCTACTCTATACATTACATTTATATTTCCAAAACTTACTACTACTCCATATTTTCCCCCAGATTCAAAAAAAGTGTTTTTCTTTTCTTTTCTTCAGCCTCAATTATAAAACACTTGATCAGAGTCACAGTCTAGAGTAGCTATTTCAAGTCATTCATTTTCTCTGGGTTTCATGGCTATCTTCTGCTCAGTTCTTCATGAGAGGCAACAAAGCTGAAAACAACCTGCTAGTAGAGCCAATGTCATCGCAACATTTTGAAATCTTTGCCAAAGATCCTTCCTTAGTCAACTCAAGCTCTTTCTTATAGACATGCTTATTGTCAAAAGACGTTACTAAACTATGACTTCATGCTACTATAAATTTCTGAGAACTGTTTTGGTTTTTAAATGAGACATACCATGTGCTCACTCACCCAGATAAAGGAAGATGCTCATCACAGCTCAGTGGACTAGATGAGTTTAGTAAGATGCATCCTGTCCATCATATACCCTGAATATACCATCTTTGGTAGTTTTTTTTTTTTTTTTTTTGCACAAGCTATTTTTTATGAATAATGAGGAATAGCTTTAGTGCAAATAAAATTTGCAGAGAGCCACTGACTCACCATTGAGCAATAGCCTTTGACAGTTTTGTTGTCAAATAATAACACAATCAAAAGAAAGACATCATAGAAGTCAAAATGTTTATTTGGTGAGATTATAGAAAAAATAACTACTGTAGAAATCCTTTTAAGAATAAGAATAAGAATGAAGTGATCAATATATCCTTTAAATGTGCTTTAAAATGTAATACTTTGATTCTCTATCCTGCCACAAATATCACTGAGCCTATAAAGTTATAACATTAGCAGCTACTTTTTCTAATGTAATCTAATTTTAATGACTCCCAATTTTAGCCATAGTGGAGTTAACTGATCCTGGATTATAGCTCCTGCTATAATAACTACAGAACTGGTTAAAATATGTAATTTTTTCATATACCAGAAAACAGGCATTGCAGGATTCTGATCTATGAGAAAAGGGAAACCAATAAGAAGAACCCCACAAATGACCCAGATTGCTTCATGAAGGCACTTTTGGAACAGAAGCGGACAAGGCAGAAATAAAGCAAAGTGGTTCCACTGAGATTAAGAGACAGAGACCAGAGGTGAGAGAGGCACTTGTAGCTGAGGGACAACAAGAGAGACACACAGAGAAAGAGCTCCAGAAATCAACCTGAGCCCTTGTAGATCTTTAGCTTAATTCTAGGTTGCATACATCCAGGATGAGATTATATGAAAATGGCAAAGAAGTGCTAGTAAGAGTGAACAAATACCTGGAGCTCTAACCAGACTCACCACCAAAACTGACATAGGGCCAGTTGTCTCTCAAATGAGAGACATTTGAATACTGACCAACCAGAGTAAAGAATCTTTTTTAAACACTCAAGAGATTCTGAAGAGACTCCAGAAAGACAACTGCTAAAGAGTAGGGCTAGTTCAGCAAAATTGACTTTCAACTTGTTGAAGAAGAGCTTGAGAAAGCCTCAGTAGAATCAAACTGATCTTCAAAGATGTTAAATGTCTGACATAAAACTCAACACACTTCAAGGAAGGAAAGAACATCTAGACCTTCACAAATACTGCATTTGCAATATCTAGGATCCAGCAAAAACTTTGTAGACATGAAAAGATGCAGAACAACATGACCTATACTCAGGAGAAAAATCAGTAAATAAAAACAGAACCATAGAACCATAACTTACATAGGTGATTCAAATGTGTTAACAGACAAGGACAGTGAAAAATAGTGTTATAACTATGTTCATGTTGAAAGACTGAAAATAAAACATAACTATATGGAGGAATGAGCCAACTCATTGGAAAAGACCCTGATGCTGGGGAAAATTGAGGGCAGGAGGAAAAGGGGGCAACAGAGGATGAGACAGTTGGATGACATCATCGATACAATGAACATGAGTTTGAGCAAACTGTAAAAGATAGTGAAGGACAGGGAAGCCTGGTGTGCTACAGTCCATGGTTGCAGAGTGGGACATGACATAGTAACTGAACAACAGCAATAACATAGGGAGGGAAAGGATAGAGACTGTAAATAAATAAATAGAAACCATACAGAAGAACCAAATGAAATTCTATAGCTAAAAATACAATAAAATAAAAATTCACTGGATGGGCTTAACGAAGATTAGAAACAACACAAGGAAAAAATAGTGAATTTCAAGATCAGGTGATAGAAACAACACAAAAAACACATAAAGAAAAAAGACTTAAAATGAACAGAACCTCAGTGATCAATGAGACAATATCAAACTGTCTAACAAATATGTAATTGGCGTCTAAGAAAAGGTCAAGAGATAGGGTGCGGCACAAAAATATTTGAAGGGACAGTGGCTAAGAATTTTCAAAATTTGATTTGCAATATAAACACAGACCCAAGAAAACTCACAAACTACAAGCAGATGAAACATAACAAAAATCACACTAAGACATATCGTAATTAAATTGCTGACAATGAATAAAAAAGAGAAAATCCTTAAAACAGCCAAGGGGGAAAATGGGTGTTCCATGTTGGATGGGACACTAGTTGATTTGAAAGAGGAATTTAAAAAACTCTTGGGGTTGATTAAAATGTTCCATATTTTGATGGGGTAAGTGCCTGCATTTGTCATCATTCATTATAACACTTAAGATCTATACAACTTTATGTATGTAAATTATATTATACTTTGATAATCTAATTCTAATCTAATTCTGGAAAGACCATTTGGAAGATATGTGGACAAATAATCTGAAATACATATATTCTCTGACCCTAAGTTTATGGTCATAAGAAGCACAAACACTTGAACGACTCACAGTAATGAAACTCAAATTACTATTATAAAAATTAAAAACAAATGCTTTTGGAGCACAGAAATCTTTGTGTAAGGAATATTTAATTCAACTCAGAAGATAAGAATCATCTTCTATTTCAAAGAAAGAAGCATTTATTGAACACAGTAACTTATATACTAAATATATAAAAATGAATAATATGCATTTGGTTAATAATTAAATTACATTGAGTATATACCATATGTAGACACCGAACTCACTATATCATCATCTTACTATAGAATAATAGTTAAAACTCAAGCAGATCTGGGCTTAAGTTCAGGCTCTGTTACTTGCTAGTTTAGGAAAGTCACTAAACTGTAAACTTCAAATTCTCACAGGTAAAGTGATGATAATAATTAAAACACCTATTTTATTGTATGTTTGTGAAGATTAAATGAATTAGATAGAATCAAAACAAGGTCCAAGTCCTATGAATGCACCAGAATTGGCCTATAAAAAATAATGTCATTGGTGGTGGTTTAGTTGCTAAGTTGTGTCCAACTCTTGCAACCCCATGGACTATAGCCTGCCAGGCTCCTCTGTCCATGGGATTCTCCAGGCAAGAATACTGGAGTGGGTTGCCATTTCCTTCTCCTGAAATAATGTTATTACGTTATGCTCAATAGTACATCCCTGCTATGAGAATACAAAGAGGAATTCATCTTATCCCAGGAGTCTCCCTTAGAAAGATGCTTAATGGACTTTTAAAGAATAACAGAGTTATTCAGAAGGCTTGGGGAATAAATAAACTCCAGGCAAAGGAAACATAAACATAATCTCAAAGGCAAAAAAAATCATAATTGCTGAAATGCAAAACACAAGGCACATGATATAGCACGGATTCAGAGAGACCAGGTTTTATAGAAGGTTTTATGTTGCATGTTGAAGAGGCTTATCTGTACTTTGTAGGCTTTTAAGAGCCACCCATCACTTCATGGGAAATAGATGGGGAAACAATGGAAACAGTGTCAGACTTTATTTTGGGGGGCTCCAAAATCACTGCAGATGGTGACTGCAGCCATGAAATTAAAGACGCTTACTCCTTGGAAGAAAAGTTATGACCAACCTAGATAGCCTATTGAAAAGCAGAGACATTACTTTGCCAACAAAGGTCCATCTAGTCAAGACTATGGTTTTTCCAGTGGTCATGTATGGATGTGAGAGTTGGACTGTGAAGAAAGCTGAGCACCGAAGAATTGATGCTTTTGAACTGTGGTGTTGGAGAAGACTCTTGAGAGTCCCTTGGACTGCAAGGAGATCCAACCAGTCCATTCTAAAGGAAATCAGCCCTAGGATTTCTTTGGAAGGAACGATGCTAAAGCTGAAACTCCAGTACTTTGGCCACCTCATGAGAAGAGTTGACTCATTGGAAAAGACTCTGATGCTGGGAGGGATTGGGGGCAAGAGGGAATGACAGAGGATGAGATGGCTGGATGGCATCACCGACTTGATGTACGTGAGTTTGACTGAACGCGGGGAGTTGGTGATGGACAGGGAGTCTTGAGGGGGTCCTGGAGTGCTGCAATTCATGGGGTTGCAAAGAGTCGGACACAACTGAGTGACTGAACTGAACTGAACTGAACTGGACTGAAGAGCCACTGAAAACTTTCAAGGGACAGCAATTTTACATTTTAGAAACACAGGTGGCTCAGTGGAAGGCAATGGCACCCCACTCCAGTACTCTCGCCTGGAAAATCCCGTGGACAGAGGAGCCTGTTGGGCTGCAATCCATGGGGTCGCTAAGAGTCGGACACAACTGAGGGACTTCACTTTCACTTTTCACTTTCATGCATTGGAGAAGGAAATGGCAACCCACTCCAGTGTTCTTGCCTGGAGAATCCCAGGGACAGGGGAGCCTGGTGGGCTGCCGTCTGTGGGGTCGCACAGTCGGACATGACTGAAGTGACTTAGCATAGCATAGCATATGAAAATGACAAGGTATCAGAGAAGCAGTTAGGCAGTCGTCACCAAATCTCAGGCAAGAGTTGTGAGTCATGAACTGGAGCAACTGTAGAGGGACAGAGACGAGCTCCAGGGATGGGAAAGACCTGAAAAACTCTAAGGAAGTAAATTTGGCAAAGCAAGGTCAGTGATGGGATGTGAGAGGTGAGGGAACTAGCACCTAGGTTTGTTCTCTGGGTGATGATACTGTGATAAGAGTTATAGGAGGAAGGATGCATTTGGTCTCAAGCATGTTGAATCTGAGATGCCTGTAGGAATCCCAAGGGGCTGTGAGTAGCACAGTGAATTTGCATCTGGAGCTTAGAGGATAGTTAAGGAAGATTGATGTGGATTGGAGAACCACCAAATATGAGGAGACAGATGCATTAAAATAGCTGAGAGCATTTGAAAAAAAGACAACAAACTGTGGTGAGGCAAGGACATAACCCTGGGACACTAATCAAATCAGTTGGTAATTAAGGAGACTAGTAGGAAGACAGAGAGCAATAGGAAGGAAACAGAGAGTTGTAACACTGAATAAAGGACCTTTGAGTGGAGAAAAGGGAGAGAGTGTATCAGGTAGGACAAAACCCTGAAAACTCTATGTTGTGTTAAGGAAACTATTTACACACAAAAAGCATCATATGAAGTGAATTAAGAGGTTGAGACCAGCTCAGGGAGGGTCTTGAAGTCAATGCTATTAAGTTCAGGTTTTATTTTTTAGTATTGGGAAACTTTTTGTCCAGTTTAATTCAGATGCAATTGATTAATGAAACCATCATGTATACATCTATATATACACATAGATTTGTACGGGCTATATATGGACTTCCTAGGTGGCTCAGTGGTAAAGAACCTACCTGCCAATGGAGGAAACGCACAAGACGTGGGTTTGATCCCTGGGTCAGGAAGGTCTCTTGGAGAAGGAAATGACAATCCATTCCAGTATTCTTGCCTGGAAATTCCCATGAATACAGGAACCTGGTGGGCTACAGTCCATAGGGTCACAAAGAGTCAGACACGACTGAGCGCACGCACACACACACACACACACACACACACACACACATATACATATATAAAGTATGAAACTATTGTAAATCATTTAGGAGAGAAGTTATACATGCAGTTATTTATTTTAGAAATGTAACTTTAACCTTTGTGTGAAAGAAAGTGTGGAGACAGGAGAGATGCTGGAAGAGCATTTGGTAAACATTTGGGAAGTATGGGAGCTGAGAGTGACAGCCTGCATCAGAGGATGGGGAAATGAACATGACGTCAAGCTCATTCCCCGGGAGAGCAGCAGGGTGGTGGGTGTTACCAGTGACTCAGGCAGGAAACATCTGAGAAGGACCTGGTTTAGGGAGGTGAGAACTGAGACCATCTGTGTCCACATGACTTAGACAAGCCTGCAGACCACCTATGTCAACATGATAGAGTTCTTTGTTCCGGGAAAACTTTTCCAGAGAAAGATAAGGCTGTAAAGCAAAAAACAGCTCCATCAATTGTTTTAGGAAATTCCTGCAGATAGATTTATTAAAGATAAGAGGCTGTTCACCTGAGCAGCAGCCCACTTACCAAATAAAAGTTTGCTTATCAAGACTTTACTTATCAAGTTCTTAGGGAGATTTTGTGCAGCCCCAATTAGTTCTGTCTTGGGGGAACCAACTTATGCCACCTAAGCCTAGAAGCCAAAATTCTGTAAATATTCCTCTTCTAAGACACTGTTAAGACTCTATTAGATTCATGGTTTTTTCTTGCTTCAAGAAGCACAAGCTAGGTTTTGCTTTACTAACAGACTCTATTGTGGTAATTTGGGGCATTCAATAGAGGGGCCAGGATGAATGCAGTGTGGGGCACATTTGATTTGAAAGATATGTGGGATGTGAGCAGGCACTTGAATATTTCCATAGAGAGCTAGAGAGATGATGAAGATGATATTTGATAAGGCTTCCAATAAATCAAAATCATTCATTCAGATGGTTTCAAGTCAAAATGTTGTAATTTAATAATGGATACTTCTTTTGTCACTTCCCACATCAAATTTTCACTACCACCTTTTCCCACTGTGTAAAGGCCTGTCACACCGAGATCATTATCAGTTTCATGCGTTGGCTCATGTTGCTTCCTCTGCCTGAAATTATTTTCCCTTCCTTCCTTCCTAAGGTTTAAGTCTCTCAGGGTCAACAGCCTCCTTCTAGCCCTTGAAGCCTTCTCAGAGGTGTCTTTAATTCTCAGGGTTTGTTCCTTCACTGTCTCTCTTCCATATTGCATCAGCTGCTCTCCAATCTATTCCCAATGTTTGTTTTGTATCCTTGGGCACACTGAAATCACTTTTAAATGGTGAGATCAGTTATTATATTTTGTTATTGCTTCTAGCCCTTATATTATTCCTGGACGTGTTACAAACCTTCAATGAATATACTTAAATGTACTGATTTAAACTCAGAAACGTTAAGAGGAAACATATCTGACTCTCAAAAAAAAATGTTTAATTGGCAATTAGCTGGTTAATAATCATTAGCTTGACTGTACATTTATTTGCTACAATCTTAAATTATAAGCAATTAGGAAAGAATGAGAAGGAAATCAGAAATTTTATTCGAGTAAAGATCTAAAAGATGCAACTTTTTCAATTTGTTTCTAAAATGAAGATATTGAATATTTTGCATCAGAAATATATGAATATATGTGGAAACACTGTGTGTGCATGCATGCTCAGTCACTCAGTTATGTGTGTGCTAAGTCCCTTCAGTCTTGTCTGACTCTTTACGACCCTATTGATTGTAGCCTGCCAGGTTCCTCTGTCCATGGAATTCTCCATGCAAGAATACTGGAGTGGGTTGCCATGCCCTTCTCCAGGGGATCTTCCCGACCCATGGACTGAATCCACATCTCTTACGTCTCCTGCGTTGGCCCGCAGGTCCTTTACCACACCAATGTATATGTCTGGGAGGATGTGGACCCATATGTTTCTTACATCTCCTGCGTTGGCCCGCAGGTCCTTTACCACACCAATGTATATGTCTAGGAGGACATGGACCCATATGTTTCGGTGGTTAGCCTAGGTATAATGACAGCAGGAGAAAGGATTAGAGGAAATTTTTTTTCTTTACTTTGATCTTAATTATTTATTTAATTGATTCTAGAGCAAACTGGTATTTTTTGGACACTAAAACAAAGTTGAACAAAATTTTAAAATATCAGTGTGCACGTTTTCATATGAAGTGTTAAAAAGAAACTGGCACAAAAATTAATCCTCGAAAGAATGCAGTGAGAGACATGCACTTACTGTTTTGAACAAGACTGTGTAGTTGGTTCCCTGTTCTAGTATACCAGAATTTTTATTGTTGAAGCTATCAACCCAGATGTTAATTATAACAATGAACTGAACCTACTGACCCTCCTCAAATGCCTGTTCTACTGAAACAAACCAGGAAATCTTTTTTATTGCGGGTTGTGGTGATCAAACAAGGACAAGATTTGATTTAAACTTGAAAACTTCGTATTTGCAATTTAATAGTCTTGCTCATTATTTTAATATCCAGTATCATCCAATACCCAAGGTATGTCAGTAAAACAGAATTGTTTGGGGACCTGAGATTAATGCGCACACACTTCTCATTCAGTGCTTGTCTGATTGGCATATCTATCCAAATTTTTATGGGTCAGAAGCCAATACGAACAGCAATTACTAAATATGAACTTGGACACACCATTAAAATATGGACTTTTGCCCCTGAATGTCCCTCTCACCATCTTCCTTCTCCACTCACTTTTTTTTAATTTTATTTTGAGCTCCTTTACAAGCTAATTTTTTTTTTCCTCTGACTAATAGGAAGTGTCTTGGATGAGCCTAACTAATTCCAAAGCGGTATCTATAATCCTTTAGTCACTTTAAGAGGTAAATGAATAGAGAGGCATTTTGAAAAAAATTAAAGAAAAAAGGTCTAGTGACAGAATGTATTAAGCTAGTGTCCTGCAGTTAGAAAAGCTTTCTACCATCCTCACACCCCAGTGATATGTAAGAGCAAAATCATTATTCTGAAACAGCCACATCAGATGGCACATTGGTTTATCTATTTTTTGACCGACCTGACCATTAATGTCATGTCAATAGGGAAAAGTTCATGTGTACATATAGATGGTGTCATATTGGCTACTGATCCTGTATTTCTTATGATCTATTTCTTTGTTTTTAACAATTTTTAAAAATTTTTTTATTTTAGGAACACAATTGTGTATATTCATAAAGGTCTGTGCCTAAAGTCATAAATAATATAGAAAAGCAACTAACAGAAAATTAGAAATAGATATATATACAACACTGTAAATTTTCATTCTCTGCTTTATGTCAGTCTAGTTTGCCTTAGGGTGAAATAATCCACAATTAAACTTTACTGCAATATAAATGTTAGCAAAATGGACTGTCGTAGTCAATCAGTGTTTAGAAAAAATTAATCAAATCCAATTCCTTTCTGTAATGAACTTCTTCATGCACTGCTAGCTCATGCATCAACTCTACGTGAGGTTGGGCAGGTAATTTGGAGAAGCCCATGGCTAGTTAGAGAAATCTTCTCACTCTGTGTTGGAAAGATTTGAAGTTAAGAATCAGGTACAATATTAACTAAGGGAGAAATCCATACATTTGGTAATTTCTGGAAAAGTTCATATATGTAGTATTTGATCTGATTTTAATGGCATTACAGCATAAAATACTTGTATGTCAATGAAAATTAGCATACTAAAAATCACCTTTAAGGACCTTTTGAAAGCTCCGTGTAAACATTTTGTACACCAGAACAAGGCTTGGTCAGCCCAATCCCTTCAATTATCCATGTGGAAAAGTGTTAAGAAACAAGCTTTATATGCTAAGCCTGAATCTGCTCCTTACAAAGTATGTAACCTTAGGCAAGCCTTTAACATCTCAGTGCCTCAAGTTCCATCATTTCTAAAGTGTGGAGTAACACTGCACACAGTAGGCTTTTTTTGAGAAGATCAAACAACTACTCACACATAGACATACAAATAGGCAAAGTACACATTGACAGATATATACTGCATTCATATAAGAGGTAAAATTCATGTGTTTAATACAGGAAAGCAATGAATTCTAAGTTGTTCTCAAGGAATTCCTTTAGGCCTTCTGTCTATTTACCTTGCTGGACCAATTTTCCAGTTTCCTTCCTTGTCTGCTGCAGATTCCAGACTTTGAGCTTGTTTTCCTATCCTTTTTGAAAGCTTTTCTGCTTTGAAGCTGCCACCATTCTGAACTGGAGGAATGAACTTTCCTTGGACTCTCTTGACAGCCAAGGGTATCAATAAAGTACAAAAATAATCTCCTTCAGTTCGCCCAAGCACCCTTGGGGGGCCTTTACTTTACTGCTTAACAGTTTGGAGGAAACAGACTGAGAATAACAAAGGGAGGTAAAGTCGGAGAAATTGCAAACTGTAAGTCATTTCTCAAAATCCATTTAGATAGCCACCTGTTAAAAGAGGGTAGTTTTTGCATTTCTGAAACCAATTTACGTAGAATTCAGTCTTTGGCCAACATCATCCACTCCCTGGACACATACACACACATTATATCTCAATTTTCACAAACCTTTAAGTGAAATTTAACAAACCCTATATTTAGAAGACAAGAAGCAAATTGCTTCTTGGCAGGAAAGCTATGGCAAACCTGCTGCTACTAAGTCTCTTCAGTCGTGTCCGACTCTGTGCGACCCCATAGACAGCAGCCCACCAGGCTCCTCTGTCCCTGGGATTATCCAGGCAAGAATACTGGAGTGGGTTGCCATTTCCTTCTCCAATGGCAAACCTAGACAGCATATTAAAAAGTAGAGACATCCCTTTTCTGACAAAGGTCTGTATAGTCAAGGCTATGATTTTTCCAGTAGTCACGTACAGCTGTGAGAACTGGACCATAAAGAAGGGTGAGTGCCAAAGAATTGATGCTTTCAAACTGTGGTGCTGGAGAAGAGTTGAGAGTCCCTTGGACAGCAGGGAGATCAAACCAGTCAGCCTTAAAGGAAATCAACCATGAATACTCATTGGAAGGACTGATGCTGAAGCTGAAGTTCCAATACTTTGACCACCTGATGCAAAGAGACAACACATTGGAAAAGACTCTGATGCTGGGAAAGATTGAGGTCAGAAGGAGAAAAGGGTGACAGAGGATGAGATGGTTGAATGGCATCACCAATGTGATGGACAGGAACTTGGGCAAACTCCGGGAGATGCTGAGGGACAGGGAAGCTTGACGTGCTCAGTCGCCAGTCAGACACGACTTGGCGACTGACCAACAGCAATAATTTATTACCATAGTAGTAATAATAGAATTACTTGAGCCTTTGTTACTACTATATAATTGTTGCAGATATTATTTAATGCTTATTGTGTGTGTGTGTGTTCTGTCTCTTGTTTGAGTCTTTACAAACCCACGGATTGTAGCCCATCAGGCTCCTCTGTCCACAGAATTTTCCAGGCAGGAATACTGGAGCTGGCTGCCATTTCCTACTCCAGGGGATCTTCACAACCCAGGAATCGAACTTGCGTCTTTTGTATCTCCTGAATTGGCAAGTGGATTCTTTACCACTGCGCCACCTGGGAAGCCCATTGCTCATTGCTACATAGAAATTAAGGCAACTACTAGACCACTGTAGATTTTACTATTGATGTTCTAATAGAATATATGTGCATTTGTATATCAACTCTGGGTTTTTGATGTCTCTATTACCATGTGGGCTTCGCTAGTGGTGCAGCGTAAAGAATCCACTTGCAATGAGGAAGACCTGGGTTCAGTCCTCGGTTGAGAAGATTCCCTGGAGAAGGGAAAAGTTACCCACTTTAGTATTATGGCCTGGAGAATTCCATGGACTGTACAGTCCATGGGATCACAAAGAGTTGGACATTACTGAGTGACTTTCACTTTCATATTACCATATAACTGGCCTCCTTTGTAATTCTAAGGATTTTCTTTATGATTATAAAACAGTATATATTTAGTTATTATTTCATCTAAATCCCACATTATTTTGGCTGAAATTCTGACTTTGTTTGCTTCAGATGTGATATGCTGATATGTTAGCTATGATATGATGGTGACAGTAAATTCCACATGTAAAAATGATACTGAACTCCAGTTTAACAATGGGATTTGAAGCTAGGAATTTTAAAAATAAATGATAAAAAGATAACTTCATTAAAACCTCACATTTAATCTTTGGAAACTATTTTCTAGGGAAAAGGAGAGGTATATGCAAATCTGTGAAGTAATGAGCTCTGCTACAATTAATTTCTGGAGTCTAAGAGGCTGAGTACATAATCTATGGCCTGAACACAAAGACACAGCTCGTGGAATTTGCTAACTTAACTTCCCACTTTTGGAGGCATCCTGCTGTACTATTGACAAGAAATATGAGTTTTGTCAGACAGCCATCTGGGCTGGACTTGCCTTACCGTGTGCTTAGGTGTCCTGCTTCCCAAATCCACACAAATAAAGTGATTTCCTTTTGTTTTGAGCCCATAATGACAGCTGTATGTTG
The DNA here is from genome assembly GCF_055505025.1 of Bos grunniens. NCBI lineage: Eukaryota > Metazoa > Chordata > Mammalia > Artiodactyla > Bovidae > Bos > Bos grunniens. The sequence goes on from NC_141165.1 coordinate 43,675,903, forward strand.
TCACCATGCTTTTTAGAAACAAATCTCTAAGCTTTTTAAAGAAATCAGAGGATCCCAAAATGATGATTTCCTATTATGTTGCAAAATTGCTTCAAAGCATTATTAATACTCTTTATGTCCAAACCATGGCTGGTAAGTAAGCTTTAGATGGAATTTGCTCACAGTTACTGCAACAAGATGAAAATTTACTGTTTCTCTCTCTTTTTTTTTTTTTTTTTTTGGCGTTTGAACCTTACTTTTAATTAGTGAATATAAGGAAAATAATACAAGTGTTATTCATGGAAGAACCCTCATTTCAATACCAGCTTTCAGTAAGTCCACAAATCTAAGATATTCACCTTTCTCATGTTTTATCCCTTTAAAGATACTCTTTGTCATCATCATTTAGTCACTAAATCATGCCTGACTCCTTGTGACTCCATGGACTGCAGTCCACCAGGCTCCTGCATCCATGTATTTCTCCAGGCAAGAACACTGGAGTGGGCTGCCACCTCCTTCTCCAAAAGATGCTCTTATGGGTGGATATATATTTATAATTGTTATATCTTCTTCTTGGGTTGATCCTTTGATCATTATGTAGTGACCTTCTTTGTCTCTTTTCACAGCCTTTGTTTTAAAGTCTAATTTATCTGATACGAGTATTGTGACTCCTGCTTTCTTTTGGTCCCAATTTGCATGGAAAATCTTTTTCCAGTCCTTCACTTTCAGTCTGTATGTGTCCCCTGTTTTGACGTGGGTCTCTTGTAGACAACATATGTAGGGGTCTTGTTTTTGTATCCATTCAGCCAGTCTTTGTCTTTTGGTTGGGGCATTCAACCCATTTATGTTTAAGGTAATTACTGATAAGTATGATCCCGTTGCCATTTACTTTATTGTTTTGGGTTCGAGTTTATACACCGTTTTTGTGTTTCCTGTCTAGAGAATATCCTTTAGTATTTGTTGGAGAGCTGGTTTGGTGGTGCTGAATTCTCTCAGCTTTTGCTTGTCTGAAAAGCTTTTGATTTCTCCTTCATACTTGAATGAGATCCTTGCTGGGTACAATAATCTGGGCTGTAGGTTATTTTCTTTCATCATTTTAAGTATGTCTTGCCATTCCCTCCTGGCTTGAAGAGTTTCTATTGAAAAATCAGCAGTTATCCTTATGGGAATTCCCTTGTGTGTTATTTGTTGTTTTTCCCTTGCTGCTTTTAATATTTGTTCTTTGTGTTTGATCTTTGTTAATTTGATTAATATGTGTCTTGGGGTGTTTCTCCTTGGGTTTATCCTGTTTGGGACTCTCTGGGTTTCTTGGACTTGGGTGATTATTTCCTTCCCCATTTTAGGGAAGTTTTCAACTATTATCTCCTAAGTCACTCAGTTGTGTCTGACGCTTTGTGACTCCATGGACTGTAGCCTGCCAGGCGCCTTTGGCCACGAGATTTTCCAGGCAAGAATACTGGAGTGGGTTGCCATTTCCTTCTACAGGGGATCTTCCTGACTCAGGGATCAAACTCAGGTCTCCTGCATCTTAGTCACCAGGGAATTCCCATTTCTCTCGTAAGGAGCTTGCTAATGTAACATCAGAATTATGCATATAAAACAGTATATGCCACTTTGCAGAATACAAAATGTTTGTTTATTCATTTTACTTAGGAAACCTTTCACCTGTAGATCTCAAGGTTCTCATTTAAAAACCAATCTGACTACCTGTAAATTTGGCCCAAATCCAGAAAGTTCTAAGAAGACAAAGCCAACAATATAGTCATCTCAGTGAACAACACGGAGTGCCTCAGATGGCCACAACTCCAGAACTCATGCCAGGTGAAAAACTAAAGGGAAACATAATCTCAGTTCACTGGGATAGTAATTACCTTCCACAGAAAGCATCTTTCAAACCCATACGATTTATAATCACTTAGAAACACTTAGGAAAATCAGATAGAGGAATATACTTCAGCACTGTGTACTGATGAATTAATCCTACACAAATAAAGTCTGTCTTGTGGAAGGTGAGCTCTACCCCCTGGCATGCCCAGCCTGGTATCAATAAAACAATCTATTTGTTGGGGCCTTTGACCACCAGAGAACCTAACACTGATTTCTTATGGTGGCTCTGAGTCATGCTAATCAGTTTTGACCTCCAGACTAACTAGAAAATAAAGGCATTAGCCTGACATCGGGAAGGTTTGGAGACAAAAGATTAGACCAAAGTGGGCAGTCTGCGGTTGAGCCCCAGTAAAAGCTCTGGACACCAGCAGCTGGAGTGAGCCTCTCTGGTTGGTGGTGCTCCCTGCATGTTGTTACACGTCACAGCCAGGAGGAGGCAGTGCTGTGCAGAACTTCACAAGATGGGGATGACCAGAAGCTCTGTGTGGAGGCCTCCTGTGTGTGTGTGCTTAGATGCTCAGTCGCATGCAGCTCCTTGTGACCCCATGGACTATAGCCTGCCAGGTTCCTCTGTCAATGGGGGGTTCTCTAGGCGAGAATACTGGAGTGGGTTGCCATGCCCTCCTCCAGGGGATATTCCCAACCCAGGGATCGAACCTAGGTCTCCCAACATTGCAGGCAGGTTCTTTAACATCTGAGCCACCAGGGAAGCCCTCCTAGACTCTGTTTAATGTAACATTCTTTGGATAATTTTGTCCTGTACACAGTCCCTGTATAATCTTTGTGAGTACAGTGGCTTTCAATGATTCCTGTGACTCCTTGTAGCAAATTATCAAACCTGAGTGTGGCCATGGGAATCCTGGAATTTGCAGCCAGCTGGTCCTAAGTGAAGGTGGCACTGGAGACCCTGAATTTGCAGCTAGTGTCTGAAGTAAAGGTTCTTGTGAGGACTATTTCCTATAACTGTACAGTTTGCTTAACTCTGCATAGTGATTAAGAAAGAATCTGTGAAAATTTAGGATTTTATACAGTTGTTAACATTTAGCTTACTAGAGCCACAGCTTGTAATTCCAATTTAAAAGCAGCACTTGAGTTGACTTTTGACTTACGATAACACCTTACTAAATTTATTAGTTACTGACTCAGTTCAGTTCAGTCACTCAGTCGTGTCCAACTCTTTGCGACCCCATGAACCGCAGCACGCCAGGCCTCCCTGTCCATCACCATCTCCCAGAGTCCACCCAAACCCATGTCCATCGAGTCGGTGATGCCATCCAGCCATCTCATCCTGTGTTGTCCCCTTCGCCTCCTGCCCTCGATCTTTCCCAGTATCAGGGTCTTTTCAAATGAGTCAGCTCTTTGCATCAGGTGGCCAAAGTATTGGAGTTTCAGTTTCAACATCAGTCCTTCCAGTGAACACCCAGGACTGATCTCCTTTAGAATGGATTGGTTGTATCTCCTTACACTCCAAGGGACTCTCAAGGGTCTTCTCCAACACCACAGTTCAAAAGCATCAATTCTTTGGCGCTCAGCTTTCTTCACAGTCCAACTCTCACATCCATACATGACCACTGGTAAAACTATTGCCTTGACTAGATGGACCTTTGTTGGCAAAGTAACGTCTCTGCTTTTGAATATGCTATCCAGGTTGGTCATAACTTTCCTTCCAAGGAGTAAGCGTCTTTTAATTTCATGGCTGCAGGCACCATCTGTAGTGATTTTGGAGCCCAGAAAAATAAAGTCTGACACTGTTTCCCCATCTATTTGCCATCAAGTGATGGGACCGGATGCCATGATCTTCGTTTTCTGAATGTTGAGCTTTAAGCCAACTTTTTCAACTTCCTCTTTCACTTTCATCAAGAGGCTTTTTAGTTCTTCTTCTCTTTCTGCCATAAGGGTGGTGTCATCTGCATATCTGAGGTTATTGATATTTCTCCCGGCAATCTTGATTCCAGCTTGTGCTTCTTCCAGCCCAGCGTTTCTCATGATGTACTCTGCATAGAAGTTAAATAAGCAGGGTGGCAATATACAGCCTTGATGTACTCCTTTTCCTATTTGGAACCAGTCTGTTGTTCCATGTCCAGTTCTAACTGTTGCTTCCTGACCTGCATACAGGTTTCTCAAGAAGCAGGTCAGATGGTCTGGTACTCCCATCTCTTGAAGAATTTTCCACAGTTTATTGTGATCCACACAGTCGAAGTCTTTGGCATAGTCAATAAAGCAGAAATAGAGTTTTCTGAAACTCTCGCTTTTTCTATGATCCAGCAGATGTTGGCAATTTGATCTCTGGTTCCTCTGCCTTTTCTAAAACCAGCTTGAAGATCTGGAAGTTCACGGTTCACATATTGCTAAAGCCTGGCTTGGAAAATTTTAAGCATTACTTTACCAGCATGTGAGATGGGTGAAATTGTGAGGTAATTTGAGCATTCTCTGGCATTGCCTTTCTTTGGGATTGGAATGAAAACTGACCTTTTCCAGTCCTGTGGCCACTGCTGAGTGTTCCAAATTTGCTGGCATATTGAGTGCAGCACTTTCATAGCATCATCTTTCAGGATCTGAAATAGCTCAACTGGAATTTCATCACTTCCACTAGCTTTGTTCGTAGTGATGCTTCCTAAGGCCCACTTGACTTCACATTCCAGGATGTCTGGCTCTAGGTGAGTGATCACACCATCATGATTATCTGGGTCATGAAGATCTTTTTTGTACAGTTCTTCTGTGTACTCTTGCCACTTCTTTTAATATCTTCTGCTTCTATTAGGGCCCTAACATTTCTGTCCTATATTGAGCCCATCTTTGCATGAAGTTATTGACTACGTAACATTAAATCTGCCACATTTTTAACTTTAATATATTAGTTATGAAAGTTATTTAAATACTAAGAAGATTTTGTGTGAGTCAGATATTAAAGTACTTAAAAATTACAGAAAATGATTAAGTTTATGAATGCAGTTTAAATTATTTCAGAATATGGGTATACAGTTTGTAAAAGGCACCCAAATTCACTTAAATATGCGTTAAAATTGGCTACAAAAATTTTGCAGAAGTACAATAAATTTCTGAACTGAACTTAAAATCTCAAGGACCTAGGTTTTGAATATGCAAATTTAATAAATTGCTTAGAATGTAAAAAACATTACGAGTATTTTCTGTTCTTTTAAGTCTATTAATGGATATTATAAGGCAATTTCTAAATTTAGAAAGGGACTAGCTAAGTGGTTATTGACTACTAATAAAGTAGGGACAGGACTAATGCAGGAAATATTGAGAAAGTTATACATTCCTAAGTCTAATCTATTGCTATCCTCTTAAATCTTTATCTACATTTGGGAAAACAATATTTGGGGTCCTTTCCTGAAAAAATAGTAACTAAGTTGTGAAAGAAAATTAGATTTTTAGTTGGTTGACTTATCTCTTGGCCTGACTACTGCTCTGTTGGATTATGCAGAACTGGTGAAGCCCAAGAAAGTTAGAAGGGCACAGATTATCAATTAAAATTATTTTGGCTACAAAAAATCCAATCCAACTGGACTAAGCATGAAAGTAATTTAGGGGCTCATGTAACTGAAACTCCCAGGCACAGCTGGAATCAAAGGCTCACACAATGACATCAGGACCCATCTCTCAGTTCTTTTCTCTGGGTCAACTTTACCTATACATTATGAAGGTTGGGCCTGCATCCTTCCATGTTTAAAACCAGCAGAGGATAACATGCCTCTCCAGGATTATCCAAATGGCATCTCATTGGATCATGTCCCCGTTCCTCCCTCAACCAATCACTCTGCCGCTCTTGCTGCTAAGTTGCTTTAGTCGTGTCCGACTCTGTGAGACCCTATAGACAGCAGCCCACCAGGCTCTGCCGTCCCTGGGATCCTCCAGGCAAGAACGCTGGAGTGGGTTGCCATTGCTTTCTCAAATGTGTGAAAGTGAAAAGTGGAAGTGAAGTCGCTCAGTCGTGTCCAACTCTTCAGGACCCCATGGACTGCAGCCCACCAGGCTCCTCTGTCCATAGGATTTTCCAGACAAGAGTACTGGAGTGGGTTGCTATTGCCTTCTGAACCAATCACTCTACATGGGTATAAATCTTACCCTCATCTTTGGAGCCAGAGGAGAGTGAGATCAGGAACTGTGCAGGAAATAAGTAACTGCCCCCGCCACTAGAGAACATTCACCTAGGAGAAAGATGAGTAGATGCTGGATGCAAGTCACTTGTAACACAGAATGTTTACAAATCCAATAATTCTACTTGCAAAATGTTTCTCTGGTGGAATCTTTTTTTATTATTATTAAGCATGTAAGAAATCAAGGAGCTTGAGCAAGGGTTAGGGGAAAAGTTCATTTCTTTATGGGATTAAATAATGGTGAAGCCAATAGAATCAAAGCAAAAATAATGTTAATTTCTACTTCTGTCTCCACCAGGAAGCTCTGTGACAAGACAAGCTACTTAGCCTTGCTGTTTTATGGCTTCCTTACATGTCAGATGAAACTACCACATTCCAGGTTTTAAAGGTGATATGAGAATTGAAAGAGATCATCTGAAAGTCAAGACACAAAAGATGTTATTTTATTTTTATTTTTGGCTACACTGGGTATTTGTTGCTATATGAGGGCTTTCTCTAGTTGTGGCAAGCGGAGGCTACTCTTTGTTGAGGTGCATGGGCTTCTCATTGTGAAGGCTTCTCCTATTGCAGAACACAGGCTCCAGGCACATGAGCTCAGTAGTTGTGGCACAAGGGCTCGGCTACCCTGTGGCATGTGGGATCTTTCCAAACCAGGGATGGAACTCATGTCCTCTGCATTGGCAGGTGGATTCTTTACCACTGGACCAGCAGGGAAGTCAGATGTTATTTTAAAATTACAAAAGTTCTATACAAATATAAACTATTAGTAGTAGCAATAGTATTGATAGTACCATTGTTTTAGGTACTGTACTAATTGAAGTTGTGAGATGCAGACAAAAGAAGCTGTTCTGAACCATTCAAGTAGAAAAGAAATTTAATAGAGGGGTTCAGATAGCTTACAGACTTCTGAAGAATCAGGCTTAAAGGCTATATAACTAGGAGTGGGACAAAATGACTCTAGAGGACACTAGGCCTGCATGCAGGGCACAGGCTCTGTATTTTGTCTTTCCAACATCAGGTGCTTGAACCTAGGCTGCATGCTGCTGCTGCTTCTGAAACTGAGCATCTACCTACAATCAAATTCATCATCAGACTTGAATCCCCCTTGCACTACCTTCTTCACACCACTCTCTACCAATCAGAGACCTCATATTTTAATGTGTGTCTGGCAGAGTCAAGGTCACACATCTGTACCTTAGCTGCCAGGGAGCCTGGAAAAACATGTTTATGGCCTTCATCTTAGGAAGCAGGATTCATAATGTAAGAAATTCACTATAGGAAAGGGCTCAGGACATTCCAAAGGCACATAAATATCTACTATATGCATAACATTGTTTTAAGTCTTAAAAAACATTAAAACATTTAATGTCAGTGTGCAGATGCAACCTACAGAACTATAGTCATAGCAGAACATATACACCCTCGAGCTACAAGTCTTGTTACATTTAGCTTTCTGCATCTTCTTTATGGAAACTTTTAAGCCAAATTTTTGCCTCATTGTGTTTTTTAAAATCATTTTTTGCTCAAATGAACATCTCTAGAGTTTATAAATATATCAATCAACTTGAGTGTTTTTCAGAAACTCAAACTCACCTGCCAATGAACTGGTAGAAGTTACTCATTCAACTATATCCAAGATAGAGACTCATCTTGCAGACCAAATGTCAGAGATTTTTTTCCAGGAGTCTCCCAGAACATCACTATATGGAAATCCTGCAGAGATGTTTTGGAGTTTGAACAATATTTGACTTACAGTTCCATGACAAGTAGAATTTATTCCTGTTTTTCCAAACTGTGTTCTTGTAAATCTTATTTTTTTATTTTTAAAATTCTACTGGAGTAGAGTTGCTTGACAAGGTATGTCAGTTTCTGTTGTACAGCAAAGTGAGTCAGTTATATGTAGGCATATGTCCCCTCTGCTTTAGACTTCCTGCCCGTTTATACCACCACAGAGCCTTGAGTAGAGCTCTCTCTGCTATACAGTAGGTTCTCATCAGTTATCTGTTTTATGCATAGTAGTTTACATATGTCAGTACCAATCTCCCAGTTCATCCCACCCCTCCCTACCCTCCTTAGGAACCATAAGTTTGTTTTCTTCACAAATCTTTAAACTTTCTACTCACAATAGACACATGAAAAACAGAATGGGAATTCTGAACATCTATTATCCCTTCTGTTGTGACATGTGATACCTTTAGTTGTTAAGGAGTTTTCTTGCACAGCTGACAATGACGACTAGGTTTAAGAGAGCAGTAATTTAACTTTTGTTGTCCATTCCCCTGAAAAACTGAGAGAAGATAGGAAAAGAAAAAAATCAAAAATAGAATGTCTTAGGTGAATTTTTCTTGATCTGGGTGATAGCGTGAGTGTTATAACTCAATTTTGTCTCAGCTATTACATTCTGGTCAAATTTTTGTATGCATAACAAAAATGTAGACACTACATAAAAATTTCAGATTTTTGCATCTGAGTGTGTATGTATGTGTGTGAGCGCATATGTGTGTGAGCAAAGGGAGTGGTAAATGAGAGTTTGCTTAGGCTGAGCTTCAAGGAATGTCTGTGCCTTGCCAGGAAGAGTGCAATGTATAAAATTTTAATTTCAAATCTGTTCATTTATTTTTACTCCCATTTGTTATCATTAATCCCATTTTGGCATTATTAATACCAAAACAGTCTCTTGGAGGAAACATTTAAAGAAAAGCTGGCTTATATCTATAAATTATTTAAAACTTTTATATGAGAAATATAAAAAGTGAAAATACTAGCAATATATTTCTTTTTAAATAATACGATTTTTAGTAGAGTTTATATAACATGTCTACATTTCTTGTGTTTCATAATCACTTAATTTTACTAACTGACTAAATGCAAAAACCCTGCCATCCAGCATGCTCTGTTAGCCAGCATTTCCAGCCCAGCCTTGTGGCAGATGTTGCAGGAGAGGTTACTGAACCAAAAATACGGTTTGGGGGGTTTAGGCGGAAAAAGGTAAAAAGCACAAAGGGATACAATTTTCCCTTTAAGATTGATCATCAGTAAATCAAGAGAAAGATGAATAGTGCTGAATGTGAGAATAAGAGTGACAGAAGGAGTGTGTAAGACTGCAGAAATCCCAGAAGGAGTGTGTAAGACTGCAGAGATCCCAACACAGAGGTGAGAACTAGGAACTAGGGCTAAAGGAGACGAGGAAAATGTGAAGGAGGGTGGAAGGCAAAAATAGCAATAACAGTTTAAGTTACATTTATTAAGCACTTACTATTGTAAATACTATGTTGAAAAGTGAAAGTGATAGTCACTCAGTTGTGTCCGACTCTTTGTGACCCCATGGACTGTAGCCTGCCAGGGTCCTCTGTCCATGGGATTCTCCAAGTAAGAATACTAAAGTGGGCAGAAGATCTTCCTGACCCAAGGATCAAATTCAGGTCACCTGCATCACAGGCAGATTCTTCACTGTCTGAGCTACCAGGGAAGTCCTATTAAATACTATGGATGCTTTAATTTACTCTCAACAACAACGAAAGGATGATAACACTCCTAGAATGACTATTATTCCTAGGAAGACGATATTACTCCCAGAGGAAGAAATTGGGAGGAAGGCAGGAGCACAGGTAACTCTCTAGTAAAAAATATCATGAAGAGTGACAGCATCAAGATTTATATTCAGGGCTTTTTATTTATGCTCAAGACCTTTCCATATTTGGCTTCTTTTGACTCAATCACTTTGAAAATTGATTCCTCACTAAGTGTGTTTAATAATTCTTTATTAGCTTGAATATGCACTTAGCAATAATTACCTATAAGTCAAATTTTAATATTCTAGCTCTAAAAGGGGAATAAAAGGATATTAGCAAGCAGGAAGTACAGTACCAGCTCATATTCCATCAATCTGCCTTTTACTTATGATGGTTTTCACATGCAGATGCAATGCCTTGATCAATAACTACAAAAGTTGACTAACTGTTGTTTACTAAATCAAATCCTGCTTTAAGCTAATGTCTAAAACCAAAGCAGGAATTACGTGAGTTGGGTTATATAAAAACTGGTATACATCAGGTCATTTCCAGGAAGAGCTTTCCTGGGCCAAAAGGATGTTTTCCTCTTAGCCAGAAAGCATGACGTATGAGGGCTTCCCTGGTGGCTCAGACAATAAACAATCTGCGTGCAATGCAGGAGACCCAGGTTCAATCCCTGGGTGGGGGACGATCCCCTGGAGAAGAAAATGGCAACCCACTCCAGTATTCTTGGCTGGGAAACCCCACAGACAGAGGAGCCTGTCAGGCTACAGTCCATGGGATCGAAAAGGGTTAGACATGACTTAATGACTAAATGATGATGATATGAACAACTGAATCAATTTTAATATTGTAACCTGTTAAGAAAAAAATGGATACCAGTTCATTGGAGGGGCCCAATGTACACCCTGAACATAAAGTGTTTTAAACTGTCAAGAATATATACCTGTGTCTTTGGTTAAAGATGGCTAAGTTGACTAATCTCACATGCTTCTCTTTCCTTCCAAACTCTAATTGAAATAAAAATAAATAGACATTAGGTAGAAACAAGAAGAGATTATTTTGATAGGCAAAAAATTTTTTATGAAATTGTTGGAAATTGGAATCAATAAGAGAGTGAGTGTTTAAAATACATGCATATGTTTGTGCACACACACACACACACACACACACGCAAAACCCAAAACAGGTAGAGAGGACTACTACAAAGGTGAAAGCCATGTATTCCAAGAATCTCATGCAAAACCCCAGAGAAGTTCCCCAGTATTCCATAGGAAGTCATCCAACAGCAGGGGCTGTCCAAAGACAAAATAATCAAGGTAATTAATTCAAAGACTACAGAAATGCTGAACTGGTGTGCCCTACTGCTTCTCATTATTCCTCATAAAGCCATACACCTGAGTAATTCACCCCTATCCCCCAAACAGAAGGCCCTTTTTCAAGAAGTGTTGGTGAGATGGGAGAACAGAGCAGAGCCCAAGATAACTCCAGATGTCTGCCATGGAGAAAAATAAAAAGCAGTATCTCTTTCCAAAACTGAAATAAATAAACATGAAATAAGTCCATTTACAGAACAAAATCCAACTGATGAAATCTTAAGTAGCTGTCCTTCCAAGATTCAATTGAACTAACCCAAGACCAGAACTCAGCCTTTGTTACAGTCCTGAAATGCCTGCTATCTCACAAAATATTAGTGAGAAACATCAGCTTTTATCAATTATTTTATGGGGAGGTTGAGAAAACATACATTGCCTATTACATAGGAATAATTTATTAAGTATCACACATTATAATCACATACATTTAACTGTTCTTCCTAAAGACATCTACCCTTCATTTCCTTTCTCTCTTTTCTGCCTGCAAGAATATCAAATTTTCTCTTCCTCTTCATTATGTCTATGCCCTCCAAGGTCCTTGCTGATTCCAACACATACTTCCTACTTTCTGCTGAAGTAATTGTACTGGTGAAATATGTTTTAGTTCAAGCACCAACCACACAAAGTGTTTCCAAGTTTGCATAACCCTATAATTAGTTATATTTCTACCTACAAATCCTTTTCTAATACTTTTTGTCCTATATATTATTTAATTGAATCATTTCCCTTAGGATCACTACTGTCACTCTTATGTAAGTCTTCCCATTATTTATTTAGTTCCCCATAAAATGAGTCCACATTTGCCTTTCCAACATCTGTCTCTTCCCATTACCACATAGGTTAATTTTTTTCAAATGTTCCATGCATTCTTTATCCTATAAGACTCTTGTACAAAAGGAAATGTAATTCAAATTGGGTCCCCATATGGAAAGAATAAAGTGAATCTTTGGGGATCTGTATGATTAAATCTGTAAATCTTCTCTATGGTCCAATTGACATGTACCATCGTAAGATGCCTTCCATCTCACCTATCATGCAGTTGTACATTAAGAAAAAAAGCATTTGAAAGATTTTCCAGAATTTCAAGAAAGTTGCCTATATGACATCCAATGTAACAAATAAGTCAATAATAACAATTTAGCTTAATTAGAACTTTTCAGAATGGCAGCTAGAAAAGTTAATTTCCTTGAGAGGTCAAATGGCATATTCAATGGCTTGAAATTTCCAAACCAGCCTCTGCAATTCCTCTATCCTGATAAAGCACGAAACCTAATTTATTTGTCTTGGCTAATTAAATTCTACCTAGAGTGCCACCACTGCTGCTTTTCTGTAAGTTAGAGATGTTAATTACATGAGAATATTCAGTGTTATCATGCTGCTGCTGCTGCTGCTAAGTCACTTCAGTCGTGTCCAGCTCTGTGCAACCCCATGGACCGCAGCCCACCAGGCTCCCCCGTCCCTGGGATTCTCCAGGCAAGAACACTGGAGTGGGTTGCCATTGCCTTCTCCAATGTGTGAAAATGAAGTCGCTCAGTCATGTCCGACTCTTCCCGACCCCATGGATTGCAGCCCACCAGGCTCCTCCACCCATGGGATTTTCCAGGAAAGAGTATTGGAGTGGGTTGCCATTGCCTTCTCCGGTTATCATGCTAGGAAAGTTGATTACCACAGCCATGTTTTTAAAGGCTTGGCCCAAAGTACTTTCTAACTGTTCTGCTGGAATGTCAATGAATCCTGTATATTCAAACACAGAACAGTTACCTAATCACCTTCCATCCGCTAGTTTGTATCTGATAGCTCTAGTTTTCATATACTATATATCATTTTGAAAAACATGTGAAGTCTAAAACATCAGAATTATACATTTTAAAAAAAGTACAGAAAAACCATGAGCAAGAGGAAAATAAATTTTAATTGATAATGAGATTAAGACATAAAAGTAGAACAAAGGGCCATAAAGTAGAATGGCCATAAAGATACATGTATGGCTTATAAATTTAATCTGTTTTCTATTTTTAAGTGAAAAGGAGCCCCTGGAAGTGTTTCGAATAGACACTATGTTTCCTACTCAAGATCTCTTCCTGTCTCTTTCTTATTAAAAAAAAAAACAAACACATTATTATTATGGTAGTTATGTAGATTGGGGGTAAATTACGGTTAACCTAAGCTAGCCATGGTCATTTCATCTCCTCTGCAATAGTTGTTCTGCTAGTATTTGTTGTAGCTCGGCACCTAACCTGGTTCTGGCCAATGAAATTGTAGGAGATAACTGGGGGTTCTCTGGAGATGTTCCTTTGCATTTAGCTAGATTTCTCTGAGAAAATTTGGCATATGTTACTCTTTAGGATGTTACTCTTAAGAGGATTTGATTCCCAGTGCTACTACAAACACCTAAAAACAATGACGTAGGCTAGCCTGATAACAAGCTTGACACTGAAAGTGCACAGCTGAAAAAAAAGAAGTTGTAATTGCTGTGAATATCACTAAGTTGCTAAATAATCACTCTTAAACCAAACTGTCTCCTGACATCTTGTAAACTGAGGTTATATATTTATTGATGCTTTAATTTGGAAGAAGCAAATTTTCACTAGCAATTAACAGAAATTTTTCTAAAAAACATTTTCATGTGCAGTGAACATTGGGATGGACAATATTTCCAAATACCATTCCTGTATCAAATATAAAAGTAGATTTGATAGTACTTTTAAGTGAATATAGCATCAAAAAGAAACTCCATGAGAGTAAATTATCAGATCTATGCAATCTAGACTATGCTATAGTTTTCTCCTAGCCTGATTTTATTTCACAGTAAATTCTAACCTATCTAGAGGTCTTCCAAAAGAACACATCAGAGGTTAAAATATAGTATTAATATTAGATATTCTGTCAAAGTAGAAGACGGAGGAAGAGTGATAGGGAAGGGAAGAAGGAGAAAGAAAATGCAAAATGGTCAAATACACATAGAAAATTTTAGGATAACAATGTTAAACAACTTCTCAAAGGTTCTTGATGTGCTAATGGGTGTTAAGAATATCTAAGTGATGCATGTAGCATTTCCGATGTTATTCAGACCCTAGACCTCAGAGCATATAGAGGGAATATTTTCCTGTATTCTTATCATACATAATATAAAGAAAATCACATTCTATATAGTCTTTATATATTCTTCCATGTAGATGAAACAATAGGAAACTGAGTAATGAATATACTAAAAATTGCCAAAAATCACCCCAGGCATCACTCCCTTATGCTAGGTTTTTGACCAGTGCACAACCAGCTGTGGGCTTCACTGGTGGCTCAGGGGTAAGGAATCCGCCTGCCAGGCAAGAGACTCAGAGATCGGGGTTCGATCCCTGGGAGGGGACAATCCCTTGGTGGAAGAAATGGCAACCCACTCCAATAATCTTGCCCAGAAAACTCCATGGACAGAGGAGTCTGGCAGGCTACAGTCCATAGGTCACAAAAGAGTCGCACTTGACTGAGGGACTGAGGTACAGCCAGCTGTACCAGACTCTGGTTTCCCACACGCTCCCTCACATGCTGTCTCCTATAGTTCAGTCAGACACTATTTAAGTGAATAGTACAGATACTATCCATTTTATGGATCAGCTCATGAAGTGGATAAAAAAGATCTCAATCATGTTAGAAAGGAGGAAAAAGGAATTATAAACTTTTTTCGACACTCCAGACAAATATGAAAATGAAACAACCCAGCCCAGAGGTCTAGGCAGCCGAGAAGGCGAGCAGAGCTGCGGGCCAGCAGAGCTGCCTGCCACCTGCAGCCTGGACCACAAGGCAAGCCACTGTGCGCGTGCGCAGTGGCAGCGGCCTCTGCGGTGGCCAAGAGCGCTCGCGCCATGGGCGAGCGAGGGAGCCCGGCGCCAGGAGAGGCCCGGCCACAACGACAAGGGGCACCACAAGCAGCTGCGACTGCGGCTGGCCAAAGCCTCTGCGATGAAGGAAGCAACCAGCCTCAATGAACCCGTCTTCACTGAAGACCGAGACCTCTTCTCTGTGGCTTACAAGAACGTGGGCATTGCCTGACTGTCTTCCTGGAGGATCATCAACCAGAAAACCATGGCGGACAGGGAATGAGAAGAAACTAAAGAAGGTTAAGGTTTAGCGAGCGAAGATCAACAAGGAGCTGGAAACGGTGTGCAACGCCATGCTGGCTTTTCTGGACAAGTTCCTCATCAGGAACCACAGTGATTTCCAGCGTGAGAGTAAAGTCTTCTCCCTGGAGATGAAAGGCGACTCCTGTCGCTACCTGGCGGGGGGGGGGGGGGGGGGGGGGGGGCGGGTTCCGGTGAGAAGAAAAACGATGTAGTCCAAAACTCTTCACTCTGTGGAAAGGAAGCCTCCGCAATCAGCCAAGAGCGCTTGCAGCCCACGCACCCCCATCCGGCTAGGCCAGGCCTCAGCTTCCTGATGTCCAGCTTCTCTGGACACAGAGATCCAGAAGGACTACATGCTCGTCATGCTGCTGCTGCAAGACAACCTCACCCTCTGGAGGAGCAACCAACAGGACAAGGAAGCTGGAGAAAACAACGCAGGCACCTCGGTCCTGACCCCACCCTGTCCCGCCAGTCCTTCCTCATCACAATCACTGAGTATCTAGTGCTAAACTTGTCTGTGTGGCAGTATAGCTACTCAGACTACTCACATCTACTCTCTGCTCTCCCAGGAAGCAGTTCTGGACAAATTCACTGTCTGGCATTGCTTTGAGCCTGTGGAAGCTTCCTTTTCCAATTGTGCAGACAGGTGCATTCCCAAGGAGGCCTTTTCAGTACTATGCCTGCTGATCTAAGTGAAATGAAGGTGAAAGCAATGGGGAAGTTAGAAGGGAGAATTAGCGGACACAGGCTATTTAACAGTCAGTTATTTAAATGATTCATTTAAAACAAGCTGGTAATGTTTGTTAAAGCAGTATGTCTGTACATGCAAAAATGAATTCACTGCTCTCGCCTGTTTCTTAAACTGATGGAAAACTGTGCGGGAAGCTAAGACGGAGAGATCCTTTCTTCTTTCCATCTGGTTAATAATAAGCTGCCTCACATGACGATTAAGTTGCACCTTGTTTTCCCTCTTTAAATAATGAGGTGCACAAACCTTCTTTTCAATGCAATACATCTAAAGTTTTGATACCTGTAACTTTTAGGGGTGGGGGGAGGTTACGATTATTTAAGAGTCATGGATTTATTTTTTGTAACTCTTTGGCTGTCGTCCTTATGTGTCAGCCCATGTCAATCGAAATGGATGATTATAAAATACTAGACTTTCAAAGTATATCTTTTGGAGTTCAATGGGTAAATAAATGCTGTTTGGGGGATATTTTTAAAAATAAGAAAAAAATGAGATAACTTTCAGTTCAGTTGCTCAGTCATGTCCGACTCTCTGC
The DNA here is from genome assembly GCF_055505025.1 of Bos grunniens. Taxonomy (NCBI): domain Eukaryota; kingdom Metazoa; phylum Chordata; class Mammalia; order Artiodactyla; family Bovidae; genus Bos; species Bos grunniens. The sequence continues at coordinate 43,692,176 of NC_141165.1, forward strand.
AACCCTGTGGACTACAGCACGCCAGGCTTCCCTGTCCATCACCAACTCCCAGAGCTTACTCAAACTCATATCCATGGAGTCAGTGATGCCATCCAACCATCTCATTCTCTGTCAGCCCCTTCACCTCCCGCCTTCAATCTTTCCCAGCACCAGGGTCTTTTCAAATGAGTCAGTTCTTCGCATCAGGTGGCCAAAGTATTGGAGTTTCAGCTTCAGCATCAGTCCTTCCAGTGAATATTCAGGACTGAGATAACCTTAGATGATTCAGTTTAGAATATTAAATGATTCCTTTTGTATCTCATGATCTCACACTCACTGTCTCACATCCCTTGATACAAGTTTATTAAAAAGTATACATTGTTGAAATGAGACTACAGTTGACCCTTAATATGGGTTTGAACTGTGAAGGTCTACTTATATGCAAATTTAGTTTAGTAAATACATGCTATGCTGCTAAGTCGCTTCAGTCGTGTCCGACTCTGTGCGACCCCATAGACTGCAGCCCATTTGGCTCCTCTGTCTCTGGGATTCTCTAGGCAAGAATACTGGAGTGGGTTGTTATTTCCTTCTCCAGTGCATGAAAGTAAAAAGTGAAAGTGAAGTTGCTCCATCGTGTCCGACTCTTAGTGACCCCATGGACTGCAGCCTACCAGGCTCCTCCATCCATGGATTTTCCAGGCAAGAATACATGCTATACTACTACATGATTGGTTGAGTCCACCGATCAGAACCCCCAGATGAAGAGGGCAGACTGAATTTACATGTGGGTTTAGGACTGTTCAGGGGTCAGTGCCCTAAACACTTCCCCACCCTGAATTACTCCGGGGTCAACAACAGTTAGTTAAAGACTAGTCACTCTGAAAATATTGCAAATAGTGTGGCTCACTGGGAGCTGCAATCCCTTGTTTACGTTCTTGGAAGTCTCTTTTGAATTCATCCAAGAAAAAAACTAATCTATTGTTTTCTCCCCAAGCTCCCCGTCTAATCCTAACCCAGCTCCCTAGGTCAGGATTGTTCCATGCAGTAAGCCTTAATAGAGCAGATACTTAGTGCCAGATGTCATGACCAATGCCGGCAGCGCAGAACTGGACAAGACATGATCCCTGACTTCAAGAAGCTCAGTCAGGTAAATCTTAACATTTGTCTGCCAGAAATTGATGAGTACTTAACTGTCTACAATCATAATGAGAACAGAGAGTGGAAAATACATGTCATTAATCAATAGCAAATGCAGTAAAGAGGAGTTAATTCTTTTTTATTGATGTGAGATTATTTACTTTTTGAGTAATGAGGCTAATACTTAGAAATTGCGTCTAGTGATCACCAAGACAACTGGCCAGTTTAATCATTTTGTTGTAGGAAGCAAGGCCTGAGAGTGAGCTCTTGTCTAATGCTTGGGAGTGAATTATCTGAGGAGACACAACATGCTGAAAAAGCAAGAGTCTTTATTGGAAAGGGGTGCCTTGGTGAAAAGTAGCAGGGTAAGGGAACCCAGGAGAACTGCTGTGCCACGTGGCTCAGTCTTGGGTTTTATGGTGATGGGATTCGTTTCCAGGTTGTCTGTAGTCAATCATTCTGACTCAGGATCCTTCTTGGTGGTATGCACATCACTCAGTGGAGGTAAGATTCCAGCAAGGAGGATCCTGGAAGGTTGATAGACCATATTAACTGGCATCTCCTCTCTCCTTTTGAACTTTCCCAAATTCTTTCAGTTGGTAGTAGCTTATTCGTTTCACATTTTTTACCAAGACCTCTGATTGTAAGAAAGTAAAAAGAATGAACACAAAAGCAAAAGAGAAGTGTCAGGCTCAAGAAATTCACAAAACAGTGGGAGAAATTGACATGTGAATAGTTAACTTTAATAGAAGACCACACTGAAGGGAAGATAGAACAAAATGGAAAGGAAACTGAATGGAAAATAGGGTTGGTGAGGGGCAATCGGGACGTTTTTATAGGGTAAGTAGCTTTTTGACTAGGCTTTGAAGGAAGAGTATGATTTTTATTACAGGTTAAATAGGAGAAGTTCATCCATCACCACAGACATTCTCTCCACTTTAAGCTGTAATCTTCCATTCTTCTGAAACTCTGCTTTGCCATCATTCTTGGCAGACATCATTCTTGTTCCACTGACTGGGTCTTGAATTTATGACACTTAAGTGCTTATAAGTTTATCGGGAGGAAAGTTGCTTTTAATACCAAATTTTCTGGGTCATAATGGGATTTGGGGAAAATCCACCTGTCATGGGGGTTATTTGACTCTGAATTTATATCAGTTCAAAGATGCTTAGATCACAAACTCATTCTACACAGCTTGAAAAATAAAATCCATATATCAAATGTTATAGCTGAAAGGTACACAGCCAGCATGTAACCCAAACATCTTGATGGGAAAACAGAAACCAAAAGCTGTTAAGGGAATTGCTGAAGGTCACATTGGAATTTCTGTAGAAGAAATGGTGCAGGAAATTGGGACACAGATGACCTCATTGTTTTCTCTCAATCACACCTATCTTCTGTGATTTGCTTGGATTCATCCTGGTTCAAATATCTCAATTGCCAAGCTCACCGGGCTCCATGGGAAGAGATTTGTGTGGGTGTCTTTACTGACACTCTATATCTAGGAATTATTAGTGATGTGATAAAGCAGGAGATCATGTCTTTAACTGAAAACTTTCCATACAAATCAAAAAATGCTTTTAGCACTACCCTTGTCTTTTTTCAACCACAATGTATATATATTTTCCTGTCAAAAGGAATGTGCTTTATGCACAAATTAGCATCTGTCTTGCTCATGCTGAATCTGTATAATCAGTATAATAACAAGAGAAATGGTTCATAATTTTTGCCTTATGTTTTTTTCAATTTGATAAATTAAAAAGCAGTGCCAAATTGCAGTTGCGAAGATGCAGCTGAGAAGTATGTTTAACTGCTGCAGCCTCATACAGTCTTTATGGGAAGAAAAGCCACATCTGTTTCTTCTGTAAGCTTGAGGGATGATGACACTCATGAGAGAAACACCAATTCAGGAATCTCTGTGATTTTATGAACCAAACCAAAAAGAAAAAACCTGTGTCCTTGAAAAGAAGTGTCCTTGTGAAAAGAAATAAAGAAGTGATTTTTAGTTTCTCTAGGCTTTGTTGTTTTCTCTGGGGAAAAAAAAAAAAGGTGAGCCAGATAATCCTAATTTCAAACCATTTAGAACATTTTCTGATAATTAATATGCTTAAATGTTAACAGTATCTCTATCAAGGGTTTTCTGCAGAGAAGTATTACGTCGCACTTGTACCATGTTATTCCTATATTTAGTGTTTATAATTCTTATTTAATGTTACCGTGTAATAAAAAACACTTGTGCCCTAACATGTTAACATATAATGCTGATGTGGGGAAAATCATTGGCAAATGACTTTGTAGCTATGGGTAGAATTACAATCATTTTCAGCAATATTATGTGATCATTTTTATTGCTAAGCATGTATCTACAGTTCAGTGACAGACAGTAGATAAAAATACATTGTCAGTAGAGAGCTTTGAAAAAGTAAAAATTAACTAAGTCAGGATGCTAAAGAAATAGCAATATCCCCTATGAATTACGTAGGACATATCTAATTAATTCTTACACTTTAATGCTCTAATATATGCTGAATTGTTTAAAACTCTAGATGCTCAAATGGAACTGCAATTTGTTCTTTGAGTGACCATTGTGACCCAATTATGAGAAATAATTTACTGCAATCTTAGGCTCCTTTGGTGGGAGTATAATATTCAGAACAAAGGAGATGAAAAGCACACAAAGCACATCAGGAAAGGCAAAGCTCTTCTTTATATTAGAATGCCAGCTAGTAAAGTTTAAAGAGATAAAATTAGAACTGCTGCACCAGCCAGTGTAATAATTGATGAAGGCAAGAGTCATCAATAGATGCTAAAACTGTAGGTATAAATCTTAGAGAACAAGATGCTCATATAGTCTTAAAGTAATATTACCCCCTATATGTGGATTAATTACAAAAGAGAATACTGACCTCTATAAAGGAGAGTCTGGGAACACCATGTTAAATGATGGTGATCAAATGACAAAAATGTTTACCACCAGAAATGGAACCAGCTAACACCATGCTCCACTTAATGCAGTAGAGTGATATGATGCAACTTTACCTATGTAGTATTATTTTGAAAATGTTTAACCTGAATCTAATAATGAAAAAGCAATCAGACCAATTCCAATTGTGGAATATTCTGTAAGACATCAGCCCCAAAGTCTTTTTAAACAGAAAATAATCAAAGAAAAGTGAGAGAATTTGAAGAATATTAAAGAGACACAACTGCCAAATGTAAACCATGATCCTTGATTGGATCCTGGGACAGGGAAAAAAGAAGTACCTATAAATAACAATTGGACAGTTAGGTATATTTGAATGTTGACTGTTTATTGTCATAGCAATGTTACATTCTTGGATGTGTTAATGATACAGTGATAATGTGAGAAAATGTCTTTGTTCTCATAAAATACATGCTATTTTTTAGGGACAAATATATTTAGGGGCAATTTTTTTTTTTTTAATGTCAGCAACTTAGCAAAGCTTCAGGCAAAAAATGTTATATTTTTATATGGACAAAGAAAAACTCAATGAGAATATTAAATATTTGTTAATACAGGCGAATAATACAATGTTCCTTTAAGTTTTCTCTAGATTTATTATATTTTTAACTGGGATTAAAAAAAGAGTGAATCAGGAGTACTAAGTTCAATTCATGATACCACATATTAAAGGAGATTTCCATGTCCCAGAGAAAGGTGAAAGGATTAAATATCAAGATGATGAGAGTCAAGAAGCAATGTCATAAAAAAATTGGGGATGTGCATGTGCAGAAAGACAACTATTCTTCTGGATCGGAAAATACAGTCATATAGAAGATGGAGTAATTTTTTTCTTTCTTTTAAGAGAATGCCTAAGACAAATGATTGGATGTAGCAAGCAAACTAAAACCAAAAAGAGCAGAAACAAACTGCAGTTTTGCTAAAGTGGGTAAGACGTTGAAAAGACCTCTTCACTTATCTTCAAATCTAAGAGTCCATGGTCGAAATCAGAAATAGGTCATAGTCTTCCGGAAGCACAGTGACACTCACTGCATAACAGCACCCTCACAGTCTGCTTCAGTGTTTTCAGACCATCAGGTACTCAGTTCAGTTCAGTTCAGTCGCTCAGTCGTGTCCGACTCTTTGCGACCCCATGAACCACAGCACGCCAGGCCTCCCTGTCCATCATCAACTTCCAGAGTCCACCCAAACCCACATCCATCGAGTTGGTAATGCCATCCAACCATCTCATCCTCTGTAGTCCCCTTCTCCGCCTGCCCTCAGTCTTTCCCAGCATCAGGGTCTTTTTAAATGAGTCAGCTCTTCATATCAGGTGGCCAAAGTATTGGAGTTTCAGCTTCAACATCAGTCCTTCCAATGAACACCCAGGACTGATCTCCTTTAGGATGGACTGGTTGGATCTCCTTGCAGTCCAAGGGACTCTCAAGAGTCTTCTCCAACACCACAGTTCAAAAGAATCAATTCTTTAGCACTCAGCTTTCTTTATAGTCCAACTCTCACATCCATACATAACCACTGGAAAAGCCATAGCCTTGACTAGAAGGACCTTTGTGGACAAAGTAATGTCTCTGCTTTTTAATATGCTATCTAGGTTGGTCATAACTTTCCTTCCAAGGAGTAAGCGTTTTTTAATTTCATGGCTGCAGTCACCATCTGCAGTGATTTTAAAGCCCAGAAAAATAAAGTCAGCCACTGTTTGTACTGTTTCATCTATTTGCCATGAAGTGATGGAACTGGATGCCATGATCTTAGTTTTCTGAACGTTGAGCTTTAAGCCAATTTTTTCACTCTCCTCTTTCACTTTCATCAAGAGGCTCTTTAGTTCTTCTTCACTTTCTGCCATAAAGGTGGTATTACCTGTATATCTGAGGTTATTGATATTCCTCCTGGCAATCTTGATTCCAGCTTGTGCTTCTTCCAGCCCAGCGTTTCTCATGATGTACTCTGCATAGAAGTTAAATAAGCAGGGTGACAATATACAGCCTTGATGTACTCCTTTTCCTATTTGGAACCAGTCTGTTGTTCCATGTCCAGTTCTAACTGTTGCTTCCTGACCTGCATACAGGTTTCTCAAGAGGCAGGTCAGGTGGTCTGGTATTCCCATCTCTTTCAGAATTTTCCACAGTTTATTGTGATCCACATGGTCAAAGGCTTTGGCATAGTCAATAAAGGAGGAATGGATGTTTTTCTGGAACTCTCTTGCTTTTTTGATGATCCAGCAGATGTTGGCAATTTGATCTCTGGTTCCTCTGCCTTTTCTAAAACCAGCTTGAACATCTGGAAGTTCACGGTTCACATATTACTCAAAAGCAATACTCAGGGATTTCCTTGGGGGAACAGTGGATAAGAATCTGCCTGCCAGTGCAGGAGACCCGGGTTCAATCCCTAGTCTGGGAAGATTCCACATGCCACAGAGCAACCTAGCAAGCCACAACTGCTGAGCCCATGCACCTGGAGCCTGTGCTCCACAACAAGAGAAGCCATCCCAAGGAGAAGCCCATGCGCTGCAACTAGAGAGTAGCCATCACTCGCCACTACTAGAGAAAGCCTGCGAGCAACAACAAAGACCCAGAACAGCCAAAAATAAATAAATAAAAATTTATTTTAGAAAAGCAGTACTCAGACTTCTGATTCCAAATATATATATATATATTTAAAGAGAAGCACACCCATTATATGTGAGGCATTTTTTTAAGCACTAGAATTTCAGAACAAACAAGAGTGATGGGTTTCTGTTCCTACAGCTTTCAGTCTGGCTCATAGTTTTGGAAAACAGTGAGAATTAAGAAAATAGGGTTTTGTCCATTTTATAGAAATGTTCTCTTGTGCATAAGAAAGAATTATAAAGCCTATCCTGAAAAGCTAGATCTTTTTTAATAAAAATATTTCTGAGACAGGGTTTTGTCCTGTTAATATCTAAGCACTTTTCTGAAGCATCTGCTCCAATGTACCTATTTTAGGAAAATAAACACCATGACTATTTACTTTTATTATACCTATTTTTTATTATTTGGTACATGTACATATTCTAAATTTATGTCAATATGAATTGATGTGGGTTCAACAATTATACTGTAATACTGATGTCGAGATAACTGAATGTTCTCTGCAAAAGTAAGGTTGATAATTTTTTGCTATTATATGTTCAAAAAACCAAGTACATGTTTCTTGGCTTAGTTACTCAGTCGTGTCCAATTCTTTGTGACCCCATGAACTGTAGCCCACCAGGCTCCTCTGTCCATGAACTTCTCCAGGCAAGAATGCTGGAGTGGGAAGCCATTCCCTTCTCTAGGGGTCTTCTCAACCCAGCGAATTCTTCACCATCTGAATTCTTCACGGATTCTTCACCATCTGAGCCACCAGGGAAGCCTAAGTACATGTTGAATATCAGTAAATTAAAAGAATGGGGCTTTTTTCAAATAACTTGGTCAGTTTTCTATCTCTGTAAGAAGATACTTTGGTGGATCTTGTTTAGAATCTTCATAAAGCTGGAGCAGATCTTGTTCAGAGTGGTCTGTGCCAGAGGAGATGATTCTAGTTGACCAAAAATGGTAGGATATTTTTTTTGAGGAAGCCCCAGATGTTGATGGAGTGTCAAATTGAGTGTTGGGGAAGAGTGGAGGGAAAAACAGTGAAGAAGCCCTGAGCATATTAGACCAAAGATCATGGTGAAACCATAAACTGAAAATGATTCTCTTGGTGAAACAAAATCAGTACAAGTGGTTCATGATTAAAGCTTTGACGGTTTAAGGGCAGGCTTTTATAGGAGTGAGTCTACTTGGTGAGCCTGCCAACTTAAAGGAACTAAAGTCAGAGAGACCAATCTATTGTTTCCTGCCAGACTCACTTGCTCTATACCCTTCCAGAGATTAGCAAAATTTACCTTTGGCATTCATATTTAGGCTAGGGCATCTTGCATTTTTCCTATAGAATCAAACTAGTTTCTTCTTTATTTATTGGTGTCTCAAGCTTGTGAGAGTTGGCCCTGGTGTTTCATCCATAGCCTCAGGGAAATTGCTGCTTTTTCATCCTTAACTACTCAGTTCAGTACAATAAGGATTCCAGAAACATTAGCCAAGCCCTTCGTGTAAGTATGAGGATTATGGAACTATGATAATTTATTGTCCCTAAAGCCTTTGTTATTATTTATCCATTAATTCAAAATTACTTATGAAATAAAGTGATTTATTATGAGACACAACAAGAAATCAGAGTTAGTTCCAGTTAGTGGTTCCAGGATTGTTGTTTTTTTGCCCCCCCTTTTTTTTTTTTATCAAATTTGTCTCTTGTGGTGACAAGTGTATCTGTTAGTTTCAAACATCATATCCTGACTTTGCAGCATATAAAAACCAGAAAAGACCACCCCATCCTCACATGAGATGTCCCAGAATCCCCATAAAAAATCATCTCTCAAATCAGTCTCATGGACCAGGATGGAATGAAGTCATCTTTTCTAAACCAACCATGAAAAGGGTAATAGAACTGTTCCTATTGACTTAGACTAACCAAGATTTAATCTCTAAGGCTTACTCAAGCCTTAAGTGATTTATGAGGCTACTAGAAATACAAACAAAGTTGGGATTTCGATGGCAAGGAATAACTGAAGAGGAAATGGTGCTTAAAGGGGCAGCCAGTGGGGTCAGGGACATATTCCCTTTGTTTGAAATCTCTTTCTTGACTTCCTTTAGAAGTCTCACTCTTTTCTTAAGATTTCTCCTTTGGGCAGCTTCCCTCAACATCAAACTTAGTTACTCTCCTGTGTGCTCACGCAGCATCTCATACATACCCATCTCCCTATAGAACTTAACACACAGGATCACGTTGATCCAAACATCTGTCATCTCCTTGAGCACCTTGAGTACCTTGCTGCTGCTGCTGCTAAGTCGCTTCAGCCGTGTCTGACTCTGTGCGACCCCATAGACGGCAGCCCACCAGGCTCCCCCATCCCTGGGATTCTCCAGACAAGAACACTGGAGTGGGTTGCCATTTCCTTCTCCAAGTACTTCTTGAGTACTCCAAGTACTTCCTGAGTACCTTGTAATTCTATTCTGTAAGCCAGCATCTATCAGTACTATAGATATTGTATGTTCTTTGTGAATATTTACAAGAGAGCAGGAAAAAAACAGAGAGCAAGAAGAAATAAAAGATAAAGAAGGGAAGCATTGAAGATTAAAATGATAATCTTTACTGATGATTTACTGATGATTACATAAACAGGAGTATCAATGTTTAGCATGAGCATTGAAGATTATTAGATGGCTTCCCAGGTGGCACAGTGATAAAGAATCTACCTGCCAATGCAGAAAAAGCAAGAACTCAGTTTCAATCCCTGAGTTGGGAAGATCCCCTGGAGAAGGAAATGGCAACCCACTTCAGTATTCTTGCCTGGAAAATTCCATGGACTGAGGAACCTGGTGGGCTACGGTCCGTGGGGTCACAAAGAGTCAGACATGACTGATTGAGCACCACCACATTAAAGGTTATTAAGCAGAAAATTTTATAAATATGTTCAGCAATTTACAAATACATCAATGTTCGATGCTGTTTTTCTGTACTCTGATTTAACCATCCCTTTAATAATGCTCCCTTTAGCAAAGTCACAGCAGTAGTCTCCTCCCTGAAATAGCTCCTCACAGAGCTGTGGCTCAGGTGAGTGTAGGTGACAGGGAGAATGGTCTCCTCAGCCGAATATATTTTTAAAAGTGGTACTTATGAAAAAACGTTTAAAATACTAAGTTAATACAGTAGTTGTTAGCATTGTGTGATAAAAAAAAAATTTTAGGAAAAAAAACAGTATGAAAGCAAGACCACGAGATACTTGGAAAGGGCAACCAAAGCCCAAAACCGTTCTTATGTTTGCTCTCCCAGAAACCGATAGTGCAGACTTCTGACCCACCTTACTCCCCTCACCCTTCCCCCCGACCCCGGACACAGGGTTAACCCTTGCTATGCTTCCCGTTCCCCAAGAGCAACTTGGCACTAAATATCCACATGCCTCCCATGTACCAGCACTATCCTAGACAGATAGGATGCATCCATGAGTGAAACAGAGGAAGATGGCCTCTTGAAGGATTTTAGTAGGGAGCATCTGAGTTGGGGAAGCAGAGAGAGCTGCAGCACACTCAAACTGCAGTTGTATCTTTGGAGATAGATGACAAAAACAGCATTAATTTCTAAAAAGAGATACACCTATTCTCATTACCTGGGCTCAGGTAAAAGACATTCAGCAGGACATTCAGCGGACCCATCAGCACTCAATCAGTGAAGTCTGCTGGCTAAGAATGTAGGGAACACATATGTTATAAGTGAATTTCCTAAATTCCTATTAGGCTTCCCTGGACATGTATAACAGATGAGGTCATGAGCGCTAACAAATTTCCCAGTATACACCTAGGAAAGAAAAGGACAAAGGAAGAAATAATGTAGTTAAAAAAAAATAAAACAAACATATAGAGCAAGCCTGCTTGGTACTGTGGAAGATAGTATTTAGATAAACTTAGTGTGAGATTTAAACTATTATGTGGGTCATCCCAGTGAATCCCAGAGGGATGGTATTAGGAGGGAGGTGGGAGGGGGGTTCAGGATGCGGAACACGTGCACACCCGTGGCGGATGCATGTAAAAAAAATAAATAAAAAATAAAACCAAAAAAAAAAAAAGAATAAACTATTATATGTAGCTACCTGGAGGAATGCCTAAAAAGAGCCTTTTTATTTTATTTTTGGTTGCACTGCATGGTTTGTGGGATCTTAGTTCCCATCCAAGCATCGAATCATGCCCCCTACAGTGGAGGCACGGAGTCCTAACCACTGGACCACCAGAGAATTCCCAAAAGAGGCTTTAACTAATGGCTTCATGAAGATCATAAAAGGAATCCATTGAAATGGATAACAGCTACTAGTTCTTTACATGATGACTATACATTGAAAGCCATATACTTGATATTTGCACATAACTTCAGCATGGTTATGTATAAAGACATTAGAAATATTGTAAGCTTCACTTTGGACAGTGAATTTCTAAATCCTCCTCACTAGCTCACTAGCTATGTGATTTGGTCTTCTCTGGCCAGAACATATATTTTTTCTTGTTGTGTTCATGTTCTGCTTCTTGGCTTCCCATTGTCTCACGCTTCCAAGCAACCTGGGGCTACTACATTCACTCCCTTGATCTCACCATCTACAGTTGGACTTGCTTCCAGATTACTTTACAGATGATAATTCTCAACTCTATTGCTAGGAAGCTCTGCCCAGTGCCCCAGTGCTGGTTGCTTACCCCTAGGGACCAACTTTTCTTTTGATTTCTGTGGCCCTGAAGCTCTGTTTGTCTATATCATGTTCATGACCAGATGCGTTTCATCTGGCTTATGCTCAGCTAGTCTTTTTGACTAGAAGGGTGATTGAGACCAAGCCCAGCCTGAAATCTGTCTCTTCCTTAAAAATAGGTTCCATTACACTCTGTATGTTCCTCTATCATATATCTCTTCTTGCTGCCTCTTCCTTGTTTCGTACGTGTTGTGTGCTATGCTTAGTCACTCAGTCATGTCCTACTCTTTGAGACCCCATGGACTGTATCCCATGAGGTTCTTCTGTCCATGAGAGAGGAGCAGTATTCTCCAGGCAAGAATACTGGAGTGGGTTGCCATGCCCTTCTCTAGGGTATCTTCCCAACCCAGGGATCGAACCCAGGTCTCCCGCATTGCAAGTGGATTCTTTACCATCTGAGCCACCAGGGAAGCCTGGTTTAGCATGACCATTATCATGTAACTAGGTAGATTCTGAGTGGGTTGCCATTCCCTCCTCCAGGGGATCTTTCTGACCCAGGGATGTAACCTGTGTCTCTTACGTCTCCTGCGTTGGCAGGTGGGCTCTCTACCACTGGCGCCTCCTGGGAAGCCCCATTAGAAACACAGTAACAGGGAATTTAAATGTGAGAGACCCAAAAGTAAAGAGGCAAGGAAACAAGGCAGAAATAAATCTACATTTGCAAATAATAGAATTTGCAAAATAATAAGGAATTTCATCTCATGTTGCTGGAAAGTCATTTAAACTAAAATTTTCATTTTCACTTAATTGATTTAATATTTTGTTCAATTACAGTGTTACAGAATGAACTATTTTAACAAATAGTGTATCAATGTAATAATAATTCAGTAGCTTGTTACTATGGGTAAAAGGTATATTTTTATATTCTCCCTAATATTTTGGCTGCAATTTAAAGCAGTAAAGTCTAACAGATTAAAAAGAGAAAAAGAAGTGCCATCCATCGAGGGCTTACAGTGTGCCAAACACTGTGCTAAAATTAATATATTACCTCACTTTTCCTTATAATCATCCAGTATGGTAACAATCATTAATTTTACAGATGCAAAAACTAAGACCTAGAAAGTGAAATGCCCAAGTTGACGAATCTCTTAAGGGAAAGATCTGGGCTTTGCACCTGGCTGTCTTATATAAAGGCCATGTCACTACTAATAACCAGCTATACCAGAGAAGTCTAAAAAATCAGCTTCCACATGAAGCAAACCTCCACATTCAGACTGTAGCTCATTTGTGACACTAGCACTCTGACATCTGTAGCTGAACTAGAGGTGCTCTCTGTCTGTCATAAATTTTCCTCTGCAGTCAACTTGTCCGTCAGTGGAAACCATCCAATGCGAATGATGTCTTTCCATTGAGTCCAGCATGTTGCCACGCACACAGTGGGAAGCGGACTTAGCTGGAGGAGGCTGAATTATGCATCAAAATGCTCAGCCTGTGGACTTTTAGATAAAGTGTGTCTGCCAGGAGGGCTTTGTGTTCTGTCACGTATCTGTCCATGCGGGAATCAAGGTGGGTGCCCTACGTGGCGGACCGCAAAACAACAGATGATGCTGTATTGGTCACTGTGGAAACCAGACTTCTGAGATGAAAGAATCTCTTGGCATTTCTATGTGAGCATGTTTCCAAAAATGAACTATCTCTTCCTTCTAGAAGTCTAATTCTCTCAAATTACTTAAAGAACTCCAATTTTATTTTATTTTTAAATTAACTTTTATTGGATATAGTTGCTTTACAATGTTGTGTTGGTTTCTACTGTAAAATGAAGTCAGCTATATGTATACATGTATGCCCTCATTTTTTAATTTCCTTCCCATTCAGGTCACCACGGAGCACTTGTAGGGCTCCCTGAGCTGTACAGTAGGTTCTCATTAGTTATCAAAGAACTCCAGTTTTAAAATGTCAGTTTTCCAGTATGCTAACCTGGATATGTTTAAAGGATGTTAAACCTATTTTTGAACAACTCGTGGTAGGCAGAACAATGAACTCTTAAAGATGGCTGTGTCCTACCTCCTGGAACCTGGGAATCTATGTCACCTCACGTGGCAAAGGGGTATTAAGCTCGAAGATGGAAGTAAGATTGCTAATTAACTGACCTCAAAATAGAGAAATTATTCTGGATTATCTGGGTGGGCCCAATGTCATCACAAAGGTCCTTAAATGTGGGAGGAGGAGGAGGCAAAAGAAAAATCAGAGTAATGGGATAGGAGAAGAACTCAACTTGTCTTTTGTCAAGCCTGCAGAAGAAATGTGGCCCTGCCAATACCTTGTCTGAGCCCAGGGAGACCTCTGTCACACTTTTTACCTGTAGAACTGTAAGAGAAGAAATCTGTGCTGTTTCCAGTCACTGACTGTGTGGTCCTACAGCAACAGTAGGTAACGAATATGCTGCTAAAAGATTATATTCGTGAATACTTGAGGACCTGTGATTTTGTGAATTTTAGAAGTTGTGTCTGGGCCAAGACAGCACAATGGATAGAAGCAGACGTAAGTGTACCAAGGTGAGGCCAGAACACAGCACAACCATGGAGCACAGCACAGTCAGCACTTGGAAAGCTGATTGAAGGTATAAGTGCTCTTACACTTAGGCCTTCCTGATCCATGTTATCAGTCTCAGTTACCTGGGGAAGTTTCTAAAATTCATATGGATGAGTTACATTTGAAGTGTGGAAATAATGGATCTGGGTTCTAGTGGGTTATGAGCTTACAAGAGAAAAAAAAGTGGCAAATCATCAAAGGGAAAATGTAAATTTTCAGTATTTTTGCAAACTTTTATTCTACTTCTGCTATGTGTATGGTATAGAAAGTATTACTGTATTAATTTCCTAGGTTCCTAGTGAGTTCTTTCATAATGTAAAGCCAAGGAGACTCACAGAATTTAGTGTATGCCAAAGTACTAAAATTAAACTAATATTAATTTTTCTCAGTTGATAATTTTTTAGTATCCACTATATTTAAGATACTGACCTATGTGCTATGGAGTATAAATACATATTGCTTCCATTTCTCAGGGAATTAATAATGTAAAATGTATGTGTGTGTGTGTGTGTATATATGTATATATATATAGAGAGAGAGAGAGAGAGGAATAAAAAGACACGCAAGCAGTTAAAAAGTAGAAGGTGGGAAAAGAGATCGATATAGATTAAAAAACCATGAGAGGTTACAATACAGTGAGCAACTATATTTGCTGCTGGTGTGCTGTGCTGTGCTTAGTCATGTCCAACTATTTGCAGCATTCAGCCATGTTTTCAAAGACAATCTTTAGCCCTCACTCTGCAGCTGAGTATTACCGTATATATTCCCTGTTTTAAGATTACGAAAATCAGAATCAGAAAAGTGACTTACTCAAGGCCAAGTGGCTAGGTGGTAACTCTGACAAATTGCTTTTTCTAAAATGTTGGTTTTAATAGTGCCAGTTATGTTTCTGGTGTCTGTGTGTGTGTATCTGGTAATGTTCTCAAAGTTTTACATCCTTACCACAACCTATGAAGTAGGTCCTTCTTATCACTCCTGTTTTACAGGTGACAAAACAGATACACAAAAAGATTGTCTCTTCCCAAAGTCACAGATAGTAAGTGGCAGGGTTTATGACGGAAGCCCAGGCATCCTGGCTCTCCAGTCCTATGCTTCACTACTATCCACACAGACTCTCTGCAGTGATTCTTGCGTAATGAATACTGAGGGTTTCCCTATGAACCTGTTTTAAAGTGGAGCCTAAGGCACTGCCTGATAGGGAACCAAAAAATTTATCGTTTTTATGGGTGCAAATTAATATTATCATATTTTGTTTGAGGAGAGTGTTCAAACAGAAAAGAATCTCTAGCAAAATCATAAAGAGTAATTGCTGTATTTGTGACAAAAGCCTGAGGCTCATTGTGACTCCTGCTGTGACTTCCGTGGAAAGAAGCCAAGGCTCCAGTCATTAATTCTAAAATTCCTAAAGGTTACAGAACCCTCTCGTTAATTTCTTGGTGTTATATAAATATTACATGAAACTATGGTTGCTTACTTTATTCATAACTTATCAAAACAAAGCACTTTTGCATGAGCTTCCTTCTCCTTTCATTTAGTTCTTAACATTTTCTTTGAATTGCCCTCCAGGTACATCTGTAGATTCTGACAATTGGACAGTTGACTAAACAACAATATATGTGAAAAAAATATTTGAGTGAGAAATTCTCTATATGTCTATTTCTTCACTTCAGACCACATTATTTTCATCTGTTTGCATTCCCCAGCCCGGTGACAAGGTCACAGTGTTTTGGCAAAGTGATAATAGGGTTTTTCTGGAAGAACTAGAGAGAAAGAACTCGTCTGTCTTCATCTGGCAATCTGTGGTTAATTAGCTGTTTTTCAGTGGAGTATGGCAGTCAGGGAGCCCTACATTTTTTAAAAGATTGGTTTTATATTGAACTTTTGGTGTGAGGTTATCTTATAATCATTTCTTTCCTCAGAATTGATAGAAATCCAAATCTTTATTCTCAATTTAACCTTAAGTTTTGATCTACACACTATGAGTTTTAGTCTCAGTTCCAATTTACTATGAAATAATATGCACATGGTAAGCACTACAGTTAGGCATGAAGGAGGAAGATAAGTAGTCAGAGGGACCACCTGTTGGTTTGGTTCTTGACACTCATGTTCTCATTTGTTGTTATCATTGATGTTTAGTCACTAAGTTGGAGAAGGCAATGGCACCCCACTCCAGTACTCTTGCCTGGCAAATCCCGTGGACGGAGGAGCCTGGTAGGCTGCAGTCCATGGGGTTGCTAGAGTCGGACACGACTGAGCGACTTCCCTTTCACTTTTCACTTTCATGCATTGGAGAAGGAAATGGCAACCCACTCCAGTATGCTTGCCTGGAGAATCCCAGGGAGGGGAGCCTGGTGGGCCGCCGTCTATGGGGTCGCACAGAGTCGGACACGACTGACGTGACTTAGCAGCAGCAGCAGCAGTCACTTAGTTGTATCCAACTCTTCTGCAACCCCATGGACTGTAGCCCACCAGGTACCTCTGTCCATGGGATTCTCCAGGCAAGAATTCTTGGGTGGGTAGCCATTCCCTTCTCTAGGGGATCTTCCCAACCCAGGGAATGAACACGTCTCCTGTCCTGGCAGGCGTATTCTTCACCACTGAGCCACCAGGGAAGCCCATGTTCTCATGTAAGCCTCAAATAGTCACATTTTGTAGGTGAAGAAACTTAAACTCACAGAAATGGAAACATTTGCCTAAGTTCATCTTGGCAGTAATCAAAGTTCTATTCATCTGGCTCCAGATGAATCTTTAAAGTTACTGTATATACTAGGTACTGTTTAACAAAATATTCAGTTAAAACAGAGCAAAAAGTAAAATTGGGGGTTGTATTTTTAACTCTTGAGTTTACTTCTGAATTAAAACTTGGATTCTACTCACTACTTGTAAGATATTCGACTGAACAATCTCAGACTCAATTTCTTTACTTGTAAGGTGGGAACAATAATACGTACTTGCAGTTTCTGTGAAAGTGTTAAAGATAATATATTTGAAATGTCCAAACATAGTGCCTGATATACAACAGCCTGAAAAAGATAATTGCTATTATTATTAATTTATAAACTGCTTTTCATTGTATTTCAAATACACATAAAATATTCAATAAGAAAAATGTTTGCCACCTTTACAAATATATCTGTGCGATGAAGAGCTGTCAGTGTATTACTAAATGCATCAAGTTGCAGACATTCACATAACTGGCAGCATGTCCAGATAATTTTAGGACACTGCAAAAAAAAGAAAGGAATCCTGTGTGCCCTGCCCATGCCCATGGGTCGTGCCAGGATCATACACAGCTAACCTACTGGTCAGGAGAGTCTTCCTGAGTTCATATTGGCTCAGAAATGTGGACAGAAGTAAACCTGTCTGAGAGATTCAAGTCTCCTCACGTGTACAGCATAGTTGGGGACAGTACTGGGGAAATAAGTCTGACTCGTGACCCTGCCATGAAACCCAGCGTGATCTTCTTAGGTTTCCCAAGACGAAAGGGCCATATTCCCACCAAAATGTACCAGTTTATATCCCAAGTAGTAGTCCATGGACTGCCTATTTTGCTAAATTTTAACAAACCTAAAAAAAAACATTTCTCAAAGAATTAGTTATCATGGTTCTTTATCAAGCTAATGCCAAAGTTAAAAGACAAGAGTGACACTTCCCTCTGGTGAATTAAGAAATTAATTGGTCTGGGACCTCAAAGACTTGAGCTAGCAGGGAAGTAAAAAGTAAATAATGAGGCACATCTTGATAGCAACCAGATCACTGCAGACAAAAAGTAAAGCTGCAGCTGTTGATACTGCTGTTTGTGCTTTGGAAGGCTTGTGAAAGTAAGAAAGGGGAAAAATCAGGATTCATTATGACAGTTTTTTCTTTTACTGACCTATAGTTGATTTACAATGATTTACAATGTTGACATTATTACAACATTGATTTACAATGTTGTATCAGTTTTAGGTGTATAGCAAAGTGATTCAGTTATATATATATTCTTTCCAGATTCTTTTCCATTAAAAGTTATTACTCGATGTTGAATATAGTTTCCTGCGTTACACAGTAGGTCCTTGTTTTTTACTTTATATATTGTAGTGTGTATTCGTTAATCCCAAATTCCTAATCTATTTCTCCCTCTGCTCCCCCCTCCCTGCTTTCTGCTTTGGTAACTATAAGTTTGTCTTCTATGTCTGTGAGTCTATTTCTGTTTTGTAAGAAAGTTCATTTATATGATTTTTCAATTTCACATATAAATGATATATTTGTCTTTCTCTGTGAGACTTAGTTAATTTGATAGAGTCTAGGTCCGTCAATGTTGCTGCAAATGGCATTATTTGATTCATTTTTATGGCTGAGTAATGCTCCATTGTGTATGTGTACCACATCTTCTTTATCCATTCCTCTGTCAAAGGACATTTGCATCCCTGTCCTGGCTATTGTAAATAATGCTGCTATAACATTGGGGTGTATGTATGTTTCTGAATTAAAGTTTTCTCTCTCCATCTCCGTATCTATATCAGTATCTATCTATATATATGGAGAGGAATTGCTGGATCATATGGTAACCATATTTTTAGTTTTTTAAGGAGCCTCCATTCTGCTCTACAAAGTGACTGCACCAATTTACATTCCCACCAACAGTATTAGCGGGTTCCTTTTTCTCCATACCGTCTCCAGCATTTATTATCTGTAGATGTTTTAATGATGGTTGTTTTGACAGAGGTGAAGTGATAACTCACTGTAGAAAAAAGTCAGGACTCGTTACATTTCTGTTGATACTTAGCCTTGAAGTGATCCTGAGTGCAACTAAGGTGCCCTCTTAAAAACATAGATTTCAAGGCCCAGTGCTAAAGATTCTGGCCTGCATTTTTAACAAGATCCTGGGTGGCTCTGAAGCATGTCATTTTCAGAGGAACTTTGAGAAATGTGGACCCCTGGCCTCAACTGTGGCTGCTCATTGAACTAACTAAGACAGGAACTTTTAAAACCTCAGATGGTCTTAAGGACACCAGTGGAGGAACTTGCAGAGTGATGAAAGGATTGTAATTTTTCAACAGACTTTAAAACCTTATGAAATGCTTTAGCATATTCAGGACCTTGCTGTGAATTTCACGGTATTTATGTTTTTGGTACTCATGGTACTTAACGTTGGAAGGTGTAATTAACATAAAATTTGAGATACCCAAATTTTATGATTTTCTCTACTTTTTATTTTACTAAATCAAGGAATGGAACAGAGTAAACTTCCCAGACTATTTGTGAAAAATCTGATAAATATCAAGTTTTATGGGAAGGTCCTCACTAAAATATCAGAGAAGGCAATGACACCCTACTCCAGTACTCTTGCCTGGAAAATTCCATGGAAGGAGGAGCCTGGTAGGCTGCAGTCCATGAGGTCGCTAAGGGTCCAACACGACTGAGCGACTTCACTTTCACTTTTCACTTTCATGCATTGGAGAAGGCAATGGCAACCCACTCCAGTGTTCTTGCCTGGAGAATCCCAGGGACAGAGGAGTCTGGTGGGAGGCCGTCTATGGGGTTGCACAGAATCGGACACGACTGAAGCGACTTAGCAGCAGCAGCACTAAAATATAAATAAATAAGTTTTATTGCTTTTCTGATAGAGTCTCTTTGCACAGTTAGGATAAAATTTTATTGTTATTGTGGAGTTGTGTTCACAATATGTCCCTGACTTTGGACCCGGGAAAAACTTTTGAATTCTGATAGCATGTATTTAGGGCTTCCCCAGTGACTCAGAGGTATCTGCCTGCAATGCAGGAGATGCAGGAGATGTGGGTTCAATCCCTGGGTCAGGAAGATCCCCTGGAGGAGGGCATGGCAACTCACTCCAGTATTCTTCCCTGGAGAATCCCATGGGCAAGAAGCCTAGCAGGTTACAGTCCATAGGGTCACAAATAGTCAGACACAACTGAAGCGACTGAGCACACGCAGGCAGCATATATTTACGCCTCTTTTCTAGTATTAGAATTAGTAATTGTTCACTTAGTTAAACAGCTTACTTATAGAAGTCTTAATGCTTCAAGGTTTGAACTTCCTTCATTAATAGTTAGCTCTTAGATAAATGATCCATAAAACATTGACAAGTAATTTTTATTAATGATAAATTTTGGCTCTGCCGCTGTCATTTGTTCTAAAGGTTAATGGCAGGCTTGTCATTTCTCCCAGTTTCATTAGGCGGATATTGTCAGAAAGGTATTTACCAGCACTGACATGTTTACAGAATCAATAGTGGTGATGAGGAGCTGCTTTCTTCTGGAAGTGGAAGCAAAATATGTGTGTCGTTTTGTTTGTCATATGCCTCGAATCAGTGATCTGGGTCTTCCTGAACTAGCCGTCTGTGTAACTCACAGGCAGGCAGAGACTTCGGTAAATGACAGCAAACAGCGTAGATGAAGGTGACGGACAAGCAGGTAAGACTTTTGGTATATTTCTAGAAAATAATAAAGTCTGTGGCCACAGAATAGGAAAAGGACTAGTTTAAGTAGAGCATGAACAGTGGTAAAAATAAAGTTTGAGGACCACATGTCACCTTATCCTTATTTTCAACGATAAATAAAAAATAGCACGTTTAATTATGTAAGACAGTAACTTCACTAAGAGGATTTGAGATTAGAACTAATTATTCCTATATTTAATTGCTCTGTAAAGCAATTGACTTGGGTTAGATTTGCACTAATTTAGGGCCCTCTAGTTCTGCTCAGTGGCTTTAAGAATGTGACTCATTAAACAAAAACTTGGAAGCTTAAAAGAGATAATAAACCTCAGCTGGATAAACATTTTTACTTACATATTTATGAGCTCAATACAGATAAGCATATATTTTCATATTAGATGATATTAAATTTGTTTCTTTTTAAAAGTAAAAACACAACAAAAAAAAGTGCTGCATTTAGAAGCAGCTGTCACCATTGAAGCTTACAATATCTGAGTTCCCCTGGGATGCAAGGTGGGGACATTGTTTTATTCACAGCTTTCTCCCCAGGACATAATACTGTGCCTACATCTGAGTAGGCACTTAGTAAATATCTCTGGATGATGAACATCTATCCACCGATAAACAGACTATAATACTAAGAATTTACCACGTTAGCAATATGCTACCCTTTAAGTCAAAAGGGAAGAAAATAATAACGCATGTTTGTAAAAATATAGAAAATAGAAAGGCAGGTATTGCAAGCATAAAGAAAAGTATGTGTAAACAGGCTGTGATAGAAAAAATTTTTAAATCTCCAGGGGAAGGAAAAGTTGGGCACAAAAATGAAAACCATTTTGATAATATAGTTGAGCTGTTAATAGTGACAACAATGTAAACACGACATACTAATCTATCCCAAATTATAATATGACAGAAGAGTGGTTAGTGAGAATGGTATCTGCTTATGGTATGGGAAGACCCTGATCAAAAATCTTGCTTTATATAATAGGAAATCAAGTGGTAAAGCCTCAAACTGAGTCAGGAAGTAGCAATACAAGCATGAAATTTTAAAGCGTGAAAAGAAATTCCAAAATAATTAGCTAAAAGAAGTGAAAGTGGTTGCCAGTGAGGAAAGGAGAATAGTGGGAATGCTTGTTTCATATGTGTATTTGTTTGTTGAATGGTTTTATTATAAAAGATGCAGAAGTTCTTTAGAAAGCCGTAATTATGAGAAATGTCACATTAAAGCTAGTGGATTGGCAACATCATCCTAGGACCATGTTGTTGGTTATCAGACATTCATATGACTAAGTTTTTTTAATCTCTATTTTACTTATTCATTTTTTCATTTTTATTTTATATTAGTAGTTAATTTTCAGTCTTGTATTAGTTTCAGGTGTACAGCAAAGTGAATCAGTTATACATATATCTATTCTTTTTCAGAGTCTTTTTTTCATATAGGTTTTTACAGAATGTTGAGTAGAGTTCCTTATGCTATACAGTAGGGTCCTTGTTGATTATTTTACATATAGTATAGTGTATCCTGAAGGAGGGCATGGCAACTCACTTCACAATTCTTGCCTGGAGAATCCCATGGACAGGGGAGCCTGGTGGGCCACAGTCCATGGGTTACAGAGTTGGACATGACTGAGTGACTAAGTACAGCACACATTGTGTATATGTTAATTACAACATCCTAATATATGCAGAGTATGTCATGAGAAACACTGGGCTGGAGGAAGCATAAGCTGGAATCAAGATTGCCAGGAGGAATATCAACAACCTCAGATATACAGATGACACCACCCTTATGGCAGAAAGGGAAGAAGAACAAAAGAGCTTCTTGATGAAAGTGAAAGAGGAGAGTGAAAAAATTGGCTTAAAGCTCAACATTCAGAAAACTAAGATCATGGCATTGGTCCCATCACTTCATCGGAAATAGATGGGGAAACAGTGGACACAGTGGCTGACTTTATTTTTCTGGGCTCCAAAATTACTGCAGATGGTGATTGCAGCCATGAAATTAAAAGACACTTACTCCTTAGAAGGAAAGTTATGACCAACCTAGACAGCATATTAAAAAGCAGAGACATTACTTTGCCAACAAAGGTCCATCTAGTCAAGGCTTTGGTTTTTCCAGTGGTCATGTATGGATGTGAGAGTTGGACTATAAAGAAAGCTGAGCACTGAAGAATTGATGCTTTTGAACTGTGGTGTTGGAGAAGACTCTTGAGAGTCCCTTGGACTGCAAGGAGATCCAACCAGTCCATCCTAAAGGAGATCAGTCCTGGGTGTTCATTGGAAGGACTGATGCTAAAGCTGAAACTCCAATACTTTGCAAAGAGCTGAGTCATTTGAAAAGACCCTGATGCTGGGAAAGATTGAGGGCAGGAGGAGAAGGGGACGATGGAGGATGAGATGGTTGGATGGCATCACCAACTCAATGGACATGGGTTTGGGTGGACTCCACGAGTTGGTGATGGACACAGAGGCCTGGCGTGCTGCAGTTCATGGGGTCACAAAGAGTCGGACACAACTGAGTGACTGAACTGAACTGAACTGAATTTTTCCACTCCCTCCCCCAACTTTTCACTTTTGGTGACCATAAATTTGTTTTCTAAGTCTGTGAGTCTGTTTCTGTTTTGTAAAGAAGTTCACTTGTATCATTTTTCACATTCCATATGTAAGTGACATACAATATTTGTCTTTCTCTGTCTGATTTATTCCACTTAGTATGATAATCTCTAGGTCCATCCATGTTGCTGAAAATGATGTTTTTTCATTCTAATTTATGAATGACTAATATTCCATTGTATATATGTACCACAGCTTCTTTATCCATTTCTCTGTTGATGGACATTTAGGTTGTGTCCATGTCTTGGCTGTTGTAAACAGTGCTGCAGTGAACATTGAGGTACATGTGTCTTTTTGAATTATGGTGTTCTCCAGATACACTCTCAGAAGTGGGATTAATGAATCATATGGTAACTCTGTTTTCAGTATTTTAAGGAACCTCCCTACTGTTCTCCCTAGTGGTTTACATTCTCACTAACAGTGTAAGAGGGTTCTCTTTTCTCTATAGCCTCTCCAGAATTCATTGTTTGTAACCTTTTAATTAGCACTGATGAACATCTTTTCTTGTGCCTTTTAGCCATCCATACGTCTTCTTTGGAAAAGTGTCTGTTTAGATCATTTTTTGATTGAGTTGTTTGTTTTTCTGACATTGAGCTACATGAGCTATTTTGGAGATTAATCCCTAGTCAGTCATTTCATTTGCAAATATTTTCTCCCATTCTGTGGGTTGTCTTTTCATTTTGTTTATGGTTTCCCTTGCTGTGCAAAAACTTGGTCCTTAATGAGGACCAATTTGTTTATTTTTATTTTCATTAGTCTGGGAGACAGATCCAAAAAGATCTTGCTGTGATTTATGTCAGAGTAATCTACTTCTGTTTTCATCTTAAGAGTTTTATAGTATCCTGTCTT
Organism: Bos grunniens; assembly: GCF_055505025.1. Taxonomy (NCBI): domain Eukaryota; kingdom Metazoa; phylum Chordata; class Mammalia; order Artiodactyla; family Bovidae; genus Bos; species Bos grunniens. Next base: position 43,716,035 of record NC_141165.1, read on the forward strand.
ATATTTAGGTCTTTAATCCATTTTAAGTTTATTCTTGTGTACGGTGTTAGGGAATGTTCTAATTTCATTCTTTTACAAGTAGCTGTCCAGTTTTCCCAGCACCACTCATTGAAGAGATTGTCTTTCCTCCATTGTGTTTTCTTGCCTCCTTTGTTGTAGATTCATTGGCCATAAGTGTGCTGGTTTATTTCTGGGCTTTCTATCCTATTCCATTGATCTAGAAGTCTGTCCTTGTGCCAGTACTATACTTTCTTTTTTACCATAGGTTTATAATATAGTCTAAAGTCAGGGAGCCCGATTGACTGTTTTTGTCTTTTCAAGATTGCTTTCAGGATATTCTGTGTTTCAGTATAAATTTTTGGTTTTTGTTCTAGATCCAAAAAAAAATGCTATTGGTAATTTGATAAGGTCTGCATTGAATCTGCAGATGGCCTTGGGTAGTATAGATATTTTGACAATATTGATTCTTCCAATCCAAGAACATGGTATATCATTCCATCTGTCTGTGTCATCTTCTTTTTCTTTCATCAGCATCCTACAGTGTTCAGAATACAGTTTTTTTGCCTTCTTACATTGGTTTATTCCTAGGTATATTATTCTTTTTGATGCGATGGTAAACGGGATTGTTTCCTTAATTTCTCTTTCTGATCTTTCATTGTTAGTGTATAGAAATGCAACATATTTGTGCATATGAGTTTTGTATCCTGCAACTATACTGAATATATTAATAAGCTCTAGTAGATTTCTGGTAGCATCTTTACATCTACCTTTCAGTGGATAGTATGCCATCTGCATAAATAGTGACAGTTTTACTTCTTTTCCAATTTGTGTTCTTTTTCTTCTCAGATTGCTGTGGCTCAGCCATCCAAAACTATGATGAATAATAGTGGTGAGAGTGAACATCTTTGTCTTGTTCCTGATCTTAGAGGAAATGCTTTCAGCTTTTACTATTGAGTATGATATTAGCTATGGGTTTGTCATACATGGCTTTTGTTATGTTGAGGTATGTCCCCTCTGTGCCAATTTTCTGAAGAGCTTTTATCATAAATGAATGTGTGCTGAATTTTTGTCAAAAATTTTTCTACATCTATTGAGATGATTATATGGTTTTTATTCTTTAATATGTTAATGTGGTATATCACACTGGTTGATTTGCATATATTCAAAAATCCTTGCATCCCTGGGATTAATCTCACTTGATCATGGTATGTAAGATCCTTTTAATGTCTTGTTGGATTTGGTTTCCTAGTATTTTGTTGAGAATTTTTATGTCTATGTTCATCAGCGATATTGGCCCATAATTTTATTTTTTGTGTGTCTTTGTCTGGTTTTGGTATCAGTATGATAGAGAGAGTGAGTTTGGGAGTGTTCCTTTCTCTTCAGTTTTTTTGGAACAGTTTCTGAAGGATAGGTATTAACTCATCTCTAGATGTTTGATAGACTTCACCTGTGAAGCCATCTGGTCCCGGACTTTTGCTTGCTGGGAGCTTTTCAGTCACAGTGTCAATTTCAGTACTTGTGACTGGTTTGTTCATATTTTCTGTTTCTTCCTGATTAAGTCTTGAATGATTGTACATTTCTACAAATTAGTCTGTTTCTTCTAGTTAGTCCATTTTATTGACATATAGATGCTTGTGGTAGTCTCTGTGATCCTTTGCATTTTGTAGTGCCTGTTGTAACTTCTCCTTTTTCATTTCTAATCTATTCATCTGAACACTCTCCCTTTTTTTCTTGATGAGTCTGGCTGAAGGTTTATCAATTTTGTTTATCCGTTCAAATAACCTGTTTTTAGTTTTATTTATTTTCTATTGTTTTCTTAGTCTCTGTTTCATTTGTTTCTGTTCTTATCCTTTTTTTTCTTTTTTTTAATTTTATTTTATTTTTAAACTTTACAATATTGTATTGGTTTTGCCAAATATCGAAATGAATCCACCACAGGTATACATGTGTTCCTTTTTTCCTTCTAACTTTGGATTTTGTTTCTTCTTTCTCTAGTTGCTTTAGGTGTAAGGTTAGATTGTTTATTTGAGATTTTTCTTATTTCCTGAGATAAGTTTGTATTGCTATAAATGCTTTTTAGAACTGCTTTTGCTGCATCTCATAGATTTTAGATCATTGTGTTTTCATTTTCATTTGTCGCTAGATTTTTTTTTTCTCTTTGATATCTTCAGTGATCCAATGGCTGTTTGTTAGCATATTATTTAGCCTCCAGATGTTTGTGATTTTTGCAGGTTTTCTTGTAGTTGATTTCTTTTTTTTTTAATTTTATTTTATTTTTAGACTTTACAATATTGTATTGGTTTTGCCAAATATTGAAATGAATCCGCCACAGGTATACATGTGTTCCCCATCCGGAACCCTCCTCTGTCCTCCCTCCCCATACCCTCCCTCTGGGTCGTCCCAGTGCACCAGCCCCAAGCATCCAGTATCGTGCATCGAACCTGGACTGGCAACTCATTTCATACATGGTATTATACATGTTTCAATGTCATTCTCCCAAATCTTCCCACCCTCTCCCTCTCCCACAGAGTCCATAAGACTGTTCTATACATCAGTGTCTCTTTTGCTGTCTCGTATACAGGGTTATTGTTACCATTTTTCTAAATTCCATATATATGCGTTAGTATACTGTATTGGTGTTTTTCTTTCTGGCTTACTTCACTCTGTATAACAGGCTCCAGTTTCATCCACCTCATTAGAACTGATTCAAATGTATTCTTTTTAATGGCTGAGTAATACTCCATTGTGTATATGTACCACTGCTTTCTTATCCATTCATCTGCTGATGGACATCTAGGTTGCTTCCATGTCCTGGCTATTATAAACAGTGCTGTGATGAACATTGGGGTACACGTGTCTCTTTCCCTTCTGATTTCCTCGGTGTGTATGCCCAGCAGTGGGATTGCTGGGTTATATGGCAGTTGTATTTCCAGTTTTTTAAGGAATCTCCACACTGTTCTCCATAGTGGCTGTACTAGTTTGAATTCCCACCAACAGTGTAAGAGGATTCCCTTTTCTCCATACCCTCTCCAGCATTTATTGCTTGTAGACTTTTGGATCGCAGCCATTCTGACTGGCGTGAAATGGTACCTCCTAGTGGTTTTGATTTGCATTTCTCTGATAATGAATGATGTTGAGCATCTTTTCATGTGTTTGTTAGCCATCTGTATGTCTTCTTTGGAGAAATGTCTATTGAGTTCGTTGGCCCATTTTTTGATTGGGTCATTTATTTTTCTGGAATTGAGCTGTAGGAGTTGCTTGTATATTTTTGAGATTAGTTGTTTGTCAGTTGCTTCATTTGCTATTATTTTCTCCCATTCTGAAGGCTGTCTTTTCACCTTGCTAATAGTTTCCTTTGTTGTGCAGAAGCTTTTAAGTTTAATTAAGTCCCATTTGTTTATTTTTGCTTTTATTTCCAATATTCTGGGAGGTGGGTCACAGAGGATCCTGCTGTGATGTATGTCAGAGTGTTTTGCCTATGTTCTCCTCTAGGAGTTTTATAATTTCTGGTCTTACGTTTAGATCTTTAATCCATTTTGAGTTTATTTTTGTGTATAGTGTTAGAAAGTGTTCTAGTTTCATTCTTTTACAAGTGGTTGACCAGTTTTCCCAGCACCACTTGTTAAAGAGATTGTCTTTAATCCATTGTATATTCTTGCCTCCTTTGTCATGATAAGGTGTCCGTATGTGTGTGGGTTTATCTCTGGGCTTTCTATTTTGTTCCATTGATCTATATTTCTGTCTTTGTGCCAGTACCATACTGTCTTGATGACTGTGGCTTTGTAGTAGAGCCTGAAGTCAGGTAGGTTGATTCCTCCAGTTCCATTCTTCTTTCTCAAGATAGCTTTGGCTATTCGAGGTTTTTTTGTATTTCCATACAAACTGTGAAATTATTTGTTCTAGCTCTGTGAAGAATACCGTTGGTAGCTTGATAGGGATTGCATTGAATCTATAAATTGCTTTGGGTAGTATACTCATTTTCACTATATTGATTCTTCCAATCCATGAACATGGTATATTTCACCATCTATTAGTGTTCTCTTTGATTTCTTTCATGAGTGTTTTATAGTTTTCTATATATAGGTCTTTAGTTTCTTTAGGTAGATATATTCCTAAGTATTTTATTCTTTCCATTGCAATAGTGAGTGGAATTGTTTCCTTAATTTCTCTTTCTGTTTTCTCATTATTAGTGTATAGGAATGCAAGGGATTTCTGTGTGTTGATTTTATATCCTGCAACTTTACTATAATCATTGATTAGTTCTAGTAATTTTCTGGTGGAGTCTTTAGGGTTTTCTATGTAGAGGATCATGTCATCTGCAAATAGTGAGAGTTTTACTTCTTCTTTTCCAATTTGGATTCCTTTTATTTCTTTTTCTGCTCTGATTGCTGTGGCCAAAACTTCCAAAACTGTGTTGAATAGTAATAGTGAAAGTGGGCACCCTTGTCTTGTTCCTGACTTTAGAGGAAATGCTTTCAATGTTTCACCATTGAAGATAATGTTTGCTGCGGGTTTGTCATATATAGCTTTTATTATGTTGAGGTATGTTCCTTCTATTCCTGCTTTCTAGAGAGTTTTTATCATAAATTGATGTTGAATTTTTTCAAAGGCTTTCTCTGCATCTATTGAGATAATCATATGGTTTTTATTTTTCAATTTGTTAATGTGGTGTATTACATTGATTGATTTGCAGATATTGAAGAATCCTTGTATCCCTGGGATAAAGCCCCACTTGGTCATGGTGTATGATCTTTTTAATGTATTGTTGGATTCTGATTGCTAGAATTTTGTTAAGGATTTTTGCATCTATGTTCATCAGTGATATTGGCCTGTAGTTTTCTTTTTTTGTGGCATCTTTGTCAGGTTTTAGTATTAGGGTGATGGTGGCCTCATAGAATGAGTTTGGAAGTTTACCTTCCTCTGCAATTTTCTGGAAGAGTTTGAGCAGGATAGGTGTTAGCTCTTCCCTAAATTTTTGGTAGAATTCAGCTGTGAAGCCATCTGGACCTGGGCTTTTGTTTGCTGGAAGATTTTTGATTACAGTTTCAATTTCCGTGCTTGTGATTGGTCTGTTAAGATTTTCTACTTCTTCCTGGTCCAGTTTTGGAAAGTTGTACTTTTCTAAGAATTTGTCCATTTCTTCCACGTTGTCCGTTTTATTGGCATATAATTGTTGATAGTAGTCTCTTATGATCCTTTGTATTTCTGTGCTGTCTGTTGCGATCTCTCCATTTTCGTTTCTAATTTTATTGATTTGATTTTTCTCCCTTTGTTTCTTGATGAGTCTGGCTAATGGTTTGTCAATTTTATTTATCCTTTCAAAGAACCAGCTTTTGGCTTTGTTGATTTTTGCTATGGTCTCTTTTGTTTCTTTTGCATTTATTTCTGCCCTAATTTTTAAGATTTCTTTCCTTCTACTAACCCTGGGGTTCTTCATTTCTTCCTTTTCTAGTTGCTTTAGGTGTGGAGTTAGGTTATTTATTTGACTTTTTTCTTGTTTATTGAGGTATGCCTGTATTGCTATGAACTTTCCCCTTAGGACTGTTTTACAGTGTCCCACAGGTTTTGGGTTGTTGTGTTTTCATTTTCATTCATTTCTATGAAAATTTTGATTTGTTTTTTGATTTCTTCTGTGATTTGTTGGTTATTCAGCAGGGTGTTGTTCAGCCTCCATATGTTGGAATTTTTAATAGTTTTTCTCCTGTAATTGAGATCTAATCTTACTGCATTGTGGTCAGAGAAGATGCTTGGAATGATTTCTATTTTTTTGAATTTACCAAGGCTAAATTTATGGCCCAGGATGTGATCTATCCTGGAGAAGTTTCTATGTGCACTTGAGAAAAAGGTGAAATTCATTGTTTTGGGATGAAATGGCCTATAGATATCAATTAGGTCTAACTGGTCTATTGTATTGTTTAAAGTTTGTGTTTCCTTGTTAATTTTCTTGATCTATCCATAGGTGTGAGTGGGGTATTAAAGTCTCCCACTATTATTGTGTTATTGTTAATTTCTCCTTTCATACTTGTTAGCATTTGTCTTACATATTGCGGTGCTCCCGTGTTGGGTGCATATATATGTATAATTGTTATATCTTCTTCTTGGATTGATCCTTTGATCATTATGTAGTGACCGTCTTTGTCTCTTTTCACAGGCTTTGTTTTAAAGTCTATTTTATCTGATATGAGTATTGCTACTCCTGCTTTCTTTTGGTCCCTATTTGCATGGAAAATCTTTTTCCAGCCCTTCACTTTCAGTCTGTATGTGTCCCCTGTTTTGAGGTGGGTCTCTTGTAGACAACATATGTAGGGGTCTTGTTTTTATATCCATTCAACCAGTCTTTGTCTTTTGGTTGGGGCATTCAACCCATTTACGTTTAAGGTAATTACTGATAAGTATGATCCCGTTGCCATTTACTTTATTATTTGGGGTTAGAATTTATACACCGTTTTTTTGTTTCCTGTCTAGAGAATATCCCTTAGTATTTGTTGGAGAGCTGGTTTGGTGGTGCTGAATTCTCTCAGCTTTTGCTTGTCTGTAAAGCTTTTGATTTCTCCTTCATATTTGAATGAGATCCTTGCTGGGTACAATAATCTGGGCTATAGGTTATTTTCTTTCATCACTTTAAGTATGTCTTGCCATTTCCTCCTGGCTTGAAGAGTTTCTATTGAAAGATCAGCTGTTATCCTTATGGGAATTCCCTTGTGTGTTATTTGTTGTTTTTCCCTTGCTGCTTTTAATATTTGTTCTTCGTGTTTGATCTTTGTTAATTTGATTAATATGTGTCTTGGGGTGTTTTGCCTTGGGTTTATCCTATTTGGGACTCTCTAGGTTTCTTGGACTTGAGTGATTATTTCCTTCCCCATTTTAAGGAAGTTTTCAACTATTATCTCCTCAAGTATTTTCTCATGGTCTTTCTTTTTGTCTTCTTCTTCTGGGACCCCTATGATTCTAATGTTGTAGCGTTTAATATTGTCCTGGAGGTCTCTGAGATTGTCCTCATTTCTTTTAATTCATTTTTCTTTTTTCCTCTCTGATTCATTTATTTCTACCATTCTATCTTCTAATTCACTAATCCTATCTTCTGCCTCTCTTATTCTACTATTTGTTGCCTCCAGAGTGTTTTTAATTTCATTTATTGCATTATTCATTTTATATTGACTCTCTTTTATTTCTTCTAGGTCCTTGTTAAACCTTTCTTGCATCTTCTCAATCCTTGTCTCCAGGCTATTTATCTGTGATTTCCATTTTGATTTCAAGATTTTGGATCAATTTCACTATCCTTATTCGGAATTCTTTATCAGGTAGATTCCCTATCTCTTCCTCTTTTGTTTGGTTTGGTGGGCATTTATCCTGTTCTTTTATCTGCTGGGTATTCCTCTGTCTCTTCATCTTGTTTAAATTGCTGAGTTTGGGGTGTCCTTTCTGTATTCTGGCAGTTTGTGGAGTTCTCTTTATTGTGGTGTTTCCTCGCTGTGTGTGGGTTTGTACATGTGGCTTGTCAAGGTTTCCTAGTTAGGGAAGCTTGTGTCAGTGTTCTGGTGGGTGGAGCTGGATTTCTTCTCTCTAGAGGACAATGAAGTGTCCAGTAATAAGTTATGAGATGTCTATGGTTTTGGAGTGACTTGATATAGTGTTGTGGTTAGAAAAGATGTTTGATATGCTTTCAGTTGTCTTAAAGTTACTGAGGCTTGTTTGTGGCCCAGCATGTATCTGTCATGGAGACTGTTCCATGTCTACTTGAAAAGAAAGTGTAGTTTGCTTTTGGATGGAATGCTCTATAGGTATAAATTAAAACCTTCCCATGCCGTCACATTGCACTTACAATATGTCCCTAAACTACCATTCTACCTCTTCTCGCATTGTTACTTTCCTCATCAGTCATTACCCTCCAGCCACATAGGTTTCTGTACTACTTCTCCAATAGCAACATGTCTTGTTTGGGGGTACATTGTAAGAAATATCCCTGAAAGTCTCAATAATATATCTAGTACAAGGGTATTGCTGCTGCTGCTGCTGCTAAGTCACTTCAGTTGTGTCCAACTCTGTGTGACCCCATAGATGGCAGCCACCAGGCTCCCCATCCCTGGGATTCTCCAGGCAAGAACACTGGAGTGGGTTGCCATTTCCTTCTCCAATGCATGAAAGTGAAAAGTGAAAGTGAAGTCACTCAGTCGCGTCCAACTCTTAGCGACCCCATGGACTGCAGCCTACCAGGCTCCTCCATCCATGGGATTTTCCAGGCAAAGTACTGGAGTGGGGTGCCATTGCCTTCTCCGAGGATATTGTCAAATGCATGAATTTTAGGGGCCAATAAATAACCTTCTTCTTCAAATCCAAAGTCTGACCAATTGCAAGAGAATCAGTGACACCTAATGGAAGAAGGTCACTATTTCAGCTCTTTATTGAGAGGGCTGATGGAGGAGGGTCTGTCTTTGTGGCATAATGGACTCCTTGAATCTTCACCCATGATTGAGAGAGATTTACCAGCTGAGTCACAGGCAAAGGTAAACAGTAGCAATTTACCCCCACCTCTCTGAGGCTGAGCTGCACCCTGAAATTTGCCCTGGAGCTAGAGAGTATTCAGACTCCCAGAAGACAGGCTGGTTTCAAGAATTATTAGGGAGGAAGGAGATTAGCTATACATTCTCTTTCTCTCAAACTTCTCAACCAGCTGTATCATTCCTCCCTATGTAGAGAGGGGGTGAAAGAGAAGCTTCTAGTGTAGGTCTCTGACCTTCCTTCCTGAAGAGGGGAGTGGACATTCCTTTCTCCATGGAAACTTGGAAGAAGGGAGGGAGAATCCCCTCCCACTAAAGTGTAGGATCCTGTTCACTAGGTTCACACAGTGTCTTCTTTGCAGAGACTCAAAAGCAAAAATATCTCTTAGATTTCATGCTGAAAATAGCTGTTTAATAGCTAGTGTGCTCTTAAAGTTTTTTAGACAATGTGGATTTTATTTCAGATTAACTGTCAGAAATCAGGGCTTTTGAGCATCTTTTCTTGTGCCAAATCAATGACCCACCCCCAATAAATCAAACAAGACAATGGGTAAGTATGTTGGATACTAACCATGGCCCAGGATCTATTTTTTCCTACCTTAATTTTCATTTCACCTGACACTCACATACATTTTTAACAGAATCTTATTTTTATAGTAATATATGTATCTTTCTGTGTACCTAAAATTATAGGTGCCTATATTTACCTAAAATTTGTAGGAACAAAGCTTGATTATAAGGAATATCCTTTAAATTATCACCACAATTATGATTTTAGTGGATGCATAATACTCATTTGACTAGGTTCCTAAACCATTTCTGTATTATTTATTTCTTAGGCTGTTTCCACTGTTCACTGTTATATATAAAACTGCAGTCTTCTTTATGCAGATAGCTTTTTTTTCCTCTTTAGCATTATTTCCCTAAGAAGAGTTCCTATATGTTAAGATGACTGGGGTCAAGGGATATAAACAGTTCTCCAACTTTTATATATTTTTCTGCATTACTATCATAAAGAGTTGTGACAAATTATCACTTACAGTAATGGATTGTTTTAGCAGTTTCAACAAAACCTTTCCAGGCTTGAGTATAAATGTCAAAATTTTAAACTATTTTAATAAGTATAAAGTGATACTTTTTTGTTGGGTAGGAAGATCGTTACTCTAAAATTTTGCTCATTAATTATATTTCCAGTTATATCATTGCATCTTGTTATCTGAGTTCATTACCTAACATAGTGTGTTAGTCAGGGTTCTCAAAAGAAGCAGAACAAATTGAATATTTGTTTGTCTGTTGGCTTACTTATTAATTTATTGTGAAAAATTGGCTCATGCAGTCAAAGAGGCTGACAAGTCCCAAGATCTGCAGTTGGTAAGTTGGAGACCCTGGAGAGTCAATGGGATGGTTCCCATCCCAAGATTTGTAGACTTGAGATGCAGGAAGAGCCAATGTTTCCGTTCAAGCCCAAAGGCAGAACAAATCTGATGTCCCAGCTTGAAGGCAGTCAGGCAGGAGGAATTCCCTCTTACTTGTGGGAGGATCAGTCTTTTGTCCCTACTTAGACTTTCAGCTGAAAGGATGGGGCTCACCCCCATTAGGGAGAGCAGTCTGCTTTACTCAGTCTACTAACTCAATTGTTAATCTCATCCAGCAAGAACCCCACAAACACCCAGAATAATGTTTAGTCAAATGTCTGGTCACCTCATGATCTGGTCAACTTGACACATAAAGTTAACTTTGACATAGATACTACACTCTTGATTACACTCTTGCCTTTTACACTTGCTAAAAAAGAGAGTGTTTTTAATGAAATTTATTAATTTTTCTCTTCTAATAGTTCTTTCATGTCATATTATATTAAGATTTAATTTCTTATAAGAATTGGCATTTAATCAATCATTTTTTGGCAGGTTTGCAATTACACACACATTGTATAGCTATTTATATATACATACATATATATATTTATACACATACTTGTGGCTTAGTGGTAAAAACATCTTCCTGCCAATGTAGGTGACCCAGGTTCAATCCCTGTGTCAGGAAGATCCCCTGGAGAAGGAAATGGCAACCCCCTCCAGTATTCTTGCCTGGAAAATCCCATGAACAAAGGAGGCTGGTGGGCCACAGTCCATGGGGTCACAAAAGAGTTAGACATGACTAGTGACTAAAACAAAAAGAGCAACAATAGCATATGACTTCTTATTCTATGAATCTTGTTGGTAGTAGAAACAAATACATTGGAATTAAGTATTTTCTGGATTCTGATTAGAGAAGTGAGAAAGGGCAAGGCAGGAGACAGAAGGATAGGAATGTCCTAAAAGGCTTTTGTAAAGAAACTGGCTCAGCAGTTGTCACATCAAACCATTAGTGTTTAGGGCAGAGAATTTACCCACTTAGTGGGTTTTATGTGCATACAAGCGACAGAATACCTTTTCCTGTGACCTGTCATGTGTGTGAACTCTTGATTAACAGTTTTAAATAATAACTCATACCTGGGAGGCGTTAACGTGGCCATGCCACCAGCCTTCACTCACTCACTCACTCACTCACTCACTCAAGAGTAATACTTTTTATACTAGGTGATTAAGAAAACATTGACTATGTATGTTTTGTAGATGTATTTCTATAGGGATACAAAAGCTATTAGTGAATTGGCAGTTTTTTATACTTAGTGGAAGATCTTTATTAAAAGAAAGATACCACTGTCTTGTTGAATCTAATTTGGAATTGAGTGCTGTCCATTAACATTCCTTCAGGATTCACATTATCCTTGGGACGGTAAAGCAGAACTGAAGAAAGGGTTTATGAATTAAACGTTTGGGCCCTCTATAGCTCTAACTTTATAGTCTGTACAGTTTCAGTATGTACAGTTCATTTGTTATGATGAAGCTTAACTTGCTGAATCTGGGGCACATGGCTATAACATTAATAACCATATCAGTCTTTCTATGTCATGAAGATCTCACAGGAGAATAATTTGTGTGACTTCTCTCACTCATATTGAAATATCACAAGGTTCTTCAATCAATTACAAAATATTTATTGAATGCCTTTAGCTGTACTCAGAATTGGCTTCAAAGAGTCTGAGTAACCTGAAGTTTAGTATCATTCCTGATCCTCCCCACCCACCCACCCATTACTGGAATTGGCAGTCTTCACTGGGGCTCACATTCTAAAACTGAGGACTTAGCTATCCAGACACACCAAAGTGGGCTGGAAATGTAATCCTCAACTGGGTAACCATATGCAGCTACAATTCTAAAATTATGTAAGAACTGGGAAACAGATCTTGTTAACAACTGGCAGCTTCAGTGAGATCACCTAACAAAGCCAGACTTCATTTACAAAAACAGGCAGTGGGATAGATTTGGCTTATTGACCATAATTTACCGACCACTCTGAAGGTAGACTGTGGTAAGTTAAAGAGCTATACCATAAACCCTAAAGCTACCACTGAAAAAAGTTATAGCTAATAAATAAATTAAAAAGGCAAATATAATTATAAAAAATGCAGTTAATCCTAGATAAGGCAGAAAAGGAAGTAACAAAGAAAACAGGGAAATGGGAGAACACAAATAACAACAAAATAAGTGTAAATGTAACCATATTAATAATCATATTAATGGAAATGATCTAAACACCCAAGTCAAAAGGCAGAGATTTTCATATTGAACATAAAAGCAAGAACCAAATATGCTCTTATAAGAAATGCACTTTTAATATAAGCTCAAATGGACTGAAAGTAAAAGGATAAAATACAATGCTAAAACTAATATTTAGAAGAGGAGACTACAGCCCAAATAGTCATAAACAGGTGAATGAATACACAGATTGTGCTGCTGCTGCTAAGTCGCTTCTTTCGTGTCTGACCCTGTGCGACCCCATAGACGGCAGCCCACCAGGCTCCCCCGTCCCTGGGATTCTCCAGGCAAGAACACTGGAGTGGATTGCCATTTCCTCTTCCAATGCATGAAAGTGAAAAGTGAAAGTGAAGTCGCTCAGTCGTGTCTGAGTCTTCACAACCCCATGGACTGCAGCCTACCAGGCTCCTCCGTCCATGGGATTTTCCAGGCAAGAGTACTGGAGTGGGGTGCCATTGCCTTCTCCACAGATTGTGCTAGATCCATACAATTAAAAGGAATAAAATATTGACACATGCTGCAACATGAATGAATCTCAATAGTAATTAATACTATGTGAAAAAAATTTAGATGTCTTTTAAAAAGAGTAAATACTTCATGATTCTATTTGAATAAAAATAATCCAGAGAATCTAAAACAAATGCAAACTAATTTAGAGTAACAGAAAGCAGGTCAATGATCAGGGACAAGGATGGAGGTAGTATGGGGGGGAGCGGGCAAGAGAGAAAAACTACAACTGGAACAAGTATACTTTTGGGGGTGATCGATATGTTCACTGTTTGATTGTGGTGATTATTTCATGGTTGCATACATATGTCAAAAAACACCAAACTATACAATTTAACTATGTGAAGTATATTGTACTGCAGTTATACCTCAATTAGATTCTTTTTAAAAAATCCACAGAGAGAGTTCACAGCAGGAGTGTAGTTTCCCACCACTGTCAATCTGTCTCACCAGTGTGGTTCATTTCAGCTTTCTTTTTCTTCTCACATCAACCACTGATTTATCTTAAAATATGGCTGAAGTCCAAATTCATCCAAAAAATGTTTTACCACCCACTCATACTCCAAAACTGTGTTCTCAGGAAAATAAATATTCAGAAAAGAAATGCAAAAAAGCAAAATGGCTGTCTGAGGAGACCTTACAAATAGCTGTGAAGAGAAGAGAAGTGAAAAGCAAAGGAGAAAAGAAAAGAAAAGATATAAGCATCTGAATGCAGAGTTCCAAAGAATAACAAGGAGAGATAAGAAAGCCTTCCTCAGAGATCAATGCAAAGAAATAGAGGGAAACAACAGAATGGGAAAGACTAGAGATCTCTTCAAGAAAATTAGAGATGCCAAAGGAACATTTCATGTAAAGATGGGCTCGATAAAGGACAGAAATGGTATGGACCTAACAAAAGCAGAAGATATTAAGAAGAGGTGGCAAGAATACACAGAAGAACTGTACAAAAAAGATCTTCACATCCCATATAATCACGATGGTGTGATCACTCACCTAGAGCCAGACATCCTGGAATGTGAAGTCAAGTGGGCCTTGGAAAGCATTGATTCATGGGGTCGCAAAGAGTCAGACACGACTGAGCGACTGAACTAACTGACTGAAGTTTGCCTTACTTGTCTACAGCTTTGTCTTACTGAGGTCAGTCACCTTGTGTCTATATGCTCAAGGTCAAATCATACATACATAAAAATATGATCAGTCTTATCGGCCTTCTTTATTAAAATAGCTCATTAAATATGACACTCAGAATATGAAGTACTTGGTTTGACCAAGGCAAGACAAAACAACTAAATTGGACATTAACACATAATTCTCCTAAGGGCACAACTGAACAATTAAAATCACATTAAGTATTATTTTATGGGGTTAAATGGGACCATTTTGTTGGCATTAACTTTATAAAGATAAGAATTATCTAACCTATAGAAACTTTAACAACCAATATGTTATTGAGATCTAAGAAATAATAATAAAAGGAATCATATGGTAATACTAATTATGGTATACATTTTATAGTTTGATTATTTACAACACACTTTGATAAGTTTTATCACATTAAAAAGTGAATGATGACTCTAAAAATGCTTTGGGCTTTGTGGTAGGGGGCAAGATAATTTGAAACATAATTTATTTCTCTGTCAGATATTCATATAAACTGTCTGCATTAAGCAAGTCTTCTATTGCTTAGTTATTCTGAACTTTTTTTGCAAAAAGACTTAAATAGAAACTTCCAGTCAAAGCTTGCCACATACCTTGTGAAAACCTTAAGAGGACAAAATATCAAATTTCTTTGTTTTTAACTAAAATTTTTATTTTAGAATAGTTTTAGATTTACAGAAAAGTTGCAAATATAATATGGATAGTTATTACATATCCCACGCCCAGTTTCCCTGTTGTTAGTATGTTAGTATCATACATTTGTCATAGCTAATAAACCAATACCATTATGTTAGTATTCACTCAACTCCATACCTAGTTTAGATTTCATGCATTCTCTGCATCCTTTTCCTTTTTCTGTTACAGGATCCAATCCAGGGTACATAGTGTATTTAGTTATCATGCTTCTTAGTCGCCTCTGGTCTTAAAAGTTTCTCAGGCTTTTCTTGTTTTTTGTCTTGTTTTGGTAGTTTTAAGGAATACTGGTCATGCATTTTGGAGAAGTTGCTTTAGGTGTGTATCATGTTTTCTTTCAGGCTGAGATTGAGGGTTTGTGGGAAGAAGACCATAGAGGTGACATGCATTTCTTGTCACATCAGGAATGCATGCTATCAGTACATGCTATCATTATCACTGATAAGGTTGACACTGGTCATTTGACTGAGATAGCATTTGCTTCTCACTATAAAGTGTTTGTTTTTTTTTTTTTTTTTTTTTTGCTGTTGTTGTTTCTCTACCCTTTGGGAGTAAGTTGTTAAGCACAGCTCACATTTAAGGGACAGAGTTAAGATTCACCTTCTTGAGGGATTAGTAGCTACATAGATTATTTGAAATTCTTCTGTGCAAGAAATTCATCTCTTCCTCATTTACTTAATCACTTATTTATATTGGTATATGTTCATGGATGTTTTATACTTTCTGTCATAAGCCAATACTATGTTATTCATTTTGTGGCTCAGATTGATCCAACTCTGCCCACTGGGAATTCTTTCAGTTTGGCTCCTGTATCTTTTCGGTATACCCCACCCATGTGGTTTTCAGTTTTTGAGCTTTTTTTTTCTTTCTAGAACTACAAGATGTTTTAGACTCTCCTTTCTCCAGCCCCAGAATCAGCCATTTTGACAAAACTTGAAGTGGATAATGACTTTCCTAAAATTTAATGATAGATATTTACATAATTACTGACTAGTCTTTAATAATCATTTGTCTTTACCCTTTGAGGTCCTTGAGTAGTTTACAATCAAATCAAAATTGAATAACAGAAACACTTCTTAATAAATCAGTTGTTAGCTTTAAGTTTCTAAGCTCAATTTTTTACTCAGCTTTGTAACTGAAACTTCTGTTAGCCATTACTGTCCCTCTTGCTTTCTTACCTGTCCTCCTGATGCTCTGATATCTGGGATTGGTTTTACTCATGGAGTTTGAATAGGAAAATATAGAGGCAAAAAGTCTAATGCAATCTTGATGAGAACAGTTTAATTTCAAATGCTTTTAAAAATACATTGCACTCACACACACAAAAAAAAGTTTGAAAATTCTGCACAGATGCAAATAGTCTCAATGGCCTCTTATTTCATACACTTAAGTGTGAGTTACAGAAAAACTCCAATGGATAATGGGCCCATCAATAGAAGGTAGAAATTTCTGAACATTTATCTTGAGAATGATGTTCTAAAATATCTAGGTATAATTTGAAGTTATAAAGCTATCTTAAAATAAATAAATAAATAAAGCTATCTTAAACAAAAATATAACTTTAACCAACACTGTAGAGTGATGGCTTTTTTAAATCAGCAAAAGTTAAATTACCTTGAGTGCTTTGATCACAGCTTCAAAAGTCAAGCTTCCCTGTGAACAGGGTACATTACAACCATAATCTGCTGGAGTGGAGAAGGACCTTTTAGACCACAGCAATGCATTTTACAGAAGAGGACATCATCGTCAAAACATACACCATTTTTAATTTGTTTAGAGAAAACAATTGGTGAAATGACTATGAAATTGATACCAAATTTTTTTGATGCATAGAGTGATTAGGGCAACTCACTAATTCAGCTAACAGGTAAAATCATTTTAAAGAGGTATTCAACTTTTTCCTCAAAATATAGATTGTATTTGTTAGAAATATATTGTTTTTAATCATGAAGTCCCGGGTTTGCTTACCTATTGTACACCAAACAGTTTCTCAATCAATCATCATAAATTAATTATTTGAAATCGTATTATCCTTAACTCTATAAACATATAATATACAGATTTTGGAGTAGCACTAGACTGGAAGTCAGTAGGCCTAAATGATAGACTCATTTCTGTCAATAACTCTCATGTGCTCTTGGACGGGTGGTTTAACACAATTCTACCTCAGTTTCCTTTTCTGTAAAGCAATGGGGTGCATCTGAAGAGCACTGGGATCGCTTCCAGCTTTAACATTCTATGATTACATTATTTTTATCTTTACTTTCAAGAAATCACTTCACATCATATGTGTTTGCCTATATGCATATTTCTAAATAGTTTGTCATCCCTTTTTATGTTTTTCTTCCTGGAACTCTGCTGTTTCTATAGAGAGAGAAGCTGTCATTTAAAGAAGGAAATTGTCCAAAGTAAAGAACTTACATTCCAGGATATGTGATTTTTGTAATCATGCTCTTTGCTTGTTTTCACATTCACATTAAATGGCTGAAGAGCAGCCAGCAACAATGCCAGGATGAGAAGAGGAATTTAAAGGAATTAAGGAAATGTGCAATAAATTGCATGTCTTAACCTATCAAACTCTTTTAAATCTTGAGAAAACTGCTATTTTTTTTTAATTTGATGTTGCCTTGTTGCCATATGGTCTGTATCTGGTACTTAGTGATAGCAGGCAGCCCATCTCTTGTCATTATTATTGTGAACAGCAGGATGTAAATGGCATGACCTAAACCACCTAGGCACGAAGGTGTTAACTCCCTCAGTACTTAACTAGAATGCACACCATATGCATGTGTGTAATTAGCCTTATGCTTTTTATGTTCCAACCTTGAGTCTTTTTTTTTTTTCAAAAAGTTATTATAATTTAATTTTGTGTTTTTGTAATGATACCATTTTTTTTCAATTAAGAAATGTTAGTTACTTTTTTTCCCCCAATAATCACCCTCTTATCTGAGTTCATCACTAGGAGAGAAAAATTGCTTCACATTATCTTGAGTAACATTTGGATGAGCTATCAGTCATCAGCGGAAATTAACCTGAACATGTCTCCAATGAGATGAAGAACATTTAGGCATGCCAGCTGGAAGACATTTACAGTTTCATTTTTCCAACTTCCTCAGAAAAATCTTTCCCGTGCACATCTGTGAAGGTTTCATAATGATTCGAGTGATGTGAGCTTTGTGTGGCATTCGGGCACTCAGAGACATTTAAACCACCCTGCAGTATCAGAAATGTACCTAAAATTTAAGAGCGAGAAGCTTTTCAGTTCTTACATTGCAGCTCTGCCCTCTGGTTCATGATTGATTAAAGGCTACTGCCAACTTTCTAAAAGGCAGCTCAGAGCACAAAAAACCTCTTCAATATAGTGTTTTTCCCCTCTGATCCCTTCATTCTGAGGATTATTAACCTTAAAACTGGAAGGAACCTGCAGATCATCTGGTCCAACCCAATAAATTTGATAGCTGAAGAGACTGGCTCCAGAGAGACCAAGCCATTACCCAAACCTCTACACCCACCTTGTGACAATATGAGAACAAAGCCCAGGGCTATGTTGTTTCTAATACATTAGGGTGATTCTCTTGTTATTTCAAAATTATAAATATATTCATTATGTGTCTAGATTATAGTCACATGTCAAGGCTTTCATGAATCATGGTTATAAACCAAAGCTGATGTGCAAAGCAGTATAAATATATTTTTAACAACATAGGAAAATTACCCTCGCTCACTATGAAAACTCCATTTATCCTTATGGTAGATAGACTTTATGGTTCACATATAGCGAGATTATTGTAAGCAATGATCCAAGATGTCTAATATCTTATAAAGAAAATAAGAAAATTACCTGATAGCTTTAATTATGTCAATACTCCAAATCAGATCTTTTTTGAAGTTAGCTTCTGTTAAGATAAAGAGAGTTTTGCACCACCTGTTAAAACCAGATTGTGAAGATTTCAAAGAGCCTCAAAGACTTTCCCCTGCTTCTAGAAATTCCCGTGTTTAAACAGTTTCGGATGTATAAAAATCTACTAGTTTTAAAGAATTTACTAAGTAGATTTTTTTTTTTTTGAAATCTTTAGAATCTAATGAAGCTTTATTACATGGTGGAACTGTCCCTGGATTCAAATCCAACCGCTTTATTTACTGGCCATGTGATTTTGGGAAAAGCTCTCTAAGCTTCAATTTTCCTTAGAGAATAGGAAAATATAAAGAGCCAGCTCATTGAATCATAACATGAATTAACTGATAACCCCCTAGCTTAGCTCCTCATACAGGAGGCACTCAAAAAATGGTTCCTCACTTTCCAAAAGCTTATGAACCACTCCCATAAACCTTGAAATGTTCAAGGTTCCCATATGTCACCTCTAAGACAGCTCATCACAGGTGGAAGTAAAATCTTTATCAAGTCATAATTACTCACATTTGTTTGGATAATACGGTCACCCTACCTAGAAGAAAAGAGGCTATTGACAGATATTTTTAGAGCCTTTCAAAAGTGATGTTCCCACAAAGTCACTAAGAACAAGAATAAATCAAAAGATGGGCAGTGAAGGTCTCCTAAAGACCTTGACCTTTGACTTACACCAACCTAGCATCTAATTTTATTTTTTTTGGCCTGAGAATTGCCTAACATTTTTTTGTGTGCTAATACTGAAATATATACAGGGCTTCCCTTATGGCTCAGAGGTTAAAGCGTCTGCCTACAATGCGGGAGACTCGGGTTTGATCCCTGGGCTGGGAAGATTCCCCTGGAGAAGGAAATGGCAACCCACTCCCAAGATTCTTGCCTGGAGAATCCCAGGGACAGTGGAGCCTGGTAGGCTACAGTCCACAGGGTTGCAAAGAGTTGGACACGACTGAGCGACTTCACTTTCACTTTCAATACTGAAATAAACTATAAATATCTGTACACTCATGAACTCTTGCCTGGAAAATCCCATGGGTGGAGGAGCCTGGTAGGCTGCGGTCCACGGGGTCGCTAAGAATCAAACACGACTGAGCGACTTCACTTCCACTTTTCACTTTCATGCATTGGAGGAGGAAATGGCAGCCCACTCCAGTGTTCTTGCCTGGAGAATCCCAGGGACGGGGGAGCCTGGTGGGCTGCGGTCTATGGGGTTGCACAGAGTCGGACACGACTGAAGCGACTTAGCAGCAGCAGCAGCGGCATAAACTCAGTGAAACAAAATGAAGTACAGTTTTGAGGAAAGTCAAGCATAGAAAACTTGGCAGGCGGGCAGTTTGGGGTGCATCTACAAGTTTAGGGGTTCTGTCACACAAACCGAGAACAAAGAACAAGGGGACCTAAGCCCATGGAAAACCCCTTTCCTTGTTCAAATATAAAGTACTTCTTACCTTCATAATCTAATTGTAGTGTGGTATGTTCGCAAATGAATATATACTTTCAGCCACAAAAGTATAATTCTTTTTCTTTTTTTTTTTTTTCCTTCTTAAATTTTCTAATTCTTGTTAATTGTAGTGGTTTTGCCATACATCAACATGAATCCGCCACGGGTGTACATGTGTTCCCAATCCTGAACACCCCTTCCACCTCCCTCCCCATCCCGTTCCTCTGGGTCATCCCAGTGCACCAGCCCTGAGCACCCTGTCTCATGCATCAAACCTGGACTGGCGATTCGTTTCACATATGATAATATACATATTTCAATGCCATTCTCCCAAATCATCCCACCCTCACCCTCTCCCACAGATTCTGAAAGACTGCTATATACATCTGTGTCTCTTTTGCTGTCTTGCATATAGGGTTATCATTACCATCTTTCTAAATTTCATATATATGCTTTAGTATACTGTATTGGTGTTTTTCTTCCTGGCTTACTTCACTCTGTATAATAGGCTCCAGTTTCATCCACCTCATTAGAACTGATTCAAATGTATTCTTTTTAATGGCTGAGTAATACTCCATTGTGTATATGTACCACTGCTTTCTTATCCATTCGTCTGCTGATGGACATCTAGGTTGCTTCCATGTCCTGGCTATTGTAAACAGTGCTGCGATGAACATTGGGGTACACGTGTCTCTTTCAATTCTGGTTTCCTCGGTGTGTATGCCCATCAGTGGGATTGCTGGGTTATATGGCAGTTGTATTTCCAGTTTTTTAAGGAATGTCCACAGTGTTCTCCATAGTGGCTGTACTAGTTTGCATTCCCACCAACGGTGTAAGAAGGTTCCCTTTTCTCCACACCCTCTCCAGCATTTATTGCTTGTAGACTTTTGGATCGCAGCCATTCTGACTGGCGTGAAATGGTACCTCATTGTGGTTTTGATTTGCATTTCTCTGATAATGAGTGATGTTGAGCATCTTTTCATGTGTTTGTTAGCCATCTGTATGTCTTCTTTGAAGAAATGTCTGTTTAGTTCTTTGGCCCATTTTTTGATTGGGTCATTTATTTTTCTGGAATTGAGCTGCAGGAATTGCTTGTATATTTTTGAGATTAATTCTTTGTCAGTTGCTTCGTTTGCTATTCTTTTCTCCCACAAATGAATATATACTTTCACAGTATATATACAGCCACAAAAGTATAATTTTATATTAGTATTTGTAAGTATAATTACAATGCAGACATTTAATGTGGCATGTGGAATTGAAGGTATGAATCATACCTAAGGACATATGATTATAAAGATACTAGCTCCCAAAAAGTAATATGGTAGAGTTTTTATGTTGTTTTTCTTTGTTTTGTTGTTATTGCATTTATGTGACTCTCAGAATAACAATTTTTGCTTCTGTTGTATGTATGTGTGTGTGTGTATCACATTAAGTAGGCTAACAGTGCCATTAGTATTTATTCATACTTACAAAACTCCTATAGCTTTGTATAGGAGCAAGTATTTTTCCTTACTATAATGGAGGAGATTTCATTGTGACTTCTGGGCACACATTACCCTTCCCAGACCTGGAAAGACCTGCTTTCTATATCAGTCAATATGGAAGATGCAAATAAGTAATTAACACATGCTCTGTACAAACTAGTACTCTGCTTAGCACTTTTCTTGCATTATCTAATTTAATGCCCACAACCCTATAAGTTTTATTCTCAGCACCATTTTATAGATAAGGAAAGTACGGTATAGAAAACTGAGTGTATAAAAGTTAAATAGCATGTTCATGTGGTAATTATCAGAGCCATCCAAGTGTAATCTGATTTCAAAGTCAGTGACAATTAAACTCCTTTATTACACAAAGTATGCTCCACAGATTTTTTTAAAAAAATTCTTTTTTACACATGTTCTTCTAAAACAGGACAAGGTGGGCATAACAGAGTATCTGAAGTGTGATGACTGTATTTTTGGCCATTTTAATAGCATGATAATGGAGAAGGAAGTGGCAACCCACTCCAGTATTCCTGCCAGGATAGTCGCATGGACAGAGGAACCTGGTGGGCTACAGTGCATGAGGTCACAGAGAGTCAGACACAACTTAGCCACTGAACAACATCACAGAGAGCATGATGGTAAAATTCAGAGGCAGGAAAGAACAGATACTACCAAAATTTGTCAGAAGTTTAAAAAAAAATGGAAATGTACATACATCAGTAATAATGAGTGGGCAACGAGAAATAAAAGAGATCCATCAAGATGCAAGTTGTTAGGATATTTGGGAAGTTCCCATGTAAAATGGTTCTTATTTGGAAAGAAGGTTCATTGTCTTTGAAAATGCATTGTCAGAGAAGGGAGTAGGATGTGTGGGCTGATCTGTCAACCCTAAACAGTTTACCATCATTCATAGCTTTTTCAGAGGGAAAATAGAAAAAGCATTTGTTTGCTACCACCTGAGACTCTTAGTGAAGATACGAAGGAGATTTGTCCAGCCTGCTTGAAGATAGGGATGCTCTGTAAGGAAGCCAAAAAGTGCTACTGGCCCAAATACATCTGGAGAGTAATTAGCTTTAGCAAACCACCAACAGTATCAGCTTGATCACAAGCAAGACCCAGTCACAATAATGAAGCTATCTGTGTTTACTCTAGTATGATCATGGCAGGCATGACGTCAGTATGTTTAAATCATTCTAGCAATTTAACATTCCTGTAAATTAACTCAAGAGATCAACACCAAGCATCAACAAAGTGAAAAATGGAATGGACCTGTGACCATGGGTGGGAATTTCTACCACTTACTCTAATGCCTTAGTCAAGGTCTTCATGTCCCAGGGCCTCAATTTTATCAGTAAAGTTAGAATCACTCAGAAAGTCTTTGTGGAACAACTACTAAGCACTTGGTTCTGCATTGTAGGATATTAAAAGTAGAAGAAGACAGAGCCCACCGCTCTCCCAGGATTTAGAATAATATATATTCCTACTCAAGGAAATAGAAACACTGGCTATCAGTAATGTTAGCACTTCACCATTCTTTTCTTTTTTTAGGGCATATATGGAATTCCATATATTTTTAGGGAATATATGGAACATTTAAGAGGTACGCATGCTCAGCTGACTCTGAGACCCCATGGACTGTAGCCTGCCAGGCTCCCAGGTTCAACCAAGGGATAAAACCCCAGTCTCCTGCATCTCCTGTATTGCAAGTGGATTCTTTACTGCTGAGCCACCTGGGAAGCCAGGGGATACGAGATTCCTTTAAGAAAAGAGACAAGGTCTCACTGTGTTGCCCAGGTTGAACTGCAGTGGCTCTTCACAGGCATCATCCCACTACTAATCAGCATAGGAATTCTGACCTGCTCTGTTTTTGACATGGACCAGTTCACCCTTCTTTAGGTAACCTGCTGGTCCCCTGTGGCCAGGAGGTCATCATATGAATGCTGAACTTAATTTAGACACCCATCGGCATAGCGCACCACAGCCTGGAACTCCTGGACTCAATCCATCCTCCTGCCTCTGCCTCCAGAGTAACTGGGGCTCTAGGCACCAGGCACCAAGCCCGGCAGCACTTTACTATTCCCAATCAAGACATCAGACCTCATCAGCTCTGCTCAGGTGAGTGGAAGAATCTCTATCTGTTCCTCTTATCTTTGTAAAGTTTTGTAAGAATTCAGTTCACTGGTCACATTGCTGCTGGAAAACCCATGGAAAGGCTCTAGAAATGCAGAATTAGAGTTGTATGGAATAATCTAAGTATCACTCCCATAGTTCCATTTTCAGTGGTTATTAACAACCTCTGGAATCAGACTACTTGTATGTTCATATTCTAGCTCTGCCACTTACTAACTGTTGCTCTGGGGTGAATAAGCCTTGGTTTTGTCATCTCTAAAATGAAATTGTGAACACTTTATTGTGAGAATTAAATAATATCCATACATGTAATACACTTTAGAAGCATGACTGACATAGGAATTCACTATTACTAAAATGATCCTGTCCACACAGATCAATAAGGATGTAGGGCCCAGTAGGTGACAATATAGCTGCAGGAAGCTATGGATTTGTCTTTGCAACAAGTATCTAAACCCAGATTAAATTAAGTATTCAACTTACAATTTATCATTGATGCTAAGCCATAAAAATATATTTCTGACATGAGACAAAATGAAGAACAGAGGCCATTGTTATACATGGTTAAATGTTTATAATTAATAGAAATGCATTTATGTGTGTGTGTGTGTCTTCAGGAAAAGACAGATGGCACACGTGCTTAAACCAGATATTAGTGTGTTCCTCTCAACAAAGTGTACAGTCCTTTCCTTCAATAGTTAGTAGTAATAACTTCCAAACTAATGACAAAATAATATCAAACATTAATTAAAAGCAATAATATTCACCTAAAATATATTATATATATTTTATATTATATATATATTTCTAAGGGCACAGAGAGAAACAAGTTGCAGTTCAGGAAGAAAAAGAAGCCAAGATTATTTGACATTTTTGGCAGTTTCTCTTGGAAGCATTAAATTCTATTTAACCTTTAGTTTTAGCTTCTCATTGAACTTGTCCACAGAGCAGGAAGGAGTTCTATTAGTATACTTTATGGGTTCTAAACCCTAACAGGTTGTTTTTAATACATGAGCATTCAGAAACTCAACCCTTTACTTCTAAATAAGAAATTTGTCCTCCAGTTAACGTCCTGACCTGAAGATTTGTACATTTGCTGTTACTTTCAAAGAACTGTCTCCAGCACATAATTAGTTGAATCCATAAAGGATATTAATTCATTCCATTATAAATCATTCCACTATTTCATTCTTTTTTCTTAAGTTTTTAGAATGGAACTTACATCATCCTTAAGGTTTTTACTTCTGTATACAACTAAAATTATGAGTGATGACAAGATGTTACAATATGTCCAGTATGATTTTTCACCAAAAGAGATTATAAAATCAAAATATGCCACACAACACTTTAAACACCTGGGGCTTTATAATCCCTGTTAACATAATGAAAATCTCTTTAGAGGCAGCTTTAAATTTTTACAGGTTTAACTTTTTACAGGTTCACTGTCTCTCAAACTCCTCAACTATTAAAGTTTTTTTTGAGGCATCTATTAACATTTTTAGAAAACTTGTGTCCAGTAAAACACCTTTTGGAAAGTAATAATGACACAAACACAGAGCAGCCCTTCACATATCCAAAAAAGGTCACCTGTCAGGAACAAAACTAGACCTCGAGGTGCAAGCAGGCCTCTGAAGTAGCTGCAAAAAAATCACAGTTGGCCCATAGCAAATGCATGTGCTGCATTCTAAATCACTGCAGTCATGTCCAACTCTTCGCAACCCCATGGACTGTAGCCTGTTAGGCTCCTCTATCCATGGGATAATTGCTGGAGTGGGTTGCCATGTGCTCCTCCAGGGGATCTTCCCGACCTAGGGATTGAATCTGAGTCTCTAATGTCTCCTGCATGGGCAGGTGGATTCTTTACCGCTAGCCACCTAGAAAGTCCCCTGAGTCTGTAAATGAACTTCCCCTAGGTTCTTCAGTCACACACCCATCTCCTGGAGATGGAGAGAGAGGAAAGCAAACAGCATCATGCAACCATAAAAGCACAGCAGAGTGAGACCATCTACAGACAGAAAAACAGTCCTGTATGTACCTATAGACTGTGGGGTGTATTATTGTATTAAGGACTCAAAGAATTTATGTTAGTAATAATAACACTGATTTTTCCAGAGGAAGTCATGTTCAATAATCACCCCCAAGTAGAGAAAGCAGAGTGAAGTACCCCTCAGAAAAATTTCTAGGGGAAATTAAAATTGAAAAGTTTTGGTGTTTAAGAAAATTCATCTTTCTGGAACCCTTAATCACATGTGATAGGAGGAAAGTTCCTGAAAATTGTTGCAGTGCTTATCTTAGCCTGGAAGAATGAATGGTGGGAATCATACTAAATATGTTTAGATTTAGAGCCTGAATGTAATTAATTTATAATATACAGTTTAAAATAAGAGAATTTTACATCCATCTGTACAGAAAATACTTTCGCTTCTAGCGTTATTAAGCTAATCTACATTCAATAAGATGACTTGCTCAATGAAAAGTGGCTTGCCCCTCCCCTCACTTCTAATGAGTTAGCTATAGAATACAGTTGCCAGCTTTAGCATACAAAAGTACTTGATGCCCAGTTAAACTTGAATTTCTCTGCAAGCCAAACTTAACTGGGTATCAGGTGGTTTTTACCTGGTAACTCTACATATAGAATACAATATGGATTTTTAAAAAAACCATAGGGAAGTGAGTCTCCAAGTTCCATCTGGGAAAGATGGACAACTAAGTTGTCGAACCTTTTAACACAGAAATAGAGGAAATAGATTCTAAAATTGCTAAACCCTGGTCACCAGCAAAGGCTAGGCAAAAATCTTTTCAGGTGATACCCTAAAGCCGAAATTCACTCTATCATTTCCTTTGTCGTTTCTTTGCCAGAGATCCAGTATGGCCAAGCTGTGGTCCTGAAGGAATTACTACCCAGCTCCACTTTCCCTTGACAGCCAACTTGGGAGAAGGTATTTAGTTTGGAAAAATCCCTATCCTGGGTCCTCAGGTGGGGACAAGATGCTGTTTTCTTCCTTATTACAATAAATATCCTTCTACTTTGAAAGACTGGGTGTGTGACCACTTAGTTTATCTACATAGGTGCGTGGAGTTGAATGGAAATAGCTAGATATTCCTGTGAGCTTGGGTATTTAAACTGAGTAAAATACCCTAGAGAAACCAAAGCCACAGTGTCTAGAATCGATGTGAGAACAAGTGATGGTGGTAGATCCCTATAACACCCCAAACACCAGAATTCATGCCTAAAACTAGGCACTTGGATTGAATAGTATTCTTGGACAAATTACCTCTTGTACCTCAGAATCCTTATCTGTAAAATGGGTATAATAATGGCATTTACTTCATAAAGTTGTCATGAAGGTTTAAAGCGGTCATAGAACAGCACAAGTCCATAACTGGCTTTCAGTAAACGCCACTTGTCTTCACAAGCTGATTTTCCTCTTATTCTCTGTTCAACCTGGGGATTTCCCTAGTAAGGAGGCCAAAGCCCAAGCTTCTTTCTTAAAGCAACTGAGTTATTTGTAGTATTGTCCTCACTGATATGTTTCTTTATTCTCATGGCCTGAGATATTTAGTAGCTTCAGAGCATCTTCACAATGATTTAGGTTTTTCAAATATTTGAAAAAACTCCGAGATTTACAATTCAGAGTCCTGAGTCAATGATGATTTGGTCTCACCTTCAAGCTGGAAGGACCCGCAGTCCAGAAGAGAGTTGTCAAATTAGTCAAGTTAGAATCAGGAGAATTGCCTGATGAAAGGTTTCTGGCTTGGACTGCCCTGGACAGTCAGGTGACTGAGATGCACAGGCTGTATAGGAGTCAAAGGTGACTGTCTTTGGGTTGACGGTGGACCTCTCCTTCCCACAGTGCCTCACTCTCGGTACACCCACCTCCCCACCCACTGAGGAGCTGAGAAGGCTGAATTAACTCGGCCTGTGTCGTATCCTGAAGAAGACAGGAC
Source organism: Bos grunniens (assembly GCF_055505025.1). Classification (NCBI taxonomy): domain Eukaryota; kingdom Metazoa; phylum Chordata; class Mammalia; order Artiodactyla; family Bovidae; genus Bos; species Bos grunniens. The sequence goes on from NC_141165.1 coordinate 43,743,448, forward strand.
AGTTTTACATACTGCTGCTTAAAGCGGGGCATTTAGGAAGGGCCATCATGAAGTGTCTGTTCTCACTTTGTATTTAGTTGGCACTCTTTGGGTTGAAGAAATCATACATACACACAGTGACCTTTATTCATTTCTTATTTCTGAAAAGCCTTTCATTAAACACTTCCTAGCATTTTTTACAAACTGAGTTTTTACAAAACTGAATGAGTTAATGGAGATCCCACTCTCTGTTTCTTTCCCTCCCATTTTCTCATTATTCCTTAGTCATAATTCCAAAATTGAGACTTCAGCATTGGAACTCATCTTTGATGCGGAAGGTCAGGCCCTCACCCGTGCAGTTTCCAGTGGTCCATTATTCATTTGGATTGGCAGTTCTCTTAATTAACACCTTGTCTGTATTTACTGCAAAGGTTCAGAGTTTGGAGCTAAAGCCAAGAATGTTTAATGCAAATTTGCCACATTCAAAACAGAGATGATTTCATCTGAGGCATCAGCCCAATAATGTCTTGAAAATGCACTGTAAACTTATATTTTCTGATTATTAATTATTGATCATCCATATTATACTAGGCAGAATGAGTTGATCATTTCTCATTTCTAGTAATTTAGATAGAAAAAAAGGCAAATAAACTAATACACATTCTCTGTTGCTAAAATGAGGAGCTACAAAGGTAAAGTGGATGCTAGTTTTGTTTATAGTTATAAGCTCCCTCAATGAATATTCATCAGAGCAGAAATTGCATTGATGTATTCTTTCAGTTTTAAAGGATACCACTGAGTAATTGTATTATATGCATAGGTGCTTTATCTGAATAACACATTGTTTAAAAGAGATGCAAATAGCAGCCAGGGAGGAAACAATTGGAGAAGCATTTTCTTCTTTGCTACTGGATTCTGCCCTTGGGATAGCCACACTTCAGTACAGCCTCTTCAACTCTAGTATTCATGACATGCTGCTGGTCTCACAGGCGTTAGGATATTAATTGCTGTCTGATCCTCCTAACTAGCTTGACTGATTTGTGGGGGCCAGAACAACATTAGGAACCTGACAAGGTTACTTGCAAGCTGACATTTTATTTTTTTGTTTATCACCTATTAATTACTGTTAACTACCATGTTACAGCAATCTATTTCAAGAAAGTAGAATTACCAATAGTACACTCTGCCTGTTAACACAATTTTTGTTTTCTTTTGTATTTTTTTATTGACCCATATTTAACAAACATATTTTCAAATCCAATGACAAAAATGTAGCATTCGAGGACATTTAAACATTGTAGAAGAAAAGTATTTCTGATTTGCAAAAATACTGGTAATGTTGAGTCAAAACAAAATGATGAAAAGTGTTACAGAATGGGCTTTGCTTGGTTCTATTTATAAGAATAGAAACTTTTTTGTAAGTGATTCAAAGTGTGCTGTGTTTACAAACATTGAAATAGATGAGAGAAAGTGTCATCTTCATTCTTTCTCAAGAATAAGGAAAAGTCTTTTATGATTAAGTCTTTTTACTGATTCATGATTTTACTGAATCAGAAATTGATTTCTACTCTGTAATTACTTGAGATAGTTGTCACAGATCCTCCTTAACTGGAAAAAAAAGGAGCAAATTAACCATGTTTTACTTCACTAATAAGAAGAATAAAAATATGATGATTGAATGATATGATAATCTGAAAAATTAGCCTGATTTTTGAAGTTCTTATGAATTGTTGTTAACTTTTCATATGATGATAGATATTTCTGGTTCCTTGTGGGAAATTAAGTATTTAGACATACAATACCTGGATCAGATATTAAAATATAACTCTGACCCATAACCTTCAGAGGCTAGTCCAGCAAGCCAGACCACAACCTGCTAGCCATCAGCCCCAAATGGTCAGGACTTGTTGAAAAACTGAGAGCTTTCCTAATTTTTACTCCTGATTCTAAAGGGATAAAGTCAATGGAACGGGACCAATGGAATAAAGCCAAATATATGACCCTAACAAACCTCATAGGAGGTCCCTCTTCTAGTTTCCTGGCCCCCAGATTCTCCACATCAATTGTCTTCCTTCAGGGCATATCTGGAGCCCTGCTTTTTTCCACTATAAAGCTGTCCCACTTCGCTGCCAGTCTTTGAGTTTCTGTCAAATGCAAATTATGATGGCTGACTATCTTGCTGTAGCAGGTTCTGAATAAATAACCCTTAATGGTTCTTGCTTGAATGGTCTTCATTTATTTCCATATGTAGGAATAGACTACATTTTTCTAAGCCATATTGTTTAAGTTTATAACTCTTTTTTATCAATATATTCTTATATGACTCTGGACAACCTCCATAAGTCAACTGGACATTCTTAAAAAACATGATCCCATTTTTTCCATAATTTTCCAAATATGAGAGTGATATTTTACCCAAAAGTAATTAAGACTCTTATTTTTTTAAAGAGTACCTCTAATTTACTGGGTAAGATATATAATATAACATTCTAAAATAGAGCCAAGGAGTTATATTACTTATATCTAAAAGAAGAATAGGATTAAAAATAATTTCTCTATCATACCTTATAATAAACCATATTGGAAAAGAATATGAAAAAGAATATATATGTTCTATATAATATATATAAGAATATATATATAAATGAATCACTCTGCTGTATACCAGAAACTAACACAGCATTGTAAATCAACTATACTTCAATAAAAGAATTAATTACATTAAATAAATAATTTTTTCAGAGAAGTTTATCAAAGGTAGAATCCCATTCTGTACAGTGAGACATATTCTGCAGTGAGGCTTTTATGAGCTTCATAGCTTTCTTAATCAGGAAGAGAGTAGCAAGATCAATATTAAGTCTAGTTTTAAACCATATGATGTTGTTTGTTGATGTTTTTTAATCACTAAGTCATGTCTTACCCTTTGCAACCCCATGGAGTGTAGCACTCCAGGCTCTTCTGTCTATGGGATTTTCCAGGCAAAAATACTGGAGTGGGTTGCCATTACCTTCTCTGGGGGATCTTCTCAACCAAGGGATCAAACTTGCAACTCCTGTGTCAGTAGGCAGATTCTTTACCGCTGAGCCACTAGGGAAGCCCTTTTTAAACCATGTAGAAAATCCCTAGTGAGAGATAGGTCTAATTTACAGGCACAACTGCTTTGGGGTTTGTTTGGTAATTTACTATTATGCTGAGCAATTACCACAGTAAAGCTGTGATCACATGACACATTTATACCCATGAAAGTGTGAAAGTGTTAGTTGCTTAGTTGTGTCCAACTCTTTGTGACCCCATGGACTGTAACTGGCCAGGCTCCTCTGTCCGTGGAATTTTCCAGGAAGGAATACTGGAGAGGGTAGCCATTCTCTTCTCCACAGGATCTTCCCAACCCAGTGATCAAACCCAGACCTCCTGCATTGAAGGCAGATTCTTTACCATCTGAGCCACCAGGGAAGCAATTACACCCATACTACACCCAAAACTAAAGATCATAAAACTAACATTATGGAAATCTACCAAGGAAGGCCACAAAGGTCAAAGTTGAAGCCATGTATCAGCCTCAGAAATTCTTTGTTTCTACTTGGTCTGTGTTTAAATAAACCATCAAGTATATTAGCATAGAATAGTGGAGTTCAGAAATATACCTAGTTCCTGTCTCACGCATTCATGCTGTGAACATGTTCTGGGAACACCGACATTCTCTTAGCACAATACAAACTAGGATTCATTGCCATCAAATATACTATAAAATTTCCAGTTGATTTTCCAATTGAATTGCCACAGAATTATTTCTTGATTTAATATATTTTAGTTTAATATATTTTTTGTATTTGATTTTCTTATTTGTAGGAAACCAAATGCTTAAAATATATTCAGTACTATATTCGAGAATTAACTCAAAGTGCTGAACAAATTTCAATTTGATAAAGTTATTTCTTTCTTAAAAAAGACCCCAAAGTACATATCCAATCTCATCTGCTCCTGACAAATGTTTGTACAAGGCATCATTGTTAATTCTCTGAAACTTTTTAGTAAAATTATACAATAGACCATTTTGTCCACCATTATAATGGACTCACAATGAAGGTCATTCTGGAACTATCAGAAGGTTAAGGGAAGAATAAATCTCCAGTATGCTACTGGAGAAGAGCAGAGAAATAGCTCCAGAAGGAATAAAGAGATGGAGCCAAAGTAAAAACAATGCCCAGTTGTGGGTGTGACTGGTGATGGAAGTAAAGTCCGATGCTGTAAAGAACAATATTGCATGGGAACCCGGAATGTTAGGTCCATGAATCAAGGTAAATTGGAAAATTCTTAAAGAGATAGGAATACCAGACCACCTTACCTACCTCCTGTGAAATCTGTATGGAGGTCAAGAAGCAACAGTTAAAACTGTACATGGGACAACAGACTGATTCCAAATTGGGAAAGGAGTACGTCAAGGCTATATGTTGTCACCCTGCTTATTTAACTTCTATGCAAAGTACATCATGCAAAATGCCAGCTGGATGAAGCACAAGCTGGAATCAAGACTGCCAGAAGAAATATCAATAACCTCAGATATGCAGATGACATCACCCTTATGGCAGAAAGTGAAGAGGAGGTGAAGAGTCTCTCAATGAAGGTAAAAGAGGAGAGTGAAAAAGCTGGCTTAAAACTCAATGTTCAAAAATTGAAGATCATGGCATCTGGTCCCATCACTTCATGGCAAATAGATGGGGAAACAATGGAAACAGTGACAGACTATTTTCTTGGGCTTCAAAATCACTGCAGAAGGTGACTGCAGCCATGAAATTAAAAGATGCTTGCTTCTTGGAAGAGAAGCTATGACAAACCTAGACAACATATTAAAAAGCAGAGATATTACTTTACCAACAAAGGTCCATCTAGTCAAAGCTATTTTTCCAGTAGTCATGTATGGATATGAGAGTTGACCATAAAGAAAGCTGAGAGCCAAAGAATTGATGCTTTTGAACTGTGGTGTTGAAGAAGACTCTGGAGAGTTCCTTTGACAGCAAGGAGATCAAACCAGTCAATCCTAAAGGAAATCAATCCTGAATATTCATTGGAAGGATTGATGCTGAAGCTGAAGCTCCCAATACTTTGGGCACCTGATGCAAAGAGCCAACTCATTGGAAAAGACCCTGATTCTGGGAAAGATTGAAGGCAAGGGGAGAAGGGGATGACAGAGGACGAGATGGTTTGATGGCACCACCAACTCAATGGACATGAGTTTGAGCAAACTCTGGGAGATGGTGAAGGACAGGGAAGCCTAGCTTGCTGCAGTCCATGGGGTTGCAAAGAGTCGGACACAGCTGAGCGAATGAACAACAGCAATTTAATTCCATTCCAATGTTCTATTATTGAAGTATAGTTCATTTACAGTGTTATGTTATTAATAGTTTCAGGTGTACAGGATAGTGATTCAGTATATTTGCAGATTATAATTCCATTATAGGTTATTATATGATAATGGGTAGAATTCCCTTTGCTATACCGTGTATCCTCTTTGCTTATCTATTTTATCTATAGTAATTTGTACTTCTTAATTCCATACCCCTGATTTCTTCCTCTCCCCTTCCTTCTGTTTGGTAATTACAAGTTTGTTTTCTATATCTGTGAGTCTCTTTCTTTTTGCATATACTTTGATTTGTATAATTTTTAAATTCTACATATAAGTGATATATATAATATAGTACTTTTCTTTGTCTGACATTTCACCAAGCATAATATTCTCTAGGTCCATCCACTTTGCTGCAAATGGCAGTATTTCATTTTTTGTGGCTGAGTACTACCCCATTGTATGCCACGTCTTCCGAACCCAGTTGTCTGTTGATGGACATGTGGATTGCTTCTGTGTCTTGGCTATTGTAAATAATGCTTCTAGAAAATAAGTACATTATCTTTTTTATTTAATCAGAGTTTTCATTTTTTTTCCCAGAAATATATCCAGGAGTGGAATTGCTGGATCATATGGTATTTCTATTATTAATTTTTTAGGGAACCTTCATGCTGTTTCCACAGTGGCTTCACCAATTTCCATCCCCACCAATGGTGTACAAAGGTTCCCTTTTCTCCACGTCCTCTTCATTATTTGTCATTTGTAAGCTTTTGTATGAGAGCCATTCTCACAGCTGTGAGGTGATACCTCATGTAGCTTAGATTTGTGTTTCTTTAATAATTAGTGATGTTGAGTATCTTTTCATGAGCCTGTTAGCCACCTGTATGTCTTCTTTGGTAAAATATCCAAGTTTTCTACTGAGTTTTGCTTGGATTTTTGGATATCGATTTGTATGAGTTATTGATAAAAGCAAAATCTTTTTAGTTTAATTAGGCTCCATTTGTTTATTTTTGCTTTCATTTCTTTTGCCTTAGGAGACCAATTCAAGAAAATACTTCTAAGATTTAAATCAAGAAGTGTTCTTATATTCTCTTCTAGGAGTTTTATGGTTTCAGGTTTTACATTTGTCTTTAAACCATTTTGAGTTTATTTTTGTATATAGTGTGAGGGAATGCTCTAATTTCATTCTTTTATATTTGGCTATCTGGTTTCCCCAGTACCACTTATTGAACAGATCTTTTCTCCATTATATATTCTTGTCTCCTTTGTAGTAGTAACCATCAGTGGGTGGGTTATGTCTGGGCTCTCTATTCTGTTCCATTAATTTACGTGTCTCTTTTTGTACCAGTACCATACTATTTTGATTACTGCGGCTTTGTACTTAAGTCTGGAAGAGTTATACCTCTGGCTGTGTTCTTTTTTTCTCAGAACTGCTTTGGCAATTTGGCATATTTTGTCATTTCATATGAGTTTTAGGATGGTTTGTTCTAGTTCTGTGAAAAACATCATGAGTATTTTAATAGGGATTGCATTAAATCTAAATACTAATTTTGGGATTATGGCCATATGAAATGAAAGGCAAAGGAAGAAAGGAAAGATATACCCATTGGAATGCAGAGTTCCAAAGAATAGCAAGGAGAGATAAGAAAGCCTTTCTCAGTGATCAGTGCAAAGAAATAGAGGAAAACAATAGAATGGGAAAGGCTAGACATCCCTTCAAAGAAATTAGTGAAACCAAGGGAATATTTCATGCAAAGATGGGCACAATAAAGGACAGAAATGGTAAGGACCTAACAGAAGCAGAAGATATTAAGAAGAGGTGGCAAGAATACACAGAAGAACTATACAAAACAGATTTTCATGACCCAGATAATCACGATGGTGTGATCACTCACCTAGAGCCAGACTTCCTGGAATGTGAAGTCAAGTGGGCCTTAGGAAGTATCACTACAAACAAAGCTAGTGGAGGTGATAGAATTCCAGTTGAGCTATTTCAAATCCTGAAAGATGATGCTGTGAAAGTGCTGCACTCAATATGCCAGCAAATTTGGAAAACTCAGCAGTGGCCACAGGACTGGAAAAGGTCAGTTTTCATTCCAATCCCAAAGAAAGGCAAAGCCAAAGAATGCTCAAACTACCGCAAAATTGCTCTCATCTCACACACTAATAAAGTAATGCTCAAAATTTTCCAAGCCAGGTTTCACAGTATGTGAACCGTGAACTTCTGGATGTTCAAGCTGGATTTAGAAAGGGCAGAGGAACCAGAGATCAAATTGCCAGCATGCATTGAATCATAGAAAAAGCAAGAGAGTTCCAGAAGGACATCTACTTCTGCATTATTGACTATGCCAAAACCTTTGACTGTATGGATCACAACCAACTGGAAAATTCTTAAAGATGTGGGAATACCAGACCACTTTACCTACCTCCTGAGAAATCTATATGCAGGTCAAGAAGCAACAGTTAGAACTGGACACGCAACAACAGACTGGTTCCAAATCAGGAAAGGAGTACGTCAGGGCTGTATATTGTCACCTTGCTTATTTAACTTGATGCACAGTACATCATGAGAAACACTGGACTGGACAAAGCACAAGCTGGAACCAAGATTGTCGGGAGAAATATCAATAACCTCAGATATGCACATGAACCCACCTTTATGGCAGAAAGCAAAGAAGAACTAAACAGCATCTTGATGAAAGTGAAAGATGAGAGTGAAAAAGTTGGCTTAAAATTCAACATTCAGAAAACGAAGATCATGGCATCCCTTCATGGGAAATAGATGGGGAAACAATGGAAACAGTGACAGACTTCATTTTGGGGGGCTCCAAAATCATTGCAGATGATGATTGCAGCCATGAAATTAAAAGACACTTGTCCCTTGGAAGAAAAGCTATGACCAACCTTGACAGCATATTAAAAAGCAGAGACATTACTTTGCCAACAAAGGCCCATCTAGTCAAAGCTATGGTTTTTCCAGTAGTCATGTATGGATGTGAGAGTTGGACCACAAAGAAAGCTGAGTGACAAATAATTGATTCTTTTGAACTGTGGTGTTGGAGAAGACTCTTCAGAGTCCCTTGTACTGCAAAGATATCCAACCAGTCCATCCTAAAGGAAATCAGTCCTGAATATTCATTGGAAGGACTGATGCTGAAGCTGAAGCTCCCAATACTTTGGCTACCTGATGCAAAGAATTGACTTATTTGAAAAGACCTTGATTTTGGGAAAGATTGAAGGCAGGAGGAGAAGGGGATGACAGAGGACAAGATGGTTGGATGACCTCACTGACTCGATGGACATGAGTTTGAGCAAGCTCCGGAAGTTAGTGATGGACAGGGAAGCCTGGCATGCTGCAGTCTATGTGGTCACAAAGACTCAGACATGACTTGGGGACTGGACTGAACTGAATTTTTGGGTTATGGCCATTCTAATAATATTAATTCTTCCAGTCCAAGAACAGAGCATATCCTTCCATTTCTTGGAATCATCTTCAATTTTCTTTCTCAGTGTTTTGTAGCTTTCAGAATATGTGTAAGTCTTTCTCTTTACTGGTTAAGTTTATTTCTAGGTATTTTTTTTATGTGACTTCAAACAGGATTGCTTTTTTACTTTCATAATGATGCCTACTCTTCCTGCTTCTATTTTACATAGTATTGAAAGTCCTAGCCACAGCAATCAGGTAAGAAAATTGAGCCCAAATTGAAAGGGAAGAGATAAAGCTGTCACTATTTGCAGATGATTTGATAAATACTGTGTAGAGAACACTTGGACTTCCTCAGTGGTTCAGCAGGTAAAGAATCTACCTGCAATGCAGGAGACACTGGAGATGAGGGTTCCATCCCTGGGTTGTGATGATTAACTAAGCGCACACATAGAGAATCCTGAAGTTTCTACCCAAAAACTATTGGAACTAACAAGTGAATTCAGCAAGGTTGCAGGATCTAAGATTGATATACAGAAATCTGTTGCATTGTATCCCAAATTTTACTCATTGTCTTTCTCACATTCCTTTCTAGCATTTCCTTTCCACCTCCAAGAAGGTTTTACTTGAAGAAGTAACTACAATGTCAGTGGAACATTGTAGTTAACTAGTCTCAGACATTTGTTTAACTCTGTTTCCTGATTTTATTTTAAAGTAAGAAAAATGGAATAAAAGGTTTTACATAAGTTAATTTAGCTTTTATTAGCCTTTCTTAGTCACATTCTGATGGATCCAGTTAAAAGTGTGGCTAAAAGCAAACAAAAGTTTCTCACATCATAGTGAACTCTTGGAACTATGTGTTAAGGAAGAATTTGCATTATCTGCTATGCACCCTTTCTCTAAAAGCTTCTGGAAATGGGTTTTTATTTATGTAAGGAGTTAGCCAAGAAAGATAAAAGTCATGGGATACAAATAACAGGAGATCCAACTAAAGAAAAGAAGCAAAGGAAATCCCCAGAATCATGCTGAAGGAGACACCAGAATGGCATCTGTGATCAGGTGTAGAGAGGAACCTAGGAGTCCCAGTGAGCAACTTTTCTGGAGGGGAAGAAAGAAGATTGATAGAAATCTGAAGCAACTAAAATCTTGAAGTATGGTTTAGACCAGAGGTCAGCAAACTGCAGCGTGAGGGTCAAGTCTACAACGACAGTATGGAGTGTTGTGACAGGAGACCACAAAGTCTAAAGCACTAAAAGTCTAAAAGATTTAAGGGTCTTTATAGAAAAACTTTGCCAAAAAGGTTTTAGGGTGAATTAGCAATGAATTCATTAGGAAACTAAGAGAAGAAGATAAAGAGTGACAGTTGACTCCAGAGAAAACAGTTGTATAGAAAAAGGAAATAACAGTTTCCTACGTTTGAATTGCATTTTGTACCTTTAATGATGGTCCGACTTCCTGGTGGCTCAGAGGGTAAAGCGTCTGCCTGCAGTGCAGGAGACCGGAGTTCAATTCCTGGGTCCGGAAGATCCCCTGGAGAAGGAAATGGCAATCCTCTCCAGTACTGTTGCCTGGAAAATCCCATGGACGGAGAAGCCTGGTAGACTACAGTCCATGGGGTCACAAAGAGTCGGACACGACTGCAAATATAAATATTGAATATTCATCTAAGCAAAAATTACAGTACTTGAGGAGGGTAGCTAGAGCTAGGGGAGAAGGGAGAGCTTAATCCTCGTCATGCATAGTGCAAATTCAATAGAAAATGGCTAAATCTGAAAAATCAAGGAGTAACAATTTTAAAAAGCATGTTGTTTAAACACATGACACAAAGAAAGTCAACTAAAGGAGGTAAAAGTGGTTGCTTCTGGGGAAGAGGAAAGAAAAAGAGTTGATACTGTTTTGTAAACAATCTAGTGCAATCCTTGGCTCTTAAATTATGTGCATATATCATTTCAAAAAGTTAAAATTGAAAGTAAAGTAATTTGAGCCTGGCATAATATAAAATCCTCTCATAAAACAACAGTCATTTCAGAAAGTTTTTCGCCCTGGTCGGTGTGCTCTCCATGTGCATTCAATTCTCCCACTAATCCCAAGTAAGAACAATTATCCAAAATGACTAATTCACATGATCTTTGCATCCTAATGACAAACTTAGTATTATATAACAATAGTTAAGTCCCACTGATTCTGTGAGACATTCAATATAATAGATATTCTGGGAATCATTTCCCCAAGAAGTCTCAGATAATACCGGAAGTTATTTGTTTGTGTTGACGTTATAAGCTAGTATTTCTGAACTTCTCTTCCCACAAAATGAAAAAATAAAGAAAGCAAAGTCAGAAACACTCTAAGGTTATTATTGGGATAAAAGATAAAATTGTTTCATGCTATGTAACAAGAAATTATAAAATACTGTATAAAAATGATACATACATTATAGACCAAGAAAGTACTTGCTGCAGCTGTTCTTATTCTCTTCTGACATTTAACAGGTTCATACAGTATTCTACACAACTAGACTGAATGCCAAGCTATAACCAAAGCGTTCTTGTTTTTCTGAAAAAATAGTTTGTAAGTTAGAATACTTTTTCCTGTAATTACTGCAGCTATTTTGCTTATACTTAGTACTTTTAGTTTTTACTTTGATAAGTTAATAATATGTACGCTATTAAGACTGCCTTCAAGGAAAAGGGAAGACATTCCTATGTATGAGCATGGATATTGCACAAAATCAAGCTTCTCTTTTGTTTGTGCATGTATAATTCAAACTACCAGTGTGTTTCATGTTCTCCAATTGTTCTAGCAATAATCTGGCCTTTTCATATTGCATCTAAGACTTGATTCATCAACTATGAGATCATTACTATTTGGGTGCCTGCATTCTAGAATGTTAGAGTGATAGAATACAAAGACAATGAGTCTTGTGTTGAGAAACTTTTACAAGCACCAAGGAATGCATATAATATGAAAGAAGAGATGAGCTCATGCATAAAATGTATTAGTGTGAACTGAGGTATTGAAAATTGGTATGCCTTGATGTCAAATAAAGATCTTTATCTCCCTTGACTCTGAATATAAGGACTACAGGATTGAATGATGTGGTTACAGTCATATGAAATCTAAATTTTTCAACTTTCAATACCTTTTGTTCAAAGTGACTACTGTAATCAAAAGAAAACATAGAAGAATCAGTGAGTGCTTGTTAAAGATGTATTTTATATTGTTTTCAGTGGATTTTTTGAACTGCACCTACATAATATCAGAACATCAGGATGAAAATTGAATTCAGTCAACCAGAAATTTTTGATTACATTACCAAAAATACAGATGGAGGGTAGCAAAATTAAATCCTAAAGCTTCACAGAAAACGTCTATGTTTTATTTTTTGTCGCTGCGCTGTCTACCGCCCTAGGCTCTCATTTAATAGCACTCCACTGAATCTTTTTAACTTTGTACCCTCTCTTTCTTTGGAACTTCAAAGTTTTGGAGTGAGAGATTGCATTCCCTTTGTATTCCTTGAGAAAGTTGTCAGAATTCTTGGTCTGCTTGTGTTTAGGCTATCTTTCTACTTCCCAAGATTGGTTTCACTTCTGAAATGTCTCCTCATATCTTTCCAGTCATAGGACACACCATTTTCTTCCTCCAACTCTAGATTAAAAAAGGAAAACCACTTAAAATAATATAAGTATTTAAACCAACCAGCACCCTTCTTTCAAACAGGGAGGTTCCATAACATATGAGTCACCTAACTTGCCCCTGACTTTGGAATTTCTACAGTTTCAACTACTTCAACTGAATCATCTAATGTCGAACTTTATTCTCAATATCCTCCTTTCCTTGTTCCTTTCTCTTGACACCTTTGTTTTTTTGTCCCTTACTTTATTTATTTAATCATTTATTTCTTTAATCCCTGGCTCCTGTGTGGTCCTTGTTTCCTCACTGATCAAAATCTTTTTTTTTTTTTTTAAGCTTTATTTGAAGTTACAATGCACTTTGTTTCATATGTATGTGCGTGTGTGTATATATATATATAATTTTATTTAGTTAGTTATTTTTGGCTGTGCTGGGTCTTTGTTGCTGCGCCTGGGCCTCCTTTAGTTGCAGCAAGCGGGGGCCTCTCTCTAGCTGCAGTGTGAGGTTGTCTCATTGTGGTTGCTTCTCGTGTTGGGGAGCACAGCTCTGGGGCACACAGGCTTCAGTAGTTGTGGCTTACAGGCTTAGTTGCCCTGGGCCATTTGGGATCTTCCAGAACCAGCGGTGGAGCAGGCATCCTCTGTATCAAAAGGAAAAGTCTTAACCACTGGACCATCAAGGAAGCCCTGATCATCAGAATCCTTTGTTCATTAAATTGAATTATTTATTCAATACGTATTGATTGACTTGCTTTGTTGAGTAAGGTACTGTGCCGAGTACAATGAGGAATTTAGAAAATATAAAACATAGCTCCCAGGATCTCACATGTAATAAAGACAAGGCTTATATACATAAGACTAAAACACAGAGTTGAATATAAGAGAGATACAGAAAATGTGAGTTCTGAAGTAAGAGGGATTACTGGGATAGGAGGAAGCTTAGGTCATAGATGAGAAAAAATTTTCCAAGGAGAAAGTGAAGCTGGATAGATCTTGAAAATCCAAGATACGTGCAAGTTGGAGGTGAGTGGGGGAGCACAGGAAAGGAGAGCATCCCAAGGAGGAGACATGAATTGTATCAGGCACAGAAATCTAATAGGAAATATTTGTTTGATTAGAGCTTAGTCTGAATGAAATGAACAGTTTGTTTTTTTTTAAAGAGTAGCTCCTTCCATTTTATTAAAAACCATTTTGTTAAAGCCATTTTACTGGTTTAAAGAGCTAGTAAGAATGTTTATCCATGTAAGATTCAGGGACTTCTGTCATGTGAAATAAATGAATAGCAAGAACAGGTATATGACTAGCACTTGAGGACTTCTGTTTTCTCTGTGAGGAAGGTGACAAGGTCATCTACTAAGAGTGAGGGGATAGGTATACCATTAGGTGTTTGGGGACAAGATCATTATCACTTAATATAATTCTGATAATAATAATGACTCATTAGATGATAGCTATTACTATCATATATACTCTTGACCATTCATAATCAGACCATAGTTCTTAAAAAGCATCTAATTCTTGCTACGGGCTTCCCAGGTGGCATAGTGGTGGTTAAGAATCTGCCTGCCAAGCAGGAGGTATGGGTTTAATCCCTGGGTCAGGAAGATCCCCTGGAGAAGAAAATGGCAACCCATTCCAGTATCCCTGAGAAATCCCATGGACAGAGGAGCCTGACAGGCTATAGTCCATGGGGTTGCAAAGAGTAGGACTCAACTGAGCATACACACAGTTCTTGTTACAAAGTGTGAATTTAGTTTTCTCAACAAATTTTTCAAACAATTTTCTTTAACAAGTCTAGAATTAAGTAACTCTTTCAATTACTATTAAGCATAATTTCCTTAACCAGATTGATCTTATTGGATTGATTATTAGATCTAAGGTTTTTGTACTCAAAATTGCACAATATAAGCAACCTTCCTTTGGAATTTTGTCTAGGCTTGTCTTTGCCCAGGTGTTCTGCCAGTTAACTTTCTCGTATTTTATCTCAGTGACTCTGAGAAAAGTGTGTGTGTGTGTGTGTGTGTATTGTGTGACTTTTTGTTGTTGTTGCCCCCTATCTCTTTGCTTTTAAAATTAGCTTTAAGATCCTTGAAATGAAGGTAATCCTCTGCATTGTACAGAGTGGTAAAAAAAAAAGAAACAGAAAAGAAAGTAAGAAATTTAAGGATTCTGACTTCCTAACAAGCATATTAGGATGGAAGAAAAGCCCCAGGGCAGACTTAAAAAATAATTAAGCTGAAATTTAACCCCTGCGATTTGCAGGTCATTGGAAAGAGCAGAGATGCCACAAGCTAAGAAGTTGTCTGAGGGCTCGGTGAGCAGTAGCCAACGAATGAAGCCTTCCAACAGCTGTGGTGTGCCTCACCTACGTCAGGCTCTATTCCAGGTCACCAAACATCCACTGGCATCTCTGACTCTCTCTTTGGATTTTACAGGCTCTGAAATAATCATATGAAATATACGACTTGTCAGAAAGAGTGAAAATAAAATGAAAATTTGCTGATCTATTATGTCATCTATCATCACTTTAGAAAAGAGTTCAATGTTTAAGTTATATGTTAGACACATTTGGGTGAAAAATAATTTTTACTTAAGAATAGATACCATTTCTACTAGTTGGAGAGAGAGCAGCAGTGCTTGGGAAAGGAAAATCTTTATAGAGTTCTTAATCCTGTAACATTTTATCAGTGCATTCTGTAATCTTGTAAGCTCTTATTTTTTTCACAAAATAATGGCTTAGTTTTATGAAATCCCATGGACAGAGGAGCTTGGCGGGCTACAGTCCCTGGGGTCACAGAGTCAGACACAACTCAGTGACTAAACCACCACCACCTTTATCTTCATAATTATAATTCAGAGTAAAATTTAACATTAAGCAGCATAAATAAGCCTTGTCCTCATAGAACTGAATTATCCATAATGTCCCCTCCAGTTACACCTGTAGGATAAATCTGAGTGCCTTGTTATTTTTTCAGGATGTTATTATTCATCTCACACACTAGTGAAGTGATGCTTAAAATTCTCCAAGCCAGGCCTCAGCAATACTTGAACCATGAACTTCCAGATATTCAGGCTGGTTTTAGAAAAGGCAGAGGAACCAGAGATCAAATTGCCAACATCTGCTGGATCATCGAAAAAGCAAGAAAGTTCCAGAAAAACATCTATTTCTGTTATTGATTATGCCAAAGCCCTTGACTGTGTGGGTCACAATAAACTGTGGAAAATTCTGAAAGAGATGGGAATACCAGACCACCTGACCTGCCTCTTGAGAAACCCGTATGCAGGTCAGGAAGCAACAGTTAGAACTGGACATGGAACAACAGACTGGTTCCAAATAGGAAAAGGAGTATGTCAAGGCTGCATATTGTCACCCTGCTTATTTAACTTATATGCAGAGTACATCATGAGAAATGCTGGGCTGGAAGAAGCACAAGCTGGAATCAAGATTGCTGGGAGAAACATCAATAACCTCAGATATGCAGATGACACCACCCTTATGTCAGAAAGTGAAGAGGAACTAAAAAGCCTCTTGATGAAAGTGAAAGAGGAGAGTGAAAAAGTTGGCTTAAAGCTCAACATTCAGAAAACAAAGATCATGTATCCTGTCCCATCACTTCATGGCAAATATATGGGGAAACAGTGGCTGACTTTATTTTGCTGGAGTACAAAATCACTGTAGATGGTGATTTCTGCCATGAAATTAAAAAAGACGCTTACTCCTTGGAAGGAAAGTTATGACCAACCTAGACAGCATATTCAAAAGCAGAGACATTACTTTGCCAAACAGGTCCGTCTAGTCAAGGTTTTTTCCAGTGGTCATGTATGGATGTGAGAGTTGAACTATAAAGAAAGCTGAGTGCAGAAGAATTGAGGCTTTTGAACTGTGGTGTTGGAGAAGACTCTTGAGAGTCCCTTGGACTGCAAGGAGATCCAACCAGTCCATCCTAAAGGAGATCAGTCCTGGGTGTTCATTGGAAGGACTGATGCTGAAGCTGAAACTCCAGTACTTTGGCCACCTGATGTGAAGAGCTGACTCATTTGAAAAGACCCTGATTCTGGGAAAGATTGAGGGCAGGAGGAGAAGGGGACAACAGAGGATTAGATGGTTGGATGACAACACCAACTCAATGGACATGGGTTTGGGTGGACTCCGGGAGTTGGTGATGAACAGGGAGGCCTGGCATGCTGCAGTTCATGGGGTCGCAAAGAGTCAGACACAACTGAGTGACTGAACTGAACTGACTGAAGTGGAAGAAAAGCCATGCTTTAATGGTTCTGGTAGCTATTTTTATGGTTTTCTAAATAATTAATCTGATTTACAAATAGAACATATTCTGAAAAGTCAGCTTTCATCCCCATGGTATTACTGCTGCATTTTATAATTGTTCACAATACCAAATTTACAAACATTTGCTGGTGCAATGATGCAGCAGAAGCTAGGGCATAGATTTAGTGGAAAGAAATGTCAAGCATGTAAGAGAAATCAAGAGATGAAGAGAACTCAAAGAAAATAATCCTAACAGGTGAATGATACAAATTTACCTAGACAGCTGATGGGTCAAGCCATTTGTATTACCAAACATTTCATTTTGTCACACTTTACAGTAATTTTTCATGTAGCTACATCTTAATATAATTATATTCTTTCATTCAGTAAGGGTTTATTAGGCCCCTTCCTTGTGGCTGCACAAATGGGAGACTAGTCAGATCAAGATATAACTACAAAACAGTGTAGAAGCACAGTGTTCCACCTCAATACCATTCAGCTCTGATCATTGATAGGGCATGAAGTCAAAGAACCTGCCTTGGTGTGTCTCATAATCTCCTCTGGAAATGGGGATAATGACTCAAACATGGCCCCTATAATTCACCTCAAATGCATAACTCATAAGTCTTCAAGCACAATAGTAGGAGGTAGTGTATAGCTTAATGCTATCTATAATATAGCTAAAAAATAAATAGAGAAAGGTGGAATCAACTTGATCTGATGCACCAATGCAGTCCAGAAGAGCAGAGGAGCCACAGCAGAAAGAATCCTGCTCAGGGGCACATGGACAACGCTGCTGCTGCTAAGTCGCTTCAGTCGTGTCCGACTCTGTGCGACCCCATAGACGGCAGCCCACCAGGATCCCCTGTCCCTTGGATTCTCCAGGCAAGAACACTGGAGTGGGTTGCCATTTCCTTCTCCAGTGCATGAAAGTGAAAAGTGAAAATGAAGTGGCTCAGTTATGTCCAACCCTCAGCGACCCCAAGGACTGCGGCCTTCCAGGCTCCTCCATCCATGGGATTTTCCAGGCAAGAGTACTGGAGTGGGGTGCCATTGCCTACCCCACATGGACAAAGCTAGGAGCACTGAAATGTGTGTGGCTTGTTTGTGGGACCTTTTGATTTGCTGAACCAACTCCTTTCTCCTTCCTACCCCTTCCTCTCTACGTTTCCTGCCCTTCACTCCAGAAACTCATCTGATCTTGTTAAGGCATAGGTGGGATAAACTTGCATCAGCTGACCTGTGTTTAGATTGCTCTCAGCTGATTGTGTAACCTGTCTGATATAAGTTCTCAGGAAAAGAAGCTCAGTTTGCACAACATACAAATGAATCATCCAGCCACTAAGGTTTGGCCTCATGGAGTCTGAGATGTACTAATTTTAACGTTTTAACTTTAATTTTAACTAACTTTTTAACTTTAATTTTAACTAATTTTAACTTTAATCAATCAGTTGGTTCACACAGCTCACAACCTGTTGAAACTCTAGAAGTTCAAGACAATATTTGTGGGCGTGCTTTGTCATTCAGTTGTGTCCGATTTTTTGCCACTGTAGCCCACCAGGCTCCTCTGTCCATCGGATTCTCCAGGCAAGAATACTGGAGTGGGTTGCTATTTCCTTCTCCAGGGAATCTTCCCAACCCAGGGATTAAACCCAGGTCTCCTGCACTGCAGGCACACTCTTTACAATCTGAGCCACCAGCGATACTCTAGTTCAAGACAATATGTCTCTCTTTAACCTTGCCCACACTGAACTTAAAATCTCTTGCCTGAAGTTCCACAGACTTTTCCTCTCTCCCTCCCACAGCTTTCTTATATGTGCCTCCTCCACCCTCAGCTTCCTGCATTCCTACTGCTTCCTTCTCATCTGGACATGCCTTGGGTATTTCTGCATCCCCATGTTTGTTTGAAAATGAAGCATGACTCAGAAAACCTTCCAGATCCTTCCACATCAAGGTAAAGCCCACCTCATCAGGGAAGTCTATTGAGGATCCCTACACCTGTTTCTCTCTTCCACAGCTTCCTGGTTAGTGAGAATGGGCTCCACATGGTATCAGATCTGGTCTTGGACTCTATATGACCTTGGGAAGTTTGCCAACCAATCTGTCTCTATTTTTTCATCTGTAAAATAGAGATGTTTTCACTTACCTTATGAGGTCATTGTAAGTACTAATAAGATAAATCAAGTGAAGTGCCAGGAGTCATGCCCAGCATACCTAGTGCATGATAACTGTTCTCTTTCATTAGCAGAAAAAGCAGTGACAACAGTCACGATTAATTAAGCGCTTACTATCTGCCAGATGCTATGCCCTGCATAACCTTGTGAAGCAGATATTATGACCAGTTTACTCGTGAGAAAAATAAAGACCTGAATGGTTAGGAAACATACCTAAGGCCACACACTGAGACACTGAGCTAAGACTTGAAGGCAGTTCAACCTAATTTCAAAGCCGATGTCTTTTGTTTGCTTGTTTTTAATTTCAGCATATTCCCCTCAGTTGTTAAAGTAAAAGAGGAGGAAAATACATTTTTAGAATGTTTTATTGTAAGCAAGCCCTAAACTGGTCTCATTTTTTCCAGTTAATTGTGTACTCCTGCCTAAAATCCTGATGGCAGCTGAGGTTGCTCTACCCTTTGAGAAATAAAATTTTATAAAGCTATGTATTTTGTACTTTACCAAAAGGCTAGTCTTGCTCCAGGACTGTTTTCTCTTCTGGAAAGTTCTAGCTTGGAGCTTCAGTGCCATGACTTGGTTTCAACTTTTGGTTCCTTCTAAAACTTCAGTCTCATTCTTCTCTTTCTATCCTTACCTGTAGGTTGTTTCATAGTCGCTCACACATGGGGCTCCTTGGAGTCCTCCTAAACAAGTACAAAAGACTGTACTTCAGATTTGGAGCAGTAAAGGGCATTTAAATTATAGAAGCAGTGAATGTTCAATTTCCTTCATCTCAAAGCAGACTCCCTTCCCTGTGAAGGAAGTGAGAAATCACTCACTTTCCCATTTTCTCCCCAAGGTCCATGATCTTGCCATATGGCTGAACTCCCTTCTTCCCCTCAAAACTCTCAATATCCCCTTTTCTGTGGAATACTCTTTGAATTTCCTGTTTCTTTTTTTAATTCCTAAGAGGTTTCCCAGGTAGCACTAGTGGTAAAGAACCTGCCTACCAATGCAGGAGACATAAGAGACGTGGATTTGATCTCTGGGTTGGGAAGATCCTCTGGATGAAGGTATGGTGACCCACTCCAGCATTCTTGCCTGGAGAATCTCATGGACAGAGGAATGTGGTGGGCTACAGTCCATAGGGTCACAAAAAGTCGGACATGACTGAAGCAACTTAGCATGCGTGCACAATTTAGAGCCAGATTTATTGTCCCAGTGATAAAAATTTGCCATGATATTCACTGCCAGTATTATTATGATCAGTTTACATGTGAGGAAAATAAAGACCTGAATGTTTAGTAAATGTAATAAGGGCACATATTGAGTAATAGAGCCAAGACCTGAATGTAGTTCAGACAAAGCCAGTGCTTTTTTGTTTGTTTGTTTGTTTCTAAATTCAGTATATTTCCCTCAGTTGTTAAAGTAAAAGGGGAGGAAAGTACATTTACAAATGGGAGACATTGCTATAGTCCATTTGGATTTCATGTGTTTCAGTATTTTCCCACTATTGATAGATACTTAAATGTACTCTCCGTTCACACTTTTCGTATAGCATTTGCCCACCTCAGTCTTAAACTCTTTGAAAGAGACTTGTCACACTCCTCTTTCTTTCCCTTACAGTATATAAAGTTTTGCAGTGTAAGGATGACAATGATAATATTGTATTGGCTAATCTATTGGATATGACAAACATATTGTAGAACCATAGGCAAAGAAATCGCCCTCTCTGACACTCTTTTAGTAAATCAGAAGCTTCTTCACTGAATGTCACCAGTGATGCATTATTAAGAACAGACTAAAGAAAAAGAAAATTAAAATGAGAAAGAAAGAGAAAAACAATAGAGACGATGGGGGAAAAGAGAAGGGAAAGGAGGAGAGAAAGAAAAGGAATCATATGAACGTGGCAGTTCAAACTCGTTAGTTTCCTGTCCAACAACCAGTACACTCTTCTTCCTTGTTAATAAAGACTCTAAGTTTGTACAACGATGCAGCTCATAAAAATCTGGGGATAATTCCTGATTATTTTAAACCCATCATTGTAATCTCATTGCCTTTGCCAGTTAAATATTTTTTGTTATTTTAGTTGCTAAGTCATGCCCAACTCTTTTGAGACTCCATGGACCATAGCCCACCAGGCTTCTCTGATAGATTTCCCAGGCAAGGATACTGGAGTGAGTTGCTGTGTCCTTCCCCAGGAGATCTTCCCAACCCAGGCATCAAACCCACATCTGCATTACAGGTGGGTTCTTTACCACTGAGCCACCTGGGAAGCCAATTAAATATTTAGGCAATCACATTTTATGACATTCTGACAGCAAAATGTGAGAAATATTGTGCAGGGGATAAAACTTGGAAAGGTTTCATCCCACTTAAAAAAAAATAAAGATGCACAATGAAATGTTCAGATGTTGTTATATCTAGAAAACATAGCTGGACTGTCCAACTTGAGGACAGTGAAGTGAAAGATGAAAAATAAATAGGTTCCCAGATCCATCACAAAACAATCAACTGATCAGCCTTGGAACTACTCTATCTCCTCCAATTTCTGATTATTTAAGATAAACTTCATTATTTTAAGCAATTATGTCAGGTTTCTATTATTTAAGTAAGACTAGATTAACTAAAACATAGGAATTTTAAGCAAGGTAAAGATATTAAAACTTCTGTGTTTTAATGCAGTTACATTGGCTGAACTGTCAGAAGAGGCAAGATACATTAAGAAATATATCCATTTAGTGAAGTAAAATCAGTGAGGGTGAACATGACCATTCAGTGGAAATGAACTGGATACAAAGTGAAAATGAAGAGGGAAATAAGTGATACTGAAGAAGAGAAATCCACAGGACTTTGACAATTGGCTAAACATGGGAAAACAAAGAGAGAGGAGATAAAATAAGTTAGAATTTCTGAAAATAGAATGCTCCCAAATACGGAAGTCAAAATAAAAAACTTATTTGCAGGGTCAAAAGATTTGTTTCAGACATAGGACAGGGATACTTGCATGGCATTTTGAGTGGAGAAATACACCAGGCAGCTGGAAATACTAAAATGGAGATGCTAGGAGCGATCAGAACTGATGTTGATGTACACACAGAGGTGATAGTTGAAGACAACAGAGTGAAATTTGCTAATAGGGAGTGGGGACAGGGAGCAGTGGATATAAAAGATGAGACAGAGGATTAGGAGGAACACTTATGTTTAAGAAAAAATACAGGAGAAAAACATTACTTAAAGATGTGGGGAAAGAGGGAAACTAGGATTAAAAAAGTAACCGAAAGTGAGAGAAGAGAGGTTTTCATGCAGGAGGGGAAGGATAAAGGGTCAAACACTCCTGGAAGGTAAAGAAGATCAGCGCATGATCTGGCAAAGGATTCTGGGATTAGGAGCTGTTGGTTCTTCAGTGAAGATGGTTAAAGTTCCTCAGCGATGAGGTGATAAAGAGTTGAGGAGCAAGAGGTATAGAAACTGAAAACAAATCCTATTTTGAGATGTTTGAATTTTAAAAGGAGAAAATTAGAAAATCAAGATAGATGAAAAGTTTATTTATGTATAAAGAGAATCTGAACATTTTGGAAGTCAAAGGGTGAGTAGTCAGTGGAGTGGGAAAGATGAAAGATGACACTTGCTTATGCTATTCTACTAATGTTATAATGCTATTTGTCTCTGAAATAATTTACCTAAAAGTTATATGTGTGTGAATGTGTATAAACTTGCTATATATATTAATATATCTTAAAGATACATATATTAATATACTATATATATTAATATGTATACACATTATAACACACACATGAGCAATTTATTACAGAAGAATGGTAAGCATAGATCTTTCCAGCTCTGAGAGCTACTGTAGACTCTCAGCCAACAAGTTTTAGTGTATAAAAATCTAAGCTGTTTCAGCCACCACACCATAAAGAATTGTGGTTTTTTAAAGTCTACCACAATCTGTGTCCCTCACATTTATTTTATTACAAAGGACACCAAAGGGCTGATCCATAGTTTTGACTAATAATGGCTGACAAAATGTGCTGAACAGTATGAAAAGGCAAAAAGATAGGACACTGAAAGATGAACTCCCCATGTCGGTAGGTGCCTAATATGCTGCTGGAGATCAGTGGAGAAATAACTCCAGAAAGAATGAACAGATGGAGCCAAAGCAAAAACAACATTCAGTTGTAGATGTGACTGGTCATGGAAGTAAAGTTGATGCTGTAAAGAGCAAATTGCATAGGAACAAGAAACATTAGATCCACAAATCAAGACAAATTGGAAGTAGTCAAACAGGAGATGGCAAGAGTGACCAACGATATTCTAGGAATCAGCCAACTAAAATGGACTGCAATAGGTGAATTTAACTCAGAAGACCATTATATATCTACTATTGTGGGCAAGAATCCCTTAGAAGAAATGGAGTAGCCATCATAGTCAACAAAAGAGTTCAAAATGCAGCCATTGGATGCAATCTCAAAAATGACAGAATGATCGCTGTTCATTTCCAAGGCAAACATTCAATGTCACAGTAATCCAGGTCTCTGCCCTGACCAGTAATGTTGAAGAAGCTGAAGCTGAATGGTTCTATGAAGACCTACAAGACATTCTAGAACTAACACCCCAAAAGATGTCCTTTTCATTATAGGGGACTAGAATGCAAAAGTAGGAAGTCAAGAGATACCTGGAGTAAAGGGCAAATTTGGCCTTGGAGTACAAAACAAAGTTGGTCAAAGGCTAATAGAGTTTTGCCAAGAGAGCTCACTGATCATACAAAAACCCTCTTCCAACAACATAAGAGAAGACTCTACACATGGACATCACCAGATGGTCAATACTGAAATCAGATTAATTCTATTCTTTGCAGCCAACGATGGAGAAGCTCTATGCAGTCAGCAAAAACAAGACCAGGAACTGACTGTGGCTCAGATCATGAATTCCTTATTGCCAAATTCAGACTTAAATTGAAGAAAGTAGGGAAAACCACTAGACCATTCAGGTATGACCTAAATCAAGTGACAAATAGATTTAAGGGATTAGATATGATAGAGTACCTGAAAAACTATGGACAGAGGTTCATGACATTGTACAGGAGGCAATGATCAAGACCATCCCCAAGAAAAAGAAATGCACAAAGGCAAAATGGTTGTCTGAGGGAGCCTTACAAATAGCTGAGAGAAAAAGAAAAGCTAAAGGCAAAGGAAAAAGGAAAGATATTCCCATTGGAATGCAGAGTTCCAAAGAATAGCACGGAGAGATAAGAAAGTCTTCCTCAGTGATGAATGCAAAGAAATAAAGGAAAACAACAGAATGGGAAAGACTAGAGATCTCTTCAAGAAAATTAGAGATACCAAGGGAACATTTTATGCAAAGATGGGCTCCAAAAAGGACAGAAATGGTATGTACCTAACAGAAGCAGAAGATATTAAGAAGAGGTGGCAAGAATACGCAGAAGAACTATAGAAAAAAGATCTTCATGACCCAGATAAGCACAATGGTGTGATCACTCACCTAGAGCCAGATATCATGAAATGCAAAGTCAAGTGGGCCTTAGGAAGCATCACTACAAAGCTAGTGGAGGTGATGGAATTCCAGTTGAGCTATTTCAAATCCTAAACGATGATGCTGTGAAAGTGCTTCACTCAATATGCCAGCAAATTTGGAAAACTCAGCAGTGGCCACAGGACTAGAAAAGGTCGGTTTTCATTCCAATCCAAAAGAAAGGCAGTGCCAAAGAATGCTTAAGCTACCACACAATTGCACTCATCTCACACGTTAGCAAAGTAATAATCAAAATTCTCCAAGCCAGGCTTTAACAGTACATGAACAGTGAACTTCCAGATGTTCAAGCTAGATTTAGAAAGGGCAGAGGAACCAGAGATCAAATCGTCAATATCATTGGATTATTGAAAAAGCAAGAGAGTTAAAAAAAAACATCTACCTCTGCTTTTTGACTACACCAAAGCCTTTGACTGTGTGGATCACAACAAGCTGTGGGAAATTCTTCAAGAGATGGGAATACCAGACCACCTGACCTGCCTCCTGAGAAATCTGTATGCAGGTCAAGAAGCAACAGTTAGAACTAGACATCGAACAACAGACTGGTTCCAAATCAGGAAAGGAGTACGTCAATGCTGTATTGTCACCCAGTTTATTTAACTTATATGCAGAGTACATTATGAGAAATGCTGGACTGGAGGAAGCGCAAGCTGGAATCAAGATTGCTGGGAGAAATATCAGTAACCTCAGATATGCAGATGACACCACGTTTATGGCAGAAAGTAAAGAGGAACTAAAGAGCCTCTTGATGAAAATGAAAGAGGAGAGTGACTTGGCTTAAAGTTGGCTTAAAGCTCAACATTCAAAAAATTAAGGTCATGGCATCCGGTCCCATCACTTCATTGCAAATAGATGGGGAAACAATGGAAACAGTGACTCCGGGAGCTGGTGATGGACAGGGAGGCCTGGCGTGCTGCGATTCATGGGTTCACTAAAGGTCGGACACAACTCATCGACTGAACTGAACTGAAGTGAATTGAACATGAAGCTGAAATTCTAGAAGCTGATAAAAACTTGTTTTTTTAAAATAAACCTTATTTCTGAACTTTGCTCTCTCAATTCCTTCCTCAGGTTTCTCACTCCTTACTACTTCATTTTTATATAAATGTAAATATGAGGGAGAAAGGAAGAAGGGAGAATTAGAAATTCCTTTGCAATGAAGGTAACATGGTCAGGAAAGAGGCATGTTTGACTACTTACTACCGTTGGTTGAGTCTTCATTTTAGGTTTAAGTCTTTCCTCAGAATCAGTGTTTAATATGTTCGTAAATTGCTTTCATGTTGGGTTAGACAAAGTGCCAATAAGCTGAGCTTTCATATACTGCCTTGGGTGCTTCCCAGCCTTTTGGAATTATCTCTCCCTAAAAAGTATGATGAATGGTCTCAGTCCTACAGGTCATGAAGAGGCCACTATTTGAGCCTACAAACATCAGGAAAACATTTTGTCTAGTGATAATTCATTAAAATTGCTGAGTAAAACTGATGTATTTTCCTGTCTTTGAAATAAATTCCGTTCTCTCTGTGTACTTTAGTATCTTCCATGAACAAAAAAGCGTTGCTCCATGACACACCTCTATTTCACATACTTATGTTGAGATTTGTTTTTATGGTCATTACAGTAAGATTTTTATTTTTATTATTCCTGACTGCTTTTAGGAAAGAAACAGAAAATATAATACTAAGGAATCAAGCAGTTATGTTTTGTTTTTGCTCTTGTGTTCTAAGTAAACACAAGAGCAAAAACAGGGAAACACCCTTGGAAATGGAGCCTGAATACTTAGTCAGTTGGACCCTCCATGACTTCATAAGTGGAGATCTTTGAGAATGACTCACATTTTCAGGCAGAGATTTCTTGCTAAAAGTCCAATATTTTGAAGGCATCTCCATCAACTAGAAACATCCTGAGATACAGAAATTACTAGAGTGCCACGTTGTGGTGAATTCAGAAAAAAATGCTATAATAACCTCTGCCTCTTCCTACAAATAGCAAATAAAAAGAGACCCCTCCCCCTTTATTAGAGCAACTGGGTTCTGACACTTAACATGTATTTCTGGATATAAAATAGAATGATTACATGTGAGTCTTTTTGCAAATGCTCAGAGCTTTTTTAAACTACGTAAGAATTGCATCGTTGGATGACACCTAGGACCCTAATCAGGCTTCACCGATGAGCACTGATGGATATGAAAAGGAACATTCAGCTGTTTGATTTTTTGATACAACTTACCACAAAATTTCTCCAGTTAGTCGTTTTAGTGATATCAAATTCCATACCAAGTTTCCCCCACCATTGAAAACTTATGAAAAGTATCAGGTTGGCCAAAAGATTCATTCAGGTTTTTCTGTAACATTGTCCAGAAAAATGCAAATGAACCTTTGACCAACCCAATATTTGCCTTTTCTAATCCAGTGTTCTTGCCTGGAGAATCCCAGGGATGGGGGAGCCTGGTAGGCTGCTGTCTGTGGGGTCGCACAGAGTTGGACATGACTGAAGCAACTTAGCAGCAGCAGCAATCCATTTCATAGAAGGTGAAGACAGGAAAATCCCAGGGGAGTAATTAAATTGACTATTTTTTGAATTGGCAGTTATATAAACTGCTGGAAACGACCTAAGGTCATTCCTAGTACCTGTGTTAGTTCCACACTTGAACGTAGGGTTTATTTCCAGGGACTGCAGAAAGAAGAACCAGAAAGAGTGTTGGGAGTCTCCAAGGCCAACAATACAGAAAGCAGCATCCGGGTTGTGTTATCCCAGTCTCAGCTGTTAAGGCTCTGTGTTGCGAAGATACCCTTTAACTGCCCAAATTCACTGCTTCATATTAAACTTCAGATTTTTCGGAAAGCTACATTCAACTTAACTAAAGGAAAATTTTGATATATTTTATTACTAGCACTTATTCAAATTCCTTCAGGGCAGAAACTTTCTCTCTTATCATTTTATATCTTTAGTACACAGCAGAGACTATAGCACAAAAAAAAGGTGCTTGATCATGTTTTGTTGATAAAATTGTTGAAAGTTACTAAAGGCATTTTACCAGGTTCCTAAATTTGATATTTTGCCCAATACCACTGTCCCGTTTTTTTTTTTTTTTTCTTTTACTGTTAGGTATTAACACATATATGGTTTAGCAAAAATATAATAAACTTTATTTTAGAATTATTGGACCACTGTTACCTGGAAAAATGGCAGTTCCAAGTGGTTCAACTTCATAACTCATTTTGGCTTTATAACATTTATATTTTTCAAGGCATCTTCTTAGCAGGAAAAAATTCTCTACCACCTCTTAGAGTCTCCAGCTGAGCCTAAGAAATAAACTGACAGAAAACAAATTAACAGGAGAAAAGCATACAAATTTTATTAAATTTTTACATATACATGGGAAACTTCACAAGAGAATAAAGCAAAAAGAAGTAACCAGAGCAGGAAGCTTTTTTATACCTTAGACAAAGAAATGATAAATTTGTGAAGAATTTGCAAGATAGAGGGATTTGGGCTAGGGGCAGCAACGATGAGGGCTTCCCAGCTGGCTCAGCAGTAAAGAAGTCACCTGCAGCGCAGGAGACATGGGTTCAGTCCCTGGGTCGGGAAGATTCCCTGCAGAAGGAAATGGCGACTCACTCCAGTATCCTTACCTAGGAAATCTCACAGACAGAGGAACCTGGTGGGCTACAGTCCATGGGGTCACAAGAGTTGAACATGACTTAGTGACTAAACAACAGCAGCAAGTGATGAAGAAGTAACTAGGAAGACAAGAGTGAATTTAACAAGATTTGTTTATATGGATTTTTCAGCCCCAAATTCCCCATCTCTGGTGATAAGAATGTCTTCTTTCCTCCCGGGACAGGGAGGGTACCTTTCATTTGATAGTTTTTTCTCCTGCTTTCAGGAAGAAAAAGGAAAGTCAGAGTGTCTTTCTTGCCCCTGCTGGGTTTTAAGTGCCTTTATATCAAGATAATCAGTACGCCAGAGCAGCACATTTTGGGTAATGTATTCTGATTTCCTTCACCATGTATAGTGCTTAGTTTTTATTTTTACTATGAGGTGGGTTAAAATAGGAGCATCCCATTTTGCAGATGAAGCCCAGAGAGGTTAAGTGCCTTCCCAAGGTTTCCCTACATTGCAGACCAGCCCAAGGTTAAAATCAACTGTTTTGTCTCAGCTCATTCAAACATCTTTGCAAAAAGTCCGGAAAGTTTTAAAACTTTATTTTTGCTTTCTTTTCATATATGATGTTCCCCTAAAGACCATCAGATTTTGGTTGTCCATCAAGTTAAAAATGATATTTGTTACTTTAAGAGCTGATAGACCAAAATGCAGTTTGAACACTAAAAATGCACATTTTAGTACAGAGCGATGGGGAATGAAGCATTATAGCCAAATCATTATTCAAACCATTTAACAGGCTGCTGCTGCTAAGTCACTTCAGTGGTGTCCGACTCTGTGCGACCCCATAGATGGCAGCCCACCAGGCTCCCCCGTCCCTGGAATCCTCGAGGCAAGAACACTGGAGTGGGGTGCCATTGCCTTCTCCATTTAACAGGTTAAAAGTCCCAAATCCCAACAAGCCCTAAATCACCCCTACCAAAAGTTAGAGTCATTTTTAAAGAGGTTACCAAGACATGTTTTGTTGTTATCCATCTATATACTTATTAGGTTTCAAAATATCATTAGAAAATATTTTCTACCCCTATCCTCTGGGAAATTTTCTACTGCCCAATTTTATTCTTTGGCCATAGGCAAGTAGATTTAATTTACATAAAATATTCCTCCTAGCTGTAAACACCATTTAAGCATTTTTTTCCCAGAAATAATCTTGCTATTACTATTTTCTGTCAAATATATATATATATATATATATATGCACATATTCATATGAAACAATCTCAATCATGTCTAGGTTTTTTTTTAGGAAGAAATTTAGTTCTTGAATAAGGATAAATATTATTTTCTGATTAAAAATCTGATGAAAGCTTGTTAAAGTCTGACATAGTGAATAACAAAACTTAATTTCTTAGGATCAAAAGTTCAGATAAACTTAGAACTAATGAGCATTTTTCCATATTTTACTTAAATTCTGAGCTATTCTTACCACCCCCCCAAAGATTTAATAATTACTCAAACTAAATTTCCCCAAGCCTCAATTTCAGATTTTAACTTATGTCCAAATACTGTCAAATTCTCAAATGACTTAGGTTTTGTTAAAAACTTCAGTCAATTGTAAATTGACTTGCCCTATGGATATTCAAAATCAATTTTTATATTGTATTTTTAGAAGCAAATGTAAAATAGTTCCTAAAAAAACCAACACTCATTATAGTTTTCTTCCCATCTTCTGTGAAGGCTGTCTCTGCTTAGTAATACCATTTCCAGAAGATAATTCTAGAGGTGAATATTCTGGGTCTGTAAGTGGATGAGGAAGTCAGGGTTGAAGCAAGGACAGGCTGGGCCATCTGGAGGCTTGATTCAGTGGACATACTTGAATAAAAGATTTGGTTCTGAACAAGGGCTTGAAAGAAATGTTATGTTAGCTCTGAAGAAAGAGCAGCTGAGGAAAAAAACATGGGACATGAGAAAGCCAAGAGGTTGCTGTCTGGGCAAAGGATTAGGTAGTCAAACAACGAGGCACTTCTGTGCATTGTGACAGTACCCTGAAGTTCAGCCACCCTCCCAGGATCTGCCTTGTTGCTGTAAAAGTGACTGTTTCCCCAGTTAAAAAACAAACAAACAAAAAAACAATCCAGTGTTCCAAATAGCATATGCTTCACAGTTCACTCTGTTATGCGATGCAATCTTGCTGTTTATGCATTGCCGGGAGTGGACCCATTTACATACTAATCCACATGGCGTCACCAAATTTTCAGAATTACTCTAGATGGTGCAGCACACGATTAACTGTGTGCATTGGGAAACTGTGGGATTAACACGACATCCCAACTGCGGGTTCCAGGGACAACTTTATTTTCTTTTCCATTGTATTACTATTCTCTCCAGGGTTATCCTGCTCTCAGACAAGCCAATTCACTTACCACCTGCTCTAAGTAGAAATATACTACCTCCTAGGTATAGGGTTGGAGAAGGAAATGGCAACCCACTCCAGTACTCTTGCCTGGAAAATCCCATGGATGGAGGAGCCTGGTGGGCTACAGTCTATGGGGACGCTAAGAGTCGGACACGACTGAGCGACTTCACTTTCACTTTTCACTTTCATGCATTGGAGAAGGAAATGGCAACCCACTCCAGTGTTCTTGCTTGGAGAATCCCAGGGACAGAGGAGCCTGGTGGGCTGCCGTCTATGGGGTCACACAGAGTCGGGCACGACTGAAGCGACTTAGCAGCAGCAACAGCAGGTAAAGAGTATCACATAGTAACTAATCTTGTGTATATGTCTTTGTGTGTGTGTGTGTGGGTGTGTGTTTGATTCATCAACAAATACTTACTGAGTATATCATAAATACACTAGACCCAGCCCAGACAATGGAGATAAAAAAAAATTAAAAAGAAAGCCTAGGTCCCTGTTCCTGTAGAGCTGGTATTCTAGTAGAAGAAGATAATAAGCAAGGGAAAAAATAAACAAGATAGTTTCAGAGACAGTCATCATCATGTTAGTTGCTCAGTCATGTCCAACCCTTTGTGATCCCATGGAGTGTACACCAGGCTCCCCTGTCCATGGAGTTCTCCAGGCAAGAATACTGGAGTGGGTTGCCATTCCCTTCTTCAGAGGATCTTCCCAACTCAGGGATCGAACCCAGATCTCCTCCATTGCAGGCAAATATTTTACCATGTAAACTACAGGGAAGTCCCTCAGAGACAGTAATTAAGTTGTTTAATTTACAGTGAGCTGTGATTTCTAAACAGTCATTTTACACACTAAGAAATAACTCTAACTCATAAATTGTTTTCATATGCAGTGAAAATATGAAATACAAAGGCTGAGACCGTCGCTGTGTTTAGACACTCACTTAAATGTTTTTTTTTTCATTTTGCAGTTTCCTTTTCATATTTTGGGGCCATTAGTTGTTTTTCTAGTTCCAAACATTTTTGTAAGGCTCTAAAATTTGCTGAGAACCATGGCACTGTGTCCATTGACCCTGGTGAATAAGCACGTTCTCCTTCTAGACTATGTGAAGGTCTGTATTTCATGCTGATGGTGATGGGAAGATTTGCTACATATCAGGGGAGCTCCACCTTCTTCTGCCCCAACACACAGGATGCACACTCCCATTAGTTACAGGGCTCAACCCAGAAGGTATTTCCAACTCAGGGGCTTATCAGAAACTATAGGACATTTGAAGGTTAGTAAATCAAAAAGAGGCATACATATGGAAAGCCCCTGATGGGATGTACTTCAACTTTGAAAATGACTACAATATACATATATAGTACTTTTATGCTTGCGTGTTAATTGGTGTTGAAAGGTTAAATAGTAGCTGTTGCTTCAGGAAGGGAAGACAGTTATGACGTCGCACAGGATCACCAATGGGGGAATTTATTTTCAGTTGTTCCCCTAATCAGAAAGTTAGTGTTGTCGTTTAGTCACTAAGTCGTATCCAACTCTTTGCGACCCTATAGACTATAGCCTGACAGGCTCCTCTGTCCATGGGATTCTCCATGCAAGAATACTGGAGTGGGTTGCCATTTCCTTCTCCAATTCAGAAAGTTATACTTCTCACACACATAAGAAAAAAAGTAGTTTTAACTCCTTGCTTATCAAAACATCACTCAGAAAGTAAAGAGAGTAGAACCCAGGAAGAAACACAGAAAGCTCAAAAGGCCACAGGTTAGTTCAGGAAAATAGTTCAGCTTTTTGGTCCTAGAATCAGACTTGTTAGTCATATCCTAGCTATGAGACCCTGGACGAGTTAGTGAACATCTCTGAGCCTCAGTTTGCATATCTGTAAAGTGGAATAATTATTATCCCGACTTCATGGAGTTGTGATCATTAAGTGAAGTGACCCAGGTTCGCACCAGCAGTTCAGCAAATACTAGCTGTTAGCAGGAAGAGTGGCTGCACTGAGCAGAAAATGAAGTTTTTGGAAGACTGATCAACAACGTGGGTAGCTGGTATTTTACAGAATTTATTATTTAGAAATTCCCATGTCAGAATTTCATATATGGGGAACATTTTGACTAATAATATTGGCCTGACAATTTTTTTCAAAATTAGTAGTCAGAATCATAGCAAAAGAAAGCAAATTTCCAAATGTGCTACTTCATTTCAGAATAGCTTTGAATAACACATGTTAGAAACTCAAAAGTGGCCTAAGTTTGAGAAAAACAGGAAGAGGTAGAGTCTAGTTTCTTTTACATCAAGTTCTTTACAGAGGAGAAACTGAAATCCAGACACCATGGTGTCAGAAAACCCATGTGTATATATTAATGCATAGAATTGTAATACATGTAGTTCTCATTCATCCTCAACTAATCATTGTGATATATTCTTAAATCTTTGATTGAAAGATTCCTTCAAGTGATTGGAACTGATAGAAACTTGGCCTGAATAAAGTCTTCCTGGTGCCCAGATGGCCATGGCATCAACCAGGCAGGTCTTTAATGGAGACCCACTCCAGTATTCTTGCTGGGAACATCCCATGGACAGAGGAACCTGGCAGGCTACAGTCCCTGGGGGTCACAAAGAGTTGGACATGGCTGAGCAACTGAGCACAATGCTTGACAACTGTGTTATACTTCTACATTTGTCATCTGTATGTTCATCTGTTCATTTTACGATGAGGAAATGCATTTAATAAAAGACCATCATTAAACACCAACTTAGCAGAACCATGATAGAATCCTGGACTCTTGATGGCTCCCAAGGACTCAACCCACCTTCCCTGACTAACTCTAGGATGGGGAAGTAATCCTGACCGCATAGATGATGGATTTTCCTGTGGACATTCCTGAATCCAGGACCATGAATCAGGCTACAGCACAGCTTCAAGCTACATGGGAATATCAGGATTCTTGGGAAACAGACTGCAGAGCATCATAAACCAAGCCTACCTGAAAATAGGGCTGTGTGCTTTCAGAAAGGTTCTGGGAAGCCAGCCAGACATCCATGTACATTTTTTTATGTGTCAGATGCTGCACGGGTATTTTGAGAAACACTTTGGGAAGTCACAGCAGGAACTTGGCTTTTGTGTTTTGAAAGTGCCAGCTTTATTGCAGCTCAAACAGAAATAAAAGGGAAACAGCATCATTACCTGGCGGGTTTTTCAGTGCAATTCCAGCAGAGATTCTCACTTTCCTAGTTTTAACACGCTTGCCTCCCCAGCTTTATGAAAAAAGAACAGTATCTGGGAGGGACCTGAACCAAATATGAAACATGGTTTCAACAATTTCATACCATTTTTACCAGGAAGTGCTTTCACTGGAACATTTTGGTTTACTGAGAACCTCTTCTTTTGAGAGACAGAACATTCTTTCATTTGATGACCTGAAGAGCCTTTTTACCTTTAGCTGGAAAGAGGGAAGAAAAAAATGGAACTCCAGTGGAAAAGTAATTGTACATCTCTGTCATGCACTTTCTTGCTGAGCTACATAATGGTTCATAAGCTCCTAACTGAAACTTATAAAAGTGTTCCCAATTGTTAATTCAGGATTTGTAGCCAGCTTAGAAATTGTTGAAATGTACAAAATAAATGGAAGAAAAAAAAAAAAAAAAGCCCAGCAGGGAAAGAAATTCTAGGTCACGCTTTTAAAAGCTGCTTGACCAAGAAAAAGTTTCTTTTAGAGAATAGGAACAATTTCAGTGTTCAGTTTTCTATGTTGTTGGTTTTGTTGGGCACAATATGTGCATCTCTGGGGCAAATGACTCAGGGTTTAAAGAGGGTTTGTTTCTAGCTCCTGTGAAATGCATACCTTGAATGGTATGGAGTCCGTTCTACCACCAGTAATCTTACATTGTGTAGCTTAGTTAAACCTCCATTGCACTCTGTTGTTAACAGTGGTTAGAAAGAAGAATTTTAAGTTGAGGTCAGATACAGGAGACAAAATTTTTGCACAGCAAGAATATATTAAATTTTCAAGACAGTCCTAAAATTTCTGAAAGAAACCTGAGGAAAAGACTGCAATGCACATAGGAAATGATATGCATGAGTGAGCTGATGATGCCAAGTCAGGATATTTTCCTGTGTCAGGGCACATAGTCATCATCTGTGGGTAGAATGCACTGTGGTTTTCCCATTCAGCAACACAGAGGCTGAGGTTTCCCAAAAGAAAACATTCATCACTTTACACCTCTTCCCTCCCTTTCCTGTGATCACCCAACTTTCATTAATTTCTAGTCAACTCTCAGATCTCACTCAAACATCACTTCCTCAGAGAAGCCTTCCCTGAATAGGTCTCCATGGATTTGAATGTCTCCATAATATACTCTCTTTCTAGCCCCATGTAGTACATGTCATAGTTGGTTTTGCATTTGCATGAGTATGAGGTTAATGGCTGTCTCCCAAAGTATCCTTAGAGCTCAGTCAAGGACCAGTTTGGTAGTAGGTCTTCAAGAGATGTTGGCTAATGAATGATTAAGTGTGGGGGTAAATACACAAGTCAGTCAAAAGATGGATAGAATGGAGGCACTGGAGTAAATGTATCTCCTGCTGGAGGGGAAAAGAACTCAACAGTCTTGACTATATTATTAGAACCAAAACAGACCACTCTATCTTAACTTTCATAACTTATACATAAGATTCATCAAAATTATCTTCTCTTTATATAACTTCTGAGGCTGCCCATCTAAACATTTCACACAATGTCCAGCACTAAAACACAACTCATGTTATATTAAAAAATTTAAACCATATCTGATATGGTAGAATAATATGGAATAATTATTCTGCAGCTGAGATTGGAGGATCCCTGAGAGGGAAACTTCAGAGAAGGGAGACTGCTAAGGCAGACACAAGGCTTCCACATTTTCTCCTGGTGTCTCTGCCATAAACAATAATTGCACAGTTCCCTGTACACTGATCACCCTGGTGAAACACCACAGACCGTCTCCTGAACCTGAATTCGCCCAGTTTTACCGTGCACTTTAAAAATAACCTAAACTATAGAAAAGTAATTCTGTATCTCTATGGTAATGGATTAAAGCAAAAGGTAAACATCTCCAAGGATTTAAAATTAGATGCTAAAAGTAGTCTGTGAAATGTAGTTCTTTCTATGCTCACTTCTCCCCTTTCCCTAGAAGCAGAGGGCTTTCCACCCACTACACAGCTGCCTAGAAGAGGCTGCATTCTAGATTCAACTTCAGTGACAGTTAAGGAGAAAAGTCTAGGATGAAATCCCAATGACACTAGTGGAAACAAACGTGGCTGAGGCCATAAGTCAGGAACGATAAGTCTAGATAACATTCTAGCTCTTGAAATGGCAAATACTGGCATATCACTGGTAATGGAGGTCTGATTTAGTGCTAATTTAAGTTAACTACCTAGTCCTTATTTCTTTTTGCTCTCTTTTAAAAATTTTTTGTAAAATAATGATGTAATATTATGACTTTCGACATTTTCAGATATATGCAGTCATTTTTCATGTATGAACATACAATTTGTAGTATTCATTTAAATTATTATATACTAGCTTCCCTTCTGCTCCTCCCCACCAACACAGACACTGTAACTGTCATATGTGTTCCAAAGCCCTGTCTAAACTGTTCATAATTATGACAGTCTAAAATACTTTTAGAATCTCACCCATTCGAGAAAACTTGATTAATTCCCTACATTCTATAATTATCATTAGACCTAGAATTAATTTGAATATTATCTGTAAGTGAAACTAAAAGTTACTCAGTCATGTCCGACTCTTTGCAATGCCATGCACTATACAGTCCGTGGAATTCTCCAGGCCAGAATACTGGAGTGGGCAGCCTTCCCTTCTCCAGGGGATCTTTCCAACCCAGGGATCAAACCCAGGTCTCCCTCATTGCAGGTGGATTCTTTACCAGCTGAGCCACAAGGGAAGCCCAGGAATACTGGAGTGGGTAGCGTATCCCTTCTCTATCAGATCTTCCCCACCCAGGAATCAAGCTGGGGTCTCCTGCATTGCAGGCAGATTCTTTACCAACTGAGTTATCAGTTCAGTTTAGTCACTCAGTCCTGTCCAACTCTTTGCGACCCCATGGACTGTGGCAGGCCAAGCCTCCCTATCACCAACTCCTGGAGTTAACTCAAACTCGTGTCCATTGAGTCGGTGATACAATCCAACCATCTCATCCTCTGTCATCCCCTTCTCCTCCTGCCTTCAACCTTTCCCAGCATCAGGGTCTTTTTCAATGAGTCAGCTCTTCGCATCAGGTGGCCAAAGTATTGGAGTTTCAGCTTCAACATCAGTGCTTCCAGTGAATATTCAGGACTGATTTCCTTTAGGATGGGCTGGTTGGACCTCCTTGCTGTCCAAGGGACTCTCAAGAATCTTCTCCAACATCACAGTTCAAAAGCATCAATTCTTTGGTGCTCAGCTTTCTTTATAGTCCAACTCTCACATCCATACATGACCACCGGAAAAACCATAGCTTTGACTAGACAGACCTTTGTAGGTAAAGTAATGTCTCTGCTTTTTAATATGTTGTCTAGGTTTGTCATAACTTTTCTTCCAAGGACCAAGTGTCTTTTAATTTCATGCCTGCAGTCACTATCTACAGTGATTTTGGGGCCCCCCAAATTAAAATCTGTCACTGTTTCCATTGTTTCCCCATCTATTTGCCATGCAGTGATGGAACCAGATGCCATGATCTTAGTTTTCTGAATGTTGAGCTTTAAGCCAACTTTGTCACTCTCCTCTTTCACTTTCCTCAAGAGGCTCTTCAGTTCCTCTTCACTTTCTGCCATAAGGGTGGTATCATGTGCATATCTGCAGTTGTTGATATTTCTCCCAGCAATCTTGATCCCAGCTTGTGCTTCATCCAGCCCAGTGTTTCTCATGATGTACTCTGCATAGAAGTTAAATAAGTAGGGTGACAATGTATTTTGACATACTCCTTTCCCAATTTGGAACCACTCTGTTGTTGCATGTCCAGTTCTAACTGTGGCTTCTTGACTTGCATACAGATTTCTCAGGAGGCAGATCAGGTGGTCTGGTATTCTCATCTCTTGAAGATTTTTCACAGTTTATTGTGATCCACAAAGTCAAAGGCTTTGGCACAGTCAAAAAAGGAGAAATAGATGTTTTTCTGGAACTTTCTTGCTTTTTCAATGCTCCAACGGATGTTGGCAATTTGATCTCTGGTTCCTCTGCCTTTTCTAAATCCAGCTTGAACATCTGGAAGTACACAGTTCATGTACTGTTGAAGCCTGGCTTGGAGAATTTTGAGCAACTTTGTTAGTGTGTGACATGAATGAAATTGTGCAGTAGTTTGAGCATTCTTTGGCATTGCCTTTCTTTGGGATTGGAATGAAAACTGACCTTTTCCAGTCCTGTGGCCAATGCCACATTTTCCAAATTTGCTGGCATATTGAGTGCAGCACTTTCACAGCATCATCTTTCAGGATTTGAAATAGCTCACCTGGAATTCCGTCACCTCCACTAGCTTTGTTTGTAGTAATGCTTCCTAAGGCCCACTTGACTTCGCATTACAGGTTGTTTGACTCTAGGTGAGTGATCACACCATCATGATTACCTGAATAGTGAAGATGTTTTTTGTATAGTTCTTCTGTGTATTCTTGCCACCTCTTCTTAATATCTTCTGCTTCTGTTAGGTCCATGCCATTTGTCCTTTATTGTGCCCATTTTTGCATGAAATGTTCCCTTGGTATCTCTAATTTTCTTGAGATCTCTAGTCTTTCACATTTTATTGTTTTCCTCTATTTCTTTTCATTCATCACTGAGGAAGGCCTTCTCATCTCTCCTTACTATTCTTTGGAACTCTGCATTCCAACGGGTATATTTTTCCTTTTCTCCTTTGACTTTTGCTTCCCTTCTTTTCTCAGCTATTTGTAAGGCCTCCTCAGACAAACATTTTGCCTTTGTGCATTTTTTTTTTCTTGGGAATGGTCTTGATCCTTGCCTTCTGTACAATATCACAAACCTCCATCCATAGTTCTTCAGCACTCTGTCTATTAGATCTAGGCCCTTGAATCTATTTGTCACTTCCACTGTGACAAATAGATAAGGGGTTTGATTTAGGTCATACCTGAATGGTCTAGTGGTTTTCCCTACTTTCTTCAATTTAAGTCTGGATTTGGCAATAAGGAGTTCATGATCTGAGCCACAGTCAGCACCCAGTCTTGTTTTTGCTGACTGTATAGAGCTTCTCCATCATTGGCTGCAAAGAATATAATCAATCTGATTTTGGTATTGACCATCTAAGTGTAGAGTCTTCTCTTGTGTTGTTGGAAGAGGGTTTTTGTATAACCAGTGTGCTCTCTTGGCAAAACTCTATTATCCTTTGACCAGCTTTGTTTTTTATTCCAAGGCCAAATTTCCTGTTACTCCAAGTATCTCTTGACTTCCTACTTTCGCATTCCAGTCCCCTATAATGAAAAGGACATCTTTTTGGATGTTAGTTCTAGAAGGTCTTGTAGGTCTTCATAGAACCATTCAGCTTCAGCTTCTTCAGCATTACTGGTCAGGACAGAGACCTGGATTACTGTGATAGTGAATGGTTTGCCTTGGAAATGAAGAGATCATTCTGTCGTTTTTGAGATTGCATCCAAGTGCTGCATTTCAAACTCTTGTTGACTATGATGGCTACTCCATTTCTCCTAAGGGATTCTTGCCCACAGTAGTAGATACAATGGTCTTCTGAATTAAATTCACCCATTCCAGTCCATTTTAGTTGACTGATTCCTAAAATGTTGATGTTCACTCTTGCCATCTCCTGTTTGACCACTTCCTATTTGCCTTGTTTCATGGACCTAACATTCCAGGTTCCTATACAATATTTCTGTTTATAACATCAGACTTTACTTCCATCACCTGTCACATCTACAACTGGGTGGTATAGACGGAGCATTGGCTCCATCTCTTCATTCTTTCTGAAGTTATCTCTCCACTGATCTCCAGTAGCATGTTGGGCAAC
Organism: Bos grunniens; assembly: GCF_055505025.1. NCBI lineage: Eukaryota > Metazoa > Chordata > Mammalia > Artiodactyla > Bovidae > Bos > Bos grunniens. Next base: position 43,782,811 of record NC_141165.1, read on the forward strand.
TACTGACCTGGGGAGTTCATCTTTCAGTGTCCTATTTTTTTGCCTTTCATACTGTTCTTGGGTTCTCATGGCAAGAATGCTGAAGTGATTTGCCATTCCCTTTTTCAGTGCACCACATTTTGTCAGAACTCTCCACCATGACCTGTCCGTCTTGGGTGGTCATAGGGCATGGCTCATAGTTTCTTTGAGTTAGACAATGCTGTGTCCATGTGATCAGATTGTTTAGTTTTCTGTGATTGTGGTTTTCAGTCTGTCTGCCCTCTAATGAGGAAGGGTAAAAAGCTTATGGAAGCTTCCTGATGGGAGAGATTGACTGAGGGGAAACTGGGTCTTCTTCTGATGGGCAGGGCCATGCTCAGTAAGGCTGGGAGGACCAACACCACATCCAAGGAACCGTGGCTGCATGGGCGCAAGAGGGCCTAGAGGAGCTATCCCACGTTGAAGTGCAGGAAGGGCAGCGGTGAGGAGATACCCCTCATCCAAGGTAACGAGCAATGGCCGCGCTTTGCTTGAGCAGCAGTGAAGAGTGAACCCCACACGCAAGGTAAGAGAAACCCAAGTAAGACGGTAGGCGTTGCAAAAGGGCATCAGAGGGCAAACACACTGAAACCATACTCACAGAAAACTAGTCAATCTAATCACGCTAGGACCACAGATAGAGTTTTGCCAAGAAAATGCACTGGTCATAACAAACACCCACTTCCAACAGCACAAGAGAAGACTCTATACATGGACATCACCAGATGGTCAACACCAAAATCAGATTGATTATATTCTTTGCAGCCAAAGATGGAGAAGCTCTATACAGTCAGCAAAAATAAGACCAGGAGCTGACTGTGGCTCAGACCATGAACTCCTTATTGCCAAATTCAGACTTAAATTGAAGAAAGTAGGGAAAACCACTAGACCATTCAGGTATGACCTAAATCAAATCCCTTATGATTATACAGTGGAAGTGAGAAAAGATTTAAGGGACTAGATCTGATAGATAGAGTGCCTGATGAACTATGGAATGAGGTTTGTGACATTGTACAGGAGACAGGGATCAAGACCATCCCCATGGAAAAGAAATGCAAAAAAGCAAAATGGCTGTCTGGGGAGGCCTTACAAATAGCTGTGAAAAGAAGAGAAGTGAAAAGCAAAGGAGAAAAGGAAAGATATAAACATCTGAATGCAGAGTTCCAAAGAATAGCAAGAAGAGATAAGAAAGCCTTCTTCAGCGATCAATGCAAAGAAATAGAGGAAAACAACTCAATGGGAAAGACTAGAGATCTCTTCAAGAAAATCAGAGATACCAAAGGAACATTTCATGCAAAGATGAGCTCGATAAAGGACAGAAATGATATGGACCTAACAGAAGCAGAAGATATTAAAAAGAGATGGCAAGAATACACAGAAGAACTGTACAAAAAAGATCTTCATGACCCAGATAATCACGATGGTGTGATCACTGACCTAGAGCCAGACATCCTGGAATGTGAAGTCAAGTGGGCCTTAGAAAGCATCACTATGAACAAAGCTAGTGAAGGTGATAGAAATTCCAGTTGAGCTATTCCAAACCCTGAAAGATGATGCTGTGAAAGTGCTGTACTCAATATGCCAGCAAATTTGGAAAACTCAGCAGTGGCCACAGGACTGGAAAAGGTCAGTGTTCATTCCAATCCCAAAGAAAGGCAATGCCAAAGAATGCTCAAACTACTGCACAATTGCACTCATCTCACACCCTAGTATAGTAATGCTCAAAATTCTCCAAGCCAGGCTTCAGCAATATGTGAACCATGAACTTCCTGATGTTCAAGCTGGTTTTAGAAAAGGCAGAGGAACCAGAGATCAAATTGCCAACATCCAGTGGATCATAGAAAAAGCAAGAGAGTTCCAGAAAAACATCTATTTCTGCTTTATTGACTATGCCAAAGCCTTTGACTGTGTGGATCACAATCAACTGTGGAAAATTCTGAAAGAAATGGGAATATCAGACCACCTGATCTGCCTCTTGAGAAATTTGTATGCAGGTCAGGAAACAACAGTTAGAACTGGACATGCGACAACAGACTGGTTCCAAATAGGAAAAGGAGTACGTCAAGGCTGTATATTGTCACCCTGCTTATTTAACTTCTATGCAGAGTACATCATGAGAAACGCTGGACTGGAAGAAACACAAGCTGGAATGAAGATTGCCGGGAGAAATATCAATAACCTCAGATATGCAGATGACACCCCCCTTATGGCAGAAAGTGAAGAGGAACTAAAAAGCCTCTTGATAAAAGTGAAAGTGGAGAGTGAAAAAGTTGGCTTAAAGCTCAACATTCAGAAAACAAAGATCATGGCATCCGGTCCCACCACTTCATGGGAAATAGATGGGGAAACAGTGGACACAGTGGCCGACTTTATTTTTCTGGGCTCCAAAATCACTGCAGATAGTGACTGCAGCCATGAAATTAAAAGACGCTTACTCCTTGGAAGGAAAGTTATGACCAACCTAGATAGCATATTCAAAAGCAGAGACATTACTTTGCCAACAAAGGTTCATCTAGTCAAGGCTATGGTTTTTCCTGTGGTCATGTATGGATGTGAGAGTTGGACTGTGAAGAAGGCTGAGCGCCGAAGAATTGATGCTTTTAAACTGTGGTGTTGGAGAAGACTCTTGTGAGTCCCTTGGACTGCAAGGAGATCCAACCAGTCCATTCTGAAGGAGATCAGCCCTGGGATTTCTTTGGAAGGAATGATGCTAAAGCTGAAAGTCCAGTACTTTGGCCACCTCATGCAAAGAGTTGACTCATTGGAAAAGACTCTGATGCTGGGAGGGATTGGGGGCAAGAGGAGAAGGGGACGACAGAGGATGAGATGGCTGAATGGCATCACTGACTCGATGGACATGAGTCTGAGTGAACTCTGGGAGCTGGTCATGGACAGGGAGGCCTGGCGTGCTGCGATTCATGGGGTCGCAAAAAGTCGGACATGACTGAGCAACCGATCTGGGATCTGGAATGCTCAGTAAATCTTTAATCCAATTTTCTGTTGATGGGTGGGGCTGTGTTCCCTCCCTGTTATTTACTGGGGCCAAACTATTATCTGTATTATCTTTATAATCTGTATTATCTATTATCTGTAAAGTTTATTTAAAACATTAACTTTCTTATGTATTCATTTATATAATTTTTGCATATAGAAGATATAGTCACTTCTAGGAGTCAGTTGCCCCAAGTTTGAATTCTACTCTGAATGGTATAAAACCTTTGAAATAGAACTTAGTACCTCAGTAACTAAGATTTTTACTCTTTAGAACCAAGGGGTTAGACCAGTGCATTGTAAAGCATCTAACGTATATTATTTCATTCAGTTTTGCCAACCATTCCATGTGCTATGTGCTATTATTATTGACATTTTACAAATGAGAAAAGGAGACACAAAAGGGTAATAAAACTTTCCTAGAATCATTCAGCAGGAACCAGTGGAGCTGGGATGAAAATCCAGGTCTGACTTAAACTATTCTGTACAATATCTAAATCAGAGGTCAAGAGAGTGGAGATAAATTTACCCAAATGTTAAATTCGATCACTTCAGAAAATGTCAGTGGTACCTCTGGTTATGAATTGTTTTGATTACTATGAATTATTGAGTCACAGAGAAACAAGAATATTTTATGCCTTCAATTCTCCATGGACCCTAAACTATACTCTATCCACACATCTCCCCTTGGCATCTGCCCTCACCAGATGCTACCACATAAACATACAGGCTCATGTGTGCACACGAGTGTGTGAACACACACAGAGTTCTAGATGAGTGATATCTACCTGTCATACATCTATATTAAACCTCAATGATTTTTTGTAACTCGACCCTTATATAATAAGATTAATGTGTTTGAAGTTGGAGTTTTATCAAAATAATGGTACTTTTCATTTCATTTCCAGAAAATACCTACAGAGATAGCCACAAGTACACAAAGCTAATGCCTAAAACTATTTGACCTGCTTTCTTATTTCCAAAAACTTTTTTCTCTCATTATTTTTGCTTAAGGCAGCAACAGAGGAGAATCAAAAATATATTCAATTTGAATATATTAAAATCAATTAAACAGGATCCTGAACTAAACTCTTTGTTATCCTTACTTTTAATCTTGGTTCATCAATCTTGAAAGCAGTCTCCATAGTCTGTAGAAGTGTTGCAATACATCACATTCTAATATAAAACTAAAAAAATGTGGACAAAAAAAATGTGTATAAATTTCTAGTCATTAGCTTAAGCAACTAACTTATCTATTAGAGAGCATGTTTTCATTATATTCTGGTAGTAATTCCTTGGTTAGCCTTACATATTCTCATTTTATTTAAGTAATTTCAGATTTAACTAAAGAAAAAATCAGTACTATTTGGGATTTTAATAGAATGATAAATTTAGTTTCCCTCAGGTGTATATATGAGTAATAAACAAAGAATTACATACGCAAATATTGATTGGAAATAGAATGTAGAAATAATACATATAGAGACAGATTGATATAGATATATAAATTAAATAAAACATGTAAAAGCAACATTTTTAAAAAGTTGAATATTTGTCATCTCCAAAGGAAAAACTTCCTGAGTTGAAAATCTCATAAGATAAATAAAAATGCAAAAGTCTCATAAAATAAAAATTGAGGAATTTTACTTTCAAAAACAGTGTATTAGGTAATTTGGATCAGCCTCTTATTGAGAATTAGAAAAGGTGACTACAATTAAAAACATATACTTGAAAGCATGGAAAAGCTAAAAATAGTAAAGAATTGGTGACCCAGCACCTAGGGAAGCAGTGAAACTGAGAGATATGAGCCCATCATTTGAGATCACTTTTGCCTTTGCTGATGCAGCTGAAAGGCTAAGTGGCACCTTTGAAAGCTTGATAAAGTTAGGGAGCAAGAGTTGAAGTATAATAGCTGAGTATGAAAGTCCAGATCTCTTTAGGTAGGAATCCTGAAGGGCTATACCCTAATAATCAGGAAGAGCCAGAGGTGAACAACAGTTGGCAGAGACTACAGACCAGCTTTGCATCATGTTGAATTGAAAAATATCTGAAATTGCTATTGAACTGAGGCTAGAAGAATCAGAAGAAACATTTCTCTTGTATGAAGAAAATATTACCCTAGAATTCAAATGATTTCCACAAACAAGTTTTAAATATCATATCAAGTGTACCATCAGTGACAATGCACCATGAATGAGGAGATACATGAGATGAGAAAACATCATGAATGAAAAACAGTGAAAACAGATCTCCAGGGGCTCCATAAAATAGAATTATCAGGCACAGACTTTAAAGTGACTGCATTCAAGAACTAAGAAAAGTTGTGACAAAAGATTTAAAACTATAAAAAATTACACATCCAGTATGAAAAAGAACCAAATGGGAGTCCACAACCAAAACTTGTAATAACAGAAATTAAGAACTCAATGTTTGGTTTCAATAAATGACTGAAGAAACAATTCATGGACTGGAAAATAGCTCAGAGTAAAATATCCAGAATGAAGACAAAGATTAGAAAACACAGAAAAGTGCTGAGAGACAAAAGGGATATAATGAAAGCATGTTATATACGAAATTTGGAGTTTCGAAAGGAAAGCAAAAAAGTGAATGGATCAGGAACTATATTAGAAGATAATGCCTAAGAATTTTTCAAAATTAGACAAACTGTATAATTCATAGATTAAAGACTGATGATCTCTAAGTTGGATAAATAAAAAGAAATTCATATCTAGATATATCATAATGAGACCAATGAAAATAAAAGACAAGAAATCTTAAAAGTTGCTGTGGTAGGCAGAATTCTCAGATGACTCCCAAGACTCCTACCCACTGAGATACACATCCTGTATAATCTGTCCACCCCCCACCCCTCATCGAAAGAGATCTGTGAATATGATGGAATAGTCCTCCCTTGATTAGCTTTATATCACATCTCAATGGTGGTGGGATAGCCATACCAGTTATTATGATATGTTATATGACTCACTAGTAGCAGAGTGTGGAGAGTGAATCTTCTGGCCTTCAGTAAGTAAGCTGCTGCCATGTTTTGAGATGGCCACATGGCAAGAACCTGATGGCCTCTAGCAACTGAGAGCAGTCCCAATGAGAAGAAAAATCTGGCTCAACTTTGTTTGACCCTAACCCACAAGAACTGTGAGATAATAAATGTTTCTTGTTTTAAGGTACTAAGTTTGCAGTAACTTGTTACGTAGCAATTGCAAACTAACTGATCTCCTTGGACTTCAAGGAGATCAAATGAGACAGTCCTTAAGGAAATCAACCCTGAATAATCATTGGAAGGAGTGATGCTAAAGCTGAAGCTCCAATATTTTGTCTACCTGATGCAAAGAACCAACTCATTGGAAAAGACCCTGATCTTGGGAAAAAGGTTGAAGGCAAAAAAGAGAAGAGGGCAGCAGAGGATGAGATGGTTAGATAGAATCAGTAACTCAATGGACATGAATCTGAGTAAACTCTGGGAGATAATAGAGGACAGGGAAGCCTGGTGTGCTACAGTCCATGGAGTCACAAACAGTCAAACACGACTTAGCGACTGAACAACAACAATTGCAACTAATACAGAAGTATTTGGAAGATATTGCAGGTTCGGTTCCTGGTGATCTTAATAAAGCAAATATTTCAATAAAGCGAGTCACAAATTTTTTGGTTTCCCAGTGCATTTAAAAGTTATGATTACACTATACTATAATATATTCAGTGTGCAATAGCATTATGTCTTTTAAAATGTACAGACCTGTGGACTCTTTACTGTTTGAGCCACCAGGGAAGCCCTAATTTAAAAATACTTTATGCTAAAAAGTGCTAACCATTATCTGAGGCTTAAGCAAGTCATACTAGTAACATCAAAATTTACTGATCAAAGGTCACCAAAAAAGTATAACTATAGTGAAAAAGTTTAAAATATTGCAAGAACTACCAAAATGTGACACAGAGACACTAAATGAGCAAATGTTATTTATTTCAAAAATGACTTGATGCAGAGTGGCTACAAACCTTTAACTTTTTAAAAATGCAATATCTGCAAAGTGCAATAAAGTGAAACATTGATATAATAAAACAAGTTATGGCTGTATAGATTATTTTCAAAGGAACAATAGATTTGATAGCCATCTTATGAGACATGAAAGGAGCCAGAAGACAATAAATGTACAAAAAGAAACTACAAAACTAGAACTCTATATACAGTAAAAATATCTTTAAAGAATGAATTTGAAGTAAAAATATTTCCAGACACACAAAAACAAAAATGTGTTACCAAAAGACCCACATTAAATAAAATTCTAAAAAATGTTAGTTAAGCAGTTAACGATTGATCCTAGATGAAAATTGAAAGCTACAAGAAGGAATACTGATCAAAAGATAAAGTATGTGTGTAAAAATAAATGACTGATAAGGATGCATGTTAATATCTCTAGATTTCAACTCTGAAATGGCTGTAAACTATGTTTGTATACTTTTCCATATTATAGCTCACAATTTAAAAGTTTTAAAATGCAAAATGAGCAAAATTTAAAAGGATAAAATTTGTTACTTTTGACTACATATGCTTTTTAAAACAATTTTATGTATTTTCTTACGGCATTTACTTTTATGGTTTCAATTTATTTTTACAGTTAACTTTTGACCCACATGGAATTTGGTGGAAAAAATTAGCAAAGATCCACCTTTATTTTTTTCTAATTTTCTTAACACAATTTATTGGATAATCTATCACTTCCCCTTGCTTAAAATGTGTACTTCATTATAGACTAAATTTTCGTATGTACACATGTCTGTTTCTTCACAGTTTCATTTCCTCTATTTTTATGTTTATTCTCGAGCTCATACCAAAATTTTTACTTATTGTAGCACAGTGCCCGGGTTAAGAGCATAGAATCTGGAGCCAGATTACCTGGGTGTGAAATCTGGTTCTTTCAATTTACAAACTGTGAGATCTTGAGGAAATTACCGGACCTCTCTGTGCCTGTTTTCTTGTCTATAAAATGGGGAAAGCAATCACTTCCTCTTTGAAGGATTATTACATGATAATATTTAATATATATAAGGCACTTAATACATATATGGCACACAGTAAATACTATCAAATATCTATTAAATAAAATAAGCACATTTTAGTGTCCAGTATAACTAGTCCTGCTTTATGTTACATTTTCTAATTTTCCTGGCTACTTTACTTTTTTTTTTTTCCATATGAACTTTAAGTTAGACCAAAGATCAATATGTTACATTTTTATTGGGTCCATATTAAACTTATAATTTATGCAGTATTGGTATTTTTACAATAATATCTTTCTCTTTAAGAACAAAGTATATATCATTACATATGGTCAGATTGTCTTGGGCTCTCAGAAGCAATTTATTTTTACATAGATTTTATAAATTTTGGTAAGGTTTATTTAAAGATATTTTATATTATCGGTTGTTATTATAAATGTAATCCTTCCACTAAGTTTTGGGGGTTTTATATATTGTACAACTATTGCCTTTTGCATTTAATATTGTAGTCAGCTACTTTAGAAAGTTCTTACCTATTGCTTCTATTCTTTGATCATCTGATTATTTGGAATTTCCCTATATACAATAGTTATGGACTGAATTGTATTCCCCTCAGATTCATATGTTGAAACCCTCACTACCAATGTGATGCTATGTGGAGGTGGGCCCTTTGGGAGGTAATTAGGTTTAGATGAGGTCATGACTAATCTCGTGACGAGATTAGTGTCCTTATAGGAAGAGATACTGCAGAGATTCCTTAGTCTCTCAGCCTTGTGAGGACACAGCAGGAAAGTGGCCATTTACCAGCCAGGCCATCTGCAAGTTCTCACCAGAACTCCACCACACTAGAACCCTGATCTCTTACTTTCAACCTCCAGAATCATCAGAAAAGTAATTTCTATTGCTAAGGCACCCCATCTATGGTAGTTTGTTATGACAGCCTGAGCTGAAAAAGACAGTAGTCAAATCATCTACAAATAATTGTCATTCGCTTCTTTCCTTCTCATTTTTATATTTCATCTTCTTCCTATTTAATTGCATTTGCAAGTACTCCCAGAAAAATATTAAATAATAATAATGGTAGAATAACTAATATTTCACCATTAAGCATTATGTTTAAGGCTTAGTTTGCAGTTTCTGTATGATGTAACTAATAATAATAATCACAATAGCTAATACTTACTGAATGCTTAGTGTGGTCTGTGCCCTTCATATACAGTGCCTGAATTAATCTTCACATTCAGTCTCTGAGAAGGTTCTATTGGCTCCATTTTACAGATAAACTGAGACACAGACAGGTCATGCAGAGTGTCCAAGATCACACATCCCATCCTGTAACTAACTTTGCATTACCAATAACATTATAGTTATCATTTTGTGTATTATTTTCCTCACTATTCTGTACCTCTGGACGGTTGGCGCTCTTAAGACAAAGCCTGGAATACATTAAATATTCAGTAAATGCTTGCTTGGGGAAGGAATGAAAGAGCTAGTTTCTGGGAAAAAAAATAGTAAGTTCTGTTTGGGACATGACAAAAATGAATTGCTTGCAGGAATTCTGGAGAAGTGTCCTATGAACAGTTGAGTAAATGCATCTTGAGCTGGGGAAACATCTTGGCTAAACCTAAGATTTGAAGTCACGATTTCCAGCTTGATTTTGATTTTGCTCCTGCTTCCTAACATTAATTATACATTTCACTAATAATGATATAGAAATGCTAGTCAATAGAGAATGTCATTGAATAGAGGCTCTGAAGTCATGAGAATGGCCGAGAGTATACAGAGGGCACATGTAAAGGAAGCAAAACAGGTGAGGAAGGGGCTGGTGGTCCTTCCTTCCAGGGCAGAGGATATGGCTAAACAATGCAGTAGGAAGCAGGCAGTGTAATTCATGCCCATACATTTTCTTAGTAGATTTTCTTAAGAAAAATTGTATATACTTTTAAACTATACTAGTCTGAACAAGAATAAATTGTCTGGAAAGGAAGCTATTTCTCAGCTCCACAGGTACACCTTATTATCTTATTCATCCCTTCAGTGATTCTTATTGTTTTCCCCACTGTTGATATTACTTAAGCTACAGCAAATGTATCTACCTATTGCTTTATTTCCTACTGCATTATCTAAAATTGCCCCCAGTCTTATTGACAACAGAGAGCCAATTCATATCTTAAAACCCCTGAGTCATCGAATAAATTAAAACATAAAAAACTTTGGCATGCAATAGAGTTGTGTGCTCACTGATGGGACCAGTGTTAATGAGAGCAAACAATGCAAGGTGCAAGCCGGATGTCAGGGACTGGACAGTCAAGTGGAATAAAGACAGAAGGAACCAGGCAAGAGGACAGAATAGGTAGAAGCAGGGCTCCAGGGTCCCACTCGTATGAGTCTCCGCTTCTTCCTGACAACACTAAATTCCAGCACAATGGTCTCCCCAGAATTCCCAGAAAACATGTTTGCTCAGAGCTGAGTTTAAACCCAAAATAGGATTAAAAGAATTCCCGTGTAAAATCTAGGATTTTAAAAAATATAATGAACTGCCTTCTATATTTATACCCGTAATGCCATTTTGTTTGTTTGGTGGGGTTTTGAAGGGACATGCTTTGGGAGGTTTTGCTGAAAATAACAGGAACCTCAATTAAGACGGAGGAGCCTGGTAGGCTGCAGTCCATGGGGTCGCTAAGAGTCGGACACGACTGAGCGACTTCACTTTCACTTTTCACTTTCATGCATTGGAGGAGGAAATGGCAACTCCATTTCCACTCCAGTGTGCTTGCCTGGAGAATCCCAGGGACGGCGGGGCCTGGTGGGCTGCCGTCTGTGGCGTTGCACAGAGTCGGACACAACTGAAGTGACTTAGCAGCAGCAGCAAACAATAAGAAAATTTGTTATGTTGCATAAGCCAAGTCTAGAGATCAATTCAGCAGTCTGGTGATGCTAACAAGGGTACAAGCTCTTTCCATTTTCTGTTCTGCGGGCCTTGGTTTTCTCTTCCCTTGGAGACTGGTGTACTTTTTGTTCGTGGCTGGCAGGGAACAGGAACTGGAGCAAGGGGCTTCCTTAATTACATTCTACAGGAGGCGAAGAAAACATCCCCCCCAGTTGGAAAACATAAGATACTCATTCTGTTGAACTGGGCAAACCTGCACTGCATGTACCAATGAGAGTCATTAGGTGTGTCCCGAGTGCTCATCCTCATTTAGACGAATCAGGATTCAGAACTAGGGTTTTGGATGGGAAATTTACATGAAAAAGAGGTTTTTTAAGAAAAGGTAAAAGTGGCAAATTAAAGCTAAATAGGAAACAGATCAGGTCCTCTACATCCAGCAGAAAATCTGAGCTAATGATAATAGGCACAGAGTTTGCTATGTTTTCTAATCCAGTATACTCTGTCATTTCATTCTATATAAAGTACTTGAATTGTACTTTAATATCAATGTACTAAAATACTTTAACATTAATTGTACTAAAATATCATAGTTTATTGAGATATTTTTATGAAAATACTGATTTTCCTTCAATATACAATTGAGTATGATTGCACTGCACCATATTCACAGAACCATTTTGACCAGAGAAAAAGGGACTATTAATTTTCTAATAAGGCTCAAGGTGAAATTCAACAGAGTTCCAGCAAACATGAGATATACATGCATTTTTGCAGTACAGAAGGTAGAAAGATAGAAAATCTTTTAAACCTTCAATATTTTCTGAGTCAATCAATGGTTCAGTTCAGTTCAGTTCAGTTGCTCAGTCGTGTCCGACTCTTTGCGACCCCATGAATCGCAGCACACCAGGCCTCTCTGTCCATCACCGACTCCCGGAGTTCACTCATACTCATGTCCATCGAGTCAGTGATGCCATCCAGCCATCTCACCCTCTGTTGTCCCCTTCTCCTGCCCCCAATCCCTCCCAGCATCAGGGTCTTTTCCAATGAGTCAACTCTTCGCATGAGGTGGCCGAAGTACTGGAGTTTCAGCTTCAGCATCATTCCTTCCAAAGAAATCCCAGGGCTGATCTCCTTCAGAATGGACTGGTTGGATCTCCTTGCAGTCCAAGGGACTCTCAAGAGTCTTCTCCAACACCACACTTCAAAAGCATCAATTCTTCGGTGTCAGCTTTCTTCACAGTCCAACTCTCACATCCATACAATTGTATGTTTTGTTTATTTAAATATGTCTTATAGTGCCTATACCCTTTATTAATAGTTTTCACAATGATGTTAGCACAGGAACATTTTTTAAAATGAAAGCTTGAGTGAAATGCTCATATATAAACAAGTAAAAAGTGGAACTGCTCTGACTGAAGCAGAAGTGCCACCTATTTTTGTCTGTTTCTTGTTTTGTCCTACTTCTCACCATGGTAGAAATTGGTACAGTTGGAGGGGTGGGTGAACCTGGTCTATGAAGGACTTTAGAAACAATTGCCCTATATTATTGCCAATTATAATGGAAGGACAAAAAAGTAGGGGGCTCTTGGAATTAAAATGACATTGCCAATAATGCTAACTTGTCTATGAAGACTCAAATTCACATCCTTCCTAACATTAATTTTACATTTATTATTAAAAATATAGATATGCTTGTAAATAGAGAATTCCACCTAGTAGAATGCCATATTATTATCAAAAGAGTGCTGCACTAAACCAAATATAACATAATAAACAATATTCATATTTATGATAAAGAAATACAAATAAACAGTGTTGAAAGGAGTGATTCTTTTGTACATGCATCATTATACACTCCTTCATATGTAAGATTACTTTCTTATTACTTTATCTTATCAATTATGTACTACAGATCACTTTCCTTCTGGTTTAATTATGATTTTGCTCATGCACTTGTTATTACCAAATCAATACAACAGAGCATAATGCATTGTAAGCAAACATGCTATTGTGTGATTAGTACTATAGGAAATTTCAAATAAGCCATTTGTTGGAATCACCATAACTCTTCTTCAACATGATAAAAAGTTTAGTTTATCCTTGTGTTTAGGTATTTTGTGTGGGAGCTGGAATGGTCTTTTAGATTTGTCATAATTTAGGGAGAATAGGTCAAGACATTGCTCACTCCCCAAACCAGTGACCAGTCATTGAGTCTAGCTGTCCCCAGCAAGGCCTTGAGTAAGACAAGTCCTCCACTGAGGACATTACTAAGACGGGTTCAACTGTGATCTGGCAGCATCCAAACTCCCCCACAGCTGGGTTAGTGAGTGTCTCGGTCCTGCAGGGAGATTGGTGTTGCATCACAGAATCACCTTCTGACTCCAGCTTTTACCTCTGAAGAGTGATCATTAAAAATAATCAGGCCTTTTTGAAATGAACTAGCAGAATAACAACAAAGCATTGATGGATGAGGGGAAATTTTCTGTAAGGAAAATCCTAGCTAACAACTACAAAAGGAATCAGATCAGATCAGATCAGTCGCTCAGTCGTATCCGACTCTTTGCAACCCCATGAATTGCAGCACGCCAGGCCTCCCTGTCCATCACCAACTCCCGAAGTTCACTCAGACTCACATCCATCAAGTCAGTGATGCCATCCAGCCATCTCATCCTCTGTCGTCCCCTTCTCCTCCTGCCCCCAATCCCTCCCAGCATCAGAGTCTTTTCCAATGAGTCAACTCTTCGCATGAGGTGGCCAAAGTACTGGAGTTTCAGTAGAATCACATTTTATAAAAATTTGATTCAGAGAATGGTCATCAATAGATGCCAAACTTATTAAGGGATATGCTGAAAAGATCAGAGTGTCATCACGTGAAAGTCATGAATTAATTTTAGTATCATAAAAGTGGCACATTATGGGCAAATGAAGTACACATGCCACTTAAGAGTTTTGGTAAAAAAAAATTGGAATCTGACTTTAGATCTAAATTTAAGTCTACAGAATATGACAAAGAAGTTAAACTGCACCACAAAGAAGCAATAGTCAAATCCAGGAAGTGGGTCATATTTCTTCAGTATGCCGATGGCCTGAAAAAAATAAGATGAATGCGAGGGAGATGGGGGGAAGGAGGCTTAAGATAAATAATAGCCATAAACAACAAATGAACTGTCTTGTTTAGATCCTAATTTAAACAAACTATAAAAAGACATTTTGAAGAAAATCAGTGAAAGTTGAATATGGGGTGGGTATTAAATAATATTAGGGAATTACTTATTAATTTTAAGCATAAAATTGCCATTGTGGCAATATTAGAAAATATCCAAAATTTTTGCAAATTAATATTAAAATATTGAGAAGTAAAATGACATCATATTTCATATTTATTATAAACTACTCCAGCCAAAAAGAAGAAAAAGCAGGGTAAGGTGGCCAGGATGGGGAAAAGACATGAAACAAATACCGCTGACTATTGGCAATCACAAAAGCTGTGTAATTAATACAAGGGCACACAGGACCATTGACTCTACTTATTTGTACATTTTGAAATTTTCACAACAAATTTTTAAAGACAGAAAAATCATTTTCCAAGTTTCATGAGGTTCTTCTTTACTATTCTGGGAGATAATGAGAATATTAAGAGACTTTAGTTTATAATATGTGTGAGAACATGAATGCAGAATGGATTTAATTATAAATATAGCACACATCTCTGAATTTATTCATAATTAAACAAAAAGTATGTGGCAACTGAGAACTTTCATTATGTGAAAAGAAAGGAATGCTCATTATTCCTTTCCTGATTTATATGTTGACTATTCAGTGACATTCTATAAACATAGAGCAAGTGATGGAAGAATATATTTGCTTTAATAAAACCCCATTATTCTGTTCGTAAAGAAGGGATTGTATATTGGACTTTTAGCCCCAAGATAAAACTATCCAGCATCATTAAAATTCTAGCACAATCTTCGTTTAACTGAACTCCCATTAAAATATGCAGAGGAAAATTGTACTTTCATAATCCACTTATTTCATATCAATTTCCAAGAGTTAATCTATATATTTGTATTGATTTCTACAAGTCTGTAGGCTGAGATTAATATATGAATCTTTGATTTTGATCTTTGAATTCAAAGTATATTTGAATACTTTGAATTTTTAGATAGGATGTCATAGTATTGACTGGAAACATTGCTGATCAACTCTGGGGAGAGAAAGAGGATGATGGAGAATGCTGAGTGTCACTGGATTCACGTATTTGGGCAGAAGGCATGTACCAGACTCCTGGCATTATAAGCCTTTAGATAGAATAGGTTCTTTCATAACTAAGGTCTTCACCATAATGGAGATCATTTGGAAGTTTGGTATTCTCCTTTACAAATTAAAGGTATATAGGCAAGCCTTACCACTGTTCTTTTTTCCTGTCAACATTTTAATGCAGTTTATATTCTTGAAAAAATGGTAGCTGTCATTGAAAGAATACACCTTTTCTCCAGCTCTGGATTTTTGTGATTCTGTCTTCATTGTATCATTTGTGGTGGTCAATAATAAATGCAGTTTTATGAGATAATCCTTAATCGTTTTAGGGTTACAGACCCTTTTGAGTATCTGTATCAGTTGGAGTCTAGTTACAAGTCACAAAAGTCTATTCTGCCAACTTTAAGTGTTTTTAAGTGAAATATTGATTCAGTAAGTGGATATTGGGTAGCTCACAGAATTTCTGGGTTTAGCTTTGGGATTAGACAAACAGAAACTCCATCCAAAATCTTTCTGCAGTATCCATGCCAGTAAGGACAGCCCTGGGGCCTCTCTGACATCCTCCATGACGTCAGGACTGACTCTTGCTATGCCTGCCACCACCAGCAGAGTGCTCCCCACGTACCCTCCCCTCATGTTTTCATCTCCAATCCAGTGATAAAGGGACCAGTGTTCACAACTCCAGCTCTGCATCTGTCTGGTATTTTTAGGTTCAGCAATGAAAAGTGAACAATGCTGTCATTTCCCAGGAATATGAGGGAAATTTAAAAGGATAAATATCTAATACAAAATGAATATAGATTCTTCACCCCCAAAACACACACACACAATATTATGCATTTATGAAGGTTCATGAGCTTTCAAGACTCATCTGTTGGGCTCCTAGAGATAAAATGGTCCTGGAAGTGCTGGCAGTTGTCATCATCATTTGAGAAAACAAATCCTGCTACATAATAGGAAGTCCATAGATAATTAGCTCTAATTTTCTATATCAAATATTTAGACTTATTTATATAACAGTTTGAGTTCTAGATGAGAAGTATGGGTATAGCTGTGTATTTAAAATAAAAAAGTTTATATAAATAACCTCTTTCCTTATGAGCTTTACATCTATAAAAACCCTCAGTTATCATGTTAATGAAAGGAAATTTTTATTACTACCCATATGTAGCCATGTAGTCAGGGCCCCGTGTGTCCTATCCTCTGCTGTGAGTCATAGCTATATATCTATATCTCTATCTATATTTATGTGTAATCTGGCTCTCAGAACTACTTTCAAATGAATTTCAATTTTTTGGTTACATCTCTCAAGAAATATTAAGGATCTGATTCGCAATTCATGACAATACTTGTTAAAACCTGCTCTCCTTACCTTTCTTTCCTCAGTCTCTCATATCCCCTAGAGTTTCTGGCATTGTGCTGTCCAATAAAGTAGCCACTAGCCATATATGGCTATTTAAATTTAAATTAATTAAATTAAATGAGATATAGAAGTTCCTCAGTTCACACAATCCACATTTGTGTACTCAACAGTCACATGTTGCTATTGGTGAAGTTGTTTGACATTTCAAGTAGAGAACAATTCCGTAACTGCAGAAAGTTCTGCTGGACAGCACTGCGCTAGGGCCCCACCTCAACAAACACCAAACTCTTTCTGACACTCACCCAAGTTGCCATCTGCACCTCCAACATTCTCAGCAATTTGAAATAAAACGGCAACTCTCTATTTCAGCCCTTTATCCTTACATGTCAGATCACTTCCTTCTCTAGTATATTTTTTGATTTTATATCACCAATATATCCAGAGACTGAGCTGACAAAGACTGAAAGCTGTCTAAGAGAGATGCAAGCCTGGAGTCAGGCAGGAAATGCATGTTAAGATGCCTTTTCACAATCACATCAGTATAATAATACTATTACATAGTAAACATCTTCTGATGCACTCATCACTTTTAATTCTTAGAATAACCCTTCAGAATAAAAATTAATTTCATTTAAAAAACAAAAACCTGAGGCTTGGAGAGCTTGAATCATTTACCTACAGTGGTACAGCTCATAAGGAGTTAAGGCCAGGGTAGAACACACTGTTTCCTAAATATAAGGCCCACTTTCTCTCTGCTCTACCGCACTGAAAAACAGTATCTCTCTGAAGATATAAAAATGGACATTCCCATGGCAACACAAGAAAACAATGGTAAAATTCCCAAAGAGCTCCCTTAGATATGCTAAATGAGAAGCCTCTGCCACATACATTTTTAAATAAAGTCCTTGAGGAAAGAAAAGCCTACTTGATCATATATCCCAACACGGTCTGGCCATTGCATTTTAAAGATTCAGAATTCACTATGAACATGACTAGGAAAGGTTTTCCATTGTGGACTTCAGTAACACTTTCCAACTCCTCTAGTTTAGCCTTTAAAAATAAGTACAAATGTATAATCAAATAAGCAGATGGACGAATGCCAGTTTTACCCTCATTACTGATAGTCTATGCAGAACCATCTGATTTTAATCTTCCCACTTGATTTACCTCATGTTTTAAAAATCTGCCCATCCAGTGAGGAATAAAAGCAAAACAAGTATAGTGTTATGTTCTAAGGTTTGCCATAAATTCAAATGTGGGCATTACCAGTTTGCTATAAAAATCGAGGTAGGAAGTATTTTAATTCCACAAGCAGAAGCACAAAATGCACCTATTTTCCCTTCAAAAATCATGCTTTCGAAAAAATGTTTTTCTCTTCTGGAATTTAGGAAGAGCTTAGTTTAGAAAAATAAAATGATACATTTAGAAGAGAAAGGGGGGAGCTGGACCTTACTAATCTCTCCCTTTTCCTTTTCCCAGTTCTTCAGAACATTTCCATTTTGTTAACAGCAAAATTGATTTTTTGGAGTGAAATTGGACCAAATTCTAGCGCAGAATATTGGTATTTGTCTCTTCCTGGCTTAGGAAGCATTTGTATCTCCAGACAGAATTTCACAGACATTATTTAATCAAACTATACAACAGTTTTGCATGTAAAGTGAATTTGGGGAATTACATTCAGTAGTGTCTGAGAGCTCTTTACAAGCACCATATCTGGTTTCAAATATTAACAACAATTGTTGAATGAGAGAGAATATGATTTTTCGAATACTCTGTTCAGTGAAGAAAGTATAGATTAGATTTTACTGAATCTTGATAAGCTACAGAATGAATTTATTCTCTTAGATGTGGATTATCATAGAAGCAAAATAAGAAACAGAGACTTACACATAGTGAGAAGAGACCACTACAGTGGCTCTGAGAGTAGAAATAAACCTCATCTCAATTGTATTACAATAGTGACACCTGTAACCCAGTCTTTTCCATTTTTTAACCTAACCAGTCCTGAAGTATTTTCCAACTCTACTGCCCTGGGTTTGCACTTAGCAAAGCATTGAATTCTCAAGATTTGTGAACAGCTTTCTAATTAGTTCACAAACTACAGAAATTGCTCTGATAGTGGTCTAGAATTAGAAATAATAGGGTGTCCCCAAACTGAAAATCCTTAGTTACTTACCCCCACCCCTTTTCTAGGTCCCACTCAAATATCACCTTCTCTTTTCCCTGACACATATATGCAAAGTGGCAACTCCTTTCCCTTCAAGCTGCCATTACCATATACACCAAATCTAGTGAACCCATGAAGAAAAGGAGTTTAATCCCAGCTAACCCATGAGAATTGACTAGAAGGCTGGAGATTCATGGCTCAGCAGAGATCAGCAATTGTCAGCCAAAGAGGATAACAATTTTATCCACAATTTCAATCCTTAAGTCACTCTAGAAGACAGGCTGGTGGGTATGACCTGGTTCACAAGATCACATCTGGGCTAGAGAAATGCAGAGCTCCTGTAGTTACAGAGCCCCAAGATTGCAAGGGAAAGATGAATCCTAGACCAGAATCAGGCAGTGTCCTGAAAGAAGGGGGAAAGCAAAATGAACAAACATCCCCTGCACCATTCATTCGGTAATTCGTCAGGCTCTGCCTACCAATGCCCTCCAGTGTTCATCTTCAAATGTTATTTGATTTGCATTTTATTATGTAACTTTTGATTAATTTACTTACACGCTATTTTTCCTACTAAATTGTTAGTACCTCAAAGGCAAAAAAATAACATGTCTTTAAATTACCTACAGTACTTCATACAAAAGGATGTGCTGAATAAAATTTTTAAGACTAAAAGTTAAAATTGCTTAAAGGATTGTTTTACATCCCTGTAAAATCACTTTCTAGGTTCTTCAACCATTTATTTTGGAAAGCCCCTCAAAAAGCCAGGTTTTTTTATATTTGCAGCTGTTTTTTTCTTTCAACAATATCTGGTATTTCCTTGGCAAGAGAAGCTGCTGGAATAGTTGCTGGGTATGGGAAGAATCTGTCAACAAATGAGGAGCGTAGCATTCACATAGGGCTTATTTAAATCTTAAATATTTACTTCGCACTCTAAAGACATCAGTTATTGCCAAGTAATGAGACTGTGCCCAATAAACTAAAAGATCTGAGCTCCAGGAGTCAAATTATGTCAGACTGCTTTCAATTCTCCTCTGAAAATGCTGCACATTAGACCAGGTTCTAACCATCTAGAGTGAACAAAAGACTGTACAAGTGGCTATCAACCAGAGGCCCAGAGGCGTGTCTTCCACAGTTGTCCTTCACAGGCACATGTTGGCTGCAAGGCAAGCCATGGAAACGTGATGCCTGCCTTTTCCACTAACTGGTGTTTTCACCCTGGGTATTACTTGCCCTCTTTAAGAATCTGCCTGCAACGCAGGAGACCTAGGTTCGATCCCTGGGTTGGGAAGATCCCCTGGAGAAGGGAAAGGGTATCCACTCCAGTATTCTTGCCTGGAGCAAAGAGTGGGACACGACTGAGCGACTTTCACTTCACTTCACTTCACTTCACTTTGGTCTTCAGCTTCCTCTCCCGTAAAATAAAGATGCCCAATCAGAACACCTCTGTGGTCTGTCTGGACTCTACTACTCTTTGATTCTAGGTTTCTATGCTTCTCATCTTCAAATGAACACCAAAGTACACTTTATACTTAGTAAAGTAATAATTATATCTAACATTTACTGAGTCCACATTGTGAACTAGGCTGACAGTTTTACGTAACTGCTACTATTGTTTACCATAATTATTTCCAGTGGCTACAAAAGATCACCATTGTCTATGTGAAAAAAAATGAAGCTAATATCTATATATGGGAAATTAAGGCTGCAACTAAGTTGTTCAGTCGTGTCAGACTCTTTACAATCCCATGGACTGCAGCATACTGGCTTCCAGAGTTTGCTCAAACTCATGTTCATTGAGTCAGTGATCCCACCCAACAATCTCATCCTCTATTCTCCCCTTCTCCTCCTGCCTTCAGTCTTTCTCAGCATGAGAGTCTTTTCCAGTGAGTTAGCTCTTCACATCTAAGTAGCAACTTAAGATCATAAAACTAAAAGGTTTTTAGGGTAAGGATTTATATCCAATTCCATCTCATTCCAGACCTTGAATTAATTGATATCGTCTGCTGCTGCTGCTAAGTCGCTTCAGTCATGTCCGACTCTGTGCGACCCCATAGACGGCAGCCCACCAGGCTCTGCCGTCTCTGGGATTCTCCAGGCAAGAACACTGGGGTGGGTTGCCATTTCCTTCTCCAATGTAGCAAAGTGAAAAGTGAAAGGGAAGTCGCTGAGTCCTGTCCAACTCTCAGTGACCCCATGGACTGAAGGCTACCAGGCTCTTCCATCCATGGGATTTTCCAGGCAAGAGTACTGGAGTGGGCTGCCATTGCCTTCTCCAGGTGTATACTTATAACTTACCTAATATTGTACATCTACTATACCTCAATTTAAAACATCAAAAAGAAAAAGCGGTGCTTGATTTTTACAAGTGATTCTCTGGGAGGGAAGATCAAACCTGTGTTTCACTAAGTATTCTGTTGGCTGAAGCAAGAACTTTACCTCAAGCAAAACTGTACAAAGGTAAGTTTATTTTTGTTACCCTCATTTTCTCAACGCTGCCCATACTTCCGTCTTTCAATCGTCAGGCTTTATAAAACTGCATCCTCTCTCCTTTCTGGAACCTGTCCTTGGAAACTACTGGGACACATAAACGTCCCAAAGTATTTAAGAGTGAGAGCAATTAAAAGGTATGAGTGCTGAGACCATCTGTGTTAATATGGCTTAATTAAGAATACGGATCAGCTGAGCCACCCATCACCCCCCCACACACACCTCCACCCCCGCCCGCAGGCTTCTACGGTTGCCATGACGGCGGCCTTGTTCTGGGCTGCACTTGCCTTTGCACCTGTGCTCGAGTTCTACGTCTTCACCATGGCCACCACCACTGCGCATCAACTTTCTCCTCATCGCAGAGTTCTTCTGGTTGGTGTCTCTGCTGCTTTCCTCCCTTGTTTGGTTTATGACAGCAGTCATTGCTGACATCAAAGATGGACCAGTGCGGAAATGTCTCCTGATTTTTGGAGTGTTAGTCTGTCCTTATGCAAGAAATGTGCCGGTTTGCATGTTATAAACCTTTTTTTTTTTTAAGCCAGTGAGGGCTTGAAGAGGATAAACCCAGGTGAGAGCACCCTCTACGGACTGCTGGCTTATATCTCTGGCGTGGGCTTTGAAATCATGAGTGGAGCATTTTCCTCTGTAAATACTCTGTCTGATTCTCTGGGGCCAGGCACAGTAGGCATTCTTTGAGACCCTCTCCAGTGCTTCGGAAATTCAGCTTTCATGACACTGGTGAACACATTGCTGCACATGTTCTAGAGCATCGTGTTTTTGGAAGTGCCTGTGAGAAGAAAAAGTGGTACACCCTTCTTGTCATTCTCACCCATCTGCTGGTGTCAGCTCCAAGCTTCATGAATACTCACTGTGGATTAAATCTGGTGTCAGGGCGCATCATGCTGGTACTCACAGGCATCTGGCCATTCTCCATTTCTGCCAAAGCCTGAAACGTTGCCTGCTCTGCCAAGACTAGGACTTGCTCCTCTTCAACCAGTGCTCCAGACAACCTCCAAGGACCAGCACTTTTGAAATGGTAAGTTGCATCTTTAGAAGAAGCACAACTGTGTCTTTTTCTATAAATATCTTTTACTGGTGAAATTTGGAAAAAACAAAAAAACTGTCTAGATATGATATAGCCTTCATGCTACAACTTTCTGAAAAGGATACATCAGTGGAATGTAGTCTGGCTGCAAGTCAAAATCACCTAGTAAAATGCAGAGTACTGATTTCTGGGCTCTACCTCCAGGTTTAATTGATCTGGTGTTTGATAATTTTTTTAAGCTTCTCAGATAATGCTGATGTGCATCCAGGTGGAAAACCACTGATGTCCAAGTAGGAACTTTCTGAGAATTCTGTAAGTAAATAAAAATGAGATGTTTAGCTGTCTCCTGACTGAGTTTGTCTCCAGTCTGCGTTGAGCAAGTAACTATCTTGAGTATCAAATCCTGGTTAACCTTCATCTTTCTGAGTTCTGAAGTCACAAAAGGCTAAAGGGCTATCCCCTCTGTGAACAGTTTCACATCACAATACTCTAATTTCTAAGAATGTGAAAGGATGTGCTTCTAACTACAAAATTGCACTGACTTACTATGCCAATTTAACCAAAGTAAGCTATTGATTGTTAAACTGTATTTTTCTGTAGTTTTCCCCTTATAGATTTTGCTTTTTTGAGGCATTACATTATTTTGAGCATAGATTCATTTTCTTTAACTAAAAACCCAATTATTCCTGACTTCCTGGGAAGATATTATAAAACCAGGAATTTATGTGCATATGAAGAAAGTAGGAAAAACCACTAGACCATTCAGGTATGACCTAAATAAAATCCCTTAAGATTATACAGTGGAAGTGAGAAACAGATTCAGGGGATTAGATCTGATAGAGTGCCTGATGAGCTATAGACAGAAGTTCATGACATTGTACAGGAGATGGAGATCAAGACCTTCCCCAAGAAAAAGAAATGCAAAAAAGCAAAATGGTTGTTTGAGGAGGCATTACAAATAACTGTGAAAAGAAAAGAAGCTAAAGGAGAAAAGGAAAGATATACCCATTTGAATGCAGAGTACCAAAGAATAGCAAGGAGAGATAAGAAAGCCTTCTTTAGTGATCAGTGCAAAGAAATAGAGGAAAATAATAGAATGGGAAAGACTAGAGATCTCTTCAAGAAAATTAGAGATACCAAGGGAACATTTCTTGCTAAGATGGGCTCAATAAAGGACAGAAATGGTAGGGACCTAACAGAAGCAGAAGGTACTAAGAAGAGGTGGCAAGAATACACAGAAGAACTATATAAAAAAGATCTTCATGATCTAGATAATCATGATGATGTGATCACTGACCTAGAGCCAGACATCCTGAAATGTGAAGTCAAGTGGGCCTTGGGAAGCATCACTACGAACAAAGCTAGTGGAGGTGATGGAGTTCCAGTTGAGCTATTTCAAGTCCTAAAAGATGATGCTATGAAAGTGCTGCACTCAATATGCCAGCAAATTTGGAAAACACAGCAGTGGCCACAGGATGGGAAAAGGTCAATTTTCATTCCAATCCCAAAGAAAGGCAATGCCAAAGAATGTTCAAACTACCGCACAATTGCACTCATCTGACACGCTAGCAAAGTAATGCTCAAAATTCTCCAAGCCAGGCTTCAGCAGTACATGGACAGTGAACTTCTAGATGTTCAAGCTAGATTTAGAAAAGGCAGAGGAACCAGAGATCAAATTGCCAACATCTGTTGGATTATCAAAAAGGCAAGAGAGTTCCAGAAAAACATCTATCTCTGCTTTACTGACTATGCCAAAGCCTTTGACTGCGTGGATCACCACAAACTGGAAAATTTTTCAAGAGATGGGAATATCAGACCACCTGACCTGCTTCCTAAGAAATATGTATGCAGGTCAGGAAGCAACGGTTAGAACTGGATATGGAACAACAAACTGGTTCCAAATCAGGAAAGAAGTACGTCAAGGCTGTATATTGTTACCCTGTTTATTTAACTTATATGCAGAGTAAATCATGAGAAACCCTTGGCTGGATGAAGCACAAGCTGGAATCAAGATTGCTGGGAGAAATATCAATAACCTCAGATATGCAGATGATACCACCCTTATGGCACAAAGCAAAGAAGAACTGAAGAGCCTCTTGATGAAAGTGAAAGAGGAAAGTGAAAAAGTTGGCTTAAAGCTCAACATTCAGAAAACGAACATCATGGCATCTGGTACCATCACTTCATGGCAAATAGATGGGGAAAGAGTGGAAATGTGGCTGACTTTATTTTGGGGTGTCCAAAATCATTGCAGATGGTGACTGCCGCCATGAAATTAAAAGACGCTTACTCCTTAGAAGAAAAGTTATGACCAACCTAGACAGCATATTAAAAAGCAGAGACATTACTTTGCCAAAAAGGTCCATCTGGTCAAGGTTATGGTTTTTCCAGTAGTCATGTGTGAATGTGAGAGTTGGACTATAAGGAAAACTGAGTGCCAAAGAACTGATGCTTTTGAACTGTGGTGTTGGACTGCAAGGAGATCCAACCAGTCCATCCTAAAGGAAATCAGTCCTGAATATTCATTAGAAGGACTGATGTTGAATCTGAAACTCCAATACTTTGGCCACCTGATGCAAAGAACTGACTCATTGGAAAAGACCCTGATGCTGGGAAAGATTGAAGGCTGGAGGAAGAGGGGATGACAGAGGATGAGATGGTTGGACAGCACCACTGACTAAATGGACATGAATTTGGGTAAACTCTAGGAGTTGGTGATGGACAAGGAGGCCTGGTGTGCTGCAGTCCATGGGGTCGCAAAGAGTCAGACACAACTGAGCGACTGAACTGAACTGCTGTTAAGTCTTTTCTGGGTGCATCCCCACACAGCATTTACCTGCTGAATGCTGGCTGCTGGATTCATGGAGGTGAAGCCCACTGTTCTATCTCTGAGCAGCTCTGCAGGTTTGCTGAGTGATTACCCTGGGACAGGATTCACTGGAAGCTAGTGGAAGTTTGGGCGGAAAACAAGCCAGGAGGGTGGTGTTCACACTTTTAGCTTGTCCTGTGTTACTGACTAACACTTCCATCCAAATTGTATAGTGGAAAATTGGAAATATGTCCTAAAATACCATATTCATGCTTGTACATAATCCATATACTCTTTAGACAGGGTAAACGCCCTTAGGTTTTGGTAGCACGTACAGCATTCACTTTTTAGGAATACCAAAGATGCTTGTTTGGGCTTCCAAGTTGGCATTAGTGATAAAGAACCCGCCTGCCAATGCTGGAGATGTAAGAGAAGCACACTCCATCCCTGGGGCGGGCAGGGCAACCCTCTCCAGTATCCTTCCCTGGAGAATCCCATGGACAGAGGAGCCTGAGGGCTACAGTCCACAGGGTCATAAATACTTGGACACAACTGAAGTGACTTAGCACACAAAATGTTTGTTCAACTTCCAAACATCACTTTTGGTTTCCTTTATAAAGGAGAATTGTGCCTTTACTAATTAGAAATGGTTCCAAGTTGATGGTTTCTAGGGAGCTGATGTTCTGTGAGAAATGGAAATTCCCTACATATTCAAGTGGGAACATGATGAAGCTTGTATGTGCAGTAGAACAGCCAAAAGAAATAGAAGCAGCAATGAGAGGGCTCACCAGTGACATGAAGGATGGAAGAATTTGGTAATATTATGGTGGGGGAAGAATAATGGACATGTTTAAAATGGAAACATGGCCAGTTAATTTGGGCTAGCTGCACATCTGTCCAGGGACCAGAACCTTACACATAAACTAGACCTTTATCCATGAAATCCCCTCTTATGTTTACATAATTCAAATTTTTTCATCTAGGGTTTCAAGAGGACTAAGGTTTCTAGCAAGGCTGTAAACAGTCCCATAAGCAATTACAGTTATTCCCATAAAGTCTACTTGAGCACTAATACCACTGCTCCTGCTGGGGTTTGCTGTTTTCCACTTTTATACAAGATTTTCTTTAGGTGGGTCATACAAGAGTCAAAGACAGAGACTAAACAGTGACATTTATTATGCAGAGTTGAAGGGAATAAGATACCCATTGAACTAGGCTTCATTCCTATTGGAGCACGGTGTTCTTTGATAAACAGGGTAAGAAAAATGTAGAGTTGGTTTATTACTGTTGACTTACGATTCCTTAAATGGATAGTCCGATAAAACACTTGTGGATCTGTGAAGTCTAGACTGCAAGGAGATCCAACCAGTCCTTTCTGAAGGAGATCAGCCCTGGGATTTCTTTGGAAGGAATGATGCTAAAGCTGAAACTCCAGTACTTTGGCCACCTCATGCAAAGAGTTGATTCATTGGAAAAGACTCTGATGCTGGGAGGGATTGGGGGCAGGAGAAGAAGGGGACGACAGAGGATGAGATGGCTGGATGGCATCACTGACTCGATGGACGTGAGTCTGAGTGAACTCCAGGAGTTGGTGATGGACAGGGAGGCCTGGCGTGCTGCGATTCATGGGATCACAAAGAGTCAAATAAGACTGAGCAACTGAACTGAGCTGAACTGAAGTCTAGAAAAATCTGAGAATATTAGTATTACTCATACTTGAGCTCAGAGGATGTCCTCTGTGCATTAGTAGTTTAATCTTAAGTAAGCAATCTGGACCACTGTGAAATATCATTTAGAAAAACATCTTGGACAAGAAAATTTTCTTTGATGTTGAGACTAATGTCTTAGGTTAGGAAATTGTTGGCTAATCCTTGATTGAGTGAGAGCCAAGGAAACCCAGAAGGAGAGTAGTCTTCCTTTGTTGCTGTATATATATTAAGATGTGCTTTGTTTATTTTTATTTTTTTGCATTTGTTATTTGTGATGAGTTTTCTGATCCCTGACACTGTTTGGAGAGGAGGTGACAGTGTTAATCTTGTGTTCTTCTCCACACAGAGCTTTCTCAGTTTGGAGGAAAATGTGGCTATGTTCCAAGTTGACCTTGGAAAATGAATATTGTTGCAGCACTTGACTATGTTGCCGTGTACATCATAGAGACTGATTTTGACTCTCTAATAAATTTGTATTTTTTTAACTCATTTGAACTAGGAGTTGAAGCTGGAGTTTTGTTACCTTCGATCCTGGCCTGCCTGCCTGGCAGTATAATAGGAGCAGCCTCTTTTAGAGCATCTTTGTGAACACATAGCTGAAAGGAATAAATGGTGTCTCTATACTGTATAGAAAAGAAAATGGCTTTTGTTCCCAATATTGTGTTTTTGTTGTCAACCACTTTTCAGTGTTTGCTGAGAGTGACAGATACACATCAAAAATGCTAGGTGTTCTTATCTATTGAGTTGGTGCAGTACAAGGGGTCTTCACAGAAGCTTCCTCCTACATGATCTTCTTCCTGGTCGCCTCAAACTAGCCCCAGAACAGGGACTAATGGTCAGAGTGGGCCTGAGGGCTCCAGGGAAGCCAGGGCGCCAGGCTGTCTCGGGCACCAGCAGCATGCTTCCTGGGAAGAGGTCCTGAGAGTGCTGGCTTTTTGTTGGCTAAGTTTTCTCTGGGCCCCACCATTCCTAACAAGAGAGACAAACTAGATGTCACAACTAAAGAATTTTAAAGGTCTTTGCTGAGAACGCTTTATTTTATGATTGTAGCTTTTAAATTCTCATTTAGTAAGAGACTTCATTCCATTAAATGTAGTGTTCAGAGGAGTGGGCACTGTCTTTATGTACAATATTTATCATTTCATTTGCGTTATACTCTTAAGTCATATATAGCACTAATCAGTACATTCAATAGTATTTTCCAGCAAACAATGAAAAGACTGTTTGTCACCAAAAAAAAAAAAAAAAGAAGAATATAAATCAGCTCTGTCAACATGAATTAGTTGTTTTTTCCAGGAAACTTTGCCTGGGAAAGATAAAGCTATAAACCAATTTAAAAAAAATGCACTGTTTGCTTCAGGAAATTTCCCACAGATAATTAATGGAAACAAGAGTCTTCTCACCTTGGCAAATACTTGCTTATCATACAAAGTTTCCTCGTGAAGGCTTATTTCAAGACCCTTGTGTCATAGGGTCTACTAATTCCAAACTAGTACATTACAAACGTTGCCCAGTCCAGATCAGGTCTTCGTCTTGAAAGACCTACCTCAAAACTACTTTGAGCTCAGACCCCAAAGCCCTAAAATTAGACAACTTCTGACTTCCATATTCTGAGACACTGCTGGGATTGGTAAGGTGGTGGTCTCCCTTGCTACAGCAAGTTTTAATACATTTAGCTTTCCTTTTTTTAGGTTGATGATTTGCTGGGGAGTCCAACGGTACTATGAGATGGTAACCTATGTTTCTCTAGGTCACAGCAGGCAGAGAATAAAACTTTTGAGTTCCAACAAGTTAATGGCAAAGACAGAAATCATGCATGCCCATCTAGTAATAACTGAGGAATCTCAAGTTCTCCAAAACTGCCCACCTATTGCTAGAAGATCTAAGGGTCTTCTAGATGTACTCATGAACAAATCTCAGTATCCACTCAATGCTGAGGCTTCTGCTGAATTCAAACTTAAAAAAAAAAAGGAAATGGCACTATAGTGGGAACCCATTATCAAGCTTCTTCTTTGTGTGTGGAAACTATCAGCGTCCCCTAAAGTCACTGTTTCTGCTGCCCACCACTTAGGTCATTGCTGTTTGAGTCTTCTGAAGTTGATCACGTGTCCAAAGGTGGCCAGAATCAGTGCTGCTCATATCAGTGCCTCCAGGGCTGAGGTCGGGAAGGATTCCTGGTGAGGACTGCTTGCAAAACCACCAGGTTACACTGTGTGAGCCATTACCTGCTCCATATATGTATATGACCAGTGGGAGCCCACACAACATATTACTGAGGCGCATTTGGACAATGGGGGAAATAAGAAGAACACAAAGGATCGAGAAAGGTCTTTCATTCATTTATTCCTTCTTTCATGCATACAACAAATATTTGAGTCTCTCTTGGCTATAACAAAAAGGAGTTTATTAATGGCCTTAAAATGTTCTCATCCATCAGGAAGTTTTGGCATCCATTCTCCATTCACCTCTGATTTTCTATATGTCACAAACAGTGCACCAGAGATAAAATGAGCAAGACAGACAGTCCTCACCAAGCCACAGGGCAGAATGGGGAAAGAGATAATGAAACAATGGGAATATGGAATGGCAAATTCAGTGGAAGGAAAGTAGAGGGTGATGTAAGAGCAAAAACCCAAGGTAAACCAATCCAAATTTTAAAATCAGGGAAGTCTCTGTGTAATAACAATCTGTGAAGTTTCAGAAACAGGAGAACATCATGTTGTCAAGGAACGAAGTTTATATGGGCAGTTTATAAACGAAGTTTATATGTGTATCCTATGAAGGAGATAAGAGGATACATGAAGCTAGAGATTGGGAAACAGACCATGGAAAGTCATGTTGAGTTTAGAATTTATTTACAGGAGAAACAAGGCTATTGACAGCTTTAACAACAGGCGTAAATCAATGAAATTTTCAGAGAGGTTACTCTGGATACATTGTGGAGAATGAATTTGAGGGAAGAAAACAGAGGCAAGAAATCTAAGAAGCTATTGAGATGATTCAAGTAAGAAATTAAGGCTTCCTGGACTAGTGTGCTGACAGTGATGATGGGGGGAAAAAAAGATAGGACAGATTTGAGAAATAGAGAGGAAATAGACTTGATTGTCAATGGCAGTTGGCTGGGGCAGTGAAAGAGATAGGAATTCATCTCTTTCAACAGATGAGTCAGGTCATGTCACTCCTCAGCTCAGAACCCTGCAGTGGCTTCCATCTCATGCAGAATGAAAGCTAAAATCTTCACAGTGGGCCACAAGGATGAAAAAGTCTATACACCACATCCCTACCCTAGCCCTGTTGCCTCAATGGATTCACCCCTCCTGCCTTCCTGCCAGCTCACTCTACCTCACCCACTCCAATATCCTGATCTTCTCAAACATTCTCCCCTGGAGGAGGAAATGGCAACCCACTCCAGTACTCTTACCTGGAAAATTCCATGGACAGAGGAGCCTTGTAAGCTATAGTCCATGGGGTCGCAAAGAGTCGGACACGACTGAGCAACTTCACTTCAATTCACTTCTCAAACATTCCAGGCATGAACTTACCTTAAAATTTTTGTTTTCGCTCTGCCCAGATACCAGTATGGCTCATACGCCTGCCTTCAAGTCTTTTTTTAAATATCACCTTTTCAATGAGGTTTCTCATCGTCATCCTACTAAACATTCCAACCTCTGTGACAGTATCCCAAGTTTTCTTATTACCCATCACTTTTTGATTTATGGTATAGAGTAATTTACTTATTGTTTTGTTACTAGAAATAATATTTTGGTTATCACTTAGAATGTAAGCTCCGTGAAGGAAGGAGTTTTTGTCTTGTTTTGTTCATTATTGTATCCCCAGTTCCTAGAATACCCAGGATGTAGTAAGCACTCAATTTTTATTGAATGAATTAGTGGGCAGTCCCCATGTCTGTAGCCTGACCAACCAGTCAGATGGTGGTTCTAATTACTAGTCTGGAAGTATGAGAGATGGGGAAGGTTTGCACAGAAAAGCTTATGAATTCAGTTTGGGATCATTTGCTCAGTACCACAACTATATTAACAGCATGATATTATTATATAAGTCAAAACTGTTAGCAAAATTTCAACTTTCTTAGATAAACGGAGCCAAACTCTTCTGTAAGAGAACAACCTACAGAATTCCAAAGCTGCTCTCACTGATGAGGCATGTGCCTGGTTCCCTGCAAGTCAGCCAATAAGATGGTCAATCAATATACATCAAGAAGAGGTCAGAAACCCTGGACTGTTCAAAGTGGCGTAAGTCATACAGTGGTGTGGATACTCAGAATAATTACATTAGGGATTCTGTTTGAGGTCTTGTATATCTTGTATATCTAGACAAAGGATTGACAAATAATCATTAGATAATCTCGAGGCAATGTACTCAATTTTTCACCTAGCAAAGGTTAACATTTACTCCCCAAATTATAAATCAGATATCAAATAAGAAGTAGACTAATGGAGAATAAGATGAGCTAACTTGCAGAGAAAACGCTAGTAAAGTGTAATCAAGTTCTTGGTACCTAAATTTGTTTTCTTTTGTTTCCTTAACAATTTAGAAACCCTGATCAACTCTAAACAGTGTTTTGCAGCCCCAGATGAGAACGAGTTTTCACAAGTCTGTATTTTTCAAACTTTAGCATGTATCAGAATCCCCTACAAGACTTTTTATTCCTGGGCACCCAAGCCTGGAAGTTCTGATTCAGTAGATGTTGAATGGGCCCCCATATTTGCATCTCTAGCAAGTTTCCAGATGGTGTAAGTGCTTCTGGTGCAGGGACCACCCTCTAAGAGTCACTGTAATCCTGGGCCTATTTGAGACCTTTTGCCCATTTCAACTAGGTTCTTTACTGACTCCCAACTGAAGTTGGTTGAGTTCAATATCTGAATATGGAACCACCGAATGGTATAAAATTAATGCAAATTATTTTTTAAACCTTTTTTTATTTAATTTCATTTAATTCTAATGTTTTTCATCATATAGTCTGTCAGTTTCTTTTTTCTTCTCTTTTTTTGGTAATTTATGGTTAAAATGGAAGTGAGCATTTACATGTGTATGATGGAACAAATACTGTTCATTCCTGAGCTAACCACAATACCATGTGCATTATATTTTCTCTCTTATATTAACTTCCTGTTTTCTCCTAAAGTTAGTAATAGCTTCATTTTTAATCTGCTTAGTTTTCAATATGATCTATCACTAATGTGATAGATCTTTCCAATGCTTCTTGATATTTTCCAGATGATCAAATAATACAATTTTTTTTTCCTTAGAAACCCCACTCCAACTTTCTGTTCTAGTCTGACAGGTCCTTTTCCAGGCTGGCTGCATAGTTATTATCCTAGAATATCCTTAGTCATTTTCCTGTTGGATCCACTATTTCCTAATCCCATATTTTCCTATTTCTTGATTTATTTGCTTACTTTGTTGGAGCGTTTAGTTCAGCTGCATCACAAGAAAGAAAACAGGGTGAGATTAATTTTGTCAGCTGTCACATGCCTGAAAATTTGCACATTCTTAACTAGATGGGTACAGTATTTTGACTAAAATTTATTTTCATTTCAACTTTTTAAGATTTTGCTCTATTTAGTTTTCTAACTCCAGTGTTGCTTGTGCAAATTCAGATGCTATTCTGATTTTCTTTTTCTTTCTATGTGACTTTTGACTTTTCTCTCAAACTCTTAGGATCTTCTTTTTCACCAGGTGTTATAAACTTTCATATTAATGTGCCTTATTGTGGATTTTTCTTATGGGCTACACACCGTGTGGGCTTTTTCAATTGAGGAACTCACACATTTCAACTCTGAGAAATTTTCCATATGTGTCTGCAGAACTCCTATAAAGTAGATTCTAAGGGTCTTTTATTATCCTTTAAATTTTTTATCTACTCTTTCCAATTTTTCATCTCATGTTTTTTAAAGCTTTATAGATACTTTTTGCAACTTTATCTTCAAAGCCTTCTTTGAATTTTTATTTTAATTAAACTTTATTTTATTTTGTATATAATCTATTTTAATAAATTTAATTATTTGTATTAAATATTTATCATGTATTTAATTTCTAGAATCTATCTTTCAGAACATCCTCTTATATCTTGAGATCATTTATTACAGCTTCTTGGGTGTTTTTTGCTGCTTCATATGTTATTTCTTTTTCACCAAACTTATTTTTTAATAATTGGATTTCTCTCTTTCATTTGAAAGGTATTTCTCTATATCAACAGATCTCAAATATTAACTTACATCAGAATCACCTGAAAGTCTTATTAAAACACAGACTACAGGGTCTCTTCCCTAGAATGTTTGATTCAGTAGGGCTGAGATGGGGCTAGGTAATCTGCATTTCTAACAAATGTAACTTGTGACAGAGATCACATTTGAGAATTTTTGTTTGGGGTCACATGGGGTTGTATACTTCACAAAGTAAAAAGTACTGACATGTATACAGATTAAGTGGAGTAGTGAATGGCAATCCACTTCAGTATTCTTGCCTGGAGAATTCCATGGACAGAGAAGCCTGGCGGACTACAGTCCATGGGGTGGCAAAGAGTCAGACAAGACTGAGCAACTAACACACACACACCCATACAGGTTAAGGGCCTGCTTCTGGGTTCTCTGTTTAGGGCCTTCCTCAGCAGAACCCCTTGACGCTGTAATTCTAACCAAACCCCAGAATTCAGTGCTTTGTGAATTGGGCTCAGTGCTTTGTGAATGGCAGGATTTTCAATTCTTCAATATATTTTATGTGAGTAAAATTGATAATATATACAATAATATGAACCATTATAATTCTAAAATGTATGCTTATAAAATAATAAACAGTTTTCATAGGAAAGAGCAGAGAATAAATTCCCAAGAAGTTTCCAGAAAAAGTTCAGGATTTAGGATGTCACTGTGACTTTAGCCACTGTACTATAAAAGAAGAAACAAATTGCATAATACATGCTGATTATTCTTTATTAGCTATTGAAATCTTCCTGGTGATGAGTGGAAGTTTGAAAACTGAGTTGCGGCCTCCTGAATGATAATGACAGAACAATCTGGAAATTATGTACTACCAGCAGAGAAAAGGGCACTAAGTGTGTGCTTGAGTACCTGCCTCATAAAACATATTAATTATTATTTATAGTTTTCTCTTTTCATTGCTTCTACTTCTCTTGAAAATGCTACTCTGTAGTGTTCAAAATTAAGACAAACAGCTCTGTCTAGTGGCCAATGTGATCATTGCAGTCAAAGTCAAAACAGTATTCAAGTCAGACCTTTTTAAATAATCTGTCTAAAACTTGGCAAAGGACTTTGACAGGAGGTGGCTCTTTTGTCCCAACTCAGGAGATGCAATGGATAAAAGCCATCAGTCATGTCATCTCCATTTGTGTCTTTTTCAGCAATTAAGAGAGACAGGTGCAAAACCCAGCTCAGTAATATAGCTTAAAAAGAAAGGATTTTTATTTGTGAAACTGTGTTTGGTAGATAACTTTGTTCAAAACAGAAGTATACACCGTAGCCTGTTTTTAGCTTCACTCTTCTTTGTTTCCCCCCATTCTCCCCTCTCCTGCCTTTAAGAAAAATCTGGAACTGAACTGTAAGTCAGAATCTTGTCATTCTTCTTATGGCAGATGAACTGCCCCCTGGCAGCTGGGGTGCCCTGCCTTTGACAGTTGTTTCCACAGTGCTGCAGAGTATGAACAGGACACCATGTGGAAAAAATGAAGAGCAGCAGCTACTGGCTCCTAATTCGCCATAAAGCATTCGGAACAACAGTGGCCTTTTTCTTGCAAGAACTGGTATATTGAGGCAAAATCTTGCTGTTTCCCATACATTTCCACTTCCCCAAATAATGTGAAGTATGTTAGAATAAATCTAAAAGAATAAGTAAAATCAAGTATAAAAAAGATGAAGAATCCAGTGGTGGAGTAAATCTGGGCCCACGATACGTCTGGGCGTGGGG
Source organism: Bos grunniens (assembly GCF_055505025.1). Classification (NCBI taxonomy): domain Eukaryota; kingdom Metazoa; phylum Chordata; class Mammalia; order Artiodactyla; family Bovidae; genus Bos; species Bos grunniens. The sequence continues at coordinate 43,817,507 of NC_141165.1, forward strand.
TAGAGATGGAATTGGCTGAATTGAATTACAATTTATTGGACATAGAGGACGAGAATTTGGTTGGTTTTTAATACATAAGTTACAAGATATTAAGCATATGGTTGTACCCCCAAAGTAAAATGACCTAAGGGTTAAAATATCACATGTTTGCTAAAGATAATCTTCAAGTACATAATTAATACTAAAACAAATCAATTAGAAAATTACAGCTTAACATATACCCAAGAAACATTCCAGTTTTAAATGAATGTTTACTTTCTGAAGATAAATTTGACAACATGCTTGTTGTTAAAAATTATAGTACCCAAAAATATTAACTTAAAGAAGGTAAAAGATAACCATAATATGAGATTTAAAGATAAGCACTGTTAATATTTAGTATAAATCTTTTATGGAGAAGGCAACAGCAACCCACTCCAGTACTCTAGCCTGGAAAATCCCATGGATGGAGGAGCCTGGTGGGCTGCAGTCCATGGGGTCGCTAAGAGTCGGACATGACTGAGCGACTTCACTTTCACTTTTCACTTTCATGCATTGGAGGAGGAAATGGCAACCCACTCCAGTGTTCTTGCCTGGAGAATCCCAGGGACAGGGGAACCTGGTGGGCTGCCGTCTATGGGGTCGCACAGAGTCGGACACGACTGAAGCGAGTTAGCAGTAGCAGCAGCAGCAGCATAAATCTTTTAAGGTATAATTCCTATGATAAAAGTAATTATTTATATCCTGAGGAGAAAAATTATTATTTTGTATGTATTAATATTATGCATATTTGGGTAAAGACTTATGGCGAACTTAGAAAAACCTGATCCAATAGGAAAAGTAAGTGAGCCTTGTTTTTTTAAAGTGTAATTTAAAAGATTATTTCTGAAATATTTCAAAAGGATGAATTTGTGGAGTCAGTTAACATGGTGCGGGCAAATGGTAGATTTAGAAACCCCCAAAATGGCAATGATGCACATGCTGTCAATTTTGACATTACATTGAGTCTGGAAGGAGAAGAAATATGTTCCCTCAAAGTTTCCCTCAGTGGCAACATTCAAATTTTTAAGATATGAAATGATGACAATATTGTGAAAGCAACAGCCCATGAAGTCTAGAAATCCTGGGCATGATTTAGTGTTATAATCAAATAAAAGCCACCACAAGGCTAGTGACACATATTTAATGATATGCGTATCACTGTAGTATTACACAGCAATTTGGCATAAATGGCAAATGATTGCATAAATGACTAAAATTAGCATGACTTTCACATAGTCAAATTAAGCATTTCTGGGGTCAGCTGGGGAGAGAGAGAACAAGACAGACTAAAAAGCTGCTTCAAGAACCTGCCAAAGAAAACCAGGCAGCTGGGTCTCCCTTATTCTCTGATGACAGCACAGGGTTGAAGAGGGGGAAAAAAGAAAAAAAGTAGGAAGTTCAACAAAGGAACCAAGAAAGTACTGTTTTGGCTCCTTGCTACTTTCTCTTGTTTGGTCTCATCTGGAAGTTTCTAGAAAATTCAAGATAATTTTATCTTCCCTGCCAGGCAAATGGTAAGACTCTCCAACTTCCAGTCTTTTGGACTCACAAAGAAATCTTCAGAGCTGATATGTACACTTTCTGTCACTCCCATCATCACCACCAAGTAGAGCCCCTGTACATGGTCTGAAGTATCAGCCATTTTTCCAGTTAACAAAAACAGCCCTGGAATGGTTAACAAGTGCACAACTAGATGTTCATACTTGGATACAGCAAGAACACTGGATGTTTGGGTTTCTGGGAAGGAGATTACAAGGAGAAAGGTAAAGGCAGCACAGAAACAAGACAAAATTTCGGCTCTTTCAAAAAATGTCCCAGAGCTAACTCTGCCTATTAGCAACTAAATAATAACAATAACGCTGCTATTAAGAATAGGCAGAAAATTAAGGAGTCAAAAATAATATCAAGACTATAAAATCTGAGGTAATACTTTAGAAAGTTCAAATCTCAATTGCACAACATCTGTGTGAGCTTGGATAAGTTACTTAACCTCCATGAGTTTTCATTTCTTTATGTTAAAAAATGAACAAATAAGAGGAATATGAGTGTGTACTCAGTTGCATCCATTTCTTGACTCAGGAAGACACACATGCCCATAGCTTGTCAGAGAATTTAAATAATGCTCTTTACTCTCAGACACAAAGTGGAATGTGACATTTCACAATATGGTTGCTGAAGAATAAGCATGTGAGTGTGTCTGCCCTCCCCATCCCCCTTTTTTGTCAGCTTGGCATTCACAATCAGTACACTGACATAATTTCCATGCTGTGCAGTGTTCAGAAGCCCCAGTATCAACCAGGCCTGAGCTGAGAAGCACTCAGATGATATCCTCAGAGAGGGAAGAGAGGTGAGCACTAATCGGAGCCACAAAGTCTCAATGGAAATTAATCAGTATTTGCCTGTTGAAAATAAAAAAATATTCAGTTATATAACTTATATCTTTGTACTATACTAATGTGTGCTGCCACTTAAGCTCCATATGCAGCTGAATGCAGACAATTTCATTTTTCAAAAGACTGGCAGACTTATCAATGCTTGGTTCCATCTCATCACTGTAGATGACAAGCATTCGACTGATGGTCAGCAGATGGAAACCAAGAAAGCCTTTGGAACCCAATGTAAGCTAAAGATGCCCGGAAAACCTGAATCAACAAATGAAATATCAAATAAGAGATAAACCAATGGAGAATAAGATGGGTTAAATTTCAGAGAGAATACTAGCAAGGTACAGTTAAATTCTTGGTACCTAAATTTGTTTTCCCTTGTTTCCTTAACAATTTTAAAAACCCTAAAAAAAACTCGAAGTAGTATTTTGCAACCTCAGCTGAGAACAAGTTTTCATAAATCTGTACTTCTCAAACTTCAGCATGCATCAGAATCACATGGAAGACTTGTTATTGCTGAGCACCAAAGTTTCTGATTAGTTAGGTCTTGGATGGGCCCCAAGAATTTGTCTCTCTAACACGTATCCAGGCATTGTAAATTCTGCTGGTTCACAGAGATTTGCTCTAATAGGAACTGTTTTCCCCATCTCAGGGATAAGAACTCCTGGCTTAATTTTACAAGATTCAGAAAGAGAAGTAGCTTAGATCTGGGCAAGAGGGCACCTCTTCTGATCCTCACATTCTGGAGATGTCAGGAACCTGTCTCTGGCCCTCCCCGCTCTGACGATGAGGGAGGCAACAGAGCCAGGCCTGCCCACCTGCCCTCAGGCCATGCTATAGATGGTCAGTACCTGGAATTCCTTGCCAAGCAGGCCAAATACACTTCTAAGGATGCTGTTATCCTTTCCACAAGTCTATTCTTTCTTCCCCAGAAACACCTAGACCTCAGGAATGAGCAAAATGTAGTTATTTTACATGATGAGATGATGTTATTTTACATTTGAGATGATGATGGGGATTGGGGTTTGGAGATGCAACCAAGGATTTCCACACTTAGCCAGCCAGGCCCTCATGGAACAGGACAAAACAAAGGATGGGAGAGAAGGATGGATGGCTGGGTGAGAAAGATGTAGATCAAGGCCCTGGGCCTTTGGTCGGCTCTCCAAATACTGCCATCTTCTGGCTAACTCCAGAAGTCCAAGAATTCTAAATGTGAACCTGCAATCCCACTGCTGGGCATACACACTGAGGAAACCAGAAGGGAAAGAGACACGTGTACCCCAATGTTCATCGCAGCACTGTTTATAATAGCCAAGACATGGAAGCAACCTAGATGTCCATCAGCAGATGAATGGATAAGAAAGCTGTGGTACATATACACAATGGAGTATTACTCAGCCATTAAAAAGAATACATTTGAATCAGTTCTAATGAGGTGGATGAAACTGGAGCCTATTATACAGAGTGAAGTAAGCCAGAAGGAAAAACATAAATACAGTATACTAACGCACATATATGGAATTTAGAAAGATGGTAACAATAACCCGGTGTATGAGACAGCAAAAGAGACACTGATGTATAGAACAGTCTTTTGGACTCTGTGGGAGAGGGAGAGGGTGGGAAGATTTGGGAGAATGGCAATGAAACATGTAAAATACCATGTAGGAAACGAGTTGCCAGTCCAGGTTCGATGCATGATGCTGGATGCTTGGGGCTGGTGCACTGGGACGGCCCAGAGGGATGGTATGGGGAGGGAGGAGGGAGGAGGGTTAGGGATGGGGAGCACATGTATACCTGTGGCGGATTCATTTTGATATTTGGCAAAACTAATACAATTATGTAAAGTTTAAAAATAAAATAAAATTGGAAGAATAAAAAAAAACAAAAAAACAAAACAAAAAAAATAAATGTGAACCTGGCCTTTCTGTATCTTTATGAAGGTATTTTGTCAAGATAGGCAGATAGAACATTTTCATTAACAGTTTAATAATTTGATTTGCAACTTTTAAAATACTTATGCATGTGGTACATGGGCTTCCATTTGACCTCAGAGCCCAGTTCCCACATATAAAACAAGGGGAAAGTGGTTTCACTGACTGCTCACCCGATCCCACCTGCCATCATGTGTGTGCACTAATTCACTTCAGTTGTGTCCAACTCTATGCAACCATATGGACTGTAGCCTGCCAGGCTCCTCTGTCCATGGGATTCTCTAGGCAAAAGTACTAGAGTGGGTTGTCATGCCCTCTTCCAGGGGATCTTAGCCCTCCAGGGATTTAACCCGCATCTCCTGTGTCTCCTGCATTGTCTGATAGGTTCTTTACCACTAGCGCCACTTGGGAAGCCTTTACCCTTATGTAGCCTTTGCCTAATCTGGTTCAGTGCAGGGGGCATTGCTCTCAACCCCTTTATACCTCAACTACGTTTCCTCTGCCTTGCAGAGCTTAGATGATATCATGTATTCCAGTGTACTGGGCATTCCCAGTCTGTTCTCAGAGAAGTCTGCAAAGCAGATCTTGGTCTCTAGGCAACTTCTCCAAGGAGCTTTTTATCTTTGAAGCTGCTGCGTTTTGACCCTTGCCTTGCTCTTCTCAACCTCCTCTGTCCCGGGCGCCCACACACACGCTTTCGTGCTCCTTCGCTGGAACTCCTTTTATAGAGTCTGACTCATTTCAGTCCCTGTGTGTTCCTTTCTGGCTTTGTCTCTCTCGTGACTCCCTGCCAACTTCTCGATCTTTGTCTGCTCCTCCGCTCAGCATCTTTTCTGGCGGCTTCTCCTTTCTGCCTCTGGGAATTTTAATCGCTTTCCCCATGAGCATATACTCTTCCTCCCTTTGCTTCTTGTATCTCTATAGGTCATGGAGAATTGTGGTTTTATTTCCAGTTTGGTTCTTCTCCCAACTTCTATGTCCCAGATACTGAGTCTCCACCCATTGGAGGGGGAAATTATAATAATAATAAACTTGCTTTCATGCCAAACTGACCAGATTGCAACTGGCTTTTGAAACTGGGGTATTGCCATATTCACCAATGATTTTCCAATCATTGTTCAACTTTCATTTCCTCTCAACTTCATATTTTTTCCTTTAGTAAAAGTTGCCAAACAGCTTTATAAAGTAACTGGAAACATACCAAAGTTAAGATCATTTTTTTTGGCCTCAGGCTACTTTACAAAGCTAAATGTGAATTACTCAGTTGATGGAGGGGCTTCCTTGTTCTTTGGGCTTATGTGTTTTATTCCACAGGTAGGATTGCTGTTTATTTAGGTTGATGAAATGACTTGAGACCTTTTCAAAATTAATCATGGAATTTTAAGACTGTGCTGGAAAGAAGCTTAGAGATTTTCCAGGTCCAATTTTTTTATTTATTAAGTAAGGAGATTCAGAGTAAAGAATTTAAATGGTTTGACAAATAATAAATAATAGCTATTTTTCATAGCTTATGAGCTGATGAAGTCATTTGATACTCAAAACAAATCTGTCCTCCAGTAAATATTTAATTTTTGGTGAAACTTTAGAAACGTTCTAGTCAAAGATAGGAATAAGACAATAATGTTTGTTATCACTGCCATTCTTTTTCATCATTCTAGAGGGCCTAGAGGCCCTCTTAGGGCCACTTAGACAAGAAAAATAGTTTTTTATGTAGAAGAAAGGTATACTGAGAAAATAGTTTTTAAGATCCATAAAGTGAAAGACTAACAGATTTGGACCACATGAAAAAACAAAACTTTTAGTTTAAAAAAAAATGACAACATAAAGTTAGGAAACAAGTAGGGGATGGGGGAAATATTTGGAGCCTATGTAGAGATAAAACATATATATCCATAACATACAGATCCATGAAAAAGAATGAATACCCAAGAGAAAAATGAGCAAAGAGTATAAATAGCTAATGTACAAGGACTGCTCTGGTGGTCTAGTGGCTAAGAATCTGCTCTCTCAATGCAGGAGGCCTAGGTTCTGTTCCTGGTCAGGGAACTAGATTCCGCACGCGCAACCGAGAGTTCACATTCCACAATTAAAGATTTCACTTGCCACAACCAAAAAAAAAAAAAACCCTAATATACAAAAGAAGAAATTCAAATGATCAGCAAATGTAAAGACTTGCTCAACTTTAGTTCTTTTTGATATCTCACCAATATTTGTTTTCTCTCATGTGAGGTGGCTTCTTTGGTTTTCATCTGTTGGATTTTGACTTAGTGACTGCCACCTTGAAGTCTCTGGCTTACATGGGAAGACCATACTCTTTTGTTTTTAAATGCTTTTTCTTTCTCCACTATGGTGTATTACAGGATATCTCAATATCCTATAATATTGGATATTGACAGTTCCCTGTGCTGTGCAGTAAGGGTCAGTTGTTTATCTGTCCTTTATGTAACGGTTGGCATCTACCAATCCCAAACGCTCAGCCCACCCCTCGTGCACCAGCCCCTCCCCTTTGGCAACCTCAGGTGTGTTCTCCATGTCTGTGAGTCTGGTTTTGTTTCATAGATAAGTTCACTTGTGGTCATATTTATGATATAAGCAATATCATATGATATTTGCCATTCTTTGTCTGACTTACTTCACTCAGTAAAACAGCTCTAGGTCCTTCCATGTTGCTGCAGATGGCATTATTTCATTCCTTTTGTGGTTGAGTAATATTCCGTTGTATGTGTGTGTCACACACATACATATATACCACAACTTCTTTATCCATTTCTCTGTTGATTGACATCTAGGTTGCATCCATGTTCTGGCTAAATAGTCCTGCAGTGAACATTGGGAGGCCTATATCTTTTCAAATTATGATTATCCAGATATATGCCCATGAGTGGGATTGTTGGATCATACGGTAACTCTGTTTTTAGATTCTTTTAAGGAGCCTCTATACGTTTTCCATCGGAGAAGGCAATGGCACCCCACTCCAGTACTCTTGCCTGGAGAATCCCATGGGCAGAGGAGCCTGGTAGGCTGCAGTCCATGGGGTCGCGAAGAGTCGGACACGACTGAGCAACTTCACTTTCACTTTTCACTTTCATGCATTGGAGAAGGAAATGGCAACCCACTCCAGTGTTCTTGCCTGGAGAATCCCAGGGACAGGGGAGCCTGGTGGGCTGCCGTCTCTGGGGTCGCACAAAGTCGGACACGACTGAAGCGACTTAGCAGCAGCAGCAGCATGCGTTTTCCATAGTACCAATTTACATTCCCACCACATGTAGGAGAATTCTCTTTTCTCCACACACTCTCTAGCATTTTTTATTTGTAGACTTTTTAATGATGGCCATTCTGATTGTGAGAATGGTGTGTGAGGTGGTACCTCATTTTTAATTTGCATTTCTCTAATAGAGATGTTGAGCATCTTTTCATGTCCCTATTGGCCATCTCTCACTTCTTTGGGGAAATGTCTGTTTAGATCTTCAGCCTATTTTTTGATTGGGTCTTTTTTGTTATTAAGTTGTATGAACTATTGTATATTTTGGAAATTAGGCTCTTTTTGATCACATCATTTGCAAATATTTTCTCCCAGTCCATAGGCTGTCTTTGCTTTGTTTATGGGTTTCTTTGCTATGCAAAATTTATGTTTGATTAGGTCCCTTTTGTTTATTTTTGCTTAAGAAAACATTGCCACTGGTTATATTAGAGAATGCTTTGTCTATGTTCTTTTCTGGGAGTTTTAGGGTGTCATGCTTTGCATTTAAGTGGAAAATCATACACTTAAACTTACCTTTCCCTTAAAGCTATTTAGTTACTTGAGAGATTTTTAAAGCATTTATTTCTGAATGCCTTGGTAAAGTCTCTCTTACAGTTAGGATCTAAAAGCAGCTGACTTTTCCAATAACGCAAGGCCATAGATCCTGTTTGCCAGAATGCTTTACTCAGGTCATCTGTCTTTTTTTATAATAATACCTTGCTAAATGAAACCAATAGCACACACAATTAACATTGAGTTTCCCAACTATTTCTTTATGCTTGCTAGTCTTCAGTATTACGAAAGATTTTGACACTATATACACAGATCTTCATCTTCTCATCCTATAATAAAAATTTCCTTGTCACCTACTACATACGAGTGCAGTCAATGATACATGTTAGGTTTAGAAAGCAACATCCTTCTTACAGTACCAAATTTTATACAGTCTGGGTAACAGCAAATTATACTGTCTTAACAGGTTAACCCTGGGAACCTGAGAAGGGGTTTCTGGTTCTCACCATTGTGAGTTTCACATCTCTCAAGAGCAGCTATCTCAGAGCTACAGCTCTTTGTATTCTATCAGCTAAACACTGACAAAACCAGAGCCCTGCTGGTTGTTGCAATAGATAAAGAGGTGGAGCTGGAAGGTCACACACCAGGACTCATCTATGGCTCATCTTAGAAGTAACAGAAGTCATTTCTGCTCACAGTCCATGTTGGAACTGACCCCACCTAGCTGTGTAGGGGGCAGAAAATATGGGGAAGCATGTGGCTATTTCTGACTCTGCCAAACCCCTTTTACAACAAATGTTTTGTAGTACCTGTTAAATGACTTGAAGGAGGTAACCATAGACAATTTCACCTGTCTACATACCTAATATTTGTATTAGTTTATTAGAGCTAGCATAACAAACACCACAGCCTGGGTGGCCTAATCAATAGAATCTTATTTGCATAGATCTGGAGGCTGGAAGTCTGAGATCATGGTGTCAGCAGGTTTGGTTTCCCCCGAGGCCTCTGTCCTTGGCTTACGGGCAGTCATCAACGTGCTGTGTCCTCACGTAAACTTTTCTCCGTGTGCCCATCCCCTGTGTCTCTTCCTCATCTTATAAAGATACCAGTCCTATTCGATCAGAGCCCTACTTTTCCGATCTCATTTTACCTTAATTACCATTTTAAAGGCCTCATCTCCAAATATAGTCACATTGGGGGTTGTATTGTGGGTTAGGACTTCATCATATGAATTTTAAGGGAACACAATTCAGTACATACTTATATTAAGCAGTATAATATCATACCTATAATATGAAAGTGAATAAAAGCAACTAAATTATCATGAAATCATGTATATATATATATATATATATGTATTTCAATGTATAAATTCTTAGGCATTGCTAAAATAGATGATATATTGAAGTAGTCAGATGTTTGCATATACATATAATAAAAACACTGAGATTTAAGAAAAGTAAGATGATGAAGAACTCTACAGAGTAATTGGAGGGGAAAAAAAAGTAGCAGCATGAATAGCAAAAGAATAAAACCTATTGAGATAAGGAACAATAGACTGGAATTGTTTGTATAAGAATAGAGAAAGAAGAGAGTAACATTGGATGAAGGAGGGATAAATGCCAAGGTTAATTACATACTCAAAAAGGAAAGAATGAGTAAAATATTCTCACAAATGAGCTAGACCATATTTATAAACACAGCATTAAAATGATCCTTTTGTTATGACATGAGATACAGTAGTATTAAAACATCTCTCTTGAAATCTCTTTCCACATGTTGAAGCATACATTTAATCTCAGAATTTACAAAGACTCTAGAAAGCATAGATTTTGTTGGATGATGGAAAATAAGGTATGATTTCCAAAAGGGAACTGAATGCAAAAGACTCAAAAGAACTGTGGACTTCTGGGGTGAGGATAGTGGTAAACAACCCGCCTGCCAATGCAGGAGACGCAAGAGATGATGGTTCAGTTCCTGGGTTGGGAAGATCCCCTGAAGGAGGGCACAGCAACCCACCCCAGTATTCTTGCCTGAAGAATCTCATGGACAGAGGAGCATGGTGGGCTACAGACCATGGGGCTGCAAAGAGCTGGATATGACTGAAGCAATTTAGCACAAGAAAACTAGTATGTTAGACCTCTGGAGACAGGATCAGAGTAATGTTGAAAAGCAAAAGCCCCAAACAATAATTAATTCCATTATGTAATTTTTGAAATATGTATTTATCACATTGTGCCACACATAAATAAAAATATATCAATGATATAATATGAAATGGTGTATAATTATATATATTCAGTGTATAATGATATAATATGAAACTTTCAACAGCTTATTAACAAAATTCAGTTAGATCCTCATGTTCATATGATCTCATTAGTTACATGAGATTTGATTCTAAGTCTCTTCAAAATGATCTCTTATTTTCTCTATTGCCTATGAAAGTCACAGATGAAAAAAATATTTCAGATCACCAGTTTTGGAGATTGATATACCATGAGCACTGCTGCTGTCAACAAATTGATTTTCTGTAATGATGAATAATTTTGGTTAGCTTTCAAACAAAACAAAGTCTTCACTGAATTAACATGGTAGTTGTACTGTTGAAAAATTCAGTGTGAAATAAAATTCTGTGGAATAAAATTAATATGTAAATTACCTAATTTTAAATAGGTGTTTCACCCACTTAAATGTCTGGGATATTTGAAAGTCATATAAGACATTAGATAGTCCTTCAAAGTGTAAGAGCATTCTGCACATGCTAGGAAATTAACCATGGCTGGCTCCCACCTATTAAATATCAGAAAGATGTTAGTCTCTTAGTTGTGTCTGACCCTATGTGATCCCATGGACTGTGTAGCTCCCCAGGCTCCTCTGTTCATAGGATTCTCCAGGCAAGAATACTGGAGTGGGTAGCCATTCTCTTCTACAGGACATCTTCCAACTTGGGGAATCTTCCCAACCCAGGGGTTGAAGCCAGCTCTCCTGCATTGCAGGCAGATTCTTTACCTTTTGAGCCACCAGGGAAGCCCCAAATATCAGAAACGCTCCCCCTTAATGACGACAACCAAAAATACTACCACCCATTTCCAAAACACCCTCTAGGGAGCAGTATAGCCCTGTTGAGAACCAGGGCTTTAAAGTAAATCCAGCTTTACTTGAATAATGTTTCCAACTCTCTGTAATTTACCTCTCTTTTCTCTATTCTTATCACAAACTATCCTTTATCTCTTTTCCTGGAATTCTTTGGAACAAAACTCATGTCTCAAACCTCAGTGTCTTCGAATTCACTACATAGTCATTCCAGATTTACATTTCTAAAACACAAATCTGGACTTCTGGTCAACATGGTGTGGGGTTTCTTGGAAGACCACTTCCACTGCCCACTTCCATCCCAAAATAGCAAAGATATAATACAAGAAAATATGAAAACCCATAGTCATTCTCATAAATGGTTCCACTGGGAGGGAAAAAAAAGAACAAAAATACAAGGTTATAAGCAGTGGCTCTGAGATCCAAAACAAGCAGAGAATTTTCACCTCTACTGTGGTAGCCGGGATGGAAGTCCCCAGTCATTGTGGGGAAAGAAAGCAGACAGACCTCCTGTGTCAAGCCTGATTGTTCTGCCATGGGGACTTTCCCATTCATTAACCAGAGTCAGTGCTATTGCCTCTGTAGAGGCCTAGAAGGAGTCATTGTTTAGAGTGACCAGAAAGAAGTAGCAAGAGCTCGGCCAAATGATTACTGCCCAGAAATTGATCTGTGATATCTCTTCAAACAAAAGTCCTGGTCCAACAGCATAGGTAATTTTTTTTAACGGTGGGCCCTGCAGAGACTGGTGGAAGCAATTGTAAAGCTACCAAAGACACCAATATGTGGGAAAATGGTAAGAAGTTGGAGGGAAAGACATAAGAAATTTCTTCACAAGATGAACTTGCAAACTAAAGTTCAGGAGCACATAAAGATAATATGATAAAAAAAAAGATAACAAAATGAAAATAACAAAAACAATTTAAAACCACTTAGCAAATGAGAAGACCCAATTCCAACTAAATGCAAAAATAAAGATGTCTCCTAGAAAAAAAAAATTTTATGTCCTTAAAGCACTCAAAAAAATTTAAAAAGGAATAACTTCTTCCCAAAAGGTAAATTAATGACTATATAACAAAATAAGTAGCTGTGCATTAGGGACAGTAGAGATTTTGAAAAAGCAGTAAGGAAGGAAGAAAAGGAGGACAGAACATGAATGAGAGGAGAAATAGTACTTAGAAATCTTAGAAATTAAATTTTAATCATTCTTATTGGAAAATTAATAGATGATATCAATCCTAGCCAAAGAGAGTACTAATAAATTGGAAGAGAGTGCAGAAAAGGCAGAGCCTGAACAAAGATATAAAGAAATTTTTTGAGATATGAAAATGAGTTAAGAGTCTTGGGGGGATAGATGTAAATGTTCCAACCTTAGACTAATCAGAGCTCCAGACATGAAGAACAGTGAGAATGAATAGGAAGCAATAACTGAAAACACAATACAGATAATTTCCCTGACGAATCCTCACCTATAATGTGCACACTGACTGTTGTCAAGTATGGTGGTGGTGGTTTAGTCACTAAGTTGTGTCTGACTCTTGCAACCCCATGTACTGTAGCCTGCCAGACTCCTCTGTCCATGGAATTTCCCAGGCCAGAATACTGGAGTGGGTTGCCATTTCCTTCTCCAGTGGATCTTCCAGACCCAGGGATCAAACCTGCATCTCCTACATTGCAGGCAGATCTTTTAATGCTGAGCCACCAGGGAAGCCCATTGAGTAGTACAGACAAAAGTAAATCCACACCTGAATTCAGCTGTTATAGAGAAATAGGGCTTCCCTTGTGGCTCAGTGGAAAAGAATCTGCCTGCCAAGGTAAGAGACCATGGATTCAATCCCTTATCTGGGAGGATCCCACATGCTGTGGAGCATCTAAGCCCATGCACCACAACTGTTGAGCCTGTGCTCTAGAGCCTGGTAGCCACAAGAGAAGCCACGCCAATGAGAAGCTGCACGCTGCAACTAGAGAAAAGACTGTGCAACTTCAAAAACCTAAAACAGCCAAAATAAATAAATAAATACACTTTTTAAGAAAGACAGAGAAATAGAGCCGTGAAATAGAGAGGGTCCCCTAACAGTTCCATTCTTACATGGCACTTGATATGTGACTCAGTTCAGTTCAGTTCAGTCACTCACTCATGTCCAACTCTGCGACCCCATGGACTGCACCACGCCAAGCCTCCCTGTCCATCACCAACTCCCAGAGTTTGCTCAAACTCATGTCCACTGAGTCGATGATACCATCCAACCATCTCATCTTCTGTCATCCCCTTCTCCTCCTGCCTTCAATCTTTGCCAGCATCAGGGTCTTTTCCAATCAGTCAGCTCTTCGCATCAGGTGTCCAAAGTATTGGAGTTTCAGCTTCAACATAAGTGCTTCCAATGAATATTCAGGACTTATTTGCTTAAGGATGGACTGGTTGCATCTCCCTGCAGTCCAAGGGACTCTCAAGAGTCTTCTCCAACACCACAGTTCAAAAGAATCAATTCTTTGGCACTCAGCTTTCTTTATAGTCTAACTCTCACATCCATACATGACTACTGGAAAAACCATAGCTTTGATTAGACAGACCTTTGTTGGCAAAGTAATGTCTCTGCTTTTTAATATGCTGTCTAGGTTGGTCATAACTTTTCTTCCAAAGAGTAAGTGTCTTTTAATTTCATGGCTGCAGTCACCATCTGCAGTGATTTTGGAACCCCCCAAAAATTAAGTCTGCCACTGTTTTCCCATCTATTTCCCATGAAGTGATGGGACCAGATGCCATGATCTTAGTTTTCTGAATGTTGAGCTTTAAGCCAACTTTTTCACTCTCCACTTTCACTTTCATCAAGAGGCTCTTTAGTTCTTCTTCACTTTCTGCCCTTAAGTGTGGTGTCATCTGCATATCTGAGGTTATTGATATTTCTCCCAGCAATCATGATTCCAGCTTGTGGTTCCCCCAGCCCAGCATTTCTCATGACGTACTCTGCATATAAGTTAAATAAGCAGGGTAACAATATGCAGCCTTGACATACTCCTTTTCCTATTTGGAACCAGTCTGTTGTTCCATGTCCAGTTATAACTGTTGCTTCCTGACCTGAATACAGATTTCTCAGGAGGCAGGTCAGGTGGTCTGGTCTTTCCATCTCTTGAAGAATTTCCCACAGTTTGTGGTGATCCACACAGTCAAAGGCTTTGGCATAGTCAATAAAGCAGAAATAGATATTTTTCTGGAACTCTCTTGGTTTTTCAATGATCAAAAGGATATATGCCTAGAAGGAGTTATACAAATCAGCAATTATTTTCAGTTTTGATAGTTTAGCAACAGTTCAGTGAAGAGAAGAACTCACACCCCATATTTTAATACATGTGTGTTCAGAGATTTGAAGAGATTAGAATAAGTGAAAGTAAATTGCACACTTTCCTCCAGCCTCCTTGTAATTCTCACTATAAGAGTCTTTTAAATACTTAATGAAATAACCATTCTAAAGTGTTTCACATCAACAAAACTCTCTGGACCATTTAAGGAAATATTTCCCACTTTTCTAAATGATAATAAAAGTCATGTTATCTGGACACAATTGAGAGATTGGCAGAAGAATATTTTAATTCTATGTAAAAAGAATAAAGTTCACTTATTAAAAAGTCATTATAATTTCTGAAAAAGAGAAAAAGACAATCTACATGAGAAAATTTAAGCCCCAATTAAAATATATAGCATATTTTAATATAGCATCAAACCATTCAACATTTATTTGTTGTTCAGTGAAAGAAATTTCAGCCAAACTCGTTCTTAGGAGAACGGAGACCACAGTAATTTCCATACCTTGGGATGGGCACCTGGTTTACATACTGGAGGAAAAGTAGCAGCCTTTCTATAGATAGAGACATTTTACAGTGAAGAGGTGAAATTAGTCAAGCTTATGGAAAACAGGGTGGGCCAGAAAGACAGGTTGAAAACTGGAAGAGATGCAATTCCAAAAAAAATTTTTTTTCATTAGGCCCCAAATTCACCTTCTGTCACTCAATTAGAGGAAGAGTAGAGGAAGCTAGAACTGCAGTCCTGTGTGATTTCACAGTGACTGGATTCCTAGAACATAGTCTGAGTGACTCTAAAGCAAAAAATATCAAAACTACCGCTCAGTCCCTTCTGAACTCAAACACAGAAAAGATTTAAAAGATTTAAAATTTTAAAAAAGGCAACTGTGCTAGATATGAAAGGTTAGGTTAATCACAAGTGAACTCAGTTTAATTAAAGCTGTAGCCCAGTTTGGAACAACTTAAGTTTAACAGCAATCTGCATGATCAGCTCACTTTCTGTAAAAGACCAATAAAAAAAAAGCTTCTACTCTTTCTTTGTTTTGTACACAATGTCTGGCATACAATAAAAAATTCTAAGACACACATGGAAATTGTTCTCCTTAATCAAAAGAAAACATTCAATGGAAGACAAACTGTGGTGACCCAGTTAATTAAAAATCAGATAGGACTTTAAAACAAATATTGTAAATACATTTTAGAATAACAAATTAGGTGAGAACCTAGCATATTTTAGGAAAGAAGAACCAATAGAGTTCTACAACCAAGTGAAAATACTGTAATTTAGAAATTCACTGGATGAGATTAACAACAAATTGTATACTGCAGATGAAAAGCTTAGTGAATTTGAAGACAGATGAGCAGAAATTATCTAAACTGAAATAGAAAATGAAAATAGTTTGAAAAAAATAAGACATCTGTAGTTTGTGAGAGATTTAAGTGGTGTTGCACATGTATAATTGATGTTACAAAAGAGTAAAGAGTAGAGCAGAAAATACTGGAAATTACAGCTAAATATTTTTCAAATTTGGTGGTAAAGCATCAAGTACAGGTGCAGGAAACTCAACAAATTCCAAGCACGGTAAGTATTTTTTAAAAAACCACATCTTTAAAATCACAGTTTAAAAGAAACTAAATGTCATTGTCAACTTGCTAAAAGATCAAGTTTTAAAAGTAGCTAGAGAAAGTCTTAGTGTATAAAGAGGAACAATGATAAGTATAATATCAGACTTTTGAAAGACAGCCAGAAGAAAATGAAATGACATCTTTAAAGTACTGAAAAAAACCTGCCTAAAATGTCATATTCATAAAAAGTCTCTGTTAAAAATTAAAGTGAAATAGAGGCATTATGAAGGCTGAGAGAATTTTTTCCAATAGATCCATTCAATAAGAAGCACTTAATAAAGTCTTCAACTTGAAGAGAAAGTATACTGTATGGAAGCTTGGGGGAAAAGTGGAAATGGTAAATATGTAGGAAAATTCAAAATATTGTTCTTTTAAAATCTTTCAAAATAATTATTTAAAGTGAAAAGACTGCATTGTGGGGTTTATAACACATGTGGAGGTATAATATATGACAAAACAAAGGAGAGGAGGGGCGAATGTAGTTTCCTACATCATGTGTGAAGTGGTATAACATTAATTAAAGATAGACTGAGTGAAAATGTATATTATAATTTCTAAAGAAAATGTTTAATAAGGAGAGTATAGCTAAAAAGCTAATAGAAGAAATAAAATAGAAAATTTTAATTACTTGATTAAAATGATACCAATTTCCAACTTTAGATATATCTTATAATTGGTATTAATTTTCCATCATTGCTGTAACAAATTGCTACAAACATAATGGCCTGCTGCTGCTACTGCTGCTAAGTCGCTTAGGTCGTGTCCAACTCTGTGCGACCCCATAGACGGCAGCCCACCAGGCTCCCCCGTCCCTGGGATTCTCCAGGCAAGAACACTGGAGTGGGTTGCCATTTCCTTCTCCAATGCATGAAAGTGAAGATTGAAAGTGAAGTCATTCAGTCGTGCCCGACTCTTAGCGACCCCATGGACTGCAGCCCACCAGGGTCCTCCATCCATGGGATTTTCCAGGCAAGAGTACTGGAGTGGGGTGCCATTGCCTTCTCTGATAATGGCCTAAAACAACTGAAATTTATTATCTTACAATTCTCATGGGGCTTAAACCAGATGTCAGCATGCCCTTCTGGAAGCTGTAAAGAAGACTCTGTTTCCTTATTTTTTCAGCTCCTACACACTGTTCATCCATCATTTCTTAACTCTTGGTCTCCCTCCTCTATCTTCAAAGCCAGCAACTCTCTGACCCTTCTCCCAGTCATCACACTTCTCTCTCACTGAGTGCAGATGGTAAAGCTTCTCTGATTTTAAAGGTTTATGTGATTATGATTATATTGGGTCCACATGAATAACCTCCCCAAATCAAGGTCCTTAGCCTTTATCACATCTGCAGTTTCTTTTACTATACAGTATAAAGTAGCATACTCACAAGTTCTAAGGCTTAGGATCTAGGCATCATTAGGGGCCACTTTTCTGTCTGATACAGTTGTCATATCAGTAAGACATAAACACAGGCTCAAGTTTATAAACTAAACCAACTTAGTAATAGGCTTAATGATAGGATCTGCAAAATCACTAAACTTGCATCAGTGCAGAGGCATCAACATATGTTAGAATATCTAGTCCTCAGTGTGGGTCTGCAGCCTACCTGAAGACAACAGCAATATACTCATCAGAGAAGACTAATCTAGAAGAAGAGAGAAGGGGCCAAAAAAAAAAAAAATACCATTCAAAATGAGACTGAAAATCTAAATTTTACAACAAAATATAATGCTCAGAAAGACAACCAGCAAAATATACAATCAGAATGTTAATTTACTAAGGACAAAATTAATTTTGTTGAGCAAACTGACAAAGAATTTTTAATCATATATTATGGTTTTGAACCAAAAAAGGTCCATTTAGTCAAGGCTATGGTTTTTCTCGTAATCATGTATGAATGTGAGAGTTGGACTGTGAAGAAAGCTGAGCGCCAAAGAATTGATGCTTTTGAACTGTGGTGTTGGAGAAGACTCTTGAGAGTCCCATGGGCTGCAAGGAGATCCAACCAGTTCATTCTAAAAGAGATCAGTCCTGGGTGTTCTTTGGAAGGAATGATGCTAAAGCTGAAACTCCAGTACTTTGGCCACCTCATGCGAAGAGTTGACTCATTGGAAAAGACCCTGATGCTGGGAGGGATTGGGGGCAGGAGGAGAAGGGGACGACAGAGGATGAGATGGCTGGATGGCATCACTGATTCGATGGACATGAGTCTGAGTGAACTCCGGGAGTTGGTGATGGACAGGGAGGCCTGGCATGCTGCGATTCATAGGGTCGCAAAGAGTCGGACAAGACTGAGCAACTGAACTGAACTGAACTGATGATATTGAAATTGAAAAAGGAATCTTACCCATGGAAAAAATTAATTTAAAAGTTTAGAGAAAAAGGGATAAGTATGAAGTGGAAAATATGACATCAAAAACAAAATGTGAGGGAGAGGAGTAGAAAATGTGTTTCTTTTAGAATACGTTTGAACTTAAATTACTACCAGTTCAAATCTAGTGGATATAATTATGGGTCAACATGTGTGAACTCCACGGTAACCACAAATCAAAAACCCAAAATATATACACAAAACCAGAAAGAAATCCTTTCTTACACAAGCATACTACAAAAGAAAATCAAACCACAATAGGAAAAGCAAAAAGAAGAAACGAACAGAGAAGAACTTCAAAAACAACTGAAAAATCCTTAGTGAAATAAGTCAGACAAACCCAAATGCTAAATGATATCACTTATATTTGGAACCTAAAAAGTAATACAAATTAATGTCTATGTAAACATTCATTTACATAGATATATAAGCGAATATATCTGAGTCTAACTCAGATATGGAAAATGAACTTTTGGTTACTAAAGGGGAAGGGATAGTAGGGAATGAACAAATTAAGGGTATTAACAGATTAATAGATACAAACTATATATAAAATAGATAAACAGCAAAGGTATACTGAATAGCACAGGGAATTATACTCATTATCCTGTAATAACCTATATTGGAGCATAATTGGCAAAAAATATTACATCACTAGCTATATTCCTGAAACTAGTATAATATTGTAAATCAATTCTGCTTCAGTTTTAAGAGTGAGAAAATGTAAAAATTTTAAAAATAAAGACTTTAGAAATCCAAACTTGCAAAAATTAAATAAAAACATGTTATAAACAGTTAAGTTTTAAAAAAGCATAGAGGTGAGAGTGTGTCCAATGTAAATCTCATAGGAATACAAGAAAAGGATAGATAATGTGAAAGTAAGAAGTGAATTTTTAAAAGATAAATATCTCAAAATATAAAATCATGGTAAAACTGTAATCATCAAAAGTGAAGACTTTATTCTAAAAGCAAAAACAAATAGCAAACTATTTTTTTCTATTTGTTTTATGTAGAACGAAAATGGGACAGAAATTAAGCTGTGAATATAGAAATTACACCACTACACTAAGAGAAATATTAAAACAGAAAATTATAAAACAATTATGTTTCTGAATATAGATGCAAATCTTTTAAAATATAGCAAACAATTCAGCATACTGTTTTTAAACAACAGTATAATGAACAAACAGGGTTTACTCAAGGGGTGCAAAGATGGTTTGTATTGAGGAAGTCTATTAAATTTAATATACCATATTAACAGAAGAAAATAGAAATAACATATAAAGCTCTCCAAAGTTGCTAACATATAGCAACTCAACACTAAACGTATTTGGTAAAATATAATATTAAACTTTTTTATTAAAACAAAGAAAAACAAATAAAACCATAAGCAAACTAAGAATGGTTTAGAACTTTTCCAATCTAATGTTTTAGTTGGGATCCAGTCAGGAATATAGGGCCCACACCAGAAGTCCCATAAAGGAAATTACCTTAGGGAACAAGTTCAAGACGTGGGGACAGCTGGAAGCCAGAGGGGTGACAGACATTAGTAAAGCTCAAGAAGCTCTAACATCCTTAGTGAAGAGACAGAGGGAGGAAGCAGGGTAAGTAGAGTCCAAGATCTGAAACCTCCAGGCAGCTAGAGCTACAGGGAGGCTATCATGTACAAGCTGTGACCACAAAGTAAGGGATTGTCTAGCAGGAGGTAACATCATGGAGAAGATAGAGCTCTGCTGAGTCAAGAGAGGGGGAGAAACTCTGTGACTTCTCCCTTCCTGCCACTCTAGTCTCCTAGCTGTGCATTCTATTAGCCAAGAATAGCCGAAATTCAGTTGAGAGTGTCTAGGAGATATAGATGACAGGAAAAGGCCAGAGATTTGAGAGCAAATACACAAATGATCAGCATGCTGGATATCTATCAGCAACCCAAAGAAACATTAAAGGCTTTCCCCTCAATATCAAAAACAAGAACACACCCATCCCCACTTTTATTCAGCATCCTATTGAAATATCTAGAAAAACAATGAAAAGATGATGTGGCTCATTCCCAGTTCCCCATCTGCCTCTCAACACAGTCTTCCCGCTGTCCATCATTGCTGTCCTGCTCTCACCTCACTCTCCTGTAATAGCACCCCGGGTTACTTTATGATCACCAGAACTGACATGGCAGAGAACCTGTGAAAGGAAAGAGGAACCAGGTGGGTAGGGAGCCAAAGCCCAGAACCCAAAGGATGCTCATTTCCTAGGTGATCCAAGCACCCCATCAGACAAAGCAGAGTCTTTGTTACTCTTTGTGCTCACACCCCATGCTCTGGAATAATCCATGGGAGAGTTTTTGCATCCCTTGAAGAAAGATGAGATTATATGCCCATTTTATGAGTGAGGAAGCTTTGGTTCAAGTTGTTGTAAGGAATTTTGCAAAGCCGTATGGCTAAAGCTGAAATTTGAACTCAAACCTCTCTAATTCTAAAGATGGGTTTCACCCTCCATAGGGCCCTCCTGCCCAAATTGGGGAAATCTTTGCAAGTATTAGACTTGATATCATAATTGAGCAAAGCAGAAAAATGAACTCTTTCCCTCATGAGACAACCTGGGTTCAAATTCTGGCTCAGCCACTTACTAGTTGTGTGACCTTTGTGAAATCATTTTACCTCTCTGTGCCTCAGTTTTCTTATCTGTAGGTAGGAATGTTCATACATAATTCACAAGATAAAGGTAAAACAAATAAATTTATGTCAAATTTTAGAAGAGTGAATACTGCAGAAGCCTATAGTCTCATCCTAACTCTGCCACTAACTTATTATCATTTGAAAAATATAATTTTTGTTGAAGATTTGGCACAATATTTTCCAAAGGAATAAATTTACGAAAGGACATTTCCAGCCGTGTAATTTATGGTTCTATTTTTCCTGCCTCTCTCTTTAGTCCAGAGGCATGAAAACAAAATTCTCAAAGCCACATTGCTTCCCTTCATCATTAGGGAGAAACTAGGCCATAGAAAGAAGATAATAATAGGAAAGGAATATACAAAACAGTCCTCTGCTGACAATATGACTGTCTACATGGAAAATCTAGAAGAGCTTTCAGACCTATCATTCAGATTAATGAGAGAGTTCAGAAGGGTTGCTGAATAGAAATCAGCAAATTAAAATAGCCTTTTATTGCCATTAATAAGTAGTTTAAAAGGTAATAGGAAAAAATACCATTCTCTACAGCAATAACATTTAAAAATGTTTTTAAAATCCAAAAATAAAAACTAACAAAAACTGTGGAGAAATTTGGAAGACATTATTGAAGATCTAAAGAAAAGAGTAGCAGTACTGTAGTTATGAATGACAAGGCTTAAAACCAGTTAAATGTAACAAGTCCCCAAATCAATATATAAACATAATTCCAACCTAGAGCTCAACAGAGTTTTTCATCCTAAAAATCATGTGAAAAATAAATGGGAAAGAATAATAACCAAAAAACATAAAGAACAAAAGCTAAACAGATATTAAGATATTTAATTTTTAAAGTTTTATCATTTAAGCTAGGAGAGCATTGACACAGGGGAACACTAACAGGCCAGGAACAGAATAGAGTTCAGAAGCAGAGGAATATATGGACTTCATCCATAACAGAGGTGGCATTGCAAATAATTCAGTAAATAGGGCTAGGACAATTGGTTATTCAAAATGAAAAGTCACTCATATTTCTACCCTATACCATATATATCAAATAAATGTCAAAGAATTAAAAGCTAAAATGTTAAAAACAAAATTTTAAAACTTTTGAACAGAATATAGAATTTTTATGGCATGGCATAAGAAAAAATTCCCTAAACAAGACATAAACTGCACAAATCATAGAAGAAGTAAAAAAAAATTGACATGATTAAAAGCTTTAGATCAAAAGCTAAGGGTAGGAGAAGATATTTGCAGCACATTACTGAAAAAGCACTGGTACCCAGAATAAACACATGAATTCCTAAAATTAATAAAAGTGATATTCATGGGACTTCCCTGCTGGTCCAGTGGCTCAGACTCTGTGCTGCCAATGCAGGAGACCGGGGTTCCATCCCTGGTCAGAGAACCTAGATCCCAAGGGCCACAGCTAAGACCAGGTACAGTCAAACAAAAAAGTATTAAAGAAAATATATAAAAAATAATTTTCATAATAAGGTTTTAAAATACATAAAGAATTAGAACAGATACTAGTCACAGAATAGGAAATCTAAATGACCAAAAAAGGAAACATGGGAAAAGACAATTACACTGACCAACAATCAGAAGAGTGCAATTTAAAGCAATGAGATACCATTTCCCACTCATCAAATTAACACAAATGTAACAATATACAGCAATCAAGTTTTGGCAAATATGTTGAGAAGCTGTCATAGGACTACAAAAGGTACAAACAGCTGGAATAGCAATTTTTCAGTATTTAGTGAAATTGGTGTACATATCTTGTGTATCAGTTAGCTATTGCCATAATAAAGCTGCATAACAAACCACTCAACAGCCAGTGGTGTGAAGCTATAATTATCCTCATGCTCGTAGCTCAAGGGGAGAATGGATGACATTTTAGTGTATTCATATAATGGCATACTACACATCAGTTTAAAGAACTAAAGCCAAATGTATCAGAATAAATGAATGTCTAACATAATGTGAAGGACAATAAGTTACAAAAGAATAATGTTTAGCAGCTAACCATTTATATTTAATGAAATTTTAAATTCAAACCGAATATGCAAAAGCATTTTCATGACCCTGTGCATTTATTACAGTGGCCTGTCAGACAGATGGATTAGCTGACACAGAAACATCACTTCCAGAACAGTTATTTTGAGACAGCCCAAGGATATTTTGATGGTTTCAAATTCCACATGTAGTCCCTCTAGACGGTTAATCTGCTGCATATTTTATGTCACTCCTCTAGGCATCTGTACCAGAACGTGTAGGCAGCCAACCGTCTGTTTGCTTTTATAAAGACCTAAGTGATAGTTTGAGGTCATGCTGGGAAAACTCAGAGCCAATAAACTGCAGCCCCACTGTACTTATGTCATAGCCTCCAGATGATTGTGCTGGCCTGGGTTGCCCATTTATGGTCCAACTGTACAGCAGACACATGAAAAAATACCACAGACCTAAAAACACCCATACTGTTATGTGTCTTCTTATGGCACAGCCACCATGCTTGGAAGAGTTAACAAGATTGCAGGGGAGATGGCTTAGATGAAAACAAGTACTGGGTGTGCCCAGTGGTGCCATGCTGCTACCAGATGGGAAGCCGTTCTTGGCTCAGAAAAATTTTTTCAGGAGTTAGCAGAGTCCCAGCCATAGACTGAGCTTCATGGGCAGAGCTCAAAGGCCCAGCAGTGAAGGAGATGCAAAAAAAAAAAAAGGCAGGACAAGGAAGGAGGAGAAATTGAGTGCCACCCCATTTATAAGGCAGGACCTGGGGCACAAGGATGAAGGCATTCGGGCATCCATCAGTCATTCTCAAGTCCTTTACTGAGACCCAACCATGGGCCAGTCTGGGAACTAGGATCTGATCTCTTTTTCCATCTGGGCCTAAGAATTTCTCCATTTGGATATGCAGGTAAAATTACTGAAAGTCTACAAGTTTCTAGTAAGAGGGATTATTGTGCTGTGTTTAGTCACTCAGTCACGTCCGACTCTTTGCCACCCCATGGACTGTAGCCTGCCAGGCTTCTCTGTCCACGAGGATTCTCCAGGCAAGAATACTGCAGTGGGTTGCCTTGCCCCACTCCAGAGGATCTACCAAACCCAGGGATCGAACCCAGGCCTCCTACATTGCAGGCAGATTCTTTGCCATCTGAGCCACCAAGGAGGCCCAAAAATACTGGAGTGGGCAGCCTATTCCTTCTCCAGGGGGTCTTCCTGACCCAGGAATTGAACTGGGGTTACCTCATTGCAGGCGGATTCTTTACCAGCTGAGGTACCAGGGAAGCCCAAGGAGATTATTACTGGTGAATAAAAAGTAAGAATTGGGGATCTGATAAAGGAATCAAATATTTTACTTTTGCCATTTTGATACTATTTGACCTTTTTACTGTGAGCTTCTGTCACTTTAGTATTAGTTTATAAGCATATCTTTTCTTAAAAATAAAGTAATAGTATGATTGTTCCACAATCAGCTTTACAGATACATAAGCTGAGGCTCGGGGATATTAATTAACTTACACAAATTGAGGAGTCAAATTAGTACTAGAGCCAATGGTAGAATTTAGGTCTTCCATGATCTAATTCATGCTTTTTTATTTTATGCTCTACCTTCTGATCGAGATACATACTGTAAACACAAACATACTCATTTTATATGTGACCTAGATTCCAAGAAACTTTGTCTTAAATTTGAGAGTTCATAGAAAAAAAGACTTGATCTATAAGTTTGATAAATTGCCTTTAAGGCATGTTTTCATGATGTTCTGTTTGAGAGCCAAAAATCTGCCTTGTTTTTAATAATCACATTTATATTTGAGGTCTATAAATACTCCTAAGTGATGGGAAGAGTATGGAGCCAATGTTACTAAAATGTATTATTTAAGATTTGATGGACAGCTTGGATTTTAGAAGAAAAACATAAACAACAACATCAAAGCCTAGTTTACTAAAAATAATTTCTAAGTTGCTTCAAAAATGCTCTAAAAAACATCAGAAACAAGCCCGACTTTCCAATTCTTGATATGTACCTGGGACTTCACGCCAGTTTTTCCCGTCTCATCCTTCCTGGGCTGCATCAACCTTGCATATTCTCCCATGTGCTTTGTGCTCCAATTCCTCTGCTGATTTTGGTCAGTAACTATTGCTTCAAGGGACTCTGCCCACAATAGGCTCTCATAATGCCTATTAATTTAAGATTCTTATTTCTGGTTTAGTTTTACATCTTCAGTCTTAATTCATTTACTCTTTTTAAAAATTAATTTTATTGGGAATTGGTTGCTTTACAATGTTGTGTTAGTTTCTACTGTTCAGCAAAATGAATCAGCCATGTTGTTGTTCAGTCACTCAGTTGTGTCCAGCTGTTTGTGACCCCATGGACTGCAGCATGCCAGACTTCCCTGTCCTTCACCATCTCCCAGAGTTTGCTCAAACTCATGTCCATTGAGTTGGCGATGCCATCCAACCATCTCATCCTCTGTCGTCCCCTTCTTTTCCTGCCATACATATACATAGATCCCCTCCCTTTGTACTTCCATCTCATTCAGGTCACTACAGTGCATTAAGCAGAGTTCCCTGTGCTATGAAGTATGTCCTCATTAGTTGCTTATTTTATAGATAGTATCAATAGTGTATATATGTCAATTAAAATCTCACAATTCTTCCTAACACCTCCCTCCACCTTGGTTTCCAAATGTTAGTTCTCCACATCTGTATCTCTTTCTCTGCTTTGCAACTAAGATAATCTATAATGGCACCTCACTCCAGTACTCTTGCCTGGAAAATCCCACAGATGGAGGAACCTGGTAGGCTGCGGTCCATGGGGTCGCTTAGGGTTGGACACGACTGAGCAACTTCAACTTCACTTTTCACTTTCATGCATTGGAGAAGGAAATGGCAACCCACTCCAGTTTTCTTGTTTGGAGAATCCCAGGGACAGGGGAACCTGATCGGCTGCCGTCTATGGGGTCACACAGAGTTGGACACAACTGAAGTGACTTAGCAGCAGCATACCCTTTTTCCACATATATACATTAATATATGATTATTTGTTTTTCTTTCTGGCTTCGCTAGGTATGATTTACTCTTTAACCTTTTTGATTATTACATTTAGTAGCTGAGATGTAACCTTGATACTCTATATTTAGCACCCACAAAAAATGCCATTACTTTTTCTTTTTCTTTTACTTAATATCAGTTAAAATTAAATGAGGATGCTGGAAATCACTAGAACGTACAATGGTGATCAGGGGAATACCCAGCAGAGAGCCAGAGATAGCATCAGGAGAGGGTGGCAGGAGGCAACAAGTACCTGCCCCCTTTGCCTTTCTACTTTCTAGATCTGGCTTGCCATGGGCTACTGACCAAGTTTCTCAGACTCCCAGAAACTACCCTCATTCTTCAGCCTGTCAGATGAGTTCCTACTATCTCCTCCAAATATGGGCTTCCCCTGTGGCTCAGTGGCAAAGAATTCACCTGCAAGAAGGAGACACAGGAAATGTGGGTCCAATCCCTGGGTTGGGAAGATCCCCTGGAGAAGGACATGGCAACTCACTCCAGTATTCTTGTCTGGGAAATCCCATGGACAGAGGAGCCTGGTGGGCTACAGTCCATAGGGTTGCAAAGAGCTGGACACGACTGAAGCAACTGAGCACACACCTCCAAACAAAGGTAATGTTCCCCCAAAATGTAGAATTGATCTCTATGTCCTTTTGTTGTTATCCAGACTTAGTGTTTAGGATTTCAGCAACACAAAAAGAAAATTTGAGTAGTCCCTATGTGTTAACATTTGAGTCTCTCATCAATTAAAACAGCAGTGGGGAAAAATCTTGGCCAAGTTCAGTTGAATTCTTACTGCCTTGGGATATTGGGGCCTTTGAGGATAGTAACATGATGATTATATGATAAGTTTAGTGAATATGGAATTGAATTTCATTTCATACACCTTAGTGGATGTATCAATTAGATTTCCTTGGCTGCAGGAAAAGGAATGTAACTCTTGCTAACTTGAGGGGAGGAGGGAAGGAAATATACTGAAAGTCTATAGACATGGTTCAAAGAATTGAAAGAAAAGGTATAGAAGGCTTTAGGAATGATAAAAATCTGAAAAACTCCAGGGATCTAGTAGCAGTAATTACGCTACTTCTAGTAGCAGTAAATAGGTTGTTTCTTGAGAGTATTAATACCGGGAATGTATCAGTCTCAACTGTTTTCATCCAGGAAGAAAGCATCTGATGGCTAGGGGAAAACTAAGGCAAAGGGCATAAGGGAATTTCCTAAAGGAAATGTAGTGGCTGTTATGAAAGGAACAGCCCATGAATGTTGAGTGAAGTCAAGAAATGCTCACCATAATGATAAAATTACAAAATCCCAGGCTCAGTTTAAGCATCAACTAGCGTGTGAGATGAGTGCAATTGTGCAGTAGTTTGAGCATTCTTTGGCATTGCCTTTCTTTGGGATTGGAATGAAAACTGACCTTTTCCGGTCCTGTGGCCACTGCTGAGTTTTCCAAATTTGATGGCATGTTGAGTGCAACACTTTCACAGCATCATCTTTCAGAATTTGAAATAGCTCAACTGGAATTCCATCACCTCCACTAGCTTTGTTCGTAGTGATGCTTCCGAAGGCCCACTTGACTTCACATTCCAGGATGTCTGGCTCTAGGTTAGTGATCACACCATTGTGATTATCTGGGTCATGAAGATCTTTTTTGTACAGTTCTTCTGTGTATTCTTGCCACGTCTTCTTAATACCTTCTGCTTCTGTTAGGTCCATATCATTTCTGTCCTTTATCGAGCCCATCTTTGCATGAAATGTTCCCTTGGTATCTCTAATTTTCTTGAAGAGATCTCTAGTTTTTCCCATTCTATTGTTTTCCTCTATTTCTTTGCACTGATCATGGAGGAAGGCTTTCTTATCTCTCCTTGCTATTCTTTGGAACTCTGCCTTCAAATGGGAATATCTTTCCTTTTCTCCTTTGCTTTTTGCTTCCCTTCTTTTCACAGCTATTTGTAAGGCCTCCTCAGACAGCCATTTTGCTTTTTTGCATTTCTTTTTCTTGGGAATGGTCTTGATCCCTGTCTCCTGTACAATGTCATGAACCTCCATCCATAGTTCATCAGGCACTCTGTCTACCAGATCTAGTCCCTTAAATCTATTTCTCACTTCTACTGTATAGTCATAAGGGATTTGATTTAGGTCATACCTGAGTGGTCTAGTGGTTTTCTCCACTTTCTTCAATTTAAGTCTGAATTTGGCAATAAGGAGTTCATGATCTGAGCCACAATCAGCTCCTGGTCTTGTTTTTGCTGACTGTATAGAGCTTCTCCATCTTTGGCTGCAAAGAAAATAATCAATTTGATTTCGGTGTTGACCATCTGGTGATGTCCATGTATAGAGTCTTCTCTTGTGTTGTTGGAAGAGGGTGTTTGCTATGACCAGTGCGTTCTCTTGGCAGAACTCTATTAGCCTTTGCCCTGATTCATTCTGTACTCCAAGGCCAAATTCGCCTGTTACTCCAGGTGTTTCTTGACTTCCTACTTTTGCATTCCAGTCCCTTATAATGAAAAGGACATCTTTTTTGGGTGTTAGTTCTAGAAGGTCTTGCAGGTCTTCATAGAACTGTTCAACTTCAGCTACTTCAGCATTACTGGTTGGGGCATAGACTTGGATTACCATGATATTGAATGGTTTGCCTTGAAAATGAACAGAGATCAAATTGCCAATATCTGCTGGATCATTGAATAAGCAAGAGAGTTCCAGAAAAACATATATCTCTGCTTTATTGACTATTCCAAAGCCTTTGACTGTGTGGATCAAAATAAACTGTGGAAAATTCTGAAAGAGATCAGAATATCAGACCACGTGACCTGCCTCTTGGGAAATCTGTATGCAGGTCAGGAAGCAACAGGTAGAACTGGACATGGAACAACAGACTGGTTCCAAATAGGAAAAGGAGTACATCAAGGCTGTATATTGTCACCCTACTTATTTAACTTATATGCAGAGTACATAAAGAGAAACGCTGGGCTGGAGGAAGCACAAGCTGGAGTCAAGATTGCCGGGAGAAATATCAATAACCTCAGGTATGCAGATGACACCACCCTTATGGCAGAAAGTGGAGAGGAATTAAAAAGCCTCTTGATGAAAGTGAAAGAGAAGAGTGGAAAAGTTGGCTTAAAGCTCAACATTCAGAAAACTAAGATCATGGCATCCAGTCCCATCACTTCATGGGAAATAGATAGGGAAAGAGTGGAAACAGTGGGTAACTTTATTTTTATGGGCTCCAAAATCACTGCAGATGGTGACTGCAGCCATGAAATTAAAAGATGCTTACTCCTTGGAAAGAAAGTTATGACCAACCTAGACATCATATTAAAAAGTAGAGACATTACTTTGCCAACAAAGTCTAGTCAAGGCTATTGTTTTTCCAGTGGTCATGTATGGATGTGAGAGTTGGACTATAAAGAAAGCTGAGCACAGAAGAACTGATGCTTTTGAACTGTGGTGTTGGAGAAGACTCTTGAGAGTCCATTGGACTGCAAGAAGATCCAACCAGTCCATCCTAAAAGAGATCAGTTCTGGATGTTCATTGGAAGGACTGATGTTGAAGCTGAAACTCCGATACTTTGACCACCTGATGCAAAGAGCTGACTCATTTGAAAAGACTCTGATGCTGGGAAAGACTGAGGGCAGGAGGAGAAGGGGACGACAGAGGAAGAGATATTTGGATGGTATCACTGACTCAATGGACAGGGGTTTGGGTGGACTCCAGGAGGTTGGTGATGGACAGGGAGGCCTGGCATTCTGTGGTTCATGGAGTCGGACAAAGAGATGGACACGACTGAGTGACTGAACTGAACTGAACTCAATTTCCCTGGGGAGGACAACGTACCAATCTTATTGGGAGTTAAGTTTTGCAAAGAGATTCTGGGTCAAAACAGAGCTTGCATTCTGTTCAAGAGACTCATCTACATTATTCTTCCTAATGTAAAGGATAGGAACTAAAATAGATTATAAGAGAATTTCCACTTTCTAAATTAGCATGAATCATCTCTAGATGGCAAAAAAAACTCAAAGTTCTTTCTGCAGTTGTTTTTCCTTGAAAATAAAATACTGTTTTTTAAAGCCTTTGTCCTTTGAACACAAATGGTCATATAACTTTCACATTGGAAATAGTATCATGGTCATGTCTTTATTATGAGACTTTCTATACATTTAATTTTCATAAGCATAAACTAAAATCCAAACCAGGTTCATTTTATAAGAGCAAATTTTTTTTTCATTTCATTAAAATAACAGGACAGAATTAATTGCAGGAATTAGCACAATAAGAATCAACTAATGATTGTTTAATATTCTTCTGGATTCAAATCAGTATTTCCATATAATAACAGTAGAATACAAGTACAATCGTGTATTAAATGCCACATCAATTAATCATGTTAAAGGTGCTGATTTAAATGCCAAAAGAATTAACATGACCTTTCATTTATCAGAAAGTGTTGGCATTTTGAAAGGATTTAGAAAATAGTTTTCTGTGCTTACTGCAAGACTCTCAATAGTTATATTTGAGCATGTTTTTTTCAATGATAGTCTTCTTCTCAAAAGTAACATTATAAAAGGAACTAAACATTTTTATGGAGGAAAATTTAAGCATTCCTCCAAATGAGAGACTAATATTAACAGTCAAAAATTCTTTTGAATATGTACTTATCCTTTGAATATATGAAGTGTGCATGTTTCAACTACAGCATCATTTGAAATTCTGATACAAACTTTCAAGCTAGGGGTGGGGATCCATCAGAAGCCTATTTTTCAGAAGGTTTTTGGAAGCTAAATCATCCTTAAAGGATGAAGAGGGAAGTAAAAATGAGCAGGTCTGCAGTAGGCGTGACTCCAAAATCACTCCTGAAGACTTTCTTCCCTAATACTCTGATTTGTTAATATAATGAACTAGCACACCTGTGATATATCATCTTACATGGGAAAGGGATTTCCAGAAGGATTTAAAGTTTCTAATCACTTGATTTTGAAATAACCAAGTTCAGTTCAGTTGCTCAGTCGTGTCCGACACTTTGCGACCCCGTGGACCGCAGTACGCCAGGCCTACCTGTCCATCACCAACTCCCAGAGTTTACTCAAATTCATGTCCATTGAGTCAGTGATACCATCCAACCATCTCATCCTCTGTCATCCCCTTCTCCTCCCACCTTCAATCTTTCCCAGCATCAGGACCTTTTCAAATGAGTCAGTTCTTCACATCAGGTGTCCAAAGTATTGGAGTTTCAGCTTCAGCATCAGTCCTTCCAATGAATATTCAGGACTGATTTCCTTTAGGACGGACTAGTTGGATCTCCTTGCAGTCCAAGGGACTCTCAAGAGTCTTCAACACCACAGTTCAAAAGCATCAATATTTTGATGCTCAGCATAAGCCAAGTTTATTTCCATGCACCTGATCTAATCACGCAAGCCCTTCAAAGACAGAGAAGTTTGTCTGGTTGGTGGTAGAAGAAGAAGTCAGAGGACTCGCAGCACAGGACCTGGAGCTCCACTGATGGCTGTGAAGATGGAGAGGACCTGTGTACATTGTTTGGAGAGAGACCTCTAGGAGTGAGAGTGACTCCTAGCAGACAGCCACTGAGGAAATGTGGATCTCAGTCCTACCGTCACAAGGAACTACATTCTGCCAGGTACCTGAATTTTCTTAGAAACAGATTCTTTCTGGGACGCTTCTTGTGAGTTTCCTCAGATCTTCCAGATAAGCACCTATTCAGGCTGACACTTTGTTTCAGCCTTGTGAGGCTTAGGTGGAGGACCTGAAGACCGCATGAACTTCTCATCTCCAGAACTGTGAGATAATAAATGAGTGCTGTTTTTAATTTACTTAATTTGAGATTATTTGTTGTCCAGCATAGACATTTAAATGTGGATCCAAGATGAAATTGTTTTTTGTTAGAGAGGATCATAACCCAACTGCCCCTGGACTCATTTTTTAGTCCTGAGGAAAGTATTTTGGGTAAGATAATTTAGGATCCCACTGCTGCTGCTGCTGCTGCTAAGTCGTGTCAGTCGTGTCCAACTCTGTGCGACCCCATAGATGGCAGCCTACCAGGCTCCGCTGTCCCTGGGATTCTCCAGGCAAGAACACTGGAGTGGGTTGCCATTTCCTTCTCCAATGATCCCATTACATAGCCTAAATACATATATTTAGACAAAAAGATGACTTGCATACAATTTGTATAAAATAATCTAGAAAAAAAAGTTGGGGTTGGGTCTGAAGCAAGGCTACCACAGTTGTGATGACTGCTGAACATGTGTTTAAATTTTCTATATGACAATGAATGATTTATTTCCTTATGAGAGCATATTATGTATTTCTGTATGATAGCATATGTTTCCATATGATAACAGATATATTTGAATAGTTATTATATGTTCAGCTTGCATACGTGCTAAATCGCTTCAGTTGTGTTCAACTCTTTGCAACCCTGGGACTGTAGCCCTCTAGGCTCCTCTGTCCACGGGATTCTCCAGGCAAGAATACTGGAGTGGGTTTCCATGCAGTCCTACAGGGGATCTTCCCAACCCAGGGATCAAACCCATGTCTCTTATGTCTCCTGCATCGGCAGGCGGGTTCCTGACCACTAGTGCCACCTGGGAAGCCCTTGTTAAACTTATTATATGCTTTAAAATTTTCAAAGGAAAAACAGTGAGGGGATTTCCTGGTGGTCCAGTGGTTAGAACTATGCTCTTTCACTGCTGAAGACCTGGATTCAATCCCTAGTCTGGGAACTAACATCTCTCAAGCCATACAACGTGGCCCACCGCCCCCCCCCCCCCACATACACACACACTAAAGAAACAGAAAAAAGCAAAAAAAAAAATAAGAAGTGAGAACACTGGATGACCAGAAATAAGTTTCTGAAAGACGAAACAGGTAGATATGATTGAACTGAAAGGCAAAAGCACAACCCAAAACACAAGAGAGCCCTATTGCCAATAAAGTAGGAAACAGTAAGAACTGGGCCAAACTTCTCAATTGTGAGCTAGCTCTAGGACAGTGATCAGGGCAATTGATTGGGAGATTGCAGAGGTGGCAGGTGGCCAGTTTGCTCCAAACCACTGAGACCCTCATGCCTCTTCCTTGATGTGCCAAATGGACTACAGAACAGAGGTGGTAACAGTGCTGGGAGGTGCTTATGGTGGAATGGGAGAAACCAAGGTGGCTCCCAAGACCCAGGAGGAAGAGGGAAATCTTTCTAGCTCCTGGCATATCGAACCCTGCCTCTATCCCATAATTACTCAATATAGGCTGAAGTAAGCAGTACTTACTTAAGTACTGAAGTAAGCAGAAAAACATCTATTTTTGCTTTATTGACTATGCCAAAGCCTTTGACTGTGTGGATCATCACAAACTGTGGAAAATGCTGAAAAAGATGAGAATACCACACCACCTGACTTGCCTCTTGAAAAACCTGTATGCAGGTCAGGAAGCAACAGGTAGAACTGGACATGGAACAACAGACTGGTTCCAAATAGGAAAAGGAGTACGTCAAGGCTGTATATTGTCACCCTGCTTATTTAACTTCTATGCAGAATACATCATGAGAAACACTGGGCTGGAAGAAGCACAAGCTGGAATCAAGATTCCCAGGAGAAATATCAATAACCTCAGATATGCAGATGACACCACCCTTATGGCAGAAAGTAAAGAGGAACTAAAGAGCCTCCTGATGAAAGTGAAAGAGGAGAGTGAAAAAGTTGGCTTAAAGCTCAACATTCAGAAAACTAAGATCATGGCATCCAGTTCCATCACTTCGTGGCAAATAGATGGGAAAACAGTGGGTGACTTTTTTTTCTGGGCTCCAAAATCACTGCAGATGGTGATTGCAGCCATGAAATTAAAAGACACTTTCTCCTTGGAAGGAAAGTTATGACCAACATAGACAGCATATTCAAAAGCAGAGACATTATTTTGCCAACAAAGGTCCATCTAGTCAAGGCTATTGTTTTTCCAGTGGTCATGTATGGATGTGAGAGTTGGACTATAAAGAAAGCTGAGCACAGAAGAACTGATGCTTTTGAACTGTGGTGTTGGAGAAGATTCTTGAGAGTCCCTTGGACTGCAAGGAGATCCAACCAGTCCATTCTAAAGTAAATCAGTCCTGGGTGTTCATTGGAAGGACTGATGCTAAAGCTGAAACTCCAATATTTTGGCCACCTGATGCAAAGAGCTGACTCATTTGAAAAGACCCTGATTCTGGGAAAGATTGAAGGCAGGAGGAGAAGGGAATGACAGAGGATGAGATGGTTAGATGACATCACCAACTCAATAGACATTGGGTAAACTCTGGGAGTTGGTGAAGGACAAGGAGGCCTGGCGTGCTGCGGTCCATGGGGTCGCAAAGTGTCGGACATGACTGAGCGACTGAAATGAACTGAACTGAACGGAAGCGGTACTACATGTACACTCACCAGGGTAAAAGCAATCTGAAATTCAAGGATAAGCAATTTTTCAAGAAAAACCAAACTGTTAAAGTGAGGCCTCAAAAAAGGTAGAATAAATAGAGTCTGATGCAGAAAAGTCAACAGAACAAAAGAAAGAAAACTATAAATGAAGTATAACATTCTGAGATAAATACAAGATATTACCACATCCATGAAAAAAAATGACAGAATTGACTATAAAATGTAATTATTCCATAATAACAGTAAAACATACTTATTTTAATAATATTTTTAGTTTAGAATGCTTAAATATATAATAGGAAAAATGAATAAAAATTATGCTATCATTAACAATCAAGATTCTAGTGAAATAGAAAATAAAATCAAAGAAATTTAAAACTCTGTAATATTCTTTTTAAAATTCCAGAAAAAATCTCTTTGAGTTGAAGATATCAATAGATAACACATTTCTTAGCTCTGTCTGCTTAAAGGGCATAGGACAGTGAAAACCCAATAGCGATGGATGTGCCTAATACCAGATTATGATCTCCAAATATCTTTTATCAACGAAAAAGACCAAGATTCCCCTAAGAATGCTCAGTCTGAGCCTGGCAGAAAATGTACTGGATAAGTCTGAAACATCTTATTGTGCTAAAAAGCAAGGAAGCTATCAAGGACTATTGGTATCATTTCAAAAAAGATACAAAGCCAAGTTTGACTCCCACTGGCTAAAGAATAGACATTTGAACATTAGAAAATAATCATAACTATAATGGATAGAAACACATAATATATATAAAAATCCATGAGTTCATAACAAAACTCCAAAATCTCTATGCCTAACAATCTTGAGAGGTTGTTAGAGCCATCAAATCTCATTCTGAAAACTATAAAATAAAGTGAAATTATCAGTATTTATCTTATCTTTTCTGCACAAACTATTGCAGGTAACTAAGAAGTTGATAAGGGAATCTTCTGCTTTGTAGAATAATTATTTCTATTACTAGAAAAATCAACATTTTCTGGGGCTAATAATGGTTAGTACAAGGTTATTAATGGTTGCAAAAAATACTAGATAAAAGGTTGATAAGGATCTTTCTAATGGCTGGATCAAGTAGACAATACCTGAATCCAGTGAATGATTTAGCATCACTAAGAATGAGCTATTTTTGTATTACACATCTGCTGCTGCTGCTGCTGCTGCTGCTGCTGCTAAGTCACTTCAGTCGTGTCCGACTCTGTGTGACCCCATAGATGGCAGCCCACCAGGCTCCCCTGTCCCTGGGATTCTCCAGGCAAGAGCACTGGAGTGGGTGCCATCGCCAATTACACACCTAGCATCACCTATATAACCTAATACATAGGTGTCAAAAACTGAATCTGAATCTCATCAAGTAATTGAATCAAAATGTTAGTTTACAGAAAAATCAGATGACAGAAAATGGTGTTAAATGATACCACAAAATAGAATCAACAAAATCCAAAATATGAGAAGTTCTACAGAACAAATAATTCATTCAATTAACAGGTAGCATTTTTTTAAATGAGTGGGGACTATTATAGATTAAATGGACTTAAGAGACAAATTAACCAAATGTGCTATGTAAACTTACTCTTATTTGAACAATCCAACTGATATATGTACTCAGAGAAAATTGTTTACTAGATGGGTTTTAAATGATATTAAGGAATTAGATTGTAATTCTCTTAAGAATGATAATGGTACTGTAGTTAAATTGAAAATCTTTCTCTGTGAGAAATGTTTAAGAACTTATAAATGGAGTGCTATATCTTGTTCTCGCTGTTGTTTAGTCACAAAGTCTTGTCCAACTTTGTGACCCCATGGACTGTAGCCCACCTGGCTCTTCCATTCACGGGATTTCCCAGGCGAAAATACTGGACCGGGTTGCCCTTTCCTTCTCCAGGGGATCTTCCTGACCCAGGGATTGAACTCACATCTACTGGGTCTCCTGCAATGGCAGGTAGATTTTTTTACTACTGTGCCAACTGGGAAGCCTGTGTCAAATATACTTAGTTATACTTTAATTTTTTTCTTTTTTTTTTTTTTTTAATTTCAGATATACACATGATTAATAATACCCTAAATCCCATTAGCTGAATTCAAGTTTAATCCCTAAAGAATACTTATTTATAAAATAAATAAATTCAACCTAAATTACTTATTACTTTCTTTTGTTACTTATTTAAAACTATAAATTTCATGTACAAGGTTGCAATATAAGATATGTCTTGTATTTGCTTTAAAAATACCTCAGCAAATAATTATATGTGTAATATATAATATTTTCTTTCTACACATGTACCATATGTGTCCAAATGTATATATGTATATGGTACATGTGTAGAAATAGATTCAAACAAAGTGGAAAATGTTGACAATTTTGAGATTGATAGATGTATGGGGTTTCAATATATACAGGCAGAAAACATACACACACACATAGGCTTAATATTTCACTGAAAGGGCAGCATAAAAAGGCCAGTGAAGTAGATCTAAAGCTTTCAAAAATTTCACTGAAAATACAAATGGAGAGACCAAAGGAAATAGAAAGGGGAAATAGTTATAATTTTTGTTTTAATTTCATAATTTTTAGAAGGCAGGAAATTTAAAAATGCTTAGTGAGTAGAATACATGAAAAATAACCATTTCCTGGACACATTATGGTAAAATTTCAGGACACCAAAAAAAAATTCTCAAAATCCTTCAGAGAGGAGAAAAGAATTGAAATGACATATAACAAACGTCTCTGGTAAAAATGAGTACATAGCAACATAAAAAATATCTCCAGTGGTCTAAGAGAGAAATAGGTTTTTTTCAGCTTTATTGATTTATAATTGACAGATAAAATTGTAAGTTATTTAAAGTATACAACATGATGATTTGGTATCCTATATATTGTGAATGTATCCTCTCCATCTAATTAACACATCTATCATCTCACATATTTATTCCTTTTGTGTGTGTGAGAACTTTTATAGTCTACTTTTTTATCAAGTTTGAATTATATAATACAGTGTTATCTACTATAGTCACCGTGTCATACATTTAGATCTTCAACTTTATTCATCTTATAACTAAAAGTTTGTGCCCTTTTACAAAACTCTTCATAGATAAATAATTTTGCAGCCAGAATTTCATATCATTTACATGAAAAGGCAAAGACATTCTCAGTTAATATAATATTCATAAACTCTCCCTGAAAGATTAAGAAATTTACTTAAGAAAAAATCAGATATAAAACAAAAAGAAGTAATGTTAAATGTTAAATATTGTTTATACAGAGTAATAATAAAAATTGCAAGTAAAATCCCAGATGATCACAATATGGACAGAAAGAGGAAGTAAGAAAAAAAGACTTAGGCTTTTTGGATAGGATTGTTGTTGTTCAGTCACCAAATTGTGTCCAATTCTGGAATCCCATGGACTGCAGCACGCCAGATTTCCCTGTCCTTCACCATATCCTAGAGTTTGCCCAAGTTCACGTCCATTAAACTGATGATGCCATCCAACCTTCTCATCCTCTATTGCCCTCTTCTCCTTCTGCCTTCAATCTTTCCCAGCATCAGAGTTTTTACCAATGAGTTGGCCGTTCACATCTACTTCTACTACTTTCCACAGTAGTAGATATAATGGTCATCTGAATTAAATTCTCCCATTCCCATCCATATTAGTTCACTGATTCCTAAGATGTCAGTGTTTATTCTTGCTGTCTCCTGGTTGACCATGTCCAATTTACTTTGATTTATGGATCGAACATTCCAGGTTCCTATGCAATACTGTTCTTTATAGGACTGGATTTTACTTTCATCACCAGATGGATCCACGACTGAGTGTCATTTCAGCTTGGGCCCACCCACTTCATTCTTGCTGGAGCTATTAGGAGCTGTCCTCCACTCTTACCCAAAACATATTGGACACGTTCTGACCTGGGGCCTCATCTTTTGGTGTCATATCTTTTTGCCTTTTTATACAGTTTGTGGGGTTCTCACAGCAAGTATACTGGGGTAGTTTGCCATTCTCTCCTCCAGTGGATCACATTTTATCAGCACTCTCCACTATGACCCATCCGTCTTGCGTGACCCTGCATGGCATGCTTCATAGCTTCATTGAATTACCCTAGCCCCTTCACCATGACGAGGCACTGATCCATGAAGAGGATGGCTAGTATTAACCCAGCGTTACTTTAAAAGTATATTTAAATATGTGGTAAATTTTTAAAATATAAAATATATATGCTAAAATGAAAAAGACATGCAGTATCAAGTGTTGACAAGAATATGGAGCAAATAGAACTTTCCTACACCGTGGTGAAAGCTCAGATTGGTGCAATCACTTTAGCAAACTGGTCCTGTCTATAAAAGCTAAACTTACACAAAAGCTGTATGACTCCGTAATTTTGTTTATAGAAATACAATATCAGAAATGGTACAAATGTACATCAAAAGACTTGTACTACTATTTACAAATAGCCATACTATTCATGGCTTCCCTGGTGGCTCAGAGGTTAAAGCATCTGCCTCCAATGCGGGAGACCCAGGTTCCATCCCTGGGTCAGGAAGATCCTCCGGAGAAGGAAATGGCAACCCACTTTAGTATTCTTGCCTGGAGAAT
Source organism: Bos grunniens (assembly GCF_055505025.1). Classification (NCBI taxonomy): domain Eukaryota; kingdom Metazoa; phylum Chordata; class Mammalia; order Artiodactyla; family Bovidae; genus Bos; species Bos grunniens. Next base: position 43,856,729 of record NC_141165.1, read on the forward strand.
CCCATGGACAGAAGAGCCTGGTAGGCTACAGTCCACGGGGTCACAAACAGTCGGACACGACTGAGCAACTTCACTTTCACATACTATTCATGGCTGCATTATATGTAACTGCCAAACACTAGAAATGATCCAAGTGTCCATTAACAGTAGAATGGATTTTGGCATAGTGATATGATACTGTGCGATAATGAGAATGAGCAAACTAAAACTACATGTAACAGAATCTCACAAACATAATGTTAACAGCAACAACAAAAAAAGATACTACATGACTCCATTTGTATAAAGTTCAAAAGTCTATATGGTAGAAGTCAGAAAAGTGGTTATTCTTGGGAAGAGGATTAGAACTGAAGGGGGCTCAGGGTAAAGGACAGGGAAGCCTGGCGTGCTGCAGTCCATAGGGTCGCAAAGAGTCAGACACAACTTAGCAACTGAACAACAACAGGGAATCTCAGGACTTCCCTGGTGGGCTCAGACAGTAAAGAATCTGCCTGCAATGTGGGAGACCTGGGTTTGATTCCTGGGTTGGGAAGATCCCCTGGAGAAGGACATGGCAACCTCCTCAAGTATTCTTGCCTGTTTAATCCCATGGACAGAGGAGACTGGCAGGCTACAGTCTATAGGGTCGGAAAGAGCTGGACATGACTGAAGTGACTTAGCATGCATGCAGGTACAGGGAACCTCTGGACGCTACTAAAGATCTCTGGTCTTCATCTGAGTATGAAAAATCATGAAGTTAAAGAACTCTTAAAATTCAACAATAAGAAACAATATAATTTAAAAATGAGCCAAAGACCTTAATAGACACCTTTTCCAAAGAAGATAAACAGATGGCAAATAAGCATGTGGTCATCCTATGTCACCAGGATTTATTACAAATTAAAAAAACAACAACAACAGTGAGATACCACTATATACCTATAAGAGTGGCCAAAACTTTGCACCACAACTATGTTGGAAGACAGTTTGGAGGTTTCTTACAAAACTAAACACATTGTTAACATATGATTCAGCCATTACACTTCTTCCTGTTTACCCAAAGGAGTTGGAAATTTATGTCCACACAAAACCCTGCACATGCATGTTTATAGCAACTTTATTTGTAATTGCCAAAGCTCGGAAGCAGTCAAGCTGTACTTCAGTAGGTGAATGGATAAATAAACTGTGGTACATCCAGATAATGTAATATTCAGTGCTAGAAAGAAATGAGCTATCAAGCCAAGAAAAGAAATAGGAGAATCTTAAATGCATATTACTAAGCGAAAGAAGCCAATCTGAAAAGGCTACATACTGTATGATTCCAACTATATGACATTCTGCAAAAGGCAGAACTATGGAAACAAAAAGATCTGTGGTTAGGTTGCTAGGAAAAAGAGAGTGATGGGGGAATGAACAGGCCAAGCACAGAAGAGTTTAGGGCAGTGAAAATACTTTGTATGATACTATAATGCTGGATATATGTCATTAGACTTTTGTCCAAAAGTGTAGAAGGTACATCAACAGTGAAGCTTACAGTTGTATGGACTTTAGATAATTAAGATGTATCAATGTAGGTTCATCCTTGGCAATAAATGTACCATTCTGATGAGTGCCTATGTGAGAGTAGTGGGCATAAGGGAAAGCTCTGTACCTTTCTCTCATTTTTTTAAAACCCAAAACTTCTCTTAAAGATACATTCTTTTAAAAAAATCAAGTTGTATGTTTGTGATTTCTTGCCTTTAAATCAGTAAATTTTCAAAAGTTTAGAGAACCCTTAAAAATAGAATGTATTTAAATTTAGAACTTTCAAACTATGAATGCAAATAAAAACAAATAAAAACAGAATGATTGACCAACCCAAAAATAAATAGAAAAGGGAACACCAAGAAATAAAAAACATGGTAAGTGGAGTACAAAGTATGACATGGTAAAAGTAAGTCCAAACTTATCAGTAATTCTTTTTAAATGCAAGTGGCTTAAATTTACTTCTTAAAAGACAGAAATTCTGAGATATAGTTCAGTTCTAAATCTATTTTGTAGGATTTATAAAAGGCCCATTTAAAGAGACTGATACAAAAGATTTAAGATAGTTGATGAAAAAATCTATAACAGGTGAATATTAACAAAGACAAATCTTATGTATTAATATTAGCGTTTAATATTTTTAAAGTAGATTTTAAGATACTTAAGAAGGACACAGTTATTTCAAATTTATCAAAGAAATAATTTTACCAAGAAGGAAAAACAGCCAAGTATGTCTTCAAAGTATAGAAATCAGTTGAGAAATTGGCAAGACCTTATCATGTGAAGAAACTTTCATGAGTTCTCTCACACAGAAAATATACATTCTGTTCAAAAATAAATGGGATATTTACAAAATGTAATTACATGCTACATAATTTTATTTCAAATTATGTAAAAATAAAATTTTAAAACCCTTTACTGAAGATAAGAAGCCAAATTATCATATAATTATAGGTGCCTGTCAATAATGAGTGAACAATTGATTTCTACAATAATTACACTGCACTCTGATTTATTAAAGATAAAATTATACAAGACTGTAATAAAGCTCTAATTATTGCTTAGGAGCTGTCATTGTGAAAACAAAAATTTGAAAGAATAGAAATGTGAACTAAAGTCTCAGAAGTTTTCTTAAAAGCAGCCTAGAGAGAATCTTGGATTTCACTGGTCTGCGTATCAATCTCACAAGCCTCTAAAGTCAACAACTGTTAACATGTGAACTCTAGGGTAGAAGAGAGCAATTTCAGTATTACATTTGGAAGGCTATTTAGGCACAATGGATACTAATGTCAGCTAATTCACACATTGCCCAGTCTTGCTGCACATAACTGCCTAGGAAGCAAATGTGTGCAATTCATAAGACCACCACCAGTATTGACTCTTTCCTTTCCCTGTGTGTGTATTCCATTAGTTACAATGAAGGCCCTTGTAACTGGGAACAATATAAGCAATAGTACTGGGGACAGGGTGCCTTGAGGCTAATGCCGTGTTGGCAGAATAGCTTTATAATTCTCTTGCTTTGCCAAGAAACATTGTCTCAGATTAAATGGGAAGTGAATCTAAGTTTGGGCTCCTTTTTGAGGACAGAAGAATCTTATAAGAAGTTTCCCCTAAAAAAGACAGTGGCTTAGTTGTAAATAGAGCCCTTGTTTCTTAAGCTGATAAACCAGTTATTCATTTTTACTGAACATGTTTTCAGTTGAAGAGAAAATCTACAACTGTATGTTCTAAAACCAATTTATAAATTTTCTGTAAGATATTCATCTTTTGTACAGCCTTTATCTTCCAAGAGTATTTGATTCATAATTTTACAGAGAAATAGACAATTGGATAATAATCGTTCATTTTTTTTTTAACCCCAAACCATACAAACTTCACTGTGTGTGTATGTGTGTGTGTGTGTACATAGATATGCTGGTTAATGTTTAAGAACTGGCTTCTCTGGAAAAGAAAAGTGCTGATTTATAATGTTTGCTGGTTTTCATACTCCCTTCATGACAGATATCAAGCTGCCTACATGAGTCCTGAAAATTTCACAATCTGCTCTCAAAAGCCAGTGCAAACCAATTCCAGCACACCAGTTGTTTGTGTGTTGTGGGGATAGTGGGGGATACTCTTGTACCATCAAAATTGAATTGATAGTCCTATCTGTATCTTGCTAATCTAAATATGTAGTTCAGGGTGTGATTTATGGTAAATGTAACCTTTTATAATCAACTCATTATATTTTTACCTAGGTAAAAATTTTGTAGCACAAGTATCATCTTTTTATACTATCAGACCTCATCTGGAGATGGTTGAATATAATAGCACAAGAGAAAAATCAACACTATAGTCATAGGTAACTCTAAAGAATAAAAGCAGATTTTAAAGAAATATTTTATCAGGCTCCTTAAAGCAGAGCCTAAAGACAATAAGCAGATCTTTGAGTCAGTGGGTTTTTTTTTTTTAATACGAAGTAGATAATAATCATTACCTTCATGGCTCTGCTCAGCCCTGAGAAGAGCCTCAAGCTGTATTTCAGAAATGCAACTTTTAAGTCATGCTGAGAGCTTTTCCTTTTAAAGCAGACAACAGCTTTTATAGATGTGAAGGGATGTCATTCATCTGTACTCCCAGTCTGTGTGATTCTGAAAAGTTTTGTATGATTTTCAAATAGGAGGAATGATCTTACCAGCATCTTCTCCCAGCCTAGAAATGAGCTCCTTTTAATTGGGAAGCTAGAGGGCATGAAACCTGGTTTTTCCTTAAGTTATTCTATCATCTAATTGCTATTCAAAGTTTTGAAACAAGACATCATTTTCTAAACATTGGCAAATTTGTTCTATTCGATTTTATTAATTACACCAGTTCTTAAATACAGAATTTTCAAAAAGAAAGAAATTTAGATGATATGTCAGACATTAATCAATACTGCCAGTTTAACTAGCACAGCCAGGAAATTTGATAAGTAGGATGGCATCCCACCTATGAAAAGAACAAAGCAAGTTAGTGGATGATAACCACAGTAATGGTAACTAACACTTACACATATTAATCCACTTAAGGATTTTTAGATTATATTTTACGAAATTAATTAAGATTACATTTCACTAGTAAGATTATTCCACAGTACTGGTACATTAATTATCTAAGGGAAATGAAATAGCTTACAGGTAATAAGTGTCAAACTTTTGCTATCTGTTGGCCCTTTGTATTTTTTTTTAATTTAAAAAACTTTATTTATTTTTGACTGTGTTAGGTCTTTGCTGCTGCATGGGCTTTTCTCCAGTTGTGGCAAGTAGGGGCCACTCTCTCGTTGTGGTGTGCTGGCTTCTCATTGTGCTGGCTTCCCTTGTTGCCAAGCACAGGCTCTAGGGCAGGCAAGCTTCAGTAGCTGCAACACATGGACTCAGTAGTTGCAGTTTCCATGCCCTAGAGCACAGACTGAGTAGTTGTGGTCCAAGGGCTTAGTTGTTCTGCAGCGTGTGGGATCTTCCTGGATTAGGGATCGAACCCGTGTCTCCTACATTGGCAGGCGGATTCTTTACCACTGAGCCACCAGGGAAGCCCCTGTTGTCCCTTTTTAAAAAGACAATTTATTATTTTAACATCATGTCCATCTATAAAAGGAGTTATTATCCTGAAAGTGATTTCTTACTTTCAGATACAGCCATAATTCTGAGCACTTAATACTGAAGAATCTGACTTTTGTACTTTCATTTAATCATCAAATGTTTATGAAGCCCCTACTTCATGTTAGGTCTAGGAGAAACCATGGGCTATTGCCTCAAAAATTCTTGAGTTAGATGTCCTAAAATGTTGTTTATATCCCTTTTCCTGATGAATGACTTAAAAGAGAGTTTTAGATATATTGTAGTAAACAATAATTCCAAAGCATAACTTAAATGTGTGCTCTTGGGAGTAAAATAAGTGATGAACATCAATTACTCAGTTGAGTTTGGTATATTTAACTAGAAATGTGTAAAAATTTATTATTAAGTACAAATGTACCAGAAGGAATTTGGTCAAACTACTCTAGTGTTGAAATACATTTAACTGAATATCAATAATATCATTAATATTACTAAAATATCACTACTTCCAAATAAATGATCGTCATTGGATTTTTTCTTATTTCTAAGCTTAATCATTCTTAGTATGTTTAATTTCTACCACAGCTGAAATGCTGTTCACAAATATATAATAGAAGACATATTTAAGAATGACACTTAGGTAGCAAGTAGAATGATACTTAGGTAGGTAGCAAGATGGTTGATATCAGCTGTTTTCCAACTAGAATATAGTAATCCTGAGGCTACCATAGATTTCCCATGGAGTATTGGGACAAAGATTGTTTTACAAAAATAAATCTGCTTAAAGTAGTTCTCTTTCATGATTGTCCTTCTGCTTCACAGGAGAAAGGGCATCGCTTTAGAGATATAAAAACCTCTGGAGCACCAAAGACACTAATCTGACATATTGGTGTAGGTGTTGAGAAAGTTAACCACTGGGTAAGAAATCTTTTTCTTTTTTTTTAATCAGGGAGTATTCAGTTCCTTGTCTTAAAAAATTTTAAAAGGACCTAAATCAGATGTCATATGATAGATCATTAAACATATTTTTAAGATTGTCAGGGTTCTCCAGAGAAACAAAACCAGTAGGAAATACATATTTTACATTATAGCATTTAAGCAAATGCCAGAAAAAAATGGTCTTTCCACATATTTTCATAACCTGGCTACACTGTCACCTTAAAGCTTAAGGAGTCAAAAATAATTATGGAGATGGATATGTCTCTTTCTTAAGGAAAGATTTACAGAGTATCTTGACTAGATTTATTCTTCTTGGGCAGCATGGTATCTAACTTTAGCAACTGAGCCTAAAATCTGCAGGGCAGACCAGCATGCTAAAAATTCGGGCAGAATTGGATGAGACCCATTATGTTAAAGTCAGATGATGATAAATGTTAATCATTTTCACAAGTGCCTTCACAGAAACATCTACATAGGATTATTTGTCTATGTCTACATAGGATTATTTGTAAAAAAAAATGTCCATCTATCTCCCTAAAAGGGCTTCCCCAGTGGCTCAGCAGTAAAGAATCTGTCTGCCAGTGCAGGAGACAGAGGAAACGTGGGTTTGATTCCTGGGTCAGGAAGATCTCCTGAAGGAGGAGATGGCAGCTCACTCCAGTATTCTTGTCTGGAAAATTCCATGGACAGAGGAGCCTGGCAGGTTACAGTCCATGGGGTCACAAAGAGTCAGACACTTCTGAATGCCTGAGCATGCATGCATGTACTTCCTAAGGAATGTGTTTCCTGAATAATAATGTATCAACTTTTATAATATATATTTCTGCTGCTTAGTTCAATTGTGTACTAATAACCGTAACAAGGGCTTCTGTTGTGGCTCAGCAATAAAGAATCCGCCTGAAATATTGGATCCAAAGGAGATATGGGTTCGATCCCTGGGTCAGAAAGAACCCCTGGAGGAGGACATGGCAACCCACTCCAGGATTCTTTCCTGAAGAATCTCATGGACAGAGGAGCCTGGCAGGCTACAGCCCATGGGGATGCAAAGAGTTGGACATGACTGAAGCAACTTAGCATGCACGCACAACTGTAACAAAACTCACTTCAAAGAATCGTTAGACCCTCACGGACACAAATCTTTAAAAACGTACTTCCAAATTGGTACACTTAACTTTATTACAGAGTAATCTAATAATTAAGAAAAGATTTTTAAGCATACAATATATTACATTTGGATGAAATTCTGTGGGCGGTGTGGAATGGAAACATAAGCACAAAGCAAACTAAAAGTGGAATTTCTAGTTTGAAAGGTTTTATTCAGTGATTTTTTTTTTTAATGGATTATGGTTAGCAGCACACTGGTATGATTTTAAGTTATACCGAGTGCTTTTTAAATAGCTTTATTTTAAAAAGGCAATATTTACATTGTACTGGAAATTGTATCCTTTGTTTATAATTATGTTGAGAAATTTTAAATGTACATTTAGATGGGCAAGAGAATGTATATTTTTTCAAAATTCCTTTAACAGATATTTAAGGGGAAAATGTTAGAAGCCTAGTCTCATGTGTCTTGAGAACACAAAAGCCATTTCTGTCTAAAAATAATCCTGTACTAAACCAAAGAAACTCTTCAAGTTCTAAGCTCTACAGCCTATATTGCTGAAATAGGACAGAACCTTAGAGATCATCTAATTCTTACAAAATGTGGAAATTATTACAAAATGTGGAAATTGGACCCCCCAAAGGGTAAAACACGTGTCTCTGCACCTACTCCAGGATCTTTGACTACATCATGATGTAGCAACATCCTGACAAGATGCTTTGGCACATCATCTTGCTATCTGGACAAGAATGTAAGAGGCAAATATACAGTCTCATAATGTTAGGTATATGAAAAATATGGGCATTATAATGATGTCTCATTAAGAAATTTTATTTTTTTGGCATTATCAGGATTACCATTTTTTTCTAAGGATAAATGTAGACTTTGTCCCAGGACTTTCAGAATTGAATAGACCTTAACATGAACCTATTGAACAACCTGATTCTGACATATAAACTCCTGATGTGTATAAAATAGTGGGCTTTGCAGGTGGTACTAGTGGTAAAGAACCTGCCTGCCAATGCAGGAGACATAAGGGATTTGGGTCCAATCCCTGAGTTGGGAAGAGCCTCTGGAGGAGGGCATGGCAACCCACTCCAGTATTCTTGCCTGGAGAATCCCCATGGACAGAGGAGCCTGGCGGGCTACAGTCCATAGGGTCGCACAGAGTTGGACATGACTGAAGTCACTTAGCACAGCATAGCACACATGTATAAAATAGCTATTAACAATCATCCTCCTTAGACCCCAAATTCCTGAGACTCATTGTATTACTCTGTAAGGTGAACCTGAATGCTTTGTCTAAGGTAAAGTATTTAATATAATAATTAATAGGATTTTATTAAGCAAAAAATAAGAGATAAAATAGACAAAATAGTATCATATTCATTTGTGGCAGTTTACATCATGATAATACTATTGTAGGTGGTATTTTTCTTTTTTCCCCCAAATTTTCTATAAATTGATTATATTACTTTTATAATGAAAGATTGTTTTCAGGAATGTTCAGAGAATATACACTTCTCTGGATTCATATTTTTGAATTTTAGACAAAAGCTCAGTATTGGTGGAGGGGAAGGAAAAATTTCAGAGCTTTAGAGGTGTACTAAGGGATATAAGGTATAAAAATGAGTATTAAATGTATTTGTCTTCACTTTTTTATGTAATACAATTATTTCATGTATTCGATTGAAGAAGAAATGGAGTCTAACCCTTTCTGATTGTAACCCATGAGATTTAGCCCCAGAGTAGCATCTAACAAAGATATCCATCCAGACTTGCAAATTCCATTCTTAGTTAAATCTCTGTAAAGACAGCAAAGGGGCTCCATTTCTGAGGGCTTGGCCAACTTTGCTGTTGACATGTCTCACTTCCTTCCTCCTTTCTAGTCCTCTCAAATAACATACCCATTGCTACTACTGCGGCTAAGTCGTTTCAGTCGTGTCCAACTCTGTGCGACCCCATAGACAGCAGCCCACCAGGCTCCCCCGTCCCTGGGATTCTCCAGGCAAGAACACTGCAGTGGGTTGCCATTGCCTTCTCCAATGCATGAAAGTGAAAAGTGAAAGTGAAGGAACTCAGTCGTACCCATTAGAGCCTCTCATTTGCCAAAACAAAGGGAAGGGAAAAACAAAACAAAATGAAAAAAAGAAATTATTTTCTCTTTAAGCCCTGGTCCAGAACTGTTTCTGTCTTTGTCCCTTCTCTTTTATGTAAGGATTCAAACCCTTTCCTTGGGTCCTCCGGCCTCTTGCCCTTTTTAGCTGTACTGATGAATATAGGTAGAGGGGGGAACACTAGTGGATTAGGAGTTGATTCTTGAAAATTTTGCTTCACTTGAAATTATCCCAGGTTCACCTCTAGAAAAAAAAACAAAACTAAGTGGTTACCCACAAAACCTTAGCGAGTACATTTTACTTATTTTTGCAACAAAAATCAGAAGTCAAAATGAATATTTACCTCCTTAAAAAAGTGGCACTAACAAAAACATTTCACAATCACTGAAGCTCTTTGTAATGTGTACTTTAGGGGAAGTTTGTGCTGATGTGCATGTGCAATGTGTCAGAATCACTGACTACGTGTATGTAGATGCAGCACACACACAAGACTGTGGAAAAAATGACGTAGCAGTACTTGGAAAGACCAAGCCATGTGATCTTCCTCATCTTTGCTTAGCAAATTTTTCCTTTGGCTTCTATAACTTGGATACCTCCTGCTCAGTGATAAATGATTTTTATTCCATAAAATGGCCTCTGAGAGTATCTTTGGTCTCCCCATGATAATCTACTTGGTCACACCCATTCTGGCAACAGTAGCACCCATGCTGTGGTTCAGCACCCACTGCCTCCTGCCCCAGGTTCTCAGCCTCCTGGATCACACCATTACCTGGTACTAATGCACTGATGCCTAAGAGCAAATAGACAATTTTTCTTGCATGGATTTAAAAAAATGAAAATGATGAATAAATTTTAAAATATTTGAAAAATTCATTCTATTGTCCAGATAAATGAGCTATGTAGACAAATTCCATAATTCACTATTTTAAAGGAAAGAAGAAAAGATATGAAAGGGGAGGTAGCTCTGGAGAGAGAGATATAGGCAGGACTCTAGGTAGGTTAGCCCCTTGACCAAAATATAGTCCCTCACACTGCCTGGACTGGGTGATTTAATTAGGCAGGCTGTGTAAAATGCCTCTACTAGGCACATTTTGGGGTTACATATATGTTCTTTTAAAGTACAAACAATCTTGGAGTCTTATATTTAAATCAAATTACTTTCTAATCCCAAAATTTATAAGTACCATAAAAAGACCAAAAATTGCTAAAGCAATCTTGGGGAGAAAGAATAACACAGGAAGCATAACCCTCCCAGACTGCAGAAAATACTATTAAGGTACAGGAATCAAAACAGTGTGAAATTGGCACAAAAGAGACATATGGATCAACGGAACAAAATAGACAGCCCAGAAATAAACCCACACACCTACCAGCAAGCTTCAGTAAAGGAGGCAAGAATATACAATGGAAAAAAGACAGTCTCTTCAGCAAATGGTGTTGAGAAGGTTGGACAGTCACATGAAAATAAATGAAGTTAGAGCCCACCCTCACACCATACACAAAATTAAACTTGAAGTGGTTTAAAGACTTAAATATAAAACATGCACCATAAAACTCCTAGAAGAGAACATAGAATATTCTCTGATGTAAATTGTAGCAACATTTTCTTAGATTAGTGTACCAAGGCAATAGAAAGAAAAGCAAAAATAAACAGAAGCTAACTGAACTGTCCATGGGATCGCAAAGAGTTGGATATGACTGAGTGACTAACACTTCGAGAAGAAATAGGCAATACTAGAGCAAAGAGGCCTTCTGTGAGCAAGGCTGTAGTGATGAATGTAGGATGGTAATGGAAAGAAGTCTTGCCTAGCTTCTATTCAGTTTTTCACTTATGCAACACTTACTAATAGTTCTGTTTATACTTTACAAGAAGCATTAAGTGGATTTCAGGGGAACTGATGAATAGCTTCACTTTGTGGGGAAATACGCACCAAGTGCCCCCAAATGCAAACTCAGCTTGTTCTGAGAAATGCATATGAGGGGAAAGCTTAGAATTGTTATAGAGAACATGTGGAAAAAGAACAAAGGATTATAAGTAGCTAAATAGAATGCATAGATTTGATTATCCTATTTAAAGAATAATGCACATTAATTAAGTCTGATTGTTTTCCCTTAATTCTTAGCTGATACTATTGCCAGGAAAGGGGATGGTTCTTTGAAGTTTTTAGACCTAGAAGAATAGTGTTTTGCAGCATGGATTACTTTGTGGGGTCTTATAGGTCTTGATACAGAGATACATTTTTTAAAAAAATCTTGGGGCAATACTAAACTTAAAGGTCTAGTATGAACTCAAGCATGTGTTTGGACAAATAAGCTATATATGGTTAACTCAGGAGTTAAATGTTAAGTAGTGAGGTGGTCCTGTCATTTTTATTTACTAGGGATTATTCTATAGAAGAATGGAAAAGGATATTTAAGGAAAGGGAGAATTGCTAGTTAGTGAGTTTGAAAAAGAGTTCCATAGAGTGGGGCAGAAAAGGGCAGGTTTAACATGTCTTACCTGGTTCATTGGGCTTCCCAGGTGGTACAATGGTGAAGAATCCATCTGCCAAAGCAGGAAACTCAGGAGCCATGGGTTCAATCCCTGGCTCGGGAAGATCTCCTGAAGAAGAAAATGGCGACTCACTCCAGTGTCGTTGCCTGGAAAATCAAGGGACAGAGGAGCCTAGCAAGCTGTAGTCCATGGGGTCACAAGAATCAGATATGACTGAGCAACTGAGCATGCACACACCTGATACGTTCACCCAGACAGGGCAAAAGGAGCAGACGGTGAGATTTATGGGACTATGGTTCTTAAAGTAATTCAGTACTAGTGTTAAGGTCTTAAAGAATCTTGTTTTTAAAGAGAATGAGAAACTGAGTCATAAAATGACTTAACAAAATACATTTCACACCCTGAACTAAGCCTTCTGTTCTAGACAAGCTGTGTATCCCTCGGTATGTCTCTATTTGTAGACAGAAGAACACACAGAATTAGACCATTAATAAGACACCCAGTGCGGTGCCTCTATTATGTAAAACTATAAACATTCTTTCTGGGGAAAGTAACCCCATCCTTGGACATTTTAGTTGTTGAATGTTGTGCAGATTAGATTGCAAAAATTACATAATCTCTCTGAGGGCTGCAGTCCTTTCATCCTCTTAGCTGGCATAAAAACAGCTAAGCACTGTCAAACAGCCCTGGAACAAATGTGCAGGTATGTTCTATCACTTCACTTATACCACAAATCCAATCCTTGGCTTTTAAAAAATCAACTTGATTTATCCTTCCTCCAAGTAATGTTCCATTGTGATCCAAGATTGGAGGAAGTAGATTCTGATTTCAAGAGTTTTTAATCCCTTGAAAGAAGAATTCTTTAACAGGATCAGAATTGTAGAGTTCAATGGGTCTTAGAGTTTTTCTAGTGTAAGTCCCTCATTTAATAGATGAAGCCACTAAACCCAGAAAATTATTTGTCCAAGATCACGTATGTAGTTAACGGAAGAAGAGGGACCAGGTCCTAACCTTTTGAGTCTCAGGTTTATATACTTATATACTGTAGTTAAAATAGTTAAACTCAACCAGAGATGTTATATTTCTCAAATCTGGCTGTACAATAAAATCAGCAGAGGAATTACTGTTTTAAAGTGAAATTCTCAGAGTTCACCCTAGGTAATTCAATCAAAAATCTCAGGTAGAGAGATCTGGCTTCTTTTTATTTTTTTATTTTCCCAGGCAAATATGATGCAAAGCCAGTTTGAAAACTACTATTTTGGGCTAGAATGACCATATACCCCCTCGTTCCCCAGCATGTTCTTGATGTGACTCTATTGTCCCACATCTAATTTTTTAACAAAGGCCTCTTTCATTAAAAGTGTCCCAGCATGTATGATAAACTACACTCTGTCTTTAATCCATCTGATTTGTAAGCACTGAAATAACATCTTCAGTGGCAAATGTAAAATTCCCCTTAAAGTGTTAAAAAGGTGGAGCCAGGAATCATGATTCCCAAAGAGAACAAACCTGTTCAGCTACTCTGGAATTCTCCCCTCAGGAAAGAGACTCTTTTATCTCCATTATTTTTGGCTTCCTAAGATTAGGGTGACAGTGTAGCCAGATTATGAAAGAGTTTGCGAAGACTAATTTTCTGAGATCTACCTAAACTTAATATTGTAAAAGTTTCCTGTTTCCCTCACTGAAAAATAGAAAATTATTAATGTTGGATACACGAGGAGTAAAGGAATTCTGACACAAAACTAAGGTACAAATGAAAATGGCAAGGTCTGTGATGTATCCAAAAAATTAATTTATACAATTCAAGAGATTATTAAGTAGTTTCATTTTTTTAAAAAATTTCCATTTCTGTTTATTGCTTTTTGTCATTGCTTAGTCTGGACATTTTCATTTATGAGTAACAAAAACCCAATTCAACTAGCTTAAGTTTAAAAAAAAAAAAAGGAAATTATTGACCATGTCACTGGGAAGTGAAAGCCTGGCCACAGCATCAAGCATAAACATGTTCCGGACCATGTCATGAGGATCCTTTCATTTGGGTATTGGCTCTTCCATCTGAGGCTTCCCGGGTGGCTCAGATGGTAAAGCATCTTCCTGCAATGCAGGAGACCTGGGGTTCAATCCCTGGGTTGGGAAGATTCCCCTGGAGAAGGAAATGGCAGCCCACTCCAGTACTCTTGCCTGGAACATTCCATAGATGAAGGAGCCTGGTAGGCTACAGTGCATGGGGTCACAAAGAGTTGGACACAACTGAGTGACTTCACTTTCACTTTCTTCCATCTGAGGCTGGGCCTCATTTTCTCTGTTGTTGGCAGATTCCATCCACATGCTGAGGAGGGTAGTTGCTAGCAATCTTAGATTTATATTCTTCTAGCAAAGGGATCACAAAACAGGAAAGAATTTTCTACCTTTGTACAGTAGAAATATCCCAAAGAATTTGGTTGGCTGATGTCATTTAACTCAACTCTGAACATATTTATATGGCCAGGGGAATAGGTTCACCTATTGGATAAGATTGGATCTCCTTCCTATTCATGAATGTTGGGGTGGGTAAAGAAAGTACCCATTTTATGAAGTTGGGAGGAGCACATAGAAAAACTTACTGTATGTCTAAAAACAATAACTGTCACATATTTATGCCACTATCCTCATAGACCCTCAAAAAATGTTTCAATTCAATAGATTAGTAGAAGAATTCTCACAATAGTTTTGGGATAAGGGGAAGACTCACTTGTTTTATTTATTTTTTTATTTTTTTTAAATTTTATGTTTAAACTTTACATAATTGTATTCATTTTGCCAAATATCAAAATGAGTCCGCCACAGGTATACATGTATTCCCCATCCTGAACCCTCCTCCCGCCTCCCTCCCCATACCATCCCTCTGGGTCATCCCAGTGCACTAGCCCCAAGCATCCAGTATCGTGCGTCGAACCTGGACTGGCAACTCATTTCATACATGATATTTTACATGTTTCAATGCCATTCTCCCAAATCTTCCCACCCTCTCCCTCTCCCACAGAGTCCATAAGACTGATCTATACATCAGTGTCTCTTTTGCTGTCTCGTACACAGGGTTATTGTTATCATCTTTCTAAATTCCATATATATGCGTTAGTACGCTGTATTGGTATTTTTCTTTCTGGCTTACTTCGCTCTGTATAATAGGCTCCAGTTTCATCCACCTCATTAGAACTGATTCAAATGTATTCTTTTTAATGGCTGAGTAATACTCTATTGTGTATATGTACCACAGCTTTCTTATCCATTCATCTGCTGATGGACATCTAGGTTGCTTCCATGTCCTGGCTATTATAAACAGTGCTGCGATGAACATTGGGGTACACGTGTCTCTTTCCCTTCTAGTTTGCTCAGTGTGTATGCCCAGCAGTGGGATTGCTGGATCATAAGGCAGTTCTATTTCCGGTTTTTTAAGGAATCTCCACACTGTTCTCCATAGTGGCTGTAAGGGCAGGCAGGGCGGAAAGCAGAAAGCTTCTCCTAAATGTATTTTAAATTCAAGATGTTGTAAGAATGGCCTTTCTTTACATGAGCACCTGCACCTCTGTTGGAAAGTTGTTATTAGAAATGCAGTTACAACCCAATGAAAGAAAGTGACTGAAATCTCTCTTTTATTCTATTAGAACACTTAGTGCAATATTATGGAAAGGGTATAATATTACACAGGAAGTCTAGAAAAGAATAAAATCCAGTCCCAGGATGTTGTAACCCTTCCCTGACCCCTAAAAACAAAGACTTTGCGATCAACACTTTAATACTTGGTATTCGGGTATCAGATTTGTGGATTACTGAAATGGAGCCTGAAAAAAATAGGTCAGTGGAGAAGAGGTATGAGGTTAGGTAGTTAATTCTCTTTCTGATCAAATTTAGAATATATTTCTTAGCTCTTTGTCTCCAAGTTGGGAATTACATTCAAATGTGAAAGAAATAAATATTGATTGAACACAGATGGTAAGCATTTAAATATTACTAGTCCAAAAGAATGAAGTACTGCCCCATGAACTTCTCCA
The DNA here is from genome assembly GCF_055505025.1 of Bos grunniens. Lineage (NCBI taxonomy): Eukaryota > Metazoa > Chordata > Mammalia > Artiodactyla > Bovidae > Bos > Bos grunniens. Next base: position 43,872,490 of record NC_141165.1, read on the forward strand.
CAATGCAATCTCTATTTATTATCAGATATTTTAATGTATTCAGTTCCACTCAAGGAATGCACTTTCACCACTTTGTAAATATCAGATAGTAGGTGTGAGTCCATAATTAATTCACAGAAAAGAAAACTAGAATGTGAAGAAGTTGGCCTTTTCCTGGGAATTCCAGCAAAGTATTGTGGAGATTAGAAACTGGACACTGAAACAGGATATGCACTAGTCGTGTAATCACAATGGTCAGAGAAAGAAATATTTTATCAAATTCAGCTACTAATGACTCATCTCCATGCTTCAAGGAACAAATTGTGATTCTTCATACCGAAGTTTTCTAAGTTTGAGATGTTAGTGTAAAATGCACATTACTGGCCATTTCTCCCTCCTAGCTGACTTAGAATCTCTGCTAAAGGAACTTTCCAGGAACCTTTATTTTATTAAGAATCCTTATCTTTTTAAACAAGCTAAACTTTAATAACTATTTCTTTACTGTTTATTAATTACTAGTATATTAGTCACCAGCTCCCATAGATCATTGTTTTTTCATTTTACATTTTAATCTTAATAAAAATAATACTTGACCAGTATTAAGTTTCTTAAGGAACTTAGAGAAACTTTCCTTAAATAGACTCCAACTTATGGCTAGCCCACCTTAGGGACAAAGCTTCTCCTATCATTCCTTCAACAAATGTTTACCAAATACTTATCATATGGCATCCTCTATTTTCTTGGGGGTAAAGCAATGAACAAAATAGGAAAAAATTCTGCTTCCATAGACCACATTTTAGGTGAAAGAGAGGCATCCGATAAGATTTATAAAAAATATGAAAACATACAGTAGGTTAGATGGTAATACTTGCTAAGGAAAGAGATAAAACAATACAGCAATAGGCAGTATATCAGGTGAGAGGGAAACAGTATCTGAAATTTAAGCTAACATCTGACTCCACAGGAGCAACAATGGAAGCTTAAAGAGTAAAATATCCTAACATACTGAGAGAAAAATAACTGGCAGTGTAAAACTTTATACACAGCAATATTATTCTTCAAATAGAGAGTGGAAAAGTACACTTTTAGGTTATAAAAAACTGAGACTATTCAAAGTTAATTCAAGATTAACTTCTAGTAATGGTAGAGGAAAGAGAGGAAAAGGTGGTCTCATGAACCTGCAACAGATAACAATTATAAAACACAGGGGAAATTTTTAAATAAAATTATTTAAATTCACTAAGAAATATCTAAAAGCATAAATAAACTCAAGAAAACTACAAGCACTAAAAGGACTAAGAGTCTTGAACTCACAGCATGAAAACAACAGACCCAAATTTAGAAACTAAACTTCCCAGATCCCTGACTCAAAGCTAAACTATTCATGTGTTGTGGGGAAACCACAGAAAAGCAGATAAAAAACAGAGAGAAATCTATTCTTGTAAATAGAGTGAAGCTGAGCTGGATATGTGAATTTAATCCCTTTCTTAAAGGAATGCATTCCAAATTTTGGGACGATCAAGTAGCAGAAATCTCAAGGTCAGAATATAGATTCCAAAGCAAACAGAATGTAGATTCCAAAGCAAACAAATTACTTGTATCCTTAGAATCTTCCCTTGCTTTTTTGCCCTGTTCTTGTTTCTTTGCCCTCCTTTTTAACCTAGTCCTCTGTGGATTTCTCCTATGTCCTTTTGGTTGTGATCCAAGTGTTTAGGCATTTATAGAGGCTTCACCACAGAGAGAATTATCATATCTATAAATATGTTCAAAGAACTAAAGGAAAATATGGTATCAATGATTAAGAAGATAGGCTATCTCAATAAACTTGTAAATACTATTTTAAATGATAATTATCAAGCTGCAAAGTACAAATATTAAAGTTATAAAATCTCTGGATGAACACTACAGCAGCCTGGAGATGGTAGAAAAACAAGGAGAACTTAAGGACTGCAACTGTAGTTAGAAAAATAGAAAAAAGAATAAGACTAAAGAAAAGTAAATAGAACCATAGGGTCCAACGAGACAGTAAAAAATAGTGTAACACATGAGTAGCTGGAATCACAGGAAAAGAGAGAGAAAAAAGAGCAGAAAAAAACATTTGAAGAAACAATGGCTGAAAACTTTGAACAAAATTGATGAAAAATTTTACATATCTAAGAAACTCAACAACTCAAGCAAGAAAAGCACAAAGACATCCCCTCCTAGACATGTTGTAGTCAGATTGCTGAAAGTCAAAGACAAAGGGAAAACCTCAAAATCAATTATAGAAAAATTACACCTATATAGAATAATAAGATTAAGAGCTGACTTCTCAGAAACTGTGAAAACCGGAAAACATTGGAACAACATTAAAACGGCTACAGAAAAGAAAAATGCTATCAGCCAACAATTTTAAGTTCAATGAAGTTTATCTTTAAAACCACAGTTTAAAAATCATACAAAAATTTCAATCATTACAAAAATAAATATATAACTAATGAAATTCAAATTGTAATCTTTTTTTTTTATTTTAAGTCTTCTTGCCTGGAGAATCCCAGGGATGGGGGAGCCTGGTAGGCTGCCGCCTATGGGATCGCACAGAGTCAGACACGACTGACGTGACTTAGCAGCAGCAGCAGCAGCAGGTAAGAATAGAGATGATGACTTCAATCTCAAACAGAAAACATTTGTACACTATGATAAAATAATGTAAGTTTTCCTTTTCCTATAGCATTTTTAGGTTCACTGCAAAATTGAAAGTTTCTTTTCCCTTCCTCCTGCTAGAAACATGAGGGGAAATTTCTCTGATATTTACTGTGAAAATCTGTTTGAGCACCTGGAGATAAAGCTGCAAAAGAACGGGGCTCCTCCATTAATGGGACCTCCTGGAGTTTTTAATTCTCAATTTTGTCCACACTGAGCTTCCAGCAATTCATTAATTGTAGTTCAGGTTTTCCTACCACAGCACTGCTTCCAACAGAAATTTCTGTTCCAATATACTGTGATTCTCTGTATCCTCCCGTCTGTCTTTTCAACTTGGGAAGCAATCATCTTCCTTATGAATTCACTTTTCTTACATGTCTAAGAAGAGTTGATTTTTCAATTTGTTTGGCTTTTTACTTATCAGGACAGAGTGATGACTTCTGGACTCCTTACATACAGAATTGAAAGTGTACTTTCCTTTTGAGATTGAGAACCAGACAAAGATACCTGCTGTCCCTGCTTCTATTCAACATTATATTGGTTGACCAAGCCAGTTAAATAATGAAAAGGGAATAAATAAAAAGGATAAAACTGATAAATTGGACTACATTAAAATGAAGAACTTCTGATAATCCAAAATACCATTAAAGAGTGAAAATACAAGTTATTGAATGACAGAAAAGACATAATCTAACCAAGGGTTCATATCAGGAATATGCTAAGTATTTCTGCAAACCAGTAAGAAAGAGAGATGACCACAGAAAAAATGGACAAGAAACTTGAATAAGAAATTTTTTTAAAAAGACTTTCAAATGACTAACAAACAGAAAAACACAGGTTCAACCTCATTAGTAATCAAGGAATTGCAAATTAAAGTCACAGTGAGTTCTCACTGTGTACTTATTGAATGACTAAAATGAAAACAGTGAAAATTCTTACACTCCACTGCTAAGAATACAAATTGGTCAACAAATTGGAAAATCATTTGGCATTAACTACAAGGTTGAACATACACATATCCTGTTACTCAGCAATTCCACTCTTAGGTATGACCCCTCATATGCTTAGGAGACTTGTGCCAAATGTTCATAATAGCAGTCGTAACAGCCAAGTACTGAAAACAACTCATGTCCATAAAAAGTAAATGGATAAAGAAGTTGTCATATATTCATTCAGTTGAATACCAAAAAGCAATGACAAGGAAGAACTGTAGAAATAATTAGGATTGTGTTGTTTTGTCGCTAAGTCATGTCAGACTCTTGCTTCCAATGACACCCTTTTTCTTTGACTTGCCTATTTATTATGGACATTTCCAAACATACACAACACAAAAGCAGAGAGATTAGGGCAAATCAAAATGTAGTCACCGTATAACTGGTTCTGTCTTTTCATTTTGACTTTCCTTAAAATTTTACATCTGTTTACTTTTTTAATTGGAGAATGACTGCTTTATAATATTGTTAGTTTCTGACATACATCAACATGAATCAGCCATAGGTATGTATATGTCCCCTCCCTCTTGAACCTCCCTCTCACCTCTCATCCCATCCCACTTCTCTACCCTGTCTTCTCTACCCTGTCACAAAGCACCGGGTTTGAGCTCCCTTCATCATACAGCAAATTCTCCCTGGTTGTCTTTTACATATTACTCTTTCAAGTCGTCCCTCCCTCTCCTTCCCCAGCTGTGTCCACAAGTCTGTACTCTATGCCTGTGTCTCCATTGCTGGTCTGCAGATAGTTTCATCAGTACCATCTTTCTAGATTTCATATATATGCGTTAATACACAATATTTGTTTATCTCTTTCTGACTTACTTCATTCTGTATAATAGGTCCTAGGTTCATCCGCCTCATTAGAACTGACTCAAACACATTCCTTTTTATGGGTGAGTAATATCCTGTTGTATATATGTACCACAGTTTCTTTATCCATTCATCTGATGATGGACATCTAGGTTGCTTTTGTGTGTATGTCTTTTTTTCGTTTTAGATACTTCTTGGTGACTGCATATCTTAAACCCTGTTTTCTTTTCATTTAACTTAACAACATCTGTCTTCTAGTTGTGAGTTTAGCCTCTTTTCTCACTTTCTTCGTTTGTAAGTTTAATTTTTTTCTTTATATAGTTTTGAAAGTTGAACATACTATTTATACTCAATTGTTAGCCTTAAGATTTCAACATGCAAACTTATTTTAACATCTAAAATTTCTCACTATTTCAAACCTCTTCCCAAGCACAAATATTTTACCTTTAATTCCTATTATCTCTCCTTCTTTTTACATGTTAATTATGCTCCATATTTATGTTCTATCTTGATTTAATTATCCAACTCAAATATTAGTATTTTTACAATCAAATCATTTTTTCCAGATTTACCTCTAAATTTCCCAGTTTCCTTGCTCATCAGTCCTTCTTGCCTCTCATAAATCTTGGAAATTTTACTTTCTTCTTCAAGAACATCATGTGTATCAGCTTTAGTGCCATATAATTCACATATTGTATTAATTTCCTGGGGTTGCGTAACAAATTACCACTTAAATCAATATAAATTTATTCTTTCACAGTACAAAGGCTAGAAGTCTGAAATCAAGGTGTTGACAGGTCTTTGCTTCCTCCAGAGGTTTTAGGGCAAAAACCAATTTTTTCCTCTTCCAACTTCTGATAGCTTCCAGTATTCCTTGGCTTGTGGAAGCATAATTCATTCTCTGTCTCCATTCATCTTGAGAACTTTATCTAATTACATCTGCAAATACTCTATTTCCAAATAAGGTCACATTATCAGGTTCCAGGTAGACATGAATTTGGGATGGGGGGACCGCATTCAAACCTCTACACATATCATGCAATTCAACCATTCGTACACAATTAAGTGAACCTGGGCTTCTCAGGGGGTACTAGTGGTAAAGAACACACCAGCCAATGCAGGAGACATAAACAGACAGGAGTTCAATCCCTGAGTTGGGAAGATTCCCTGGAGGAGGGCATAGCAACCCTCTCCAGTGTTCTTGCCTGAAGCAACTGTTCAACTGAAGCAACTTAGCTTGCACACAAATGTGCAATACAATGGGGATTTTTTTGATATTCAGAGATTTGCAGCCATCACCGCAATCAATTCTAGAACACTTTTCTCACTCCTTATAAGAAACACTATCCTCAAGCACATTTCCTAAGTTTTCCTTTGCTATTGTGGTGTGCTGAGTCACTCAATTGTGTCCGACTCTTTGTGACCCCAAGGGTCGGACTGTAGCCCACCAGGCTCCTCTGTCCATGGGATTCTCCAGGCAAGAATACTAGAGGGGGTTGCCATCCCTTCCTCCAGGGGATCTTCTCAGCCCAGGGATTAAACTCAGGTCTCCCGCATTGTGGGCAGATTCTTTACTGTCTGAGCCACCAGGGAAGCCCGCGTTTTCCTTTAGCGGATACCTAGTGGTTGCAATTTTTTTATTCTTTATGTCTGAAAATGTCTTTATTTTTGTTCTTAAAAATTTACCATAGGTTATAGTTCTAGATTAATGTTTATTTTGCATCAACAGTTTAAATAAATATCCCCACCACATTCTGGATCTGTTATTGTTCCTAAAAAGTTTGCTGTTAATCTAATTTTTTAAAAAATTGCATCTGATCTCTTATTTTTAAAATCTCCTCTTTACTTTTAGATTTCTGTCATTCTACCAAGGTTTATCCAAGTATGATTAGAATTTGTTGTGATTATCAAAATTTCTAAATTTGTGTATTTCATCACATTTAAGAAATCTTTTCACACATTGTCTGTTTCCATTCTTCCTACTCTGGCCTTAGTAGGGGTAGGTGGGAATTAACTTCTGGTTAGCCCAGCAGATTGCTGTGTTCTGGTCCCTCTTATAGTGGAGGGACTTTCTGGGACAGCACTTGGATGGACAGTCAGCTAACTACAGATATGTGAAATTAGTTGCAGTGGAAACTGAAGAAACATGAATTCTTCAATATAAATCCATTCCATGCCACTAAGGGAAAACTCAAAATCTACCGCTTACTGAGAATGGTGGGTACAGTAAGCCATAATTTCCTGTGAAAGACTATGTTGCTGTATCATAAATGAAGAGAATTATGTTACTTATAAGAGGAATTAGAAATAATTGCTTAGTCTGTATATAAATATTAGAGTTTGGCAACTGATCTCTATTGATTATTTTCCTAAATGTTCTGAGTAAAGGTGCTTCAGAAATCTCATCAATCAAAGTGATGTTTTCAAAGAAAGCATGATATTAATTGAGCAATTATTGTAGCCAATATCCCAGTATATAATTCTAGTTAATTACTTGCCAGTTAATTATGGTTTTGACAGTATTTCTCTTTCAATGAGCAACACTCAGGTTCAAAATAAAACATTATCTTACTCATTATGCAAGAAATGAATTCCTAAAATAGATGATTAAAATAAACTGTTACAAATCCAACTGTCTAAATGGAAGTTATGTCTTTGTCATAAACCTTACTCAGGATATTTGGAAGCTGTAATTTGAAAAACAGAAATCAAACATGTTCAAGGGCAGCAATCCATTTATCTGAACATTTTTACATACATACTTTAATTTTCTCCCCCTACATAATAAAAGATATTTACATATGTCTGGCAGAAGTTATTGGTGGATTAATCTGTTTTTTCCTTCTGTATTTTCCCTTCTTTCTTTCCAAGAAGGTAGACAGGCTCTCTCTAATATCCTTCCTTCAGTGTGGTGGCTGCTGCCAGGGCTGCCCACAGACATCCCTAAGCAGACTTAAATGGGAAACTCAGATAAGGAGAGTCTATGTGCTGGCAGAACAACCATTCCAAGGCCTGGAACCCATATTTCTGAACTGGTTTGCCAAGGAGGCTGAAGAATTACCTTTTATAGTAACTTCTTGTTTCTGGGTGCTGATGTGGCTAGAAATATAGAAGGCAGTGACCCTCCAACCTGGTGGATATTTCCCTTTTCAGGGCCTGCTAAGATCCCAGAGATTGGATATATGTCTGTCAGATACAAGGTAGGCAGTGGAGAGCTGCATCTTCACACTTGTGACATTGCCCATGCATTTATGCTCTGCTTTTACTCTGCTTCAGAAGTAAACAGGGTCTGGATTATAGTTTTTACCTATCCTCAGACCCAAACCTGCCTCCACAGGGATATTTGTAGGGTGGCTGGGAGGCAGTCTTTTGTGAAAGTCTATACCCAGCAGATATACCACACTAGTTCTCCTGGAGTCCCTTTGAGAGTGTGTGTGTATGTGTTCATCCGTGTTTGCACTGGAGGTAGGACATGGATTTTGGTGGGGGAAGCAGTTTGGGGAAGGAGAGAGAGTTCTGGAAAGTCTACATCCTGCTCCCTGGCAAAGGTCCAGGGCACATGGCAAGCCCAGACAGGAGGTTTGTTCAACAGATGGCACCAAAAATAAAATTGCTGCATTCAAGGGTTCATGGATGCTTGCGCTATAAGGATATCAGTAGCAACCACAATAGACAAGAGATCTGAGACCCAGCCTTTATTTGCTAAGTACCACAGAAACCTCTGAATCTCTGCCTTGTCCTAGAGAGAGGAGGGTCAAGATCAGAACTGACTCCTCATTTCTCAGCCAGGTCTCAGAATGGAGAAACCAGGGTATGGTTTAAGTTGATTTGAAGGAAGTAAAGTAATGCACTTGTCTTGCAAAGTTGGCCATGTGGCTTAAGATGAATACTTACTTATGGTATATATTTATAATTTATCTTTCAAACTGACAAAATTTCAAAAATATTCTCTATCACTTATAAAACACCACAAACACTCAAAGACATATCCACACAGGCACACATGTCCTTCTGTTTCTTTTTCATGCGTGTGTGTGTGTGTGTGTTGCATGCCTGCATGCTCAGTTGTGTCTGACTCTTTGCGACCTCATGCACTGTAGCACACCAGGCTCCTCTTTCTATGGAATTCTCCAGGCAAGAATACTGGAATGGGTTGCTATTTCTTCTCCAGGGGATCTTTCCTACCCAGGGATCAAATTCACGTCTCCTGCATCTCCTGCATTGGCAGGCGGATCTTTTACCACAGAGCCACCTAGGAGTATGTGCGTTACTTTCTATATATTTCTCATTTTCCATGGAATTAGGTTTAGTGTGGTCTTTATCCTCATGATTATGACTCTCCTGTCTACCTTGTTCTCTTTCTTCAGAATAGACTGCAGACGTAGTGTATAGTACGCAGTCTGACAAAATCCTTCCTCTCACTTCCTTCATCCACCAAGAACCACTGGGAACGGGCTCCACCGTCTTCATCTTTGGCTGAGATGTAGTAGGGTGGAAGAGTAGACTGCAGTTCTCCTTCTGCATGACTTTCTTTTCTTTAGCAATGGTACACTTTTTCTTTCCCATTTTAAAACTAAATATTTAACCTGTGGGCTGAAAATATATAACCTTTCTTTTACAAGAAGCTATTAGTGAAATGAAATAAATAAAAATGTATAGTTCATGGTTATAGAAAATAAAGGAACAAGATATTTTCAGCCCAGGAGAGACAGGAAAATGCTTCTCCCCAGAAAGAAGGAAGGTGTTGTATACGTGGGGAAAAAAATGGATAATTAAAGAGCTCCTACAACAGATTGGAGGGAGTGGCACCAAGGGTACCTTGAAAAAGAAGGGACATTTAAAAATTATTAAAAAAAGAAAAGATGATTACTAGATACATTGACAATTTGATGTAAACTTGACGGAAGTTGGTGGAGTTCATATCATTGCCTCACCCTTCTCAATAGAATAGGCATTACTGTTACTGGCTGAGAATAAAATTAGAGTTAAAAAAAAAAAAGATTATAGTTTAAAGAGCGGAAACCATTTGAAATGGTTTCAAACTCCTCTAGGTTTGAAATGGTTTCCTGAAATGGTTTCCTAACTCCTCTAGGAAATTACGAAGAAATAACAACAATACCAGTAACCACATTGATAAAGACAACCATAGTGGCATTGACAATAATTGCAGTCTTCTCTTTAACCCTCTCACTCACCTCAGCTGTCAGATTCTTCCACCTCCTCCAACTGTTCCTACTTCGTGTTCCTACTTCTAGGGCTTTGCTCTGTCAGCCTTGGGTCTCTTGGTGTCATTTGTTCTGGTCTTTCCATCTGTGAGCTCTTCTACACTTTTTTCCCATCTTCCTGTTCTCTTCTATTCACAAAGCCACGTTCCACTGTTTCCCTTTGACTGCAAGAGCTCCCTTCTGAGTTTCTTGCTACATTACACTCAATTCTACCTTCACGTTTCCCCATTAGCTTTCCAAAATCCACAACTTGTTTGTATTAATTCCTGAAATGAAATCCACTATTTTTCCTCTTCCTTTCAAGCTTCAGGTAGTTTCTCTCCATTCGTTTAATAGCTGTTACCATCTCATTTGTTCTATTTGACCTTCTTCCACTTTACATTCTTTCTACCCTCTCCTTTCTTCCCGTGCCAATCATGAGTATTTGCATAACCAGTCATCTTTTCTCATAGGTTACCACAGCCCCATCTCTTAAAGAAGACACTTAAAGATAGTATCCCTTTCCTCTATCCCAAGAGCTCCATATTTGACAATGAAGTCATTTCTTGAGCCGCAGTAAAAGAACATTTAACCTTAAACCTTTTCCATCTGAGCAATATCTTCTTCTGCCCTTGCCATGGTTACCTTATTCACAGTGGCCCCCACTTTTCCTGAGACCACTGACTTCCTCAAACAGGCCGTGGCAGTCCTATATTGAACCTTTCCTTCCCCAAGATAAAGAACTAACTTCACACTTGGTTGACTAAGTGAATTGCTTCATAAATCCTCTAGCATACTGTAATTTCCACACCCCTGAAAGCAAAGGGGGAAAATATAAATCCAGACTGCGGTCCATCTGTGCTTTGCTGCCTGTGCACTGATGGATTTCTTCTCAGCTGAGTCTCTGGCAGATTAAAGATGGCTTCAAACTCTCTGGTACTCTGCGCATCAAAAGATTATATCTGTGTTCCCATCCCTTGAATATGGCTGCTTCTGTGAATGTGCACACAAGTAGCATATGGCGAGAGTGATGCTGTGTTAGTCTCTGGGCCCAGCCCTTAAGAGACTGAAAGCTTCCACTTTCTCTCTCAGAATTATTCACTCTTGGCACCCTCAGCCGTTAGATAAAAGAGGAGAGACCATCAAGGAAGATCCTAAGTGCAGTCTGCATCATGTGGAGTCAAAACTTGCCTAAATTCCCAAACTCATGTAAGAAATAAAATTAGTATTGTCCAAAGCCACAGAATTCAGGGGCTATTTGTTATGCAGTGATGCACAATGTCTTTATGGGCATACCCAAACACCACTAATGCACAGATGAAACTCATGTGTTCAATGGCCTTAGAATATAGTGTTATCCCCATTTTACATATCAAAGAAATACCAGTAATACTACTGGAGTCAGTATAATATGAAGTTAAAAGTGCAAATGTTGGAATCAGGGTATCTGCTAGCCTTTGTCACTTACCAGTTATATAAATTTCTGAAGCTGAGTTGAGCTTTGGATAGTGTCCAGATGAACTTGTCACACTGCATTATAGAGTATTACAAGTAGGAGGGATCTTGGTATCATCTAGTCCAGTGGCTTTCAAACTACATTCCTGGGAGCCCCCTCAAGGGGAGAAGTGGAGGGAAATGAATTGAGCTCAACCCCACCCCCACCTTCTTGATAAAAGCAACTACCCATTTATATGTGTTATGTATTAGGATTACAGATAGAATTTCCTTTCAAAAATTTGCTGCCAACACAAAATAAAGAACTAAAATAATACATATATCCTAATCCCCCTAAACTCCCAAATTCAAAGACGAGGAAAATGTCATGGAAAGTGATTTCTGCCTGGAACCCTCTTTCCCACTTTCTTCACAACTTCCCCCTCATCCTTCACATCTCAGACTAGACCTTACTTCCTTCAGAAAAGACTTCTTCCACTGTGGATGTCCACCTTCCTGACCATTTCTGTGTCTTTCCCAATGAATTTCAAGATGGAATTCATATTTTTACATTTCTGAAATGAGGAGTTGTCATATAATTGATAACATCTTGCAGTTGTTGTCAGCCAGGTGGCAATCATGGCATAGTTGTATCAAAGCTTTCTGCTGGGAGCTTCTGATATACAGTAATTGAAAAAGCATCAAAGTACCTGCGATTCTTTGAAACACAAGTTCTTTATAATGTAATTGCTTATTTAGTTTGTCTCTTCCACTGGATTGAAAGCTACAAAAATACAAACCATGTCTTTCTCTGTCATTACTAAGGCTCCAATCCCTAGCTAACATGCTCAGTGAATATTTGTGGAATTGTCCAAGAAGAATTTACTTCTTTAAAAAGTTGATAAAATGTTTAAATAGAAACAGCAACATTTTAATCTTCTCACAATTTAAGCTTATATTTCCAGTAGGTGAAAATACTTTTAAAGGTAGATATAATTATTTTATGATGGGTTTAGTATTTAACAGAGAAACATATAATACTGTACAGAGAAACTGTATTTTCAAACACTGCTAGTGGTTTTGAAAATTGGTGCCAACTTTAAAAATTGACTGATCAACTTAAATAAAAAGAAAGATTGGAAGGATTATTATTAAAAGGGTAGCTGAACTACTGAAGGACTATTCTTTGTGGAATACAGGACTGAGGATGTATGCCAGGGTCACCTGGAGCCAGTGCTCCTCACAGTGTCAAGGAAGAAAGAACTCTCGGTGATTCTCAAAAAAGAATCTTCTTTAGCAAATGCCAGCCAAGAGAAAGAATGATAGCATTAGAAAATCATCATTTTATAATCCACAATTCATACGTTCTTTCAGCAAAGACCACCAGTTGTTACAAAAATCATTTCTTATAATCCTGTTGTGCATGCATGCTAAGCCACTTTAGTCATATCCGACTCTTTGTGACCATAGCCTGCCTGGCTCCTCTGTCCATGGGATTCTCCAGACAAGAACACTGGAGTGGGTTGTCGTGCCCTCCTCTAGGGGATCTTCCCAACCCAGTGATCAAACTCACGTCTCCTACATTGCAGGCAGATGCTTTGCTGCTGAGCCAATGGGGAAGCCCTTATAATTCTGTTAGAGAAGACTATACCCATAAATCTCATATCCTCCCACAAATTTCTTAATAACAAAGAAATATATTTTTTTTACAATAGAGATATCTGGCTGACATCACTTTAAGCAGGTTATCAAACTTGCTTCACTATAATAGGACACTTGATGTTTGCCTCTAGATATATCAAATAAGTATAAAGCATGACCTATGGAGAAGGAAACAGCAACCCACTCCAGTATTCTTGCCTGGAGAATCCCAGGGACAGAGGAGCCTGGTGGACTACCATCTATGGGGTTGCACAGAGTTGGACACGAGTGAAGTGTCATGCAGCAGCATATAATACACTTGACAAGAATTTTATCTTGCTTTTATAGTGGAAAAAATTAAGTAGAAATGAAATTTTTAAATGCATATTTCTTTCTTTAAAATTCCATGGGACAGTCACAAAATATAAAGTATTTCAGTAATTTTGCATTATCCCTCCCTGAAAATACATTAACATCTGAAAATATGTTTATAGTGCATTTCCTCTAAATTACTTTATTCATCATCAGCTGCATGTATGCATTTTTTTAAATTTAAATTTATTTATTTTAATTGGAGGTTAATTACTTTACAATATTGTATTGGTTTTGCCATACATCAACATGAATCTGCCACAGGTGTACATGTGCTCCCCATCCTGAACCCCCCACCCACCTCCCTCCCCGTATCATCCCTCTGGGTCATCCCACTGCACCAGCCCCAAGCATCCTGTATCCTGCATCGAACCTGGACTGGCAATTTGTTTCTTATATGATATTATACATGTTTCAATGCCATTCTCCCAAATCATCCCACCGTTTCCCTCTCCCAGAGTCCAAAAGACTGTTCTATATATCTGTGTCTCTTTTGCTGTCTCGCATACAGGGTTATCATTACCATCTTTCTGAATTCCATATATATGTGTTAGTATACTGTATTGGTGTTTTTCTTTCTGCCTTACTTCACTCTGTATAATAGGTTCCAGTTTCATCCACCTCATTAGAATTGATTCAAATGTATTCTTTTTAATGGCTGAGTAATACTCCATTGTGTATATGTACCACAGCTTTCTTATCCATTCATCTGCTGATGGACATCCAGGTTGCTTCCATGTCCTGGCTATTCTAAACAGTGCTGCGATGAACATTGGGGTACACGTGTCTCTTTCAATTCTGGTTTCCTCAGTGTGTATGCCCAGCAGTGGGATTGCTGGGTCATAAGGCAGTTCTGTTTCCAGTTTTTTAAGGAATCTCCACACTGTTCTCCATAGTGGCTGTACTAGTTTGCATTCCCACCAACAGTGTAAGAGGGTTCGTTTTCTCCACACCCTCTCCAGCATTTATTGCTTGTAGACTTTTGGATCGCAGCCATTCTGACTGGCGTGAAATGGTACCTCATTGTGGTATTGATTTGCATTTCTCTGATAATGAGTGATGTTGAGCATCTTTTCATGTGTTTGTTAGCCATCTGTATGTCTTCTTTGGAGAACTGTCTGTTTAGTTCTTTGGCCCATTTTTTGATTGAGTTGTTTATTTTTCTGGAGTTGAGCTGTAGGAGTTGCTTGTATATTTTTGAGATTAGTTGTTTGTCAGTTGCTTCATTTGCTATTATTTTCTCCCATTCTGAAGGCTGTTCTTTTCACCTTGTTTATAGTTTCCTTTGTTATTCAGAAGCTTTAAATTTTAATTAGGTACCATTTGTTTATTTTTCCTTTTATTTCCAATATTCTGGGAGGTGAGTCATAGAGGATCCTGCTGTGATGTATGTCAGAGAGCATTTTGCCTACGTTCTCCTCTAGCAGTTTTATAGTTTATGGTCTTATGTTTAGATCTTTAATCCATTTTGAGTTTATTTTGGTGTATGGTGTTAGAAATGCTTTGGAAAATGTTTGGAAAAGAATAAATCCAGTTGGCACTGAATGCACCATGTTTATTTCAATAAAGAAGAAGCCACATAATTGGTATCAAATATTTCTCTTGAATTACAGAATTTACTTTGGAATCATGTGTGTGTTTATTGCAAATTTAATGTCTGTGCAATACAAAAATGTATATTTTTTAAATTCTGTCATAGAGCAATGACTAAGTTGTTTTGTACAAATCTACTCATTGGGAACAGTTAGAAAAGATAAATTAAACATAAAGTATACTTTTGAGGCATCAAATAACTAATGACACAAAGAGAAGTTGAACAGCTAAGATCTGTGATTGGAAGAAACTGCCTGGATCAGAAAGATTGCCTGGAGAAGGGAATGGCAACTCACTCTAGTATTTTTGCCCAAAGAATCCTATGGACAGAGGAGCTACAGTCCATGGATTCGTAAAGAGTCAGATATAAGTTAGTGACTCAGCTCAGTTCAGTTGCTGAGTCATGTCCAACTCTTTGTGACCCCATGGATTGCAGCACACCAGGCTTCCCTGTCCATCACCAACTCCTGGAGCATGCTCAAACATATGTCCATTAAGTCAGTGATGCCATCCAACCATCTTATCCTCTGCCATCCCCTTCTCCACCTGCCTTCAATCTTTTCCAGCATCAGGGTCTTTTCCAATGAGTCAGTTCTTTGCATCAGATGGCCAAAGTATTGGAGCTTCGGATTCAGCCATCAGTCCTTCCGATGAATATTCAGGACTGATTTCCTTTAGGATTGACTGGTTGGATATCCTTGCAGTCCAAGGGACTCTCAAGAGTCTTCTCCAACACCATAGTTCAAAAGTCAATTCTTCAGGGCTCAGCCTTATTTATGGTTCAACTCTCACATCCATACATGATACTGGAAAAACCATAGCTTTTACTGGGTGGACCTTTGTTGGCAAAGTAATGTCTCTGCTTTTTAATATGTTGTCTAGGTTGGTCATAGCTTTTATTCCAAGGAGCAAGCTTGGCTGCAGTGATTTTGGAGCCCCCAAAAATAAAGTCTGCCACTGTTTCAACTGTTTCCCCATCTATTTGCCTTGAAGTGATGGGACCAGATGCTATGATCTTAATTTTCTGAATGATGAGTTTTTTTTTAATTTTTATTATTATTTTTTGTTTTACTTTACAATATTGTATTGGGTTGCCAAACATCAACATGCATCCACCATGGGTGTACATGTGTTCCCCATTCTGAACCCCCCTCCCACCTCCCTCCGCATACCATCCCTCTGGGTCATCCCAGTGCACCAGCCCCAAGCTTCCTGTATCCTGCATCGAGAATGGTGAATTTTAAGCCAATATTTTCACTCTCCTCTTTCATCTTCATCAAGAGGCTCTTTAGTTCTTCTCTTTCTGCCATAAGAGTGGTGTCATCTGCATATCTGAGGTTATTGATATTTCTCCAGCAATCCTGATTCCAGCTTGTGCTTCATCCAGTCTGGCATTTCACATAATGTACTCTCCATATGAGTTAAATAAGCTGGGTGAAAATATATAGCATTGTTCCCGATTTGGAACCAGTCTGTTGTTCCATGTCCAGTTCTAACTGTTGCTTCTTGACCTGCATACAGATTTCTCAGGAGGCAGGTCAGGTGACCTGGTATTCCCATCTCTTGAAGAATTTTCCACAGTTTGTTGTGATCCACACAGTCAAAGGCTTTGGCATAGTCGATAAAGATGTTTTTCTGGAGCTCTCTTGCTTTTTTGATGATCCAACAGATTCTCTGGTCCCTTTGCCTTTTCTAAGTCCAGCTAGAACATCTGGAAGTTCACAGTTCGCATACTGTTGAAGACTGACGTAGAGAATTTTGAGCATTACTTTGCTAGTGTGTGAGATGAGTGCAATTATGTGGTAGTTTGAACGTTCTTCGGCATTGCCTTTCTTTGGGATTGGTGACTAAACAACAACAATAAGAGAAGTGAGTCTTTGAAGAATTTGAAGCTGCTTTTTCCTTAGAGGACTGATAATTTTTGAAGTATCAATTAACCAATAAGAGATAATAATTCTAATTTGTATGCACCTAAAAAAGACATCAAAATATATAAAACCATTAAATTACAAAAGTTTTGAGAAAATTCAGTGTAATTAAAAGAGGCCAAAAATTCATACTTTCTACAGTTTATTACTTTAATATTTATAAACTAAATGAGACAATCTCATTTAAATTATAAAAAGAAGAAAGCCAAACTTTGAGATTCTTTAAATTAAATGTGTAATTATACTGCAATAGAACACACAGAAGAACTGTACAAAAAAGATCTTCACGACCCAGATAATCACAATGGTGTGATCACTCACCTAGAGCCAGGCATCCTGGAATGTGAAATCAAGTGGGCCTTAGAAAGCATCACTACGAACAAAGCTAGTGGAGGTGATGGAATTCCAGTTGAGCTCTTCCAAATCCTGGAAGACAATGCTGTGAAAGTGCTGCACTCAATATGCCAGCAAATTTGGAAAACTCAGCAGTGGCCACAGGACTGGAAAAGGTCAGTTTTCATTCCAATCCCAAAGAAAGGCAATGCCAAAGAATGTTCAAACTACTGCACAATTGCACTCATCTCACACACTAGTAAAGTAATGCTCAAAATTCTCCAAGCCAGGCTTCAGCAATATGTGAACCATGAACTTCCAGATGTTCAAGCTGGTTTTAGAAAAGGCAGAGGAACCAGAGATCAAATTGCCAACATCTGCTGGATCATCAAAAAAGCAAGAGATTTCCAGAAAAGCATCTATTTCTGCTTTATTGACTATGCCAAAGCCTTTGACTGTATGGATCACAACAAACTGGAAAATTCTTCAAGAGATGGGAATACCAGACCCCCTGACCTGCCTCCTGAGAAACCTATATGCAGGTGAGGAAGCAACAGTTAGAACTGGACATGGAACAACAGACTGGTTCCAAATAGGAAAAGGAGTATGTCAAGACTGTATACTGTCACCCTGCTTATTTAACTTCTATGCAGAGTACATCATGAGAAACTCTGGGCTGGAAGAAGCACAAGCTGGAATCAAGATTCCCAGGAGAAATATCAATAACCTCAGATATGCAGATGACACCACCCTTATGGCAGAAAGTGAAGAAGAACTAAAAAGCTTCTTGATGAAAATGAAAGAGGAGAGTGAAAAGGTTGGCTTAAAGCTCAACATTCAGAAAACGAAGATCATAGCATCCAGTCCCATCACTTCATGGGAAATAGATGGGGAAACAGTGGAAACAGTGTCAGACTTTATTTTGGGGGACCCCAAAATCACTGCAGATGGTGACTGCAGCCATGAAATTAAAAGACGCTTACTCCTTGGAAGGAAAGTTATGACCAACCTAGACAGCATATTGAAAAGCAGAGATATTACTTTGCCAACAAAGGTCCATCTAGTCAAGGCTATGGTTTTTCTAGTGGTCATGTATGGATGTGAGAGTTGGACTGTGAAGAAGGCTGAGTGACAAAGAATTGATGCTTTTGAACTGTGGTGTTGGAGAAGACTCTTGAGAGTCCCTTGGACTGCAAGGAGATCCAACCAGTCCATCCTAAAGGAGATCAGCCCTGGGTGTTCTTTGGAAGGACTGATGCTGAAGCTGAAACTCCAGTACTTTGGCCACCTCATGTGAAGAGCTGACTCATTGGAAAAGACTCTGATGCTGGAAGGGATTGGGGGCAGGAGGAAAAGGGGACGACAGAGGATGAGATGGCTGGATGACATCACCAACTGGATGGACCTGAGTTTGAGTGAACTCTGGGAGTTGGTGATAGACAGGGAGGTCTGGCATGCTGCAGTTCATGGGGTCACAAAGAGTTGGACACGACTAAGCGACTGAACTGAACTGAACTGGACATTCCTATTACACAGGTGACTTGAAAGAAAAAAAAAAAAAAAAAACTCCACCCTTTGTCAAAATCCCCAAATGACTGCAAAGATCGTATTCACTTAGTTATAACAACACTCTTTAAGGAAATATATACTCTCTTTCTTCTTAACTTTAAGAATGAGCATGTTTGTAGCCCAGGATATTTATAGTGAAGTGTCCGAGTCTCCTCCTTGATATTTAAATCTTGGCTAAACATCTGCATCAAATGGCATGTGTTAATTTGTCTACATGCTGTATGCTTATAGAGACTATGTTCATAAGTAAGGATAGTAGAACTGCATGTCAGTTTTTATTAACAATAATCATTTGCTCATCTGTTTTAATGTGCCAGTGCACCCTGTAATTTCATCCTAAATTCAGTGCCTTTTCATGATATCTTGTGGTCTCACTAGTGCCATACAGAACGTGGCAAGGGTCAGGAAGTCCCTTGGTTACAAAGGGCCCAGATTGGGAACTTGGACAAATCAGAAGGGTCATGATAGAGTTTGGGTAGACAAGTAGTAGAATCTAGGGAATCTCAGCTAATGTAAAGCAGTCAGGAAGCAGATACCTGGGCAGAGTCCAGGGTCCAGGTTATGGATGAGTATGAATAGAAGTGCTAAGCCAGAATGGCAAATTTGATCCAAATCCACAGACTTTTTTGTGTGTGTGTGCTTACTCCATAGAGGTGGCTATGGGCCCATTATAAGAAGCTCTGACAACATAAAATTTATGAGGACTATTTTATCCCCCAAGTATAAAATACCTAGCGAGCTAGAGAATTTGGAACTGGAATGTTTCATATTTGAAATCCAGTTTAGTTTTAAACTCCTTTTCTGTACCCTTACTTTTTAAAACTCCTTTGTCTATATTCAAATTTTGGTATCTAAATAGCCCACATGATATTGGCTGTAAAACAAACTCCCGAGCTCCTGCATCCAGAAAGGATACTTAACAGACTTAAACAGGAATGAGCATGGCATTACTGTTCTTGCCCAGCAGGAGGTCTTTTGCAGCTCAAACTCAAACTGCAAATTACTTTCCCATCACAAAATAAGTGAAATAAATCCCTTCACATTGCAACACACAGGTAGAATTCAGAGGCCATAGAGAGTTTGTTTTTTTTTTTTTTAAGCCAAATGTTGCATTCCAGCAAGTGAAAAAGAAACCATTTCCAGGAAATAATTGGACTTAGTGGAAGGCATTTTGCAGAAAGCCTGGGTAGAAGCCCCTTCCTTTAAAAATAAAGTGTTTCAATACTTAAAATGAACTCAGAACTATAATTAAAAATAATTTAAAACCCTCTGTTATTGGCAATTAAGGCACAGACTCAAGGATATCACTTTCCTAGCACAGATAAGCAGAAAGCAAGAGGCATATGTCAGAACAACACAGATAACCCAAGTAAAGAAAACAAGATCAGAGATAAATGTATAACTTCATTTGGACTTGCCCAGTAGCTCAGATGGTAAAGAATCTGCCTACAATGCAGTAAACCTGGGTTCAATTCCTGGATCAGGAAGATCCCCTGGAGAAGAAAATGGCAACCCACTCCAGTATTCTTCGCTGAAGAATCCCATAGACAGAAGAGCCTGGTGGGCTACAGTCCATGGGGTCACAAAGAGTCGGACACGACTGAGTGACTAACACTTCACTCGGCTCAAAGTTTTAGCAAGGACTTAAAAGGTAAGATATAAATATTAATTTCACAATTAGTTCATTATTCATGATTCATTATTAACTCTACAGAACAGTTTATATAGTTAGCCTTCCAAAATATAGGCTTAGCCATTTTAATTTCTTTTTGCTGCTCAGTTCAGTTCAGTTCAGTCACTCCATCGTGTCCGATTTTTGCTGCTAAAGCATTTCAAACTAAGAACCCTCCAGCCTTTAGGATTATTAGAACTAAATAGACCCACTTCTTTATTTTTGTCAAGACCAAATAAAGACCTCATTTTCCCCAGAGAGGCAAACAAGGTAAGCAAGCAGGGACCTGATCAGACACACTGGGACATCGGGGGGAGGAATGGAGAAAAGCAACACACGCCAGGTTGTTTGGATGTGTGTGCAAGGCTCTTCCGTTGCACACTAGACACTAGACCTACAGCCACTGCATTGGTTCCAGATCTCTACCGTATGTTGATCCTGAAGCTTTAAATATACTTCTTGACATGATTAAGGATTGTTGGTGGTGGTGTTTAACTGTCCTTTGGACCCATAGTCACCTCTAGGTATTTTCTTATGACTCTTCCCTTTTATGCAAGATGTTGGTGAGTTCACAGATTAGAGTAAGCTGAAGAGCAATATGCGAGATGTGGAAAAGGATAAAGACATAGGACAGGAAAATCTCAACAGATGCTTTTTATGTACGGGATCCTCAAACCCAGGCTGCTGTTCTGTGATCTGATTTGGCTGTATTCTTCTGCTTAAGGCCATATAGAATGTCTCTTAAGATTCATCAGTACATATTCTCTTTCACTCTTTTTTTTCCTTCAATATACTTTTTAACTCATGCCAAAATACAAACTGTTGATGTCAGAGAAATGAAACCACTGTAAAACTACAGCATAACAGGAAGGAACCGGGGACATATATCTGATCTCTCTCTTCTCTTGTTGGCTGAGCCCAGCATCAAACTGAGGCAAGGGAGCCTGGGTGACACAGCTCATAGAAATGAGTTCCCAAGGGCACTGAACAGCATGGAGAAGGGAGGAAAGAGAAATGGAGAATAGCCAGCACACTCTTCTCTCCTGGTTTTCTCCTAATTTGTCTGACAACATTTCTCCATTCTCTTTGTTAATTAAACGTTGGAATGTTCCAGTTCTAGGTCCTCTTGTCTTCTTACTCCACAGCATCTCCTTAGCAGAGCTCATCCATACTTACAGGTGTGATTAACACCTATGTATATACAGCAGTAATCTACAAGTGTGTTGTTCCAGCCCAGATCACTCCCCGGAACCTGAGACTTGAATGTCCAAATACCTACTGGACATCTCCAGTTAAGTGACTCAACTCAAAATGTCCCCAAGTGCTTTGATAGTTTTTCTCTTCCAGATGGACCCACCTCCAGTTCCCCTTCCATGAGTGGTTGACCTAGTCAGAAAGTTCGATCCCAGAATCCTGTCCTTTATACTTCCTATGTAGTACATAACTTGCCAGTGAAGTTGACTTGGAAAATCTCTGACATCCCTCTACCACTGTTTATATCCACCACCACCACGGTCCCAGGATCTTCATCTGTACCATGGTTATCATCACCCTTCTCATTCCTACCTCCACTCCAACTTATGTTTTCAACATAGTAGCCAAGATAATCTTTAAAAATAAGCATAAGTCCAGGGACTTCCCTGGTGGTCCAGGGGATAAGATCTGAGCTTCCAATGCAGGGAACATGGCTACGATCCCTGGTTGGGGAGCTAAGATCCTGCATGCCACATGGCCAAAATAAAATTACATTAAATTAAAAAAAAATATGCATAAGTCTGACCAGTCCACTGTCACAATTTAGTCTCCAGTCATTTCTCTTAGCCTACTCCTCAGAGTCTTTGTCCTGATCTACAAGCCCTCCTCTGGATCCTCTCCCATGCTAATTCCTCTCACTCTGCACTGTTGTCAGGCTGCTGTTACTTCAGTTCCTGGGAAGCGCCGAGCCTCTTCCTACGGAGGAGCTTTGTGGATGACTCCCTCTGTAGGAAGTACTCTCCCCACCCCCAACTCACTCCTTTGTCAGTATAACTCCAACTCACCTCACACAAACTGGAAAACCTTTCTGCTTACCCCACCTCTCCCTGCTTCAACTTGATAAGCTCTTTCATAGCCAGATGTACCTTGTCTTCACAGAACCTACCTCATTTCTAGTTTTAAATGTTTTGCAGGAGTATGGTTATGCCCTACCCTCAGTGGACTGTAAGATCACTGTGTCTGCTTTTGCTTATCACTGTATTGCCATACTGTGTGTGATACAAGATTGTCTTAGTGCAGGCTGCTCTAACAGAATACCCTAGAGACCAGGAGGCTTATAAAGCACAGACACTCATTCCTCACCGTCTAGAGTATGGAAAGTGCAAGATTAATGTGCCGGCTGATTTGGCGTCTGGTGAGAGCCCTCTTCCTGATTTACGGCCTACAGTCTTCTTGCTGTGTCCTCATGTGGTGAAGAAGTTAAGGAGCTCTCTAGAGTCTCTTTTTTTGAGGACACTAATTCCATTTATGAGGGCAGAGCCCTCCAAAAGTTCCCATTTCCAAATACCATCACTCTGGGGATTTAGGTTTCAATATACAGATTTGGGGGGGCATAAACATTCAGTCTATAGCAGTGATCCACAGACATATTTGTTTAGTGACAGCATGGAGAGATAACTGGATGAGTGAATATATAAATGAATGAATGGAAATTGTCAGTGCTAATCCTACAGCTGGGAAGCACTGTGATTCCAGCTGGGAGGTCTTGGGTGGAGGCTAATAGTACAAGACTGAGACATGAAATAGAATGTAGAAACAGCATTCTTAATGGTTTCAAGATTTGTGCAAATTAGTCTATTCAAGCCATCCCTTGGGTGGGTCCCACCTCAAGGCATTCTGGGACTTCAGTATCCCAGGCCAGAAGAAAAGCGGAGGAAGCGAGGGCTGGAGAAAATCTTGCCTCCTCTATAGCACATATGAGCACGGGGCTTGCTGTGAGGTGAGGAGCTCAGGAAAACAGTCCAGACTGCTGAGACGAGTGCTTGGGTGCTCAGAGTTTACGGAGAGGTTAACACGGAGCTTGGTTTCTATTACAAAGAGCAATCCTGCAAGGGTTTAGTCAGACCTGTCAGTCAGTTCCAAAGACTGTTCCAGTCGGATAACATATGAGAGGCTGGAGAGTTGAGGGCAAGAGAAACCGGTCAAACCCACTGTCTTTCCATGGCTGAGCGCTCTCATTTCAAGGAATCCATTTTGTGCATCTTAATGGATTCCCACATGGATGCCAGCATTCACTTTTCTACTTCCAAAATATATTAGAGCTCTCCTATAAACTCAGCCTAGAAATCAAAATAGTCTGCAAAATTATTTTTACTAAGAAAATAGACTATTCATAATTTTGCTAGCCTCAAGTGAGTAAAAATTAATTAAGAAATGTGTTTGAGAAGTAGTGAATCTCTTCTGTGTCTGAATATAACATACTGCCAGGGTAAAAGACAAAACCTACAGCTGCAACTGTAATACATCAGGTTGAATTGGGAGCCTGAGGAGCTCCCATGAATGATGAAGTATGGAAATTTTTTTTAATGCCAGGAAGACTGTTATTCCCCAACATCAGACAAATCGTATTCTACCTGTTTTCAGAAGATATCAAGTCTCAGACTCCCTGGCAGTCTTATTTGTTTGTTTGCTTATTTGTTTAACTTTTAGAGCTCTTCTTCGTTTTTTAAGCATATATGGTAGTCCCATCTCAATGCAGTTGTTTCTGGTTATTTGTAGAGGCCGACTGGACACACACAGCTCACAAACAAAGGGAAGAAAGAATACAGCCAGGTAATGCCTTCCCTCAGAGGCATTATAATGCCAAGGCTCAGACTTGACTTGCAGTTTTCCAAACTTGTCTGTTTCCAATGGCAACTGTGAAATACAACTAGCAGAGTGTTTCACATTTAGATTGCTTTTGTCAGTGAGTTGCATAATTAGATTGAATGTGCTTAATCTCTCTGAGAGTTTAAAAAAAACATGGAAAGATTTCATTTGATGAAAAGGGGAAAAAAACAGTGGAAAGTATTTGAAACTGAAGCATTTGTGGATTTCTAACATCAATACATAATGTCCTTTCCTGCTTTGGTTTCAGAACTTGCAGACTGGAACTGCTGCCTCTAAATGAGGAGGTTTATAGAAAAATTTGTTGTGGTTGCTTCTTACAACAAGAGCCAGAAAGAGCAGAATTGCATCATAGTGTCTTTCATTATAGGGTTAGGGAAAGAAAACAAAGCTTTCTCATTCAACAGACCTTTCTGAGGACCTATGATACCAAGGCATCATGTTTGGCCTGTTGGGGGAGATATGCACCAGACAAATCCTGCCTCTCTGAGTTTGCAACCAAGTAAGGAGAATTTGGCTCTTAAAAATAATAAATAACATAACAGTGACTATTGTGTGCATCTTAAGATTGTCAGATTCCTCTGTGCTGACAGGATTAGAGAGGATTTCTGGGAAGAAAATGTCAGTTGAACAGAGCCTGAAAAGAAAGGAGCAAATACATGGGAGCAAGAAGTACAAAATGCCGTACTGTATCTGCCCTTGTCTAAAAAGTTCACTGAAACAGTGATTAAAATATTCCATTTTGAAAATGGCCAACAGCCTTTCTGAGTGTTTTAAATTTTCAAGTTTATCTCCAACAAGGACTGCCTGTCTTCATTCCCTCCTTTCTTCCTTCCTTGCTGCAAATAACTGAAAATCCAGCTCAAACTAGATTAAACAATACAGGGAATTTATTGTCTCACATAACTGGAAAGTCCAGAGTAGGTTTTGTTTCAGAAGTTTGATGAAATGATTAAAACAATGTGAGTGGAATGTAGTTGCTGCCCTCATTCCTCAGCAGTATTTCTTTGGTGGTTTCTCCATTCTCAAAAGGCATTCCTCTTGACATTTCAAGAAGGTCTCCAGGCTACATGTTTCCAACAGAAAAGGGCAAGTCACTTCCCACAATTGGAATCCAAGAACTTAGTCTCATGGGTCCTCCTAATCTGCCTAGCTTATTGGTACCCACTTGGGCTAATATGCTGTCTGGCTGACAGTGACCAAGAACCACAACAATCCACTGATGGTTTTGAAGTATTTTTGGAAAAGAGGAAGGAAAGAATGGATAGAGCAGAGCATCCAACAGGTGAACATATTATACTGTCTATTCGAAGGTATTGTATCTGAACCTGGAGAACCCAATAAGACAAAGAGAGATGTTAGTGTTAACATTCAAATATGAACACCAAAACAGTGGTGGTAGGGTTTCAAGTTATATCTTTGTTATAGGGTTACATATAAGTTATTTATAAAGTAATATATACATAATCAGAGCAAAAAATGTGATAATGTATGTTGGACTCTTACATGGAAAGGTAATTTGTTCTGGTTATGATGTAGGTAGCAAGTTAAAATTGTTGATTTATTCACAACCTTGCCTCAAGAGTAAAGCTTGATCTGTTTGTTCCTGCATACTGAATAACCACAAGCAAAATATGGTATTTTTTTAATTGAAGTTACAGTTGATTTACAAGATGTGTTCGTTTCAGGTGTACATGACAGTGATTAAAATATATATGTATGTATGTATATATATTCATATACATAAAACATACTTTTTCAGATTCTTTTACCTTATAGGTTATTATAAAATATTGAGTCTATCTCCCTGTGATATACAGTAAGTTTTTTTTTGGCTCTCTATTTTATATATGCTTGGTGCTATGCTCAGTTGCTAAGTTGTGTCCAACTCTTTGCAACCCCATGGACTGTAGCCTACCAGGTTCTCCTGTCCACAGAATTTTCCAGGCAAGAATACTGGAGTAGGTTGCCATTTCCTTCTCCAGGAGATCTTCCCAACCCAGGGGTCAAACCCTCATCTCCTGCCTTGGCAGGCAGATTCTATACACTGAGCCATCTGAAAGCCCCATTTTATATATAATATTGTGGATACGTTAATCCCAAACTCCTAACTTATTCCTCTCCCATCCCTTTCACCTTTGGTAACCATAAGTTTGTTTTCTGTCTGTGGGTCTATTTATGTTTTGTAAGTAAGTTCATCTGTGTGTGTAAATAAGTTCATATGATATACTACATTAACAAATTGGAAAGCTAAAACCATATGATCATCTCAATAGATGCAGAAAAAAGCTTTTGTTAAGATTTAACATCAATTTCTGATTAAAAACTCTCCAGAAAGAAGGCATAGAAGGAAAATACCTCAATATAATAAAAGCCATATATGACAAACCTATGGCTAACATCATACTCAACAATGAAAAGCTGAAAGCATATCTTTTAAAATCAGGAACCATACAAGGATGCCCACTCTAGCCACTTTTATTCAACATACTATTGGAAGTCCTAGCCACAACAATCTGAAAAGAAAAAAAAATAAAGGGAACCCAAATTGGAAAAGAAGAAGTAAAACTGTCACTGTTTGCAGATGACATGATACTATAAATAGAAAATTCTAAAGCTGCCATCAGAAAACTACTAGATCTCATAAACGAATTTGATAAAGTAGCAGCATACAAAATTAATAACCCAGAAATCTGTTGCATTTCTATATACTAACAACAAAAGATCAGAAAATGAAATTAAAGAAACAATTTCATTTACCATCATGTCAAAAAAAAAAAAAAAAAAACTACAATACCTAGGAATAAACCTATCTAAGGAGTCAAAAGACCTGTACTCCAAAAACTTTAAGATGCTGATGTAACAAATTGAATACAACACAAACAGATGGAAAGATATACTGTGTTCTTGGATTGGAAGGATGAATATTATCAAAATGATTATACTACCCAAGGCAATCTACAGATTCAATCGGATTATTCAATTTGTTAAGTCTATCAAATTACCAATTAATTGGTATTTAATTGGTATTTTTCACAAAACTAGAAGAAAAAAATTTTTAATTTGTATGGAAGCAGAAAAGACTTCAAATAGCCAAAGTAATCTTGAGAAAGAAAACAGAGCTGGAGGAATTAGGTGCTGTGGTCTCAGACTATACTACAAAGCTATAAATAATCAAAACAGTATGGTACTGGCACAAAAACAGAAATAAAGATCAATGGAACAGGACAGAAAGCCCAGAAATAAATCCACAGACCCATGGTCAATTTCAAAAGGTGGTGCTGCGAAAACTGGACAGTCACATATAAAAGTAGGAAATTAGAACATTCTCTAACACTCTTTTCAAAAATAAACTCAAAATGGTTTAAAGACTAAAGTTAAGGCCAGATACTATAAAACTCCTAGAGAAAAACATAGGTATAAACTCTTTGATTTAAATTGCAGCAATATCTTTTTGAATCTGTCTCCTAGAGTAATGGAAATAAAAATGAGGATAAACAAATGGGACCAAATTAAACTTAAAAGCTTTTGCACCACACAGGAACCATAAACAGGAAAAGACAACCTACAGAATGGGAGAAAATATTTGCAAATGAAAGGTTTAATTTCCAAAACATACAAACAACTCATACAGCTCAATATAAAAACAACCCAATGAAAAAGTAAGCAGAAGGTCTCAATAGACATTTCTCAACAAAAGAGAGATATATGGCCAACGGGCACAAGAAAAGATGCTCAGCATCGCTACTTATTAAAGAAATGCAATTCAAAACTACAATGAGGTATCACCTATTACCAGTCAGAATGGCCATCATAAAAAAGCTTACAAATAATAAGTGATGGAGAGGGTGTGGTGTAAGGGGAGCCCTCCTACACTGTTGATAGGAATGTGAATTGGGGCAGCGATGATCTAAAACAGTATAGAGGTTCCTTAAAAAACTGAAAATAGAGTTACCATATGATCCAACAATCCCACTCCTGGGCATATATCCAGAGAAAACTCTAATTTGAAAAGATACATGCACCCCAATATTTATAGCAGCACTATTTACAATAGTCAAGACAAGGAAGCAAACTAAATATCCATTGACAGGCGAACGGATAAAGAAGATGGGGTACATGTAAGAAGTGATTTTCAAATGTCATTTTCTCCATTTTATTTTGAAGACTTTAAAATTTAAGACACATATCTCTTAAAACAATGCTTCAAATTTGAGAGAAAATGAATGTTTCTGGCTGTTCATAATTTTCATGAGTTTATATATAATAATGGAAATTATGAAGAACATAATCTGTCCTCATTTTCCCTTGTCACCTATTCAACCATTTTTTCTCATCATGTATTTTTTTTTCTTGGTCTGTCATTATCAGATAATGACTAAAAACATGCCTTTTGTAACCTTCCTGACTGATGAATGAGTGAGTGACTGCATAACCTATAGAAGGCAGGAGTGTTTGGGGAGGTCTCACAAAACCTGTGGGAGAACGTACCAGGAATGTTTGTCTACTATTTGGTTGAAGGCAATGGCACCCCACTCCAGTACTCTTGCCTGGAAAATCCCATGGACGGAGGAGCCTGGTAGGCTGCAGTGCATGCTAAGGGTCGGACACGACTGAGCGACTTCACTTTCACTTTTCACTTTCATACATTGGAGGAGGAAATGGCAACCCACTCCAGTGTTCTTGCCTGGAGGATCCCAGGGACGGGGGAGCCTGGTGGGCTGCCGTCTATGGGATTGCATAGAGTCGGACACGACTGAAGTGACTTAGCAGCAGCATGGCAGATATAATAGCAATAGTTAAAACTGCAAACACATTGTGCTTTGCTTGTCTTTACACACTCAGATGCTCACAGCAACATTATGAAGTATTATCCTAATTTTATAAATGAGAATCGTAAACATGAAGCAATCAAGTAATTTTCCCACTGTCTATTCTAAATGTCAGTTTCTATTAAATATTCTTATCTATCTAGTATGATTCTCTCATATTATAGAAAACTTGTTCTCAACCTTGCTCCTCATGAGACATGTGAGGTCCTTTTCTTTTAATATTGATGATCCTAAAATAAAAAAGACTGACAATACCAACTGTTGGTGAGGATGTGGAACAACTAAAATTTCCATACAGTTCAGGTGGGAATGTAAGTTGTTTCAATGACTTTGAGAGAAGCAATTTACTCTAGCAAGTCATTTGGCATTTTGTAAGTAAACTGATAGACTGCTTCTGTTGTTTTTCAGTTCTTTGATTTGTGGATGATATCCGCTTGTGAATGGCTCCTTTGAGCTATCAGGTTCTTTCCTGTTGGCATACCAGAAAAGTGGATCTTCAATCCTCTGTTTACACAGTTAACACTCACTCTCTTGGTCCAGTTTTTTCTCAGCACTCCCTCTTGTCATCTCAAAACTCATTTCCTATTTACTGCCCTAACCTCCTCCAGACCTGATACTCAGTCCCACCACGACCTCCCTCCTTTTCTTCTTAACTGTCCCTTGTGCTCTCCCTGCCACTTGCTGGCTCCAGTTGTTCAGAGTAACATAACCATTCACGAGCAGGGGTCAATGTCCCCCTGGCAGTGGGATGGAAATATCAGGTTATCGATCCCATGGTTCTAGATTTGCTTTCTCAGAACTCCATTGCAGGGAAGATAACCAAACCTCACAGTAATCTCTTGATATTACTTCTCCAGTAACAAGAATTATCTGCCAGGCTTTATATGAAACCTAGACATGCAGCCTATTATTTTCAGTCTATCATAGTCCCTGACCAGCATCAGCTACTCAAAAGTTTTTTAAATGATATTAAGCACCATGGTTTCTCATCAGAATCATGCATTTGTCAATTTTTTATGCATTCTCAAAACCTGATTTCCTGTTTTTATGTGAAATTTCCTGGGTTGTGTACAATACAAATAATTGGAGCTATTTTTTCAATGTGAATAAATGCTATGAAAGTGTCAGAAAATCAAGTAACAGGGTTTTATAGCAACAGATTGAAAGAAGTATAGGAATTTTCTATTTAGCCAAAGAAAAATAATAATTTTTTAAAAGCCTTATAAGGTAGGTAACAATGTTGTTAAGCTATTTATTTCTCTATTTGTTTATAGTAGTTGAAGAGGCAAAAGCAGGAGTGTTTAAGATGTCATTGTGAAGTACTAATTTATAATTAAGATAATAAATACATAGTAAAACTTTTAAAAAGACCTTTAGAATAACATACAAAAGACAAGGACAATTGCTGACATAAAGCTTTTCTTGAAGGATTCCTCCCAACATGATCCCTCAGTGTTTTAGCGTCTTAAAACAAACAACAAAACGTGTATAAAACCCACCTTTATATGTACTTGACTCAGGATCTTCTACAGTGATTTGTTCTTCTGTAGATCACACAAGATTTGTGTCATTTTTCTCTCTCCCTGGAGCAGAGGTAAGTATTTTCTTCCCAGCTGCTTTTCTATTAGGATAGATGAGGTTTGTGTTGTACATTTTAGGATTCTCTGCCTCCTAGAAACTAATCCTTACTCTATTTCAACCACGTGGTTTCTTGCTTTAAGCAAGTATGTTGAAAGAAAGTTGAAAGTGTTAGTCGCTTAATCGTGTCTGACTCTTTGTGACCCCATGACTGTAGCCCCCCAGGCTCCTCTCTCCATGTGATTTCCCAGGCAAGAAATAGTGAAGTGGGTGGCCATTGCCTTCTCCAGGGGATCTTCCCCACCCAGGAATCAAACCCAGGTCTCCCTCATTGCAGGCGATATCTTTACTGCCTGAGCCAACAGGAAACAAAGTACATTGTGTAATACTATCTTGGTTGTTAGTTAGAAAAAGCTAATTCAGTTTAGAATATCCAAAGACAAAATCTGGGGGTGGAGTAGAGTGGAAAACTGATTTCCTCATGAGACTAGGTGAGTCAGGGGAACTTTCCTGACAGGAGTAGATCAGCCTTAAGGAATGACTTCACTTTAAGTAAATCAGAAAGAGAAAAATATCATATGTTAAAGCATATATATGAAATCTGGAAAGATGATACTGATGAACCTATTTGCAGGGCAGAATGGAGACACAGACAGAGAAAACAGATTTGTGGACACAAGGAGGGAAGGAGAGAGTGAGACAAATGGCGAGAGTAGCATGAAAACATATATATTACCACTTGTAAAATAGATAGCCAGTGGGAATATGCTGCATGTCTCAGGGAGCTCAAACTGGTACTCTGTGACAACCTAGAGAGGTGGGATGGGGTGGGAGAAAGGTTAAAGAGGGAGGGGACATATATATACCTATGGCTGATGCATGTCAATGTATGGCAAATCTCAATACAATATTGTAAAGCAATTTCAGTTCAGTTCAGTTCAGTCACTCAGTCGTGTCCAACTCTTTGTGACCCCATGAACCACAGCACGCCAGTCCTCCCTGTCCATCACCAACTCCCAGAGTCCACCCAAACCCATGTCCATTGAGTCAGTGATGCCATCCAACCATCTCATCCTCTGTTGTCCCCTTCTCCTCCTGCTCTCAATCTTTCCCAGCATCAGAGTCTTTTCAAATGAGTCAGCTCTTTGCATCAGGTGGCCAAGTATTGGAGTTTCAGTTTCAACATCAGTCCTTCTAATGAACACCCAGGACTGATCCCCTTTAGAATGGACTGGTTGGATCTCCTTGCAGTCCAAGGGACTCTCAAACATCTTCTCCAACACCACAGTTCAAAAGCATCAATTCTTCGCTGCTCAGCTTTCTTAATAGTCCAACTCTCACATCCATATGTGACTACTGGAAAAACTATAGCCTTGACTAGATGGACCTTTGTTGACAAAGTAATGTCTCTTCTTTTTAATATGCTGTCTAGGTTAGTCATAACTTGCCTTCCAAGGAGTAAGCATCTTATAATTTCATGGCTAAAGTCAGCCACTGTTTCCCCATCTATTTGCCGTGAAGTGATGGGACCAGATGCTATGATCTTAGTTTTCTGAATGTTGAGCTTTAAACCAACATTTTCACTCTCCTCTTTCACTTTCATCAAGAGGCCCTTTAGTTATTCTTCACTTTCTGCCATAAAGGTGGTGTCATCTGCATATCTGAGGTTATTGATATTTCTCCCGGCAATCTTGATTATCCTTCAATTAAAAATAAATTTTAAAAAAAGAAATAACTTCACTTTAGAACTCAACTTTGTCTATGTTATGGTTCTCTCTATTCTTTAATTTTGCTTCTCTCTGTATATATTGGTTCCATCTCTCTATATATGGCTTCCCTCTTGCAGCATGGCTGCACATGTTATTGTTGTTCAGTCACTAAGTCATGTCCAACTCTTTGCAACCCCATGCATTGGAGCATACCAGGCTTCCCTGTCCTTCACTAATTCCTGAAGTTTGCTCAAATTCAGGTCCATTGAGTCAGTGATGCTATC
The DNA here is from genome assembly GCF_055505025.1 of Bos grunniens. Taxonomy (NCBI): domain Eukaryota; kingdom Metazoa; phylum Chordata; class Mammalia; order Artiodactyla; family Bovidae; genus Bos; species Bos grunniens. Next base: position 43,904,963 of record NC_141165.1, read on the forward strand.
TAACCATGTCATCCTCTGCTGGCCTCTTCTCCTTTTGCCTTCAGTCTTTCCCAGCATCAGGGGCTTTTCCAGTGAGTCAGCTCTTTGCATCAGGTGGCCAAAATATTGGAGCTTCAGCTTCAGCTTCAGCATCAGTCCTTCCAATGAATTCTTAGGGTTGGTTTCCTTTAGGATTGACTGGTTTAGTCTCCTTGCTGTCTGAGGGACTCTCAAGAGTCTTCTCCAGCACCACAATTCAAAAGCATCAATTCTTTGGCACTCAGCCTTCTTCATGGTCCAACTGTCACATCTGTACATGACTACTGGAAAAGCCATAGCTTTGACTAAATGGACTTTTGTCAGCAAAGTGATGTCTTTGCTTTTTAATACTCTGTCTAGATTTGTTATAGTTTTCCTTCCAAGGAGCAAGTGTCTTTTAATTTCATGAGTCCAGTTATGAATCATTTAAGTTTGTGAACTCAGAGGAAAGAGAGATCTTCTCATCTTCCCAAGTTCCACATACAAGAGTCTAAGGCAGTAAGAGGGAATCCAGAAATGCTTCATTGACAGACACAGAAATGCATGGGGGGGAGAAGTATCAGTCTACCAGGTAAAGGGGAAATGCCATTACCTAAAGTGGTGGGGAAGAGATATTGGCCAGATGAAAACAGATGTCCTGGTTACCAGTGTGGCAGATGCCATAGATGTCCTCTTGATCTGCCTCAAAGTTCACCTGTTGCTGTGATAGATTGTTTCTGGAAGACACTCTGCTCCCCATCTCAAGTTCCTGGCTGTCCCCATTCCTCTGTCAGAGGGCTTTCTATACACTGTAGTAGCTTAGGCCACCACAGACAGACGCAACACAAGTATGTCTAGAATGGAGTCAGCCCCACCTAGTGAGAAATGAGATGTGGAAGGCAAAGTAGTTGTAGTTTTCCCAATATCCACGGGAAAAAATTCTGAGGCATGTTCCACATGATTTCTTCAATATCCACTGTGTGATTGAAGTCCTGTTGCCTATAGTGGTGGCTGGCTTATTAACATGTCTTTTATTCATTCCTCTCCTTCCCCTATTTCAGTTCTCTACTTCCTTGCTTGGCCATCTGAATTCACATCTGAAATAAACCACCTCTGCCCAAGTCCTTATGTCAAAGTCAACTTTTGAGAGAGCCTATAAGAAGACAACCAAATTATCTATTCAATTTGCCAAACAATAATTTTTCTAGATACTATAAACATAATTAGAAGGGTCTTTCTGAGAGAGAATAGCAAGGAAATTTAACTTCTAATTAATTAAAATTGTCACCATATTAGTCTCATGTGCATTCTTCATACAAATTAAAATAAAGAGATTGATTATATAAGTCTGCCTCACTTTCTGATAAATTGGTCAGTCACTCAGTCCTGTCCAACTCTTTTCAACCCCATGGACTGCAGCACGCCAGGCTTCCCTGTCCTTCACCACCTCTTGGAACTTGCTCAAACTCAGGTCGATTGAGTCAGTGATGCCATCCAACCACCTTGCCCTCTGTTGTATCCTTTTCCTGCCTTCATTCTTTCCAGCATAAGGGTCTTTGCCAGTGAGTCAGCTCCTCACATCAGGTAGCCAAAGTATTGGAGTTTCAGCTTCAGCATCAGAGTGTCCAATGAATATTCAGGGTTGATTTCCTTTAGGATCAACTGATTTGATCTCTTTGCTGTGAGGGACTCTCAAGAGTCTTCTCCAGCACCACAGTTCAAAAGCATCAATTTTTCAGTGCTCAGTCTTCTTTATGGTCCAACTCTCACATCTATATGTGACTACTGGAAAAGTTGGTATATAATTTATATAGATATATATAAAATATTTTATTTCAAAACAATTAATGTATTTTTGTACATTTATGTCTTCCTTTGTCCTACATTATGAAATTAGGCCCAGTTCAGTTCAGTTCAGTCGCTCAGTCGTGTCTGACTCTTTGCGACCCCATGAACCACAGCATGTCAGGCCTCCCTGTCCACCACCAACTCCCAGAGTCCACCCAAACCCATGTCCACTGAGTCAGTGATGCCATCCAACCATCTCATCCTCTGTTGTCCCCTTCTCCTCCTTCCCTCAATCTTTCCCAGCATCAGAGTCTTTTCAAATGAGTCAGCTCTTCGCAAAAGGTGGCCAAAGTATTGGAGTTTCAGTTTCAACATCAGTCCTTCCAATGAACACCCAGGACTGATCTCCTTTAGAATGGACTGGTTGGATCTCCTTGCAGTCCAAGGGACTCTCAAGAATCTTCTCCAACACCACAGTTCAAAAGCATCAATTCTTCTGTGCTCAGCTTTCTTTATAGTCCAACTTTCACATTCATACATGACCACTGGAAAAACCATAGCCTTGACTAGACAGACCTTTGTTGGCAAAGTAATGTCTCTGCTTTTCAATATGCTATCTAGGTTGGTCATAACTTTCTTCCAAAGAGTAAGCGTCTTTTAATTTCATGGCTGCAGTCACCATCTGCAGTGATTTTGGAGCCCAAAAATATAAAGTCTGACACTGTTTCCACTGTTTCCCCATCTATTTGCCATGAAATGATGGGACCAGATGCCATGATCTTAGTTTTCTGAATGTTGAGCTTTAAGCCAACTTTTTCCTCTCCTCTTTGACTTTCATCAAGAGGCTTTTTAGTTCCTCTTCACTTTCTGCCATAAGGGTGGTGTCATCTGCATATCTGAGGTTACTGATATTTCTCCTGGCAATCTTGATTCCAGCTTGTGCTTCTTCCAGCCCAGCATTTCTCATGTACTCTGCATAGAAGTTAAATGAGCAGGGTGACAATATACAGCCTTGATGTACTCCTTTCCCTATTTGGAACCAGTTTGTTGTTCCATGTCCAGTTCTAACTGTTGCTTCCTGACCTGCATACAGGTTTCTCAAGAGGCAGGTCAGATGGTCTGGTATTCCCATCTCTTGAAGAATTTTCCAGTTTGTTGTGATCCACACAGTCAAAGGCTTTGGCATAGTCAATAAAGCAGAAATAGATGTTTTCCTGAAACTCTCTTGCTTTTTTAATGATCTAGTGGATGTTGGCATTTTGATCTCTGGTTCCTCTGCCTTTTCTAAAACCAGCTTGAATATCTGGAAGCTCACGGTTCATGTATTACTGAAGCCTGGCTTGGAGAATTTTGAGCATTACTTTACTAGCGTGTGAGATGAGTTCAATTGTGTGGTAGTTTGAGCATTCTTTGGCATTGCCTTTCTTTGGGATTGGAATGAAAACTGACCTTTTCCAGTCCTGTGGCCACTGCTGAGTTTTCCAAATTTGCTGGTATATTGCGTGCAGCACTTTCACAGCATCATCTTTCAGGATTTGAAATAGCTCAACTGGAATTCCATCATCTCCATTAGCTTTGTTCATAGTGATGCTTCCTAAGGCCCACTTGACTTCACATTCCAGGATCCTAAGTGTCTCTCAAAATCTTTGCCCCCAGTTCCAAGAATAAATCAAGCTTGGCCACCTGATGCAGAGAACCAACTCATTGGAAAAGACCCTGATTCTGGGAAAGATTGAAGGCAGAAGAAGAAGGGGACAACAGAGGATGAGATGGTTGGCTTGTATCACCGACATGATGGACATAGTTTGAGTAGGCTCCAGGAGTTGGTGACGGACAGGGAAGCCTGGTTTGCTGCAGTCCATGGGGTCACAAAGAGTTGGACATGACTGACAACTGAACTGACTGACTGAGGAATGCTGTAAGTGGACTCACCCAGCCTATTTCTTAGACCATCTTCCTCCTGGCAAATTTTTTGCCATCTTCAGGCTCAGTTTTCACTGTAAATTCAACCAATTAAGATGCAACCAATCCTAATCTTCAGCAAAAGAAATTTAAGTAGTTCTTGTTCAGTACTTTGGGATTTAACATCAGGACATCTCTAACCTCAAGTCACTCAAATCATAACCAGACTGGTCTTATCCCTGAGACTTGGTCCCCGCCATGAATCATCTTCTAACAACTGGGTTTCTTCTTTATTCCTGGCCAGCATCTAATGTACCAGGTGCTTTCAGTCACAAGTACCAGAAATCGCAACCCAAATGGCTGCAACAAAAAGGGAATTCATTGGTCCAGACAACTAACAGGTCTACGGGAATAGTGCTATCTTTAGTCATCACAAGATACATGGGTTTGCTGTATCTTTAGGGATTTGTCTTCATTTCCTTGCCCTTTTTCCAGTCTTTCATGTCCGTAAACCTTGTCAGTTTTTTCCTTAATATGAGTCCCCGCCATGAAACTAGAGTTGACTTCAGTAGTTCCAAAGAGAGGAGACTGTAACGCTAATAGTCTTAAAGTCCCATCAGTCACTATGATTAATCCAACTTAGCCATAGACTTTATGCTGCTCAGCTTAAGTCATCCAGGGCTCATCCCAGGAACTGGGTATGATCAATTCCATGCTCATTATCTGTCTGGCTTCTCAAAGCAGACCTATGGTAAGAAAAAAGGGAATGGACGCTGGGCACTGTGGACAGTTGTCCACCCCAACTACCTCAGTTCTTGGGTCAGTGTTTTCTGCCTTGATTCTGGACCTTGTCTTTTTTTTTTTTTTTCTTAGTTGCCTGCTTTCTTACCCATGCTATTTAGTGATGGGTCTTTCCTTATTCTTTCCAACACTTCTGCTATAGATCTGAGTACTGAGATCTACTAACTAACTTCACTGAGGTTGAATGTCTGGGCTTTGGATGATAGACCAGCACTTGATTTCTTTTTACTCTGCCCCATGAATCTCTGAGGATACTTTCTTGAAACCTCAACACTTCATTTTCCTTATCTATACCATTTGGACTACCCTAACCTGCTCATCAGATTGATCCACTGAGCATCTGTCACCAGGTCTATTCACAGGCCAAGTGTATTGCTACCTCCAACTCTGCACTCCAGTCCACCTGTCATAGTTTGTTGAGGTGCTGCTGCACCAAACCCAAGATATGTTATTAAAAAATAAGTAAATAAACAGATTTTTTAAACCTTAAAGTTATGTCTTTAGAAAGGGGGAAAATCTAAATAAAATTCAAAATAGTTTACAGATATTACTTTGAAAAAACACTGACTTAGACTCCTTTCTAAAAAGAACAGTGGTCATTATAGAGTACTTTAAGAAAAGTAATTATATGATTAACTAGTGATATTTTAAGCAAAGTATTCTCAAATAAAGATATTTATGATCGTGAAACTAGAATGCCATGAAATAACCTTTCAAGGTTCCCTCCAAATATGACAGAGCTTCGGAAAAGTTGAAATAATTTGCACATGGCTCATCTGTTTGTTTAAGTCCATACTTCCAAAGTGTTTGAGAACAGCTTGTTCTTTTTTTCAAATCATCTTAAACATCTCATCTGCAGACTCATTTATAACCTTAAGCTGCTTTAAAATTCTTTTACCCTGTCTTACATGGTTCAAAAACAAGTTTTACCTCGTGACCCATCTGGTTTATTATAAATTATGAATTATCCAAAGCCAGAATTACTAACATTTTACAGAACCATTTTACAGGAACTAGCTCTTGGAGCAAGAATTCTAAGTAGGTAAGGTAAATTATGTAGTTTCTAGTTCTGAAGATTTCTGTCTTCCATTCTCTTCTAAAATGTCTCTCTTACATCCTTTATCAAAAAAAAGAAAAGAAAAAGAATTAAAAATAATACACTATAGGAGTTGACTCAAAACAATGTGATCTGTCCGTTTCAAAACATTTGTGTTGCTCAGGTTAATGATTGTTAAAATGCTAATTAAACTAGTCCAGCAGGTTTGTTATTGCACATTTATTCAGGTTTCTTTTTTAATAGGATACATCTATATCAAGAACAAAATGTCTTTTTCATACAAAAAGAAAAAGAAAGCAGAATTTTAGATCTCAAAAAGATCATGAAGATCTTCAAAAGCAACCGTACATCTGACTGATTTTTCTAAAACATTTAATTATTCCACGACTGAAATATGCATATAAACATTCTGTATTATCTCCTGACAATAAAATCTGTTTCTCTTACTAAGGAAAAAGTAGTCTTATCTGATAATCAGATAAAGGCCTGACATATTTTCAGAGTCTGAGAAGTAAATGAAAGAATAACTATAACATCGGCCTCCTTTAATGTTGACTGAACAGCCACTCTTGTAATTTTGAAATAACTTTTCCTGTCAGATGATGTGATTATTTTCTAAGGAAATAAAATTTTTCACTATTTGGCAAACAACTTTCTCTTGCTTCCCTAAACATTTTCATTCCTGAGTTAAAATATTATGCGCTGATTGTTTTCCACAGTGTGAAGCAGAATAAGGTATAGAATTACTAAATGATTCTTCAAATTTCAAAATTTGCTTTTACCACTCTAAATGATAATTAAAATAAATGTTGAAAAAAGATGTATATCTGACCTCTTAGGTTTTCTCATTACTGCCTAGCAATGCCCCATCACCTCCTCCAAGAAGCCTTGCTGGATATAGCCTGCCTTGTTTTTTGCTCTACCTCTGTGCTCTCCTAATATCTTGACACAACTCTGTCATCACATTTATCACATTGTATTATGAATATATGCTTATGTGTCTATCTCCCACCTAAGTTTTAAGAGAAGGATCATTTTACTGATATTTGTACCTGAGAAGTGCTACTAACACTGAATACACAAATATCAGTGAGATATGGTAGGGACTTCCCCGGTGGTCCAGTGGTTGAGTCCATTTTCCAGTGCGGCAGGTACGGGTTCAATCCCTGGTTGGGGAATTAAGACCCCACAGGTCATGCAGTGGGGCCTAAATAAATAGAACTCTAAAAATAAATAAACAATAAGATATGGTAGCAGCTCTCTGGGAAGTCACATCCTTATACTCTGGTTTCTGAGCCTCCCCGCTACTCACAGAAATTGCAAATTAACAATCATGGCCTACACGAGGCCTTTAGAAATGTATTCTTTGGCTCACATGATATTATAGAAAAATTTGAGCCAACATTTAAAATGTGAGTGATTTCATGCTATTCTCAGGATTTCAGCCATTCCAAAAATCCAAAGGTGTGCCAGCACTGGGCCCGATTTCTCACATGGAGTTAATCAACTGCTTCTGAGCAATAGTAGTTTCTTTACAGTGTGTGTACACTCTCCAGTTTCCCTCGGTCCCTACTGCTTCCTATTATCTCTCTAATACCAAGACCAAGATTCAGTTGCCACTTATATTTGATCTTCTTTTGGTATAGAAATGTTTTTCTATATCCATGCTTTTTTAATCAAAAAAAGAAAACCAAAGACATCTAGAGAACCACAGGATTTTATAAAATGCACTAACCAGCTTTATTTACCTGCTTATCTGAGTTATTTCAATAGCCTTCAGATTAATTCATTTAATACACTCAAATATGCACCCCTGGTCTCTCCTCCTCCAATCTCTCTTCCATTCTAACCCATCTTATATACCCTTATGGCAACACTACTTTTTTTGAAGACCTTCAGTAGTAGCAGTACAAGTAATAAAGTAATCGTAATGAAACCACGCAACTCTAGTTGGAACTTGACCCCATGATCTTTTAACTGAGATCACATGCCTGCTGGTTTCAAGACAATGAAACTCAGGTTCTTGATGTCTCATTGCTGAAAGAATTCAGTGAGAGACAGAGTGATAGGTAAGAAATGGATTTGTTTAGAGATACATACTCCACAGGGAGAGTGTGGACCATCTCAGAAGATGAGAATACACTATTCTCCACAGTTCCTACACACAAGTTTGATTGCTTCTCTTCCTTAAAATTCAGTCTAATTCTCAAGGGAGGACTCTAACTGACCTGGCTTAAAGTGGGACAGTGGAGGAAGGGACAAAAAGAAGGTCACAGAGCACTGATCAGAGGGGAAACCTTAGGGGACAGGAATCTGCTAAGGACAAGGTCTGTAAGACCCAGCCCCCAAGTTACTTCCCGCATGTACCTTCTCTGCTCCTGAAAGGCCACATGTGTTAATTAAAAGAGCCCCATGCATCCTGCATTAAGTGACAGCTATGAATTCTTCACTTGCATACATTTCTGAGCCTCAGTCTCATCCTGTTACGTAGAAATCATAATGCCCATCTTTGCGAAAGAAATAATTTTTAAAGTGCCCAGCCTGTAATAGGTAATCAACCAATTCAATCAGCCAAAAGTAGTTGCTCTCTTGAACATGTACACAGCATAGCACACCTTTATACCACTATATCTTTGTTACCGTTTGATTGTGCATGTTTTTCTCCACTATTTGATTCACTATTCACTATCCCCTGAGGGCAAGGAGTGTCTTATTCCTCTTCTGAGCTGTGTCAGCCCTTGTACATTATCCAGCCCATTGGAATCAAAAAATAAACCTTTGGCAAAAGGGTAACTTCAACTGTATTCAATAAAATGATCTGGCTTTTATTTGTGAAGTTTTAAAAATCCACTTTTTGAAAATGATTAGTTCTTCCTCAGAGTCAAGCAAAAGTGAGATCTTTCCTAACTGTTTTTCGGGGAAAAAGTTTTGCTTCCTCTCTCAAAATGTACCACATGCCTTTTGGTTAGCAAGTACTATTGGGCATACTAAGAATTAAAAACTGAATGAGGCCATTTCTGCCCACAAAGAATTGAATGTTGACTTGTTGGTGCAGTTATTTAGTTTTCAGATGAGTATTTCTATAGAGTTAACTCCACATGTTCCACATAAACTGAAAAAATAAACATCTTTAAAGCTGGCTCCTTCCTTATTTCATGTTGCCTTCAGATCCACACCCAAGATGCAAGTGGAAACTGTCCATGTGGATTTGATTACGTGAAAATAGCTTATGTATTTCCTTCTATTAATTACAGTGACTCAAAAATTTATTTTAAAATATATTTCCTTCTCCACCCCACTTGCCATATTCTTACAATATTAGTTACACATCCTTGTTTTAACATAGCACAGACATATCTGAGATGTATAAATATGGGGGTTTAGTCACATTAATTTTTAGGGTTTATGTATTAAATTTCTTGTTTCTCAAAAAAAGTTTTAAGAAGCTTTGTTTGTATGAACAGTGTAAAGAACTCAAGAATGGCAACGTTTAAGTCTTTCAGTCAGACTAAAAGAATCAGCTTATTCCTGTTATAGCCTGTTTCACTCTTGAAGGTTTAAATCACATTTTCTTTGACAATTGCAGTGGATTCACTGCAACTGCCCTGGTGGCTCAGTGGGTAAAGAATCGGCCTGCAATGCAGGAGAACTGAGTTTAATCTCTGGGTTGGGAAGATACCCTGGAGAAGGAAATGGCAACCCACTCCAGTATTCTTGCCTGGAGAATCCCATGGACGGAGGAGCCTCTCGGGCTGTAGTCCATGGAGTCACAAGAGCTGGACAAGACTTAGCGACTAAACCACCACCACCACACTGTAACTTAGCCAGTTCTCTGTAATTAGAGGCCCTGCATGAGATAAAGAAACCCATCCATTCTGAATACCCTAAACCAAATGAAACTCACTTCACTCACCAAAATGTAGATTCTGCTTGAAGCTCGGAATACCAAGCTAATCTCTTTTTTGTTTCCCCTTTCTTATATTAGGACAGCCCTTTATCATTTGTGATAAAGAGAACCATTCCAAACATCTGATATGGACATCATCGCATCCTTTGAACCTGTCAACTGCAAAGGATCCTAACTAGAAACAGGTGCCCAGAATTGGAAGAAGGCATGAATATTAAAAGTCCAGGGCCTTCACTTAGCAGATGAGGACAACACTCTGGTAAGTTGCATTGAGTGATCTGCCCAAGTGTACATACAAATCAATATAGGAGCCTAAATGAAAGACACATGACCTATTTTAGGATGAGGACCTACTATGCTCTAAGGGCCAGCTCTCTTTGATTCACTGTTACTCACCATTCAAGACAGAATTCTGAAATGAAGGGAAAATATCTCAGGGTCTTGGTTCCATTCTGCAGGTTTTCATATAGCCCCACACCCAAGCAGGCCAGCTTTTCTGGATAGTGATAAAGATTCACATTGTTTTCCACCATCAGAACACTTTCCTTCTCTAGTCTTCCCAGATACATAAAACCCTAAAGATTAATTAATTGGTCAAACCAAAACTTCCTTCACTATACATCATTATTTAGTCCTTGCAGGAGGGTTTGCTTGTTTAAAAAAAAAAAAAAAAACTTTGTTAGGCCTGATGAAGGACTCTATTGATAACACTGGACAAAGTCTGGGTCAGATCTTTGCAGCTGGTTTACAACTTCTGTAAAATGAATTTTAGCTGGTGGCTGCTCCAGAATTTTTATGTAAGAGGCACTCAGAGGAGTCATTCTCTGAAAAGGGGGTACTGTGGGGCTTTCCTTCAACCTTCATTTGCCTAGCAAACCCAGTTCTTCCATAGATTGTACAGGAAATTTACTTGGAATGACTTTGGGGACAGTGATAAAAATCAGGCCAAGCCACCCCTTAGACACATCAACTGATTGTATGTGCGCTCACTCAGTCATGTCTGACTCTTTAGGCCGCCATGGACTGTTGCCCTCCAGGCTCCTCTGTCCATGTAATTTTCCAGGAAATACTGGAGTGGGTTGCCACTTCCTACTCCAGGGGATCTTCCCACCTAAGGATCAAACTCATGTCTCTTGCGTCGTCTCCTGCATTGGCAGGCAGATTCTTTACCACTGCGGTCACCAGGGAAGCCACAGCTGATTATAGTACTTTTAGAAACTGGTAGGATTTGGTCACAGGAGCTGATCCAAAATCTTATTTCACTTTTTTCACAAATTCCTGGCTTGCCAATCCTGGTCACGGTTGTCTTAATCTTTTCCTGAAGTTAAAAAACAGCATAAGCCATGAGTACTGGCCTAAAAACACTCTGTATACTTTTAAAAGCAGTTTTAACAGATGTAGAGAATAGGGCCAGTTTATACAGAGCTGGCTTAACCATTTTTCACTTTATGAATTGATTAGAAAAACAGAAATTATAACTTACACATATTTTTCACAATTTGGAAAAAAGGAAGTGAGTCATTGCTTATGTATCAGACTAGAGATCAGATATTAGCTCAGGATGGTCCCTGATTCCATCCTAACATACAGCCCACAGTGTCAGGTAAATAGGGGAAGATTTTAGGGCAGTAGATCAATCCACACCTTGGGGCAGATAATCCTTCACCTCAAAAGAGCCAAACTAAATATCAGTCACTGTCACCAGACCTCAGAGAACTGGAGCATATTATAGATTCTTTGAAGCCTGTGCTGAGTCTTCAGCATTATCTTCTTCCCTCTGCCTCACACCTAGATCCCAGCATAAAACAGGTGCTTAAGAAATATTTCCCAAGCAGAAAAATAAAAGTTATGAATTTAGTTTATTAGCAACTCTTTGAAAAATATATCATAGCAGATAAAATGGTTCTCTAATTTATATCTCAGTGGGCCCAGTTATTATAAAAGGCTATTATTTCCATTTATGTATATGCTCCATTTGACTCTCATTAATTATATAACTTTAAAGTAATTTCTCATAACTGTTTTATCCCACAAAAGGAATACAAAATGAAACAGAAAAAGGAAAATTATGATAATCCAAGAAGGAAAATGCTCACATATACGATTGAGGGAAAATATGCCACCTGTGGTCTCATATTTAAGATTTTTCATAGTTTATAAGTTCCTGAAGACTTATGTACATTTTTCTATATGTTACTGAATTGTGTTATATATTATTAATAGATATCATAGTTGATAAAGCAGCAAATTAAAACAGCCATTATACCCTCCCTGTAACTCTATTACCCAGCAGTACTTGGGATAGTTTTGGAAAAATAGCTCTCTCACCATAGTTTGCAAACTTGCTTTGATGGGTGTGCAGCCAGTAGCTCACCTGTTTGGCCTCGTCCAGACCTCGGGTTTGCACCTACAGCTTCTGGCAGAGTAAAAGGACGAGCATGCGTCCAGCTTTACCATGCCAGCTCCCCTCACTTCAAGCTGTCGCTTTGGCTCCCATTCCCCTCTAATTCTTAAATTCCTTCAAAGCCTTTCTCATCCCCCCAGCTCTTAACACTTCATTACCACCAGGACGACACGGAGTCTCTTGTTCTAGCACTTGAACAGGTGGTGTGAAGAATTATAAGGGCTGAAGGTTTTCACTCTTCTGCCTAGGGTAGCAAGTATCTGGATCACTTCATCACCTTCATGGCCAGGGTACACTGACTATCAGCCTCTCATACACTGAGAACCAACTAGTCTTTTTCCAAAATTCACTGACCTTCAAATTTCAGAGCTTAATGATTATGAAGCATTAGATCTGGAGTCAGACAGTTGGGTTCAAATCCTGACTTAACAACACAACTATCGTATGACCTTAGGCAAATTAGCCTTCTGGGTGTTTTTTGGGTATGACAAAAAATAATAGTGATGAAGCCAAATGAAATTTGGATTAAATGAAATAATATATGTAAAGCACTTAAAATATAGTGCACTAGGTAAGCTCTTAAACCTATTACTGTTACCTCTTCCTCGCCCTGCTTTTAGGATACATATGAAAGTTACAGATTTGCAAGTCTCACAAATAAAAGAAACTGGAAAATCAGCTAGTTCAGGGCTAAAAATATTTGAATACTTACAGAGCCCAGAGATGTATGATTGATACAGCTGAAGCAAACTCGAGGGATGGAAAGGCAGAAAGCAGGTGACCTGGCTAGAGGGATAGCTGCTTCTCAAGGTGAAGCACATGGCTATCATGTGAGATCAGGAGCCTGGTGTTACCAGATCTTCTGGTTTTTCATGAAAAGACAGAAATCCAGATTTGTGTGTAATCTCAATGTTCAAATGTTGACAGATATAATTTAAATTACTATAAAAATGGTTTAGTGATTTCTTTAATGAAAACAGCAACAATAAAGTAGGGAAAAAGTGAAAGTTTCTCAATTATGGCTGAATCTTTGCAACCCCATGGACTTACTGTATGGACTGTAGCCCACTAGGCTTCTCTGTCCATGGAATTCTCCAGGCAAGAATACTGGAGAGGGTAGCCATTCCCTTCTCCAGGGGATCTTCCTGACCCAGGGATCAAACCTGGGTCTCCTGCATTGTAGGCAGATTCTTTACCATCTGAGCCACCAGGGAAGTCCCAAATTAGGGTCACTTCTACTTTATGATTACCTTTTTTATTTCTTTTTTAGCTGCACCAGGTCTTAGTTGTAGCATGTGGGATCAAACCCAGGCCCCCTGCCTTGGGAGCACAGAGTCTTAACCACTGAACCACCAGGCAAGTCCTGGTAGCTTCTGCTTTAGAGCCTCTAATAGACTTTCATTTGAAAACTGAGAAGACAGGATTAAGAGTTGAAGTGTCATGCCAAAAGGCACACACAACTAGTAAATGACAAAACCCTGACCAAGCTCACATCTCTCATGTTGTAATCCAGGGATCTTTGACATCCCTTGATTTCTGACATGAGAGGCATTTTTATCCTCTTCACATCTATTTCTAATCTGTTACTAGATGCTGTTATTCAGTACTTTCTGGTTCATTCTCATAGCCACCAAGTGTCCTGGACCCCTGTTGTTCCATAATCTCCTCATTAGAAGCTCTCTTAGTCTGATCCACCCAACCTGTTTACTAAAATCTAACTGACCTTTATATTTGGTCACACCCCTTCTCTAAGTCTTTTAAAAATTTTGCATCCAAGCCAAGTGTACTGGCCTGTCTTTCAGTCATCCAGTCTCAAAGTGATTTCCTTTTGCTGGCCTGCATCCTGGTTCCTCCTCCACGGGCAAGATGTGTCACCTTGGGTGAGTTAGTCACTCTACAACAGCATTCTTCAAAGTAAGATAAAAATAATGGGTGAGTATAATAATAGCACTCACCTCAGTGTTGTTACGGGTATTGATTAAGTTAACCCATGTAGAGACTTCCCTGGTGGTCCAGTGGTTAAGAATCCACCTGCCAATTCAGGGCACGTGGGTTCAATCCCACATCTGAGAAGATCCCACATGCCATGGAACAACTAAGCCTGTTCACCTCAACTACTGAAGTCCGTGGGCCTGGGGTCCATGCTGCACAATAAGAGAAGCCACCGCAGTGAGAAGCCTGTGCACTGCAACTGGAGAGCAGCCCCCACTTGCTGCCCCTAGAGAAGGGCTGTGCATAGCAACAAAGATCCACAGCAGCCATACATAAAACTATGGATCCTCCTTAATCTTCTTTTTCAGCAAGCAGTCTCCCTGTTGAGAGGCTTCCCTGGTGGCTCAGTGGTAAAACATCTGCCCGCCAATGCAGGAGACACGGGTTCAATGCAGGAGACACTGGGTCAAGAAGATAATCTGGAGAAAGAACATGGCAGCCCACTCCAGTATTCTTGCCTGGAAAATCGCACAGAGGAGCCTGGTAGGTTACAGTCCATGGAATCACAAAGAGTCAGACACGACTTTGTGACTAAATCACAACAACTCCCTGTTGAGATGTAATGCAGGAGCTGTGTGGTTCTACAGGCTTGCCTTGACTCTGGGCCCTGCCAACAACACCCCCCAAAAGTAGAATGCCAATTTACACTGCCTTATCGTACCACATGGGAGCAGGAGAGTTCAGTTCCTCCTCAGCCCTGGTGACAACTTCCTCTTGAAAGTGGAGAACTAACTATTCTGTCTCATTGTATCCTAGTAGGGGTGTAAGCTCAGCTCTCTGTTAGGCTCCACTAACCTCAGGGAAGAGGGAATGAGAGTGCAAAGTCACACACATTGTTGCTGCAGTTTCTGAACAGAAGCTCCCCTCCCCACTGACCCCTGCTGTTGCCTGGCTGGGAGATAATGAAGTACTAATACATTCAATCTCATTGCCTGATGGGAATGGAGGCTCAACTTGCCACTGAACCTCCCTGATACTGTGGACCTCCCCAATACTACCCTGGCAGGAGAAGGGGAGCAAAGTCAACTTCCAGTGGAAAGATCAGCTCCTCACTCAGCCCAGCTGACACTAACTAGGCAGGGGGGTCAGAGCATCAGCTGCTTCCACCAAGCGGAAGACAGAAGGTCAGCTCCTCATTCAGTCTCACCGACTTCACTCCCACAGGCAAGAGAATCAGAGTACCACTGTCTGCTTCCACGAGTGAGCACAGAGGAGAAATGGAAAAATCAGCTTGCTGTTTGACCCCATTGAAACCACAGGAAGCCAGGCAGTATTTCTGTAGATGTTTGGCTGGAGTAGGGCAGGTATTGCCAAAAAGATTTTCTGTTGTTTGGCCATCCTTTTCCTGATCCTTTGGCTATGGAAACAGGATTTTTCTTGGAGCTTTTCTGTCTGTGCCTGTTGGCAGTTCCAGTTTGGAGGGAACAACCTGTCTGGAACACATGAAAGGCAATAAAGAAACCCAGGGACTCATTGCTGTGTCCTTCCTCAAGTCCCGAGGTCCTTGGACCATTGCCTTCTTTCCATTTTTCAGAATCTTCTATGCTGTTTGTTGTGTTATCTTCAGGGGTATTTTTAGTTGTAAGGGGAGGAGTTGGAAAGCATGGGGCTACCCAATCTTAAACGTGATTCTAAATGAGTATTATAACAAACAAGCAAAATGTCAAAAGATTTTTGAGACAATTAGAGAAATTTTAATATGGACTGAGAAGTGGATGATGTTGAGGAATTATTTTTAATTTGGTGTATAGTGTTAGTGGTGTTTGGCTATATAAGAAAAATATCCTTATTCTTTATTATTTAGAGGTGTTTCTCAAGTAGAGGTGAAATTTTATGATGTCAAGAATTTCCTGTAGAATATACCAGCAAAAATAAATAAGTAAAAAGAAGAGATATAAAGAGAGAAATAAGTGGGGGAGGTAGGGAGGAAGAAAGAAAAGAAAAGAAGGAGGATGGAAAGAAGAAAAAAAGGCATAGATTAATCAATTAAGCAAGTGTGGCAAGATGCTGGTAATTGTTGATTCTTGTTAACGGGTTATATGAGGTCATTGCACTATTTTTTTCTACTTTTGGATATGGCTAAAAAAAATTATTTAAAAAATTTGTTCATTTATTTAAAGAATCACCCTATGGTGGACAATAGATTGAAAGGGGAAATAATCAGAATTGGGATTATATGTTAGGGGCAAATGCAGTCAATGAGATGAGAAATACTGGAAGTTTTGACTAGGGTGGTGACTGCTAAGTTGGAAAGATGACAAAGAGTAAACAGATATGACAATTTGTGGCAATGACTTGGGAAAAGATATTAGAGGGAAGGTTAGTATCGAGTATGACAGGCAGGTGTGGCTTAATCTACCTATTATGGAAAATATGGGAGAAGGTGCAGTTTTAGATGGAGGTGGATGAGTAGGGAGAAATAAAAATTTGGTTCTGAATATGTAAAACAGTCAAATGGGGGTATGTAGGTAGTGTGTGATATAAAATCTGAAGCTTAGAAGTGAGGTCTACGTTGGAAGTGGTATAGTATTGGAAATTGTTATAGAGATGATATAGGAAAGCACAGAAATAGTTGAGAGAGCTGATGGTAAAGATAAAAGGGACTCAACATGGAGCCCTAAGCATTAGCATCTCCAAGTTAGGGGGAAGTGACTTAAAAGTGGCCAAGTGACAGGAATCCCTAGCACCCAGATCTTGATTTCTAAATACCATTCATTCAATCATTCTTTAGTTAGTTGGTTGATAAGATTCAGTTAGTTAACAAGTCAAGTGGGCCCTTAATCTAATAAAACTGGTGTCCTTATAGGAAGAGAAGATATGAGATGCATGGAAAAACAAATCATGGTTTAAATAATCAAGTTTTATTTTTGTCTTGTGCCCTAGAAAAATCTGATGTGTGAAGTTCTTTTTATAAATTCAAAAACTATGTCTTCTATTTTATTTTTATGGAAGTATAGTTGATTTGCAGTATTGTGCTGGTTTCTTGTGTACAACATAGTGATTCAGTATTTTTGTAGACTATACTTCATCTAGGGTTATTGTAGAATGTTGGCTATATTCTCTGTGCTGTGTAGTATATCTCTGTGGCTTGTTTATTTTGAACATGGTAGTTTTTTTAAAAGAAGCACAGAGAGATGCAGACATCCAGGAAGAAGGCCATGTGACAGAGGCAGAGGCTGAAGTTATGCAGCTAAAAGCCAAGGAACACCAAGGACGGCTGGCAACCATCAGGAGCTGGGAAGAGTCAAGGGGGAATCCCCTCCTAGAGCCTTCAGAAAGGGCATGGCCCTGCTTACACCTTAATTTCAGACTTCTGATCTCCAGGGCGGTAAGACTACAAATGTCTATTGTTTTAATATAGCCACTTTGTGGCAATTTGTTCTAATCGCCCTAAGAAACTAATATACCATTCACTCATTCAGCTAGTCATTCAAACACATCTCAAGGAAAAAATTTAAAAGTTCTTTCCCTTCATCCTTACTTTCCTTTTCTTTCCTGAATGTTAGTCCTAAAGCTCCAGGGATCATTATTGTTCCCCCTACCAACCACAGGGTCTAAAGGGGCCCAAGTGAGGAGTGTGTTCTTGAATGTGGGAAACTTGGAATGGGGTGGTAGAGCCTGATGAAGGTGAGCAGGGCTGGAATGCCAGGGGCAGCTCAAAATGGGAAGTCAGGGAGCCACCTGGACACAGAGGATGCCCATATGATGGTAGCCCTTCAGGGTGTTAGAACTGGGGTGAGGAGAGCAGACGTGTGTAGGAGCAACATCAAGGCAAGCTGATTAAGTAAATCTACCAAGGAAAACAAGGGCCAGGTTTCTCACTCTCATAGAAGGGAACTACAACAAAGGAAAAAACACAACTAGAATTAACTCCACATTGAACTGGAATCAGTATGCACTTACAGTCTTGAATAAATATAGATAGATATAGAAATATGGGGAGGGGGTGTACCACGTCTAGTCTTTAGCTCAGATTTCTGAGAGGGCAAAAAGAGCACCTTGCCCAGATCTTGGTTTCTAAATACCATTCTGTACTAAAAGGATTCAGGACCTCCTTGGAAAAATGACTCATTCCAAGACTGGGACTGGGAAAGGGTATAAGATGATCAATACCCCCAAACAAAAACAAAAAAACAAAGTTAAACAAATGAGACCCACTTAAACTTAAAAGCTTGTGAACAGCAAAGGAAACCATAAGCAAAATGAAAAGACAGTCTACACCATGAGAGAAAATATTTGCAAAGGGTATGACCAACAAGGGATTAATTTTCAAAATATAAAAAAAATTTATATGGCTTAATATCAAATAAAAAAACAACTCAATCATGGAACCTGGACTGGCAACTCGTTTCATATATGATATTATTCATGTTTCAGTGCCATTCTCCCAAATCATCCCACCCTTTCCCTCTCCCACAGAGTCCACAAGACTGTTCTATACATCAGTGCACTGGGACGACTCAGAGGGATGGTACAGGGAGGAAGGAGGGAGGAAGGTTCAGGATGGGGAACACGTGTACACCCATGGCAGATTCATGTTGATACATGGCAAAACCAATACAATATTGTAAAGTTAAAAAATTAAATAAAAAAAAAGAATAATAAAATAAAAAATAAAAATAAAAAAATAACTCAATCAACAAATGGGCAGATATAAATAGACATTTTTCCAAAGAAGACATCAGTTCAGTTCAGTCACTCAGTTGTGTCCAACTCTTCACAACCTCATGGACTGCAGCACGCCAGGCCTCCCTGTCCATCATCAACTCCCGGAGTTTACTCAAACTCATGTCCATTGAGTCGGTGATGCCATCCAACCATCTCATCCTCTGCTGTCCCATTCTCCTCCCGCCTTCAATCTTTCCCAGCATCAGAGACTTTTCAAATGAGTCAGATGGCCAAAAGACAAATGAAAAGATACTCAACAGTGCTAATTATTTTAGAAATGCAAATCAAAACTACAGTGAGGTATCACTTCATACCAGTCAGGAGGGCCATCATCAAAACTCTGCAAACAATAAATTCTGGAGAGGGTGTGGAGAAAAGGGAGGCCTCCTACAATTGGTGGGAATGTAAATTGGTATAGGCACTATGGAGAACAGTATGGAATTTCCTTAAAAAGTAAAAGAAGAACTACCGTATGATCTGGCAATCCCACGACTGAGCATATACCCAGTGTTCACTGCAGCACTATTTACAATAGCCAAGACATGGAAGGAAGCTAAATGTCCATCAGTGGATGATTGGCTAAAGAAGATGTGGGGGGTGTGTGTGTATATATACATACACACATACAATGGAATATTACTCAGCCATAAAATAGAATGAAATAATGCCATTTACAGCAATATGGATAGACCCACAAATAGTAACCCTGATAGTAACCCAGATAGTAACCCATAGTTATCATAGTAAGTGAAGTAAGTCTGACAAAGACAAATACCACATGATAGCACTTATATGTGGAATCTAAAAAATGATACAGATGAACTTATTTACAAAACAGAAACAGACTCACAGACATAGAAAACAAACTTATGGTTATCAAAGGGGAAAGGTGATTGGGAGGATAAATTAGGAATTTGGGAGTAAAATATACACATTCAGATCAGATCAGATCAGTCACTCAGTCGTGTCCGACTCCCTGCATGAATCGCAGCATGCCAGGCCTCCCTGTCCATCACCAACTCCTGGAGTTCACTCAGACTCACGTCCATCGAGTCAGTGATACCATCCAGCCATCTCATCCTCTGTCGTCCCCTTCTCCTCCTGCCCCCAATTCCCTCCCAGCATCCGAGTCTTTTCCAATGAGTCAACTCTTCGCATGAGGTGGCCAAAGTAATGGAGTTTCAGCTTTAGCATCGTTCCTTCCAAAGAAATCCCAGGGCTGATCTCCTTCAGAATGGACTGGTTGGATCTCCTTGCAGTCCAAGGGACTCTCAAGAGTCTTCTCCAACACCACAGTTCAAAAGCATCAATTCTTCGGCGCTCAGCCTTCTTCACAGTCCAACTATATATATAAAATACACGAGGACCTGCTGTATAACACAGTGAGCTATATTCAATATTTTACAATAACCAGAATGGGAAAAGAATCTGAAAAAAAAAAAAATATATATATATTAACTACTGTATACCTGAAATCAATACAATATTTTAAATCAACTATATTTCAATAAAAAATAAATAAACTATTTTAAAACTCTCAAAAAACAATGGAAACATATCAGGACACAGAAATCAACTTGTGGGGGTTCCCATTGACCAAACTGGGAAATTTTGAGCAGAATAAATAATGTTACTAATGAATCATTGAATAAAATTAATTCAATTGAATAAAATTTTAAGAAATGAATCTAAAGAGATATAAGTAAATGAGTAAATTGGAAGTTTAATGAAAAACGGAGTTGCTTGTATATTTTGGAGATTAGTTGTTTGTCAGTTGCTTCATTTGCTATTATTTTCTCCCATTCTGAAGGCTGTCTTTTCACCTTGCTGATAGTTTCCTTTGATGTGCAGAAGCTTTTAAGGTTAATTAGGTCCCATTTGTTTATTTTTGCTTTTATTTCCAATATTCTGGGAGGTGGGTCATAGAGGATCCTGCTGTGATGTATGTCAGAGAGTGTTTTGCCTATGTTCTCCTCTAGGAGTTTTATAGTTTCTGGTCTTATGTTTAGATCTTTAATCCATTTTGAGTTTATTTTTGTGTATGGTGTTAGAAAGTGTTCTAGTTTCATTCTTTTACAAGTGGTTGACCAGATTTCCCAGTACCACTTGTTAAAGAGATTGTCTTTAATCCATTGTTTATTCTTGCCTCCTTTGTCAAAGATAAGGTGTCCATATGTGCGTGGATTTATCTCTGGGCTTTGGACTCTGTGGGAGAGGGAGAGGGTGGGAAGATTTGGGAGAATGGCATTGAAACATGTAAAATATCATGTATGAAATGAGATGCCAGTCCAGGTTCGATGCACGATACTGGATGCTTGGGGCTAGTGCACTGGGACGACCCAGAGGGATGGTATGGGGAGGGAGGAGGGAGGAGGGTTCAGGATGGGGAACACATGTATACCTGTGATGGATTCATTTTGATATTTGGCAAAACTAATACAATTATGTAAAGTTTAAAAATAAAATAAAATTTAAAAAATAAAAAAAACAATATATAGGCAAAAAGAACTCCAAACAAAGCACATATAAATTACCAAGTGAAAAGAGTAATTTTACACTGGAAACACCTGGTAGACACCACTTTAATCAGGTGATGAAAGTGAAAATCATTAATAATGGGACAAAATGAAAACAAGTGTCACCTGATAGATAAATACAGCATTACTCTGTCACACTGATGCCTACGATGTACAGCCTAAACCTAATCGTGAAGAAACACCAGACAAATCCAATAAAGGACGATTCTAGAAAACAATCAGCAAATATTTGTCAAAAGTTATCAAGGTCATGAAAGTGAAAAACGTGAAAAACTGTTCCAGAGTGAGACTACAGAGAAATAGCCAATGCCAAAAAATGCTCAAACTACCGCACAATTGCACTCATCTCACATGCTAGTAAAGTAATGCTCAAAATTCTCCAAGTCAGGCTTCAGCAATACGTGAACCATGAACTTCCAGATGTTCAAGCTGGTTTTAGAAAAGGCAGAGGAATCAGAGATCAAATTGCCAACATCCACTGGATCATCAAAAAAGCAAGAGAGTTCCAGAAAAACATCTATTTCTGCTTTATTGACTATGTCAAAGCCTTTGACTGTGTGGATCACAATAAACTGTGGAAAATTCTGAAAGAGATGGGAATATCAGACCACCTGACCTGCCTCTTGAGAAACCTATATGCAGGGGAGGAAGCAACAGTTAGAACTGGACATGGAACAACAGACTGGTTCCAAATAGGAAAAGAAGTACATCAAGGCTCTATATTGTCACCCTGCTTATTTAACTTCTATGCAGAGTACATCATGAGAAACACTGGGCTGGAAGAAGCACAAGCTGGAATCAAGATTGCCGGGAGAAATATCAGTAACTTCAGATATGCAGATGACACCACCCTTATGGCAGAAAGTGAAGAGGAACTAAAAAGCCTCTTGATGAAAGTGAAGGAGGAGAGTGAAAAAGTTGGCTTAAAGCTCAACATTCAGAAAACAAAGATCATGGCATCCGGTCCCATCACTTCATGGGAAATAGATGGGGAAACAGTGGAAACAGTGTCAGACTTTATTTTTCTGGGCTCCAAAATCACTGCAGATGGTGACTGCAGCCATGAAATTAAAAGATGCTTACTACTTGGAAGGAAAGTTATGACCAACCTAGATGGCATATTCAAAAGCAGAGAAATTACTTTGCCAACAAAGTCTAGTCAAGGCTTTGGTTTTTCCAGTGGTCATGTATGGATGTGAGAGTTAGACTGTGAAGAAAGCTGAGCGCCGAAGAATTGATGCTTTTGAACCGTGGTGTTGGAGAAGACTCTTGAGAGTCCCTTGGACTGCAAGGAGATCCAACCAGTCCATTCTAAAGGAGATCAGTCCTGGGTGTTCGTTGGAAGAACTGATGCTAAAGCTGAAACTCCAATACTTTGGCCACCTCATGCGAAGAGTTGACTCATTGGAAAAGACTCTGATGCTGGGAGGGATTGGGGGCAGGAGGAAAAGGGGATGACAGAGGATGAGATGGCTGGATGGCATCACCGACTCGATGGACTGAGTTTGGGTGAACTCCAGGAGTTGGTGATGGACAGGGAGGCTTGGCGTGCTACAGTTCATGGGGTCGCAAAGAGTTGGACACAACTGAGTGAGTGAACTGAACTGAACTGAACACATTATACTGAAATTGATCTTTGTGTTCTAATGGACATTAACAAGACAACAGGCAAAACTTAAATAGGTATGAGGTTTAGTAACACATCAATGTTAATTTTCTGATTTGGATGGCATTGTGGTTGTGTAGGAGAAATCTTTATTTGTAGGAAATACATGTTAAAATACTCAGGAGTGTCATTGTATATGCAACATTCTCTTAAGTGGTCCAGAAAAAAAAAAAAAAAGAATACTTGTACCTTTTATGAAAGTTTCAAAAATTTTTAAACCTTCTGTATGCAAGGCCTAATTTGAAATACAGTACAAAATACCAAGTTCTAGAATATACAAGACTTATATACATAGAAATTACAACCAAGCAAAGAAATTAAGACTGGTACACACATATTCCTGGTAAAATTAAATCAAGTTGAGAGTCGAATTTGACTGAAAATTCCTCTACCCTGGCAGCCTCTTGCCATACCATATATCCCAACGTGTATAAGTAAGGTAATACCCCCTTTTAGAAATGATTGTCCTAACCTGATCCGATTTATTTGCAATACTGGATCTGTGAAAAATTCTTTTTACTTCAATCCAATCCCCTGGTAACTGACTAGGCGAAATTGAAAACATCAGTTTCACCAATGACCCAAATTTATAAAGGAATCTATAAGTGAAGGAAAAGGGTGCTCCAGGGAACAGAATTAAAGAAATTTGTGATTTACCTTCACTATATATATTTCTTTAGAAACATTTATTTTCCATAGAAGCAATCATCCCACACAGAAATTTCTAATTTCTAAGAAAGCTAATTTCTAAGGTGGAAGAGGCACTCAGAATGCATTTGCTTCAGTATTTTTCGTCTCCTAATAAAGCAACAGGACAGCATGATCACTAGAGGGCACAGCTGGGCTGTTCGCAGCCATGTGAAAATAAGGGAATTTCTCCAATTTTATATCTAAAGGTTTATACCTTCACTTCACCGTTGCAACATAATAGATAAATGAGTTCATTTCCAAGTAGGTGCCTTGCCTGATACAGATGATTTAGTAGCAGGAAAAAAGTGCTGTCAGCAAAGTCAAGCACTTTCCAGTTTCTGGATTCCAATGTCATTTTTAAGTTTTTCTGGTTCTCTGTTATGTTGTAACATTTAAAATGGAACAATATGTCTACTCACCTCTGATTTCTATTTCATTCTTAACCAGTTCCTTTGCTTTTCACAACTTCTAGTCAGTACCACAGACACTGTTTCCCTGCTGAAATCTTCCCATTTCTTTTCCCTTCAACTTCTTACTGACAGTTAATCTTGAAGAATTTTTAAAAAAATAAACATTCTCAGTAACTCAGAGTGATCATTTCTATGTCTCTCTCACCCATGAATTTTGAAATCTTAGTACCTAATATTCTGTAGAAGTGTCTCCTTTCAACTAGATACCTCTGTTAATCAAGCAGTTGGAAACAAGAGTTTTCCCCATGGCCACTAGGCTTAGCAGCCTATGGTGTGTGATATGTGGGAAGTGGTTTAAGGGCAGGCCCATTGTCAACTACTTCATCTCCACTTGACTGACACCTCTCCACCCTACATCCTATATCCCCACACTCCTGAGCACACCTTTCCCTGGTCATTCTCAGAAATAATCCAGCCAAAAACAGTGGCTCAGCGAAGCATCTGAGCAATGCAAGGAGGGGTAGAAAAAAGTAAAACATCTTGCATTCATAGGCCCTTACGATCTAGTTAGGAAGGCAAAACAGGAAACTAGGAGAAATGTTAGTAACACAAGGCTATTTAGCCATATATTCTAAATTCTCCAGGACAGCATCAATTTAAATTCTGACTCATTGTCACTTTATGTATTAAAACAGACCTTAACAATGTGTTTAGCAGTAACACCATTTAGGCATCTAAGAACCTGGACTAGAATATGATTTTTGCCATCAACTAGGTGGCAGATTCCTCAGCTGTCAAATGGGAAACATAGGTCTTACCTTTTAGAATTAATATGAGGATTACATTTTCTGAAACATAGAACAAATGTCTATATACACCAAGTGATTATATCATGATCATGTGCAAAAGCAGATGTTCAAAAATTTTTATTTGAGAATTTTGTCATCATAGCATGTATCAGATACTGTGCTAGGTACTGGCTGAAGATGACATAATAGCCACTGACCTCAAGGGTCTCACCATCTTATGTAAATACCAACGTCAGTATGATAAACATGTAATAAGTATATTTCTATTATAAACATATGTAAGTATAAATAAATAAAAAAAATAGAGTAGGCTACCCCAAAGTTCTGACCAATAGAAGTGTATGATTAATGAAGTCTGGAGACCTTTGACAGATTTAACAACTAATACAGCACCATGTTAAAAGATTCTGCAGGGCTGTGAATTGAGTGTAAGGGAGCCCTGAGATGCATGATAAATCTTCACAAGCTTAAGTGTAATTGGAAATTCATAGTCAGGAAAATATGGAAAGAGTTTCAGGCAGAGGCAATGAGTGTGGGCTTTGGGTAAGACAAAACTTGTGTTGAAATATCAACTCCATCACTTTCTAGATGTATGATCTCAGTTTTCCCCTGTGCCTATATGGAAATACCACTATCCACCTAAGGACCAACTTTTGGTTGATTAAATGAGATAATACTTAACTAGTTCAATGCAATTTCCTAGCCCTAGTTCCCTTCCTTACTCCTTATCTCAGAAGGATGCTCCTGATCTCTGCACGTGCAGATGGACAAAGTACATAGGGATTTCTGGAGTTCTCTTGTTATTGATGCTCGAACATTTGTCTGTGGCTCATGCCTGGATTTTAACCCCTTCTGACCACTCACTTTATGTGGGTTTCTGAGATCCTCTGTCTTACTCTGAAATATTACTAACTATTCATGTGTGTGTGCTAAGTTGCTTCAGTTGTGTCCAACTCTTTGCCCACCAGGCTTCTCTGTCCATGAGATTCTCCAGACAAGAATACTGGAGTGGGATGCCATGCCCTCTTCCAGGGGATCTCCCCGACCCAGGGGTCAAACCCACGTCTCTTATGTCTTCTGCATTGGCAGGCGTGTTCTTTACCACTAACACCACCTGGGAAGCCCATTACTAACTATAGTAGACATTTTTGTGTACCCACATCTTTACTCCCTACTACTGGTGGCAGCAACCTGGTTTCCTTTGACAGCCCACCTATTTTTCATTTAGCCCATATGGTTCTGGGGATCCTGGCCAGCCAGAGCAACTTAACCCCCTGCTTGCAGCAGTTAGGTCCAAGATGGAACACAATGTGAGTGAAGGAGAGCCAGGCCCAAGACTTATTGGAACTTGGTAAGAGAGATTGTTTCCTTCTTCCAGACTTAAAGCTTCAGTCGTCAGGGGCCACCATTAAAAAATATCTGGCAGAGAGGGAAGCCAATGTAGTAAAGTATAACTGAAACTTAGAAAAGAATTTTCTGAGGACCCTGTTGAGCATCTGGATCTAACAGTACTGAGAAAGTCTCTCAGTCATGTCTGACTCTTTGCTACCCCACGGACTGTAGCCCACCAGGCTCCTCTGTGCATGGAATTCTCTAAGCAAGAATACTGAAGTGGGTTGCTTTTCCCTTCTTTAGGGGATCTTCCTGACCCAGAGATCGAATCCTGGTTTCCTGCATTGCAAAAAGGTCTTTAACTGTCTGACCACCAGGGAAGCATTAACAATGCCGAAGCCGGTAGATTTACTACTGCCTCATTCTGTATGTAAGTCAATAAATTCTTTTTTCCAAAAATCCTGGTTTTGATATTCGGTCACCTGTAACTGAATGAGTCCTAGTACCACTGAAGTTTGACAGTCAGTCTAGTCTTCTGACTCCTCCAGGGAGTATTGCTGACTTCCTACAACAGATTTTCAGCTTTATAGCCACCAATGACAGTTGGACTTCTTAAGTACAGGATAAACCCATCTGTTCTGTTAGAAGTTACATTTATAATGACTGTGGCAATTTGACTTGTATTTATAAACTTCCACACTCTGAAGCTGGGAATCTACTCTTTCAAAGGGCATTGCCTTTACCACCTTCTGTCACGATCATGCTACTACTACTACTACCAAAAATAGTAACAAGAAGAAGGAGAAGAAAGATGAGCAGGGGGAGAGGGAGGAGGTGGAGGAGAAGAAGAAGAAAGAAGTAGAACAGAAAAAATAGTCAGTTCAGTCATTCAGTCATGTCCGACTCTTTGTGACCCCATGAATTTGCAGCACCCCAGGCCTCCCTGTCCATCACCAACTCCCGGAGTTTACCCAAACTCATGTCCATCAAGTCGGTAATGCCATCCAGCCATCTCATCCTCTGTCGTCCCTTTCTCCTCCTGCCCCCAATCCCTCCCAGCATCAGAGTCTTTTCCAATGAGTCAACTCTTCGCATGAGGTGGCCAAAGTATTGGAGTTTCAGCTTTAGCATCAGTCCTTCAAATGAACACCCAGGACTGATCCCCTTTAGAATGGACTGGTTGGATCTCCTTGCAGTCCAAGGGACTCTCAAGAGTCTTCTCCAACACCACAGTTCAAAAGCACCAATTCTTCGACGCTCAGCTTTCTTCACAGTCCAACTCTCACATCCATACATGACCACAGGAAAAACCATAGCCTTGACTAGATGGACCTTTGCTGGCAAAGTAATGTCTCTGCTTTTCAATATGCCATCTAGGTTGGTCATAACTTTCCTTCCAAGGAGTAAGCGTCTTTTAATTTCATAGCTGCAATCACCATCTGCAGTGATTTTGGAGCCCCCAAAAATAAAGTCTGACACTGTTTCCACTGTTTCCCCATCTATTTCCCATGAAGTGATGGGACCAGATGCCATGATCTTCGTTTTCTGAATGTTGAACTTTAAGCCAGCTTTTTCACTCTCCTCTTTTACCTTCATCAAGAGGCTTTTTAGTTCCTCTTCACTTTCTGCCATAAGGGTGGTGTTATCTGCATACTTGAGGTTATTGATATTTCTCCCAGCAATCTTGATTCCAGCTTGTGCTTCTTCCAGCCCAGCATTTCTCATGATGTACTCTGCATAGAAGTTAAATAAACAGGGTGACAATATACAGCTTTGACGTACTCCTTTTCCTATTTGGAACCAGTCTGTTGTTCCATGTCCAGTTCTAACTGTTGCTTCCTCCCCTGCATATAGGTTTCTCAAGAGGCAGGTCAGGTGGTCTGGTATTCCCATCTCTTTCAGAATTTTCCACAGTTTATTGTGATCCACACAGTCAAAGGCTTTGGCATAGTCAATAAAGCAGAAATAGATGTTTTTCTGGAACTCTCTTGCTTTTTTGATGATCCAGTGGATGTTGGCAATTTGATCTCTGGTTCCTCTGCCTTTTCTAAAACCAGCTTGAACATCTGGAAGTTTACGGTTCACGTATTGCTGAAGCCTGACTTGGAGAATTTTGAGCATTACTTTACTAGCGTGTGAAAGTTAAGTCTAAGTCGTGTCCGACTCTTTGCTACCCCATGGACTGCAGCCTACCAGGCTCCTCCATCCATGGGATTCTCCAGGCAAGAATACTGGAGTGGGTTGCCATTTCCTTCTCCAGGAGATCTTCCCAACCCAGGGATTGAACCCAGGTCTCCCACATTGCAGGCAGATGCTTTAACCTCTGAGCCACCAGGGAAGCCCTCATCTCTACTAGCGTGTGAAATGAGTGCAATTGTGCAGTAGTTTGAGCATCCTTTGGCGTGGCCTTTCTTTGAGATTGGAATGAAAACTGACCTTTTGCAGTCCTGTGGCCACTGCTAAGTTTTCCAAATTTGCTGGCATACTGAGTGCAGCACTTTCACAGCATTATCTTCCAGGATTTGAAATAGCTCAACTGGAATTCCATCATCTCCACTAGCTTTGTTTGTAGTGATGCTTCCGAAGGCCCACTTGACTTCACATTCCAGGATGTTTGGCTCTAGGTGAGTGATCACACCATCGTGATTATCTAGGTTGTGAAGATGTTTTTTTGTACAGTTCTTCTGTGTATTCTTGCCACCTCTTCTTAAAATCTTCTACTTCTGTTAGGTCCATACCATTTCTGTCCTTTATCAAGCCCATCTTTGCATGAAATGTTCCCTTGGTATCTCTAGTTTTCTTGAAGAGATCTCTAGTCTTTCCCATTCTGTTGTTTTCCTCTATTTCTTTGCATTGATCACTGAGGAAGGCTTTCTTATCTCTCCTTGCTATTCTTTGGAACTCTGCATTCAGATGCTTATATCTTTCCTTTTCTCCTTGGCTTTTCACTTCTCTTCTTTTCACAGCTATTTGTAAGGCCTCCCCAGACGGCCATTTTGCTTTTTTGCATTTCTTTTCCATGGGGATGGTCTTGATCCCTGTCTCCTATACAATGTCACGAACCTCCGTCCATAGTTCATCAAGCACTCTGTCTATCAGATCTAGTCCCTTAAATCTATTTCTCACTTCAACTGTATAATCATAAGGGATTTGATTTAGATCATACCTGAATGGTCTAGTAGTTTTCCCTACTTTCTTCAATTTAAGTCTGAATTTGGAAATAAGGAATTTATGATCTGAGCCACAGTCAGCTCCCAGTCCTGTTTTTGCTGACTGTATAGAGCTTCTCCATCTTTGGCTGCAAAGAATATAATCAATTTGATTTCGGTGTTGACCATCTGCTGATGTCCATGTGTAGAGTCTGCTCTTGTGTTGTTGGAAAAGGGTATTTGCTATGACCATTGCGTTCTCTTGACAAAACTCTATTAGTATTTGCCCTGCTTCATTCTATATTCCAAGGCCAAATTCACCTGTTACCCCAGGTGTTTCTTGACTTCCTACTTTTGCATTCCAGTCCCCTATAATGAAAAGGACATCTTTTTTGGGTGTTAGTTCTAAAAGATCTTGTAGGTCTTCATAGAACTGTTCAACTTCAGCTTCTTCAGCATTACTGGTTGGGTAATAGACTTGGATTACTGTGATATTGAATGGTTTGCCTTGGAAATGAACAGAGATTATTCTGTCATTTTTGAGATTGCATCCAAGTACTGCATTTCAGACTCTTTTGTTGACCATGATGGCTATTCCATTTCTCCTAAGGGATTCCTGCCCACAGTAGTAGATATAATGGTCATCTGAGTTAAATTCAAGAGTGAATGTCAACATTCTAGCAATCAGGGAACTAAAATGGACTGGAATGGGTGAATTTAACTCAGAAAAAATAGTAGCTGCCATTTATTGAGCATCTAAAGAATGTCAGTCATGCTACCATTAGTGGGTTCTTTTGATGGGCTGTAACCATCATTAAAAAAATAAAATGGAATAGAATAAAGTAGATCAGAATGAAATGGATTTGTATAGAAAAGAAAATACGAGAATGCATCCAAGATAGGAAGAATAAGTATTGGTTTGCAAATTTTTCTTTCCATTTATATTTTGCATCTGTGTGTGCATGTGAGTCCTGATTTGCAATATAAAGCATATTTTTTAAAGTGCTGGTGATGAAAAAAGCAGCTTGTCCAAAGTCACATAGATAGTAAGTAACAGAGCCAGCTCTAAATCCAGGCATGTGGCTTCCAGCTGACTGCCTCAACTATATCACATTTATAGAGAAGGAAATGAAGTTAGGAGGAGTTAAGTAATATGGGAGAAAAGATAATAACCACTGCCTAGAATTGTAAAGATTAAATCAGATCATACAACTGTCTGGTATATAGTAGAGTATAATAAAAGTAATTAATCTTGAGCCATTTTGGAAGTTGTTTTTTCATGTAACATATTATGAACAGATTTTCATTTCTTTAAATATGCTTTCATAATAGCATTTTAAATGGCTGCAATACATTCCTTTGTTTGTATTTGTAATGATTTCTTTGCTTACCCAGTCTTATACTGTGAAATGTTTAGGTTGTCTCCATCTTTTTTCGACTTATAACAGCAATTAACGGTTTACAGCACAATCTCCATATATAAATATTTCCTTAGGGTTAATTCTGAGAAGAAGAATGGCTGAGTCAAAGGGCATATTCATTGTAAACTTCAAAAAGTTTAAACCAATTTACACTTTCTCCCAGCAATTGCTCTACGTCTGGCATCTGTTAGAAAGTGTTATTTGTCAGGAGTTTTCTATTAACTTAAAAACCCATTTGTAGGACAAGTCACTGTTGTCATGCTAAGACCAACCAAGACGGCTCTGTGCACATCTCATGAAAGCATTCCCTGCCTCATCTCCATCTCTCCTACCCACATCTCTCTCTCCTGTTCTTGACATGGCTTTATATCTCTCCTTAGTGTATTCTGTTTCCAGGGCTTGGTGGCTCAGTGGTAAAGAATCTGCCTGCCAATGCAGGAGACCTGGGTTCAGTCCCTGGTCCAGGAAGATCCCACATGCTGCAGAGCAACTATTGAGCCTATGCTCTAGATCCCAGGACTCACAACTACTGAAGCCCTTGCACCCTTGAGCCCTTGCTCCACAACAAGAGAAGCCACTAGAATGAGAAGCTCATGCACCACAACTATAGAGTAGCCCCTGTTCACCACAACTAGTGAAAAGCCCACCCAGCAACAAAGACCCAATGCAGCCAAAAATCAATAAACAAAAAGAATATTCTATTTCCTCATCACTGACCATTCTTGGCATCACTGGATATACTCACCTGGACTTCAGCCAAGCCTAACTCTCGGATGCACTGGAACTGAGCAGGATCCAGTTTATTTCCCAAACATATTTGCAACAGTATTGGTTGTGCAATTGTTTTCCTGGTCTCTGATAGATATTTCTTATCAATCCTCTTAACCATCCCCATTTTCCTAGTGAAGGATTCCATCTCAGTACCTCCTCTTTCTCCCTGGCAGGAGACAGGGAAACAGGATGCAATCTGAACCTAGAAAATAGTAGCATGTTCTTCCGGACACAGAAATTGGTCCAGGGGCCAGACACAAGATGCAAGAATCAGAGTCTCCCTCTGAGAGACATACAAATTTGAGAGAATAGACTTCCCTCCACGTGGTTATTAAAGTATGATTAAGTAAGCCTGGAGCTTCTGGCAGCCATCTTCCCAGCAGCACAGAGGAAGCTTTTGGCTTCAGAATGAAAGAAGCCAGCCCGCCGAGAGAAGCAGAGACAACTAGTGACATCATGAATCCCTGCTTCCAGCACTGTCACCGGTGGACTGCTCAGTTGGGGGAGAAAAAAAAAAGTTTGGGGCTAAGGCAAGTGTGCTTGGCTTTTTGCCTCTAGTAATTGAGGCTTGATTGATACAGTTGTCAAATGAGTGGTATTAACAACATATTATCTAGAGTTCAGAGGAAGGAAATGTTTTATATGAATGAAATGTGATAATAGGATGGGGATTAGGTCAAGTTATAAAAGTATATAAGTAGTAACAGTTGTAAAAGAATTATCAATGCAAAATACCTCTAAGGATGTTGTTTGTATTTAAAGGTAACGTAATAAATGAAGCGGGTAGAGTATGGAGACTAGTTATGGCCTCATTTCTACCTCTAGACAGCTGCACACCCTTGGCCAAAGCATATCACTTCTTTGAAGGTTCATTTCCTCATCTGAAAATAACTGGTTAGACTCCAGAGTCTCTTTTAGTTCTTAAATCTATTCTTGGTGATGGTGTTTAGTTGCTAAGTCATGTCTGACTCTTTTGCGACCCCATGGACTGTACTCACCAAATTCCTTTGTCCATTGGATTTCTCAGTGGTAGCCACTTCCTTTTCTAGGGCATCCTCCCAACCCAGACATCAAACCTGTGTGTCCTGCATTGGCGGGGGATTCTTTATCACTGACCCACCAAGGAAGCCCCTAAAATCTGTGAACCTCACCCAGTAAAGTCACCGTGGTCTTATCTGTGTCTCAGAAATATTGTTTGCTGGTTGGCTCAGGCCTGAGTTACTATCTGTTGATGTGGGAAAGGGGAATAGTGTACCAGAAGTAGAGAAATGATCAATTGCCCCTAAAATGTAATAAGAAAGAAACTTTGTATTCTATTACAAGTTAATCACTAAAGGGGTGTTGCCTATAAGCTTAAATTATATATAATGGCCCTTCTCTGGGAACCCTGCTCCCAGGCAATTAGTGTAAAGCTAAAATACCTTTTTTTTTAAGAGAGAGAATAAGACGGCGGAGGAGTAGGTGGATGTGGAGTACATTTCTCTCCACATATACATCGGGACTACACCTTCAGACTCAGAAGTGCATGCAGAACACCAGCTGAGAGCAGATAGGAGTACCTGACCAGCAGAAAAGAATTTATAGACCCACACAAAACTCGGTAGGATGAAGGAACTAGGGGGAAAGACAGGAGTGTTAGTAGGGCTGGACCTGCCCTCAGTGGGTAGGGGAACTGAAGCAGAGGTCTGATCCCCATATCAGGGCAATTGTCTGAGCCAGAGGAGAAACTTTTAAGGCCGAGAGTGAAACAGCTGATCTGTGGCAGCCTAAGAGGAATAAGAATCAGATAGTCCTTGCTGGAGCTATACATACTCTGAACAAGGGTGCAGGTCCCCTAGAAGGCGCACCGGCTGGGAGATGGAGTTTAGGGATTGTGGAGCAATCCCAGGGTGAGGGGTGCTTTGGACTGTAGAGAGATAGATCAAGGGGATGTGAGGGAGGAGACTGTGGCGGGAAATACCTGTGGAGGAAAGCCAGGCAGCCACAGAAGCAAGGCAATACTGCTGAGTCACGTGTAGGGGGTAGAGCCATCACCATAGTCTCTCTCTCCCCACATGCCAGCATCGGCAGCTGAACAATAGAGAGGCTGGCCCATCAGTGCCTGATGCACTGAACTACAGAGTAGGATCCCACCCAGGGTTCTTTAAGTGACTGATGTGCTGAACTAGAGTAGGACCCCAGCCAGGGGGGCCCCTCTAATGTGCCTGACATGCCAAATAACAGAGAAGGACCCCAGGCAAGGGAGCCCTCTAAGTGCCTGAATGGGCAGAGCTACAGAGAAAGACTGGCCAAAGAGGCATTCTGATGACCAGCTACAAGAGGCTTGAAAAAAGACCCTGATAAGGCCATAACTCCAGTAGCAGAGGCAATCTGTGTTCCTGCACACTTGGCAATGCCAGGGTCCCTGCAGGCCAAGCAACTGCACCACCTTCACGCTCAACTCTCACTGGGGCAGAACTGCCACAGGCAAGGAAAGTCTTGCATCTATGCACACAGGGTTGCTTCGGTCGTGTCCAGTTCTTTGCAACCCTGTAGACTGTGGTCTGCCAGGCTTCTCTATTGGGGGGTGGGGGGGCGTCTCTAGGCAAGAATACTGAAACGTATTGGCCAATACTGGTTGCCATACCCTTCTAGAGCAATATATTTTCTGCTGCCCTAGCTGCCAACTCCCCTGAGTACCTGGTGCTGCCAGAAGCCCTGCGACCAAAGCAGCTGCACCACCTCCACACCTGGCCCTCACAGGGGCAAACCCAAGTCCTCCAGGGCAGCCTCATTAGCAAACCCCAGTGGACAACCCACATGCAGAGGTGGAAATAAAACCACAATTGAAACCCAGGGGCAGTGTGACTAAGGAAGAAGACCCAAACCTTCCCACCAGCTGTACAAGCTGCAGATTAAATCCACACAATCAACTAGGCAGACTCTGTCTATGGAGTATATAAAAGGACTTTGAGAGCTCCCACAAAAGAAAATGCACTCGTTCTGATAGCTGTGGACATTGGAGGCAAGAATACACAGGAGTAGGACCAGATTAGAATCTGAGCTGCCCCCACAGCAGGTCCAGAGATCATCACAGTGTTGGAGGGCATCCTAGGGAGGTGAGGCGGACTGTGACTCCCAGCGAGGGAAAGGACTCTGACAGCAGTGACTCAAGAAAAACATTTATTATTCTTATGTTTTGATTTCTTCAGTAGATTCTTTTGGATTTTTTTTCTTTTTCTTTTTCTTCCCCCTCTTTTTGTAGATATCGATTTTATTGGCACTATGAAATCCAATTAAGCTTTTGAGTCTTTTTTTCCCTCAGTCACATTTTTTACTGTTGTTATAAACCTCTGCTTTAAGTTGGGCTTTTGCAGTTCTGTGGAGTTTTCCTTTTTCTCTCTCTCTCTCTTTTTTTATTTTAATGTTTAATTTTTTAAACCTATTAGTACTTTTTCTACATTTATTCTTTTCCTTGTTTTTCCTGCCATTCTTTTCCCCATGCAGTTAATCTTTAATGTTTATAAATCCAAAGGACTGGAAAAGGTCAGTTTTCATTCCAATCCCAAAGAAAGGCAATGCCAAAGAATGCTCAAACTACTGCACAATTGCACTCATCTCACACGCTAGTAAAGTAATGCTCAAAATTCTCCAAGCCAGGCTTCAGCAGTATGTGAACAGTGAACTTCCTAATGTTCAAGCTGGTTTTAGAAAAGGTAGAGGAAACAGAGATCAAATTGCCAATATCCGCTGGATCATGGAAAAAGCAAGAGAGTTTCAGGAAAACATCTATTTCTGCTTTATTGACTATGCCAAAGCCTTTGACTGTGTGGATCACAACAAA
Source organism: Bos grunniens (assembly GCF_055505025.1). Lineage (NCBI taxonomy): Eukaryota > Metazoa > Chordata > Mammalia > Artiodactyla > Bovidae > Bos > Bos grunniens. The sequence goes on from NC_141165.1 coordinate 43,940,087, forward strand.
CTGTGGAAAATTCTGAAAGAGATGGGAATACCAGACCACCTGATCTGCCTCTTGAGAAATTTGTATGCAGGTCAAGAAGCAACAGTTAGAACTGGACATGAAACAACAGACTGGTTCCAAATAGGAAAAGGAGTTCGTCAAGGCTGTATATTGTCACCCTGTTTATTTAACTTCTGTGCAGAGTACATCATGACAAACGCTGGACTGGAAGAAACACAAGCTGGAATCAAGATTGCTGGGAGAAATATCAATAACCTCAAATATGCAGATGACACCACCCTTATGGCAGAAAGTGAAGAGGAACTAAAGAGCCTCTTGATGAAAGTGAAAGTGGAGAGTGAAAAAGTTGGCTTAAAGCTCAACATTCAGAAAACAAAGATCATGGCATCTGGTCCCATCACTTCATGGGAAATAGATGGGGAAACAGTGGAAACAGTGTCAGACTTTATTTTTCTGGGCTCCAAAATCACTACAGATGGTGACTGCAGCCATGAAATTAAAAGACGCTTACTCCTTGGAAGGAAAGTTATGTCCAACCTAGATAGCATATTCAAAAGCAGAGACATTACTTTGCCAACAAAGGTCCGTCTAGTCAAGGCTATGGTTTTTCCTGTGGTCATGTATGGATGTGAGAGTTGGACTGTGAAGAAGGCTGAGCGCCGAAGAATTGATGCTTTTGAACTGTGGTGTTGGAGAAGACTCTTGAGAGTCCCTTGGACTGCAAGGAGATCCAACCAGTCCATTCTGAAGGAGATCAGCCCTGGGATTTCTTTGGAAGGAATGATGCTAAAGCTGAAACTCCAGTATTTTGGCCACCTCATGCGAAGAGTTGACTCATTGAAAAAGACTCTGATGCTGGGAGGGATTGGGGGCAGGAGGAGAAAGGGATGACAGAGGATGAGATGGCTGGATGGCATCACTGACTCGATGGACGTGAGTCTGAGTGAACTCCGGGAGTTGGTGATGGACAGGGGGGCCTGGCGTGCTGTGATTCATGGGGTCGCAAAGAGTCGGACACGATTGAGTGACTGATCTGATCTGATCTAATCTCTGATCTGATTTAACTTTGCATATATATTCTTTCTTTCTTTGCTTTCCTCTCAATATTTGTTAGTTTTGTTTTCATTGCTTTATTCCCCAATTGGCATCTTGCTATAGTTTTGTTTTCCAGTTTGTGTTTTAGTTAGTTTTGTTCTTAACTGGTAGATATAATTTTTGGTTTCCTTTCTTCACTGGGTCAATCTATTGTACTTTATTTTTGTTGGACTGTTTTGATCTTGCTTATGGGTGTATATGTGGATATGTATAGTCAGTCACACTTTTTATTTTTGTTATAAAATTCTGCCTCCATGTTGGGGTTTTTGCAGTTCTGTGGAGTTGTCCTTTATTTTTTTCTATTCTCTTTTTTATAATTTTAATTTTTTAATCTACTATGTTTTTCTACATTTATTCCTTTTTTTGCCTTTCCTACTATTCTTTTCCCCTTGCAGTTAATCTTTAATGTATATAAATCTTTATTTAACTCTATTTAACTTTGCATATCTCTTCTTTCTTTCCTTTCCTCTCAACAGATTTGTTTGTTTTGTTTTCATTGATTTATTCCCCACTTGGCACCTTGCTTTACTTTTGTTTTCCAGTTTGTACTTTAGTTAGTTTTCTTCTTAACTGGTAAATATAATTTTTTATTTCCTTTGTTTGCCAGGTCAAATTGCTGTACTTTATTTTTGTTGGGACTATTTGACTTTGCTTATGGGTGTATGTATATATGTGTATATTCCATTATTTTAATTATTATTAGCCTGATTTTGTAACTGCCATTTTTCTGGGGTTCATCTTTGATTTCTCATTTTGGGGTATTTGTTTCATCTCACTTAATGCCATAACAAACCACTTGTGGAATCTTCTTTCCTGACCAGAAATCAAGCCCTGAGCCTTTGGAGTGGTAGCGCTGACTCCAAGACACTAGACTACCAGAGAACTAACCCTAGGGAGTATCAAATAGTGAGAACTCACACAAAAGAAACCACTTGAATACAAGGCGGGGCACAACCCAACCCCCAGTAGCACCTTGTGCAGGACGCCTCATCTAAACAACAAACAAAACAAAAAATACAAACCCAATCACCAGCAGACAAGATTACCACCTCATTCAGCCTTTCCCATTGGAGGAAAAACAAACAAACAAAAACTCAGCATAAATCTCACCCTATAGGAAGCTTATACAAACCACTGGACCAACCTTAGGAGGACAGAAACCAAAAGGAAGAAAGAATTCAATCTTGAAGCCTGGGAAAAGGAGACATCAAGCACAATAAGTTAAAACAAAATAATGGAAAGGCAGAGAAATACTACACAAGTGAAAGAACAAACTAGAAACACAAAAGTCCAAGTAAATGAAGAGGAAATAGGCAAACTACCTGAAAAAGAATTCAGAATAATGATAGTAAAGATGATCAAAAGATGACCTTGAAAACAAAATGGAGAAAATGCAAGAATCATTTAACAAAGACCTAGAAGAATTAAAGAATAAACATACAGAGACAAACAACACAATTACTGAAATTAAAAATACTCTGCTGCTGCTGTTGCTAAGTCGCTTCAGTTGTGTCCGAATCTGTGCGACCCCATAGACCGCAGCCCACCAGGCTCTGCTGTCCTTGGGATTCTCCAGGCAAGAACATTGGAGTGGGTTGCCATTTCCTTCTCCAATGCATGAAAGTGAAAAGTGAAAGTGAAGTCGCTCAGTCGTGCCCAACTCTTAGCGACCCCGTGGACTGCAGCCTACTAGGCTCCTCCATCCATGGGATTTTCCAGGCAAGAGTAGTGGAGTAGATTGCCATTGCCTTCTCTGAAAAATACTCTAGAAGGAGTCAATAGCAGAATATCTGAGGCAGAAGAATGAATCAGTGAACTGGAAGATAAAATGGTGGAAATAACTTCTAAATAGCAGAATAAAGTAAAAAGAATGAAAAGAACTAAGGATAGTCTCAGAGACTTCTGGGGCAATATCAAAGACATCAACATTCAAATTATAGGGGTCCCAGAAGAAGAAGAGAAAAAGGGTATGAAAAAAATTTGAAGAGATTATAGTTGAAAATTTCCACAATATGGAAAAAGAAATAGTCAATCAAGTCCAAGAGGCACATAAAGTCACATACAGGATAAACCCAAGGAGAAACACACCAAGGTACATATTAATCAAACTAACAAAGACTAAACACAAAGAAAGAATATTGAAAGCAGCCAGGGAAAAGCAACAAAAGCATACAAGGGAAACCCCATACATTTAACAGCTGATCTTTCAGCAGAAACTCTGCAGGCCAGAAGGGAATGGCAGGATATATTTAAAGTAGTAAAACGGAAAAATCTACAACCAAGATTAGTGTACCCAGCAAGAATCTAATTCAAAATTGATGGAGAAATAAAAAGCTTTTCAGACAAGCAAAAGTTAAGAGAATTCAGTACCAGAAAACCAGCTTTACAACAAATGTTAAAGGGATTTATATAGTCAAGAGATACAAGAGAAGGAAAAAGATCTACAAAATCAATCCCAAACAATTAAGAAAATGGCAATAGGAACTTATATATATCAATAATTACCTTAAATGTAAATGGATTAAATGCTCCAACCAAAAGACACAGACTGGCTGAATGGATATAAAAGCAAGACCCACATATATGCCAACTACAAGAAACCCACTTCAGACCTCAAGACATATATAGACTGAACATGAGAGGATGGAAAAATATATTCCATGAATATGGGAAGCAAAAGAAAGCTGGAGTAGCAATCCTCATATCAGACAATAGACCTTAAAATGAAGAAGATTACAAGAGATAAGGAAGGACACTACATAATGATCAAAGGATCAATCCAAGAGGAAAACATAACAATTGTAAATATCTATGCACTCAACATAGAAGCACGTCAATACATAAGACAAACACTAACAGACATAAAAGGAGAAATTGACAGTAACACAATAACAGTAGGAGATTTTAACACCCCACTCACACTAATGGACAGATTATCAAAATGAAAATTAATAAGAAAACACAAGTCTTAAATGATACATTAGATGACATGGATCTCATTGATATCTTCAGGATATTCCATCCAAATGCAGAAGAATACACTTTCTTCTCAAGCGCACATGGAACATTCCCCAGGATAGACCACATCTTGGGTCACAAATCAAACATCAGTAAATTTAAGAAAAATTGAAATTGTTATCAAGCATCTTCTCTGACCAGAATGCTATGAGACTAGATACCAAGAAAAAAACAGTAAGAAACACAAACACATGGAGATTAAACAATATGCTTCTAAATAACCAATAGGTTACTAAAGAAATCAAAAGGAAAATCAAAAAGTTTCTAGAAACAAATGACAATGAAAACATGACAACTCAAAACCTATGGGATACAGCAAAAGCAGTTCTAAGAGGGAAGTTTATAACAACACAATCCTACCCAAGAAACAAGAAAAATATTAAATAGACAACCTGACTTCACACCTAAAGCAACTGGGAAAAGTAAAACAAAAAAATCCCCAAAATTAGTAGAAGGAAAGCAATCATAAAGATTTGAGCAGAAAGATATGAAAAAGAAATGAAAGAAACAACAGTAAAGATTAATAAAACTAAAAGCTGATTCTTTGAGAAGATAAACAAAATGACAAACCTTTAGCCAGACTCATCAAGAAAAAAAGGGAAGAATCAAATCAACAAAATTAGAAATGAAAAAGGAGAGGTTACAATAGATACTGCAGAAATACAAAGGATTATAAGATACTATTATGGGCAACAATATGGCAATAAAATGGATAACCTGGAAGAAATGGACAGATTCTTAGAAAAGTTCCATCTTCCAAGACTGAACCAGGAAGAAATATAAATTATGAACAACCCAATTACAAGCACTGAAATTGAAGCTGTGATCAAAAATCTCCCCAAAGACAAAAGCCCAGGACCAGATGGCTTCACAGGAGAATTCTATCAAACATTTAGAGAAGAGCTAATGCCTATCCTTCTAAAACCCTTTCAAAGAATTTCAGAGGAAGGAACATTTCCAAACTCATTCTATGAGACCACCTTCACACTGATACCAAAACCAGACAAAGACAACACACAAAAAAGAAAACTACAGGCCAATATTACTGATGAACATAGATGCAAAAATCCTCAAGAATACTTTAGCAAACAGAATTCAGCAGTACATCAAAAAGCTCATACACCATGACCAAGTTGGGTTTATTCCAGGAATGCAAGGATTGTTCAATATATGCAAATCAATCAATGTGATAGACCATATTAACAAACTGAAATATAAAAACCATATGATAATCTCAATAGATGCAGAAAAAGCCTTTGACAAAATTCAGCACCTATTTATGATTAAAACTCAAAAAAATAGGCATAGAAGGGACCTACCTCAACATAGTAAAGGCCATATATGATAAGCCTACAGCAAACATTATTCTCAATGGTGGAAAACTGAAAGCATTTCCCCTAAGATCAGGAACAAGACAAGAGTGTCCACTTTCACCACTATTATTCAACATAGTTCTAGAAGTCCTAGCTACAGCAATCAGAGAAGAGAAAGAAATAAAAGGAATCCAGATTGGAAAAGAAGAGGTAAAGCTCTCACTGTTTGCAGATAACATGATATTGTACATAGAAAACCCTAAAGATAGTATCAGAAAATTACTAGAGCTAATTAGTGAATTTAGCAAAGTTGCAGGATACAAAATCAATACACAGAAATCACTTGCATTTCTATGTACTAACAATGGAAAATCAGAAAGAGAAATTAAGAAATCAATACCATTCACTGTTGCGACAAAAAGAATTAGATATCTAGGAATAAACTTACCTAAGGAAACAAAAGAACTATATGCAGAAAATTATGAGACACTAATGAAAGAAATCAAAGATGACATAAAGAGATGGAGGGATATTCCATGTTCCTGGGTAGGAAAAATAAATATTGCAAAAATGACTATACTACCAAACACAATCTACAGCTTCAATGCAATCCCTATCAAATTACCAATGGCATTTTTCACAGAACTAGAACAAAAAATTTCACAATTCATATGGAAACACAAAAGACCCCAAATAGCCAAAGAAGTCTTGAGAAAAAAGAATGTAGCTGGAGGAATCAACCTTCCTGACTTCAGATTATACAATAAAGCTACAGTCGTGATGACAGTATAGTATTGGCACAAAAACAGAAATATAGACCAATAGAACAAGATAGAAAGCCCAGAAATAAACCCATACACCTATGGGTACCTTATTATTAATAAAGGAGGCAAGAATATACAATGGGGCAAAGACAGCCTCTTCAATAAATGGTGCTGGGAAAACTGAACAGCTACATGTAAAAGAACGAAATTGGAACACTTCCTAACACCATACACAAAGATAAACTCAAAATGGATTAAAGACCTAAATGTAAGACCAGAAACTATACAACTCTTAGAGGAAAACATAGGCAGAACACTCGATGTCATAAATCAAAACAAGATCCTCTATAACCCACTTCCTAGAATAATGGAAATAAAGCCAAAAGTAAACAAGTGGAACCTGATTAAACTTAAAAGCTTTTGCACAGCAAAGGAAACTATAAGCGAAGTGAAAAGACAGCCCTCAGAATGGGAGAAAATGATAGCAAATAAAACAACTGACAAAGGATTAATTTTCAAAATAAACAAGCAGCTCAGACAACTCAATGCCAGAAAAACAAACAACCCAATCAAAAAGTGGAAAAAAGACCTAAACAGACATTTCTCCAAAGACATACAGATGGCTAACAAACACATGAAAACATGCTCAACATCACTATCAGAGAAATGCAAATCAAAACTACAATGAGATATCGCCTCACACTGGTCAGAATGGGCATTGTCAAAACGTCTACAAACAATAAATGCTGGAGTGAGTGTGGAGAAAAGAGAACACTCTTGCACTGTTGGTAGGAATGTAAATTGATGCAGCTACTGTGGAAGACAATTTGGGGATTCCTTAAAAAACTAGGAATAAAAACCACCATATGACCCAGCAATCCCACTCCTAAGCATATACCCTGAGGAAACCAAAACTGAAAAAGACACACGTATCCCATTGTTCATTGCAGCACTACTTACAATAGCTAGAACAAGGAAGCAACCTAGATGTCCATCAACAGATGAATGGATAAAGAAATTGTGGTATATATACACAGTGGAATATTACTCAGCCCTAAAAAGAAACGCATTTGAGTCAGCTCTAATGATGTGGATGAACCTAGAACCTATTATACAGAGTGAAGTAAGTCAAAAAGAGAAAGATAAATATCATATTCTAATGCATATGTATGGAATGTAAAAAAAATGGGACTGAAGAATTTATTTACAGGGCAGCAATGGAGAAACAGACATAGAGAATAGACTTATGGACATGGGGAGAGGGTGAGATGTATGGAAAGAGTAACATGGAAACTTATATTACCATATGTAAAATAACCGACGGGAATTTGTTGTATGGCTCAGGAAACTCAAACAGGGTCTCTGTATCAACCTAGAAAGGTGGGGTGGGGAGGGAGAAGGTGGGGGAGGTTCAAAAGGGAGGTGGTGTATGTATACCTATGGCTGATTCATGTTGAGATTTGACAGAAAACAACAACATTCTGTAAAGCAATTATCCTTCGATGAAAAATAAAGTTAAAAAAATATCTTTTTTAGCTCACAGGAAGCATCTGCTGGAAGGATGAAGCCATCTTCTGGCTTTCCAAATAAAGTCTCTGTTCTTTGCCCCAGCAACTCGTCTCTCAATTGGTTGGCCTGTCATTCAGTGAGCAGTACGAGCTTGGACTTGGTAACAAAACCATATGGTTATTGCACATAAGAGAAGGAGCAGAACAGATACCAAAAACACAATCACAATGACCATGTAATGCCTTTAAAAGGAATCTCTGTCTGAGGGATGATGAAGCTGTTCAGCATTTTAAAAAATTAATCCAGGCTCTTAGCCATTAAACCTTGATTTACCACCACCTTCTCTAAATAAACGCAGCCTCCTCTGAAATAATTCTTAGTGCAGAGGTCAGAAACTGGTAGGCCACAGATGGATTTTGTTAGGACCACACATTGCTGGTCCACAGAATATTTTTAAGATTTCAAACTAGCTGCCAAGGCTTTAAAAATTAGGAGATTTTGCATTAAAAAAAAAAAAAATCTAGGTTTCTGGCTTCTCTTGAATCAGAAGCTCTCCCTCTGGCAGTGCCAAGCCCACATTCCCACGTGGCAACAATACACTGAAGCTGATTAGCAGCCGCTCCTGTTAGACAAGGCGTCCATTTTCCAGACTCCCACAGATCTCCACAGGCTATTTTGCACAGGTAAGTTACCTTTAGGCCTCTGTAGACTCATTAGTCTGTGATCAGTCTCAAGGCCTGGATATGAACTTGCCCACCCACAGTGCTCATGCCCTCAATATGGTAACAATCGAGCTTCGCCAGCACTGATCTTGCACTCCAGATGGCAGAAATGCTGTAAATTGTGGCTAAGGAAGTAACAGCCTAATCCAGAGCCACTTTGCACAGGCTCTATGTGCAGACTCAACTGAATACCCTATCTGGAATGGAAAACTTCAGAGAATGGAAACTTCTTCCTTTCCCCTTTATCATTATAGGCTAAGTTTTAACGTGACAAAGTTTTTCTTTAATTGGCAAATCGTAATCCTAATTGTTTAAGTATGAGTGGAAAAAAATCAATAGTCAAAAGGATCAAAAGTACAAAGGGAAGGGATTAATCTGAGAAATTATACTCCTTAGGAAGCAAATTTACTTCAAGAAACCAAAAATCTTTCTAAGAAATTTCTAATTCGTAGTCTCTGTAAATGTCTAAAGGATATTGTTTCTATTGTGAGTACATCCTAAGGTCTGAAGAGGTTTTAACAGAAGAAAAAGCAATGACCAAATTTTCTTTATCTGTTTTCTTTAAATTTTTTAAATTGAAGTACAGTTGATTTATAGGATTTCAGGTGTACAGCAAAGTCATTCATATATATATATTCTTGTAAAAATTTTTATTAAAGTGTAGTTGCTTTACAGTGTGATTTATAATTTCTGCTATACAGCAAAGTGGTTCAGTTATACATATATATATGCTTTTCCATTCTTTTCCATTATGGTTCATCACACGATATTGAATATAATGCCCAGTGCTATACAGTAGGACCTTGTTGTTTATCCATTCTATATATAATAGTTTACATCAGCTAATCCCAAACTCCTAATCTTTCCCTCCTTATTTGCAACAACAAATCTGTTCTTTATGTCAGTGAGTTTGTTTATTTTGTAGCTATGTTCATTTGTGTCATATTTTAGATTCCACACATAACTGATATCATACGGTATTTGTCTTTCCCTTTCTGACTTACCTGGCTTAGCATAATCTCTAGGTCCATCCGTGTTGCTGCAAGTGGCATTATTTCGTTCTTTTTCTATAGCTTGGTATACCTGGTGGGTCAGATGGTAAAGGATCTGCCTGCAATGTGGGAGACCTGGGTTCAATCACTGGGTTAGGAAGGTTCCCCTGGAAAAGGTAACAGCCACCCACTCCAGTATTCTAGCCTGGAGAATTCCATGGACTGTATAGTCCATGAGGTCACAAAGAGTTGGCCACGACTGAGCAACTTTCACATAGCCATATATATATCTATATATATAGACATATAGATATTCTTTTTCAGATTCTTTCCATTATAGGGTACTACAAGATATTGGATATCGTTCCCTGTACTACACAATCAGATCAGATCAGATGAGTCGCTCAGTCGTGCCCGACTCTTTGCGACCCCATGAATCACAGCACGCCAGGCCTCCCTGTCCATCACCAACTCCCAGAGTTCACTGAGACTCACGTCCATCGAGTCAGTGATGCCATCCAGCCATCTCATCCTCTGCCGTCCCCTTCTCCTCTTGCCCCCAATCCCTCCCAGCATCAGAGTCTTTTCCAATGAGTCAACTCTTCGCATGAGGTGGCCAAAGTACTGGAGTTTCAGCTTTAGCATCATTCCTTCCAAAGAAATCCCAGGGCTGATCTCCTTCAGAATGGACTGGTTGGATCTCCTTGCAGTTCAAGGGACTCTCAAGAGTCTTCTCCAACACCACAGTTCAAAAGCATCAATTCTTCAGCGCTCAGGCTTCTTCACAGTCCAACTCTCACATCCATACATGACTACAGGAAAAACCATAGTCTTGACTAGACGAACCTTTGTTGGCAAAATAATGTCTCTGCTTTTGAATATGCTATCTAGGTTAGTCATAACTTTCCTTCCAAGGAGTAAGCGTGTTTTAATTTCATGGCTGCATCACTGTCTGCAGTCATTTTGGAGCCCAGAAAAGTAAAGTCTGACACTGTTTCCACTGTTTCCCCATCTATTTCCCATGAAGTGATGGGACCGGATGCCATGATCTTTGTTTTCTGAATGTTGAGCTTTAAGCCAACTTTTTCACTCTCCTCTTTCACTTTCATCAAGAGGCTCTTTAGTTCCTCTTCACTTTCTGCCATAAGGGTGGTGTCATCTGCATATCTGAGGTTATTGATATTTCTCCCAGCAATCTTGATTCCAGCTTGTGTTTCTTCCAGTCCAGCGTTTCTCATGATGTACTCTGCATAGAAGTTAAATAAGCAGGGTGACAATATACAGCCTTGACGGGCTCCTTTTCCTATTTGGAAGCAGTCTGTTGTTCCATGTCCAGTTCTAACTGTTGCTTCCTGACCTGCATACAAATTTCTCAAGAGGCAGATCAGGTGGTCTGGTATTCCCATCTCTTTCAGAATTTCCCACAGTTGATTGTGATCCACACAGTCAAAGGCTTTCGCATAGTCAATAAAGCAGAAATATATGCTTTTCTGGAACTCTCTTGCTTTTTCGATGATCCAGCAGATGTTGGCAATTTGATCTCTGGTTCCTCTGCCTTTTCTAAAACCAGCTTGAACATCTGGAAGTTCATGGTTCACGTATTGCTGAAGCCTGGCTTTGAGAATTTTAAGCATTACTTTGCTAGCATGTGAGATGAGTGCTATTGTGCGGTAGTTTGAGCATTTTTTGGCATTGCCTTTCTTTGGGATTGGAACAAAAACTGACCTTTTCCAGTCCTGTGGCCACTGCTGAGTTTTCCAAATTTGCTGGCATATTGAGCACAGCACTTTCTCAGCATCATCTTTTAGAATTTGAAATAGCTCAACTGGAATTCCGTCACCTCCACTAGCTTTGTTCATAGTGATGCTTTCTAAGGCCCACTTGACTTCACTTTCCAGGATGTCTGGCTCTAGGTGAGTGATCACACCATCGTAATTATCTGGGTCATGAAAATGTTTTTTGTACAGTTCTTCTGTGTATTCTTGCCACCTCTTCTTACTATCTTCTGTTTCTGTTAGGTCCATACCATTTCTGTCCTTTATTGAGCCTATCTTTGCATGAAATGTCCCCTTGGTATCTCTAATTTTCTTGAACAGACACAGAAATCAAGCTTAACAGTTACCAAAAGTGGGGAGGGATAAGTTAGAATTTGGGGATTAATAGATACACAGTGCTATATATAAAAAGGGTGGAAAAAAAAGAAAATAAAAGGATCTAATGCTCAAAATTCTCCAAGCCAGGCTTCAGCAGTATGTGAACCGTGAACTTCCTGATGTTCAAGCTGGTTTTAGAAAAGGCAGAGGAACCAGAGATCAAATTGCCAACATCTGCTGGATCATCGAAAAAGCAAGAGAGTTCCAGAAAAGCATCTATTTCTGCTTTATTGACTATGCGAAAGCCTTTGACTGTGTGGATCACAATCAACTGTGGGAAATTCTGAAAGAGATGGGAATACCAGACCACCTGATCTGCCTCTTGAGAAATTTGTATGCAGGTCAGGAAGCAACAGTTAGAACTGGACATGGAACAACAGACTGCTTCCAAATAGGAAAAGGAGCCCGTCAAGGCTGTATATTGTCACCCTGCTTATTTAACTTCTATGCAGAGTACATCATGAGAAACGCTGGACTGGAAGAAACACAAGCTGGAATCAAGATTACTGGGAGAAATATCAGTAACTTCAGACATGCAGATGACACCACCCTTATGGCAGAAAGTGAAGAGGAACTAAAGAGCCTCTTGATGAAAGTGAAAGAGGAGAGTGAAAAAGTTGGCTTAAAGATCAACATTCAGAAGACGAAGATCATGGCATCCGGTCCCATCACTTCATGGGAAATAGATGGGGAAACAGTGGAAAGAGTGGCTGACTTTATTTTTCTGGGCTCCAAAATCACTGCAGATGGTGATTTCAGCCATGAAATTAGAAGACGCTTACTCCTTGGAAGGAAAGTTATGACCAACCTAGATAGCATATTCAAAAGCAGAGAAATTACTTTGCCAACTAAGGTTCATCTAGTCAAGGCTATGGTTTTTCCAGTGGTCATCTATGGCTGTGAGAGTTGGACTGTAAAGAAAGCTGAGCGCCAAAGAATTGGTGCTTTTGAACTGTGGTGTTGGAGAAGACTCTTGAGAGTCCCTTCGACTGCAAGGAGATCCAACCAGTCCATCTTAAAGGAGATAAGTCCTGGGTGTTCATTGGAAGGACTGATGTTGAAGCTGAAACTCCAATACTTTGGCCACCTGATGCAAAGAGCTGACTCATTTGAAAATACCCTGATGCTGGGAAAGATTGAGGGCAGGAGGAGAAGGGGACACCAGAGGATGAGATGTTTGGATGGCATCACCAACTCAATGGACATGGGTTTGGGTGGACTCTGGGAGTTGGTGATGGACAGAGAGGCCTGGCAGGCTGCGATTCATGGGGTTGCAAAGAGTTGGACACGATGAGCAACTGAACTGAAGTCTATTTCTATTTTATAAGGAAGTTCATTTGTATCATTTGTTTAGATTCCATAAATAAGTGCTATCATATGATAGCATTTATTTTTCTCTGACTTACTTCACTTAATATGATGATCTCTGGATCCATCTATGTTGCTGCAAATGACTTTACTTCATTTCTTTTTATGACTGTGTAATATTCCCAACTGAACTGAACTGAACCAAACTGAATATTCCTTGATTGTGTGTGTGTGTGTGTGTGTACACACTATACCCACATACGCATCTTTATCCATTCATCTGTCTTTGGATATTTAGTTTGCTTCTATATCTTGGCTACTATAATTGGTACTTCTACTAACATTAGGGTGCATGCATATTTTCAAATTAGAGTTTTCATCTTTTCCAGATATATCCCTGGGAGTTTGGATAATGCCCGAGTCTACATCCCCAGGGTGAGCTGCAGCCACCCTCTGCCTCTTCAGGAGACTATCTAAGATCAGCAGGTAGGTCTGGTCCCAGCTCCAATCAAATTACTGCTTTTTCCCTGGGTCCTGGTGCATGTGAGATTTTGTATGTACCATTTAAGAGTTAAACCCTTTTAGGGGGATGTGGAGAGGAGGCTTCTGCAGTTAAGCCCCACTGGCCTTCAAAGACAAATACTATAGGGGCTCATCTTCTAGGTGCTGGACTCCTGGGCTGGGGAGCCTGACATAGGGCTCAGAATTCTCACTCCTGTGGGGTAACCTCTGAAATATAATTATTTTCTAGTTTGTGAGTCACCTACCTAGTGGTATGGGATTTGATTATACTATGAGTCTGTTCCTCCTACCCATCTCGCTGTGGTTCCTTCTTTACATATTTAGTTGTCAAAGATCTTTTCTAGTAGGTTCCACTATTTTTTCATCAGTAGTTGTTCTGCAGATAGTTATTTTGGTGTGCTCATGAAAGGAGGTGAGTTCAGCATCTTTCTACTTACTTCAACATCTTGGTTGCTCTCCCCTTCATCTGGTTTTAAAGTCAAATTTATTGAGATATAATTTACACAGAGTACAATTCACCTTTTTAAAGTGAAAAGTCTCCATGAATTTTAACAAATGTAAAATTTGTTAAAGTTTGGATTTTAACAAATGTATACAGTACCACAATCAACATATTAAACATTTCTATCACTCCACAGAATTTCTTCCAGCTCCTTTGTAGTCAAACCCCTGCCCTCACACTGAGACCCCTAAGAAACACTGATCTTTTTTCTGTCACTATAGATTTGCCTTTTCCACAGCATATAGCCTTTTGTGTTTGGCTTTTTTCACTTAATATAATGATTTTGAGATTAATTCATGTTGCATGTATAAGTAGTTTGTTCTATTTCATTGTGTGAATGCACTATAACTTGTTTATTCATTCACTGGTTGATGGAAATTTTGGTTGTTTCCACTTTAGAGCTACTATGAATAAAGGTGTTATAAACATACAAATCTTTGAAGGAATATATTTTTGTTCCTCTTGGTTATATTCTTAGGAACAATATTGCTAGGTCACATGGTAAATTGTGTATTTAACTTTATAAGAAACTGCCAAACTGATTTCCATCAGCAAGTTAAGTGGTTTTAAGTTACTTGCAACTTGTCTACCCTTGATATTATCAGTCTTTTAAATTTCAGCCATTCCAGTAGGTGTGCAGTATCTCATTATGGTTTTAATTTACATTTTCCTAATGACCAATGGTGTAGAACATTTTTTTATGTGCATATTTGCCATTTGTACATCTTTTCTAGTTAAGTGTATGTTCACATTATTTGCTCATGTTTTTACTGAGTAGCTTTACATGAGTAATTTGTATATTATAGATAAAAGTCCTTTATGAAATACATGTTATGCAAGTATGTATGGGGATAATCAAATGGCATAAAAAAGCTTATACATATTTGAAAGCAAATTCAATTTTAAAATATGATTTCAGTAATGAAAAACCCATTAAATATTACAGAAAACATAATTGGTTATTTACAAGGTTATTCAAGAAATTCTCCCAGATTTTAGAGCAAAAGATAAAGACATGAAGCTATGAAAAATGATAATAAACTTTTTGATTTAATAAAATACATAGGAGAAAATATCCCTGTACCCAGAAAACATGTCATTCTTCAAACTGAAAGTACATATAAAATATCTGTAAACTCAAATTACTTTCAAAGATAAAGGAAAAACATTTCTAAGAGCACTCAAGTGGAAAAAAAAAACAAGTTATTTCTCTAAAGAAAAAGAAAAAATAAAACAGATTGAACTCAGAAGTATCTGAAATAAAGGAAAAAAAGAGAAAGTTTACAGTCATGTTTTTCAAACATGCATAGTCATGAAATCAGTTTAATAGGTTTCCAATCCCAAAGAAAGGCAATGCCAAAGAATGCTCAAACTACTACACAATTGCACTCATCTCACACACTAGTAAAGTAATGCTCAAAATTCTCCAAGCCAGGCTTCAACAATATGTGAACCATGAACTTCCTGATGTTCAAGCTGGTTTTAGAAAAGGCAGAGGAACCAGAGATCAAATTGCCAACATCCGCTGGATCATCGAAAAACCAAGAGAGTTCCAGAAAAACATCTATTTCTGCTTTATTGACTATGCCAAAACCTTTGACTGTGTGGATCACAATAAACTGTGGGAAATTCTGAGAGATGGGAATACCAGACCACCTGATCTGCCTCTTGAGAAATTTGTATGCAGGTCAGGAAGCAACAGTTAGAACTGAACATGAAACAACAGACTGGTTCCAAATAGGAAAAGGAGTTCCAAATAGGAAAAGGAGTTCGTCAAGGCTGTATATTGTCACCCTGCTTATTTAACTTCTATGCAGAGTACATCATGAGAAACGCTGGACTGGAAGAAACACAAGCTGGAATCAAGATTTCTGGGAGAAATATCAGTAACCTCAGATATGCAGATGACACCACCCTTATGGCAGAAAGTGAAGAGGAACTCAAAAGCCTCTTGATGAAGGTGAAAGTGGAGAGTGAAAAAGTTGGCTTAAAGATCAACATTCAGAAAACAAAGATCATAGCATCCGGTCCCATCACTTCATGGGAAATAGATGGGGAAACAGTGGAAACAGTGTCAGACTTTATTTTTCTGGGCTCCAAAATCACTACAGATGGTGACTGCAGCCATGAAATTAAAAGACGCTTACTCCTTGGAAGGAAGGTTATGTCCAACCTAGATAGCATATTCAAAAGCAGAGACGTTACTTTGCCAACAAAGGTCCGTCTAGTCAAGGCTATGATTTTTCCAGTAGTCATGTATGGATGTGAGAGTTGGACTGTGAAGAAGGCTGAGCGCTGAAGAATTGATGCTTTTGAACTGTGGTGTTGGAGAAGACTCTTGAGAGTCCCTTCGACTGCAAGGAGACCCAACCAGTCCCTTCTAAAGGAGATCAGCCCTGGGATTTCTTTGGAAGGAATGATGCTAAAGCTGAAACTCCAGTACTTTGGCCACCTCATGCGAAGAGTTGACTCATTGGAAAAGACTCTGATGCTGGGAGGGATTGGGGGCAAGAGGAGAAGGGGACGACAGAGGATGAGATGGCTGGATGGCATCACTGACTCGATGGACGTGAGTCTCGGTGAACTCTGGGAGTTGGTGATGGACAGGGAGGCCTGGCGTGCTGTGATTCATGGGGTCGCAAAGAGTCGAACACAACTGAGCGACTGAACTGAACTGAACTGAAACAATCTGTAATCACTTTAATTGTTCGTTGTGGTTAATAATTCTTCATACTAAACCTTTCCTGTGTAAATTATTATATGCTTTTCCTCTCCTAATTGGATACAGACCTATATAATGTGTGAAGAAACTGTTCAAGAATTAGAAAAAGAACAAAACAAAGAAAAATAAAGACATGATTAAAGGTAACAGAAATTAACAAATTCGGAAAGATTAGGTCAGTAGGATTGATTAAATAAACTTGAGAATCATTTGGAAAACAATGCCGTATATAAACAGATAAACTTGTGTGGCAGTGTTAAATAATAATGCAAAAAATGCAGAATATTAATAATGGTACATAAAATAAAACTGATCTTAGAGGCACTTAAGACGGTTAAGAAAAAAATGAATTTAGGAAAATACAGAAACAAAGACTGACTCAAGAAAAGCTGTAAAATCTAAGTAGCTGAGTAATTCTGCAAGGAGTATAAAAAACTGCCCACCCAAAAGTCTGGTTCAAGCTGTTTCATTATTAACTTTTCCAGCTTCTAAAACACACACAGGTCTTGTGCTATTTAAGCTGTCTCAGAGGATAGGGGAAGAAGGAGAATTCTACTCATTTGAAGACTTCTCTAGGTTTCATAGTAAAGTTCAGACAGTAACATCTGATGAGATAGTAAAATTAAGAGTTATTATAAATAAAGCAACTGATTCAATGATTTATAGACCTTAAGTGGAAAGAAGGGAAACACCATATTTGTTGACGTCCCTATGGCTAGTGCCAAAATACCCTCTGGCCATAACTGCCCAGAAGAAACCATGGGTAATTTTTAAAACAATCATAGAATGGGATAGACCTTTTTAATTATGACATAAAAGAAAATACTGAAATATTTTATTTGGATGAGTAAAGCAATGAGCACATTTCTTTGAACAAATAATGTCTGTATATGAAATGGGTAATATTCAGTTCAGTTCAGTTCAGTCACTCAGTCATGGCCGACTCTTTACGACCCCATGGACTGCAGCATGCCAGGCTTCCCTGTACATCACCAACTCCCAGAGTGTGCTCAAACTCATGTCCATTGAGTCAGTGATACCATCCAACAATCTCATCCTCTGTCATCCCCTTCTCCTCCTGCCTTCAATCTTTCCCAGCATCAGGGTCTTTTCCAATGAGTAAGTTCTTCGCATCTAGTGACCAAAGTATTGGCGTTTCAGCTTCAGCATCAGTCCTTCCAATGAATTACCAGGACTGATTTACTTTAGGATTGACTGGTTGGATCTCCTTTCAGTCCAAGGGACTCTCAAGAGTCTTCTCCAACACCATAGTTCAAAAGCATCAATTCCTTAGCACTCAGCTTTCTCTATGGTCCGACTCTCACATCCATATATGACTACTGGAAAAATCATAACTTTGACTAGACAGACCTTTGTTGGCAAAGTAATGTCTCTGCTTTTGAATATGCTGTCTAGGTTGGTCATAGCTTTTCTTCCAAGGAGCAAGCATCTTAATTTCATGGCTGAAATCACCATCTGCAGTGATTTTGGAGCCACAAAATATAAAGTCTCTCATTGTTTCCATTGTTTCCCCATCTATTGGCCTTGAAGAGATGGGACCAGATGCCATGATCTTAGTTTTCTGAATGTTGAGTTTTAAGCCAACTTTTTCACTTCTCCTCTTTCACTTTCATCAAGAGGCTCTCGCTCTCTGCCATAAGGGTGGTGTCATCTGCATATCTGAGGTTATTGATATTTCTCCTGGCAATCTTGATTCCAGCTTGTGCTTCATCCAGCTCAGCATTTCTCATGATGTACTCTGTATAGAAGTTAAAAAGGCAGGGTGACAATATACAGCCTTGACGTACTCCTTTCCCTATTTGGAACCAGTCTGTTGTTCCATGTCCAGTTCTAACTGTTGTTTCTTGACCTGCATACAGATTTCTCAGGAGGCACATAAAATGGTCTGGTATTCCCATCTCTTTCAGAATTTTCCACAGTTTGTTGTGATCCACACAGTAAAAAGCTTTGACATAGTCAATAAAGCAGAAGTAGATGTTTTTCTGGAACTCTCTTGCTTTTTTGATGATCAGTGGATGTTGTTAATTTAATCTCTGGTTCCTCTGCCTTTTCTAGATCCAACTTGAACATCTGGAAGTTCATGGTTCACGTACTGTTGAAGCCTGGCTTGGAGAATTTTGAGCATTACTTTGCTAGCATGTGAGATGAGTGCAATTGTGCAGTAGTTTGACCATTTTTTGGCATTGCCTTTCTTTGGGACTGGAATGAAAACTGACCTTTTCCAGTCCTGTGGCCACTGCTGAGTTTTTCAAATTTGCTAGCATATTGAGTACAGCACTTTCATAACACATTTTTTAGGATTTGAAATAGCTTAACTGGAATTCCATCATCTCCAGTAGCTTTGCTCTTAGTGATGCTTCCTAAGGCCCATTTAACTTCACATTCCACGATGCCTGGATGTTGCATTCCCAGATGTTTTAGAAGCTAAAAGCTGAAGGCAAAGGTAATATTACCTAAAATGGAACCAGTGTTTTCTCAACGTGAGGTCAAAGGATCACGTTCATTAAACTCATATGAATGCTTTATGAAATACAGATTCATGGGCACTGACTCAGACTACAAAGTGAAAATCTCCTGGACACCAGAAGACCATGGTTGTCTAGGCAAGCTGACCTTGAGTCCTTTGAAAATACTTCTCAAGGCGATTCCTATGGGACTTGCCTTTAAGAATTCTACCCCTGTGAAGTGAAAGTCATTCAGTTGTGTCTGACTCTTTGTAACCCCATGGACTATACAGTCCATGGAATTCTCCAGGTCAGAATACTGCAGTGGATAACCTTTCCCTTCTTCATGGGATCTTCCCAACCCAGAGATCTAACGCAAGTCTCCCACATTGCAGTGAGTCAGTAGTAAAATGTTCACCTTTGTTTTGCATAGAGTTTACAGAGTGTTTTCCACAAGTATTTTTAAAAAATTAATTTATTTTAATTGCAGGCTAATTACTTTACAATATTGTGGTGGGTTTTGCCATACATCAACATGAATCAGCCATGGGTGTACATGTGTCCTCCTGTCCTGAAACCTCCTCCGACCTCCCTCCCCATCCCATCTCTCTGGGTTGTCCCAGTGCACCAGCTTTGAGTGCCCTGTTTCATGCACGAAACTTCACATATCGTAATAAACATGTTTCAATGTTATTCTCTCAAATCATCCCACCCTTGCCTTCTCCCACAGAGTCTAAAAGTCTGTTCTTTATATCTGTGTCTCTTTTGCTGTCTTGCATATAGGGTTGTCATTACCAACTTTCTAAATTCCATATATATATGTTAATATACTGTACTGGTATTTTTCTTTCTGACTTACTTCACTCTGTATAATAGGCTCCAGTTTCACCTACCTCATTAGAACAGACTCAAATGCATTTTTAATAGCTGAGTAATATTCCATTGTGTATATGGTCCACAACTTTCTTATTCATTCACCTGCCAATAGACATCTAGGTTGCTTCCATGTCCTAGCTTATTGTAAACAGTGCTGCAATGAACATTGGGGCACATGTGTCTCTTTCAATTCTGGTTTCCTCGGTATGCATGCCCAGCAGTGGGATTGCTGGGTCATATGGCAGTTCTTTTTCCAGTTTTTTAAGAACACTCTTCTCCATAGTAGCTGTACTGGTCTGCATTCCCACCAACAGTGTAAGGGAACCTTCTTACACAAGTAGTTTTCTAATTCCAAATTCACATTACATCAGGATGATTGTCATGGCAGGTATTATTAGCCCCACTTAAAGATAAGGAAGGAAATCAGTCCTGAATATTCATTGGAAGGACTGATGCTGAAGCTGAAACTCCAATACTTTGGCCAGGAAGTATTGTGAAGAACTGACTCATTGGAAAAGCCCCTGATGCTGGGAAAGATTGAAGGTGGGAGGAGAAGGGGATGACAGAGGATGAGATGGTTGGATGGCATCACTGACTCGATGGACATGAGTTTGAGCACACTCTGGGAGTTGGTGATGGACAGGGAATCCTGGAGTGCCACAGTCCATGGGGTTGCAAAGAGTCAGACATGACTGACTGAACTGAAGTGAAAGATAAGGAAATAAAGTTGAGAGATTTAGACTGGCTCAGAGACTAACCTAGAGAATAGTGGAGCTCAGATTTTACTCCTCTTTTCACAAGTACAAACTCCGTCTCCACCCCTCACAGAAACCCCCTAAAATTCACAGTTCTTTCTCTTTGTAGAACAAACTCGTGGCAGTTATTCAGAACAGACTGATGACAACAGGCATAAATGGCAGTAGTGAAGGAAGAGAGCACCTCAGGCACCTGTGGTCTAGGAGGAAAGAGCCAGTGTCACAGGTAAGAGAGAGGTACATGACCACACAGTTGTTCCCAAAGCAAAGCAGGGCCAGGAACACACCACTGCAGCAGGAGACAGCAATAGGAGTTAACAGAAACACTTGGGGAAGACAAGGTGGCCATTTTACAAAGAAAGGGAGGCGTGTCTGAAACAAAACCTGAGTTGAGCACAAGTTCACATGCCCTTCAAGAACAACTGAACCAAAGACCCTCAGCTGTAGAGGCAGCAGCAGTCAGAACAGAAGTAGTGACTCCAGGCTATAGACAAGGATCAAGCACCAAAGCCTCTGCCTCTGTGGATCCCTGAGTGTGAGCGTTTCTACAGCCCATGTTTATTGACCCACAGCAGTCCTGGGAGCCCCAGGGCAGAGACCCCCCAGTAGAGGTTCTGACAACCTTAGCCCAGACTTATCCTCTCATCTCTGTGTCAGGGACTTCATGCCACTGTCAGAATGTGTCCCTGGCTTCACAGTCTACCCTCCACCCACATATCCCTTTAGTGAAATTGTGTGCGCCTCTCCTCCCAGCAGAGAGCCTCCATAACCCCTCAGCCCTCAGGTAGAGCTTGCTGTCTACAAGGAACTATTCCAGCACTGGGGCATTTCTGAATTGCTAGAATGGTCTGCCCTCTGAAATGAGCTGCTGATCCCCTTAGGGAAATCATAGCAGAGCTCTGTGATGACTGTAAGCAGTGAGATTCATCCATATTGTTGCCTGAAGATGCTTTTTGTTCCTTGTCATTGCCATATAGAATTTCATGGTGAGATGATACCACATTTTTAGATCCATTCTTCTGTTGGGAGGTAATTGGGTATTTTTCAATTTTGGCCTATTTCAACTTTGCTATGTTAATGAATTTCTCTTGCACACTAGGGATGGAATTGCTGAATCTTCAGCTTTGGAAGATAATGTCATGTAGTTTTCTACACTGGGTTAACCAGTTTCCTCACTCAAGACTATATATGAGCATTCCTGTTGCTCAGGATCCTCACCAATATTTACTATTGTAAGACTTCAGCAATTTTGTCCATCTATTGACTGTGTAGGTTTTTTAAAATTTAGATTTATGTGCTTTTTGTTTATTTATTTTTGGTTGTGTAGGGGCTTTCTCTAGTTGTGTGACCACGGGCTACTCTTCATTGCGATGGGAGGGCTTCTTATTTCAGTGGCTTTCTCTTGTTGCAGAGCATGGGCTCTAGGGCACCGGCTCAGTAGTTGTGGCACACAGGCTTAGTTGCTCCTTGGCATGTGGGGTCTTCCCAGGCCAGGGATTGAACTGTGTCCCCTGCATTGGCAGGTGGATTCTTTACCACTGGACCACCAGGGAAACCCGACTATGTAGTTTTAATTTTCATTTCTCTCCTGACTAAATAAAAGAGTGCTTTTCATTTGATTTTGGCAGTTAGGGGCTACTCTTAACATGAAACGTATATTCAAGTATTTTGCCAGTTTCTCTAATTGATTGGAGTTCTTGCATACTTTCGGTGCTGGTCCTTTGCCAGTTATATCTATTACATTTTCTTGCATTCTGTTGCTTGTCTTTTCATTCTTTATGGCATCATTCAATTAACTATCTTTTAAAAGCATACTTAGGATGAAACTTTCACTCTTTAAGAAGTAAATGATTTGTTCTTTTATTTTACAAGACTAGAATAGCAGATGATAAAGAGGAAAGAGATTAGAGGGTATTGTACATTCTAGACAATCTTTTTATGTAATATTTGAATTTTTATATGAATCATATATTGCTTCATTCAACAATTATTTATTGAGCATTTAATATGTGCCAATAAGCTGCTCTAGGTCCTAGGGCTCCATTACTGAACAGAAGCTGACACCTGACCTAGCAGAACTTACAAGGTGGGATTCAATATTGCTTTTACTTTTAAAAAAAAGCCTCAGATTTAATCTCCATCAGATTTTCATTTTGAGCTTTTACATACCTATATATAAAACAACATGGCACATAATTCAGAGTGAACGTGTAAAACAATAAGCAAAACTTTCTGCCAAGGGTTGATTTTTGTCATTGATTTCAACAGCAAGTTTTCCAGAAAGTGTGCCGAAATGTCAGCTCTTTAACAGACACTGTGTATAGAGATATTTATTTTAAAATACCTTATTGCCATGAGTCATCTTAAATCAAAGATTCAAGTTGAAACATGAATCAGATTCTGGACTGAATTTATTATAGTCATTAAATTTGAATTTTTATTATGAGTGAGTAATAAACACACGTAGGAAAATAAATCAGTGGGTATGTTAAGTATGTGAGCAAATATACCTCCATTTCAGAACCCACGCCCCCCCTGCAACCACTGCCTTACTCCAGTCCTCCCCACCCCGGTAGCCACAGTTAGCAGTTTCTTTTTTAAAAAAATAATTCTTAAATTGAAGTATAGTTGATTTACAATGTTGTGTTAATTTCTGGTGTACAGAGAAATTATTCAGTTTACACACACACACATATGCATATAAATATATACACATGTATCAGGAGGGTCCCTGGAGGAGGGCATGGAAACCCACTCCAATATTCTTGCCTGGAGAATCCCTTGGACAGAGGATCCTGGTGTGCTGCAATCCTTAGGGTCACACAGAGTCCGACATGATTGAAGCGACTTACCACACAAGCACACACATGTATACACATATATTCTTTGTCAGATTTTTTTCCACTATAGCTTATTACAAGATATTGAATATTTTCCCCTGTACCACACATAGGATCTTGTCATTTATCTTTTTTATATATAGTAGTGTAAATATGTTAATCCCAAACTTCTGACTTATCCCTATCCCCTTTTCCCTTTGGTAGCCAGAAGTTTGTTTTCTATGTCTGTGAGTCTGTTTCTGTTTTGTTAATAAGTTCATTTGTATCACTTTTTCAGATTCCATATATAAGTGGTATCATATATTTGTCTTTGTCTGTTGGACTTCTCTTTGTATGATCATCTCTAGGTTCATCCACATTGCTGCAAATGGCATTATTTCATTCTTTTATGGCTGAGTAATATTCCAGTGGGGCTCCCTGGTGGCTCAGCAGTAGAGAATCCTCCTGCAATGCAGGAGACATGGATTTAATCCCTGGGTCAGGAAGATCTCCTGGAGAAGGAAATGGCAACCCATTCCAATATTCTTCCCTAGGAAATTCCATGGACAGAAGAGCCTGGGGCGCTACAGTCCATAGGGTCAGAAAAGGGTCGAACACGACTTAGCAATTAAACAACAACAGTATTGCAGGCAGATGCTTCACCCTCTGAGCCACCAGGGAATCCCAATTGTACTGTATACATACCATATCGTCTTTATCCATTCCTCCATTGATGAATATTTATATTGCTTCCATGTGTTATCTATTGTAATTATATTGTAATTAGTGCTGCAATGAACATAGGGGTGCAGGAATCTTTTCAAATTAGAGTTTTCTCCAGATATATGCCCAGAAGTGGGATTGCTGGATCATATGGCAACTCTATGTTTTATTTATTTTTTTTTATGGAACCCCATCCTGTTCTTCATAGTGGCTGCACCAATTACATTCCCACCAACAGTGCAGAAGGAAATCCTTTTCTCCACACCCCATTTAGCAGTTTCTTATGTGTCCTTTAGGAGATGTTCAATCATGTGCAAACACATAGGAATTATATACGCATTCTGTCTAAAGTATTTTGTGCTGCTGAGTTAATGAGCTGCAGATTTCTCAGGTGGGGATGAGGGGCTGTGATCTGGATTGAAGACAAAGTGACAGCCTCTCCCAGGCTCAGAGTTGGGCCAGGTGAAGCGGGAAGGGTAGGACCTTGACAAAGCCTCTCAGCCCCAGGCTGGCTCTGCATCTGCAAGCAGCCTGAGGATTGTTTGGGTGCTGCCTGGAGGTGGCAGTGACCTCTTGCACTATTCCATCTTCGTCCAAGCTTCAGAAGGCACATTTACATGGTGGGCTTTCTCCTCCTTCCACCCCTTAAAAATGAAATGAATGCTGACATCACCCCACTTCCTCTTCCTCCCAGAAGTCTAGGCAGCCCCCTCTCCTCACCTGGCACCATTACACTCTGGGGCATCCCTGCTCCCACACAGTTAACCCCTTCCTTCGCCTGTCCTCCTCTCATTTAGCTTTCACAGGAGCAACACTGGATTGATTGCTTGTCCCCTTCTGTTAGCTCCCACCCTACTTCTGGCCTCCTATGCTTCATGCTCCCTCCTATCCAATAGCCAGTGCTCTTGTAAAGGCATTTTAGATCCATAACATCTTTAGCTTTGGGGATCAAGTTAATATATATGATGTATGCGTATCTGCGTGCATGCGTGCGTGCCAAGTTGCTTCAGTCATGTCCGACTCTGCGACCCCATGGACTGTAGCCCACCAGACTCTTCTGTCCATGGAATTCTCCAGACAAGAATACTGGAGAGGGTTGCCATGCCCTCCTCCAGGGGATCTTCCAATCTAGGGATCGAACCTGTGTCTCCTGAGGCTCCTGCATTGCAGGCAGATTCTTTACTGCCGAGCTACAGAGGAAGCCCATAAGTGATGTATATTCTATAAATATTCCCCTGCTCTGTACTACAAAATTTTCTTCAGAACTGAGTGGCCAGATTGAACAAATAAAAATACAGCATGCACAGTCAAATTTGAATTTCAGATAAACTACAAATAATCTTTACTATAATCGGTCTACTGCCATCTTTAATCTGCATTTAATCGGCCAACTCTGTTCCAAAACTCAGCTGAGCAGTTAAATTAAACAGTCCTTCTAATCTGCATATCTTTGCCCTAAAAACAAAGTTTAAATCCTCCCTTCAATGACTGTGGCCCATGCACAGCAAAACACCCCATCAATTTTAAAGAAACACCTCACCAATTTTAAAGCTGGGCACTTTGAGTTGTCTTGGGCCAGCGCAGGAAGCATTTCACAGTGGTTGCTAGGTGGCAGATTTCAACTCAGGAAAGCATTTTTCAAATTCTATTAGTACTGCTTGGTGAGAGTACTTGGTAATGAGCCTAAACGTGTATGGCTTATAGAGCTTTCCACTCTCACCATTTTTCTTCCAATTTAAAATCTGTAGCGAAACCGAGTTTAAATAACACTTTCTAAAAAGCTTTGTCTTTTAAGCCAAATGCCAGACTGTCTAGGTAAACACAGAATTTAGTAATCACGGTTTTAATTTATTTCAGCTATTTTTCCCTGCTGAATTTTTGAGATAGGTAAGACTGGACTTCTTCCAAACAAATCTGAGCAGAAGAAAACTTGAAATGTGTTGGCTAGCTTTATGTATCCCCACGTGATTCCTGATAGAGTTTTACCTGGAAAATGAGGGCACACAGAAGAATTTTTTTTTATCTCGAGTTCTTTTTGCAAACATCAAATACTTCACACAAAAGGAACATTATGGCCTATTCAGATAATTCTTTGTTCAAATTACTTAGCAAACTTCATGAAACAAGAGTTGTGATTCTTCATACTGCTTTGATAATTCAAAGAGCGAGCAGGATTCAGAGAAGGATAGTATAGAAAGGGCATAGGGCTTCCCTGGTGGCTCAGATGGTAAAGAATCTGCCTGCCAATGCAGGAGACTCCGGTTTGATCCCTGGTTCGGGAAGATCCTCTGGAGAAGAGAATGGCTACCCACTCCAGCATTCTTGCCTGGAGAATTCCATGGACAGAGGAACTGCGAAGAATTGGGTAAACCGGGAGACTAAAGAGAGAGAGACTGGGAAATTATCAGCAAGGGAAATCAGTAATAGTGATGATGGCACGGCTAATCTAGTTTCCCCCAAAAGAGACACACTTAGAGGATGTTCGCCATATATCACCATTAACTGTGTTAAGAGCAGACTCCTAATTACTCGTCACAGAATTAAATCATCCTTGTATCTTTGTTCAATAAAGTGTTCTCTTTTACTACCTTACCTGACCCAGGCATTGAAGAATGGGAATAAAAAAAGAATTATGGAAATTTAAAACTAAAAATTTAAAACTTTTTTTTTCCTTCTTGGTGCTCAGATTTTGTGAAGAAGTAAGTTAAATGTTTATCAACAGGAAATTTGCCAATAAGTGATGTAAGATTAGGTGGAACCATATGAAATTGTTAGTGCATCTGATTCTTCCTAATTCTGTTCAGATGTTGAAAATAGATAGTGGCTCTGTAATTACTGGTGGAGAATAATATCCCACGTAAATGATAAATTACAGAACATCGTTATAGGATGCTAGTGCGTGTGGGGGTGTCCAGGGTATGTGGGGATATATATGCTTATTTATGTCCCACCATAAATCTGAAAATTATAAAATACACAAACAGTTAACAGTGAATGCCTCTAGAGGGCGGGGTAGGAAACTAGAGACAAGAGCTGGAGATATGTTTTACTTTTGTACAATCCCAATTTTTACCAAATGAATGTATTAAAATTTTAAAAGGAAAAAAAAAAAAAAGACCAAACCTGCAAGGAAACTATTGCTTAAAGAGGTGAAAGTTCTGTTCAAGCCATGAGGTGACCTCAGACTAGAATCTACTGAAGAAAGTGGCTGCTCAGTGGTTTATCTTATCCCTATAATTCAAAGAACAACAGTGAACAGTTGTTCTTTGGGGACCTAACAGGTTAGGGAGCCTAACTGTTAGGGGCCTAACAGTTCAGGGAGTCACTGTCTACCTTGACTTTGTAGTTTACCTAGGATCTTAATCACCCTAGTTAAATGGAGAGCTTCCCCTCAAAAACCCAGCATCACTGGGGGGTCAATCAGATGTGACTCATTCTCAGAGTCATAGCTATGAATTAATAGGTTAGATGCTGCTGGCTAAGACTGGCTAAAAGAAGCCTTTTCTCTCTTATAATTTCCTTGGGTCCTATCAACAAGAGTCCTCTGAGCCATTTTCAGCATCCTTTTCTCACTATGATCCTTTTCCTTTATACTAGAGTTGGAAACAACAGAATTTTATTCTGATTATGTTCTGTTCAAGATTGTTGTTGTTTAGGCGCTAAGTCATGTCCAACTCATGTGACCCCATGGACTGGAGCCCACCAGGCTCCTCTGTCCATGGGATTTCCCAGGCAAAAATACTGGAGTGGGTTGTCATTTCCTTCTCCAGGGAGTCTTCCTGACCCAGGGATCGAATCCAAGTCTCCTGCCTTGGCAGGCTGATTCTTTACCATCTGAGCCATCAGGGAAGCCCTTCTGTTCAAAATAGAGAAAAGGTGATTAGGAATTTGTTTTGTACAGTTCAGATGGCCTCCCTTCCTCTCACCCTGACTCCTGCACCCCATTTTCCCCAGCCATTGGGCTGGCCACATCCAAATTATTCTAACTGACCAGTATTTCTCAAACTGTGCTGAGAAGAGGAACAATTTCATATTTGCAGTTGAAGAAACTGCAGTCTAGAAGTTCAGTGACTTGTCCTCATTCCCACAGTTAGAAAGCAGCAGACACAAACTAAAAGACAGCTGCCTGACTTCCAGCCAAGTGTCCCCAGTCTTGAAATAAAACTGCTTATTTCTCCCTTTCCCTCCAGCAACTGCTCTGTTTTCTCTTTTCCTTTTACTGTCAGAATTCCCACACTTGCAGTTAAGTGCCTGCACTGTTTTCAGGCTGCCTGCTTTCTCCAGAAGCCCTGTATGTTGGGTTCCATGCCCACCAAGACGAGAGGGGCTGGTTGAAAGAGCATTATGTGAGCACCATGGGTTAGATGCCACCTGGGGTTGGTCTTTCCTGATAGGTTGTTAGCAAGACTATGGCAGGGACAGTTAGCAGAATCATGCCTACGTTCTTTACCACTATATCTACAAGTCCAGAGCCTGATACCCATCAGGAGCCAAAAAAATACTAGCTGGTCAACGGGACTGACTTCCCTTTCAGAAAGTCTTCCTTTCCAAGGCGTTTGCATTTATTTTCTGATTAGATGACCCTGATTGGTGTGCCTCCTCTTCCTCTGGACTAACATTATCACTGATTGATCAATCTGTTCATTTTACTGAAGTTCTATAGGAGATAGAGGAAGAACCGACAGTGGGGTGCTTATGTTTTATTTGTGGGAAAAGAATATAAGTGAATAATGGAATCACAAATAATATGATGACGTGATAGTTATGCGGAGAAGGCAGTGGCACCCCACTCCAGTACTCTTGCCTGGAAAATCCCATGGACGGAGGAGCCTTCTTGCCTGGAGAATCCCAGGGACGGCGGGGCCTGGTGGGCTGCCGTCTATGGGGTCACACAGAGTCAGACACGACTGAAGCGACTTAGCAGCAGCAGCAGCAGTGATAGTTATGAGGCAGATTGGAGCCAGACTGCATGTGTACTTAACCTCTCTGCATTTTAGTTTCCTTCCTATAAACTGGAGACAGTGGTAGTTCCTACCTCATAAGGTCATTGTGAAGGTTAAGTCATGTATTAATGATATAGCTGAAGCACTTCAAAGAGTGTCTGGTATATTGCTGCTGCTGCTGCTAAGTCGCTTCAGTCGTGTCCGACTCTGTGCGACCCCATAGACGGCAGCCCACCAGGCTCCCCCTTCCCTGGGATTCTCCAGGCAAGAACACTGGAGTGGGTTGCCATTTCCTCCTCCAATGCATGAAAGTGAAAAGTAAAAGTGAAGTCGCTCAGCCGTGTCCGACTCCTAGCGACCCCATGGACTGCAGCCCACCAGGCTCCTCCGTCCATGGGATTTTCCAGGCAAGAGTACTGGAGTGGGGTGCCATTGCCATATTGCAAATGCTCAAAAAATGTTTTAAAAAGCAGAAGGTAATATATTAATGATTATTATAAGTGCTGTAAGAAAGTATCTTTTTAAGAACTTTTTTCCCAGTGGGAATTAATCAGTTCTCAAATTCTCTTTTTCAAATATCCTTTCCAATTTTTTCTTTGTCATTTTGACTCATTACTTCATTGTACCAGGGTTACTAAGCTTGTCCAGGATGTTTAAGATCTGAGAATGGGAGAACTGAGGAACCTGTTAACGGCCAGCACCAACCAACCCTCAGCCAACTGAGTGAGGCTGTCCTTGTCCATCTGTGCATCTGATCCAGCCTACCCCACAGCTGGATGTGGCCATGTGGGAGAGCCTGGGGAGACCCTCAGAAGAACCCACCATACCAGTTCACAGAGAGGTGAGGAGGAATAAAAATAATACAATTTGCTATTTTTTTTTAAATTGGAAAATATTTTATTTTATTTGTTTTTAATTGTTTTTAATTTTATTTTGTTTTTAAACTTTACAAAATTATATTAGTTTGCCAAATATCGAAATGAATCCGCCACAGGTATACATGTGTTCCCCATCCTGAACCCTCCTCCCTCCTCCCTCCGCATACCATCCCTCTGGGTCGTCCCAGTGCACCAGCCCCAAGCATGCAGTATCGTGCATCGAACCTGGACTGGCAACTCATTTCATACATGATATTATACATGTTTCAATGCCATTCTCCCAATTTGCTATTTTAAGCCACTAAGTGGTGAGGTGGTTTGTTTTACAGCAAAGCACGAAATACCACTTTTAATTTTGTCCCAGAGGTGGACATGCTAACATTTTGAATATTACAAATCTAGATATTAAGTAGTTGTGTTAATTCACTCATTCGTGTCTGACTCTTTGCAACCCAAGGACTGTAGTTCAGCAGGCTTCTCTGTGGGATTTTCCAGGCAAGAATACTGAAGTGGGTTGCCACTTCCTTTGCCAGGGAATCTTCCCAACTTGGGGATCGAACCTGGGTCTCCCACATTGCAGGCAGATTCTCTATCATTAAGTAGTTATACACAGCTGTTTGCATTAAAAAAAAAAAAAAACAAACTCAATGTAGGACATTCTGCATAATTCGTTCAAAAATAACTCTTCTCTCCTACTTACCATACAGTATTTTGAATTTTTGTATAAGTAATTTATGTCTACACTATTATTTTTGGTTGTTGCATTTTACATCATGATTTATTAACAAATCTCTTGGTAAAGAGTCAGATTGTGATTTTTTGCTACTGTAAGAAATGCTTTAATAGACATCTTTGAACATATATATTTTTACACATCAAAGATGATTTCCTCAGGGTTATTTCCTGGGCATGGAATTACTTGGTTGAAGATATGCCTGTTTTCAAGGTTTTGATTAAGTATCATCTAATTGCTTTTCAGAAAAGTTGTTTACATTCTTACCATGAATGAGTTAGAATCCTCTTTTCCCTGCACTTTTATCATGTTTTTTTTTTTTTAATCTTTGTTGATCTAATGAATGAAAAACTATGATCTCATTACTGTTTTAATTTTGTTGTTACCAATTGGGGCTGAGTGTATTTTTATGTATAGAAAGCACTCGTGTCTACTCTAAAATTATTCTCACTCTGTGTATTTTTCCACTGTTAGTCTTCTCCTTAAAGATTTGTGAGTGATTAGATACTAATATTTGTCTGTTATGCATATATTTAAATATTTTTCTATAGTTTCTTTCCAAGAGAAGATTTCCCTCAGATTTTATGGGTTTAGGTGGATTTTTTTTTTAATGCACAAACAAATCTGTTTATTTTTATTTATTTTATCTCTGAAATTGGTGTTATCAGGTATATTGTTTTAAAAGACAGCAAAGTTTAAATACTTTCAGAGTGTCAGATGTTATCCAAGTAAAATTCAGACCCCTCAGTTTATGTCACACACCGCAATCTAGTCTCTATTTAGCCAAATCAATCTCCGACAACTTCTTAATGCAAATTCCCTGTTCTTGTGACTTTAGTTTCTGGTATGTGGAGCTCCAGAGCTCTGGAGTCTGACAGATCCCAGTTATTAATAGGATTCTGACTCAACCGCTTACCAACAGTACAAGAAAAGCTTTTAGACCCTCGGCTTCTTCCTATTTAAGTGGAGAGAGGATTAATTTGAGATTAGTTCCTGAAATATAGTTGGCACTTAGTAAATATTAGTTCTCAAGCCATGCCCTCGTGTTTCTATTCATTCTGGGACATGGCTCTAAGATATCCTTCTCCTCCCCTCTGTCTCATGACATTTTACATATTCTTCAGGTCCACTTCCACCCAGACTCCTTCACAGAGGCTTTCAGGGAACAGGGAGCTTCATCATACACCTTACTCAACTTCAGTTCAGTTGCTCAGTTGTGTCCGACTCTTTGCGGCCCCATGAACCGCAGCACCCCAGGCCTCCCTGTCCATCACCAACTCCCATAGTCCACTCAAACCCATGTCCATTGAGTCGGTGATGCCATCCAACCATCTCATCCTCTGTCGTCTGCTTCTCCTCCTACCCTCAATCTTTCCCAGCATCAGGGTCTTTTCAAATGAGTCAGCTCTTCGCATAAGGTGGCAAAGTATTAGAGTTTCAGCTTCAACATCAGTCCTTCCAGGACTGATCTCCTTTAGAATGGACTGGTTGGATCTCCTTGCAGTCCAAGGGACTCTCAAGAGTCTTCTCCAACACCACAGTTCAAAAGCATCAATTCTTTGGCACTCAGCTTTCTTGACAGTCCAACTCTCACATCCATACACGACCACAGGAAAAACCATAGCCTTGACTAGACGGACCTGTATTTCTCCAATTCTAAGAAGCACTTTGGTCTCACATTTTTAACATCTCTGAAACTGGGGTGTGTGATGATGGTGGTGGTGGTGGTGGTTTAGTCGCTAGGTCATGTCTGATTTTTGTGATCCTATAAACTGTAGCCTGCCAGGCTCCTCTGTCCATGAGATTTCCCAGGCAAAAATAATGGAGTGGGTTGCCATTTCCTTCTCCAGGGGATTGTCCAACCCAGGGATCAAACCCAGGCCTCTTGCATTGCAGATGGCCTCCTGCATTGCAGGTGGATTTTTTTTTACCAACTGCATTACCAGCGACTCATCTTACTATAATGTTAAGAAATAGCCATTGGCCATGGGGCAGTCCTGATATAGTTGGCATTGCCTTTGCATTTGTGAACATAGTTATAACTATTTGAATTGTCATCATTTCACTGAGTTCTATGCAATTTAATACTACATGTGTCAAAACCATATGCTAAGAACTGCAGTTGAAGGCAGGAGAAATTGCCAGATGTGTCAGATTAGATGAAAGAAATTGCAAAGGAACAAGAGGGTAATATAACCAACTCATGGATCACACAGGATTGCAGCGAGGGCCTGGAACTTCAGTTTGTCAGAAACTTCTTTCTGGCCATTAATAGAGAGGATATGTAGGTTGTACTATGCTGTTCTGTGCTGTGCTTAGTCGCTCAGTCGTGTCTGATTCTCTGAAACCCCATGGACTGTAGCCCGTCAGGCTCCTCTGTCCATGGCGATTCTCCAGGCGAGAATATTGGAATGGGTTGCTATGCCCTCCTCCAGGGGATCTTTCCAACTCAGGGATTGAACCCAGGTCTCCTGCATTGCAGGCAGATTCTTTACCATGTGAGCCACCAGGGAAGCCCATGAATACCAGAGTGGGATCTCCCAACCCAGGAATTGAACCAGGGTCTCCTACATTCCAGGTGGATTCTGTACCAGCTAAGCTATCAGGGAAGCCCTACATAGGTTGTAGTGACATACAATTCAGTTGAACAAGAAAACTATGTTTTTAATCTAATAGGAATGTGCCAGCATCAAACTTGAAGAATGAATGTCTGGCTAGGAACCAAATCCCAGAGACATGGTTAGGCCATCCTTTTAGGAAATACTGCATGTATATCAATGATACTGTGTGGACAAGTGCATGATGTTCTATGTGAAGAGGGATTTAGGAAAATCAGACTCGTGTACAGAATTTGTAGAAATAGTTAATCAATTTCTTTTGCTTATATTTTCCTTTTCTAAATATGTACATTACTGAAAGAATCATATCTAAATTTAAAACCATAAGTATTATAAAGATCCTATGTTACAACACAGTGTCATAATTTAATTCACAGCTCTTTTTTTTCTTGATAGCACATGCTATCAAAAATGCCCTAGATTTGAATAATTATGATAAATTGAATAGACCATAAAATGGGCAGTAGATCTGTGGATTTCAAAGCTTAGCGAAGGAACAGAACTTCATGTTTTTTCCTTGTTGTTGTTTTGGTGGGTATTATGTTGTTGCTTAGGAATGAGGTATGAATATCCTGCAATTTCTTCATAATCATCAGCTACGCTTGTTTGCAGAACCAGCATAATTTGAAGAGAAGCTAGTTTCTCACATCACCATTTAAAACTTCTTAATGTAAGTCACAGATTGCATCCTGAATTAGATAACACTTCATCTGTCATTAACTAAGCACTTTAAAAATTAACTTTATTATATTTTCCCAATATACAAGTAATACATGTTAGTATGAAAAATACCCTATATTAAAAAGTGCATAGGTATGAGTATATAATCAGCCATATCTTCTAATCAAAATATTTGGTAAATTTCTTTTTTTAGAAAAATTTCTTATAAATATTTTGATGCCATTTCTTCTACTTATGAAAACATCTCAAATCAAAGCAACAT
Source organism: Bos grunniens (assembly GCF_055505025.1). Taxonomy (NCBI): domain Eukaryota; kingdom Metazoa; phylum Chordata; class Mammalia; order Artiodactyla; family Bovidae; genus Bos; species Bos grunniens. The sequence goes on from NC_141165.1 coordinate 43,974,460, forward strand.
ATATTTAATGTACAGTATTTGGAAAGTATAGCAAAGTATAAATAAGCATGAAAAACATTCATCTCATCACCACCCAGAAATTGCCTTTTACTATTTTTGGTCATCAAATTCAGCCTATCCAGGGAAAACAGGAACACTTCGTGGATGTGCAGTACACCCCTTGTTGAATTTGTGAATGCCAAAAAAGAGTTTGGAGAACAGCCCATATGTCTTGGTAATAGAATTAATTACACAGATCTTACATTCTAAAAATCATCTGTCTTCTCAAGTTTGCCTTATTCTTCTCACATTGCTGGAGCTTGTCCAGGACACAGCCAACTTTCTACTACTTGGCAACAGAGTACTCTGTGGTGGTTGGTCACTGTCTTCATTCAGGTCACCCTCTCATTCATTCATACATTCGACAAATATTCATTAAGTGCCACTCTTTGTGCCTGGAATACAGAGGGGGCAATACAGAAACATGGCCCCTGCCCTCTTGCAGCTTTCAGTCAAAAGAAGACAAAGCAGATAATAAACATAAAACTAAATATATGATTAAACACATTTGCGATGAGTGTCGATAGATGAGAGAAGGTGGCCGGGAAAGTAAATAAGCGTAGCCATAATCAGATTCAGGAGGGAAGTCCTCTCTGACGGACAGGTCAGAAGGTCAAGGAGAAACAAAAGGGAAGGATTGAGGCTGTCAAACTTGGTGGGTATGGCCTAAAACTAGTGAAGGAACAAGTGCAGGGGTTGGGGGAAGTCTAGGCTACAGAGGTAAGCACTTCCTGTTGGTGTGCTTGTGCTCAGTTGCCAAGTCCTATAGGGCCTTGGAGAGGATTTTGAATTTTATCCTGTGTACGCTTAGAAACCAGTACGCTTTTTTTTTTTTTTGCAATTTAAATTATGGTTATTTTTAATAGGTAAAGCATACAAGATCCAAAGATGACTGAATGAAAACACTCCGTCCCTCCGGTTTCCTAGCCACCCAGTTGTCCTCCCCCGAACTGGCTATAAGTATCTCTCCAGAAATACTCCAGGCACAAGCAAGCCTATCGGTCCATAAGATATTTTAAGCAGAGGAGTAGGGCATCGGATTTAAGACCCCCCGAATACTGAGAGGCGCCTGGCTTTCTGCGTTCAGAGCTACGCGTTCCAGCCTCACGGACCTCACTACGCTCGGCATTCCGAGCTTCTACCAGGGAGATCCCCCGGGGGGCCCAGGACTTCGCAAATTACATTCTGGCAGGGCTCCTACGTTTGTTCCCACGCTGTGCTCCGAGCAACAGCCTTGCGCGCCCGCAGCTCCCACGCCGCCCCCTCCCCGCATCTCGTGGCCGGGAACCCGGAGCTCGGCACACAGCCCAGGTGCGCTTGAGTGTTTTAACGAGAGACCAGGGCGGGAAGGCAGCGGCTCCCAGAAGGCAGCGACTGAGGCGGGCCGGGGCGTGGCCAATGCCGTAGGCGGGATCAAGCTTGGGGGCGGAGCCGACGCTGGGTCCGCTGCTGAGCTCTCCAGAGCTCCCGCTGCAAAGATTCGGTCCGGGACCCGGGCCACCCACTGGGCGGGGGTGCTCGTCGGCCCCGGGCGCTACAAGCCCTGAAGGTAAATCCGCCTGGGAGACGGGCTGCTGGAGCTCTAGGGGACCTACGACGGGGGCGGGCCGCTGGATGGCGGCGGAGGGGAGCGTCCCGCGACGAGTTTCCCAAGAAAGCTGAACTCGTCCCAAGTTTCCTGTGCATCAGTTTGCACCGGCGATTTGGTGGCGGTCTGTTTCTGTGCGGGTGGTCTTGGGCCGCGAGAGAGGCGTGGAGGTGATTGGATTAATTCGCCTGGGCGCGACCCAGGTTTCTGTACTGGACCCCTCGCCGCGGTGGGCGCAGTTTTTGCCCCAGAAAGGGTGGGTAATTGAACGCAGTTGTGTCCCTCGGCAGCCGGGTGATCCCCGGGCTCAGAGCGCGCGCGTCTGCAAGGCGTGCCTGGTAGTCCGGAGACCAAGCTCCATGACTTCTTTCCTCTTTAGGCAAGACTGACTAGGTGCTGTCCCCCACCCCCCCCCGGGGGCTGACCCCCGAGGCTCCGCTATGGACACCGAGAGCGAAGTGGATTTTTCCAGCAACAGCTTAACTCCTTTGTGGCGGAGGCGTTCAACCCCTCAGCCCCAGCTCCTGGGCCGGAGCAAGCCGAGGCCCCAGTCCTATCAGAGCCCCAGCGGGTTGCTGATCACGGATTTCCCGGTGGAGGACCGAGAGACGCTCCCTGCGGCGCAGACTCTGGCCGAAGTGCCCGGCGCCTCAGACGGCAGGACGGTCCAGAGGAGCCCCCCGCTTCTATGCGCCCATCGGAGGGCGGTGACCAATGGGAGGACCGTCTCCCAGGAGTACAGGGCTGTCTCTCCTCGGCTTCGACGGCCCAAGTCACCCCAAGTCCCCAGAGTGGCGTCAGGCGGCTCCCCCAAGTCCCCAGCGAACGGCACAGTGACCAAGCCAGCGCCTCAGCAGCTGCACCCCCCGCGGACTCCTCGAGCGCCCTCCCCCTGCAGCCCCGAGGGGGACAAGACCGGATTCCCCACCAGCCCCCTGCCTTCGCCGGCTGCAAATGGGCTTTCCCCTAATATCTCCTCCCAAGGCGCCGGTTCGCTCTCCGGCAATATGGCTAAGGACCCTGAGCGAGGACCCTCGAGACTCTCTCCTTCGCTCCCCAAAAGGTCTTTGGAACAAAAACTGCCGCTCCAAAGGCTGCCCTCACCGGAAAACGAACTCCTGGAGAATCCTTCGGTGGTTTTGAGCACAAACAGCCCCGCCGCCCTCAAAGTGGGAAAACAGCAGATCATTCCGAAGAGCTTGGCCTCGGAAATTAAAATTAGTAAATCGAACAGTCTGAACGTGGAACCTCACAAGAGACTGCTCAAGGTGCGCAGCATGGTGGAGGGCCTTGGGGCCCCCCTGGGCCCAGCAGAGGACGAGGGCGGCCAGGCGGAGCACGACTTGGACAGCCCCGGGTCTCTGCGGAGAGGCTTGCGGTCCACCTCCTATCGCAGGGCGGTGGTCAGTGGCGTTGATTTTGACAGTCCTGGCACCTCGAAGAAGAAGAACAGGATGTCCCAGCCGGTTCTGAAAGCAGTGATGGAAGACAAGGAGAAGTTTTCCAGCCTGGGAAGGATAAAGGTAAAAGTGGGCAAGAGTGTCGCATGTTAGGCAGGCATTAAGCCGCCAGTGAAGATGTTTGGGGTGGGGAGGAGGGGCACAGAGGGAACCAAAGGTTATTGTTCTTTTTTAATTTTATTGTTTGTTGATCAGACCCCTGCAATCTATCTCTTGGCTATTTTATTGCTGGTAGGCACAGCCCAGGTTAATGCAGTTTCATGGGAGGAACTGAAACTCTTATCACTGTATTCATTTTCTAAGTTCGGCAAAATGTGGGGGACAAGTAGGAGAAAAAACCCAGCAAATTAGGTATTGGTGGAGTGAATCTTGAACACTTTTAATACAGGTAGCTGCAAAGGGGGTGGCAAGCAGGCGTGGATCTGCACTCTTGATTAAGTGGTCACGCCAGTGTGGTGCTTGTTTAGAAGTGTCTATTACTGGTTGCTGATTCACCACAGCTGATACAGGAAAACACTGATTTCCTTTCAGCCGGTTGATTATTTTAAGTACTTACATTAGTGATTTAATTACTGAAATATTTTTTCCTTTCCGTAATGACCACATACTGAATACCGTCCAGGTAAAATGTGAATCGTAAAAGTCAATTGCCAGAATCACAAAAGACATAGTAGTCATCTTTGTTCTTTCTGGCTTCTTTCACCAGTGGCTTTGGTTGCATCTCATTCCCATTTTGTGCCCACTTGACCCTTGAGTGCATTTAACAAGTTGGTAGCTTGAAACTTCAGGTTGGAGTGAATGGTGTGGCGTTGCTCCCAGATAAAGACCTAGGAGTTGCACTCCTTAAAATATTACCAAATATGACATGAAGAAATAGGGAAGACTAGGGAAGGAGATTTTGGAGTGTGCATGTGCTGCCTTCTCCAGACACAAGACAGATCTCAGCAATAGGGCAGAAATTCATTTTGGCAGCCACATCTTTTCCTGATTAATCAGAAAGCTGGAACCAGTCTATATAAATGTCACATATGTAATACACAAGTGAGCCTGTTTTATTTTAGATCCTATGGCCTTAAATTACATAACATTTTATGTGTATTTTTTTTCCCCCTCTAACTTTGCAAGTTTAACAAATTTCAATTTAACAGTGGTGGTGAATCATGAGTGGGCTTCCCTGGTGGCTCAGATGGTAAAGAATCCGCCTGCAATGCAGGAGACCTGGGTTCAGTCCCTGGGTTGGGAAGATCCCCTGGAGAAGGGAATGTCTTCTTAACTCCAGTATTCTTGCCTGAAAAGTCCCATGGACAGAGGAGCCTGGAGGGCTTCAACTCATGGGGTCACAAAGAATAGGACATGACTGAGCGACTAAGCAAACTAATTTCTAAGTAAAGAAATTACATAACATTTTATGTGCTTCCCCACCCCTCCAACTCTGCAAGTATAGCAGAGTTCAATTTAACAGTGATGGTGAATCATCAGTAATAAGCTAAAAACTATTGGTCATTTGAGGATTCTCAAGCTGTATTGGCTGAGCATGGGGGATATTGTACATTTTATTTCATCTTTTTAGTGAGTGGTAGTAGTCATATGACTGCTCCAGGGATCATCTGTGCATGCTGTTGGAAATCTAATGAATGTGACCACAAAAAAAGTACTTTTTCTTGAAATAGCTGTATTTTCTGTTTGGCTCATTCATACATAGTTTGCTTTGCTTTTCTTCTTTTTGCTTTTCTTGTTTCTTAGAAAAAAATGCTGAAAGGACAAGGAACATTTGATGGGGAAGGTAAGCATTTGATTTTCCAGACTTTTATTGCTGTTTCAATGTGGAATATCAATTATAAGTTGAAATCCAACTGAAGTAACAAAAACACAAGATGAGAAAAATGTACAACTTCTCAAATTATACAGCACAAAGCTCTGCACTAAGCTAAATTTTCATCCAGTAATACCAGCAGTGAATAAAATTAATGGCATTCTTTGTAAGCCGATGACTTTGTCAGACCAGTGTTCTGGGATTTTTAATTCTCCTCTACTCTGGCTCCATCCCTACCTCCCTCAAAAAATGAAGAAAGATTAAGGATAAACTCTAGCTCTTCAATTTAAAATTCTGAAGGTTTGGCATGTAGATCTTATGTCCGTATTTCCTTAGGTCATATGTCCTTTGACTTAATGTTCTTATCCCCATATTTCTACATTTTAATATCATTAATATGGTTTCATAACCAAGTTTCAATTTGGAGGAAATTGAACTCACTTCATTAACAGAACCCTACTGCTAAGAGTTTCAACCTCATATAGTGTTTTTGTGAAGGATGGAAACAAAAGCTGCTTTCACCAGGTGTTCAGACCCTAATCAGATTAGGGGACTTTGTGTAAATGGATCCAGTGTCAATGGACCAGAAGAGCTTGTAGAGCTGGGGGAGTGTGGTGGAGGTGAGGGTAGTTACTTCCTGTCATTCTTTGAAATGGTAAGATTTTCCTGCCTTTAAAAGAACAGTGAAGAAGGGTATGCCCCTCTGTAAGTAAATCAAAGGTAAAACCACCCAGAGTTGTATCAACCTGGCTGATTATAAAACATTTCCCCATATCATTCTTATAAAAATCAGTTCCCATTTTATCATTTAAATATGACCAGTTTATAAAAATGTACTTATTGTATTCATCTTAGAAAAATGTTTTCTATGGGGAAGAAACCCAGATAGAGTATTTTTGCTGGCTGGGATAAAGTCATCGTCCAGATTTTATAACCGAGGAATCTGGAAATCTCAAAGAGGCTTAGTACCTTATCCACTGTCGCACAGCCAGGACCAGGACAGACACCTGGTTCTCACGCACTTTGCTTTCTCTTGTACCCTGTTATGACTGTGAAGTGAACAGAGCATCTATCTAATATCAATCATGAGAGATGTTTTGCATCCTGGAATTTGGCATTAGTTTTGAGACCTTTGCTTCAAATAGTTAAAAATGTTGAGCTTTTTTGAAGTCTGAGGACAGACTTTCATTATAACTAGTTTTATGCTGTTTCCTTTTACAAGGAGCTGTTTCTGTGCACCCTCTCCTCTCTTCGTAAATATGATGACCTAGACATTCTTTTTCACATATATGTACATGAGGAATGCAGGAGTCTTAGCAGTTGATGACTAACAAGAATGTAAGTCAGGAAGCTGTGTGGTTGAGTGGTAAGATCCTGTGATATTGGAACCGGAGACCTGAGTTTCTGTCCTGCTGCTTCTAGTCATCAGTTGAGTGACATTAAACAAGCCTCTCAACTTCACTGAGCCTGTTTTATCCTGTGTAAAATGAAGCTAATAATTGCCTACATTGTTGTGAGATGAATGAGACATCATATCAACAATGTCCAAATGCATTTTATGTCACACATTAAGTACTTTAAAGGGTTCTGCAGAGATCTATACCCTTACAATCTGCTTTCATATGCAGACCAATCAAGAACAGTAAAATCTTGCATGAACTCTCAGTATTTAGTGATGATGCATACAGAACATGCCATAGTTGATGAGAAATGAGGCAGATGTTTGCTGGCTTCAGTAGATGGGGAAAGCATTTCAAACTCAGTATGTTCCAAAACCAAACTCATAATCTTTCCACTAAAGCTGAATCTCTTCTGGAGTTCCCTTCTTCCACTTCAGTTGTGGGACTTAACAGAGCTAGAAAATATCCTGACCACCACAGCCAGTCTGACCCCTGTATCCAGTCCAACCCCCTCAAGTCTCCACTGCTTTTCACTGACCACTTTAAGAGCATCCTAATTAGTTCCTTAACTAGTCAATGTTTTGCTCTTCCAATCTAAAAATGTCTTTCAGTGGGTTTTCATTGCAGTCGGGATAAAATACAACTTTTACAGTATGAAAGAAACTCTGGCTTTTGGGCTCAGGATAAAACCCAGTTCTGTCTGGTTTGAACTGTCTGGCTCTTCTCCCTAAACTCACCTTACACCCTTTGTCTGATTGACACCTACACTCCAGTTCTTGACCTCTTTTGTTCTTCTAAGGTAATTTATTTCCTCTTGCTTTTGGAGGTGGTTTTTTCCTGTAGCTCCGTGGTTTCTCGGCTTTCAGATCTTAAGATTTTCTTCATTAACACCTCTCTGACCCCCAGACTAAATCATGTCCTGCTGACAGTCTGTTCTCAGAGTACTTGTGTATAAATCTTTTGGTTTGTAGATATGTATTTGTGCCAGATCATTGTGTCCTCAACCTTAAAATGACTCGCTGTCTTACTTAGAGTAAAAAACAAAAGTCCTTTCAATGGCATTGAGGCAAGACCCTATATGGTCAGCCCTTTATTCATCCCAACCCCCATCTCCTATACTTCCTCCCCTCCCTTAACTTATTCCAGCCACACAGGCCTCCTTGCTGATCGTTGTACAAATCGTTAAGACACACCAAGCAGACTCCTGCCCCGGGGCCTTTGTACTTGCTGTTGTCTCTGTTTGCTGATGTCTCTGTTGTTGCCAGTTGTAGAGATGGTTTCTTTCCTTAACCTCTTTTAGATCTTTGCTTCAATGTCACCTCTATGAGACCTTCCTAAACTACCCTGTTTAAAATCTACATGTCACCCTTTATAACACCCTTTCTCTGTTTGATTTTTCGCCATGTTACTTTTCAGCATATGCCATATTATAAAAGTTGCTTATTTATTTTCTTTCTTTCATCACTCTAATGTCAGCTCCTTGAAGAATGAGATTTTTCTCTTTTTTTGTTGTTGTTCTTTGTTGTATCCGCAGCACCTAGCATTTACTGGCGTCTAGTAGACATTTTCTAAGTATCAGTTGAATGAATTCATGAATGACTGACTTTTACTATATTTCTAATTAAATTTTTGGCTCACGAGGGCACGGAAAGTGTCTTTTATTTTCTATTTACTCCCAGCCCTTGGCACATTGTAGATGTACTATAAATGTTTGTTAAATTGAAAAATAAAAGGGTGTAAATTCAATTTAACCTAAAAAACAATTAGGTAATAGACATGACCTTCATGAGTGGTAGACAGAGTCATGGAAACTTTGCTTCAGTTGGCATTTGATGTACAGGCACTTTCCTGTCCCCTGCAGATGAATGGGGGGATAGAGCTGTATGAGTGAGAAAATAAATTTTTGATCATGACTCTTCATGAAGAAATCCATTTATCTCTTGTTTATTAAACTGGAGGCCAAACATCATATAAATATTGGGTTTCTTTAGAACAAGTAGCAACATGATGGGGGGGTGACAATTAGTGATGTGTAGGGTTTGGTTCCTTTTTTGCAGAAAACGCTGTCCTGTATCAGAACTACAAAGAAAAGGCCCTTGACATCGACTCCGATGAGGAGTCAGAGCCAAAAGAACAGAAATCCGATGAAAAAATTGTGATTCACCACAAGCCTCTGAGGTCCACGTGGAGCCAGCTGTCTGCGGTGAGTGTGTACCTTATGTTTTTCTATCTGTGGGATTAAAGAGACCAAGTTGTGGAAATTATACCTGGTTGTGGTTTTAATTTTTTTTTTTTTTACCAGTGATCCTGTAACCCTAAGGAGAAAGATTCTTCCTTTTAGATTGTGAAATATTTCTTGAAACTCTGCAGTGAGAAAGTGAACTTTCACAATTCTGATCAGGAAAATTTATCATGTTTTTATAAAATAAAGTGCTTTAAGACTGATGTACTATGGACTCTGGAAACTCTTCTTTCTCAGTATATTTTCTTGTTTTTTATATAGTGTGTATGTAGTGGTAGCTTAATATATCTACATTAAGGGATAGCTTAATATCTCTTAATATATCTAAACTGTATCATAATTATGGCTGTGTGCGCGTATGTTTGGGGGCTTCCTTGGTGGCTCAGTGGTAAAGAATGAACCTGCCAATGCAGGAGGCTCAGGTTCCATCCCTGATCCAGGAAGATCCCTTGGAGAAGGAAATGGCAATCCACTCCAGTATTCTTGCCTGAAAAATGAACAGGGGAGCCTGGCGGGTTACAGTCCACTGGGGTCATAAAGAGTTGGACATGACTTAGCGACTGAATGACAACAATATATATGTATGTATGATATTTGTATGTATAGTACCTATGTAAAACAGGAAATGTGTTACACTTCTTCCTTGGAAATTTCATTTGATAGAGACACATTTATATTTTCTTGAAATTGGTTAATGAATGGCATCTGTCCTGTCTCTACATGTGCATCTTTTGTGGGCCAGTGTCTGATACTTACTTTTGTATTGAGTAAATTCTCCTCTCTGCATCAAACCGCTTTAGTGTTTAGCCATAATTTCTTTTCCTCCTGGCTTAACAGTGTCACAGTGTGATGCTTAGTTTACGTGATGTGAGTTTGGGTACAGCGTTTGTAGGTAGGAAAGAGTTCCCATAACTGGCTTGGGTGGTGGGAATGTTGCATGAAAAACAAGCTAGTGCACCTCTGTGAGTCATTTAGCAACATGGAAGCAGAAGTGATTCTCTCTTAAGCCGAAATGAGCATAGTCCAGAATGAGGAATCTCACGTACTTAGGGAAGTACGTAAGTGTACGTAAGTGTACTTCCCTAAGTGTACCGTCAGCGTAAGTGAAGAAGCACTTGTAAACTTGACCATGGAAATGCGTGTATGTTGATTATGGAGATGACATCTGGCTCAGGTTTTTCCTCCCCTCTCTGCACTGCATTGGAATTCAGAATTCAAAAAACCAAACCTTTTCTCCCTTCTACCCCCTAATTTTGTGCTAAGGGGAAGTTATGTATTAACAGTGTCACACCATGGAGTGACATCCTTAGTGTTACACCACAGATTAAAATGCCCACAGGGAGGCAGGCCAAGTAGTGTTGATGCTGGTGAGGGTGGGTGATGGGCAGTGGCGGGAAATGTGATCCACAGGCCTTGTATAAGTTGAACAGCTGCCGCTTAGTTCAAACCAGTTCAGTGTTGCAATATTTTCTGATATTTAGAAAAGAGAATACAGAAAGTCAGACTTTTGAGTTTGAGCAAACTCTGGGAGATATTGAGGGACAGGAAGTCTAGTGTGCTGCAGTCCATGGGGTCCCAAAAAGTTGGACACAACTCAGTGAGTGAACAACTACAGCAAAATCCCGTTTGTTTGTTTTCTTTAATGTTTGTTTATTTGGCTGTGCCAGGTCTTACTTGTGGCACACGATCTTCAATCTTTGTTGCAGCATGCAGGATCTTTAGTTGCGGCATGTGGGATGTAGTTCTCTGACCAGGGATCAAACTCCAGCTCCTTCATGCGGAGCGTAAGAATCTTAGCCATTGGACCACCAGGGAAGTCCCTTCAAGTATCATCCTAATTTAAGTTTTAAAAAATGTTTCATGAGCCCAAGACTATCTCTGGGCGTAGTTGCTCAGTCGTGTCCGACTCTTTGCGACCCCATGGACTGTATGTAGCCCACCAGGCTTCTCTATTCATAGGATTCTCCAGGCAAGAATACTGGAGTGAGTTGCCCTGCCCTCTTCCAGGGGATCTTCCTGACCCAGAGATCAGACCTGTGTCTCTTGTGTCTCCTGCATTGGCAGGCAGATTTTTTACCACTAGTGCCACCTGGGAGGCCCCCACACAGGCCAGTTCAGTTCAGTCACTCAGTCATGTCTGACTCTTTTTGACCCCATGGACTGTAGCACACCAGGCTTCCCTGTCTATCACCAACTCCTGGAGCTTACTCAAACCCATGTCCATCAAGTTGGTGATGCCATCCAACCATCTCATCCTCTGTCATCCCCTTCTCCTCCTGCCTTCAGTCTGTCCCAACATCAGGGACTTTTCCAGTGAGTCAGTTCTTTGCAGCAGGTTGTTAAAGTATTGGAGTATCAGCTTCGGCATCAGTCCTTCCAATGAATATGCAGGTCTGATTTCTTTTAGGATTGACTGGTTTGATCTCCTTGCAGTCCAAGGGACTCTCAAGAGACTCCTCCAACACCACAGTTCAAAAGCATCAGTTCTTCGGCACTCAGCTTTCTTTATAGTCCAAGTCTCACATCCATACATTACTACTGGAAAAACCAAAACTTTGACTAGATGGACCTTTGTTGGCAACGTAACAGGCCAAGTTGACCCTAGATGACTGTCATTCTATTGTTGGTGTAGCCCATTTGGTAGGGGATACTCGAGAAGAAAACTGAATTTTTTGAGTTTTCTCTCTAGGGCAGCAGCTGTATTTGTTAGCCCAGGCCTAAATCTTGCTGTTTATCTCTGAATACTCAATAAAAACATGTACTTCTCTGTCACTTACACACTTCTCCAACTTAGCTTTAGTACCGAAAGTCAGGCTGCCATATTTATGCTTCCTGGAGTTTGGCTTTCATTTAGATTAACATATGGAAATTTAAATAACACTTTGTATCTTTCAAACTTTCAGTACTTCAAATATGGGCATGCATTTGATTTGGCAAAGGATCAATGTACTGTTGTGCCTTTTGTTAACAAAATTGATATTAGAAGACTATCTGGTGATAAAATGTAGATTCTGACTGCAGAACTGTGTTATCTTGGATTTGAATGTTCCCAGGGCTTGTATGTTTTTATTGTGTTGCTTGGCAATTACATTTAACCAAAGCATCATGATTGGACTTTGCCCTTTGCATCACTTGGGCTCCAGCCTGCGTTTTCTTTGGCCCTTCTGTGTCTCTGTTTCACTTTTAAACACTTTAAGTTTTTTTTTTAATTCAAGCTCGGGGCTTCCCTGGTGGCTCAGTGTAAAAAAATCCACCTGCCAGTGCAGGAAATGTGGGTTTGATTCCTGGTCCAAAAAGATCCCTTGGAGAAGAAAATGGCAACCCACTCTAGTATTCTTGCCTGGGAAATCCCATGGACAGAGGAGCCTGGAGGCTATAGTCCCTGGGGTTGTAAAGAGTCAGACACAACTTGGTGACTGAACAACAACAACTTCAAGTATGCAGAAAAATTATCTGTAAATAATATTTCATTATATATCTCAGAGAAATACAGATTTTTAAAATAAAAAATAATCAAAATTGCTACAACTAAAAATTCAGAAAAAAATTCTTAATACCATCCAGTGCCCAGTCAGTATTCACATTTTCTCAATTTTCATATTTTTTTAAGATTTATTTAAATGGGAATCTGCATAAAGTCATACATTGTGATTACTTAATCATATTTCTTAAGTCGTTTCATCTGTAATGTACCCTCTGAAACCATGTAATTCAAATTGGGCCTTGAACCTATAGTCCAGGACTTGACCCTAGCTAAATCCCAGATCTGGAACTTGAACTCATGGTCTTTTAACTGAGATCATGCCTCGTCTCAGGATTTATTGAAGCTCTCAATGTCTTGTGGCAGAAGGAATTCAGTAAGAGACTGAGTGATAGGTAAGACGTGGATTTATTTAGAGAGAAACACACTCCACGGACAAGAGTGTGGGCCATCTTGAAAGGCAAGAGGGCAAGCATGCAGATAAACTAACATGTAAGTCTGTATAATAGATCTCCATGTACCTGCCACACAGGTACCAGCTTGAACAGATGTTAACATTTTAATATTCAGGCCTCTAGTTTTTAAGGCAGATCCTGTTAACCATCCTCCTCTCCAGTCCTTTTCTCCTTCCTGCCTCCCCAGGTGTCATTACTGTCCTGAAGTTGTATTCTGTCCTTCCCACATGGGTTTCCTGTCCACTAAAAAGTGGCAGTCCACTTAGGCTTTTTTAAAAACTGGATACTTTTAACAACAAAAAGCAGCTGTTACTTTTTAAAAATTCTAGTAGTTAGTAAATATCCAGGTTGCAGTTAGGACCCTAAAGAAAAGAGGCTTCGTGAATTATGAAAAATGTCAGTATATTTTCCATAAGCAGTCAGCACCTCCATTATCTCTGTCTGATATTGTGCCCTGATTTCTTCTGGTAAAGGGGCTGCAGTGGTTAAGGTAGGTTTTGGAGCACTTCGACTTTTTGTATTTTTTTGCATCATCTTTCCATGCTTAATTTTTAATAATACCAAATAAGTAAGGTTGTCCCCATCCAGTCTTTAACACAAAACTCTTCTCTGAGTGGGGCCTTGATTCCAGAAAGGGAGTAGAACAAAGGGTTTTCTGGCAAAGCGGTTAGCTCTCTATTTGGATCTATCTTGACTTTCTACTTGGGAAGGGGTGCTTATGAGCACACCTGTGTGTTAGCTGCTGTTGATTGTCCTATGCTGTGAAAACAACTTATCTCTGTTGCCAACTCCTGACTGCCTCCTGAGATGATGAAACTTGTCTTATCAGTTAACTGTAAGAAGCATCCAGTGTGTGGGAGACTTTAAAAGAGCAGCAATTTGCAGTCACTTCTGTTTGTTTTGTAAGGTGTTGAAACCTTCAGTCTGTGTGAAATTTGCCTTAGTGCATTTGTTATAAACAAATGTGTCTCCTTCAGTTTCATTGGACAACCACATAGGCAAGAGGTGGTTCTCCGTGTAAGGTGTTGCGACAGTTTTAACTGGAGTGTTGTCGTCACCTAGGAATGAGTAAGAGAGGCTTTTAATTGGGCCTTAACATAGTAGAGAAAGTTTAGGTTGCCTCGGGCTTCCCTGATTGGATTACAGTGACTTGGTGAATGTGTGTATCAATGTGGCTTTGTTGGCAGGTCCCCTCCACGTAGAAGTGGGGTTTTCTCCCGTGTCAGGAACACAGCCTGGGCTCCTTAATGTCATCAGATGGTGCCAGACTTATTTTCCTTTACTTGATTGTCAGAGTACATCAATCTTTTCTTCACTGGAAATACAGGATTTCTTCATTATTCCAGGGAACATAACTTTTTGCTGCTCTTTGAGCTTCCCTGGTGGCTCAGATGGTAAAGTGTCTGCCTACAATGTGGAAGATCAGGGTTCAACCCCTGGGTCGGAAAGATCTGGAGAAGGAAATGGCAACGCACTCCAGTATTCTTGCCTGGAAAATCCCATGGATGGAGGAACCTGTTAGGCTACCGTTCATGGGATCGCAAAGAGTCAGACATGACTGAGTGACTTCACTTTCACTTCAGGTCTTGGGGAACACTAATGTATGCAAAATAACTTAAATGATCGTGGTTTTCAGGTTTTTCTTGGTTTGAAATGAAACTTGAAGTTTCAATTTGAAAAACTAATTTTCTGTCCTCTGGAGATCTGTGCCCAGAGACAAAGGAACCTGCCATCCACAGGTGATTTACTCAACAACTCACCTAAACTGGCATTGTGGGGACTAAGAGCACAGTGCTTGGATTTCTGGGCTTGTGGGTTTGAAGAAAAATATTGATTGTGTTACTGGTATGGGATAGAACACTACATACCTGTAGCAGTTAGTGCCAGGTGCATAGCAGCTGAGCACCCCCTGCAGAGAGCTTCCGGTTTTTAATAAGTTTTATCCTTTCATAGGATCCCGGAAGGCTTTACAGTATTACAGAAAATAAAAAATAAACCTTGCCTGGTGTTTTTTTTTGCCTTTTGTCATAACTCGACCCTTCCCCCTTTCAGGTACTATGCATTAGATTGAAAAAATGACAGTTGCGAAACTAGTATTTGTTAAGTTTGGTGACAGTCCCAAAGCCACACTTGCCCTGACCCCATTTGTTTGCCATGGAGTGTTTGTGTAATTCCCATAGCCTTGACACGCCAGGTACCTTTGACAAGGGTGTTCAGGCTCCAGAGGCAAGAACTCTACTTGGGCTCAATACCAAATGCAGTCACCAGATACATGCCTCATACAGTCACCCTCTTACTGGACTATTCCTTTGGACTTGCTGACAGGCGACTTCTCAGTAATCCTGCTCGCTTTGCATATTTTTTCAGTGTGCTCAGAAATTTTAAACACTTTATTCTGTAACTGCTTCTGTACGTGTTCTGTGAGGTATGTCTTCGGCTGTCCCTAGTGTGGCCAACTAGGTTTGTAACCAGAATTAGGACTTTGATCTCTTGAGTACTGGACTTCGCTCCTAAGACACACATAGTTTGCTCTGGATGATTTTCTGGAACTGCTGAACTAGAAAGGATGATTTGAAAACTGGCTATTTGATTATAAGTATAATTTCATTATACTTATAACACACTTTGGAGTCTTAGCAGTTCCATCTGGTGGGACTTATTCTTTTAGAATTTATACTATGTTTATTGTAAAAGACAGACTGTTTTCTACTGAAAATCAGTGCTCAGCAGATGTAATAAACCTGAATATCCTTCTGTTTGCAGAAATGCTTAAAGTATTTAGAGGTCATTGAAATTTTCATCGTTTCCCCTTACATTTTCACACTTGTCTGAATTAATTTTCAGTTGTTCAGTGACTTGCTGCTTAAAATAATCTCTTTAGTCATAGAGTTTTCCATTTACATTTTTGCAACAGCAGCCTCATAAAATTATTTTTTTTACCTTAAATGGTGATTAATGTCTTTTATCATATCTATCTTTTATGTTTAAAAAAAATAGAAAAAAAATTCTCATTTTTCACATCTGGCTTACTTTCAGTACTCACCATGTAAACAGTCAGGGCTTTAGGTGTGTACTGGTGCAAGCTTTTAAGTTGGACAATAGGTCTCTTGGAGTGTTTGTATCTTTATAAACAGAACTGGAGGTCTATGTGGGCATGACCTGAGACCTCCAGCAGAGATCCTGGTCCAGCCAAGAGGGCTGGAGCTGGGGTCTGCTTAGTCTGAGGCAAGGACAGAGCTCTGTTACTCTCTTGCCATTTGAGTACAATTAAATTAAGGTATTCCCTTAACATGTTTGAAAGCTAATTTTGACTATATAAGCAATGCTTAACACATTCTCCATGAAAAAAAAAAATTAAATCATTTCAGATAAGACCAAAGTCTCTCTTGATCATATCTTCAATCCCAGTCTTTCCCTTTCTCTCTAGGGAGAGAAATTTCTTCTCAATTTGGTAACACTCCTCTCAAAATCCATGTATATACATGTAAGGAGAAGAAATAAAGAATATATGCATTTACATAAATAATATACTGTGCAGATATTGTTGCTGTTGTTTAGTCACTAAATTGTGTCTGACTCTTTGCGACCCCATAGACTGTGTAGCCTACCAGGCTCCTCTGTCCATGGGGTTTTACTGGCAAGGATACTGGAGTGGGTTGCCATTTACTACTCCAGGGGACCTTCCCAACCCAGGGATCAAACCCATGTCTCTCAAGTCTCCTGCGTTGGCAGGTGGGTTCTTTACCACTGAGTCACCAAGGAAGCCTGTGCAGATATTAAAACTTGTTCTTAATTATTTCATGTCTATACATGATGATTTCAGTGTTCTTTCTAGTCTCAGTGTTAGTCTGTAGGATGGAAGTGCACTTTGTCATCGTTCTTTTCTAGGGAGCTGTTATCTGCTTTGAGAATCTGGTAAAAGCTATGAGCCACAGACCTTCTCTTTAGAAAAATGTACACACATATATATTTGAAGTGTGTGTTTATAATTTTTTTTTTTCAGTTCCAGTTTGGGAGTGTTTTTTCTTTTATCTCCAAATACTGGGGACACATCAGTATAGCTCAGTGCATTTCATGTTGTTCATATCACTATTAGAAATGGTATTTTTTCTCAATAATAGTGATGGTGGAACTTGAACTATATAACCCTTTTTGGAAATATATAGAGATTGAGAATAAAAATAAATATTCTGGCTTGAGCTTAGTAAGTAAGGGCAAATAAGTACTCTAATTTATGTGCCAATATTTATTCTCTGGGGAGAACAATGGGTTGTGAAAATATGGGTGTGTATCCCTGAGGCCCCAAGGGGAGGTAGGGGGCAGAAGAGACAGGTGCTCCAAGAAAGTGGGAGGACATGAGCACAAGGGAATTTTATTTTGGTTGGCGTAAGTACAAAAGATGTTTCAACTGAAAACCTTGACCTGGGACCCACACAAAGAGGGTCTTATTTCATTTAACAGAAAATTGATGAGAGAGATGTTGATCAAGGATTCCTTCATTCCCCTATTCTTTATGGAGGGCCCTATTCTAGACACTGGTGATGGAGTACAAATAGACCCCACCTGCTTTCCTGTCCTTGCAGACACCCTAACTGGTAAGACAGACACCAAATAATCCCATAAATACATGCAGAATTGCTGTGTGACTGCCATGAAGGCTGTGCTTGTGCTGCTCTGAGATCCTGTGGGGAAGGGCATCTGTTTGGGCACATTGCTGTCAGTCAAGGGAAGGTGGCAAAGAAGGTGACGAAAGCTGCCATCTGATCAGCTGCAAGATAAATGTCAGGGCAGAGTTGTTGTTGGAGGGGGTGGGTGCAGGGTGGAGGAGTCCCAGGCAGGGAAACATCACGTACACAGACCCTTTGAGGTGATAGAGGGTCAGGGGATTTGAGATCAAGTCAGTGCACCTGGAGCTTCTTGATCTCCTTGTGAGTACTTCTTATTCTTCCAGTCACTAACTGACGGGAGTCCGAAGGCTCCATCTTTGGGGCTCCTCCCTGATCTGCACTCCCAGGTTGATTGCTTCTAGTTTTGTGGCTTTAAATACATCATCTGCATCTGATGATCTCTAGGTTTCTATCTGTAGACTGGACCTTTCCTTGAGCATCACACAAGGATCTCCAACTTCATTTCTGGTATCTAGCCAGCATCTCAGGAGAAGGCAATGGCACCCCACTCCAGTACTCTTGCCTGGAAAATCTCATGGACAAAGGAGCCTGGTAGGCTGCAGTCCATGGGGTTGCTAAGAGTGGGTACGACTGAGCAGCTTCACTTTCACTTTTCGCTTTCATGCATTGGAGAAGGAAATGGCAACCCACTCCAGTGTTCTTGCTTGGAGAATCCCAGGGACAGAGGAGCCTGGCGGGCTGCCGTCTATGGGGTCACATAGAGTTGGACATGACTGAGGCGACGTAGCAGCAGCAGCCAGCATCTCAAAGTTAACCTGTCCAAAAGGTGACTTCTGATCACTCCCTTCTCTCCCACTCAAATCAGCTTCTCTCACAATCTCTTCTTTTCCTCAGCAAATAATGACTGCATTTTCCAGTCTTGAAGATTAAAACCCTTGGAGCCATTCCTCACATTTCTCTGTCTCCCATAACCTACTTCCAATTTGGTGCAAAGCCTGTTGCCTGTACCTTCAGAATAGAGCTGCTTTGCTGCTGCCATTCTGTCAGCATGGAGGGGCATTGTCCCCTGTGCTTCCCAGCTCAGCTCCCTGCATCTGCCTCTGTGCCTATAGGTCTCTTCTCCAAACAGCAGCTATATAATTATATTGTTGATTTGTGATCCTGTTACAGTGTACTAAGTTATCATGTTTTTTCTGAAGTGCTAAGTGATTTCTTAACTCCACTCAAACTAAAGACCAAGCCTTACAGAGGCTGGTGAGACTGTGTGTCGGCCCCTGGTTACTCTTCTGAACTCCTCTCTTGCTTCTGTCTTGCTTGTTGCTCAGTTATACTGATGTTCCTCCAGGGCGAGGTGCACTCTGCCTCAGGACCTTTGCACTTGCTGTCTCCTCAACTTACACATGACTCTTTCACTACCACCTCCTTAACTTTTCTTATCCTCTTCCTGACACCCCTCTAACATACTATGTGATTTACTTTTCTTATTAATTGTCCATATTTTCCCACCGAAATAAAAACTCCATGAAGGCAGATTTTTATCTGTTATATTCTCTATTTTATCCCTAACACATGAAACAGTGCCTGAATTACAGTAGGCTTGCAGTAAATCTGTGATGAATTTATGAGTGAATGAATGAAGACAAAACCTAATCCCATAAGTGAAAATAACAGAAAGTTACCCAGCAGTTAAAATAGCCAGAAAGTTTCCTATTTAGGGACTATGTGGAAGACTGTTTTTAATTTTTATTTTAAAAGAAAAGTTCTTGACATTTGCTTGGCTACATCCTGGATTTAATAAATGTCTTTGATACATTAGGAAATTTGGTATGTTCATAGTTTAAAACTACCTATGTTAGGTGTTTGCACACTATGAAATCAAATTAAATTACAGCCTTGTCCTCCACTTGATAATTTCTTTTCGGGAGGCGGGTGGGATGCATTTAAGAACAATAGGGGTCTATAGGAATACAGTGTAATTAGAGTAAAAGGAAAGAAGGCTCAGTTACTTTTACTTTTTTATGTGTTAATTTGCATTTAGTCTCAGTTGCAGCACGTGGGATCTTTCATTGAGGCTCATGAACTCTAGTTGTGGTATGCCAGTTCAGTGGTTGTGGTGCTTGGGCTTAGTTGCTCCATGGCATATAGGATCTTAGTTCCCCGACCAGGAATTGAACTCATGTTCCCTGCATCGCAAGGTGGATTCTTAACCACTGGACCACCAGGGAAAGTCCCAGCTCAGTTGCTTGAGGAGTTCTGAATAACTACGGGGAAGAGCTCTATAGTACTAAGCTTGGGCTTGTGGAAATCATCCATCAGACTCTTGTGTTTGCCCTCTTGACCTTAAGATGTCCCCTTCTGGTGTCTCTTCTCTTGGTCCAGTGATGGGGCCATTCCACATCCACAGAGCCATTTGTCTCCAAGATGATTGAATAGAGAAATTGTCGTCATTGAAATTACTACTGAATCTATAAATATGGAGCTAGTGCTTAAAAGTTTGTTTCTAAATTTGTTTGATTTATCCAGAATACTTAAAGCCTGTTGATTTTCTGCATGATTAATCTGTACTCTTCTGTCTTAGGATCATTTTGGCATTTGTTACCTATATATCTGTTATTTGGGGGCATAAGGACTATATAGCCAGTGGACAGCTTCTGCAGAAGGAAGTATTATTGCCAGTGAAAGGAAATTGAAGATTATTTTCCCCTTTGGTGTAGGAGATAAACTCTACTACTCATCTGACTGCAATAATAAAAATGGAACAGTACCCATTTGGGGCAGCAGGAAACCCTGCTTCTGGTAGTGATATACAAAGGTTTATGGCTGCTGTCTGCTAAACTCATACTCCGCTGGTCTCAGTGTGAACAGTCAGTGTAGAGGCTGACTTGCAGGGTGGCTGTAGCTCTGGGACCTGTCATTGGATCATCATGATATTAATTTTTTTACATGTAGGTGAAGTATTAACCCAGTATTTGCAGAGGATACCGTGCTCCGGGGGTTGAACTAGGTCATTTCACTCAGCTTATATCATCCTTGTGACAATACCATGAGGGTGACTGCTGTTTCTCCACCATATATTGAGGCAGCTGAGACTCTGAGATGACAAATATGGTTACTCTCCTACTGTTTTTCTTATGGTCTTGAGGTTACCTGGAGCAGAGCCTTTCAAGTTTGTCTAAATAACGGACATGTACCTAGGGCCCTGAAAGAGCAGAAACCGCATTTCCATCAGGTGGGTACCTGGCTAATAACGTGACTTCATCTCAGAAGTGGCCTGTTGGCTGTCTTCTTATTTTCCCTTTTCGCCTGGTCTGTGTGCTCTCCTGAAAGCTCCTGCACACACACAGTTTCTGACTTCTTGTAACTTAGACTTGAGATTACCTAGCATGTCCTGGCCCTCCTCATGTTACTCTTTCAGCTTCCATGGATAGCTACCTGTTGAGTTTCTTAAGAGAGAATCATATAGACTTAGACACTAATCCTGCCCCTCCCCCCTCCCCCACTTAAATAGGTCATTTAAACATTTACTGTTATTTGATCAGGTGCTTAACCAGCCCTGTTCCAATCTGTTTTGACCTCCCACATGATGAGAAATCTGGCCACTTGGGCTGCTGCTTCTGCAGAATCTCTGAGCACTACAGCTTTCCTTTTACATGTGAATGAGAGTGTAAAGTGACATGACTGACATATCTACTGGGAATTTACACATGGTGGAGTTATCCTGCAACCATGGTCTATATCGGTAGCTTAACATAATGAGAAATACATTTTACTTATCACCTAGTATGTGTGTTCATGGGTGCACGTGTCTGTGTATGTCAAACAAAAGCTTCACAAAGTAGAAGTTACCCTTAATACACACAGTGCACTATGGTATTTTCTGTCCTGTCCTTTCTGTTTTGTTACCCTGACGTAGATGACAATCAGAAATTTTGGGGCTGTGTTTTGCCATTCACTAAGTGATTATAAGTTTGTAGTTTGGAAACGCCAGTATCTGACTCCAAAATTCATGTGTATTCCACTGCATCGGGATGAATGGGGCAAACAAAACAAACCTAAAGCCAGTACCTACTCCATGGGAACTTAGAAGCTGGTTTAGGAGACAATAGAAATGAAAGGTCTAAGTGATGTTTTTGAAAGAATTTAGGGCAAAATGCAGAAATGAGTGACACAGATAGAGGTCATGGAAAGCAGTAAAGGTCAGGAAAGTGCTCTCTAAAGATTATGACTAAATCTAGATGGGCTAGATGGGTGAAGAGTCAAAAATAAAAACAATAGAAGTATAAAATAATTGCTTGAATAATTGAATTGAAAATGAAACTTGAAATATAGGTAAATGGGAGAATATTGGTAATTCTATGCCTGTTTCTCAGATCTCCTCCATATAAGGTAATTCCTGTCCACTGGGATCTGGCGTGCTTTGAACATTGCATGTAAAACATCAGTTCACTTTAGTACCCACTTTTCTGAAACCAGTTTTGCTCAAGTTTAGATTGTATTGCAAATCTAGAAAACTAACTTCAGTGTCAGTGTTGTTCTAAGGAGTTTACTGTTTGGAGGTGATCATTCCTATCCATCTGCCACTTGACAAAAATAACAAGCAAAAACAGAATGGCAACAAAGATGTTGGCACCTCCTTTATAAACAGGTGTCCTTTTCTGCAAGAAGAGCGCTCAGACCTGTTCTGCCTTCGTCAGCCCCTTCCTGACTCATGCCTTCGCCACGTGTCATCGGCTTCACTGTCAGTTATGCACCTCTAGCTCTGTCCTCCTCTGTTCGCCCATCTGCGCACCTGCCTGTCATCACTCATTGTCAACACTGCCTCATAAGCCACTGCCTGGTTTGGGCTTGACTGAAACCTTTCTCATTGCCTGCCTTTATCTTAGCTACTTTTATCTGTGAATGGTTACCTCTCATGAGCTTTCCTGTGGGCAGCAACTAAGAAATGCAGGTATTGTTGGCATCTCTAAACAGTTCCATTTGCCTACCCTACTTGCTTTGTTTCTTTTTTTGAGAGAAGACTTTGAAACTTAGTTTTTATTAAAAGCGATGCTTTAATTCCAAAGCTAAGAGATGTTTATTAATGAAAAATTAAAAACTACCAATAGATAAAAAGAAAATAAAAATTGTTTGAAATCCTTCCCGTGTAGTCACTGTGGATATTTTGGTATATAACTTTTCAGACTTTTTTTCCCCTTAATCTGTATTTAGAATTTTCCTCTTCCTTTAAGCAAAAATGAATAAAATAATATTGTCTTTTTGCTCATATTTTCCCTTTAATAATGTTGTAAATATTTGCTCATCAATAAACCTGCTGTTTTTTAACCCATTTTTTTTCTCTTAACAACGCTGTGAATGACTTTTCATGTCATTAAACTTTCTTCCATAACAACCTTTGTAAAGCCCATATTTATTTTTCATCAAATAGGTAGATTTTTTTTTTTTTTTTAATGTTTGGTTCTTTTAACCAATTCCCCTTAGTTAGTCATTAGTTTGTTCTTAATACAAAATTTAAATTAAGTTCTTTGAAATAGTCATTTTTAAATTACAAAGGTAATGCAGGTGCATTCACCTTATTACAAAACTGAACACAATAAGACTGAAAGTTGCTATGGTTTTACCGCCATTCCCAACTCCCTCCACTGTTCACCACCATTATTAGTCTGGTCTCTTCCTCAGTATTTTATTAAATATTCCAGTTTTAAAAACTGCTCACCTTTTATGAAATAATTTTATAGAATTGCCTTTTCCCCCTAAAACCAGTTTTCCTTTTTATCTTACTTCTGTGACATTAGCTTTTCATGTATGTCCTGATCTCATTTTCTCCCCTTGGTTGCTGATAGAAAAAGCAGAAGTGGGTTTCTCTCTCACTGGGGGATAGAGATTGAGTCCACCTGGGTCCAGGCTCAGTAGCGCACAGAGGAGTGAATGGTATTGAGAGCCGCAAGTAGAGGAATTTGTGGAGATTCCACGGCTGTCAGGACTAATCAACAAGTTAAATTGCCAGGCACCCTGCCAACAGCTTAGCTGTCTCTGGAGCAAGAGCTGAGAATTCATTTGGGGAGGCAGTTTCTGAGGTATCCAAGGGGGGGACCTTAGTTTAAAGGAAGGGTAGCTGCGGGTCACACACACCTCGAAGAAATTCAGAAGTGTGAGAAGTTAGTGTAAAGAAGTTAGTCCTTGTGGGCAGCAGGCACGCCTGAGTTGAATACCAGCTTGCCCACTTATTAGGGCTCACGATGACTTAACTTGCCTTTGTCTCTGTTTTCTTATTTGTGAAACAGCAGTAGTAATACCTTGTGGAATTGTTAGAAGGTTTAGATGCATGGAAAGAACATGCCTGGTGCATGGTAAGCATTGGATACATCAGTAGTTGGAGAAATACAAGAGGAACCAGCAGAACTCTGAATCAGGTCCTGGCTAAATAAAGGATGCTGGTTTACAGGGGCTGGCTACAAAGTAACACATGTACTCTTGTCTCCTAAATTCTACAAGGCACAGCAGTTTATTTAATGACCTTGCTGTTTGTGGTCTGTACTGTCTGCCTCATATCTGTATTGAAGTAGCTGGGACTCAGTCAGGAATGCTGGCTCTGACTATAGAGGGTGACACAGGCCATTGCAGGGTCAAAGCCCCGAGCCCTGCCTTGCCTTATCTGAGTTTGCCACAGTTTTAGCAGACCCGAAGTTACCTTTGGGAGGCTGGCGAGCTTGCTGTTTCTTGAGATTCAAGAATTTTGGTGAGGATTATAGAATTTTCAGTTTTAAGTTTATAGAATTTATAGTTTTAAGATTATAGAATTTTACTGTTTTAACAGCAGTAGATGAGAGAGGCACTCTGGTGTTTTGAACAAATGATGAGATCCCTGGCATGTCACTGGAGATCTTTTTAAATTAAGCATATGATTTTATTAAATGGGCCATTGTCTTCTACCTCTCATTATTCTAAAAAATAGTGATCTGTGTATCTGTTTCTCCTTAAAAATATGGCACCGTCCCCATCTTGACCTCAGTTATCTCATCTTTGATCATCTGGATTTCTGGCCCTTGGTATGGGTGTTCTGCAGCAGCTTGTGACTTAGGTGGACAGTGTCTCAGTGATTTCTCAGTGGACGCGGCAGGGCCTGAGACAACCTGCGGGGGCTATTTTCAGAAGACGGTTTCAGGCTCTCGGCAGATTTTTCATTTTAGGAACTTCAAGCATATTCTCAAAGAGCTGCTGTTCTATGTTGTTGAAGTGAAAGAACTCGTAACTCATTGGAAATTCCGGGACTGTTCAATTTGTATTAAGTCTGTAGAAAAGACCTAGGAGTGATTGTGTCTAGTGGTATAATTTTACTTTGCAATTCATTCTCTTCCCACTTGAACTCTCCAGAATAGAAGCCCATGAATAGCAAGTCACCAGGAGGCATGAATAAACCAGCTGGTTTTCAGCGAATGGATAACTCTTAAGTTTGAAGGTCTTAGCTCCAGTGGGTATTCAGTGGACATCAGTGCTTTATGGAGCCTGAGTGAACTTGGATTATAAATATCTGATCTCATTTTTAATTGACTACTTTTCTGAGCCTCTTTGGTTGGTCAGTCTTTTGCAGGCCCTCCTATTCTGGTTTCTTTGGCTGGTGGGAAAAAGAGAAAGAATGTGCACCCATCTTATCTATATAGAAACAACGTCAAGTCATAGAGGGCCTGAGGTCATATCCCTGTTTACCCCATAGAAAATGATCCCATCAGCCTAGAGACTGGGGTAATTCCTCTTGGCTCTGTACACAGTTACAGGGCAGGCTCTATCCTGTAGATAGGCTTAGTTATACATGGCAACCTCAGGATTCTTTTAGAGACTTAGAGAACCTGGCTTTTACTACCTACTGTAGTCAATGGCGTCAGAGGCCAAGGAACATTGCCTAGGTTTTCTTAAGACAGTTTTTCACAAGGTGAAATCACCTGTAGCTGTGATGAGTGCAGAAGTGGAATTACTGCCTAAAGCCTACTTGTTCCTTCATGAGATAGTCATCTAACAAGCTCAGACTTGCAAAAGATCATGAAGGAAATTAGAATCCATTTTATTAATTTTTTTAATCATAAAAAAATGAAGCATGGTTAATTTACAATGTCATGTTTCAGGTGTAGAGCAAAGTGATTCAGTTGTACATGTACATATATCTATTCCTTTTTAGATTCTTTTCCCATATAGGTTATTATAAAGTACTGAGTATAGTTCCCTGTGCTATATATCAGGTCCTTGCTGTTTATCTGTTTTCTGTGTTGAAGTGTGCACCTGTTAATCACAAATTCCTTATTTATCTCTCCTTTTCCTTTCCCATTTGGTAGCCATAAATTTGCTTTCTATGTCTGTGAATCTGTTTCTATTTTGTAAATAAGTTCATTTATGTAATTTTTGTAGATTCTACATATAAGTCATATCATATGATATTTGTCTTTCTCAGAGTAACTTGGCATCAGTTTTAGGTGGAGTAACTTTTGGATCTATCCTTTGGGGAGTTTACCTTAAATTTCAAAAACTGTATCTTGGGGCCAGTTAGACAGTATATCCATTGGAGAAGTATCTCCTACTGTTCTTTATTAGTTTTAGGCAATCATTAATTTTTGTCTCTTTTGAACATGGAAAATATGTTGATTACAAAAAATCATAGGTGGAGAATTTTAATACCAATTACAGCAGTAAAAATATAATTTATAATTATTAATTTAGAACTATTATGAGATTAGTTAGTTCCCTGCATTCACTGCCTTGACAAGTCACATAATATATGTTCATATTTTTTAACATATGTCAGAACTGTAGTTGTGGGCTACAGTTTTGTTTTATTTGAATTAATTTTTATCCACTTTTATTTGAATATATGTCGTATATGTCAAATAGATATTAACATATATTCACATGTTCTCCTAAGAGTATAGAATCTGCCATGGCAAGATTTGAACAGTTTTGTGAATTAGTTGGATTGTACAAAACCAAGAACCTCAAACTGAGTATAGTACTTAATGTTTCATTCAACTACATTTGTAACTGTACTTATTGATGATATAGTTAAATAGGAAAAATAAAGCAATGAGCAAGTTCTAGTGAGGTCAGAAGACAGTTGTAAGGGCTTGTTGCTTGGCAGTCAGTGTGTTCCTGTTTGTGCTGGGCTGGAGCCGCCACAAGATACATATGTAAAAAGTTTTAAAAAAGAGCCTGTATGATTTAGTTTATTTCGTTTTAGATGACAGAATAGGAATCCCATTTTGGAAGCTGGTGTATTATCTTTTCCACACGTGAAAACAAGGAGAACACTTGGAGAATTGTGATAAAGTTGATATTTTAATTCTCTTAGCAAAAGTGTGCAAACTGCAGAAAACATGTAAATGTAAAAACTGTAGATATTATTGTAAACATATGTTTTACACAGATATTTGTGTGCTTGTGCAAAAGAAAAGCCTGGGCTTACCAGTGATTTTTATTTCGGTTTAGCAATAGGTCATTGGTTTTGAATAGAAAATTTCCAGAGATACATACTATTAAAATCGTTGCACACAGTCTTTCTCCTTGTTTCCCTCTCTCCCTTCCTCCCCTTCTTTCCTTGTTTCTTTCCACTTGACATTTTGCTCTATGTTTTCATTCTCCCCAGTTTTCTCCTGCCTGTCTTCTGCCAGTCTCTGTGGGGCCCTCTTATATATCCCCTCTCCCCTTCTTTTTCCGGTTTCGTTTTCCACATTCTTCAGTCTCTGAAATCCTCTTGCCCACTCTTGATCTTCTGCCTCCAGGCACCTGCTCTCAGGTACTGTGTAATTTAGAGTTGCATATGGAAGATCTCAGGTGGACAAAAAGCTTCCTCTTGGCTCCGGAGAAGAACCTGTCCAGCCGGGCCCCAAGCCGTGGTCTGGCAGTCAGCCAAGTGGAGCTGGCTTGTCATAACTCCAGACCTGGCCTTCTGGATCCTTGAATGTGTCAGTTTTCTTAATTATAACCCAAGAATGTACTTTCTAGAACCTTTTGTTTTCTTTATCGATCAGTTCTGTATGGGCTACTCGTTTCTAGTTGATGACTTCTTGGTTAAAGGAATGTTGATCATTTTTTATTAGTGTTGGTGAAAGATTCTATCTATGAGTGTTTTGCCTTTTTCAAAACTACCTTCTCTCTTCTCCCTCAGAAGGACAACTACTTTAGCTGGGGATTTCTTTTTTTTTTTTTTTTTTCTTTTTGATAGGTAGAGGTATTCTTAATCCCTCAGTGACCTAGCTGTATCTGGGTAGGTCTCTAAGCCCACATGCTTTACTTTCTTCCCCTTAAGATTTCCGGGTTTGAACTCAGTAGTAGCTGTGGATGGAGATGCTGGTGGCGTGGAAATTCTTGCTGGTGACATCACCTGCCAAGACTGTGGGCACAGCGCCAGGATATTGATCTGCTGGGCTTTGAGTCAGGCAGGAAATCCTGTGAAATTCCTGCTCAACGTTAACCAAATGGGAGCAGCTCTGAACGGTTTCATTCTTTTGGCCAGTCTCCTCCCTTATTAAAATGTATGAAGAAGTCTTTTTAACCGTGAATTCTTGCTGACAGGCTGACCCAGTGTCAGCATGGTAGATACGGCTGAGAACATTCCGTGATATGTGCAATGACAACAAACATATGGAGACTTGGTGCAGACCTGGCATTAGAAGGGATCATCATTAGTGACAATCACCCAACCTTAGAAGTAAGGTGCCTTCATGGAAAACTGGGGGTCCCCTATCCCTGATAAAATCATGATTAAGAGCAGGAGCCCTTGAGTTGGTACACCTGGATGAGGATCCTGGCCTTCTTATCTGTTAGCTATGTGATCTGGAATCCTTGTTGTTATTACTGTCTGGGAAATGGGCATAAGAATAGTATTGGCTTTTTAGAGTTTTTCTGAGGATTCAGTGATCACAGGGATATAAAATACTTGGCGTATTTCCTGGCAGTCAGTAAATGATTGTTGATTTTACTATTGACTTAGGACTCTTTCTACTCTATTGTACTACTCTCTATAATCTTTTCTAACAACCAGATTGAAGGCAGTAACATATAGTTGTCTTTATTTCCCTGACCCCACCATGTAAAGAACTGTATACCAGTAGTCTTCACACTGCGGTACACATCACACACCTGCATTCAGCAAGACCAGGCGAGGTGGGCAGGAATAGTTTTAAGGGGACCATTTTCCAGATCCTCAATTCCTAGGCATTCTTTTCTGTAAAACTGAGAGTGTGTCTGCAGTTAAAGTGTTACACCAGATTTTGTTGTCCAAATTCCAGTTTTCTCAGTTACCCCTTTTGCCATTTTTCTAAAGAAAGCCCATCTCAAATCTTACTTTGGTGTTTGATGCCCTGTGTCAGCATGTTAAATCACAGCACAAAATAAAATGGGGTCAATTTGAAATATTGGTTTCAGCAAAACCTCCTTTAATGAAGCCACCATACACCCCTATCCCTGTCTCACTCAGAGTTGCATTCTTAGTAAAATTTTACTTTTAGTGCTTAATGCATTGAAATTGGAAATAATTGCATCATTTTGATTATGGATTATTAATGGTGTTTGTAGTGATTATACAATCTAGAAGAGTCTTTATACTTAAAGCTCATTGATCACAAGAAATTTTAGAAAATTAAATGTAAAAACCTATGCCCTAAATATGCTAAAGTGACTAATTAAATGCTCTGACACAGAATTACATCAGGAAATTTGGAGGGAAAATTGACATAGAAATGGGTTTTCAAGGAGAAAGAAGAATAATGTAAAATCTCCATATGTTTTAAATGGATGATGGTGGATATTGTCATCATGGTTTTTATATTCCACTGCTGCTGCTGCTGCTGTCGCTTCAGTCGTGTCCGACTCTGTGCGACCCCATAGACGACAGCCTATGGGGTCTCAGGCTCCACCGTCCCTGGGATTCTCCAGGCAAGAATACTGGAGTGGGTTGCCATTTCCCTCTCCAATGCATCAAAGTGAAAAGTGAAAGTGAAGTCGCTTAGTCGTGTCTGACTCTTGGCGACCCATTTAAAAGAATATGATAGCACATGGTTAAAATATCTAGATTTACAATCAAGAGGAAGATATGTCTTTAAGATTCTTTAAATTTTGGATGAAAATTTGAAATGTCAACATAAAATGGGTCTAAGGAAACATGGTTTTTTAGTTTTTTTAGGAAGTAGATAGCAAAACGTTTGAAGACCTCTGTTGCATTTTATTGCTATTGCTTTTTCACACAAGGGGAGGACATTCTCCTTTTTTGCTGCTCTTCTGTTAAGTGCAAGATCTAATTGGTTGGTATTGTGTACATGCCTTACTTTTCGTTAATTAAACTTTAACTGAAAAACATGAATGTCTTTCACGTGCTGGACTCAGGGCCAGGTATATTAGAACAGACTCCAGGTCCTGCCTTCATGGGGTTCATAATTCAACCTCTGTTCTGAGTTAGAGACTGAATTTTGGTAGGAACTGCAGTAATCAAGTAGAAATGTATAACAGTTGAGATAAGGACTTCGGAATTCAACGAGGGACACAACTGCATTATTCCAGGTATGGTACTGGCATTCTTGGCTCTTGCAGGTACTCTTGCTTCATCAAAGAATATCAGATTAACATCTTTATTTGTCAAAATTAAATACGCCCCAAAACCTGTTGAAATTGGGCCAAGAGGACTGTGTTTTCTTGTTTGATTGGGTTTTTATAAAGAGCATTGGTGTTCCGTTGAGTCTCTGTTTTCACAGAGGGTTCACATAGTTTTAAAATTACACTGTCAATGTAATAAGGACACTATATCACTGACCAGCATTTCTAAGCAGTAAACTTAGGCAGTGGCTTCCTTTCTTTTATTATCAGGGACTTCTTATGAATTGGGAGATTAATTCCATAAGTACTTTAGGAATAGCCAGAACTAAGACCAGAACAAATTAACTCAAACCCATTGGGTAGTGTTCTAGACACTTTTAATTCCTTTAATGTTGTACTATGCTAATTTATTAATGTGATTAAATGTCATCTGAGGGATATGAGACTCAAAATTATTATGTACTGAATTCAGCATTTTGCAGTTAATTCATATTTGAAGGGCATAAAATTATGCCTTACATAATAAATAAGTTGTTTATGAAAGTAAATGAGCTCAACTTTATTTTGCTTTTTGCTCTAGGTGAAAAGAAATGGATTATCTCAAACAGTTAGCCAGGAGGAAAGAAAGCGACAAGAGGTATTTTTTTTTTTTGAAATTTAATTAATTTATTTGGCTGTGCTGGATCTTAGTTGCAGCTTGTGGGATCAAGTCCCCTAACCAGGAACTGAACCCGGGTCCCCTGAATTGGGAGCACAGAGTCTTACTGGACCACCAGGGAAGTTTCAAAAGGTATATTTTCTACCAAGCAGATTCTTTAGGATTCTCAGGGGTACCTGTTTTGTTGAGCATTTTCCTCTGACAGCGTATTCATTTTCTTTTCTTTTTTTTACAAAAAGGTTATGTGATTATTGTCAAATAAAATTACATGTAAGCTCCCAGAAAAGAAAATTTAAAATATCCCAGTGTCATTTTAATTTAACAAAGCACCTAGTCCCTGGTGGTTCAGACTGTAAAGAACCTGCCTGCAATGCAGGAGACCCAGGTTCAATTGCTGGGTCAGGAAGATCCCCTGGAGAAGGGAATGGCTCCCCACTCCAGTATTCTTTCCTAGAGAGTCCCATGAACAGAGGACCCTGCAGTCTATGGGACTGCAAAAAGTTGGACATGACTGAGCAATTAAGCAAACAAAAACTAAAAACAAAATGTCATTTTAACTTAACAAAGCACCTAGTCCAGGTATAATATTTACATTGGAAGAAATATGTTGAAAAACGGAAAAGACATTGATTAGATTCTGGAACTGAAAAAGGACGATAGTGGAAAAACTCTGAACCCTCTTTGCAAGATTTCTAGAAATCTAAAATTATACCAAAACACGTTTGCTTAATAAAAAATAGAACAGATAGCAATAGTTTCATAACTTGAAATTTAGTAAATGCAGCTTAAGAAAATTGCTCATTGTAATAATATTTTGAAGTTCTCAAAGCACTTTCTTTCTGTCTTATGCATATGAGCTTGGAGATAAATAAGCTTAGCCATATATATGCATATAAATAAGTTCCATAGAGGACATGAAGTACCCCTTTCTTATTTCATTGGCTTGCAATAACACAAAAATATAAGGGTGAATTATAGGACTATTAAAAAAAAATCAGAATAGTGTATAACATTGCTGTATACATCACAGAGAATTTTAAAAATTATTACATTTATAATTTTTCTAATTTTTCTAAAGAAAATATGACTCTCAATAAAATAGAAGTCTTACATTCTCCTCCTTTCATTCCTTTCCTCTCCTCCCTAGAGACGACTATAATTATGGATCTATGTGTATCCATCTGTTCATGTATTACATCTATTTATGTACATATGTTTGTATGTGCCTGTTAAGATGTAGGTAGATGATATGATTCTGAACGTATGTTTTGGTTGACTGCTTTTTACATTTAACATTGTTTTTAAGATTTATCCATGTAAAGACATATTAACCTAGGTCATTTATTCAAACTACTATATAGTATTCCATTCTATAAATACTTATAAAGAAAATATGTTCTCCTAATGATGGATGGTAGGCGGTATTTTTTTTTTTTTTTTTACTGTTAACATTGTGACATAAACAGCTCAAGAGCTTCTCCAGGGTCCTGATCCCATTAGAATATTTCTTTTCTTTTAGATCTATTCCATTTCCCTTACATTTTGAGAATATTTATTCAGATTTGTGATATAAAAAGGTAATGATAGCAGCAAATCTAATTATGATTTATTTCTGTTCTTATACTGATATTTAACAGATCTAATGTGATTTGCCTTTAAGTAGTTGATGTTTCTATTGCAGGATGTTTTAAATTATTACATTAAATGTAGTATATTAAACTACCACATACTCATGTTTTCCTGTGATCGATTCTGTATAGTTTATCATATCATTTTGTTTGAATCTTCACATTTTGGATTTGATTACAAAAGCCCCTACTTTGAAATGTTTTTAATCATTCCAAGGCACCATATCCATCAACAACCTGAAATCCATTATTTTTGGTCAGGAAGAGTGAACTTTCTTTAGTCTGTATTACATTTCCTGGGGATAATTTTATTAATTGAGTAGAATCACACAAGATACAAGTTAAATGAAACTCTTATTAACGTCCTTGTCTTTACATCTAATGACATAATCATTGGATGGTTATATCACTTAAAGTCCCTGGAACACAACCAATGTTAGATCAGCAGGTTGAAGTAAGACTTACCTAAATGATTATGGATGCTAAGAATAGAGGTGGACAATGAGATTAGCACCACTAACCTGATTTACAGAGTTACAGAGTATTTACAGATTTACAGAGTATGGCCCACCCACCAGCAGCGGGGCATCCACCTGCCTGCTCCCACCTGACCTCAGCTGGAGCATTAGTTCTTATAAGGAGACTCTTCTGGGTCCCTCTGGGCCAAGCCCTAAGGGGAGGAGCCCTGGAGGCCAAGGTGATGATGGCTCTGTTATTAGGGAAGATCTCCAGGAAGGATGGGAATTGCAAGGATGTTCACCCCTCCCTGAGGAGGAATTCTCTCTGCCTGGCCATTCTAGGAGAATCTGATTTTGTTAAGGCCCGAGATGAATTCCTTACACAGGGCGTTGGTATCTCTCCACATATGTGGGTTAGCTTTTCATCGTTAATGAAGGCCTATCAGGTGAACCACCACTGTATGCCTGACACCAAGAGTTTCTGCTGAGGGTCCTTCACTCCTTCTTGAGACACTGAAGAGGGCAGAAAGAGTGGCTTATTGGACAGAATTACTTTCGATTGTATGAGTTTATATAAAAGAATTCCTGTGGCTGATAAGAACCTTTTGAGGGTAGGTCCAGTCATGCTCTTTAATACACCCAGAATATTTGCTCATATTAACTACAAATTAGTTGAATTAAAACACAGGGAGAGAAAGGACCCACAGGGGAGGGAAGAAATGGATTTGTGAGAAATTGTCTCTGAATCCCAAGGGAGGTCCATAAATCTTCACTGTCCCAGAACAGCTTGCTTTGAAATCAGGGCTGGAGGAGATGACCCCAAAGGTTAATGAATGTCACCCTGAGGTTTTACGACCTGCCCTAGCTTCCTCCCGGAGATTCTGCCCTCTGGCAAAACATGACCTCAGGATGCCAAGTGCTTTCATATTTTCCTATTTACACTCTAGGCAGTGACTGTGCTTCTCAAAATTTGGGTATATATATGTGCCTTGTATAAAGACAGTAGTTTGGTAATGTACTTTTTTTTTTTTTTAATACTTACAGTTTTGCATTTTTAAAAATACTGTTATTCCTACAGCAGAATTATGAGAGCTCGATTTAAATTCTTTAATTGAAAGAATTAACAATTCATTTCTTCTTCCTCCTCTTCAGGCTATTTTTGAAGTCATATCCTCTGAACATTCATATTTACTCAGTTTGGAGATCTTGATACGAATGTTTAAAAATTCTAAAGCACTGAGTGATACGATGACCAAAACCGAGAGTCACCATCTTTTCTCCAATATTACAGATGTCTGTGAGGCAAGCAAAAAGTAAGTTCACTTTCATTTGCCTTTAGATATTCCTTACTAACAAACATCTGGGTTCTCTAAAAAGGAGAGGTGTGAAGCCTCTCATTTGTTCAATCGGCTTTTATCTTTGTCCCTTGAAGTAAATTTTAAGGTCTGTTTCAATTGCTGATGTGTAAATAGATGCTGAGTGTATAGTAAATCGACACAGCAGACGTTTGTATCTGAGGTCTCCATATTCCTTGTTTTTCTCCCTACTTTATCCCTTTTATTTTCCCTTTTTAATTATGCCAGTAATATAACAACATTTAGTTGGAAAAGAAAAAAGTAACTCACGATCATAACATTTAAATACAAAAATTATTTGTTTACATTTTCACACTCTTGCTTTGTTAAGATATGTATATATTATTTTTAAAGTGCAGTCATAGTGTCCATAATGATTTCTGTAGGTTTTCCTTGTTTCACTTTCCATAAGCACTGTTAGAAGAGCTTTCATTATTGTTACATTTTTAATGAGGGCAGGAAGCTCAGTTTGTACCTCAGTTGTGAACTCTTCTGCCCTGAGGAGCTACATGGTTCTACTGGAGCCTTGTGCAGCAGTGCACTAAATTGAGCGGTGCAAAGTTGCTGTTTTGGGTGGTCAAAATGGCTTGAATATTGGCAGTTTTTTATTTGAGTCAAAGGTAGGTTTATCGTTCAACTTGTGAAGCTTAAACTTTAAGTCTGCTTACTTTGCAAGGGCGTCTTTTAAATATTTGCTGTAGTGCCTGATTTCTTCTTAGAGGGCCTCCGAATTGTATAGGCTTCAGGGCCCACAAAGGCTGGACCTGCCACAAGGGCGTGAATGTCCTTGGTGAATCTCGACGTTGTTCATTTGTCACTTTAGGACAGAGCCAGGTAGGCAGTGATGGTAATGCGAAGGTGTTCCTGGCTCCATCTCTGTGTGCAGGTATAATAGATTTTCCTTTGGAATTACAAGATTGAACATTCTGTGATGAACAGGTTAGTGTGTGAGTTTGGGCTACTGCAGAGATGGGATTCATGGTCAGATCAGTGAGTGCTCCTAGTATTTTATGCTAGTTACACAACTTCTGAAGCCAGATTCTGCCACAAGAAAAGATCTTGGCAATCTTGTGTCTGACACGGATACTTAAAAATTCATGTTCAGAGGACCCGTTGAACCTTAGAGAAGAAAGGCCTGTGGTGTGCAGGTGGTGACATGTGCTGCAGCTTGAAAAGTCCTCTTTAGAACCTGAGTCGTTGCTTGTGTTCAGCCCATTGCTTTTTTGGGGGGCACCATTCTTGTTAAGAGAATGCCCATTTTGTTAAGAGAAATGAAAAATCGTTCTCCTTTTAGTGAAGAGAACAAAAGGAGAGCCTTAGATGGTGTGTCCTGGTTCGACAGGTGTTCAGATTTCAAAGAGTCTCTTTCATTTTAACTTGTACTTTGGTTTAACTATGACAGTAAATCTCTATATTAGTTATATTGCTACACAGAATTATTACTGTTTTGATAACTATAACATGTAAGTTATGATTTTAATTAGAATTTATTTTCTGAAAATCATGGTGGACATTTTTACTCCTCTTTGGAACTGTTCTTTGAATTGTGTGGCCATGAGTCCACTTCTCACAGCCTATCAATGGCTCTCGAGAAAGCTGCTAGTCAATTCTGATTGTTGAGTAACAGCAAGTTCTTGAACAGAGGATGTTCTGGGTCCTTGATCACACTGCTCATGTATCAGAGCGTGATTTAGAAAGAGCCTGGTCCCCAGCAGGTAGTAGGTTAGGCTTGAGAAGGTTTCTGAACCTCTCCAACTTAGCTATAAAATGGAGATTAAAAAAAAAAAGCATAATTGGTTAACCCTGAAATAAGTCATTTCATTTCAATTATAGATGAACATTTTATTATTTTAATTTCCCTGACAAAATTTAAATCTCTTACGATTTTATCTAAATGTTTTCATTTTGATAGTAACTTATAATTAAGAGGCTATTCTGGACATTTTTTGTCTATTTTTAATTTTTAAAACAAAAACATCTCAACCTCCATTAAATGATAAAAAAGAAACATCTTTATCCTTTACATTTTTTTTTTTTTCTGTTTTTATTTGAAATGCAGTGTTTTAGTTTGGAGAGATGCCTACCTGTGTAATTTAATCTCTTGTTATATTTCAACTAAGAATGATTAGCTTCTACATGGTAATCCTATGTCTGTATCATAATAACTTACATTACAAAAGTTTGTTTAAGTTTGAAACACTCATTTTAGATACAGTGTTTTTTTTAAATTTTATTTTAATTTTTTTATCTGGCTGTGCTGAGTCCCTGATCGCTCAGATGGTAAAGCATATGCTGGCAATGTGGGAGACCTGGTTTTGATCCCTGGTTCAAGAAGATCCCCTGGAGGAGGAAACGGCAACCCACTCCAGTACTCTTGCCGGAAAATTCCATGGACGGAGGAGCCTGGTAGGCTACAGTCCATGGGATTGCAAGGAGTCAAACATGACTGAGCAACTTCACCTGTGCTGAGTCTTAGTTGTGGCGTTCGGGATCTTTAGTTGCAGCATGTGAACTCTTGTTCCCTGACCAGGGATTGAACGTGGGCCCCCTGCATTGGGAATGCAGAATTGTAGCCACCGGACCCACCAGGGAAGGCTTAAATATGGCCTTTTTAAAATTCAAAGTGCTCAGAAGATTTACAAAACTTATGTCATTATGTAATGCCTGCTTGTTGAATTTTCAGCATTTGGGCTCCAAGAGTGACTCTCAGTGTGCTACCCATGAAAGAGTTTCCAGTCTTAAGAAATCATACAATTTTCATTTTTTTCCTTGACTAAACTAATGAACAATGTCTAAACTGATTACTGATTGTGTGGCATTATTAAGTGTGGCATAATCAAGACTGTCTTCATTGCTTTACTTTTACCTGATGAAAAATTGTCGCTGTAGGTGATGGGATATTTAGTGGAGACTGAGCTCACTGCATACTCAGCATTTGACTCAATAGTGTGATGTCTGGTCCTCCTTATAAATTCCTTGAGTTCTTCACTGTTTGCCAGTAAGTGTCACCAAGAAGCCTTTCTATGTAAGATGACATTATATGAAAACAGACAAGACCATTCTGATTCTGGGTGTATGCATTTGTCAGTGGATATTCCTACTGAATTTTCTATATAAAGAATTGTTCATTTCAGTCAATACATGTGGAGCCTCTTATTCTGCCAGATGCCTGGGTTCTAGAGCATTTCGGCTAGGAAGCATCTGCCCTGTGGCTCTTGGTTCTCACTGGTCAGCGGTTGCCAGTGGAGCTTCCCCAGTGTGTGTGCAGAGGCATCCTAGACTAGGGTGCTTCCCCCAGTTGGGCAGATTTAGGTCAAGCTAAAGTTTGTGGGCCTAGAGCCCCTGGTGAGAATCAGAGGCGAAGATGAGACAAGGTGGTGAAGGCTTTTGTGTTCCTGCTGAGGATCTTTTTCTGTTTCCTGAAGGCTGGGTGGGCACAAAGAGCAGTTAAGTTGGGAAGTGAACTGGTGGCCTGGGAGATGATAGTAGTACAGTGTTTACATTAGAGAGGAGGTGAAGATGGTGAAAAATTTGGGGCCATTGCTAAACACAGCCAGAGATGATGGGAATCTGATAGCAGTCCTAAGAGAAAGGACTTGAGGGATATTTAGAACTTACAATTCTGAGGACTTGTCGAGAAAGAGGAAGAGGTTTGTTTGCCTCCCAGACCTTGAATGATGGTTTTATTAGCCAGGGTGTAAGAAAAGCAGGTTGAGGCTTATTGAGGGAGATAAGGGAATTCAATTTGGGGCAAGCGCAAAATAACTGTGGAGCATGAGGGGAAGGTGTCTAGTTGAAAGGAGAAAGAGTTTAGAAATCCAGGAAAATCTTGACACAAGATGTAGATTTGAGTCGTGTACGTTCTTGGCACTGTGGGTTTAAAGGAGATACTAGAGCTTGTAGCATTGGTTTTGAACTGGTGGTGCTCGTTGTGTTTGCCTCCTTGGGGCATTCAGAATGTATTTTTGCTTGCTCCAGTGACCTTGGGACTGTACTAGCATCGGTAGATGGGGGCTGAAAGTGCCAGATATGTTAGTAGGACTGCCCCCAGACAAGCGTGAATTGTCCCACCCAAATGCTAGTTGTGTCCTCCTTGAGAAGCATGGATAAAGAAAAGGAAAGCCATGGTCAGAATTTCCGCACAGAAACGTTTAAGGAACCTGGAGGGTGGGGCAAAATTGAAGCAGATAGGGTAAGAAGCACTGCATGGACCTTTCTCAAACCCCTTGACTGTGGAGAATTGCCCTTCTCTTTAATGCCTACCTGTCACCCCCCTGTGTCAGTGCCAAAGGCCAGACAGCTGTTAGCTTTGTAACCTTCTTTAAAAGCATACACGGGGAGGCAGTTGGAATCCCACTGGTCTTGTATTTGACCCCTCCTACAAAGGGTGTGGCTTTTTTCTTTTTCTTGGGATGATTAAGAGCTAAATCCTGTCCCAGTATGTCCTTGGTCAGTGTTAAGGCAGAGTCTTTGACCTCCCAGCTGTGGATCTACTTCCTGCCCGCTGTGACTGTGCCCATTTCCCTCTGACTTAGATGCAGGAAATCTCCCTGGGTTCATGGCTTTCTGTCTTTTGAAGTCCAAAGATGTCCTAAAACCCTAAACATCCCATGAAAAAAATGTAGTACTAGATATCTTTTGTTTAGGAATGAATACTTAATTCATTATTAAACATCACATATAGTACATACTTCGTCTGTTTGTATACATCCTTATCCTCTGGAGAAGGAAATGGCAACCCTCTCCAGTATTCTTGCCTGGAGAATTCCATGGACAGGAATTCTGGCAGGCTGCAGTCCATGGGATTGCAGAGTAGGACACGACTGATCAACTAACACTTTCAACTGTTTTGATTTTTTTGGGGGGGTGGGGTTCTGCTTTCACATATCTGTTTATTTACAGTAATTTATAGCTAGATGTCACATTAATAGAAAAAGACCAAGTATGATTAATTTACATGAATTTGGGACAGAATTTGATCTTAATTACACTTGTTTTTAAGTTTAAGCTCTACTGATGGTAAAGGACTGATACTGTCAGAAAAGGAAATTGCCTTTTGTGTAAGGCTAAATTATTAACCCCACTGCTATGGGGTTAAGGTCTAAGTAAGGTCTTCTGTATTAAAAAGTTTTCTGCAAAATGAAGACTAGATGAAACTCTCTTTGATTTTTTATAACACAATATGTTTTCAATCTTAATTCTGAGTTTTCATTCTAAATGTCTAGATTATGCTATTTCTTTTACATTTTTCAATAATAGTATATACTATTATTTGTAACCTATAAAATTATGCTGCTAAAGAACTTTGGGACATGCTGTTTTTCTTGTTCTCATTACAAAGTTAAAACATTGGTATTTCTTTGGGAAGTAATTGAAAGCTAAAACTATGCTGTCTTCAATTTCTGCCGAGTAGAATAAAAATATCCATCAATGTGCTTTTGTGTCCTGAGGAACTGAATTTGTTCCCAACATATAATGAGCAGCTAATGCCAGATTCTCCAGTTTCTGCTTTGTGTGGAGAAGTAAATTACGGTAATAGTAAACAGACAAAATGGGACTCGCCCAGAACTTGCTTCTCCAGAAGATTCTTTTATCTAATTTTAATCAGATTATATTAAAATTAAAATATCATGGAACCCTGGATACTGTTAAATGCACGTTTCAATATTATTTTATAAAATGACTATATTACACAGAAAATGACATTTTACTCGAGTAACAGCACAGTGTATCTATATTGTGCAGTGTTTTCTCTATTTGGTAATTAGAATTGTCAGCTTGAAGACATCGATAGTAAACTATCAAAAGTTTTGTAGTATTAATACTAGCATTTCGTCTTTCCTGACTAGTTCATAAAGCTAAATTTTAAAAGAAAAATATATTAAATTTAACTTGGCCAGAGAGTATGGAATTCCTTACGTTGTAGAACCTGTTTAAGTTTTGCCCTGAAGTAATGGCTATTGCCATTGTTTTTCATTAGCAAATGTTCTTTGCTTCCACAATATCCAGTATAAGTTTACCAACTTTATTTGGTACCAACTTTACAAAGCTTTTTGGTAACTAAAGCAATTGCCTGATTTCACAGATGTAACAGAAAAACTGTTCTTTCTAAAACCAAACATCTTTAGCTGACATTTGAGACAGTGACATTCAGAAGTTACTTTTATGATGACTTTTTCTCTATTCTGAGATGAATCAACAAAGAAATTAATTTGAAATTCACCTCAAGAACTCTACAATAATGTGGGTATTTTAGTCCCCATTATTCAGCTTTTACTAATAACCAGTGTCTGAAGTAATAAATAGTCATTATTTAAGTATCATTTCAAGTAGAGGCATAAAGACAACAAATATTTATTTTTAAAATTTAATTGTTTTTTGCATGTTGAACGGCATGTAAGATCTTAGTTCTTCAAATAGGAATTGAGCCCCCCTGCAGTGGACGCATGGAGTTTTAACCACTTGACTGGCAGGGAGCCCCCAAATATTTTATTAGTAGATCCAGTCCTTTTAGTTAAGACTGAAGAAAAGCAGGGAGGGTATCTAAAGTCTCTGTAAAAGTTAATGGAAGGCAGATGACTGAGTAGCCATGTGCTCTAACGTTTATTCCCTTCTGATATCCCATTAAAAATGATGGGATAGTCAATGCACAAAGGCACAAAAGCTTTTAGAAAATTAAACAAAACCAAGAAAGAGATATCAGCAATGAATGATATTTTGAAACCTAAAAAAAGCATAAAGACTCGCAGTGATTACTTCAGGTAATCTGAGAAAGTTTAAATTGGGAGTGAAGAAAGCCAAGAGGGAACCAGATTTAAACCCAGCACCTTTGGAAGGTGCAGGAATTGATGAAGTTGGAGTAAAGGTGTGACTACAAACAGGAGTTTTCGTCACAGCCTATTTGAGCTGTAGTCAGAGCCCAGATTCCCTTTTTGTCTCCACACCACTGGAGGATACCTCACTTCAACCCAGCAGTGGGGCGAAATAGATGAACACTGGATCAAGAGATTCAGGAGACCCAGCTCCAGGTGAGGAAGTGGCCAGCGTACAGGAAACAAGGATATACTGATTGTTGACACCTGAAGGCTTCTGCCCTAACTCTCCTTTTGGAACCCTGGCAACCAGGCATACGTGCTACCTTCACCCTATTCTTGTCAAATGGTGACTGGCATTAATTCAAGTTAGGTAACATTTTATAATTTTCAACTAGAATGTTTATATTCAAACTTGTTATTATTATTAAGCTTTGTAGGTGTACAGCACAAATAAAGCCTCAAACTTTAAAGTATATATCCATTTTGGGACTTCACTGGCAGTCCAGCAATTAAGACTCCTGGCTTCCACTGCAGAGGGTATGGATTCGATCCCTGGGGAACTAAGATCCTATATGTCTTGTGGTACAGCCAAGATGTAAAAAAAAAATACAAATTTATATATATATATATATATATATAGCCATTTCAGTAATATGTTAGGCAAGTACTTATTAACTCTAAATCTTAAGTGTTTCCTGATGTCTAGTGGGGATAATAGTATATCTAACCTCCTTGGGTTGGTATAGAATTAAATGAGATAATACATGTAGAGGGGTTAGTTCAATACTTGGTAAGCTCTCAAATAGCAATGGTTTTGTTGATATTGTTATTGTCATTTTGATCATCTAATCTGGTAATCTGAACTATCTCTAGATTTTGTATTTATTGACTTTGGTATATATCGTACGTCCTGTCTGTATTAGCCTCTGATGGCATTGGTCTAGGACTAGGTTAAAGAATAGGTCTTGTTTTGTAAAGACTCTTGGGCAATGGTGTGCATGTTTATAATTCAAGACGGTTGTGGCGAGCTTTGCAACATGTAGTGATCATCTTTATTTTGACATTGAATGATTTCAAAATAAATGGATTCTTCCCTAATCATAAAGTGTATTAATCATGACTTAGGATTAAAAGCTGAGCTATTTGCTTCTTTTCAGACTGGTGTTTCCTTGTGTGTAGTACATTCTTTGGATCAGGGCTTCAAAACAGGCCCTGACATGCTCCAGCTGCCAACCAGGCTGTTCTCCTGGTTATTTTTTGCAGACATTTGGGCCATTATGTACTTTTTTGCCTTTTTGCATTGCTTTTGCAAGCTCCAAGAGTCTGTGGATTCTGAGTTGTCACATGGAGATTTAAACTTGGCTAACGATCCTGGTTGGGACAGACGAAAGTGTTACCAAGCTTAGTCACTAGCAGTTATCAATCTTAAACTAGGGTAGAACTTTGTGGAAAAAGAAACAATGGCTGGATTTTAGTTGCTGTATTTCATCTGCACTGCATTTGCAACTGTGGATTTTGAACCATTAAATGGATTTTTGACTTTGCCAGTTGTAAGTTAAACAAGCACAGGACCACACAGTTTTTCTGGCTGATGGAAAAGATTTTAATGTAAACTTTGTGATTTAGCCAAGTTAAATCTAGCACTTGATTTAAGAACAAGGAAGATGGTTGATGAATTATGTTTCAAAAGCAAGCTCTTTCAAGCTTTCTGATTGCTTGTTTATTGTGGGATCTTGCCTCTAATTGCTGTGCATTACTCTTCAGCCTCTGGGCATCAATTGTGTGTTTTTCCAACAATTCTTGTTTTATCTGATTTAATCCTTTAGAGTGTCCTGTGATGCACCATCATTTCCCTTTTGCAGGTGAGGAGACTGAGACCCCAATTACTTTTATGAAAATTTAAGATAATTTACTTAAATGAAATTGAAACTCATAGTGAGTTTTTTCTTTCTTTAGAATGCATTCTCCTAGACCATGTTTGCAAAATTACATGTATTCTAAGTATGTTTAAGGTTTCAGCCCAAAGAACTAAATTTCACTTTGGGCTTCTGCTAAGGATTACTTATCTGGAAAAATATTAGGATTTGCTCTTTTTGATATATATCACCCATGAAGCTAGTCGTGGAGAGTGATGAGACGCATTTTCAACTTGAATGTCTTTGACCCCTTAGAATGTGGATACCTAAAAGCAAAGAGCATCCAGTTGTCTGACACAGCTCCGAGGCATGTCATAGACATCATTGGCTTGTCATTTCCCTGTGGATAGTGTTCTCTAAGTGAGGGGTATTTTCCGGTATCTTTATCATAAGCAGTATCTGAATGCTTCTCCATGGTTGAAATGTTGCAGTATTCTCTAGAAATAAGCCAGTTGATTACAGAAGTGCCCTACATAGTTGCTATCTCATCAGATGCCCCAACATTCAACAGTACAGTAAAATTAAAAAGATATCCAAGTTGCTTATAGTAAACTCCAAGGAAGAAAAGAAAATGCTTATTTGGGAAATGCTGTCTGAATTCAGATTATACTTTTCTGCTTCTTTGAAAAACTAATGTTTCCAAAATAAACTTTCATAAAAAATGAGTTTGCAAGTCTTTCTTAGGACTTAAATGAAAGAATTGTTTATCCCTTAGTTAGTTATGTAAATACAGAGAAACCCCATGGTAAAATGTTTTAACTTTTGAAAATGTCAACTTGTGTAAAAGCTGTGAAAATATGGTTTTATTAAAAAAATTCTGAAATCACTTTCCATATGCTAGGAATACAGGTGAACACAGTTTTAAATATTAATTCAGTGTATTATTACCATACTCTGAGTCTAACTTTTTAAGGATGTGGATTAAATCACAATCAAGCCTTGTGATTTTAGATTTTGCAAGTATATTTGTAGAAAAATACTGAGGAAAATGTGTGTCATGAATGGCATTTGTTAAAGAATTTACCCTATACTTTATCTATGAAGTGTTTTCTTTGGATTTCAAATAGGTTTCAGGAAATGATTTGAACTTGGAAAAAAATTTGGTGGAAAGGTTCCATAGAAATGTCAAGATTGGTTAAGATTGACCTTGTCACTTGTGGGGGATTCAAACAAAAGTCCCTTTGTAGCGAGAAAACTGTCTGTATATCGGGAGTTCATTGGAATTTCTTTTCTAGCAGAGAAGTGATATGAACAACCAGAACAGGCTACAATAGTAGTGTTTGTGTTTATCTGCTGAAGTTGTCCTGCCATGTAACTCCTACTTTTCTTCTATCGCGTGTCTATTTGATGCATGACACTTAGTTATATAGATACTTAGGTATGTATTTGTGTGTGCATGCAGATATCTTTGAAAAATCTGCCAGGAATAAGATGTTTTCCAGGATATCTTTGAAAGTCGTTCTCAACAAGTTGCAATTTTCCTTGCATCTGTCCAGTTCCAAAGAGATCAGAAATGATTAAACTGTGAATTTGTTCTCTTGGATTTCACTAAGTGGCATTAAGTTAAAAAACTTTAGGAGGAAGGTTTTTTAAAAACCTATATGATTTAGCTACTGTATGTATAAATTTTGGAGCATCTGAGTTGCTTGAGAATTCATGTTAAATACGGGTTAAGAATTTACCTTGTTTGTGTTTTTGCTGTCCCAGGAGCTCACTTGTGTTAAAATCATTTCTGTTTTAACCTTTGTTTATCCCTTAATCCCTTTTTCTTTGTTAGTCTTCCTGGCTAATATCCAGTTTACTTCCATAGAACAGTTTT
Organism: Bos grunniens; assembly: GCF_055505025.1. Lineage (NCBI taxonomy): Eukaryota > Metazoa > Chordata > Mammalia > Artiodactyla > Bovidae > Bos > Bos grunniens. The sequence continues at coordinate 44,018,785 of NC_141165.1, forward strand.
TGTGACCAGAATGAAATTTTTTTAGAGTATCAGAATTTTACCAATTTATTAGTACATTTAAAGATCAGAGTATTATTTTATTGATACTTCTGAAAGGTAGACTGAGCAATCTGTTTTTTGCTCATGAGGTATCATTTCCAACTTAGCGAGGGAAGTATAGTTCTTTAGACTCCATAAACTCTTCCCCTGCATACTGTTGAATACAACAGATTCTTCTGGACTCCTTGAAGACCTTCTGTATTTGGAAACTTAGATGTTCAAACTGGAGGAACTTTGTCTTCCTTTGTTTTATTGCAGAATTTCTTGGCATGAACTTAATTCCCAACATTGAAGATGAGTCTTTATTGAACACGTTTCTCTTTCCTGAGGCCTGAATAAGGAATTCTCCTAATATCCTTAGGAAGATCACTTCATCCCTTTGCATGTCAGCTGCTCCATAAGCAGCGAGCTAATGGTGATGGGAATAACTGAAGAATCAAAAACCAGGTCACTGAGGTCCTAGCCTGCTGTGAGTCTATTATCACAGCTCACACTGGAGAATTACTTATTCCTATCAGTGCTTTTTCTACACAGTATATTCTCTGTACAGCATATGAACTTGGGCAGGTTGGTCTCACAGAGGGTGGACTTTGCAAATGCCAGCTTAAGCTCAGAAATCTGACTTCCATTAGAGAGCCTGGTTATAGTAAAAAGCCTTTCAGGGACGGTATGAAAAAATGTACACGTTGCGTCTTTTGAATGTGGGAAAGAGAGCCTGGAGGAAGTAGAGATGTGAATAATCCTCTAATACGAGGGTGATATATGGAAACAGTTTTCTGAGAGTGAACATCCAAGCTATGAAAAACAGATGACGCAGGGCTGCCTTTTCCTTCCCCTGGGAACCATTGAACACTGACCACATTTGGGGAAACGTGGCGTGGCATTTTGATAATCTCAATGGATGTGTTTCTTTCAACAAGCCTAGGATTGAGCAGTAGGCAAAGTTTGACATGATACCTGTTCGACTTGTCTAGAACGTCTGTGGTCCGTTTGACATTTTCTGTGTGCTTTTCCCTCGTGAGCCTTGTATGTCCTCGTCAAGGGCTGGCTTGGTGTTGATTCCTGTGGAGGAGGCTGCTCTGCTTTCATCCAACAGACAGTGGGTGAGACATCCCACCCACTACTGCCCAGAATAATACATAACCTGGTGAAAAATTCAAATTCTGCCAAAGGGTATGCAGTGAGAAGTCCCCCATACAGCTGGTTTGTGATGTAGCTTCCAGAGATGTTCTCTGCATATATAAGTATGATTTCTAAAATACAGTTATAGGGCTTCTCTGGTGGCTCAGTGGTAAAGAATCCACCTGCCAATGCAGGAGACCTGGGTTCGATCCTTGAACTGGGAATATCCCACATACAGGGGATTAACTAAGCCTGTGTGCCACAACAGTTGAGCCTGAGCTCTAGAGCCTGAGAACTGCAACTACTGAGCCCATGTGCCGCAACTACTGAAGCCCACGCACCCTAGAGCAGGAGAAGCCACCTCAATGAGAAGCCCACTCACCGCAACTAGAGAGTAGCCCCTGCTTGCTGAAACTAGAGAAAAGCCCATATAGCGGTGAAGACCCAGCACAGCCAAAGATAAATAAATTATTTAAAAAATACAATGATAGCCTATTGTCCACACTATTATGCACTGATGTTTTACTTTTCTTTCAGTCTTTAAAATAGCCAGAGTCTTAAATGAAGACAAACAGTAGATATCCATTTTTTTCTCTTCCTATACTTAAAGTAAGCCAGGGTGACCTCTGCCTAGTTTCTTCTATTTAGGAACTTTAAATGAGTGGTTCCACACGAGTTATGGGGTTTATTTTCTTGGGGAGCTAGGCATTATTCTGAATATGAGATTTTTATTGAGCATTACATCTTTATTCTTTAATGAAGTATTTTAGAGTTAACTGTCTTTAATGTCATTTATTGGGGACCTGCTGTGTACCAGACAACATGCTAGGCACTGGAAGTACAACAGTGAAGATGGCAGGCAAAAATCTTTGTCCTGGTGATCTGGTGGGATAGATGCACATGGTACAGAAACCTGAGAACAGGATACCCTTCAAAGCAAGACCTTGCAGTGGGGGGACCAGGGAAGGGTCTTTTCTCTAACTCTTAATTACTTGTCTCTCCTTATGCTCCCTCATCATATTAGTCTCCTAAGATTAATGGTCTTTAAGTGAAGTCGCTGAGTCGTGTCTGACTCTTTGCGACCTGTAGCCCACCAGGCTCCTCCGTCCATGGGATTCTCCAGGCAAGGATACTGGGGTGGGTTGCCATTTCCTTCTCGAGGGGATCTTCCCGACCCAGGGATCGAACCCAGGTCTCCTGCATTGCAGGCAGACGCGTTAACCTCTGAGCCACCAGGGAAGCCTGGTCTTTAATATATTAATGACCTTTAATATATTTTAATTTTAATTTAGATACAATTGACATATAATATTAGTTTCAGGTGTACAATGTAATGATTTGATATTCGTATAAACTATTGTGAAGTGATCACAATAAATCTAGTTAAGCTCCATCACTGTACATAGTGATAACATTTTTTTCTTGTGATAAAGATGTTTAAGAGCTTCATTCTCAGCAGCTATCAAAAATACAGTAAAATGTTATTAACTATAGTCCCCATGCTGTACGTCCCCATGCTGTACTTTGTTAATAGATGTTTTAGGTCAAATGTAAGTCAACCTAGTCTCTATATGTAGAAGTCCCACACTAGTCATTTGTTATTATTGATTTTATATTTGCTGGTAACTTTAATGAATGGGCAATTGGGATGTACAGAGTGGAACTTAATAAACATTTCTACAGCATATTAAGTTGGTCATTTAACTACAATATGAAGATTTTTACTTGAAAAATAATAGAGTCTGGGTTATGTCTTGGTTCAAAACACTGAACATACTTCTAGCTAGAGTGCATAATTCTTCAGTTTCCTTGCTTCTGAATTATTTACAAATCTGGGAGATTTGGACACCTTCAGTTAATCTAGCTTAAGGGAAAGTCATTTATGCTTCAGTTTTACTAAGAACTCCTTTTGTATCATGTCCTTAGGTAACATTTGGTTTTGTTAAAATTTCTCATGATTACTATCTTGTTTTTAAAAATTCAGATAATTTATTTGAAATAGGAGATAGAAATTGTAAAACATGTCAGTCATGTTAGCTTGGCTAAGAGAGACCTCACCTGCTGTTAATTTATTCTCTTAGTAAACACTTTGGTACAAGCTCGGTTTACTCTTTTATTTTGTCTTGTGACTGATTACTTCTGTGCAGTTTTGGGATAGAGAGGGAGCTTAGAGGCCGTCTATCCTATTCTGGGACCCACAGACTACCTCAGGCCTCACAGCTAACTAGAATCAGAGGTAAGGCTAGAACCTGGAACCTTTAACTCTTGGCTCATTATTTTATAGGAAAGGATATTTCATTGTGGTTTTAATAAGGTATATATTGACATGGTGTAAAAGTACAACCATATCAAATGATACCTACTTGTATTCGGAGACACCTGCTCACTCCCTCTCTCTGTCAACCCTGTTAACCCTTCACTTCCTATTAATGTATTAGATGTCTTGTTTCAGCTTCCAGCATTTCTTTATGGAAATTCAAGCAAATGCAAATTAGTTCTTACTATCCCCCTTTTTAAAAAATGTAGCATACTGATGATATACACTATTCTGCATCTTTTTTTCCCCTCTCATTGAAGTTTAAGTGAAAAGTTTTGAGAAGCTTCTGTACCTACAGATCATATTTCATTTGCTAGTTAGAGCAGGACCATGTTGCTCTGTGTAGCCTGACTCCAAGAAAAAAAAAAAGTGAAAGTGAAAGTATTAGTCATTCAATTGTGTGACTCTTTGTGACCCCTTGGACTGTAGCCTCCCATGCTCCTCTGTCCATGGAATTCTTCAGGCCAAGAATACTGGAGTGGGTGCCATTCTCTTCTTCAGAGGATCTTCCTGACCCAGGGATCAAACCCAGGTCTCCTGCATTGCAGGCAGATTCTTTATCATCTTGAGACCCTGGGGAAGCCCCAGCCTGAATTCCATAGCACATGACAAATATGGGAACTTAGCTCTGTAAAGACTTGGTAGTGAAGAACGATGAGAAATGGAAAATAAAACTCAAGATTGAAAGCTACTGAAATCGCTCTTACATGACCCAAGGAAGAGAAGGTTTGGGGCAGGATTAGTTAACAGTTGAAGAAAGACAGCTCAGAGGGAGGTTAAAGTAAGTTACCCACAGCCATCAAGTCGTGGGTGTCTGACTGATGACTTGTACTCAGATTTGCTGGCTAGAACTGAAGTCTCTGTGCTGCTTTTGTATCACAGGCTTGGTACCTTAGTGAGTGAGGGACATGAAGAGCTGATACTTATTATTTGTGGTATCCATATTTGTTCATTTGCCTCCCACTAAAATTTATTTGTAACGCCAAATCAATGCTTGTGCTCTTGTAGTCATTCAGACTTGTGGTCTATTTAAATCCACATTTTTTGCATTTTTATGGGTTTTTGAGGTGGGTGATTTTGCTGTTTAAAATGGCCCTCACGTGTAGTGCTGAAGCACTGTGTAGAGTTCCCAAGTGCAGGAAGACTGCAGTGTATCATACGGAGAAAACGTGTTTTAGATAACCTTTGTTCAGGCATAACTGACAGTGCTGTTGGCATGAATGTAGTGCTAAGAAATCAAAGGTTATGTATCGATCAGTTGATGAAACTTCTGTGATCAGAGGCTTATAGGAATCTCTGTATTTCTGCTTAGGAGTAATGGTTCAGTGTTTGCTAATTCAGTGTTCACAGTAACTTTATAGAACATAACTACCGCAAATAACAAGAACAGGCAACACGTGCAAAACCTAAGTGGCCAGCTGCTTGCTAGCTCTAGCTGGGTTTATTTCTGCTCATTCTATCCAGAGGTACGGCAGGACTAATTTCAGTTAGATGGTGAGAGGAAAAAAAAAAAAATTCTCAGGAATGAAATAACTCAGCACTGTGAAAAACAACAATTAACTCTTGTTTATTCTGAAACACTGTAAACATTGGGACTCTTAGAATGTCATTAAGCATAGTGGTACTGACAGTATTGGGGAGGTGACTAGCAGTGTCATCAGTCCGTCTGGGTTCCAATCCTGGCTCTTCCACTTGCCCTGTGCGACCTCGAGCAAGCTTCCTAATGTCATTTCTCAGTATGCATGTGTGCAAAGTGGAGGTGATGGCAGTCCCTACTCTTTGGGTTGTTGTGGAAATTAAATTAGTCCATACGTGAAAAGCAGCTAAAGTAGTTCCTAGTATATAGAAGTGCTCTTTAATTTATTAGGATAACTACACATCCTTGATGGCCCAGTTTAATTTCGGTAGTTGGGTGTAATCATTCACTACTCTTTTCTCACTCAAGAGGTGTCCCAGTTTGAAGGATAAATTAGGTGGTGATGCCAGTCAGCTGTGAGGATGATTCTTAAGTATGACCTAATACCTAATCAGGGGCTACTTCTGCATATACAAATCGGGATGATTAATTTCTTTATCCTCTTCAAGAACTAACTTGAGAACTCACTCCTCAGTTTTGGACAGCTGCTTCAAGAAGTGGAAAAGGAGAGGGAGAGACAATGTGGCACGAAGCTATGTGAGTCTTACTCATTTTGTTTCCTGCTCTATGAAAGAGTGGTCCAGAGTCTGGCCCTGGTACCAGAATTGAGAGTCTATGTCTTTCCCACTGGTCAGTTTTTTCTTCAGGAGCCGGGAGAAACTTGTGGGAAATACCGCTGGTCAAGGGAGCTGAGATCGGAGTCTTGTTAAGAAAGTTCTCATGAAGCCTGTGTTAAATTTTAACCTCATGAGAAGAGTCAGGTTGCCTGTGGATGTCAGCAAGTATACACTGGTGAGTGATGTCACACCTACTGAAGGGGGCCTAGGACTCTCCTTTCTTCTGGAGGTCTTTTAGGAAAAGCATTATGTGCCTGTCTAATTGGGATGCTGGAAAAATGATAAGCTTTTTGATGTCTTTCACTTTGTTCATTCACTGTTGAGCTGTTATTATTTTTAACAAATTGCAATTTTATTTTGACTTTGCTATGCAGCATGTAGGATTTAAATTCCCCAACCAGGAATTTAACCCATGTGCCCTGCATTGGAAGTGTGGAGTCTTAACCACTGGACATCCAGGGAAGTCCTTATACTGTATTTTTTAGAACAGTTTTGGATTAGAGTAAAATTGAGTGGAAAGTACAGAGATTTCTTATATAGCCCCTCTGAGCTCCCACAAGCACAGCCTCCCTTATTATTAGCATCCTCACCAGAGAAGCTCATTTAAACAACTTCTGAACCTACTTTGACATTGTCCAAAGTCCTAGCTTACATTAGGGTTCACTTTTGGTGTTGTACAGCCTCTGGGTTTTGTCAAATGTACAATGACATATATCTGCAATCACAGTAACATACAGAATGGTTTTCATTGCCTTAAAAATCCTCAGTGGTCTATCTGTTCATCCTTCCCTCTGCTCAGGCACCTGACAACCACTGATCTTTTTAGTGTCTCTGTAGTTTTGCCTTTAACAAAGCATTGAGTCCTGATGTTGTTCTTTGTCCTGCATGCCCTGTACCTTTGGACATGGCTGGGAGCTGTCAGAGGTACTGCTGAAGAGGCATTTCGTTATATAAATCTGGACTGGGCCAGTCTGAATGGTGGAGACATACTGGGGAGTGGTTGGCTTGTAGATGGAATTTCAAGCGATGGTGTGGATGAGTTTCCTGGAGAAAGGATGGAGACAGAGGAGAGGGCACCAAGCACCAAGTGCTTGGACCTTCCAGCTCTTAAGAGATTTTGAAGATGGGGGAGGAGCCAGCAAAGGAGACTGAGATGGCACAGCCAGTGGGGGCAGAAGGAAACCCAAGAAGAATGGTGTGCCCTAGAAGCCAAGTGGCATCTAGGTTTTGTTCTTTTCCTTTATGGAAAAAAAAAAAAAATCAACGTACCTTAACGATGACATTAGTCTCTTGTGGAATCTTTTGAGGAACTGTATTTGGCATCGTGTCTGTGAGATGCAAAGTTCTGCACAGGAAGCAATAGATGAATCTGCTCTGGACCAAGTGATCAGGGATGCACCTTCAGAACCCCTTAGTCTCCACGTGGCTTTTGTGACTAACAGGATTGTCAGAGTAATTGGCATCATTTCTAAACAGAGAAAGGAAGGGGAGAGCGCATACTCTATGAGGCAACAGTGCTGTTGTTGGAGTTTCGCTGTGGCAGTGGGAGTGGACGTTTCTTCTGGTCTCACTTGTTTTCTGAATGCAGGAAGTACTGGTTGTGTTTAAAAACAGACCGGCTTAAGAGCCAGACACATAGCACAGATGCCTTCTAAGGGGGAGCATTTGTACCCCCAGATTGCATTTCTTTTTTACAAGATGAAACATCCAGGGTATTTTTTAGTCATTTGTAGTGACTTGATTTGCAAAAAAAACAAAAAACAAGTTAGCTTTATAAAAACATCTATTGCATAAACAAGGTGCCTGTTCTTATAACTTCACATTATTGTATAGGGGTTGGGCTGTGCTTTACTATTACTGACTTTGAAGTAAAATGGTTATAAGGATCATAATTTAACCCCTTTTATACCAATTTTCTTTTTTTCTTAAATATTCAGTAGCCAAAATCAACATTTGAGGAAAACTGAAGGCTTTATAGCACAGTTAACTTACCATCAGAATATGATGTGTTCAGCCAGGTGCTATTAATATCCAAATAGGCCATTGCAAGAGAGTTTATTAGTAAGGTTTCTATGGGGTTTTTTTTCCCCTCTTAAGTGTTGGAAGATAATTCAGATTTTTAAAAATACACATATGTAGGGCAGTTTCAACCTATCAGCCACCCATTTGAGAGCTCGGGTGTTCATTTTGTTGGTTTGATCATTTGTTCTGAATTAGCCTGAAAATCGATGGGGCTGTGCGAATGCACAGGGTCACAATCTTGAAGCTCCTCAGAGACCCTCTCTATCAACTCAGCAAGTATGGAGGGGGTGGAAGGGGAATATGTTTTCATGTATTAGGGTGAATGCTTTCACCAGGACTTAGGGAAATTAAGCATAAGGACTTTCAATATACCTTTGTCTCTAATACTGTATAATTTGAGGCATTAAGAAAGTGTGTGTTAGTTGCTTAGTCGTGTCCGACTCTTTGCAACCCCATAGACTGTAGCTCACCAGACCCCTCTGTCCACGGGATTCTTCAGGCAAGAACACTGGAGTGGGTTGCCATTTCCTTCTCCAAAAGGAACTATAGAAAGAAAGAAAGTGAAGTCGCTCAGTCATGTCCGACTCTTTGCGATCCCATGGACTATAGCCTACCAGACTCCTCCATCCATGGAATTTTCCAGGCAAGAGTACTGGAGTGGATTGCCATTGCCTTCTCCAATTAAGAAAGTACAGTTATTTAATTTTTAATAACTCATGCTTATTTTTCCTTTATTTTTCCCCCTCTGTTAAAATTAGATGGGTTAAATAATACTCCTTTGTCAAGTTTTGATATTAGAGCAACTGAGGGATCAGATTGATTTGTCTTTTTTTACAGTATTAATATGGGAGTAAAAACAATGCCCTTTAAATAAAAAAGGAACAGGAAAACAAACAAAAAAACCCCAAAAGATACATATGCACACTTTTTTTTTTCCTCACCTTCTTAAAACAGTTAAAAAACTTGAGTTGGCTTCAAGGTATTAGTCTGACTCTGGAGGTCCTAGATGTAGTAGAAGCCCCATCCACCTGCAGATCGGGATTTTACCACTGAAGAGTGTCCTACTTTAGAATGCTTGAAGAGTTAACTTTTTAGAAAATTGAATTTACTACCCTCTGTCATAGAGCAGAGGGTGAAGTCCAGGTTTTGAAAATCTAAGGAACAGTGCCGACATCCCTTTGATCGGTCTCTGTAGAAGGACGTGGTCAGGGATTTCCCTGGTGGTCCGGAGGTTGGGACTCTGAGCTTCCATCTCAGAGGGCACTGGTTTGATCCCTGTTTGGGGAACTAAAAGTTGCACCTGGCAGGGTGGTGTGGCCAAAAAGAAAAAAAAAGGAGGGGAGGGTTAGACTTTTGATCTGTATCCTCATACCTGCAGCTGCACTTCAAACAATTCAAGTTTAACTTGGCTTGCGGTCTGCACATAATGCTGAGAGCATGGACATGCCATATTGTAGGCCGTTTAGACCACTGGGGAAGGAGGGCAGGCATGGTGGTGACTCTTCCTACCTAGAACCTCATATGTCCATCAACTTTCCATGGAAATGAAGAACTTCCTTCTTTTTTTCCTATTGTTTATCTTAAAGTCAACCTTAAAAAAAAAAAAAAAATATATATATATATATACATTGAAACCTGAAGGTTTATAAAGGAAAAGCAAACCTTAATACAATTATATTTTTCAAAGGTCTTGAATTCTTTTAAAATTCCTAGAGATTAAAAGCTGACTGCCTCTGATTTATTTATGATATCACTGATGCATTAAAAATAATAAAACCTCTAAATGACCTTTTGTTTGAGAAACTGCTTCTCATGGAGTAGTTCTCTATTGCTGAATTACAATTTTTCAGTTCATCTCCTAGAAAGAATTTATACTGTATGTTTTGTTTCATTTTGTTTTAGAAAGTAGCCAGTGGGGATTTAGTTTTCATAGCGAAAAGCCAAAGACAGCCCTTGGAAAAGGTACTACTGTATAATAGAAAGATGAAGAAAGCCACTTGGAAACTGTGAAGTACTATACAATGTCTAGTTAAGCTATCAGGTGTAATAACAGGTAACAGTTCTGAGGCTGAAATTCGTGCTGACCGTATTAGCACAGGTGCCCAGGCATTTTCAGTTTCTAGAGAAACTAGAGAAGCTGCTGACAACTTGAGCCTTCACATGCCTCGGCAGGGGATCCTGTGGTCCAGCTCTCCGGGAGCTGCTCCCTCCCCTCCTCCAGGTATAGCTGCTCACATTCCTTTTAAACTCCAGACCATCAGACCATCGCCTTATGAAGGTATCACAGTGCAGCTCTCCCTCTAGTAAGCCAAAGTAGGCAGTTTCTTTTTCTAGTTCCTGCACCTTGCAGGGAGCCTGCCCTCCCTGCTTCTGTGTCAGAAAGTGAAGATGGTTGGGAGCTACTCTCGCGAAGTGACCAAAGGCAAGTGTATATGTATCTTGGAGAACAAGCATGTGGACACCAAGGGGAAAAGAGAGGGTGGGATGAATTGGGAAATTGACACTGACATATATACACTACCGTGTGTAAAATAGATAACTAATGAGAACTTACTGTGTAGCACAGGGAACTCTACTCAGTGCTCTGTGGTGACCTAAATGGAAAGAAATCTGAAAAAGAGGGGGCATGTGTATATGGGCTTCCCTGGCGGCTCAGTGGTAAAGAATCCCTCTGCAATGTAGGAGATGCAGGTTTGATACCTGAGTTGGGAAGATCCCCTGGAGAAGGAAATGGCAACCCACTCCAGTATTCTTGCCTGGGAAATCCCATGGACAGAGGAGCCTGGCAGGCTACAGTCCATGGGGTCACAAAGAGTTGGACATGGCTTAGTGACTAAACAATAATGTATATGTGCAGCTGATTCACTTTGCAGAAAATAACATGGCAGTGTAAAGCAACTATACTCCAATAAATTTTTAAAAGTCCAGATTAGCTTTTGATAACTGTTTCTACCACAACCGTGAAGACACTGGGACGACCCAGAGGGATGGTATGGGGAGGGAGGAGGGAGGAGGGTTCGGGATGGGGAGCACATGTATACCTGTGGTGGATTCATTTCGATATTTGGCAAAACTAATACAATTATGTAAAGTTTGGAAATAAAATTAAATTAAAAAAAAAAAAAAGAGGGAAAACTAGGGAGTGACTGCTGCTGCTGCTGCTGCTAAGTCGCTTCAGTCGTGTCCGACTCTATGCGACCCCATAGATGGCAGCCCACCAGGCTCCCCCGTCCCTGGGATTCTCCAGGCAAGAACACTGGAGTGGGTTGCCATTTCCTTCTCCAATGCAGGAAAGTGGAAAGTGAAAGTGAAGTCACACAGTCGTGTTCAACTCTTATCGACCCTATGGACTGCAGCCTACCAAGCTCCTCCGCCCATGGGATTTTCCAGGCAAGAGTACTGGAGTGGGGTGCCATTGCCTTCTCCGAGGGAGTGACTAACTCCCTACAAACAAGTAGATACCTCTCTACAGCCATTGCACATTCTAGTGAATGAATAGTTGTGATGATCTACTGTCAACATTGTTAAGAAGCAATGAAGGTTCTGCAATGGCACTGCCCTTCTGCAAGATGTAGGTGAGTGCAGGTAGTAGGCTGACTTGGTGGCTCAGAGTGGCTCACAGAGCTGGTTAGAAAGGAAACAGGAGAAGGGCGTCCATGGGCTTTTCTCAGAGGCAGTTGTGTGGTTAGAAGTTAGCAATCGAAGATGTGATTCGGACAGCTGGATCTCACTGATAGTCCTGAGGAATGGGATGATGGGGCCAGAGCTTTTAGAAGTGGTTTTTGTTAGTTCTGAAAAAGTGGGATTGAAGCAGGAAAAAAAAAAAAAGGGTGGGGAATAACATGAAGCGCAAAATACTTTTCCTGAAGACTTGTGGTTGGGGACCAGGATTTTGGTAGAGAAATAAGTGCAAGAAAAGGGGTACATGTATAAAACAGAACACAGTGGTGAAATATCACTTCTCATGGTTTATAGGTTACAGATTGGCAGCAGGAAACATAAACTCCATTATGCATGCTATAATGTATTTTGTAATTCTAAATTCATTGTTACTAAAGAAAACTGAAGGCTGCTAGCATCTTGGTTATAGTCAAATACCAGGTAAGATTTTGGATCATTTTGACTCTTCTGAACACAGTTACCATCATTGGAACACTTTGAAAACCTCAAGGGAGGGTGTAAAACCAGACCTTTCTTAGCTTTCTATAAATGAACCCATTACAAGGAGGTGTGTATGGTGAGAGGGCAGAGGGCAGACAGTTGTCACTGTATTGAAGGTGTGAGCAGTGGGCAGGGCTGCTTTGGTGCGGACACTCTTGTCTCCAGTTCCCTGGTGTGACTAGGCAGAGTCTGGCTGGATTCCCTCTTGCTGACCCTACAAAGATGCTTCACATTCCCACATCTCTCAGCCCTTTGGATCCACCGAGTGGTTTCAGATTGCATTCCCAGGGGCCCGGAATTCCCTGAAGGCGTTTTAGGGTCGGCTGAGTTGGGTATTGGTCCAAACAACTGGACTCTGGGCCTCCTGACCCAGCCTGAACCAGGGCAGCTCTCATTTATTGTTTAAATCTTGCGACTTTTCCTAAGAGTCTCTTGAAGAGAGGTGAAACACACACAGAATTCACTGTCTGGGAAAATAGGGAAAGAGGACTCTATCCATGAACAGAATGTGTGCATATCAGCTCTTACCCCTTCTGTACATTTCCCAGCATCTGCCCTTTTTATTAAAAGAGATTTATTAGAGAATGATTCACATACCATACAAATAATGCATTTAAGTTGTGTAATTTGGTGATTTTTAGTATTTCACTTTCACTTTTGACTTTCATGCATTGGAGAAGGAAATGGTAACCCACTCCAATGTTCTTGCCTGGAGAATCCCAGGGACGGGGGAGCCTGGTGGGCTGCCGTCTGTGGGGTTGCACAGAGTCCGACACGACTGAAGCAACTTAGCAGCAACAGCAGCAGCAGCAGCATATTCACAGGTTGAGCAGACATCACCACAATCAACTTTACATTTTCATCACCTCAAACAGAGAGTCAACATCCATTAGCACTCACCCCTATTTCCCCCCAGACTTCTCCAGCTCTCGGCAACCATCTGTCTACTTTGTGTTTCTTGGATTTAGCTGTTCTGGACATTTCATATTAATAGAATCATATAATATATGATCTTTTATGACTAGCTTTTTTCACCTGGCATAATATTTTCAAGGTTCATACATGTCACAATATATGCAAGTCTTTATTTTTATTGCTGAGTAATATTCCGTTGTATGCATATACCACTTTTTATGTGTCCATTCATTAGTTAATGGACATGGGCTGTTTTCCCTTTTTGGTATTATATCTTATGCTTCTGTGAACATTTGTGTACAGGTTTTTGTGTGACCATATGTTTTCATTTCTTTTATTTCATTTCATTTCTCATTTCATTTCTCTCCCGGTGTATACCTAAGAGTGGGATTGCTGGGTCATATGGTAACCCTTCATTTAACGTTTTGAGGAACTGCCAGTCTCCTCTAGTCTTAAGTGGATCATGTGTGTAGACTGTGATTGGCTTCCTTGCCTTCTTGTTAGTACCTCAGTTTAATCTTCAGCCCCGTATCCTGTCCTTCACCCTGCTACCTCTAGATTTCTCTCCTAAAACAGAAGAAACTTCAGTGGTTCTCTATTCCTTAAGGAAGGAATTGAAGCTATTTGATATGGCGGTCTGAGGTTTCCCCAATCTAGGCCCTGGCAACAGGTATAAAATTTCAACTTCCAGTAATTTCTCTGTTTCTGTGAATCTTTCTGTGTTAGGTTTTTCATTATACAAAGCCAATGGTTCTTTTTTCTTTTTATTATTATACATTTATGTCACAAAATTTGATTTCTTTGGCTTCTTGTCAGCAAAATCATGAACTTAGTTGTTATAATAAAGCTTTTCATATATTTTATAATTTCTGTTGACTCCAGTGATCTAAAGATACATTTCCTATGTGGTAGCCACTAGACCTGTGTGGCTTCTGAGCACTTGAAATATGGTTTGTCGAAATTGAAATGGGCTATAAGTGTAAAATATACAGTGATTCCAGGACTTAATATGTAAAGGTAAAATATTTAATTCATAACTTTTATATTGATTATATTTTGATATGATAATGTTTTTAAGATACTGGTAAATATATTATTAGAGTTAGTTTTACCCCTATTTTTTTTTAACTTTTAAAGTATTATTACTAGGACATTTTAAATTACTTATGTAGCTCACATATGTGACTCACACTATATTTCTATTGGATAGTCCTAATCTAAACAATAAAAAAGTAAAGTGGCGTTAGATTCAAAATGCATGAAATTGGACTTCCCTGGTGGTTTAGTGGTTCAGACTCCATGCTCCCAATGCAGGGTGCCCAAGTTCGATCACTGGTCAGGGAACTAGATCCCACATGCTGCAACTATGACCTGGCACTGTCAAATAAATAAATAAGAATAAATATTACTTTAAAAATTACAAAATTTTAATATATTGTCATTAAAATGTAAATTAAAGAACATGCAGATTTTATAATTATTTATCATGGTTTCAGTAAAAATGGTGTTCTTTTACATCGTTTACAATTATCTGTTTAGGTTAAAAAGCAAGCAGTACCTAATGATAGTGTCAAACTCTAGAGACTTTTGAGGGAGTGATGTCTATGGGATGAAATGGGCAAAAGTCATGTTGCACAGGGTTGGAATGAATCTGACCTCTTCATATGGAAGTGATGTCTGTGATAATGAAGGGAAAGAGAAAGGACTGGGGTAGGATATGAGATCGATGAGATGGATATTGAACTCTAGAACTGTGAGCAGACTTTTTCCAGGGGTATGGCTTCACATTCTTTTCTATTATAGGTTATTACAAAATATCAAATACAGCTTCCTGTGTGTGTCCTCAGCCACTCAGTTGCATTCAACTCTTTATGACCCCATGACTCCTCTGTCCACGGAATTTTCTATGCAAGAATCCTAGAGTAGGTTGCCATTACTCCTCCAGGGGAACCCATGTCTCCTGCATTGGCAGGAAGATTCTTTACCACTGTGCCAGCTGGGAAGCCCTTAAAGTTTCCTGTGCTATACAGTAAATCCTACTGTTTATTTTCTGAACAGTGGTGTGTATCTGTTAATACCGTACTCCTAATTTATTCCTCCCCCTCCCCTTTCCCTTTGGTAACCGTGAGTTCTCTAAACTAAAAAAATAATGAAATAATGCAAAGGAATTTATCTGCAAAGCAGAAACAGACTCCTAGACCCCCAAAACAAACTTATGGTGAGAAGACATTTTTAAATTTAATGAGATATAAAATTCTCAAATAATTAGAAATTTAACTT
Organism: Bos grunniens; assembly: GCF_055505025.1. Classification (NCBI taxonomy): domain Eukaryota; kingdom Metazoa; phylum Chordata; class Mammalia; order Artiodactyla; family Bovidae; genus Bos; species Bos grunniens. The sequence continues at coordinate 44,033,894 of NC_141165.1, forward strand.
TAAACTATTTTGATTCAAAGCCAGTGGTTCTTAAGCCCAATGAAGAACTGAGCTAATCCTCCTCTAATTTTGTCACTGATAAGTACCTATTACAATTTCTAGTAAGCTGATGAAGAAGTGTATGCCTATGACTCTGAGCAGATTTGGTGTATGGCAAGATGATATTACACCTACCCACCTGGACTTAATTGACGGAAATATAGGAGCTAGACTTGCTGTCCTTGAACAGAGTGGATTGGAAAATTGAGAAAGCTTAGCGGCTTCATTTAAAAGACATGTGAATTGTGTAAATTCACATGGGAGGGAAAGGAATTTTATTGCACTTGAGTAATAATTAGTGTTAACGAGCACATACCTCATGCCAGACCACATTCTGGCCACTTGTTTTAATTCATTAAGTCATCGTGAGAACCACATGAGGTCATACTATTATTATTCCCACTTTTCGAATGATGAAATAGGTCATGGAGACATTAAGTAGCCTCAGGCTACAAGGCTAGCAGAAGACAGGTTGGGATTTGAACCCAGGCCATCTGGGTCTTGTAAGAGCCTGCACTTGTAACCAGTACCCTGCATCCATCTTCCGGAGGTGTGATGGAATGGTACATGATAGGCTTGCTATATAGTAGGTACAGTGCAAAACAGACTTCAGCTGGAAGTGTATTTATTTATAGATACTGTTATCTAATACTCATGAGATAAGAGATCACATACAGCTAATGTTGGAGAAAAGTATAAAGACTGAGAAAAAGAAGAAAGTGAAAAGTTTGGTCTTTGGTATTGAGGAAGTTTAATATTTGCGCATTTTCTCTTTTCATGTCTTCATGCTCCCTTGCCATTGGGCCGTAGCATCTGTTCCCCTCTTCCTTGTGGTTTCTGGCTTCCCTGTGTTGCCACTGGTCTTGAGCTGATTTCTGCATTTTGCAGGGCTAATGGTTGACCAGTCTTCTGTACTCGTTTCCTTCCATTTTAATAAATGCAGGAACAAATTTATCATCATCGCAAATCCACTTAAGACCAGGTTAAGAACTTGTTTACCCTGTAGATCATATTCTTTGGCTACTTTGCTGGCCAGTGCTAATAGCCATCTAAAAAGAAAATATTTAAAAAATCCATGATGAAAGGTGAATGAGAGGGTTGTATGAGAAAGGGCCTGACTGGAGCCAGCTGCCGATAAACTGGAGCAGGTTTGAAAAATGTCAGCCAAGACATGGAATTCTGTCTCCCTCGTTCAGACAGGCATCCTTTTTCTTAGGATATTATGGCTTAGGAAACCAGCTGCTAGAGTTTTTCAAAGTTCTGTGTCCTGGTTCCTTTTTCTTTCTGCTGAAACTGATGGGAACTATAGAAAACATTGCCTCCTTTTAGGAAGACAACTTTTGGGGGCATATTTAATAAAGAAAAGTGAAGATGCAAAGCTTTTGGGCTTATTGGAAATGTTACTCTTCCTTGTGGGTTAAATTCTCACTTGAAATACCGAGGGCCTTACCTAAAAAGCACCTGGATAGAGTGTCTGAAGGCAAACATGTCCTTCTCTGTGTTGATTTTATTCAAGAATGATGAGTTCACAATAGGAAAGGGGGCTTCAGCATGAAAAGATGTTATTGTTTTACTTGATATTGTTCAAACGTTCTATAAATTTATTCTTGGTGCTATTTCCAAGCACACCCAAGCATCCACATTTTCCTGGCTTATTTGTTCATAATTGGTATTTTATCCTCTAACTGCATCCACCAAAGGCTCAAGACTACCCACAGTGGATGCCATGTACACAGTCCATCTGTTTGAGTGGGAAATGGGGAACAGGGCGAGGACAAGGGTAGCCAGTGTGCCCAGCCAGCTCTCCTGCTAGAGCTGCTAGCTCGAGTGAGGGTTAAATGCAAAAACACCCTTCCAGGCGGCCAAGGGGAAAGGGTCATGGAATTGGTTATGTAACTGTCATCTAATAAAAGGAAACAGTCCCTCCGAAAGTCATAAATTTTTTCTAGGTTTGGAGTTTTCAAAGAATTTTGGCCAGGCAGTGGATTAGCAAAACTGTTCTTGAGTTACATGCCCTGTGTCTTGCATGCTGTGTCAGGAGCACACACACACACCTGCCTTGCTTGCCAGCCGTTAGGGCCATTCGGCCCTGCCCACCCCCCTGTGAGGACCCTGATAATTTAACTCATGTCTGAAGTTATTAACTCATGTTCCTGGGAGATACTTGTTTCATATTATCACCCACTGCTCCTCTCCTTGGAAGTCAGCACTTTAACAGTGGAGCAAGGAGGAATAATAGGAACCTAGTGTTGATTCAATCAATTCAGTTATCAAGTCTTCATTCTTTTTTTTTTTTCTTTAAATTAGCCCCAAATCTTTATTCATCACGAGGAAACAATGTTCAAGAACAACACTAAATAAAAGTTTGCGATCAGGTCAGCCATGGAAAATAAACAATCATGATTTTTTTCCCTTTATTTACAGTGTGTAACACACTTGAGTTTGGGTGAACTCCGGGAGTTGGTGATGGGCAGGGAGGCCTGGCGTGCGGCGATTCGTGGGGTCACAAAGAGTCGGACACGACTGAGCAACTGAACTGAACTGAACACACTTGAAGTTTATTGTATATTAGTAACCTTCAATTTTGTAATCAAAATAAATTTCAAGATAAGCTAACAGTGTTTCTGGTTAGGTCAGCAGATTGAAAACAGTAGGCGAATTTCACCTCCACATTCTCACCTCCACATCTGAACTAATTGTATAATAAATTAAAGGTTTCTTTTTCTTAAAAACTTTTTATTTTATATTGAAGTATAGTTGATTAACAGTGTTGTGACAGTTTCAGGGGCACAGCAGAGCGATGGAGTCCTCATTCTTTGTTAGGTCCTGGAAATCCAGTGATGAGCCAGGCATATTCGGTCTTCACAGTTATATATAAAATTGTAGGGAGGGGGTATGATTTTTCTTTCAGATAGAAATGTACAGTTGTGTTCAGATTTTTAAAAACCATAATTAAAAACTGCAAAACTGTCCATCATAGCCCAAGCGTCCCAGGCCTATGCCTACACAAAGCTTCTTCTCAGGGTGTTTTGAGAAGAGTTCTGGCAAATGCTTCCTGTCATTCATTAGAGCGTTATCTTCATTCTGAGTGAAGTTAAAATGTGAGTGAATTCATGAGTAGTGCTGAAAGAAAAGAATCGAGTATGCAGAAGGTTACCATGGGAACGAGACCTCTTTCCTCCAGCTTCTGTGAAGCAGATTCATATGAGAAATACTTTAAATTCTCATTTTTAAGTAAAAACTTGTTCTAATGGTATTAAAATTTCAAGAAATTTAAAAATAGTATTTTTTACAATTTTTTGGTCCTGTTTCTTCTCCCTCTAGCTTGTCTGTGATCAGTGAGAGAAAGAATTAAGCAAGCAGGAACCTTAAGTGATGCAGGGAAGTGTCGGGAGCACTTGGTTCTGTGTTCGCTCCCTACCGTCCCTCCCCCAGCCCCCAGCTCCGCCTTTCATCTTTGAGATTTGCTGGATGCCCTGGACTGAAGGCATCTGCGGGGAGCTGGATTTAAACCTAGCAGGCTCTGTGTTGTGTGGTATTAAGGATAAGAAAAAAACCCTTTGTTTATCTCTTTCACCTCCGTCACCTCTGTCCTAGGTCCAGGTTGATTTAAAAGGTTTTGATAAGATGTTAAGAATCTTTTAACAAAATCCATCCTAGAGATTTTCAGGATTAAACAGTCGCTCTCAGGATGGAAGTTATGGACATCTTTGTTGAGAATTTTTTTTTTCTCTCACATTCCCAAAACACTTCTGATTCAGCCCTTGTCCCTTTATTATCAATCCAGAGAGAAAGTTTCACAAAACACTAAAATGGAATGGGAAAAGATGTATAGTCTGCTGGGGAGGAAACCCTGTGAGACCATTACCAGATCAGGATGTGTAGGGTATTCTTACTGAGCAGCAACAGCCCTCTATTTCTGTTGAATTAACAGATTTCTCATCAGTGAGTCCAGTGAAGGATTCATAGGTGAGCTTCATCATGTTCATCATTGATTTTAATTGACTGATAATGGCTCCCTTGAGTACAGCTTCTGCATATGGGCAGAGCACCATAATCTGTTAATGATGCCTGCTGTGGGTTAGTGGTGGTATTCTTGCCATGAGTTTGCTCTCCACAGTCTATTGTATTAAAAGAAATTGCTTTAATGTCAATGTGACCACCACCAAAAAACTGAAAAAATAAAAGACCCCAAAACCCCCAAAAGATGCAAACAAATAAGCCTCAATTTTCACTTATCCTCAGCAGAGTAGAAATTCATTTTGGTGGAGTACAGAATGTTCTCTTGTTGATCTGTTAGGAAAGTATTTCCAGGAGCACATAGTTTGCTGCTACTTATCTGGAATATTTCTTTGTTTAGTGAAGATATTTTTTATTATATAATAGCAATTTAGACATGTGAAACCTTCCTGGTATGTTACATGCCTCTGGCGTAACATCCTCTCCAGTGCTATACAATAGCCACTTAGATTGTCAGCTCATCCAAGGGAGGAAGGTATCCAGGAATGATTTGAGTTTGCTAGGCACATGCATATTAATGAAGGGAAAGTACCTTGAAAGGATGCCATTCTCAGAAAGGCACAAGGCTGCGCTGATCATAACCAGAGCCCTGCTCTCTGCTTCCTCAGCCCGAGCACTCACTGCTGAGCTTCTTAGTCACCTGGAATCCTCCCTAAATTGGTGAAGCTGGAGCCAGTCTGGCAAGGTTTTCAGTAAGGGCAGCTGGCACTGAAGAAACTTGGGCTAAACTGCGTCTCATCTTAGTGATCATACTTGTTTAGTCTCTAAATCCTGTCTTTCTTCCAGCCCCATGGACTGTAGCCTAAGAGACGCAGGTTCAGTTCCTAGGTCAGGAATATCCCCTGGAGGAGGGCATGGCAACCCACTTCATGGGTTTCCTGGAGAACCCCATGGACAGAGGAGCCTGGTGAGCTACAGACTCTAGCCCACCAGGCTCCTCTGTCCATGGAATTTCCCGGGCAAGAGTACTAGAGTAGGTTGCCTTTTCCTTCTCCAGGGTATCTTCCTGACCTGGGGAGCAAACCCTCATCTCCTGTATTGGCAGGTGAGTTCCTTACCACTGAGCCACCTGGGAAGCGCTGACCATACTTGACAGGATTGTAAAAGTTTGTGCTGGGAGTTTGCGTCTTCATTGAAACCTTCACTGTGCCTGGAATAACTCTGGGAACTCAGTTTGTGGTCAGTAAATATTAATATATATTTACGAGTGAATAAAGCAAGGTAGGGGCTTCCCTGGTGGCTCAGAGGGTAAAGAATCTGCCTGCAATGTGGCAGACCTGGGTTTGATCCCTGGGTTGGGAGGATCCTCTGGAGGAGGGCATGGCAGCCCATTCCTGTGTTCTTGCCTGGAGAATCCCAATGGACAGAGGAGCTTGGTGGGCTATAGTGCACGAGGTCACAAAGAGTCGGACACAGCTGAGCAACTAAGCACAACACAGCACAGATCAAGGTAGAGACTGACTTCTTTGTAGATGTCGTATAAATAGCATTAGAACAAAATTCCTTGAGTGGATTCCATCTTCATATTTACTGTTTAAAACACAAATTAGATTTATTCATCCATCAGTTACTTGTCTTTTATACTTCAAGTCCTATGGCCAGGCCCCAAGCATAGAGTGTTGAACAAAACAAACATGACTTCTGTCCTCTAGCCCCCTTGCTAAGAGAGATAAAGGTAAACAAAATCATTATATAATTAATTACAGTCATAGTAGACACACCAAAAGAAAAGCATAGAGGTTTATTAAGACATAAAATAAGGGGACCTAACCCGACTCAGAAGGGTCAGGGAAAGCTTCCTGGAGGGGGTGAAAGTGAATCTGAGACTTGAAGGATGAGTGGGGCAAGGGGGAAGGTAACAGGGAATGGGGAGGGGTGGCAAGGAATGACTCCCAGAGGGTTTCACCAGCCACCCCTAACCAATATCTGCTCTCACTCCGTGGACCAGGGCCAGAACACATCACTGGCTGCCACCCTCCTGGAGGCAGCATCTGGGGAGACGGTCAGCTCCTCTGCTCTCTCGCACCTCTTGCCACGGCATAAATCCACTGTGAAAGTCTTTACTCTGTAGATGTGTGTAAATCATTTGTTGAGATAATTCGGTAGTCATTCTTGGAAAGTAATGTATTTCCTCTCTAAGATCCAGCTGTAAGCCTTCTTGCTGGATATTCAGATTGAGGACTGGCCAGTAGTAACAGAGCAGTGGGTACTTGTGAGCAGAGGCAGTAGGTGAAGTAGTTCAAGCAGGCTCTGGACTCAGAGAGGCTCTGCGTTCAAATGGAAGTGTGTTTAGAGTTCTGACTTAAGTTCTCTTAGCCTTGGTTTTCTTATCTGTAAAATGGGTTCATTGGCAGTCATAAAGTCAACTTGAGGGTTAAGTTAGATGAGGCAGTGTGTGGGAAGCGCTGGACTTGGCACAGTGAGTGGTGTTCATGGTTATCAATTGTTGGCTACTTGACATCCGTCAAAGCATGTCATCCTGTGCTAAACACATGGGAGGAGATTTTGTTGGCTGACAGTTGAAGCCAGATTTGTTGTCTGTATTAAATAAATTTTACTCTCCTCTGTAGATGAGTGGATATACTGTCTCCAAAGATCTCTCAGGATTAGTCATCCCTGACATGCCACTGACATTACCAGTTGAATTTGAAGAGGCTGTTAGTTGTGGTCTGGCAACGTTTATCCTCATATGGTAGGTCTTTTCCACCTACTACAGAAGGGAGAAAATGATGCTCACAGAAGTATATGTACTGAGTGTGTCAGAAGCGGCTACTTCCCTGTGGACTTTGCTTTTTCCCTGAAAATGTCATGCTACAATTAAAACCATCATTTGATAAAGCAACCACGAAAGGCCTAAAGAATATGCAGTCCCTGTAGTTATAGGAAATATTAGAGGAGAGGCTACAGGCCTCGAGCAGTTCCTCAGACATGACCATGTGATTCTCATCTTGAAGTCCCCACCTCCTGGGAGGCTGGCCTGGTGTTTCTTGGTGGCCCCGACCTTTTCTCTGCTCAGCCAAGGAGCTCTCCTGGAGGGGCTGCAATCATTTGCAGCCCTCCTGTGAAGTATGGATGTGATTAGGTAGAGGGAGAAGAAGCAAGAAGCAGTCAGTTTAATTTCCCTTTAGAGAGGTGAAACAGATGCTGAAAAGACACATCTGTGAGAATTCGGAGCTACCGGATGCTGGTGATGGTTAGTCAAGAGTCAGACAGGGTTAACCGGGGCGTCTGGTTAAGAGGCAGTGCTTCCAAGAGGCCTTTCCTGGTCCATCAGAGGTTTCTCAAAGTCTAGATGTTAGTGATGACATTAAAATTTTGGTTGGAAAAAAAAAAATGAAAGGTTGTGTAACATGATCGGTTGTAAAACATGATCATCTTGGTACTGCTACAAAGAAGAAATAATGAAGGTATTGTGCCAGGAAAAAAAAATTCATTGGGCTGAAATAGATTTCCATTAAAAAGTTGTTCTTCAAGTAAGCCAGATTGCTTCACAGACTCCATTCAGATTTCACCCAGGGAATCAGAATGCTTTTATTTTTGCTTCAGGTTTCATTTGGATCTCCAGCATTCTCGGTTATTGAAATAATACCTCATTCTTTAGTAATACTTTCTTGGCCTGTTGGTAGCTCAGCTCTTTTAGTGAAATATGCAAATTTGCCCAAAATAACCAATAGAGAATTGAACATAGAAGGCTTTGAATTATGTCTGAATTATGCTTATGTCAAAATAAAAGATGGGCGGCTTCGTTTATATTGTATCAAAATAAGTAAACAGATATTTCATTAGTGCTTTGTTTTTAATCTTGTACTTTGGCAAACTTTCAAGAGTGATAGATGAATTTCCCTTTTCATTGGGAAAAGCCAAGTTACTGTTGTTTTTGGTCATATAGTTGCATTCTTTCCGACTAACAGTTAGCTGAAGACAAGAAATTGGAAGAGAGCTTTGCCTCTGAGATATTTCTTAGATTTACATGATAATGATCTTATGAATGGTTTCTTATTTTTTCAATTTTCTTTGAACATTTTCTTAAAGGACACTTGGAGCTAAAAGAAATTACAAATAGTTTGCATTTATATGAAAACCAGCTAAAAATGAACTAGTCCTGGTTACATACTACCTAGAATTCCTGTGGCTCTGAATTCTCACAGATGTATATTTTCAGGGAAAATTAAACTGCGTTTTTCTCTCCTCTCCCTCTTCCTTCTAAGTTCCTGTCTTCATGGGTGGCTTAATGACCCAACTTATTGCCCAGCTGGAAACTTTGAGTAGAAACCGCAGTGTCTTCCTTGACTCTTCTATCTAATGAGTTTCTCCATTGTATTAACTTTCCCTCCAAACTGTTATCCTAATGTGTCCTCTCCTTTTGATTTCCCATGCAGGCTTTATTGTTACTTGCCTAGGTTAGCGTCTCACTGGCCTGCAAATAGGCTTCCCCACTTCTGTGTCAGTTGTCTCTGTCCAACGGGATGGTTTATTGGCTTCAACAACTCCAGCAGGTTCTCTTTGTCAGTAGACAGTCAGACTTGTGCAGTCTAGCCCAGGCCCACTTGCTTTGCCACTCCCATTCTCTGCTCCTGCTCCTCCTGTGGTTGACATCTTGCCTTGCTAACCCCACAGTCTTTCTGAAGGAGATTCATGTCTTTGCCCACATTGTGTGCTGCTGCAGCTGCTCTGTCCCCTGGCCTCCTGCATTACCGTCCTCATCACTGATGGCCCCTCACGCCTTTCCTCACCTCGGGCCTCCAGGTGCCCTGCCCTACACTGTCGTCACTGTATGACCCTGTCATAGGTCTCATATTGCAAGTGATTGGCTCCCTGCCTCCCATGGGCCACTCACCTCTGAGCATCAGGAGGTAAAGAATCATTTCTTACTCAGTTAAGTTCAGTCACTTAGTTGTGTCTGACCCTTTGCCACACCATGGACTGCAGCATGCCAGGCTTCCCTGTCAATAACCAACTCCTGGAGCTTGCTCAGACTCATGTCCATCGAGTCAGTGATGGACATGAGTCTGAGCAAGACTCATCCTCTGCCATTCCCTTCTTTTCCTGCCTTCAGTCTTTCCCAGCATCAGAGTCAGTTCCAATGAGTCAGTTCTTTGCATCAGGTCGCCAAAGTATTGGAGCTTCAGCTTCAGCCATCAGTCCTTCCAGTGAATATGCAGGACTCATTTCCTTTAGGATTGACTGATTTGATCTCCTTGCAGTCCAAGAGACTCTCAAGAGTCTTCTCCAACACCACAGTTCAAAAGCATCAATTCTTCAGCACTCAGCCTTCTTTATGGTCCAATTCTCACATCCATATATGATACCGGAAAAACCATAGCTTTGACTAGATGGACCTTTGTCAGCAAAGTAATGTCTCTGCTTTTTAATAAGCTGTCTAAGTTGGTCATAGGTTTTCTTACAAGGAGCAAGTGTCTTTTAATTTCATGACTGCAGTCACCATCTGCAGTGATTTTGGAGCCCCAAAATATAAAGTCTGTTACTGATTCCCCATCTATTTGCCATGAAGTGATGGGACCAGATGCCATGATCTTAGTTTTCTGAATGTTGAGTTTTAAACCAGCTTTTTCACTCACCTCTTTCACTTTCATCAAGAAGCTCTTCAGTTCCTCTTCACTTTCTCCCATAATAGTGATGTCATCTGCATATCTGAGGTTGTTGATCTTTCTCCCAGCAGTCTTGATTCCAGCTTGTGCTTCATCCAGCCCAGCATTTCTCATGATGTACTCTGCATATAAGTTAAATAAGCAGGATGACAATATACAGGCTTGACATACTTCTTTCCCAATATGCAGCCAGTTCGTTGTTCCATGTCTGGCTCTAACTATTGCTTCTTGACCTGCATACAGATTTCTCAGGAGGCAGGTAAGGTAGTCTGGTATTCCCATCTCATTAAGAATTTTCTAGTTTGTTGTGATCCACATAACCAAAGGCTTTGGTGAAGTCAGTAAAGCAGAAGTCGATTTTTTGCTGGAACTCTCTTGCTTTTTCTATGATCCAACAGATGTTGGCAATTTGATCTCTGGTTCCTCTGCTGCTGCTGCTAAGTCACTTCAGTCGTGTCCTACTCTGTGAGACCCCATAGACGGCATCCCACCAGGCTCCCCCGTCCCTGGGATTCTCCAGGCAAGAACACTGGAGTGGGTTGCCATTTCCTTCTCCAGTGCATGAAAGTGAAAAGTGAAAGTGAAGTCGCTCAGTCGTGTCCGACTCTTAGCGACCCAATGGACTGCAGCCTACCAGGCTCCTCCATTCATGGGATATTCCAGGGAAGAGTACTGGAGTGGGGTGCCGTTGCCTTCTCCGTCTGGTTCCTCTGCCTTTTCTAAATCCAGCTTGAGCATCTGAAAGTGCACAGTTCATGTACTGTTGAAGCCTGGCCTGAAGAATTTTGAGCATTACTTTGCTAGCATATGAGATAAATGTGATTGTACGGTAGTTTGAACATTCTTTGGCATTGCTTTTCTTTGGGATTGGAATGAAAACTGACCTTTTCCAGTCCAGTTCCACTGCTAGGTTTTCCAAATTTGCTGACACACTGAGTGCAGCCCTTTCACAGCATCATCTTTTAGGACTTGAAATAGCTCAACTGAAATTCTATCACCTCTGCTAGCTTTGTTCATAGTGATGCTTCCTCAAGCCCACTTGACCTCTGGCTTCAGGATGTCTGGCTCTAGGTGAGTGATCACATCATCGTGATTATCTGGGAAATTAAGATCTTTTTTTGTACAGTTCTTCTGTGTATTCTTGCCACTTCTTTCTTAATATCTTCTGCTTCTGTTAGGTCCGTACCATTTCTATCCTTTATTTCTTACTCAACCTTCATTTAATGAAATAACCTCCCCTTGGCATCTAACTCAGCTTCTTCTGTATTGATTCTTGTTATTATACTATTATTTCTTGGAATACACTATTAGTAGCAGAGTCAGCAAGGTTGAAATTCAACTTGTAGATATATATCCCAGAGAACTGAAAACCGCCACTCACACAGATACCCAGATGGGTATGTTGACAGAAGCATTATTCACAGTAGCTAAAAGGTAGAAACAACCTGTTAATATTATAAACAAATTATAATAAGTACCTACAATGGAATATTATTCAACCATAAAGAAGAAAACGTTCTGATATACGCCTCAATATGAATGAACCTAGGAGACACAATACCAAGTGAAATAAGCTAGAGAAGAAGTTGTGTGATTCCACTCAATGAAATATCTAGAATAGGCAAAGTCACAGAGATAGATAGTAGATGAGAGGTTATCAGGGGCTGAGGAGAGGGGGGAATGGGGAGTTGTTGCTTTATGGGTACAGCGTTTCTGTTTGGGGAAAGGAAGGTATTTTGGAAATAGATGATGATGGTTGGAAATAGTGATGATAATTGATGATGGTTTAATTACTGTGACAGTAATTAAAGCCATTGAAAATGGTTTAAATGACATTTATGTAATATATGTTTTACTAGAATAAAAGATATATAGCTTGTATAATTTTTTAAAAAGATACTGCCACCAGCACTCTTATGCATATATGTTTCAACATATAGTTATATATAAGCATGTTGTTTTCCTGTATCATTTATATTTATCATTCTTACCGCCTTAATAGATCACAGATTTCTTGAAGTGAAGGACTAGTCTAAATAGGAAGTAACATGGTTTTTGTTTGTTTAGGGTTTGGAGTTGGATATATTTGAAATCCTGAAACCTTTTAGAGAGGGTTTGATATTTTATTTGAATGTTGAATAAACTCAGCGTGACAAAGTGACATGACGTCACTGACTGAGTTTTGAAACATAGATGTGTTCTTCTGACCGGCTATCTGTTCTTCTGACCTGCTAATCCTGAGGGACACTGTGCGTATTCAGCCTGATCCCATTGGAAGGAAGGCTGAATAGTCTAGCACAGGGTGCTTTTAATTGCTCCTCTTGCTCTTTAAACAAGGAGTTTGGATGATGAGGTCATGTGGATAGGAGCTATATTGACTATTTTCCTGAGTCCTTTTTAAAGGTAATAAACATGTAGGTGCTTTCCCAGAATATAAATGTTAATTCTTCTAAGAAGTTAAAATATATTTCTTTGTTTCGTAAGCTTCTTTGGAGACTTTTAAAAATTGAGTAAAGGTAATTCCTTGGTGGTACAGTGGGTAAGACTTGGCAGTTTCCCTTCACTTTCTCAGCATAGTCCTGATTGGAAAGCTAAAATCCCACAAGCTGTGTGGTGCAGTCAAAAAATAAATAAATAAAAATAGAATAGATAATGATGACAAGCTAATACAATTTGTATTAAAATGAGTTTAATGTATGTGTCAATATGCGTTCATGCTCAGTCACTTGGCCGTGTCTGACTCTTTGCAACCCCGTGGACTGTAGCCCACCAGGCTCTTCTGTTCATGGCAGAAATACTAGTGTGAGTTGCCATTTCCTCTTCCAGGGGATCTTCCCAACCCTTATAAAAATAAGATCTTTAATGTCTTAATTGTTTTGTTTCTGAGTGCCAGGATTTTCTTTGAAAAGAACTGAGATATAAATGTGGGAAAATGTTAGCCCATATTTACCATTAATACTCTAGTATAAATTTCTGTTGTCTCATTCACTGGCTGTCTTGAATTTTGTTTTATGGAGTCCACCCAACAAACTGGTAAGGAGCAATGACGTGCTAAATACCAAAACTAACCTTCCCTTGTACTAATATTCTAGAGTCAACATTAGACATTATTGTTGATTTCACCTTCTTAAGAAAACCCTTTAGTCTCTGGGTAATAGTTATTTTTGATAGATTTGCCTGCTGCTCTGAACATGGTCAGTAAGTGTGCTCTAGGGAAGTTCTCAGTTTTTAGCGTGGATTCAGACTATCCGGCAGTCTTGATAAAGTACAGGTTCAGACTGGGAGAGGTGAGGGGTGAAATTCTGCATTTTAGTTAAGCTCTTAAGTGGTATCAGTGCTGCTGGTCTGGGGGCCAGAGGAAGAACACTCTGTTTCAAATAGCTGATTTGATACTTTGTTAAAATTGGATCCAATATAAGGTTGACAGAAGAAATGCAAGACACCCAAGATGTCCTATGCAGTATTTGGCACAGAGTTGTATTAAAAATTATTCATTGTTTATCTGAAATTTAATTTTGACTGGGCTAGACACAATATAGGTGTGTGTGAGTGCACACAAGACACACACACAAGGCAACTCTAAATTGCAATCTAAATCATTTACAAAGTCATTTAAATGTCATGTATTGTATTAGATGTAAATGATATGATTATTTTTATTTGGAGAGAAAGGCCCCATAGAATTAGGTTTGTTTCAGACTTGTTTTTAGGCACTTATTTAGGTATTTTGCTCATATGCTTTTCAATACAATAATATATGTAAGGATTAATGCTGCACCCCGTCCCCAAGTATCTAGGGAATTCTTGAAAAAATAGTGAAATCTGTACATTCCAAAATATACCTGAAAGCACAGAAATGTCCTGGACTATCAATGTTTTAAGCTAACCATATGAAGTAATGGGCTTCACCAGTGGCTCAGATCCCTGGGTTGGTGAAGGAAATGGCAACCCACTCCAGTGTTCTTGCCTGGAAAATCCATAGACAGAGGAGCCTGGTGGACTACAGTCCATAGGGTCACAAAGAGTCCAAAACGACTGAGTGGCTAACACTTTCACTTTCATATGAAGAAATAAGATGTTAATGAGAAACGCTGGGCTAGAAGAAGCACAGGCTGGAATCAAGATTGCCAGGAGAAGTATCAATAACCTCAGATATTCAGATGACACCACCCTTAAGGCAGAAAGTGAAGAGGAACTAAAAAGCCTCTTGATGAAAGTGAAAGAGGAGAGTGAAAAAGTTGGCTTAAAGCTCAACATTCAGAAAATGAAGATCATGGCATCTGGTCCCATCACTTCATGGGAAATAGATGGGGAAACAGTGGAAACATTGTCAGACTTTATTTTGGGGGTCCAAAATCACTGCAGATGGTGATTGCAGCCATGAAATTAAAAGATGCTTACTCCTTGGAAGGAAAGTTATGACCAACCTAGATCGCATATTGAAAAGCAGAGACATTACTTTGCCAACAAAGGTCCATCTAGTCAAGGCTATGGTTTTTCCAGTGGTCAGGTATGGATGTGAAAGTTGGACTGTGAAGAAAGCTGAGTGCTGAAGAACTGGTGCTTTTGAACTGTGGTGCTGGAGAAGACTCTTGAGAGTCCCTTGGACTGCAAGGAGATTCAACCAGTCCATTCTGAAGGGATCAGTCCTGGGTGTTCTTTGGAAGGACTGATGCTAAAGCTGAAACTCCAATACTTTGGCCACCTTATGCAAAGAGTTGACTCATTGGAAAAGACTCTGATGCTGGGAGGGATTGGGGGCAGGAGGAGAAGGGGACGACAGAGGATGAGTTGGCTGGATGGCATCACCGACTCGATGGACATGGGTTTGGGTGGACTCCGGGAGTTGGTGATGGACAGGGAGGCCTGGCGTGCTGCAATTCATGGGGTCACATGCGGACACGACTGAGCGACTGAACTGAACTGAACTGATGATAGATTAAATTTAGACTGTTTTATAGTTTTTTCTTGTATTTTTTTGGTACCGTGTACTTCTGGTATTTTCAAACCCTGTATAATAACATTTCATGAGGATAATGTGTTGTCTATTAAAGCATATGGAAGGCAGTGTAAATGCTTTTCTTTTTTTTTTTTTTTAGATTCTTTACAGAGTTGGAAGCAAGGCATCAGAATAATATCTTCATAGAAGACATAAGTGACATTGTGGAAAAGCACACAACATCCACATTTGACCCATACGTGAAATACTGCACAAATGAAGTCTACCAACAGCGGACACTGCAAAAATTGTTGTAAGCAGTATTGAATGTTGCAGCTTTAATGATCTAATCATGTTTTAATTGGGTCACGTTGATTGAAATTAATTGATCTCTTAAATTAAATGTCTTTTGGGAACAGAAGTGCTTTTGGGCAGGGGTGTTAGATTAGAAAAACCCAGTTGTGGAGAATTTTCTTTAAAGTTCTTCTGAAATTATAGCTTGTTGATTTTTTCCTTGTTTCTTTTTTTTTTTAATTCCTGCAAGACTTGGGTCTCGGGGTGGGGGCGGGTAATGATGATCGGTGATCATCATTCTAAATGGTGAGAAGGTTGTTCTCTAAGCTGTTATCTGGTCATTAAATAGTTTGCCTGAGGCCAAGATATAGTTCTTGAACTAGTGCCTAGGAGCCAAAGTGTCCTCTGGTATTCTAATCTTCCTCCATTCGAATGACAACTCTGTATTTAGTTGTTTATGGGAATAACTCATCTTTTCCCTCTAGGTGGTTATGTGTGAGGAGAACAAGGATGGGCTGAAGGAAGGTGTTTTTTTTTTTTTTTTTAAGTTCTTAAAGGCTCTAATTGTGAAACGAAAAAGAAGTAAACCTTAAATTTCCACACACTCCTTTTCCCTTTGTATTATTTAGGTTACTGAGAGTTTTGGTGTGATGAATATGCCATCTCTAGTCTGAAAAGCATTCAGCAGTGGTTCAGCAATGTCTGTATTGCTTTATTGGGGCCGGGGCTTGTTTATCACAAGGAGCTCCGTGTACAGTTGGACATCGCTGTAAACTCAGCTTGGGGGCTGACTGGCTGTTATCATCCTTCTGTGAGCTGTGGTGTTTACAACCGAAGCGTGGCACGCTGGCCAGTCTCTAGACAATGTGAGAGACCCTATGATGATGATTACCTCATGGCCACTTAGAGAAACAGCCCCCGTGTGGGCAAGAAGGCCTGATGACGCCCCATTCCCCCTCCACATCCTCCTTAAAATCTTGTACAGGCAGGGAGGAAAACCCACAGCTGCCAGCCCTAAATGAGGTTATTAGCACAAGCAGGATTTGTCTGCACTGCGGGGCATTTTTTTCTAGATTAGTCTTTGTTGTGGAGACTGTTCTGTACATTCTAGCGCCCCAGGCTCCTGTCCACCAGCTGCTGGTAGCACAGCCTCACCTCAGCCTTGATAACCAGGAATGTCTCCAGAGGTTACCTGATGCCCTCATCCGCCATGGGAATTGCGATGTAAACGTTACTCTTTAATGGTTGGAAAATCCAAGTGACACGTGTAAAAGCCGAAGCCTGGAATTAGAGCTAAATTAAGTTTTGTTTTGCAAGATTAAAAAAAAAAAACAAAAAAACTTGAATAAGTACTGTTGTACTTTATGTAACTCTTGAAAAATAAAGGTTTTATTTAAATTAGCTCAATGACATCATCATTTGAGCTTTTACATGGAAATTAGTAGTTGTGTGTTCAGAATGTAAATTTACATTTTGGGCTGTGACTTTGAGCTTTACCTGCAACTTTGGAATCTGAAAACCAGCAAACAAACAGTGCCTGGGGTCCATCCTAGACTGGGTGGTTTCCTCAGAATCTTTGGAGGTGGCAGAAGTGATTTAAATGTGCAACTGGCTTAAAATTTGATTCTTTTTTAATTTCCTAAAATTTTTTTTTCAAAGTTAGCAGGAAACTTAACTCCTCAGTTTAAGAAAAAGAAATTATAACATTTCTGAGTACTTTCTTTTAACTTGCTGTTCTGGGTATTTCCTGATTTCTCTCTAGCAGCCTTGAACCAAATCATCTAAGTTTCAAAGTATATTTTTTTGAAGAAAGGTTTCAATTGCCGTTACCCTGCTTCTTGGCCTCCCCCTCCCCTCTCCAGGGGATCACAGAATCTGGGGCCAACCCTCCTCCACCTCCCCTTCTCGGGTCACACTGTAACTCCACAGAGCTACCCTTAGGGTGAAGTGAGGTGACAGAATGAGAGATGCTGTGTCAGGGACCCACTGAAAGTCAGAAGACCTTGGTTGGACTTCTGTCTACACCGAATGCTAGGTCTTTTATTTGGCAAGTTGGGGACCTTGCTGAGACTCCACATTCTTACTGGAATCCCCTTCAAAGTTATATGGATGGTGCCACATGAGATCCTTTATGTCGTGTATTCTGCTAAATTCTGTAGAAATGTGACAGTGTTGTCCCTGTTCTAATGTCCCTGGGAGAGGAAGGATATTCTGGCTGACATAGTCAGAAGTTTTCTGTCTCAGAAGCTTTGGAAAAGTCCAAAAGCCTCCTAGTAAGTAAATCCTGAGATTTCTTTCTTAGATTATTATCTCAGGCTAGAGATGTGGTATAAAGCATATGTGTCATCTTTTTAGTGGAATGTTTGTAGATGATCAGATATGAGATGTAGTATGTATACTAATTTTTAATGTATATATTCACCATTATGATACCACTGTTTCTTCATTTGTTTACTTTCTACTTCTAAAAATTTCTGGCACCTATATTTTCATCTTATTATTCTTATTACTGCCTTAAACTTATGTTCAGTCTTGACTGTAAAAGGCAATCAAACCATCCATGTCCACCTATGAAATTATGTGTTTATGTTGTTTATATATTGAAAAATCATTGATAATCTATAAGTTTACCACAGTGTTTTATAATACATTTTGACTTGCTTCTTAAAGAGGAAATACTTTGAAGTTTTGTCTCTTTTTTCCCCCTCAGAGCCACCAACCCATCTTTCAAGGAAGTTTTGTCCCGAATCGAGTCCCATGAAGACTGTAGGAACCTACCCATGATCTCGTTTCTCATTCTTCCCATGCAGAGGGTGACCCGCCTTCCCCTGCTGATGGATGTAAGATGTGACCTGGTATCTTTTTCCTCTGTGGATAATTGTTGCTGCAACAAATCTGATTAAGAAAATTATTCTTCTTCCACTTAAATTATATCCCTTCTATAAAAGTTCCCAATTCCGTGAGAAGTTGCTGTTTGGTTAGAAAGTCCCACATGGGAAGCTCTTCAGTTTAGGCTTGTGTGTTCACTCTAAAGAAGTTAGATTACAACCCTCACTTAACATTTTTTGAAATGGGAAGAATATTGACTTCTTGAAGTCAGGAGTCCTGAATTCCTTTGCGTCTGAAACACCAGGCACGAGACCTTGGGCACGTCATTCATCTCTTTGGGCCTCAGTTTCCTCGGTTGGGTCATGTTCCGAGCTGCTGCGTGTGTGCCCAGTTGCTTCAGTCATGTTCGACTCTTTGTAACGCCACGGACTGTAGCCCACCAGGCTCCTCTGTTCATGAGATTCTCCAGGCAAGAATACTGGAGTGGGCTGCCATGCCCTCCTCCAAGGGATCTTGCCAACCCAGGGATTGAACCCGCATCTCTTCTTGCATTGGGAGACAGCTTGTTTACCGCTAGTGCTGCCTGGGCTGCCCCAAGCTGCTGAAGTGCTCCCATTTCACACGGGAAGGAGTCTCTTCAGCATCACAAGGCATAAACCTGCCCTAGTTTGCATTGCTCAGAATGAGTGAGGAAAATCCAGACATCTGATCTTATTGTAGGGAGCATTCATGAAGAAATGCTATTTGCTTTTGAGTAGTGCAGGACGTGACTGTGGGAAGAGCAGAGACGGACTGGTGGGAAGCACAGCTGGGAGGACAGCCAGGCAGTGGCCCAGGATGGCCGCACACTGGCTGGGCTAAAACCACAGTGGCAGCCACAGGAGAATGGGGTGCCCTGACGTGACTCCCATCCAGCTAGTGTGCCAACAAGCGCCTTTTTTTAAAAATAAAATTGAACTATAGTTGATTTATGATATTGTGTTAGTTTCAGGTGTATAGCAAAGTGGTTCAGACATACTATATGTATATATTTTTTCAGATTATTTTTATTATAGGTTATTATAGGATATTTACTTTGTTATACAGTAACTCCTTGTTCCTTATCTATTTTATGTGTAGTAGTTTGTATTTGTTAATCCCAAACTCCTAATTTATCCCTCCCCTGCTTTCCTTTCCCCTTTGGTAACTTTAAGTTTGTTTTCTGTGTCTGTGAGTTTTTTCTTTTATCTTTAGATCCGTTTGTATTGACTTTTGGATTCCACATATGTGATATCATATAGTATTTATCTTTCTCTGTCAGACTGACCTCACTTCGTATGATAATCCCTAGGTCTATTCATGTTGCTGCAAATGGCATTATTCCATCCTTTTTATGGCCAATACTCCATTACATATACGTACCACATCTTAAATCAGTTGTCTGTTGATGGTCATTTGGGCTGCTTCCATGTCTTAGCTATTGTAAACAGTGCTGCTATGAATATCAGGTTGCATGTCTCTTTTTGAATTAGAGTTTTTGTTTTTTCCGTGTATATGCCCAGGAGTGGGATTGCTGGATCATATGATAGTTCAAAAAGTATCTTTTTGATCAAGTTAAAATATCTTGGCACAGTTCTGCTTTGAATTTGGATGATAATATAATGTCAGTTTTGACGTGCTTGCTTTTTATAAGTCAAAATACAGGATAAAAATATAGCAAAAATTATGATTGTCTAAGATTACAAAATAAATTCCATTTTCTCTATTCCATTATAAATTCAAAGAAGCACTGAAATTTAGAAACTAGTAAAAAGGTGGGATTATGGTCACTTTCTTGGCCCAGCCGCACAGTGTTGAGGAGGTTCAGCTGTCTTTTCAGAATTCACAGCACCTTCTGCTCTCCTGGGCCACCTCAGTCTACTAGTCCGCTACCTTTACACCCATCCTTGTCCGTCTTGTGTGATTTAGAGACTTCTCTTCTTGTAAATATTGGGAAACTTGCAGTTTTGCAAATCCAGCTCTGATTTTTTGTATCAGTATTTATCATGTCTATCACACAGAGTCTAAAAAGAAATGATACTTTTTGGGGTCAGAGACTCTTTTGAGATTGTAGATTAAGCTGTAGTCATTCTTAAGAATGACTTCCTAGTGTGTGCAAGATTTATAAAACTGAAGTGTACAAAAGAAACTGTGGCCTGCTCCCAGAAATAAAAACTAATATTTTTCAAACTGCTTTTGTACTCATTAGTGGGTCATGAAGTTGACTTTTGGAACATGAGTAGTGTTTTTAGAATATGAATATAGAGTAGAACACACAGTATATGATATATACATTGTTCATAATGTGATTAAATATTATTTCACAAAAAACTTTCATTTTGTGTGCATGTGTACTAGTTGCAGTGTAAAAGTATTTCTTACAGTGGGGTCATAGTCGAAAAAAATTTGAGTACATTAATATAAAACCACCAGTGGTCCAGTCTGTACTTCTTACATATCACACATAATATTCCTGACACCTGACTTTCAGATTCATAGGCTTGGTGTTCCTCTGCATGTAAGGTTCAGTGGTTTGCTAGTTTCTGGTATCTTCCGCTTCTGCTAGATGCCAGTTGCCCTCATCTGTTGTCCATGTGTGAGAATCTGGCCACCTGGGAAGAATCTAAATGTACTTAAAACATGATCCCTTCGATTTTACTTCATTTGGAGATTTAGTTAAACTTGTTAATTGAGATTAACATTTTTAACAATTGAAATGGTTTTGTTGGCTTTGAACAGATATAGTTTCAAAAGTTATATATAATTCAGTATATCTTCAGTTGATGTTTTTTGAACTCAATTTTACCATCACAAAAATTGCAGTATAAGCATATCAAGAAAAAACCCAGCAGCCATTTTTTCTTGACCTTTTTATTCACATTATATCATCTGCAAATATAATCTCTAATAATAATGATGATGATAACAGGGATCATTGAAGTAACTTTGTCATTAATTGAAGACCTATGTATGCAGGTTATTCATAAAGAACTTTCCATGCATTATCATTTAACTTTTTTAACAGCCTTGTGGCTTTAGAGGTGGATTTATCCCAATTTTACAGATGAGAAAACTTAGGCTTATAGAAGCTTATAAGGGAAGGTGACTTACCCAAGGTCGAATAGCTCATAAGGAGCAGATCTAGAATTTGAAACCAGATTCACCCACCTCTGAAGTCTATCCTCTTATTAAATCATCCTCTGGATGAACATGGATCCTATGCTTTTAAAGACTATTTCCTATTTTAATGTCATCTTTATATTAATCCATAGTATTGTGTTCAGCATTGTTAAGTTTGCTATGAGTAAGTATATGGCTGGACATTGGTTTTATTTTACTTAAAAGAATAAATCAGCTGATTTTGTTTTTCTTTCATTTCATTGCAGACTATCTGTCAAAAGACTCCTAAGGATTCTCCGAAATATGAAGTCTGCAAAAGAGCCTTAAAGGAAGTGAGCAAGGTAACTGTTGAGTAGCTTATCAGACAGTAAAACACTCAGATCTCTCCAAAGAGAACCTGTCTGGATTTGATGCTAAAAACTGGTTGATTCTCACAGCCATTTGTGCACCATTCATTAAGTAGTTGAAAAACAAAGTTATGTTTTCTACACTCAAATGAAATTGGTATTTTTACTATTTCAGACAGTCTTAAGGGCCTTTAGAGATCTCATTTTCTTTTGGTGTCTGAATAGCTGTTTATTCATTCTCTCATTCAAGAAATATTTATTGCATATCCACTACAGTGCCAGGGACAATGCCAGCGCCTGAAAATGTGAGGATGAGTAAGACATGTGTGGTTACTGCCCTCATGGAATGTGCTGTATAAAGGGGAAGGCAGACATGAAATAAGAGTTACAATAAAGGATGGTGAGTGACATGAGAGGAAGAACATAGAAATGTTGAAGCTGAAGCCTGGAGCAAGAGCAGCTTTGAGCCAGGGACTGGGGAGGGTGTTTCAGGAACATGCAAAGACCCAAAGACTTATTTGTAGAATTTGAACTAGAATGTTCTTCGTGTGACTAGAGCCCAGTCCAGGAGAGAGAGCACAGAGGATCCATGTTAAGGAATTGTGAACCTTATCCTAGGATGCTGTGGAAGCTACAGATTCGTGTGCTGTGAAGTTGACAGTGAGAATGGGCCCCAGTGATGAAGCCTTTATAGTTGCTTAGGTTACAGATGACTGGAGCCTATACTGATATGATACTAGAAGGCAAAGAAGCAAGCCTACAACATTGGGGAGGTAGGCGTGGAGGTGACTTGGGTGGGTATATTTATGGACATGAGCCAAGGAAAATCATCCCTGTCTTAGGCAACTAGATGGATGCTCTTATTTCCATAGTACGAGCATAGGGAGAAGCTGAGGATTCCATTGTGGGTGTGTTGGAATTGAGTGAGGTTCCAATAGAATATCCAAGTCAGGAGCTCAGTGGAGAGACTTGAACTGGAGACATGGGTTTGTGGATCATCAGTATGGGGATGATTTTTGAAGCTGGAAAAGTAGATGAAAAGTACCCAGGAGTGTGTAGAGTAAGAAGAATGTTGAGGTTCAGCCATGAAGAACACCAGGCTTCATCTTGTGTAGGGAAAAGGAAACAGCAGAGGAAACTTGAAAAACAACAGAAGTACTAAAGTAGGAAAGTGAAAGTTGCTCAGTCGTGTCCAACTCTTTGAGACCCCATGGACTGTTCTCCAGGCCAAAATTCTGGAGTGGGTAGCCTTTCCCTTCTCCAGGGCATCTTCCCAACTCAGGGATTGAACCCAGGTCTCCCACATTGCAGGCAGATTCTTTACCAGCTGAGCCACAAGGGAAGCCCAAGAATACTGGAGTGGGTAGCCTGTCCCTTCTCCAGTGGATCTTCCTGATCCAGGAATTAAACTGGGGTCTCCTGCATTGCAGGCAGATTCTTTACCAACTGAGCTATCAGGGAAGCCCTCTAATGGCCTGGCAAATGGCATGTAATTTGGTGGAAGGAAGGGCAGCTCCATTGGCTGCTCTGCCAAGACAAAGTGAGATAATGATCAATGCATTCACCGGGTGTATTTATTATCAGGTGAGTTGTGTCCTTGCAGGGTAGGTGTGGAAGCCAGTTTGGAGCATGTTGAGGAATAAGTGGAGGATGAGACTGTGCAGCCAGTTAGTATAGCTGTTTAAACTATTGGGCTGTGAGGGTAAAATGAGTTGAAAGAGAAGCTATAGTTGAAAGGGAAGTGAGGGAGGGTCTTTTGTTTAAAGATTAGAAAATTGTGGGTATGTTTAAATGCTAATAGGAATAGTTCGCTGAGAAAAAGCAGCTGAAGGTTTGAGAATCAGTGAGGATATGAGATGAGCTAGACCCAGGAGAGCAAAGCTCATGATCACAGAAGCATCCTAAGCATCTCTAAGCTGCCTCGAGTTTTGTGCGTCTTTGTGATACTTGACTATGAAGCACTGTTTCTTTCTATCAACTTTATCAATTGAACTTTATGTTGAATTTCATTGTTTCAACTTTATTTTTTAAATACTTTTATGTGAACCATTTTTAAAGTCTTTATTGAATTTGCTACATTATTGCTTCTTTTTTATATTTGGGGTTCTTGACCCCAAGGCTTGTGGGATCTTAGTTCCCTGACTAAGGATTGAACCTGCACCCCATGCTTTGGAAGGCAAAGAAAGATCCACCACCGGACCACCAGGGAAGTCCTTCAGTCAACTTTAAACTGACTCCATTTTATTTATCCTCATCCTTGCCAATAATTACTACAAAATCATGAGTTTTATAAGCTAGTTGTTCATTTTTCTAACACATTTTTATACTAAAAATTAGTTTATCTGTGTCTTAGCCCTTTTGGGCTGCTAGAACAAAGTACCACAGACTGATTGGCTTATAAACAGCAAATTTCTTTCTCTGTTCTGGAGGCTGGAAGTCTAAGATCAGGGAACAAGCAGAGTTGGCTGGGATCCCTCTTCCAGCCAGGTTGCAGACTTCTGGTAGCCTTGACAAGGCAGAAGGGATCAAGGCGGCTCTTTGGAGCCTCTTGTATAAAGCACAATCCCATTCATACGGGCTCTATCCCATGACTTCTGAGCAACTCCCAAAGGTCCCCACTTCCTAGTACCATCATCTTTGGAAGATAAGATTTCAGTATGTATTTTGGGAGGATGTGAACATTTAAACCATAGTGATCTGCCAACCACTTGAATGCATCTCTTGCTCCATCAGAGAAGGAGATACACATATCCCACTTTGCAAAACACTAAGTGAAGAAACTTAGCCTGACAGGTATGAAGTTGCCTATGGTCCTACTGCCTGTGGGTTTCTCCTCCAGGACCCCAAATCCTGTAGTGGATGGGGGAATCTTTAAGAGAAACTACATGGAGAAGTTGAGTCTTAGATATGAAAGAGATTGTCAGATTCTGTTTGATTGTAACTGAGAAGCTGGAAAAAAAATTCACACAGGAAGAGGAGGAAGGTAGTAGTGATTGAATTGAATTAGGAAAGATACCTAATTTTTTTGAGACTTTCACGTCCCAGTTTGAGTAGACTGCTATGTTCCTTTAGGCATCTCTGTTTCACTTGATTTGGCTCTGGTGCTTTTAGGGCAGGCTGGCAAAAATTAACTGCCTTACCTTGACACAGGGCTTCCCAGGTGACGGTAGTGGTAAAGAATCGGCCTGCCAATGCAAGAGACTTAACAATCGTGGGTTTGATTCCTGGGTTGGGAAGATCCCCTGGAGGAGAGCATGAGAACCCACTCTACTATTCTTGCCTGGAGAATCCCATAGACAGAGGAGCTGGTGGGCTACAGTCTGTGGGTCGCACAGAGTCAGACACGACGGAAGCAATTAAGCATGCACTACCTTGATACTTACTATACGGAAGACCCTCTGTGAAGAATTGCTGTTCGAGTGGCCTAAGCAAGTGTTTTCTCTAGGACAGCATTTTTCTGTCTTGCGTAGGAGTCATGAACATCAGGATTATAACCTCAGTCTCTAAATGTTGTAGGAAACTGAGGTCATCAGTACTGCCAACTCAAGGATTCATCTTCTTTTTCATTTGTGCAAGTTACCAATGAGTTTTTATAGATGGGAAAACAATGTCAGTATTTTTAACAAAAAGATTGTGCACATAGAGCGTTTATGGTTCGAAATCAAAATGCAGACTTTCACTTGCTTGCTGTTTCTGAAATGAGAGAAACTGAGAGTTCCCAGCACTTATTTTACAGTGAAATTTTGTGTGTTGAGGCCCAAATTTTTTAGAAGCAGATTCCACCTAAGGCCCTTGGGCAAGTCTCTCTAAATAGTTATTCATTCTTGGGGAAAAATGAGTAATATGTTTTTTGGTGATTAAAATGCTAGTGAAATGTATTTGCCTAGTGCAAATAATACTTCAGTGAAATTGTTCATGATATGCAGATGACACCACTCTTATGGCAGAAAGTGAAGAGGAACTCAAAAGCCTCTTGATGAAAGTGAAAGTGCAGAGTGAAAAAGTTGGCTTAAAGCTCAACATTCAGAAAACGAAGATCATAGCATCCGGTCCCACCACTTCATGGGAAATAGATGGGGAAACAATGGAAACAGTGTCAGACTTTATTTTTCTGGGCTCCAAAATCACTACAGATGGTGATTGCAGCCATGAAATTAAAAGACGCTTACTCCTTGGAAGGAAAGTTATGACCAACCTAGATAGCATGTTCAAAAGCAGAGACATTACTTTGCCAACAAAGGTTCGTCTAGTCAAGGCTATGGTTTTTCCAGTGGTCATGTATGGATGTGAGAGTTGGACTGTGAAGAAGGCTGAGCGCCGAAGAATTGATGCTTTTGAACTGTGGTGTTGGAGAAGACTCTTGAGAGTCCCTTGGACTGCAAGGAGATCCAACCAGTCCATTCTGAAGGAGATCAGCCCTGGGATTTCTTTGGAAGGAATGATGCTAAAGCTGAAACGCCAGTCCTTTGGCCACCTCATGCGAAGAGTTGACTCATTGGAAAAGACTCTGATGCTGGGAGGGATTGGGGGCAGCAGGAGAAGGGGATGACAGAGGACGAGATGACTGGATGGCATCACTGACTCGGTGGACGTGAGTCTGAGTGAACTCCGGGAGTTGGTGATGGACAGGGAGGCCTGGCGTGCTGCGATTCACGGGGTCGCAAAGAGTCAGACACGACTGAGTGACTGATCTGATCTGATTGATGAAATGATGGTGACAATTTTTCTGAATTGGGGCATTTGGAGAGACTTATTAACTTAGTCAAACAACCCAAAAACAAGATGTTTCTATCAAGTGAAACATGTATGTACTTTCTGATTTTCTGCTCCTGTGCGGGAGGTAAAGCTGCGAGGAGGGAAATTTCCTGGGAGCCTGATAGTTCAGCTGGTGCAGAGCTGTCTGTGTCTAAGGAATGGTGGTTAAGAGATGGTTTCTGATGCCAGTGAAATCTCCCCTGCTGTTGTCTTCTATTTACTCTCCCACAGAAAGAGGATAACTGCTTTACTTCATACCTCATAAAAATTCTACTTCTATTTGGAGATAGTATTAAGTTCTAAGCTCTTCTGCTACTGGCAGAAGAGCCAAGTCCTCCTGAATCTTTTCCTGTAACTTACTGCTTCAGCTGTTTACAAAGAGGTAGATATCTGTTAACATGAAAAGATCTCTAAGCTGTATTGTTAAGTGAAGAACATGAAGTTGCAGAAGAGAACAAATAGCATAATGACATCTAGATAATAAAATGCGTTTATATACATATGTGTGTCAGAAATAGTATTTAGAATCACACTCAAACTTTCAACTGTGGTTGCTGATGGTGAAGAGACAGGAGTGTGGCAGGGAGGAATTAATGTTTTGTTGTTTTGTTTTCACTCTTTAAGTATTGCTCTGAAAGAATGTATGTAAAGTTTACAAAGGTACATTTTTAAAAGTAGTAAGTGCCCATTACAGAAAATTTGAAAGTTTGAAATAAGAGAAAACAAAATGTATTAGTAGTCTTGTTGAAAGTAATGACTGTTGTCATTTTATGGTGTGTGCTTCCAGTGAATGTAAATGTACATTTAAACATGGATTCATGTGGTGCCCGTTTCATTTACTGCTCTAATTGTGCTGCGTGGCCTTGCATAAATGACTGTGCTCCTCCGATGATTTCTGTTGTAAAGTTTCCAGAAGTGGGTTTATTGGGGAGGAAAGCTTGGTATGTTTTAAGGGCCCCCAAGTACCTGTAAGAAAAATTGTCCCTGTGTCCATGACAACCGGAAGTATTTCTAAGTATCTTATCTTTCTCCATACTCCCCAGCATCTAATATTCTTTTCATCTTTGTGAATTTGACAAATTGAAAATATTTTGTTTTTATTTATACTTCATTAGAGAGATTGAGGTTTTTTCCCCACATAAGTTTTGCCTGAAGCAAAAAATTTAGTGAACTAAATTTAATTAGGCTTTGACAGATGTTGAAGGAAGGCACAGTTTCAATATGCAGAGGCTGATTTTACGGAAAATACGAGAGCACACATATCCTAATTAGTGCTTGTCCCTTGAAATAGTCACTAAACAGAGTCCACTGAGGATACCATTGCTTGAGATGCTTGGGGAATGTTTTTGTTTTTAATATGCCTTCAGAAGTGGTGGCTGATGAACTTGATATTTGGAAGTTTAGGAAATAAAGATGATGAATTTATTTTCCATTTTCTCTTCCATTTTAAAAAGGGATAAAGGAATTGTCCCCCGCCCCCTTTTTATTTATTTATTTATTTTTTTACCTTTTGGAAAATTTTTCATTATCAGTTTGCCACCACATCCCACCTGAAGAGTATAAAATTAACATTTATCCTTGTAGTTTGAGGAAGAGGAACGTTGATCAAGAGAATACACTACATAGGTACATGAGCAAGTCTGAGACCATTTTCTTATGAGAAATTCTAGAGCTGTGCACTTCTCAGGGCTGGCAACTTCCCAGCACAAGAACAGCGGTGCAATTTCTTGCTCAGATGATACGGAAAACACTTGTAGAGTTGCACTACCCAGTGCAGAGGCCAGTAGCCAGTTGTTGTTGTTCGGTCACTGAGTCATGTTCAGCTCTTTTCCACCCCATGGACTGCATCACGCCAGGCTCCTCTGTCCTCCATTATCTCCTGGAGGTTGCTCAAATTCATGTCCATTGAGTTGGTGATGTTATTTAACCACCTCACCCTCTGCTACTCCCTTCTCCTTTTGCCTTCAGTCTTTCGCAGCATCAGGGTCTTTTACAATGAGTTTGTCTCCCCACCTTTTTTTCCCCCAAACTTATTTGTTTTTAATTGAAGGAAAATTGCTTCACAATATTGTGTTGGCTTCTGCCATACATCAACATGCGTCAGCCACAGGTATACATGTGTCCCCTCCCTCTTTAAATTCCCTCCCACCTCCCATCCTTTCTCACCCCTCTAGGTTGTTACAAAGCCCTTGAGTCATACAGCAAATTCCCATTGGTTACCTATTTTATACATAGCAGGGTATATGCTTCTGTACTCTGTCCATTTGTCATACCCTCACCTTCCTGCTCCTAACCCATGTCCAGAAGTCTGTTCTCTATGTCTGTATCTCCACTGTTGCCCTGTAAATAGGTTCATCAGTAC
Source organism: Bos grunniens (assembly GCF_055505025.1). Classification (NCBI taxonomy): domain Eukaryota; kingdom Metazoa; phylum Chordata; class Mammalia; order Artiodactyla; family Bovidae; genus Bos; species Bos grunniens. The sequence goes on from NC_141165.1 coordinate 44,062,226, forward strand.
TGTCTTTCTAGATTCCATATATATGAGAAATATACGATATTTGTTTTTCTGACTTACTTCACTCCGTATAATAGGCTGTAGGTTCTTCCAGCTAGTTAGAACCGACTCAAATGGATTCATTTTTTATGGCTAAGTAATATTCTGTTGTATACATGTACCAAATTCTTTATCCATTCATCTGATGTTGGCTATCTAGGTGGCTACCATGTATTAGCTATTATATAAATAGTGTTGCAGTGAACATTGGGGTACATGTGCCTTTTTCAATTTTGGTTTTCTCAGGGTACATGCCCAATACTGGGATTGCTGGATCATATGGTAGTTCTACTCCCAGTTTTTTGAGGAATCTCCATATTGTCTTCCATAGTGGCTATATCAATTTACATTCCTACCAACATTGCAAAATGGTTCCCTTTTCTCCACACCCTCTCCAGCATTTATTGTTTGTAGACTTTTTGACGATGGCCATTCTGACTGGTGTGAGGTGATACCTCTTTGCAGTTTTGATTTGCAATTTGATGTTGAGCATCTTTTCATATGTTTGTTAGACATTTGTAAGTCTTCTTTGGAGAAATGTCTCTTTAGGTCTTCTGCCCACTTTTTGATTGAGTTTTTCTGGTATTCAGTTGTAGGAGCTGCTTATATACTTTGGAAATCAATCCTTTGTCAGTTATTTCATTTGCTAGTATTTTCTCTCATTCTAAGGGCTGTCTTTTCACCTTGTTTGTAGTTTCTTTGCTGTGCAAAAGCTTTTAAGCTTAATTAGGTTCCACTTGTTTATTTTTGTTTTTATTTCCAGTATTCTAGGAGGTGGGTAATAGGGGATCTTTCTATGTTTTATATTATACATTGTTATGCCTATGTTTTTCTCTAAAAGTTTTATGGTTTCTGGTCTTATATTTAGGTCTTAATTCATTTTGAGTTTATCTTTGTGTATAGGGTTAGGAAGTGTTCTGATTTCATTCTTTTACATGTAGCTGTCCAGTTTCCCTAGCACCACTTATTGAAGAGACTATCTTTTCCCCATTTTATATTCCTGCCTCCTTTGTCAAAGGTAAGGTGCCCATAGATGCCTGGGTTTATCTCTGGGCTTTCTATCTTGTTCCATTGGTCTATATGCCCCCCCCCCTTTTTTAAAGTACTTGTAAATGATCTCTGAATGCAGTTTATGCATTGTTGTTCAGTTGTGTCCTACTCTTTGCAACCCCGTGTACTGCAGCATGCCAGGCTTCCTGTCCTTCACTATCTCCAAGAGTTTGCTCAAACTCATGTCCTTTGAGTTGATGATGCCATCCAACCATCTCATCCTCTGTTGCCCCTTGTCCTCCTACCCCCAATCTTTCCCAGCATCAGGGGCTTTTCCAATGAGTCAGCTCTTTGCATCATGTGGCCAAAGTATTGGAGCTTCACCTTTAGCATCAGTCCTTCCAATGAATATTCAGGACTGATTTCCTTTAGGATTGACTGTTTGATCTCCTTGGAGTCCAAGGGACTCTCAAGAGTCTTCTCCAGCATCACAGTTCAAAAGCATCAATTCTTTGGCACTCAGCCTTCTTTATGGTCCAACTCTCACATCCGTACATGATACTGGAAAAAGTATAGCTTTGACTAGACAAACCTTTGTCAGCAAAGTGATGTTTCTGCTTTTAATACACTGTCTAGGTTGGTCATAACTTTCCTTCCAAGGAGCAAGTGTCTTTTCATTTCGTGGCTGCAGTCACCATCTGTAGTGATTTTGGAGCCCAAGAAAATAAAGTCTGTCGCTGTTTTCACTTTTTCCCCATCTATTCGCCATGAAATGATGGTACTGGATTCCATAATCTTAGTTTTTTGAATGCTGAGTTTCAAGCCAGCTTTTTCATTCTCTTGTTTCACCTTCATTAAGAGGCTCTTTAGTTGCTCTTCGCTTTCTGCCATTAGGGTGATGTTATCTGCATATCTGAGGTATTGCTATTTCTCCCTACCATCTTGATTCCAGCTTGTGCTTCATCCAGCTTGGCGTTTTACATGATGTATTCTGCATATAAGTTAAATAAGCAGGGTGACAATATACAGCCTTGACGTACTGCTTTCCTGATTTGGAACCAGTCTGTTGTTCCATGTCCAGTTCTAACTCTTGCTTCTTGACCTGCATACAGGTTTTTCAGGAGGCAGGTAAGGTGATCTGGTATTCCCATCTCTTTAAGAATTCTTAAAGTTTACACATTAACATTTGCTATTTGCTGAGTATTCCTTGTGTCTTAGGCACTGGGCCAGGCACTTAACTAACAGATATGGACATTTCGGTCTCTGTTCTCCAGTCTTTTAAGAAAAGTAATACCCAAGATGAGATCTGAAAGGCAAATAGAGTGGTATAAATCTAGATAAGAAGGAGTCAGTTGGACAGAGTGGGGTGAAGGGCATTCAGGTGGAGGGAAACACATCAAAAGTGTGAAGGACATGGGAGAGGGAGGGCCTTTGGCAAGACAGGCCTTTAGCAGAAGCAGGATCCGCTAAGTAGGTGCCAGATCCTGGTCTTGGTGAGATTTAATTCTGGAAGCTTCAAAGAGCCTTTTAAAGATTTCAAGCTGAGGAGTAACATGATCAGATTTGAACTTATAAAGACTGAACATGTTTTTCTGGAGGTCACAGCATTAAGGAGATACTATGAACTGTTTGGATAGAGGACAAGGGAGAGGGGCACGCCTGAGTGGTGAGGGCCTAGCTTTTTGACTTGGGGAAATGAATTATGCTGGGGTCAGTCACTGACATAGAGAACATGGGGCTGGAACAGGGAGAGATGAAGGTGGTGTTCAGGTTTGGGCATTCCCATTTTGAGTTTCAGATGACAGTGGTACATCTGAGAAGAGATACCATCCAGGTAGCTGGAGGTAGAGCTTGGGGAACAAGCCACGATGGAAGTCTGGGAACACAGATTGGGTAACTACAAATAAAAGAAATCTTAAAAATGTCCCAAGCAGCTCAGCTATTTATCTGTCTGAATCCTTTTAGGATACTTTAACTGCAGGTTGCCCCTAAGCCCAGCCAGAGTGTTTTTGGCTCTGCGCTTTCTGAGTTGTCTTGTTTGGCTGTGCTGAGTCTTTGTGGAGGTGTGCAGGCTTTTCTCAGTGCAGCACATGGGCATCTCTAGTTGTGGTGTGTGGGCTCAGTAGTTACTGTGAGCGGGCACTCTAGTTGCCCCAAGGCATGTAGGGTCTTAGTTGCCCGACCAGGGATGGGACCTGTGTCCCCTACATTGGAAGGCAGATTCTTTGGACCAGCAGGGAAGTCCCTCAGCTCCTAGCTTTGATCAGGTGGGCCATCAGTCCCTGCATCAGTGAACTCTTCATACCACTGGGACCTAAAGATATACTGGAACTGAAGATAGGCATACACTTTAAGCCCAGAGTATCTGTTAAGTGCTTGGAAATCGTCCAAGCGTCCATCAATTGGGAATGGAATAGGTGTGCTGTGAAAGCACATGTGCTCACAGCATGTATTGCATCCTGCCACTGCTTTGCTGAAAGCCTGCTGGTGGCTTCTCTTTGCACTTAGAATACAACTCACACGCCGAAAGAACCTGCATGCTTTGACCTTGGCTGGTCCTTCAGTTTCCTCTTGTGCCATTTTCCTGCGTCAGGATCTTACTTTCTCAGGCACACAGCAATCTGCTTCTGATGTTCACTCTGCCTGGACCCTTGATTGTGCACTGTGTTCACAGTGCTGTCCCTTGATTGTGTGCTACTGCTACCTTTGTCCTTCGGTGCAGCTCAGAGGGACTTTAAGGAGAGGGCCCGCCTCTCTCCCCACCTTCTTCCTCCCTGGACCCCTGCCCCCCAGTTTCTTCCTTAAGATTTCAGTCTCTGATTATTGTGTCTGCCCTTCTTTTATGACAGTAGGGATTGTATATCTCTTAAATGTTCCTACCCTAGCACCTGACATATACCAGGTACAAAATAAACTTGTTTTTCAGTGAATGTTATAAGGAGAAATATTGTCAAGTGAAAAAAATTAAGTCACAGACAAGCATTGGGCGATCCATTTACAAAAATAAAAGAATTTTTACACCTTATATGTATGTACTTATATGTTCATATAATCATGGGAAAAAAAGAGGAAGTGTGTAACCTATCTTGTTTCCAGTTACCTCCATGAAGTAGGACTAGGTCAGAGCCTTTTATGGCCTGTTTTGTTTACTTATGTGTTAACATTTCTTTTGATAGTGGGAGCTACATTATAATAAAGCACCAATATTAAAGTAAATCTAACCAGAATTTCTAGCTTCTGTTTTTAACAATCACACTGTCTTTATGGCCAATGATCCTTGTTATGGGCATGTTTTACAGATTTTTCAGTTAATGAGAAATTAACAATACAAAATTTCTTTTGGTTTAGGTCAGCAAACTAATAATTATATATTAAGTACAATATAAAGGAGAAACTCTTGGGTGGATCCTCTGTGCTCAATACTCTACCCACGGAACGCTTCACTTCTGACACTTGTGGTCACCAAATGTGTGCAGGCTTTCCCCACACTGAGCAATTCTGCCCTACCAGCTGGGTGGCTTGTGCATGCGTGCGTGCTAAATCACTTCAGTCGTGTCCGACTCTGTGTGGCCCCACGGACTCTGTGGCCCACCAGGCTCCTCTGTCCATGGATTCTCCAGGCAAGAATACTGGAGTGGGTTGCCGTGCCCTCCTCCAGGGGATCTTCCCGACTCAAGGATCCAATGCGTGTCTCTTACATCTCCTGCATTGGCAGGCAGGTTCTTTACCACTAGTGCCGCCTGGGAAGCCCACGTGGCTTACTCTATTCAATTCAGTTTTCACTCCCCCTGGAGATAGCCCATCCCACAGGATAAGGACTCAGGCCCAGCAGGCCACACCCCAGACTTCACTGTAGTTACTCTTCACAAGTTACCTGTGCTTCTGACCCACTGGTTATAAATCAGAAGTTCCCACCACCCACCCCCCGCTTAGGTTTGATTAACTTGCTCGAGGGGCTCATAGAACTCAGGAAAACAGTTTACTTACTAGATTAGTGGTTTGTTACAAAGGATGCTGAGGAATATGAGTGAACAGCCAGAGGAAGAGATAGGGTGAGGTTCAGAAGGGTCCCAAGCTCCGGATGTCCTATCCTCAGAGTTTGAGATGGCCATCTTCTTACCAACCCGGAAATTCTCCCCTTTCCAAAATTCAGTGGTTTTTATGGAGGCTTCTTTACATGGACATGATTTATTTAAACCACTGCTCAGTAGTGATCAAGTCATATCTAGCCTCTCTTCCCTCCCTGGAGGTCAGGTGGTAGGCCTGAAAGTTCCAGTCTTTTCTCTAATTATTTGAATGGTTCCCCTGACAACCAACCCCATCTTTAGGGACTTTCCAAAAGTCGCCTGATTAATATAAATTCAGACAAGGTTGAAAGGGGCTTGTTATAAATAACAGAAGATACCCACTTCACTTTTATGTCCTGGAGCTATTTCAGAAACTGGTAACAATACTAAATTATAGCCAAAGAAGCCCCCAAGGCTCTTATATAGGACATTACAAGGGTTTTAGGAGCCATGTGCCAGAAACAGTGGATAAAAGACAAAAATATCTGTTTTATTACAAATCACAGTATCACAACTACTCATCCAAGGACTATTAGTCCATCTATTTGTAGATAACTCAGTAGTGCTAATTAAACTGCATTCCCCTCAGCTTGAAGAATCACTGACTATCAGGTCCCAGTGGAAGGCTGTCCTCTTCCAGCATCCAGCTTACCTGTCACTTGTTTTGAGCGTAGCGTTCAACTGAGAATTTGCCTTTGAAGTCCGGTATTCTGCCCTCAGCTGCTCTGATTTGAAAAGAGAGAGGTGCAGCTTGCCCTGAGGTTGGTGGGGTTCCCATGGGTGAAGGCAAGGACCGGGGGCAGAACGGACAGATTGGACCACGCGACGAACCTGCCTCATGTATGTGAAGCATGTCATGTGGTAACACACATAACACGAGGCTGTCTGTCCCTGAAAATTCTCAGGACATTCTTTCTCTGTCTGCACATCCTAATGACACCACTTCCCACTGGGTGCAGAGTCTCGACTGTGAAGCTGTAAATTCTTGAACTGTCTGGAGTTTTCCAAAGTGCTAATTATTTCCTGCAAGATCTGCATTTGAAAGTGAGGTTTCTCTCCTTCACCTCTTAACCCTCCCTGATTATTCTGTTTCCAGTTGGTGCGACTCTGCAACGAAGGAGCCCGGAAGATGGAAAGGACGGAAATGATGTACACAATTAACTCCCAGCTGGAATTTAAAATTAAGGTACTCTCTCGTACTTCTTCATAAACAGATTTATTACTGCTTTTGTTGAAATCTTCAGTGAATAGGGAGATAGTGGAGAATAACAAAGTGTAGAGGAATTTGCTTGTCAAAGCGGGGTCATAAATTGATTACACAGAGGCTGGCAGGCGGAGCAGCAGATACCTTGTTGTGGGTAATTCTGCTCTTGCTTATCCCAGATAAAGTGACCTTTCTCTAAACCAATGAGTTAGGTATTATCTAACTAGAAGTTTTTTTTCCTCCTCGGAAGAGATTAAACTTGAGGTAACATAGTAAAACGATAGAATTTTTAGACTGGAAAGGAGATTTCTTTCCTATTCTCAAAAAAATAAAAGTGAAAGTGTTGGTTGCTCAGTCGTGTCCAACTCTTAATTCCATGGACTGTATGGACTGTAGCCCAGCAGGCCGCTCTCTCCATGGAATTTTCCAGGCAAGAATACTGGAGTGGGTGGCCATTCCCTTCTCCAGGGGATCTTCCCAACCCAGGGACTGAACCTGAGTCTCCTGCATTGTAGGCAGATTCTTTAGTGTCTGAGCCAAAGTGTCCTGCAAAATAGTGGTATCCCATGAGCTGGACTAGGGTATTTCTCCTCAGTCAAATAAGGGGGCTCCTTTCCCAGTTGGCAGAAAGGATTATTAGTGGATTATTCTTTTCACTTTTGTTTTTCCTACATAATTCTTTTTTTGCCTGTGTGCTGCATGTTGCTGCGTGTCTCTTACTGCTCAGGGGCAAATGAGAGGATAAACAAAGAAGGAAATGACAATGGCCAGGCTAGGCCATTGTCAAGTCCTTTGTTGCTCACAGTTGAATCCTTAATGGATGTGAGTGCTCATGGTTGTGATTTTATTTCTCTTGATGCCTCTTGAATTTAATTAAAGTGACTGCTCATATTTTTCTCATAGTAAACGGGTTCCTTGTTTGTGTGGCGGAATTAGAGTAATGACGGCTTTATGCAGATAACTCTCTACTGTGTCATATGGTTTCAGGGTCACTGATACACCCTTTTATAAATGAGGAAAATACAGCCCAGAGAATAATTAATCACTAATAGGGTCGTTTGACTTATGGTGGCAGAATCAGGATGAGGGTCTAGATGTCCTGACTTGAAGATTAATGTAAACTATTCCGCTATGACATCCTGACTGTAACATTTTAAATGCAGAAACATGACCCATGATTTTTCTTAGAAGATGCTGAGTACTCGCTAAAAACAACACACGCACGTCTGTTATAATGCCCTCTTCCTGTTATTTAGTATTGAATAGAGTTCCCTGTGCTGTACAGTAGATTCTCATCAGTTATCTGTTTTATGCACAGTAGTGTATATATGTCAACTTCAGTCTCCCAGTTCATCCCACTGTCCCTTCAGCCCTTGGTAACCGAAAGTTTGTTCTCTATGTCTGTTTCTATTCCTGCTTTGCAAATAGGTTCATCTCTACCATTTTTCTAGATTACACATATAAGCAATATTATACAGTATTTGTTTTTCTCTTTCTGACTTATTTCACCCTGAATGACAGTCCCTAGGTTCATCCACGTTTCTACAAATGGCACTATTTCGTTCCTATTTTTGGCTGAGTAATATTCCATTGTATATATGTATCACATATTCTTTATCCATTCTTTGGTCAATGGACATTTAGGTTGCTTCCATGTCCTGGCTGTCATCAGTAATGCTGCAGTGAACATCAGGGTGCACGCATCCTTTCAAATTATGGTTTCTTCAGGGTATATGCCTAAAAATGGGATTACTGGTTCATATGGTTTAATTTTTTCAGGAACCTCCATATTGTTCTCCATAGTGGTTGTACCAATCTGCATTCCCAGCAACAGTGTAGAAGGATTCTCTTTCCTGTACACCCTTTCCAGCATTTATTGTTTGTATAAATTTTGATGATGGCCATTTTGAGCAGTGTGAGGTAATGCCTCATTGTAGTTTTTTCTTTCTTGTTGACTGCTCTGGGTCTTCATTGCCATGTGTGAGCTTTCTGGAGTTGCAGTGTGTGGGAGCCACTCTTGATTGAAGTGCGTGGGCTTCTCGTTTCGGTGGCTTCTCTTGTTGCAGGTCACAGGCTCCAGGAGTGTGGGCTTTAGTAGTTGTGCACACAAGCTCAGTAGGTGGAACACGTGGGCTCAGTATCAGCAGTTGCATCTCGCAGGCTCGAGAGCACAGGCTCAGTAGTTGTGGTGCATGGGCTCAGCTGTTCCCCAGCATGTGGAATCTTCCCAGATCAGGGATTGAACCTGTGTCCCCTGCATTGGCAGATGGATTCCTATCCACTGTACCACCAGGGAAGTCCTTCTTGTAGTTTTGATTTGCATTTCTCTAATAACTAGTGATGTTGAACATCTTTCCATGTGCTTATTGGCCATTTCTATGTCTTCTTTGGAGAAAGCCACTGTCAATTTTAGGTATACATGGGAAATTTATTCTTGCCTAGTGGGTTATGCTGCTGCTGCTGCTGAGTCGCTTCAGTCGTGTCCGACTCTGTGCGACCCCATAGACGGCAGCCCACCAGGCTCCTCTGTCCCTGGGATTCTCCAGGCAAGAACACTGGAGTGGGTTGCCATGTGTCCATAAAACTCAATCTAAAAAATAAGACAAAACAAAAACTCAATCTATTTCAAGAATAAAAGTTTAAAAAACTTTTTCTCCCCTTGTCCTCTAAACTAAGAATAGACATAGGGTGGCACGTACATATTGGTTCGTCCTATACAGTCTGTGGCACGATTGCAGTGTTATCTTGTAATTATAGTCCTGTGGCAGGACCTAACCTGACGCTGATTATTTGTGACCTCTCGTGTTTGCTGGTGGGGATCCTCCTAAATTACTTTTAAGTCTCAGCCATAGACTGATTTGACTTTGGAGGCTGACAACTATATGAACTCTTTTATTAGACACTTTTGAAATTTTAAGATCAGCCATAATCTTTCATCTTCCTTTGTTAAATCTTCAGGAAAATATGGATTGGCCAAAATGTTTTTTTTGTTGTTGTTGTTGTTGTTTTTTTTTTCCCCACAAGATAGCTCTAATAATGCTTAGTTGTCTTTAACTTAATTCAAAACAACTTTGTTAGATTGTACTATGACAGCTGTCACTTCAGTGTGCATTTAGGGAAAAAAACATCAAAATTGATGAATTTTTGTGTAGCCATTTTAATATTGAAGATGGAAGAAAAAGCAACGTTTTCTGCATATTATGCCTTATTATTTCAGGAAAGGTAAAATTGCGACTAAAATGCAAAAATAAAAAAAGATTGGTGCGGTATATGGAGAAGATGCTGTGACTGATTGAGTATATCAGATGTGGTTTGTGAAGTTTCTTGCTGAATTGTAGACCAGTTGAAATTGATAGCGACCAAATCAAGACATTAATTAAGAAAGCTCAATGTTATACCAAATGGGGGATAGCTGACATACACAAAATATCCAAGTCAAGCATTGAAAATGATGTACACCAGCTTGATTATATTAATTGCTTTGATGTTTGGGTTCCACATAAGTTAAAATGAAAAAAAAAAAACTTCTTGACCGTCTTTCCCCATGCAATTCTCTACTTAAATAATGAAAATGCCCCATTTTTGTGATGGGCGATGAAAAGTGAACACTGCACATAAATGGAAGAGATCACTGGACAAATGATAAACCACCACCACCTATACCAAAGGCTGGTCTTCATTCAAAGGTGATGTTGTGTGTATGATGGGATTGGATTGGCTCACCTCTCTTATGCACTCCTTCCAGAAAACCAAAGGATTGATTCCAACAAGTACTGCTCCCAGTTAGATCAACTGAAACCTGCACTCAACACAAAGTGCCCAGAATTAGTCAACAGAAAGCACATAATCTTTCATCAGGATAACGCAAGACCACCTGTTTCTTTGATGACCAGGCAAAAACTGTTAGAACGTGGCTGGGAGGTTCTGATTCATCTGCCATATTCACAAGACATTGCACCTTTGAATTTCCATCTAATTCATTCTTTACAAAATTCTCTTAATGGAAAAAAATTTCAATTCTAGGCACTTAGTTCTTTGCCTAAAAAAATTAAGAGTTTTGGGAAGATGAAATTATGAAGTTGCCTGAAAAATGACAGATGATAGTGGAACAAAATGGTGAATATTCTGTTCAGTAAAGTTCTTGATGAGAATGAAAAATGTGTCTTTTATTTTTACTTAAAAACTGAAAGAACTTTTTGGCCAACCAAAAAAGTATATATTGGTGAGCAGACTTCTTAGAAACGTCCTTTATAAATTAAAAAAAAACAGAAATGAAATCCTTTCTTAGCCTTCAAATTTCCTCCCTTATATCCTCAATTTCCTTTGGCTATTTTTAATCATTATTCTCTGAAATGGTTGACATTTGGTTGCACCACACTTACTAGAGTTATCTTTTGTGTGTCCAAGAACTTTTGCTTATTTTATGGATGTCGTGTTTTAAATCAGATTTTTGGCAGTAAGCATTTCTGGTAATTAAAAAAAAAAAAAAGAACTCTCAAGGGTAAGGATTATTCTGAGGTTTTGAGAGTTTTCCAGTTGGAAACTGTAAACTGAATAAAGAAAAGGCAATATGTGATTCCTTGAATATAGCCTTTTCTATGAGATTAAGATGGATTATTCTGGAAGAAGTTCATTTTCAAAACCAGAAAGTGGCATGATGCTTTCAGGAACTAACTTCCATGAGGGAAACTACCATAAACTTTTAAGAATATGTGTTCTCCAGAATACAGCTAAGTAGATAATCAATAGACATAACATACATTTGCAGGGATTTTTTTTTCTTTCCTTTTGAATAAAGTCTTTTTAATTCATGAATTAAATGCAAACCTTTATATTTATCTCTTATTTTACATTTGTCTCTTTTTAAGTACAGTTAACAATATTTTTTGGTATATTTAGATTCTGATTTGTGGTATTTGAAATGGCTGCAGTTGATACCAATACATTTCATTTTGAGGTTTTTCGTTTTTAAGTGACTTCTTATCAGTCGTCTTTTTCAAAAAGTTGAGAGTTAATGGAAGGGTAACAGTTTTTGGTTGACCCAGTAACATTTTCTGACTTTCAGTTTTTATATAGACAAGTTAATATTAATAGTTTTTTTATATTTGGAAAATAAGTTGTTCCTTTTGATTTTCTCTTGAAGAATGTGTTCCCTAATTATGTTTTTGCCATTATGTACCTATTATATGAACTATTATAAAATAATGGCATATCATTTGTTTGAATGTAAGTTTTATACTTTACTTTCAGTAATCCTAAAAAGACTTAACTTTGGCTTTGGGTACTGAGTGTTTCTCTCTTTGTAGCCTTTTCCTCTAGTCTCCTCTTCCCGGTGGTTGGTAAAAAGAGGTGAGTTGACAGCCTACGTGGAAGACACGGTGCTTTTCTCAAAAAGGACGTCCAAACAGCAAGTCTACTTCTTCCTTTTTAATGATGTGCTCATTATCACCAAGAAGAAGAGGTAAGCCTTTTTGTGGCATTGCCCTCTGTGCGTCCAGTTTTAAAACTCTGTGGTGCAAGCAACTATTGAAGGTGATCATCTTTTAAAAGCTTTTGAGATGTTAAGTGTAAAATTTCTACACAGGGAATCATACGAACATCTGTGCTTCATTTTCTTTAAATTACCTCTGCAGCAGATTCGAATTGTTATCGGCATCATCGTTCTAGCCAACCGCTGCTGAGCTTTGATAGCCTGCAAACCTCTGTGCTAAGCATTTCACACGTTTATGACCTTGGATTCTCTTGACATCCCTAGGGAGGCAATGGTATTATTCAATGGTATTATTCTCTGTGAGCATTTTTCACACTTCTGCTGCAGGACCTTTGTATGAAACAGATAAAAGTTGCTGTGATTGAGAGCAGGCTGAAGTGCAACTCTAGTGCTTCTTGTAGCTTAATTTAAAATCCAGTGTTCTTAAAAATTGTCAGTCCAAAAAAGTTTCCCCGTGATGGGGAAGACGTTAGCAGTGCTCCAGTACTCCCCTCTTTGGGGAAGAAAGTCAGTCTCATGGTTGGCAGAGTGTTTTTTCTTCTTACTTTAGACTTCTGGTTGGGTCGTCAGGGCCTACTCTAGGGAAACTTCCAGGAGGACCACTGTACAAGCCTTTTTTTCCTGACATTTGTTCTAACTGTCCCCACTCAAAACATACATACACAGTCTCCTTGGCCCTTAGTGCTGCCTTTCTCTAGGGAGCATTTCTTTTTTTTTTTTTTTTAGCTTTATTTATTTATTTATGCTGTGCTGGGTCTCATTGCCGCACAGGCTTTTCTCTAGTTGTGGCCAATGAGAGCTACTCTCGAGTTGCAGTGTGCGGGCTTCTCAATGCGGTGGCTTCTCTTCTTGGCACAGCAGGGCTCTAGGGCATGCGGGCTTCAGTAATTGCAGCGTGAGGGCTCAGTAGTTATGGTTCCCAGGCTCTAGAGCACAGGCTCAATAGTTGTAGCCCATGGGCTTAGTGCCTTCTTGAAATGTCAGGTCTTCCCAGATCAGGGATCGAACCCATTATCTTCTGCATTGGCAGGTGGATTCTTTACCACTGATCCACTAGGGAAGCCCTAGGGAGCATTCTTTATTAAATGTACTCTACATAGATAGGATTATAAAATGTCTTCTTGCTATTTCTCTGTAGACAGTCTATCTTTCCCAGAATATGAGCTTAGAATTAAAATATAAATCTGTGGGGTTTTTGTTTCCGTATATGAAGGTGATGAAGGTAGGCTGATTTGATGGCATATAATAGGAATAGCAGTTGTTAGTTCACAGGGTACGGTTTAGACAAGATAGAGGGAATCATGGAATTCTCCAGGCAAGAATACTGGAGTAGGTTGCCGTTCCCTTCTCCAGGGGATCTCCCCAGCCCAGGCATAGAACCTGGGTCTCCTGCATTGCAGGCAGATTCTTTACCGTCTGAGCCACCAGAGAAGCCCCACGGACAGAGGAGCCTGGTGGGCTACAGTCTGTGGGGTCGCACAGAGTTGGACACGACTGAGCGACTAGCACTACACACTACTGCCCAGAGGGAATCGTGGAAACAGGCTTCTATGAATATATAAATTTAATGTCCAAATTATCATGAAATAGTTATTTGAATTCTCCTTTTTCAAACTGAATTGAAACAGAGGTTGAGCTTTTCTTTCTGCTCCTTCAAATCAGACTGTATTATGAATTGCTTCAGCCGCTTGGTTGTCAACGTGACATGAAAATTTTGTGTGTTCTGCCCTGAAAAGCCATGTGTCTATGATGAATACAGTAAGATGCTGATGAGTATTTTTCATACTTAGGAAAATAGTGTTCCCATAACTTCAAGAAGAAATTATCTCTGTTATCTGGAGCAGTTTAAAAAGTTCAAGTAGCTCAGTAAATTTTATTTTACAGATTGGAGAGGAATTGTAATTTTTGTATTTTTGTGTTTTGTTGTTGGTTTCCTATGAGATAACATGTTTCTTTGGCTTTCTTCATGATGTTTTGTTTTTAGAGGAGGGTAATTATATATGAATCTTCAAATGCCAGAATTCTTGACTTTTAACATTTTCCATCTGTTGAAATATTTGCTCTGTCTCAATGGACTAAAAGCTTTAACTAAACTTTTGATTTTGATGATAAAAGATACATTGGCAGTACCAAGCCAATTTTAAATGTAAATGTAGTTTTGATTATGGTGATGAAAAATTCAGGGTATTTAAACCAGTATGGCACAACTTTTATCCTTGAACTTGCCTAGAAACCAATAAGTACAGACTTTTCAAAGTTAGAATTAACTTATGTGCTGTTCTACTTAGGAGTGTGCTTTGCCCTCCTCGGGAGATTTTTCCATTTAATGTTGCACTGTGAGCTATCGCACATTTATTTCCTTAGATATGTTTGAACTTCTACGTCAATAAAAAAATCATACAGCTTCAGCAGAGAGGGCACCCTGAGTACCTAATTTTGCCTTTACCAAAATTGGGGTTTTCTTGCCCTTAACAATTAGCTCATCCTATTTCTAAGGTGCTCTTGACGCCAAGAATAGCACTGGAGGTTCAAGTTGTTTATGACTTGAATACATGGTGAGGGAGACAAGCAGACCACAGAGGCTTGATAAACAGGCTTGGTTAAAAATGTACAGTATGCACAGCCGTATTTACATTATAGCTACAAGGAGGCAACTACAAATGCTTCGCATGCCCGAGGCGGCCACAGAGAAGATACAGCAGCCTTGAACGAGGCAGTATTTCAGGCTTGGCTACAAGGTCCAGATAAAAGATAACCAACTACCTGTGCCAGCACTGCAGGACTGATTCAGCTACCCACTGCTGAATACCTAATTCCAGGGTTCAGTCAGGGAGCTCAGCTGCTGGGTCTCCAGTGATTTCTCAGCTTCAGGGAGGTTTCCCAGCTACTGGGAGGGACTGTTGAGGAGGACAGTTGCTGTTCCTCCTCCAATCCAGTCTGGCAGAGGGTTTATGCTGACGGGTGGGGTGTGTGGACCCCTCGACTCTGCAGCGTGTGTATGTGTATCCCCGCTGGTGCTTTCAGAGCGGCATGGTCACTAGCTGCTTCTAAGACAGAAATCCTCACTCTTTTTTAGGATATCAAGAAGAACTTAAGTTTCCATTAGCTCTGGGCTACTTGTGAGTCACTGTATTAATAGTCTTTTGTGTCACATTTCAGAAGAATATGTGATCAGTTTGACTGCTGTGGATGAGAAAGTGTATTCTTGGTACCTGAAGCTTGGCTGCAGGTTGTCGGGTGCTTCCAGATCAGAGTTCTAGAGGCACAGTTGAGGCTGGACAGTTCTTTGTTGCGGGGTGGTGGCGGGGGGGTGGGGGTGGGGGGGGGTGCCGTATTCTGTGTAGGATGTTTTAGCAGCCTCCCTGGCCTCTGCCTACTGCTTGCTAGTAGGACCTCCTTCGTACTGTGACAACCAAAAATGTCTCTAGACATTGTCATATGTCTCCCAGTTGAGGATCACTGTGCTAGAATGATCGCAGATTGCCAACCAGCTTTGCCTTCAGAGGAATGAATATGTACAGATCTATCAAGACTCGACATGGCAATAGCAGTAATATTATAATAAAAGAGGAAGGGATTGCCATGTTGTGTTCATAGATTACTGAATAATCTATATGCTGCTGCTGCTGCTGCTAAGTTGCTTCAGTCATGTCCGACTCCGTGCGACCCCATAGACGGCAGCCCACCAGGCTCCCCCATCCCTGGGATTCTCCAGGCAAGAACACTGGAGTGGGTTGCCATTGCCTTGTCCAATGCATGAAAGTGAAAAGTGAAAGTGAAGTTGCTCAGAATAATCTATATAAATATATGTACTATCTAATTTGTGCCTTGCGATAGCATATTTGTAATTAATTATCCATGACAGTGCACAGACTGTACCCCCATGTGCACCTTCACAGATTAAGTACTATTGCCCTCAGGTTTGAAATACAAAAACTGAATTCAAGACCTAAGTACTTGGGCCAGACTCCCCAAACAGTTTGCAATGGTCTTGCCAGTCTCATTCAGTGCCTTATATCTACCTTAGGCCTTCCTTTCCAATTTCTTCTGAAACTAAAACAAAGTCTTCCTCCCTGTAATAGTTTCCACAGCTGCTGTAGTAAAGTGCCATAAACCGGGTGGCTTAAAATAGGCATTTAGTCTTTCATGGTCATGCAGGCAATATTCTGAAATCAGGAAGCTGGCAGGGCCACACACCTCCAAAGGATCCAGGAGCAAATCCTTCCTTGCCTCTGCTCTTGGTGGCTCCAATCTCTGCCTTCACTTTCAACTGGCTTTCTTCTCTCCTGTGTGTCTGTGTGTCTTACAATCTCCCTCTCCTTGTAAGAACACCAGTTACTGGGATCCAGGCCCACTCTAGGTTCCAGAATGGGCTCATCTTAACAGATTCCATCTGGAAAGACCTGATTTCCAAATCAGGTCATGTGCACAGAACCAGGAGTTTAGGTTTCAGCATATATTTGGGGCCAGAGTTCAGTCTCTTGTACTGCTTGGCCAATCACCACCGCCTCACTTAAACATAGAATGAAGGAGTGTGCTATAATGTCTTAGCCAGTTCTAGAACACGTTTGCTTGTTTTTTTAACATTGATGCCATTTTTCATGAGCTTCCCAGGTGGTGCTAGTGGTAAAAAAAACCCACCTGCTAATGCAGGAGACATAAGAGACTCAGGTTCAATCCCTGGGTCAGGAAGATCTCTTGGAGGAGGGCACAGCAACCCACTCCAGTATTCTTCCCTGGAGAAGCCATGGACAGAGGTACCTGGGGGGCTACAGTTCATGGGGTCACAAAGAGTCAGACATGACTGAAGCGACTTAACACGTATGCACGATGCCATTTTTCATTCACTTCTGAATGTCCTCATGGTCACGTGACTTGAAGAGCTCTTGGGGGTTTCACAGGTTACCTTCATGTACAGATCTTCTGTTTCAAACTGTCCCTTCTCCAGGGTTTATTCCCTCCTTAGTAAAAGGTGCCTCCATCCACCCAGTTGCTCCTCGGTAAACCTGGAAGCCCTCCTTGCCCTTTTCCTCGTCGTACTCCCCATCTGCCCAGTCCCCAGTCTTCTACCCATGATGGATCAGCTTTTGACCTCACTTGTTGCCACGCCCTTGTACCGCCACCTTGAACTCGCCCAGAACTGGATTCATGCCACCGTCCCTCCATTTGTTTACATTCCACAGCCACAGTGTGCTTTTTAAAAGACTCAGTTTGTGCTTTGCAAACAGCCTTTCCGTGATTTACCTTGCACTCAGCATAAATGCCTCACAGAATAATGCCCCCCTTTTTAGTCCCCCAAACCTGGCACATGCTTCTTTCTCTGCCTGAAATACTCCTGTCTACCCCATAACCCCATTCCACTCCAGATCTTTTCTAGGCAAAGTCCTTTTCATTCTTTAGGTTTTAGATTAATTGCCACATCCACTGGGAGCTCTTATCCATTCCTCCAGAGTGGGTTTATTTCCACTGCTCTGTGTTCCCATAGAGCCCTGCACTTTCTCTGTCATAATATTTGTGTTACTATGTGCTCATGTCTGTCGTGATGACCTTTGCATCCTCAGTGCTGAGCCTTTGCCTGGCCCATAATGACCGTTTAATAAATATCTGTCAAATGTGAACCAGTCGTGAAGATGGTTAAATATAAACAGAGTGACAGTATTACTCAGTGGGCGGCCTTCCCCCATTCCACACCCAAGCTAAAAGTTCTTTGAATTCTCTTTTATTTTTAAAAGATATGTGATTTTTGTGTTCTGTTCCATTATAGATTCACGCTTAATTAATCGGGGCAAAAACAAATCTGGGGCTTTATCATGTGGCTTCTCACATCTTCTAGAATTTTACCTGTAAACTTACCCATAAATGACATATAACCTCAATCTGAAAAACACTTTGGATTGTATTTGCAAAATTGTGCTCTGCAGAGGAAGGGTTTTTGGTTTTTTTGGCTTGCTTTTATTTTGTACTATTGTGTCAACTAATGTTTTGCGCTACCCATACAAAAGGGTTTAAGCAATAAAAATGTTCATTTATTACACACACATACACACACACACACACATAAGAAGTCAGATGAGCTTGGGAAACCCTGCATACTCTTCTACTTTGGGAAATTTACTATTAAATTATTTAGGAAGGGTCTTGGCTGTATGTAACTGGATACCCAAATTGCAGTGGCTCAAGCAATTAAGACATTTGCCTCTCGCACCAAATGTGAAGACCGAGAGCGGGCTCACCAGTAACCCAGCCCCTTCCCATTCTTTGGCCGCACCGTGCTCTGTGTGCTGTTCGCTTTTGCCCCGTGTGCTCATAGCGCCATGGTTGCAAGTCCAGGCATCACGATTTCACTCAAAGACATAGGAGGGGAGCAAGGCATACAGCCTGACCACGAAGGGACTCTCTTCTCAAGTGCCTTTTCTTTTCCTCAGCAGAGGAGAACCTTTCCCAGACAAGTTTTCAGAAGACTTCTTGTGTTTTACCCATCTGTCTTGGGTCACAAGACTTGACCTTACAAAGGAGGCTGGGAAAGCCAGCATATAGCAGAGAGGAATAGGACAACCATGATTGTTTTAGTTTAGCCGCGAAGCAAGGGAAGATGGCAGAGGATTAGGTAGTAGACATTTACAGCCACAACTGGGAAGCCTTCTTTTCCACAGATGCTCAATTGACAATGGATAGTTTGGAAAAGAGAAAGAAATTTTTTTTTTTTTGCCACTCTGTATGGCTTGCAGGATTTTAGTTCTCTCACCAGGGATTAAACTGTTGCCTCCTACAGTGGGAGCACAGAGACCTAAGCACTGCACAGTCAAGGAAGTCCGAAGAGCTCTTTAAAAGAACTAACACATTGCCTTTAAGATAAATGGGATTGGGGGTAGGTTCAAAAAAGACAGAAATGACTGGAGATGTAGAACCCACGTCCCTTTGCTGGGACTAGGCCTCCAGTGTGGTCACGTGAGTGTATTGCTTGCTGTGCCTTTTTGCTGCCACCAGCCCCACTGTGCCCGTGAGCACATTTAGAGCTGCAGATAGATTGACCTTGTGTGGGTGTTGGGCACAAGACCAAAGGAATGTAGAAATCTAGTCTTTTTATCATACCAGTAAATGCAATCATGTTGTGATGTGTCTCTTTCAGTTTCTCCTGGATTCTGTCCCTACAGATGATCTATCCATGATGGTTTGGGGTATTCTCTACAGTTAGATGAGTAGTATTAGTGATAATGATGGTAAGAGCCTATATTATTGAGCATTATAGTTTACCATTCACCGTGCTCAGAGTGTTTGTGAATCTGTCATTGAGTTAGCCCAGTAATCAAGTATTACTTCCATTTTACAGATGAGGACACTGAGGCAGAAAGATTAAAGTCTCTTTTTCAAGGTCTCTCAGCAAAGCCAGGATTCTCATCTGAGTCTGACTCCAGAACCTCCTCTAACAGTTTATGTTCATTAATTCTTAATTTCATTTTTCTAGAGTATTTTTACCTTTCTACCATCCTGTAATGTTCTTGGAAAAATAGCCTAGAAACTGGCACCTTTTTTTATTTGCTTTGATAACACATTTTTCAAAGAGGGTTTTTGTTTAAGTGAATATTATTATAGTCTTACTGGTCGTGAGAGGAAATTAGAAGGGGTCCCGAGGTGCACGGTGAGCCTTCCTCTACCTTTAGCCAATCTAACATCCGAGTGTGGGGAAGAGCGTTTCCTATTCACATTTCCTTCCCTCAGATATTTAAGACCGGAGCTTTCCACTTCCTGATCCCTAGTTCCATAAATATTGTGTATATTGACATAACTTGAACTCCGTGACACGTTACAAATCTTCAAGTTTTAAAGAAAAGGATTTTCTGTAATAGAATTCTACCTGATCATTATCAGGAGTTCAGAGAGTTGTTAGAACTTGCCTTTTCCTAAGTAGTTTGAATGTCCAGTAGCTTAAAGTGGTGTGGGCTCCCTGGAAAGGGTCATGACTTGGTTGGCCCCGTTTCGAGTTTTTCTATTTTGACAGCTTTGCCGCTATAGAAAGCTGAGGCTACCTGACATTGTCCCTCTGCCTCTGCAGAATAAACTCCTTCCTCGGCAAATTAACTTTTGAGTATCCGGGATAAAGAAAAGGCAATAAGGCTCTGACTCAAATCACTTTCATTCCTAGAATATACAGCTTGGTTGTTTGTGATCACTTGGATCAGATTCTAAGATCAAGATGGGAGATGGGATGGGAGAGATGTGAGAACCCTCTCTCGTCTTCTTCCTCTTCTCTTTCTCTTGCTGCCCCACACATCCTTGATCCTCTGACATCTGGGACCTAAGAGTATTTACTTCCTCTGCCTCTATAAGAAGAGTCATTGTTGCCATTCAGTGTTAAAAGTTGCACCAAGTGCACAGTATAAATATCCTGGTGTCAGACAGAACGGTGTTCAAAATCCTGGCCGTTTGACCTTAGGCAGGTTGCCTTTGATCTCTCAGAGTCTCAGTGTTCTCATCTGTACAATGAGGCAAGCAATGTCATAGTCTTCCTGGAGTGTCTGTGAGAATTGAGATAGTGCTCACAGAGCACTTAACGCAGTGAATGGCCCCTGCTGAGGGACTGATACCTGCTGGTATCATCATTATTCCTAGTACTGGGTGTCTTTCTCTAAAGATTTGGCACAAATCAGATTATTGCTCTTTTACTTCTAGAACATTTTCTTATTTTAAAAAATGGTTTGAAACCTTAGAAAGAGTTAGTCGCTCAGTGTGTCCAACTCTTTCTGACCCCATGTACTGTAGCCCACCAGGCTCCTCGGTCCATGGAATGCTCCAGGCAAGAATACTAGAGGAGGTAGCCATTCCCTTCTCCAGAGGATCGATCATCCCAACCCAGGGATTGAACCCGGTTCTCCTGCATTGCAGACGCGCTCTTAACCGTCTGAGCCACCAGGGAAACCCTTGAAACCTTAAGCCACTGCTGTACAGCTGAAAGTTTGGCGCCCTCCAAGGCCAAACCTGGATTGTTGTTGTTGTTTAGGCGCTAAGTCGTGTCCCACCCTTTCGCAACCTCCTGGACCGTAGCCCGCCAGGCTTCTCTGTCCATGGAGTTTTCAAGGCAAGAATATTGGAATGGGTTGCCATTTCCTTCTCCAAACCTGGATTATGGCCTCTGAAATGTGGCCTTTAGGAGTAAATGCATTTAACACCATGCCTCTCCCTTCCTATCAAGAACCCGTGTCAGATGGCAAGTGACTGAGGGATAATCATTGATCAACTTTTATTCTTTCGTATGGTGATCTGATTCATGTGTGCATGTTTGTATTAGCAGTTGTCTTGTAACATCCCTCGTATTTGATTAGGAGACACTGTAACTTCGTGGCTGATAGAAGTGAGTTCAGTATGTTTTTCCCTTCCTTTGGAGAGGTCAGTGACGATAAACCTGGATTGGGGGCTTTCTGATCCTATGTGAATCACTGGCTGTCTTTTTGGGTGACAGTAAATCATAACAGATTCTTACCAACAAATGGGACCCTCATCTCCACTATTTGTCACGTTCTCAAGAATGAAATAGAAAGTGTGTGACATTTCTGGGTTTTTGGAAGTCTAGTCTTTTTTAAGAGTTACTTTTTTGTTTTTGACTGCGCTGTGTCTTCCTTGCCGTGCATGGGCTTTCTCTAGTTGCAGTGAGCAGGGGCTACTCTTCGTTGTGGTGCTTGGGCTTCTCGTTGCGGTGGCTTCTCTTATTGCAGAGCACGGGCTCTAGGGTGAGGGGGCTTCAGTAGGTGTGTCATGTGAGCTCAGTGGTTGTGGCGTGTGGGCTCTAGAATGCTGGTTCAGTAGCTGTGGTGCACAGACTTAGTTGCATATGGAGTCTTCCCGGACCAGGAATCGAATCCATGTCCCCTGCATTGGCAGGTGGATTCTTAACCACTGGACTTAGTCTTTATCCTTTAAAAGCTGGCTGTGCTATGAAGTGGACCTTAAAACTAAGAAAATGAATTTACAAACCACCGACTGGGATAAAATATTTTCAAGCCATACTTGATATGGGACTTTTACCCTGATTACATAAAGAGTTCTTAAACTCAAAAGTAAGACAACTCAATTTTTAAGTGGGCAGACATTTGAATAGACATTTCAGCCAATAAGATATCTAAATGTCTTAGCATTTGAAAAGATGCTCAACATTACTAGTCAGTAGGGAAATGAAAGTTAAAACCAAAACTAGGTTTCACAGCCACTCAATTCAGTTCAGTCGCTCAGTCGTGTCCAGCTCTTTGCGACCCCATGAATCACAGAGCGCCAGGCCTCCCTGTCCATCACCAACTCCCGGAGTTCACCCAAACTCATGTCCATCGAGTTGGTGATGCCATCCAGCCATCTCATCCTCTGTCGTCCCCTTCTCCTCCTGCCCCCAATCCCTCCCAGCATCAGGGTCTTTTCCAATGAGTCAACTCTTCGCATAAGGTGGCCAAAGTATTGGAGTTTCAGCTTCAGCATCAGTCCTTCCAATGAACACCCAGGACCGATCTCCTTTAGGATGGACTGGTTGGATCTCCTTGCAGTCCAAGGGACTCTCAAGAGTCTTCTTCAACACCACAATTCAAAAGCATCAATTCTTCGGCGCTCAGCTTTCTTGACAGTCCCAACTCTCACATCCATACACGACTACTGGAAAAACCATAGCCTTGACTAGACGGACCTTTGTTGGCAAAGTAATATCTCTGCTTTTTAATATGCTGTCTAGGTTGGTCATAACTTTCCTTCCAAGGAGTAAGCGTCTTTTAATTTCATGGCTGCAATCACCATCTACAGTGATTTTGGAGCCCAAGAAAATAAAGTCTGACGCTGTTTCCACTGTTTCCCCATCTATTTCCCATGAAGTGATGGGACCGGATGCCATGATCTTCGTTTTCTGAATGTTGAGCTTTAAGCCAACTTTTTCACTCTCCACTTTCACTTTCGTCAAGAGGCTTTTTAGTTCCTCTTCACTTTCTGCCATAAGGGTGGTGTCATCTGCATATCTGAGGTTATTGATATTTCTCCTGGGAATCTTGATTCCAGCTTGTGCTTCTTCCAGTCCAGTGTTTCTCATGATGTACTCTGCATATAAGTTAAATAAGTAGGGTCACAGCCACTAGGATGACTATAATAAAGACAAAGATGGCGTTGATAAGGATGTGGAGAAACGGGAGCCCTAATACACTGCTTATCGGAATGTACAGTGATGCAACCACTTTGGAAAGTGGCCCAGTAGTTTCTTAAGAAGCTAAGCAACCTACCATATGACCCAGTAATTCCATTCAGTGTTTCATTCTAAGAGAAATAAAAACTGTTCATAAAGGCTTGTAGTAAATATTCATAACCTGTGTGTGGCGTGTTTGTTGGTCTTCAGAATTATTTTGAGGCATTGAGCACATAGGCTGTTTGAAACCAGTTTTGGGGCAAGTTTCATGCCTTGTTTTGCTGGTTGGAGCCTATGCCAAATAATGAATATTTTGACCCAGGTATTTGGCTCTAATTATGCTTAGTCCACTTGCTTATTTGCAAAGTACATATAATTATTAGGCTTTTAACAAGATGTCAAGCAGTATAAAGGCATGATATTCTATAGGAAGATTTAAAATATTAGCTAACAACATTTGCTGTAAGCCATGCATGATTGTAAGAGCTTTACATGCAAAAAGATAATAAATGTATTATTTCATTTAATCCTCCCAACAATCCTAAGAGGTATTGTAATCCCCAGGAGATTTTTTTACATAGGAGAAAACATAGAAAGGATCAGTAACTTACTCAAAATCACAAAGTGCATGAGTGATGAAATTGAGCCAGACACGCTCAATCAAGTCTATACTCTTATCTGTTATACTGTACTTCACAGCTTTAAAATTGTATATTATTCTAGTAAAAAAAATTTATATAATTCTAATACCAAGATTTAAAATTAAAATCAGCTTCAGTCACTGTGAAGAAAGTGTTTTAACCTCTTAATTTCAAAGTAGACTTCAGCATAATCCTATCTCCTCCCTCCTAGAAATGTTAAACTAGGGTGTTCTTGTTCCAGTTGAGCACAAAGTCAAGTGTGGGAATAGCAATCATGTTTTCAGAAGGGAAAGAGAAACAAGTTGAAATCTGCAGAGGAAGAATTCTTGTACATGTCTTGAAGGGAAGTGGGAAGAATCTCTTTGATTTTGTAAAACCCCAGGAACTTCTGTGAATCCACATACAGGGAGCATGGCAGAGCCATTACAGATCCCTGAGGAAAGCAAGAGTGTCTAGGAGAGAAACTTGGAGTATGGCCACTAAAAAAAAAGGATGACTTAGAACTGTGGTGGAAGGAATTAGGAGAGGAAGAGTATCAGGTTGTCACATGTGCTCAACCTCGTCAAGTGCCTAGATGAGCAGTGGTGATATGCAGGTTACTGGGTTTGTTGGGGTGATGGGCCATCATGACTTTGGAGAGCGATTTCATTAGTAGGTGGGCACAAGGGTCTGAGAAAATGCCAGGCAGCTGCTAGCTCAGTAGACATTTGTATTTTCACCAACAGATTCAAGGGAAGATTTTTTCAGGACAGGGAAGCTGCATGCATGTTTTAAACAAAGCCTGTGGAAAGGGAGGTGTTGAATAGGTAAAAATAAATCTTACTCTTGACGATAGATGGCAGAAAATCCTTGTGTTTTGTTTTGGGTAATCCTTGCTTGCATTTTTCCTTTTAAATTTAATTCTTCTACAAAAGGAATAATTGGAAGCTCTCCTTCTAGTCTGTCAGATTTTGGTTCTGAAAGAAAGTTCCAGAAAAATGCAAGGTGGCAGGTAAGACAACTGACAGTTAAGGCTGACTTGAGCAGGGCATGGAGAAAGCTGGTCTTTTAAAGTCTAACGCTTCTTGCTTTCCTCGTCTCTGTCTTTGCTTTTGTACTCCTGGTTCCATTTGGTTATCCAGCCCGTTTCTCATTCCTGGTCATCCTTGTTACGTACCTAAGAGGTTTGCTCATAAGGGTTGAGGTGGAAACTCTTCCTATGGTATTTGCATGTATAAAAGCTCATCTCTAATCACAAGGCTCTACAGAAAGACTCATTCCATCACCACCTCTTCTTCATGATGCTTACGTACTTTGGGTTCAAGGAAATACCCTGATTAATGGAATGAAGTTGGGATCCAGCTTCTTAAAACTTCTCAGGTGTTTCTCCAGATGTCCCAATATTATTTGTTGATTAAACGATCAATATTCCACAGATTTGAAATATCACTTACATCATGTAGAAAATTCCTAGATGTATTTAGGGTCAGTTGTGAACCCACTGTTCTGTTTCAGTGCTCCTTCTGTCAACTAATATCCATTAGTCTCAGTCTTTGAATTACTGTAGCTTTAGAATATGTTCTTAATATATCATATGGCTAGTCACTCTCATTTTTTTCACAATCTGGATGTTCTTACATGTTTATTTTCTGCGTATTTTAGAATCAGCTTGACTATTCCCCCTCCTCTCTGCCCCTGCAAAAGCGAGATTTTTCAAGGAAATTATGTTAAAATTATATATTAATTCAGGAAGAATTAATATCTCTTTAATATCAAGCTTTTCTATCCATTCAGGCCTTCTTCTAAAGTATTTCAAGTCTGTCTTCATATAGAAGAAACTTCAATTTAAAATTCTAAATCTTTTGTGGGCTTTGTGTCTGTTATAAATAAGAGCTTCCATTATATTTTCTGAGTGTTATTCATATATGGAAAAGCCTTTTTTTAACCCAGCCATTTTAGTGAATTCACTCTTACCTTGTAATATATTTCAGTCAGTGATGTTATCTGCAAGTAATCAGTTGTTTGTAAGGCAAAAAATATTCCATTGCCCAAGAGTCCCTTCACCTGTACCCTCAGGCATCCACAGAAAACCTGGAATGCTGACAGTCTTCACATCTATGCGTTTATTATTTAGATTTTTTTTTACCTTGAATTGCAAAATATTTCAAATGTACAGAAAATTATCAAACACTAAATGGCAACCCACTCTAATATTCTTGCCTGGAGAATCCCATGGACAGAGGAGACTGGCAGGCTACAGTCCATGGGGTTGTAAGAGTCAGACATACTTAGTGACTAAACCACCACCACCACCAACATGCCTATAATCCAGGTTTAACAGATACAAGTTTTGTTTTTTTTTTCCCCTGCTATATCACTGCCAGGTCTCTTAAAAAAAAAAAAAAAAAGTCCTGATATAATATTGCAGGTTTACCTAGAGCCTCTTCATCATCATCCCTTCTTTCTCCCTCTGCTTCCCAAAGTAAGTCCTGTGCTGAGCTGGGTGTCTGTCATCCTGCACTCACTAATGTGTGTATACACATTCAGCTTTGGTATTCTAAAAGTTGGTATTCTGAATATGTAAATTTTATTTTAAATATTCTAAATATGTAAAATTTGGTATTCTAAAAATGTATGTTGTATGCAACCGGCTTCCCCAGTGGCTCAGCGGTAAAGAACCCGCCTACAAAGCAAGAGACACAGGAGATGGGGGTTTGATGGCTGGGTTGGGAAGATCTCTCTGGAGGAGGAATTGGCAACCCACTCCGGTATTCTTGCCTGGAGAATCCCTGTGGACAGAGGAACCTGGTTGGCTAGAGTCCACAGGGTCACAAAGAGTCAGACACAATTGAGCGACTTAGCATCATGCATGTATGTGGGCTTCTCTAGTAACTCAGCTGGTAAAGAACCTGCCTGCAATGCGGGAGACCTGGGTTTGATCCCTGGGTTGGGAAGATTCCCTGGAGAACAAAAAGGCTACCCACTCCAGTATTCTGGCCTGGAGAATTCCATGGACTGTGTAGTCCATGGGGATGCAAAGAGTCGGACACATCTGAGCGACTTTTACTTCATGCATGTATGAAGTTGTAAATGTTGCCCTTATTTAAAAGTAATAAATATATGCCCAGGTCTTCCTGGGTAATGGTAAAGACTGCCTGCAATGCGGGATACCCAGGTTCGATCCTTGGGTAGGGAAGATCCCCTGGAGAAGGAAATGGAAACCCACTGTAGTGTTCTTGCCTGGGAAATCCCACAGACAGAGGAGTCTGGCAGGCTACAGTCCATGGGGTTCCAGAGAGTCAGGCACAACTGAGCGACTAATACTTTTGCTTTATTTTTTCAAATATATGCCCATCATGAAAGCATTCCAACTTTTATAGAAATTGACAGGAGAGAAAGTTAAAACTGCTCCCTAATATTCACTTTGAGAATCAACTATTCTCAGCAAAGGTGTATCATGGGCTGAAAAGTATTCAGTGCATGCTGCTAGGTTGCATGCAGTAGAACCAAACAGTATCTGAGCTGCTTAACAAAAGAATGCCTTCTGAGGGAAGAATAATTGAGGTATTTATTTACCACCATATCCCATTCTCTTCTGATAGTTTTTTATCATGTTAAAAAAAGAAAAGGCTTCCCAAAGGTTACTAGGACTGTAAGTATACTAGGACTGTAAGTTTCGACAGGGAGACCCATCATTGTTTATGCCACAGAGCCACAGGCTTGTATCGATTTGATTGCTGCGCCTGATAGGAGGCTGTGCTTGCACAAAGCGTCTGCTCTTGGATGAGCAGCTGGTAAACTTGGAGCGCGGCTAAGACAATCAGAGGAAGTCTACGTGTAAACTGCTCCGCTCAAGGAAAGGTGGTTTTTCCATTTGCCTTTTTCTGAGCAGTTTAACTTCCTAAATACATGATCCAGATTGTTTCAGAGGCTATGAAACCATATGTTTGCTAATGAAAGAAACAAACATGGGGAAGTCTGATTAGCATCGACTTCCCTTAGGGAAGGGGGATCTTTCCCAAC
Organism: Bos grunniens; assembly: GCF_055505025.1. Taxonomy (NCBI): domain Eukaryota; kingdom Metazoa; phylum Chordata; class Mammalia; order Artiodactyla; family Bovidae; genus Bos; species Bos grunniens. The sequence continues at coordinate 44,089,803 of NC_141165.1, forward strand.
CCAGCTGAGCTTGTTTTATACTTTACTGGACACAGGTGGGTCAGCAGAGGAGGGAATGGGGTTGTGAATGGCTGCGTCTGTCTCTGGATTCCCCCCTCTTCTGCTTATGCACGTATTTTTATCAGTATTTATTTATTTTGGGCTGCAGTGGGTCTTCCTTGCTGCACACAGGCTTGCTCTAGCTGCAGCCAGCAGGGGCTAACTCTTTGTGGCGGTGCAGAGGTTTCTCATCGCAGTGGCTTCGTGTTGTGGAGCACGGGCTCTAGGTATACGGGCTTAGTTGCTCCAAGGCGTGTGGTATCTTACCGGACCAGGGATCAAACCTGTGTCTGCTCCGTTGGCAGGCACCTTCTTAGTCCCTGTACTACCAGAGAAATCCTTAAGCACATATTTTAACAGTTATGCTTTTGTATTAGTGTGAGAGAGTTAGTAGGTGCTGGTTGTCATCAGGAGAATGAATTTCACTCAGTATTCAGCAGATTTGGAGAGGGGGAGATAGTAATTTGAACCTTTATGAGATTGTGTGAGTGTGTATTTTGTGTGAGAGAGCACAAACATGTTAGCAAGAGCGAGTTCCTTTTCCTTGTTTATTCCTTTGGGTTTGAATAGTAGCTGACAAGGATAAATAGCTTACTTGACTACTGTTAAATCAAGGTTTTTTTTATATTAAGTGAGTTAAAGGAGGGGTGAAGAAGCTGTGGACATTATTTATTACATAATGAAGACATTCGCAGGTCTAGATAAAGTAATGATATTGGGTGACTGCTATTGAATCAGTTAAGGAAACAGCACACTTGTTTCCTGTGCCCTATTTTGGATACAGAAGTTAGAACAGTGGGAAAGTTCAGTGACCCAGATATGCGGAAACCAGATATCTTGAGGTGAACTCGCATGGCTATAAATGAGGTGGCCGCTCTTTACCATCCCGGCTGAACATTTGAGAGGACAACAGGCATAAACTGGATCAAATGGGCACCCCAGGTCTTAAGGGGATTGTAGTTGTCATGGCTTAAGAGAACAATTTAAACAAATTCTATTAATTTTTCTTCTTCTTCTGTCTCTAATTACCTACTCCTGAGGTCAGAGATTCAACACATCAGTGAAACACACTAGCTGATATTGTTTGCATTTAGGCAAACACAGGGGGTAATAACTCTGAAAATTAAGAGGGGAAAAAAAAAAGATTTAAGTAGCTTATTCATGTCCATTTGCATGAGTTTCCTATGAACTCTTGGTTTGGAATCCTGTTGGGGACCATCTAGTAAGTAAAGCCACTTTATGCTGAAGCCTTTTCGGAATTTGCATCATCTTGAATGATGCCTTCATAGCATGCAGATTTCTTTGCCTTTTATTTCTTTGGGAATACAGAGAATACCTATGCAATGTCCTGGCATAGGGCACTGCCTAAATACTCCATGTGCACAGTATTAGGGAGCTTGGAGTTCTCTGAGCAGAATTGTTTTTAACTGGAAATGATTTTAACTAAAAGATGATCTTTTTAAGCTTGTGAGTTGGACCAAGAGAGTAGCTCAGGGGTGCAGAGAGAGGACAGTCCAAAAGAAGGCTTCATATTTTTTTTTTTCTTTCGTTTTTGCAGCTCTTGTTGAGGTTTTGCTTTCGTTTTTATTCTTTTTCCTTTTGGTCTTATCCTGAGTCCTGGATTTTATTAAATCTGTATCTCAGATGTCTAGACAGTATTATAAGCCTTACCTGCTGTATGGGCAGGCCACTAAAGATGGCTATTCTCTTATTCTCTGTACATGCCCCGCTGGATCCCTCCCTCACCTATATCCAACTCACAGGAATGTGCTTGCTCACTGCCCCAGCTGGTGATTGTTCTGATCCTTTGGCCAGAACAGCTCCACATGCTAGTCTGTTAAGGGAAACATCTGCCTTCATGACAATTGTTAACCAGAGGTGCTGTGAGGGACATTTTCATGGAAACCAGTGAGCCCACTTGATGTCACTTCCCCCTGTAAATGGTAGCTTTTCCCCCCGAGCACTGAAGACTGCTGCCCTGGTCTACTTGCCGCCTGCAACACACTTGTCACTCTGGGACCCTTCTGTTTCAGATGTGAGATCCCCTCTCCCATAAACCATTGACGTCTCTGTCATTGCTGGGTCTGTCTTGAGGCTGGGCAACTACGAGGCTTGTAGGCCTGCAGGCTGCAACCCCACACCTGCTTTGCCCAAAATTGACTGCTTTGGTTCTGGTACACAAGATCTTTAAAAAATATAATATTGTTATATTTCCTCCTGCTTCCTCCTTTTATAAAAGTCACATGAACTTTGATAACCCTCATTTTGATATGAGAAATATTTTATATATTCTGAGGACAGTTGTGCTGGTCAGTATGCAGTCTCAGCGGGTTTCAGAGATGATGTTGCCTTGTGAACTTCCAGTTAATACAGATTATTACCCTAGCAACAAACAGCCTTGATCAAAAGGCATTTTTTTGGATGATACAACTGTATTTGCTGGTTTGGGGTGGGGGAAGGATCTATCAAACTAAATTTTAAAAAGACCATAAAGTTTTTAAAGGAGAGTTACAAGGGAATGGTTGACAGATGCCCACTACCAGATGAAAAAATTTCTCAGAAATCTTGAGCAAAATGGCCTTTTTTGAAATTTCCTAGTATAGTTAAGCACTAGGACTTTTCTTAGCTCTCCTGAGTTCATACATTTGCATTTGTTATTAGGTAAGTTAATTGCTCAATATGGTTCTTAGAATGCATTAGAATGTATTGCATGGTCATCCATTTATTCACCAGTTATTTTTGAGCTCTGCCATGTTCAACTGTGAGGACAGACAGAGATAGAGGAGAGCTGTATCTAACTAGAGTTGGATTTGCCAAGAAAATGACTGTATACAAGGAGTGATTATATAACTAGGTATCAGGAAATTCAAGTTGGATAATTGAATAAGAGTGAATGAGAGGACATGAGGGTTCAAGGATGGAGGGAAAGGCGGTGGAATCAATGGGTTGTTAGAATGGTGGCTTAAAATTTTGGGGGTTGAGGATTGGAAGAGATGAGTCAAAGAGACTAGCAGAGCTGGTTAGGAAGTGGTTTTGACATTGGGATTGAAGAGAGGTTGCAGTTGGTGATAACAGGGTCGATCCTTGAAGGGGAAATCAAGGAACTGAGAGGCCAGGATTGTGGAAGGATTGCCACATGGAAATTCAAGAAAGGAGTGTTGGACAGTACCAGGAAGCCAGCAGCTACACTCATGAATGAGGATGAGGCAGGATCCAGGGGCCTGGAGATGACTTTGATGATAAAATAGAGACTGATGGCATGAGCACAAAACTGGGGGGCATTCTGGGAGGAGGAAGTGATTGTTGTCTGGAATAACGAAACTCAAGCAGGTGGAAAGCCTTCTAGGGAGGCGGTGCTCTTTAGAAGGAGCCTAGTATCTGTTAAGGCAAGAAGGTAAAGAGAGGGAGCTCAGAGAAGAGGCTGAGGATTTAGAAGATTTAGCTGGATTTCCAGAAGACGCAGTGGAAGGGTTTAGCGACCAGCTGAAGGTTTGGGGAGGTGAGGCCCAGTTAGGCATGTGCTTAGGCTGTGCAGGTGAGAGTGCATCCAGGGGAATGAAGACCGCCAGGGGGCCAGTCTGGGGCACAAGCAGGGATAGAGGGTGTGGTGGGATCAGTGGGTGCTTTCTGAAGCAGGTGGTGAGGCTGTGCATGCTGGGAGGAAGGGTTGGGGGTCTTGCCAGAGGACTGGTCTTCCCTCCTGTGCCTGGTGGTTTGGAGGCTGGTAGTGCGGCCTTGCCACCCAGAGTGTGAGTAGATCTCATCCTGCAGATGGAGGTGAGACGGGAGTAGCTGTTCAAGCAGTACCATGATGTCTGTATGTTTTACTTTTTGCAGCAATGCCAGGATAGTGGAAAAGGAAACCTGGGGGGTTTAATAATTGTTTTTAATATTGCTTTTAATTATTTAAAAAAAATATTTATTTGGCTGCATCAGGTCATAGTTACAGCACTTGGGATCTTTAGTTGTGACGTGTGCAATCTAGTTGCCTGACCAGGGACTGAACCCAGGTCCCCTACATTGAGAGCATCGACTCTTAGCCGCTGGACCACCAGGGGAGTCCTGATACTGCTTTGATACCTAAGATACAATTCAGTATACAACAGAAAAATAGTAATTAACAGGTTTTCATTTTGGAGGGTTATACTGACTCATAGGGCTTCCCAGGCGGCTCAGAGGTAAAGAACCCGCCTGCCAATGCAGGAGACATAACACATGTGGGTTTAGCTCCTGGGTCTGAAGATCTCCAGTATTCTTGCCTGGAGAATCCCATGGACAGAGGAGCCTGGCGGGCTCCAGTCCATGGGGTCACAGAGAGTTGGACACAACTGAAGTGAATGAGCACACATGTGGGTTCAGCCCCTGGGTCTGAAGATCTCCAGTATTCTTGCCTGGAGAATCCGATGGACAGAGGAGCCTGGCGGGCTCCGGTCCATGGGGTCACAGAGAGTTGGACACAACTGAAGTGAATGAGCACACATTACTGACTCAGAATCAGTAGGAATAATTCAGAGTTCAATTCCTATTTAAAATAAATCCTTCTCTCCCTGTCCTCCTTCCCTTCCCCTCCACATCCCCCAAAGTGTGACTTGAAAATCGACAGTGTCACAGGCTCATCCACTGAATTCCTGATAACGTTCTTTTTCCCTTTTCTTAACAGTGAAGAAAGTTACAATGTCAATGATTATTCTTTAAGAGATCAGCTACTGGTGGAGTCTTGTGACAGTGAAGAGCTTAATTCTTCTCCAGGGAAGAACAGCTCCACAATGCTTTATTCAAGACAGAACTCTGCCAGTCACCTCTTTACGCTGACCGTCCTTAGTAACCACGCAAATGAGAAGGTGGAGATGCTGCTGGGAGCAGAGACGCAGTAAGTATGCGCAGGGCGAGGGTTTCAGCATATTTGCTGATGGTCTAATTACCCTTGGCCCACAGACTCCCTAGAAACAGGAAAACTCTGCCTACTGTGTATTTTTATTGCCTGCCTGTCATGCACCAAGCGTAGCATCTGGGTGTTTTATACAGATACTCGTCTCACTCTGATCCTCTCAACGTACTGAGAGAGAGAGAGGTTATTTTTGTCCCCATGAGTCCTGATGGATGTGTTTTGCTTTAGGTAGTGTGCTTTTATACGTACAGAATGGTTTAAAAATCAGTTTAATTATTGATAAAAATATGACCCAGGAGCCCTAGGAATATGACTTACTGGTAGTTTGATTCTAGGCCCTGTGTTTCCTTAGCTACTGAAATTGAAGTCATTTTGCAACCACCTACCTTCAGCCAGGCAGCAGAAAGCCCAGTGATTTATCAAAAGAGACACTGGGTTTAGGGAAATATATTTATTATAGGAAGGGGGACACCCTGTAGGTGGGTCTTGTCTAGCAGTTGGAAAGTGGGCTTGAAAGTGGGCTCTTGTCTTGCAGTTGGAAATGAACTGTCCAAGGAGACACATGTGCTGACAAAGCAAGAGGCTTGATAGGGAAGTGGGGCCCAGGTGGAGAGCAGCAGTAAGGGAACCCAGGAGGGCCTCTCTGCCAGAGCCCACGGTCTGAGGTTTCATAGTCATGAGGAGTCATCTTGTTTGGCTCATGCCTGGTCTGACTCAGGGTCCTCCCTGGTGGCATGCACATCTCTCAGCCATGATGGATTCTGGCATGACAGTTTCTGGGAAGCTGGCTCACATTATAGGGTGGCATCTCCTCCCTCCTTTTGGCCCCTCCCAAATTCTTCTGATTAGTTTTTTGGGGCAGCACCCCGTTCCTTATCAGGACCCTCCTGTTGTGAGACAACTCATGCAAGTGGTTATCGTCTTGCCTGGTCAAGGTGGGTGGTTTTCTTCAGTGGTTCCCGAACATTTTGATGAACCCTCTTTCCTGTCCAGAGTTTATGCAGAGGCAGAACAGTCATCGCGTTTGTGCCTATGGTTTCAGCAGCAGTTAGTAGGCAGTCCATTCTCATGCGGGATGAAGGTAGTAGCGGTAGTGTTAGTTGCTCAGTTATGGCCGACTCTTTGTGACCCTGTGGACTGTAGCCTGCCAGGCTCTTCTGTCTATAGGATTCTCCAGGCACGAATACTGGAGTAGGTTGCCATTCCCTTTTCCAGGGGATCTTCCCAACCCACGGATCGAACCTGATCTCCTGCACTGCAGGCAGATTCTTTACCATCTGAGCCACCAGGGAAGCCCATATGGGATGAAGCTAAGGGGACTTAAATGTCGTCTACCCTCGCTCTTATTGACCAAACTTGAGTCCGGGGCTTGCCTGTGCACTGTAAGGCCAATCTTCTGACACCGGGTTGTGATGAAGGGATGTGCAGCCTTTACTGTAAAGGTGCCAACACAGGGATGGGTGACTTATGCTCTGAAAACCCCCAAACACCCAGGTGGATTTCAGCAAAGCATTTTTAAAGGCCCGGTGAGGGAAGGGGTTACAGGGTATGTGGTCAGCTGGTGCACAGTTCTGATTGGTTGATTTCAGGTAACAGGGTGGTTTACCTTATCAATCCTTAGGTACCAGTGGGTCTGGGGGTGCATGATCATCAAGTAGTTAATTCCTTCCATTTTGGTGGTGGTTTTAGTATCTGTGACATAGCTCAAGACTGTGCATCAGATACTGTTATTTAGGTACCTCTGGAAGGAGCTGCAGCAGAGGACACTGGGGGTGGGGTTCTGTCCTGAGAAGGCCCTGTAGGATCCTATTCGGTTACATTGCAATTTTGTCCACTTAGAGATAGTTGACCAATTTGTTTGGAAACTGGAAGCCTCCTCTTAAAATAATCATCATCAGATCAGATCAGATCAGATCAGTCACTCAGTCGTGGCCGACTCTTTGTGACCCCATGAATCGCAGCACGCCAGGCCTCCCTGTCCATCACCAACTCCTGGAGTTCACTCAGACTCACGTCCATCGAGTCAGTGATGCCATCCAGCCGTCTCATCCTCTGTCGTCCCATTCTCCTCCTGCCCCCAATCCCTCCCAGCATCAGGGTCTTTTCCAATGAATCAACTCTTCGCATGAGGTGGCCAAAGTACTGGAGTTTCAGCTTTAGCATCATTCCTTCCAAAGAAATCGCAGAGCTGATCTCCTTCAGAATGGACTGGTTGGATCTCCTTGCAGTCCAAGGGACTCTCAAGAGTCTTCTCCAACACCACAGTTCAAAAGCATCAATTCTTCGGCGCTCAGCCTTCTTCACAGTCCAACTCTCACATCCATACATGACCACAGGAAAAACCATAGCATCATAGGCAGGTATTATGTTGGGTCAGAGGTTGAAGCCTTGGAGGGAAAGAAGGTCCCTAATCCTTGGTTCTCTGGGGTTCCTATACTCTCTCCTACTTGGCTCTTACATGGTGTGATGAAAATGAATCAGGGTGAATAACAACCCTAAGACTGTAACAAAATCTTAATGAAAGAATTCTTCTTAAATATTCTTAATATATAAGAATTCATAAGCTAAGGGGGCTTAATTGTCAAGTCTACCCTCTTCTTAAATTCTTCTTAAATATTCTTCTAAGAATATTTAACAGGGACCCTGGTTTGTTAGAGATACAAGAAAAGAAAAAGGAGGGGAAAAGCTATCCACGTGAAATGATGAATGATCATTTCATGTTTTGGGCACTAGAAGTAACTTTTCAAAGGGTAAAGAAAACCAAGAGGGGCAGGGTATAGAAAGCTATTTGAGATTTAAAAACAGCAGAAAGGGAGTATTCCAAATGCCCTTCTCAAGCTGACAGAGGGAATGAATAAGAAAAGGAGTGCCATCCCCTGTGTTTGTTTATAAAACAAAGAAATGCCTCTTCCTCAGGCCCCAGAATTCTTCCAGGAAAGGGCTGGAAAGCCCTGCCGCATTCCAAGGATGCTCCTCTGTGTTTGCACATCTGGGGAGGGCACCTTTGGTGGGTGTGGTGCTTACTGGGCTGTGCAGGTGACCAGCAGGGGGACACACCTAAGGCCAGGGCTGAGGCATTTCTTGAAGGCATTTCTTCAACTCTTAAAAATGATTAAACTCCAGGAGTTGGTGATGGACAGGGAGGCCTGGCGTGCTGCGATTCATGGGGTCACAAAGAGTCGGACATGACTGAGCGACTGAACTGAACTGAACTGACTGAATATCATATATGAAACGAACCGCCAGTCCAGGTTCGATGCATGATACAGGATCCTTGGGGCTGGTGCACTGAGACGACCCAGAGGGATGGTACGGGGAGGGAGGAGGGAGGGGGGTTCAGGATGGGGAACACGTGTACACCCGTGGCAGATTCATGTTGATGTATGGCAAAACCAACACAATATTGTAAAGTAATTAACCTTCAATTAAAATAAATAAATTTATATTAAAAAAGATGATTAAATCCCTTAGCGTGTAAAGACAAACCTAGATCTCCTCTGTTTGGGGGAAGCCTCTCTCAAAAAAGAGAATTTAGTATGTCTGAACTTTAGATCTTAAAGAACTTTAAGGATGAAAATAAGTCTTAAACACTTCAGAGATGACTGCTTGTCCAGACATTCTAAAGAATTATTCAGAAATGAAGACATTCGGTTGTCATTTTTAATAAGGGAGAAAGTGTTGTTGGTTTCGCTTATGTTTTCTTTTTCTCTGTGTTTATAAGGATTGTTTATTCTTTATTCAGATCTTGCCAACATATCAACAGATCTTTTCCTGACTGTCTCATCCATAATTTATGTAATCTCTGCTGCTGGTTTCTGAGATTATTCCAAGAGAGTAGGCAGTAAGGCGGCACGTCCAGTTTTTATACCAAGGCTCAGTCCTTTCCTGGGACTTTCTGTATCCATGTTCCACGCTTTTTCTTGCCGTGGACTGAATGGATGTTCATTTCCTCAACCAGAAATTCTCAGAATATCTAGTTGTGTCACCCATAAACCCGTGGGTATGACTCAATATTTGTAGCTCTTTAATTAATAGCAAGAGAACATTCCAGAAGATGTGAACGGGTAGCTCTCTCCTTGGGTATGGAAGGATGACTCCCTCATTCTCCCCTGATCCCAACTCAGTTACAGTTGCAAAGTAAAAATCTGGACAAATACTTTGGTGCTGGAAAAAAACAGGACAGTCAAAATGCACTTTTTTTGTTGTTTTCAAATCAGCTGTTTAAAATCCTGGCAAGCTGTTATATGCTGTATTTGGAAATGTGCAGGTTGACACTGGGCTACATGGTTTTGAACAGTCAGAGTTTTGGTTTTGTAGAATGTTTTCCTTGCATCTAAGGTTTGCAAAAGGTATAGGTGAGAATGTTTTTTAGCTTTTATATGTGGTTAAAATAGTCCATTAGCAATCTAGTTGAGAAAACAAGGTTTTTATCACCACCCTGGCCTTGATTAATTGCAGAATTTCAGATCAATTATTTACATTCTTTGGCTATTCTTTGGTTTGAAAAAGAATGAGGTCTGTACCTAAATATTTACCTTCTTTGAAAAACCGTTCTTAGTAGAGGCCACCTGGGAATAGGAAGCAGCAATAGGAAGGGGGCGGCTCTTTGGCACAGGGACAGTTCGGCTGTCATAAGACAGTGGAATTGTGCAAGAACAGATTAATAGCTTTGATTACACAAAGAATGCAGAAAAGCTCACTGAAAGGAAGTGGGGCAAACACTTGGCAAGCATCTGGGATGGGCCAGACACTAAGCCAGCCAGAGAGCATGAAGAAGGGAGCTGTGGGTGTCTCTCGAGGATGGTGCTTCAGAGTTTTGAAGCACGTAATAAGTAAGATGACATATAAGTAAGACAGCATCTTGGTTTCTTCGGGATCATTGTTATGTCTGTTCTGGCAAAATTAAGAAGAGCCCCCTGTTTGGCTCTCCAGAGCATCTTTAGACAATATGTAGTGACCCTCATTATAAGCCTGATGTCCAGCTCCCTTGGCTTTTTCCCCAGATATCAGATGAGATTCCAAAAGGTGAAGTGAATTGCCTGAAATCACACAGGAAATGGGTTGCCGACAAAGATGCGACTCGACCTTGACCTTTCTGATTCTAGCCTTCTAATAACGTTAAGCTTCTTCCTGAGAGCTGCCAGCCAGGAGACTATCCCACTCCCACCTGGCCTTATTCTGGACCTGAAGGGGAGACTCCAGGAAGCCAGTTGCCATCAAATGTGAAAAACTACTAAAATGTGCAGTGTGTAAGTCCACAGACTCAAAAAAGGAAAAGGTCTGCGGTAAATTTAGGGCATCATGTGATTTGAAATATTTTATAAGGCTGAATAGATGCTGCACCCCCCAGGTTATTTTCCACTTAAAAACTTCCTTTTCTGTTCCTTTGCCCACTTTTCCCACTTCCTGGAATACCCTTCTTGGAACTCCTCAAGTTACCAGATGTCTTGGTCCTTGGGCTCGCTCCCGGTGCCAGGTCTTTCCTCTGCAGGGAGCCCCTCAGCGCTGCTCCTGAGAGCACCGAGCGGCCTTGTTCCCGAGAATTCCAAGCGCTTGCTGCAGGCGCCATGCTTGTTGGTTCATTTTTCCCCTTCAGTCCCATCTCGCCCGCCCTCTGCTCTCCCACTCCTGACCACGCCCCCCGCCCCCAACCGAGGTCTCTGGGACCCTAGTGCTCAGGCTCAGTAGTTGCGGCGCACGGTCTTAGTTGCTCCGCAGCACGTGTGGTCTCCCCAGACTGGGGATCAAACCCATGTCTTCTGCATTGGCAGGTGGATTCTCTACCACTGAGCTACCAGGGAAGCCCTCTTCACCTAATATTAAAAATAAGTGGAAAAAAAAAAGTGCAGTGGCAACAGTAAAGTCAGGCAGTGTGTTCTGGAGTGAGTATTAGGTGCTAGGGTGGAGAATGTCCTCCAAATTAGATGGCGCAGAAAGACGTCTCCGGGGACATTTGAACTGAGCCCTGAGGGATGAAGGTGAATACCTGTGGGAAAGGGCATGGCCAGAATGGTCCATGCAGAGGGCACAGCATGTCCCAACTGCCATGAAACTTGGCCTGAACATAGTGAAAGTGACTAGATCAGAGTAAGTCAGGGGAGAGTGGGTAGTTGACACACTGGGAGCCTGGAGCATTCCAGCAGAGCTATTCCAGTAGGCTCTGTGGGCTGCCAGTCCTCAAACTGTTCCTGGCCCGGCCTGAGGGAAACAGTTAAAAACATACAGCAATTTGACATTTCTGCAGTATCAGAGTGTGTGATTATTTCAACAGCAACTCATTTTCATTGTATTTGAGAACAGTTGGTCCACACTGAATTGGAACAGGGGTGGGGGTCTTGGGGTGGTGAAGACCAGTTCACCCCAGATATTTCGAGAAGCACTGGTTTAGAATTGCATAAGCTGGAGAGGCAGGTGTGGAGGCAGGAGATTCATGGGGGAGAGCAGTTAGGGTCCTATTATATGAGTCAAATGGCAGCATGGACTGTAGTCTGTGAGAGGAGATGGAAACATACTGTGGAGGCAGAGGCAACAGGGCCAGCTTCAGGACTGGATGAGTTGGGGCAGCCGGGAGGGAAAGAGGAATTGATGGTGCTTTGGTTTGAGCAGCTGATGCCCTATACTGAGTTACTCCTTAACCATCTTCAGTATGGTGTCTTCCTCTGCTGCCCGGTTGAGGGCACTGCATCAGAAGATGAGCAATGGTTTCCTGGGGACCACCCCCAGCAGCCCAGATTTCCTTTTTCTTTACTTCTAATGCCATTTCGTTAGCCATCCAGCTCTCTTATGCTGACCCTTCTTTTTTGAATTTTTCTCAACCTGTTATCTGTGCACTCTCATTTTTTCCCCACATGTAACCTTTCCTCTCCACTTCCCCTTCAGAAATGCAGCCTTTCTGAAACTGGTCATCACTGGTACCTTCTGCTTCCCCTAACATGCCCGTTTCTTTAATTTCACATTATCCAGTTGGGAGACGTGGTACCATTTCTGATGCTTCTAGGTCTGAACAGATCCATCCTGGACTGGTTCTTCTTGAATGAAAGTGTATTGCATCTTCCTACATGTTTCCATCCCACCACCTCCCCCCGGGACAACCGCATATCCTTTACCTTTTGAGGCATCCTCAGAGCCTCTAACTCTTCTCTCCGCTTCTGCATGGTTTTACTACTAATGCCCACACTCGGCTTATTTTGTCTTTTTCTCACTCGGTACATAGCAGGTTCCCAATGAGTATTTTTTGGAATTGCCCCACAATTAATCGAATTCATTTTTCTATATCCAAGCCAAGGTGGACTTGCAACCAAGTGCAGGGAAATACTGCTTCTCTCTCAATCTCTATTCACTGGGATTTTGTTGTTGTTAGTTTTGTGCTGCTAGAGCAAGTGTTATCTAAATTCCACCTGTTTTGCAACATTTGTTCTCAGGGATGTGGTTAAACCATTTTAAGGATGTACCTCTAAGCCATACTGTTATATCTGTTTGCTTTTTAAAGATCTTAAGTCACTGTATTATTAATGAGACAATAGTCTGTGGAAAACACAGAAGCTGACCCTTGATAAAAGGACGAGGGCAGAATGGTTTCCTACTGTCGCTTCTCCCCCTGGCCTTTCAAGAGGAATGTTGGAGCCCGGGAGCCCCCTTTGTCTGCCTTCATTAAAAGGAAGCCCAGACAGCTGCAGCTGGCATGGAGTGAGGCTGTGGCAAGTGGTGTCCTTGGCTTCCTGTGTTCTCAGTGGAATTTGGATGGCATTTGGGTCCAGCCTGTGCAGGACATGTTTAGTAATGAACACAAACTTTTATCTTCTATTTTGCTATAAGATATAATCACCTTAAGCTGTAATCAGAGGTCCTTCTCAAAATTTGTCTCACAAGATGAACTAGATGCCTAATGGATGTGGTTAGTCCTGTCAGCCATTCAGACAGCCCACTCCTGGGCCTCCTGATAAAGGGGCATTGTTTGCAGGCAGTCTTTTGCTCTCTTCCTGCTTCTGTTAATGACTTAATTAACAGGAAGTAAATAGGATGGAATAAAACTGTAAATAGTGTGTCTAACCTACTCTTCACCCTTTAAGAAAAATCCAGAGATGACACTTTGTATGGGAAAAATTTATTTTAGGTTGTAGTATTTTTTGAATCTACGTCTAATAATCTTTTACATTTGTAGGTGCCCATCAGGATACTTAATCTTTCGTGATTCCTCATCATTAATATCCAGGAAAACGAGAGCAGGTGATGGCGTTGGCCTTTTTTTTTTTTTTTTAAAGGAAACAGGTAGTTGACCCACTTCAAGTTAACTCTAGGATGTATGGACCAGACTAGGTTTCACGAGCTGTTTGATAGGACAAACAAGAAACAATTGATTTAACCATATGACATGTCACAGAATATGAATTTTACAACTCTTAGTGAGCTAGGGGAACTACTTTGCTTTGGTTAGAGTTTTTAAAATAAGTTGAGCTGGTACAGCTTTATAAGGCTTTGTTGCACAGCATTCATGAAAATGTTTTCTGCCCTGCGGGTTTTCTTTGGATCACATATTGAATTCATCTCGTTGAACTGAATGTGTGAGAGAATGAACAGAAACAGCGGTCTGCATGGTCACCTTAGGAAGGCTCAGGGGACTTTTTCTCCAAAGGCCATGGGTACAGGAGTTTCAAAAGGAACCATAAGTAAATTTGCAGGCTGTGAAAAGGAGCACAAAAGGGGTCTGGTCAAATGCCATTTTAAAAGGGATAAAGGAAGGTCAAACAGCAGCTGAAGTCTCTGGGCTTCTATTGAAAAACCAGGACGACCCCCTCCAGTAGTGAAGCCCTCCATGGGCACATTCATTCCCTTCTATCTCATCCACACTCCTGCCTGTTTCAGTCTGCTTTCCACTTTCTCAGGATGTATCAGTCTTTTTCTAGCAGATGCCTGATATTCAATGAAAGTCCAGCTTGGCTATGTCTTTGACCTTTGTGCAATTAAGTTTAAACCTGTGCATAATCATATAAGGGACAGGTCAAGGTGCTACGATGGCTGACTCCTGAGTGGGGAACTGGAGGTGCATCATTTCACGCATGTAGAGAGAAAGGACTGCGTTTCCAGATATCTGTGTCAAAGGGGTCTCTCCTCAGCTCAGTCCCCTTTCTCTCCTGGTCAGATGGGTTTTACAGAGAAGGCGCCATCCCAGCACAATGCAGGATGCGTTGGATTCTGTGTGTTTGTCTTTTGCTCTGATCCCTCATTGATGGCTGTGAAGAGCAAGAGACCCCGTACTACTCACTTAGCAACCCCTGCCTACCACAGGGCTCCTGCAAAGGCAAGGACTTGGTGAATGCCGGTTGAAAGGAGGAGTCAGAAGTGCCTTAAAAGTTGACCTGCCTCGGGTCTCCATTAGTGGCATTGACTGTCGATTCTGGCACTTTGTTTGGGCAGAGGGAAATCTCAATGAACTAGGTTTGGTGTGGACTGTTAATTTGTGTTGTCTCATTGTCCCTAGAGAAAATAGCTGTCTGCTTCTGAGCCCTGGACCTGATATCTAAATTTAATAATGGGTATGTGTACACCCAAGGTTTTCTTGTTCTTAGAATTCCATTTTACGTGGAGCAAGTCTCCTCCCTGCTTTAGAGATGCAGTGCTTTCCGCCTCATGACAGGCGGGAGCTCCTTGGCACAGTCTGTGGAAGCCCCGGGTAATGTCGTGCGGTTTTGATGGCATCTCAGAGGGGGTGGGGCTGATCCCATTGAAGCCCTTTCAAGAAGCGGCTCCTTTCAGCAAGGCAACAAGGAGTGTCTTGTTCTGTGCCCTGGAGTCCCTGTGAGGGGCCGCTGTGTCTAAAGGATGCCATTAGCATCCAGGCAGTATGCCACAGGAGCGAGATTTCATCTGGACTTCTGGAAGCTGGCTGCGGGGTGAGGCTGCTGCTGAGACCAGTCACTCAGGGCCAGAGAAGGTCCACGCTGAGGACTGCAGACGGCAGTAAGGGCCATGTGAAGATGCTATGGTGAGCTGGACAGGTTTGGATATGGCGTGTGGAGACACAGATGGATCGTTTCAGGTTACGCTTGGCAAACAGCGCTTCCATCCTTAAGATACTGTTTAGTTTTCAATTGCCTTTGTACTTTAGAAATTCTCATTGAGCTTGAATTAAAAAAAATCCCTTACCTAACAAAGGGATTATATGGAGAGAGGAAGTGCTTTACTGGCTCCTTATAAAACCTCCTTAAAGCCCTGGGCCTGTATTAGAGAGAGATGAAGTTCTTAAAAGCAAGGCTGTGTCACGAGTTTCTATATGAACTTTGCATATTACTACTTGACACAGCAGCTCAACCAGGGATTGGCCTCATTTTTTTCTTTTAAGTAAGTCTGTCTTTCAGGAAATTGCAGTTTCTATCCTTCCTGCCTCCCTGGTTATTTTGTGAGCACTTGCTAAGGAGCGCCACCTCTTTGATCCCTGGCTGCCTGGCTTACAGTCTGACTTTACCACTTAGCAGTTTTACTATGAGCAGGTGCTTAACATTCCAGACTTCAGCTTCATCCTCTGAAAAAAAAAATGGTAATAATTTTCAAAACTGTTCTAAAGATGAGATGGTACTCACTAAATACAAAAAAGCACCATACCTGGCATATACACAATCCCTTATACTATTTACAGGATCCAGTTCCTGTCCTGGAGGAGTCTATGGCCCAGTTGGAGAAACAGATAAGCCCATAAAAGATGGGGTCAGTGTGCAATGCGTAGTAACAATTTAGCAGAGGTCAGTGTTTACTAGTTCCTGTTATGTGCAGGCAGATACACAAATAAGGTGCTTGCCTTCAGGAAGTATGTACCTGCCCAGCAGTGTGACAGAGCTATGTGGAGGGGGGCCTGGGGACAGCATTACCAGAACGAGATGACGTCAGAAATGTGGTTCATGCTTCAGAGGAGGCCGACCTGGAGGAGATGAGCCTTGTGTTTTCAATATTGGGTGAATGTTTTGAACAAAAGAAGCCAGATATATCAAAGTGGACAACAATATAGGATTCCATTTTCATAAAGTTCAAAATAAGCAAAACTTGTCTGTGTGATGGAAATCAGAACAGCAGTTACCTTTGCGGGAGTTCATTGATTGGAAAAGAACAGAAAGGAACCTCCTGGTAGGTCTGTGTCTTGATCTGGGGGTGTGAGTACATGGTTGTACCTAAGTAATACTTACAGATCTGTATACACTTAATAGTGCAGTTTTTTATGCATGTTCTTCAATAATATGATCTTGTTTAGTCCAGTGCTTTTGTGACTACATGGACGGTAGCCTGCCAGGCACCTCTGTCCATGGGATTTTCCAGGCAATACTGGAAGGGGTTGCCATTTCCTTCTCCAGGGGATCTTCCCGACCCAGGGAACAAACCTGCGTCTCCTGCATTGGCAGGTGGATTCTTTATCACTGAGCCACCACAGGGAACTAAGTAGTGATAATGAGCGGACACAGCTTGGTTAAAAATAGAGGAAAGATCACACTCAAGATTGAGAAGAATAGGAAAGGTATGGAACAGCATGTCAAATTCCCAACTATAACAAGTTGGTCTGGATGGAAGGATGGATACATGTCAGAGAATAAAGATGGAATGACAGAACCATCTTTCACGTCCAGGCTGTTAAGGCATCCTTATGGTAGTTCTCATTAGTTTTCTGAGGAACCTCCATAGAGGCTGTACCAACTTGCATTTCCACCAACAGTGTATGAGGGGTTCCCTTTTCTCCATACTCTCTCCAGCATTTGTGATTTGTAGACTTTTTAATGATGGCCATTCTAACTGGTGTGAAGTGATACGTCATTGTAGTTTTGATTTGCATTTCTCTAATAGTTAGTGAGGCTATCTTTTTATGTGCCTAGTCGCTCAGTCATGTCTGATTCTTTGCGACCCCATGGACTGTAGCCTGCCAGGCTCCTCTGTCCATAGGATTTTCCAGACAAGGATACTGGAGTGGGTTGCCACTTCCTTCTCCAAGGGATCTTCCCAACCCAGGAATCAAACCTGGGTCTCCTGCACTGTAGGCAGACTCTTTACTGTCTGAGCCACCAGGGGAGCCCTGATAATTAGTGAGGTTGAACATCTTTTCATATGCCTACTGGTCACCTGTACATCTTCCTTGGAGAAGTGTCTAGGTCTTCTGCCCATTTTTTGATTGTGTTTTTCTTAACTGAGTTGTATGAAAGTGAGAAAGTTAGTTGTTGAGTCCTACTCTGTGACCCCTTGCACTCTAACCCACTAGGCTCCTCTGTCCATGGGATTCTCCAGGCAAGAATACTGAAGTAGGTAGCCATTCCCTTATTCCAGGGGATCTTCCCGAGCCAGGGATCGATTTTCTAGACCCAGGGATTGAACCCATCTCCTTCATTGCTCTTCACTCTCTTGAGTCACCAAGGAAGCCCTATGAGCTGTATGAGCTGTTTGTATATTTTGGAGATTAAGCCCGTGTTGGTCCCATCATTTGCAAGTATTTTCTCCCAGTCCATAGGTTATTTTTTCATTTTGTTTATGGTTTTCTTTTCTGTATAAAACCTTGTTAAGTTTTATTAGGTCCCATCTGGTTATTTTTTATTATTATAAGGCATCCCTTTCTTAATCCCTTACTTAGGTAGAGTATAGTAGTAGAAACTGACCTTGGTTTGGGTCACTTACCTTGGAACTTCTGTTTAGTCTTCTCATCCTTTGAACAGGCTTTTGGGAAACTTAAAGGAAATAATGTATCTCAAGTGGTATGTCTGACAAATGCTTCCTAAAAGATTTTAAAGTGTATATGTTTGTGTGGTTTATTTAATCACAGTCCTAATATTTGACTGTCCAAATCAGAAACTTGGGGTTACTGTATTACAGAGTAATGTTTGCTCATCTTAAACTTTTGATCTTTTAGTTAAATAATTATTGTTTCATATAATTATAGCGTAATATAAAAAAATCTTTTTTTTAAACCTTAAAAAATTTCTTTTGTCTGTAATCATGAAATCACTTTAAGCATCTGAGAACAGAATTTCTAGTTCACTAAGGCTTACATTTGGCAATGTTTGTTGTAGGAGGACAGAACAACTTTAAATATGTCAGTTTTCCAGTTTTCTCATTTATTTGGAAATGTGTGAGTGTGCAGGGAAAAGAGAGGAGGGAGTGGCAAGAGATAGATTTACTAGGATTTTTTTTTTTCATGAAATTTTATTTTGAAATGTTAAATGTCAGATTGTGAGTGTACAGAGTATCTTTTTGCGATTATTAGTGTAATCAGCTATTTGTTAACAAGATGATCCCCTAGTGAAGGAAATGGCAACCCACTGCAGTATTTTCACCTGGAAAATCCCATGGACAGGCGAGCCCGGCAGGCTCCAGTTTGTGGGGTCACAAAAGATTCAGACACAACTTAGCAACTAAACAACAACAACAAACCGTCATATGAGAAATTCCACTTAATAACAAGACAGAGTCATTCAGAATCTCTTGACAATGACTTGTTTGGGGCTTATTTACATTTTCCAGATTATCATTTTAAAATTGGTTTTGAAGACCAGTGCTTACCTTTCTAGAGAATCTCTGCCCTGTTTTGGGGGAAAGAAGCCTTTACATTCTAGAATATACCTCATTCTGTATCTAAGCACTGTCGAATCTCTAAACTGGATGTTCCCTGCGTTTAGGAGTGAGCGAGCCCGTTGGATAACCGCCCTGGGACACAGCAGTGGGAAGCAGCCTCCAGATCGGACCTGTAAGTACCCAGAGGGCTGACAATCTGAAACAGAGAGAGCTCTGCCCCCTGCTGGTTGCTGGGTTGTTAGTGGTTAAATTTCACACTACCCGCTTTTAAGTTCCAAGGTTTCCTTCTTGCTGCCCCACATCAGCACTGGGTGCACCCCGCTTTGGAAGACAAGGGGACAAATTCCAACCTCAAGTGCAGTTCTTTGCTCTATAAATGTGGCACATCATTGCATAGCCTTCCTGAGTCTCTTAAATCACCTGCAAGTTAGGTGCATCATTTATATAATATGATAGAATAAAGTTAAATGTACTTTGACCGCCTTGCTTATACTATCAAGCTCCTCCATTTCTAGTTTGTTAATGGGCAGTAGTAGCATATTTAAACCTTCTCCATACTAAAGTGTACTTTTAACCTTAAGGTAAATCACTTTACCCTTCCTTTTGACTTTTTGTTATTAAATAATATTAAAAATGTTTTAATTTTCTAGGGAGCTAGGAACTGACACAGTGAAGGGTAGTGCCATGTGCTAAGCATTCTGCTTTGACGTTATGCTGCTCTGGGTGATTCTAGCTGGAAGGGCAAATTCAAAGAACTGGGGCAACAAAACTGGATCTCCTGGAGCACTCACAAATCACAGCTTAAAGTCAAAGCTTTAGTGACTGGCTTGAAATTTCTCTGGAATCAAGTTTTATATTAAAAAACAAAGTAAGAACTCAGGTCAGCCAGGACCAAATCACTGAAGTAAAAGTTTGTCTGTTAGGATCTAACGTTTGGCTGGAACTTCTTTTATTTCTACACTTCTCTGGCAGCTCGCAGGTGCTTCTAGGTGGGCTGGGGCAGCACCCTGGGTGAGAACCAGGAGAACTGCATAGATTTTGGATTTTATCCTCAGCTGCATGGCCTTGGCACATACCCAATCTGTCTTGCCTCAGTTTCCCCCGTGGCTGTTTCTAGTTGTATTGTGTGATGTATCTAATGACTTATCAAGGCTATTTTTGAGGGGATTCATGTATCATAAAAGGCCTCTCTTGATTCTGAGCTTCTAACTGAAGCTCTGGGCCGAGTAAGGGAGTTCTAGAAACTCATTTCTGCTTCTTTTTGGAGCCTACCTTTTTTCTATCCATGCTGGCTGAGTAAATGCAAATTATTGATTTGTCCCTGTTTCATTTCTCATTATGTCCTCTTTCCCCCTCAGCACTGACCCAAGTGGAAATCATTCGATCATTTACTGCCAAGCAGCCAGATGAACTCTCTCTGCAGGTGGCGGATGTGGTCCTTATTTATCAGCGTGTTAGCGATGGTGAGTGGGAGTGCTTCAGTGGGGTGGTGGTGGTCCGGCATTCAGGGTCTCATTTTATTGTCAATGCTTATGTTCCCTAACCTTTGGTTTTCTCCTATGCACCTTTCTCTCCTTTATCTACACATTACTGTTTCTAAATGTTTTTTAATAGGCTGCAGTTACATGGCTGTTAGTCAAAAGGAACCATGAAAGGTTTCCTTCCTTCCTGGTCCCCCAGTGACCTAGTTCTCATCTCCAGAGTTTCCTCCTTCCTCATTTAAGTCAGATGGGGGACAAGATGGTACAGTCGAAGGACTCTAAGGTCACCTCCTCTCCTGAGCACACAAAAATCACAACTGGTAAACAGCCATCAATAAAAAGACTGGAACCTACCAAAAAAAGATACTGTATATCCAAAGACAAAGAAGAAGAAACCCAACAAGATCAAGGGATGCACTTACGATACAAGCAAATCTCACATGCCCTCCGCCCAGGTGGGCAATCCACAAACTGGAGAACAATTATATTACAAGAGTTCTCCCACAGGAGTGAGTGCTGAGCCCCACTTCAAGCTCCTCACCTGGGGGTCTGACATCAGGAGGAGTAGCCCCCAGAGATTTGGCTTCAAAAACCAGTGGGAGTGTAGGCTCTCCACAGGTCGGGGGGAAGTAAGACTTCACTCTTGGAGGACATACACAAGGTCATGTGTAAGCAGAACCCAGGGCAAAAGCAGTGACTCCACAGGAATTTACATCAGACCTACCTGCGGGTCTTGGAGGTTCTCCTGAGGAAACAGGAGTCAGCTGTGGCTCACTGTCTGGACAGACACTGGTGGCAGGCATACTGGGTTATGTTCAACCACATGATAATCCTGGTGCCTGACATACTGGCTTATTAGTACCAAGACCTGGTTCTACCCAACATCCCAGAGGCACCAGTAATGGGAAGCCTCAGGCCAGCCAATCAACAGAGCAGGAACACAGCCACAGACATAAGCAGACAGGCTCCCTAAAGAATTCCTGAACCCACAGCCACCTGTAGACACAACCCATAACATGGCCCTGCTGATTGGCCATGTTAACTTGGCCCACCAGAGAGCCAAGACCCAGGTCCACCTACCAGTGGGAAGGCACCAGCTAGCCTCTGGCCCTTGGGTGATGTGAGTGAGCGGAGTGTACTGTTGAGACATACAGGACATCCCCTGTAGAGCGCCACTTCTCCAAGTTTGAGAAACACAACTAACCTTCCAAATTTACAAAAAAAACACACAGAAGTTTAGACAAAATGAGATGGCGCAGGAATATGTTTCAGACAAGGGAACAAGATAAAACCTCAGAAAAGCAACTTAACTGATGTGGAGATCAGCAATCTACTCAAGAAAGAATTCTGAGTAATGATCATAAAGATGACCCAAGAATATGGGAAAGAACAGATGCACAGAGAAGTTACAGAGTTTTAAAAAGTTATAAAAGATAACAACCAGAGTGGGAGGATACAATAACTGAAGTGAAAAACATACCTAGAAGGAATCAACAGGAGAATAAATGAGGCAGAAGAATGGATAAGTGAGTTGGAATACACAGTAGTGGAAATCACTGCCATGGAACAGAATAAAGGAATGAAAACAAATCAGGACAGTTC
Source organism: Bos grunniens (assembly GCF_055505025.1). Lineage (NCBI taxonomy): Eukaryota > Metazoa > Chordata > Mammalia > Artiodactyla > Bovidae > Bos > Bos grunniens. The sequence continues at coordinate 44,111,349 of NC_141165.1, forward strand.
GAGACTTCTGAGGTAACCAACCTTTAAGGGAAAAAAAGAATCTGAAAAAAAAAATATATATATATATATAACTGAATCACTTTGCTGTACATCTAAAACTAACAAAACACTGTAAATCAGCTATACTTCAATAAAAAAATAAAGTAAAAAAAATTACTTTCTCGCTACCCAAAGCATCAACATTCCTTTCTTCAACTCAGCCCAAGCTCCTAAACTCTCCCAACCAGCTGACTTCAGGGCCTCTGATCATGTCCTGCCTTTCATCATGATATGCCATTGATCCCCTCTTGAAAGGTTTCCCTCTGTTCCACCTCTCTCCTCACCTTGCGTCATCTGTGGTATCCAACCTGGGGCAGAATGCTGGCTCTGAAATTTGCCCCTACGCTCCTCCCTTGGAGCCAAACACAATCAAGATTCCTCCAAATACTTGGTGTCCCCTGAGACCTCTGCTCTTTTTTGCAGGCTGGTATGAAGGGGAAAGACTTCGAGATGGAGAACGGGGCTGGTTTCCTATGGAATGTGCTAAGGAGATAACGTGCCAAGCTACAATTGATAAGAATGTGGAGAGAATGGGCCGTTTGCTGGGACTGGAGACCAACGTGTAGCCTTTCCGAGGGTATTCTGCCACTGCGAGATTTGCACTACATCATGGTGGGCTGGTTGGTTCAGAGCTGGTTTTGATGTTAATTTTAACATAGCCTAGTTAAGAATGGAAACACTTGCCTTTAAGTTTGCCAGGTGGTTCTGTTCTCTCAGGAGAACAGCTACTGGACACGGTTAGTCCGCAAAGCTCAGTCTGTGCACAGCAAGCCTTTTGCAAACCTCTTTAGGTTAACAGAATAGCTGAGCAGTTCACTTCAGGGATCAGGCTGCCTCAGCGACTCCTCATTGTATCATGTCCTGACATAAAAAGAAAATATATGTAAGATGTTGCATCCTCATTTTCTCTGTCTTCATTTAACCAAGAATGTATATTAGCTCTCTTTAAACATCTCCTTCACATGGTTCTTCCAGTATGACCAAGGTTTTATGGCTTTAAGAAATGCCCAGTTTTGTAACTATTTTTCCTGACTTTTATATTTTAGATCTGATAGATTTCAAAAGGAACTGCTAGAGTTCTGAAGGTGAGCCCAGCCTTTCTAAACCTCTTCTCAGAAAAGGGAAATTGACACTTGAATTTTTGTCACCCCTTTCCTCATTGGAAGGGAAGGAGCCTTAGAAGATTTTTTTTTCTAACTCTGGTCTTAGGTAAATATATTCTAATAAAACATAGGCTACTCTAACAACATAGAATTTAGATGCCTCACGTACGTGAGAAAATCTTGAATATAGGACAAGGGTCCTGCTTTTTAAAAACAGACTCAACTGAGCTGATTAGATGACGTGAGGCCGCTTTGCCTTCAATAACATGAAGTTTTGGACAGTTCCTACTCCTATTTGCAGAAGGAAATTGGCTGAAACATGCTTTAACCATTTCAAAGAAGGTAAAATTGGACCTTAAAAGGTATCAAGAAGCCAGCATGGTACTTAATTACAACATAACATTTTGACCTTAATGGGAACTCATTTTATGTGCACTAAAGGCCTTGCTTGCTGAAGTCCCCTAACTCTTATCTGTAGAACTTTATTTCTTCCACTAGTACAAGGAGAGAGGAGAGTTCTTATAATTGAATGTTATCATAAAGAGGGAATGGAGGGTTTGGAAGAGTGAGGGGGAGGAATGATTTTTTTTATGGGCAGCTACTTTCCACCCCTACTCCATTCTCTTCCAGAGGGCCTGGCAAAGGGAACACCCTTCAAGGACTCAGGTCCTGTCTGCCATGTCCCCAGCTGCTGTCTGCCAACCAGTTTACCTGTGTGAGTGACTGCAGAAGCCCAGTGCCGGAGGCGAGCGAGCCTGGCTCACCTGCTTTGTGTCCCGTCACTGCAGCAGTTGAGCCCGTGGTGGGGTGGCACCTGTGGCTGCGTCACCCCGGACCACTGTCCTTTATCAGTGGAACATTTCTGGGTATAGATATTCCAGGTCCTGAGCAACTTGAGGTCTGGGCAAGTCTGTCAGTGGAGAGTAGCCATGGACTCAGCTAGTGAGGTTTCAGGGTTGGTAAAACACCACAGACTTTTTGGAGGAGAGGCTAAAAAAATTTAATGGGTCATTTTCACAGAAGGAAAGTAAATGTGTGGCTTTGCAAAGAGACCAGTTCTATTATTTTTTGCTTATACCCTATTAAAACTAAAAATTAGCAACTGTATGGATCCTGTATCAGTATGAGATGTTGAACAGTTCTGGAAATACGTGCATAAGTCAAAGCCTGTTTAGCAAGCGGGTTAATACTGTTTATTAGATAAAACATTGTTTTATAGCAGGTATTAACACATTCACAATGTTTCAGTTCAACTGTAAGTGACACAGTATTGTTTTTCACACCCAGTTCAGTTTCTATGTATAGCTTCTCTGAATTGTACAATGACTTCTTTCAGTGACCTGTGGAGAACAAAAATATTTTTTGTCCCAGTGAAATGAGACTGCTTGTACACTTTTGGCAAAAATGTGAGTTTATAAAGATTTTGTATATACTTGTTCTTTCGTGCTGATGTGATTTAATTTACTGTAGGACATGTTCATTTTAGTACATTTAAGTTTGCTGCATTTTGAGCTAAATCAGACTTCTACTCAAAAGGTATCTGTAGCTAGTATGAAAGCTGTCTGTCTGATCTTTTTTGGATACATGTGGGCCTCAGTTGCTCTAAAACGCTGGGGCATTTTTAAGAACTGGGCCATCCTATTTCTTAAGAGTTTCCACAAAACCTCATGACTGAATAGCTTATCTCAAATCATTTAGTTATTAACCCTTGGAATAAACACCTTATTGTTCACTTTGGCCACCCAGTATCTGAACCTTTGTACTTGGGACATTTTACCCCTTTGTGAATCTTGGTGGAAGACAAAGAATGACTATTATTTCCACAAACTCAGTGGCTTAAAATAACATTCCTTTATGGTTTCTCAGTTCTAACGTAAGAAGTTTAGGATGGCTTGGCTGAATTCTCTGCATTTAGTCTCGTAAGACGGGAATCACAGCGGTGGCCTGACTGCTTTGCAGCTCCTACCCATTACTTGCCGAGTTCCATTCCTTGTGATTGCTGTGTGGAGCCCGTTTCCTTGCTGGCTGCTGGAGGGAGGGCAGGTGGGCCAGTGCTCACCGCTTCCAGGGACTAGACTGCCTTGCTGTGTGGCTCTTTCTGCCTTCAAGGCAGCAGTGGCATGTTCAGTCCTTCTCACACGTGGAATCTCTCTCATCTTATGCTACCAGCTGGAGAAAACTTTTTTAAAACTCATGTTATTAGACCCTCAGAAAAATCTCCCTTATGAACTCAAATTCAGCTGATTTGGGACCTTAATTAGATCTGCGTAATTATTTGGCCATGCAGTAAACCTAATTGGAGATGTCAACACCTAGGAAGCAGAGATCATGGGGCTTGTCTTAGGATTCTGTCTGCAACACTCTTTACAACACCTTAAAATGCTAGTTTTCCAGCAGTCTTTGCAGCTAAAACAGAGCTGTGTGATAGGAGCTATAAAGGCATCTCTGTTGCATTTTCACTCAGGTAGTAACAGACGAGGGGAGCAGAGCGATACGGAGTATCATCTCTGGAGTAGCAAGATGCACCTTCCTCTTTAGCCCATCCTCCGTGCGCTAAGTAACACAGGCCACAGTACCTACCACCGCTTCCTTTTTGTGGGTGTGGTCCCCAAAGGGCTTACTCTGGAGAGGAAACTCAAGAATCTCAAGCTTCACTTTTTGGGATTATGGCATACCAAGGTCCTTCAGAGGAAACAAAACCTCATTCTGAAGAAAGCTACCATCATCTTAGTTCTCAATTATTTCCAAAAAACAAATTCTCAAATGAAAGTTTAAGCAAAAAAAAAAAAAAACCTCAGAGGAGCCTAGCAGGCTACAACATAGGGTAGCGAAAAGTTGGACATGATTGAGCATGCTTAAACATGGAGATAAAGCCAAACTTCAAAAAGCAATAAATAATTAACCACAAGAAGTGACAGAAAAAAAAGAAAAAACTAGAAATTATGCAAGTAGGTTTAATGTCAGATTTGACAGTTAAAAGCTATTGGAGAACTGGAAGAGAGGCTAGAAGAAACCCACAGGGAAGCATGGAGAGGACAGGTGGTGAGTGCAAAGATTTACCTGGAGTCTCAGAGGAGAGGAGAAAGAGGGGCTTTGGCAAGGGGGTGGGTCTTGGCAATTTTGTTCTTAACAAAGGATGCTGGCTGTGTCCAGAAAGGGGACATGCCTTTGGCTGAGACGACTTCCTTCAGCCAAGGACAATTCCTGTACATGGCTGATGAGCAAAAGCTGTTGGTTGCTGGCAGTTCCTGACGGAGGTTTGGGCAGAACATGGTAACATTCACTACCTGTGGCTATATCAATATACAACCATCTGTAAAATAAAACGTATGACTAGGGATACAGCCTACATAAAGTTTCATTTAGCCAGGAAGATATTATGTGACAATTTTAAATATATATTCTTCCACTGATATGTTGGGAGAAGGAAAAGGCAACCCACTCCGGTATTCTTGCCTGGAGAAACCCATGGACAGAGGAGCCTGGCGGGCTACAGTCCATGGGGTCGCAGAGTCGGACACGACTGAAGTGACTTAGCATGCAATGATATGTTCTCAACATAAGTAAAAGCAAAAATATAACAAGTCCAAAGTCACAGCTTGAGACTTTAACATAGCTGTCTCATTTGATGTGAAAAATAAAAAGTATAAAAAATAGATAAAAATCAATGAAAGTGTATAAGATGGAAATAATATAATAGGCTTTTCTAGGACATGCTGCAACAATTTCAGCACATACATTAATGCACAGGTAGAATATTTAAATTTGACTATTTCCTGAATTGTAAGACAAGTTTCAACAAATTTTAAAGGACTGAAGTTATACAGAATGGTTTCTGATTATAAAATAGTTAAATTGGAAATCAGTAACAAAAATTAAGAACTATCCATTTATTTGGAAACTTTTTAAGATGTAAAAGTGTAAAACTCCTAAAAAATAATACAGGGGAAAGTCAGGGTGATTTTGGGTTTGGAGATGACTTCTTAAACACCAAAGACATGATCAATGAAAGAAAAAACTGGTAAGGTGAATTTCATTAAAAGGAGAATGAAAAAACAATCCACAGAAAAAATCTTGAAAAAAATCTGGGTAAAGGATTAGCATCTGAAGTATACAAAGGACTCTTAAAACTAAATAATTAGAAAACCCAATTAAAAATGGGCAAAAATATGGAAAACTCAAAGATATATAGATAGCAAATGAGCATATGAAAAAGATGTTCAAGATCATATATTATTATGCAACTACAATATTAAAATGAGAGAATGACTAAAATTCTGACAATACCAAATACAGGTGAGGACTCGGGGCATTCACTGCTGGTGGGAATGCAAAAGCCAATGGGAGACAGTTTGGCAGTTTCTTAGAGGGCTAAACACTTACCATACGATGCAGCAATCACATTCCGTGATACTTAACCAAATGAGTTGAAAACTATGTCCGCAGAAATATCTACACAAAAATTATCTCAGCATTATTTATAATGGCCAAAGTTGGAAGCAACCAAGATAATCTTCAATAGATGAACAGATAAACTGTGGTACATCCAGACAATGGGATATTAACCAGCAATAAATGTGCTAGCAAGCCATAAAGATATGAAAGGACCTTAAATGCTTATTAGTAAGGAAGAGTTGCCAATGTGAAAAAGCTATACATTAAATGACTCCAAGTATGTAACATTTTCAAAAAGGCAAAACCATGGAGACAATAAAAGGATCCATGAGAGCTAGGGGTTCAGGGAGAAGAAAGGAGGATTAAGTGGAGCACAGAGGACTTTTTTCAGGGTAGTGAAAGTATTCTGCATGGTTAAGTCATGGTGAATATATGTCATCATACATTTGTTCAAATATACAATACCGAGAATGAGCCCTAATGGAAACCATGGATTTTAGTTAATAATGCATTAATGTTGGCTCATCCATTGTAACAAATGTACTAAAATGCTAATAATAGGGGAAGTTAAAAGGGAGTAAAAGTATACAGTTTGATCAGTTTTCCTGTAAACCTTAGATTTCTCTAAAAAATATAGTCTTTAAACAGTTCCTCCTTCAATGCAGGGGACCTGGGTTTGATCCCTGGGTTGGGAAGACCCCCCCTGGAGAAGGGAAAGGCTACCCACTCCAGTATTCTGGCCTGGAGAATTTCATGAACAGTACAGTCCATGGGGTCACAAAGAGTTGGACACAACTGAGCTACCTTCACTAACAGTTCGTTTGGGAAAACTAAATATTTAGGAAAAACTAAAGCAATACATGTATACTATAATCATGTGCTCAGTTGTGTCCAACTCTTTGCAACCCTACAGACTGTGGCCCACCAGGCTCCTCTGCCCATGGGATTTTCCTAGCAAGAATACTGGAGTGGGTTGCCATTTTCTCCTCCAGCTGATCTTCCTGACCCAGAGATCGAACCCGTTATGACCTGCATTGCAGAGGGATTTTTTTTTTTAAACTGCTGAGCCACTTGGGAAGTCCACTGTAATCCACAGAGCAAGCAAAAACTTTACAGAGATATGCTGATAAACGACAGACAAGGTAAAGTGGAATACTTTAATAAACTTTAATAAATAAAAATAAACTGTCAGGTAACTAACCATAGGAAGGCAAGAAAAAGCAAAGAGAGGAACGAAGAGAGAACCAAAAAACAAAATGGCACACAGAAAATCTAAGTGATATAAATATATTAATTAAAAGGGAGATACTGACAGATTTTAAAAGTGACCTAACTATATGCTGTCAACTTTTGGAAACAGTTCAAATGCAATTATAACGGTAAGTATAGAGTAAATGAATGGAAAAAAGGTAGTATCAAGCAAATGCCAATCAAAAGAAATCTGGAGGGGCTACACTAGAACATAAAGCAGAGCAAATTACCAGGAACAAAGAATACTACCTAACAATAAAAGGGTCATTCTGTGAAAAAGATGTAACCCCAAGTGTGTAAGTACCAAATACTGGAGCTTCAAAATACATGATCAAAAACTAACAGAACTCAAGGGAGAAAACAGACAAATCCACAGTACAGTGGGTAATGGTATAGAACTGAACGACATCAAGGAATGAGACCTAACTGACATCAACTTAGGGAACACTCCACCCAGAAACAGGAGGTTATACTTTCTTTTCATGCGGATATATAACATTCACCAAGATAGATCACACTCTGGGGAATAAACTTGACAAATTTAAAAGAATTGAAATCAGGGTTTCCCTGGTGCCTGAGAGGTAAAGAATCCATCTGCCAATGCAGCAGAGTTCAATCCCACATGCCACAGAGCAACTAAGCCTGGAAGCTGCAACTACTGAAGCCTGCTCACCCTAGAGCTCAAATTTCACAAGAGAAGGCTGTGCACTGCAATCAGAGAGCAGCCCCACCTCCTGCAACTAGAGGAAAGTCCACGCAGCAAGACCCACCACAGTCAAAAATAAAATTATTTTAAAAAAATAATTAAAAGAACTGTTTTCCAACTACCATAGAAGAACCAAACTAGAAATTAACAGAAATGTCACAGAGAAATCTTTAATCACTTGAAAATTAAACAGCACACTCAATCTGTTAAGAGGGAAATATATTGAGGACATAAAAAATATACTGATTGAATGGCACGAGACATTGAAACATGTATGTTGGGGCTAAAGCAGTGTTTTAGAAAGGGATTTATGGCACTAAACACTTAAATCTAAGCTGCCACCTCAAGAAATTAGAAATAAAAAAAAATGTAAACACAAGCAGAAGGAAGGAAAAAAGGATATAGAAATCATATATATATATAGAAATCAATGAAAGTGAAAATAGAAAATCAGTGAAACAAATAGCTAGTTCTTTGAAAAGACGAGTACAATTGATACACCTTTTAGCAAGCTGACGAAAAAAGAGACTGTCAATGTCAGGAATGGAAGACCACATATTGTGGTAGATTTGACAGATATTGGTAAGAAGATACTCAACTTCACATATATTCCACAACATTGACAAAGTGGGCCAGTTCATTGAAAACCACCAACTACCAAAACTCTAAGCAGTCTTAAAGGTTGGTTCTGCGGTGCTTCTGCATCAGCTGTCTTCGCTCACGCCCATCCCTTACCCAAACAAGAACAGTTTTGTCTTATGCCCTGTTCTTTTCCTCACGGTGGATGTGCAACCTCTTGACATCATGACCTCTAAACCTGGTGTTTCTCTCCCACAGAAGGCTGCTCTAGTTGTTCTCAGTTTAACAGCTAAGGTACTAAGACTAAAGATTCAGGGACTCTGCATGGATAGCATGGTTCCCAGGGATCAGAGAAAATCCGCTTTTGAACCCTGTAGTTTCTAGTGCTATTTTGTTCTGCTGCACCAGTGTTCACGTAGGACTATTTATTTGCATTTCCATCAGCTGTAAAAATGCCTATATTTGCTGATGCCCAGAAGAGAAACCCCTCTCTAAAGTTGTAGCTGCTTGCTTTGCGGTGTTTTTGCCACATCTTTAAAAAAGACAGCTCCTTCTGAATTCTCTTCTGGCACCTGGTAACAGTGGCTTAACCCTTCCACTGTACTAGCCAGTGAAGAATGGCACATTTTGCCATATTCAGGTCAATGGCTTTAAATTTTCTGCACTTCTAAAATTCACAGAGAATAATCCTTCCTCTCTAATATCCCTAAAGTCCCAATTACTTAACAACATGAGGTGGAAAATCAGATCAGAACACACATATAGGACAACCAAGGAAAACAGCAAGTAAGTACATGAAATATGTTCATCACCGATCATTATAGAAATACAAAACAAAATCACAGTGGGCTATGAGACTCCACAACCGTTCAAGGCAAGTACTGGTGAGGGTTTGAAACATTTGGAATCATAACATATGGAGTGTAGATGTGTAGAATGAAACACCTACTGTGGAAGTCAGTTTGGCGATTTCTTATAAACTTAAATACAATATAACACAGCAATCCTAACCATAGGTACTTATCCCAGAGACATGAAAGTTATCTGTCTACACACAGACCTGTATACATATAAAAATAACTTTACTTGTAACAGCAAAAAAAAATTAAAGATAACTCACAAAGGTCCATCAACTGGTGAATCAATAAACAAGCTGTGATGGGCTTCCCTGGTGGCTCCGTGGTAAAGAAATAACCTGCCAATGCAGGTTCAATCTCTGGTCCGGAAAGAAAACACATGCCGTGAACACATGCCGTGGAACAACAAGGCCCATGAGCTGCAGCTACTGAAGCCTGCGTGCCTAGAGCCTGTGTTCTGCTACAAGAAACTACTGCAATGAGAACCCTGTACTCTGCAACCAGAGAGCAGGCCCTGCTCAATGCAACTACAGAAAAGCCCATATGCAGCAACTAAGACCCAGTGTAGCCATAAATAAAGACAAAAATAAATCCTAAACAAAATAAAACAAGCTACAGTGTAACAAACACTACTACTAAATACTACTAAACAATAAAAAGGATCTAACTTCTGATACATTTAGCAACATAAATATCTCAAAAGCATTTTTTGTTAACTGAAAGAGCCGAACACAGAAGACTATATATTGTTCCATTTATTTGAAATTCTAGAAAAGGCAAAACTTTTGAATTTTCTAGTGACCAAAAGCAGATCAATGGTTTCCAATGGGTGAAAGTGGGAGCAGGGGACTGACTGCAAGGGAAACAAAGGACATTTTTAGGTGACAGGAATATTCCGTATCAGGGTAACAATTATGACTTAAAACATTTGACAAAATTAACAGAATTATACTTGGGTAACTTTATTAAAATAATATCTTCAAGCTTATTAAAAAAGTATGTAACAGTAACATTTTTTATATGTTGAATTTTCAAATATTCTATAATGAATATTTATTTTTAAAATCGGAATAAAAATGCCATGTAAAAACAATTAGTATATTATAAATATGATTATACTACATGATCACAATTACTTATATATATACACAAACTAGAGCTCAAGAGCAGAAGGATTACCATTTACTTTGGGCAATAGAGTACATAAATTCCTCCTACAACTCTCTTATTATTCAAACTTGTAGGGTGGACTTTGTTTTAAAAATGAAGAAGAGAAAATCACTTGCATTAATTGGTACAAATGCGTCTAGAGCTTTTGCCCAAGTTAATGATTAAGAAGGTGTTATATGGATTCACTTTTCAAAGACTTTTTTTAAAAAAAAGATTATTCAGTGCCTTTTCCTCTCATAAGTTTCTGTTTCAGAGTTATTTTTTCCAAGAGTTATCCTTGGTATCAGAATGGTGAGCCAAACAGATTTTTCTTCTTAATGTCTTATTCTTTAAAACTACAAAATAACAGATAATGCTAAGACATGGAATACATTTTTCACTAAGTTACATCCTATTCTGTAAACAAAAAACATAAATAGCACCATCAGTTAAAATTTCCATCTTGACTGGTTGCAGAGAAGACATAAATTAGAGGTGATAAGTAAGTCCTTTGACCCCTCTAAATAGCTCATCTGTTAAACAGTCCTTCAGGAACATCTTCCCCATTTGTGGAGACTAAATATTGGTGTGTGAACACAGAACTAATTAACAAGTAATCTTTTTTAACTGCTTTCTGCAAAGACCATTTTGGCCAAATAACTGAATTTAAACTGTATAGTAAAAGAAAAAAAAAAAAACCACAAACATAAAAACATTCTAATAGAACAAATAGTACCTAATTATCACCTTGAGTTTAGGGCCAAAACTAACATGCCACAATATGACGCAGAATAAGAATTCAGTGAGAGACAAATCACTTTGGGGATACTGGCCAAGAGAATGGACTTAGAACACAAAAATATTCAGGACCCTAGGAGGAAATGATAGGTTGACATACATTCCCCAAAATGGGAGCACTACCTGAAGCAGTGCTATTAAGATCATCACAGTCATCATATGATACTCCTTTTCCCCGGCTTCTTTGGAAGGCACAACAAAATCTGTGTATACCAGGGTGTTCTTCCAAGGTTTGTCTTTTTACAGTATTTCCAATACTACAACTTTTACATCTTTTCTCAGATATAAAGGTCAACCTGTTAGGATCACAAAATAAATGATAGAGATAGAAGCCTCAGCAAACAACACTCAATGATGGATAGTCAGGTGTTGCACTTACCACGCTTTCTACTAAAAGTGGCTAATTAAAACAATAAAGGGTTTACTGTCATCAGAGTAAGTCAATGTGCAGGGCAGTTGCACAGTTGGATAATTCAACAGCTCACTGGTGTTATCAAGGACAAGGCTGATTTCCACCTGCCTGCTGAGCCAACCTAGTAATTCTAAGATGGCTATAGCAGTTTTAAGTGCCAAATACAGCCAAAATAATGTCCAAAGGAGGAGTGCAGAACTTCCTCCTCAAAGTATTAGTGAGGAAGATCTTTCTCAGATGCCCCCAGTGCAGCCCTCTTCTCAGCTGACATCAGACAGGACAGGTCCACATATGCATGCCTCAAGAGTTACTTATAAGGAGAAGACCATGCATGATTGGCTTAGACCAAGCATGACTCACCCTTGGGGAAGAGGGTCCAACATCCCTGGGAACAAGGCTGCACAGAGGAGGGGACACATGGACAAGCAAACAGGAAGGGAAGGACAAAAAGGCTGTTTGACAAAGGACAGTATTTGTATTTGTCTAAATCTGACAGGGCTGCACAGTACATGTCAGACTAGCTACCACTGGCTAAGAGTATAAAATAGCACTCAGAGCATGAGGAGAAGAAGTGTAACCTAATGGATCATTAACAAAAAGTTTCATGGACGAGTAACTACCATTAAGTGAGTACATAACTACCATTTAGTAAGTACCCAATACGTGCCAGATACTAAGCTATGCACTTTACATATAACAAGGTATTTAATTCTCACAACTGTTATCTGTATTTTACAGATAAAGAAAATGGGAACAGAGAGAAGCCAAGTAATTTGCCTAAGATCCGGGGTAAGTGACAGTGCTAAAATTTGAACTTAGGTGGTCAGGCTCTAGACTCATGCTCTCTATTGCTACATTATGCTACACAGGGTGATATAAAAAGGATAAAAATATATTCTGAAAAGATTAAAAAAAAAAAAATCAAACAAACCAAGGGACAGGTGGAGATGCAGAAACCAAGCCAAAAAGCTAGCTGAGATTTATACACTGTACATTTTATTACATACTGGACTTTATTACAACAAATTAATTAACTTCTGATAGAAGTTTCATTAGAAAAAATGTGGATGTACTGAAATTCTTATTTGACACTGCTTTTTGGCTAATCATTCTAGTTTTACTGATTCTATACTCAGTCATTAAGGGCAGAAAGATTAATATTTCATAACAAAGGACGTTCTCAAGTGGTACAACATTCAAAGTACATAAAAGGAATATTCTCAAAATGTGGACATGACCACAATAAGAGTGTATGATCAGAGAACTTACTGCTATATATGGTGTATTTATAGTAGCTACAGACAACTGTTAATTCATGCACATTAAGTCTTTACTACCTACTAAAGGTTTCTACCTTATACACATTAAATTATTCATGTCCTAGGGTTTGGCATCTGGCCCAAAGTTAAACCGTGATGGAAGATGGCTGTAAAATTGGCTTTTCAGGGCACCAGAGAAAACCTGTCAGCTGTAATATCCATCCTGGAAACGTGGTGGCAAGTTCCTGGGAGTTGCTTTTTCTTGTGTTTTGATCAAGTCTATAATAGCTGAGAGTACTGCACAGTCTCTTGATTTAGTGTCCTTCCAGTCTACAGGATGGGGACTTTCAATCTTCTCTTGCAGAAGGATATCTAGTTCCTTTCTTAATTCCTGAAGTTGGAAAAAGTATACACATTCAATGAAGGCAGATGTACTATCAAACAGTGTAATAAATAAAAGTGACTTGATCTGGTACAAGAAATTTCATAAGCTATTAGCTAGTCATTTGTAACTATCTCAAAAACCAATTCAGAAAAACTATAAATCGATTTCTCAACACAATTTCATCTGTTGAAATAAAGCAAGGAATATTTAATGTAACATGTACAACACTTGGATAAACAAAAACACAAGACTGTATACTAACTTGCATGCAGAATCAAAGACAATCATGTGAAGTCAGTCACCTTAACAAGATGGGCAATTCTTGCTGGAGACTGAAAGATTATCCACTCATCTACAGCAATAGTTTCCTGATCATTATCTTTCTGGATGGATATATCACCTCCAAAGAACAAGAGACAGTATGGGGAAACTTCTGTGCAGTCATACAAGTATATCTATAATGAAAAGTAAGGCAAGTTAATACAGTCAAGGAATCAGAAAGGATTATTGTCACACTAATCCAGTAAAATCACTAGTATCAATTATAGTGTTTTTCTTCTAAAACAGGTATTATTATTATCCTGTCAGTGAAAATACAGACTAATTTTAATATATATATATAATTTTAAACAAGTCATTTTTCATTACTTCAGACAACAAAGGAGTTTTATATTTTTGTTTCAATTCAATCAATAGCACTATTCTGGAAACAAAGTATTTTTCTAAGTGATAAAACCAAAACAATAATGTAGCTGAAGGTCTTTTTATTTATATATTAACAAAATTCCCACTTAATATTCTGAGCAGTATTTATAAGTTATATTGACAAGTCAATAAAATTCTTCATACACTGAACTCCTATATACCATAAAATGTCAGTATTTCTTGAAAAATAGGTTCTGAAAGAAAATTATGAAAATCAAATAACCTTCTGTTAATTAAAATAGAAAGATCCATTACAACAGATTTGCACATATTAAAAGTACAGGTTATTTGCTTGAGGACATTGTAAGTCTTGTTGGAAAAAAAAAATTTTTAGGATATTCCTTAATAAACTTAGGAATAAAACTACCGGATGACCCAGCAATCCCACTACCGGGCATTTATAACCTGAGAAAACCACAATTCAAAGAGACACATGTACCCCAATGTTCACTGCAGCACTGTTCACAATAGCTAGGACAAAGCAACCTAGATGTCCATCCACAGGTGAGTGGATAAAGAAGCTGTGGTACATACATACAATGGAATAAGACTCAGTCATAATAAGAAATGAATTTGAGTCAACTGTGGTAAGGTGCATGAACCAACAGCCTGTTACACAGAATGAAGTCAGTCAAAAAGAGAAAAACAAGTATCATATATTAACACATATATATGGAATCTAAAAAAAATAGTACTGATGAACCTATTTACAGAGAAGAAATAGAGATGCAGATGTAGAGAACAGACTCATGGACACAGTTGGGGGAAGAGAGGCCAGGACAAACTGAGAAAGTAGCATTGCCATATATACACTACCAAATATAAAACAGGTAACTAGTGCGAAGCTGCTATATAACACAGCCTGGCGCGCTGCGATGCCCTAGAGGGATGGAATGGCGGGAAGGGGGTATACATACATAATTATAGTTGATTTACGCTGATGTACGGCAGAGACCACCAAACACTGTAAAGCAATTATCCGCCAATAAAAAAAAAAAAATTTCTTTAAGAAAACAAGTTTGTTTGTAATTATGAAAACTAAACAATTTTAAAAACACAAGACTGTTATTCAGATCCATGGCTATTTTATACATTCACTTACACTACTTGTCCTCATCTTCAGGTGATAGATAAGCCAGTTGTAGTTAAACTCAGTTTGTTCCACGTTAACAGATTTAGGATGAATAGCAACTACTCCATCAGTTTTTGTGTAAACTTTCACCCTTTAAAAAAAGTTAAAATGTAGTTTAAAAAAAAAAACAACAAAACACTCTGGAGAACTCCAAACCATCCCAGAATCAAAAGAAACTCCAGATGAGTTTAGCTTATTTCTGCATTATATATTTCCAAACTTATATTTAAGGAAAGAGAATTTTTATTTTAATAAGACATGGAAAAGTATCAGATAAATATGAACACTCTAAATCATAAAACAAATCCTCTTATAGGTATAATTACTCAACATATTAGAAAAGTGACAAAATATTCCATCATGTTTATATATATACACTATTAAAAGACAAAGAATGAAATAAATACCTGAGAGAATTCTAAGTGAATCAGACCAAGAGAATAGTCTGTACATTTTACTGTAAATCATAATACTGATACTGCTGCTACTGCTAAGTCGCTTCAGTCGTGTCCGACTCTGTGCAACCCCATAGACAGCAGCCCACCAGGCTCCCCCCGTCCCTGGGATTCTCCAGGCAAGAAACACTGGAGTGGGTTGCCATTTCCATCTCCAATGCATGAAAGTGAAAAGTGAAAGTGAAGTCGCTCAGTCGTGTCAACTCTTTGTGACCCCAAGGACTGATAAACCACCCTCAATTTACGGAATAACTGAAATGATCAATTTAAAAAAAAATCCACAGGTTACACACCCAGACAAGTAAAATTAAAAAACGGAGAATTTTGTTTAAAACGTAGTTCTGATTTTTAAAAACCTGTTCTAAAATATGTTTTAAATGGCCTCACATTCACTGAACCTCCAGCCCCATTTCAAAACAGGAATACTTGAAATAAACATACACAGCTCCAGAACAGTCTCTCCATTCTTAGGGGGTCTTTGCCTTGATAGTTAAAGATTTCACCTCAATCTGTAGGAGTCTTTAGTTAATATTATTCAACAAGGAGATATGAGATAGTATTGTTATATAATCATTGGTAATTACATTATAAAGGGTTAATCCATTAATCCCTCCTCTGTTTTTGAGGGTATCTTTTTCATGGTTTTAGGGATCCATAAAATCATCAACCATAGTCATAAGCCATTATTTAGAATAAAATCAATTATTTTTCCTCACCACACAGTCAATTTAACCAATGTCATCCTGCAACCCTACATCACTAGAACCGCAGATTTGGCAAACTTTTTCTATATGGGACCAGAGACAAAGTATTTTATAGGCTTTGGGGGCATTCTGTCACAACTAGTCAACTCTGCTAATGTAGCTAGTAAGCAGGCAGAGAATAGGCAAGGCTGTCTTCCAACAAAAATTTACACAAAGATGTTTTTTAGCCAGTATGCCAAAATGTGCTGACCCCTGCACATTTACAAAACAAAGCATCAATCCAAAGAGAACCATTGATACATTTTTTCATCAAGTCTTCCCAGGATGGCAGAGGGATATACAAAATGTATTTCAAACATTTAAGCTACCTGTAACATGTCAAGCTACCTGTACATTTTAGGGATATATATGAAGAAGAATTTGAAAAAGTACTAAAGTCAAAAAATACTCAGATCACTTAAAATGTGAATAATCCAATCACAATGATTAACATTCATGTTACCCTATTCTCAGGTACAACAGTATAGACTTCTCAACATCTGCACTCTTAACTGCTGAGTTCCTTGTTATGGGGGACTGTCTTGTGCACTGTGGAATGCTTAACAGCATCCCTGGCCTCTATGTGCTAAATGCCAGTAACACATGCGTCTCCAGTTATAAAACCACAACGTCTGCAGAAATTGTCAAATGTCCCTGGGAAGGAAAAATTACCCATGCTGAGAACCACTGCACTAGAACAATGACTGCACTTTAGGCTACCTCTGAGGTCTATATTTTTCATGTGTATAGAACAACCAACTCTTTCACCGAACATTAGTTCAAATATTTTATGTCAATATACAATGATTTTTTTTTTACACCTAACAGAAATGCCATACAATAAGGTCTTATAAAACCATAATTTTCCCACTGCTATGAGACATCTATGTTGCTTACAATATACTTGGCAAAAAACATTTGGAATGACTTCCTTAGAATATATGAAACCACTGGGCCAGTGACTATTTAATGACCGCTGATACCTAATTCTAAAGTGTCTTCCAAAAGTCTGGCACCAATTCACATACTACAAGCCATATCTGACTTTCAGTTTTTCTTTTTTCAATAGAATGAGTTAGCTTACTGGGCAAAAATATGCCTTATTGTTGTCTCCAATTACCATTGAGGCTGACTCTATGTGGACCTATATTTAAAGCTATACTTTATTTCTCAAAATAGGTAAAACCCTCACAATTTCATCCAAAGAGCTAAAGTACAAGATTATCTGTTTCATAAGAAAGGAAAAAAAAAAAAATCCTGAAGCATAATCTACTCCAAAGCAAGTTCCACTGAGCCACTGCTTTTTAACAGCTGGCTTACTGTTCTCATATTTATGTGCTTAGTCGTTCAGTTGTGTCTGATTCTTTGTGACCCCATACACTGTAGCCCACCAGGCTCCTTTGTCCATGGGGATTCTCGAGGCAAGAATACTGGGGTGGGTTTCCATGCCCTCTTCCAGGGATCTTCCCAACCCAGGGATCAAATCCAGGTCTCCCACACTGCAGGAGGATTCTTTACCATCTGAGCCACCAGGGAAGCACATTTACACTGGCATTACTAATATTCTTTGTGAATACTGGGTGACAAAGGAACAGACTTCGGGATGTGCAGTGAGGGACAATGGTATCTACCGTAAACAGTTTGCCTTCCCTTCAATAGCCAAAGTAAAGAACAGGGACCTATTACAAGTAAGAACAAATGTACAATACAAGCCGTGTTATAGTAGATGATTTCAAAAGTTTGAGAGAACAAGTAATTATAATAGTCTTCAATGCTTACATTTTTCTTTTTTTACCCAAATTTAGCCGGATTTTAGCAACTTTGGGATATAAACCAGCACAGATGACAGCTTTAATTATCTTCTCATTATCTATTTGGGGTAGGAAGGGAGAGGAAAAAAAAAAGTAAACTACTGATACAACCGACAACAGCAGCAAGTTATTTACACTGTATTTCCTGCTGTACCTGAATTTATATTAGATTCTGGATCTTGAGGATTTCTACTGCTTACAAATCCAGCTCCAAGAAGATGCTCAGCAAACTGCCCTTTCATGTTATGCAGCATCTAGGGAGCAATGGTAACAAACAGAACTAGAACACCTTTCACACAAATCTATAGGGGTTATAAAGTGTGCACTCATAAATAAATTTCATGGTGAGCTTTCCCTGCTTTATAAAATACTCTTGCAAAAATGTGATGTTTTGCAGCAGGGGATAGTTAACTACAAATTTATAAAAATCTGTTTCTGTCAACAGGGTTTTATTGAAACAAAGCCACACCCACTTGTCTACGTATTATCTTTGGCTGCTTTTGCATTACAATGGCAAAGATGAGCAGCTGCCAGAGAAACCATGTGGATATTAAGTTGAAAATATTTATCGTCCTATCTTCTATAGAAAAGGCTTGGCTGCTGTAGGGAGTAACAACTGATGTTTCAGAATTACTTTATTCAGCAAAAAGACTAATTTTCAAAATTGCTCTCCACCCCATATTTTGGGGGGAAAAAAATACAGAAAAGCATACAGTAAAATAACATTCACATATGTACTGCTAAGTCACTTCAGTCATGTCTGACTCTGTGCGACCCCATAGACGGCAGCCCACCAGGCTCCCCGTCCCTGGGATTCTCCAGGCAAGAACACTGGAGTGGGTTGCCATTTCCATCTCCAATGCATGAAAGTGAAAAGTGAAAGTGAAGTCGTTCAGTCATGCCCGACTCTTAGCGACCCCATGGACTGCAGCCTACCAGGCTCCTCCGCCCATGGGATTTTCCAGGCAAGAGTGCTGGAGTGGGGTGGCACTGCCTTCTCCACACATATGTACTACTGAGAACTAACTACCATTACATCCTGGTTCAAAAGCTTAAGGCCTGTTTCTTGTTTTTAAGAAAACGACCATGAGTAAAATAATACATGCTTTGTTATAAAAAGCATTCAAATAATATAGGAAAGTGCAAAAGACTTCCCTAATCTCAATATCATCACAAATATCATTAAATAAGCAATAATGCAGATACTCATCAGAATTGGAAAAAAATGCCATCTTAACTACGATAACAGTACAGAAGCTGTTTTAATAAAAGCATTTAATCTTAGTTCAATTTAAGGCAATTAAACAAAACTGAATTAGATGAATGTAACATTTTTATGATCGTAAGAGATATTTAATAAAGAAGGCTTGTGAGCTTAAATAGATTATGAAATATAGTCATTAAAAACATTTATTTATTTGGCTGTGCCAGGTCTTGGTTGTGGCATGCAGGATCTTGCTGTTGTATCATGTGGGGTCTAGTTCCCTGACCCAGGGTCCCCTGCATTGGGAGCTCAGAGTCTTAACCACTGGACTGCCAGGGAAGTCCCAAGTCATTTTAAAATATGTATCCTTTCAACGAATTGTGTGACTTTAGTTTTCCTACCTAATTTCTCTTACAACTGAATCACCAGGCCACCTCCTGATTTCTATCACCATTGTTTTATATTGTTCAGGACAATACCTTTTTTTCTATATCCATAATTCTCAATACCATTTTGCATTTTTCCATATTTAAATAATTTCAATGTATACTCAGCATGTATTCTCCATTCCTATATTCTTTTTGACTCACCTCTTAATACGCAGCATTTTACTCTCATTAAGTTTTTCAAGGTCAGCTCATGAGTGTCTATTTCAAATGCTTTCTTGAATGTCTGTCATTTTTCTTTATACTTGAGTATCTTGACAGAATATAGTATTCTCAAATAACACTTGGATTTAACTATCTTTTCATACTGTAGTTCACTTCATTTTTTCCTACTCAAGGGACATGTTCTTACATATATCTCTCAATACATATTCAATTACTCCTGGATTTTCTATGAAGAGACACCTGTTACCTTCATGATAGATCAATGCTATCCTCCTGTTTATGAGCTTTTTACTTATTGCTTTATTTTTTTCTTTCATGGCTGCATATACAGGCTGTGATTATCTCAAGCCTTCCTTCTAGGTAATATTTTGTTTTAAAAGATTGCCCATTTTGTTCCTTATGATGCTATGGCCTTCAATTTGTCTTCTTGGCTCAGCAGTCTTTTCATTCCTTTTACTGGTTTATTTTCTTACCTTTTACTGAAACTGCATTCTTCAATTGTTCCTAACTATGAAACGGTTGTATCTTCTGCTGAGATATGCCAGGTTCCCTTCTTTTATCCATTGGCTGTAGAATCTTTCAGAATTGTCATTACCCTTCTTTTAATTCCGTTAATGTTTGGGCAAGTTTAATTAAATATGCTGGATTCTGGATTCTTTACTCCCTTGTAGATCTGCTAAATGTCCATTACCAGAGTTCATGCCACATAGCTGAAAAGGTGTGGATATTCCTACGCCTGCTGGCTTGAGATCACTTCTCTAGTTCAGTGCAATGTCTGATGTTGCATTTGCCTTAATTGTTTACTTTCTTCTGTTTCACAAATGTCTCCAATAGTGTTTTCTCACTACACTAAGTCAGTTCAGGATAAAAATACCTATCTAAAGTTTAAAAAGAGATACTTGCCCTATTTGAGTTTAAAACAGATTTTAGAAGTATCAATGAAAATTTTAGAACAAATCCTCAAAATGGCAACTAAAGGATGGGTGCAGAAAGAGTAAACGAGTTTCTGTGTTTTCTTACTAAACTCTGGACTTGTTTATTTTCTTAGCCATTATTTTATTATGCTTTACATCTTTTTCTTGTGCTACTGCAGCTGATTTAATAGTCTCTTCTATGATTTTGTATGATTCAACTTCACAAGACAAACTCACAATTAACTTTTTGGTATAGAGCTGACTATACAGAATGGATACATATATCCCCTAATCTAATATATATAAGAATTACTTCAAAACACTCATCATTACCTGCAATGTGTTTGAAGATAGAAAATATTCCCAGCAATAGTCTTTTTCATATCTGAAACCACGTTGTTTAGCTTTTTCCCATCCCTAGGGGGCAAAGAAATAAAGCATTCATTTTCTCCCCCAAAGTAAAGATTACTTACTAGTTTGTCTTTATTTTAGTAATAATGTTTACCTTCTGATTTTTAATCTTCTCTGTAAAAAAAACCCAAATAATTTAAAAAATAACAAACTACAAAAACGTGAACTCCCCATGATCCTAGTCATTAAGAGGTATCCAAAACTGAATTTACAGACCTTTCTCTACACAAGTAAGAGCAAGTTATAAAGTAATGTACTATTCATTTACATAAAATAGCACCATTCTGCACATGATGTGCTAATCAAAAAGAACACCCTGTTAGACAAATTTCAACGCTATTATATATTTTCACCTTCACAAATATGTTTTGCTTTAAGTTAGAAAAGGAAGGACGACGGGGTGAAAAAATACTGCATTAGCTCAAAGGAACAAAAAAAATACATAAACAATCCCATAACAGGAAACTGAGTCTAGAACTACAATAAAAAGATGCTGTCTCTATACCCCAAATTACACTTAAATGTTGCAAAGATGGATGAGGCATGTTTATCCTCAGGAAAGCCTGGCTGTAAGAGAAAACATCTCTCTTTCTTAAAGAGTATACATGATTATCATTCTCTATCAAAATGTTAAATCTGAATACAGGCATAGTTTATTAATGAACAGGAAAGAACCTTCTGTCATAAATGTGAATAAGACAAAGATGGAAATGAATAATAGCAAATAATGTTGTAAAATAAATTGTTTCCTCAGTGTGTATGAGACACGTGTACCCCAATGTTCATTGCGGCACTGTTTATAATAGCCAGGACATGGAAGCAACCTAGATGTTCATCAGCAGATGAATGGATAAGAAAGCTGTGGTACATATACACAATGGGGTATTACTCAGCCATTAAAAAGGATACATTTGAATCAGTTCTAATGAGGTGGATGAAACTGGAGCCTATTCTACAGAGTGAAGTAAGCCAGAAAGAAAAACACCAATACAGTATACTAATGCATATATATGGAATTTAGAAAGATGGTAACAATAACCCTGTATACGAGACAGCAAAAGAGACACTGATGTATAGAACAGTCTTTTGGACTCTGTGGGAGAGGGCGAGGGTGGGATGATTTGGGAGAATGGCATTGAACTATATATAATATCATATATGAAACAAGTCGCCAGTCCAGATTCGATGCACGATACTGGATGCTTGGGGCTGGTGCACTGGGACGACCCAGAGGGATGCTATGGGGAGGGAGGAGGGTTCAGGATGGGGAACACATGTATGCCTGTGGCGGATTCATTTCAATATATGGCAGAACCAATACAATATGTAAAGTTTAAAAATAAAGTAAAAAATAAATAAATAAATAAATAAATAAATTGTTCACTTGTTCTGTTATCAAAACACAAAGAACAGACTTTTTTCCAAAAGGGAAAATGTAACAGTGCACTATCACAAAATTGGAAAGTATATAATTTTTTTCAAATATTCACCTAATTTTAAACATTTTCACTAATTTAACTTATTCCTGATAACTATAACATATTTTAAAAATTTAAATTGAAAATATGTCCATTTTACCTTAAATGCATTCACGACAGTCAGGTGGTCACTTTTAGTATCCTTTGCCAATTCCTTTCTTCTTGCATCTGCGACCTTTTCTTTTCCCTTAAAAACAGATGAAGGCAGCTTAAATTGCTCTGATGGTATATAAAGGAGAATGGCATTCTAATAAAAAGTGTATCTAAGCAAATAACTACCCTGTAAAAAAAAAAAAAAGAAAAACCTAGCTTTGTATTTGTATACTTCTTACCAGTGGAATCACAAAGGGATCTTTGAAGCTGAGACTAGCAGCAATGGTGAGTACCGGGTCTAAGCAACAGAACAGAGCTCCAAAAAGAATCATTTTCCCAATGTGTGGCTCAACTGGTAATCGTGCCAAGTGAACTCCAAGAGGTGTCAATTCTTCTTGTTTATCCAGAGCATTCTGTAAAGTAAGAGTTTATGTTTAAAACAGACATTGTAAAGCATCATATTTTAGTTTGCTTAAAAAAAAAAGTGACAGGCCACTCATGTCCAAATGCCCTTATATTGTTCAGCTTTAGTTCTCGTCATCAAAACATTAGTTTTGAGGTCAGCAAAGGTTAGAAACTTATTTAAACAAACAAAAATAAAATTAACTCACAATTCAGCTTTACTATAAATGTCAGAAGAAAAATGAGAAATAATGTATTAGCCAGCATTCAATAAGATAAGGAAAATCACTAAGTACAAGAGTTGTTGGGGGCGGGGAAACCAAAAGACAAAACATGTACTTGGAGTATATAATGCCCAGCCCGTCAATTACAGTACTTTAGGAGACATGAAACCAACAGCAGGGCAAGAGATAAAAAGATTTATCTAGAATCCTCCAAAATGGGGGTGACTTCTGCTCTAATTCCCTAGGTAATGTGATCCAATCATCACGCTGAGCACAGCTAGAAAAGTTGCCTGAAGACACTGACAGAAGAATTACAAAAGTCTTTTACAAAAGAATTACAAAAATTACAAGTACAGTAATTGGAGACAGAAAGAAGTCTACAGAGGTGAACAACACTGGAGCATCTTTTCCCAGAGAAGGCAACATAAATCCTCTCTGGAAGAAATTATCACCCCAAGTTCCAAGTTTTTATCCACAAAGATTTCTGTAAATACAATGTCCTGTACACATTCAAAATGACAAAATCTGAACAACAACAAAAACAGCAAACGATAGAACTCGTACTGCTCCGCCAACCCACTGGTAGTTTGTTACAGGGGTAGGGGAATTAGAGGCACAAACTAACGGACTGTGTAGGACAGACACAGGGATGTACTGTGCAACACGGAACACAGCCAACGTTGAGCTCTACTAAAAGTTTATGAAAGAAATTACCTTAATCTTACAAAAACTCTTTCAGAGACTAGGGGGAAAAAAAAAACTTTCAATCTTGTTTTCTGAGTTTAGCATAATCTTGGTACCTGCTTCACAGGGACATCTGGAGAAAGGGAAGCTAAATAACCTTATACATGAGAAACTTAAAACAATGGCAAATTGAATCACAGCAAGTTAGGTTTCTTTCAGGAATGAGAGTTGGTTTAACATTTGAAAAACTGATGTAATTCAATACATTACAAATTAAACATAAAAAGCAGCATAACTGGATAATCTCAGTAGAGGAAGAAAAGGTATTTGATAAAACCGAACATAATAAAATTATCCATGCATAATAAAAATCTAATAAACTAAGAACAGAATCTTCCTTGAGTTTCTACAAAAAAATCTTCAAAGAACATGCTCAATGAATTACTGATAGCTTTTCCTTTGAGAATAAGAAGATAAAAACATATACTATCATATCACTTCTGCACAATATTGTACTAAGGATCCTGGATGACAGCTGGAAATAAATAAAATTCTAATTATTTATAGATGTGATTGTATGCAAAAAAAATCTACATACAGTTATCAGAATAAGTGGGTTTCACAGCATTAATAAAAACAAGGTCAACATTCAAAACCAACTTGATTTCTATATAGCAGACACAAGAAAATGCAAAATTTTGAAGTTTGAATAAAATCCAAAAATACCATTAATCAAGAAGATATCCATCTCTTAAAGAGTTGTAAGATACACAGAAAATGCTGAAATACCAAGAGATTAAATAACTCAATCAATGGGAAAGAGCATGTTCTTGCTTGGTTAAGACTCAATATTGTAACTAAGACAGTGTGATACCCGCTCAAGAAAAATATACATCAATAGAATAAAGCAGAGCCTACAAATAGACAAACCCATAGACACTTGATCGATGACAACACTGCAGAACAAAGAGAAGGAAAAGGATAAACTTTTTTCTCACAGTTTCAGCCAACTGTTCCACATATCTAAAAACTGATTCTTACCTCGCCTACACACACAGACACGCACACATCAATTGCACGTGGATTATATTTCTAAGTGTGAAGAAGAAAAACTGAAAACAGTATTATCACCATGACTCCAGGGTAGATAAAGACTCATCAAAGGATAAAAAGCAGTAACAATAAAGAAAAAACTGATATATATTTCACTTTAAAATTAGGAATTTGTTCACAAAAAAACAAGTAAAAAGTGATAAGGTAAAAATACAAACATATGCAATATACAACTGACAAAAGGCTCAGATCAATAGTATACAAAAAGTATATATAATGACCTCCTATGACATAACACAAAAACTGGCACCAGAAATTTACAAATGAGACTATCCAAATGGGCTGGAAGCATGAAAAGCTGCATACAAATTCAATGGCACTCACTGTAATGCAAATTAAAACTATTAAACTACAACATACCTATCAACATGCTTACAATAAAAGACTATAGGTTGGTGATGCTATAGAGCAATGAGAATACCAACCTACCACTGGCCCTGGTAGGAATGTAAGTAGTCTGACAACTTTGGAAAATGGTTGGGCATTACCTACTGAATTCACTCCTACACGTATACCTATGAGAAACACTTAAACATGTACACTGAGAAACAATAAATACTGAAGAATATTCATACCAGTGTATGTAATTCCTTCAAATTGGAAATAAGTAAAATGCCTTTGGGGCTTCCCAAGTGAAAGTGTGAGTGTTAGTCGCTCAGTTGTGTTGGACTCTTTTGCAACCCCATGGGCTCCATCAGGCTCTTCTACGGAATTCTCCAGTAAAGAATACTGGAGTGGGTAGCCATTCCCTTCTCCAAAAGATTTTCCCGACCCAGGGATCAGATCTGGGTCTCCTGCATCGAAGGCAGATTCTTTACCGTCTGAGCCACCAGAAGCCCCAGGTGGCTAAGTGGTGAAGAATCCACCTGCCTATTCAGGAGATGCAGGTTCAGCCCCCTGGAGAAGGGAAATGGCAAGCCACTCCAGTACTCCCTCCTGGGAAAAGCCAGGGACAGAGGAGCCCGGTGGGCTGCAGTTCATGGGGTCACAAAACTGGTGGACACAACTTATTGATTAAACAACAACCAAAAATACCTTTCAGTAGCCATATAAAGAAATGAAAACGAATGAACTATACACAGCTAAAAGCAGTAATGCACATGAATTTCACAATGTTCACTGAAAAAATTCAGAACCCCATTCTTCCAAAACTCCCAACATCCCATGTGGATTTCTGTAAAGTTTATAAAGGATCAAATTAAATTGAGCTCTTTATAGAGATGTATTCTGGTTGGTAAAATCATCAAGAAAAGCAAGAGACTACCATCAGTCATGATAGATGTTATTTTTGAGACTCAGGGAGTGATGGGAGAGGGTAGGCAGTGGCCTTTTAGTATCCCAGAGATGTTCTTAACTTCTTGACATCATTAAAAATAACAGTGCTCACTTTGTAATAAATCATTAAGCTGAATGCTTTGTTTTGCTCTTTTATCCTGGATGGACATTCTGCATTGCATAATAAAAAAGTTTTTTCAAAATGCAGGCTTCAGACCCTACTGTTGGCAAGGATGTCCCAGGACTTTTCACAATTTTGTTGCTTGTAAATGGCTCAGTCAAGACTGGTTCTTAAATTCAGTCAGGAGAAAGGAAGTTATCCCACTCTGGCTTCAGACTCCAGCTGTCCTCTGGTCATCTGTCTCTACCACAAATAAGTTGATTCTCGATCACCACCTAGCTCTCTATTGCTATGTTCTATTAGAGAAAAATCCAGAGGGGAAGACTTTAATTTTAAAGTCAATAAAACCATACTGTTCCCTAATATCAGCAACCTCACTAAATCTAACCCCAATTCAAACAAAAATGGTCAGATCAGTTATAATACTTTTCATTTAAACAACTCACATTACAAGCTTATTTCAATGTTTTCATATGGACCAAATTCTCAAAACTATCTACATAGATGGCTCAAAAAAAATATTTTTAAACATGTAAAATACACCCATCAGCATCCTCTAACCCATCACTGATCAACAGAACTTGCAGCACTGATGGAGTGTCATTTCTGCACCGTTCATGCAGTAACCACTAGCCGCATGTGTCTAATTCAATTTCTAAAATGTGTGAGTATGACCATGATACTGAATTTGTAATTTAATTCAAAACTTAAATAGTCACCTGTGGCTAGTAGATACTGAGTTGGACAGCACAGTTCTGTTCTTTCTCTCTACTTTGGGCACGAACTTGCAGCCAGTCGTGTGTGGCTTCTCAAAGTGGTATTGTATAGGGATGGCTACCAACTAAGTGGGCACCTAAGACAATGAAGGCAATGGTACCCCATTCCAGTACTCTTGCCTGGAAAAACCCATGGATGGAGGAGCCTGGTAGGCTGCAGTCCATGGGGTCGTGAAGAGTCGGACACGACGGAGCGACTTCACTTTCACTTTTCACTTTCATGCATTGGAGAAGGAAATGGCAACCCACTCCAGTGTTCTTGCCTGGAAAATCCCAGGGATGGGGGAGCCTGGTGGGCTGCCGTCTATGGGGTCACACAGAGTCGGACACAACTGAAGTGACTTAGCAGCAGCAAGACAATGAAACCTGTTCCTCAAAACACTGACTTCATAAAATAAACTAAGGGAAAAAGCTGTTAAGAAAATGATAGGTAGTGGGATATAGTCTGGGGAAAAGTCACGTGCTAGTATTCCTTCAAAAATAGAAAAGCTGCCTTTATAAGATGTCCATTCTGTCATTAAGTTGCTTAGATTTGACAAAGCTATAAAAACACTATGAAAATCAGAAAGAATACAGCAACCAAATTCCTTTCAAGAATACAAGTGAAGAGGATCAAAACAAGAAACTGAAAGATTCCAAAGTTTTAAAAGATTGAAATGGAAAGATTTCAAAATTATATGTAATTTTAAGTCATGCCTACAATGAAAAAACTTGTGTGGAAAGAGCCCAGTATGACAAGTAAATCACAACAGTATCATTTTATAACTTATTTCATACTTAAAGCTGAACAGCCAAATAGGGAATCAATTTGGTCCTACACACTCATTGGCCTACTTTGCAATAATTAAGAGTAAATTTTATAATTAGCTTGCTTTACTTAAGCACTCTAAATCTAAGTTAGAATTTATTAAAAAACAAAAAACAAATTTACCAGTTCCATCAGGTGTTTTATGGAGAGTAACACTGCTTCATTCGATGGTGGATCCATTAGCCTACTAAGAAAGTGAGCAATTCCACCTAGTCTTAAAATCTGGGGAGAGACAAATATAATTAAACATGTCATATATGGATATAGAGTTTAGTCTTCCCCATGTCACTCACTCAAATAAAGCAAACCTATACACGATTTTCCAGTTAGTTATTTCACCAGAATAAGTTAAAATTATGTTTGTGATTCTAAATGTTTAAAGGCCAACATACTACTTTCAACACCCACTAACTCAATTAATGAGAAAAGTAGCAGGTTAAAATCTCAACAAGTTGATTACCGATTATCTTCAAAATAAGGTGGCTAATTTTATCAAATATATGATGCTAAAAAAAAACGGTAAGTAGTTTATAATGAGGGAATCTTAAGATGTAGTGACCGTAGCTAAGATTTACTGAACACTTCCCATGTGCCAGGCACTGTTCTAAGAATTTTATGAAGTTAATTTAAATAACTTGCCCAATATAAAAGAACTAGCTTGCCACAAGACTTGGGATTCAATCCCAGATAGTCTGGCTCTGGAGCGGTATGTAATTAAAAGCTGTTTAATATACATGTGACAGAAGCTTAAAAACAGTTTACAGTTTATCGATTTTGAACTGCATAACTTCATGTCTATGCAGATTTTTTTTCCAAAAAATATAGTACTTGCATTTTCATTTTACAGACCTTTAAATTAACTAAGTGCAGGGCAAAGTTTGTGTTCAATCAGCAAACACAACATGTAGAATCAACAGGACTAGGGTCTGACTCTGGATTCTAACCAAGCTGTTTTAATGACCCACCCTTGGGTGAGTCATTTTCTGAGGCAGAGAAGGGATACCTTGCAAGTCTAACCCTCAGGCTGCTCAGGGGTCAAACTGTACTAACACAAAAACAAATGGTGGTCTAAATTCTTTCTGGCAGATTAACGTATTACTTTCCTCTATAAAACATGCTGAAAACTAGAACCTTATTTACTTTAATTCTCCCACTTAATTTACCTTTATCTGTAAACAAAGTTCTTCCAAAGGCGTTCTTAAAATTTCTGGCAGTTGATAGTCATCTAGAAGGCTTGCTCTAAGACTGTTATATAGATGATAGCAATGACCAGGTTGAACTCTTTAAAAAGAAAAAAAACCAACAACAAGGAGGGGGGTGGGCAGGTAAGTATTATCAGTGACTTTTAGAATTCCAGAGAAAAGAAAAGGCAGGGAAAGCAGTCAATATCTATTTCTTACAAGCCACATCATAACTAATTTACTTGTTACTTCATTGTTATTCATATATTCCTTTTCCTCATCTTTTCTGAATAAGCTTAAATCCACTAATCCTAAGTCCTAGTGCTAAAAAAGACAAGGTTCCCTCCTCCTACCAATAAAATTTGGTTACCTGTTTCTCACAGACTCCAGACTGGTTGACACAAAATCAGCAGTATACATAGGTTAATCTCTGGGCCTTGTGAGCACTTTATGTAACAAATCCTGTTATTAGGTTAACCTATTATTATTTTAAAGCTCTTAGGTATGTGCTATCTAGTGAACTCTCAAGAGAGATGTTGGAAACAATTTTTTCCCTTATTTGCATCTACTGATCTGAATGATGGGCTTATCTGGTGGCTCAGAGGACCCATTACCTATCTATAGGATCTCCACCAAGGACCACACAATAAACAGTTTGCACTGGCCTTCAAAATAATTATCAATCTTAATTAGCTTTGCTAAAGGAAATTTGTATCACAGAGTCCACAGGGGACTATTTTCCCTTTGAATTAAAATACTATATATATATATAAAAGCTGAATCACTGTGTGGTACAGCAGAAACTAAAGCAACACTGTAAACCAACTATGCTTCAATTAAAAACATCAACAAAAACACTGCAATTCCACAATTAACTTTCACCAGGTTAGTGGGGATGAAGAATTCTATAAAATGCAATACTTTACATTTAGTGACTGGTCTGCATGGGGGAACCTCAATCTTGCTAGGCTCCCAATCAAATTATCCCCTCTTAATAGAGTAGAAGGTACACTTCTTGGACTAAGCCAGGACTATGACTCAAGAGCACCAACTGCATAATCCAATACACTACCTGAAGACAAGTTATACTCGAATAATCTGCAAACATAATGAGCGACAGCTTTAAATATATAGTATAAACTTATTAAAAGGCTGATAAATGGTCTGTCAAAAGATTTTTAACTCCTTGAAAATTAAGGGAAATCTTGTTTATTCTACATGTAAGAGGTAAAATAAAAACTCTTCAAACTCCAGACATGATTCTATCACTCGTATGAGTTAGGGTGTAAAATATTCTGAAGTATGCATTAAAACAAGTAATAAGGGCAATTATTTGTGTTATAGGCAAATCTTTTCTCTGATCATTAAAACAGAGGTACTGGACTTCCCTGGTGGTACAGTGAGTAAGAATCTGCCTACCAATGCAGAGGACAGAAGTTCGATCCCTGGGTCGAAGAAGATCCCACATACTGCAGAACAACTAAGCCCGTGCACCACAAGTACTGAGACTGCACTCTAGAGCCCACATGCCACAATTTCTGAATCCCGTGCGCCTAGAGCTTGTGCGCCCCAACAAGAGAAACCATCACCATGAGAAGCACATGCACTTCAGGGAAGAGTAGCTCCTGCTCACCACAAAAAATACCACGGGCAACCAAACAAACAAAAAAAAGGTATTTTTATTTCTCATGCTATCACGTAAGTGGGAAAAAGGATTTTCCTTGGTAACTCATAGTGAAAAACCAGTACAGCTGTGAAGTATAGTGATTAGGAGCCCAGGCTGTGGAAGCAAACCACCTAAATTCAAATTCCTGGCTCTGCTACTTGTAACGCTGTGTGACTTTGGAGAGATGACTTTAGATGACTTTATTTTTCTATACCTTAGTTTCTTTACCCTCAAAAGAGAGATAATAACCTACTTCACAGCACTGTGGGAGGATTAAGCAAGTTAATGTGTATAAGTCTCTAGAGGATGATCTGACATTCAAGTATTATTAATAGCAATCATTATTAGTAATATGTTTTTAAAAAAAGAAACACAATCACAGATAATATAGCTAATAAGAATATTAACTTTAATTAACCAGAATGAGGAATTAGAGGTAGAAAAACCATAAAATAAAAAACCTGACAGATACTTTTCCCAAAACAACTATGATTAAAACGACTCCCCCATCTGCTGGGGAGTAAAAACATGCTGCAGTTAAGTTTTTAAAAAGATGAAAGGGAACTTCCTTAAGTAAATTTGGTACACAAAATTTTTGGTGTTTTTGTAAGGACTTCAAAGGTCTGATCTTACCTTCCAGCTCGACCTTTCCTCTGTTTAGCGTTGGCTTTACTGACCCACTCAGCAGACATTGTACTGATGTTGTTCTGTGTGTCAAAGTGCGTCTCCTTTATTTTTCCTCCATCTATTACATAAACTACATCATCAATGGTAATGCTGTTTGGAAAACAAATACATAAAAATTGTTAAAAACACATCTAAAGCATATTAGCCTATACCAGATCTACAGACAGGGATCTTAAAACACTTTTTATTGAATCAGTAGTTTAGGATTTTCACCACTCTTCCACATTTACAAGTGGGGATCAGACACCGCATCACAGGCAGCAGCAGCAGCAGCACAGTGCCCTTTCTACAGATCACGTGCACAATTCTTATCTGCCCTGAGTCAAACTTCACAGCTTGCCTGAGGACTTTTGTAACTAGCTCTGTGAGCCCTCCAGTGCCATGAATTAACACCAGCTTCTGCAGAACAATCTGTTGCAATGATTGTACTGGTATATTAGTATCTCCAATGGAATAATTTTAAGAGTATATATAACTGATTACCAAACAATCTATCAATTCTACTCCCAACCAGAAGTACTGACCTCAGTCCCCATGCTTCTTTAGGGAAGCTTTAAAACAATCACTTAAAAGCCTATTTCTGAAGAGGCTAAAACAAACAAACAAAAAACAACCCATGTTCACTGCAACTAAATTAAAATAGGTTTAAAGAAATTACAAAGTATTTTGTAGAAAAAAGATTAAGGTATGTTAACTGTTAATAGTGCTCAAAACAAATGTAACCATTAGTAGTTGGAAATTAAAAAACAATTTTTACCTAGTCTCTGCAATGTTGGTAGCAATAACTATTTTCCGAACACCAGGAGGAGTTCTTTTAAACACCTGCAAGAATACATACATCAAAATCCCAAGAGTGAATTTCTGATACATCCATTCTTACAATTAAAGTAATTACTTCAAGTACTGCTCACTTTTAGCAATTCTGTGTTTATTCACTGACATATGCATCTAATATTTATAGATACAGTCATATCTTATACATCATCTTTAATATCACAAAATTCCCTTATGGTAAACCAAATCTCCCTTAGATATCAAAACCCTATCACAAATAAAGATTTCAAATGAAAGGTTATAATTTAAAGATTTTAATTTATATTTAAGTGGTATACAAAATTATTAATATTTAAATATAGCAATTAAAAAAAATTTTTTTTTAAATGCTGCAGAATGCAAACGTTTATTGTGCTGTCAAATTTTTTAAGGGAAAGGGACAGAAGTGTAAAGAATTATGAATTACTTAAAAACTATACAGATAAAAACAGGGCTTCCCAGGTGGCTCAGTGGTAAAGAATCTACCTGCCAATGGGGGATACACAAGAGATGCAGGGTTTGATCCCTGGATCGGGAAGATTCTCCTGGAGTAGAAAATGACAACCTACTCCAGTGTTCTTGTCTGGAAAATTCCATGGACAGAGGAACCTGGTGGACTATAGTCCACGGGGTTGCAAAGAGTCAGTCACAACTGATTAACTGAGCATGTACAGACATACAGATGACACCAACCAATAAGGCACATGCCCAATCATCAGAATGCATGCCAGCTAGCTGTACCACTGTATACCAGCTACTTAGACTGAAATGGACTTAAAAAGATCCCCTTCACATAATAAATCCTACGTCATGATGGTAGACACCACTTGGCTGAAAAGCAAACAACAAAAAAAAAATCATAAACTCGTCTCATTTATAAAAACGGTAATAAGAGAAAATGTTGTTTGCCAGTCTAGTCACATATCCTCTAGCAAAGGAATCAATATTTTATGGTCACGGCATGAGCGATGGAAGTACTTCCACACCACATACTCTTTTATTCAATCTTTGGGATCAAGAGCTCTGTCTTTCCTCTTCTCTTCCTTCAGACATGCACACTGTACCTAATCTAGCTAGCTGAGCCTTACTCAGAACTATCATACCAGTAGAGATAGTAAAAAGCCCTCAATTAAAAATATGTATATTATTTCTTACAGAGTGGAAAAAATGGATCCATTTCATTCTACCAGGGCCTGCAAACACAGTAGAAAATTACCTTTCCTTTGGGAATGCACTGTTCATTCTAACTAGAGATCTCTGAATCTGACAAAGTCAAAACATCCAAAACCATAATTAATAATACATCACTGAAATCTCATGCCTATAAATGTACTAATTCTGTTAAATCAAAATCTCAGTATCAAACTGTGTATGTCATAGATTATTCATTGCTAGGTTGAATATTTTTATTGGCTTTCACATACCTTTTCATTTTATTCAGGAAACCCAAACAAGCTATTGATAAAAGCAACCTTTAAATGTTTCCCTAATGCCGATGAAACTAATGTGATTCATGGATTACCCTCTCTTATCCAAATTTTTGTGCAGTCATTCCCTGAAGACTCATTTGCAAAGGTTCTCAAAGAAGTATTTTTTGTATGGATTACTATTTTAAAATGTGCTTTCAAAAATAAAACAAGACATACAATAAGCAGTCCTTAAAGCTTGCCTCAGTTTGAAAGATAAATTTAATAACATACCTGTGTCTGGTTAACTGTAGGCATCAGAGAATGTAAAGGTATAATAATAAACTTGTCTGAAAATTAAGAAAATTAAACTTTAAGATAAACAGCTGCAGAAAATTCCATAAAAAATACATGGTAATTCTTAATTTATATTCTCATGTATAATCAGACCAAGTATATACATTTTATATACTTGTTAATATTTTTTCTGCAAATTCTCAATTCTTATACAATGCTGAAAAGTTGGTAGCAACCTTTTCAAATTATATTACAAAAAATACAAAACAAAACATTAACTCCATTCCCACCACTAACTAAAGATCAAAGGATTTTATTTAATATGGGTGAATATGTTTGTAGACTTTGGGTAATCCTACTTTAATCAAAGAAAATTTTAAAGCAAATTACTTATTAAATTTCCATGTCCACTTAAAAATAAAGAAATAGCATTGGTAAAATGTAATACATTCCAAAAGTCGCCCACATTAAAAAAAATAATTTTGTTAGGAATATAGGAAGTTTTAGGTTTCAAAATCAAGTTGCTCAAGCCCATTCATGATTATCAGTCAACAGACAGTTTGATGTAGTACTGTAATGGGAAGGACAGAGAGAGTCACAGAAACAAGGGTAAATTTCAGCCAGATATAGCTACCAAAGTGCAACCTAACTTAAATCTATGGCAAGAATGTCCAGAAGACATTCCGGTATTGTAGTTGTATTTTCCAAGAAAGAGAACTGCTGTTACTCAGGAGATACAGTGCTTTCCACAGCCTTTATGACCCTTCTAAACTGTAAAAAGCTGTCAAATAGTGCTTGACAAAGAATACCTCCAATTACTTATCTCTGTGACACAGTATGAAATACATCCACTCTAACTTAACTTGAATTGAATCAAGCCTTCAGATATAACTTCCAGCTGGCAGGAAAACAGGATTAAGAGATGATCAAATGAAATGATACTATAAAGATTTAGACATCTTCAGAAAGTAGAACCTAGTCTTTTCCACCATGGGGAAAGAAAAGGGAAGATGGGAGTACCATTCTAAAACTAAACGATTTATCAGTCTGACTTTTTCTACAGTCTAAGCAAGCTAGTTGTGAAAGATACTTTGGGGGAAAAAATGGGAAAATCTGATTATGGATTGGATTATCAGATGATGATAAAGATTGAAAGTGAAAAGTGAAAGTGAAGTAGTTCAGTGGTGTCCTACTCTTTGCAACCCCATGGACTGTAGCCTACCAGGCTCCTCTGTCCATGGGATTTTCCAGGCAATAGTACTGGAGTGGATTGCCATTTCCTTCTCCAGGGGATCTTCCCGACCCAGGGATCGAACCCAGGTCTCCCGCATTGTAGACAGGCACTTTACCCTCTGAGCCACCAGGGAAGTCAAAACAATGATAAAGATTAGGAAGCTGGTGGTTATACTTTGGCCACCTGATACGAAGAACTGACTCACTGGAAAAGACACTGATGCTGGGAAAGATTGAAGGCAGGAGAAGGGGATGACAGAGGATGAGATGGTTGGATGACATCACCAACTCGATGGACATGAATTTGAGCAAGCTCCAGGTGTTTGGACAGGGAAGCCTGGCACGCTGCAGTCCATGGGGTTCCAAAGAGTAAGACACGACTCAGCCACTGAACTGAAGCTGGTGGTAGAACTATAAATTAATACTTCCATCCCTGAGTATAATTAAATCAGAAATCAGAAAGACAATGAATTATACCCTTTCCCTACTTCCTCCAAAATGATCTCCACATTTTTCTTGGAAAATACATACACACTCACATTTTTAAAACTAAAAGTAGATCATATAATAGAGTTTATGATGGGGGAAGGAAAGGCCAAAGTTGCCAGAGAAGTATTTCTGTTTTAAAAAATATATATGGTTGTATAGTTGAATCACGACCTATACTTTTTCTATACACAAGTTACCAATGATGAGGAAAACAGAAAGTAGAATTTCATTATAGAGAAGTCATAGTAATCAGACAAAATATTTTTGCAGTGAGAGAATAGAAAATTAATTATAGTGAATGATTTGAGGGCACTGCCATGATGGGATTTTAAAAGTATTTTAGCCAATAAAATTAGATCAAAATATTTTTCAGTGTTTTAAAAAAGTAAAATGTATCAAAGCACTTCAACAGAGTAAGGCTAGGAAGTATATTCAGAACTATTTAAAATACTAAATGGAATTTGCTTTGATTTTACTAAAGTTAACAGTGACTCCGGAAAAAGCTGTAATTTCACAGGAGAAAAATGTTCCAATGCATTTCTCTAAAACATAAGAGGTTGTATCTTTCAAAACATCCTATTAAACAATCAGATCATCTGAGAATTTTTTTTTTTTAAACTTCAGATGTTCAGGTCACATTTAACATTTGGCAGGTCACATTCTAATATCTGGCGTGAGGGTGCGATCTGGGTCTGCATTTTTAAAGAAGTGCCATGAGTGACTGTTGTACAGTTAGAGCTGAGAAATATTGGCCTAAGAGGATAAATTCAAACTTCTTTTCTGCCCAACTAATTGCAGAAGTGAGTGAAGAAACAAAAACCTCAAATGCCAAAGACTCAATTTTATTGGGCAAATTTAGGCAGAGAGGGGAAACAGTCTCACCATAAATCTAAATAAGGAACTTCACTATGTATCTACCATCTTCATCTCTGACCCAGAACTTTAGGGGGGGAAAAAAAATCCAACTTTTGAAAAAACTCAACTTGGACTCAAATCAAAGAAAATAACCAGGCTACACATAACTCAAGTACCATTCTTAGAACGGCAATAAAAATACATTTCTAAAATACCTGATTTAAACATCACTTGTGACATCAAGAGATCGTGTAAAGTGCTGATGTTGTCCCAGCCTGGTAGAAAGACCAATATTGCACCATCCTATGCAGAAGGGAAATAACTGTCATAAAGGATCACATAACAAAATAAGAGTATAATTCTGTGCACAATTAAGTCTTTGTTAAAATTATATTAGC
Organism: Bos grunniens; assembly: GCF_055505025.1. Taxonomy (NCBI): domain Eukaryota; kingdom Metazoa; phylum Chordata; class Mammalia; order Artiodactyla; family Bovidae; genus Bos; species Bos grunniens. The sequence goes on from NC_141165.1 coordinate 44,148,267, forward strand.
TCAAGATAACTTTTAGTTACTAACTAAAGAGTTTGCTTTTTAAAAATAGGATTTATAATCCAGACATTTCGTTTGTTGAGTCTTTTCTTCAAACAGGTCAAACTGCTAAATCATTTTGGTATTTTGAAATTCTTGCTCCTGGTATCAAAAGCTGTTTCCTCCAAAGATTATTTTTTTAAAAGCATTTAAGAAAAAATTTTTTCAAGTCCTTGATATGAAATTGAAATGTTTCACTTTTGAAAATTAAAAAAAAAACAAAACTAACCTCTTCTTCCAAAACAATGTATCGAATAAGGGCAGCAATCAAATTCAGATCAACTTTTTCATCATCCATCATTTCTACAACATCTACAGTGCTTGCAGAATACCTGTCAAGTCAAATATAAAGTCATGAAATACTTGACAGTTTCCTGACATTTAATTAACTTACTTATAAAATTTTAAAATTAACTCAATCTGCAAATGGGAAAACATAATAAATAAAAAGAAATACTGCGATTATGATAGTGTTTACAAGTCAAATCAGTAGAGTATCCAGCTAGAATATGAGACTCGAAATGTTATCCTCAGGGCTTCTCTGGTAGCTCAGCAGTAAAGAATCCGCCTGCCAATGTAGATGACACTTCAGTATTCTTGCCTGGGAAACCCCATGGACAGAGAGGCCTAGCAGGCTACATTTAGTGACTAAATAACAAAAGAGCTGGATACCACTGAGTGACTAAACAACAATGCTACCCTTAAATATGTACAAAGTCAAGACAAACCTGCATCTTGTTTAGCCACTACGTTCTCACTTTCAAACAAAAACAGACTTACCTTTGTCTCAATTCCCTTAGATAACCTGGCCAGCGTTCTTTATAGATTGCTTCTTTTTCTTCTTTTTCTTGTCTATTCACATGCCCTTGCATGAAACCTTTCTTAAACTGGGATCTGTGTTCTTTTTGTTCTGGAACATATCTAAAATAAAAATACTCTTAAATAGCTTCACTTTGTTTAAAATTGGTTTTCACTAACATCTCTGACTTTTTAGGATTTTAAAAAATTTTAAAGAACATCTTCACTATACTTTCTAGTAAATACTAGTTAAATTTTTTATCTACAAATATGAACACGTAACATTTTAGATTAAAATCATTCTTTATGAAAGTATGTAAAAGCTCTATCAGCAATAAAAATTTAAATGGTTGAGTAACTACCATCTTTAAGTTTGAATTTACTTTTATATCAAAAGTTAACATTAATATAGGTTCAAAATAATAGTTAACAATTGCCTAGAAGACTCAGATTTTGAATATAAGAGGTTTCCAAACCTGAGCACAAATAATTGCCTGTGGAGTTTGTAAAAGAGATTCCTCAATCCTATACCTTGTGATTTGAATACAATAGGTCTGGCTGGGGTCTGCTCATCCAGCAATTTTATTTAGTGCCCCAGGAGATTCAGTGTATTTATAGGTCTGTAGATCCATAGACTCATGCTTGAGAACTACTTAGTTCTGCTAGGTCTTAAAGACAATGGCAGAACCAGAATCAGCATTCAGATGTCTTACAAGTCAGTCCAGTGCTATGCTTTGACTTCACTATGCTGCAGTGCACGTCACCTACCATAAGTGAGTTGTGAGAGGCATGGGAGTGGAGAGAGACAAAGAAAAATAAACCTATACTTTAACCCCAAAGCCTCTCGGAGTTAACCTAGATGAGAGCATCTAGAAAGATTGGGGGGTGTGAAGCATGGGCTTTGTGAGTCAGACAGAATGGGACTGATGTCCGTGCTCTGCCACTGACTAGCTATGTGACCTTGGAAAAGGTATAAGGCTCTGGCTTTTAGTTTTCTTATTTGAGAGATTAATACTCTTTTAACAGTACTGACATGAGAATGAAAAAGAAGGGATAAAGCATGGTGCCTGACATATAGCGGACACCCCAAAGAATTCATCAATCCCCTTCCCTATTCAGTACCTGTGACCCAGGACTCCCCTAAGTCTTCGATACATATAGAGGCACCACTGTGAGGTAGGGCAACCTGAGACAGAAATTAATCTAGTCAGCAGGATGGACCCACAGCTGGCTCCCTTCCCAGCAATTATAGGATCAGAGGTAACCTTTAGCCCCCCATCCCCAAGTACCCAATCACAACCCTCCATAGTATCTCACCTATTTTCTTTCCTACTTCCCTGCAGAGCAGCTCTTCCTCTGGAAAAGGAATAGGTGGGGCCTCTGCTGAAAACTTCTATCCAATGACTACCCTACTTCACGTCCCCTCTTGCGCTGGCTACAGAACAAGTGCACAGATACTATCTGTTGCTTCAAGAGACTCCCCTTAACTACAATTCCGTGTACATGCACTGCCTTCTGGAGACCTTAAGATGCAATTCATCTTTATGTTATGTTAGATTACTGGTCCCTGAATCTTGTTCTACTATCAGGTTGTTGCCTGTTATTACCTTAGAAAACAACTGGTTAATGTGCTATGGTAAGAAACGGTGCCACGTGGTTGAAAGTGGAACTGAGGAGGGAGAGCATAAAAATATATGAGCATTGATGATCTAACCAGAGCATGGAAGACCAACATACACTCTTTCACTTTAACATGTTCCTCCCTGACACACATTTCCCTCCTTGGCCTGCCGACCTCACTGCTTTCCTGACTTGTCCACGCTATCCCTGCCTTACACACTCTTCACTTACCCAGAACAGTAACCAAAGAACTGTTAAGTCATTCTGTATCCCGTCCCACCTTCCTCCATGAAAACCCTGAGAGCTTTCTCATTGAACATACCTTCTCGTTTTTACTTCTTCTACTTAAGGTCCTTATTCTCTCTCCTATGTTAGTATAAGAGTTTCTCTGAGGGCACTGTGGTCTTCACTCTCACAGATGCTGCCATCTGTTTTCCCCAAAACTCTGGTCATGAGAGTATGACCAGAGTGTACTCCTTAAGAATAATAGCCTGTATGTATCCCTATCTAGATACAAGCTCCAAAGTTGTGTAATGAGTTGTTCCCTTGTTTTTTCTCAGATCTTAGTGCACAGTGCAAGCCATATAGTTTCAAAAATATGTTATATAGATGTCCATTCAAAATTCAGCTGACTTTTCCCCATGTAAAATATGCAGTAGGATCTTTGTTCTCACCTTCCCACTATCACTTTCTGGTTTTCTCCTTTAACAAGTAAGCTGTGGAATCTTGAAAAATCTCAGCACAAATGTTTCTACATCTGTCCATTTAGTTTTTAGATGTTTACTATAGGCCAGGCACTGTGCTATGTACTAGTTACAAAGATGCATAGGACAAAATCTTCCACTTTGAAAATTTGAAATCTAGTGCAAGAGACATATATAACAAGACATATCACATGGCAATAAGGTAAGCGGTACAAGAGATATGATAAAAGTGCTCTGGCAGTCTTGCTGAGAAGGTAACTCACTGTGAGAGGTTATCAGAGAAGGCTGAATGGGCAGGGATTTGTTCTTACATAATAGTTTACATATGAAAAGTGGAGAAGGTGGCAAATAAAGGAGGAAACAGCATGTAACAAAGCATAAAACTATGAAAGAAAGGGCACAAGCTGGCATAGAAGAGACAGTGCATAAGAGAAGTGGCATAATGCATGCCACTAGACAGACAGGGCCAGACTGTAAAGAGCCTTGGGGTGACAGGCTAAGAAGCTGGAACCTGATCCTGTGGGTCTGTGCCTTCAGCCCTCTCTCATCAAGTGATACTAAGGTAATTTTGATGGCTCCTCGAGAAGCCTGCTAGCAGCTAAAGGCCAGCGTGAATGGGATCATAACTTGGGCATACCAGCTGAGCTGCTCTGCTCTAGGCCATGACAAAGCAACAAAGGTTCTTCAACTAGTTTTCAAAGAGAAATCTCAAGGGGAATACCCTAGGGAAGAAAGCTTACATGACCAGAGTTTTGGGGAAAACAGATGGCAGCATCTGTGACAGTGAAAACCACAGTGCCCAGGAGAAACTCTTATACTAACATAGGAGAGACAATAAGGACCTTAAGTAGAAAAAATAAAAACGAGAAGGTATGTTCAAGGAGAAAGCTCTCAGGGTTTCATGGGGGAAAGTGGGACGGGATACAGAAAGACTTACAGTACTTTGGTTACTAAGCGTGTAAAGCAGTTAACGTATCCTGGAACATAACTGCTTGAAACACCCAGCTACTTTGATTTAGAGTTTAAACAACCGGGTGGAAGCCAACGGGAGCAACCATTATAAAGCATACTAAGCAACATAGATTTTTTTTTTGGTGGAAGCACAGTGGGAATCAAATATAAGATGACAGTTTTTGTTTGAAAAATGTGAGGTTCAAGAAATCTGTGATACTGGAATGCTGCTGAGTATAGATTTAGTTAAGTTTAGAATTCAGGAAGAATCCAGTTTTGAAACCATAGTTCTGAAAGCTGTAGGAAAATAGTTCTGAAAACCTGGAACTATGGTCATGGAAATAGGATTGCACAGTGAAATCATAAAACGGTGAGAAACATCTAAGGTGAGAACTCTAGGGGAATATCATATTTAAAGGGTGGGAAATGGAGGCCAGCAAAGGAATACCAGGGAGGAGAATCAGAACAGAAGTTCAACACTAAAGACAGAGATTCACAAACTTTTCTGCCCAGGAGTCTTTAGACAATACTGATATGTGGCTAAAGCCCAGGCTCTGTAATATAATATGGTATGAGCGTCAATGTGGATTTTCAAAGACTCCAAGTGATTTCAATGTGCAACTAAGTTTGGGAATCCCTGATTTAAGGAAAAACAATGTTTTAGAAAGAAATAGTTAAGGGTGAGTTTCTTAGACTAAAGTTTGACAAAACAGTGATACTAATATACTAAAGTATATTAGTACTTTTAATCTTTTACTTACTAATATTTACTTACCTTATTTTTTCAATTATATCTTCCAAAAGATACTCCACAACCGGAAAAGTAAAGCCAGGTATATGTATCATTGGACAGTTACCTATTATGGTAGATAAAACATAAATCTGTATTCAAATGTAAAAAAAAAAAAATTAACTGTGAATAGGACAATGACTACATTAGTTTTAACTTCAGAAAAGGGTCCTGAAACTTTTACAGCTATACCTTATTTTTCCATATCTCATTTAATAAAAACAGCATTTAGTCTTCATTCAGTAGCAATTTACTGTTATCAAACTGTATACAAACCTCACAGTTCTACAAAGTAACCCAGAATACAAAAAAAACAGCGTATTTTAAGTTGGATTCAAGACCTATTAAGTCTATTTCTCTTCATCATTAGCCAAGATGGTGCCATGAGAACCTAAGTTTTAGTGAAACCTACCTTTAGTGAAATGACCTCTGTAGCATCCAGAATTAGGGAAAGGAGTAGTTACAGCAAGAACTAACCAAGTATTAAACTACTGCTTACTATTTTAGAATCACTAGTTAAAAAAGAAGTCTCTCAGTACTGTTACTTAAATGTTATTTAGGTTCTGTACCAAACAAAATAAACCATATTCTCTGTAAACAAAGGCCAAAGTTACAGCACAGATGGAAGTAACTGAAGTGGCACCACAACTTTGAGTACACTTATGTATCTGACCTGTGTAAGTTTACTTAATGTTAGTTCTGGATTTCTCATCAAAAGGACTGAGACAGACAAAAACAAAGTAAGGCTCTGAGGGTCAACTGGGCTGATTACAAACACATTAAATATAGTGCTATTCCATTTTAATGTTCTCCCATTTCTCCTCCTTCCCCAATTTGAGCAGTAGAGACAGTGAGGCATATTTTAAAAGAATGTACTCTGCAGCTACTCAAATTTAGGTTCTCTGTTATTTCTTGGCTACTCCATGCAACTTGTGGGATCTTAGTTCCCTGACCAGGGATCGAACCCAGACCCCAGCAGTGAAAGCACTAAGACTCCCAGGGAATTCCCTCAAATTTAGTTTCAAATCATCCTGACCCTCTGTTAATTATGCAATCTTGGGTAAGCTACTTAACTATTCTGAGGTTGTTTTCCATCTGTAACAATGAGAATAGCACCTACTTCACAAGGTATCAATGAGCATTGATGAAGATAGGCCAAATACTCTACCCAGCCAAGCTGAGGGTATTCCACAGTTATCACTGATATCACAGTTATCACTGCTATTAGCAAATTGCCACTTCAGCCTGAGATACATCACTTCATGGGAAATAGATGGGGAAACAGTGGAAACAGTGTCAGACTTTATTTTTTTGGGCTCCAAAATCACTGCAGATGGTGACTGCAGCCATGAAATTAAAAGACGCTTACTCCTTGGAAGGAAAGTTATGACCAACCTAGATAGTGTATTGAAAAGCAGAGATATTACTTTGCCAACAAAGGTCCATCTAGTCAAGGCTATGGTTTTTCCAGTGGTCATGTATGAATGTGAGAGTTGGACTGTGAAGAAAGCTGAGCGCCGAAGAATTGATGCATTTGAACTGTGGTGTTGGGAGGAGACTCTTGACAGTCCCTTGGACTGCAAGGAGGTCCAACCAGTCCATCCTAAAGGAGATCAGTCCTGGGTGTTCTTTGGAAGGAATGATGCTAAAGCTGAAACTCCAGTACTTTGGCCACCTCATGCGAAGAGTTGACTCACTGGAAAAGACTCTGATGCTGGGAGGGATTGGGGGAAGGAGGAAAAGAGGACGACAGAGGATGAGATGGCTGGATGGCATCACTGACTTGATGGACGTGAATTTGAGTGAACTCCGGGAGTTGGTGATGGACAGGGAGGCCTGGCGTGCTGCGATTCATGGAGTCGCAGAGAGTCAGACACAACTGAGCGACTGAACTGAACTACATAAAAGCTACAGAAGACTATCAAAAAAAGTTTATAAATTTTTCAAATCTGTGGTTTGACTTTATTAATGTCACCTTAATTATCTGGTGGTAGCACCAAAAGGCTACATCTCTTTACTACAAGACGAGAGATGATGCCACCATTTAAAAAACTACTAGAGAGGGCTTCCCTGGTAACTCGGTGGTACAGAATCTGCCTGCCAATGCAGAAGACATGGGTTCAACGCTGGTATGGGAGGACCCCACATGCTTCTGGCAGAGAAGGCAACGGCAACCCACTCCAGTACTCTTGCCTGGAAAATCCCATAGACGGAGGAGCCTGGTGGGCTGCTGTCGATGGGGTCGCACAGAGCTGGACACAACTGAAGTGACTTAGCAGCAGCAGCACATGCTTCTGGAGCAGTTCATGTGCCACCAACTACTGAGCTCATATACTGTAACTATTTAAGCCTGAGGACCTAGAGCCTGTGCTCTGCGACGTGAAGCCAGTGCAATGAGAAGCCTGTATACCACAACTAGAGAGTAGCCCCTACTCCCTGCAACTAGAGAAAAGCCCGTGCAGCGACAGACACAACACAGTCAAAAATAAATAAGTATTTTAAAAACTACAAGAGGGTAGATTGGAGACTGGCAACCCACTCCAGTACTCTTGCCTGGAGAATCCCAGGGACAGAGGAGCCTGGTGGGCTGCCATCTATGGAGTCGCACAGAGTCGGACACGACTGGAATGACTTAGTAGCAGCGGCAGAGGGTAGATAAATATTCAAATATAATGCATTGCTAAACATTGACTACTTGCATCACTAAACATCTGAAAACATTTTTTAAAAAACTGCTTCTAAATTCAGTGGTTTTGTGATAACTCTGTAAAGTAACAATCATAAATTCTACTCACCAAAATATTCGGAAAACTTCTCAGCATTCAATGTTGCACTCATCAATACTACTTTCAGGTCAGGTCGATAACTGAGAAGATCTTTAACAACAGTCATTAAAACATCTGACTGTAGATTTCTCTCATGGATTTCATCAAGCACGATGTGACTAACACTGGACAGATGGCTACAACAGAAGCATAAAGTTTGCTACTCAGCACAAAATCAAAAACAGAACCATCTTAATTTTACATAATAATAAAATCCAATGTAATAATGACATCTTTTGATGATGTTTAACTAGATGTCCTGCGTTGAAACATACTCACGGGTCTGACTGAAGCCACTGAAGGATGATTCCTGTTGTACAATATAAGATAGAACCTTGTTTCCTTGGCAACCGACTGTGAATAAAAGACATGAATTAATTCTTGGTTTTCTTTACTGATGAACTATTAAATACCACAAACGTTTAAGAGAAAATCTTCAATTTAAAAAATGCTTTCGGTTTTAATGAAAAACTTCATCCTTAATTTTTCAGTTACCAAAACTACTACAGCACAGTAATGAGAAATACTAGCTTCAAGTTCATTATACATTATTTTTGCTATAAATACAACATTCATGATTTCTTTACAAAACCTACCATTCAGAAAAAGACCAAATATTTAGGAAACTCAACTTCAGTTTAGTGACTGGAAAATCAGTTCATTTAAAAAGACAAACAGAATCTTGAGCTTCAGAGAACTACAAAAATACAGTGGAGGGGGATGGGGGTTGTGAATACAAACTAGCTTAAGGTAGTCAGAGGCTGTGTGGTGGTACCACTCCTTTAGGCGAGCAACGGTCTACTAACATATCCAGGAAAAATGTTATCCTTCTGAACATTTCCTAGTGTAAAAGACATCTTAAAGTGAAAAAAAAAGTGAAGTGAAAGTGTTAGTTCCTCAGTCATGTCTGACTCTTTGAGATCCCCATGGACTGTAGCATGCCAGGCACCTCTGTCCATGGAATTTTCCAGGCAAGAACACTGGAGTGGGTAACCATTCCCTTTTCCAGGAGATCTTCCCAACCCAGGAATCGAAAGACATCTTAAAATGGCAATTCAAATCTGAATTTGGATCAAAAAAAAAATGATCTTGTGGGTTGCAAGCCTATGTTGCAGTTACTACAAATGTTAATTCTAAAAACAATAATGAGCATAAACATTTGGGGGAAAATCTTTTTTTTTTTTAAATCTCTGATAACTTCAAAGTTTCACAAAAATCTACCTGTAAATAAGAAGTGAACATTCTTGGAAGTTCTCTGGTGGTCCACTGATTAGGACTCAGCCCTTTCATTGCTGAGGGCCTAGGTTCAATCCCTGGTCAGTGAACTAAGATCTCCCAAGCTGCCTGGTATGGCCAAAAACAAAACAAGTGAACACTCTTTACCTCTGGAGCCGAATTTGGTATCCAGTACTATTACCATTGCCACAAGATTCCGCCCTTTCTGCAGCCACTCTCTCTGCAACCTTTAATTAAAATAAAATACAGTTACAAACAAAACATTTCCTTTAGAGTAAATATCCTAAATGTCTGTGAAAATCTGGAGTTGTTGAAACACTACTCATTAGATAACAAGAGAAACATATTAAAGTCTGAGGTATCTAAAACTGTTCCCTTTAAGAGCTGAAGTCTACCTGCTTATGCTTACTTTTCATTTCCTCTCAAATTCTGCCTCCTATTTCCAAAGCAACTTTCTATAAGTCCTCTCTATCTTTGTCTTAAAAACAGTTGGAAATTCTAATCTAAACTCATAAAGGTTGAATATAATTTCAGAGTAACTATATACTTGATACATTTTCTTATCTGATTCTTTTTTGTAGATTAGCAGGCTTAATTCTTAACTCTTGGTTAAGTTCTTAGAATTATGGCTGCTAAAGATAAGCTCTAGACAGATGAAATCCTATAAACTAATACTGATTTGTGCAACTGAAAGTAACCAACAGTCATTTAGTGACAGATCAGTGATTTACGAGGTTAGAAATAGAAAATGACAATTAGCTTTTAAGAAATACTTCAGATGTAAAATTTCCCAATCATCATATCCTGAATACATTAAGACCATTACTTCACTTTTTCCTGTTAATTAAACTGCCTATTTAAATATCAACAGATCTTGGGGGGGAAAAAAGCAACGAAATAACCTAATTAACATTTCTCCTTACTGTCAATTTACAGTAGCATGCTGCAGTCCATGGGGTCGCAGAGTCGGACACGACTGAGCAAATGAACTGAACTGATAGTCATATTTTAGTGAAAACGGTAAAATTAGATTTTTAACCAAAGTCTAGCTATATAATAGTGTTACAATGAAAGTGGTTTATTTTTCACCATTCTATGAACTTATGCCATTTCTAGGAAGATTATCCTCCCACAAACATGGCAGCTTTACTTTTTAAAAACAGTTATTTCTTAGAAACTATAACTTAAATATATACTGTAGTTGCTACAAAATATTGCTGTAATTGGTAATGCAGTTCCTGACCATAGATTCTGTATAAAATGACTTAGAGATGTAATAAATAACACTATCATAAAATCAAATACAACTGGAAAGCTTCATAATTTAAATTTACACAAAGAATTACATAACACTGAAGTAAATGTACTGTACACCTGATGCTGCAAGAAACCCCAAACATCTTTACAGAACATATAACTCATATATTAACTAGGCCATCTAACTAAACACAATGTTATCTATAACAAACACGCAGTTAATACCTGTTTCAAAATAAACTCCAAACACCTTATTTTTCTATGACTAATTCCCTAATACTGAATTGCACTAAAAAATCAGAAATACTGCTATCATTCAGTACCTATACACTGAAAAAAAACAGCTGAAAACAGTATTAAATGAATCAAGGAGTAAAAGGTAAAGTATCTAATGATGGAGATTATTTGAAGCTCATACTCAATTCTATAAACATTATCAGCTTTTCATTTAGTTTTATAGAAAATTGCCTGGATTTGCAATTTATCTTGAACTCCTAAACATCTGTTATCAATGAGAGAGAGATCATTCAATTTCTTGGTCTTTACTACAAAATACTTGCTAACCAAATTTTGCTTTCATAGCAACATATCTTAAACCCAATTAAGAATCACCCCAACACTCAAAATCAGTAATTTCTAGCAAGACTACATAGAAGAATGGGAAAAAAAAAGTTGGGAATTTTAACAAGTGAGAGCTTACTTACTGAAATGGCACTAATTCTTCTTGGCTGAGTACAAACTATCCTACAAGCAGATCCTTTTCCTCTTTCAATGTAGTTATCCAAAATGAACTGAGTAACTTGAGTGGTTTTTCCACAACCGGTTTCACCACTTATCACTGTTACCTGATGGTTATCAATCATATTTACCAATTCCTATTTCAAAATGAGAAAAAAGTGAAGAACATCCATCACATGATGACTAAGTCTGAAAAGTTACCTGAATCTTACCGAACTGAAGGTTAATTGTTTTTAATAAGCATATTAATACTTGAAAATTCTGTTATATGCAATACTGACAGTTTAGGTATCTGGATCTACCAGTTTTCAAGAGATGAGGCACCAAATTTTAAGAACAGAGCCATGGCTCTGTTAAAGAAAAGCACACAAGGAAAAGGAGACAGCTTATAAATTCATGTAAGAATTAACATTAATTAAAAAGAATGTTGACATGTGGGTCTACTGAATATAAGGCAAATCCCCTGAAAAAAACTACTCAGAACATCAAGGATTTATGTTATAAATCATAAATACGGCTTTGTCTACAGGATAAGTTTTGTATACTGTTTGAGAACAAGGAAGAATATAATTTAAGACTACTCCCTTTTAAATAATTAAAACAGAGCGAAGTTTTAAATAACTACATCAAATGACTAAAATTCAGGTACTATCTGGAAAACTGCCTACTCAGGAAAGACCTTCTTATAGATAAACATGAATATTTTCAAATTAGTAGTACTAATAAAACCATCCCACCACTACTTCAAAAGGGTGTTAGGAGTTATTTTTAATCTATGAAACAGTCTAACTTGAAAACTCACCATTTAAAAATGTATCTGATACCTCATATATATCAGAACAAATTCCAACAAAGTAACAGCCAGAAGTATTTAGAAGCAGACCATGATTCATTCATTCAAAAGGTATTTACTAGGGGTCTACAGAATGTAAAGCACTGTTCTGAGTAAAGAGGTACAGAGTGACCAAAACAGACCGTCCTTAAGAAAAGTAAAGTCAGAACAAAGGAAGACTGAGAGGTCAGGGAAGGATGGGAGACTATATTATTCTATACAGGGTGATTGTATGAGGAAACAAACTTACAAGTGAAAATTCTGTTTTTAAACTCTATCATGGACATAAATAAAGAAAAATTTTCAGTAAAACTGCTTCAGAAATGTTTTTTTTTTTTTTGGTCTTTCAACAATTCAAAAGAATAAAACGAACTTCCAAGACTATCCTTTAGGGAAAGGTTCATTAATTTATATTTCTTCTTGATTCAAAGCTTAAAAGAAATGGATTTAAGCATTTTGCAAATCACATTAAATAGTGTATATAAATTTTACCTTTTGCATTCCATACGATGGCAGCTTTTCCCTGAAACGCTGAAATTATAAAAAGAAAAAAAAAATTTTCATTTTTTACAAGAGAAATATAATCAAATTATAATCCTGGTAAATAGAATATATCATAGATAAACACATTAAGAGTCCAAAAGTATTTTTTTTTACCACATAGCTTGAGGTGTCGAGACTTATCTTGGAAAATAGCACAATGACAGGCATCAAGCAAGTGGAAAAATGTTTATCAAAAAATTGTAACTTAAAGGAAAAAAAATATGGCATATTACCAAGGATGAAAAAAGCTGAGGTCTTAAAAACACTTAAATTTTAAACCTGGTTCTGGTACTAGCTGTGCAAGCACAAAGCACAGGTAGGTCACTAAACCTAAGATTCTTTTTCCTCCTGTGAAACAGACAAGTGTAATCTGCACAGGGCTGCTGAGAGGTTTAAATGATGTGGTACACAGGAAGCATTTACAACATGCCTGACCAAAAGGAAGACCAACCACTTCTTCTCCTAACTTTCTCTGCACTAGATCAATTACTCATCTTCAATAATATCTGAGTTCTATCCTCCATACAAAGCAGAGATGGCAGCTAACACTGTGTTCCTAAGGTTATACAAGCAGCTCAGCTCTCAGGTAAAATAGTCTCAATAACTTCATCTTGAAATCTTCTCTGCCCCTAATACATATTTTCACTCAAAAGGCATCAAAGAGCTACAGCATTTGGTCCCTAGACAACCTCAGCTGATCTGTTTTAATAAGGATATTCAACCTTCACTGAGCCAAAAGATCCTTTCTTTCCTACAGGAGATACAATGATCTGCCTTTCTCAAAAACAGCAGTACATATCTGCACATTAAAGACATGGCTCTCAGAATTCCCTAGTCTCTTTAAAAAAAAAAAAAAAAAAAGTGAACATTTTATTACATCTATCTCTAGAACATCCATCCATCCACAAAGCATTCAATTTCATGTTTTAGCAGGAGGGACCTTGCCCAGGATAAGAAAATACTGAAAAAATTTCAAGAGAACTCAGTTGCCACAGTTCTGTCTTTAAAAGTGTCAGTGTACCTAAGCACATCATATGACTTTTGAGGGATTTAATTTTAACATCTGTAAAAGGAAAGAGTGGATTAGATGTTCCAGAAGAAAACAACTTTACAATTCTAACCAACCTGTCTCTTATAACATCTAACAGTCTAAAAATATTAAAGAGTGATTTTTTTTCCATTTGCACTACCCATTTCTTAAATATTTCTTCTCTTCATCATATAAACTGTGAGATAGGCTCCTTATGTGTAATTCCATTCTCACTACTTTTCTGTACTATGGGGGGGTGGGTGGGAGGGATAGGGTGGGGGTGGGGGATTCTCAGAGGATGGCTTGTTGAAAAATCTCAACTCATTTAGGTATCAGGCAGCTACCTCTAACCATAAATACATTTTTATCAAGTGTCAGAAGAGATGACAAGTAAAAATCTTTTCTTTCCATTACCTGCATTTCAATATACCGAAGGTCAGTTTTTTTCTTTTGTAAATCTTCCAATAATTGTTGGTCTAGAGTTGCATCTGGTTCATTTTCTTGCAAGAGATATTCAGAATCATGATCAATGTATTTGTCCCTGATTCTAAATGGCCTCTTTTCTTGATTTATCATTTTTTTTTCCTGATGCTCCACATTCTTTACTGAATTTGGTTTTTTCTCAGCAGGAGCTTCAGTACCATATCTATTTTGAAAAAATAAAAAAATGAAAGGTTAAATAAAGATCCACTCAAGCCCTGAAACAATAGAACAATATGCTGTTTAATGATTTCAAAATCACCAAAATCAAGTGCTTATTCTTTTATCTTAGTAGAGCAATATGAAAATACTTAGATTCTTATAATAAATTCAATTTCCACCCTACAGATAGATACTGACAGATAGGTTATTCCTTGGGGTAGTTAAACAATAAAAGTCTACCCAATAGTCATTCCTTCATAGCAATGACTTAGTGTTTTTCTTTACCTAATTTTCTGAGCCTTGTTTTATTACACAACTTCATTTTCTTCCTGCTACCCTTTCTGAGCTACAAATGGGATGCTATACTACGCAGTCCCAGAAAAACTACTTCTAATTTGCCCTGATGATAGTTTCTATGAATTTCCTACAACAGCAATTTAACTTTTTACAGATCTCCTCCACAAGAGAATTTTGGAAATACAATGGTGGGTAGTTAGAACAATAAATAATAACTTCATCAGCCTACTATGTAAGTAGATTATTCCTACCATTAAATTCTTCTGTGGGAATGATACCACCTAGATTTTTAAATCTTTCACTAACCCTACTCAATCTACATAAGAAGAAAAAATACTTTGAGGCTAAATTACACTTATAGAAGAGTCTAACAATATTTATTATCATTTTTTGCAAGCAAATGCTCTAAAACAAGTGTCACTGTTAATTTTTTTAAAAAGAATACTTTTTGTTTTACCCATGATCTTCAGGAGCAAACCAAGATATCTGTGCTTCTTCATCTTTATCATTCTTAGTTTGCACAGAATGTAGCAGCTGCACAATTTGTTCTTCTCGACGTTCATCCATATGTACTACAGCTCTCTATGTTGTGCAAAGGAAAAAGCACCCTTATCAACATGACAAAACGTGCAAAATCATCTGACAACTAAAAAAATTAAAGCAACACAATATATATTCAACAAACATATAAAAGAAAGTTAAACCCACCCCCCACTTGCCTTCCAAACACTTTTCTACTATGTGTCTATAAAATCATCTCTACTGTAACTGGTGAAGAAAAAATTATGTCCTTTACTAAAACTTTGGTGCTCTTTCTACCCTTACATTATACTGTTATTACTTTTTTCCTATCTTAAAATTTAAAAGATACAATTAAATTTAATAAACGCAAACGTTCTGATAAAAACAAAAGTTAAAAAATGCAAGAAATGTTTTGGTGGCAATGAGCATTTAAATCTCTTACATTATAAATAGTCTCACTTAAAAAGTTCTCAACTTGTAATATTAATTTTATATTCACAAAAAGGTGAGATGATTGAAAGACAAAATAGCCCCTGAAAAACATATAAAACTTTTTTGGCAAATTATTTTTAATGAGGTTTTCTGTACAATGAGGCCCCAGAGGCTGTGGCAGTTAATTCAAGAATGCTCAAATTCCAAACCTGAATCTAGCCCTTTTCTGTAGGTGTCTCCTTCCTAACCTTCTTCCAATTACATTACTTTTCACTTTACCTCACCCTCTGCCTGAAGAATCTCATACACATATTTTAGGTTTCATGACTTACCAAGGTATTTGATTTTTTGATTATCCCTTTCCTGCTCTGGACATTCTCAAATATTCTTTCAGCTTATAATTGGAAACTCCTGGCAAAGGAGACTCACAATGTTGTCCAAATTATTGCGCAGAGGCTCTGTGGACTTTATTCTCATGAGAACTGTTCAGTGAACTCCAATGGTCAAGTAATGTGAGCAGAAAACCTTTACTGTGGTAATTCATTAAGATCTATGGGCTATCTACTACTACTGTAACATGATTTAGTCTTCTCTAATACACCTTTCCTCTCCACTGGCTCCTTACCATCAGTTCATGATGGTAGGAATTGAACACAGTCAAACCTCTTCACTTTTAAAACAAAAACAAATATTTTCCCTTGAATTCTCCCACCCTTAACTTTTCTCCTTCCTTTCCACTGTAGAACTGCCTGGAAGTACCCCATTTCTGCCTCTTTCCTTCTCCAGGCACTCCACTGTAATCTGGTTTTTAATTCCACAACTCCATGAAAAGTGCTCTCATCAAGGTTACCAATTACATTGTTGCTAAATCCAAGACACTCTGAACTCTTATATTACTTGACATTAGTGCAGCATTTGCCACTACTGATTACTTTCACTTTTCTATATACTCTTTTTCTCCCTAAAGGATTCTCCTGGATTCCAAAACAACATCCACATCCTTATTTTTCTCTTCTCTGAAGGCTCCTTCCTAGATCTTTCAAGCTTCTCCTCCTCAGCCCATACCTTGTTTCTCTTGTTCTTCATTATACAGCCTGAGTGCTCAGCAGGCCAGCAGTATTGACGTCATCTGGGAGCCTGTGAGAAAAGCTGTATCTGAGCCCGCGCGAGTTCTACATTTTTACAAGATACCAGGTGATTCAGGTTTGAGAAGCAATGGTCTACAGATTTCAGGCCTGTCCCATCACTATTCCCATTCACTTCTATATCTCAACTACTAGGCATAGTCCCACAAACTTGTCAAGTGTTCACCTGCAGTCTAGATTCCTCTAGGCATCAGATCCACACAGCCTTCTACTTCCCTGAAACCACCACTTATATGCCCTATAATACCACACTTGGTGTGCTTAAGCTGATCCCATCGTTTTCCTCCAGTAAGTGTGCTCTTTGTGGTCATTAGTGTCATTCATTCACACCTGCTTTCCCCTTCCTCCAGCTAAAATCATCTTGAGTCTATCTCCTAAAACATTTGAAGCTGTCCACTTCTGCCATCCCTACTGCCAATGTCCTAATTCAAGGTGTCATTCCTCACCTGAATTACTGCAGGGGCTATTTAACTGGTCTCCCCGTCCCAGAATTCTCTCTTCTTCAATCCATTCTCTATACGGCTACCCAGAGTGAATTTAAACACAAATCTAACACTTCATTTTTGCTTAAAATGCTTTAATGACTTTGCTAGAGTTCTTAGGGGAAAGAACGTCAGAGCTCTACTTATCTTCTAGTCCAGGACCTTTCATACTGCTATCTGTGCAATGAAAGTATCGTGACCAGCATTAAAGGGAGGCAGGAGGAGAGGGCAGAAAGGTAGAAACAAAAACAAAAGCCCCAGGGCAATGTACAGGTAATTAAGTATTATTTTATGAAACGCCTTGTTCAGTTATACATAAGTACTGGGTTGCAAATTAAAATATAGTCTGTTTTCTGCCCTCCTCAGCCATGCCCTTACTTGATCAGTTCTTTGAACACATTCCTCCTGACCTCTAGGCTGTGGTGCATGCTGCTGCTTCTGCCTAAGACCCCAAGTCAAAAACACAAATATACTTTCTCAAGTTTCAGCTTAAGGGTTTTTTTTTCTAGGGAACCTACTAAGCTCTTCCTAATTTGAGTCAGGTGATAAGCCCATAGCTTCCTTACTGTACTACTTAAACATTGTATTCTAACTGCCCTATAGCACCTAACACACCACAATTTCTGTAAGGTGCCTCTAATACTATTTCAAATACATTAGAGCCTCAAAAATATCTTTTGAAACTGTAACAATGCATCATTAGAACACAGTCACTGTAAGCAGAAAGATTACTTAAAAGGTAAAGGTTTGGGAATCTTGAACGGGAAGCAAGCAATCATGCAGGGCTGAAAGTGATCAAAAAAAGAGAAGCTGAGCCAAATTATTGAAATATTTCAAAAAATTGAAATATTTAGTAGAGAAAATGGAGAGATAATTTTAGAGAATGGTATGAGAACTATAATAAAAAAGCAAAAAAAAAAAGTATGTTTATGAAAACTTTAATTACATCAGATTGGGAAATGAGCTCAGAAAGGTATGGGTCATAGAAGGAAACCTGATATGTAGAATCTAAATTGCCAAGATTTCTGGAAAACACATTAGGATGCGACTGAAATGTATAAGACTGAGACAGAAGTGACCTGGCTTTCAAATTGTCAGCTAGAGAATGAGATGACCTAAGGCTCTACAAGAGTCAGATTTTATGGGAAGGAGTAGAAATAGAAATAGAAATCATCCTAGAGATCAGTCCTGAGTGGTCTGATGTTGAAGCTGAAACTCTAATACTTTGGCCACCTGATGCGAAGAGCTGTCTCATTTGAAAAGACCCTGATGCTGGGAAAGATTGAGGGCAGGAGGAGAAGGGGACGACAGAGGATGAGATGGCTGGATGGCATCACCGACTCGATGGACATGAGTTTGGGTGAACTCCGGGAGTTGGTGATGGACAGGGAGGCCTGGAGTGCTGCAATTCATGGGGTCGCAAAGAGTCGGACACGACTGAGTGACTGAACTGAAGGCTCTACAAGAGTCAGATTTTATGGGAAGGAGTAGAAATAGAAGACCAGGCAGTTAAGATTCAGGGAAAGACAACAAAATAGTGGCTTGATCTATGGAAACTACTGTGGAGATAGGTGGTTAGAGTTGAGATATATGAAGGAAAACAGATTTGCTGAAATGAAAGAATCAAAACTAATCTCATTTTGGCCTTGACAAATGAAAAACTGGCAGTGACTTGTACTAAAATGGAGAAGGTTTTGGGAGGTGGCGGAAGTCAAGAGTTTAGTTTATAATCATGCAATGTACAACTGGCTTCAGGTGGAAATAACAGATTTTCCTGATTTGCTTAACGTTTCACCTGTTTAGTTCTTATTTTTTCAACTAGACTGTAAGTTCCTTGAATACTTTTCAGATCTCCATAGCAACATGCATAAAACCTTGTGTGAAAAAAGGGTAAAAAAAAATTTGATAAAGAATTCTTGGGAAGTTACTATGTATATTCTCAAATACTAATCATTCAATCATTCTCCCAATTTCAAGACAACTTAGATGTGCTTCCCTTAACTTTAAAAAAAAGTTTGCTCGATGAATACTCTAATTATTTGCATGTCAAATAAATATGTCGTTTGAAGAATAATGGTAAATTGTTAAGGTAAATGGATAATGTTCCCCCGAAATTCAATAAAAATGACATCAGTTCAGTTAGATAAAAGGAAAACAAAGAAATGGGATAACTGAAACACAGAAGCCTAAATGGTGATTCAATCACACTCTGCATCTAATATGAAAGATGCTTTTTAAGTAGTTTTTTAAGTAGAAAGCTACTGTAGAGCTCATATTAAGAAGACTTAGGTTTAATCATATATACATAATTATTACAATAGGCCACTCGGGGAACTTTAATGGGTCCTTTACTACAGACAGGTGTTTAGTATACAAATCAAAGCAACAACTGCCAGCTGAAGACAAAAGACCAAATCAACTCTCGAAACTTCTTCCACTTCTAGGATCCTAGGTTTCCTTCTCAAAGAGCTCCTAATCAGCAGAAATCTCCGCAGCCCATCGTAATAATAAAAAACCTAAGTTTGTGCCTATCTTAATACTAAAATGAAAGCTGGAAGGATCTACATTCAAAATAGTGCTTTTTGTTCCACGCAAACCTGTATTTAATGTATAAAACCGCTATTTTAGAGTTCATCAGGCAAAGAACTTAAAGTAACATAACAGAAAGGGTAGCTACAGATACTACGTGATACCCAATAAAGTTAATTCCGGATGGACCTTCAATTTAATATTTGGTTCCCAGTTCTCTGTCTTTCAAGCAAAGTGTACTCTTGGCCCGCATAAACCTCAACAGCTCCAGGTAAGATGCACGTGGCCAACGTTTCCGCTACCGCTCTAGTATCCACTACAGGAAGCTTTAGCACTTGCACTTCACAAAGCACATACACCAGTTTAAAAAAAAAAAAAAGTTAAAAAAAAAGGGGGGGGGGGTGGGCAGAAGGCTGGAAAAGAAACCTGTCCAGCCCCATCCTCCCTCCACTACCGAGTCTCAGTTTACCTCCTGCCTCTCTGCTTCCTTGTTCTTCTGGCCTTGTTTCTTCGCGTACCATAAGCCGATTTCGCGGCCTTTCAGGTGCCCGGGATGTCGGCCTCGGCCGCCTCGACCACCACCTCCGCCGCCGCCACCTCCAGAGCCTCGGTTCCCCCCATGGCCTCCTCCATGGTTGCCTCCATAGCTTCCTCCGTAACCCCCGCCAGAGCTGCGGGGGCCACCATCGCGGCCCCAGTTCTGATGGTAGTCATAGCTCATTGTCCCAGCAGACCTCAACTCGTGAGTACCTGCAACCGCTGGAAATGGCGACAGGGGCCGGAAGCCGGTGAGCGTCCACTTCCGCTTTGCTTCCGGCGCCCAGCGCAAGAGGGAGGGACATTAAATGTCACAAGCAGACGTTTCCGGTGACGTCACAGGACGTCGGCCCGGGAGGTCCCCGGGTTGGCTCAGGTGAAATCTGTGTTGTGCTCAGAGATATTTACCTTTATACCTTTGGAGGGAGAGGCAGCAGGAGGCTTATAGGTTTTCTTTCTGGAAGTCCAGCATGTGAAGAAACGGGTTTTGGGTTCTAGTTTATTCTCTCGGGAGTTTGCTTCCCAGTAGGCCCTGTAAATGTCGGTTGGCACAGTAAAAGAACCTGTGAGTCGAATGTTTTTCCCCCTAAAGTCTTTAAGAAATTAATTCCTTTAAAAATTTTTGAACTAGTGGCTATGGCATGAAAACAGCCTCGCACCTGTTTCAAATCAATGATTAAGTATAAGAACGTTCCTGCCTCTCTTAAAGGATTGTCGTCGTTTACTACCTTTATCTAAAGGCATAAGATGAGCCTGCTTACCCAAATTCAGTGTAGAGCACTTAGGCAATTTAAGTAAAACAGCAGTTGAAGATTCCTATGTTTAGGTGAAGCTGTCTATTGCTGATTGAGCAGGCCATTGAGTATCTTCCACGAGCTATTCTTGAATAATCAAGTGGCTTGGCTACACAGGCTTGCAAATTTCCCTGGGACTATCCGGTTCATTTATACATATACTGATTTAAAGGTGCTGGAGATATTCACTCAACAAGACAAGTATGGCATCAACTTTCATTTGCTTGCAGTATTTAAGAGAAGATAAAGGCAAAAGAAATGTACATTGTGAGTTAAAGGAAAATGCCATATGAAGGGGTTCAGAATACTTCACTGTGGCAGAAAACATTATTTTGAACCGTAGCAATTGAATTCCTAAAATCTTTTAAATGCCTAAAAACACAGCCTCCCAGAAGAACTCAGATCTTTATTGTCATAAATCCCTTCCTTGGGAGAGTAATCAGAGAAGATGGACTAGATGGACTTTTGTCACTGGAGACTGCAAATCAGCATCACACCTAAAAAGACTTGGTAACAAAAATATCTTCCATCTATCCTCATAAAAGCACGTTTATGTTTCATAAAAACCATTTGTTTTCCCATAAATAGCTTTCTCCTCCTTCCCTTCTCTAAAAGATGATACATAAGTGCCAAGTTCTAACCCCTGCCTTGAGGCACAATTCTGTGAACTCCTGTAGATATGTGATTAAATCTGTTTTGTGTGCATATGGGTGTGCTCACCTGTGTCTGACTTTTGTAACCCCATGGACTGTAGCCCACCGGGCTCCTGTGTCCATGGGGTTTTCCAGACAAGAATACTGAAGTGGATTTTCACTTCCTTCACTTGCTAATCCGTCTTTTGTCAATTTAGTATGCCAAGTCCCAGAGAACTAAACATAGGAGAGTAAAGGAAAAAAAATTTCCCCCACCCACCAATAGCCGTGAGATGTTATGGAAAAAGAATATAATTTTGGAATCAGGTTCTTTCTAAAGAATGAGAGAGTAAGCAGTAAATTATTACAGGTGGATGGAACATTGTGCTTGAAGAAAGACGATGGAAATGTTAGAGAGTGAGAAAATTCCACACTGAAACTTAAGAAATTGATGGTTAAGGCCAAAGTGATAGAAAGGAGCCTGGCCATAAAAGACCTTACATGTCACAGAAAGAATAATACATTTTAAATCAGGGAAATATTTTTTTGACTGCTTTGAGTAGAAAGGAATGGAGAAGGCAAGAATGTATGTAGAGAGACTTAGGCTGTGATTTTGGGGAGACAGAATGGGATGACAGAACAAGATGGAATATGGGAAGGACTGGAATTAAGAAATACTAATGAAAAAAATATGATCAAGATTTGGTAATTCACTTGGATGTGGAGAATTAGAGGAAAGGGTCAGGTGACTCCTAAGTTGAAGATTTGAAAGATGATCCAACGGAGAAGTACTGTATCCTAAAATATAAAGAACATAGGATGAGGAAGATTTTGGTGGGGGGAAGTTGGAGGGCGAGGCTTGAGTTAATATATATAATTAATAATAGTAGAGTTTGAGCACCTATGAAACATACGAATTGATGTCTAGAAAGCAGTTGGTTTTATGAGTTAAAAGTGTAGAGAGAGAAGACTGAGAGTGTATGTTTGGGGAGTTCTTAGCTAATATTAAAATTATAGGAATGGAGAGTTCAAATAAATGTACCCGTTGGGCACACCTGATACACAAGTATGTGAATTTTTCAGTATAGGAGTAGATAGTCATTGGAGATGATAGGAACAAAAGAAGAAGGAAATAGTGTGGATTGTTTGAGATAATGTTTCAAATGACACCAGAGAGCTTGCTCTCTTTCCTCAGAAGGAAGGCCCTGTGAGGACAGAGGCTGTCTACAAGCCAAGAAGAGAGCTCTTACCAAGAACCAAATCAGTTAACACCTTGATCTTTGACTTGCATCTCTGATGAAATGTTACCTTAATCAGCGAATGCTTTCCTCACTGAAATATTTGAAAACAATACTTCTTCTGTCATTATTCCTTTATTCTAATTTTTAAAAATTACATCTGGTGCCTATTTTATGTCAAAATACTTAGCATTACCTGAGATATATGCATGCTGCTGCTAAGTCTCTTCAGTCGTGTTCGACTCTGTGCGACCCCATAGACGGCAGCCCGCCAGGCTCCCCCGTCCCTGGGATTCTCCAGGCAAGAACACTGGAGTGGGTTGCCATTTCCTTCTCCAGCGCATGAAAGTGACACGTGAAAATGAAGTCGCTCAGTCATGTCCGACTCTTCTCGATCCCATGGACTGCAGCCCACCAGGCTCCTCCCTCCATGGGATTTTCCAAGCAGGAGTACTGGAGTGGGGTGCCATTGCCTTTTCCGGACATATATGCATATATACATATATATGTAGTGAAGCTCTGTATATGACCTGTATAAGAGCTGTATATGACCAATGTACATATATGTAGTGAACAGCTTAATCCTATCCAAAGAGAGGCCTGACCTTTGCTCTAAACCCTTGGAATGTTATACGTGATAGAAGTGACTTTGAGGTCCTTAGATCAGCCAGATAGTAAAAATGTGATTTAGTGTAGTACCTTTGAGTTATTCATTCCATATAAGCTTGACCTCCTGAGGAGATGGAAACTGAGATCAGTCTTGTGAGCAGTCAACCATCTTTGCCCTACTCCTACACGATGAAGTCCCATTAAAGACTGCACAACAAGATTCATTCCTTATTGGCAATATTCCACGTGTGTTGTCACACATTGATGCTAGGGAAGTAGTGCTGTTCATGACTCCTCAGGGAAAGGAAAGCAGAGGCTCCATACTTAGGCCTTTTTTCTGGATTCTGCTGTATGTGCTTCTTCTCTTGGCTGATTGTGATCTGTATCCTTTCCTTGTAACATACCATAACTGTGACTATACAACTTTCAAGGAGTTCTATGAGTTCTTCTAGTGAATTATTAAAATTGATAGTGGTTTGGGGAACACCAGAACTCACACATGATGTCAGATGTGAGGAAAGTCTTTACAGCCGAAACCAACACAACATTGTAAAACAACTATACTCCCCAAGAAAAAAGGAAGTCAAAGAAGTCTCGTGTGTGCTCACAGTCTATTCACAGTATATATGTGTATATACACACACATTTTTTTTGTTTTTTTTGCAAAATATTACATAATTATTACATAGTTATAATCCTGTGTACCTAGAATAATTTTTAGCATGAAATAGGCATTCACTAAATATTATGATGAATACATGAATGAAAGTAGCTGAATAGTATAAGAAATTAAGAGAAAATCTATTTATTAAATTCAGTACTACAGAACTACATTGAGAAAAAAACTTCCAAACAATGCATTACCAAGCCTTTTAAAAATTGTTTTAATTAATACTGTGATATTTGCTATCTTCAAAATGGTTGCCTCTGTCAGTCATAACTCTTGGAAGTCTTTGGGATTATGTAATATGCTTTTATATTATTGGGAAATTATAGGTATTATGACTTTTCAGTTTATAGGAGTCACCACCAGGTGGTGATATTTTTATTAAGTAAACAGTTTTTGTCTTCAGCTATATCAGTCTGTGTAGAAAAGAGATAAACTATATGAAGTAGAGCATTTATTAATAATAAGAACAATATAACAATGCAAAGGTAATATATTTAAACATAGCACAAAATATCTATAAGGATATGTCCTATACCAGAACACATTTTTACAATCATAATCACATTAAAGAGTAAGCAGATTTTATACTGGTGTAGTCAAACTTTCCCCTCTCTTAACAGGGATTGATAGGAGCCGTTCATGCTTTGGCATAGGCCCCTGTAGATTTTTCTTGAGATCCACTTCCTGTTGCCTTGGAGTTTGAAGTGTTACAGGTTACCATTGTGATGCTGATTAGTCTATGGCTTGAGGGTAAATAATCCTGGTATTGTATCAATACAACAGAATTTTTAAGTGTATCCATCATATAGTTAATTCAACAACCAAAGACAATTAAATGGGAATATGCTAGTGTTTTTTTGTTTTGTATTCAGTTCCTCCGGCATAGGCCCAAGTCCAGTGAAAAGAAAATAGCACACAGGAGAGAAAGGGCTGTTACTGTCTTACAATCAAGTCCTTATGTTCATTAAACCTTAATTTTTGTCATCTCCTCCTTTCCACTCAAAGTGCTGCATTTCTTCATTTTTATTATGATTCTGTTTGTAATTTCCTTGCTGGTAGAAATTATACTTTAAGCAGCAAAATCACTTTTCTGTTTTATAAAGTTATACAACTAAGTTTAATATATCAAAACCCGTCTTTTACAAAGCATTATTAGAATATTCAACTTTTGCTTTTATAACAGGCATTTAACACTGTTGATTTATACTGTCAGATTAATCTGGCCATTTGTCATATATTAAATTAACCCTCAAGTTTGATCTTAAAAAATATTAAATGAACTACATTTGTAGTGAATACATCTGAATTATTTTGAAAATGATTTCTTGGTAGCAAAAAAAATAATCTAAAGATAAAACAATCTGAAGGATTATGTGAAGTAATTTAGCGTTCTGATTCAACATAATGAAATGGGAGCCAAAATAAATCATTTAAAAAAATAATTCAGTCTGTAATTAATAATAAAGATATGTGAGTAAAGTGAGAGAGTACAAAGTTTAAAAATGTAGAATGTCAACTTAATAACTTTGAAAAATAAACATTTAAGTAATACATTTAATATATATTTACACAAAGATCAGAATAAAGCAATTTAAAGAAAAATCACTTCTTAATTTTTGATACGTATGTTACTATTATTCTAACAAGGTGATATCTGCATTTTTGCAATGTAACACATTTAAAAATTAATCTTGAAACATATACCTCACAATCAATAAATTATATTGAATTGTTTCTTTGCTTGAGGCACACACATCTTTGGGAAGGAAATGAAAAAGCACCTAAACTTGGAAGATAGGTGAACTAAAATTTTCTACACTTCAAGAGCAGCTAAGGAGGTTTGCCAAATCTGCAGCTTTAGAAACAGACCCTTTAATTTGGACTTAGAGGATTTTTCCTCTGCTCTACACAGAATTTTGTTACTCTACTTGGGTGTACCTCACAGAACTTGGAGTGTTTTTTTCCTAGTTTCTGTTCAAATAAACAAAACACTTCTAGAAATGATAAGTATATATTTACAACATTTTCCAATATGTTTAAGAGCTACTTCCAATTCTACTTCTAACATACAATATATTTATTTTAAGAGCAGTCAACATACTGAAAAGATGAAAGGAGAACACTCATATTTAAGAGAGAAATAAAAAAATCAGTAAACAATTTATACTTTATAGAAATGAAGGGAACAACTAGGTACAGACTAGGGACATGCATGTTTCAGAGTTGGAAGCTTATTTGCTATTTTATGCAGGAATGTATTTCCTAGATATCAGTATGAAGCTAAAGCAATAACTGTAATAAACTTGCTTTGCAAGCCACATTTAGGCAAGCCTCTTCACATATAACCCACTCCAGTACTCTTGCCTGGAAAATCCCATGGACAGAGGAGCCTGGTAGGCTACAGTCTATGGGGTCACAGAGTCGGACACGATGGAGAGACTTCTTTTTCTCTCTTTCTTTCTTCACATACAACTCAGAGTTTTGCTACATTCTTTCCATTCCCAAAATGTCATTTTCCCCCTTGCAGTAAGGGCCAACATTATGTGTCAAGACACACGCATGAGAACAATATTTTCAATGACTTTATACAATTTTCTGTTTACTCTGAGGTTGACAGATATAGGTGAAAACATTAGTAAACTAGACCAGGGTTTTGATTTAGAAAAGATTTTTAGAAATCGGATAAGAAACAGAACCTTTTAATTGCCACAGTGAGTGATCTATAAGTAACACATCAAAAGCACTTAAGTGTTTGCACTAATTTCAGCTGTTTGTGCTAAAAATAATTAAGTCTGTTAAGCTTATGTAAACCAACAAATAATAAAGAAAATCAATAAGCCTCAGAATAAAGGTGTTAGTTTAGTCATTTGAAGTTGCAGAGCCATTCTTGCCTTTATCAGGCTAAATGATCACTAGTCACCCTTGCTTTCTTCTTCTCTTTTCCGATAAGCTTTATTTAACAGCTGGATTTCCTCCTGGTAGCCAACAGTCTCTTGGCTCTGCCTTTTACTGTTCTGCCTGTGTGCCTCCACAGTGTCTGGAATGGAGATGTTGATATCACCATCGGGATTAGTTGTGGGTAAAAAGAGAGAATATGAGGCTGTTTCCCCTAAATCACAGGAAACGAATCTGTTCTCCTTCCGTGAGTAGCGTAGGGAAGGCGATCTGACCTGCGTGGAGGACTGGCTGATGTTGCTAATGATTGACACCGTGTCCAGGGCCTCTTCATTATCACAAATTTCAAGAACCTCCAAGTGTATTTTCACACTGGTGTCCGCAAATGTGGAGGCAGAATCTTCTGAGTTTGGTTCATGGCCAACACTTTTGGATCGGTAGACTTCTATTTTCTTAGAGGCTGGGGTTATTTTTTGCCCTTCTGCGCTCACCTCATAGGTAGACAGAGATAGGGTTTTCCCGGTCGGGGCTTGGAGAGACACAGTCCCCTGGAATGCGCACAAGGGAATGGCCAGAGCACCTCCGGAACGCTGGGGACAAAGACAAAAATGGTTATTATTGAAAACTAGTGTCTAAGAGGGGGCCATTTCATTTTTTCATCATTTTTTTTTTTTTCATGATAATGGTAACATTATTCTGGTTCAGACTCATTTCCATGGAAACCTTTTACAGATAGGGATTGAAATTCTGTCATCAAAGCTCTGTACTTAGTTTCTTCTAGGTCAAATACTACATCTAAATGAGGGCAGTCAGAAACCTACCTTTGAGGATAAGGGATCTATTTCTACAGTTGAAAGCAAAGTGTGTGTACTGTGGCCAGCAGGAGTTGGGCAGAATATAAGGATAAAATCAAATGTATGTATACACTTCGGAATTGCTTTTATATTTTTGTTACATGTTCAGTTTTGTTAAAAACTTTTCATAGGTTGAGAGAAGTGCAGACTGTGATTTGAATGCACTTTCCCTCCCTTTGTATGCCAGTAAGTAAGTAAGTGAAGGCACTCAGTCGTGTCCAACTCATTGCGACCCCATGGACTGTAGCCTACCAGGTTCATCTGTCCATGGGATTTTCCAGGCAAGAGTACTGGAGTGGGTTGCCATTTCCTTCTCCAAGGGATCTTCTAGACTCAGGGATCAAACCCGGGTCTCCCGCATTGCAGGCAGACGCTTTAGCCTCTGAGCCACTAGGGAAGCAGAGACAGTGACAATTGTGAAACTGTGGTTCAGATTAAATATAAAGAGTATTTCAACTGCAGATTTGAGCATACAGTGCTCAAATGTGCACAGAGGAACCAAATGTCACCAGAACTGTGTGGTACAGTGTGCTTACTTTTCCACAGAGAAATCACAGTCATTAAAGTAAACCTGGTAATAGAGAACTCCCCCACACCCCTACAAAAATTTATATTACATTTTAAAGTATTAAAATTTTGGTTTTAAACTGTACTCACCACTGAGAACTGCATAAGAAATAAAGATTAATTCTTCCAATAGTGTGTAGTTTATATTATTGATTCATGCCTTCATACTTTCAATTGACTTTTTTGATTACATGTTCGTTTTAGACAAGTGACAGTGTTAGTCACTCAGTTGTGTCCAATTCTTTGCAACCCTAAGGACTATAGCCCACCAGGCTCTTCTGTCCATGGAATTCTCCCAGCAAGAATACTGAACTGGGTTGTCATTCCCTTCTCCAGGGGATCTTCCCAACCCAAACTTGGTCTCCTGCATTGCAAGCAGATTCTTGACCATCTGAGCCACAAGGGAAGCCCAGTTAGTTTCAGAAGAAGACAGTAATATGCAAACTTTTAGAGCATTGGTTCTAAAAGCTAGATCTCCAGAGCAGCATTATCAGCATCAGCTCATAACGTACGAGAAATGCTATTTTTGAGTCCGACTCCAGGCCTACTGAAATAAAAGCTCTAGGGGTGAGGTTCAAAATAATCTGTACTTAGCAAGCCCTCCAGGCAATTCTATCATGTGGGTAAGATTCACAACCCATTGCTGTAACTAAAGAAATGTCGTTAGTCCAGAAGAAGGTGGGGTAAGGGGATGGTTAGCAGACACTTTATATATATATATATATATATATATAGAGAGAGAGAGAGAGAGAGAGAGAGAGAGAGAGAGAGAGACTGGAATTACTCACTGGACCAACTTAAATGTTTCTTTCATCAGGGAAATGGGCATGAGGGCTCATAGCATTTTGTCAATCTAGGATGATTGCCCTTCCCAGTTTGCCTGTGGCTGTCTCAGTTCCAGCACTGAAATTCCTGCATTTAGGAAGCCTCTCAGTCTGAGGAAAATGAGGACAGTTGGTCACCCTATTTGCCATGGACCTATGAGTGGCTAGGGGAAGCCTAGAATTGGGATCCTCTATTAAGGAACAGTGTGGATTCTTATCTACTTAGGTAAAATTTTTAAGGGAGAATGCATCATGAGCTTCATTCAGGTGCCTTCATATCACACCCATTGAATTTAGGGACCAAGAAAAATACAGTCTAGGACACGTGAGACACATCACTAGTCTTTCCCAGTTAAATACTAAAGAGAAGGCTTCAATTCTGTTTATCCATAAGAGAACCTGGGGACCTAGATTTAAGGCCTTGCACCATAAAGGGACATAAACTTTGAAAATTTACACCATAAAGTTAAGTTTGCTCTTCTACTGAGGCAAAGAAACAACTTTACCAATTTTACTTGTATGACTGAAACAGGAAAGACAGAGAGACAATACCTAAGTTCAGTACTGCAGCAGAGCATCGTTAGAGTGGTGGCGACTTTGGGTAAACTTTATTTATTATGTATTCATCATTTGTTAAACATTTCTGAATACTTTCTGTAAGATTCTAAATTTTCACTACATGCATCCGAAGACCTCACAGATGACTGAGTGGGAAAGATGTGTAAAAAATAAAAATTTCAGCTTTATCTATCCTGATAGAGTAAGGAGGTGGAGATCAAGACCATCCCCAAGAAAAAGAAATGCAAAAAGGCAAAATGGTTGTCTGAGGAGGCCTTACAAATAGCTGAGAAAAGAAGAGAAGCTAAAGGCAAAGGAGAAAAGAAAAGATATCCCCATCTGAATGCAGAGTTTCAAAGAATAGCAAGGAGAGATAAGAAAGCCTTCCTCAGCAATCAATACAAAGAAATAGAGGCAAACAATAGAATAGGAAAGACTCGAGATCTCCTCAAGAAAATTAGAGATACCAAGGGAACATTTTTTGCAAAGATGGGCACAATAATGGACAAGAACAGTATCAACCTAACAGAAGCAGAAGATATTAAGAAAAGGTGGCAATAATACACAGAAGAACTATATAAAAAAAGATCCTAATGACCCAGATAACCACAATGGTGTGATCATGATCACTCACCTAGCACCAGAGATCTTGGAGTGTGAAGTCAAATGGGCCTTAGGAAGCATCACTACGAACAAAGATCCTGGAGGTAATGGAATTCCAGGTGAGCTATTTAAAATCCCCAAAGGTGATGCTGTTAAAGTGCTGCACTCAATATGCCAGCAAATTTGGAAAACTCAGCACTGACCACAGGACTGGAAATGGTCAGTTTTCATTCCAATCCCAAAGAAAGGCAATGCCAAAGAATGTTCAAACTACCACACAATTGCACTCATCTCACGCGCTAGCAAAGTAATGCTCAAAATTTTTCAAGCCAGGCTTCAACAGTACATGAACCGTGAACTTCCAGATGTTCAAGCTGGATTTAGAAAAGATAGAGGAGCCAGAGTTCAAGTTGCCAACATCTGTTAGATCATCGGAAAAGGAAGAGAATTCCAGGTAAACATCTACTTCTGCTTCATTGACTACACTAAAGCCTTTGACTGTGTGGATCACAACAAACTAGAAAATTCTGAAAGAGATGGGAATACCAAACCATCTTATTTGCCTCCTGAGAAATCTACATGCTCGTCAAGAAGCAACAGTTAGAACTGTACATGCAACAATGGACTGATTCAAAATTGGGAAAGGAATATGTCAAAGCTGTATATTGTCACCCTGCTTATGTAACTTGTATGCAGAGTACATCATGTGAAATGCCAGGCTGGATGAAGCACAAGCTGGAATCAAGATTTCTGGGAGAAATATCAATAACCTCAGATAAGTGGGTGACACCACTCTAATGACAGAAAGCAAAGAAGAACTAAAGAGCCTCTTGATGAAAGTGAAAGAGGAGAGTGAAAAAGTTGGCTTAAAACTCTACATTCAAAAAACAAAGATCATGGACCATGGGATCACTGGTCCCATCACTTCATGGCAAATAGATGGGGAAACAATGGAAACAATGACAGACTATTTTCTTAGGCTCCAAAATCACTGCAGATGGTGACTTCAGCAATGAAATTAAAAGACGATTGCTCCTTGGAAGAAAAGTTATGACAAACCTAGACAGCATAATAAAAAGCAGAGACATTACCTTGCCAACAAAGGTCTGTCTAGTCAAAGCTATGGTTTTTCCAGTAGTCATGTATGGATGTGAGAGTTGGATCATAAAGAAGGCCGAAGGCTGAAGAATTGATGCTTCTGAACTGTGGTGTTGAAGAAGACTCTTGTGAGTCCCTTGGACTGCAAGGAGATCAAACCAGTCCATTCTAAAGGAAATCAATCCTGAATACTCATTGGAAGGACTGATGCTGAAGCTGAAGCTCCAATACTTTGGCCACCTGATGCGAAGAGCTGACTCATTAGAAAAGACCATGATGCTGGGAAAGACTGAAGGCAGGAGGAGGGGATCACAGAGGATGAGATGGTTGGATGGCATTACTGACTTGATGGACATGAGGTTGAGTAAACTCCAGGAGATGGTGAAGGACAGGGAGGCCTGGCGTGCTTCAGTCCATAGGGTTGCAAAGAGTCAGACACGACTGAGCAACTGAACAACAACAGTAGAGCTAGGACCTCTGCTAGATTTTATGTAGGGGTGTCATTTGAAATTGATCTTAAGAATCAAGAAAAGATTGACAGTTTTTAAAGCCTTGCTTTCTGGGTAGTAAGTTGTGAGTTTAAGGGCCAACCTAAAAACTTTCCATCCTGAGAAAAATCCAGAAACTTCTTTTCCTTTTCTAAATCAAAACTGACCAACACATTATTTAATCAGAAAATTTGGCTGTCATTTAATAATGTGAATTATATGTACAGCCTTCTTTATTCTGAGAGCTAGTTAACATGAAAGTGACCCTTCTTACATTATACTTTATCGCAAGGAAAAAAAATCCCTATATCGGTACTCTAAAAATTGTTCCTAAGTTTTCTCATTAGCATGGTACATTCTATAAACAAACTCCTATGGAGTATGCTAGTTTAAAAAAGATGGGATGAGAAAACTAAGTTGTCAGTGCCCAGAAGTATTGGCATGTCTCTTAAAAAGAATTTTCACTGTGTAATCAACAGTGTAGCTATATTTTTATATGTAACCAACTTGCATCACTGATGAGCAGTTAATATCAAAGCAAAAGCAAATATGACATTTTTTGTATCTGATTTTATACATCTAAATACTGCAGATTTCAATAGCTCCTCCATGCTAACCTTATTTTTGAATGAGAAAACAAGCTTTACTGAGTTATCAAATGACAACTCATTAAAACTGGCATTTGAGAGGTGCATAGTGCCAGAGTTTAGCTAAGTATGAAGACTGGTTATTCTGAAATAGTACAGAGTCCCCAGTTATCGAAATTATTTTGTGAAATATTCCAAAGGCTATGATTGAGAGTTACAGAAGTAAAAACACAGAGGCAGATTATAAAGAAATATATCTGAGCATACTTTATACTCATAATTCAAAGTTGGAAGGTTAGTTTCAGGAAAATCATACTGTTACTTTAAGCTAATTCAGTAATTTAAATTTTACTGGTTATGAAAGTAATATATAAGTTGTTTAGAGTTGTATATGAAGTACAAGAGTAAGGAGTTTACACCAAATTTTGCATGTCTTTAAGCAATATCATAAGAGGTTTATATAATTTTTTTCTTTTGTCTTTTATTTAAGTTAGAGAAACATTGCTCTAAGTGAGAGAAAATGGATCTTGAACTAATGGAGCAATAATAGAGATTCAAGGAGGGAGCTGAAAGAATTTGAATAGAACAGCAGGATTTTCCACCTCTTTTAGGATATGGAAAGTGAAAGTGAAAGTCACTTGGTCACGTCCGACTCTTTGCAACCCCATGGACTATACAGTTCATGGAATTCTCCAGGCCAGAATACTGGAGTGGGTAGCCTTTCCCTTCTCCAGGGGATCTCCCCAACCTGGGGACCTGGGGATTGGACCCAGGTCTCCTGCATTGCAGGCAGATTCTTTACCAGCTGAACCACAAGGGAAGCCCAAGGATATGGAAGGAGGACTATGGTTATGGAAGAAGGACTCAAATGGAGACAGATTAGAAGTAGGAGAACAGATCGATTTGTATACTGGGACTTGGCTAGCTGGTAGGTCTATAGTAATGGAATGAAGAGACTCTCTTAAGAGCCCATAAAATGCAGAGTACTGAAGCTTATAAACAATTGGATTTCCCTGTGATTAGCTGTATAATAGACCCAGGCTGGACTATTACGAAAATATGGAAAAGCAGCACCTAACCTAGGTGAAGTGAGGGAAAAGGAGGCCTGAAAAAAAAGTTCAAAATAAATAGGAGACAGAAGAAACAATGGTTCCATATGGGAAAACTCTATGTTTAAATATGACAATTTTCTTTTACTTTATTGATTTAATACAATTTAATAAAAATTCCAATGGAATACCAATGGACTTTTATTTTAGAGCATGAAAAATTTCTTCTAAGATTTATTTCAAAGAGTAAATGCTTATGGATAACCAAGAAATTTGAAAGCAGACTAATGAGGGGACTTTGCAAACATGATATGAAGCTATGTAATTAATACAAGATGTTAATGGCAAGATTTGATCAAGCAAGTCTGAGTCAAGAAACCAGGCATAGGATGTCACGAAGATGGCATTTCAAAATAAGGATTCAAGTGGGCCTTTACATATTATTGGCTATTCACTACAAAATGAAATCAGACTCCCTTTTCAATATGCAAAAATTATTTCTTGAATCTTAGTAATTCTTTAAAAATCTGAGTGAAGAAGATCTTTGCAAATCTGGAATGAAAATTAGAAATGACAAAGTCCAAGATGGACAGGTTTGATTGCAGAATAATTAAAAATGTGTAGGGGGCCTCCCTGGTGGTCCAGTCCCTAAGACTCCGGACTCCCAATGCAGGGGGCTGAAGTTT
Source organism: Bos grunniens (assembly GCF_055505025.1). Classification (NCBI taxonomy): domain Eukaryota; kingdom Metazoa; phylum Chordata; class Mammalia; order Artiodactyla; family Bovidae; genus Bos; species Bos grunniens. The sequence continues at coordinate 44,182,365 of NC_141165.1, forward strand.
GATCCCTGGTCAGAGAACTAGATCCCACATGCTGCAATTAGAACCCAGTGCAGCCAAATAAATAATAAATATATATATTTCAAAATGTCTGTGTAGAAGTATATGCTGAAAGCAATGGTAAAGACAATTGGTAGTCTTGGAGATAATATTTTTGTAGCACATAGAAGATAAAATTTGATAGTCATAAATATGACCTTATTTGGAAATAGAATCTTTGTTGCTGTTGTTTAGTTGCTAAGTGCCGTCTGACTCTTTTGCGACCCCATAGACTGTAGCCAGCCAAGCTCCTCTGTCCGTGGGATTCCCCAAGCGAGAATACTGGAGTGGGTGGCCATTCCCTTCTCCAGGGGATCTTCCCCACCCAGCGATTGAACCTGTGTCTCCTGCATCACAAGCGGATCCTTTACCAGTGAGCCACCAGGGAAGCCTAGCATCATTGTAGATGTTCTCAAATTAGGATGAAGTCATACTGGATTAGAGTAAACCTTAATCCCAAGATTTTGGATATAGATTCACATAAAGAAGGTGAACATGTAAAGGATACAGCATTTGGAGTTATGCTGTCATAAACCAAGGCTCCTCTAGAGCCTCAGAGGAGCATAAAAACATGAGTCAATAGATTTCTGTTGTTTTAAGCTATCTAAGTTTGTGATAACTTGTTACAGCTGCCCTAGAAAACTAATACAACGTTTTATGCAAAGAAGCACAAAAATAAATATGCATATAAATGTTTTGCTAAGTTGTACAACTGCCTATTGCCTATGGAGACTGGAACTGTTACAAGTCTGTCACATCCACATAGAATGTAATCTCCTCAAGGGAAAGGAACATTTCCTTGTTGATCTTAATTTTCTCTGCTATCTCTAACAGTGGCTAGCACATGACAACCCCTCAAAAAATATTTGTTGAGTGAATAAATGTTTCCATGAATGAATGAATCCACAGCATTGACTTTGTAGAGTTTTTAGATTCCATATCTTTTCTTTCTTTTTATTAAATTGAAGTATGGTTGATTTACAATGTTAATTTCTGCTGTACAGCAAAGTGGTTCATATATATATACATAACATCCTTTTAAAAATTCTTTCCTATTATGGCTTATCATAGCATATGGAATATAGTTCCTTGTCCTATACAGTAGTGCTTTGTTTATCTTGACTTTCTAAAGCACAAAACATAAGATCAACTTTTAAAAATTCAGATTTCCTTTGCTATCTGAAAGTAGAGCATTCCTATGAACGCTTTCATAAGCTGAAGTGGTGTAAAGTGAAAAAGCAGTTCCTCTAGGACACATCTTACCAATAGATACACAAAATAAACTGAGATAAAGCACAGATGCTCACAGACACAGTTCAAAGCTATGGCAGCTTGATGCTGAGATGCTGAGTATATTTTCCAGAGAAGGAGCTGAGTGGTGCCATTCCCGCAGCTCTGGGTGTGTGCTGCTCCTATAAAGGCTTGTTGCAAAACAAACACTGAATGTTATTTTCATTTTTTGCCTTTCTTATTAAAATAAAAAATCCTCTTTGGATTTCTTTCAGTTAGTGAAAAAAGGTACTAGTGTAGGTCTTTCATAAAAGTGAAGTGGAATACAGTGAATTTTCGAAAAGCAGAGGATAACTGTATTGCCATTTAAAATTTATCTATTTTTATTTTAACAGTCTTATACAATAAATAATGATAGTTAAAGTGCATCAGAAGGTCGTGTCAGACCATACTCTTTTTAAAATTCAAATAGAATATTGAGGGACTGAATTGTATGTGAAAGTTTCTTGCATGATAAAAAATGATAGATTCAGAGAACATAAACCTACTCATTTCGTAGTCTCTGCTTTCTTTTCATTTAAAAGTCTATGAATTAGCATATGCTGTCAGGATTAATGATAATCCATTATTTCTGTATTCCTGAGCGTAGGTGGCTGGGAGCTCTTTTATCTGAAAATGAAAAGCAGTCTGCTCAGAAATGCTTCAGGAGGAGCCAGCATGTCATGTAAACACATTAGCACAAATAATCTGCTGTGATCATTGATTCAGACTAACTGACCTTGAGCATAGTGAACTTTTTATTTCTTCACTGTAAGCCTCTAGGTGAATCCAGGGTGAAATTATAATATAAAAGAGTTGCTCTAAAATATCTCTCCTAACAGGTGAAGTTTCTGATGATTATCTGAGTCGTTCAATTTATGAAAGCGGTATTACAACACGTGGGATCATAGGGCTCATAAGAGACCATTTTATAAAAGGAGACCTGGCAGCCAGAGCAGTGAATCTGCCCAGGGCCACATGGGTAACAGTAGCACTGGCACCAGGACTTGGGTGGTTTAACTCTGAGTTAAATGCTCTTTCCACTTCACCATGTTGCCACTTTGAAAGAAATCTGCTTTCGCCGGAAGTGGTGGATCATGGATTTTTCTGCCCTAGAAGCTAGAATTCTATCACTAACTCACAAATAATCCAAGCGACTGACAATTTTAATCCAAATTAAAAATATATAGATGGATCTTGAGGTGATTTAGGTGAATTTTAGGCATTTCAAAGTATAGACACTGAGGAATTAAGCAGTGTATCAAAGATAGATTGGAGGAGAAGATATAGGGACACTTAAATAAATAGCAGGGAGAGTGAAAACTTTGTAAGAAAAATAACAAACTATACTTTTAATAATTTACATTTGGAAATGTATTTAAAACTATGTGATTAATATATTTTCATATATTCAAGTTCCCAAATATTCCTTGTGTCATCTCGTCACCTTCATTTAAATCTTTAGTAAACCAAAATGAAGGAGACACATGAATTGCTCAAAGAAAAGAGTAAGAGTGAGAAAGCAGGGCCTCTATGCTCCTACTATCTGGCACAGAAAGTGTTAGGTATTTTAGCATATTCCACCTTCAATTCTCACAGACCTTTGAGCTATAAATTAAGATTTGTCTTTATAGTGATGAAGAGTCTCACAACTGAGTACCAAATTTGGGATTGATAATCACCATAACAAATATTTACTGATCTGCCGAACATATATTAGACTTCTTACTAAAACACTTTATGTACATTTTCTTATTTAATTTTCACATCAACCTTTTTAAATAAAGACTCTCATCATCCTAATTTTATAGATGACATAACTGGATCATGGGGCAATAAATCCAGTTAAGAAATATGTGTGTGTGTTAATCACTCAGTCATGTCTGACTTTTTGTGACCCCATGGACTACAGCCCGCCAGGCTCCTCTGTCCATGGGATTCTCCAGGCAAGAATACTGGAGTGGGTTGCCATGTCCTTCTCCACTGGGTCCTCTCTGACCCAGGGATTGAACCTGGATCTCCTGCATTGCTGGCAGATTCTTTATCGTCTGAACCACCAGGGAAGTACCTGTTAGGAAATGGGATGGTCAAATCCAGATCCAGGACTATCTGTCTCAAGCACTCTGTTTTTCGCCCTTTTGCTACTTCAAGGAGTAGAGTTAGGGAATAAAATATGAGTAACACTTTACTCTCCTAATCCAGCTGGAACCTGTGATGTCTTGTGGGAACAAAGGAGATAGAGGGATTTATGCACTGTAGGAAGTGAAGGGAGTATTTAGAGATCTTTTAGAAAATCCTTTCTACACTTTACTGTAAAAGTCCATAAAACTTTATAACCATTTTCTAAATAGAATCTATGCTACAATAAAAGAATTAACATTTTTTAAATGGAAATTCCCTGGTTGTCCAGTGGTTAGGACTTGGTGCTTTCACTACCATGGGTTCAATCTCTGGTCAGGGAACTAAGATCCTGCAAGCCACATCGTGTGGCAAATAAATATATAAATAAGTAAATAACCCAATTATTTACATGTAATACTGACAAATTTTGGCACTTATTGAAAAGAAACATACAAAACACTTGGTTTAAAAATAAATTTAAACTTAGAAAACTCAGACCATTACTATCAGGCACTTTGCACGTATCTTACAAGCATTTATGGCATAACTAGTGAAGAGCACCAGGCTCCCTGGTAATCTTCATGGAATTTTTAATGTGCTTCCATAAGTTTATTGTAAACCCACCCAAACATTGTCAAGTATAAAGTCAAATGCCATTTTCCAAACTGGAAAAAAAAAGAGAGAGAGAGAGAGAATGATTTCTAAGTAGGACAAGTTGGCAGGTAAGTAGGACAAGTTGGCAGGAAAATAGGAAAAATGTACTCCAGGATGAGGGAAGACAAATTGGAATTTGGAGGAAATGACGTAGCAGAGGGAAATAAGACTGAAAACAGAGGTTGGGCTTAGGGTCAAGAGCTCTGTCCACCAGGATAACAAGCTCTGACTGCATCTCATAAGCAAGAAGGGACCACTCATTTTTGTTTACAAAAAGGAAGGAAATCAAGATGTATGAAGGGCCTACTATGTAGAGGCCCTGCATTTTATACAGGCACTTTACAGGTGAAACGTAATATAATAATCCATAAGGAAGGAAAAATTATTTTCATTTTATAGATAAACGAAGTGAGAAGTTAATTGACTTAGGTTAGATAGAAAGTTAAGTTTTGAGTTGTGATTTAAACTCATCCCAGAGTTCATATGCTTTCTGCTATGCTTCTTCTGGTCTAACATAACTGGGTAGCCTGTGAAAGACAGATTGGAGGAAGAAGAGTGTGGTTTTAGGGAAACCAATTAGGAAGTTTTTTAACTCATTGTGACTGAGCATGCAGATGTACAAAAGAAAAGGAGATCTGAACTTCAGTACAGGTAGTAGAAAATGCATATGTGGGATGGACTATAGGGGAATTGCAGAGGCAAAACTCTTGTGATTGTGGATGGTCCTGGGAAAATATAGCTATGGAGTCATGTATACCTACCTTTGAAATCAGCCGAGTCAGTATCTTTGTCTCATTTGCAAAATATGAAGAATACATGAGTTAATGAATGTAAAATGATTAAGTTAAGTTAATGAATGTAAAATGTAAGCTGAGTGCCTTTCACTAAGTGCTCCAAAACTATTAGCTGTTTTGGGAGGCAAGTAAAAGGGAGGAAACCACAATGATTTTGCTAGTGTCGAGTACTAGTAGTTGAGATAAGGGCCTTAGGAGGATGTTGATAATTTAATGCTACTGTAACAATCTTTATTTCCTAATCATTTTATAAAGGCTAGTTTTGCCCTGAAACTAAAACTAAACAGAGACAATCCCCCAAAAGAAAACTCCAGAAGATATAACATTAATATAAATGCAAACATTTTAACAAATATAAGTAAATGGAATTAAGCAATCAATAAAAAGAATTAAACTTCATGACTAAGTGAGGTTTATTTCAAATACAAAGCTAGTTTCACTACTCAGGAATAGGTTAATGTGACCCACCATATTAATAGGTTAAATAAGAAGAGTCATATAATTAAATGAGTTGATGCAGAAAAACTATTTGGTTTAGGCAGAAAATCCCAAGGAATCTATAAAAACTCCTAAAACTAATACATGAGCTAATCAACATTGCCTTCAAGTTAAACATGCAAAATCATTCTATTTCTATATACAAGCAAATGACTGTACGGACATCAAAATTGGAAATTACAATTGCTCAAAAATTGAAATACTTAACTGTTAGTCTAACAAAGCCTATATAGAATTTATATGCTGGAAAACTATATGATGCATTAAAAAAATTAAAGAAGCTCCAAATAAACGGAGAGACATATCATGTACATGGGTTGAAAGACTCATTACATTAAATATTTCAGTTTTCCACAAATAGATATATAGATTTAATGTGCTGCTGCTGCTAAGTTGCTTCAGTTGTGTCTGACTCTGTGCGACCCCATAGATGTCAGCCCACCAGGCTCCTGCATCCCTGGAATTCTCCAGGCAAGAACACTGGAGTGGGTTGCCATTTCCTTCTCCAATGCATGAAAATGAAAAGGGAAAATGAAGTCACTCAGTCGTGTCCGACTCTCAGCAATCCCATGGACCGCAGCCCACCAGGCTCCTCCCTCCATGGGATTTTCCAGGCAAGAGTACTTGAGTGGGGTGCCATTGCCTTCTCCGATAGATTTAATGTAATTCCTAATAAAATATCAAGTTTTTTGCAGATACAGACATGTTTATTCTAAAGTTAATATGAAAAGACAAATGAACAGAATCATTAACTTATTCTGAAAAAAAGTTAATATAGTGAGAGCAGTCAGTCTATCTAATTTCAATGTAGCTGCAAAAATCAAGACTGTGTTATTGGTGCAGGGATAGACATGTAGATCAATGGAATAGAATACAGAACCCAGAAGTAGTAGACCCACACAAATATGCCCAACTGCTTTTTGACAAAGGTGCAAAACCAATTCCATAGACTTTTCAGCAAGTGATGCAGAAACAACTGACATCCATAGGTAAAAAAAATTACCTAGAACTAAGTTTCATATTTTATTCAAAAATTGAATCAAAATGGATCACAGACTTAAATATAAAATGTAAAACTATAAACATTTTAGTACAAACATAGGTGAAAATCTTTGAGACCTAAGGCTAGGCAAAGAGCTCTTAGATGTGGTATCAAAAGCACAATTTGTAATAGGAAAATTAATAAATTAGACCATCAAAATTAAAAACTTTTGTTCTGTGCAAATGCAGATTCTGATTCAGTAGGTCTGTGGTGGTCTGAGATTCTGTACTTAAAAAGATTTCTCAGATGATGCTGAGGCTGCTGGTCCATGGGCCACACTTTAAGCAGCAAAGGACATACACTTTATGGTTCTCAAATTATATGATTTCACAAGTGAACAGATTTTGTTATTTTCTAGTGTTAGCAGTTAAGAGAAGTAGAGGAGAGAATTCAGTTTCAGTTGACAGGTTAATAGGAAGGCCCCAAGAGCCAATTTATAGCTGAATGCGATGAAAAACAAACTCTTATCTTTTCACATGCCTTTCATCTATTCTAATATTTTATTCAAATGACATCTATTATAAATGAGTAACTATCTGATGAAAAATGATCATGTTTCAGCATGAATCTTAATTTTACATTGATCTTATGACCAAAACATAAGCTTCTGAAATGAATATATCTTTGCATTTAAACTGCTTTATTTTTTATTTATGGTAATTATTCTTCTCGTATTTTCAGTTCATACTTTGGGACTTTATCTGAACCCATGAGCACAATCATCACAGGCTATAAGAAATTCTGTGGGTATTCTGAATTTAACTGTGTTGTAGCTCTTGGGATTGTTGGCTAGGTTTTCCATTCTCTGGTCTAATAGAAACTGAATCTCTTGTTGTATCTCTAATAATGACATTTCGGTTTAGACATGGTGTTGTGGTCCGTTAGCGGACCGGAACCTGGTGGTCTGGAGTCGACGATAAGAAAATGAAAGAGAGAGAGAGAGAGAAAGAAAGGAAGAAAGACACAGGGCCCCAAGCTCTGATGGAGCAAGAGTGCTTTAATGATCTTTCTGTGAGTATATATAGGCTGTTGAACAAGGAATTTCTTTTGACAATGATAAAGATCAGAATACCAAACATACAGCAACTGTTACCAAGGGAACAGGGATTAACAATGGTCCTAAGGTCAGGAGACAATCCATATCTCAAGAAAGGGGATTGAGACTAAGCAGTTTTGTCATAAGGAGAATGTTTACTGAAGGAGATTCATACATGTCTCATCCTATGACCTCAGTCCTGGGAGCGGTGTGCCGTTCCACTCGTTTCTGTTGCCAGAAACTGATAAGGAACAGAGGATTTATGAGAAACAGCACATAGGAATCCTGTTAAACATTCCGTGACAACATGGTATGTATCCAAATTTATTTCCATGTGCTACCAACTCTTTTTGTTCTTCTAACAAATAGAGAATAGACTGTAATTTGAAAGAAAACATCATGATTCTAAAAGAATCAACATGCATTGATTCTATTTAGAATATACAATTTTATCAGGAATAATGAATTATAAGAAATGAAGTGGTTTTTCTCATCTAAATAATAAACACCATTCAATTGGTGTTGTATCACTTAGGGATATCCTACTAAAAACTGTTGCACAAATTTCTTTTCTCACACTTCATGAACCTGAATTAGGTCAAGAATGAATGTATATTTTCATTCGTAAGACAGTTTCAAAGGATAAATACAATTTTTTTTTAGTAAGATGACTATACTTTAGAAAATGTGTTAAAATTCATGTTGATGGTATTCATAAAAATGTAGTAGACAAAATATTTTTATCAGACTGCATAATATAGGAAAAAGAACCAAGAAACACATGGAGATAGATAGCAGATTAGGGGTATCATGGGACAGGGATGGTGATAGGTTAAGCATAAGTGGCCACAGGGGATCTAACCAGTGCAATGAAAATGTTCTAAAACACATTGACTAGAAATCATTGACTTGTACACTTGAGAGAATTATATATTATATAAAATGTTCCTCAATTAAATTTATTTAATTAAACTATTTTCATTGGAGTATAATTGCTTTACACAGTTGTGTTAGTTTCTCCTGTACAACAAAGTGAATCAGCTATATGTATACATATATCCCCTCCCTCATAAGCTTTCCTCTTACCACCTCCCCATCCCACCCCTCATCGTTATCGCAGAGCACCAAGCTGAGTTCCCTGTGCTATATAGCAGATTCCTTGTATCTATCTATTTTACTCATATATGTCAATACTATTCTCTCAATTCGTCCTGCCCTCTCTTTCCTCCCCCACTCAAGACACAGAGATAGCCAACAGACCGTTGAAAAATTGGTCAACATCAATCATCATCAAAGAAATGCAAATCAGCACTACAATGAGGTATCATGTCACACGGTCAGAATGGCCACCATCAAAAAATCTATGAACAGTAAATGCTGGAGAGGGTGTGGAGAAAAGGGAACCTTCCTGCACTGTTGGTAGGAATGTAAATTGATACAGCCAATATGGAGAACAGTATGGAAGTTCCTTAAAAAACAAGTATTTTTAAAAGAGCATTTTCAGGAGACCCTGAAATAAACCACTGTTCTCCAATAAATAATAACTATGTGACTCTAGACAAGTAGCATATTCCCTCTAGGCCTTTATTTCATTATCCATATAAAGAGGGGGTCAAGCATATGACCCCCAAACTATCTCTTGGTTCTTGCATTTCAATATTCTTTGACTCTACTTTGGCAAAGCTAACCTCAAAGAAAGCATTTTGTTCCTTGAAAAATATCTAAGCAGAGATGCTCTTCTGAAAGAAATTGAAATATAAAAATTTCCTTTAAAAATGTGCCCCCCCAAATTAGGGATCTAAGACCCTTCAAAGACACACCCCCCTCCTTTATCAATAGGACATTGCTGTTGATGGAACACTTTTATTCTTTCAAAGTATATTCAATCTAGGCTGCCATGCTTTCTCTTCAGTGAAAATGCCTGTGGTGGGAAAATAAGGCAGCAAGGAAGAAAATGAAGCAGATTATAAGCCATTGTTTAGAAATAAACCTGTAAGGAGAGTTACGTGATGGTTATATAGTTCTAATTTAAATCTTCAACCATAGGAAATATCTATTGAACACTAGATATAGTTAAAAGACCATGTAGAATCCTACATATATGAGTATACATGTGTTTGTGTATGTGTGTATTATACATGTATGTATAATAATTTATAGTTAACTTTCTTCAATGATAAAAATAATACATTACTGTAAATTATCTTAAGAATATGCACCAAATAGCTCTCAGGTCATAGAAAATTAAGGATGACTTCCATGTGACTATAATTTTAAGAATTTTAATCCTTTTGAATAAAAGAATCATTCAACTCTACAGCCTATGTAGATATTATGAGTTACCTAAATTAATGGGAATTTCTCCTAATATTTTGCAAAATTATTTTTAGTAAAACAGTGGCAAAATTCTCTGGAAAGTTTCCTATACATCTTTATCTAGATAATCATTTGATAAATCTAATATTTATACCTTAACAAAAGACAGTGTATGTCATCAAACTCTGCTCTATCTGTGTAGCTAACTTTAGAATTACCTTCTCTATGTCTTCCTTGTATGCTTCCAGGTTAGAACTGGCCAAGACAGGGCTTGCTCAGTATTTGGAAGGTAGAGAAAAGGTAGCGACCACAACCATCTGGAATTCCTTTCACAAGCAGGCACAGAGACAGACAGAAGCAGACATACATAGCATGTGCCACCATGTCATCTGACTCCCTTGCTCCACATCTAACTTTGCTTCCTGACTCCTGGCAGTAGCTTCTGACACCAACAGTGGCTCAGATCCGCCCTTGGATACTTGGCTGTGGACCCACAGAGGCTGTGGCTTATTCATAGGAACAGTTTTTCTTAGTGAAAAGTGAAAAGTTTAGTTGTTCAGTCGTGTCTGACTCTTTGGGGCCCCATGGACTCCTGGCCCTGCCAGGCTCCTCTGTCCATGGGTTTCTCCAGGCAAGAATAGTGGAGTGAGTTGCTATTTCCTCCTCCAAGGAATCTTCCTGAGACAAGGATTGAACCCGGTTCTCCTGCATTGCAGGCAAATTCTTTACAGTCTAACCCAGATCTTTCACAGGCAACAGTTTTTCATAGAACTCTATACAAATTCCCCCTTCCTATTCCTACTTGGGGACAAGACATACATGGCTTCTTAAACTGACTGTTAACTGTAGATCTGAGCCTCCAACTTCTCTTCTGAACTCTTCTCTTCCCCAGATTTCCCACAATTCTAAATAAGTCTCTTATCCCATAACTATTGTGCTTCTGCTCTCCTGACTAAACCTTATCTGATCAAAATCCCATTCAATGGAAGAGAAACCCCAACCTTAATAGTTTTTAAAAAATGCAATTATTTATAATTAACTCAAAAACCAAAATATATTTATGGATGAAGGTGGTGGAATGCAGTCCAGTCACAGAATCTCTCTCATCCAGCAATAAAATGAGGGGAAAAAATAACAGCCATGAGTTCAAGCAACAACCAAATGAAGAGCTCGGCCTCATGCAGAGTAGTGACCCCAAAAAGAAACAAAGGAGATACCCACTTCCAAAAGCAGTTGTACAGAAAGAAGATGACTTGAAAATATCCTGAGAATTCTGGCTGTAAATTTTATTTTGGCAAGAAGTAGTTCTTGAAATGAGGGAGATCTGTATAGTCAAAACTAATTTTTATAATAATATGAAAGCTTTGTTTGCTATTTTCATTGTGCTGACATGTTCATTGCTAGTACAAAAGCAATGATTGCTAAAACTGCTTGCATTTTAACAAGTTTCATGGCAGTCGGCCCTAAATCTACTAGTAGGCATTGTGCCTTCCACCACCGTACATGTATGTATATGCACGCACGCACGCACGCGCGCACACACACACACACACACACAATCCAGTATCACTTAAGAATGTCATTGATTAAGGTGAGTAGTATTATTATCCCCACTTTACAGATGAATTAACTGAATCACAGAGATGTTAAGTGTCTTTTTCAAGGCCAAACTATATTAACTGGTAGAAGTGAGATTCTAATTTGGGCAGTACGGTTCCAGAAAAAAGCTAATTTATGTTATTCATACATTCATTTACTGTGTTTTTACTGAGTATCTACTATAAGCCAGACAGTATTCCAGGGTATAAAGTGATTTTCACCCACCCACCCACCCATCCATCCATCCATCCATCTTTCTCTCTGTATATGCGCATGGAAAACTATGGTTCTTCCTTGGCTGCATAATTTAAGGTTAGTTGTCTTTCTCTTTTTGGTACTTTTCTGTACTGCTTGAATTTATAAAATAGAATCATATGTTATTTTTATTAAAACAATAAGGTCATTATTCTTAAGAGAAAACCTAATGTGACTCATTTCTCTTTTGAAGAAAACACAAAGAAAATTTTCAAACTTAAATTCAAAGGAGTATGAAAAGACTGCTTCATTCTTTCTTTTCACTACATGCAAAGCAATAGAATATGACATGTGGAAATTGTTTTCTCAGTCTGATTTAGAAGTCAAGGTCTCCAAAACCTTTCTATTCCACACAGAAAATACTAAAGCAATTCTTTTAAAAACATTATTACAAAGGATCTTTAGAAAATATTAACTAAAAAGTCTTAGTGATATTATTAGATTTCAAAGAGGAGAATGTTAATGATGTAGTTATACATCACCCATTTGAACACTTCTCAGAAACCACTTGCTTTCAGAGGAAATGAGTCTTGTGAAAGTGGAAAGGGCATATTTGACGTAGTGTTTTTATTTCTGGGAGAGAATAACATACACATATATAACAACATCAGGAATAGATTGAAATCTTTGTGCTAATAAAATCCACATGTTTTAGCCAGACACTATTCCAGGGAGGGTATAAAATGATGGAATTACTCAGACACTTAAGTTTAAACTTTTCCTGAATTTTTGTCTTATGTAAGTTATTTGTGTAGTGGGTGACAGGACAGCCATATGCATTAATGCATGTTTTTGACTTTACACGGTGAAAATTGGTGATGCTCCAAAGTCTTTAAAAAAAATTTTAGGCCAATTCATAGTGTTTTTTCTCTCTTCCCAATCAATTAAGGTTTCAGAATAAGTTGGTTATCCTAATGTGGCAGTCCTAGAAATTTGCAGTAGAGCATCTAGGTTCTGAGAACCAATGATTCTGTATTATGAAAGTGTTTGAAGAAAATTTAATTTACTGATTGGCACTGTTTGTTCTTCAATGAGTCAGGCCTCCAACCTGCCTTCTTCAGTTCTTTAGACCAGTGGTTTTCAAATGCCAAGATTTGTGCTGAACTGACTCCACAAGAATTGCCAGCATATTTCGTTAAAAATATAGATTTTTGGTCTCACTGAGGAAGAATCTAACTAAGTAGGTTTACAACTGGAACCAAGAATTTAATTTGTAAAGAGCTCTCCCAATGATTCCTATATAAAGCCTGATTTGGGAACCACTGAGTTAGAAAATACAAGAAAATGAAGATAGAGCTGTGCTGTCACACAAAGTAAATAATTCCTGGTTAATTTACTGAACACTTCAGATAAGGATGTTAAGAAATATCTTGCTACAAGCTCCTAGTCTCTGATTTCAAAGCTTTAGTCAGAATTACAAATTTTAAAAGAAGCAAATGAGCATGTGCATTGGTTATGACGTAAAAATCTATTAAAAATATCAAAACTTCAGGGAGGAGACGAATCTATCATAAACTTAATGTTCCAGAGCCACTCACAAGAAATGGGCTACTCTGAGAACTGATTATTGTTGGAAGTACTCAGAGTGGGGAATGAGAAATGAGGTTACAATTAAAAAGCATTTCTAGGTAAGTGTGCCTGGGAAATGGCCTAAAGAGATCTCAGAAAAAAAGATACCTGAATCTCCAGGGTACTGATACATTTGTTGTGATTTCTTCTCTTATTCTAAATAAATATTAATTTTATACCTTATTTTTATTCATGATTTGTATACTTAAAAAAGATATCTCCTCCGAATATGTAATATTCAAGTCCCACATAACCTGTATACATGTCTTAAGTGATAGTAGTAAGAAATCATAGAATGAATATCAGGCTTATTTAGAGACACACTACTGTTGGGCTCCCCTGGTGGCTCAATGGTATAGAATTTGCCTGTAGTGCAGGAGATGCATGTTAGATCTCTGGGTCAGGAAGATCCCCTGGGGAAGAAAATGGCATCTCATTTGAGTATTCTTGCTGGGGAAGTCCCATGGACATAGAAGTCTGGCAGGCTAGAGTCCATGGGGTGGCAAGAGTTGCACATGACTTAGTGACTAAACCACCACCACTGGTGAAGCATTAGACATGAGATCACATAATAGTATGCAGTACTAGATCATCTTTGAAGGATCCTCTAAAAACACTTCTTAGAGGGAACACTTGACTAGAGGGTTCAAAGGTCTGGTGGAAAGAAAAAGCATGGACACATTCAAAAAGTAAAGTTATTAATAGTCAGAAAAACTGGAGCAAGGAGTTTAAGAGAGGATTGAGGAGAGATGAAAACACAGGAACCAATCACTTGAGCCACATTAAGGACTTTCAACCCTGTCCTGAATGATGAAGGAACCACAAAGTGTTCTAAACAAATGGTTGATATGATGAAAATTGCATTTTTGCACATTTATTCTGGTCCGTGGTCAGTAAACATCTTGGAAGGGTTCAGACTTTGAAGGAGGACCAGCAAAGAGGCCATCAAAGGAGAGAGAATAGTGATTTAAATCAGGGGAGAAACAATGGCTATGAAGACATGGGAATAGCAAGATATGTTTATGATGAAGGACTCAGAGACTGCTTTCATGGGAGTTGTGACGGAGAAATAGGAATCAAGAAGGTTGACCAGATATCTGGCTTAGTCAACTAGATGGATGGTAGTTTTATTTCCAGAGAAGGAACACAGAGGAGAAGCAAGTTTGGAGGGATGGGATGTAAGGGTCAGGAGGAAATTAAGAATTCAGTGTTGGAAAGCTGGAATTGAGGTGCTTGATGAGTGTCCAACTGGGGAAATTCAGCAGGAAGTTGGATATTGGGGCTTGGGGTTCAGGAGAGAACTGACCTGAAATATACATTTGTCTGGGCTTCCTTTGTGGCTCAGCTAGTAAAGAATCCACCTGTTTATATATTTGAGATGAGACTGAATCAGGAGAGTATGTGAAATGAGAAGAGGAACCTGAAGAACATGAACATTTAAGGAATGGGCAGAGATAAGAGAGATAATAAAGGACTCCATGAAGGGAAGCCAAAGAGCAAGGAGAATAATCAGAAATGTAGAATGTAATGGGAACCAAGGAAAGAGTTCAGTTCAGTTCAGTTCAATTACTCAGTCATGTCCAGCTCTTTGTGACCCCCATGGACTACAGCACACGAGGACTCCCTGTCCATTACCAACTCCCAGAGTCTACCCAAACTTGTGTCCATTGAGTTGGTGATGCCATCCAACCATCTCATCCTCTGTTGTCCCCTTCTCCTCTTGCTCTCAATCTTTCCCAGCATCAGGGTCTTTTCCAATGAGTCAGCTCTTCACATCAGGTGGCCAAAGTATTGGAGTTTCAGCTTCAACATCAGTCCTTCTAATGAACACTCAGGATTGATTTCCTTTAGGACTGACTGGTTGGATCTCCTTGTTCTTCAAGGGACTCTCAAGATCTTCTCCAACACCACAGTTCAAAAGCATCAATTCTTCACTGCTCAGCTTTCTTTATAGCCCAACTCTCACATCCATACATGACTACTGGAAAAACCATAGCCTTGACTAGAGAGAACTTTGTTGGCAAAGTAATGTCTCTGCTTTTTAGTATGCTGTCTAGGGTGGTCATAACTTTTCTTCCAAGGAGCAAGAGTCTCAATTTCATGGCTGAAGTCACCATCTACAGTGATTTTGGATCCCCCAAAAATAAAGTCTGCCACTTTTTCCCCATCCATTTGCCATGAAGTGATAGGACCGGATACGATGATCTTAGTTTTCTGAATGTTGAGCTTTAAGTCAACTTTACACTCTCCTCTTTTACTTTCATCAAGAGGCCCCTTAGTTCTTCTTCACTTTCTAGAATAGAGATATAATAATGTCAAATGCTACTGGGATGCCAGCTAGGATAATGACCCAAAAGTCCATTGATCCAGAGACAGGTAAGAAATGAGATGGGAAATCAGGTCAATCCAGATGGAGTCAATGCAAAGAGGCATATACTCTTCCTACTCAGGGCCCAAGGTGAGGACAGCAGCTTATGAAATCCATTTTGAGAAGCCCTTGGGAAATTCTTCCTGTTAAGAAATCTGCAGGTCAGGAAGCAACAGTTAGAATTGGACATGGAACAACAGATGGTTCCACATAGGAAAAGGAGTACGTCAAGACTGTATATTGTCACCCTGCTTATTTAACTTATATGCAGAGTACATCATGAGAAATGTTGGGCTGGATGAAGCAAAAGCTGGAATCAATATTTCTGGGAGGAATATCAATAACTTCAGATGTGCAGATGACACCACCCTTCTGGCAGAAAGCAAAGAAGAACTAAAGAGCCTCTTGATGGAAGTGAAAGAGGAGAGTGAAAAAGTTGACTTAAAGCTCAACATTCAGGAAACAAAGATCATGGCATCTAGTCCCATCATTTCATAGCGAATAGATGGAGAAATAGTGGAAACAGTGGCAGACATTATTTTTTGGGGCTCCAAAATCACTGCAGATGGTGACTGCAGCCATGAAATTAAAAGATGCTTACTCCTTGGAAGAAAAGTTATGACCACCCTTGACAGCACAATAAAAAGCAGAGACATTACTTTGTCCACAAAGATCTGTCTAGTCAAGGCTATGGTTTTTCCAGTAGTCATATATGGATGTAAGAGTTGGACTATATAGAAAGATGAGCGCTGAAGAATTAATGCTTTTGAACTGTGGTGTTGGAGAAGATTCTTGAGAGTCCTTTGGACTGCAAGGAGAACCAACCAGTCAATCATAAAGGAAATCAGTCCTGAATATTCATTGGAAGGTCTGATGTTGACACTGAAACTCCAATACTTTGGCCACCTGATGCGAAGAACTGACTCATTGGAAAAGACCCTGATGCTGGGAAAGACTGAAGGCAGGAGAAGGGGACAATAGAGGATGAGATGGCTAGATGGCATCACTGACTCGATGGACATAAGTTTGAACAAGCTCTGGGAGTTGGTGATGGACAGGGAAGCCTGGCATGCTGCAGTCCATGGGGTCGCAAAGAGTCAGACACGACTGAGATAGTGAACTGAACTGAAGTAGGAAACATTCCCTGAAAAAATTTTAAATGGTTTGAGAACATTTTGTCCACAACAGTTGCATGCCAAAATATTACATTGTGTAAATATTGTATTTTTTCAAGTGACTTTCATCTCTTTTAAAAGTTTTTTTTTTCTCCCCTGTGAACTCTCTTCAATACTATCATCAAAACTTACCACAGGGCATCTTTGTCGGTATTAAACACGTATAAATTCCTGTCCAAAACACCTTTAGGCTATTTTGTCAACTTGAAATTGGGACATTATTTTCACCAGAGGACTAGATGTGCCAGAATGTTAATTTTTTAACATGCTGAACAGACCCTAGTAGTGAAAATTATCATGAACCAAATTATATTTTGTCATAACTCATAACCCATAGTGGCAGTCAATCTTAAAAAAGCCATAAAAGATGAGCTATACTGGAACTAGGTGTTTGTACATATCCCTGATTAAAAGTATAAAACAATTCCCTTGTTTTCATCATTAGTTCCTTCGTTATTCAAATTTTAATTGCTAAAAGAGGCTTTTTTTTTTTTTTTTTTTACAATACCCATCTCATTGTTTAAAAAGAAGACTTAGAGTCAGGGCTTTGATTTTCTTAAAGATACTCATTTCTTCTGCTACAACTAAAGTTTCTAAAACTGCATCTGTAGTAGCTTTGTTCTTTAATAAGCCAATTCTCTCTGTTCAAGTTATTCCTTGTTATGTACATTATACATTTCAGGATGAAGCAATGTGTACAAAGAGATTAGTTACTGGGATTAAATTTAAAGTTCTACCAGAAAGTCAAATAATGTGTGTATATTCATAACATATATATGTATGTGTATACTTTTTCCCAGTTACTAATACCGAACAAATGCTATTTTGGTGGTGTGTGTGTGTGTGTGTGTGCTAGTTGCTTAGTTGTGTATGATTCTTTGCAACCCCGTGGACTGTAGCCTGCCAGGCTCCTCTATACATGGAATTCTCCAGGCAAGAATACTGGAGTGGGTTGCCATTTCCTTCTCCAGGACATCTTCCTGACCCAGGGATCAAAGCTGGGTCTCCTGCACTGGCAGGCAGATTCTTAACTGTCTGAGCCTCCAGGGAAGCCCATTTTGGAGGAGTGGATAACAAATTCATATAATATACCCACACACTGTTTGTCTTAGGGAAACATGAAGAAAGGAGCAGCATACACTTAGGGCATTCCTGTCTTAGAGAGTTTTATATAAAAATATTCAAGTAAACAAGGCCATTATAACAGAAATGCATGCGTGAGCAGCTGCTCAGTCATGTGCCACTCTTTGTGATCCCATGAACTATCGTCTGCCAGGCTTCTATGTTCATGAAATCTTTCAGATAAGAATACTGGAGTAGGTTGCCATTTCCTACCCCAGGGTATCTTCCTGACCCAGGGATCAAACTTGGGTCTTTTGTGTCTCCTGCATTGGTAGGAGGATTCTTTACCACTGTGATATCTGGGAAGTCCATTGTAACAGAAATGGAGACAACTGTAAAACACTCCCTACCTGGCAATGCTCTTGAGAGACATTCAGCTCAGTGGTTAAGAGGCTGGACTCTGGAGTCATATCTGGCTCTATCACTTTAGATAGGGGTAACACTGGGCAATTTCCCTGTGCTTCCGTCTCCTTTAACATATTATAAAGGGATTACAATAATGCCTGTTTCATAGGAATATTTTGAGAATTAAATGAAGTAAGGTAAGAAGTCTGACTCTTTGTGACTCCACGGACTATTCAGTCCATGGAATTCTCCAGGCCAGAATACTGGAGTGGGTAGCCTTTCCCTTCTCCAGGGGATCTTCCTAACCCAGCAATCGAACCAGGGTCTCCTGCATTGCAGGTGGATTATTTATCAACTGAGCAATCAGGGAAGCCATAAAGTATGTAGAAGAGGCTATGTTTCCAAAAAGGTTAACTATTATTGTAAGCACCAGATGTACAAGCTGGATTTAGAAAAGGCAGAGGAACCCAGAGATCAAATTGCAAACATCTGTTGGATCATTGAAAAAGTAAGAGTATTCCAGAAAACCATTTACTTCTGCTTCACTGACTACACTAAAGTCTTTGACAGTGTGGATCACAACAAACTGTGGAAAATTCTTAAAAAGAGATGGGAATACCAGACTCCCTTTACCTACCTCCTCTGAAACCTGTATGCAGGTCAAGAAGCAACAGTTGGAACCGGACATGGAACAACAGACTGGTTCAAAATCAGGAAAGGAGTATGTATGTCAAGGCTGTATATTGTCACCCTGTTCATTTAACTTATATGCATAGTACATCATGTGAAATGCCAGGCTGAATTAATTCCAAGCTGGAATCAAGATTGCTGGGAGAAATGTCAACAACCTCAGATATGCAGATGAAAGTGAAGAGGAACTAAAGAGCCTCTTAATGAAGATGAAAGAGGAGAGTAAAAAAGCTGACTTAAAACTCAAAACATTAGTAATTTTTTTACTCAAAAAATCAGTAAAAAAAGCTGACTTAAAACATTCAAAAAACAAAGATCATGGCATCCAGTCCCATCACTTTATGGCAAATAGATGCTGAAACAATGGAAACAATGACAAACTTTCTATTCTTTGGCTCCAAAATCACTGTGGACAGTGACTGCAGCCATGAAATTAAAAGATGCTTGCTCCTTGGAAGAAAAGCTGACAAAACTAGACAGCATATTAAAAAGCAGAGACATCACTTTGCTGACAAAGGTCCATATAGTCTAAGCTATGGTTTTTCCAGTAGCCATGTATGGATGTGAGAGTTGGACCATAAAGAAGGCTGAGCAGCAAAGAATTGATGCTTTTGAACTGTGGTGTTGGAGAAGACTCTTGAGAGTCCCTTGGACTGCAAGGAGATCCAACCAGTCAATCCAAAAGGAAATCAACCCTGAATATTCCTTGGAAGGACTGATGCTGAAGCTGAAGCTACAATACTTTGGCCACCTGATGTGAAGAGCTGACTCATTGGAAAAGACCCTGATGCTGAGAAAGATTGAAGGCAGGAGGATAAGGGGATGACTCAATGGACATGAGTTTGAGCAAACTCCAAGAGATGGTTAATGACAGGGAGGCCTGCTACAGTCCATGGGGGTACAAAGAGTCAGACACGACTTCGTGACTGAGCAACAAGAAGAAAGCACCACTAGTCCTGAATTTTAAAACAGAAGATAATAATAAAATATAGAGGGTAAATGGGGATGGTAGATCATGGCTGGTATTTAGAAAGTAAAAAGATATGAAATGGCAGTGAAACAAAATAATTCTAAAGTGTGTGGGAAGAAAATATGTTGTACTGTTGTTGCTGTTTAGTTGCTAAGTCATGTGACTTAGCTCTTTGCGACCCCTTGGACTGTAGCCTGCCAGGTTCCTTTGTCCATGGGATTTCCTAGGCAAGAATACTGGAATAGGCTGCTCTATGTTTCTCCAATGTTGTATCATTACTTAATGAATATTTGATAGTATGGTCCTTGAGCGAGAATAAAATATTAAAAGAAAAGAAAGGTTTTAGGTAAAGGGTGTTTTGGTTTTAAATCTATAAAACATATTTGTGTAAGCCAGTATGAGCAATGTGCTCTGGGGTAGAACATCTTGGTCTACAATTATTTTTTGCTTTTACAAACAGCTTTAGTAAGGTATAATTTACATACTGCTAAAGTCACCCATTGTAAATGCACCATGCAACGATTTCTAGTAAACTGAGTTGTACGACCATCACCACAATCTAGTTTTAGAACATTTCCATCACTCCTCCCACCCCAAGATGTTTCCTCATGACCATTTGAAGATAATTCCTATTCTGGCTTTCAGCCCCTGGCAACCACTAATTTGCTATTTACATTGATTTAAATCTTATGGACATTCCATATAAATGGAATTATACAATATATAGTCTTTTGGGTCTGGCTTCTCTCACTTTGCATACTTTTTTGAATTGGTTTCATGTGGTAGTATCTATTGGTAGCTCATTCCTATTCATTGCTGAATAGAATCTTGTTTTGCTTGAGTATATCACAACTTTTATCCATTCTTTACTGCTACTACTACTGCTAAGTCACTTCAGTCGTGTCCGACTCTGTGTGACCCCGTAGACATCAGCCCACCGGGCTCTCCTGCCCCTGGGATTCTCCAGGCAAGAACACTGGAGTGGGTTGCCATTTCCTTCTCTAATGCATGGAAGTGAAAAAATGAAAGTGAAGTCGCTCAGTCGTGTCCGACTCTTAGTGACCCCATGGACTGCAGCCCACCAGGCTCCTCCATCCATGGAATTTTCCAGGCAAGAGTACTGGAGTGGGGTGCCATTATCCATTCTCTACTTGATGGATATTTGGATATCACAACTTCTATCCATTCTCTACTTGATGGAGTTTGGGGCTCTCATAAATAGTGCTGCTATAAACATTCATGTACATGTCTTCGGGTATATGTTTTCATTTCTCTTGTGTTATAATCCTAGGATTGCTGGATTATATAAACTTATGTTTACCTTTTTGGGAAACCATTGAATTTTTTTCCAAAGTGGGAATACTATTTTACATTCCTACCAGCAATGTGAAATGTTCCATTTTCTTTACATCCTCGCCAACTTTTATTACTATTTTGTGTAAATTGCAGCCATTTTAGTAAGTGTGTAGTGGCATCTGATTGTGGCTTTAATTTGCATTTCTCTGTAATGTTAAGGATCATTGCTTATTAATCATTCTGTATCTTATTTAGTTAAGTATCTTTTCAAATATTATGCTCATTTAAAAAATTTAGTTGTTTTTATCTTCATAATGGTTTGTGAGAGTTTTTTGTATATCATGGATGCAAGTTTCTTAATCAGAAGAATAATTTGCAAATATTTTCTCCCAGTCTGTGGCTGTTTTATTAATTTTCTTAGTCTTGCCTTTTGGAGCACATGGTTATCTATTTACTTTCTTTTATAAATTTCAGCTCAGTTCAGTCATTCAGTTGTGTCCGACTCTTTGCGACCTCATGGACTGCAGCACACCAGGCTTCCCTGTCCATCACCAACTCCTGGGCTTACTCTAACTCATGTCCATTGAGTTGGTGATGCTTTCCAACCATCTCATCCTCTGCCGTCCCCTTCTCCTCCTGCCTTCAATCTTTCCCAGCATCAGGGGCTTTTCAAATGTGTCAGTTCTTCACATCAGGTGGCCAAAGTATTGGAGTTTCAGCTTCAGCATCAGTCCTTCCTATGAATATTCAGGACCGATTTCCTTTAGGATGGACTGGTTGGATCTTCTTGCTGTCCAAAAGACTCTCAAGAGTCTTCTCCAACACCACAGTTCAAAAGCATCAATTCTTCAGCACTCAGCTTTCTTCACAGTCCAACTCTCACATCCATACATGACTACTGGAAAAACCATAGCTTTGACTAGATGGAAAAGTACTTTGTTGGCAAAGTAATGTCTCTGCTTTTTAATATGCTGTCTAGGTTGGTCATAACTTTTCTTCCAAGGAGCAAGTGTATTTTAATTTCAAACCTATTTAATTATTTATTTTCATATTCAATTTTATCAATTTTTTTCTTTTATGAATTATGCTTTTGATATCATATCTAAGAACTCTTTGCCTAATCCAAAGTTATATTTTTTCCTGTGTTTTCCTTTACAAGTTTTGTAGTTTAAGTTTATTTATATCTTTGACCTTTTTAAAAAAATTTATTTATTTTAATTAGAGGCTAATTACTTTAAAATATTGTATTGGTTTTGCCATACATCAACATGAATCTGCCACGGGTGTACATGTGTTCGCAAATCCTGAACCCCCCTCCCATCTCCCTCCCCATACCATCCCTCTGGGTCATCTCACTGCACCAGCCCCAAGCATCCTGTATCCTGCCTCGAACCTGGGCTGGTGATTCATTTCTTATATGATATTATACATGTTTCAATGCCATTCTCCCAAATCATCCCCTCCACCTCTCCCACAGAGTCCAAACTTGTGTATATGGTATAAAGTAAGGGTCTAAGTTTTTTTTTTTTTTTTTTTTTAACATATTGACATCCAACTCTTAGCACCATTTGGTGAAAAGTCTACCTTTTCCCTATTGAATTGTTTGGTTTCTTTGTCAAGAATCAATTGTACATTAATGTAAAATTTCTTTCCTGGACTCAACTCTGTTTCATTTGTCTATATGTTTATCCTTATGCTAGCACCACACTGAATTGACTACTGTGCCTTTATAGTAAGTTTTGAAACTGGGGAGTGCATGACTTATGACTCTGTTGTTCATCCTTCATACCATCATAGCATTCTTTACATTAAAAAATCTAAGATGTAAATGTTGGGGGGTGTGTTTTCTATTCATCTTTTTGGTTGAAACACTCAAACAAACAAACAAAAAAACCAACAAAATACCCCCAACGCTCACATATATCCTATAAAATCAAAGGTTTAAGATTGTATGGTAAATAAATATAAATATTTTTGTTGTGGCACACATTAGCTAGTCCTTGTTCATTAACTCCTCTGATAAAGTGAGTGTCTGTTTTCCTATTGGTTAAACTTGTAAGCATCAATGATATACCGTTCCTTACGGGGCTGAACTTTTATTCTGAAAGTCCACTGCCAGGGAGTTAACTGCATGCGTTATTTTGTACCAGAAAAATCCATATAATTATTGCTTGGTGGAAAGATTTTTTTCCTACTATTTGAACTGATGCTCATTTCCCAAACCCCTACTCTTGCCATTTAACACAAATATGGCACAAAACAAAATTAGGTAAGCTGGAAAACTGTCCTTTCTGCAAGAGAATTGTTTCTACACTATTAATTCCTACATTTATGTAACTACATTAAATTATTATTCACATAATTTATAGATGTAAATCAATATTATTCCATGTAATGCCTTTTACATGAAGAATAATTGAGATTACCATGACACATTCTTTGACTTAGCTGTTGTCCTTTCCTCCACACCTCACCTCAGGGCTCCATCTGCACACAAGATGCCATGCTCAGTTTACTGTTACAGGATCACACCAGCATGGTGCTGACTGCTCTCACAGAATGGAAATATTAAACAGATAACTCACAAATGTAGTGATTTTTATTATCTAGATGTCTGATTTCCTTAATATCAGGTGTGTTCAAGGAACCACCTTGAAGTGTCACTTAAGTGACGAATCCATTTGCTGAATCTTCTCAAAGCATTTCATGATTCTCTTTGTACCTAATTTCACTAAATGTAGAGATAATTGCTCATTAATGATTAACCTTTATACTGATGAGAATTATGTGAGCCTTACTATGACTAAGAAAAACGGAGATCATTCTTTCATCAGGTGCTTCATCAAATAGACTCCTTTATTCTGCAAATAGCCCTTTAATACCCCCCCAGATTAATCTCTTTCCCATCTTTCTTTTAGAACTTACCATGCTTCAAATTTAATATTTAAATTAATAATTAACACTAAATTTTGACTATTTCAAGGTCAAAACTATTGTGCCTAAGTAAATTAAATCCAAACTGTCAATATCTGATTCTGTAAAAGCACTTAAGGCTAAGATTATTCATATAGAGTAAAAAAGAAAAAAACACTTGTTAGCTTAACTGCATGCTATTAGGCCATATGTCCAAATAAATTCCGAGCAAACCCAAGCACACCACCTATTGAGCTACTTTAATGTCATATACGGGATTTTAAAAGTAGGACCTTGAAAGCTAACAACAAAGCCCAAGGGTTGAACAAGCAGGGGGAAAAATCCTATAACTAATTTACTTTTTGCATTTAGCAGATATTATACTCTAAACCAGTGGTTCCCAAATCTAGATAAGCACCAGCAGTTCTTCCGGAAAATTTAAAAAAATACAAATACCAGGATATCACACTCAGAAATTTTTAATTAATTAGTCTAGGTTGGGACTGGGCATTATTAGGTAATTCTAATGGTCAGTCAGGCTTAAGAATCACTGTTCTAGGCAAAACCTCAAAGCGGCGGTTAAGTGCAACAACATAATGGATGCAAGAGAGATTTTTTTCCCCCGGTTAAAATATATTGAAAAACAACATGGATGCCCTTGGGAGACGGTCTCTGCAGACTATCCAGGTGCATTCACTAGACATCAAGGCCTGTTTCTATTCATGTGAGCTTGTCTCTTCCATTCATGTGGCCACAGTCTGACAGATAATACTCTAAAGAACTGGTGTTCTTGTTGCTCAGTGCATACTTGCTTTTCAAATAACTGTACGTTATAAATGCTATAGATCAACAATCACTACACAATTTTGATTTGAGATATAAAGATTTTTCAAGTAGTCTTTTTCAAGTAGCATTTTTCAAGAGTGCTGACAAAATAAAGTTTTATTGTTTGAATTGCTGTATTTTTAAGTTAATTCAGTTCTGTTAATTAATTATTAATTAATTCAGTTCTGTTAATTAATAATTCAGTTCTGTTGGTCTCCAAATATTTAGGATCTCATTTTTCTTACAACTAATGACTGTTTTGAAATTTTCCCTACCATACCAGAAGTCTCTAGTTGCTTTAAGATTTTTAATATAAAGTCAATGTATTTGGTGTTAGTGGGAGTGAGAACCTTCAAGATTAAAACAGTCTTTTTTGTTTTAAGACTTTTGATGTGGGAGTTTCCTGGTGGTCCAGTGGCTAAGACTCTGTGTTCCCAATGTAAGAGGCCCGGGTTTTATCCCTGGTCAGGGAACTAGACCCCACATGCTGCAACTAAGGGTCTGAAAGCCACAACTCAGGCTCTGCACAGCTGAAGAAGAAAAAAAAAAGAAGATATTTGATGTGGAACTAACACCTTGCTGCTGCTAAGTCACTTCAGTCGTGTCCAACTCTGCAACCCCATAGACGGCAGCCCACAAGGCTCCTCTGTCCCTGGGATTCTCCAGGCAAGAATACTGGAGTGGGTTGCCATTTCCTTCTCCAACACCTTAACTAAGAGCTAATCAGAGAAATAAAGATAATGATTTGATGATCTGAAGTCCTTTTATGCAAGAGCATGGAGTTATATGTTATTGTGATAGCACTTAAAATGGAATGTCATGATATGCACTGTTTTAAAAGATGTGATTACTTCCTAGCACAAGTTTCTTAGAAATACTCATTTGTCTTTAGAAGAGAGTAAGGAGTAATTCTCAACCTAAATGAGTCCAATTGATGTTACAATTACCTATTTTCCTGCCCAACTACTTCCATCATACTCCAAACAATAAGACATCTTCCAACAGAGCTTATTCTGTTAAAAGCCCGGAAAGTATTTTTCAACACAGGAAGTTGATATTTCCCTTTGGGTTTCAAGAATTCTTAGAACTCTGGCATTACTATGAAAGACAAGTTAACATTTAAAAACTTCAAGTTTGAAAGAAAAAGAGGACAGGCCTTTGGCTCTGTTGCATCTTGAAATTTGCCAGTGAGGCTGAGCAGGAGGGAGTGAGGAGAAGGGGAGTTGAGTACATTGATGATATAAGATAGCCAGCAAAGGCATTTCAGTCACATGAGTAAATCTCAGCTATTCAGGAAGTGGCATCCATTCTCCCATCAACACCTGAGGCCACGTAGCTGAGTTCAGCCACAGGTGGATGGTGAAGGAAATAGAAATCCAGGAAGGTTAGCCATCAGTCTGTCCATGGAAACACAGACACAGAACCGTGGTCAATCTAGATTCTTTCACCAAAATTTATTTTGCAGAAAGCCAGTTTACTAAAAGATCAATTTGTCAAATTTAACCATTTAATCAAGCTGCTGATTATCAAAAGCTCAGACAGATCAACAGTTTTTTTAAAATTTATTAATGTTTCACTCTAGCTTTATTTTAAATAATGCTCAATTTATTAAATGCTGGAGGTCATATGTGTCATTATTTTTTCTTATGAATATTTTTATGAAGAATAAGTTTATAAGAAATATATTCCATGGGGTCACAAAAAATGCTGGACATGACTTAGCAAATAAACAACAACATATGCTTGATCATATTCAACTAAAATATATTTTCAAATATATATTCACAAAGAATATATCCAAATTCATTTAATATACTCAAAAAGAAATTTCTCTAAAAAATTGTTGATATGTTGATAAATGTATTAAATTCAGTGAATTAGTCATTCAGAAAATTGCTTCTTCAGAGAACTGATTTTTGATAAATTGCTGTTAGCTGGAATTTGGGGTAGGATTAAGGCTGAGATAAGGAAGTCAAGATCTGGAAAGAGTAGAAAATGGCTCTGGTTTAGATCATAGCGAGGGTAGCCCAGGACACACCGCCTATGCCCCATATCTGAAAAGGGCTGTTATAATAATCCTGGATGAATGGAGGCATTGGGCCAGAGGCCACTTATTTATAGCCTCTAAAACTCCAATTGCTCTGAAAATAAATAGGCTGGATCTGCAGAAGATGAAATTAGTTGACCCAGCTGTGGGAGAACTGGGCAAAGAGGGAACTCAGAAAATAGGCTTGGGGCTCAGAATCTTTACTGAGCAGGCCACAGTTAAACCATCTCAGAGCACACACTCATCTCTACTTCCTTTAAGTCAAGGGTGGTCCCAAGATAGGAGGTAATTTAAATAGGGTTTGGCTGAGGCTGTAGGCACCTACTTCTATGTGGATTTCTCTCTTTAAAAAGAAGCAGTATTTGAAAAAAAATTTTTTCTTCTTGAATGATGATGTTGAGACTTTTTAAAAAAAATTATTTATTTATTTATTTTATTATTGGCTGTGCTGGGTCTTCTTTGTTACACAGGGGCTTTCTCTGGTTGTGGATAGTGGGGGCTATTCTCTTTTGGAGCATGGGCTCTAGGGTACAGGCTTCTGTAGTTGTGGTGCAGAGGCCTAGTTGTCCCACAGCATGTGGAATCCTCCCCGACAAGGAATCAAACCTATGTCCCCTGCATTGGCAGGTGGATTCTCAATCACTGGGTCACCAGGGAAGTCCAAGAACCAGTATTTTCAGTTCTTATTTTGTTTCAGTCCCCAGCAGTGAGTATGAAACACAGTATTGGGTGCACTGAAATGGGTTAAAAAGTGCTTGTTGACTTGATATAGTTATATGTAGACTTGAAAACTCGAGTCAAATCATTTATGGGTTTTCTCCTGACAAAGTTCTAATTTATGCTTTGTTTGGCAAATTTCCCAGTAGTAAGAGTCCCATATTTCACAGGCATATGCTTGAGACACAGAGATGCTACAGTTTGACCTTGACCTTTGAGGAAGAAAGTTACATACAGATGCTGAATTGAAACCAAGCCCTCTGCACTTGCAAGTTCAGAGGAGATTTAGAAAACTGACGATTTTAAAGCTCCAGGCATTTTCCTGAAGCCTGAGGTGAGACTTTATTTCTAGTAAACTCACCTTAAAAGAATAAAAGTTATAAATTGCTATTACTAGCAAAGCAAAGGTCTAGTCATTTTCTCATGTAGAAACATTTTCAGACTCTTTTATCACATAAAGTAATTAGGAACTGCTCAAACATGGAAAGATTTATTCAAAATGGAAGTCTGTTTGCCTCACCAATCACTGCCTCAAGGTGCACAGCTAAGTAGTATTAATAGATACAAACATCTTCAATAAGAAATATCAAGGCAATAATTCAGTTGCCATGTGCGTGTGTACTATGTTGTTCCCAGCTCTTTGTGACCTCATGAACTGTAGCCTGCCAGGCTTCTTTGTCCACAGTATTCTCTAGGCAAGTATACTGGAGTGGGTTGCCATTTCCTTCTTCAGGGGATCTTCCTGACCCAGGGATTGAAACTGTGTCTCTTATGTTTCCTGTATTGGTAGGTGGGTTCTTTACCGTTACTGCCACCTAGCCTAGTGGTACCTTCCATAGTAAGCTGAGAAAGCCTAAAATTTGAGCTTACATAACTGGGATAGAGAAGCCGTACTACCTTGGGGAGAAGCTTTTTGAAGTGAAATCTGGGGACAGTGCAATGTGTGAAAGAATTATATACAATAGCATTCTAGGGCTGGGAGAGACCTGAGTTTACCTAGTTCCAACCTTTTCATTTTCTCAAACGTCTCATTTTTCAGGTATGATAAAAAGGCAAAGAGTCTGCCCCATGTCACACATCAGTCCCCAAGCCAGAGACAGAATCCAAATTCTGCCTAGCAACAAGAAAGCCAACCAAGATCCTGGGGCTTATGTGACTTTATGTGTAATTACTCTGTGTAAGGGTAGAGCATCACCGA
Organism: Bos grunniens; assembly: GCF_055505025.1. Taxonomy (NCBI): domain Eukaryota; kingdom Metazoa; phylum Chordata; class Mammalia; order Artiodactyla; family Bovidae; genus Bos; species Bos grunniens. Next base: position 44,211,220 of record NC_141165.1, read on the forward strand.
CTCAATGGACATGAGTTTGATCAAATTCTGGGACATAGTAGTGAAGGAAAGGGAAGCCTGGAGTGCTGCAGTCCATGAGGTAGCAAAAAGTCAGACACAACTGAGTGACTGAACAACAACAACAGAGCTAACTTGGGGATCATGGTTGAAATTCCATCATCAGGATGACTACTCCTTTTTGGTCATTGACTAACTATAGACTATTAGTACTTCTATGCAGAAGAGGATGATGTATGAGTCACTGCTGATTCTTCTTCATCTTCTCTTCTACCACTTATCTCATGGACTTCCCCCAAATGTGTATGTAAGTAAGCTACAGCTGTGAATGTGTATTATTTGCTTTGTGAGTATGGTTGCATGTATGCCTATGTTTTGAGAAATACTATTTCTTTAATTATATGAGTTCATAGTGCATATCTGAGCTTATGGATTGTATATGAATCAGTCTATGTTTGAGGGCCATTTAGTCAAGGCTATGGTTTTTCCAGTGGTCATGTACGGATGTGAGAGTTGGACTGTGAAGAAAGCTGAGTGCCAAAGAATTGATGCTTTTGAACTGTGGTGTTGGAGAAGACTCTTGAGAGTCCCTTGGACTGCAAGGAGATCCAACTAGTCCATCCTAAAGGAGATCAGCCCTGGGTGTTCATTGGAAGGACTGATGCTGAAGCTGAAACTCCAGTACTTTCGCCACCTCATGCGAAGAGTTGACTCATTGGAAAAGACCCTGATGCTGAGAGGGATTGGGGGCAAGAGGAGAAGGGGACGACAGAGGATGAGACGGCTGGATGGCATCACCAACTCGATGGACATGAGTTTGGGTAAACTCTGAGAGTTGGTGATGGACAGGGAGGCCTGACATGCTGCAATTCATGGGGTCATAAAGAGTTGGACATGACTGAGTGACTGAACTGAACTGAACTGATGTTTGAGGTCTTGGGTTTTTAGATGTTAGGTGGAGAACTTGTTCACTGCAAAGAAACTTGAAGCATGCCTACTATAGGGCGAGCAAGGACAATGAGTTTGGAGGTTATTCAAACCCTGTATACCCTTTGGAGTTGGAAAATCCAGAGTAGACACTCAAATATTTTTTTGGACTGGTGGTAAGTCCAGTGTGTGAAAGAATTATATACCATAGCATTTTAGGGCTGGAAGACACCTGAGTTTACCTTGTTAAACTTAAGAAGCTTAAATTCAGAAGAGGAACTCTTACCATAGGCATGACAGCCCGGGTTCAAATTTCTTGTAAAATTCCAATAAACCAATCACTGTCCTCAATTTGAGCAACTGTCTAGTCCTCTCAAGGCTACTTATGGAGCAGAGTAGAACAAGAAGAGAAGTAAAAGAGAACCCTGGAGTCTGACACCATGATTACAATCTTGTCCAGGTACTCACCAGCTATGTGATTTTAGGGGACCTCCTTTTGATCTGTTTACCATCAAGTCCACAGATGAACTATATACGCTTAAGAACTGGTTGAGAGACAGGCATGAATTCAAAGATCTCCGATGTGATAACTTGCAAATTTCTGTAACCTTCTGACTCTTTGGTACAGATAAGGGGAATGACTAATGGCTCATAACAAATATTAGTTAGGTGAATACATGAATAAATAGGTATTTAATCAACAATAAACACCTAGTATTTGAAAGATGCATACCACTTTTAGCTTATTTCACATCAATACCCTGTGACGAGAATGTTTTTATCTCCCTTCACAGTTAGAGGAATTGAATGTCAAGTCAAGGTTGAAAAATGGTCATAAATCAGAACTAGAAAGTGTCAGCTTTTGTGCTTATGAGACCACAATTACAACTTAACACAAATGCAAAAAGCTAGACATTGTTCCTTAAGACAAAGAGTGCCCTCTACCTTTGTCTGCACCAGTATAGAATCAGCCTGACAGGTGACTTCCCCACCCCCAAATTCAAGTGAGTGAAAGTTGCTCAATCGTGTCTGACTCTTTACGACCCCATGGACAATACAGTCCATGCAGTTATCTAGGCCAGAATACTGGAGTAGGTAGCCTTTCCCTTCTCCAGAGGATCTTCCCAACCCAAGGATCAAACCCAGGTCTCCCTCATTGCAGGCAGATTCTTTATCAGCTGAGCCACAAGGGAAGCCCCAATTCAAACATGACCTTAACAGAATAGTCTATTGAGGTAGAAGGATGATGGTGTCTCATGGTGTGACTCTGTGATCATAGGAAAGGGCTGTTTGTACAGATGTTTTAAAAGAGATCATGTTTCCACAGTGGAGCCTGTATCCATCTACCTGACTGAAGAGGAAGCCCTTTGTAGTATAAATCAGTTCCTTAAGGCCACATTCATCATGTCTTCAGAAGGGAGCACCTCTCACTCTTTGAGTCTACCCGGCCACTTGCCTTAGAGAGACTCTTCATTCTCTATAGGCAAGATACTCCTGTTAAAGATGCTGCTGAAAAAAACACAGGACTGGGGACAAAAAAGAAATATAGCCACTGCAGATTTAATTCTTGCAGAGCTGACACTAAGATTTGGTCATCTAAAAACATTATCTTTTTCTTGTAAAGATATATCTAATTAATAAAGTTAGGAATGTCTAAATAGGAGAGTCAATATTTTTAAGTATTATAACATTTTAAAATATTGCATTTTAATATGTTCAATAATGTATTAAATATGTATTTCCTTTCTATCCATCTGTGGTAAATTCAGCTTTTCTCTTCTAGAAGAAGGGTTGAAGTGTATTTTTCTTCTCTTTTCCCCTTTAAAAGAAGTACCTAAGAAAATCTCAGAATTATGCTCACCACATGCTCAGTTTTAAAATGCATAATTGAATATATATAAACAATACCTATAAGTGCAATTTTTTAATAGAAATTTTGTACTGAAACAAAAGTGTGGAAAGTTCCTGGACTTTTCATGCTTCTGTGTGCTCTCTTCCTCCCACTCTTTCTTCAGGATGAACTATTATTCTCTTCAAAGCTGACAGAGAAAGATGTGATTATTTTAGTTTTCTCTTCAGTAGAATTAAGTGTGCCTGTAGCATTTTTGCCCAAACCATAGTAATCAATTATCTTGAGATAGTATCATTATCTGTGCCCTCCTCCCTTCCTGATCCCTTTTGAGAGCAAAGGCTCTATTTTATTGCCTTTGAATAATAATACCTAAGTCCTGGACTCAATGAATTTTTTTTTTTTTTGAGTGAATAATATAGTCCCAGTCGAATGTACCTTAACATTCTCCCCATAAGGTCAAGATGCAGTGACCTCACATAAACTCAAACCTGGCTGGGCCCAAGCATACATCAGGGTTCATTGTCTTCTTTAATTTTGGTAGAGCAGGAGTCAGTGAGCCTAAACGATTTCCGTTTCAATTATATTCTATATCTAGATGTCTTATTAAACTTCAGAAAACTATACCTTCTCCTACCTCACAGGAATGGTGGAAAATAAATAAAACCACATTTAGAGAACCAGGATTTCTTATTATAGAGTCTATTATTGTCACATCAAGCAAGCTCCTGGCACTCTCCAGTGCTGAAAAATTTACCCTGAGAAGAGAAAAGAACCTGGAAACATTTTCACTATACTTGCGCTTTCTATTATTAAACAGTACACATCCTGTGAACCCCTATGGTATGACTCTAGAAATATGAAGCAAAAAATAAGACAGTGAGAAAAATAAGCCTGAGCATTACTTTTGTGGAGGACCAATGATATTTATAATTTGCCTCAAGAGGCAAAGGCTTTTAAAAGAAATAAAATTTTTTTGCCTACTTTGAGTTGGAGGAAGCACACACGTGTGTGAACCATACACAGTTTCTAATAACATGTATTTTGAAATAATACCACTGTTTTTTCAGGTTGTTTTGGAAAATTAAGTTTTAGTTAATAACTTATTTGGAAAATCCCAATGATTCTGTTACCTTACATTTTAAGTACATTTACATTTAGTTTTTCTCATCTATAAAATGAACTGTGGAAAATAACAGCATTTCAAAGTCTGTGGACTGTTATGAACTGTAATTTGTGGGAAAAGTACCAATTTGGAATTTAATTTTCCTTTTGTTTTTCCTGTGTGTATTAGGAGAATTTCAAACATCTGTCTGTCTTTGTCCCTGTATCCACCCCCCCCCCATTTTTCCATGCATCTAATCTCTTATTTCTGAGTCTATAAATACTTGATAGTGAACCTGAAAGTCGCTCAGTCGTGTCCAACTCTGCGACCTCAAGAATTCTCCAGGCCAGAATACTGGAGTAGGTAGCCTTTCCCTTCTCCAGGGGATATTCCCAACCCAGGGATCGAACCCAGGTCTCCTGTTTGCAGGTGGATTCTTTACCAGCTAAGCCACAAGAGAAGTCCAGTACTTCAGCTTTTAACTATATGCTCTTACCTGAGGACTGACTAAGCAATGACTTTTTGGTTTCTTGAAAGCAGTATTCAGAAAATATATGGGACTTCCCTGGTGGTCCGGTGGTTAGGACTCTGTGCTTCTAAAGAAAATACGACTATAGCAAGGTTTGTAGAGCTGAAAGACAGGAATGGGGCAGGCAGGCTATAATTACCTAACCATCCTGTGACTCTATTCCATTCAACTCGATTGCTCTGAAGACTCCAATCCACGAGACCTGCAGGTGGACTACAGGAGCACAGTACCATACCATTCATGGCACAGACAGAGGGAGAGCAGAATTCTGACTCATGAGTTTGCCACTGTCAGGAAAACCAGGATCCCACTGTTAAGCTAAACACTTCACGAATACAAATACATATTCAAATAAAGTAAAGAACCACTTTGCCTGTATGAGGACACTTCCTAGTGACTGTGAGTGGGAACTAACATAGGAGAGGAGAAGGAATGAATGGGTTACCTCAGAGTTTTGAGAAAAGGTAACCACTTGTAGAAAATCTGGGAGTGGTTGAGTCCCAGATAATTTATTCACTCATTTTTTTCATCATTATGGAACTCATGCCAGACTTATGCCAGGCACCATATAAAGACTCTATGAGGCACAAAGATTCAGTCACAATCTGGTGGAGGTGGCAGACACGCAAATACATAATTACAAAAACACGTGTTTAAAGACAGGTTAGATGTATCTGGGCTTTATTATTGATGCTAGTGGTAAAGAACCTGCCTGCCAATGCAGGAGACAGAGATACGGGTTTGATCCTTGGGTCAGGAAGATCCCCTGGAGAAGGAAATGGCAACCCACTCCAGTATTCTTGCTTGGAGAATTTCATGAACAGAGGAACCTAGTGGGCTACAGTCATGTGATCACAAAGAGCTGGACACAACTGAAGCGACTGAGCACAGCTGCATTTAGGCTTCCTAGGTGGCTCAGTGGCAAAGAACCCACCTGCCAATGCAGGAGACACAGGTTGTATCTCAGGGTTGGGAAGAACCCCTGGAGTAGGAAATGGCAACCAACTCCAGTATTCTTGCCTAGAAAACCCAATGGACAGAAGAGCCTGGCAGGCTGCAGTTCATGGGATTGCAAAAGAGTTGGACCCAACTTAGCAACTGAACACAAGCACAAGATGCATTTACAAAGGCACAGAGGAAAGAACCTTCGCTTAGGCTGGGGGCAGAGTCCATCTGAATTACTGAAGCCACTTGGGAGATAGGTCCAAATCATCATTGGACATGACCTTATCTCCTGTGAGACTTTCAGATCAGAGAGAGGAAGGGAAACATATGTCTCCTGGGATTAGTATTGTTGTTGTTCAGTTGCTAAGTTGTGTCCGGCTGTTTGCGATTAGTATATATAAGATCAAATGTTTTGTAGGTGTTTTAGTGCAGACTGAAGCCTCCTGAGTTTGGGCTGGCACTACTGTTGGGTTGGGAACGGGTAGGATGAAATTTGAGTTCTGAGTCTCCCCGATTTCTTCCTTTTAATAACCTGATTTGGGCAGTAACAGATGAGGGAAAAAAAATGCACCTCAGCTATTTAAATAAGCTTTAAAACATGGAAGTCATAGATGAGTTCCATCCAGTAGAACTTTCTGCAATGATAGAAACGTTCTGACTTCACTCTCCTCCAATGAAGTAGCCATAGAGACATGAAGTACTGAGCACTTGGAATGTGACTAATGATACTGAGAAAATGACTTTTTAAATTTTATCTAATTTTAATTAATGTAATCTAAGCTACATTTGGTTAGTGGCTAACATTATTAGACAGTGCATCTTTAGAGTATAGAAGATCTGGTCCCAGAAAACTGAGATGAAAAGTCCAATTTAGATTAACAACTAAGTTAACAAGATTAGTTACTCTAGAATACATCTGGAAGAAAGTTTTAGATACTATAGGCTTCTATACAAATCTAAATGCTTTAAACATTCCAGTTATATAGATATGCAGATGTTCATTGATTAGCACTAACCAATCAGCTGCCAGAGGCCTTATGATAATTATCTTCTAAGGAGTCTGCATTCCAACTCTTCAGTAAGTAGTTTCTGTCTCCTAGTTATCATTCAAGCTGATCCTTCCTTTTGACTTTGTAAAAAGAGTGAATACTTTCTTACATATTGCATATCTAAATTATATTGTCTTAGATCAGCAAGTCTAATTCATATATGTGAAAAGCTATCATAGAGAAGAAATTTTAAAAGTTGGCATATTTTAGAGAAAATGTGAGTGTTGGGATACTAACCTGGGAAGCAAAATCAGACTTGTAGATACTGCCCTAAAAAAGCAAATAAATAATACTCTTGCTGCTGCTCCTGCTGCTGCTAAGTCGCTTCAGTCGTGTCCGACTCTGTGCGACCCCATAGATGGCAGCCCACCAGGCTCTCCCGTCCCTGGGATTTTCCAGGCAAGAGTACTGGACTGGGGTACCATCGCCTTCTCCCAAATAATACTCTTAAAGAACTGATTTATTCTTAGGATGTGAATAGAAAAGTCAGGAGGTAGATTTGGGGAAATCTAGTATATTTAAAATCAGGTTGTTCAGTAGTTTCTAGAGCAAGACTAAAACTATGGATACCTAATAAGTCATACACTCTGTCAAGTAAAGACAATGTTTTCCAAACCTTGATGAATACAGCCAATAGCAACAACAAAACCAAACCATATGTGGGAAAGCAGGAAATCATGTAAAAGTAATTTAAATTTATTGATATGAAAACACAGTCAGGGCCTTCAAAATATTTATGTAATATTTGAAAGCTGTATGTTTCTTGACTATTAATAGTTTTCCTGATCTTTTAGACTCGTATAGTCGTGCTCAGTTGCTAAGTCACGTACAACTCTTTTGCAACTCTGTGGACTGTAGCCCACCAGGCTCTTCTGTCCATGGGATTTCCCAGGCAAGAATACTGGAGTGGGTAGCCATTTCCTTCTCCAGGGAGTCTTATATAGGAACAACAGCAGCTATTAAGAATTATAAATGCACTGAAGTGTGTCCAGTTTTGAATCTAAATATCTAGAGTACTGAGGTGGTTGGAGACATGTAAGATTCTCACTGGATCATTTAATCCCAAGCAGAGTTTTTTTTTTAATGTTGCCTAGACAAGCTTAAACTTATAAATTATATTTAAATCAGATCAACTGATATTGTTATTCAGATCATCTTCCATTTCTTATTAAGGAACCTTTGTTTAGTGTGAGACCAATGTAGCTATTTCCATTTTTATGTCAGATAAATTAAACAGTAAGAAATAAAGCCAAGCAGATGATTAGTTGTCAAGACTTAGGGGAGGTCACAGGTTGAAAGTGTTAGTCACTCAGTCGTGTCCGACTCTTTGTGACCCCATGGACTGAGGCCTGCCAGGCTCCTCTATCCAAGGAATTCTCCAGGCAAGAATACTGGAGTGGGTTGCCATTCCCTTCTCCAAGGGATCATTCTGACTAAGGATCGAACCTGGGTCTCCTGCACTGGCAGCCGAATTTTTTACAGTCTGAGCCACCAGGGAAGCCAACTTTAGGTAGCGTAGTAATATGAAATATTGTTTTAATCATCATAAAATCTGTTTTATTTATTCCATTTTAAATAACCATCCAAAGAATTTTTTAAAATTCATTTGTGATAACTCCTTTTTTTAAAAAGAAAAAAATTTTTTACCTTATTGAAATAATAGCTAGATATTTTTTCCCAAGTTTTTTGCTGATATTCTTAATTGCTCTTATTAGTATCTGTAACACCCGCTGAGAAGGCCTCAAAGAAGCCTCCTAAACTGGTTTTTCTCATTCAGAAAAGTTCTTAAGTTAACTTGACTTTTGTTTTATAGGTTACCAACAAAACAGCTATTTACAATAAGAGCACTCTAGATTTAATAATTTTTAATTTCTGTAATTTTAAAAGGGTCATCGTTTGGCCACCAATTAAGAATGCAAAAAGACCTCTTATAGGCCTAATATAAACAAAAAAACACACAATAGTACAACCTAGGAAGATCAGATAGGATATTTACATCTCAAAGACACAGAAATCTGAGCTTCTCTCTATAAGGCCTTGCTCAAGATTCTATCAGGCCAGCTTTTAATTTTTAACTGCCCGTGCATTAAAGAGCCCCCTCAATATTTAGGGCAAGATTTAATTTCTCCAGTTAACTAGTTACTTTCAAGTGTGAGCTCCATTGATTACATTTTTCTACAACAGAGCCACCTCGGTGTCTTTCAACCAAGCCCCGGGTTTTTCTCAGTAAAAACCGAGCCTGCCCCAACCTGTGCCTTTCCATAGGTAGGTGTTTTCTTGCTATGTTTCAACCAAGCCCTGAGTGTCCTTAACTGACTCCCTCCCGCTCTCAGTGTGTTTCAACTAGGTGGGAATTCTCTTGGTATCTTCCAACCGAGCCTGGGTGGGTATTTCCCAGTGTCTTCCCACCGGCTACCCACTAGTACCCTACTGAGAGGGGGCAGATAGCTGCTATACTCCCATCAAATAAAAAATCAGGATCTCAACCAGAGATCTGAGGACCAGGAGAGACTTATTCAAATCCAACCCAAACTCCCCAGGAAGTGGATGAGCACAAGGAGCCTCTGCTGGTACCATGGCTCTGGTTTCTCATAGAGTTCAGGTAGAGAAGAGAATTCTGCTCTGGGTCCCTTCGTGTTGGTCACGAAAACTGTCGACTAAAAAATACAGTCAACCTGAAAGTAGAGAGTTATTTTATTTTGTGGTAAGGTTTAGGACTCTGAGCCTGGGAGATAGCATCTCAGTATCTCTTAGAAAACTGCTCACAGGTCACAGGTTATTTCTGTTAAGGAATTTATATTTTATGATATAACTAAAGAAACAGTATTCTTAACTATAAATATATATGCTCAAATATATGTATATATTTCTTTTCTTTTGTGACTTTTAACTTACTATAATGAGAGTCTTAAAAACTTTTTGGTCTGTAATGAGTTGATATTATTACTCTTCTTTTGCTTCAAAGTTTCCCTAAATCTAAAACTTCTTGCGATTCAATATAGGAGCTATCCATCTAAGTTAAATGTTACATAATTTGAAAGGGTGTCAAACTGAGTTCAGTTCAGTCTCTCAGTCATGTCTGACTCTTTGTGACTCCATGGACTGCAGCACGCCAGGCTTCCCTGTCCATCACTAACTCCTGAAGCTTGCTCAAACTCATGTCCATCATGTCGGTGATGCCATGCAACCATCTCATCCTCTGTCGTCCCCTTCTCCTCCTGCCTTCAATCTTTCCCAGCATCACGGTCTTTTCTAATGAGTTAGCTTTTCACATCAGGTTGCCGAAGTATTGGAGCTTCAGTGTCAGCATCAATCATTCCAATGAACATTCAGGACTGATTTCCTTTAGGATGGACTGGTTGGCTCTCCTTGCAGTCCAAGGGACTCTCAAGAGTCTTCTCCAACACCACAGTTCAAAAGCATCAATTCTTTGGAGCTCAGCTTTCTTTACAGTTCAACTCTCACATCCATACATAACTACTAAGTCATACTCAAGAGGGTTTAAAAATATAAATTATATCTCAAGGTGAACAAAATATCATGATTCTGAAACTAGAATTTCAAATAAAACTTGACATCAATAAAATATTTTTAGGAATATATGATAATACTATATATAAAATATATTTTCAGATTTATATTATGTATAACAATGTATACTACTTATATAAAGACTTAGGAGATAGAGATCTTTTCTCTCTTTCTTATATCTTGTTAATCCTTTTACAATCATTTCCACTAGCCTGGGATGGGGAGAGAGATAGGTTAAAAAGTGAGAATTATTTCTTCTGTCAATTAGTTTCTTCTTATTTTAAAATATATGTTTTTAAAAATGGTGCCTAAACACTGAACTAGGAGACATGGCCTTAACTTTAAAGTTTCTAATGTTAGCTATGTAAATTGGGTGTTGAATCCTTCCCACTATTCTGTATATCCACTGGGAGTGGTGGGGCAGGGAGGGAAGTAAGGGTTTGTGAATTAGAGAGCACATTTGAAATGGAAGCAAATCTAATTCCTATTATTTGGGAAAAGTTGAGAGTCACGCTAGGAAGACCAAATGCCTAAACTAAATCAGTTCTGGGTGAGGTGCCTGGTAAAGGACAAACTCATGGGAAAACGATTCTAAGAAGAGACAGAGTCAAATGTTCATGCCAAGAGAAGGCAGGCAGGGAAGAAGGGGTTCAAGACAGTCAGCCTGGAAGGACTATGACTCATGTGATCAGACACTGGGTGTTAACGTGTTTTGTGTTGAGTCTTCTTAACGGAGTATGCCAACGGTGTGCTGCAGCTGGTTTCATACTAACACATGAAATTTTCAGCAATCTTGAATGCCAGTTGTTAAAAATTAAATCATATAAATTATACATTAAATATATACATTATTGTATATTATATACTATATAATAAATACTATTTATATATTAAATTTAACAGTAAGCTAAAATTACATTAAAAACAAAGGTAAGGAATGCTCAAGATTTATCATTTCCTATTTATCTTACTACATCTTGTTATTTCATGTGCTCTGGATGTTATTTATATCTATTGTATCTGTATGTTGGAAATACTATATAAATTGCTACTGCACATTTCTTCCTAACTCTGCACTCAGTGATACTACTTTGATAACTTGAAATCAGTCAGGGAGGGAGTATTTGTACCATGGAACTTAGCAAATGCTATAAATTGGTGCTTGATTTTGATTTTTTTTTTGTTTTATTAATTGCCTAGACTTAAGAAAGTAATGGAGAAAATATTAACAATGCTATTAGAATTAAAGTGTGTCTTGTCGATAGCCAATTACATTATGAAAAGCACAGAAAATTAAAAAGTGTTATATGATTTCAATGAAGTTTTTCCTATATCATTGACAAAGGACAACACACCTTTGTTGTTTTACTTTAATCTTACTCATTACCATATGAGAATGCTAACCAATATTCCTATTAGAAATACATCTGTTTGACAATTGCGACTTAAATATGAATTCAAAATTTTGGCAGAAATCAATGAAAGTATTCTGTGAGAATCAAGTGGCTATATGGAATGTACAATTAAGAGCAGCATGTTTTATTTGTAAAAGATTGTTTGCCATATATCCTTTATATCACCAAAATTTTTAATCTCATGTACTTATAGCGGAATCTCTACCATCTGAGCCATCAGGGAAGCCCACTTATATCCCTAGATATATATTTACACCACTGAAATATTAATCTCATTTCAATTTATTTATCCCTCAAACAGATGAAAACATCTTCTGTGACTGTCTAGGGGAAAGATAAAATTAGGCAACGTATGTGAAAGTTCTTTATACACTGTGAAGTGTTATACAAATTCCCATTAAGATTATGATTAGAGAAGTTAAAGCATCCTTTTTCCTTTTCATCCAGATTTTCTCAAAGGCTTTAAAAGGAAAGAACCTTTATGAAATAAAGACTCACTGGGGAAGAAAATCGCTTTATTGATTAGGTAAAGTGTCAATTTCATCCATCTCTGATATTTTTCTTGCTTATTTTTATAGTCTTTTATCCTAAATTAAAAATTAGACCATTTAGAATGATTATTTCTAGCTGAATTGAAACCATTATAGTTTCTCAATATATGCAACTGAGAACAGGAAGCTTTGGGTGTAATTTTAAAAAGAAAAGACCGGAAGAAAGAAGAAAGAAAGAAACAATGACCTTGAAAAATCATGGGGAAATGAGGTAAGCAGAATATAGTTACCATAATTGAAATTTGACTGAAATGACAAGGTCAAAGACCCAAATATTTCCATATATGCTCTTGGATCTTAAAATAACTAAAAGTGGCCATGATTCACCTCATCAATGTAGGAACTGATACAGAGGAAGCAATGCCATTTGTTCAGTGACATTAACACATGATTGACCTGGCCGACTGAAGAATGACTGGAGCAAGTCAACCTTGTTTAGTTTTCACCGTTGAAGAATGATGTCTCATCCTATTCATAGAGCTGAACATGATTCCAGTAAAAATAAGAGGCAGAGGAAAGGATGAATTACAAGTGGGGCAGTTTTTCTCACTACTTTGTAACTTTGGTTTATAAAGTACAGATAGTAGTACTAAATCTAAGCTATTCATTGAAATCAACAGCCTAAGAAACATTGAATACTAGAGCTGATCAGTTGAGATCCTCACTTGGTTGGTTTGACGTGGGGACTGAGTATTGGTATTTCTTGAAAATACCTCATATAACTTATCAGCTCACACAGAGTTGAGGACCACTGGATTTATGGTGCTTTTCTTCATTAATTATTTCTCCAGAGATTAGGCTCATTAAACATAAAGCAAAGCTTGTATTCATACCATGAATATCTTGCCAAATATTCAGACTGCAATGATTTTTTCTCACTTTTGTATAAAACTATAATTTTCATGTAAAAGTTGATCTTAAACAACATTAAAAAGTGAATAAATGCTACTAAAAAGTTAATATTTTGAGAATAAGAAAAGCAAGTTGTAACCTATATTTTTCCATAAATGTTTAAAAATTGTCAATTATTATTTTGTGTAATAAATATCACCTTTATCCTTTGACTGGTTTTGGACTCCTCCCTTCTATTCACTCCTATCTTTAAAACCCAAATCCATCTCAGAACTTGAAACAAAAATTCCCATAGAGTGTTTCCAGAGTTGTTGGCAGCTTTCCTCTGGCCCAAAGACAGATGGTCCATTTACCTGGACAGGACTGTTAGAAGTATCTGAAGATATTACCTGAGGTATATTTGTGGTGCTATTATTCAAAAGTCTTTGTCATTTGACATCCTGAGTTCTCCTTACCAGAGAGCAGGAAAATAACTCTTTAACAAATACCTAAGTCATTTCCACTATCCAGCTTGAAATACATAATTACTTTCACTGACATTTATCCATTAATTCAATAGCATAATACACTATTATTATCATATCTATATTATTCAGTTCAGTTCAGTCACTCAGTCATGTCCAACTCTTTGCGACCGCATGAATTGAAGCACACCAGGCCTCCTTGTCCATCACCAACTCCTGGAGTGTACCCAAACTCATGTGCATCGAGTCGGTGATGCCATCCAGCCGTGTCATCCTTTGTCATCCCCTTCTTCTCCTGTCCCCAATACCTCCCAGTATCAGGGTCTTTTCCAATGAGTCAACTCTTGGCATGAAGTGGCCAAAGTATTGGAGTTTCAGCCTTAACATCAGGCCTTCCAACAAATACCCAGGACTGGTATCTTTTAGGATGGACTGGTTGGATCTCCTTGCAGTCCAAGGGACTCACAAGAGTCTTCTCCAACACCACAGTTCAAAAGCATCAATTCTTCAGCGTTCAGCTTTCTTCACAGTCCATCTCTCACATCCATACATAACCACTGGAAAAACCATAGCCATGACTAGATAGACCTTTGTTGGCAAAGTAATGTCTCTGCTTTTTAATATGCTGTCTAGGTTGGTCATAACTTTCCTCCCAAGGAGTAAGCATCTTCTAATTTCATGGCTGCAGTCACCATCTGCAGTGATTTTGGAGCCCCCCAAAATAAAGTCTGACACTGTTTCCACTGTTTCTCCATCTATTTCCCATGAAGTGATGGGACCAGATGCCATGATCTTCATTTTCTGAGTGTTGAGCTTTAAGCCAACTTTTTCACTCTCCTCTTTCACTTCCATCAAGAGGCTTTTGTGTTCCTCTTCACTTTCTGCCATAAGGGTGGTGTCATCTGCATATCTGAGGTTATTGATATTTCTCCTGGCAATCTTGATTCCAGCTTGTGCTTCTTCCAGCCCAGCATTTCTCATGATGTATTCTATATTATTATATCTATATAATTATAAATATAATTGTCTATATTGTCATATAGAGTCCCTATATGACATACATATATATCCAAAAGTTTCTCTGATTGATACTTTTATGTTATCATAACCATTGTTGTTGTTGTTCAGTCGTTAAGTCCTGTTCATCTGTTTGTGATCCCATGGACTGCAGCATACCAGGCTTCTCTGTTCTTCACTATCTTCCAGAGTTTGCTCAAATTCACATCCACTGACTTGGTGATGCTATCTAATCATCTCATCCTCTGCTGCCTCCTCCTCTTACTTTCCATCTTTCCCACCATCAGGGTCAGGATGTCAAATGACAAAGACTTTTGAATAATAGCGCCACAAATATACCTCAGGTAATGTCTTCAGATACTTCTAACAGTCCTGTCCAGGTAAATGGACCATCTGTCTTTGGGCTCTTTAGTTTCTCTTTGCTTTCCGCCATTTGAGTGGTATTATCTGCATATTTGAGGTTGTTGATATTTCTCCCAGCAATCTTGATTCCAGCTTGTGCTTCATCCAGCCAGCATTTTGCATGATGTACTCTGCATAAAAGTTAAATACAATACACAGCCTTGTCACACTCCTTTCCCAGTTTTGAACCAGTCAGATGTTCCACATCCAGTTCTAACTGTTCCTTGATGCTGTGCATACAGGTTTCTCAGGAGACAAGTAAGGTGGTCTGGTGTTCCCATCCTTTTAAGAATTTCCCACACTTTGTTGGGATCCACACAGTCAAAGACTCCAATGTAGTCAATGAAACAGAAGTAGATATTTTTCTGGAATTCCCTTGCTTTCTCCATGATCCAATGAACGTTGGCAATTTGATATCTGATTCCTCTGCCTCTTTTGTATACTTGGAAGTTCTCGCTTCATGTACTGCTGAAGCCTAGCTTGAAGGATTTTGAGCATAACTTTGCTAGCATGTGAAATAAGCATTGCCCTTATTTGGGAAGGCATATATAGGTCATATCATAATCATATACATGTGTAAAAGGTTTCATGTATTTGAAATCATTTTATATTACAGTAGTAAATCCTTATAGCGGGAATTTCCCTGGTGGTCCAGTGGCTAAAACTCCATGCTCCCAATGCAGGGGGCGAGGGTTTGATTGCTGGTAGGAGAACGAGATCCCACATGCTGTGGAGCAACTAAGACCATGTGTGCGCACGCTGCTAGTAAAGCCTGCAGACCACAATTATCACCGTCCACGCACTGCAACAACTAAGACCCGATGTAACTAACTAACTAAATAAATAAATGTTTTAAAAAATCCTTGTAGTAGTCCTATGAGCTTACTAATGGCCAGAGATTACATTACTTGTCTTTTACAATACTTCTTATAGCATATAGTAGTTGTGCCAATGGACAATCTAGGGGAAGTTCTTTCAGTCCTCCTCAATATTCCTCAATGATGCTCCCAAAGTTTCTTCAATGATGCTCCCAAAGTTACTTCAATATATTTGCTCTCCAATAGAAAACAGTGAGCTTACGACCACTTAACATAATCAGTGAGTTAAATACCACTTTAACATAAGTCCCTTCTACAAACAGATTGTCATTTTGATGCTCTGCTTATATAAAAATCTGAAAGCCTCCCCTCGTGATATAATACTATATTCTACTGAATTAGGTGACATCGTTTCTGGAGTAATTCCTGCTTCATTTTTACCGCAATGAAACAGAAGTTGTAAAACTACCTTCCTCAGTTCTTGGAAATAAGTTGAGAAGGATTTTATAGGTAACCTTGTATATCTTCATAGGAAATTTAAAACTACTCAGTAGATCTGGGGAAATGTATCTAGAATGTATATCCTCTACTTTCATTTGTTATGAAGTGAAATCACTTAGTCATGTCCGACTCTTTGCAACCCCATGGACTGTAGCCTACCAGGCTTCTCTGTCCATGGGATTTTCCAGGCAAGAATACTGGAGTGGATTGCCATTTTCTTCTCCAGGAGTTCTTCCCGTCCCAGGGATTGAACCTGGGTCTCCCACGTTGTAGGCAGACGCTTTACCATCTGGGCCACCAGGGAAGTCCTTCATTTGTTATAGGAGTGTAGAAATGAAGAAATTCTACAAAGATAAGCTAAGTCTGACAGATCTTTTCCTGGATGTGTTCTCTCCCATTTTGTATGGCTAAATCCTACTTGTCATTGGGTCTCTGTTTAAACAAGAGCCTTATATTTTGGCAAGTCTTTCCTAGGTTTTCAGTTAGACACTCTTATTATGCCCTCTACTTATTAAATACTCATTAATTTAAATTTTCTCTTGTATATTAAGAATTAACCCCACAATGAAAGAGAGGATGTGTTTTGTTGATTATTCTACCATCAGCACCAAGCATAGTGCCTGGCACCTAGTATGCATTCATTGACCAGCTGCTGAATGAAAGAATGAATAATATAATAGCATCAAACCTTCTTATTATATTATTATGCATTAAACACTGAAATAAATATTTGATATGATTATCTTATCTAACTTTTTCAACATCTGTTTTATTATTTGTGTTATCTATGAAGATACAGGAGTACAGGGAGGTGGAGGCAAGACAACTCAGGCCTGCCCATTTTCAAAGCTCATGCTCTATCTACAATAGTCCATCAAAGACTAGTCACTACTAGAGTGAAAATACATTATAACCCATGATTACAGTCTAGTATTAAATTTCATTTTGCTTAGAGTAATGTTTGCTCCAAAATGAATGGATGTTGATAAGATGCTTGCTGGACTTTTATACTAAAATATGATTGAATTGTTGTTTCACAGGATGGCCCATGTGTTTGAGCCTTTGTTTTACCACTTCTCGCTATAGGATTCATGGGAGGAGGGGATTGGTTCAAAAGTTATCTTTCTTTGAAAGATGAAAGGCAAAACACAATTAGCTATTTTCTTAAATTCTTAAAAGTCTTTTCCCCCTTTATTCCTGTAGCTGCTTAAAATCACTTGCTATCATGAATTGGTCAGAAGTGAAATTAGTTTAGTGGTTATTTCAAAACTGTTCTGGCTTTGCAGATAGTGTCTGTGAACTGAATTTAGATTTCTAGATCATAGCTAAAGATACAGGAAAGATGGCTCTTGAACATATATATGTTCAGGAAGGTGGAATGTATATGTTTTCCCAGAGGCAAGGCAATGTTTTCCAAAGATTTGGCTTGAAGGTATTTTTAAACATAAAGCAGGCCATCTAGCGTGCTTTTGCCTTGATTTGCTCATAGTTTCACCTCAAAGAGAGTACAGGCAGTACTCTCAAGGGTACGGTACCTTTGACTCTAATTCTGACCAATAAGGGAAGTGAGTGGCAAATTAGACGACTTGGACATGTAAGGAGAAAAATGTTTATTTCTAGAATACATGATAACTGGGAGGGAAAGCTTGGATGTAGCTTGTATGTTGGATGTAGTTTTAACTTTCATAAGCCAACTTTGAAAAGAAAAACTGAGAAAAAAACATAGATATGAGCATCAAGATTACAATTCTGGCTATGTAGTCATAAGTGATCTAGTTGAAGAAAAAGAAACCATTGTATATTAAAAATTCACTGCAGGTCAGGTCAGGCTTAAGGGGACCTCTAGAATAAATGACTCATCACCAAAGATGGGAATATTGGTTTTTGGAAGGATAAATGAAGAAAATTATCTGTGGCTTGTGAAAATATTGAGGGCAACAAACTATGGGAATACATTCAGATCAGAAGATCAAAGAAAGGGGTAGGCCACTGCTTGCAGTCAATGCCATCAAGTGAAGGATGATACAAGAAAAGAAGATATCCCCAGATCCTAATTTGCTTATGTGTCCTTTATAAAGAATTTTAAAATGTAAAGAAAACACCTGTGAGAATAAAGTAAGTACAACTTGAAATAAGAAATAATAGGGGAGAATCTTGCAACTGCAAGGGTGTAAGATATATCCCTCAAAATAATCATATTCAAAGTTACCAGGAAAATTTGCTGTATAAACATGGTTGATGACCTTTAAGCAAATGAGAATTTGAACACTGGAAATGTGCAAATGTTTCTCCTTTGTCAAATGGAGAAAAGTGAAATTAATAAACTAGACCAGAGATAGTTCATTAACTCCATGAATATTTCAAAGATTTACTTGATGAAAAGATAGAGTTTGAAAGTCAAGAAAAAAGATTTAAGATGATGACACAGTATGAATTTACTGATACTATGTCTTACTTGACCAATTCATTTCTTCTTCAGCATTACTGGACCGAATCATGTCATCCTCTATGGTCTAAAAATGTCTGTGTTCTGTCCATTCTTTTCTCACTGAGGTGCAGTTATTTGCTTGGAAGTCTATTTCCTAACTTGAAGGCAAGAAGCTTACATGTTTATATCCATGTTTGTGTGCGTACTCAGGCGTTTCCAACTCTTTGTGACCCTGTAGACTGACTGTATGGACTGTAGCCCGCCAGGCGCCTCTGTCCATGGAATTTTCCAGGCAAGAATATTGGAGTGGGTTGCCATTTCCTACTCCAGGGGATCTTCCCAACCCAGGGATTGAACCCATGTCTCCTGAGTCTCCTGCATTGGCAGGTGAATTTGTTATCAGTGCACAACCTGGGAAGCTCTTTTATATCCATAGTGTTTCTATTAATAATAATTGTTGAATAAACAAACTAACTAATGGCAGATAAAAGAGATGCAATAGAAAATTTTATATTCGTATTTCATTAAAGCATCATACAATATCCTAATGACACTCATGTGAAAAAGAGGGAGTAAAAATATATTCATTGCAAAGGTAATGAAGGAGATAAATGACTATTAGAACCACAGTACCAAAGGTGTTTTTAAACAAACCAGACAAAAGGAGGGACTTGTTTCTGGTAGTATACATTAGGCTTCTTTCTTTAGCTCTGCCTTGCTCTACATTTTTAATCAACAGTTTAATGAAAAATATGAAGGGTGATTTATTAAATTCATGGGTGGTACAAATTTTGGAATTATAGTATAGAAGTAAGGTCTTAGAATCAGCATCTGAAAGCATTTTGATGGCATTAGAAAAGATTGCTGAAAAAATGGAAGAGTGAACTAAATGGAACTAGATGAACTTGAACAGAAAAGATATGAGTCTTAACAATAGACTACAAAGGAACAAGATGGCTAAGCAGCAGCATGAGCAAAAATGGCTTAAGGGTATCAGCTGATGTTAAACATACCAGCAGTGTGATATGGCTGCCGAATAATTGAATGTGACCTTAAGATGCATTAAGAGAGGTATAGCTCATAGAGTGAAGAAGACAGACTGAACATTCTGTTTGATTCTATATGCTTAGTGGCCTAGTTGGCTATGGGCTAATTTAAGTGAATTTGTCACAAAAAAAGATTGAGCAAAGTAATAATATTTAGATGAGAAAGGACAGCAATGTGAAGAATTAGGTAACCATATTTCATTAACTTAACAGCAAGTCAGAGAGGTAGCAGAATGGTTCTGGGTGGCCCAAGCAGCAGAAGCAAAGCAGGATGAGAGGCCTAGGGCAATGGGTGCTCATCAGAATCATCTAGACAAATTGTATTTATTTTTAACTTTAAAATTGTGAAATATAACACATGATAGAAAGAGCATTAAAGATTAATACACAGTATAAAACAGTATAATCATCACTCCCCAAGATTAGAAATAGAGCCTTTTCAGCACCCACGGGGGCCCCAAGTGTACTTTCCAGTTTATTTTCTTTCTAATGACAAACACTGTTCAGATTTCTGTGATAACTGCTTCCAAACTCTTCTTTATGGTTTTACTATTTTTGTACTTATCCCTAAATCACTTAATTTAGATGTGTCTGCTTTCAAACTTTATTAAATACAATCATAAATTACATACTCCTGAAATTGAAACTGTGATCAAAAGTCTCCCCTCAACTCCTAAAAGAGCCCAGGGCCAGATGGCTTCACAGGTGAATTCTATCAACCATTTAGAGAAGAGCTAATGCCTATCCTTCTAAAACTCTTTCAAAAATTTGCAGAGGAAAGAACACTTCCAAACTCATTCTAGGAGGCCACAATCACTCTGATACCAAAACCAGACAAAAACAACATGCAAAAAAAGAAAGTTACCAGCCAATATTACTAATGAACATAGATGCAAAAATCCTTAACAAAATTCTAGCAAACAGAACTCAACAACACATCAAAAAGATTATAAATCATGATCAAGTCAAGTTCGCACCAGGGATGCAAGGATTCTTCAATATATGCAAATTAATTAATGTGATATACCATATTAACAGACTGAAAGATAAAAACCATATGAAAATCTCAATAGATGCAGAAAAAGCTTTTGATAAATTTCAGCACCCATTTATGATAAAAAAATTCTTCAAAAAATGGGCATAGAAGGAATTTACCTCAACATGATAAAGGCCATATATGATAAACCCACAGCAAACATTATTCTCAATGGTATAAAACTGAAAGCATTCCCTCTAAGGTCAGGAATAAGACAAGGGTGCCCTCTCTCATCACTATTCAACATAGTTTTTGAAGTCCTAGCTATGGCAATCAGAGAAGAAAAAGAAATAAAAGTAATCCAGATCAGAAAAGAAGTAGTAAAACTCACTGTTTCAGATGACATGATATTATACATAGAAAACCTCAATGATATATCAGAAAACTAGTAGAGCTAATCAGTGAATTTAGCAAAGTCACAGGATACAAAATCACACAGAAATCACTTACATTCCTATATACTAACAATGAAAATTCAGAAAAAGAAATTAAGGAATCAATCCCATTCACCATTGCAACAAAAAGAATAAAATATCTAGGAATAAACCTACCTAAGTAGACAAAAGAGCTGTATACAGAAAACTATGAGACACTGATGAAATAAATCAAAGATGGCATAATCAGATGGAGAGATATTCCATGTTCCTATGTTGGAAGAATCAATATTGTGAAAATGACTAAACTACCAAATGAAATCTACAGATTCAATGCAATCCCTATCAAATTACCAATGGTATTTTTCACAGAACTAGAACAAAAAAATTCACAATTCATATGGGGAAACAAAAGACCCCAAATAGCCAAAGCAATCTTGAGAAAGAAGAATGGAGCTGGAGGAATCAACCTTCCTGACTTTAGACTATAAAGCTACAGTCATCAAGACAGTATGGTACTGGCACAAAAACAGAAATATAGACCAATGGAACAAGATAGAGAGCCCAGAGATGAACCCACATACCTACAGGCACCTTATTTTTGACAAAGGATGCAAGAATACACAATGAGGCAAAGATAACCTCTTCAATAAGTGGTGTGGAAAAACTGGACAGCTACATGTAAAAGAACAAAATTAGAACACTTCCTAACACCATACACAAAGATAAACTCAAAATGGATTAAAGACCTAAATGTAATACCGGAAGCTATAAAACTTTTAGAGGAAAACACAGGCGTAAGAGCCTCTACAACCCCCTCCTAGAGTAGTGGAAATAAAAATAGAAATAAATAAGTGGTACCAAATTAAACTTCAAAGTTTTTGCACAGCAAAGGGAACTATAAAGAAGGTGAAAAGACAATACTCAGAATGGGAGGAAATAATAGCAAGTGAAACAGCTGACAAATGATTAATTTCCAAAACATACAAGCAACTCATATAAGTCAATATCAGAAAAACAAATAACCCTATCAAAAAGTGGGAGAGACCTAAATAGGCATTTCTTCAAAGAAGACATACAGATGGCTAATAAACACATGAAAAGATGCTCAACAACTCTCATTATTAGAGAAATGCAAGTCAAAACTACAATGATATATCACCCCACTCCAGTCAGAAAGGCTATTATCAAAACATCTACAAACAATAAGTGCTGGAGAGGGTGTGGAGAAAAGGTAACCCTTTTCACTGTTGGTGGGAATGTAGATTGATAGAGCCACTATGGAAGACAGTATGGAGATTCCTTAAATAACTAGGAATAAAACCACCATATGACCCTGCAATCCCACTCCTCAGCATATACCTTGAGGAAACCAAAACTGAAAAAGACACATGTAACCCGCCTACTTCAGCGATCAATGCAAAGAAACAGAGGGAAACAACAGAATGGGAAAGACTAGGGATCTCTTCAAGAAAATCAGAGATACCAAAGGAATATTTCATGCAAAGATGAGCTCGATAGAGGGCAGAAATGGTATGGACTTAACAGAAGCAGAAGATATTAAGAAGAGATGGCAAGAATACACAGAAGAACTGTACAAAAAAGATCTTCACGACCCAGATAATCACGATGGTGTGATCACTCACCTAGAGCCAGACATCCTGGAATGTGAAGTCAAGTGGGCCTTAGAAAGCATCACTACGAACAAAGCTAGTGGAGGTGATGGAATTCCAGTTGAGCTATTATAAATCCTGAAAGATGATGCTGTGAAAGTGCTGTGCTCAATATGCCAGCAAATTTGGAAAACTCAGCAGGGGCCACAGGACTGGAAAAGGTCAGTTTTCATTCCAATCCCAAAGAAAGGCAATGCCAAAGAATGCTCAAACTACCGCACAATTGCACTCATCTCACACGCTAGTAAAGTAATGCTCAAAATTCTCCAAGCCAGGCTTCAACAACATGTGAACCGTGAACTTCCTGATGTTCAAGCTGGTTTTAGAAAAGGCAGAGGAACCAGAGACCAAATTGCCAACATCCGCTGGATCATAGAAAAAGCAAGAGAGTTCCAGAAAAACATCTATTTCTGCTTTATTGACTATGCCAAAGCCTTTGACTGTGTGGATCACAATCAACTGTGGAAAATTCTGAGAGAGATGGGAATACCAGACCACCTGATCTGCCTCTTGAGAAATTTGTATGCAGGTCAGGAAGCAACAGTTAGAACTGGACATGGAACAACAGACTGGTTCCAAATAGGAAAAGGAGTCCGTCAAGGCTGTATATTGTCACCCTGTTTATTTAACTTATATGCAGAATACATCATGAGAAACGCTGGGCTGGAAGAAGCACAAATTGGAATCAAGATTGCTGGGAGAAATATCAATAACCTCAGATATGCAGATGACACCACCCTTATGGCAGAAAGTGAAGAGGAACTAAAAAGCCTCTTGATGAAAGTGAAAGTGGAGAGTGAAAAAGTTGGCTTAAAGCTCAACATTCAGAAAACGAAGATCATGGCATCCGGTCCCAGCACTTCATGGGAAATAGATGTGGAAACAGTGTCAGACTTTATTTTTGGGGGCTCCAAAATCACTGCAGATGGTGACTGCAGCCATCAAATTAAAAGATGCCTGCTCCTTGGAAGGAAAGTTATGATCAACCTATATAGCATGTTCAAAAGCAGAGACATTACTTTGCCAACAAAGGTTCGTCTAGTCAAGGCTATGGTTTTTCCTGTGGTAAGGTATGGATGTGAGAGTTGGACTGTGAAAAAAGCTGAGCACCAAAGAATTGATGCTTTTGAACTGTGGTGTTGGAGAAGACTCTTGATAGTCCCTTGGACTGCAAGGAGATCCAACCAAGTCCATTCTGAAGGAGATCAGCCATGGGATTTCTTTGGAAGGAATGATGCTAAAGCTGAAACTCCAGTACTTTGGCCACCTCATGTGAAGAGTTGACTCACTGGAAAAGACTCTGATGCTGGGACGGATTGGGGGCAGGAGGAGAAGAGGACGACAGAGGATGAGATGCCTGGATGGCATCACTGACTCAATGGACGTGAGTCTGCGTGAACTCCGGGAGTTGGTGATGGATAGGGAGGCCGGGCGTGCTGCAATTCATGGGGTCGCAAAGAGTCGGACACAACTGAGCGACTGATCTAATCTGATCTGAACCCAATGTTTACTCCAGCACTATTTACAATAGCTAGAACATGGAAGCAACCTAGATGTCCATTGACAGATGAATGGATAAAGAAGCTGTGGTACATATATACAATGGAATATTACTCAGCCACAAAAGGAATGCATTTGAGTCAGTTCTAATGAGGCGGGTGAACCTACAGCTTATCATACAGAGTGAAGTAAGTCAGAAAAAGAAAAAGAAATATTGTATACTAACACACATATATGGAATCTAGAAAGATGGTACTGATGAAATTATTTACAATCATGGAGACCCAGACATAGAGAACGGATTTATGAAGATGGAGGAGGAGGAGAAGGAGAGGGTAGGATATATGGAGACAGTAATATGGAAACATTCATTATTACCATATGTAAAACTGATAGCCAATGGGAATTTGCTGTATGACTCAGGGAACTCAAACCAGGGCTCTGAAACAACCTGGAGAGGTGGGATGTGGAGGGAGGTGGGAAGGAGGTTCAACAGGGAGGGGACATATGTATAGCTATGGCTGATTCATGATGATGTTTTGAATAAACCAACACAATACTGTAAAACAATTATCTTTCAATCAAAAATAAATAAATAAATTACATGCTCCTTTTCTGTTATGTTTCTTTCATTATATCTGCAAAATTCATTCATATTATGTTAGTTCAGTTCAGTCGCTCAGTTGCGTCTGACTCTTTGTGACCCCATGGACTGCAACATGCCAGGTTGCCCTGTCCATCACAACTCCTGTAGCTTACTCAAATTCATGTCCATTGAGTCAGTGATGCCAGCCAACCATCTCATTCTCTGTCATCCCCTTCTCCTCCCACCTTCAATCTTACCCAGCATAAATGTCTTTTCAAATGAGTTGGTTCTTCGCATCAGGTGGCCAAAGTATTGGACTTTCAGCTTCAGCATCAGTACTGTCAGTGAATATTCAGGACTGATTTCCTTTAGGATGGACTAGTTGGATCTCCTTGCAGGCCAAGGGACTCTCAAGAGTCTTATCCAACACCACAGTTCAAAAGCATCAATTCTTCTGGACTCAGCTTTCTTTATATTCCAACTCTCACATCCATACATGACAAGGGGAAAAACCATAGCTTTGATTAGATGGAACTTTGTTGGCAAAGTAATGTCTCTGCTTTTTATTATGCTGTCTACGTTGGATATAACTTTTCTTCCAAGAAGTAACCGTCTTTAAATTTCATGGCAGCAGTCACCATCTGCAGTGATTTTGGAGCCCCCCCAAAAATAAAGTCTCTCACCGTTTCCATGTTTCCCCATCTATTTGTCATGAAGTGATGGGACTGGATGCCATGATCTTAGCTTTCTGAATGTTGAGCTTTAAGTCAACTTTTCCACTCTTCTCTCACTTTCATCAAGAGGCTCTTTAGTTCTTCTTCATTTTCTGTCATAAGGGTGGTGTTACCTGCATATCTGAGGTTATTGATATTTCTCCCAGCAATCTTCATTCCAGCTTGTGTCTCATCCAGCCCAGCGTTTCTCATGATGTACTCTGCATATAAGTTAAATAAGCAGGGTGACAATATACAGCCTTGATATACTCCTTTCCTGATTTAGAACCAGTCTGTTGTTCCATGTCCAGTTTCAACTATTGCTTCTTGACCTGCACACAGATTTCTCAGGAGGCAGGTCATGTGGTCTGGTATTCCCATCTCTTGAAGAATTCTCCACAGTTTGTTGTGATCCACACAGTCAAAGGCTTTGGCATAGTGAATAAAGCAGAAACAGATGTTTTTCTGGAACTCTCTTGCATTTTTGATGATCCAACAGATGTTGGCAATTTGATCTCTTGTTCCACTGGCTTTTCTAAATCCAGATTGAACATCTGGAAGTTCATGGTTCAGGTACTGTTGAAGCCTGCCTTGGAGAATTTTGAGCATTACTTTGTTATCATGTGAGACGAATGCAATCGTGCACTAGTTTGAGCATTCTTTGACATTGCCTTTCTTTGGGAGACATTATGCATAACTCTAGTTTATTAAATTGCACGTTATTTTGGTTAGGGGTTGAAACAGATTTTGAGGGACTTGAAACTAGTATTGGTGTTTATTAAGAGAAAAGATAAGAAAAGTTGTTTTTCTTAATTTAATAAAAATGTATGTTCATATGAACACATTGCTAAGCCTACTGCCAGCCTAGGAAGAGATCAGGGCAAGCCAAGGACTTAAAGTTTAGCTTCGTTGGCTTTATGAAAAATGTATTCTGGTTGTGGTATTTTATTGTAAAAAAATTCAACAACTTATTTACCTATTCTGATGTTGATGGACTTTTGGACTATCCCTAAATGCTATGGTTATTATGAACTGATTTTCCAAAAACATAAATGTGTTCTAAGGTAGCATTTGAATGCAGTCTTCCAAAGAATAGCAAAGAGAGATAAGAAATTCTTCCTCAGTGATCAGTGCAAAGTAATAGAGGGAAACAATAGAAAGGGAAAGACTAGAGATCTCTTCAAGAAAATTAGAGATACCAAGGGAACATTTCACGCAAAGATGGGCTCAATAAAGGACAGAAATGGTTGGACATAACAAGCAGAAGATATTAAGAAGAGGTGGCAAGAATACACAGAAGAACTGTACAAAAAAGATCTTCATGACCCAGATAATCATGATGATGTGATCACTCACCTAGAGCCAGATTCCTGGAATGTGAAGTCAAGTGGGCCTTAGAAAGCATCACTACGAACAAAGCTAGTGGAGGTGATGGAATTCCATTGAGCTCTTTCAAATCCTGAAAGATGATGCTGTGAAAGTGCTGTGCTCAATATGCCAGCAAATTCGGAAAACTCAGCAGTGGCCACAGGACTAGAATAGATCAGTTTTCATTCCAATCCCAAAGAAAGGCAATGCCAAAGAATGCTCAAACTACCGCACAATTGCACTCATCTCACACAGGAAAGGAAATGGCAACCCACTCCAGTATTCTTGTCAAGAGAATCCCGTGGACAGAGGAGCCTGCTGGGCTGCTGTCCATACGGTCGCACAGAGTCGAACACAACTGAAGCGACTTAGCATGCATGCATGCAATGGAGAAGGAAATGACAACACACTCCAGTATTCTTGCCTGGAGAATCCTAGGGACAGAGGAGCCTGGTAGGCTGCTGTATATGGGGTCGCACAGAGTTGGACACCACTGAAGTGATTTAGCAGCAGCAGCAGCACACGTTAGTAAAGTAATGCTCAAAATTCTCCAAGCCAGGCTTCAAAAGTAAAAGAGAAGAGTGAAAAAGTTGACTTAAAGCTCAACATTCAGAAAGCTAAGATCATGGCATCCAGTCCCATCACTTCATGGCAAATAGATGGGGAAACATGGAAACAGTGAGAGACTTTATTTTGGGGGGTTCCAAAATCACTGCAGATGGGGACTGCTGCCATGAAATTAAAAGATGCTTACTTTTTGAAAGAAAAGTTATAACCAACTTAGCATATTAAAAAGCAGAGACATTACTTTGCCAACAAAGGTCCATCTAGTTAAGGATATGGTTTTTCCCTTTGTCATGTATGGATGTGAGAGTTGGACTATAAAGAAAGCTGAATCCCAAAGAATTGATGCTTTTGAACTGTGGTGTTGGAGAAGACTCTTGAGAGTCCCTTGGCCTGCAAGGAGATCCAACTAGTCCATCCTAAAGGAAATCAGTCCTGAATATTTATTTGAAGGACTGATGTTGAAGCTGAAGCTCTAATATTTTGGCCACCTGATGCGAAGAAATGACTCATTGGAAAAGGCCCTGATGCTGGGCAAGATTGAAGGCAGGAGGAGAAGGGGATGACAGAGGATGAGATGGCTGGATGGTATCACTGACTCAATGGACATGAGTTTGAGTAAACTCTGGGAGTTGGTGATGGACATAGAGGCCTGGCGTGCTGCCATCCATGTGGTCTCAAAGAGTTGGACATAACTGAGCGTCTGAACTAAACTGAAGAATTGTCCAATATAACTGCAGCCAAGGAAATGTTTTGTATTTGTCCTGTTCAATACAGTAGCCACTAGTCATGTTTAGACAGTGAGCACTTTGAATGGTGGTTAGTACAAATGGGCAACTGAATTTTAAATTTAAAAAAGTTATAGAAATTTAGCTTTAAATGGTTACATGTGGCTAGTGACTACTGTGGAGAAGGAAATGGCACCCCACTCCAGTATTCTTGCCTGTAAAATCCCATGGACGGAGGAGCCTGGTAGGCTGCAGTCCATGGGGTCGCTAAGAGTCGGACACAACTGAGCGACTTCACTTTCACTTTTCACTTTCATGCATTGGAGAAGGAAATGGCAACCCACTCCAGTGTTCTTAGCTGGAGAATCCCAGGGACGGGAAGCCTGGTGGGCTGCCGTCTATGGGGTCGTAGAGTCGGACACGACTAAAGTAACGCAGCAGCAGTGACTACTGTATTGGACAGTGCATTCTAGAGTGCATATCCAAGAGTGGAACTGCTAGGGCATAATGCCTGTTCATATTTAACTTTTGTAGCTACTATCTGTTTTCTAAAGTGATTTTAACAATTTACTCCACAGGCAGTTCATATGATTTACTGTTTTTCTACATTCCCAAACTCTTGGCGTTGTCATATTGTTTAATTTTAGCTATTCTTGTGGGCATGCAGTGGTCTCTCATTGCTTTTTTAAACGAGATTTCCATATTATTCATGATGTGGTATACCTTTGTATATGCATATGGCTATTTGAATTTCCTGTTATGAGAAGTATCAGTTTAAATCTTTGGCTTATATGTACTGTGTTATCTGTCATGTTTTTATTGATTTATTGGTGTTCTTTATGAATTATATATTCTAAATACAAGTTTGTTGATTATATATTTTGCAAATATCCACCCTTAGAAAGGTTTACACAATGCTGATATCCAATTAAATCAAATTATCAATTAAATCAAAATTTCTGTGGGTAGGGTCAAGACACTTTAAAAAGTGTCCCAAGTGATATTAATTTGACTATGTGAGAGGAATAGATTAGAATTTAGTGTAAGAAATGATGTATTAACTATCAAATCGATCTCTCTGGAGTAGTTATGTTAATGGATATGTGGACCATCTCTGGAGTCACATGGTCTGAGTTTGCACCCAGGCTCTGATAGACTTTAGACTTAACTTACCTCAGTTTTTTTCATTTATAAAATTGGGTAATGATATCTACCAGACACCACCCTTATGACACCACCCTTATGGCAGAAAGTGAAGAACTACTAAAGAGCCTCTTGATGAAAGTGAAAGAGAATAGTGAAAAAGTTGGCTTAAATGTCAACATTCAGAAAATTAAGATCACAGTATCTTGTCCCATCACTTCATGGCAAA
The DNA here is from genome assembly GCF_055505025.1 of Bos grunniens. Lineage (NCBI taxonomy): Eukaryota > Metazoa > Chordata > Mammalia > Artiodactyla > Bovidae > Bos > Bos grunniens. Next base: position 44,240,560 of record NC_141165.1, read on the forward strand.
CAGATGGGGAAACAGTGGAAACAGTGACAGACTTTATTTGGGGGGGCTCCAAAATCACTGAAGATGGTGACTGCAGCCATGAAATTAAAAGATGCTTACTCCTTGAAAGGAAAGCTATTACCAACCTAGACAGCATATTAAAAAGCAGAGACATTACTTTGCCAAACAAAGTCTGTCTGGTCAAGGCTATGGTTTTTTCAGTAGTCTTGTACGGATATGAGAGTTGGACTACAAAAAAAGCTGAGAGGTGAAGAATTCATGCTTTTGAACTGTGGTGTTGGAGAAGACTCTTGAGAGTCTGTTGGACTGCAAGCAGATCCAACCAGTCCATCCTAAAGGAGATCAGTCCTGGGTGTTCATTGGAATGACTGATGTTGAAGCTGAAACTCCAATACTTTGGCCACCTCACGGGAAGAGCTGACTCATTGAAAAGACCCTGATGCAGGGAAAGATTGAGGGCAGGAGGAGAAGGGGACGACAGAGAATGAGATGGTTGGATGGCATCACCGACTCAATGGACATGAGTTTGTGTAAACTCCAGGAGTTGGTGATGGACAGGGAAGCCCGGTGTGCTGCAATCCATGGGGTCGCAAAGAGTCAGATATGACTGAGCGACTGAACTGAATTGAACTGATCTGCTAGATAATCCCTTATGAATTCTAAACAGTTATATGTACTGTGTAGGACACATAGCAAGTGCTCCATAAGTATTAATCATGGTCATCATCATCATCACCAAAGATTAAATTAACTGTCTTAGAAAGTAACAAGAGCCAGGATTTTCCTCAATGGGACAACATCAGTAATCTTGCACTGAGATCAGGAACAAGGCAAGATTGATTTCCCTGTCTCTTTCCCTATTCAATATTATTCTAGAGGGATCAGCAAATACAACTAGAGAGAAGAAATTAAACAGAGGCATAAGTACTGATAAAGAAGTAAAACTACTCTATTTGTTGATGGTATGATGGTACACTGAGAAAATCCTAGATAATTAATGATAACCAATGATTTTATTTGAACAATAAAATAATGTAGTAGTATAACAGATATAGTACTAAGAGGCAGAAATCAATATCTTTTATACACACAAACAATAACCATTTAGAGTACCTGACATTAGAGAAAAACCTCATTTAAAATTAAAAAAAGAAGATCAAGTATTCATGAATAAACCTAACTAAAATGTGTAAAGCTTATAGGAAGAACATTTTTAAATCTTTTATAAAAAAGATACAAGTGTGGACTAGAACAAATGAAAAGGATAGGACAACTTAACATGATTAACATTTTCTTTGGACCAACTTATAAACTTAACAATATCCTGATAAAGCTTTTTTAAAGGAAGTAAACAAGTTGAAATCAAAGTTGTTATGGAAAAGCAAGCATAAGAGAATAGCAAGAAAAATACTGAGAAATAAAAATGTAAGGGGAATGGGGAGGTCAGGACTACTAGACATTAAAATTTATTATAATCTAAAAGTCTCTCTAATTGAAACAGTGAGATACCAGTGCACGAATAGACAAATAGTGGAATAGAATAGAAAGACCAGAGGTAGACCCAAGTAAATATGGAAATTTATTATAAGATAAAGATAATGTCTCAAAACACTGTGGATAATATTTGAGTTTTAAATAAATGACTCCTTTTAGAAAATAATAGGTCAACCTTTGGAAAAAAGATAAAATTATACTCATATGTTATACCAAACACAAAAATAAATTCCAAACGGATTGGAGATATAAATGTAAAAACTGAAACCATACAAGTAAGAAAACTCGAGTAAACTCCATTTAAAATTGGCTTTCTACTCTGGTCATCATGGTCATCATCAAAAAGTCTACAAACAACAAATGCTGAAGAGATTGTAGAGAAAAAGGGACCCTCCTATACTGTTGGTGGGAATGTATACTGAAGCCACTATATACAGCCATTATGGAGAATAGTATGGAGATCCCCCAAAAACTAAAAATAGGGTTACTGTACAATCCTGCGATCCCATTCCTAGGCACAGATCCAGAAATAACTATAATTTGAAAATATTCACCCCAATGTTCCCGGCAGCACTATTCTCAGTAGCCAAGACAGGGAAGCAACTTAAATGTCCATTGACATATGAACGAATAAAGATGTGAGATATACATGTGTATGTGTATACACATACACACACATATACATACACACAATGGAATATTACTTAGCTATAAAAAGAATGAAATTATGCTATTTCTAGCAACATGGATGGACCTGGAGATTATCATACTAAATGAAGTAAGGCAGACAGAGAAAGACAAATATGATATGACATTACCAATATGTGGAATCTAAAAAAGTTACACAAATGAACATATTTACAAAACAGAAATAGGCACACAGACATAGAAATCACACTTATGGTTACCAAAGTGGAAAGTCAGGGAGGGATAAATTAGGAGATTGGGATTAACATATTTATACTAGATAAAACAGATAACCAACAAACACCTACTCTATAGCACAGGGAATTATACTCAACATACTCTAATAACCTATAAAGAAAAGAATCTGAAAAAGAACGTATAACTGAACCACTGAGCTATGCATCTGAAACCAACATAACATTGTAAAACAACTATACTTCAATAAAATAAAATAAAAAACTGACTTTCTAAATCCAGAGACAAGTAATAAAAAATGATATTTTTACTATAAAAATATTAAAAATTATACATACTAAAGACAGCGTAAGTAAAGTTAAAAAGACAAATGGAAAACTTGCGGAAATATTTACAGCATATGTCACAAAGAACTAATATCCCCAATATGTAAGGAACCTTAAAAATTAAAGGCTAAAGGGACAAAAATCCAATAGAAAAGTGGGAAAAGATAAAAACAATTTACAAAAAACAAAAAAGATAAAAAGGCTCTTAAATGAAAACAATTTAAATTCATTTATAATTATGTAACTATAATTTGAAACAACCCTGAGATAGCATTTCTTTACTATCAGACTGGCAAGAACTAAAAAGCATGATAATATATTCTATTATTGAGAAGGTGGTGGAAAGGGTCTTCTGTTACACCCTGCTGGTGGCAGTGCAAATTTGTATGACCATTTCTAACAAAATTACCCTTAATTTTTAACCTAGAAATTCTAATTCTAGGCATTTATCCTAAAGATACACTTCCAACAATATGAAAATTCATTTGCCTAAGGTTATTCACTGCAATATTATTTTTAATTGCAAAGTATCAGAAATAATCTAAGGCTTATATAAGAGAGTAGTGGAATTAACTATAGTGTATCTGCACTACAGATTATTATGCAGCTATATAAAGAATGAGAAATATCTATGACTGATACATAGAAACTTCTAGGACATTACTTAATGAAAAAAGCAAAGTACAAAAGAATATATGTAAGGAAGAAGAAGATATAAGAAGATATGCATGTATCTGCTCTTTGTGCTAAAAGAAATACAGGATGATTAAACTAGAAAGTATGATATTGATTATTTACAGGGGTAGGTGGGGACAGGAGGTAAGAAAGGGAAAATGAGAGTGGGGAAAAGGAATGAGGGCGGATGGTCTACCTTTTCAATAGTTCTGACTCTTGGAAACGTGGTAATAATTTCACATGCTGCTGCTGCTGCTGCTTGGTTGCTAAGTCATGTTGAACGTGACCCCATGGACGATAGTCTGCCAGGCTCCTTTGTCTGTGGGATTTCCCAGGCAAGAATACTGGAGTGGGTTGCCATTTCCTCTTTCATGGGATCATCCTGACCCAGGGATTGAACCTTCATCTCTTATGTCTCCTGCATTGGCAGGCAGATTCTTTACTACTGAGTGACCTGGAAAACCCAGTAATTTCACATACTTAAACATAAATAATCAAAATCAAAAAGAATGTGAGAGACATTCCATATGTAATACAAAATGAAGGGAATGGAAATGAAAATAACTAACCTAACTAAAAGTGGACAACCATGTCAACTCTAAGGTTAAAAATAAAAAGAACTATACAGAACTATTATATTCTAGTTAATGTTTTTTTCCCACACTAGTATGGGTTAGGGCAGAAGGCAATGGCAACCCACTCCAGTACTCTTGCCTAGAAAATCCTACGGACAGAGGAGCCTGGTAGGCTGCAGTCCACGGGGTTGCACAGAGTTGGACACAACTGAAGTGACTTAGCAGCAGCAGCAGCAGCAGTATGGGTAAATAGTTCTTTCTCAAATATTTATTTATTTAGTTGGCTGTACTGGATCTTAGTTGCAGCACATAGGATCTTTGGTCTTCACTGCAGCATGTGTTTTCTTTTAGTTGCAAGATGGGGGTTCTTCGGTTGAGGCATGTGAACTCTCAGTTGCAGCACGTGGGATCTAGTTCCCTGACCAGGGATCGAACATGGACCCCCCTGCATTGGGAGCCCTGGATCTTAGTCACTGGACCACTAGGGTTAGCATTTCTAAAACTACTTTATGTGTATATCAGGATTGAGCAGATAAGTAAATAAATTTGTGGAGAATGAGAACCAGTTTTCTCACTATCAGAAAAAGAAAAAGGAAGGGTTTGAATGAATGCTGTGATATTCGATTGGACTTGGAGCTATCAGTTTAAACTCATGGTTTTAAATGATTTTTAAAGAGAAATTGATATGGAAATATATATATACACACACACATGAGCATACATACATATATTCCTAGATCTGTCCAATGAGAGAGTCTAGAAGCAAGACATCTCAGTAACAATAACAATAACTAGTAACAATAACTAGAACCCAGATGTTGGTTTCTAAATCCCATTCTTTAACAAAAGGAACTAGAACTCCTTAGGAAAATGATTGATTCTAGGGATGGGTCAGGAAAAATACAAGATGATACTGACTAATACCTTGTACTGCTAGAAAGTAAGGACGTGCTAAAAAGAGATGAGAATGGCATATTGAATGGATAAAGGCATAAACCTGAATAAGTCAAAATAGCCCAATGGCCAAATGTAGGCTAACTGGAGTAATAAAATAAATAGTATTACTAATAACATATAGATTAAAATAAGTATCTGATCTCATACTAACACAAATAACAGGAGAAGAGATCATTTTTTTCTTGCAGGATAATTCCAATAATAAATATAGAGAAATTATAGAAATAGAAAATCACTTTCACATAATAATTGTTACAGGCAAGATTCATAAATTAATGCTAAAATTAGTGGGCAAAAGTATGATAGGAAACAATATTTGCATAGCATGGCCTCAAAAATATCTCCCTACAAAATAGTTATAATTTACAAAGGGAAAAATAGTAACTTTACATAGAGAAATCTGGCAGACACCACAAGTGATCAAAGTTTATATCATTGTCATAAGACATATCAACATCACAAACCTCTTGATATGGTGTGCTGGGGAGGGCAAACATCACTTCTATGTTATTCTTGTCAAAAATTTATAACTTCAATTTGAATTATTAATAGAAAACATGTGTTAATTACAAACTCAAGGATATCCTAGAAACAAAGCAAAGTGAAACAAACTGGCTGGTTGTCTTCAAAAGTGTCAAAGTCATCTGTAATAAGACACAGAAAGACTGTGGAATTGCTGGAGACTGAGGAATCTGAGGAGGCATGACAGTAACTGCAGTAATGAATTGAGGAACAGGTTCTGGACCAGAAAAGAGGACATAAGCAGGACGCTAGTAAAACTGAAATAAGGTCTATAAATTAGTTATTAATTCCCTAATAATTATATTATCATCATGTAGCATGTTAACATTAATAGAACTAGATGAAGGATATATTAGAACTCTCATACTATTTTAAAATGAGTGTTTTAAAATAGTGTTTAAAATGAGTGTTTAAAATAAGTGAATTCATATTTAAAAAGATTTTAAAATGTAGTGTTTCCAGCTACTTGAGTTCAAATAAGGGATAACAATTGGAGCTGTAGAAGAGATCTAAGCTATAACTGGGCAGGTCCAACACAAAGCCTTTAAGGTTTAAACCATGAGCGTTTTTTGAGGATATTAACACAACCCTTAGCTTAAAAAGTGAGTAAGATTCTACATAAGCTTTGACCCAATGCTAATCCTCTTGAATCCATAGAAATTGAACAGTTAGCCCAACGTTATTTCATTTTAGCAAATGGTACGTGCTGTGAGGATTGCAAAATGTGTTATGAAATATTCAAATTAGCTTACAATGAAATTTCCTTAGTTTCAACTTTCAAGACTTTAAATACTTGAGAACAAATTTATATTCGTGAACAAGTTTTTAAACCACACTCTAAACATCCATTCGAAACTATACCAGATAATCACACAAATGGCTCAAACAATTTAAATCAGGTGAAAATTATACTCTTACGTGGAAAAAAACAGATTTCAAAACAATACGTGCACTACAATCCCATTTCTGTCAAAAGTGAAAATATATGCTTAGAAATGAGCCTAAAATTTTATATGATAAAATGTAAACAGTAATTAACTCTGGGTGGTTACAAGTGGGTGTTTTTCTTCACTTAGCAGCAATCTCTAAACTTTTTCTACAATAATTATATTACCTTGTAATCATAAAACAAAAAGGATTATAAATGTTTTGAAAAAAGAAAGCAGTGTAACAATTTTCAGATCTCTGAATAGTGAGTGGAATTAACCACTCCAAACAAACAGATGTAGCTAAATATAAAAAAATCTATATTCCAAACACTCATTTTGTGTTTAGATGAGGCTACATCTTTGCCTTGAGGCTACAAACAGGAGGTGATATGTGCGTTTTCCCCTTATGTCACTTCAGTTTAAAAATGCCAAAAATTACTCAGAGAACAAGTTTAAGCATTTGCAATTACCAAGGTGACAGTGTCAGAGGAAACACTAACATCTTATGCTTGATTTAAATTTTTATAGTTGATTTTTTAAAATGAAAAGGGAAGAAGCACTTTTTTAGGGAGAGGAAAGAGATATGTACACTGGGGTATTCAAGTCTTATTTCACTTTGGGGCATATATGAAGTGACAAGGATTGATTTTGTCCCATTCTCTTTTTTACAGTGTATTTCTTTATTAGAGTTTTGATGTTACATCACTTAAATGTTTTATCCCCACATTCTTGTTTTACTTTTAAAAAATTAATTAATTAATTTTAACTGAAGGCTAATTACTTTACAACATTGTGATAGCTCTTGCCATACATTGATATGAATGACTTTGCCCCATTCTTTAAACTAATATCTATCTCTTGGTGATTAGTTATTAAAGCTGTACTTAAATATTACAAAGAAGTACTCAACTTTGATTTGTAAAACTATTTTTAGATAGTTAAAACATTTTCCTTAAAATTAAAATTTCTTTGATTTCCCTGGTGACTTTTAAGTTAGTTCTTACTGGTTTATTCTTCATTATTCCAAATGGTTGGTATGGCTAATTCAAAAAGCAGTCACTTCCAGCACTTGACTCTCCTTTGAGGATTGTTTCAGAATCTGTTTTTCTATATTCTACTGGTGTAGTAGAGGACCTTTCATCTTTTAAATGCTATGATGATAAAGAATTACAAGTGGGACTAAAAGGTCCATCTAGTCAAGGCTATGGTTTTTCCAGTGGTCAGGTATGGATGTGAGAGTTGGACTGTGAAGAAAGCTGAGTGCTGAAGATTTGATGCTTTTGAACTGTGGTGTTGGAGAAGACTCTTGAGAGTCCCTTGGACTGCAAGGAGATCCAACCAAGTCCATTCTGAAGGAGATCAGTCCTGGGTGTTCTTTGGAAGGAATGATGCTAAAGCTGAAACTCCAGTACTTTGGCCACCTCATGTGAAGAGTTGACTCATTGGAAAAGACTCTGATGCTGGGAGGGATGGTGGGCAGGAGGAGAAGGGGACGGCAGAAGATGAGATGGCTGGATGGCATCACCGACTTGATGGATGTGAGTTTGAGTGAACTCCGGGAGTTGGTGACGGACAGGGATGCCTGGTGTGCTGCAATTCATGGGGTCGCAAAGAGTCAGACACGACTGAGCGACTGAACTAAACTGAACTGAAGTGCATGATAACAGCATATCTTTGTTGCTAATTCATAGTAATAAATGAATTTCTAGGGCTCTAAGACAACAAGTTAAAAGAAAAGAAAATGAAATCCATGGATAACCTGATGAGATTAGTATTAAAAGATAAAAAGTGAAAGTGAAGTCGTGTTTGACTCTTTGCGATCCTATGGACTGTAGCCTACCAGGCTTCTCTGTCCATGGGATTTTCCAGGCAAGAGTACCGGAGTGGGTTGCCTTTTCCTTCTCCAGGGGATCTTCCTGACCCAGGGATGGAACCCAGGTCTCCCGCATTGTGGGCAGATGCTTTACCCTCTGAGCCACCAGGGAAGCCCAAAGTGATCTCCAATAAGCTAGCAAGTTATTTTATAAGCACAGTTTTCTTTATTCAGAGATGACAAAACTTTGAGGTTCTAGAAAATCATTATTTCATTTGAGGGACAGTCACACTAAATCTTTGTAACTGAAGACCTCTGACATTTCTATTTTTTTTCCTGAACTTTAAAACAATAAACTGCTTAGGATTCAACCTACTAGGGGTCCAAAAAGAAGCAATTGTGTGGCTAAGTATAACACTGAATTTTAGTCTTACAAACACTCTCACTCTGATACATTTTATCGGACAGCATTTAAACCTACTCAAGTCATTCTTCTACCATTTTCTTTATAACTTAACCTTGATCTGACACTCTCACGCCTACCAGAATTTCCAACACGATATACTGAGAATTTGTTTACTTGCATAAACGCTAAAAAAAAAAAAAGCAATGTTTATTGTATTCTAAAAAAAAAAAAAAAAGGCTACCCAGATGGTGAGGTGATAAAGAATCCACCTGCCAGTGCAGAGATGCAGGAGACATAGGTTTGATCCCTGGGTTGAGAAGATCCCCTGGAGTAGGAAATGGCAACCCATTCCAGTATTCTTGCCTGGAGAACCCCATGGACAGAGGATCCTGGTGGGCAACAGTCCATCAGGTTGCAAAGAGTCAGCCACAACTGAATGATTGAGGACATTGTAAAAATATGGTAGGGACAGTTAAATACATTTTAAATCAAACCTGTGTTTTTTATAGCCCCAAAACAAAGAACGTGGATAATTCAATGAACTGATAAATTGAACCTAAATATTTGAAAATACAACCATAGAAGATAAAAAGATAGTGTTTTCATAATTACTACAATATCTACCAAAGTTTAATGTATCACTATAAGATATATAAGTTAAGTTGATTTCAGAGCAAAGAAAGAACTTGGAAGGAGAGAATGAAAAGAAAGTGCTTTTTAAGTCATTACCTTTTCCCATGAAATATCTGCTGGTGAAGAATAGGTTAAGAGTTAAAACCAATCTTTGGTCAGAAGAAAAGCTTTTCAACCCTAAAACACATTTTGGTTATAATGTTAGCCTTAAAGTCTGTAGGTGATATGCTAAGGAAAAGTCATACCAATAACATGAGCCTGTAGCTTAAGGATTTCTTGCTGTTGTTTTAAAATTTATGATAGTATTTCATTTAATTTTAATTAGTCTCTTAAAATATAAATTTACCTTTCCTAAGCATTGTATTATCTATATTACCACTAAATATTTTTAAAGGATCATTAAAATCAGTTTCCTGAATTATTTGTTCTTCACAGATGTGACAATATTAATACTTAATAAGCAATCTTTGTAGTTAAAAGATATCTGGATTGATTTTTTGCTTTCCTTATATCATTTTGGTTTTTGATTTACAGAGGTTTGTAAGTTGTACTTTACTATTCTCATAAGACAATATACTTAGTTGTAAGCAGTGTCTGATCTTTTTACATATTCCCCCAATTCTAAGAGAATGGATTATATTCTCCAAAAATATAACTAAGGCTTTTAAATAAGAGCTATAAGTTGTGATAACTGAGGCAGCATTTCCCATTGTTTTGACAAAATAAATTAGAAAATGAAGTTATTTAAAGTAAGGTAGTATGGAAAAAAAACACAAGTCCCACCCAGATATGTTGCTATCTTTAGGAAACTCAAAACAAGCAAAAGTAAGGACTATATTATGCTAGAAACACACTCATTTGTGATAAAATAGTAAAACCAAAAAGCATGAGCAAGAGTCAAGATAGCTGTCCTGTAACTGATAAGAGGTAAGCATGAGGATGGAACAGAGGAGTACCACAGGGTACTGTAGCTCCAAGTTCCTGGGTGAAGATGGGTGCACAATGACACATATACATACTCACTTCATCATGAATATTACTTAATTTTTAAGTGCAAGAAAACCAGGAGGCTTAGATTATTTAGGAGCAAATTGATGATGATATTGTAGGGAGGCCCCTTTTAGCTGGGATACCACATTGTTTTAAAACTGTGTGTGTCCTGTCCGTGTGTCCACACTGACAGAACAATATGTCCTATTAGTAGTATACTTTTTATGATATTTTTCAATTTACAGTAAATATTTGGTGATTTTTTTTGAGATATCCAATCACTGAACACTACGTGTAATTATTTTTAATCATATGTTTTGTATGCTTTGTTTTATTATCCAACTTTTAAAACTGATGATATCAAAGTAAAACTAGTAGTTTTAATTAATTAGAAGAATAAAGGAAATCTCAGATAATTCTGTTCATATTCATAATTGGTGCTTTATGGTCATATTTGTGATCAATGATTGCATTATTACTAGTGGGTATTTGAAGAATTGTATTTTTAATTTCAGAGACTATGGGCAAGTGGACTTTGATTTACAGTGTCAGGTATAAAAAGGTATCTTTTCCTAGTAAATCAATTGTGTGGAAAGCAAGGGCAACTTTAATTATCAGATATGAGCATTTAGAGGAAAGAACAATCATATCAATATCACACTATGATTTTAATAAAATAAGTACTCCTCACCATTATAGGCAGGCTGTAATCTAGGAAAGAATGAGATGAGCTTACCATACAAATTCTTTCATTAAAAAACATTATATAAACATTCTTTAATCCTTAAAAAGATGGAACATTAAGCAGGGTTTTGTAAAGGTTCACTTGGGTGTATTCTGAAATAGATCTTTTTTTCCTTCCTGAGTATTAGAGGGACTAATTTCAGCAAGGTTAATAGGTAAGCTATCTAATACAGTTGCAATAGGACTATTTCTTCATCACTAGTTATATAAACTTTTGCCCCCAAACCTCTTTCAGGGACTTGTGTAAAGTTTTAAGGTGAAGAAAAATAAAACCTGTAAGTTAATTAACTTGAGATAAGTTTCAAGGGTCTAGTCTGAATTTATACGGATTACATGAAGTTAGAATGCTCTACTCTTCTCAAAAAGCATATTTAACTCTGCCAATCCCCAAATATATAGAATTTGAATGAAAGTATAGAACTAATTAAAAACATTTAGAAGTCCTTCAAAAGACACTTTGAAATAAATCTAATATTATGTAAATTAATTGAAAGTGAATGCTATCTTGAATGAAATAAACAACTGATAATTTTTTTGCATGCTGTCATGCTTGGTCTCATTTTTACTTTACAATAATAGCAATCTTTACTGTACCTGACGAGGGGTTCTTTCTGATTTACTCCTACACCATTCCCAGTCTGAAAGGTCTGGTTTCTGACTCTCTTCATGAGAAAGTCTTCTTTCTGGCCCTTCCAAAAAGGTGGTTTCATCATATTTAATATCACCTTCTGCTTTTTCAGAGAGTAGAGGATCAACACCTCTTTCATTGTGGGACTCCTCTTCAGCTTCTATAATGTCAGTGTTTGTGCATTTGTTGATGCCTGTTAGTGTGGAGCTGTCCAGAGAGGGTGTGGTGCTGATTTCCACTTTTATGGCACTGAAGATATGAGTGTCTCTCTGAGAGTCTTTTGTAGTTGTGCACTCATAGTTCATGAGATTGTGACAGGCTGTAGAATTTTCATCATCATCATAGTAATCTTCATGTGCTATTTTATAAATTCCATAACTTTGCTGGAATGATAGATTGAATTCAAAGCATCTCCTCTTGGCTACGTAAAAACAAAAACAAAATTCCATGATTAGGAAGGTAGATGTAAACAGCAGTTGAATATACAAAGTGAATAAAAATAAGAAAGTGAGTTACCTGATTAGTATGAAATCTTAAAATGATCTTGTCAATTATGCAAAGAAATAGTCCTTACAAGTTCAAGCCATCATATCATTCTGGGCCTAATTGTTGTCACTTACACAATGAAAGGCTTGACATACATACAGATCCAGAACCCTGAAGTCTTTAAACAAATTTTATTTAAAACTTTAGCTATAAATTTAAAAAGTCTCATATACTTTCAGTTTTAGAGTAGCTATATTGGTCTACCAATTGTGCATTTCTTTATTTTAGGATAAAATACATAGTTTATAAATTTTATTTTACTAGATATTAACTAAGAAGCTCTTAATAGAGACTTCTCTGGTGGTCCAGTGGTTAAGAATCTGCCTTTTGGTGCAGGGGATGTGAGTTCTATCCCTGGTCTGGGAACTAAGACCCCACATGCATCAGGGTAACTAAACTTGCACACCACAAGTAGACTGTCCACGTTGCCACAACTTCTACTGAACCCATGTGCCACAACTAGAGAAAGTCTGTGTGTTCAACAAAAGATCTACATGATACAATGAGGTTCCAGCATGCCACAACTATAAACGAACACAGCCAAATAAATAAATAAACATAACAAAAGCAATTTATCCTTAAAAAAAAAAACAACTTGGGAAGGAAGCTTTTAATATTCTTTGAGCTATTCAGCTGGCAATACCAACAATAGATATAACTGCTTTCAATATTTTAATGTATATCATTACTGACATTTATGTTTATAAATGAATACATTAAAAATTAGATAATGCTGAAATACTTTTTAAACATTTAAAAATATCATGAATAATTTGAAATGAACTGTAAAAATATGCATATATTTATATTTCTGTGAGATGAAGCATTTTACAACATGTCTATACCTTATTAATTACAAGATGAGTTTAGCAGGAATGCATAAAACTTTCTATGGTTTAAATCAGATGAAATATGATGATATCCTATATACACTACTACTGTTTGGTGAATACAGTATAAAGTTTTACTAAAATAACAAGTGAGAATGTGACAGAAGTGATATAATTGTTTTGTGTGAATATCATTAAATACTAGATAGTTTTTGAGTATTAAGAATGAAGCTATATCAGATGGTAGACAAAATACCATGTAATATTTTGGTTTTCATCCTTCAAATATGGCTCATTTCAAAACTTTTTTCTACTTGGATAGCTCTGTGTTTTATAGCACACCCTTAGCACACATTGAGAGATCCTTGGGGGAAAAGTTTATTAAAAACTATAAACTGTCTATGAAAACAACAGGTAAAGTTTGATTTATTTCATAGTACACCCTTGTGTCATTCATATGCTGATTCTATTACTGAAATTGTCTGAGAACTGAAGATTTACAAACCAATTTCACTGACTGAAAGATAGAATTTATAGTTATCATTCATTATTTGAGCCAAAAACACTCTTTGTTTGAACCAGGACACAAATAAAAATTTCTATTCAAAGAAAATGGAAAAGTAGAAACAGATGTTAACACCATCCACTGTCTCATTTATAGTACTACTTAAGTTTTTCTAATAATATAGTTCAGTAAAATTAAATTAGAATTTTTAGTTTGTTTTAATAGTATGAAAGCTGAATAAAGGGATGTTTCAATTATTGATAGGTTTTCTTTTTCTCTAAAATAAGATACAAAGTGACAAGCGGTCAATTCAAAGATATTAAGCAAACAAAAACTGTCATAAAACTCCAATTTTATCACGTAAATTGATATCTGTAGCTATATATCTTATTAGCTACACATCACAACTATAAAGTATAGAAAGAAAAAGTGAGCAAGATTTTTAAAGAATTAATTCAATGGACAATTTACCTGCATGTTATGAGGTGCAAGAGGCAGTCTGAGGTAGGCTTCAAGAAGGAAGTCTGATTGCGAAAGATACGATGGGGAACTAGAGCATTCCAGGGCCAGTTAGGCACAGGGGTCATGTCATTTAACAAAACAACAACCCTACATAATAATAGGCAAATTGGTTCTATTTTGCGTTTGAGAAAACTGAGGCTGTTAAAGGAAACCTAAGATTACTTACTTAAAGAGATGTGAATTTAAAGCTGACTCCAGAATTGCAGTTATTAGCTTCTATGGGACATTGCTGTACTGCTAATCAGACCCGCAAGAGAAATATGTTAATAAAAGCAGAATGTCTCCAATAGGCTATCTTTAAGTTAAGGGAAGTATGTTAATTATAAAATGTAACCAATAGAAATATTTCTTGTTAGTTACTTTTCCTTAACACTAGAGGTAAATTCTGACTAACTAATGAAGGTAATTGGCTATAACAATATAACAGGGTGGTCAATGACTGACTAGTAACTTATAAGAAGCTTAAGGACCATCAGGATAGAGTCAGGATCTTTTGGAAATCAATACTACACTTATGAGAAATAAGTACACTGTTATATTTGTTCTGGGGATTCCCAGGTGGCACAATGGTAAAGAATCCGTCTGCCAATGCAGAAGACGTGAGTTCAGTCCCTGGGTGGGGAAGATCCCCTGGAGGAGGAAATGGCAACCTACTCTAGTATTCTTGCCTGGACTATTCCACAGACAGAGGAGCCTGGTGGGCTTATAGTCCACGAGGTCACAAAGAATTGGACACAACTGAGCACAAACGCTCATTTGTTCTGAAAAGCAAAATCCTATTTAGGACATGAATTAGCTCTAGTCTTCTGATTTTAATCACATTTTGCCAATGACAGTTTTAGACATAAGTAATTTTGTCAGCGTATAAATACAATTCTTCAGTGTAATATGCCACCAGATACTTTGACTCCATCAAAAAAAGGAAGCCGAAAATCTGATTTTTATACTTAGAAAGTATTTTACTTGAACTGTCTGTTTAATTTTAAAACAAAATGGGTGTGAAAGGCATATCCAATACATATGTCTGCCACCTGAGACCTCTGTGTTAAAATCATCCTGTTCTAAAACCACTTTTGTCTTGAGACATTAGTAATACAGATTATTGTTGGAAAAAGGAGAGAACTATTATCCCTGGAAACTTCATTTTCTGGTTGCATGTCTCTCAGTTTCCGTATAGTGAAGCTGAGATGTAGAATCATGTTTATATCATATTCACGGTAAGTGTGAATTAGGAAAAAATATGTTCCTTTTCTTGTTCCTGGAGTTTTCAGCAAAAAACAAAACAACGGCAACAAAAAAACATTAAAGGGGAACATTAATCTGTTAAGGAGAAAAAGCTTGAGTGTGAAACTGGAGCCATCAAAGTACTATAACTATATAGAATCAAAGTACTATATCAAGTAACTGACCAAGCTCCTGCCCACCTGAGGATGAGCCATTTTTGGAGTTTCAAAATTGTGTGTCATCCTAGCAAAAGGAAAACTTATGGTGGGTCAGACAGTGAAAATACACCATTCTTATTCTTATAATTTCCCTGTGGCAGAGCCTGGGATCAAAAGAGAATGAAGCCATTTTAAATGAATGTTTTCACGTTTTGTTTCTGAAGCCATGCTTCTCTAGGCTTACATTTCAACATCTTCCCTGAATTTTTATGTCTCTCCCTGTATTGCCCTATACAAATAAGGGCAATGGGAATTTTAGAGGAAAAATATTACTTTGATCTTGAAAGGTGTGGTTCGAATTTCAAACATGAGTTATTAACTTGATTATTGATTCTACTAGCCTGCTGTAGGTTCTTCTGTCCTGTGCAGTACCAGAGACACTGCTTCCTAGATGATTTACAGTGATAGATATGTTGTACTGCTTGGTTTTTGACTTTGATAGAAGTGTCCTTTAGTTCTTAAAAAGGACATTCTTTTTGTCTTTTATTCGTAAATTCTTTTTGTCTCTCTTACAATTTTAAATATATAAGGTGGGATTGTTTCATTAATTTAGTGACAAAATATTAATGTTTGATAGAATGGTAGAACTTTCAGGTCTGTAAGTAATTTTTATATGTTCTATGTTCTTCTGTGTTTTCTATCAGAAAGATTTATTTTTCATTTTCTGTGTCACCGTTGCTCTGGATATTAATCTCCAGAAGCACATACTATTACAAGTTCTGTGGTTATTGTATTTTAAGGGCATAGACAAATTTGGCGTCTATTGACAATAAAACTTTATGGCACCCTTAACACTAAAAAAATCTTCAGGTTATTTGAAAATTATCTAGACGTTAAATGTCATGAATACATGGAAAATGAGCAGTTCATGACTATTGAATGTTATAAAATAACCCTGTTGAAGAATTGATTACAGAGTATTTTTTAATAGTCTCCAGTTTTTATAGCCCTAATATAGTCTGAGATGGGCTGTTTTCATTCACTCTTTCTTCTCTGTTAAACAAAAATACACTTGCTTATTCTGAGCAAAGGACAATTAATGGAAGAGTTAATTCAGCATACGCTAATGCATTTATTAGTGTACTGGATTTATTAAATGGCAGAACATCCTATCTTTTTTCTGGAATGACAAAAAAGATATCCTTTTCCTTCCTGATAGAGTAAAAATATACAGGTCATTCCTCAACTTTTCCTGTCTTAGTATAGGAACAATTACACTCTAGTGAGCTTTATAATTGACTCCATTCCTGTTAAAGTTGCAGTTTTTAAAACAGATTTTTTTTAGTAACTAGTGATGAGATTTATACATGAACAACTCTGCCAACCTTTGTCCTTTCTTGAAATTACAGGTATTGGGCTGGGGTGGGGGTTGTCGTTTGTGTATATATCTGTATTTTTTCTAAAGGCAGAGGCATACACTTAAAATTTGTTTTGGAAATGTTTTTAGGTGCTCCTATTGCTTACTCTGAAAACTTTCCAACACCCTGGAAGAATACAATCTGCAAAATAATGGAAATGCTTTTCTTTACTGTTCCACTCAATAATAATAAACTTTAACATAATGAATTTTAACTTTTCAAAAATGCAGGCTTCTCCTATGTAGACTTGGGAGGGGGATTGATTTTCTACTCAGCTAAGAGTTATGGTGGATATAACATCTAAAGTCCTTTGTTGATTTCATGCTGGGTTGAATGAATTCTCTCTCTTTTTTTAATCACCTAAAATAACCATTCAATGTACATGCAGTCCACAGAGTTGTTTTAAACCCGTCTCATTTAAAATTTACTCCAGCACTGTGCTGATAATTGTTTAACATTTCTTCCTTTTATGTACCATTTCACTTGTCCTTGGACTCTTCATCACCTACTAAGGCAACTTTCTCAAAAGACCACCTTTCTGTATTTGACCCTCTGCATATTGTTCTCAACCTCTGCACTATCCAGGACTTACGTTTTTTCCCATCCGATGTCACTGCATATGTGTTCTGCTTGCAGTTGATGATGCAGCCACAGGGCAAGTGTGTCCAATGTTTAGACAAGACAAACACTGGAGTTACAGTGGTGGCCAGGAGGGTTAGCATAAAGCTGAGCATCTCAAAGGGAAGGCTCTTAAACCCCAAGATGTGCTGGACCGCCATGTGGATCTGTAAAAGCAGAGAGCTTCAGACCTACCCCAAGAAAATGTTTTCCACTTTGCCAAGCCTTTTCCCCCAAGGGGAAAGGCTCCTTTCCCTTCAGCTCCCTTCTCCAGGCCCCTTTCCTATCTGAGAGCTAGAAGCTCCGCTCCTGAGCTGGCATCATTGGTTTTGGGCTACCAGGATCCTTTGGGAAGAGGCCAGCTTCCTCAGACTGCACAGGCTTTTGAGGGTTTCCACTCCTGAGTGCCTGGTCTGTGCTGGCTGCCAGCTCAAGTTTCCACCAGAAAAGCACAGTTCACAACATGAAAAAACGCTATCCCAGAAAACAGGCAAGCATCTGTGAAACCTGTACCTGGTACTCCAGATGTCCTTTGTCATATCCCTAGCCCCTCAGCCCTGCCAGGCCATGCTTGTCACTCTAGGGCACCACCTGCCACTTCTCTCCTCTGGCTCTCTCTTGGAGGCGTGAACAAAAGCCGGTTTTGTCTACTCTCTGTTCTCTCTACTAGTGGTTATGCCTCTCCTCTCTTCCTGATGGGGATGGGCTGCGACCTTACTATGGAGGAATGGAGCAAAGATGAGCGCAGGACAGGAGACTCTGAGAATAATAGAGGCATACACTGTTTTCCTTCACTGCCTCCCTCCTTTTCTGAATACTCCCAGACGTTGCTCGGAGAGAGAACACCCTTGACCATGACAGATCTGGGAAAACTAAGTCTGCCGCGCCTGAAAGCGCTCCCCGCCCTCCTCCCTAATTTTGAATTGAGAAGCGCTTAGCAAAGGCTTCGCGGCTGCTAGTCCTACTCGTGAACTGCTTTCCTCCAAGTGCTTCTTGAAAACCAACCGAGATACATTTGTAAACGGACTAAACTGAACATCTCTGGGTGACCCTCCAAACCAGGGGCGCTGGTCTCAACACGCACTCATACTGTCTGGAACACACATCCGCACACCGTGAGCAACCGCACTTTTACCATCATGGGCAGCCAAAGGGTGACTTTTATCAGCGCTAAGATCAAAGAAAAGCGCTTCTGCGCTACGCTCACGGTGAAGCTCCTGGTGCCAAAGAGAGTCCCCCGGTTCTCGCGCCTGCAGTCTCCAGCCACAGCGGCAGCACCGTGCCCCGGCTCCTGCCCTGGCCCTGAGCTCCTCGCGGGTGGACCCGGTCCAAACACGGTGTCCGAGCTTGGGGAGCATCCTCCAGAGTACCGCGGGGCCGGACCTGGAGCCTCATCTGGGGACAGGGAAAGCACTCTCCCTCCAGTTGCAGGGGTCCCTGGAGTGGAAGCGCCACGGGAAATTTCCTGGTAGTTGGCGTGAAGTCTTGGCGGCTGCTCGGAACACAGCAACTGGTGAGTGAGCGGGACCGAGAGGCCGGCTAGTATTCCGAAAGCCGAAGTGTACACAGCGAAGAGGAGCAGCACGTAGGAGCTGGAGCAGTCGGCCAGACAGCCCCAAGGCGTGCGCACGAAGGCGCCCCAGCCGCACAGAGGGAGCCCCGAGAGCAGCAGACTGGCTGCCCACACGGTCAGCACCACGCCGAGCACCTGGCCGGATCTTCTGGAGGTTGCCTGGCTCCCCACAGCCCTGTGCATCGTGTAAAAGTTGTAGGAGACTAAGAGAGTCGCCTTCAAGTTGCTTGAGAGGCCCTGGCATAAATAAAGTAAGGCAGAGATGGTGCACAGAGACTGGAAGTAGTCAGAGACCCCATTTGGCCACTGCAAATACATGAAGATGGTCACCGACAAGACGCTCATGAGATCATCCCCAGACCAGGAAGCCACAAGCATGGACACAACAGTTCTGTTCCGCATTTTCAGCAGAGAAACTAGTGAATAAATGCTGCCTGCCAGGGCTGCCAGAGTCATTAGGCATGTCAGGCAAAAAAGATAGATATTCACGGTTCCTGGCGGATTTAAAGGGTCTGTCGAATTATGGTTTCCTTTCCACAAGTTAGAGTCATTTGTTGATAAGTTACTGAGAAACACAGACATTATCCTTGGTCAATATTCAATTTCTTTTTCAATAGGTCTGTAAATAGTCTCACGATTAATAAGCATGGCTGTTAGTTGCAAATCAGATCTCATTTTCTCCTACCAAGTTTCCCTCAAAATGTTCCACGGTCATTCCTGCAGAAAACGGTCAGACAAGTCTCCGTTAGACCTGACTCAACTCATATTTGAAAAATGGGTTCCACTTAAAGCAGCAATAAGAAACTTTTCAACATTTCAATTAAAAAAAAAAAGCCAAAAACTCCCTCCTGAAACCAGCAAGTTTCAGGCATGAAAGCAAAAGCTCCTCAAGTAGACTGGAAAACAGTGATGTCTGGATCCTTTTGGGTCCTTCTTTGGAGCAAAGCAGCTTTGGCTTGAGGTAATCAAACTCTATTCACTTTTTAAGAGCAGTAAAATGATGCATTTGGTTCCAGAGCTGGATTCAAAGGCAGAGAGATTATCGGGTAGATTTCAGCTTGGCCGGTTCACAGACTGGGAGACAGAAAACGAGAGAGAGTCACTGAGCACAGCTCCCCATCGGAATTGCTGTGTTCTTCAATCAGCCTGTGATCCTCAGAGCTGCAGGAAGGAGGAGTCAGTCAGCTCCAAGCAGGAGAGAAGCAGGAACAAAAGGGAGGGGAGTTCTGTGTGTGAGCGAAATGATGTACATCTCCTCAGCCTGCCTTATTTGAAGCAAGAGACAATGTCTTTGCTAAGCCTACCCTTTTGGTTTTGACATATAAAACTAACCCAAATACTTGCTCAGGCTTGATGTGAATGAAAAATAGCATCTTGTTTTCATTTCAGAGGCCCAAGCTACTCTGCTAAGGGGCTGCTTTTATTCTTATAAAATTCTTATAGAACTCTGATCTATAATCCACTGGAGGAAGAACATCATCAATGCTATTTTAAAGAAAATAGGAGGTACCAGCTTTGTTTGTTTTTAAAATATCTATTGTACTTAAGAATGTCATTACGGTCCTTACTACACTAAACAAGATTTTGGAGACTCTTCGGGTGGAGACATTCTAACTTTAGGCATGTAACTATTTTATGCCAATGTCATAAAGTAAGCAAGCTGCTTTTTGAATAAATAACAATTTCTAGTTGTTAAAGTTAGATAACAGTATATAGGGCATACAAGGGAGGTTACCTCACAAAAACATTTTTAACCAGAGTATTTGGGGTGCTTTGTACAATAAATGAATTTCTTAACTCATTTTAAGAATCATCAATTTTGAAAGATGTGGGGCTTAACAAAGAAGTAACAGCAATAGCTCTGGTCCAATATTTCCCAGGATGCTCTAGGGTAGTATTCCTTCACAGCTCAGCTTCGTGACATGAATGAAGGCTGCCTTTTCACACTCAGTGCTGGAGTCTGAAGCAAAGCAGGGAAAGGGAAAGGACGAGGTTCATATGGTAATGATCTAAGTAAATAGATGTGGTAATAGAACTCTGATCATTCCTTTCATATTAAAGATAAGTGGAGCTACATTTTGAACCTGACTTTATGCAAATGAAAAGTGACTGTATTAGTCATTGCCGGCTATACCCTTCAATAGACACAGTAGACCCTTCACTAATCTTGACATACTGTTCAATTTCTCTTTCACTCAGCAAATGGAAACAAAAGTCACCTGTGACAGCTAACTCAGCACTCTGACTCTTCCTACTGATAGCAATGGACCTTGCAGAGTAGTGTGAGTAAAAAGGTTCTCAGTTAATTTTCAATATGGTGTTTAACCTTGGCTTTGTAGTTGGGTTGGATAATATGTATCACATTGCTAAAATGCCATGACTAGGAATAAATAATAAGTGGCACAATAACATTTGAGGCCTGCAGACATTCTCCCTATCATTACCATCATTTCTGGGTTTTCTATTAAAGGTAATTTTGGAAAAGGGATAGGATACCTAAGGATCATGTTGCCCGGGTCTCTAACATATGACAGAGGGGCAAGAGAGTTACTACACTTCCAAAGGTTAGTGGTAGAATTTTCAGCTAGTAGGGGGCTAGGAGAGAAATCTGGATTCCATTCCAGACTGTGCTACTGCTGATTGTATAACCTTGGGTAAACGTTCTTATACTTTCTCTGGTGTCTGTTTCCACATCTGTAAAATACAGGGCTTGACTGGATCATTTTTATGCCCTTTCAAGTTCTGAATTTCGATGATATGGTTTTTAAATAGTTCAGGTTAACTTTGTCTTAATTTTCTTTTCTGCCTACTTCACAATAATCAATATTGAACTGATGCTTGGCTTCTCCATGCTTTCTCTTTCCCTGTTATGATGACATGGAGGCCTTTGCCAACATGAAGAATGTATCAGATTCAAGCAGTCTGGAATGTTAGGTCAACTGAAGGATCATAGCTGCCCTGGAGGGCTGTGAGAACCTATAGTAAGCTTTGTATGAGTAAGAAGTAAAGTTTATTGTGTAAGTCACTGTGTTTTAGGGGGGCTGTTATTGGATGGTAGCCTAGCTTATCCTAATGCCATTAAGCACATGGTTGTCCCCACACACTTAGAAAGTGATGGGGCCAATTTTTAAAATTGTAGACTGGCTTTGCATTCTTAATTACAACACATACAAACATTTTCTAATTGCCCACTTTTAGCACCGCGTGATTGGGAACACTTCCAATGACTTTTGACAATTATAAAGTTTTGTTTGTTTTTCTTTCTCAGAAAGAATATTTGATATATCTAATTTTTCAAAGTTTTAATTTATAGACAACCTTTGACCAAGCTTTATGTTATATATATATATACACACACACACACACATATATTGCAAGTGTGTTCAGTCGCTTAGTCGTGTCTGACTCTTTGTGACCCCATAGCTGTAGCCTGCCAGGCTCCTGTATTTTATATATATATACATATATAGGTATATATATATAAAACATAAAGCTTGGGTTTGAAACCTGGGTTGGGAAGATCCCTTGGAGATATATATATATCTCCAAGGGATATATATATATCTCCAAGGGATATATATATATCTCCAAGGGATATATATATATATATATATATATATATATGTATATGTATATTATGAGTTTCTTGAAAGTTGTAAGCCTTCCACTTACCAAAATCTCCATCTCTCTGCAATATCCTCCTGCACTTAAAAAAAAACACTCTAAATGCCTTTCAGCCAACCAGGATAACATTTAGGAGGCTGAGGAGAAAGATTTCTTAGTTCTTGTGAGTGAGCCTTGTTCCTCTGTCTCACTTATGGTAAAGCTTATATCTCAATTATTTAAAATCCTGTCTTCAAATTATTTAATAATGCAAATTTATACTGATTTAAATTAAAATTATGATTATGGCAGAATGGTTTAGGTGAAGATGCATTTATTGCGCCAATGCTGTTTTGGTTACTTTAAAAATGTAGCATTACAGACTATAAAACAACCTAGAGAGAATTACATGGAAAACATTTCATTAGGCTTTTAGTTTATGAAGTCTTATATGTGTTAATATAGAACATTTATAGAGAGAAATAGATTTATTGTTAATGCTTGCTCTTTTTACTCAATCTGGGCAATGCTCTTGACCATGGTAGTTCTGAAGGTCCACCTTGCCATATAATAAAGATAATATCTGGAGGAGAATTTTAATATAGAGGTCTGTGAAGCACTGAGTGGATTGAGAATGATCGAATTTATCCAATAGAATAAAAACATAAATAATATATAGTTATTCTAAACATAATTATATGGGCTTCCCAGGTGGCACAGTTGGTAAAGAATCTGCCTGCCAATGAATGAGACACAAAAGATGTGGGTTTGATCCCTGAATCGGAGAGATCCCCTGGAAGAGAAAATGGCAACTCACTCTAATATCCTTGCCTGGAAAATTCCATGGACAGAGGAGCCTGGTGGGCTACAGTCCATAGGTTCACAAAGAGTAGGATACAACTGAGTGCAGACACAGTCATTCCAAATATAACTATACAGTGTAAACTATCATTCATTCATTCATTCAACATCTGTTTGGGTGTCTAAAGTTCAGACAATGTACATTAATGGTAAACAGAATGTTAGAGTTCCTGCCTTTAAGAAGCTTATGGTCCAGTCATTTTTCAAATTATCTTCTTCCTTAAATTCCTCTCAAAAACCTCTCATCCCAAGGGATTCCATACAGTAAATATTTAATGCTTAGGATGAGAATGTCCTTATGCACAACAAATTGACCAAGTCTTAAATTAGTAATGAGGTAATACAGGAGGAGCCCTGCATCTTATTTTCCCTAGACCCATTTGGGCTGTTCATGCCTGCTCAGTTGTGTCTGACTTTTTGTGACCCCGTGGACTATACCCTGCCAGACTCCTCTGTCCATGGGATTCTCCAGGCAGGAATACTGGAGCAAGTTGTCATTTCCTTCTTCAAGGGATCTTCCCAACCCAGGTATCAAACCCACAACTCTTGCGTCTCCTGCATTGGCAGGCAGATTCTTTACCAGCTGAGCCACCAGGTCTCCAAGGTTTCAATGACATTATTTCAATATCTCAGTATCTTGAGGATAGAATTCTTTACCGTCTGAGCCAGTAAAGATTCTGCCTGCAATGCAGGAGACCTGGGTTCAATCCCTGGGTTGGGAAGATCTCCTGGAGTAAGAAATAGCAAACCACTCCAGTATTCTTTCCTGGAGAATTCCATGGGGTCACAAAGAGTCAGACACAACTGAGCGGGCATGGCTACTGTCCATGGGGCTGGCAGGCTACAGTCCATGGGGTATCAAAGAGTTGAATACAACTGAGCAGCTAATACCCTGAGGACGGAATAATATCCTCAGCGAAGTACTAAAACTGTAAGTGACATATGAAGCAGTTGCGATATTATTATTTAGCTTCTTTTCACTATAGACCTGATAAAAACTCTTAAGTAGCTATGAGAATAGTTCTTGGTTCTGTTGTGGTCCAGATTTCTCTTCATCCTGCATGGCTTGTGTTATGCTGCATCCTTAATTTTTCTGTGATGCCCCCTCACCCCTGCCACCTCCACATTGTTCCTGAACCACACCAATGTGTGCTGGGATCTGTTTGCTATTTAATTGCTCGGTTGTGTCTGACTCTTTTGCTTCCCCATAGTCTGTAGACCGCCAGGCTCCTATGTCCATGGGATTTCCCAGGCAAGAATACTGGAGTGGGTTGCCATTTCCTTCTCCAGGGGATCTTCCCAACCCAGGGATCGAACCCTGTCTCTTGTGTCTCCTGCATCAGCAGGTATGTTCTTTACCATTGAGCCACAGGGGAAGCCGTTTAAATAAAGCATTTCTTAGTATTTCAGAAATTTCTCAGTCTCTACATTTAATAAGGCTCAAGATTCATTTTAAGTACCAAAACTTCATCAACCATGTTTTCAGAGATGATTTTTTTTTTCTGATTCTTTACAAAATGAATCTACTCATTGCCCTAGGAGTGGCTTCTCTCTCAGTGCTATGGCTTTACTTTCTAATCTGAGCACTCTGTCCTGTAGGAGTATCATTGTTTTGCCTCGAGGTGATATCTGGGGCATAATAATGGGAAATATGTTTTATCTCATGTCTTTTGGGAGGAAGAGTAATTTTCTTCTTGAGGTCCCAGTTTTCTTCACTAAGTAAAAACAACGACTATGAAAGGTTTCTCAGTTCATTTTAGGGGCTGGCAAGCTATGATTTGTTTTTAGAAGTGTAGTTTTACTGGAACATAACCACACCCATTTGTTTAAGTCTTTTTATGATTGTTTTCAAGGTACAATAACAGTTGAATCCTAAGTAGTTGTGACAGAGACTGTGCCAAAAATATTTACTATCTAGCACTTCACAGAAAAAAATTTGTTGATCCTTGGCTTATCTAAAACAGGAAAATTTCAGTGCAAAGTAACTCCAATTAATAGAATGACTGGGTCATTTGTGAGATTTAGACAAATCCACATCTCATGTATTCTAACATATGTAACAATATTATAATATATATACTATATTATATAATAAATTATATATATTTGTACATAAATATATAATTAATATCAATAACAACAATAGCAATAGCTAACACATTTTTAGTCTATATAATGTGCTGGACATTCTTCTAAGTTATCTATACATATCAACTAATTTAATTTCACAACACTAGGATATTGATAACAGTTTTAGACCCCTTTCTCTAAACAAAGGAATTGAGACACAGTGAGTAAATAACCCACCTAAAATTACACTGCCTGTAAATGGATTTGACCCAGGTTATTCAGAGACATAACAATGGCTTACAGAGGCAAAGTTGTATGTGGTTTATTTTTCTGCCCTATTCTCTAGATTTCTTGCCTTTGCAAACACGCTGTGAGCTTTAATAAATCAGAGGGATTGCTGGGGAAGACAACTTCCTGAAGCAATACAGATTTCTGAGGTCCTAACTCAGTAATAGAATGATACAGATGGCTCCTGTTCTTCCTTTTCATTTCATATCATTGAGGTCCAACGGTTTTAAACAAATTATCTCCATAGCTTTTAGTTAAGGAGAAGTAAAGTTTTATCCAAACTCTGTAGCTGAGAAGTCAGAGCATACAAGCAAAATCACTTGTTGAAGATGCTGTAATTCAGGGACTGAGGTGGAAATTAAATGTACTTTCTTCCTTTTCTCAATTTGTCTCTACACCCAGGGGCAGCAGTGTCTCTGGGCTATGTAGTGAGAAATACCCCAGGGTTTGGGGTGTATTTGAAATGAAAAGGTTATATATTTATGAAGCATTTTTAAAATTTTGCATGACAGAGAGACACAGTAAAGGCTTAGAAATTGTCGTCCTGCAGAGGTGAAAAGTGATATTGATCCTCTGATCACTGTGGTGGAGAAGCTGGGCTCAACAACCAGAATGATTTCTAACTCTTATCAGGCTTGCTTTGAACTCTTACAACAAGACACTTAATCTCACCTATGGCTCAGTTCCTCTATCTTCATAGACAGGAAAATGATACCTATACAGCAGAATTTTAAAAGCTCAGAAGAAAAGCATCATAAAAGTTTAGAATATATAATGATGAGTTTCCATGTACTTCTTTCTGTAAGTGGCGGTTTTCTTCGCAGTGAAATGCTACGCCAGCACCAGCTCTGGGTTGTCTAGTAGATGACAATAAAGGAGAAGCTGTTGTGATGGAGCATTTATCCTTTCCATTCCACTCTATTTCCACATCTGATGCATATCACAACCATAAACGTCACTGAACACATCATGTTATTTCTCATTTGATGATCAAATTAATGAAATGTGCAATGGAGAGAGGATAGAGGAAAAGGAGAAATGATGGGGAGAGGAAGGCAGAGAGAGAGAGAATGAGGATAAATGAATGCCTAGTAGGAAAGCATCTGGACTAATATACTGGGGCACTGCTGGTGACAGGCATTGGAGTTGGAAGGAATATGGCTGACCCAGCAAGGTCAGGATAGAAGACAAAGAGAAACTGATAGACACAGATTCTATATTTTAAAATCGACTTGTTCCAGAAAGGACTGGAGTTGAAAACCAGTAAGTCAGACATGAAAATGGGTTAAATGTAACTGTAAAGATATGTCAAAGGAAAAAAAGACATACAAAACTACAAAAGAAAATCTTGCTCTCAGGGTGCAGAAGCGATGACTATCAGCAGTTTCATGTGTACTCACAAATGGAATTGATACATAAATGGAATCACACTTACATCTTGTTTTTTTGTTGTTGTTGTTAAATGTATGAAATCATCTTGTGAATCACTTCATGTAAGCACTTATTTCCTATTATATGTTGTTGTTGCTGTTGTTCAGTCACTCAGTCGTGTCTGACTCTTTTCAGCTCCATGGACTGTGGTCAGGAGCTCCTCTGTCCATGGAATTCCCAGGCAAGAATACTGCAGTGGGTTGCCATTTCCTTCTCCAGAAGATCTTCCTGACCCAGGGATCGAATCCATGTCTCCTGCACCTTCACACTGGCAGGCAAATTCTTTACCACTGAGCCATGGGGATGGCGGGAATCTATTTTATGTTTGGCTGTGTTGGCTACATTGTTGTCGTTGTTGTTTAGTAAGTAAGACGGGTCAGATTGCAAGAATACTGGAGAGGGTTGCCATTTCCTTCTCCAGGGGATCTTCTCAACCCAGGGATCAAATCCAAATCTCCTGCATTGGCAGGTGGATTCTTTATCACTGAGCCACCAGGGAAGCCATTTGGCTGCATAGATGAACTAGAATTTATTTAGTTAATTCCTTATTAAAGAGCATGTAAGGATTTTTCCCCTATTTTTTCTTTTTTTTGCTCTAAAACAATAATGTTTAGTGAACATCCTTGTACACATGCCAAGGCACCTTTTTGCAAGTACATACTCAAGGTAAATTCCCAAAGTTGAAATTGCTGGGCCAATATTTTTTTTTTTCAGTTTTGACATATTTATCTATGTGCCTACCAAAAAGTTGTACAACAATGGTAGTATAAACTCAAATATATTAAGACTGTTTCTCCGACATTCTCACCAATACTGAACACACAAGCAACTCCTGCAGGTCAATTCCAGAAAAATAAATGACCCAATCAAAAAATGGGCCAAAGAACTAAATAGACACTTCTCCAAAGAAGACATACAGATGGCTAACAAACACATGAAAAGATGCTCAACATCACTCATTATCAGAGAAATGCAAATCAAAACCACTATGAGGTACCATTTCACGCCAGTCAGAATGGCTGTGATCCAAAAGTCTACAAGCAATAAATGCTGGAGAGGGCGTGGAGAAAAGGGAACCCTCTTACACTGTTGGTGGGAATGCAAACTAGTACAGCCACTATGGAGAACAGTGTGGAGATTCCTTAAAAAACTGGAAATAGAACTGCCTTATGATCCAGCAATCCCACTGCTGGGCATACACACTGAGGAAACCAGAATTGAAAGAGACACGTGTACCCCAATATTCATCACAGCACTGTTTATAATAGCCAGGACATGGAAGCAACCTAGATGTCCATCAGCAGATGAATGGATAAGAAAGCTGTGGTACATATACACAATGGAGTATTACTCAGCCATTAAAAAGAATACATTTGAATCAGTTCTAATGATGTGGATGAAACTGGAGCCTATTATACAGAGTGAAGTAAGCCAGAAAGAAAAACACCAATACAGTATATTAATGCATATATATGGAATTTAGAAAGATGGTAATAACCCTGTATACGAGACAGCAAAAGAGACATTGATGTATAGAACAGTCTTTTGGACTCTGTAGGAGAGGGAGAGGGAGTGGGTGGGATGATTTGGGAGAATGGCATTGAAACATGTGTAATATCATATATGAAATGAGTCGCCAGTCCAGGTTCGACGCACGATACTGGATGCTTGGGGCTGGTGCACTGGGACGACCCAGAGGGATGGTATGGGGAGGGAGGAGGGAGGAGGGTTCAGGATGGGGAACACATGTATACCTGTGGTGGATTCATTTTGATATGTGGCAAAACCAATACAATATTGTAAAGTTAAAAAATAAAATAAAAAAATAATAATAAAAAAATTAAAGTTTTTTGATCAATCTGCTAGGTTAAAAAATACTGATTTACAAAACTACAATGATATATCATTTCACACTGGTCAGAACGGCCATCATCAAAGAGTCTACAAATGATAAATGCTGGAGAGGGTGCGGAGGAAAGGGAACGCTCTTGCATTGTTGGTGGGAATGTAAACTGATACAGCCATGATGAAAGACAGTATGGAGATTCCTTAAAGAACTAGGAATAAAACCTCCATATGCCCCAGCAATCTCATTCCTTGGCATATACCCTGAGGAAGCCAAAATTGAAAAAGACACATGTATCCCATTGTTCACTGCAGCGCTATTTACAATAGCTAGAAGATGGAAGCAACCTAGATGTCCACTGACAGATGAATGGATAAAGAAGTTGTGGTATGTATACACAATATGAATATTACTAAGCCATAAAAAGGAACACACTTGAGTCAGTTCTCATGAAGTGGATGAACCTAGAGCCTATTATACAGAGTGAAGTCAGTCAGAAAGAGAAAGACAAATATTGTATACTAACACATATATACAGAATCTAGAAAAATGGTACTGAAGAATTTATTTGCAGGGCAGCAGTGGAGAAACAGACATAGAGGATAGACTTATGGACATGGGGAGAGGGAAGGAGAGGGTGAGATGTATGTTGAGAGTAACATGGAAACTTATATTACCGAATATAAAATAGATAGCCAATGGGAATTTGCTGTATGGCTCAGGCAACTCAAACAGGGGTTCTGTATCAAGCTAGAGGGGTGGGATGGGAAGGGAGATGGGAGGGAGGTCCAAGAGGGAGGGGATATATGTATATCTATGTCTGATTCATGTTGAGGATTGACAGAAAACAACAAAATTCTGTAAAGCAATTATCCTTCAATTAAAAAATAAATTAATTAAAAAATATTGATTTATAAGTGTCTGTTGGTATTAAGGAAATAAGAACATTATATGTTCAGATATTTGTTATGAATTTATCATTTCTATTTTAATTTTGTTGATTAATATTTTAGGAAATTATTTCATTCAGACTATTGCAATTGGGAAAGCATTCATTAATGAGAAATTACTCAAATAAAGGCTTCCTTGGTGACTCAGATGGTAAAGAATCCACAATGCAGGAGACTTGGGTTTGATCTCTGGGTTGGGAAGGTCCTCTGAAGGAGGCCATGCCAACCCACTTCAGTATTCTTGCTTGGAGAATCCCCATGGACAGAGGAGACTGGTAAGCTACAGTCCATGGGGTTGCAAAGAGTTGGACATGACTGAGCGACCAAGTACACTCAAAGAAAAGGAAGGGGCCTTGTTTGTACAGAGGGAAGTAAACGAAGGAATTATTGATAAGGATGAAGGTGGGTTTTATCTTGGGAAACGCCAGAATATGGTGGATCATTGGATTTAACCATTTCCCAGAGAATAAAGAGTGGAAATCTCTCAACCATTACTGCTTTCTGGGAGCAAAGGGTTCAGCTAAAGTTGAAAATTGTCATTCTCTCCTTTTGTTCAAAATAAATTATGTTGCTGAACAATTTCAGTTCAGTTCAGTTCAGTCTCTCAGTCATGTCCGACTCTTTGCAACCCCGTGAATTGCAGCACGCCAGGCCTCCCTGTCCATCACCAATACCGGAGTTTACCCAAACTCATGTGCATTGAGTCGGTGATGCCATCCAGCCATCTTGTCCTCTGTCATCCCCTTCTCCTCCTGCCCCCAATCCCTCCTAGCATCAGGGTCTTTTCCAATGAGTCAACTCTTCGCATGAGGTGGCCAAAGTATTGGAGTTTCAGCTTCAGCATCAGTCCTTCCAATGAACACCCAGGACTGATCTCCTTTAGAATGGACTGGTTGGATCTCCTTGCAGTCCAAGGGACTCTAAAGAGTCTTCTCCAACACCACAGTTCAAAAGCATCAATTCTTCAGTGCTCAGCTTTCTTCACAGTCCAACTCTCACATCCATACATGACCACTAGAAAAACTATAGCCTTGACTAGATGGACCTTTGTTGGCAAAGTAATGTGTCTGCTTTTGAATATGCTATCGAGGTTGATCATAACTTTCCTTCCAAGGAGTAAGCATTTTTAATTTCATGGCTGAACAAGTTAGAGGTAATCAAATACTTGGTAAGTTGAAGCAGGGTCTAAGAAATAGTCTCTCAAGGGTACTTGTTAATCTTATTATGGTTTATTTTTAAAAGGAGTTTTTACTTTTTAGGCAAATTGATTGACATTTTCCTTTGTATCCCACAAAATATTTCACATCAAAAGTGTAAAATAAGTTATGTCATTTTTATACTACTATGAATTGCATTTGAATCCATATTGAATCCATATTTGAATCACGTATTGCATTTGAAATTTTTCTGCTAAATGTATTTTGGTACAAGGATTTAGAAAAGGATTTTGCTTGATTTTTATTTCCTAAGTCATTATCCAGTTGCTTCAACATAATTTTATGTAGTCTATCTTTTCTCAACTGATTTGATAGGACACCTTTAAGGTATAATCATTTCCCCTATGAATTGTGTCTATTTTGATACAAATTATTCTCTGTTGATTCCTTTCTAGTGAAATAATATATATATTATAAATTTTGTTAGAATATAACATGCATACAGAAAAGTGTGCAAGTGATAAATACATAAACTTTCACAAAGTGAGCTCTCTGTGTTATAGCACCTAAATGAAGAAACACATGACCAGAATGTTAGAAGCCCCCACGTATCTCTTCTAGCTATCACTTACCACCTCTGCAACAGTGCATGCCAAGGATAACTAGTGTCCTGACTTTTAATCTGTAGTCAGATACTAGTTTTACTTGAAAAGAAAGTATGTGCTCCTTTGAGTCTAGCTTCCTTTGGTCAGAATCATATGTGCAAGATTCTTCCATGTTTTTTAATACAGTGGTTCTTTGTTTTTGATTTATCACACTCCAAATTTATGAACAGCCTACAATTTATGTATCAGTTCCATCATAGATAAACATTTGTGTCATCAATTTAGGGTGATTACAAACAAATGCTTGTAGATTTTATCCTTGCAGGCTTACAAGTTAATTTGCTGCAGTTTCATAGCAGACTACAGGGGATTGCTGGTTTAGAAATATAGGACTTTATTATTTACAACAGCAGAAATCAGTATTTTCTTGTGCTAGTTTCCCAAGCCCAAATTCCCACAGGTTACATGCAGAGGACTCAGTGACACTGCATACACAATGAAGGCTGTGTTATAGGAGAGAAACCCTGAACTAATTTAGGAACACAAATGGTGTATCATGAGAAGTATGCCTGTCCTCTCTGGAGAGAGACACTATCCCTTAATCCCAAGGATGTAGCCAAATCTGCCTTTTACTTTAGATACAAGCATCTCTAAAAAGAGAATACAGAAGCAGTCAGCATTTCTGCTTGTAAGACATGCAGAAATGCAAGATATGCATGGATAATTAACTCTCAGGAGAAACAGGACAAATAAGTCCACAATTACTGTTTAACATTTTGACAGAGGTCCTAGCCAATGCTATGAAGAAAAAAATAGAAAGAAGAGATTGGACAGGGTGGAAGTTCAGAAAGAAAATTATCATTGTGTGCAGATGCTGTAATCATATACCTGGGTAGCAAAAGAACTCACAGACAAATGATTACAACTAAAAAGAGAATTCAAATGCTGGGCAAAGGATCAATTTTTAAAATCAATAGCAGTAAAAACTAACTAGAAAGCGTAATAAAAAATATATATTTTCATAATTTAAATCCTTGAAGTGATAAAAATCATGAACTATCTAAGGAACTATTTTAATCATAAACACTCAACCCCGATTTACATAAAACTTGAAAACATTAATAAAAGATCATGGAAGATGATCTAAATAAATGGAGAGGTATTCCATGATTCTGGATAAAATATTTACCATTAAAATGATGTAAATTTGTTCTAAATTTATATATTCAATATTTTGTTGTTGTTTAGTTACTAAGTGGTGTCCAGCTCTTTGCAACTCCATGGACTGTAGCCCATCAGGCTCCTCTGTCCATGAGATTTCCCAGGCAAGAATACTGGAGTGAGTTGACATTTCCTTCTCCAATATATTCAACATAATCCCAATTAAATTTCTAGTTGAATTTTTTGAAAAACTCAATAAACTTAAATTTATTTGGAAGGATAGAGGTCCGTGAAGAGCTAAGTCAGTGCTATAAAAAGCAGTTATTCATGCAATGAAGCCATTATTCTAAAAACAGTGTAATATTAGTACAAAAACATATAAACTACCAGTGCAACAGAACAGAATGTTTGAAGATAGGCCTATACATTTATATAACAACATATTACAAGCATTTCCCCATGAAACATCATCACTTAACTTTATGGATAAAAATAAAAATTGATCTTGATCCTGTATATACAGATAATCGTAGGTGGATCAAACACTTAAATATAAAAGGCAAACTATTATGTTCTCATTAAGCCAGGGTAGTGAAGGTCTTATTAATTAAAACAGAAAACTTACAAATCATAAGGAAAAAATATTGATGCAACTTTTTACCTCAAAACTAAGAATGAAGAATTTCTGCTAAAAAGATGAATACCATGGACATGGTTTCTGGAGAGACAACAAAAGCAAATTTTTGCAATTGCTAAAACCTGAGAAAAACAAAAGATGATTAAAATCAATTAACGGGAAGAGCTCCATCTCTAACTGGCTTATTTCATTTAGGATAATATCCTTAAGGTTTATCCATATTGGCTCATATTACACAATTTCCTTCTTTTTAAAGGCTGAACAATATTCCCAAGTGGCTCTAGTAGTAAAGAACTCACCTGCCAATGTGGGAGACATAAGAGATGTAGGTTCAATCCTTGGGAAGATCCCCTGTAGGAGGTAGTGGCAACCCACTCTAGTATTCTTGCCTGGAGAATTCCAAAGACAGAGAAGCCTGGGAGGCTGCAGTCCAGAGGGTTGCAAAGAGTCAGACATGACTGAATCAACTTAGCATGCACACATATACTGTATTTTCTTTATCTGTTCATCTATCAACAGACATTTGGTTGTTTCTACATCTTGGCTATTGTGAATAGTGTGTCAATGAGCATGAAAGTCCTAATATTTCTTTGAAATAGCTAACAATGCTGAATTACACATTTGAAAAAATTTCAGAGGGTACATAGACCTCATGATGTGTCCTTGCTACAATAGTTTTAAGTCAACATTCAGAAGACAACCATCCCCAAAGAAAAATGGGCAAAGGGTATGAGCTGGCAATTTATCAAAGATGAAGAGATGCAAAAAATTCAATTTTAAATTCAATTTTAAAAACTGATGAGATGCCATTTTGCACCGAGTCAACTGACAAAAATAAGAAAGCTGGAAGATGCCAAAGTTTAGCAGAGCTATGAAAATAGAGTCACATTTGCATTGCCGGTGGGAGTGTAGAGTGGTGTAACCATTTTGAGAAAGCACTCTTCAGAGAGATTAAGGAAATTCATCCTACAATCTGGTATTTGTATGAAGTTTTCATCCATACTCATGTGGACATGCCACAGTGTGTTCATTGTAGTCTTAGCAGTGTGGTAAGTTGGTGGTAACCTGGGTGCCCGTAGCTGGAAGAGAAGATAGGCAAAATGTGGTCGGTACACACAAGCAGCCATGAGAAGTGCTGGTGTTGCACACAGGGCAACATGGATGGATCTTAGAAACTTGTGTTTTTAAAACAACACTAAGTAAAAGAAGGGAAATGTATGGTACAATACTGTTTACATGTGTTAGAAAGAAATGCACATAAAACATCAACTCACATTTTGTAAAGACATTTTACAAATTAAAGTGTCAATATTAAATACAGTAAGTTAGATCCCTAAGGGGTAAGGAAAATGGGAATAGGGTATAAAAATAAAGAGAAAAAATAAAAAAATAATCTATTTCATGGGAGTTTTCAAGTATATCTGCATAGAGTTGAGCAAATAATTCTTAAAATTTACCAGTGTCTTGGCTGCCTCCATCTGTTCCATTTGGACTATTTGTGTTTTGGCATTTTTCTTCCTTGATTTGATTATAGTTAGTAATATATTTTGTTGCTTTATTCAAAGTACCAGTTTCTAGGTATATTTATCAGCTCACTGTTTCTCTTCTTTTTAATTTGCTGAATTTAAAAAAATCAACTTATTTTTATTTTTTAAATTCTTAGATTGCATAAAAGTGTTAGTCACTCAATCATGTCTGACTCTTTGGGACCACATGGACTGTAGCATGCCAGGCTCTTTTTTCCATGGAATTCTCCAGGCAAGAATACTGGAGTGGGTTGCCATTCCTTTCTCCAAGGGGTCTTACTGACCCGGGGATCAAACTCGGATCTCCCACATTGCAGACAGATTTTTTACTATCTGAGCCACCAGGGAAGCCCCATTGCATAATTATAGTTAATACTATTTGTTCTTATTTGGTAATATGAATGCTTGAAGATATACATATAGGTAAACATATATATTATTTTTTAAAAATCTATTTTCTATTATAGCTAAACCCCATAAATCCTAATTTGGAGTCAGAATGGAAGTATTTGTCTAGAACCAGATGGTGTTTTCTAATTGTGACTATATTGTTGCCAATGGGAAAATAATTCAGAAGTAAAGTAGCGTTTTTCTTGAGCTCAGGAGAATTTTGCTTCTCCATTTCCAACTGTGTGGATGTGTTTATTTCATTGAATGACTGACCATCAAATTAGAATCTCACTCTAATCTCAATGGCAAATCCTTCCAATTACAATATGACTTGCCTGCTGCTTGACATAACTTTCTGTTTGGGGTTTTGATTTTTCCCTTAGGCTTTTCTCTGGTATGGTGAACGCTGTCTTCTTAGATGCCTTATTATAAAACAGAAGATTTACATGGAATAAGCAACAGAGGAGAGGTAGATGAAGGAGAATATAGGGGTTCATATTACTTTCATGATCATTATTTTTTAAATCATATGTAATTTGGACTGTTTTTCACTTTGATCCAGAATTGTTTGAAAGAGTTTCATTTTAATTTCCAGGTAGATGAATTAAAAATTATTTTTACGTTCTTTCTAGTTTTTATTACTTTGGATGTGAGAAAATGGCCAACATTATTTCTAACTTTTGGAATGTTTAGGTTTCCTTAGTGGTATAATGTTTGGTTCAGTTCAATGACAGATTTTGAATACTTAAAGAGAAGACATATTCTCTGTTTCAAAATACACAATTTAACAGATTTTTGTATAACTCTGTACTGGACTACAGTATTAAAAGATAAACTAAAGTATATTAAAAATTTTTAAGAATTCATTTGAATGAGAATTGATTGGAATTTGGCAGCCTCAAACCAGAAGTGTTTAGGAGTGCTTCACCAACAGGAGCTGGGAGAATTACTAATATAGAAAAGGTGCAGAAGCAGAGAAAGAAAATTATTGGTTGTCTATAGCATAAAACCTGATTAGCTGTTTGTGATTGGTTGTCCTTACATTTCAATTTTGTAAGCTTGAGGCATTTACAGGATTAATTTTAGTTTGCTTATGTATGCTGCTATAGCATGGAACCTCCTATATCTAATGGACTCCTTGTTTGATTTAACAATAGAGGCATGAAAAAACTAGTTATGTGGAGTCTGAGAAAGAAATATTTTTATGACTTTGATGATAGAAATTATAATAGCTTGCATTTATTTGAATACAAGCTGGAGTGTCTTACAGGTGCTTTACTTATGATACTTACCTCTGAACACTTGTGGAGTTTTCATACAGAAGTGGGATTATTCTTTGGTTCTTATGGAGAACTGGAACTAAGCTGTGAAATTAGCTGTAGAAAGAGCAGATTTAAGGTGAATATATGAATTTTTAAAAGAATCCATGGAACTCTTTGAAATTTAAGTGAAGATCTCCTGAAGCAGTGAGATTCCTCATTATGGGAGGTCTCCAAAGAGAATTTGGGTTTCCAGTGGCTTGAGATATTTTAGAGATAATTCAGAATTTCAGTTTCAAGTTATATAGATGACACAGAAAGACTCTCCAATTCTGAAAAATACTGTTCTAGAATTCGTTTCTCGGATCTCACTAAAGACAGCAAGTCATCTTTCAGTTCAGTTCAGTCGCTCAGTTGTGTCCAATGCTTTGCGACCCTGTGGACTGCAGCATGCCAGGCTTCCAATCACCAATTCCCAGAGCTTACTCAAATTCATGTCCATCGAGTTGGTGATGCCATTCAACCATCTCATCCTCTGTTGTCCCCTTTTCCTCCCACTTTCAATTTTTCCCGGCATCAGGGTCTTTTCCAATGAGTCAGTTCTTTGGATCAGGTGATCAATGTATTGGAGTTTCACCTTCAGCATCAGTCCTTCCATTGAATATTCAGGACTGACATCCTTTAGGATGCACTGGTTGGATCTCCTCGCAGTCAAAGGGACTCAAGGGTCTTCTCTAACACCACAGTTCAAAAGCATCAATTCTTAGGTGCTTAGCTTTCTTTATGGTGCAACTCTCACGTCCATACATGACTGCTGAAAAAAAAGACTAGACAGACAAAGTAATGTCTCTGCTTTTTAATATGCTAAGTTGGTCATAGTTTTTCTTCCAAGGAGCAAGCATCTTTTAATTTCATGACTGCAGTCACCATCTGCAATGATTTTGGAGATCAAAAATATAAAGTCTCTTACTCTATCCATTGTCCCATCTATTTGTCATGAAGTGATGGGACCAGATGCCATGATCTTAGTTTTCTGAGTGTTGAGTTTTAAGCCAACTTTTTCACTCTCCTCTTTCACTCTCATCAAGAGGCTTTTTAGTTCCTCTTCACTTTCTGCCATAAGGGGGGTGTCATCTTCATATCTGAGGCTATTGATATTTCTCCCAGCAATCTTGATTCCAGCTTGTGCTTCCTCCAGCCCAGCATTTCACATAATGTACTCTGCCTATAAGTTAAATAAGCAGGGTGACAATATATAGCCTTGACATACTCCTTTCCAGATTTGGAATCAGTCTATTGTTCCATGTCCAGTACTAACTGATACTTCTTGACCTACATACAGATTTCTCAGGAGGCAGGTCAGGTGGTCTGGTATTCCCATCTCTTGAAGAATTTTCCAGTTTATTGTGATCCACACAGCCAAAGGCTTTGGCATAGTCAATAAAGCAGAAGTAGATATTTTTCTGGAACTCTCTTGCTTTTCTGATGATCCAACAGATGTTGGCAATTTGATCTCTGGTTCCTCTGTCTTTCCTAAATCCAGCTTGAACATCTGGGAATTCATGGGTCCTGTACTGTTGAAGTCTGACTTGGAGGATTTTGAGCATTACTTTACTAGCATGTGAGATGAATGCAATTGTGCGGTAGTTTGAACATTCTTTGGCATTGCCTTTCTTTGGGATTGGAATGAAAACTGACCCTTTCTAATCCTGTGACCACTGCTGAGTTTTCCAAATTTGCTGGCATATTGAGTGCAGCACTTTCACAGCATCATCTTTTAGGATTTGAAATAGCTCAACTGGAATTCCATCTTTAGAAATAAAATATAGGCTTTTACCATAAACAAAATGAAAAGACAACCTATGGACTGGGAGAAAATATTTTCAAATGATGTGCACACAAGGGCTTTTGCCAAAATATACAAACTGTTCATACAGCTCAATAATAGAAAAACAATCCAATTGAAAAGTGGCCAGAAGACCTAAATAAGCATTTCCCCAAAGAAGAAATACAGATGGCCATTAAACACATGATGCTCATCACTGCTAATTAATAGAATTCTCTATTAATTTAACAAATAGACAAAGCAAAACTACAATGAGCTATACCTACCTCACACCAGTTAGAATGGCCACCATTAAAAAGTCTACAAATAACAACTGCTGGACAGGATGTGGAAAAAAGGGATCCCTTTTACACTGTTGGTGGGAGTGTAAATTGGTGCAGATACTATGAAGAACAGTATGGATGTTCCTCAGAAAACTAAAAATAGAATTGCTATATGATCCAGCAATCCCATTCCTGGGCATATACCCAGACAAAACTATAATTCAAAATGATCCATGCTCCTCTATATCATAGCAGCACTCTTTATTAATATAATAACCAAGACATGGAAGCATCTAACTGTCCATTGACAGATGAATGGCTAAAAAAATGTGAGATATAGATATATATATATATATAATCAAATATTACTCAGCCAGGAAAAAGAATGATGATATTTGCAGCAACATAGAGATTATCATACAAAGTGAAGTAAGTCAGAAAGACAAAGACAAATCCCATGTGATATCACTTGTATGTGTAACCTAAAATACAACACAGATGAACATATCTACAAAAACAGAAACAGACTTACAGATATAAAGAACAAACTTGTGGTTGCCAAGGAGAGGTGGGGGGAGTTGGAGGGAGGAAAGACTGGGAATTTTGGATTAACAGACGCAAACTATTATATATAGGATGGATAAATAACAAGGTCCTACTGAATAGCACAGGGAACTATATTCAATATCTTGTGATAAACCACAATGGAAAAGAATATGAAAAAGAATATATATGTATAAGTGAATCACTTTGTACATAATATAGTATATCAACTATATTTACATAAAATTTAAATATATATATGGGCTCTCAATTGAGGTGTTGATTTTATCAGTAGATTTAAACTTTTTTAAGATTTAGGAACACAAAGTAATAAATTTTCGGATTGGTTAATATTTGACTAATATAAACCAATAAAACACACTTGTCTCTCTTAAATGCTTTCTCAGAAGGGAGTTTTACCATACTGTTAACATAGCCAATAGCAAACATGCAACTCGCATTAGTTTATTGAGACGACGACACACATTAACTATAAGATGTTATTTTTATAGTTCCACTTGTCCATCGCTAAATACACGCAATGTATAAAATTTCTAATCCTAGATTCTCTCTCTCTGTTTCTCTCTCTCTTTTTGTTTTTCGTGTAGCTCTTCCAAACACAGGATTTCCGTTCAGGAACTTGTGGACGTATGAAAGATATAGAGGCAAAATACAACTAGGAATTTTTGTTTTCTCAGAAAGATTACAGAAATGGTCTCATCTTTTCTTACACTCCAGCATCTTAAATGATCATGCATCTCAGTATTTGTCTCTGTGTAACTCTTAATTTTTTCTCTTTCTAAAGTGATTTACAGGTTACTAAGCAATTTCACCTACATTGTGATCTTGTTTACTCTTAATACTGTATAGTTGATTTAACAAAGAGTTACCAGTGTTCACTATCATTTGCCTTTTGCTTGGGAAAGCAGACATTTAATACTTGCAACTACTGCATTTCAAAAATTTTAGCTTGTACGTGACAGTAATTTACCAGAGCATATAATTTCCTCCACAGAATTTCTTTCTGGTTAGGAACTATAGGAAGCTTTGGTTCTCTGCATTTTAATCACCATTGTGAGCATTTGACTATCCTTCAGAGGAGATTTTTAATAAAGAACAATGTTTTTATGATTGCAAGTAGATAACAATAAAACTGTTGTAGAGTTTGAGGTGCTGTGTGTTCAGCTAGATTTACTCACTAGCTTAATGTCTCACTCTTATGTGAGAGACTTGTCATGTACAACTGGGCAAAACTATTGATAAATTGATATGTGGCATGAGCCTTCTGGATTGCTTAGACATACTCAATGTGATAAATGTTGCATTGAGAATGACAAGCTCCACTTATATGTCAAAGCAAGAACTGAATTACAGTAGCTGGGAACTACTTTCTTGTTTGGACTATTTGTCTGAAGTTGGTGTTGACAAGAACATGGTATTTTGTGGGGCTTTAGAGATCCCAATAACAAAAAAGATTCCTTATAGAGTTAGCAGAGCAAAGACGTGATTTCTACTTTAACTCTGTGGTTCTGAGGCTTTGCCTTTTATGGCTCCAATAGTGCTTGGGCCATGAGTAATTTTTCAAGGAGACTCTGGAGGTTTGCCTGTATTTTGGAGGTATAGCTTGAGTGCTTTAGAATTTAATAAAGTATTTCTCTGAAGCTATCAAGAGTTCTAGTATGGTGAACTCTTCTGCCAACTGAGACTTCGTTTAACAATAATCAGAGATAGCACTTTGGGGGCATAATAGGTTTTGAGGTAGAAATCTCAAATAACTTATGTCTTGCTGCAAAGAGTTAGATTGATTGCCTAGAGGCACTGAGCCTTTCTGAACCAAGTAAATAGATAAAACGGTTTCCACTGTTTAAGCCTGGAGTTTGACACAAATCCTGAGGTATGTTACACACAACTTGTATTGAAACATAAAAGTCATAGAATTTTGACTCATTCTTATCTACATGCTTCAGAGTTAGTGGTTCTGTTTTGTTTTATTTTTGTAAGCCTAAAAGAGCAACTGTTAACTCAGATAAAGGTTTTATTAAGTTTTAAGTTTTATTAATAAATTGTTCAAGAACTAAATAGGTATTATAATATTTTCAAAGGCTCTTTAGAGACTGTTATGAATTTCATAACATATTGCTATTATAGACATGATGGATGACTCAAAGCTAAAAATAAATTTGGTCTGGTGAATTAAGCTCTATATTTTGGTAATTATTCTAAGCTGGGTGTCAGTCCATATATTACAAATGGAAGTCTAAAACACAGAATGAATTTTAGGAGGAAATAGTATTATTACACACAAAAAAGAGATATAGAGTCCCCACAATAGCTCCATGAATTAGAAGAAAGCATTTTATTTTTCCTTGAAGAGCTGAAATTTTCAGTCAGCTGTTAGAATCAAAGAACTACAGAACTATAAAGAACCTTTTGAATCATTAATCAATGCCTTATTTTGGAGAGGAGGAAACTGAGGCTTAGGGAGGCTAGGTGACT
Organism: Bos grunniens; assembly: GCF_055505025.1. Taxonomy (NCBI): domain Eukaryota; kingdom Metazoa; phylum Chordata; class Mammalia; order Artiodactyla; family Bovidae; genus Bos; species Bos grunniens. The sequence goes on from NC_141165.1 coordinate 44,282,460, forward strand.
CATCCAAGGTCAGGAGCTTGCTAATGGCAAAGTTGGCCCTGATTCCAAGTCCATCAGGTCTTAAATAATGCTTTAATTTCTTTGGCAGAATTTCTGAGTTTATAAAACTGTGCTATTCTTCTGCTATGCTAATGAAAACTGCTTCAGATTCTGATTGTCTAAATCTTTTTTCCCCATCCACTCCAAACGTTAGCCCTAGGCCCATTTCCCTGCTTCTGCCCCTCCCAAAATCTCTGATAGATTCTTCTGCAGGCTCAGATTTTCTGGCTAGAGCTGAATGAGGTAAGGTATGTAGAGTGGTTCTCTTTATCTTCTAGCTTTGTCTTGGGACACTTTGGCTTCAATCACCATGCCCAAATGGTTATAGCCTCTTGGAAGATACCATGCTGCTGCTGCTGCTGCTAAGTCGCTTCAGTCGTGTCCGACTCTGTGCGACCCCCGAGATGGCAGCCCACCAGGCTCCTGCATCCCTGGGATTCTCCAGGCAAGAACACTGGAGTGGGCTGCCATTTCCTTCTCCAAGGAAGATACCATATGAGATCTTATTTTCTACATAGAGTAAAAATTAATGACTGAAGTGAATAATCCATTTTTAGTTCCTTTATTCAATGAATATTTATTAATTACCGTCAGCTAAGCTTTGTGATAGAAAGTGGGAATACAAGGTGAGTAAGCCATGACACTGTCTGCAAGGATTTGGCAGTCTAGTTACAGGAGTTATAATGTTGTATGTGTTTCCTGGAGACACGAGTGAGGCTCACCTGATGCTAATTACCTCTCTTGGACTAGGAAGCCCTTGAATTGCCTCTTGGTTTATATACCAAATGGTCAAAGCTAATTTTTAAAAAAATTACTTAATAGTATTTGCATGGAACTTACCATGTGCCAGGCATTGTTCCAAAAACTTTATGATTATTAATGCTTTATTTTTAATTTTACTTTTAATTGGAGGATAATAACTTTACAATATTTTGTTGGTTTTTTACCATATATCAACATGAAACAGCCATAGGTATATATATGTCCCTTTCCTCTTGAACCTCCCTCCCACCTCCCACTCCATCCCACCCCTCTAGGTTGTCACCGAGCACCCAGGTTTGAGCTCCCTGAGTCAAACAGCAAATTTCCACTGGCTATCTGTCTTACATATGGTAATGTATATATTTCAATGCTACTCTCGCAAATCATCCCACCCTCTCCTTCCCTCACTATGTCCAAAAGTCTGTTCTTTACGTCTGACTCTCCATTGCTGCCCTGCAAATAGGTTCATCAGTACCATCTTTCTAGATTCCATGTATATGCATTAATATATGATATTTGTTTTTCTCTTTCTGACTTACTTCATTCTGTATAATAGGCTCTAGGTTCATCCACCTCACTAGAACTGACACAAATGCATTCCTTGTTGTGTCTGAGTAATATTCCATTGTATATATATACACCACATCTTCTTTATCCATTTATCTGTTGATGGACATCCAGGTTGTTTCATGTCCGGGGTGTTGTAAATAGTGCTATGATGAGCACCAGGGTGCATGTGTCTTTTCATATGGTAGCTTTATTTCTAGTTTTTTAAGGAATCCCCATGTTGTTCTCCATAGTGGCTATATCAATTTACATCCCCACCAATAGTGCAAGAGAGTTTTCTTTCTCTACACCCTCTCCAGCATTTATTGTTCGTAGACTGCCTTATTTTTAAAATAATTTTATTATTTCTGGCTACGCTGGGTCTTTGTTGCTGTGCGGGCTTTTCTCTAGTTGCAGTGCATGGGTTTCTCATTGCGGTGATTTCTCTCATTGTGGAACACAATGTTACTTGTACTTGGGTTACAGTGGTTGCAGCACATGGGCTCAGAGTTGCGGCTCCTGGGCTCTAGAGCACAGGCTCAATGGTTGTGTTGCACAGGCTTTGTTGCTCCATGGCCTGTGGAATATTCCTGGATCAGGGATTGAACCCATGTCTCCTGCACTGGCAGGTGGATTCTTTATCACTAAGCCACCAGGAAAGCTCTATTAATGCTTTAAATCCTTGGTCAATCCTAACAGGTTCTATTGTTATTCCCACTTAAAAATGGAGAAACTGACAGATAGAGAATTTAAGTTGGCTAAACCCCCAGAGTTAGCAAGTGGTAAAGTAGGGGTCTGAAGCATGTGTACTTACCCACTACATTAAGGGCCAAATGTTGACTAAATGAAGAGGGAGCACTGATGAGTTCCATATTTAGCAATAAAAGGAAGAGGAGAGTAGAAGAACATTAAAGCTTTTGGAGATTAGTTGGCAAAAGATTCAGAGAATGAAAAGAGTTTTATTGAGAACTTTTGAAGTTTTGATACCCTTGTAATGTGCTCATGTTTTGATACTGCTGTTTATTTTTCATCTGTTGGCTTAGAGTAAGGGCTTCCTTCATAGTTCAGTTGGTAAATAATCCACTTGCAATGCAGGAGATCCCTGTTTGATTCCTGGGTTGGGAAGATCCACTGGAGAAGGGATAGGCTGCCCACTCCAGTTTTCTTGGGCTTCCCTTGTGGTTCAGCTGGTAAAGAATCTGCCTGCAATATGGGAGACCTGGGTTTGATCCCTGGGTTGGGAAGATCCCCTGGAGAAGGGAAAGGCTACCCACTCCAGTATTCTGGCCTGGAGAATTCCATGGACTGTATAGTCCATAGGGTCCCAAAGAATTGGTCATGACTAAAGAAAGCTAGTTAAATAAGGTCTTGTGTGCTTATTTTGAGATTCAGTATCAGATTTTCTCTTAAACCTCCCCTCTTTCCTTGGCATTAACACTGTCTACCCAGCCTCCCAGCCAGAACCAGCAGTTTACCATAAGTGCACATACACTGAAATCACCTGGGAGAACTTTAAATATCCTGATGTATAAGAAAAGATGCTCATCATTGCTAATTATTGCAAATCAAATGCAATGAAAATGCAAATCAAAACTACAATGAGGTACCACCTCACACCAGTCAGAATGGCCACTTTTAAAAAGTCTACAAATAACAAAGGCAGAGAGGGTGTGGAGAAAAGGCAACACCCCTACACTGTTGGTAGGAATGCAGATTAGTGAAGCCACTATAAAAAACAGTATGAAGGTTCCTCAAAAAACTAAAAACAGAATCATCATATGATCCAACAACTGAATTCAAAAAGGTACATGCACCAGTATGTTCATAGCACCACTGTTACAATAGCCAAGATATATAAGCAACTTAAGTGTCCATTGACAGATGAATGGATAAACAAGAATTGGTACGTACATACAATGGAATACTACTCAGTTATAAAAAGAATGAAATAATACCATTTGCAGCAACAAGGATGCAACTAGAAATTATCATACTAAGTAAAGAAAGTCAGAAAGAGAAAGACAAATGCAAGATCTCTTACATGTGGAATCTAAAATAGGTTCACAAATAAACCTATTGATGAAACAGAATCATGGACATAGAGAACAGACTGTTTCCAAGAGGAGGGATGAGGAAGGGATGGGGTAGGATGGGGGTTAGCAGATGTAAATTTTTATGTATATATAGAATGGATAAACAAGAAGGTCCCACTGTACAGCACAGAAAACTATATTCAATATCCTATGATAAACCATGCTGCTGCTACTACTGCTAAGTTGCTTCAGTCGTGTCCGACTCTGTGCGACCCCATAGACGGCAGCCCACCAGGCCCGCCGCCCCCCCCCCCCGCCCCCCGTCCCTGGGATTCTCCAGGCAAGAACACTGGAGTGGGTTGCCATTTCCTTCTCCAATGCATGAAAGTGGAAAGTGAAAGTGAAGTTGCTCAGTCGTGTCCAACTCTTAGTGACCCCACGGACTGCAGCCTACCAGGCTCCTCCGCCCATGGGATTCTCCAGGCAAGAGTACTGGAGTGGGTTGCCATTGCCTTCTCCAGATAAACCATAATAGAAAAGAATACAAAAAGAATGTGTCTATATATATATGTGTGTGTGTGTGTGTGTGTAACTGACAACTTCCTATTCCATTCCTCTCCTAGGTCTTATTGTTTAAGCTACCTTTACTCTTTAACTTTTTGTGTCCCAAAAGAAATAGCAGGAAGGCAATGAACAGCTCTCAGTGTAAATGTGGCCTACTCATATTGCTTCTTGAGGCTTCCTAGGAAAGTCTGAAGGGCCCCTGCACCAGGATCTCATGCCCTAGATGTGAAGATTATTTGTGGATCTATCCATAATCATTTGGGGCAAATGGTTTGGAAACAGTAGTATTTGGCCGTAGCCTGAGTTGGGGCCCTTGAATTTAGTGGACATCCCATGGTAAAATTGAGAGATACCTGTCTTCTGAGACCCACCATAGAAGTTGTGTGTCCTGAAGAAAAAAACCATGTAGGTGTATGTCCATGAACTTAAGATCTAAGAAGGCCTAGGGTGGGAACCATATTGTATACAGAAACAGTGACTGGGTTAATAGGGACTGGAGGAGATTGCAGCAATGTAGAATGGATAAGCCTGTTCCCAACGGGCATGTGTTCCAGTAACTGGCTAAATGGGAAGAGAGTGTAAGGACCTACAGTCCAGTCCATGAAAATCTGGGTGCATCCCCTTTAAGAAACATGAAAGCCACAAGGCTTCTCTTGTAGCTCAGTTAGTAAAGAATCTGCCTGCAACGCAGGAGAACCAGGTTTGATTACTGGGTTGGGAAGATCCCCTGGAGAAGGAAATGGCAACCCACTTCAGTATTCTTGCCTGGAGAATCCCCATGGACAGAGGAGCCTGGCGGGCTACAGTCCATGGGGTCGCAAGAGTTGGACACAACTTAGAGACTAAACCACCACCAGTAATATATAAATCCTGACATCTAGGTTACAGTTTGGCCCAGTGAAATGAGAATTTCTGGGATGGGAATTTTCTTTTTCTAAGATCCCTGTGCAATTTGCAGCTGATTTGAGAACCAGCTGTAGCTGAAAGTGCTTTTCAAACTGTAGCATGCATCAGAATTGCCCAGAAAGCTTGTTAAACATGGACCGCTGGGCCCCGATCCCAGAGTTTATTATTCAGAAGGTCTGGAGTGAGGCTAAAGAGTATATATTTCTTAAAAAGTTCCCAGGGGCTGCTACTGCTGCTGTTCTAGGTATCCTGCTATAAGAACCATTGACTTAACTGCTTTTCTTATTTCATTTCCCTCTTTTTGCTCACTCACAAAGTTTTCTGAATCTTACCTTCTAAATATCCTCACATATAATTTTCTTGTCCATTTACCCATCTCTCTCCTAATTCTTCCCTCTTGAAATATCTTTCTTCTTGTGCTCTTGTTTCAGCCTCACTCAATCTATTTCCACATTGTTGCCAGAGTAATATTTCTAAAAATATGTGTATTATGTGACCATGACTCTACAAGTTTGAAATATTAATTTGGAGTATGTAATCTAATGACTCTTTTTACAGTCTACCATCTGTTCGACAACTTTCCTTAGTCCCAGCCCTCAACAAAACCTTAGCACTTCTTTTCCATCCTGCACAGCATTGAGTTTTCGCCTCTGCCATGACATTCATTTGATCATACCATCATTCTTTAGACAGAGATCTTCTCTTTACTGTGCACTAAAGGAGGGGATGGTATTTTACCTTATTCATCATTGTATGCCAAAGATTTAGGACAGTTCTTGGAGAAAGGAAGAATCTGAAAAATATATGCTGCATTACTGTGTTGTATCTTTCAAATAATTTTCACCCCCCAGCCCCGCCAAGTTCCTCCTATATCTTTTGAGTAAATTTTTAGTGAGGCCTTCAGTAAACAAGTTTAATTTCACCATTACTAATATAATGATTGCTGTAGTGATGTTTTCTGATACAGACTGACTTCTGTAAGAAATTAAGCACTTTTGAAATTGTAACCATGTAAAAAAGTCAACATTTTTTTCCAAATCAGATTATAAGCCATCATATGAACAAAATTTCAAATATTGAGGTTTTTTTTTTTTTCATTGTAGTCAGACACTTTTTAAATGTGCATGGCAGAGTAAATTGTAGTCTTTCAATAATGGATTTATAATCTTAGGCATTTTGTTCAAAAACTTATCCTATAATTTTGACAGTGAAATTTTACTCAGTTGATATAAATTGTGAGAAATTGACACATTCTCAAATTGACATTAGAAAGCAGATAATGATGTATATTTTTAGGAACTCAAAACTTTAAATTATTGTGTGATTTATCATTACCTCACCTTAGATGAAAGTAAAGCATCTGTGGAATCATTTCCTAAGTATGATTGACCCTCGAAAAATATGGGTTTGAATTGTGTGGGTCTACTTATATGTGGATTTTATTTCAATAAATATTATGGAAAAAAAATTTGGAGACCTTTGGGAATTTGAGAATACTTGCTGATAAATTGTATAGCCTTGAAATGTTGAAAAAATTAAGAAAAAGTTATGATAGGAATGCATAAAATCTGCTGCTGCTGCTAAGTTGCTTCAGTCACGTCTGACTCTGTGCGACCCCAGAAGTAGATGCTATTCTATCATTTACCACCATAAAATATATACAAATCTATTACAGAGAAACTTTATAAAAACTTATGCACACACATTATACATGGTAGCATTCACAGTTGAAGGAAATGTAAACAAACATAAAGATGAAGTACTGATTCTTTATCATCTGAGCCACTAGGGAAGTCCAAATAATGGAGTGGGGAACCTATCCCTTCTCCAGGGGATCGTCCTGACCCAGGAATTGAACCAGGGTCTCCTGCATTGCAGGCAGACTTTTTACCAGCTGAGCTACCAGGGAAGCCCAAATCTTGATGACATAACATAAATAGTACACACTGTCCTGCTGTAATAATTGTGCAGCCACCTCCTGTTGCTATTGCAGAGAACTCAAGCGTTGCAAGTATTTTCTTGAGACACTTTCTAACTCTAATCATCTCCACATGAACGGCTCATCTCTCCAGGAAATTGGATATTGCAATAAAAACTGTACTCTTGAGATTGGTGTGTATTTTTCATAGTATTTAGTGCAATACCATAACCTTGAATAACACCATGGTGCCCCAGTGATGCTAGAAGTTCTTCCAAGAAACAGAGAAAAGTCATGGCATGACAAGAAAAAGTTCAATTGTTTAATATGTACTGTAGATTGAGGTCTGCAATGATGGTTGCCCACCATTCCAAGATAGATGAATCCAGCAAAAGGACACCACCACCACCACCACCCCCCTGCAAAAAAAAGAAATTCCCCCATGAAACTGTCACTCTGGCCAGGACAGAGGGCATTAAAACCTTGTACTTTTCAAGAAATATCTTTTTATCTCTTATTGAAAATGCAGCTCTTATGTGGGTTCAGGATTGCTCTAAAAAAGTCACATCTGTAGACTCTAATATGATTCAAGAAAAAGCAAAGTCATTATATGACAACTTAAAACAAAAATAAGGGGAAGAATCTAAAACTGGAGAATGTAATGCAAGTGTAGAATGGTCTGATCATTTTACAAAGTGGTTTGGCTTTAAAAATGTCAAGATGGCAGAAGAAGTAGCTTCTGCTGACCAAGAGGCAGCAGACGAGTTCCCAGACACCATTAAGAAAATTACTAAGCTTATGATCAGGACTACCTTTATCTATAAAGCCACAAACTCCTGGGTCTTGAGAGAAAAAGATAAATACCAGATGCCAGTCTTTTGGTTGTACAATAAGAAGCCATGAACAATGAGATCAGATTTTCTGGATTTATTCCTCTGGTGCTTTGTCCCTGAACTTAGGGTGTAGGCTGCCTTTTAACGTTCCTTCACTATTGTACAATGTCTCTGGCCACCCCGAACCCCATGAGTTCAACACCAAAGGCATCAAAGTGGTCTCCTTGCCCCCAAACACAATGTTTCTAATTCCGCTGTAAATCAAGAACCTTTAAGGCTCATTACACATGGTACTCTACGGAAAAGATTGTCAGTGCAATGGAAGGGAACTTCAACAGAGAGAACACCATGAAAGGTTGAAAAAATCACACCATTGAGGATATCATTTTCGTAATAGAAAATGTCATGAAAGCCACCCAGCCTAAAACAATAAATTCCTGCTGGAAAAAATGTGCCCAGCTGTTGTGCATGACTTCACAGGATTTATTACAGAGCCAAACAAGGGAATCATGAAAAAGATTATGGATATGGGGAAAAAAGATGAGGGTGAAAGGTTTCGAGATATGGCTCTTGAAGTTAATAGACACTACACCAGAGAAATGAACAGAAGCCCATGTGATGGAGATGAGTGCTTCTGAACCAGCACCACATGATAAGAAAGAAGACATAGAAGAAGCAGTGCCAAAAAATAAATCGACATTAGGCAATCTGGCAGAAGGGTTTTGATTATTCAAGACTACTTTTGACTTCTTTTATGACACAGAACCTTCTGTGATATAGGCACTGAAACTAAAGGAAATGGTGAAAAAAGAATTGGTACCATACAGAAACATTTTTAGAGAAATGGAAAAGCAAAATATTCAGATGGAAATTACTATGTACGCTGAGTGTATCTGTCTCTCCTGCCTTCCCTTCCACTTCTTCTATCTCTTCTGCTTCTGCCACCTTGGAGACAGCAAGATCAACCTCTCCTTGTCCTCTTCCTCCTCACACTACTCAATGTGAAGACAACAAGGATGAAGGCCTTTACGATGATCCAGTTTCCCTTAATGAATAGAAATTAATCATCATGCAGTATAGTTAGTAAACTTATCTGTTGTGTATGTCTGTGAGTGTGAAAATATAATACTGCATGGCAAGAACTGTATGAGATGTTTAAGTGTCACTATCATCATCGCGTCAAGGCTGTATATTGTTACCCTGCTTATTTAACTTCTATGCAGAGTACATCATGAGAAACGCGGGGCTGGAAGAAACACAAGCTGGAATCAAGATTGCCAGGAGAAATATCAATAACCTCAGATATGCAGATGACACCACCCTTATGGCAGAAAGTGAAGAGGAACTAAAGAGCCTCTTGATGAAAGTGAAAGTGGAGAGTGAAAAAGTTGGCTTAAAGCTCAACATTCAGAAAACAAAGATAATGGCATCTGGTCCCATCACTTCATGGCAAATAGATGGGGAAACAGTGGAAACAGTGTCAGACTTTATTTTTTTGGGCTCCAAAATCATTGCAGATGGTGACTGCAGCCATGAAATTAAAAGACACTTACTCCTTGGAAGGAAAGTTTTGACCAACCTAGATAGCATATTCAAAAGCAGAGACATTACTTTGCCAACAAATGTCTGTCTAGTCAAGGCTATGGTTTTTCCAGTGGTCATGTATGGATGTGAGAGTTGGACTGTGAAGAAGGCTGAGAGCCGAAGAATTGATGCTTTTGAACTGTGGTGTTGGAGAAGACTCTTGAGAGTCCCTTGGACTGCAAGGAGATCCAACCAGTCCATTCTGAAGGAGATCAGCCCTGGGATTTCTTTGGAGGGAATAATGCTGAAGCTGAAACTCCAGTACTTTGGCCACCTCATTCGAAGAGTTGACTCATTGGAAAAGACTCTGATGCTGGAAGGGATTGGGGGCAGGAGGAGAAGGGGACGACAGAGGATGAGATGGCTGGATGGCATCACTGACTCGATGGACGTGAGTTTGAGTGAACTCTGGGAGTTTGTGATAGACAGGGAGGCCTGGTGTGCTGGGATTCATGGGGTCGCAAAGAGTCAGACGCGACTGAGCGACTGAACTGAACTGAGAACATTGTGTGTAAGACTTGTATTGAAGTGGACAGCCTATCCTTACATAGGTGTAAGGGAAGTGATATTTAATATAAACTTAGTAATGTGTTCGTTTTTTTTTTTTACTGTTTTATTGTTTTACTTTCAAAGAATTAAATTACTGTAGAGTCAGCCCCTCTCTCATAATGAGAGAAACTGTGTATTAACCTATCATCACAAGTGAGTGGTTTTTAAAAAATATAACAATGTTTCCAATGTTGTGCTATAAATATGAATGTAATATTGTATACCATAACATTTCTATAACAATTTATCCATTAGTGTATAAGGTAGGCTACTGTGAAGCAATCCTATCGATTATACCAGGCTACCATAAAGCCATCATATTGCTGTTTCTTCATTATCAGTGCATGAACTGTTGCATCTGTAAATAAATATGATTTATCACACCACATTTTCATTTCTAATGTCTAGTGTTAGTAATACATATAACGTCTACAGAGTTTTAGTGTTTCAACATTCAGTACATTCAATGTTGATGTAGGTACTGACAGATGATATAAACAGATGACATAAAACATGATTTCCATAAATACAGTACAGTGCTGTAAAAGTATTTTTTTCTTATGATTTTCTTAATAACATTTTTTCTAGCTTACTTTATTGTAAGAAAATATAGTATAGAGTATATATAACACACAAAGTGTGTGTTAACTTATTATTTATATTATCAGCAGGGCTTTCAGTCAATAGCAGGTTATTAGTAGCTAAGTTTCTGGGGGGTCAAAAGTCATGTGCAAATTTTCAACAGTGCAGGAGTCAGCACCCCTCACCCCTGCACTATTCAAGGGTCAGCTGTGTATTATTCTTCATTTATTATGGATTCTATATCTCTTAAGTGAACTTGGTTGCCTAAAAATATTAACAAGTCACATGATAATGATATAGTCAGTTGTGTAAAACATCTCAAATTTATGATTAATTGTCAATAATAGAATCTATAAGCAATAAGGTAAATATACAAAGAAATGGTAATAGAATCTGAGAAGAGACATTGAGAAAAGGAATGATAAGAAGACTCACAAATCATGCAATTGTTCTGTCGGTGCTTCAGATTCTAAAGGTAGATTCAAAAACAGCAACACTGTCAATCACGTAATGATTATTTACTATCTGTCAGTCATTATTAACTTCCTTTCTCACTTGCTGAATTCAATTTTCACGTTGACCCAGAAGTTAGTAGATACTCTCCCATTATACAGGTAAGAATAAAGTTTCAGAGAGATGAATTACTATATGCTGAATTGCTCAGTGATTTAGTAGTGAGGTAAAATTTAAAAGCATATCTATTTGATTAGAAGGCTCATGATCACATCACAGTACCCTTGAAATTACTGTAAGAGGGTAAAATTGTACTTATTTTTAATGAACTAACTGCATCTCCTGTTCCTTTTTTCTTTATGATGCATTAAAATAAAATGTATGTCTGCTATTTATCTCACTGTTAGATACTAGTATAACATGACTAATCCTCAAAATAAATGACTTCTTTTTTGCTCCAGTGTGTGTTGCTAGCAAAGAAAACATTCATTTTAATATTATCTGCACTTGCTTGAAGCATTAACTAAATTAACACAGTCATACTTATGAATGTTTTCAAATCACAATGAATAATGTACTTTTCAAATATCACGCAGCAAGCTATAAAATAAGGCATAATTATGTTGAGTGAGTTATGGTGTTTAAAATCAGGATCTGCCATAGTGGTAAATAGTAAGAGGGAATGAAGCCATGTATCAGAGTCATTTATCCTTTCTAATCTGGTGAAAGAATAATGTGAGGTCTCTAAATTACCTTTGGAGAAGAGTATGTATTATCTTTGGTGATCCATCAACGAGAACACATTAACATAGAGAAAGAAGTTTTAATAAATTTGAAAATTTTTAAAATAGAGATTTCCGCCTTTATATGCTAGAAATCTTAAATTTGACCCATTGAGAAAATATTGGTTAGGGATCAACAACATATATTCTAATAGTAAAGCTAAAGACAGTTTTATGTGATACTACAGTATCTCACTGCTGTTGAATAAATGATTTTTTCTGGGAAAAATTTAGTTAAATATGATTTTAAAAGACAGTTGATTACTGCTATAGAGTACTAAAACATTAAAAGAAAATATTCTGTTTTTTAAAACAATTGTTTTTAATAGTAATCAAAGGCTTTCATTGAAAAGCACTGTTTTGATGTTATTTTATAATATTATGAGGTTTTGCTCCACCAATGATATTAAGTTCAAATGATAAAACACTTTTGATCCTCTAAAAAGTGTATTGACACATAGCAATGATGGGGAAACAGTGGAAACAGTGTCAGACTTTATTTTTTGGGGCTCCAAAATCACTGCAGATGGTGATTGCAGCCATGAAATTAAAAGACGCTTACTCCTTGGAGTCTTCCCTGGTGGCTCAGAGGTTAAAGTGTCTGCCTGGAATGCAGGAGACCTGGGTTCGATCCCTGGGTCGGGAAGACCCCTGGAGAAGGAAATGGCAACCCACTCCAGTACTCTTGCCTGGAAAATGCCATGGACTGAGGAACCTGGTAGGCTACAGTCCATGGACTTGCAAAGAGTCAGACACGACTGAGTGACTTCACTACTCCTTGGAAGGAAAAGTTATGACCAACCTAGATAGCAAATTAGAAAGCAGAGATTTTACTTTGCCCACAAAGGTCCATCTAGTCAAGGCTATGGTTTTTCCAGTGGTCATGTATGGATGTGAGAGTTGGACTCTGAAGAAAGCTGAGAGCCGAAGAATTGATGCTTTTGAACTGTGGTGTTGGCGAAGACTCTTGAGAGTCCCTTGGACTGCAAGGAGATCCAACCAGTCCATCCTAAAGGAGACCAGTCCTGGGTGTTCATTGGAAGGAATGATGCTGAGGCTGAAACTCCAGTACTTTGGCCACCTCATGCAAAGAGTTGACTCATTGGAAAAGACCCTGATGCTGGGAGGGATTGTGGGCAGGAGGAGAAGGGGTCGACAGAGAATGAGATGGCTGAATGGCATCACCTACTCAATGGACATGAGTTTGGGTGAACTCCAGGAGTTGGTGATGGACAGGGAGGCCTGGCTTGCTGTGAGTCATGGGGTCGCAGAGAGTCAGACACGACTGAGTGACTGAACTGAATGATCCTTTAAATAGCAATAATAAAAAAGCTTTTAATTAAAAAATCATTCAATTGATTCCTTGGAATTATTCTTTCTTCTAAAATGTGGCCACCCAGAAGCCTCCCAAATTAAAAAAAAAGACCCACCTTTACCAATTACCATAGTTTGAATGTTTATGTCTTCCCAAGATAGTATGGTAAAATCCTATCCCAAGTGTGATGGTATTAAAAGCTGGGGTCTTTGGAAAGTGATAAAGTTGGAACCCTTATAAATGAGATTAGTGCCCTTATAAAAGAGATCCTGGAAGAGGGCTCTCACCAGAACCTGATCATGCTGACTTCATGACTTTAGCCTTCCATCCTCCAGAATTGTGAAAAAATAAATTCCTGTTGCTGATGATGCACTCAGTTTATGCAATTATGTTCTGGCAGCCTAAGCTAAGAAACCAACTGTATTACAGGTGACTCTTGAACAAAATGCGTTTGAACTGTACAGATACACTTACACATAGATTTTTTTTTCAGTATAAATACTATAGTACTACACAATCTGTATGCACAACCTGGGGATGCAGGATTGTGGTGTTGAGGGCAGACTGTAAAGTGACGCTTGGATTTTCAGCAGAGCAAGGTGCTAACTTGTTAACCCCTTGTTAATCTCCTAACCCCTGCATTGTATTTTCCTAAAGCTGCCATAACAAATTACCACAATCCTAGTGGTTTAAAGCAACAGAAATTTATTCTCGTGGTTCTGGAGGCTAGAAATATAAAATCAAAATGTAGACTGGGTTGTGTTCCTCTTGAGTGCTCTAGGGGAGACTCTTTCCTTGCCTTTCCAGACTCTGGTGGCTCCAGGCATCCCTACAGTACGGCCGCATCACTCCAGTCTCACCCTCTGTCTTTACACAGATGTCTCCTCTTCTCCTTGTGTGTCTCTCTTTTATTTCCTATAAAAATGGCTTTAAGTGGATTTAAGGCTCACCTGGATAACATGGAAGGATCTCATCTCCAGACTCTTAATTACATCCACAAAGGCCCTTTTTCCAAATTAGGTCACATTCACAGATTCCAAGGGTTAGGATGCAGATATATTATTTGGGAAGGTGTCATCTAGCCCACCATACCAACATTACCCAAACTATGTGGGGTGCCATCTGTGTGGTGGCTAAATGCAGAGGCTTGGATTGCCTCTGTGTAAATCTGCCTCTTGGAGCTTCAGCTTTCTCATCCACAAAATGGGAAATATGTTGGCACTTAATTTTGTGAGGAAACAATGAGAACATCTGTATAGAATACTGAGGCCTGGTATATTGTAAATAATCAAAGTTAATTTTATTCCATTATTATAATTTATGGTACCATTTTGCATAGGTAATTTCTGAAATACTAACCCACTGCTTTTCTAATGCCTCCCTAATGGGATTTCTTTGAAGAGAAACTGATAATATTAGCCAGACATCCTGGAACCTGAAGTCAAAAGGGCCTCAGGAAGCATCACTATGAACAAAGCTAGTGGAGGTGATGGAATTCCAGTTGAGCTATTTCAAATCCTGAAAGATGATGCTGTGAAAGTGCTGCACTCAATATGCCAGCACATTTGGAAAACTCAGCAGTGGCCACAGGACTGGAAAAGGTCAGTTTTCATTCCAATCCCAAAGAAAGGCAATGCCAAAAAATGCTCAAACTATAGCACAATTGCACTCATCTTACATGCTAGTAAAGTAATGCTTAAAATTCTCCAAGCCAGCTTCAGCAATACGTGAACCATGAACTTCCAGATGTTCAAGCTGGTTTTAGAAAAGGCAGAGGAACCAGAGATCAAATTGCCAACATTCGATGGATCATTGAAAAAGCAAGAGAGTTCCAGAAAAATATCTACTTCTACTTTATTGACTATGCCAAACCTTTGACTGTGTGGATCACAATAAACTGGAAAATTCTGACAGAGATGGGGATACCAGACCACCTGACTTGCCTCTTGAGAAACCTGTATGCAGGTCAGGAAGCAACAGTTAGAACTGGACATGAAACAACAGACTGGTTCCAAATAGGAAAGGGAGTATGTCAAGGCTGTATATGGTCACCCTGCTTATTTAACTTATATGCCGAGTACATCATGAGAAATGCTGGGCTGGAGGAAGAACAAGCTGGAATCAAGATTGCTGGGAGAAATATCAATCACCTCAGATATGCAGATGACACCACCCTTATGGCAGAAAGTGAAGAAGAACTAAAGAGCCTCTTGATGAAAGTGAAAGAGGAGAGTGAAAAAGTTGGCTAAAAGTTCAACATTCAGAAAACTAAGATCATGGCATCCAGTCCCATCACTTCGTGGCAAGTAGGTGGGGAAACTGTGGAAACAGTGGCTGACTTCATTTTTCTGGGCTCCAAAATCACTGCAGATGGTGATTGCAGCTATGAAATTAAAAGCTGCTTACTCCTTGGAAGGAAAGTTATGACCAACCTAGACAGCATATTGAAAAGCGGACACATTACTTTGTCAACAAATGTCTGTCTAGTCAAGGCTATGGTTTTTCCAGTGGTCATGTATGGATGTGAGAGTTGGACTATAACGAAAGCTGAGTGCTGAAACATTGATGCTTTTGAACTGTGGTGTTGGAGAAGACTCTTGAGGGTCCCTTGGACTGCAAGGAGATCCAACCAGTCCATCCTAAAGGAAATCAGTCCTGAATATTTATTGGAAGGACTGATGTTGAAGCTGAAACTCCAATACTTTGGCCACCTGATGCGAAGAGATGACTCATTTGAAAAGACCCTGATGCTGGGAGGGATTGGGGGCAGGAGGAGAAGGGGATGACAGAGGATGAGATGGTTGGATGGCATCACTGACTCGATGGACATGAGTTTGGGTAAACTCCGGGAGTTGGTGATGGACAGGGAGGCCTGGCATGCTGTGGTTCATGAGATCACAGAGTCGGACATGACTGAGCGACTGAACTGAACTGAACTGAACTGTGGCTGCTAAGCCTCAATTCTGATGGGATTTCTCTGTGTTTTAGTGCCAGTCTTTATTCTCGATGAGAATGGACAAGGGCTTAGCTGGCCAGGGAAGGAAACTTAAATGTTTCCTATTAAAAGTTAATGAATCTAAATTTCCCAGAAACCATTCATGAAAAAGTTTTTAAAAACTATTGTGATGACCATTATGTAGAGGAAACTACAGGGCTTATAGACTGATGTTATCCTTTCCACCTTTTTCTCTATAAAACCAGATGATATATAGGCAACTTAGACCAAAATCTTATAGTTCCAGTGTGTGAAGTGTTTGTAACAACTTCTTCTTCTCCCATGGGTAAGATCTCTGACACCCCATAAAGTCCTGTAGTAACCTCCTATATCCCAGGGAATCACGCCCGGCTGTGCCTTCCACTTTTCATTAGCCCTAAGCTTGCTCTGCTTTACGGTTCCAGTTTCTCTTCTGACTATCATCGTTATTTGTACTAGACAGTCTTTCTGATTCTGGTTTTGTCCTTAGTCTCTCTTCCAGTTTTCCCTCCTTGGTTCTATGTTCTACAGCTCTTGAACCAGTACTTTTCTACTCCATCCCAAGCCCTGTCACCTAGAACCTTGGCTCTGTTAAATTATACCAGACCCTTGCCTGTCTAGAGACAGGGAGTCAATAAGTGCCCTAAATCTTGAGCATTCCAGTCTAGTTTTCCTGGAGAATTTAGAACTCATGTTTGTTTTTATGCAGAGAGACCCAAGGTTCTGTGAACAGGGTCTTCAAGATATATGTAGTCTCCTACCCTAGGATAAAATGAGGTGACCCTGGAATTCCAGATACCTTCAACTGATGGCAGCAAGACTATAATAAATTTCATAAATGTCTCAAGTTAACTCAGAGACACTTTTGAGGGTTGGGTTGGAACTACATAAGCCTCTTGCTATGGTGAAAGAAAGTATTGATGGATATTTCTGAAGATCAGGCCTTCAAGAGCTGAGGAATTATCCAAAGACAATGCCCTTCCCTAGAGTTGCTTCTTTCTCCCAAAACTTTAGATGACTTCCTTTTTTTTTTTTTTTTTTAATCCATGCAATTCCTCTGACCCTGCCCTCTTGCATCCAAAGGTACTCATGGCTTAGAGGTACACTTTAGAGAATTTTCCAGTCCAACAGAAGCTAGCTTCTGTGGGATATGAAACTATGCCACCTAAGGTAACACCAGTGTCACAGTTAGGAACTCTGTAGACCCAGTCTAAACTACCAATGCCAATTTCTAAACTGGAAGATTCTTTTGGAATACATTTCTTGCTTCATATGTTTCTTAGTTTGTTAGGTGGGAAATACTAAAGATGTATGGATAGTTCTTATTCTTCTCCAGGGAATCTTCCTGACTCAGAGATCAAACCAGAGTCTCCTGCATTGCAGACAGATTCTTTACCACCTGAGCCATGAAGGAAGCCCATGTAAAGTGACAGAAACAATTAAATGATAAAACATGATTTTGTGTTCTAAGATATCAGAGAAGGAAGTGATCACTTCAGGTTGGTGGCAAATAGTTCCATGGGTGAGGTAGATTCAAGCTAGAGTGTGAACAATGTTGAGGGTTTACACGTTTGGAGAATATTGGATGTGGGATATTCAGAAAGAATCACATTGTAATTGGAATAAGGTTCAGCATGCTGATAATTGGGAAGGGGATGATGTAGGGAAATAGATGTGGGTGAAAAACAGTTGGAAATTTTCAATAGTTTATTTTAATGGCAAGCTTTGAACTATGCTCACATGGATTTGAACACCTATGCTGAATCTATCTGAATGTACCTAGATACTGGTAAAAAAAAAAAAAAAAAAATCTAAGTGTTGTGTTTCCCAAAGTGTGTTCCCCTAGGATTTAGTGAAATATTACAACACACACACATACACACTTTGGAAAATGCTGGTGAAACAGATTTCTTTGCTACAGGAATGCTCTGAGCCTTCATATGTGCTGTGCTTAGTCATTCAATCATGTCTGACTCTTTGTGACCCCATGGACTGTGACCCCATGCTCCTCTGTCCATGGGGATTCTCCAGGCAAGAATACTGGAGTGGGTTGCCATTCCTTTCTCCAGGGGATTTTTCCAACCCAGGGATCGAACCCAGGTTTCCCTCTTTGCAGGCAGATTCTTTACCATCTGAGGCATCTTCACGTAGTCATGTGCATTGTGAATCTGCAAGAAAGGGATTTGATATGCAGGGCTTCTGAAAATCATCTGACCATGGAATCTTTTGACATGAAATACCAGTTACCTTACATCAGTGTTTTGTGGGATACTATTTGAACAATGTTGTAGTAGTAAGCAAATACGCCACATTACATTACAGAATTATATGGTTACTACAGAGGATAGCTCCAGAGTCAGACACCTCTGGATAGTATTCTGGATTTACTGCTCAGTTAATATGTGATCTAGAGCAAACTGCTTAATCTCTTGCAAGTCAGTTTCTTCACATACAAAATGGATACAATAATTCTGGTAGTCCCTATATTATATTATGGGGTTGTGAGAATTAAGTAAGGTAGTGTAAGTAAAGTGCTTAGCCTGGTACCTGGCACATTGCAACTGCTAGTAGATTGTTGTTGTTCAGTTGCCAAGTCATGTCCAACTCTTTGCGACCCCATGGACTGCAGCACACCAGGCCTCCCTGTCCCTGGAGTTTGCCCAAGGTCCTGTCCATTGAACTGGTGATGCTATCCAGCCACCTCATCCTCTGTCGCCCACTTCTCCTCCTGCCCTCATCTTCCGTTGCCTCAGAGTCTTTTCCAATGAGTCAGCTCTTCATATCAGGTGGCCAAAGTATTGGAGCCTCAGCTTCAGCATTAGTGCTTACAGTGAGTATTCAGGGTTGATTTCCTTTAGGATTGACTGGTTTGATCTCTGCTGTCCAAAGGACTCTTAAGCGTCTTCTCCAGTACCACATTTTAAAGGCATCAATTCTTTGATACTCTGTCTTATTTATGGTCCAACTCCAGTAGATACTGTCTTTATTAAAATCCTATTATTACCACAGCCTGCGTTTACTTTATCACAATCATTGTTTGTCATTATCCCTTTATTTTCTTGCCTTGTGCTGTGACTTTCAAAATGGACACCTTATCTTTGACAAAGGAGGTAAGAATATACAATGGATTAAAGACGATCTCTTTAACAAGTGGTGCTGGGAAAACTGGTCAACCATTTGTAAAAGAATGAAACTAGAACACTTTCTAACACCATACACAAAAATAAACTCAAAATGGATTAAAGATCTAAACGTAAGACCAGAAACTATAAAACTCCTAGAGGAGAACATAGGCAAAACACTCTCCGACATACATCACAGCAGGATCCTCTATGACCCACCTCCCAGAATACTGGAAATAAAAGCAAAAATAAACAAATGGGATCTAATTAAACTTAAAAGCTTCTGCACAACAAAGGAAATTATAAGCAAGGTGAAAAGACAGCCTTCAGAATGGGAGGAAATAATAGCAAATGAAGCAACTGACAAACAACTAATCTCAAAAATATACAAGCAACTCCTACAGCTCAACTCCAGAAAAATTAATGACCCAATCAAAAAATGGGCCAAAGAACTAAACAGACATTTCTCCAAAGAAGACGTACAGATGGCTAACAAACACATGAAAAGATGCTCAACATCACTCATTATCAGAGAAATGCAAATCAAAACCACAATAAGGTACCATTTCACGCCAGTCAGAATGGCTGCGATCCAAAAGTCTACAAGCAATAAATGCTGGAGAGGGTGTGGAGAAAAGGGAACCCTCTTACATTGTTGGTGGGAATGCAAACTAGTACAGCCACTATGGAGAACAGTGTGGAGATTCCTTAAAAAACTGGAAATAGAACTGCCTTACGATCCAGCAATCCCACTGCTGGGCATACACACTGAGGAAACCAGAATTGAAAGAAACATGTGTACCCCAATGTTCATCACAGCACTGTTTATAATAGCCAGGACATGGAAGCAACCTAGATGTCTATCAGCAGATGAATGGATAAGCAAGCTGTGGTACATATACACAATGGAGTATTACTCAGCCATTAAAAAGAATACATTTGAATCAGTTCTAATGAGGTGGATGAAACTGGAGCCTATTATACAGAGTGAAGGAAGCCAGAAAGAAAAACACCAATACATTATACTAACGCATATATATGGAATTTAGAAAGATGGTAACAATAACCCTGTATGCGAGACAGCAAAAGAGACACAGATGTGTAGAATATTTTGGACTCTGTGGGAGAGGGAGAGGGAGTGGGTGGGATGATTTGGGAGAATGGCATTGAAACATGTATAATATCATATGTGAAACAAGTCGCCAGTCCAGGTTCGATGCATGATACCGGATGCTTGGGGCTGGTGCACTGGGACGACCCAAAGGGATGGTATGGGGAGGGAGGAGGGAGGAGGGTTCAGGATGGGGAACACATGTATACCTGTGGTGGATTCATTTTGATATATGGCAAAACCGATACAATATTGTAAAGTTAAAAAATAAAATAAAATTAAAACAAAACAAAAAACCTAGAAAATACACCCTGGCTTATTAGGTACTAATATAGATTACTGTATGCAAAATCAATCTTTTTGTTAAATAGGATAATATTTTATACTATAATTTCAAAATATATTTCAGTAAATTTTCAAAATATTTCTCATAATTGTGGTGTAGTAGCTGAAGCGATTTAACAGCAGCAGCAGCAGCAGCAGCAGCAGCAGCTGAACTTATTATTGTAGTCTTCTGAGATCCATGAGACAAAAATTAGGAATTTCTACCTTCATGAAAAGGTGACAAGAACATTTCTTAAATATGTTCCCTGAAATTTATCATTGTAAAATGACAGACAACTATACATTTCCAGAAGAGTTAGAAAAAAATACCTTCTTATTTATACAGTCAGTGTTAGAATCCTAGGAAACAAAGGATTCTTGGGAAAATGTCTTTTCAGAGGCCCATTACATAGGTCTCTAAGAATTGAAGATAAACTTATCCTTGCACAGATTTTAATACTAATATCAATGATAGAGCATAATTGTTAATATTTTTATTTTACAATTCTTTTAATGCTCTCATTTGATAATAGTGTATCTTTGCTCTGGTAACCCTCAATATGGAAGTTGTACCTCAATTTATTCCATAAATCTGTGCATATGAGGAATGCATAAGCTCAGAATGTAGCAAAAACCTGTGTAGGCTACAGCCTTAAGTATCTATTATGGTTAAAATTAAAAGGAAATGCAAATCAATACTTAGCAGAAGAGACTACTATCACCCCTCAAACCTAGATGACCCAAATGAAAACACTTAAATGAAAAATAAAGAGCAATTAAAACATAGTTAAAGAATTACAGGTGACTTATATTTTATTATTTACAAATAGCTGAAACCTAGGCAATGGCAACCCACTCCAGTACTCTTGCCTGGAAAATCCCAGGGACAGAGGAGCCTAGTGGGCTGCCGTCTATAGGGTCGCACAGAGTCAGACACGACTGAAGCGACTTAGCAGCAGCAGCAGCAAAAAGAATTTACTTTCTTTCTTTCTTTTTTTTTTTTTGTCCTCTATATGACATCACTGTTTCTCAATTTGAGAATATTAATTTTCTTTGGAGTCACAATAGCAACAAACTGGGTCAGGAAGAAAAATGCCTGCCAAAGCCCATCTATTAATCCTGTCTTTGGCACACCCTTAGACCTCTCTGAAACTGAGTTACTCATCTGCAAAACAGGCAAAAAATGTCAACCATATATTTCCACAGCATTATTATGAGGACTAAAAAAAAATGTATGTGAAACAGTTGTGAAAACTGTAAATCACAGTATAAATGTTAAGGATTATTGTGGATCATAAACCATTTACATTGTTCTTGGCCCCCAGATATTTCTTTGCAAGCATGGCTTCTTCTCATCATTTAGGTTTTAATTTAAATGTCACATTCTCAGAGAGTGTTTCCTGAGCAGTTAATCTCAAGTAGAAATCTACAAACTCTACTAGTCACTTCTTGTTCTTTTCTTGTTTTTTTTTTTTTTTTAAATGTCTTTCTGTTATGTTTGCTCATTTATTTATTTTTATTTTTGATTGTGCGGGGTCTTTGTTGCTGTGCACAGACTTTCTCTATTTGCAGTGAGTGGGGGGTACTCTTTGTTGCCATGTGTGGGCTTATTGTGGTGGTTTCTCTTGTTGTAGAGCAATGCTCTAGGTGCAGGGGCTTAGGAGTTGTGGCACATGGGCCTTGGCTGCCCCATGGCATATGGAATCTTCCCAGACCAGGGATTGAACCCCATTTTCCTTGCATTGGCAGGCAGATTCTTATCCACTGAAGCACCAGGGATTTCTCCACTCCTTGTCCCTTTCATACCTACTTATAACTATCTGCAATCAGCTTATTTATTGTTTAGGTATTGTTGTCTGCATCCCTAACCTGTAAGAGGATCTCCACCTGGCAAGGACTTTGGTCTGTGGCACCTATTGCAGACATGCATA
Source organism: Bos grunniens (assembly GCF_055505025.1). Lineage (NCBI taxonomy): Eukaryota > Metazoa > Chordata > Mammalia > Artiodactyla > Bovidae > Bos > Bos grunniens. The sequence continues at coordinate 44,304,788 of NC_141165.1, forward strand.
TCACTCTCCACTCAGTGTGTCTGGGATGGTGTACAATCAAGAGATGTGTTCTCCACAATCACTTCTGTCTCCATGCATGTCTATTCTAATGGATTTAGGTCTTATACTTGTGTCAAGCTGAATGTTTTCATATAACTTTAACTTTCCATGTACTTGGTAACAAAAGGTTTCAGAAGTAACTTGTTTATCCTTCTAACCCAATGATAAATTCTTTTCTAAAGAGAATTGATTTCTCTGTGGGATCATTTTCACCTCAGATAAAGTCACTTTGTTCAAAATGCTGCACAGAATTTATCTCTGGAGAATCAGAAGAGAGATTTATTTTTTTGATTCGCCCTATTACAGTGGCTAAGATTGTATAGCCTACTCTCTTGGTATTCCGCTCTCCAGGGCCAGCCTGGAATTATGATCGTAAAGCTGCCTCAACAAACGGCACAACTGTACTTCACAAGTTGGTTAGAAGGCTAGACCATTTATTCCCATCAAATAAAGAATCCCAGTTTATGTGATTGGAGAAGTAAATTATCTATAACTTATAAAACGAATGGATAAGCCCCCAAATCTTCATAATCACTTGTAAAGAGTCCTAAGCATTCAGGCTCCTGTTTGTCCTTCTGACTTTATGCCTATGGCTTGGCTCTTCTCATCACTCTCTCAGCTCTAGCTACACTGGCCTCCTTGCCATTCCTGTAATCCTCTAAGGTCTCCCTTCCCCTAGGTATCTACAATATGCTTCTACGTAGTCAGGTGTTTGCTCAGATGGCACATTAGTAGCGTTGTTTTCCTGTCTATCCTATTTAAAATCATAAAGCCCCCACTAAAGTCCTTATCGCCTTCTTGGCTTCTTCATTTTCTCTCTTTTTTTTCCCCCATAGCACTTATCACTATCTGATGTATGTCCTACCTTATTTACTTAACTATTCATTGTCTGTTTCCTCTTGTCATAATCTAAGTGCTACAAATGGAGGGATTTTCATTGCTATGTACTGTCTGGCACATGGTGAGCAGTTAATAAATATTTATTAATGAATTAATTAATGAAATAAAGAAGAAATTAATATGCAAAATAGCAGCATAATTTGAATAAAGTTCAAACAGTTCATTAAAGTTGATTATATGCAGTTCTCCACCACCTGAAATTGATTGCTAATTAGATTGCTGCAAGGAACAGAAACTGCAGGGTTATTCCAAGATACAGGCTTTTAGCTCAAAGGATTTGGGGAAAGTAAGTTAAGGGAGAGAAGAAATGGAATGTCATTCTGACCAATGTTCAGGGTACACCTGCTTGCCTAGTTTCATGGTTCTTGAACTTCATGGTACATTGGAGTTACTTGGGGTGCTTATTAAAAACATAGTTTCCTGGGCTCCACCCCATTTTGGATCTAGTAAGTCTGTGTGGAGCCTGAAATTTTGCACTTCTAAACAGTTCCCATGTGATTCTAATGCACTTATATCTAGTAGTATAAAAGCTGCTGTGTTGACCTCAGGGCATTCTAGGGCTAGAGACTTGATTCCTTCCACTCAGCTTCCATATTCCTGTTTGATCTTACTCTGATATCAGTTCTCATTTTTATCTCAAATCCTGAAGCCATGAACTTCATAGAATCTAGTACTTCATGACTTCTGCTTTTTGTTTTTTTTTCTCTCTAGGACCCTCTGCAGTTGTACCTGCCAACTGTGCCTGTGTCTATAAAGTCCTGCGGGAGGGCCTTCCCTGGTAGTTCAGCAGCTAAGACTCTGAGCTCCCAATGCAGGGGCCCTGCATCCAATCTCTGGTCAGGGAACTAGATACTGTATGGCACAGTAAAGTTCACATGTCCCATCTAAAAGGTCCTGCATGTTGCAACTAAGATCCAGTGCAGCCAAATGAATAAATAAATACTTTTAAAAAGTCCTGGGGGTGTTAGTGGTTTGGTTGGATATTCCAGTCACTCTTCAGTACCAAGAGCCTCTGCAGGGCACAGCTCTTACATTAGACACTTTACTTGCCACTTTGATCATACAAAGATCCTGGAAAAGCAAGGTCATGTGGAATAAAACACAATTGCCTATGTATAAGGTATTTTGTCTATTTTTGTTCAGAAGGGGTCTGTGAAAATGAAGGCACTTGAGAGTTTTTACAAGCAGGCTCTGCACAAGATCCCCTGGAGAAGGGAAAGGCTACCTACTCCAGTATTCTGGCCTGGAGAATTCCATGGACTGTATAGTCCATGGGGTCACAAAGAGTGTCAGGTCACAAAGAGTGTCCGTTCACAAAGAGTTGGACACAGCTGAGTGACTTTCACTTCTGCACATATTAGATAACTTGTAAAGAGGATCTACTTCAAGGTGATTAGGGATATTTTGAAATAGTGTAGGAGAAATTACCTGTATTTTATTGCCAAGCCAGCCATAAACTAGCCTAATAATACTAGACGATATTTTTTTGTTTTTCTCTTGCCCTCATTTTCTTCAGTTATAAAGTGAGGGAATTTGACAAGATGAGCTGCACATTCCTTTCTGTATACAGCACTCAGTGGTTTGATGAACCTGATTCATTATTGTTTATATGTAGGTACATGACTGAACATGAACATGTTAGTCGTTCAGTCCTGTCCAGCTCTTTGCTACTCATGGACTGTAGCCTGCCAGGCTCCTCTGACCATGGAATTCTCCAGGCAAGAACACTGGAATGGATTGCCATTTCCTTCTCCAAAGAGGTACGTGATTAGGTCAGCCTTAATCTCCAGGTTGCTATGATTCAATCTATTATGGTTGAATTATATTCTATTTTCTCCTGTTCTTCCTAAAAGAAGGAATACAGAACAAACACTTGCTTTTAAATTCTGGCTCTGCCACTTACTAGCTTTGTGCTTTGGGAAAATTACTTAGTTCGAGCTTCAGTTTTTTCATCCATAAAATTAAGATTATGATAATTTTCTTACAGCAGGCTTCCCGGCAACCTCAGTCGGTGAAAAAACCATCTATGAGGCAAGATTCTGCCTACAATGCAGGAGACCTGTGTTTGATTCCAAAGTCTGGAAGATCTCCTGGAGAAGGAAATCACAGCCCACTCCAATATTCTTGCCTGGAAAATCCCATGGACAGATGAACCTGGTAGGCTACAGTCCATAGGGTTACAAGAGCTGGACATGACTTAGCAAGTAAACCACCTTATAGCTTTGTTGAATTAAATGAGTTATTACATGTAAAACTATTTGTACTAGTTGGGGATGAAATGATTTAACATATATAAAAGTATTTAGAAAGGTATTGGCACACAAAAAACACTATATTAAGTGTTATTAAAATATTTATTTTTTTGTCTATATAAATTTTGTCTGCTTTAACATACATGAGGAAGCACAAGCTGGAATCAAGATTGCCAGGAGAAATATCAATAACCTCAGATATGCAGATGATACCACCCTTATGGCAGAAAGTGAAGAATTAAAGAGCCTCTTGATGGAAGAGAAAGAGGAGAGTAAAAAGTTGGCTTAAAGCTCAACATTCAGAAAACTAAGATCATGGCATCCAGTCCCATCACTTCGTGGCAAGTAGATGGGGAAACAGTGGAAACAGAGGCTGACTTCATTTTTCTGGGCTCCAAAATCACTGCAGATGGTGATTGCAGCCATGAAATTAAAAGACGCTTACTCCTTAGAAGGAAAGTTATGACCAACTTAGACAGCATATCAAAAAGCGGAGACATTACAACAAAGGTCCATCTAGTCAAGGCTATGGTTTTTCCAATAGTCATGTATGGATGTGAGAGTTGGACTATAAAGAAAGTTGAGTAATGAAGAATTGCTGCTTTTGAACTGTGGTGTTGGAGAAGACTCTTGAGAGTCCCTTGGACTGCAAGGAGATCCAACCAGTACATCCTAAAGATCAGTCCGGGTGTTCATTGGAAGGACTGATGCTAAAGCTGAAACTCCAGTACTTTGGCCACTTGATGCAAAGAGCTGACTCATTTGAAAAGACTCTGATGCTGGGAAGTATTGAGGACAGGAGAAGAAGGGGATGACAGAGGATGAGATGGTTGGATGGCATCATTGACTCAATGGACATGGGTTTGGGTAGACTCCAGCAGTTGGTGATGGATAGGGTGGCCTGGTATGCTGTGGTTCATGGGGTTGCAGAGTTGGACACGACTGAGTGACTGAACCGAACTGAATTGAATATACATGACTATACTGGGCGTGGTATTTTTACTCAGAATAGTGGTTAGAATATGAAGTTGTTAGAAATTTCAATGATAAAATGCTATTGTATACTTTGAAGTGTTTTAGAAATACTAGGTTCTTTTAAAATGTATTTCTGGAAGCAAAGAGGCATGTGACATTCTGTAAAAGATAAAATTCTAAAAATATAAAATATATGAATCTTTGCCAAAGACTAGAGGGAAGGGGATGGGACTGACAACAAATAGGCACAAGGGAGCTTCTGGGGGTGATGCCAATATTCTCTGTCCTAACTGTGGTGGTGGTTACGTGACTGAATGTGTTTGTCAGAACACATATACAAGAGGAGTCCATTTTACTGCATTTATATTGTAGCTAAATAAACTTAACTTTATTAAAAGAAATTTCTTGGTATAATCTTTTAATCTGGGAGATCTTGTAGAACTTGCAGTTGTGTTCTAATCTTGCAAATTGATTTCCTAAACTTACATTTTTATTTCAAGTACTTGAAATATAGCATAAAATGTCAGTAGAGAGACTGCCACAGCTGCTGCCATCATTGCAGCACCTGCTCTCCTCATGTGTGGTTAGTCAGTCTGTAGAGTTTTCTCATTAAATAGCTCCTCACACATCTTTGCCTTAAATGCCATCTGTACTGTACTCTGTTTTCGTATCCTCCTACTCATTTTTCCTGGGGTGCCTTTGGCTTTCCATCACCGAGAAAATTGGACCAAACATGCTTATTTAATATTTTCTGATGCTATTTTGAGAGGTCTATTTTGATATTGCTGGTATTCTGGGGAAAAAATGGCTGTCTTGAATGTCTCATACTCATTAACCTAAATAAATGTATTTAATATCTTGTAGGTCATCTTTATCTAAAAATCATATTAAATAAACTCTTAGTTTCCTGAAAGCTTTTGGTGATTATAAATGGATGTCAAATTTTATCACATCTTTTTGTCCTGCATCTGCTGAAATCCCATGCTTTTTCTTCTTCATTTTGTTAATGTGGTAAATTATGCTAATTGATTTTCAAGGGTAAAAACAAACCTTGCTTTCCTGGAATAAATCTTGATTATTATATTTTATTCATTTTATATCTGTGGAATATGATTTGCTAATTAACATCTTGTTTAGGATTTTTCTATTTTATAAGAGGGGTTGGATTTGATTTTCTATTCCTGTGGTTTTCTGATCAGGTTTTGACATCAAGACTTTGATAGCTTCACAAAACAACTTGAGCATTATTTATTATTCTCCTAAATTCTAAGGGTTTTTGTAATAATGGGGACAACTCTTCCTTAAATGCTTGGAAAATTTTTACCAAGGGACACTATCTTGGCCTGGAGTTTCCCTTTAGGCAAGGTTTTAGTTATGGGGTTTAATTTTTATAATAGTCAAAGGACTATCATATTAATTTCTCATCTGTTTATATTGTTAAATGTTCTTTACTAGAATTTTGTCCACATTACTTCAGCCTGTAACTTGTTTTTATATGTTTTCAGTATCTGTAGGATCTATAGTGATGTTTCTTAGTTTATATGCTTTGCCTCATACTTTTCTGATCGTTATTCCAAGAGTTTTACCAGTTTATTAGTCTTCAAAGAATCAATCTGTGACTTTGTTTATTTCTTCTAACATATAGTCATTTATTTCATTAATTCCTACTTTTTATGTTCTTTGGATATTTTTACTTTTTCTTATTTTTTAAAATGGATGCTTATTTCATTAGTTTTCAACACTTCTTTTGAAATTTATGTATTTAATTTTAAAGGCTTTTTAAAATTTTAAAGTAAATTTACTTTTATGCCTTTTAATCTTTACCACAAACATGATGATGTTTAATCCTTTGTAGTAATTTTAATTCAAATAAAAAACTTTTCTAATTTTTTAAATGAGTTATTTGACACATTTCAGGTCAGTTCAGTCGCTCAGTCATGTCCAACTCTTTGCAACCCCATGAACCACAGCATGCCAGGCCTCCCTGTCCATCACCAACTCCTGGAGTCCACCCAAACCCATGTCCATTGAGTTGGTGATGCCATCCAACCATCTCATCCTCTGTCATCCCCTTCTCCTCCTGCCCTCAATCTTTCACATCATCAGGGTCTTTTCAAATGAGTCAGCTCTTCGTATCAGGTGGCCAAAGTATTGGAGTTTCAGTTTCAACATCAGACCTACCAATGAACACCCAGGACTGATCTCCTTTAAGATGGACTGGTTGGATCTCCTTGCAGTCCAAGGGACTCTCAAGAGTCTTCTCCAACACCACAGTTCAAAAGCATCAATTTTTTCAGCACTCAGCTTTCTTCACAGTCCAACTCTCACATCCATACATGACCACTGGAAAAACCATAGCCTTGACTAGACGGACCTTTGTTGGCAAAGTAATGTCTCTGCTTTTGAATATGCTGTCTTATTGGATATTTAATGAAAATTAATGAAATAAGCATCCATTTTAAAAAATAAGAAAAAGTAAAAAGTATCCAAAGTTACATTGGTCATAACTTTCCTTTCAAGGAGTAAGCATCTTTTAATTTCATGGCTGCAATCACCATCTGCAGTGATTTTGGAGCCCAGAAAAATAAAGTTTGACACTGTTTCCACTGTTTCCCCATCAATTTGCCATGAAGTGATGGGACTGGATGCCATGATCTTAGTTTTCTGAATGTTGAGCTTTAAGCCAACTTTTTCACTCTCCACTTTCACTTTCATCAAGAAGCTTTTGAGTTCCTCTTCCTTTTCTACCATAAGGGTGGTGTCATCTGCATATCTGAGGTTATTGATATTTCTCCCAGCAATCTTGATTCCATCTTGTGCTTCTACAAGCCCAGCATTTCTCATGATGTACTCTGCATAGAAGTTAAATAAGCAGGGTGACAATATACAGCCTTGACGTACTCCTTTTCCTATTTGGAACCAGTCTGTTGTTCCATGTCCAGTTCTAACTGTTGCTTCTTGACCTGCATACAGGTTTCTCAAGAGGCAGGTAAGGTGGTCTGGTATTCCCATATCTGTCAGAATTTTCCACAGTTGATTGTGATCCACACAGTCAAAGGCTTTGGCATAGTCAATAAAGCAGAAATAGATGTTTTTCTGGAATTCTCTTGCTTTTTCAATGATCCAGCAGATGTTGGCAATTTGATCTCTGGTTCCTCTGCCTTTTCTAAAACCAGCTTGAACATCTGGAACTTCATGATTCACGTATTGCTGAAGACTGGCTTGGAGAATTGACACATTTAGTATTTTTTAATTTTCAAATAGAGAGATATTATCTGATTATCTTATTATTGATTTCCAGTTTAACTAGATTTAATTCATTGAAATTTGTTTTTTGGTGAATTGGTCAATTTTTGTACAAGTTGGAAGCTTTATCTGAGGTTTTAATTCTGGTATCCACCAACTTCCAAGAGTCCAAAGATAGAGTTCAGGCTTGTGAACTTGAATAGGCAAAAAACTACATCCTTATTGTTATTAATCTTTGATTGAAATTCAGTACTTACTTCAATAATGGATGTAATCAACAAGTCAGAGTTGGTTACTAATATAGACAATTTCAAATCACATAAGTATTGGAAATATCTTAAAATATAATTTTCTCTCTTCACTACATTAAAATATGGTAGTTGCTAGGCCACATGCTAGATTGTCTTATATAATGCATTAATAAAGAAGCACATATATTACTATAACACAAATTTTTAAACATTTTGATAGTTAAATTTTAAGTTTTATATCCCTAGACATTTTATTTTATGCATTTAAGAACACTGTCCTGAAAACAGTCCATAGGTTTCACCAGACTGCTACAAGTTCTTACAACACACATGCAAAAGGTTAAGAATATACACTGTAACAGGAGGGAAAGTAGAGTATATGGAAACAGAAGCAGCAAGTTTAGTAGATATGGTACTGAGGTTGTAGAAGCACTTTTGCTATTGCTTCTAATTTTCTGAGTGATAAAGGAAATAAAGTCATCAGGAGAGAGTGAGAAAGGAAGGAGGAGATAATGGAAATTTGAGTATAAGAAAGAAGGTGTGAATTAGTTTTCTAAGAGAAGAAGAAAGTTAATTTACTAGGAGAATGCAACTAGACTGCAGAGCAGTGCCAGGTGTCCACATGTATTTTCAAACTTGAACACCACGTTTTTGTGTCTTTCTCCTGCTCTGTTCAGCTGCAGAATGAGTGAAGACTTGCATTTACCAGAGTGAGGATTTTCAAAAGAGTAAGGTAAACAAAGAGAGGAGCAAGGGAATGAATGATCTACACAGAAGGATGATGCTAGAGATGGATTCCCATTACCTAGCAGGATGAAAAAGGAAATGAGAACATGAGGCCTTTATCATCAGGTAGCAAGGTCAATGAATAGGAGGAGGTTTCCATGAGATGGATGGTCATGTATGGATGTGAGAGTTGGACTGTGAAGAAAGCTGAGCCCTGAAGAATTGATGCTTTTGAACTGTGGTGTTGGAGAAGACTCTTGAGAGTCCCTTGGACTGCAAGGAGATCCAACCAGTCCATTCTGAAGGAGATCAGCCATGGGATTTCTTTGGAAGGAATGATGCTAAAGCTGAAACGCCAGTCCTTTGGCCACCTCATGCGAAGAGTTGACTCATTGGAAAAGACTCTGATGCTGGGAGGGATTGGGGGCAGGAGGAGAAGGGGAGGACAGAGGATGAGATGGCTGGATGGTATCACTGACTCGATGGACGTGAGTCTGGGTGAACTCCGGGAGTTCGTGATGGACAGGGAGGCCTGGCGTACTGTGATTCATGGGGTCGCAAAGAGTCAGACACGACTGAGCAACTGAACTGAACTGAACTGATGAGGTGGATGTATTTGTACAGTTAGGGACCCCACAATAAATAAACTGGAGAGAGGGGAGATGGACTAGAGAGAGAGAAAAATATTCTAAAACACACTAATGGAAATGATACCTTAAGGGAGTGAGAAGCAAGTGAATATTACAGGGAGATTTATAAGCTTCAGTTCAGTTCAGTCGATCAGTTGTGTCCGACTCTTTGGGACCTCATGGACTATAGTATGCCAGGCTTCCCTGTCCATCACCAACTCCTGAAGCCTACTCAAACTCATGTCCATTGAGTTGGTGATGCCATCCAACCATCTCATTCTCTGTTGTCCCCTTCTCCTCCCGCCTTCAATCTTTTCCCAGCATCAGGGTCTTTTCCAGTGAGTCAGTTATTCGCATTAGGTGGCTAAAGTATTAGAGCTTCAGCTTCAGCATCAGTACATACAATGAATACTCAGGACTGATTTCCTTTAGGATGGACTGGTTGGATCTCCTTGAAGTACAAGGGACTCTCAAGAGTCTTCTCCAACACCACAGTTCAAAAGCATCAATTCTTCGGCACTCAGTTTTCTTTATTGTCCAACTCTCACATGCATACATAACTACTGGAAAACCACAGCTTTGAGTAGATGGACCTTTGCTGGCAAAGTAATGCCTCTGCTTTTTAATGTGCTATCTAGTTTGGTTATAGCTTTTCATTCAAGGAGCAAGTCTCTTTTAATTTCATGGCGGCAGTCACCATCTGTAAAGATTTTGTTTCCATTGTTTCAGCATCTATTTGCCATGAAGTGATGGGACCGGATCCCATGATCTTAGTTTTCTGAATGTTGAGTTATAAGCCAACTTTTTCACTCTCCTCTTTCACTTTCACGAAGAGCCTCTTTAGTTCTTCACTTTCTGTCATAAGGGTGGTGTCATCTGCATATCTGAGGTGTCATTTGCATATCTCCCAGCAATCTTGATTCCAGCTTGTGCTTCATCCAGTCCAGCATTTCGCATGATGTACTCTGCATATAAGTTAAATAAGCAAGGTGACAATAAAACGCCTTGACATACTCCTTTCCCGATTTGGAACCAGTCTGTTGTTCCATGTCTAGTTCTAACTGTTGCTTCTTGACCTGCATATGGATTTCACAGGAGGCAGGTCAGGTGGTCTGGTGTTCCCATCTCTTTCAGAATTTTTCACCCTTTGTTGTGATCCACGTAGTCAAAGGATTTGGCGTAGTCAACAAAGCAGAAGTAGATGTTTTTCTGGAACTCTCTTGCTTTTTCAGTGATCCAATGGATGTTGGCAATTTGATTTCTGGTTCCTCTGCCTTTCTAAATCCAGCTTGAACATCTGGAAGATCAAGGTTCGTGAACTGTTGAACCCTGGCTTGGAGAATTTTGAGCATTACTTTGCTAGCATGTGAGATGAGGGCAATTGTTAACATTTACATTCTTAATATTCTTTAGCATTGCCTTTCTTTGGGATTGGAATGAAAACTGACCTTTTCCAGTACTGTGGCCACTGCTGAATTTTCCAAATTTGCTGGCATATTGAATGTAGCATGCTAACAGCATCGTTTTTTAGGATTTGAAATAACTCAACTGGAATTCCATCACCTCCACTAGTTTTTGTTCATAGTGATGCTTTCTAAGGCCCATTTGACTTCACATTCCATGATATCTGGCTCTAGTTGAGTGAATATTCTTGTCACCTTTTCTTAATATCTTCTGCTTCTGTTAGGTCCGTACCATTTCTGTCCTTTATTGTGCCCATCTTTACATGAAAATTTCCCTTGGACCTCTAATTTTCTTGAAGAGATCGCCAATCTTTTCCATTCTATTGTTTTCCTCTATTTCTTTGCATTGATAACTGCGGAAGGCTTTCGTATCTCTCCTTGCTCTTCTTTGGAACTCTGCATTCAAATGGGTATATCTTTCCTTTCTCCTTTGCCTTTTGCTTCTGTTCTTTTCTCAGCTATTTGTATGGCCTCCTCAGACAACCATTTTGCCTTTCGCATTTCTTTTCCCTGGGGATAGTCTTGATCACTGCCTCCTGTAGAATATCATGAACCTCCATCCATAGTTCTTCAGGTACTCTGTCTATCAGATCTAATCCTTTGAATTTATTTGTCACTTCCACTCTGTAATCATGAGGGATTTGATTTAGGTCATACCTGAATGGTCTAGTGGTTTTCCCTACTTTCTTCAATTTAAGTCTGAATTTGGCAATAAAGAATTCATGATCTGAGCCAGTCAGCTCCTGATCTTGTTTTTGCTGACTGTATAGAGTTTCTCCATCTTTGGCTGCAAAGAATATAATCATTTATAAGCTTACAACTTTAAAATATTAACATTGAAATCATGCCCTCTTTTCTTTTCTCTCTTCTTCCTAGACTTCCATGTGTAACACACCACACACACTCTAATCATATTCTCTGCTTCTGATTCCTGCTGAAGACAGAAAGTTGGGTTTGCACTCAGTATTCAAGAGATACATGCTATTAGGAGTAGCAATCATGTCAATGAGTAAGACAATGGCTGGGAATTAACATATACTGTGTGTTTGTTATGCACTCTGCATGATTAGGCACCTTTTTTGTGTCTTTCACGTGTAATCTTAAAAAATACACTGCAACTTGATGAACAAACAGAAGCTATAAGAGAGAAGTTAGCAAGATTAATGTAATATAGGTAGCACCTAATAGAAATAGAATTTTTAAAAAGGTTAGACTGTAAACCATGTATTTTCTCCCACTCTAACCCTGGCCAGGAGTCTTACTATTTTACCACCTTTTGTAGGATATGTTTATACACAAGCCTAACTATGGTCATTGTTGATGACTCCCTGAAGAAATCCATTCATATTGCTAAATTACATGAAAACATGAATTTCTTTTAATTTTGCCATAGTTCATTAAATCAGCTGACACTTAATTTTCTTTTTTTCCCCTGTGTTTTTATTTCCCCTGAGCCAGCAATCTTAGTTGTAAGCAATTTTGAGACCATCTAAATAAAATATTCTCCTACATTGTAAATCAACTACTGTTGTGGTTCAGTTGCTCAGTTGCATCAAACTGTTTGTGACCCCATGGACTGCGCCATGCCAGACCTCCCTCTCCTTCATCATTTCCTGAGCTTGCTCAAACTCATGTCCATTGAGTCGGTGAAATCAACTATATTTCAATAAAAAAATTTTTTTAAAGAAAAAAAGTATTCCCCCAATTTAGTAGAGTTGGGGGAATATTGGAAGTTGTGCCTTTCTTTATCTCTCTGCCATTAAATCATTCTCAGTGCTATAATTTCTATAAAGTGTGTGTTGACAATTTGAAAATAAACTGACAAATTGAAAATTTGTTTATTTCACAGTTTTCTTTTTTTTTTAATTTTATTTTTAAACTTTACATAATTGTATTAGTTTTGCCAAATATCAAAATGAATCCGCCACAGGTATACATGTGTTCCCCATCCTGAACCCTCCTCCCTCCTCCCTCCCCATACCATCCCTCTGGGTCGTCCCAATGCACTAGCCCCAAGCATCCAGTATCGTGCATCGAACCTGGGCTGAAAAAAAAAAAAAAGAAAGAAAATTTGTTTTAACAAATAGATTGCCAGCTATTTCTCTAGCAAAAATCGGGTTATTTGGGACCAATAAAGAATTGCAGTTTGGGGTCTGCAACTATGGCAATCCACTTGCAAAGTTCTCCACAGCAAGGGGAGAATTCTTTTAAACAGAGCAAAGCAAAGTTGGGACGGCTATGGTAAATGCAAAGTCCCTTTGGAGGTATTGAGAGTTTGAAGTATGGTTGCTTTTTATTGGCTGAGTTGTGATGGTCTCTCATTGGCTGAGCTCTTGTTAAGCAAGAAAAGGGAGATGGGGTTTGCTTTTATCATGGGGTGTGAGAGCTCCCCCTTCTGGCCTCCCGACTCCATAGATTTGTGAGAGTTGGGCCATAAAGAAGCTGAGCACTGAATTATTGACGCTTTTGAACTGTGGTGCTGGAGTACTCTTGAGAGTCCCTTGGACTACAAGATCAAACCAGTCAACACTACAGGAAATCAACCCTGAATATTCATTGGAAGGACTGATGCTAAAACTGAAGCTCCAATACTTTGGCCACCTGATACGAAGAGCCAATTCATTGGAAAAGACCCTGATGCTGGGAAAGATTGAAGGTGGGAGGAGAAGGGAACGACAGAGGATGAGATGGTTGGATGGCATCACCGACTCAATGGACATGAGTTTGGGTAAACTCTGGGAGTTGGTGATGGATAGGGAAGCCTGGCATGCTGCAGTACATGGGGTTGGAAAAAGTCAGACATGACTTAGGAACTGAACAATGAACAACAACAAGTCATTTTTACACAGTGCAAAATGCCCAACTTCTTATTAAATCCTTGGAGGGAAAATCAAGGTATTTGTTTAATAGTCTTATATCTGTATGTTGATAGAGAGACTAGACTTTTAAACTATCATTGGGTTGGTTTTGTCCTGTCTAGATTTAACCCATATATTATGAAGATAAAGTAGCTTAGTACAAAACTGCTGGTTCAGTTGAACATGTTCATTTATTCATCTGTGCATCCACTCACCCATTTATTCATTCATGCATACAGTCATTCGGAAACTTTTACTGAATTCATACCAGGCACTGTGCTAGGTGGTGTGGATACAATGCAGGACAGACTCAATTTTGTCCTTCAGTAGTATACTATACATTTCATGACAGACAAAGGCACCAAAGACAACCACAGTGAAAGGGACCTCTGTGTAATAACAGGCAACACTGAACTTGGAAGACATCTCTCACTGCATAACATTCTGATTCTTATGTATTGAAAGTATGTTGTACGAGAAACAGTGCTATTTCTAAAACTGCCCTTAGCCATGGAGAGTCCTTAAGAATCACCAGGGGATTTAAAAAGTAAAAAGCGATGGGGGTCCACTCCTATATATTTTCTTTCTGTGGTTCTAGGGTGGAGGTGTTCCTTCTATTCCTTTATGGCCATAGGAAAAGACACTCTCTGGGCTGCCAGTTGGTGGTGGCTTGCTTATTAGAAGACAGTCCCATGCAAGGGTGTCAGGTTCAGTGAGCAGAGTACAGGATGGATTTCATCTCCCTTTATCTCCTTGGTCATTCACGGTGCAGAGTCCAAAACAGCAGAACCGGGACTTGGTATCTGAAAATGCCCTCCTTCTATCACTGTTAGAGGAGCTATCATACTAAATACTCCTTTCAGTTGAATGTTGGCTACAGGCTTCTATATCTCTGATCATCGTGTATATTTGTATTGGGATACTAGAACTTCTGAGTTATTTTCTCTATTGGATATGTTCTAATGATGTACGGAATTGACTCCCCTCCATCATCTATGTCTATATGATACCCTATATGATACTACCTATGTCTATATGATAGTATATTTACTTTAGTATATTTATCTGCTTATAAACCATTTATGCATTTCTAAGTTTCATATTTATCTAAAGTTTCCATGATTGAATAATTAATAGCTTTACTTTTAATGCTAATCATTATGAAGTTGGAAAATTTGTTGCCTATTCTGAATTGACCAGTATTTACTGAGGTTTGCTTGAAATAATATTCTGTGATCACAAACACGAAGGTATGCAAAAATGATTCTACTGGCAAAATTAGCACCCAGGGCTAGAAAAGCTTATGATGATAAACTTTAAAACATCTTTGTATTTTTTGCCAAGCTATTTCTAAGAGGAATGGTATAAATTTGCCAAATCTTAGAAACAATGTCAGAAACGGCAAAATAGAATTGGTCAGGGAGATAGTATCTAGGGCACAGGATAAAAATACCTTTGAATTCTCAAGGAAAAAAAAATCAAAGATAATTGCTTTTTAGATACTTTGGCTATTCTGAAGTTCTCTGTCCAAGACAAATTTTTGAAAGTAAAAGCAACAGCTCAAAATAGCTTTCTTTTAAGAAGATCTAAATGTAATTATCATATTCAGGAAATATAGATTTTATACTTTAAAAAGTGATATCAGAGTTCTAAAGAAAAAGAACCAAGGAGAGAAAAAGTATAGAAAGCAGTTAAATAACCATGATGAAAGTTATTAGGAGACTCTCAGGTCATAATTAAAAATAAATCTATATCTGAAATAAATCCTAAGGTTTGAACATCAAACTAAATAACCATAAGTATGTATTATTTTTCTTGAAAGCTTCAGACTGGTTATCATTTTCCTACTTTATATAATCTTGATGTGCATTTTCTGGTGATAACTGGAAGATACTTATATTATGGGCCCTATTCACCAACTAAAATTAAATTTTTAATGTCAAATATCATGAGCAGTATATTTATATAATGATACATACCATTCTTTTACTTTCCTATTCATATATATATACACACACCTACTTGTAGCTTAAAATCTTTTTTCTTTATTAGTTGATTTTTCTTTTTCTAGCCCTACTGCCCACAAAATGCGGGACACATATCTAATAGACATGGGGGAACAATTTCAATATTGTTTAATTCAGTCAGATATATAAATATTGTTAAATTTATGAATGTAATTTAATTTGTCTGACTTTCTAAGACTTCCCATATGAATAAATTCCCACATCAGAAAAAAAACTTTTTTGTTTTGGTTTGGTTATTTACATAAGAATTTTACTTTTATTTAATTTTTTTAATTAAAATTTTTATTATATATATATTTTTCCAAAGGATTAAAATATTAAAGTAAGTTGATATTGTTTCTGTAGGAAATTTTTCATATAAGAAAAAAACAAGATTCATACTTTCTATTCAAATGATTAGGATTTCTGGTTAAAAAATAGAATTGTCCCTAGATTAATAGTGAGATTACAAAGAATGAGCTGGCTTTATCATGCAATAGGAGTGTTTTCTTATGAAGGCTGGCAAATGAAAAAGTGTCTATTTGAAGAGATTTAAAATTCAAGGCCAATTTGAAAAGCAGTCATTATTCTTTTTGAAAATATTATTGACTGTTTACTACATGCCCGGTTGTAAGAGTATCACCATGAAGCAGGATGGCACCAATGGGGAAGTCCTTGCTTACTGAAATTGTTCTCAAATGTCAGATAATGAATTATCTCAAAACTAGAGTCACAGAAGATTCATAATTTCATTATAAAAATTATTTAAATATTCAAAATAACAAAATAGTTTTTTTTCCTCCTAAGATCAGTTACATTTTTATAGTAGGTTTTTATAAAACCATTTTATTTAAAAGTAAAACAGATATGGAAAATCTCTATGAACAGATAGCTTATTCATGTACTAAAGGTGAACACACATGGGATCACTAGCAGGCTCTGAAATAGAACTCTGCTAGATTCTTCATGTATGTCCAGTTCAGTTCAGTTCAGTCGCTCAGTCGTGTCTGACTCTTTGTGACCCCATGAATCACAGCACACCAGGCCTCCCTGTCCATCACCAACTCCCGGAGTTCACTCAGACTCATGTCCATCGAGTCGGTGAGGCCATCCAGCCATCTCATCCTCTGTCGTCCTCTTCTCCTCCTGCCCCCAATCCCTTCCAGCATCAGAGTCTTTTCCAATGAGTCAACTCTTCGCATGAGGTGGCCAAAGTACTGGAGTTTCAGCTTTAGCATCATTCCTTCCATCATCTCCTTCAGAATGGACTGGTTGGATCTCCTTGCAGTCCAAGGGACTCTCAAGAGTCTTCTCCAACACCACAGTTCAAAAGCATCAATTCTTCGGGGCTCAGCTTTCTTCACAGTCCAACTCTCACATCTATACATGACCACTGGAAAAACCATAGCCTTGATTAGACGGACCTTTGTTGGCAAAGTAATGTCTCTGCTTTTGAATATGCTATCTAGGTTGGTCATAACTTTCCTTCCAAGGAGTAAGTGTCTTTTAATTTCATGGCTGCAGTCACCATCTGCAGTGATTTTGGAGCCCCCAAAAATAAAGTCTGACACTGTTTCCACTGTTTCCCCATCTATTTCCCATGAAGTGATGGGACCAGATACCATGATCTTCGTTTTCTGAATGTTGAGCTTTAAGCCAACTTT
This sequence comes from Bos grunniens, assembly GCF_055505025.1. Taxonomy (NCBI): domain Eukaryota; kingdom Metazoa; phylum Chordata; class Mammalia; order Artiodactyla; family Bovidae; genus Bos; species Bos grunniens. Next base: position 44,321,797 of record NC_141165.1, read on the forward strand.
TTCACTCTCCTCTTTCACTTTCATCAAGAGGCTTTTTAGTTCCTCTTCACTTTCTGCCATAAGGGTGGTGTCATCTGCATATCTGAGGTTATTGATATTTCTCCCAGCAATCTTGATTCGTTTGTGCTTCCTCCAGCCCAGCGTTTCTCATGATGTACTCTGCATAGAAGTTAAATAAGCAGGGTGACAATATACAGCCTTGACATACTCCTTTTCCTATCTGGAACCAGTCTGTTGTTCCATGTCCAGTTCTAACTGTTGCTTCCTGACCTGCATATAGGTTTCTCAAGAGGCAGGTCAGGTGGTCTGGTATTCCCATCTCTTGCAGAATTTCCCACAGTTTATTGTGATCCACACAGTCAAAGCCTTTGGCATAGTCAATAAAGCAGAAATAGATGTTTTTCTGGAACTCTCTTGCTTTTTCAATGATCCAGCGGATGTTGGCAATTTGGTCTCTGGTCCCTTGCCTTTTCTAAAACTGGCTTGAACATCTGAAAGTTCACAGTTCACATATTGCTGAAGCCTGGCGTGGAGAATTTTGAGCATTACTTTACTAGTGTGTGAGATGAGTGCAATTGTGCAGTAGTTTGAGCATTCTTTGGTATTGCCTTTCTTTGGGATTGGAATGAAAACTGACCTTTTCCAGTCCTGTGGCCACTGCTGAGTTTTCCAAATTTGCTGGCATATTGAGTGCAGCACTTTCACAGCGTCATCTTTCAGGATTTGAAATAGCTCAACTGGAATTCCATCGCCTCCACTAGCTTTGTTCGTAGTGATGCTTTCTAAGGCCTACTTGACTTCACATTCATGTATGTACTATCCCCAAATTAATCACTATCTTGACTGCTAAAATAATCACTCCTTTTTTATTATAGTTTTATCACCCAAGTGGGAATCCCTAGTTCAATCTTTCTATTTAAATTTCTTTGAAACGTTTCTGAAGTCTTTTTTAATTTACAGTTTTCCCCTTTAATTTCCCCCTTCTCCCACCCACTCCTATCTTTACACTGTATCTATTGAAAGACCCAGACACTTGACTAGTGCAGTTTCCTACTGTCTGGATTTGGTTGATTGCATTTTCATGGTGAATGTCATTATATACCTCTGTCCTTTGTAAATTGGTAGCTGGAACATGGAGTTTAATCCACGAATTAAATTCAGATTGGATGTCTTTAGCAATAAACTCTACCTAGGTAGTGATGTGTGCCTTATCAGAAGGCATATAGTGTCTGCTTCTCTCTCTTTTGTGATGTTAAAAGATGTTAATGCCCAAAGATCTTCAAGTTGTTCCTTTTGGCATGACCCTAGAAGTCTTTTTATAGCTTTCTCACTATATGGTTGGACAAGCTTTTAGATTCATCATGTACATTTCCTGCCATAGGCCTGAATCAGTTGTTTTTATAGGAAACTGTTTCTCTTTACTAGAGAATGGCATTTGAAGACCACAATCTGAGTACTAGGAATGCTCATTGATACTGCTTCTGAACTCCTTAGCAAACAGAAAATATACATAATTTTTAAGATGAATACCTCATGATTTCATACTTATATTTGCAATTCAAATTCAGGTCTACAGGGTTTTCGCATAACCTCATCCATATTATTTGTATCACCAGTTTCAAAGGCAAAGGAGATGCTAAAATTAGAGCAGCTTATTAAACTTTTTTATCTCATGTCATACACATATCTGTTTTAGAATGACAATATTAATTCTCTCATGACCACTATAATTAAAAAGGTAGTTAAAATATTTTTTGCACGTTTGCCTTACTCTCCATTTTTTATAGCTATACTGTATCAATCTTGCCTCAACTTACCACCATAACATACAGTACACTAACTCTTGTTTAATCATTGTTCTAAAAGTGACTACATATTATACATGTTTAATTATCTTTAGTCATTTTCGTTATTCATTCTCTAGTAAGTTCCTTAGGAAAGGCTCATGAGGACAGTATTTCCTGCATTTTATACATTGGTAATAGTTTGTATTTCAAATTCTTGGCTCACTTTCTTAAATGTCTTCCATTTTATTATGAAAGAGAGCATGATTGTGACTCTTGAAAAGTCTATTAAAAATTTAATATCTATGCTTTTTTTTTTTTTTGCCTAGCAGTCAAAGCATTTTTTTCATTTTATTAAAATCCAACAGTTTTAATAAAATATGAGTTGGCATTCCTAAATTGATAATCTGAAGTACATGGACTGGTCTTTTAATATATAGATTCAACATTTTTTAAAGCTTTTCTTGACTTACAGAATTTCAGTATTTGTTTTGTTCCCTTACTTTGTATTTTTCTTCATCAAGAATTCCTTTTATTCATACATTGGATTTTTTACCCCATCTTAAATATTTATCACTTCATTTCAAAAAATTTTTTTCTTTTCCATTATTTCTACTTCAACTTAAATTTTTTTTCTTCCTTTTCACTATGTATTTCTCTTTAAGAGATTTTCTCATCATCTCTGGTATTTACTTACTTTGTGTTCTGGTTCAGTCTTCATTTTCTTTTCAATCTGTTCCCTGCCCCTCTTGAACTGCTATTTAACCTCTAAGGTTTTCTAACACTGATTTACATTATTCTTTTATTGTTTATATATAATTTTCTTACTGTCTTTTAGCTCTGTCTAGAGTAGATGCTTATTCTCTTGGTCTATTCTATGAGTATCTTCCCAGCATTTAAACAAATTACCCATAAGGATATTATCCTGCCCCTTATTTTATTTTTTAGTATATAATAGATTTCTATGGGAACTGATCTCACTACCTAATCTTTGCATCATTTTCATGTGAAATTTGTTTTCTCTTAATTTTTGAAGGAGGCTTTGCCTAGACAGCTTTTCTCCTTTCACAGTGCTCTCTCCTTTCTTGCTTTTTTTTTTTTTTTTTGTAATGTTCAAAATGATAGCAAGCTATTTTCTCAGATTTCCCTCTCTCTTTTCTTTCCTGACATTTATCTGGACCTTCTGTTTCCATTATCTCTGTTTCACATGCCCTGCTTGATTTTGATTCTACTCCCAGCAGTTACTCCTCAATGTGGGCTGTCTCCTGAAAGAGAACCACGGCAAATTGGTTTCAAGAGTGCATGGAGGACTTCCTTAATGGTGCAGTGGATAAGAATCTGCCTGCCAAATGCAGGGGACATGGGTTTGATCCCTGGTCCAGGAAGATTCCACATGCCGTGTGTGCCACTAAGCCTGTGTGCCACTACTTCTGAGCTTGCACTCTAGAGCCTGCAAGCCACAACTACGGAAGCTCTTCTTGGCAAGAAGAGAAGTCACCACAAGGAGAAGCCTGCACCCTGCAACAGAGTAGCCCCTGCTCACCACAACTAGAGAAAGCCTGTGCAGCAACAAAGACTTAATGCAACCAAAATGAAATAAAATAATAAAAACTGAAAAGAAAAGAGTGAATGGAGTCTCTGTGAAGAAAGTCAAACAGAAAAGGAGAAATATCATATGGCATCCCTTATATGTGGACTCTAAAAAGAAATGATACAAATGAACTCATTTACAAGACAGAAACAGACTCACAGACTTAGCAAATGTATGGTTGCCAGGGGAAGAATAGGGGGAAGGAGTAGTTAGGAAGTTTGAGATTGATAGGTACACACTGCTATATTTAAAATGGATAATCTACTGGCCCTATTATATTGCACAGGGATCTCTGCTCAGTGTTATGTGGTAACCTGGGTGAGAGAGGAGAATGGATACATGTATGTCTCTAGCTAAGTCCCCTTGCTGTGCACCTGAAACTATCACAACATTGTTAATCTGCTGTGCTGCTAAGTCACTTCAGTCGTGTCCGACTCTGTGCGACCCAATAGACGGCAGCCCACCAGGCTCCCCCTTCCCTGGGATTTCCAGGCAAGAACACTGGAGTGGGTTGCCATTTCCTTCTCCAATGCATGAAAGTGAAAAGTGAAAGTGAAGTCACTCAGTTGTGTCCGACTCTTTGCGACCCCATGGACTGCAGCCCACCAGGCTCCTCTGTCCATGGGATTTTTCAGGCAAGAGTACTGGAGTGGGTGGCCATTGCCTTCTCCAATCTGCTGTACTCTAATATAAAATAAAACATTTTTTTTTTTTAAAGAGTGCATGGAGTCCTAGGGCTGGCTAGATTTCAACTGTTTTGGCTCTCCTCATGGACTCCTTCCATTTATCCCATATTGAATTGAGCAAAACCTCTCTCAATTTTAACTGCTGCTTCCAAATTAGTCTGATGTGCTTTCCAGCGATTAGCTGTTGGCTCTTTTGGGGTTTTCCTATTCTCCATCAGAGTCCCCGTGTTTTGTTTTGTTTTCCTTTTACTTTCTCCTGCTCAAATGCTAATAACATCAAGCATTACAGGGAAAAACCCAAATGAACTTTTTAGCCAACCCAATATTCTGAGGTTCTTGAAGGCAGTCTATCACTGAATGCTGTTCAAGGTTTATTCTGTGTGGCTGTCCTGTTTTTATGTTGGAGTTCAATGCTTGTTGCTGCCACCATCTTCCCAGAATTCTTTTATGCTAGATTTTGGTATAGATAATTTGTGCATGTGTGCTAAATTGCTTCAGTCTTGTCCAACTCTTCATGACCTCATGGACTGTAGCCCTGCCAGGCTCCTCTGTGAGATTCTCCAGGCAAGAATACTGGAGTGGTTTACTATGCCCTCCTCTAGGGGATCTTCCCAACCCAGGGATTGAACCCATGTCTTTTATGTCTCTTTCTTTGGCAGGTGGGTTCTTTACCACTAGCAAATAGATAATTTGTAGCAGGTATCATATTTTAATAAATATGTATGGAAGAAAATTAAGATTGAGAAGATTCTATCCATTATTTATTAGTAATAGCATTTTGAAAACTTGGGGAAAATGAATTTCACTTGATTTCTATCAGCAAGCAACTTTTGATACTGGATACTGATCTCAGAAAACCTTTGTGGTACTGAGACAGTAACACAAAGAGAATAGCTACTGAAAATAGAATAATACATTAAAATTTCCATGATAAATTATGTATAGTCATAAAATAGACTTCATGATATTTTTGTCATGCAAATGATTTATCTGATGAGGACCTAGTTCTGAATGTTTATTACTTTTGAAAAAAGTATCTATTTCTACTGTAGTTGTGGAACACTTTTAAGGAAAAGGTAGAGAAAAAAAAACTGTTTCAAGGATATTCTTTTTAAAAATAGAATCTCAGTCAAGACAGCAAGCTCTGAAAAACTGAAATTGCCTTGCTGGATGAGTGGATTGAATAGCTTGGAAGGCAGCATCATTTCAGTCAAGTCATCAGAACATCATTTAGAAAATTCACTGATAATACTACTAGGGATATTATCCCTGTGACTCATAAGAGTTAATGCAGCTTCCAAGGAAGGGAGACAGAGAACAATAAGCAATGGTTTTAAAACATAAGATCTTGCTTCAGGCCTTTTGTCACCACTTGCAACCTATGTAATCTTGGGCAAGTCATTTAGTTTCTTAAAGCCTTGAATTTTTCACCTGTAAAATGTATATTCTATGTAATTGGTGACAAAGAAACTTGAGATACTTTTAAACAACTATATATGTTGTTATTATGAAACAACAATTTTATTTCCAGGGAGTATCTTATATACATTAAAATGGCATCTCTTCCTTAGTTTCCTGTCTTCAGTAGGTTCACAGCAGCTATCCAGTTGCCCAAGACAGAAGTCCTGATCATTCTCTGTCCTACCTACTGACATCCAACCAATCATCAGAGCCTACAAAGTCTGCTTCTTAAATATCTTTCAAATCGATCTAGTTTTCACTACACTTATCACTACTACTCTAGTTCAGGCCATCATTGTCTTTTGTCTGAATGATTGCTAGAGCATCCTTATGTGTTTCCTTGCCTACGCCTTACATTTTCCAAGAGTAGTCTCCATGGTGCCAGCCAGAGCAATTGTTCAAAAGTGCAAAAGATAATAGACACTTTGTTCTGAAAGTCCCCTTAATGAATCATATTTGGACAGGTTTCCAACTCTTTAACCTGGTTTGTAAGCCCCTCGCCTTTCCAGCCCCATTGGTTACCAGACTTAGTCCTTGCTCATCACCGTGTAGCCCATCAGAACTAGCTTCAGTTCCCCGAAGGTGCTGTGCTTTCCTTTGCCTCTGCAACAATGTCCTTGCCTGGAATATATTTTTAGCTCCTCCATGTTTCACAAAGCCAATTGCTAGCCTTCCTTGAATACCAGAGACTGGGTTGGCTGTCCCTCCTACATATTCCCCTACAACTTAATTTGTATATATTTTGCATTACAGTTTCCTGTTTAGTGACCTGCCTTCCACCTTTGCAATCTCCAAGAGGTCAAAGACTATGAAATTTTAACTCTTGTATCCTTTTGCCTCACAGCAATATTTGTTAGATGAATGATTCACCATTTTGTTAGCAGAAAACTTTTGTTCTGTAGCCATAATGGTGAGCTTGCCATTGTCTATGAAGGCTTGGTTAGGAGATTATTCTGAATTAAACCACAAAAACAGCTCCAGTTTTGAAGAATAGATGGACATTTTCCCCACTCATACATAGATGTTCAAATTGTATTCTAATATTTTAAGAAAATCTTATATATAATGATGATCTTCCTAGTAAGTATTTTGTTTCTTTTCTAGGTATTAGGTGGAATCTGTATGCATTAATATATAAGCCTCATAGCTCTCTGTGGTGTTTGTTGTCTTTCTTTCAGATGTATGACTGAAACTCTTGAAAACACATAGCCATCCATGAATTATTCTCTTGTGTCCCATTGTTACTAAACAACTATCAGTCATCATTTTATTGGTCTCAATGGAATACCAAAGAGAAATCAAATGTTGCGAGTAGAAATCAATGTGAGCTCTTGATACCTCTACAATGGAAAAACTCCCAAAAGTCAAGAATAAAAATCAAAATATCAATTGAAGTAATTATTTTTTTTAAATTTTTAATTGAAGGATAATTATTTTGCAATATTGTGTTGGTTTCTGCCATACAACAGTAGTCAGCTATGCTGCTGCTGCTGCTGCTGCTGCTAAGTCGCTTCAGTCGTGTCCGACTCTATGTGATCCCAGAGACGGCAGCCCACCAGGCTCCCCCATCCCTGGGATTCTCCAGGCAAGAACACTGGAGTGGGTTGCCATTTCCTTCTTCAATGCATGAAAGTGAAAAGTGAAAGGGAACTCGCTCCGTTGTGTCCCACTCTTAGTGACCCCATGGACTACAGCCCACCAGACTTTTCCATCAAGTATACATATGTCCTCTCCCTCTTAAACCTCCTTCCTTTCCTCCTGCCACATCCTACCCCTCTAGTTTGTTACAGAGTACCAGGTTGACCTCCCTGTTTTATACAACAACTTCTCACTAGCTATCTATTTTACATACGGTAATGTATATGTTTCAAAGCTACTCTCTCAGTTTGTCCCACCCACTCCTTCCCCCACTGCATCCACCAGTCTCTTCTCTGTGTCTGCGTCTCCATTCCTGCCCTGCAAAAAAGTTCATCAGTAACATTTTCTAGATTCCATATATATGTTATTACATGACATTTGTTTTTATCTTTCTGTTTCAACTCTGTATAACAGGCTCTAGATTCATCCATCTCATTAGAGTTGACTCAAATTCATTCCTTTTAATGGCTGAGTAATATTGCATTGTATCTATGTACCACAATGTCTTTATCCATTCATCTGTCGATGGACACCTACGTTGCTTCTATGTCCTAGCTATTGTAAATAGTGCTACACTGAACGTTGGGGTACCTGTGTATTTTTAAACTATGGTTTTTTTCAGGGTATATGCCCAGTAGTGGTATTGTTTGTGTCATATGGTAGTTTTATTCCTAATTTTTAAAAAATATTTCAACACTATTCTCCATAATGACTGTATCAATTTACATTCTCACCAACTGTGTACAAGGGTTCCCTTTTTTCCACATTCTCTCCAGCATTTATTGGTTGTAGAATTTTTGATGACAGACATTTAACTGGTGTGAATGAGGTGATACCTCATTGTAGTTTTGATTTTCATTGCTCTGATAATAAATGATATTGAACATTTTTCATGTGCTTTTTGGCAATAGGTATGTCTTCTTTGGAGAAGTTTCTGTTTAGGTCTTCTCCTATTTTTTTATTGGATTGTTTGTTTTTCTGATATTGAGCAGCATAAACCTCTGTGCTGCTCCTTTGAAAGGGAAAGCTACTACTCATAAGGAAAAATTTCATTGATTATAACAGGGTCATGTTTTAGACTTCCTCCCATTTTCTACACTCCCAAATATTCCCTTTCAGGAATATAGAAATATGCCTGATTGGAAGGAAGCCCATCTAATGGACTCACTCCTGTTGTGCAGGCCTTAATACTGCTAGTGTTTCTCTGTTTCACAATATTTCTTTCCACCATAGGGTTATCTGAAAACATAGGGAGTAAAAAGAGCTTACCACTGTTTATATTGCCAGAGAGGTCTCTCAACTCACACTGAGAATGTAGTGGATCTTTTTGGTACTCATATTTCAAAGAGACTTAGAACACAGACCATCTAAGCATATTGATTTCAGATTCATCCTCATATGTCTGAGATTGTATGGTGTATTATTTCAGTAGGGCTATCATCAAATGAACATCAGTTTGACAAGAAAATCAATATCATCATATTCAAAGCAAGAGCAGTATATTGATACTGGCATTTAAAAATTATCAATGTTTATATTGATTTAAAATTGAATGTCAAGGAAGGACCCAGGAGGTTCACAGGTGTAAAGAAAACTGACTTGAAAGTTAGGAGTTTTAGATAATTAGTCAAACATCTGCTAGCTGTGTGACTCCTCCAAAAACTCATGAATACATGATTCAATTTGTTTCTGAAGTGTTATATGCAGAAGGAGGTCAAATGAAATTTAAAAAGACAATGAATATTAAAAGTTTTTTTTTCTCTATTTATTTTATTTTATTTTTTAACTTTATAATATTGTATTGGTTTTGCCATATATCAACATGAATCTGCCACAGGTATACACGTGTTCCCCATCCTGAACCCTCCTCCCTCCTCCCTCCCCGTACCATCCCTCTGGGTCATCCCAGTTTTAATATTAATAAAAATTAATATCAGACATTGAAAAGTGAAAGTGAAAGTCACTCAGTCATGTCTGACTCTTTGCAACTCCATGGACTATACAGTCCATGGAATTCTCCAGGCCGGAATACTGGAGTGGGTAGCCTTTCCCCTCTCCAGGGGATCTTCCCAACCCAGGGATCAAACCCAGGTCTCCCAAATTGCAGGCAGATTCTTTACCAGCTGAGCCACAAGGGAAGCCCAAGAATACTGGAGTGGGTAGCTTATCCATTCTCCAGAGGATCTTCCCAACCCAGGAATCAAACTGGGGTCTCCTGCATTGCAGGCAGATTCTTTACCAACTGAGCTACGAGGGAAGCCCAGTACTAGACATTAGAAGTACTTATTTGGTGCAGCTGAAGCACTGACGGAATAGTGGAGAGTTGGCCTCCTGTTCCATTATGGGGTAACACCCTTAATAAAACTCTAGTCAACCAGGCACCTGAGGGCCTTATCTCTTTCTACTGAATCCACTTTGCCGTCCTTGTATCACCCAAGACAGAATGTTGAGATATTACCACAACCCCGACCCTAGGAAGCTTTCAACAAATTACTAACTGGAGTTGGTGTATAAATACCCCAGTTCCCTGGCTCCTCAGGGAAAATTCTGACTGAGAAATTTACACTGACTGAGTTTCTTGAAAAGATTAACCTCCAATTGCCTCTCTTCCCTTTCTTACTTCCCTTCTCCCTTTCCAATACATTCTGTACCTCTCAAGTAAACAATTTTTGCATTGGAATTCTTGTTTCAAGAATTTTTTTTTTAGGAGAACCAAAATTAAGAAAATAAAATTGTACATTTATATTTGTAGTTATATCATCAGTGATGCTTCTGAAGCCTTCCTTTGCATTGTGAAGTGGAAGGAGCCTCCTGCATTTATATCACTGTGGAAGGGTGGGGCTGAGGTGGTGGGAATATATTCCTTTTATGCTGATTTCTTTATATATTTGCTTTTACAAGTAAGGCTATAAAGGATACTCTTGTGTATTTATTTAAAAATTGTGATTCAGTTTGCAAAAGAGAAAAAATGGGTGGTAGGAGAATCTAATTTTTTAAATTCAGTGCTAGAGAAAACTCTCCATTTGTCATTTTTTTTTCTAATCCTATATAATTTTTTTAATGTACATGTCTTGAGTATTGTATTTTCCCTGTATCATAGAAGGGGCACGCTGTGTAATAATTGGCTTAAATAAGTAGAGATATTCCCAGTTTGGATGATAAAAAACAAACAAAACAAAAACAAAACACTGAATTCCTCAGTAAGGCAGGTTCTCTCTCTTAGTCCATCCTTTTAAAATGTCTTAAGCTGTACGTGGAGTCTTGGTTGGCATTAGGACACAGTTCTGAACTGATACCTCTAAACAGTCCTGCAGTAAAGTCGGTGGCGTAGTCTTTGATGATTCTCTGAGTTCAGAATGTGGCACCCTTAGTGGACAATAGGAACATCCTCCTGAGCCTCCCGTACCAGCTCTCTGTGTTATGTCTTCTCCAACTTCGAGGTGAAAGGCTCTCAGAAATACATAGGGATGTGGGAGGAGATTGTTGGGAGGAGGACAGCAATCTTGAGACAAGGATGAGCAAGGACATCTGAGGAATGGAAATACAAGTAAGTGATGGGGCAGCCTATCCTGAGGTAGGTGTAGAACAGCTTTTGTCATCTGGACAGAGGCGAGCTAGCTTCTAGCCATCTGTGGGGAGGAGAATAGTGGAGCCTGGGTCTTGAATGGTAAGTACTTCACTGGCCAACAAGGTAGAGAGGTACAGGGAGAGGAGGAGGACTTTATGTAGACAAAATGGAATATGCAAAGGTGTAGAGGCTTAAAATGGTTCATGTATTTACTTTGGTGAAACTGTTTCCACAGTCTTTGTTTAATGCCATTAAACACTTACAGCACTGTGTATTTTAACTTTTAGTTAATAAGTTGAAAAATAATTCCTGATACCAATTGTGTGACAGGACTTATGACTATTCCTTAAAAATTTGAGATGTAAAACATCCACATCATTGAAATGATTGGACTTGAGACCTGCCATCTGATGGCTGTTTAAGCCATGGCTTCTTGGCTGGCTTTTCTGACCTTTAACAAGACTTGTGGTGATGTCAGTGCTTGTCATCTTCATCATCACTCATCTCTTCTCCCTGTGGGCCATCCATACTCTGGCTGTCAAGACAGGACAGCTGTCTGGCAACGTTAGGATGGTTTCTTTCTGTTCTGAATGAGGAGGAATTGCCCTATTTGAAATGACTTACCACCTTCTACAGTGTTCCTACTGAAAAAGATAACCTTAAATTCCATAAGTATTTTGATTTGGATCATATTTAATGTATTGCTTGACAACAGGTTATCTTTTTTAGTTATTTTTTCTTTTGTGTTTCAGAGAGACATCAAGAGTCACATTTTCCAACCAGCTGGCACTCTGGGTGTTAGGTCTTAAGGACACATTAGTAAATCTTCCAGTTCTTTGGAGCCCTTCAAGCAAGTATCCATCTGTCAAGAATTCCAAAAGAATTCTCACTCCACATTTGAAAATCCTTCTGTGAGAAAATGTCATCTTTCTTCCTGACTTCCTAAATGAAGATTATATTTTAATTTCTACTTCACATAGGTCTATCTCTCCTTTAAGTTGGAAATAACTTAAATATTCAACAGGAGATAAAATACTAAATTATAACATATGGCTCAATTATACAATGGAAACAATTGTGAAAAATTTCTAAATGAAAACTTATGTGTTAATTACTATGTTAGGTAAAACTTTATTTACAGTGGTACAATTATTGATTATTTTTAGATTAATAGAAAATGCCTAAAATTGAAAAACAAAGAACATGTTTGATATCTAGCATAAGAATCATCAAAGAAAGTTGTAATTGGCTGCTTAGGTGGGGCAAGAAATGGGGTGGAGAGAGTTTTTCCCCATAGAAGCCCTGTAAAACTGACTCTAAATTATATACATACTTTATGCAAATTAAAAGAGGGCTATAAATAGATCTGGAAATCCAGAAGAAAACATTTTAAAAAGTATGTATTTGGCTTTAAATTACAATTATATAAGAATTTTTGGGCTTCCCTGGTGGCTCAAACAGTAAAGACTCTGCCTGCAAAGTGGGAGACCCAAGTTCGATTCTTGGTTTGGGAAGATCCCCTGTAGAAGAGAATGGCTACCCAGTCCAATATTCATGCTGGAGAATTACAAGGACAGAGGAGCCTAGTGGCCTATCATCCATGGGGTCACAAAGAGGTGGACACAATTGAGTGGTGAACACTTTCACTTTCATGTAAGAATGTAGCTCTGTTGAATTTGAAGAGAGTTGGTTGATAGGTGGTAACAATAATTAGTCTCTTTCAAAGATTAATATAAGAAAGTAGGAAAATATATGTCTTAACTGTTTTTGTTTAATACTTATATTGATGTCATGCATAATGACTTTTACATAGTTGTTTATACTATTCCAGCTGTAGGAGTAAAGCTTCATCCCTATACATTGAATTTAAGGTTATAACTGGGGTCTGTTTGATTCCTACTGGGGCCTGCAAAACTTGGGGAGAAGAACAGAAACAGTCCTTGTCATCCTTAGCATTTAAATCTTGGGAAAAAAAACTAGGTCAGGACCCTAAAATATTGCTGAGGATCTGGCTAAAAGAATGTGTCTGAAATGGATTTCCAGTATAAGGCTTCTAAAATGAGGAGCCTAAACAAGAATTCAAGGAGGATCAGAATTGGAAAGTTAGAGAAATAAAAGAGCAAACAAGGGTCTAGTCAATTCCACCTAGACATTAGAGTCGTTATTGCCATATTCTCTGGGTAGCCATGTTCTGTTTAAAGAGTTCTAGACAAGAAGGGATTTCTAATTTTCCCCAAGTCTCCATCTTGGATTTACCTCTAGAAAGCTTGAGTTTCAGTTTTGTGGGCAGAGAGTAAGTTCTGAGGAACTGCTGTCCAATAACATTCCCACTGAACCATATCCTAGTAAAGTTCTTGGTATTTCTAGGGGGTTCTTAGTATTGCCATATGTCTCTTCAATACTAGAATCTTTTCGTGTTCTTCGTTTGGAATGTCATGTGCTATGGAGTGGGACCAGATGAGTAATTGCCATGGAAGAAGCCAGTTGAAGTTGACATGTCATCTTGATAGGCCTAGGGTGATGAGTCTGCCATGTTCCGTATGGTTGGGTGATATGCTTTTGTCAGGAGGAAAGACAGATATTGTTTCCTCTTGGATATTCTCCTTCTGTATGTGCTAGAATGTGCTTGTAAGTCTCTTTACAGACGGAAAAATTCCTTAATTCTGTTACAAAACAGCCAGTTAGTCTATGTTGTTGGGAAAAAATGGTCAAAGAAGGAAATATGGAAATAACTATGATAAAAGCTGTAAATATAGAATTTATATCCCACAGTGATTTGGGAGGTAGATCAATTGCATTTTATGGGAAAGCAGTATAAGGGAAGAAATATTTGTTGTTCTGGTGACATGCTTAGGTTGGCCATCCATATTTGAAGGATGAGTAGCATATAGAGGGTTGCAAAAGTAGGGAACTTAAAAATGGTAACCCCATAAAGCCAAGATGCAAATTGTGGGCCAGGATAAAAGGCCAGGTAATTGGATAGCCTACTAAACAAAGACCTTCTTAACAAAGGGCAATGACTGGTGTGAGTGGGTCTAAATAACGTCTTTAGGAATGGTTCCCATGAGTTTAGATTGTAGATAAAAATGTTTAGGTTAACTGGAGAAAGAACTGATAGAACTGCTGACTGACACTGGAATTTGATGCCAAGGAAATTGATCAAATCTCCATCCATAAATATTCTATACTACTAATAATGAGTTGATCAAATCTCCATCCATAAATATTCTATACTACTAATAATGAGTTAGGTATTGATTAATTGTTATGTAATAAGCACTATGATTAAATATCTTAGGTGCAACCAGGTAAGGATCAGTATTATCCCCACTTTTACAAATGAATAAGCTCAGGCACAGAGACATTAGTATATGGTTATTCAGTAAGTAGTAAAGTTGTATATAAGGAGTTCTATAGGCCAAAGAAGGAAGAGAAGATGACTTGGTGCAGGCCTGAGTGGACTGGGCTAGGGGAGTTTTAACTCTGGCATTCATGTTCCACACACTTAACAAGTAATAAATAAATGACCACTCATTTCCTTTTCCATCAGTATGCACAGTTAAACTACTGTGTATTTTGGTCATGTGTATTTCCATTTGCTTTTCTGCCATGCCCCCCTTTAAAATATTAAACAGATGAACAAAAATTATGTTTTACTTTTAAACAGCTCTTTTCTTTCTTCCAGCTGTTTGTGTCAGTGCTAGCTCTCATTAATAAAGCTAGATGGATTAGTTAAATGCTAATGTCAAATGTTAAGTGCTAGGGACTTTTTCCCTTGTGAGATACTGAAATGTGAAGTCTGGGCCAGTAGCAATGACTGATGTTGTTCTTGGAGGAATTAAGACCTCTGAAAATTGTGGGAATGATTAATGGTTACTTCATCTTCTGTTTATACGGCAGAGTTTGCACTTCATTATTCTTGGCTTTTTAGATATAGGCTATATTTAACCAGGGTCTTTCAATTTTTAAAATGATACTGTTATGATATGTACATGATTCTCTCACTAACTCATGTTGCCTATTGTGTGCTAGGTGCTACACAAGGCTCTGGGCATAAAAATTAAATAAGTTGATACAATCCTTATATTTTCATATGAATGTGAGTCTGGAAGCTATAATTAATCAGACCCTTTCAATTTTTAAAATAATACTGATATCATTTTACAAATATCTATTTGATTATAATAATGATAACTGTCAAGGGATGATGCAGATTTATGATATATCAGGGACACTGATTATATGAAGATTTGGGAAGGGAGGTGAGTGCCAGATTATGAAAAGTTTTGTGGACTTTCAGTCAATCTTATGTTGAGAGCAATGAAAAGTCATAAAGTAGTCATTTAAAAATAAAAACCTATAACTACAGACCACTAGAATAGTGAAATCATCAGATTGTAGGGTCTTGTCTTAGTGTGGTGGTCTTTGAAACTACAAATTAGAAAGTTCAGTATGTGTCAGAACAGCTTGGTCATTGATAAATTACTGCAATCTCGGAATTAGAAAGGAAAATACATTTGATAGAAGGAACAAATTTTGAATTGATGTGTCAAGTCAATAACCTTAGAGTATTCATAAGAACCCTTTATAGGTAATCCAGGCCTGGTGTCCTAGCTAGAAATGTAGAATTGGGAGCCATTCAAAGGACTTCTGTACACGGTTTCACACCTGACTCAGTCTAAGGAAGGTAAAAACCTTTCAAACTTGAACAAAAGTGGCTTGTATTCACAATCTAGACATCTATAGAACTGTCTTCCTAGAAAATCTGTCTTTTTTGCATTAACACAGGTACTCTGAAAGATAGTGGAAGGTCTGACCCATAAAATTAATTTAAACTGGAAATTGTATGAACTCTTGAGAAATGAAGGTAAAGGAAAATAACTAGAAGATCAATAAAAGTGAGTTGGAGGAATATAAGGAATAGAACAGGGTGGATACATAACATTAACAGAAGCAATTAAAGCAAACACAAGATGACCATGTCAAGGAGAGAGAGACCAATGGTACCAAAGATACAAAAAATGTTCAACAGGTGTTAAGATTGGAAAACAGTTATTGAAATTAATTATGGAGATATTAATTAGGGAATTTAGGGAAAGTTTAGAATAGAACTCAGACTTATTTCACATGTATGAAATAAGGTGAACCCCTTCTAAGTTTCAGGCATGGGCTGATATGAGAGTCTGTTTAGTGAGGGCCTGATAAAGACATGCAAGGAGTTTAGCCGAGAGAAAAAGATGGTAAGGGTTGGAGGAAGCCCCTCTCATGAACGTTCATTCAAGAAAAGTAAATTTCTAGTTACTTTAAGATAGAAGTAAGAAAATCAGTGCATAGGGAGTGGTAAAGAATAATAAGGATATTAGGAAGTAAAGGAAAAAATATGGGAATATGTAGGAACTTTAGAGATTTGAGAAGGAACAGGAGATAGTTATAAAATTAGAAAGATAGTGAAGAGGCAATATATAAATTTTCTATCATAGAAACTAGATTAATTGATCAACTTTTATGTCTTACAAATATATTTTATAAACTAGCCTAAAATACTTTTTTTTAACTTCTAACATGAATTTGAACATGGATTAACTACTAGATTAAAAAATTAAATTAAAATTTACTAGATTAAGGCTTGGTTGATAAGCCTAGGGCAGAGAACACAGAAACTGAAGCATTTAGTTAAATACTTCAAATTTTTATTTCTGGTGTCACTATTACACCCCAATTAATAATTTTAGCTTGGATGAAAAGACTACCAATAGATGAAGTAATTACTGGGAAGTAAATTCTGAAAAATCAATTTTATGAATAAGTAAACTATGTTTGATATACATTTCTCATAGTTAAACTTATTGATTTGCTTTTTAAATATTTAAAATGTTTTATATGGTAAATCTGGAGCAGTAGAAATATTGGTGTTTCCATATACAAGCAACAAACATTTGGAAAGTGGAACTTTAAAATAGTATGCTTTATAATAGTATCAAAACCATGTCATACTTATGAATACATTTAATAAAAGTGAGCACAACTTCTACATGGTAGACTAAAATATTTATAGAAGAAATTTCAAGAAACGTAAATAAATGGAAGATTATACCATTTTTATGGATGGTTAAGATGTAAATTCTCTGAAATTGATCTAGAGATTCAGTGCAACCTCACTTAAAATAGCAATGGACTTTTTTTTTTTTTAAAGGGGAGCGTAGATACCAACAAGATGTTTCTAAAATTTATTTTGAAATATAAGAATCTATATTTCAAACAAAACAATATTGAAAATAAAAAACAAGATTGGAGGACTTACACTACTTGATTTTGAGACTTACTGTATAGCTATAGTAATGAACACAATGATATTAGTACAAGGACAAAAAAATCAATGGAACAGAATAGAATTCAGAACAGACTCACTTTTTATGGTCAATAGATTTTTAACAAAGGTATTAAGAATGTTAGTGAAGAAAGGAAATTTTTTTCAACAACTGATTCTGGAACAACTAGATAAATGCATGAAAAATAATTAACCTTGATCATTACCTTGTATCATTCACTAATATTATTTTGAGATAAATCATAGACTCAAACAATGGTTAATGCTATAAGTATTCTGGAAGAAAGTGGATAAATAGGACTTAACAAAAATTTAAAACTCTGCTTTTTAAAAGACAACCGTAAAGAAAAATGAAGGATAAGCATAGGCTGAGCAGCAATACTTGCAACACATATATCAGGCAAAGCACTGGATTTCAGTAAATATAAAGGAATCCTACAAATCAATATTAAGAAGACAATCAACCCAATTAAAATGGGAAAAAGATTAAATAGAAACTTCACAAAAGAAGATATATGATTAGCTAATAAGCACATGAAACACTGCTCAGTATCATTATTCATAAGGGAAATGCAAATTAAACTACAATGAGGTTATCATTCTGCCCCTGCTAGAGGCAGTTGGTAAAGATGGGAAGGAACTGAAACAATGTGATTCGGAGTATAAAATGATAATATTTCTCAGGAAAACTGCTTGTCAATTCCTACTCTATGACTCCTATTCTCAGGCATTACCCCAAAGGGATGGAAATATATGTCCAAAAAAAAGCACATGTAAAAAATGTCCATAGCAACTTTATCCATAACAGCCAAGAACTGCAAGTAACCTAAGTGTCCATCAACAACAAATTGTGGTGTATTCATACAATGGAGTACAAAAAGAATGAACCTGATACATGGTACAATATATGAAACTTAAAAACACTGAGTGAAGGATGCAAAAGACTACAAACTATAATTGCATTCATGTAAAGAGTGAAACATTAGGTCCATGAGTCAAGGTAAACTGGAAGTGGTCAAACAGGAAATGGCAAGAGTGAACATAGATATTTTAGGAATCAGTGAACTAAAATGGACAGCAATGGACAAATTTAATTCAGATGATCATTATATCTCCTACTGTGGGCAAGAATCCCTTAGAAGAAATGGAGTAGACCTCATAGTCAGCAAAGCATCCAAAATGCAGTACTTGGGTGCAATCTTAAAAATGACAGAATGATCCCAGTTCATTTCCAAGGTAAATCATTCAGTACTACAGTAATCCAAGTATATGCCACAACCAGTAATGCTGAAGAAGCTGAAATTGAACGATTGCTTCCCTGGTGGCTCAGATGGTAAAGCATCTGCCTGCAATGCAGGAGACCCAGGTTCGATTCCTGGGTTGGGAAGATCCTCTGGAGAAGGAAATGGCAACACACTCCAGTACCTTGCCTGGAGAATCCCATGGACAGAGAAGCCTGGTAGGCTACAGTCCATGGGGTCTCAAAGAATTAGACATGACTTCACTTTCACTTTCATGAAGACCTACAAGATCCTCTAGAACAAACACCCAAAAAAGATGTCCTTTTCATCATAGGGGTCTGGAATGCAAAAGTAGAAAGTCAAGAAATACCTGGATAACAGGCAAGTTTGGCCTTGGAATACAACATGAAGCAGGGCAAGGTCTAACAGAGTTTTGCCAATAGAATACACTGGTCATAGCAAACACCCTCTTCCAACAACACAAAAGACAACTCTACATATGGACATCACCAGAAGGTCAATGCTGAAATCAGATTGATTATATTCTTTGCAGCTGAAGATGGAGAAGTTCTATACAGTCCTGGGACTGACTGTGGCTCAGATCATGAACTTCTTATTGCAAAATTCAGACTTAAATTGAAGAAAGTAGGGAAAATCAATACGCCATTCAGTTATGACCTAAATAAAATCCCTTATACAGTAGAAGTGGCAAATAGATTCAAAGGATTAGATCTGATAGACAGAGTACCTGAAGAACTATGGATGGAGGTTCGTGATATTGTACAGGAGGCAGTGATCAACACTGTCTCAGGAAAAAGAAATGCAAAAAGGCAAAATGGTTGTCTGAGGAGGTCTTACAAATAGCTGTGAAAAGAAGAGAAGCAAAAGGTAAGGGAGAAAAGGAAATGTATTTCCATCTGAATGGAGAGTTCCAAAGAATAGCAAGGAGAGGTAAGAAAGCCTTCCTAAGTGAACAATGCAAAGAAATAGAGAAAAACAATAGAATGGAAAACACTAGAGATCTCTTCAAAACTGAGACACCAAGGGAACATTTCATGCAAAATTAGGCATAATAAAGGACTGAAATGGTATGGACCTAACAGAAGCAGAAGCTATTAGGAAGAGGTGGCAAGAATTCACAGAAGAACTGTACAAAAAAACTCTTAATGACCTGAATAACCATGACGGTGTGATCACTCACCTAGAGCCAGATCCTGGAATGTGAAGTCAAGTGGGCCTTAGGAAGTATCACTATGAGCAAAGCTAGTGGAAGTGATGGAATTCTAGTTGAGTTATTTCATAGTCTAAAAAATGGTGCTGTTAAAGTACTGCACTCAATATGCCAGCAAATTTGGGAAGCTCAGTTGTGGCCAGAGGACTGGAAAAGGTCAGTTTTCATTCCAATACCAAAGGGCAATACCAAAGAATGTTCAAACCAGTGTACAATTGCACTCATTTCACATGCTAGCATGGAGAAGGCAATGGCAACCCACTCCAGTACTCTTGCCTGGAAAAATCCCATGGACAGAGGAACCTGGTAGGCTGCAGTCCACGGGGTCACTAGGAGTCGGACACAACTGAGTGACTTCACTTTCACTTTTCATTTTCATGCACTGGAGAAAGAAATGGCAACCCACTCCAGTGTTCTGGCTTGGAGAATCCCAGGGACGAGGGAGCCTGGTGGGCTGCTGTCTCTGGGGTCGCACAGAGTCAGGCACAACTGAAGCGACTTAGCAGCAGCAGCAGCACATGCTAGCAAGGTCATGCTCAAAATCCTCCAGGCTAGGCTTTAACAGTACGTGAACCATGAACTTCCAGATGTTCAAGCTGGATTTAGAAAAGGCAGAGGAACCAGAGATCAAATTGCCAACATCCGCTGGATCATCAAAAAAGCAAGAGAGTTCCAGAAAAACATCTACTTCTGCTTCATTGATTATGCTAAAGCCTTTGATTGTGTAGATCACAACAAACTATGAAAAATTCTTAAAGAGATGGGAATATCAGACCACCTTACCTGACTTCTGCAAAACCTGTAAGCAGGTCAGAAAGAAACAGAACTGAACGTGGAACAACAGACGGGTTTAAAATTGGGAAAAGAGTGTATCAAGGCTGTATATTGTCACCCTGCTTATTTAACTTCTATGCAGAGTACATTATGAGAAATGCTGGGCTGGATGAAGCACAAACTGGAATCAAGATTACCAGGAGAATTATAAATAACCTCAAACACGCAGATGACACCACCCTTATGGCAGAAAGTGAAGAAGAACTAAAAAGCCTTTTAATGAAAGTGAAAGAAGAGAGTGAAAAACCTGGCTTAAAACTCAACATTCAAAAAGTGAAGTTCATGGCATCCAGTCCCATCACTTCATGGGAAATAGATGGGATACAATGGAAATAGCGACAGACTTTATTTTCTTTGGCTCCAAAATCACTACAGATTGTGACTACAGCCATGAAATTAATGGACGCTTGCTCTATGGAAGAAAAGTTATGACAAATCTAGACAGTGTATTAAAAAGCAGAGACTTTGCCAACAAAGGGCTGTATAGTCAAAGCTATGCTTTTTCCAATAGTCACGTATGGATGTGACAGTTGGACCATAAAGAAGCCTGAGGGCCGCCGAAGAAATGATGTTTCTGAACTGTGGTGTTGGAGAGGACTCTTGAGGGTCCCTTTGACAGCAAGGAGATCAGATCAGTCAATCCTAAAGGAAATCAACCCTGAACATTCATTGGAAGGACTGATGCTGAAGCTGAAGTTCCAATATTTTGGCCCCCTGATGGGAAGAGCTGACTCATCAGAAAAGACCCTGATGCTAGGAAAGATTGATGGCAGGAGGAGAAGGGGACAACAGAGGATGAGATGGTTGGATGGCATCACTGATTCAATGGACATGAGTCTGAGCAAGCTGCAGGAGATGGTGAAGGACAGGGAAGCCTGGCCTGTTGCAGTCCATGGGGTCACAAGTAGTCAGACATGACTGAGCGACTGAACAAGGAACAATGAAAAACAAAGTTAGGGTATAGGTCAAACGAATCTATGGTGATAGAAATCAAAACAACAGTTGCCTGTGGCAGGGTGTTATCAAAACTACAATGTAGATAGCAAAATAAAGTAGTTGCTTCTGTGAAAATCAACAGTTAATCAAGTTGTTAGGCTCTGTAGATTAGGTCATTGTTTCACTGGTGAGGCTGTGTGATAGTCCGTAATAACCTATAACTGTGAGATAGGTTAAGAGTGCAAGCTCAGGAGTCAGACTGCCTGGGTTTGAAATTCACTCTGGTACTGGATGCTTGGCAAATATTTAACACCTCTGAGACTCCTCCCTGGATATATGGCTCAGAAACTGGTGGTTTGAGGTTCTCATTAAATATGTCATCCTATGGTGATGTCAAAGAAAGTTACAGATTTAGTCTTAAAATGACTTGACCCATGTGCTCCCTGCTCTTACCACAGCTGAAGGCAATGAGTCCTGGATGAGGGCTGCAGTTTGCTGGAGGTTGCATCCTTGGCCAGAGAAGCCATTTACTTCTTGCAGAGGGCCCGCCTATATGTAGCACCATAATTCAGCACCATAACTCCAAAAGACTCTGGGTATCCCTGCCTCTTAACAGGGATACCCTGAGCTCTACATTCAAGAGACGGTTCTCTTACTGTCTGCTTCTGTTCTGCCCATGGCCAATGTATTTTTAAGGAGAGACACATTTTTTTTTTTTTTTAATTCCCCGACTAGAGATTGAACCAGGGTTCCTGGCATTGAGAACACAGAGTTCTAACCACTGGAGCACCAGGGAATTTCCCAGAGAAATGTATTTTTAAGTTAAACCATTTATTTATCTCTATTGATCTTTGTTGGAGGGTGTTTTGTGGGGAGATATTCTGTATTGTACTGATGGAAGTAAGATATGCTTCTTAAGATTTTAATATAAATATAAAATACTATCAATATTATTAATATTATTACAGAGAAAGATAATCTCTCTTAAAGCTAAGATTTAAGGACTACCGCATGTAAAGTTTATCAAGAAAGTCAATTGGTATAAGGATTTAGTGGTCTGGTACTTGAACAGGTTCTGTCAACACGAGTTCTTCCCTCGTGGTCAAATCATTTACTTTTTGAGCCTAAATGTTCTCATTTATAAGATTATTGGCTTCAGTCAGATAATCTCTAATGGGCTTTTTATTCCAAAACTGCAAGTTTATATTCTATTGTAGATGTTGTGATCTGGCAGCCCAAAGACATACTTTGATTTACCAGTACCACTTCTTTAAAAAAATTTTTTTAATTAATAAACTTTATGTTTTAGAGCAGTTTTAGTCACCACAAAACTGAGCGGAAACTAAAGAAAGATCTCATATACCCTCTGTTTTGCCTCCCCAAACCTTTCCAACTATCAATATCTTACAGTGGTACATTTGTTGCAACTTATGAATCTACACTGATATATCATTATCTAAAGTCTATAGTTTACATTACGGTTCAGTCTCAGCATTGTGCATTCTATACATTTTGAAATTGTGTTATGACATATATCCATCTTTATTGTTTCATACAGAACAGTTCCACCACACTAAAAATCCTCTGAGCTCTTCCTCTTGTCACACCCACCCTGCCCTGCCACTCAACCTCTATAACCCAGGGCAAATGTTAATCCTTTTTACTGTCTCCACTTTTGCCTCTTCCAGAATGTCATATGGTTGGAATCATATAGTATGTAGGCTTTTCAGACTACTTCTTTCACTTAGTAATACGCATTTAAGTTTTCCCCATGTCTTTCCATGACTTGAGAGCTCATTTCTTTTTTTGTACTGAATAATATCCATTGTCTGGATGTACTACACTATCTAGTCACCTATTGAACAACATCTTGGTTGCTTCCAAGTTTTGGCAATTATTAAGAAAGCTTCTATAAATTTCCATAAACATTTTGTGTAGCTTTTTGTGTGGATATATATTCTCAAATCATTTGGATAAATATCAAGGGCACAACTGTTGGACTGTGTCATAAGACACTGCAAGCCGTCTTTCAAAATGGCTGTACCATTTTGTATTCACACCGGCAATGAATGACAATTTTGTTGCTCTACAGCCTCATCAGCATTTGGTATTGTCAGTTTTTTGCATTTTGGCCATTCTAATAATATCTCCAGGAGATAGTAAGGACGGGGAAGCCTGGCGTGCTGCAGTACATGGGGTCGCAAGGAGTCAGACACGACTTAGTGACTGAACACACACACAGAGTTAGTGTGCAGTGGTATGTCGTTTTAATTTGCAATTCCCTAACGTTGAACATCTTCTTAAATGCCTATTTTCAATCTATATGTTCTTCAGTGAAGTATCTGTTGAGGTCTTATGCTCATTTTTTAATTGGGTTCTTAATTTTCATTTTGGAAAATACTCTTATCAGATATGTCTTTTGAAAATACTTTCAATTTGTGGCTTAGTGACTGATTCTCTTGGTATTTTCTTTCATAAAACAAGTTTTTCATTTTAATGAAGCCAAACTTACCAATTATTCTTTTTAAACACTGTTTTTGGCTGTGCTGGGTCTTCACTGCTGCACCGGCTTTTCTCTAATTGTGGCAAGCTGGGGCTCCTCTTTAGTTCTGATGAGTGAGCTTCTCATTGCCGCAACCGCCCCTGTTGTGGAGAACGGGCTCTAGGGTGCATGGCTTCAATAGTTGCAGCATGTGAGCTCAGTAGTTGTGGCTCCCAGGCTCTAGAGCACAGGCTCAATAGTTGCAATGCATGGGCTTAAGTTGCTCTGCAGCATGTAGGACCTTCCTGATCAGGGATTGAACCCATGTCTCCTGCAATGGCAGGTGGATTCTTTACCACTGAGCCAACAAAGAAGCCCTCAATTATTTCTTTTTTGTACAGTACCTTTCTGTTGCATCTAAAAAGCCATACCCAAGGTCAGTAGGTTTTCTCCTTTGTTATCTTGAAAGTGAAAGTATTAGTCACTCAGTCATGTCCAACTCTTTGCAACTCCATTGATTGTAGCCCACCGGGTTCCTCTGTCCATGGAATTCTCCGGGCAAGAATACTGGAGTTGGTTGCCATTTCCTTCTCCAGAGGATCTTCCTGACCCAGGGATTGAACCCGGTCTCCTGCATTGCAGGCAGATTCTTTACCGTCTGAGCCACCAGGGAAGCCCATGTTATCTTATAGGGGCTTTATAGTTCTATGTTTCATGGTCCATTTTTAATTACTTCATTTTGAACAATCAGTTTTTGTGAAAGGCATAAAGTCTGTATCTAGATTCATATTTTTGCCTACAAATGGAAAATTCTAGTTGTTTCTGAACCGTTTGTTAAAAGGCTTTCCTTTAAATATTTTTTTTTTCAGCTTTGTTGAGATATAATTGACAACTAATGTGTATGAAAAAGGTCTAAAATATAATGATTTGAGATTTGTATATATTGTGAAATGATAACCACAAGAAGGTTATTAACACAATCATCACCTCACATATTTTTTTTGTGGTGAGAACATTTAAGATTTACTCTTGGCAACTTCCAAGTGTACTATATAATATTGTTAACCATAGTCACCTACTTTATATTAGATCTCCATAACTTCATCTTATAACTGGAAATTTGTACACTTTGAACAGCATCTTCCCATTTTCCCCAATCTCAGCATGTGGCAAACCCAAATCTACTCACTGTTTCCAAGAGTTAATTTTGTATAAATTCCATACACAGTTAAGATCATACAGCATTTGTCTTTCTCTGTAAGCCTTACTTCAGTTAGCATAATGCTCTCAAGTTCCATCCATGTTGTTGCAAATTGCAGGATTTCCTAGTTATCTCAGTTACCAGATCCACTGTCTTGGTATCAGAGTAACTGTGTTCAAGTAACTCTTATTTTACTTAATAATAGCCCCACCATGCAAGAGTAGTGAGGCTGGCAACTCAGATAGGCCAGAGAAGCTATAAAGTGCTTCCTTTGAGTGAAAAGCTGAATGTTCTCAATTTAATAGGAAAAGAAAAAAAACTATATGCTGAGGTTGCTAAGATCTATTATAAGAATGAATCTTCTATTGGTAGAACTGTGAAAAAGAAATTTATGCTGGTTTTGCTGTGATATCTTAAACTGCAGAAGTTACAGCCACAGTGAGTGATAACTGTTCAGTTAAGATGTATAAGAAATTAAATTATATTTGAGAGAGAGGGAAAGAAAGATCACATTTACATAATTTTTATTATAGTATATTGTTCTCTTTTATTATTGTTAATCTCTTGCTGTACCTAATTTTTAAGTTAAATGTTATCACGTGTATGTATATATAGAAAAAAAACATAGTATACATAGGGTTCAGTGCTATGGGCAGTTTCAGGCATCCACTGAGGGTCTTGAAACATATCCCCTGGAGATAAGGGGGGACTATTACATACACACACACACACACACACACACAATTTTCTTTATCCACTCATACACTACAGGATATAAATTGTTTCCATGTCTCAACTATTGTGAATCATGCTCCAATGAACCTGGAGGTGCCAATATATCTTCAAAATAATGATTTCATTTCCTTCAGATATATATCCAGAGGTGGAATTGCTGGATCTTATGGTAGTTCCTTTAAATATTTTAAAACTAGTTCCTGGCCATTAAAAAATCAGGAGATTTTACATAAAAATCTGATGTTTATCCTTCCTTAAAAAATTGAAAAGAACTGGGAATGCAGGGTCAACATGGTCATGTGACAGTTATAGGCAGGCACTGAGTGGTTTCTACCTCCTATAGCTAGGTCATATGTTCCACTGTCTTCCATTTCCTATTGCATTATATGTATTTTGGTGTATTAACTTGTTTGTGTTACTTTCTGATCTCTGTAAGCATTTGAGTTTGGGCTATGAGTTCTCTAACTTTAGTATGTGTAAGAACCACTAATGGAGATGAAAACTCTTGAGCACTTTCCCTAGAGATTCTGATTCAGGCATCTGGTTGAGCCAAATAATCTGTGCATTCCAGAAGCAGCATCACAGATGATGTATACAACAGATACTATGGGCTAGACTTCAACAGGCATTGCTTTAGGCTATTATACATAATTGAAGGGCTTCCCAGGTGGTGCTAGTGCTAAAGAACCTGCCTGCCAATGCAGGAGATGCACCTTTGATCTCTGAGTTTGGAAGATCTCCTGGAGAAAGGCACAGCAACCCACTGCAATATTCTTGCATGGAGAATCCTTTGGGCAGAGGAGCTGGCAGGCTACAGTCCATAGGGTTGAAAAGAGCTGGACATGAATGAAGTGACTTAGCATACTTGCATGCACTTAATTGAGACAGAAGGGAAAGGGGCAGGACAGAAACGCTTGATAATGAAGAGGGGGTGTAGCTCTGCGGATGCAATAAAGGCTGTCTAGAATTAGGTGCGGAGAAGGCAATGGCACCCCACTCCAGTACTTTTGCCTGGACAATCACATGGACGGAGGAGCCTGGTGCGCTGCAGTCCATGGGGTCGCGAAGAGTCGGACACGGCTGAGCGACTTCACTTTTCACTTTCATGCATTGGAGAAGGAAATGGCAACCCACTCCAGTGTTCTTGCCTGGAGAATCCCAGGGACGGGGGAGCCTGGTGGGCTGCCGTCTATGGGGTCACACAGAGTCGGACACGACTGAAGCAACTTAGCAGCAGTAGTAGCAGCAAAATTAGGTGAAACCAAGGTAAATTTGAAAACATCCCAGTCTTCGACCTTTGGCCCATACCATCACTGTAGGGCATCCCAGATGGCACTAGTGGTAAAGAACCTGCCTGCCAATTCAGGAGATGCAGGTTCGATCCCTGACTCAGGAAGATTCCCTGGAGGAGGAAATGACAACCCACTTCAGTATTCTTGCCTGAAGAATCCCATGGACAGAGGAGCCTGGTGGGCTACTGTCCATGTGGTTGCAGAGTCAGACGTGACTGTAGCAATTTAGCATCCATGCAGGCACCTGCATGGTAATAGTAAAAATCACTCCCCCTACACCATGACAGTTCTGAAAGGGCATAAGGCCAAAAAGGTCTTCCCTGGCAATCCAGTGGTTAGAACTTGGCGTTTTCACTGTCATGGGCCCAGATTCAACTCTTAGTTGGGAACTAAGACCCCATAAGCAGCATGGTGTGACCAAAAAAAAAAAAAAAAGGCAAAAAGGTGGTCAGTGGCTCAATTCTGGGAAATTCCTCACCCTACCCTGAAATAGCAACAATATTCCTCCCACTCCTTAGCCTATGAAATTTCTTAACCCTTAAGAACCTATGACTCCATGCTTTGGGGTTGCTGTAATTTTGAGACCATCCACATTCTGCCTGTGGAAGGTGTCTAACTAAACTCACTTTCCTTTACTCTGGCTCATCTGGAATTCTTTTGTGTGCTAAACCAAGACTCTGTGGGTTCCAGGATGTGATATCTCCCTCTCCAGCAACGCAACTATCATCCTACCACCTTCACGTTAAAACGTTCATTTCCAATCTTCAGACCACCAACTATTTTAATAGTTGCTGCCTTACCTGTGGGTTGTCTTTCAGTCAACGATGGTTAACCTGGAATTGTTACGGAGCCTTTCAAATCTGGCTCCAACAAGGGCCCTCTCCTCAGTGTCGCTGGAGCCTAGAGATCGAGACCGAATTCAGTTCAGAAGCAGAGGAAAGCTTCCGTCTTTGAGCAAAGATAAACAAGTGTGAGCTGGGGCTCTGGAGCACAGGCTCTCCTAGAACGCCCTGGGCTTCCCGTGAGGGCGGAGAGGCGGGGTTCTCCTGCATAGGGCACGGCTGTACTGCTCACGCTCCACACCGCAGAACAGGGGCAGCATGCTGCACAAGACCTGCTGCAGCAGCCATTTTGAATTGAGTGTCGTACACAGCGCTTCCGCACTCAGACTGCGAAGCTGAGGTGTCGGACTCGGAGATTCCGTTCTTGTTGTTCAGTTGCTCAGTGGTGTCTGACTCTGTCCTGGGAATAGATTCTGTCCTGGAAACTCTAATCTGACAGGTTAGGTGCCAGGCTTGAAACTAGAGAGAGCATGAAAGAAAAGGTTAGACATTATTACTAGATTCCCTCATTTTCCTCCTGAGAGCCCGCTGGGCTTTGCTGGTGAAAGGATATTTCCTTTAAGGAGTTCCACGTTGTGTATGTGGGAATTTGGCAGACAAAACTGAATTTTGTTTGAGGGCAGTAATGTGCCCAGTTAAAATTATACATTTCTCAGCATCTCCTACGGCCAGAAGTGCCCATGTGACCCAAATTCTGACCAGTGGGCTGTAAGCAGAAGTTACTGGATTGAAGCAGCTGGGAATATACAGTAAGACTCAACTAGACTCAGTTAGAGTGTCGGGGCTGGCAAAAGTTTTTGCCCTTTTTCTTTCCTCCTTTCCTTGCCTGAAGTACAGATTCAGTTTTAGGGATGGCACATCCACCTTCCTAAAGATGGCTGCGCAGAAACAGAGAAGGATCTCAGGTCTGCTTGTGTTGTTGAATTGTTATTCCGGATAGCTTTACTCTGGGAAAAAATCATCCCTTGCTTGGCTCCATACCAGTCTGGCTTTCTTGTTTTTTTAATAGCCCAATTATACCTTAACTGATACAATGTAAAACCATTTTCCCTCTGTCCTCTTTTATCCTATTTTCAAAGTGGTTCACAATCCTGACAATAAAGAGGAACTCATTTTCTAGCCTGTATTCATTAGGACATCAAATTGAAATTCACCAAACATGTTAATCATTTTACTTTTTTTTTTTAACAGTTAATTTATTTGAGAAGAGGAGGAATGAGACTTTGACTCATTTGACTTCCAGTGTCTGAAGTACCAAAACAGCAAAGAGACTTCCTCACTGTAAGTTACAGAAAATAATAATGATTTACTCATATTTATATCATACTTGGTGTTTGTCAAGACACTTTCAGACTGATAAAAACATGAACCCATGCCTTGGTGACAATATTCAAGTGAATTGTGCTGCCCAGCAGTATTTCTTATTTTTTAAAAATGTCGCTAGTCAATATGTTCTGCTAGAAAAAAAAAGTCAAAGTATTTCATAGTGTCAAGGATAGAAGGGGCAGTAAAGGTCCTCCACTGTCTAGACTGCTGACTTGCTATAAAATTTGGTTACAACCAAGTGTACTTTTGACCAAAAGGATCAAGAGTCAAGATCAGCATTAGTAAAAGGTTAAATGTCATGGGACTTGGAGAGGGGTGCAGAGAGCAGAATCAATTCCTTTCAGGAGAACACAGGAATTTCAGAATAGATGAATCCAGAGAGGAAAGGAGAGGACATATGTCAGGCCTATAACCAAATCCTGCCTGAGGAGCCTTGATGATGAAAATAGAAAGATAGGGAGATTTCAGCACCAGCTGGGAAGTTTGCCTTCTCTCTTCCCTGTTCATTTCTGCTTAGTCTTTGAGGGGCTTTGCCTCACTTTAGAATATCAGATGGCTCAAAGCTCTGGCTGGGGTTAGTGGTCACCTGAGAAGACTCTTAACAAAGAGTGCATGACAGCTCCCATTCTGCCCATGCTGTTGAACTGACTTTCTTATGATTATTTCCTTGTTAGTTGCATAAATGCCTAAGGATCTCAGTGTTTCAGAACATTGCAGCTAGAAGGGACTTTCTGCATTCTGTACATTAGAAGGCATTTTGTGGGGGAAAAAAAAGTTATGTCATCAAGTAACTTAACTATCATAGCCAAATAAGTTTCTTAGCATAGGACTTCTTGTGGCTTTCAATATGTTTAATATGCATTATGAATTTCCAAGAGGGGGGATATAGTATACAGGAATTCTCAAAATTGCTTGATCATAGCTCTTATTTATTATTATCATCTACAAATTAATTTCATAGGACTGGTGTATCATAGAACACACTTTGGAAATGCTGACCTGGTAGAATTCATTTATTATACTCTGTGGTCTGTATCAAATCATTTTGACTTTGTATGAAATAATGTGAAAACTAGCTTTAACCACTAGAACATGGATTTCTCTTAGAGTGCATACAAATTTTGGGGACATAGAAAGAAAGACCCTCATGAACACTGGTGTTTTAGCAGGATCTTAAACAACTAAATCAAAATGGTTAATATGTTAGGCATGACAAAGCAAGGGGGATCTGTTTTTCTCTTGAGACGTATAGAGACTCTGGTGAGAAAGGGAGCAGTGAAACATGTGAGGAAAGAAACCAGATGAGGTGAAGAGCCACCAAAATTTCACAGAAGTGTCTACTAAAGGGTGGTAGGCTGCCTAGTATGTACTTTGAAATTATTCCTGCTGCTATAATTTACACCTCCTCTGTCATTCTCAAATCTTTAGGCAGTTTTTCAATATCCACAAGTGCTGTGCTAAGGAATTTTTGGTGGAAATCAATGAAAGGTCTAGATTTCATGTCTGAATCAAAGCAGTGAGGAATGGCAACAGTATGTGTGAAAGCAGAAATTAAGCATGGAGAAAACTGTGAGAATACAATAACTCTGGGAATTTGCTGGTCTCTCTGGAGCAAAAAATTGGAGGTTTGGGTAAATCTTATCTGGAACTCAGTGGGAATAAGGATCTTAGTTGACATCTAAATATATATACACACACATTACCATCACCCAGGCTAGGGGTAATGGTGACCATGGGTAAGATACATTGCTGCCAAGAATAATAAAACAATAAGAGAAATAATCTATAATAGTGACTGACTAGCTGGTCACCAAAACCATTTCTTGTTTGTCCTGCATACCACCTCAACTACATATTCTAGTTTGTCTTGGAGTTGGATGTGACTTCAGATTATGACTGAGTTCTCATCAATGGTATATAAGCTGAAAGGTATGTGCCACGTCTAGACTGTGCCCTTAGAAAACTTTATTATGAAATTCTACATGCTCTTTCCTCATTGACTAATTTGATATAACCAAGTACTGTGACACTGAAAACTGAATGTAAAAGATGGAAAAATCACAAAGAAGAAAAAGCCAGGACCTTCCGATCACCCATTAGAGGAACACTGCACACATATCATGACAGCCATGTGAACTTGACCTAAGCAAGTGTACTGGTTATTGGTTGAGTACCTCTCACCTCTAAATTCACATACTGTATTACTCTATGAAAATGGATTAGGGCGCCTTATCTATTTTTCCATTGTTGCCTACCATTAAGGCTTTGCAGGAAGATGATAGAGAGATATTGAATGAGGAAAGGGCTGTGTTTTCTGGTTCCAGTGTGTGCTCACTCAGCAGGCTGTGCATTTGCAGCTTCCTACTGGTACACAATGGTCAGCAGCACCAGTAACTGCCAGCAGCGTCCCCCTGTGGTTTTAGAGTAGGTTGCCTCTGGGGAGACATCTTGAAAATAGCTTTTTCTGGCACCCTCAAGAGCAGATTTCTGCACAGTTTTGATTACACTGTACCACAGTGACTTCTCTGCCATTCAGTGAGGTGTGACCATCCCATCTCCAGTGAGGTCAAGATCTCAGTCCTAAGAGAAGGAGCCTCTTCTTTGGGTGCTGTATCTCAGTGCTAAAATCACTGGCTGCTCCTCCTATATTCTACTTCTATGTTCTTTAGTGTTCTTTTTACCTCTTACTTGATAATCACTTGTTACTCAAATTCTCTGTTACAGTTAATAATTCTTTATGTTAAACTTTCCACCTTCACATCACTGTGTGGTTTTTCTCTCTTGATTAGAAGTAGACTGTTACACTAAGAAACAAACTAAGATTTGAGTCATTAGGTTCTTTTGGGTTTAGTTATTATAATGGTTTCTAGTGTTTCCCTAACTAGTACATTGAAAATTAAACAAAAATGATCTTTAAAAGCATTTATTCTAAAACAAGTTAGAGCCATTTGTTTAAAATCATTTTGTGAACAAGGCAAATTTCCTTGCACAAAATTCATAGTACATATGAATTTCAATGATACACTGCGCTTTTAAAGAATTCCATTTTTTTTAAGGGAAAAAAGATTGTTAACACATTTATTCAGAGCTAGAGTACTCAATATCACTTCTTTTATCAGTCTCTCATCTTTTTTAATAACTCCAGAAATACTTTTACTTAATGCCTTCAGAGTTTTAGACTATGCAAGAAAGAGTTATATTTTGGGGAGTACATTTGATACTGAGATTAATTCATTTTGATAAGTATCGCACTTTAGATTTATTCACAAAAAGTTTTTGAATTCCTTGGACGGATATAGAATATTTAGAGGTAGATGTTTGCTTTATTTTCCTCATTCCTGTGAAAATATGATTGCATATTTTTGCCCTCAGAGGAAGAATATTTCACATTTTATTTCCTCTGCAAATAAAATAACAATGATTCTATAGTGACTGATTATAGTAATAAATGTATCTACTTGATTATAGTGTATAAATTTATCTACTCAAATTTTCTCACTCTAAGACTAGTAAAATTTCTCTTTATCAGAACAGTTTTCACAGATCTGTCAAATATTTTGTGTTAACAAAAGATTAAAGCTTCTTGATATTAAATCCAGAATATATTTAAAAAATGATGTATAGAACAGTCTTTTGGACTCTGTGGGAGAGGGAGAGGGTGGGATGATTTGGGAGAATGGCATTGAAACATGTATAATATCATATATGAAACGAGTCGCCAGTCCAGGTTCGATACACAATACTGGATGCTTGGGGCTGGTGCACGGGACAACCCAGAGGGATGGTATGGGGAGGGAGGAGGGAGGAGGGTTCAGGATGGGGAACACATGTATATCTGTGGTGGATTCATTTTGATATATGGCAAAACCAATACAATATTGTAAAGTTAAAATAAAATAAAAAAAAAATTTAAGTCTGTATAAATATCTTTCCAAGCCAAAAAAATCATATAAATTAACTCAAATGGCCCTAAGTATAATTTTTTTCTTAAACTATGTATGCAATTTTTCTACTATGAAGTATGGATATTGATATTTAGGATCAGTAATGCATAGCTGTATTATATATTTAAATTCACTTTTACCAAAAACTAACTAAATTTAGGAAATTGATCATATGACTTACATTTATACTCTTATATTAATCAATATGATTCTAACATTTCCATGACTAATTTATCTAACTTCATAATAGAAACAAGTTTCTAATTTTAATAAGAATATTTCAGAGTTTATAAACAAGGGCAATGGACCAATTAAAAAACTAATGATTATAGTTTATTAGACTTTTATTTAATATATAAGTTGCATACTACTTAATTATTAAATGGTACAGAAATCTAGATTTATTAGATTTATTAGAATGGGTATTAACTAAAATTCCTAACAAACCTGAATATGATCTATTGTTTATAAGCCCATTTGCCCAAAGCAGTAATCGCCATATTATTTTGATGTCTTACTCCTTCATTCAAAATTTGAGTTTACAGCCTCAACATATGTACTTACTAAAATTATATATAGTAGAAATATGCCAATTATTGTTTAATGTCCCAAACTATGGCATATACTTAGATTCATGTTCATCTCCAAGTATAGTGGACTTATATTTGTATTCTAAGCAGTATTTTTTTTTTTACAGTTTTTGATACTGGCATACTTCTTATCAGATATGATTAAACTGTGTTTATTTCCTTTTTTTAACTTCAAATGTTACTGATGACATCATAACTCATGCTAGAAATGGAAAGTTTCAGCTCATTTTCTTGTTTCTTTCTTGTGCTTGCATTGTTAGTGTCATACAAAATCTGCAGTTTCTTTCTATACCACTTAATCGTGAGAGTAGTTTAATATAATCCAGGAGTTCAGACACTGATTTGGGTGCATGTAAATTGGTATAAGTTGCATCCACATGAAGGAATGAAGAAGGTGCTGTGACTCCTGGTTGTTACGAAATTCTCCTCCAGGGTACCTGGCATACTGAACTGAAACACAACCACCTGAAATAGTTTAGTGAGGACCCTTCCTCCCAACTTCCCCTCCTGCCCACTCTTCTCTCCTTCCCTCTTCTCATTTCTTTCTTAAAGTACCTAATTTTTAAAGGGTTTAATTTGATAGAAACTTAGAATAGATAGTGAGTATTCAGTTCAGTTCAGTCACTCACTCATGTCTGACTCTTTGCGACCCCATGGACTGCAGCATGCCAGGCCTCCCTGTCCATCACCAATTCCTGGAGTTTACTCAAACTCATGCCCATTGTGTCTATGATGGCATCGAACCGTCTCACCTCTGTCTTCCCTTTCTCCTCCTGCCTTCAATCTTTCCCAGCATCAGAGTTTTTTTCAAATGAGTCAGTTCTTCACATCAGGTGGCCAAAGTATTGGAGTTTCAACTTCAACAGTCCTTCCAGTGAACACCAAGGACTGATCTCCATTAGGATGGACTGGTTGGATCTCCTTGCAGTCCAAGGAACTCTCAAGAGTCTTCTCCAACACCACAGTTCAAAAGCAGCAGTTCTTTGGTGGTCAGTATTCTTTACAGTCCAACTCTCATATCCATACATGACCACTGGAAAAACATAGCTTTGACTACACAGACCTTTGTTGGCAAAATAATGTCTCTGCTTTTTAATGTGTTGTCTTGGTTGGTCATAGCTTTTCTTCCAAGGAGTAAGTGTCCTTTAATTTCATGGCTGCAGTCACCATCTGCATTGATTTTGGAGCCCCCAAAAATAGTCTGTCACTGTTTCCATGGTTGGCCCATTTATTTGCCATGAAGTGATGGGACTGGATGCCATGATCTTAGATTTCTGAATGTTGAGCTTTAAGCCAACTTTTTCACTTTCCTCTTTCACTTTCATCAAGAGGCTCTTTAGTTCTTCTTTGCTTTCTGCCATAAGGGTGGTGTCATCTGCATATCTGAGGTTATTGATATTTCTCCTGGCAATCTTGATTCCAGCTTGTGCCTCATCCAACCCAGCATTTCTCATGATGTACTCTGCATATAAGTTCAATAAGCAGGGTGTTAATATACAGCCATGATGTACTCCTTTTCTTGTTTAGAATCAGTCTGTTGTTCTATGTCCAGTTCTAACTGTTGCTTCTTGACCTGCATACAGATTTCTCAAGAGGCATGTCAGTGGTCTGGTACTCGCATCTCTTTAAGAACTTCCCACAGTTTGTGGTGATCCACACAGTCAAAGGCTTTCACACAGTCAATAATGCAGAAGTAGATGTTTAACTGGAACTCTCTTGCTTTTTCAGTGATCCAACGGATGTTGGCAATTTGATCTCTGGTTCCTCTGCCTTTTCTAAATCCAGCTTGAATATCTGGAAGTTCATGGTTCATGTACTATTGAAGCCTGGCTTGGAGAATTTTGAGCATTACTTTACTAGCATGTGAGATGAGAGCAATTGTGCGGTAGTTTGAACATTCTTTGGCATTGCCTTTCTTTGGGACTGGAATAAAAACTGACCTTTTTCAGTCCTGTGGCCACTGCTGAGTTTTCCAAATTTGCTGGCATATTGAGTGTAGCACTTTCACAGCATCATCTCTTTTTTTTTTTTTCTAATTTTATTTTATTTTTAAACTTTACATAATTGTATTAGTGTTGCCAAATATCAAAATGAATCCGCCACAGGTATACATGTGTTCCCCATCCCGAACCGTCCTCCCTCCTCCCTCCCCATACCATCCCTCTGGGCCGTCCCAGTGCACCAGCCCCAAGCATCCAGCATCGTGCATCGAACCTGGACTGGCATCTCGTTTCATACATGATATTTTACATGTTTCATTGCCATTCTCCCAAATCTTCCCACCCTCTCCCTCTCCCACAGAGTCCATAAGACTGTTCTATACATCAGTGTCTCTTTTGCTGTCTCGTACACCGGGTTATTGTTACCATCTTTCTAAATTCCATATATATGCGTTAGTATACTGTATTTATGTTTTTCCTTCTGGCTTACTTCACTCTGTATAATAGGCTCCAGTTTCATCCACCTCATTAGAACTGATTCAAATGTATTCTTTTTAATGGCTGAGTAATACTCCATTGTGTATATGTACCACTGCTTTATTATCCATTTTTCTGCTGATGGACATCTAGGTTGCTTCCATGTCTTGGCTATTATAAACAGTGCTGCGATGAACATTGGGGTACATGTGTCTCTTTCCCTTCTGGTTTCCTCAGTGTGTATGCCCAGCAGTGGGATTGCTGGATCATAAGGCAGTTCTATTTCCAGTTTTTTAAGGAATCTCCACACTGTTCTCCATAGTGGCTGTACTAGTTTGCATTCCCACCAACAGTGTAAGAGAGTTCCCTTTTCTCCACCCCCTCTCCAGCATTTATTATTTGTAGACTTTTGGATCGCAGCCATTCTGACTGGTGTGAAATGGTACCTCATAGTGGTTTTGATTTGCATTTCTCTGATAATGAGTGATGTTGAGCATCTTTTCATGTGTTTGTTAGCCATCTATATGTCTTCTTTGGAGAAATGTCTATTTAGTTCTTTGGCCCATTTTTTGATTGGGTCGTTTATTTTTCTGGAGTTGAGCTGTAGGAGTTGCTTGTATATTTTTGAGATTAGTTGTTTGTCCGTTGCTTCATTTGCTATTATTTTCTCCCATTCTGAAGGCTGTCTTTTCACCTTGCTAATAGTTTCCTTTGATGTGCAGAAGCTTTTAAGGTTAATTAGATCCCATTTGTTTATTTTTGCTTTTATTTCCAATATTCTGGGAGGTGGGTCATAGAGGATCCTGCTGTGATGTATGTCGGAGAGTGTTTTGCCTATGTTCTCCTCTAGGAGTTTTATAGTTTCTGGTCTTACGTTTAGATCTTTAATCCATTTTGAGTTTATTTTTGTGTATGGTGTTAGAAAGTAGTCCAGTTTCATTCTTTTACAAGTGGTTGACCAGATTTCCCAGCACCACTTGTTAAAGAGATTGTCTTTAATCCATTGTATATTCTTGCCTCCTTTGTCAAAGATAAGGTGTCCATATGTGCGTGGATTTATCTCTGGGCTTTCTATTTTATTCCATTGATCAATATTTCTGGCTTTGTGCCAGTACCATACTGTCTTGATAACTGTGGCTTTGTAGTAGAGCCTGAAGTCAGGTAGGTTGATTCCTCCAGTTCCATTCTTCTTTCTCAAGATCGCTTTGGCTATTCGAGGTTTTTTGTATTTCCATACAAATTGTGAAATTATTTGTTCTAGCTCTGTGAAGAATACTGTTGGTAGCTTGATAGGGATTGCGTTGAATCTATAAATTGCTTTGGGTAGTATACTCATTTTCACTATATTGATTCTTCCAATCCATGAACATGGTATATTTCTCCATCTATTAGTGTCCTCTTTGATTTCTTTCACCAGTGTTTTATAGTTTTCTATATATAGGTCTTTAGTTTCTTTAGGTAGATATATTCCTAAGTATTTTATTCTTTCCGTTGCAATGGTGAATGGAATTGTTTCCTTAATTTCTCTTTCTGTTTTCTCATTATTAGTGTATAGGAATGCAAGGGATTTCTGTGTGTTGATTTTATATCCTGCAACTTTACTATAGTCATTGATTATTTCTAGTAATTTTCTGGTGGAATCTTTAGGGTTTTCTATGTAGAGGATCATGTCATCTGCAAATAGTGAGAGTTTTACTTCTTCTTTTCCAATTTGGATTCCTTTTATTTCTTTTTCTGCTCTGATTGCTGTGGCCAAAACCTCCAAAACTATGTTGAATAGTAATGGTGAAAGTGGGCACCCTTGTCTTGTTCCTGACTTTAGAGGAAATGCTTTCAATTTTTCACCGTTGAGGATAATGTTTGCTGTGGGTTTGTCATATATAGCTTTTATTATGTTGAGGTATGTTCCTTCTATTCCTGCTTTCTGGAGAGTTTTTATCATAAATGGATGTTGAATTTTGTCAAAGGCTTTCTCTGCATCTATTGAGATAATCATATGGTTTTAATTTTTCAATTTGTTAATGTGGTGTATTACATTGATTGATTTGCAGATATTGAAGAATCCTTGCATCCCTGGGATAAAGCCCACTTGATCATGGTGTATGATCTTTTTAATGTGTTGTTGGATTCTGATTGCTAGAATTTTGTTAAGGATTTTTGCATCTATGTTCATCAGTGATATTGGCCTGTAGTTTTCTTTTTTTGTGGCATCTTTGTCAGGTTTTGGTATTAGGGTGATGGTGGCCTCATAGAATGAGTTTGGAAGTTTACCTTCCTCTGCAATTTTCTGGAAGAGTTTGAGCAGGATAGGTGTTAGCTCTTCTCTAAACTTTTGGTAGAATTCAGCTGTGAAGCCGTCTGGACCGGGGCTTTTGTTTGCTGGAAGATTTTTGATTACAGTTTCAATTTTCATGCTTGTGATGGGTCTGTTAAGATTTTCTATTTCTTCCTGGTCCAGTTTTGGAAAGTTGTACTTTTCTAAGAATTTGTCCATTTCTTCCACGTTGTCCATTTTATTGGCATATAATTGTTGATAGTAGTCTCTTATGATCCTTTGTATTTCTGTGTTGTCTGTTGTGATCTCTCCATTTTCGTTTCTAATTTTGTTGATTTGATTTTTCTCCCTTTGTTTCTTGATGAGTCTGGCTAATGCTTTGTCAATTTTATTTATCCTTTCAAAGAACCAGCTTTTGGTTTTGTTGATTTTTGCTATGGTCTCTTTTGTTTCTTTTGCATTTATTTCTGCTCTAATTTTTAAGATTTCTTTCCTTCTACTAACCCTGGGGTTCTTCATTTCTTCCTTTTCTAGTTGCTTTAGGTGTAGAGTTAGGTTATTTATTTGACTTTTTTCTTGTTTCTTGAGGTGTGCCTGTATTGCTATGAACTTTCCCCTTAGGACTGCTTTTACCGTGTCCCACAGGTTTTGGGTTGTTGTGTTTTCATTTTCATTCGTTTCTATGCAAATTTTGATTTCTTTTTTGATTTCTTCTGTGATTTGTTGGTTATTCAGCAGTGTGTTGTTCAGCCTCCATATTTTGGAATTTTTAATAGTTTTTCTCCTGTAATTGAGATCTAATCTTACTGCATTGTGGTCAGAAAAAATGCTTGGAATGATTTCTACTTTTTTGAATTTACCAAGGCTAGCTTTATGGCCCAGGATGTAATCTATCCTGGAGAAGGTTCCATGTGCGCTTGAGAAAAAAGTGAAATTCATTGTTTTGGGATGAAATGTCCTATAGATATCAATTAGGTCTAACTGGTCTATTGTATCATTTAAAGTTTGTGTTTCCTTGTTAATTTTCTGTTTAGTTGATCTATCCATAGGTGTAAGTGGGGTATTAAAGTCTCCCACTATTATTGTGTTATTGTTAATTTCTCCTTTCATACTTGTTAGCATTTGTCTTACGTACTGTGGTGCTCCCGTGTTGGGTGCATATATATTTATAATTGTTATATCTTCTTCTTGGATTGATCCTTTGATCATTATGTAGTGACCTTCTTTGTCTCTCTTCACAGCCTTTGGTTTAAAGTCTATTTTATCTGATATGAGTATTGCTACTCCTGCTTTCTTTTGGTCCCTATTTGCATGGAAAATCTTTTTCCAGCCCTTCACTTTCAGTCTGTATGTGTCCCCTGTTTTGAGGTGGGTCTCTTGTAGACAACATATGTAGGGGTCTTGTTTTTGTATCCATTCAGCCAGTCTTTGTCTTTTGGTTGGGACATTCAACCCATTTACGTTTAAGGTAATTACTGATAAGTATGATCCCGTTGCCATTTACTTTATTGTTTGGGGTTCGAGTTTATACACCGTTTTTGTGTTTCCTGTCTAGAGAATATCCTTTAGTATTTGTTGGAGAGCTGGTTTGGTGGTGCAGAATTCTCTCAGCTTTTGCTTGTCTGAAAAGCTTTTGATTTCTCCTTCATACTTGAATGAGATCCTTGCTGGGTACAATAATCTGGGCTGTAGGTTATTTTCTTTCATCATTTTAAGTATGTCTTGCCATTCCCTCCTGGCTTGAAGAGTTTCTATTGAAAGATCAGCTGTTATCCTTATGGGAATTCCCTTGTGTGTTATTTGTTGTTTTTCCCTTGCTGCTTTTAATATTTGTTCTTTGTGTTTGATCTTTGTTAATTTGATTAATATGTGTCTTGGGGTGTTTCTCCTTGGGTTTATCCTGTTTGGGACTCTCTGGGTTTCTTGTACTTGGGTGATTATTTCCTTCCCCAGTTTAGGGAAGTTTTCCACTATTATCTCCTCAAGTATTTTCTCATGGTCTTTCTTTTTGTCTTCTTCTTCTGGAACCCCTATGATTCGAATGTTGTAGCGTTTAATATTGTCCTGGAGGTCTCTGAGATTGTCCTCATTTCTTTTAATTCGTTTTTCTTTTATCCTCTCTGATTCATTTATTTCTACCATTCTATCTTCTAATTCACTAATCCTGTCTTCTGCCTCTGTTATTCTACTATTTGTTGCCTCCAGAGTGTTTTTAATTTCACTTATTGCATTATTCATTATATATTGACTCTTTTTTATTTCTTCTAGGTCCTTGTTAAACCTTTCTTGCATCTTCTCAATCCTTGTCTCCAGGCTATTTATCTGTGATTCCATTTTAGTTTCAAGATTTTGGATCAATTTCACTATCATTATTCGGAATTCTTTATCAGGTAGATTCCCTATCTCTTCCTCTTTTGTTTGGTTTGGTGGGCATTTATCCTGTTCCTTTATCTGCTGAGTATTCCTCTGTCTCTTCATCTTGTTTAAATTGCCGAGTTTGGGGTGTCCTTTCTGTATTCTGGCAGTTTGTGGAGTTCTCTTTATTGTGGCGTTTCCTCACTGTGTGTGGGTTTGTACAGGTGGCTTGTCAAGGTTTCCTGGTTAGGGAAGCTTGTGTCGGTGTTCTGGTGGGTGGAGCTGTATTTCTTCTCTCTGGAGTGCAATGAAATGTCCAGTAATGAGTTATGAGATGTCTATAGTTTTGGGGTGACTTTGGGCAGCCTGTATCTTGAAGCTCAGGGCTGTGTTCCTTTGTTGCTGGAGAATTTGCTTGGTATGTCTTGCCCTGGAACTTATTGGCCCTTGTGTGGTGCTTGGTTTCAGTGTCGGTATGGAGGCATTTGATGAGCTCCTGTCAATTAATGTTCCTTGGAGTCAGGAGTTCCCTGGAGTCAGGGTTTGGACTTAAGTCTCCTGCTTCCGGTTATCGGTCTTATTTTTACAGTAGTTTCAAAACTTCTCCTTCTATACAGCACCATTGATAAAACATCTACATTAAAGATGAAAAGTTTCTCTACAGTGAGGGTCACTCAGAGAGGTTCACAGGGTTACATGGAGAAGAGAAGAGGGAGGAGGGAGTTAGAGGTGACCCAAATGAGATGAGGTGAATCAATAGTGGAGAGAGTGAGCTAGCCAGTAGTCACTTCCTTACGTGCACTCCACAACTGGACCACTCAGAGATGTTCACGGGGTTATACAGAGAAGAGAAGAAGGAGGAAGGTAACAGAGGTGGCCAGAAGGATAAAAGGGGGGAATGAAAAGGAGGGAGACAGATCCAGCCAGTAATCAGTTCCCTAAGTGTTCTCCACCGTCTGGAACACACAGAAATTCACAGAGTTGGGTAGAGTAGAGAGGGGTTAGGGAGGAGACACAGGCGACCTGGTGGAGAAAAAGGAGAGTCCAAAGGGAGAGAGAGCAGTCAAGCCAGTAATCTCACTCCCTAGTGAAAAATGGGTCCTGAAGATTGGGTCCTTAAAGGTACAAAATTGGTAACAAATACATAAAAGCAAAAATTAAAAATCTAGAGTAGAGTTTGGAATTTCAAAAATACGATGTTAAAGAAAAGAAGAAGGAAAAGAAAGAGAGAAAAAACGAACAAACAAAAATAAACAAGGTCGTGAAAATTATAAAGAAAGTACATGTACAAAATTGATAACTAATACCAGGAAGCAAAAATTAAAAATCTAGAGTAGAGTTTGGAATTTCAAAAATACAATGTTAAAAAACAAAAAAAGAAGAAGAAGAAAAATAAAGAGAGAAAACAAACAAACAAATACGAACAATGTCACAAAAATTATAAAGAAAATACAGGTACAAAATTGATATCAAATACCAAAAAGCATAAATTAAAAATCTAGAGTAAAGTTTGGAATTTCAGATATACAATGTTATATAAAAGAAGAAGAGAAAGAAACAGAGAAGAAGAAAAAAAAAAAAGTCACAGAAATTATATAAAAAAAAACTATAGGTACAAAATTGATAACATATACCAAAAAGCGAAAATTAAAAATCTCCTTTCGAAGAGTTGGGTTGCTTTTCTGGGTGCCTGATGTCCTCTGCCGGCATTCAGAAGTTGTTTTGTGGAATTTACTCGACGTTTAAATGCTCTTTTGATGAATTTGTGGGGGAGAAAGTGTTCTCCCCGTCCTACTCCTCCGCCATCTTGGCTCCTCCCCAGCATCATCTCTTAGGATTTGAAATATCCTAAGAGATATTTCAACTGGATTTCCGTCACTCCCACTAGCTTTGTTCGTAGTGATGCTTTCTAAGGCCCACTTGACTTCACGTTCCAGGATGTCTGGCTCTAGGTGAGTGATCATGCCATCATGATTATCTGGGTCATGAAGATCTTTTTTCTATAGTTCTTCTGTGTATTCTTGCCACCTCTCCTAATATCTTCTGCTTCTGTTAGGTCCATACCATTTCTGTCCTTTATTAAGTCCATCTTTGCATGGAATTTTCCCTTGGTATCTCTAACTTTCTTGAGGAGATCTCTAGTACTTCTTATTCTATTGTTTCCCTCTATTTCTTTACACTAATCACTGTGGAAGGCTTTCTTATCTCTCCTTGCTATTCTTTGGAACTCTGCATTCAAATGGATATATCTTTCCTTTTTCCTTTGCCTTTCACTTCTCTTCTTTTCACAGCTATTTGTAAGGTCTCCTCAGACAGCCATTTTGCTTTTTTACACTTCTTTTTCTTGGGGATGGTCTTGATCTCTGCCTCCTGGACAATGTCGCAAACATCTGTCCATAGTTCATCAGGCACTCTATCAGATTTAATCCCTTGAATCTATTTCTCACTTCCACTGTATAATTGTAAGGGATTTGATTTAGTTCATACCTGAATAGTCTAGTGGTTTTCCCTACTTTCTTCAATTTCAGTCTGAATTTGGCAATAAGGAGCTTGTGATCTGAACCACAGTCAGCTCCCAGTCTTGTTTTTGCTGACTGTATAGAGCTTCTCCATCTTTGGCTGCAAAGAATATAATCAGTCTGATTTTGGTATTGATCATCTGGTGATGTCCATGGGTAAAGCCTTCTCTTGTGTTTTTGGAAGAGGGTGTTTGGTATGACTCGTGCATTCTCTTGACAAAACTCTATTAGCCTTTGCCCTGTTTCATTCTGCACTCCAAGGGCAAATTTGCCTGTTACTCCAGGTATTCTTTGACTTCCTACTTTTGCATTCCGGTCCCCTATAAGGAAAAGGACATCTTTTTTGGGTGTTAGTTCTAGAAGGTCTTGTAGGTCTTCATAGAACCATTCAACTTCAGCTTCTTCAGCATTACTGGTCAGGGATACACTTGGATTACCGTGATATTGAATGGTTTATCTTAGAAATGAACAGAGATCATTCTGTCTTTTTTGAGATTGCATCCAACTACTGCATTTTGGACTCTTTTATTGACTATGATGGCTACTCCATTTCTTTTAAGGGATTCTTGCCCACAGTAGTAGATAAAATGGTCATCTGAGTTAAATTCACCCTTTCCTGTCTATTTTAGTTCGCTGATTCCTAGAATGTCGACATTCACTCTTGCCATCTCTTGTTTGACCACTTCCAATTTGCCTTGATTCAGGGACCTAACATTCCAGGTTCCTATGCAATATTGCTCTTACAGCATCAGAGTATTAAGACACCAGTTTTTACCAAACTGTTTTAAGATATACAAAACATAAAAATTGTCTTAAACATTTAAGAGTGTGTTTTAGTGGCATTTAGTACATTCATGTTGTGTGTAACCATCACTACCATCTGTCTCCAGAACCCGTTTCATCTTGCAAAAGTGTGTGCCAGTCTAACTGTCCATTCTGACTACCCTGGTCACCACCAGTTTACTTTGTGTATCTGTGAATTTGACTACTCTAGATATACCTTCTGTAAGGGAAATCATACAGTATTTGTTTTATTTCACTTAGTATAATGTTTTCAAGGTTCATCCATGTTGTAGCATATGTCAAAATTCTCTTCCTCTTTAAAGCCAAATAATATTCTATTGCATCTATATATTACTTTTTGTTTATCTGTCATCCATCTGGGGACACTTGGGTTGCTTCTGCCTTTTGACTGTTGTGAATAATGTTGCTATGAAAATGATTGTATAAATATTTCTTTGAGTTCATTTTTAGTTCTTTGGGGCATATACTCAGAAGTAGAATTGCTGGATGATACAGTAATTATATTTTTAACTTTTATATGAACTAAAATGTCATATTTCAACTCAGAAAGTAATGTAGGGTTCATCTGGGTCAGTAAATGTTTGCTAA
Organism: Bos grunniens; assembly: GCF_055505025.1. NCBI lineage: Eukaryota > Metazoa > Chordata > Mammalia > Artiodactyla > Bovidae > Bos > Bos grunniens. The sequence goes on from NC_141165.1 coordinate 44,366,465, forward strand.
TGCCTTTAGGAAAAATTTAAAAGATTTGAAGCAAATGACTATCCAATTGTTAAACTTAGAGATGAAAGGCATTTTCTGTACCTTCTCCAGAATAGGACATTATCAACTTCACATTCTAATGTTGCATCTCTTTGAAGGACTCTTCTCACTTCTCTATAGTGTTAATTCACTAAGGTATAAACATATGAAAGAATTGAAGTTTTCTACTTGTTTCTTTGTCAACAACACCTTGCCAACCATTCTTTAACAGCTAAATCTGGGGCATTTAAACTTTGTCCATTCATCTTGAGACTCATTCTCAACCAAGACCAGGGAACCAATGGTACTACTGGTTAGGTGTACATCAAGTAACACCTGCTTAGTAGTTGGCTCAATATCAAGTTAGCCATTTTATTCATGGCCATTTTATTCATATTAAATGTCTATAAGACTAGCAGAGTGGGTTTCAGTTTTTGATTATTCAAACTCATGAATAGAATAGGCTTGCTCAGCAAAAAAACTTACTAATTTCAAGAAAGTATAGAATCCAGGGCCCACAAAATCATGCATAAGGCAGCAACATGCAAGTTTCAGACTCCCAGTTGCAGCTTCACTGTGCCAGTTACTATGTGGGATGTGTTTTAGTTATTAGGTTTGACAACTGGCAAGCGTTTGGTTTGCATCAACACAGGAAAACATCAAGGTCTAGGATCTTTTCAACATAAATACTTTGTAAGTTCTCTAGCATCTGAAGGAATGTGGATTTAGCTTTCATTCATTAGTTTAGCTGTGGTCCATACATTACCAGGCTACCCAATGAACAGTCCTGACAGCCAGGTTCAGTATACTCAGAGACATGTTTCCAATGGATATTGAAATATCCATTAGAATTACTGGATATAACTGCAGTTGGTTTGGAAAAAAGTTTAAGGGTAAAGCTTTACTTGAGTGTGCCTATGTCTGGCAGACAGTCTAGTTCAATAGTTAACCCATTCTTTCCTGGGTATTATACCAAGGAGATGGACTTGCAGCATTTTCTTTGACAAAATTTCTCTCATGTTCAGTAATTCCAGTCACTTTACTCTGATTCATGTTCATGCCTTTCTAACCTGAATTAAATTCCTAGAAAAATGGAACTGTGTTTTCACCAATTTTCCCAAACCTTGCATTCTGGTCACTGAGCTTCAGACTTGCATTAAGGGGTTTATATCTTAACTGTATGCATGTGAGAGTTGGACCTTAAAGAAAGCTGAGCGCTGAAGAATAGATGCTTTTGAACTGTGGAGAAGACTCTTGAGAGTCCCTTGGACTGCAAGGAGATCCAACCAGTCCATCCTAAAGGAGATCAGTCCTGGGTGTTCATTGGAAGGACTGATGGTGAAGCTGAAACTGATACTTTGGCCACCTGATGCGAAGAGCTGATTCATTTGAAAAGACCCTGATGCTGGGAAAGATTGAGGGCAGGAGGAGAAGGGGACAACAGAGGATGAGATGGCTTGATGGCATCACCGACTCAATGGACATGGGTTTGGGTAAACTACGGGAGTTGGTGATGGACAGGGAGGCCTGGTGTGCTGCGATTCATGGGGCTGCAAAAAGTCAGACACGACTCAGTGATTGAACTGAACTGAACTGTACCTACCTTACTACCTTCCCTCACTAAATCCATGCTTGTTCCAGGAGATCCTTGGTCAAAGTTTCCTTTCTAGATGTAATTTCCCTAACACTAACCATACATTTGTTTTGAGAGCAGTCATCACTTCTCTGTCACACGTGAATGATGCCCTTTCCATAATTATTCTTCCTCTTCCTTACTGGTAAAACCCAATTTTATTTGTGTATCTACTTTTCTTTCTATGTCTCAAAGTTACAACATGAATAATTTTATTACTCTCAATGATGGTTTTCTGGCTAACGAGAGTGAAACGTTTTTCTACTGACATCTAACCCAAGGATAAGCTAATAGGTATGATATCATTTATCACACATTAATAAACGTTAGATTCCTGGAATAATATGAGGTGATGGGCTTATCTTTTCAATTATTGAACCCTATGCATTTCAAGTTCTTTTTCAGAGCAGGGACCATATTCTATACCAAATTCCTAGCACACATAATTGATTGTTTGCACTCAATAAGTATTAACTGGATAAAAGAATATACTTTAAATGTTTCTAAAAACATCAGGCTGTTTTGCAGTTGAGTTCTTGAGCAATATGCAAAAAAAAAATAAAATGAAATATTTACTCATTAAGTAAAACTGGTCTGCATTAAGGAAATTATAGTAAATTAGTATCATCACTATGGAAAAGAGTATAGAGGTTTCTCAAAAAATTAAAAAATAGAACTACATATGATTCAGCAATCCATTTCTGGATATTTATCCACAGTAAATGAAAACACTAACTCAACACTTCTATGTTCACCTCAGCATTATTTGCAAGATAATAGCCAAGATATGGAAACAGCCTAAGGGTCCATTGATGGATGAGTAGATAAAGATATTAGGGTATTTATGTTAAATGGAACATTATTTAACCAGAAAAAAGATGAAATCTTGCTATTTGCAATAGTATTAATGGACCTCTAGGATATAATGCTAAGTAAAATAAATCAGACACAGAAAGACAAATACCATATTATCTTATATGTAGGATGTCGGGACCAGCCCAACAATGAACCTACCTGAGGGAGCAAGTAATAAGGAAAAAGACTCAGAAATAAAGTGGGGATCAAGCAGCTGATACCATTCTCAGGCAAAAGCCCAGATCCTAATCCTTGCATGCTTTTATTGTTAACATCTACTTCCTTGTACATGCTCTGGAGATATCTGTTCTTTACAGTCTCAGATCTGGGATAAAGATATACAATGCACAGTCCTCAATGTCAAACTTTCAGGCCTTTCATGACTTTGTTTAGCCCTTTGGCTAGTGACACCCTTTCTCAGAAACTCCCTCAAGGCTCTGGTTACAGGAACAGTCACTAATGGTTTTCCATCAGTCACATCAGTACTTCAACATCTTCTTTACAAGATGTTTTTCCACCATGTATTTTTTACTGCTCCCAGCCCTTAGCCTGGGTGATGAGAAAGTCATATTTATTTTTCAAAGAAGCCCTGTTAATTATAGTACAGGCCTGTGCATAGCATATTCCCTACAGTAGGATCTCAAATAAAAACAAACAAAAACTCAAGCTTATAGATACAGAGAACAGGTTAGTGGTTGCCAGAGATAGGGGTTGGCAGTGGGAAAAATGGGCAGAAGGGGTAAAAAGAAAAAAAAAAAAGACTGACCTCTTTAAATAATTTTCTGCTGCCTGAGAGAAATTTTAGGTTAGTAAATAATATTTGGATTACTATTTTAGTGTATATTGTCAAAAATTGTATTTCTCTTTATTCTTCGTCCAATTTTCATTTTCCCTAATCAAATTTTGTCAAGGTTCAGTTCAGTTCTGTTGCTCAGTCATGTCTGATTTTGTGACCCCATGGACTACATACAGCACAAGAGGCTTCCCTGTCAATCACCAACTCCTGGAGCATGCTCAAACTCATGTCCATTGAGTTGGTGATGACATCCAACCATCTTATCCTCTGTCATCCCCTTCTCCTCCCACCTTAAAGCTTTTCCAGCATCAGGGTCTTTTCCAAGGAGTGAGTTTTTCAAATTAGGTGTATTGGCCAAAGTATTGGAGTTTCAGCTTCACCATCAGTCCTTCCAATGAATATTCAGGACTGATTTCCTTTAAGATGGACAGGCTGGATCTCCTTGCAGTCCAAGGGACTCTCAAGAGTCTTCTCCAACACCACAGTTCAAAAGCAACAATTGTTTGATGTTCAGTTTTCTTTACAGTCCAACTCTCACATCAGTACATGGCTACTGGAAAAGCTATAGCTTTGACTAGACAGACCTTTGTTGGCAAAATAATGTCTCTGCTTTTTAGTATGCTGTCTAGGTTGGTCATAGCTTTTCTTCCAAGAGCAAGTGTCTTTTAATTTCATGGCTGCAGCCACCATCTGCAATGATTTTGGAGACCCCCAAAAAAGTCTGTCAGTTACCATTCTTTCCCCATCTACTTGCCATGAAGTGATGGGAACAGATGCCATGATCTTAGTTTTCTGCATTTTTTATTTTAAGTCAGCTTTTTCACTCTCTCTTTCACCTTCATCAAGAAGCTCTTTAGTTCTTCTTTGCTTTCTGCCATAAGGGTGGTGTCATCTGCATATCTGAAGTTATTGATATTTCTCCAGGCAATCTTGGTTCCAGCTTGTGCTTCATCTAGCCTGGCATTTTGCAAGATGTACTCTGCATAGAAGTTAAATAAGCAGGCTGACAATATATAGACTTGACATACTCCTTTTCCTATTTGGAACAAGTCTGTTGTTCTATGTCCTGTTCTAAACATTGCTTCCTGACCTGCATACAGATTTCTCAAGAGGCAGATCTGGTGGTCTGGTATTCCCATCACTTTAAGAATTTTCCAGTTTGTGGGGATCCACAGAGTCAAAGGCTTTCACACAGTCAATAAAGCAGAAGTAGATGTTTAACTGGAACTCTCCTGCTTTTTCAGTGATCCAGCGGATGTTGGCAATTTGATCTCTGGTTCCTCTGCCTTTTCTAAATCCAGCTTGAACATCTGGAAGTTCATGGTTCATGTACTGTTGAAGCCTGGCTTGGAGAATTTTGAGCATTACTTTACTAGTGTGTGAGATGAGTGCAATTGTGCAGTAGTTTGAACATTCTTTAGCACTGCCTTTCTTTGGGACTGGAATGAAAACTGACCTTTTCCAGTCCTGTGGCCACTGCTAAGTTTTCCAAATTTGCTGGCATATTGAGTGCAGCACTTTCACAGCATCATCTTTCAGGATTTGAAATAGCTCAACTGGAATCCCATCACCTTTACTAGCTTTGTTCTTAGTGATGCTTTCTAAGGCCCACTTGACTTCACATTCCAGGATGTCTGGCTCTAGGTCAGTGATGACACCATCATGGTTATTTGGTCATGAAGGTATCTTTTCTATAGTTCTTCTGTGTATTCTTGCCACCTCTTCTTAATATCTTCTGCTTCTGTTAGGTCCATACCATTCCCATCCTTTATTGTACCACCTTTGCATGAAATGGTCCCTTCGTATATCTAATTATCTTGAACAGATATCTAGTGTTTCCTGTTCTGTTGTTTTCCTCTGTTTCTTTGCATTGATCAGTGAGGAAGGCTTTCTTATCTCCCCTTGCTATTCTTTGGAACTCTGCATTCAAATGAGCATATCCTTTCCTTTTCTCCTTTGCCTTTCGCTTCTCTTCTGCTGCTGCTGCTGCTGCTGCTAAGTCGCTTCAGTCGTGTCCAACTCTGTGCGACCCCATAGATGGCAGCCCACCAGGCTCCCCCGTCCCTGGGATTCTCCAGGCAAGAACACTGGAGTGGGTTGCCATTTCCTTCTCCAATGCATGCAAGTGAAAAAAATAAAGTGAAGTCTCTCAGTCGTGTCTGACTCCTAGCAACCCCATGGACTGCAGCCCACCAGGCTCCTCCGTCCATGGGATTTTCCAGGCAAGAGTACTGGAGTGAGTTGCCATTGCCTTCTCCGTCGCTTCTCTTCTAGTCACAGCTATTTTTAAGGACTTCTCAGACCTTAAAAACCATTTTGCCTTTTTACACTTGTTTTTCTTGGGGATGGTCTTGATCACTGCCAAGGTTAGGGAGGAGAAGTATTAAAATTTATTTACCAGATATTTCCTAAATTTTAAGTATAATTATATAAATACAAAAAGTTATATAAATACTGTTTACCACTCATTTTATAGCCTTGGAATTTGATAAACCAGGCACAAATATTCTTCAATATTGTTTACTTCTCATTATTCTCTTGTTGTTGTCATTGTTTAGTCTCTATAGTTGTTTCTGACTTCTTTCCAATCCCGTGGATTACAGCCTTCCAGGCTTCTCTATGGGATTCCCAGGCAAGAATACTGGAGTGGGTTGCCATTTCCTTCTCTAGTGGATCTTTCTGACAATGATTGACTCCATGTCTCCTGCATTGGCAGGTGGATTCTTTACCACTGAGCCACCAGGGAAGCCCCTTTCATTAGTTTAGCCACATCATAAATTATGTCATATTTTAATTTTATATTAAAATTTCTCATTATACTTGGAATAGAACTATCAAATTTACTAATTCCTGTTATACTTGTAAAGATCTTAGAATTGAGGTTTTGCTTTAAGTTACTCTTTTTATAACTGTTTTTTCCAAACATTGGCAAAAATTAATCTTAGTATAAATACCTATTTTCTTTACCATACCAATCATATAATACATATATAGATTACACTTTAAAAATCAACATAATAAATTGTCATACCTTTTTATATTCTGTTAACTTAGAATAATTTCCCTAATATTGAATTCATATATTAAATTGACTTTTTCCTTACAGTTTAAATAATGGATAGACATTGAATAGTCTATTAAATTGCATGGTCCATTAAATTGAGGATTTTTTTTTTTTTTTTTTGCATAGACATATTGGCTTTGGGAGGATTCACAAAGCAGTTTTCTAAAGAAATTACATTCTGGGAAATTTCCAGTGAATCTGCCAATTGAGAAACTGTTTGTTTTGTTACAAAAATGTGTGTACTCATTAAAATAATGTTGAATTATATTAAAAACTATGGAAAATAAACTGAGGTGAAAGTCTAAATCCAATGCACATAGGAAGGTTACTGGGTTTCTGTTCCAACTCAGGGAAGTCTGCCTGCAAGTGCACGGTCAATGAGTTATATCATACTTTGCAGCTTGTACATTATAGGGACATAGTCTCCTGGTCACTCTGAAAGAGAAGCATCCTTGAGAGCAAGTGCCTAATTCCAAGCTGAACCATCCCTCTACCTATATTTTTCTAACCATATATCCTCCAGCAAAACACGGTCTCTCTAAATAAAACATATGCCATATGTTTTGTCAATCTAGTTATCTGGGGAACTGAGACGTGTGTTCATGCAGTTTTATGCAGTATTATGAATACTAGAATCCCCCTATGCAATTCTCTTACATTAATGATAAAACAATATGCAAGTTAATTGCTTTCTGTTGAGCTAGCCTTGAATTACATGCAATATGTAAAATGTTACCTGGCAGATGTGATTTCAGGAACTTGGGAAAAACCACTTTCCCAGAATAATAGCCCTATCATTACAAAGATGCAACCACCTGTTCTCTGATATTTGTAATGTTTGGAAAGTATATATGGATAGAGATTAAACAACTAGATAATTAGGTACTTCAGAGTAATAATCTGCTTTAGTTTACAATAAATACAAATGGCAGAAGATCTAGAAACATGGCTCTTATGCTCTTGTGGGAGAACCTCTCTAGGAAGTTGCTAGGTAATAGAATATGCCCAAATCCCACTTTTCTAGATACTGGTAAAGTTGTTCTTCCTAGCAGTCGTGTTTTATTGAGGGCTGCCAACTTAAATGGGCTTCCCAGGTGGTAAAGATTGCTTTTGGAGAGTTGCTCTGGGGAAGGAAACAGCACTAAGCATCTCTCAGAAGATGGTTAGATAGCATCACTGACTCAGTGGGCATCACTTTCTGCAAACTCTGGGATATAGTGAAGGACAGGGAAGCCTGACGTGTTCCAGTCCATGGGGTTGCAAAGAGTTGGACACAACTTGGTGAACAACAAGTTCTCAGGAAAGTGGGACCCAAACAGATGGAAAGGGAGGCTAGGGCTTTAGGGGAGTTAATAGAAATTTAAAACTTTGACTAAAAATCATACAACATTTTGATATTTCCAGAATTTTAAAACATGTTGACATTTTGTCATATTTATTACAGATCTTTTTTCAAATGATGAAAGTTAAATTTGAAATCCCATCATTTCCCTGTTAGTGTATGGCTTCCTCCTTTCTCTGGAGGCAGTCCTTGTGATGTTACGTGTATCCAGTCCACATTTTTATGTTTTCATTACATATATATGTCTGAAGCAAATATTTAGTCAATGTCTTATTTTTTAAAAAATTTTCATAAAGTGATTTCATATACCTATGTACTTTTCAATAACTTGTTTTTTTCACTTCATATATTTTGAGCTGTATCCATTTTACTGGTGCATTATATTTGTTTGAGTGTATTGGTTGTTGGTTGTGAAGTTGCTCAGTCATGTCCAACTCTTTGCAACCCCATGGACTGTAGCCTACCGGGCTCCTCCATCCATGGAATTTTCCAGGCAAGAGTAGTGGAGTGGATTGCCATTTCCTTCTTCAGGGATCTTCCCGACCCAGGGATCGAACCTGGGTCTTCCGCATTGTAGGCAGACGCTTTACCATCTGAACCACGAGGTATTACACTGTATCAATCCAACCCTCTCACATAAAATTTAATTACTTACAAACCTTCACTATTTCAAGTATTGCTGCAGTGAAGATCTATGATCATGGCTCCTTATGCTCTTGCGGAAAACCTCTGTACGGAGTTACTAGGTAATAGAATATGCCCAAATGCCACTTTTCTAGATACTGGTAAAGTTGTTCTTCCTGGAAGTTGTGTTTTATTGAGAGCTGCTAATTTAAATGGGTTTCCCAGGTGGTGCTAGTGGTAAAGAATCTGCTTGCCAATGCAGGAGATGCAAGAAATTCAAGTTCCATTGCTGGGTCGGGAAGATCCCCTGGAGTAGGAAATGGCAACTCACTCCACTATTCTCTCCTATAAAATCTCATGGACAGTAGAGGCTGGCTGGCTACAGTCCATGGAGTTGCAAAGAGCAGGACATGATTGAGCAGAGAGGCAACTTAAATAGATACAAACATAGAAATGTGTTTTCCTTCAAATCAGTGCTTACAAGTATGCTCCTTTGAATCCCCTCGTGGAATCCCTTTTTTCATAATGAAGATTTTCCAATTTCTTTATTATTATGTTTATTCAAATTTTTGACTTATTAGTCAAATTTAATAATATTCTCTTTTGCTAGGAAATCATCCTTATCACAGGACTGGAAAAGGTCAGTTTTCATTCCAATCCCAAAGAAAGGCAATGCCAAAGAATGCTCAAACTACCGCACAATTGCACTCATCTCACACACTAGTAAAGTAATGTTCAAAATTCTCTAAGCTAGGCTTCAACAGTTCATGAACCATGAACTTCCAGATGTTCAAGTTGGATTTAGAAAAGGCAGAGGAAACGGAGATCAAATTGCCAACATCCGCTAGATCATCGAAAAAGCAAGAGAGTTTCAGAAAAACATGTACTTCTGCTTTATTGATTATGCCAAAGCCTTTGACTGTGTGGATCACAATAAACTGTGGAAAATTCTGAAAGACATGGGAATACCAGACCACCTGACCTGCCTCTTGAGAAATCTGTATGCAGGTCAGGAAGCAACAGTTAGAACTGGATGTGGAACAGACTGGTTCTAAATAGAAAAAGGAGTACATCAAGGCTGTATATTGGCACCCTGCTTATTTAACTTCTATGCAGAGTACATCATGAGAAACCCTGGACTGGAAGAAGCACAAGCTGGAATCAAGATTGCCGGGAGAAATATCGATAACCTCAGATATGCAGATGACACCACCCTTATGGCAGAAAGTGAAGAAGAACTAAAGAGCCTCTTGATGAAAGTGAAAGGGGAGAGTGAAAAAGTTGGCTTAAAGCTCAACATTCAGAAAACTAAGATCATGGCTTCTGGTCCTGTCACTTCATGGCAAATAGATGGGGAAACAGTGGCTGACTTTATTTTTGAGGGCTCCAAAGTCACTGCCGATGGTGATTACAGCCATGAAATTAAAAGGCACTTACTCCTTGGAAGGGAAGTTATGACCAATGTAGACAGAATACTAAAAAGCAGAGACATTACTTTTCCAACAAAGGTCCATCTAGTCAGGGCTATGGTTTTTCCAGTAGTCATGTATAGATGTGAGAGTTGAATATAAAGAAAGCTGAACGTCAAAGGATTGATGCTTTTGAACGTGGTGTTGGAGAAGACTCTTGAGAGTCCCTTGGACTGCAAGGAGATCCAACCAGTCCATCCTAAAGGAGATCAGTCCTGGGTGTTCATTGGAAGGACTGATGTTGAAGCTGAAACTCCAATACTTTGGCCACCTGATGCAAAGAGCTGATTCATTTGAAAAGACCCTGATGCTAGGAAAGATTGAAGGTGGGAGGAGAAGGGGACGACAGAGGATGAGATGGTTGGATGGCATCATTGACTCAATGGACATGAGTTTGGGTAAACTCCGGGAGTTGGTGATGGACAGGGAAGCCTTGGCGTGCTGCAGTTCATGGGGTCATAAAGAGTCGGACACGACTGAGCTACTGAACTGATTTGAGTATCCTTATGAAGAAATTTATAAACTTATAGAGCTAACATACAATTTTTTAATGGAAATATATTTGATGTGCGCGATTTTATTAGTTTTAGGTGTACTACATAATGATGTGACAATTGCATTCATTATGGAATGATCAACATGATAAGTCTACTAGCCTTCAGTCCCTGCACAAAGTTATTACCGTGTGTAATTGACCATATTCCTTATGCTGTATATTCATTCTTGTGACTTAATATATAGCTTAAACCCCTATATCTGTTTCACCCACCCAGCCACCCACCTTCTGGCAACTACCCATTTGTTCCCTGTATCTATGATATGTTTTTGTTTTGTTTTTGTTTTTGTTTTTAGATTCTACATATGTGAGGTCATGTAGTATATGTCTTTGTCTGACTTATTTTGCATAGCATAGTATACTGTAGATCCAGTCATCTTGTCCCAGATGATAAGATTTCACCTTTTTAAATGATGAGTATTAAACCACTTTATATGTGTACGTGTGTGTGTGTGTATATATATGTGTATGTATGTATATCACACATCTTTATCTATATATCTATTGATAGACACTGAGGTTGCTCCCAGATCTTGGCTACTGTAAATAGTACTGCAGTGAAAATTGAAGTGCAAATATATTTTCAAATTAATATTTTTGTTTTCTTTTGGTGAATACCAGGAAGAGAAATTGCTGAATCATATGGCAGTTCTATTTTTAACTTTTTGAGGAAACTCCACATTGTTTTCCATAATGATTGCACCAATTTACAATCCCACCAGTAATGCAAAGGGTCCCATTTTTTTCTGCATGCTTGCCAACACTTGTTATTTGCTGTCTTTTTGATGACAGACATTCAGACAAGGAAGAGATGGTGTTTTGTTGTGGCCTTAATTTGCATCTTCCTGATATTGGTGATTTTGAGCATCTTTTAATATGTCAGTTGGCTGTCTGTATGTTTTCCTTGGAAAAATGCCTATTCAGGTTCTCTCCTCATTTTTTAATCAGATTGTTTGTTTCTTTGATATTGACTTGTGTGAGCATTTTGTATATTTTGGATATTAACCTCTGAACAAATATATCTTTTGCAATTATCTTCTATTCAGTAGGTTGCCTTTTTGTTTTGTTGATGGTTTCCTTGACTATGCAAAGCTTTTAAGTTTGACTAGAGTTTTATGGTTTCAAGTCTCACATTTAAATTATTCATTCATTTTGAGTTTCCTTTTGTATATGGTATGAAAAAGTTATCCAGTTTAGTTCTTTTGCATGTAGCTGTCCAATTTTCCAGACACCATTTATTGAAGAGGGTTCTTTTCCCTATGATATTCATGCCTCCTTTGTCATAGAAACATAGTGATTAGAGAAAGGATAAATTTGAAAAGAGAGGTGACAGACTCTGGGAAGAATTACAAGTGAACCAAAAATTATTTCATAAATGAAGACTAAGAATGAACACAAGAGTGAATAAGAGTGAATTCTTACTGAAGAATTATTACAGAAAAGTAAGGTACAAGCCATATGGATATACAGCCATAGTGAAAATTCTAACATCACTGTAGTTGGAGGCCCAGAAATGAATAGTGAGGAGGTAAGTTTTGAAAATACAGTAATTTTGCTGCTTTCATCTTTTGCTTATCTCCAAAAGTTTTGATCTTACTATCAAATCTTAATAAAATCCTTGCTAGAGGAAGTATTCTTGGTTGAAAGTTTATAGACAAGCAAATGTAAAAAGAGTGCAGAATCACCAGATGAGCTTTATAATTTATAAGAAATGCTAAAGGGACTTCTCAACATGAAAAATAAAAGGCCAGAACTAGAAACAAGAAAATTATGAAAGGAAAAAAATCTCAATGGTAAAGCAAATATATAGTAAAGGCAGTAAATCAACTGCATACAAAGCTAGTAGAAAAGTTAAAAGATGAAAGTAGTAAAATCACCTATATGTTGCTATAAGTAGTTAAGAGACACACAAAACAAAAAGGTGTAAAATATGATATCAAAAGCAGTGATCATGGGAGAAGGGAATTAAAAAATGCAGGGTTGTTGAAATGCATTTATCTTAATCAGCAACTTAAAATAATCACTGGAATCAAGATTTCTGGCGGAAATACAATAACCTCATATGTGCAGGTAACACCACCCTTATGACAGAAAATGAAGAACTAAAGAGCCTCTTGATGAAAGTGAAAGAGGAGAGTGAAAAAGCTGGCTTAAAACTCATTCAAAAAACGAAGATGATGGTGTTTGGTCCCATTACTACATGGCAAATAGATGGGGAAACAATGGAAACAGTGAGAGACTTTATTTTTTTGGTCTCCAAAATCATTGCAGATGGTGACTGCAGCCATGAAATTAAAAGACGCTTGCTCCTTGGAAGAATAGCTATGACCAACCTAGACAGTATATTAAAAAGCAGAGACACTAATTTGCTGACAAAGGTAGGTCTAGTTAAAGCTAATGTTTCTCCAGTAGTCATGTATGAAAGTGAGAGTTGGACCATAAAGAAGGCTGACTGCTGAAGGACTGATGCTTTTGAATTGTGATGTTGGAGAAGACTCTTGAGAGTCCCTTGGACTGCAGGGAGATCCAACCAGTCCATCCTAAAGAAATCAGTCCTGAATATTTGTTGGAAGTTCTGATGTTGAAGTTGAAACTCCAATACTTAGACCACCTGATGTGAAGAACTGACTCATTTGAAAAGACTCTGATGCTGGGAAAGATTGAAGGTGGGAGGAGAAGGGGACGACAGAGGATGAGATGATTGGATGGCATCACCGACTCGATGGACATGAGTTTGGGTAAGCTCCGGGAGTTGGTGATGGACAGGGAAGCCTGGCGTGCAGTCCATGGGGTTGCAAAGAGTCAGACATGACTAAGTGACCGAACTCAACAAAAATAATCATACACACACACACACACCCACACACACAGAGCTATTTATAAGCCTCATCATAACCACAAATGAAAATCTGTTATAGATACTCACACTAAAAAGAGGAAAGAATCCAAATATAACACTAAAGATAGTTATCATGAGGGAAAGGAACAAAAGAAGAAGAAAGAGAAAAAAAAGAAAGAAAAAAAAAAGAAGAAGAAAGAAACCAAAACAAACTACAAAAACAACCCAAAATCAATTAAAATGGCACTAAGTACATATGTATCAATAATTAAATATATATACAATAAAGGTTCCAATCAAAACACATATAGAGTGACTGAAACGCTAAGCAAAAAATACAAAACCCGCAGATATGCTGCCTATAAGAAATTCACTTCAGATCTAAAGATAAACACAGACTGATCGTTGAGGCATGGGAAAATGTATTCTATGCAAGTGGAAATCCAAAGAAAGTTGGAGTAGCAATACTTATAGCAAACAAAATAAACTTTAAAACAATGACTATAAGAGGCAAAGGACATATAGTTTTGATAAGTTTTAAAAATTTCTTTATTCTCGTTTTGAGATATTAGGCTGTAGACTTCAAGTTTTCATCTGTTTTGTGGATATGTATGTAGAAACATTGTTCCTTATTCTTTTTATTCTCATAACTGCTTTACCTTGATTATTTCATATTGCTTACTCTCTAATCTACTTTTAGAAGGAAGAGTATTCAACATAGCATTTATAGCTTCATTCTGCTAGAGCAGAGGTTGGCAAAATTTCATATAAAAGGCCACGTAGTAAATATATTGTGCTTTACTGGTTTCAGAAGACCTTTCCTCATCTTCCTCCTCCTCCATTTTCACACTCTTGCTTGTAGGACTGTAGAGAAAAAGAGTGCACAGGATACATTTGCCCAATGTAGTTTTCCTGTTAAATAGTTCTTCTGTCATTTTTGCTAAGTGATTAACATGCAGCCTTATATTTTCAGACATCTACCTCGTTTCCCTCCTATAGTATTACACGGATCTCTTTGTTCATATCTCCCTGTATTGTCTCTTTGTCCTCCCGACTTGTTCAATTTAGATCCTACTAAAAGCAATTTTTCTATAATGTAAGGTTTTCTATTGAAAAGAACTTTTGACTTGTCAGTGTCAAGAGTTTAAAGGGCCCAGACTGTTCCAGCGCCACTATAGTATAGCCCATTATAATTTTCTTCACTCACTGTGATTTTAAAAAGTTTCCACTGAAACTCTTAGATTGATCCCTTGCAATTCCCAGAGGGTATTTATTCATAGTTTTAGGGCTTCCATGCTCAGAGGTAACAGAAGCCTGTGTGCTTTCTCTCTACTTCTTCCCACACAAATGCTGATACCACAAAAATCTCAGTGGTTTTTATCACCTCCCTACACTTTGTGATTTGTGAAGATATCTTGTCACCTAGCTTTATTATAGATGTTATCTGTGAGTCTTTGTATTTGCTTTCCTAGTTATTCTCTTTGTTTTTATGATGGGTCTTGTGAGACTCATAAAACAAGCCTCTGCTGCCAAAATCTTCCACAATGCCTCCTCTCTGACTTGCTTTTTCGATAGAAAAATATGGCTTTTATGTGAAGAAGAAACAATAAGAAGAACAATAGGAGGTACTGCAAAAACACTGACAAGAGAGGATGGTGGTGTGGAATATGGTAGTTGTGGTGGAGGTAGTGAGTACTCCAGTTGGGGCATCTCTTTTGATGCTCTTATTATTTTTTTTATTTAGGGTACTGTCTCTCTTCCAGAAGCTGTGTTTCTTTGGGAATTTGTTCTGTAATTTTGACTAATGGCCTCTTGTAGAAATAATTTTTCTTTTTTGGTTTAGTACAGTGCAGGTCTGGCTGTGAGGGGTGTTTTAAACTGTGGGCTTCCAGGGATGGTGGGACAAGGCTGAGTGGTTTGCATCCCTGTGGCCTTTTGTTTTAGGAGTTAAGCAGGCTGTCAGTTGCCTACTGAGGGACCTGACAGAGCCTCTTTGTTGTGTTCTCCAAACCTCAACTGCAGGATAAATTCAGTCCTCCCATTAACTCTTTATTGGCCTTTCTAAGGTCAGAAACCACCTGTAACACTCTTAAGGGGCTGATGGCAACTTTGCCTTGGAAACTCTGAATGGTAAGATCTTCCTAGTACATGTTGCTTTTCAATCTTTGTTCTTGGCCTGACACCTGAATAAATTCCCACATTAGTTCCTTATTTATGCAGAATGAGCTCAAAGGCTCACATTGGTAGATCCCAGGAGATATTTGGCCAAGAAAGGCATATAGCTTAATGTTGAGAGTGGAGCGTGAAGGAACTCTAAAGGTCACTATGCTCCAAGAAATTCCTCTTGAAAATGATCTTTCTATCTGCAAATAGCTTTAAAATCATCAGACTCTGAGTAATTTTATCTTGATATACATGCAAATTCAGTAGATTTAGTTAATAGATTGACCTTATTGTGAGTGCTCAAATTCATGAATAAAACCATAAGATTATAAAAGAAAGAGTGTAGTATATGGGAAGCATATATGGGAAGAAAGTAGAACTTACGTTTCAATCTGAGTTCATTTCTTGAGCTTTGTACTTTATAAGAATATTTGAGATTATAAAGAAACATGTGACAGAGCTCCTATTCTCCAAGTGTTTACTACCTGTTTAAAGAGATGACATTTATCAGGTTTAAAAAGAAAGGAAAGAGATGGGACTTCTCTGATGGTCCAGTAGTTAAGACCCTGTGCTTCCTGTGCAGAGGGCCTGGGTTCTATTCCTGATTAGAGAACTAAGATCCCACATGCTGCACGGTATGGCACAAGAACAAATAAAAAACCTTTAAAAAAAAAAAAAAGGAAATAGAAGAAAAGAAAAAAAAAAGTATCTCATTGAAGGTAGTGCAAAGTGTCATATGTGTTTTTTAGAGAAACGCTATAGAAATTCAGAGGAAGGGCAAGTAGCCATAACCTTAACTTTAGAAATTGGGACATTCTTCATATTTTATGTTGATATGACTAACCAGTGGTGAAGTTTTATTATGCAAACATTTGTTTATCAAAACTACGTGCTGGGCACTGGTGATTCAACAATAAAGGCAACAATGTTCTTCCTTACCAGGGATTCATGATTTAGAAGGCTATAATCAGGAGGACATGTGTCTTGATTTTCTTTTAAGGCTTTATCATAGATTTAGTTTGTGACCATCAGCATACATATGGATATTAGTGGTCATGTTTAAGTTGTAATGAGGGAACAGAGCAACTAAACTGGTCATTATATAGCAACAAAAGAAACACAGAATAAAATGTTTGGTATAGGGGCTTTGACTAATCTGTTAAAAAGAGTGTCCCAACAGCCATTGCTTCCACTGAAATCAGTAAGTGTGAAAGCCCAGATTTGATAGTGATTCTTCAGTTAATATTTGGAAAGTTCAGCATGTTAATATTAAAATGTAAAATTCTCGGTGTTTAGCAATATTAGGTATATAGAGAGAACTTCCACTCATTTGTTTTTATAGCAGATCTTGTCGTTAGAGACTATGTGGGAAATGTGAAACAATACACTTTGAGTTAAAGGTCATGATTCATGCTTCACTAGTACTTAGAAATTTTATTTAGATACAGCCTGAATCATCTTTCAACTGAATCATTTTCTAAACTTATTTCAAGCAATTGATTTTCAAGAAACAATGCATTAGTCATTGTGATGTTAAAAATCATTAACAGTAATAAAATATTTGTACCTAGTACTCTGAAAAATACATAATTCCATTATGAAGCTAGATGACATGCATACATTTTGGCTGTTGATAAAAAATATAAAGACAAATATGTGGTTTTTTTCCTTTTATTTTTTTAAGAGAAGTGAATTCTGTCTTTTTATTCTGTTTAAGAATTCACTCTTATTCTCATTCAGATGTGAATAAATATGACAAGAAAGGTCACTGAACTAATATTAAGCAGTGAAAGTGAAGTCAAAAGTGAAGTCACTCAGTCATGTCTGACTCTTTGTGACCCCATGGACTTCAGCCTACCAGGCTCCTTTGTCCATAGGATATTCCAGGCAAGAGTACTGGAGTGGGTTGCCATTTCTCTCTCCAGGAGATCTTCCCGACCCAGGGATTGAACCCAGGTCTCCCACATTGTAGGCAGACGCTTTACCATCTGAACCACCAAGGAAGTATATTAAGCACTAGTGTATTAAATCCTAGAGAAAAGATGTACAAAAGAGAAATTTATTGCATTGTTTACTTTCAATCATGAAAACAATACTGCTGCTTCTAAATAGATTAGTGAATCCTCAAATATGTTTTTCAGTAACTCATGGAGCTATTTTGAGGCCATTGTCCATGGTCTGTAAAAATCAAGAGCTGAAAAATCCAGATATTTTCAGTGAAGTAAAAATCTGTTCATTAATGTGGTCATTTGTCTTATCTGTGGTCTAATATAAAGGTATGGAATAAAATCTAGAAAAACCTATGACATTCCTCAGTGTCTGAATGGCTGATTTTTTTTTTTTTTTTTGGCAAAATAATAAATACCTTCAAAATGACAAACCATTTTAAAAAAATCCTATGAACTTGAAATTATTCGGTGACTCTCTGACAAAAGATCATTTGGCCACTTCACATTCATTAAGTAGAATATTAAGTATAATATTGTCTTTCCCTTTCAACATTATACATTTTATGTGCAAATTCAGAATACTAGACACACAAAAAAATGTCAAGAATTCACACCTTCTATTTCTACAATTGTTTCATGGTTGCCATGGCTTTAAAAGAAATATTAAAGTATTCAGAATTCCTTCTACCAGTGGTCTGTGGCTCTTTTAAGAAGCCAGTGTTGCTATTATAATGGAACCAGGAGCTTTCAGTGTCTGTAGGAGCTTCGTTATTCCTGCCACAGCACATAGCAAATGAAGGTCATATCTGAATTTGTTTACAGAATTCTATCTGCAGCAGATCAACTATTGAATATTTATACACAGAAGTGTTGGGAACTCAGAAAAGATTTCTCTGGGGCTTACTTTAGAATTCATGTTTTCTCCAATGTGCGCAAATTTAAAATCCCAATATATAACGCATGGATATTTGCTTCAGGAAGACTGTTCTGACTGCCCTCTCTCTTGGGCCTCACTGCATCATAACTCCTGTGCCACTTGGATGCATGCCCATCCCCACTGACTCATCAGAAATCCTTCAGACAAGCAGCCCTGTCACATTTATCTTTGTTACTTTCACTGCCTGGTCAGTGCCTGCATTATAGTGAGGGAAAGCATATCTATGGAATAAATCAACCCCTGGTTTAAATTCCAGAGGGACAACAAACAGATTAAAAAGAGGAGTAAGATACTCTTGTGTAATCATGTACTATATCAGCTTACTTGGATGTATCAATCATTATCCTCCATTTGCTCTGACAGCTATTTTCATTCCTTTTATAGACTGCAGTTTTCTACCCCATGTTCTAGAAAGACAGAAGAATGAACTAGAGCTCCCAGGGGCTGGAAGCTTAGGCTGATAATCGCAGTACTTTTATATTTCTTATTTAAAAATGTGAAAATTCCTTTCTACTATATGTGTTTATTATAGACATTGTATGTAAGTATAAACATTAGATAGTCCAGGCCTAGTTTTTACATTTATCCTTTTTTTTTTTAACTTTTATTTTATATTGGAGTATAGCTGGTTAACAATGTTGTGATAGTTTCGGGTGCACAGCAGAGCAACTCAGCCATACATAGAAATGTATCCATTCTCCCCCAAACTTTCCTCCCATCCAGGCTGTGGCATAACATTGAGCAGAGTTCCATGTGCTATACATCAGGTCCTAGTTGGTTATCCATTTTAAACATAGCTGGGTGGACAAGTCAATCCCAAATTTCCTAACTATCCTTTCCCTCTGTCCTTCCCCCTGGTAACCATAAGTTCATTCTCTAAGTCTGTAAGTCTATTTCTATTTTGTAAATAATTTCACTTATATCATTTCTTTTTAGATTCCACATATAAGGGATATCATATGATATTTCTCTCTCTCTGTCTGACTTACTTTACTCAGAATGACAATCTCTAGGTACTTTCATGTCAATGCAAATGACATTATTTATTCTTTTTCATGGCTGCATAGTATTCCGTTGTGTACACTACTATTCCATGTGTACCACATCTTCTTTATCCATTCCTCTGGTGATGGACGTTGGGGTGCATGTATCTTTTTGAGTTATGGGGTTCTCTGTGTCCATGCCCAGGATTGGGATTGCTGGGTCATGGGCATTTTGATTTTTGTTTGCAATTTTATTTGCTCATTATTTGTGTTTGTGCTGGGTCTTTGCTGCTGCATGGACTTCTCTAGTTGTGGTGAGCCGGGGCTTCTATTCGCTGCAGCGTGCGGGTTTCCCATTGTGGTGGCTTCTCTTGTTGTGAAGTCCGGGCTCTGGGAACACAGATTTCAGGAGTTGTGGCATGCGGTCTCAGTAGTTGCAGCTCACTGGTTCTAGAGCTCAGGCTCAGTAGTTGCGCTGCACGGGCCTAGTGACTGTGCTTCATGTGGGGTTTTCCCGGACCAGATATCAAACCTGTGTCTCCTACACTGGCAGGGGGATTCTCTACCACTTGGCCACTAGGGAAGCCCCATTTTTGTTTTTTTAAGGAACCTCCACACTGTTCTCCATAGTGGCTATACCAGTTTACACTCTCATCAACAGGGTAGGTGGGTTCCCTTTTCTCCACACCCTCTCCAGCAAGTTTTTTTTTTTTTGTTGTTGTTGTTATAAACTCTGACTGATAGATATGGCATTGAGATATCTCTCTTCAACAATCTAGAAACAAAGGTCAGTTTCCCATCGTGAGCATCTTGAATGCTTCCCCACACCACATGTCTATATCATTAGGCTTTTTCTGAGTTTGAATTTGTACTAAAATAAAATTCAAATGACAATAAATGAATTTAGATTTCTTGATGGATCAATCAGTATCAGGAATATATTCTTATATAGAAAATATTATAAATATAGTAGAAGGAAAAACAGAGATATTCTATTGCCATTTGTTAAGTGAGTCCTTTGTTGTTTACCTTATTCATTCATCATATTTTCAGGCATCTAGGAGAAGGCAATGGCACCCCACTCCAGTACTCTTGCCTGGAAAATCCCATGGATGGATGAGCCTGGTAGGCTGCAGTCCATGGGGTTGCTAAGAGTCAGACATGACTGAGCAACGTCACTTTCCCTTCTCACTTTCATGCATTGGAGAAGGAAATGGCAACCCACTCCAGTGTTCTTGCCTGGAGAATCCCAGGGACGGGGGAGCCTTGTGGGCTGCCGTCTGTGGGGTCGCATAGAGTCGGACACGACTGAAACGACTTAGCAGCAGCAGCAGGAGCTTATGACTCATTAGGAAAGACAGACATGAAAATGGTTTACCATGGCATAAGACAGAATGTGTGTGCTGTGATAGGGGTGAGAATCTTAGTGTGGGTGTGCAGGAGGAGCTGAACATAGAGACTGAGAATGGGGATGGCCTTATGGAGGGAGGCGTGCATGCATGCAGCTAACTGAAGTGCTGGGGTTGAAAAGTTTGGGGTAAAAAAATCACCACCAATCTGTTAGTGAAGGTCTATCAAACAAGTTTATGGCAGCAAATAATGGATACAGAATTAGAAATAAGTGTCTGCTATATGTGGGGCCTAGTGGAATATTGCAGAGTTTGAGCAACCTTCAGCAGAGAAGTCCAAGATTTAGTTGTCTAGGCCCCTTTTAAAGCAGCAGTTTTATTATACCATACATCAATCTTGTATATTTAGTTTTAAGAGGTACAGGCCTTGGCTGGAAGAAATCATGAACTAAGACATTGTTACTGGCACAATCAATAATGTTCCATCAAGATTTTGGAATAAGTTAACAGCTTGTTTTTATCTAATAGATGTTGTTCCTCACTGATGCCATAGCTATGCCTGATTTTGTGGCCATGGCAAGAACCTCTCATCCTCATGACATTCAGAGGCAACAGTACTACTAGACTGAGAAGGCAATGGCACCCCACTGCAGTACTCTTGCCTGAAAAATCCCATGGATGGA
Source organism: Bos grunniens (assembly GCF_055505025.1). NCBI lineage: Eukaryota > Metazoa > Chordata > Mammalia > Artiodactyla > Bovidae > Bos > Bos grunniens. The sequence goes on from NC_141165.1 coordinate 44,387,725, forward strand.
AGAGCCTGGTGGGTTACAGTCCATGGGGTCCCTAAGAGTTGGACATGACTGAGCGACTTCACTTTCACTTTTCACTTTCATGCATTGGAGAAGGAAATGGCAACCCACTCCAGTGTTCTTGCCTGGAGAATCCTAGGGACGGGGGAGCTTGGTGGGCTGCCGTCTCTGGGGTCGCACAGAGTCGGACACGACTGAAGCGACTTAGCAGCAGCAGCAGTTCTGTCATTCTAGGTGGAACTTTAGGGAAACATTTTTGGCCATTTCGACACTACTGAAGTGACTCAGCAGCGGCAGCAGCAGCAAGGGAGGATAGGAGACTTAAAATAACCAGAGATGGATAGAAGTAGAGTAGGCTGATTGGTAAAATAATAAAGAATGAATTAAATTTTAATAGCACTTTTTACAGATTTTTCAGAGGTTATAAAGAATTTTACATAGGGTCAGTATAAATGGATAATATTTTTATTTTTATTTGACAAACAAAATGAAAGAAAGGAAAGAAAAGTGAAGTTGCTCAGTCGTGGCCGACTCTTTGTGACCCCATGGGCTGTAGCCTACCAGGCTCCTCCCTCCATGGGATTCTCTAGGCAAGAGTACTGGAGTAGGTTGCCATTTCCTTCTCCAGGGGATCTTCCCAACCCAGGGATCGAACATGGATCTCCAGTAGTCCAGGCAGACGCTTTAACCTCTGAGCCACCAGGGAAGCCCAACCTCTGAGCCACCAGGGAAGCCCAACCTCTGATCCACCAAGGAAGCCCAAACAGTCAAGTGATTATTTCATAGGCATCCGGTTAGCAAGTACCATAGGCTGCCCATGAACTGGAGCTTGCTCCCTCACCCCTTTTGTTGCAGTTGTTTCTGTTGAGACAGGGTGCCTGTCAGTCAGGGATGCTCTAATATAGGGGGGGTTTATATCCTGGGTTTATTTAGATGCCATTTCATGTCCTTGAAATTTAAAGAATCTTTGATTCTGTGATAAAAGTTTCAAGTCAGGCAGAGGCTTGTGAGTTGTGCAGAAAAAGTTGATGGATCTGGAAAATGCTATGTCTGAAGAAGCAGTAGAACTCAGAGACTGCCTATACAGAGTAAAACAGGAAAACCAGAGGAACATAATTCAGGAATTTATCCTTTTGTAAATTAGTTTAGAAGTGAATTAAAGATAATTCACATCTTAAACATCAGTTAATGATTAAAATTGGCCCAAAGCCCCCCTTGGCAAGACATTAAATAATAGAATTTATTTAAACCTCTCAGCAATGTCCCACTGTAACTCTCCCTCTTGATTCCAAGCTTCTGGAATGATATTTTTTCTGTTTTCATATATATGTACATACACACACACACATGCATACATATTTTGATAACTCTGTGCCAAATATATTCTGTCCTTGACATATTGTAATTCTTTAATTCAAGTATAGAAAGAAGTATTATAACTATTGTACCATAATTGCTGAGAAATTGTCTACTTTTGATTTTTCAGGGCTTGCTTCTGCAGCCTTCTCTAACCAGTGACTTCAAGGCAGCAGCTCCAAGGACAGTTGTCAGCTGTTATGTGAGTGAGTTTAGCACTACCCTGAAATGAATGAGTAAAATGCATGGTTTTAACCAATAAACATTGAGAATCTCAAGGGCTTCAGCCTTCTAAATCTCAGTTTACATGGCAACCATTTGAAGGAGAAGCTGTGGAAGAAAAACATATATAAATATTTGTATAGTAATTTAAACACTATTAATTATGAACTGTTAATGTTTTTTCTGCTTAGTCTCTCATTCCTTTACCTGTGTACTTCCCATATGCTTTCTAATGCACTGTCATGGAATAACCAGTGCTATGGAATGAATGTTTGTGTCCTCTCCCAACCTCCCCCCACCACTTGCAATTCATATGGTGAGAGAACCTTGCCCATTAAAGTGGTGGTATTATAGTGGAAGCTTCCCTGGTGGCTTAGTGGTGGAGAATCCACCTGCCAAGCAGGATACATGGATGTGATCCTTGAGTTGGGAAGATCCCCTGGAGAAGGAAATGGCAACCCACTCCAGTATTCTTGCTTGGGAAATCCCATGGATGGAGGAGCCTGATGGGCTACAGTCCACGAGGTTGCAAAAGAGTCGCAAACGGCGTAGCAACTAAACACAACAACAATTACAGGTGGGGCCTTTGGGAAGTTAATAGGTCATAAAATAAAGGTTCGGAGAAGGCAATGGTACCCCACTCCAGTACTCTTGCCTGGAAGATCCCATGGACAGAGGAGCCTGGTAGGCTGCAGTCCCTGGGGTCGCTAAGAGTTGGACATGACTGAGCGACTTCACTTTCACTTTTGACTTTCATGCATTAGAGAAGGAAATGGCAACCCACTCCTGTGTTCTTGCCTGGAGAATCCCAGGGACGGCGGAGCCTGGTGGGCTGCCGTCTATGGGGTCACACAGAGTCGGACACGACTGAAGTGACTTAGCATAGCACAGCATAGCAAAATAAAGGTTACATCCTCATAAATGGAATTAGCATTCTTTATAAAAGAGTTCCCACTGAACTCCTTGACTCTTCTACTACATAATGTTACAGAGAGAGGTTGGTACTCTATAACAGGAGAAGTCCCTCCCTCAACTGTGCTGGCGACTTGATCTTGAACTTCCAGCTTCCAAAACTGTAAGAAATGAATTTCTGTTGTTTTTTTAACTTTAAATTTATTTATTTTAATTGAAAAATAATTGCTTTACGATATTGTGTTGGTTTCTGCCATGTATCAATATGACTCGACCACAGGTATACATACATATGTCCCCTCCCTGTTGAACCTCCTTCCCACCTCCCACCACATTCCACCCCTCTAGGTTGTCACAGAGCACTGGGTTTGAGCTACCTGTGTCATACAGCAAATTTCCACTGGCTATCTAATTTTACATATGGTAATATGTATGTTTCAATGACATGCCTTCAGTTTGTCCCACCCTCTCCTTCCCCTACGGTATCCATAAGTCTGTTGTCTATGTCTGCATCTCCATTGCTGCCCTGCAGATAGGTTCATCAATACCATCTTTCTAGATTCCATGTATATGCTTTAATATACAATGTTTGTTTTTCTCTTTCTGACTTATTTCACTGTGTATAATAGGCTCTATGTTCATCTGCCTCACCAGAACTGACTCAAATGTGTTCCTTTTTACAGCTGAGTAATATTCCACTGTGTATGTGTACCACACAGGTTCTTTTTCCATTTATCTGTTAATGGGCATCTAGGTTGCTTCCATGTCTTAGCTATTGTAAATAGTGCTGTAATTAACATTGGGGTACATGAGTCTTTTTCAACTATGGTTTCCTCAGGGTATATGCCCATTAGTGGGATTGTTGCATCATAGGTAGTTTTATTCCTATTTTTTTTATTATGTCTTTTTTAAAAAAATATAAATTTATTTGTTTTAATTGGAGGCTAATTACTTTACAATATTGTATTGGTTTTGCCATACATCAACATGAATCCACCACAGGTATACACGTGTTCCCCATCCTGAACTCCCCTCCCACCTCCCTCCCCATACCATCCTTCTGGGTCATCCCAATGCACCAGGTCCAAGCATCCTGTATCATGCATCGAACCTAGACTGGCGATTCGTTTTGTATATGATATTATACATGTTTCAGTGCCATTCTCCCAAATCATCCCACCCTCTCCCTCTCCCACAGAGTCCAAAAGACTGTTCTATACATCTGTGTCTCTTTTGCTGTCTCGCATACAGGTTTATCATTACCATCTTTCTAAATTCTATATATATGTGTTAGTATACTGTATTGGTGTTTTTCTTTCTGGCTTCCTTCACTCTGTATAATAGGCTCCAGTTTCATCCACCTCATTAGAACTGATTCAAATGTATTCTTTTTAATGGCTAAGTAATACTCCATTGTGTATATGTGCCACAGCTTTCTTATCCATTCATCTGCTGATGGACATCTAGGTTGCTTCCACGTCCTGGCTATTATAAACAGTGCTGCAATGAACATTGGGGTACACGTGTCTCTTTCAATTCTGGTTTCCTCGGTGTGTATGTCCAGCAGTGGGATTGCTGGGTCGTTTGGCAGTTCTATTTCCAGTTTTTTAAGGAATCTCCACATTGTTCTCCATAGTGGCTGTACTAGTTTGCATTCCCACCAACAGTGTAAGAGGGTTCCCTTTTCTCCACACCCTGTCCAGCATTTATTGCTTGTAGACTTTTGGATCGCAGCCATTCTGACTGGCGTGAAATGGTATCTCATTGTGGTTTTGATTTGCATTTCTCTGATAATGAGTGATGTTGTTTTTAAGGAATCTCCATGCTGTTCCCCACAGTGGCTATATCAGTTTGCATTCCCAGCAACAGTGCAAGACAGTTCCAAGTCACCTAGTCTGTGGTGTTTTGTTATAGCAGTCTGGATGAACTAACACAATCAGTAATTATTAATTCTGAAAGCAGTAGGGATGGTAGAGGTGATAAAAATGCTACTGATGTATAGCTTTCTTTTTATTAAAAATACAGATTTAAGGCATTTATGAAGCTAGTTTGTAGGAAAAATTACATATATCCATATTATCACTTATTTATGGAGTTCTTGTAGAAAAAATTCTTACTGGTAAACCAACTTATCTTTTTGGTTTATTCCTAATAAATCTTTTTCACAATTCATTCAATCTGTAGCTAGAATGCTGGCAACCTAATCATAAAACAAAGCAAAATTTGCTTACCTTTCTTGTTTAAGTACCATCCATGCCACTTTGCTGTTGGGCTCCTAAATATCCCCCAAGGTCTAAATCAAAATTGAATAATGGGATACTAGCCTGAAAGCTTCTTCATAAATTACCTGGAAAATCCATTGTGCTGGCAAATACATCTGTCTATATCTGTTTCTAAAGCAGCAAATCCAGTTCTTGGCCTTCCAAATGAAAATACTCTATTTCTGGTGCTGACTGAGAACATCTCTGATAAAAGCTTACTTCCCAGGGATATCATATTGAATGCTTGATAATATCTACCAGACAACAGGTAAAATTATTTCCCCAACCTATTCATGCAAAGTTTCTTTTAAAAATTAGGTTTCCTAGGCCATTCACACCAAACTTGGTGATTCTGTATGGTAATTAGGACAGTGCCTTTAAAGGGTTATTCATGTAAGGATAGTTGCAAGGAATAAAATCTAGTGATGTTCAACTGAATTTCTTTTATTTGAGGTTGAAAAGCAAAACATAGGTTAACATGAAAAAGGGAACTAGTTGTGATTGACAATGTGACTTGTCCCCAGTGGAAGGACTTGAATATGTTTTCGACTTTTTCAGTATAGAGTTTTTTTTTTGCCTGTAAAAATTTAGATTCAATTTTGTAGGTCAACACAAAAGGATAAATAAAATGTAAAAAAGAAAAAAAAAAAGATCCTCTCTCTAATTTCCTGGCAAACATTGATTATCTTTTATCTACAAAGCATGATTTTTCACTGAAAAGAGTTCTTTTCTCTACATTTCATAAAGGAAATACCCAAAAGAGTTCATGCCTGTCTTTTATTAATTTGCAAACTTGAGAAAATTATTTCCTCCAAAATCTTTGTGACTAAGATCAATGACTATAGAATGAGAATTTAAATTAGTGAGGGAAACTTTCTTGTAAGTTGTCTTGAGGTCAAACCATTGTGCTAGGAAGCAAATACTTGATATTATAATTTTACATGTGGTCTCAGTTCAGTTTCAGTTCAGTTCAGTTGCTCAGTCTTGTCCGACTCTTTGCGACCCCATGAATTGCAGCATGCCAGGCCTCCCTGTCCATTACCAACTCCCGGAGTTCACCCAAACTCATGTCCATCGAGTAGGTGATGCCATCCAGCCATCTCATCCTCTGTCATCCCCTTCTCCTCCTGCCCCCAATCCCTCCCAGCATCAGAGTCTTTTCCAATGAGTCAACTCTTTGCATGAGGTGGCCAAAGTACTGGAGTTTCAGCTTTAGCATCAGTCCTTCCAGTGAACACCCAGGGCTGATCTCCTTGCAGTCCAAGGGACTCTCAAGAGTCTTCTCCAACACCACAGTTCAAAAGCATCAATTCTTCGGGGCTCAGCTTTCTTCACAGTCCAACTCTCACATCCATACATGACCACTGGAAAAACCATAGCCTTGACTAGATGAACCTTTGTTGGCAAAGTGATGTCTCTGTTTTTGAATATGCTATCTAGGTTGGTCATAACTTTCCTTCCAAGGAGTAAGCATCTTTTAATTTCATGGCTGCAATCACCATCTGCAATGATTTTGGAGCCCCAAAAATAAAGTCTGCCACTGTTTCCACTGTTTCCCCATCTATTTGCCATGAAGTGATGGGACCAGATGCCATGATCTTAGTTTTCTGAATGTTGAGCTTTAAGCCAACTTTTTCACTCTCCTCTTTCACTTTCATCAAGAGGCTCTTTAGTTCCTCTTCACTTTCTGCCATAAGGGTGGTGTCATCTGCATGTCTGAGGTTACTGATATTTCTCCTGGCAATCTGGATTCCAGCTTGTTCCAGCCCAGCGTTTCTCATGATGTACTCTGCATATAAGTTAAATAAGCAGGGTGACAATATACAGCCTTGACGTACTCCTTTTCCTATTTGGAAAAGGAGTCTGTTGTTCCATGTCCAGTTCTAACTGTTGCTTCCTGACCTGCATACAGATTTCTCAAGAGGCAGGTCAGGTGGTCTGGTATTCCCATCTCTTTTAGAATTTTCCACAGTTTATTGTGATCCACACAGTCAAAGGCTTTGGCATAATCAATAAAGCAGAAATAGATGTTTTTCTGGAACTTTCTTGCTTTTTCGATGATCCAGCGGATGTTGGCAATTTGATCTCTGGTTCCTCTGCCTTTCTAAATCCAGCTTGAACATCTGGAAGTTCACGTTTCACGTATTGCTGAAGCCTGGCTTGGAGAATTTTGAGCATTACTTTACTAGCGTGTGAGATGAGTGCGATTGTGCAATAGTTTGAGCATTCTTTGGCAGTGCCTTTCTTTGGGATTGGAATGAAAACTGACCTTTTCCAGTCCTGTGGCCACTGCTGAGTTTTCCAAATTTACCAGCATATTGAGTGCAGCACTTTCACAGAATCATCTTCCAGGATTTGAAATAGCTCAACTGGAATTCCATCATGTGGTCTAGGGGACTAAAATATTGAATTATCAATCTAGAGAAATGAGAACATTTTATTCTTTAGTGTATTTGAGTATAACAGTGTAATAATTTAAAGCTATTTAAATGAAGGGGTCTGGAATTCCAGAAAAAGAGATCTGTTTAACATGTGAGAACTTACATTCTGAACGACTGGCTTTTGTGCCAAAAGAGGATTGACTTGGGGATTGAGACAGCAAACTGGTGAAAACAGAGCAAAAATTCTGGTGGCTAAAAAGGTAACCTGTTCTTCTCTTTCTTTCACTCCCTTTATTCTCTGTTTTTTTCATTATTCGTAGCTGCTGCTGCTAAGTCGCTTCAGTCGTGTCCTACTCTGTGTGACCCCATAGACGGCAGCCCACCAGACTCCCCTGTCCCTGGGATTCTCCAGGCAAGAACACTGGAGTGGGTTGCCATTTCCTTCTCCAATATTCCTGACTGCCCTACCTTAATCCATAAAAGATAGAAATATTTGATGATGATTGTAAAGCATGTGCTCTCTAAGAAAAATATAGCCCATGTTCTTTCAACAAATCCTTTTTGAGAGTTTTATCAGAGTTCCAGTGGTAAAGAGATAACACCCCAAAGGGCAGTTGAAATAATGAAGAAGTTTACAAAGAATAGGTAGGGCTGAGGGAACCAGTCAAGAATAGTGAAAACACAGGGGCTGGCTAGCAATAGTGGGAATCCACTGTCATCATTGGTCTTGAAAGGACAAGGAAAAAGAACTCTCACTGAAATCTGGCAGGTGGCCATAGTTATAGGGGCTTGGCAGGAACTGAGGCCTCAGGTAAGGGAGAAAGCTACTACCAAACTTTGGACAAGCAGACAGAACACAGAGAATAAATGCCCTGATCTCTCTGTCTCCTTCTGCCCTCTCTCTCCTACTGGCATCTCCTGTTGACAGTATCCAACTAGAAACTAGAATGTAATAGAGCCTGGCTGAAGCAAGTGCACAGAGCAGCATAGAGAAGGCTGCAGAATTCATCTGGAAGGGCAAATAATATCTAGTCATATGAGTGTGCCAGACAATACGTAAACTTAGCATCATTTTTTTCTAATTAAAGAAGTAGATTAGGAAGTCATAGAGAGAATAGACTCTAGTTTCAGGAGAGAATTCACATATTTACATGAATAGAGGTGTCTAAACCGTCTCCATCTCCTCAACTTCATTGCCTGTTCCACTTATTTTAAACAAATGTGAACCTGCTTCACTCTGTTACTCTACCCTAGTCAGTCAGAATGACCATCTCACCAGACCTAATTGTCGTTTCTTTTTCTTATTGGTATGAGATACAATTGTCCATTGACATCTTCTTGGGACACTTGTCTTTCTTGTCTTTTGTGACACTTCATGTTTCTGGGTTTCTTCATACTTTAACTCTCCATTTCTTCTCATGCCTTTTGGCTAATGCCTCCCTCCTATCTAATTTCTAAAGATGAAAGGAATCAGAGCCTAGTCTTTCGTCTTCTTTCTTTCTCTTGGCGATATTTTCTGGCTTGAGGCTATAAATATTCTATTTTATATCTGCATCAAAAAACTTTTTCCTGAGAACTCAAATGCCTGACAGCCACACTTGGATGTCTAAGAGGCATCACAAACACACAAAGTATATCCAGTGTCGAACCCTTGATTTTACTCTCCCAAACTGTATCATCCTCAGTTTCTTCATGTCGTAAAAAATACGACCATTATTTAAGCCAAATTCTGAAGAATTCTGAAGAATGTTTTCCACTTTCCTTTCCTCATCCATTGGCAAGTCCTGTAAATTCTACCTCTAAAATAGTTTTTGAATTTAGCTACTTCTCTCTGACTCCATTTGCCATCACTCTAGTCCAAGTTGCCATCCTTGTTCAGCTGAATGACTGCATAATCCTCTAATGGATCTCCCAGCTTCCACTTATTTTTTTGAAGTCCATGTTTTACATAACTGCCATTATGTAAAACATTACAGTGTTCCACCCCTGTTTTACATATAGCACAGCACACATATGTTAATCCCTATCTCCTAATTTATCACTTCCCTCCGCGTTTCCCGTTTGGTAACCATAAATTTGATTTTGATATCTGTAAGTCTGTTTCTGTTTTGTAAATAAGATAAGTTCATATGTATCATTTTTTAATTAGATTCTACAACTACTTAAGTTTATTATTATTTTAATTTCTGAGAGCCTATTTCCTGTGTACTCATGTAGCAGCTTTATATTTTCCTCTATTTTGTCTAGTTTACCCTTGAGTGCTATACTGATCTCTTTACCTATGGGAATAGTTTTGAACTATTCTGTATACTAAAACATTTATATGAGTAGCTATTTTATCACTGAAATATATGCATAATTATAAATTTCTGCCTGATTTGTTATTCAAGTTTTGTCTAAAATATTAAAATCAATACACAATGTGATCCTAACAAAATTAAACAATAGACTCCCTCTTATTTGCAAATAGGTCTTATCATTCTATATAGCATTTTCAGTGTGAGTCTCTAGATTTTCTACCTGCTATATTCCCAAATCATTGTTGGATTGGCAATCCTTATTATAAAATCTAAAATGTGACATTCATTTCTAACATGAAAGTGAATTTGTAGTTTAGATTTAAAAAAATTTTTGTTATCTCTTGAGATTATTTTAAGTACAACTGAGATGATATATGATCATAACTGGGAGTCACAGCTTCAGACTTTTCTGTTGTTGATATTTGTGGAAGGTGAAATGTAAATTATTAATGCTATTGAAATTCAGATTCATTGCATTTTTGCTCTCTGTTTGTCTGACCGGGCCACCTACCCACTGGAGGCAAATTTTGTTTTAAGTCTTAGCACGTTTGTCTTTACAAATCTGGAAGACTGTAAAGTAGTTGCTGGGTGAAATAGGTTATATTTGTCCCTATTCTTGCTTTAAGCATATCAAATCTTATATTTTTAACACTTTAAATTCAAATATAAAGTTAAATATCACCTCGAGGCACAGAGCAATTAAATCTATTTAAAATCATCTTTGAAAAGAATAAATAAAATTATTCATAGAGACTTTGTGTAGTTCATAATTTTGGTTATTATAACATTGGATTTTTTTTCACTTTGACCTTTTTATTATTCTTTAGTTGTGATTATTCAATCTCTGAATTAAGTTTCCTTATACCATATTTTTTTCAATAAAGAATAGACATGGAATATACTAAGAACAAAAATATACTTTCACAATTATAATCAGACCTGCACTTAACAAAGACTTGTTGAATTTTTATTATGAGCCAGGTGTTAGGGGAGGGTCCAGAAATGAAATAAATTTCTTCCTTTAAAGGGACTTAGAACAGGGGAAGAAAGATACTTATGATAGCATGTAATAAGGCCTCTACCAGAGATTTTCCTAAGGTTTGAATACAGCTTACAAGTGTATCTGATTCAGCATCAGGACTCAGAGTACTACACTGAAGCTGGTCCACAAAAAGTGTATGGTGGTATGAAAGGTATATAGAGTGATGTATGTATGTGTGTGTATGCTCAATCATGTCTGACTCTTTCCGACCCTATGGACTGTAGCCCAACAGTCTCCTTTGTCTGTGGAATTTCCCAAGCAAGAATACCATGTGGGTTACCATTTCCTACTCCAGGGAATCTTCCTGATCTTGGGATCAAACCCACATGTCCTGTGTCTCCTGCATTGGCAGGAGGATTCTTTACCACTGTGCCTGGGTAGCCCATATAGAGTGATACAGGTGTACAAAGAGTTAACCTTTCATTCCTGAAAGATCATCATTTCTTTCCCACTGAAGTTAAAAGGTAGCCATGAAAGATGTTAAGCTGCAGAATGATGTGATCTGGTTTGTGAATTTAGATATCACTCTGTCAGAAGTTTAAGGACTGTTGAGCTGGGAGTTAGGATATTGTGTGGCAATTCAATCGAGAGCTGACAATGGCCGAGTTCTATTTAGCTATAGGAATGGGACTTTGGGAGTAGATTTGAGAGGTATTGAGGAAATAGTTATGCTGGGATTTAGTGACTAATTGGTTATAGGGGAGTCAGGGCAAGAAAGAAGAAAAAGATTACATCTAGATTTCTCACTTGGGCAACTGAGTAAATGATAAGCTGTATTCTACGAACAAAGCTAGTGGAGGTGATGGAATTCCAGTTGAGCTATTTCAAATCTTAAGAGATGATACTGTTAAAGTGCGATACTCAGTATGCCAGTAAATTTGGAAAACTCAGAAGTGGCTACAGGACTGCAAAAGGTCAGTTTTCATTCCAATCCCAAAGAAAGGCAGTGCCAAAGAATGTTCAAACTACTGCTCAATTGCCCTCATCTCACACCCTAGCAAAGTAATGCTCAAAATTCTCCAAGCCAGGCTTCAGCAATACATGAACCGTGAACTTCCACATATTCAAGCTGGATTTAGAAAAGGCAGAGGAACCAGAGATCAAATTGCCAACATCCGTTGAATCATCAAAAAAGCAAGAGAGTTCCAGAACAACATCTGCTTCTGCTTTATTAACTACACCAAAGTCTTCAACTGTGTGGATCATCACAAACTGTGGAAAAATCTTAAAGAGATGGGACTACCAGACCACCTGACCTGCCTCCTGAGAAGTCTGTATGCAGGTCAAGAAGCAACAGTTAGAACTGGACATGGAACAACAGACTGGTTCCAAACTGAGAAAGGAATATGTGAAGGCTGTATATTGTCATCCTGCGTATTTAACTTATATTGCGAATACATAATGTGAAATCCTGGACTGGATGAAGCACAAATTGGAATCAAGATTGCCGGGAGAAATATCAGTAACCTAAGATATGCAGATGACACCACCATTATGGCGAAAGCAAAGAAGAACTAAAGAGCCTCTTGATGAAAGTAAAAGAGGAGAGTGATAAAGCTGGCTTAAAACTCAACATTCAGAAGATTAAGATCTTGACATCCAGTCCCATCACTTCATGGCAAATAGATGGGGAAACAATGGAAACAGTGAGAGACTTTAGTTTTGGGGGCTCCAAAATCACTGCAGATGTTGACTGCAGCCATGAACTTAAAAGATGCTTTCTCCTTTGAAGAAAAGCTATGACCAACCAAGACAGCATATTAAAAAGCAGAGACGTTACTTTGTCAACAAAGGTCCGTCTAGTCAAAGCTATGGTTTTTCCAGTAGTCATGTATGGATGTGAGAGTTGGACTATAAAGAAAGTTGAGTGCTGAAGAATTGCTGCTTTTGAACTGTGGTGTTGGAGAAGACTCTTGAGAGTCCCTTGGACTGCAAGGAGATCCAACCAGTCAATCCTAAAGGAAATAAGTCCTGAATATTTATTGGAAGGACTGATGCTGAGGCTGAAATGCCAATATTTTGGCCATCTGATGTGAACAACTGACTCATTTGAAAAGACCCTGATGCTGGGAAAGCTTGAAAGCTAGAGGAGAAGAGGGTGACAGAGGATTAGATGGTTGGATGGCATCGCCGACTCGATGGAGATGAGTTTGAGTATGCTCTGGGAGTTGGTGATGGACAGGAAAGCCTGGTGTGCTGCAGTCCACAGGGTCACAAAGAATCAGACACGACTGAGTAACTGAACTGAAGTGGTTCTGAAACAGGGAACACAAAATTAAAGCAGATCGATATGGATGATGACAAATTCAGATTGAATATGCTGAATTTGAGATACCTGTTAAACATTCAGTGGAGGTGTTTCGTAGGAAGTTGGGAGTATGGATTTGATAGTCCAAAAGAAATTTGAGGTATAAGAATAGATTTTGGAGATATATGTGATATTGTGATCTATATTTTGGTGGTGGTTGAAATCATAAGTGGGAATGAAATGGCCAAAGAAGGCAAGGTGAGTAAGAAGAAAAGGATGTTGAGAAGGAGGCCTGGAAGATATCAGTATTTATTTGATTTGGTTAAGGAATAGATATTTGAAAAGCACACTGCAAAGGAGTCACTGAAGAGATAGAAACAGTATTGTAAGTGATTTCATAGACTTAAAACTGAGAACTGAAATCTATCCATTGAATTGCTTATAGTGGAGGTCATGGCCAGGCTGGTAATAGCAATTTCTTGGAGTAGTGGTTTTGGTCACTGAATAGAGTGGACCTCAGGGGTTTTGGAGAAGAAACAATTAGTAAAGAACTATCATTTCAGAATGCCTGTGTATACTGACATTTCCATGGAGGCTGAAAATCATTAATTTATAATGCTATCAAATTGCAGGTTTAAAATTTTTTTAAAGTAGTCCTCAGTCTCCAAGTTTAGGAGTAGAGAAATGTGATAGGGAATTTGTGGCATACACTCATCAAAAAAGATGTCTGTAAGGAAGCTGAGGACATTGATGTTTTAGATATTAAATGAAACTAATATTGGAATAAATGCCCCTGGCTCTGCCCCTCGGGTTAGGCTAGGACAGCATGAAGCCACATTATTTGGGTTCCAGGCCTACGCCTTAGACGGGAAAACTGTTCTTTAATTCTACATACAGCCTTTGGAAATTGCACAAATCCTCAGAAGGTGATGAGCAGGTGCTTTTGGTATGTCAAGGACAGGCATACAGTTGATAGCATGAAGGATCCATGGTGCACTTGCTGAATGATTAGAGCATGTTCTTCTTCCTTACTCTTGTGTTTTATCCAGAGAAGCAGACTGTTCAATGTGGCTTAGGGATTTTCTGCCCTACTGTTAGATGGAAAACCCCATCTGTTAGAACATAAACATCAAAGCAAGCATGTCAAATATCAGTGATGTGTACAAGAGGAGTGACTGTCTATAAATTATAAGGCTCTGGGCCTTTTGTCACAACATAAGACTGAAATTCAGCAGCAGGCACAGATTTCAATTTATTAGCATTTCTTTGAGAGAGGAAGAACAAATCTATATGAGACACATCAATGTATTCAGATTGATGAAAATAACCTACAGGAAGATAGGCAAGCGCCAATACTTAATTTAGAATGAGGAAACATCTGAATAACTGAAGGTAGCTAGCAAGTGAATGCAGAAATGCCATTTCAGCAGGACTAAATTGATAGGATGGAAAAGATCTCTCTGCTTTATGAGACAGATGTGGCCAGACTTAGATTTGAGATAAGTGTCTGCTTCATTTTTTTCTTCAGAAAATTCTTTTTCAATATTAACAAAAACCCTGAAAGCTTCTTTTACTTCAGAATTCTGTTGTGACAAGCTTTATTACAGCTTTTTAAGCAACTCCAGGAAAAGGGAAAAGGGAGCATTCATTAGTGGTGAAAAAATTTATGTGTATAGTAGTATATAGTAAATCTAACAGAAAATGCACAGCAAGTTGAAAACCAAGTGATTAAAAATAACTTTTATATATAATATTCTCTTTTGGGTACTTGGATAATTGTAGGAGTAATCTAGTACCTATAATTATCTTTTTTCAAATTCATAAATTGTGGGTAATTTATGTGTCCATCCCTGCTGTTTAAAACAAAATGGTGTCACCAAAGAGCAATACTAATTGTTACCAGTAAGTCTTGAATGGTAGAGATGACAAATTTTATAGTTACAGACTAAATTATCAAAGAATTATAGGACCATACAAAACATGTCAAAAATAGAAACTGAGAAAAAGAGTATAGCTGTAGGCTGCTACCTTATGTATAGGATGTACATTTGGCATCTGCAGGCATTTGGAAAATAGCTAGAGATGAAGAGAAAATGAAAAGAAAATGCCTTAAGGAGACTAAATGGAAAACTCGAGTCAATACGTTAAAGCTCATGTACTGAATTCAGTTAAAAGCAATACTCTAATTTATACATGATTAGGTATCTCTTTCCTAGCTTGCAGAAAAATTAGAAATAGTAAATATAAAGTAAAGATGTCTATTGAAGAAGTGTTAAATTTTGCTGAGAAAATAGAGAATAAGACATGGTTGGGAGTAGGTGACAGGAATAATTCACGCACATCTAATCAATAAGAATAACTTGATATTAAAATGAGGTCAAGCCCAATGTAATATCTATTGAGTACCACCCCACGTGGGATCTGAAACACAGCATTTTATGAAACCTAGATTTGGGCCCTGGCTTGACCACTTATTGGTAGTGTGATTTTTATGGACAGTAAGAGATTATGCATCCTAATTTCTTATCCATAAAGTGATGATGTACTGTGCCTAGTTGCTCAGTCATGTCCGACTCTTTGTGACCACATGGACTGTAGCCTACCAGGCTTCTCTGTCTACGGGAATTCTCCAGGCAAGAATACTGGAGTAAGTTGCCATACCCTCCTCCAGGGGATCTTCCCAACCCAGGGATCGAACCCAGGTCTCCTGAATTGCAGGTGGATTCTTTACCATCTGAGCCACCAGGGAAGCCCAAGAATACTGGAGTGGGTAGCCTATCCTTTCTGCAGGGGAGCTTTCCAACCCAGGAATCAAACTGGGGTTTCATGCACTACAGGCAGATTCTTTACCAGCTGAGCTACCCAGGAAGCCCTAAAGTGATGGTACTAATACTAAATTTTGTTGATTCCAAGGTGTTTACATTTTACCGCCTCTGAAATGAAGGTGAGTATCATAGTTGATGACATCTTGCAACTCCAGTGAGTCACGTAGCTTTTGTGATACAGTCTTTATTGTATGCTATGCACAAACTTGGTTCTTGCTATCATGATTAGACAACTACAACCCATCAATGATTCAGGCAATAGACCACTTAAAGACCACATAAAGAAGAAACATGCGTTCTGGTTGTTTGTCTAAAAACTTTTATTGACATCTAGTAAGATTAAAAAAAGCATCCACATCAATACTTGCAAAATGGGTGTCCACGGCTAGGAAGAAAATTCTAAAGACAGAAAGGTTTGCTTTTATGAAATGCTATAACATCCATGCTCCTGGTGGCACAAAGGACACACTGAGTGGAAAACAAGGGTGAGTTGAGAAGTGATTCCAGAAGAGTCAAGCCAATCAAGAAAATAATTGAAAAAAATGCTTTAGCTAATTTACCTCTTATTGTCCATTTAGAGTATGCACAGGAGTGATGTATGTGATAGAAATTTATGTCTAAATAAGTCTATAAAAGGACTTCCCAGGTGGCACAGTGGTAAAGAATCCACCTGCAAGTGCAGGAGATGCAAGAGATGCAGGTTCAGTCTCTGAGTCAGAAAGATCCCCTAGAGTGGGAAATGGCAACCTGCTCCAGTATTCTTGCCTGGAGAATTCCATGGACAGAGGAGCCTGCAAGTCTATAGTCCTTGGGTCTCAAAGAGTCGGACATGACTGAGCAACTAAGCACACACACACACGTCTATAGAAACCTTTTGAATAAAAATTTTAGACAACAAATTATTAATTTAACTGTCACCTTTTTGTTTGTTTCTTAGCACTACATGAAATAGTAGTTTCTTAAAATCAGTGGCACTTTAGACTTAAAAAAATATGGCATTTGAGAGAGTTGAAGAGATTACAAGAAAAGCAACATTGGTTTGCGGGACTGGAAAACAATGAAAACATTTGGTACAATTCTGGTGAAAAGAGATGGTTAAAAGCTGGTTGAGGGAAAAGACATAAAAATAAGCTCTAAATTTAGGTACATCTGTACTAAAACACCCAAAATTTATCCTGGACTTTTATTACATTGTTGTGTACCTTGCCAACTGCTGCTGATATACAAAAAGAAATGAAATATATTTGTATCTGTAGAATATATATTTATTTTCAGGAGTTCCATATGAAAGGAAATGTAAGTCACCATTATGTTTTACCTTAAGTAAGATTGTACGTTTGAATATTAATATTCACTTTCTCTACAAGTGCAGTTGGGTTCACCCTGAAACTTTAAAAAATCAGTTTTGTTAAAATTAAATACCATCTATACTATAACACTTTGTAAATCACACAGCATTTGCATTTTGGAAATAGCATATACAAAGACCTTTAATTCCTAATATATATGCTTTTTGGTGAGTCTAGATTACATTTATGATTATCACAATAAATATACATCACAGTATATAAATTGCATCTCTGATGCAACCGACCCAATGGACATGAGTTTGGGTAAACTCGGAGTTGGTGATGGACAGGGAAGCCTAGCATGCTGTGGTTCATGGGGTCGCAAAGAGTCAGACATGACTGAGCGACTGAACTGAACTGAACTGAACTGATGCAATGGACATGAACTTGGGCAAATTTCAGGAGGTTGTGAGGGACAAGGAGGCCTGGAGTGCTGCAGTCCATGGGGTCACAAAGAGTCAGACACGACTGGGTGACAACAATAGCAATATAAATATATACTATTTTGCAATCTGCTTTTTAAACATAATATATCTTGGATATTGTGCACATCCGTATGTATAGAGCTATCTATACATTTTAATGGCTTTGTGTTCTGTTGCATGGATATGCCATAATTGATTTAACTAATGTTTTGCTAACAGATATAAAGATGTCTACCTGCTTGCTCTCATAAATGTTACAGTGAACAATTCTTGCAGCTTCTTTTTTTGCACACTCTTGTTTAATTTTTCCTTAGTGTAGATTTATACATATAAAATTTGTACATCAAAAGCTACGTAGGCTCATTTTGTACTTGGGAATACAGAAAAACTTTTTCTCCAGAAAGGATATATAAAAAGTTGCTTACTTAACAGTATATTGTAGAAGTAGAAATAATTTCAAAGACTGATTTTAGTTGAAAAATGGTAAGCTACAATGAACTTAGTATTAAAAGCTTGTGGATTTAATGTGGAGTAGGTGAAATTGTCCTCTTTGGCTAGACAACCAGGAGATGATTAAATGCAGCACATATATGTGCCCTTCAGGAATATATCATCTTGAACTCTGAATATTAGATGCTCTGGGCCTTCTAGGGCACAAGGACTGTGTGAAATGAGAACATTATTCTATAAAACAAGTGGGAAAAGATCTTATCAAATTTAAATAAATACAGGATTTGTCTGTCTCTTGTTCTGCTTATAAAACAGATTCATCCTGGATAGCTCATCCTGGGATATTTAGTACTTAACCAAAAAGGTTTTTCTAATGGTTCAAAAATCTGGCTTTTTAATCATAAAGAATATGCCCAAAGCTTATATAATATCATGACACTCTTTTAAAATCTTTAGGATATATATTTATTATAGAAAATGAATGTGTTTGTTTTAGTTGTAAAAGAATTTAACTTTGATGTATCACAATATGAATTGTGTAGGTGAGTTTTTTTTGTCATTTGTTTTAATTTTTGCTTTAATATTCAGAAAACCTCTGATCACTCCCAAATCTTATTTTCACCTGCACCCTGCTGAAAATAAACAGTGCTTCTGGCAATTCTAAGTGCAAACATGACTCAAAGCCTCCTTCTACAATATGAAAGCTCTTCTTTTTTGCCTACACCCTCATCAAATCTTGTTAATTATAGAGCAGTAGTTAAAAGTACAGCCCTAAAATCAGATTGCCTTGGTTCAGATATTGTTTAATCTTTCTGTGTCTCTCGTTAGTGTCTGAAAGATTCAAGGATAGCACTAGAATTCCCTAAGAGGACTGCTGTCAAGAAGCAGACCTATGCTTGGCGTGTGGAAAACACTCAATACATGTCTGTTATCATTATTATTGGAGCTATCTGTGGTGGCTTTGCAGTGTGTCAGCTGAATTGAAAATAACACTGCCTAGAGTCCCCTTGCCTGCATGGTATGGATTCTCTTGGCCACAGAAGAAATCTGCAAGCCCTTTGGAAAGGGGAAGTGAAGCAGCAGGCCTGAGACAGAGGCTATTGCAGTGCATGTGCATGGTCGCGACTCTGCTGGCTCACCTTGTTGGAGAAGGGCTCCTGCCTTGCCTGTAGCCTTTCAGCTCTGGCCTCCTTCACTCCTGAGCCCACTGCCATGTGCTTGTTTAGCCCCATGAGGAAACGTGCTGACATTTCTTCTGTTACCCCATCATCGAAGTCAAAGTTTTGGAAGCAATGAAAACCTACCTGGGTTCTGTAATTGGAGAAAGAGCCGTGTGTTCCTGCATGTTCTCATGGATTCTAGTTTTCCTTACTGTCACATCCATCTTCCTTCTGACTGCCGGCTCTGCTGACTGCAGAGCCAGAAACAGATTCACAGTAATTCACTCAGGCTGTTTAACCAGCTTGCACAGTTATGGGTCCAATCCCTTGTTAATAAATTCCCTATAACTCTCAGAGATTCTGTTTCTTTGACCAAACCCAATACATTGTTCACATAATTTTGCTATTGTGATGGGTAAAAATAAAAAACCCAAGACTCCTTTAGTTTTAGTTTGCACTTCTTTATTATTAGAAACTTTTGGCCATTTTTTGGAGTGTTCCCTGGTCATTAGCCTATCGTGTATAATTTATCTGTTTGTATTTTATAAATATTCTTTTTAAAAATTTTATTGGAGTATAATTGCTTTAAATTGTTGTATTAGCTTCTTCTGTACAGCAAAGTGAATCATATACATATATTCCCCTTGTTTTTGAGATTTCCTTCCCATTTATGTTACCATAGAGCCTTGAGTAGAGTTCCCTGTGCTATATAATAGATTCTCATTAGTTATCTATTTTAGTCATACTGTCAAAAGTATATATATGTTAATATCAATCTCCTAATTCCTCCCACTTGCCCTCTACCCTTGGTATCCATGCATTTGCTCTCTCTGTGTCTCTATTTCTACTTTGCAAATAAGTTCATCAGTATCATTTGTCTAAATTCCATAATAGGTGATATTATACCAAATGGCACAATTTCATTTCTTTTTATGGCTGAGTAATATTCCATGGTATATATGTACCAAACTTCTTTATCTATTCCTCTGTTAATGGACATTTAGGTTGCTTCTATGTCCTGGCTATTGTAAATAGTTCTGCAAAGAACACTGGGGTATGTGTATCTTTTTGAATTATGATTATCTCTGTGTACATGCCAGGAGTGGGATTGTGAGGTCATATGGTAGTTCTATACTTAGTCTTTTAAGGAACTCTTCTTCATAGTGCCTGTATCAATTTTCATTCCCACCAACAATTATGAGGGTTCCCTTTCTCCACACCTTCTCCAGCATTTATTGTTTGTGATTTTTTTTGATAGTGGCCAATCTCACCGTGGCTGCGTGGGTGCAGGAGGGCCTAGAGGAGCTATCCCACATTGAAGGTCAGGAAGGGCAGTGGTGAGGAGATGCCCCTCATCCAAGGTAAGGAGCAATGGCTGTGCTTTGCTGGAGCAGCCGTGAAAAGACACCCCATGCCCAAGGTAAGAGAAACCCAAGTAAGACGGTAGGTGTTGCAAGATGGCATCAGAGGGCAAACACACTGAAACCATACTCACAGAAAACTAGTCAATCTAATCACACTAGGACCACAGTCTTGTCTAACTCAATGAAACTAAGCCATGCCCGTGGGGCAACCCTAGACAGGTGGGTCATGGTGGAGAGATTTGACAGAATGTGGTCCACTGGAGAAGGGAATGGCAAACCACTTCAGTATTCTTGCCTTGAGAACCCCATGAACAGTAGGAAAAGGCAAAATGATAGGATACTGAAAGAGGAACTCCCCAGGTCAGTAGGTGCCCAATATGCTACTGGAGATGGGTGGAGAAATAACTCCAGAAAGAATGAAGGGATGGAGCCAAAGCAAAAACAATACCCAGCTGTGGATGTGACTGGTGATAGAAGCAAGGTCTGATGCTATAAAGAGCAATATTGCATAGGAACCTGGAATGTCAGGTCCATGAATCAAGGCAAATTGGAAGTGGTCAAACAGGAGATGGCAAGAGTGAACGTCGACATTCTAGGAATCAGCGAACTAAAATGGACTGGAATGGGTGAATTTAACTCAGATGACCATTATATCTACTACTGCGGGCAGGAATCCCTCAGGAGAAATGGAGTAGCCATCATGGTCAACAAAAGAGTCCGAAATGCAGTACTTGGGTGCAATCTCAAAAACGACAGAATGATCTCTGTTCGTTTCCAAGGCAAACCATTCAATATCACAGTAATCCAAGTCTATGCCCCAACCAGTAATGCTGAAGAAGCTGAAGTTGAATGGTTCTATGAAGACCTACAAGACCTTTTAGAACTAACACCCAAAAAAGATGTCCTTTTCATTATAGGGGACTGGAATGCAAAAGAAGGAAGTCAAGAAACACCTGGAGTAACAGGCAAATTTGGTCTTGGAATACGGAATGAAGCAGGGCAAAGACTAATAAGAGTTTTGCCAAGAAAATGCACTGGTCATAACAAACACCCTCTTCCAACAACACAAGAGAAGACTCTATACATGGACATCACCAGATGGTCAACACCAAAATCAGATTGATTATATTCTTTGCAGCCAAAGATGAAGAAGCTCTATATAGTCAGCAAAAACAAGACCAGGAGCTGACTGTGGCTCAGACCATGAACTCCTTACTGCCAAATTCAGACTTAAGTTGAAGAAAGTAGGGAAGACCACTAGACCATTCAGGTATGACCTAAATCAAATCCCTTATGATTATACAGTGGAAGTGAGAAATAGATTTAAGGGCCTAGATCTGATAGATAGAGTGCCTGATGAACTATGGAATGAGGTGCGTGACATTGTCCAGGAGACAGGGATCAAGATTATTCCCATAGAAAAGAAATGCAAAAAAGCAAAATGGCTGTCTGGGGAGGCCTTACAAATAGCTGTGAAAAGAAGAGAAACGAAAAGCAAAGGAGAAAAGGAAAGATATAAACATCTGAATGCAGAGTTCCAAAGAATAGCAAGAAGAGATAAGAAAGCCTTCTTCAGCGATCAATGCAAAGAAATAGAGGAAAACAACAAAATGGGAAAGACTAGGGATCTCTTCAAGAAAATCAGAGATACCAAAGGAACATTTCATGCAAAGATGAGCTCGATAAAGGACAGAAATGGTATGGACCTAACAGAAGCAGAAGATATTAAGAAGAGATGGCAAGAATACACAGAAGAACTGTACACAAAAGATCTTCATGACCCAGATAATCATGATAGTGTGATCAGTGACCTAGAGCCAGACATCCTGGAATGTGAAGTCAAGGGGGCCTTAGAAAACATCACTACAAACAAAGCTAGTGATGGGATTCTAGTTGAGCTATTCCAAATCCTGAAAGATGATGCTGTGAAGGTGCTGTACTCAATATGCCAGCAAATTTGGAAAACTCAGCAGTGGTCACAGGACTGGAAAAGGTCAGTTTTCATTCCAATCCCAAAGAAAGGCAATGCCAAAGAATGCTCAAACTACTGCACAATTGCACTCATCTCACACGCTACTAAAGTAATGCTCAAAATTCTCCAAGCCAGGCTTCAGCAATATGTGAACCGTGAACTTCCTGATGTTCAAGCTGGTTTTAGAAAAGACAGAGGAACCAGAGATCAAATTGCCAACATCTGCTGGATCATGGAAAAAGCAAGAGAGTTCCAGAAAAACATCTATTTCTGCTTTATTGACTATGCCAAAGCCTTTGACTGTGTGGATCACAATAAACTGTGGAAAATTCTTCAAGAGATGGGAATACCAGACCACCTGATCTACCTCTTGAGAAATTTGTATGCAGGTCAGGAAGCAACAGTTAGAACTGGACATGGAACAACAGACTGGTTGCAAATAGGAAAAGGAGTTTGTCAAGGCTGTATATTGTCACCCTGTTTATTTAACTTATATGCAGAGTACATCATGAGAAACGCTGGACTGGAAGAAACACAAGCTGGAATCGGGATTGCCGGGAGAAATATCAGTAACCTCAGATATGCAGATGACACCACCCTTATGGCAGAAAGTGAAGAGGAACTCAAAAGCCTCTTGATGAAAGTGAAAGTGGAGAATGAAAAAGTTGGCTTAAAGCTCAACATTCAGAAAACGAAGATCATGGCATCCGGTCCCACCACTTCATGGGAAATAGATGGGGAAACAGTGGAAACAGTGGCAGACTTTATTTTTCTGGGCTCCAAAATCACTGCAGATGGTGACTGCAGCCATGAAATGAAAAGACGCTTACTCCTTGGAAGGAAAGTTACGACCAACCTAGATAGCATATTCAAAAGCAGAGACATTACTTTGCCAACAAAAAGGTTTGTCTAGTCAAGGCTATGGTTTTTCCTGTGGTCATGTATGGATGTGAGAGTTGGACTGTGAAGAAGGCTGAGTGTCGAAGAGTTGATGCTTTTGAACTGTGGTGTTGGAGAAGACTCTTGAGAGTCCCTTGGACTGCAAGGAGATCCAACCAGTCCATTCTGAAGGAGAACAGCCCTGGAATTTCTTTGGAAGGAATGATGCTAAAGCTGAAACTCCAATACTTTGGCCACCTCATGCGAAGAGTTGACTCATTGGAAAAGACTCTGATGCTGGGAGGGATTGGGAGCAGGAGAAGGGGATGTCAGAGGATGAGATGGCTGGATGGCATCACTGACTGGATGGACGTGAGTCTCAGTGAACTCCGGGAGTTGGTGATGGACAGGGAGGCCTGGCGTGCTGCAATTCATGGGGTCGCAAAGAGTCGGACACGACTGAGAGACTGATCTGATCTGATCTGATCTGATATTCACCAGTGTGAGGTAATGTCTTATTGTTGTTTTGGTTTGCATTTCCCTGATAGTGATGTTGAACATCTTTTCATGTGTTTGTTGGCCATCTGTATGTCTCTATGGAGAAATGTCTATTTAGGTCTTCTCTCCATTTTTGATTGGGTTGTTTTTTTCTGATATTGAGCTGCATGAGCTGCTTATATACTTTAGAAATTAATTCTTGTCAGATGCTTCATTTGCACATATTTTAACCCATTCGGAGGAGTGTGTTTTCATTTTGTTTATGGTTTCCTTTGCTGTGCAAAAACCTTTGTTTAATTAGGTCCTATTTGTTTGTTTTTGTTTTTATTTTGTATCTGACCAATTTTCTATTAGATTGTTCCTTTTATATGGCTTTGTGCATTATAAGTTCAGAATATCAGAACTTTGTAATATGTATTGTATATATTGTTTTTCTTTTAATCTTGTTTGTATTTTTTTTCTTGTCATATGGAGTTTAAATTCTTTGTAATTAAATTTATCATATTATTTGACTTTATAAATTCTAGCCTTAATATTCTGCCTTCTGCTCCAAATGGAGAAATATATATATATTTTCTTTTTCCTACCAGTCTCATTGCAATATAATTGACATATAACTTTGCATTAGTTTAAGGTGTACAACATAATTATTACACATATGTATACACTGTGAAATGATTACTACAGTAAATTTACATTGATCACCTCATTTCCTTTGCTCTGCAGAAGCTTTTTGGTTGATGCAGTCTCACTTGCTTGTTTTTGCTTTTCTTGTCTTTGCTTTTGGTGTCAAATCCAAAAATATCTTTGCCAAGACTAATGTCTAGAAGTTTACCTCTTTATCTTCTCTTACAGGAGTTTTATGATTTCAGGTCTTATGTTCAAGTCTTTAATTTGTGTTGAGTTGATCTTTGTGTAAGGTCTAGTATAGGGGCCTAGTATAGGGGCCTAATTTCATTCTTTTACATTGTTACACAGTTTTCCCAGAGCGATTTATTGAAGAGACAGTCCTTTTCCCATTGTATATTTTTCACCCTTTTGTGGTAAATTATTGTCCGTATCTGTGTAGGTTAATTTTTGAGCTCTCAATTCTGTTCTGTTTATCTATGTGTCTGTTTTATGCCAGTACAAAATGTTTGATTACTATAGCTTTGTAATACAGTTTGAAATCAAGAAGTGGGATGCCTCCAGCTTTCATCTTCTTGCCCAAGATTGCTCTGGCTACTCAGGGTCTTTTGTGTTTCCATACAAATTTTGATTGTTTATTCTATTGCTCTAAAAAAGTACCATTGGCATTTTAATATGAATTGTATTGAATTTGTAATGTATGTTTTCTAATTTGAAGAAAATTTGTCACCAGACCTTTGATATGTAGATTATATTATTGTAGGAACTCATTATTTGGATAAAATGGTCACATATTTTGATTATTATGCATATTAGCTGGAGTCTACTCATAATGAAGAGATACAGTTCTGAAAATAATAGATGAAAACTACACAAGTAACTGCCAGCTTTGCAAAATTAGAACAGCAGGTTTAGTAATCATCTGAAAAAAATACTGGAAAAGAAATTTATTCTTTGTATTTATAGAGTCAAGGTTGGAAAAGATATTGATAGTCATATAATCTAAGTTCTCATTCAGAACAGAAAGCTTCTGATTTTATTGTTAGTTTATTTTAACTTTATTTGGTAGAGGTTCTTCTGTAATTCTTATCTGTGGCATCTATATTTGCTATCTGAAGTTCCACACAATATGTCTAATATTTTCTCTTTCACCTCATAGCTTTTAAATCTTTGAAGAGAGTTTTGTAAGTTAAGTTATATTTTCCATATCTTCATTCATGTTCTTTTGTTAATTTAATCAACATATATTTGTTGAGCACTTGGGTGTGTGCCAAGTAACATTCTAGATACTGAGTAAACTTTCACGAAAAATATAGCCCATGTCATCATGGAGCTTACATTCAAATAGTTTAAAATTCCTCATATTACATAACTTTTTACTCTTTATCACTTTACTGAGACTACCGTATTTGTTGATTTTCTCTTTTAGTGCTTTATCTAGAATAAACACAAGATGATATTAATATATAAATGATCTAACCAGTGTATCTGTGGTCATGATCCATGTACTCTTTGTTCACATTTTTCCACTGAAATCAATTACATTTCAACAAGTGAACTCAAATGTAGTAGCATGATGAGCTTAAATTTTTAAACGGCAACATGAAAAAATATTGTCTGATGACAATTCATATTGTATCAGGAGTTTGCACAGGAAAAAATAATTTGAGATCAGAAGTCATAAAACGAGGGAGGTGTTACACTGCAGAACCTTCTGGAATACTTTTAAGCAGACCAGTGTGTAACAGAGCTAGTGTCTATCTTCATGTACATACATAGAGCCTAGGACAGTTACTGGAGGGGACTTGTAAATTGGATGTCTTCTTACCTTACAGCTGACTTGCTTTCTGTCCATGTTGTATGTGTCATTTATATAGCATCATGTTGTTTGAAGTTGTAGCTTTGCATTAAAATAATTCACACAGGTAGGATAGGAACCTGAAGTCTTATCTATTAAAAATTAAAGTGATAATGATTGAGAACTTATGAATGTGATGTCTTTAGTGACTTGAGTATGAATGCTTATCAATCAATAAATAATGGGCAATTATAATAGGAATGGAATTTCCTATTCCATATTCCAACTAGGGCTGCGATTATGTATTCAGTTGCAAATTTTTTCTTATATTTTTTCCTCTCATTATGGTATTAAAATTAAATCTTAAAAGTCATTAGTTTAGAATGAGTTAAAATGAGAAGGTCATTGGATAAGAATTTAAATGCCTGCTGCCTGTCTCTGAGGAGGAAGATAGAGGGCAGTTAACCATAATTGGCAGTTCACTGACTTAGGCAGTGGCTTTTTTGTAATATGAAACTTCCCTGGGAAACAACTGAAAGCTCTCACATGTCCACACAGATTCATGAAGTGCCGATGGGATGTGCTCATATTTCCATAGAAATATAGTATAATAAAGCAAGCAGTACTTAGTATTCCTTCAAGAGGCTATTTTTCATCTCTTGAGGCAGCAACTCTTTTAAATTTCTTATGAAACAAGCAAAAAAAAAAATTCCTCTATAAAGCTGAATAGGCAGTGGTTTTGTTCAACTATGCAGTTATATAAATGTCCATACCACACACGTTTTATATTTTATGTGCCAAAGTAAGTTATCCTGAAACCATTTGAGTTTGTTTTACAAGGAATAAAATTGCACATTCTCTTAGTAATAGACTTTTAGTAAGAATATACTGCTACTTTTTATAGTTTTAAACCTATAACATTAGGATGATCATTTTACTATTTATTCTCCTTTCTTTATAATTGTTGTAAAATTATATTGTCCAATTGATTTTTTAAATTTAAGTAGTTACTTTTTACAATGGCTTGCCTTGTTTATTCATTTATTTACCCATTGATTTATTTAATAATTATTTATTGAATACTTATGTGCCTAGAATAGTGTTAGGCACCATGGATACAATGGAAGTTTTCAAATAGGAATACATAGAACAGAAAAGTATGTAAGATTGTAGAATGCACTGGTAACAGATGGAGTAGTTAAGATCTGGAACTAAAGATTTTAACAGAAGCCGGATCTTGAAGCTGCAACTGAGAGTTTGTGCTTCATCTTGAGGGCAATGGGGAACTCTTAGGACTTAATCAAAAGATTGCCATAATTAGGCTGCTATTTTAGAAAGATCACTTTTGGCTACCATGCAGAAAATGGATTGGAAAGAAACTGGAAGTACAGCAACTAGTTAGGAGGCTGTTACAATAATTCAAGCAAAGATGATGATGTTTACAGTAGGAAGAGGCAACTTGTAGATAAGTCTGCTCGTCAGAGAGTATGTGTAGAGTTACGAGGGAAGAGAATCTGAAATTCTTAGCGAAATAACATTTGATATTTGGGCTGATAAGATAGAATGCAAAATGATGACTACAAAGAGTGGCTAGAGACATGAGAGTAAAACTGGGAGATTGTTTTGAGGGAGCTCAAATCTAAATGATGCACACATTACTTATGTGCCTGGAGATAAAAAAGTTTTGATATTTGTATTGGGCTTCCTTGGTGGCTCAAACTGTAAAGAACCTGCCTGCAGCGCAGGAAATGTGATTTCGATCCCTGGGTTGAAAAGATCCCCTGGAGAAGAGAATGACTATCCGTTCCAGTATTCTTGCCTGGAGAATCCCATAGACAGGGGAGCCTGGAGAGATGTAGTCAATGGGGTCACATAGAGTCAGACATTCCTACTCTTTACATTCTCTTTCATCAACCCAAATTTCAAATGCTATTTTGCGAAGAATTTGTTTCTCTTCCCTACTAACTTTACATGTATTCTCTGATGAGCAAACTCATTTATAAATTGCCTCTTCCTACTGTAAACATCATCATCTTTGCTTAATATTTATATTAGGTGAAAATAAATGAACGGTTCCCTTTTTAAAACAAAAGCATAGCATCTAATAAATTATCACTACTCCTTTGTCAATTGTCAATAGGTGGATAGTTGTTTTTCAGGAAAGGGAATTGGAGAAAACCTAGCAAACCTCCTTGATGGGAGACTCTCTAAGAGACTTGTTGGGATTTGTCCGGGTAATGAAGCTAATCTATCAGCATCATTATGCTATTTCAGAGATGCAGTGATGATAGATGTAAATGGGGTAGTTCCAGAGACTCTCTATAATTAATTACCATCTTCAAGTTAACTTCAGACATGTATTAACAACATTTAGATTTCGTTTGAACAGTCTATCACAATCCTTTTAAGTAGGAGGCTTCTAAAGCCTAGCAGTTGTTTTCATTAGCTGCCAAATAAATATGACCGTGAACTCTGCAAGTCAGAGAAGCTAGCAGCACTTCTGCTTCCCCAAATGTTCCCTCAACTTCAGGAAAAGCAACAAAATTCAAAATGGACTACTTTTAATTCATATCTTTATTTCAAAGAGCATTTTAAATATCATCTTTACATTTTTCAATAACATCTAATCGGTGCAATCAGATTGTGATTTTTACAGTGTATGTATAATGAACTTCCTACAAGAATCCTATGAGGTCAGTGTTTGCTTTATCTCCAGTTAACCACTAAAGGGCCAGAAGCTGCAAATTGCTCCCTTTACACATCTACAAGTGCAAGGACTGGTTTTCAAACTGATATTCAAATGCTCTAGTCTTTGATCATTGGACTTTTCTAATGGTTTAAAATGTGCTTGTTTGTCTTGTGAATCCAGATTCCTGTCTATAAAAAGCCTTATTTGTGACAGCTCCTGTCCTCATTGCAGGGCTTCTGACATGCCTTCTCAGATTCTTATAGCTCCATAAAGCTAATTTAAATTATATGCCAGCAATGAGCCAGCCTCTTAGAAGAATTGACACTCTAATGGAGGGGAAGATGGACAGATGAAAAAAATTAATTTGATATTTGGATGATTATTTAGGAATGTTTATGCTTATTGGATAGAGTTTAGTATAGTCTAGAAATTTTCTGAAAAATATTATACTTCTGCCATCACTTTTTAAAATAACATTTAATTTTGAAATGATTTTAGACCTAAAAAAGTTGCAAAAAATGGATCAGAAAGTTCCTATATTCTCTCACCCATGTTAACATCTTACATAACCATAGTACATTAGTTGAAACCAGGAAGCTGATTACTATTAAGTAAACTATAGACTTCAGTTTTGCACCAGTTTTTCTCACCAACATCCTTTTTCTGTTCTGTAATCCAGACCCACATCCCACAGTGCATATACTTATTCGGTTTTGTCACTTTCCTCCAATCTTTGACATTTTTTCAGTCTTTTTCTGTCTTTCATCATCTTGATATTACAGAAAGTACTGATCAGTTAATTTGTAGGATATCCTTCAGTTTGGGTTTGTGTCATGTTTCTCATGATTTGATTAATGTATTTTTGGCAAGAACACCACTGAAGGGATATTTTGCCCTTCTCAGTGAATCACATCAAGGAGTGCATAATGCCATCGTGTCTTATGATGATACTGACTTTGTTTACTTAGTTAAGGTGGTGTCTGTCAAGCTTCTCCAACTTAAAGTTACTGCTTTCCCCTTTATAACAATAAATGTCTTGGGGGGAGGGACACCTTGAGGCTATGTAAATATCCTATTTCTCCTGAAACTTTCATCTATTAATTTTAGCATCCATTGGTAGACATTTCTTGAAACAATATCATCTTATCCCTGTGTTGTGAAAGAGGAGAGTGAAAAAGTTGGCTTAAAGCTCAACATTCAGAAAACTAAGGTCATGGCATCCAGTCCCATCACCTCATGGCAAACAGATGGAGAAACAGTGGCAGACTTTATTTTTGGGGGCTCCAAAATCACAGCACATGTTGACTGCAGCCATAAAATAAAAAGATGCTTACTCCATGGAAGAAAAGTTATAACCAACCTAGATAGCATATTAAAAACCAGAGATACTACTTTGCCAACAAAAGTCCATCTAGTCAAGGCTATGGTTTTTCCAGTAGTCATGTATGGATGTGAGAGTTGGACTCTAAAGAAAGCTGAGTGCAGAAGAATTGATGCTTTTGAACTGTGGTGTTGGAGAAGACTCTTGAGAGTCCCTTGGACTGCAAGGAGATCCAACCAGTCCATCCTAAAAGAGATCAGTCCTGGGTGTTCATTGGTAGGTCTGATGTTGAAGCTGAAATTCCAATACTTTGGCCACCTGATGCAAAGAACTGACAAATTTGAAAAGACCCTAATGCTGGGTAAGACTGCAGGCCGGAGGAGAAGGGGATGAACGAGGATGAGATGGTTGGATGGCATCACCAAATCAATGGACAGGGGTTTGGGTAGACTCAGGGAGTTGGTGATGGACAGGGAGGCCTGGGTGTGCTGCAGTTCATGGGGTCGCAAAGAGTCAGACATGACTGAGCGGCTGAACTAAACTGAACTGATCCCTATTTCGGTTTCAGATAATTTTATATTACTCCTCTACATTTATTAATTAGAATTCTTCTGTATGGAACAGTGGCTTTATTTATTTATTCTGTTATTTATATTTATCACTATAGCTTCATGAGTATATGTTTTGTGCTATAAGTTATCTAAAATCATTGTTATTTATTTTATTAATCATGTCATTCTAGCTTTGGTCATTGGAGCTTTTTCAGGTTAATTTATGTGTCTTTTTGATATGCTCTCATTCCTTTCCTTTTTAAGCACTTTTTACTTCCTGAAACCACAAAATGCTTCAGGCTCATTTTTCATTTTTCCTGCTTCAATCTTGGAATCAACCCATTTTAAAGAGCTCTGGTTTCTTTTTTGGAGAATGGTATTTAAAAACCAGGATCTGAGTGGCAGGTATATGTCATTGTTCCTAGGCCCTCTCAGTGGATAAAGCTTAGGAATAAATGTATATATGCACACATCTATATTTCTTTCTGTATCTATCCATTGAATAGACAAGCAAGCAAACACAAGTTTATATTGATACCTTGATCACCTGGTGGGCTGAAATTGATTATAAAGCTTTTGTAATTGAAGTCCAAGTTTTTCAGCTCTAAGAACACTAGTCCCTGAGTGAAGAATTTGTTTTGTTTCCAAATTTTCCAGAAACCAGCTGAATCACCTTGATTGCTCCTTTTCTGCCTCCTGACTTGTAAAAGTAGAATAAAAATGCCCACCCTACCTAAGCTCCCAGTTGGTTGTAGGGATTTAATAAAAGTATTGATTTTGTCTCCATTTCTCTGTTGGTGTTGTTCTGCTTTCCTTCATGGCCAGTCTTCTCCCTTGCCTCCAGTCTTCCTCCTAGGAAAGCTCTTCACACTGTAGTTAGAATGACCAATCAGAAATGAAAACTGGGTCTCATTGCTATTCTTATTTAAACTTTCACTGATTTTTTATCTGCTAAAAAGTAAGTTCTAAGGACATGACATGGCAAACAAGACCCTCTATGGTCTGATACTTTCCTATGAGTCTCTTATTATTTTCTGTCCTCTTATTCTATGGTCATTTTAGGGGACTGGAATGCAAAAGTAGGAAGTCAAGAAACACCTGGAGTAACAGGCAAATTTGGCCTTGGAATACGGAATGAAGCAGGGCAAAGACTAGTAGAGTTTTGCCAAGAAAATACACTGGTCATAACAAATAACCTCTTCCAACAACACAAGAGAAGATTCTATACATGGACATCACCAGATGGTCAACACCGAAATCAGATTGATTACATTCTTTGCAGCCAAAGATGGAGAAGTCTATACAGTCAGCAGAAACAAGACTGGGAGCTGGCTGTGGCTCAGATCATGAACTCCTTATTGCCAAATTCAGACTTAAATTGCAGAAAGTAGGGAAAACCACTAGACCGTTCAGGTATGACCTAAGTCAAATCCCTTATGATTACAAGGTGGAAGTGACACAGATTTAAGGGACTAGATCTGATAGAGTGCCTGATGAACTATGGATGGAGGTTTGTGACATTGTACAGGAGACAGGGATCAAGACCATTCCCAAGAAAAAGAAATGCAGAAAAGCAAAATGGCTGTCTGAGGAGGTCTTACAAATAGCTGTGAAAGGAATAGAAGTGAAAAGCAAATGAGAAAAGGAAAGACATACCCATTGAATGTAGAATTTGAATGCAGAATTCCAAAGAACAGCAAGGAGAGATAAGAAAGCCTTTCTCAGTGATCAGTGCAAAGAAGCAGAGGAAAACAATAGAATGGCAAAGACTAGAGATCTCTTCAAGAAAATTGAAGACACCAAGGGAACATTTCATGTAAAGATAGGCACAATGAAGGACAGAAATGATAAGGACCTAACAGAAGCAAAAGATATTAAGAAAAGGTGGAAAGAATACACAGAAGAATTATAGAAAAAAAGATTGTCATGACCCAAATAACCACGATAGTGTGATCACTCAACTAGAGCCAGACATCCTGGAATGTGAAGTCAAGTGGGCCTTAGGAAGCATCACTATGAACAAAGCTACTGGAGGTGATGGAATTCCAGTTGAGCTATTTCAATTCCTGAAAGATGATGCTGTGAAAGTGCTGCACTCAATATGCTGGTAAATTTGGAAAACTCAGCAGTGGCCACAGGACTGGAAAAGGTCAGTTTTCATTCCAATCCCAAAGAAAGGCAATGCTAAAGAAGGCTCAAACTACCACACAATTGCAGTCATCTCACACACTAGCAACAAATGCTCAAAATTCTCCAAGCCAGGCTTCAACAACATGTGAACCGTGAACTTCTAGATGTTCAAGCTGGTTTTAGAAAAGGCAGAGGAACCAGAGATCAAATTGCCAACATCCGCTGGATCATAGAAAAAACAAGGGAGTTCCAGAAAAACATGTATTTCTGCTTTATTGACTATGCCAAAGCCTTTGACTGTGTGGATCACAATAAACTGTGGAAAATTCTTCAAGAGATGGGAATACCAGATCACCTGACCTGCCTCTTGAGAAATCTGTATGCAAGTCAGGAAACAACAGTTAGAAGTGGACATGGACCAACAGACTGGTTCCAAATAAGAAAAGGAGTACATTAAGGCTGTATATTGTCACCCTGCTTTTAACTTCTATGCAGAGTACATCATGAGAAACGCTGGGCTGGAAGAAGCACAAGCTGGAATCAAGATTGCCAGGAGAAATATCAGTAACCTCAGATATGCAGATGACACCATCCTTATGGCAGAAAGTGAAGAACTAAAGAACCTCTTGATGAAAGTGAAAGAGAGGAGTGAAAAAGTTGGCTTAAAGCTCAACATTCAGAAAACTAATGTCATGTTTTAAGCATCTGATCCCATCACTTCATGGCAAATAGATGGGGAAACAGTGGAAACAGTGTCAGACTTTATTTTTGGGGGCTCCAAAATCACTGTAGATTATGACTGCAGCCATGAAATTAAAAAACACTTGCTTCTTGGAAGGAAAGTTATGACCAACCTAGACAGAATATTAAAAAGCAGAGACATTACTTTGCCAACAAAGGTCCATCTAGTCAAGGCTATGGTTTTTCCAGTAGTCATGTATGGATGTGAGAGTTGGACTATAAAAGAAGGCTGAGCACCGAAGAATTGATGCTTTTGAACTGTGGAGTTGGAGAAGTCTCTTGAGAGTCCCTTGGACTGCAAGGAGATCCAGCCAGTCAATCCTAAAGGAGATCAGTCCGGGTGTTCATTGGAAGGACTGATGCTAAAGCTGAAACTCCAGTACTTTGGCCACCTGATGCGAAGAGCTGACTCATTTGAAAAGACCCTGATGCTGGGAAAGATTGAAGTCAGGAGGAGAAGGGGATGACAGAGGATGAGATGGTTGCATGGCATCACCAACTCAATGGACATGACTTTGGTAAACTCTGGGAGATGGTGATGGACAGGGAAGCCTGGCATGCTGCAGTCAATGGGGTTGCAAAGAGTTGAACATGACTAAGTGACTGAACTGAACTGAACTGAAAATTTCTTAGCTAATTGAATAGAGTTTCATTTTTCTTGCTACTCCACTCTTTTTTTGTGTGTGTCCAATGCCCAGAGACAATTTGTTGTCATTGTTGTTTTACTGAGAATCATTTTCATTCCATCAGAGAGAGAACATGGAAAATCAGTAGAATACAGACATTTAATTTTGTCTCTGAATGGCAACTTTTCTTATAAATACACTGGGTTCTACAACCTTAGACTCGCCAACCGCCACATTAGAGTAGTGAATTTGGAGTAAAGAACCATAATGGTTTCCACAAAAGTACTATTCATTCTCTCAATGAATAGCCTATGTTTATTGAGAAATAAGTATGCATCAGATACTATTACTGATGGAGGAATACAGCAATGAACACAGCAATGAGTAAAGCAAAGTCCCTGCCCTTCAATATCTTGTATTCTACAGTGTGAGTTTGACAAAAAGGAAGTAAACAAATACAGATTATAGTATCAGATAGTGATAAGTGGCATGATGAAAAGAAAGCTAGCTTCTTATATAAAGAGTAAAAGGGGAATTGTTTTTGGAGTGGAGTCAATGTAATTCCTAATGGAACACCTAAGACCATTTAAAAGTCTCTTAAGTATTTTAATCTACCTACATGGAGGGGATATCAATTTGTTGGTGGCACTGTATTTGGGAATCTATGTAAAAATGAGATAACTTATAATGTGCATTCTAAGATAGCTGGTCCCTGATTTTTCAGAGACCTTGTGATTTTCCTTTTTGACCTAAACATATCATAAAAGGAGATAAATTTATTCCTTGTATCTTGGAAAAGTTCTCAAAGTGTTCATGATAACTACATAAATTACTTATGGAGTTACGTCATTTTTATTAGTAGTAGCAAAAAGACTTTAGCCCAAGGATTAAAATGCTAAGTGCACCCTTAGGGAAGGAAGGGCTAAGGCAGGAAGGACAGTTGTCCCTGCATTGACAGTTCCAGAATGAGAGGAGGCTGAGTAGAGAATTCTGAATTCAGTATGCATATTCAGCTTGGCTACATTTTCCAGCATGTTACATTTGTAATCATTTAAAAGCCATACTAAGGAAGTTTTAGGACGCAGAGTTATCCAATTTTGTTTTGAATGGGATTATATCCTTCCACAGAGTATAGAGGTAGTGCTGTTTAATAGATAATGTGAGCCTGGGCCTTATAAGTAATTTTAAGTTTTCTAGTAGCCACATTAAAAAGGTAAAAAAACATATAAAATTAAGTTTATAACATTTTGTATAACCCAACATATACAACATATTAGCATTTCAGTTCAGAATCAATATAAAAATTATTGGGTATATTTTACAGTAACAGCGCATAATTTAAGTAGCCACACTTCAAGTGCTCAGTAACTACAAGTGGCTGGTGGCTACCCTACTGGATGGCACATGGCTAGAAGTGTGTAATAAGCACAGCTGAGGTTTGTAAGTTAATCTTGTGCCCCACCCCTTTGTTGAATTTCTTTATTAGCTCTAATAATTTCTTATATGGTTGATTCTTTGTGATATCCTACATAGAGAAATAAGACATCTGTGAATAGAGATGATTTTACTTCTTCCATTTCAATATGGGTACATTTTATTTCTTTTTCTTGCCAAATTGCTCTATCTAGGACTTCAAAGATGATGTTGAATAGTTGTGGCAAAAGTGAGCATTCTTGTCTTATTCCTGATCTAAGGGAGAAAGCTTTCAGTCTTTCAACATTTAATATGATGTTATCTGTGGCAAAATCAAGCAATATAAAGGATTCTCACTAGTTTAAATTAGAAAGTGAAGGTTTTTCAATAATATTAGGCTATCTCATGAACCACAAAAGAAATGGATAATGAAGAATCAAGAAATACATTACCTTACAGAGCATATCTGAACAATTGTCATTTAAAATGACTTGGTTCTAACACTGCTTCTGGGTCCCTTTGTTATGAATATCATAGACCTGAGAAAGAAAAAAGAATATGATTGGTTCAGTTCACATCAAGGGTCCACTGCTGGACCTTTCAGATAAAGTAGCTGAATATAGGGTGATGCAGCAAGGCAGAGCTGTTAGTGGTCCAGCCCTTCTTGCCCGGAACTGTTCTCAGAGAAGGAACGATTATTGTGGGCTAACAATTTTTGGCCTCATAGAACAAAATCCATTGGAAATGCTAACATAGAAACATAATGTTTGCATTGCTAAATTCATACTTCAGGTTTTATTTACTATACCATTAGTGTTTGTCTCTTCATCTCTGTTGTCAAGAGCACTAAAAATGGTGGCATTTTTTTTACTGAAGTCTCTTAGCATTGACTTAATATACTTAGTATATTATATACTTAATATCCTCTGAAGGTGTTGAACTAGTTAATAATTCAGAATAATTCAAGTGGATACTCCATTTAAAAATAGATGCAAGAAGCCAAAGAACTGGCACAATTGTAAAGAATAATAATAATTTTTAAAAAAGCTCAGGATATAACAAGTGTAAAATTTGAAATACTATATAAATAATACAGATTAAAAATAATTCTAAAATTATTCTAAAATATTCTAAAAATAATTGGATTAAAGACAATCTCTTTAACAAGTGGTGCTGGGAAAACTGGTCAACCATTTGTAAAAGAATTAAACTAGAACACTTTCTAACACCTTACACAAAAATAAACTCAAAATGGATTAAATATCTAAACATAAGACCAGAAACTATAAAACTCCTAGAGGAGAACATAGGCAAAACACTCTCCGACATACATCACAGCAGGATCCTCTATGACCCACCTCCCAGAATATTGGAAATAAAAGCAAAAATAAACAAATGGGACCTAATGAAACTTAAAAGCTTCTGCACAACAAAGGAAACTATTAGCAAGGTGAAAAGGCAGCCTTCAGAATGGGAGAAAATAATAGCAAATGAAGCAACGGACAAACAACTAATCTCAAAAATATACAAGCAACTCCTCCAGCTCAACTCCAGAAAAATAAATGACCCAATCAAAAAATGGACCAAAGAACTAAATAGACATTTCTCCAAAGAAGACATACAGATGGCTAACAAACACATGAAAAGATGCTCAACATCACTCATTACCAGAGAAATGCAAATCAAAACCACTATGAGGTACCATTTCACACCAGTCAGAATGGCTGCGATCCAAAAGTCTACAAGCAATAAATGCTGGAGAGGGTGTGGAGAAAAGGGAACCCTCTTACACTGTTGGTGGGAATGCAAACTAGTTACAGCCACTATGGAGAACAGTGTGGAGATTCCTTAAAAAACTGGAAATAGAACTGCCTTATGATCCAGCCATCCCACTGCTGGGCATACACACTGAGGAAACCAGAAGGGAAAGAGACACGTGTACCCCAATGTTCATCGCAGCACTGTTTATAATAGCCAGGACATGCAAGCAACCTAGATGTCCATCAGCAGATGAATGGATAAGCAAGCTGTGGTACATATACACAATGGAGTATTACTCAGCCATTAAAAAGAATACATTTGAATCAGTTCTAATGAGGTGGATGAAACTGGAGCCTATTATACAGAGTGAAGTAAGCCAGAAGGAAAAACACCAATACAGTATACTAACGCATATATATGGAATTTAGAAAGATGGTAACGATAACCCTGTATACGAGACAGCAAAAGAGACACTGATGTATAGAACAGTCTTATGGACTCTGTGGGAGAGGGAGAGGGTGGGAAGATTTGGGAGAATGGCATTGAAACATGTGAAATGTCATGTATGAAACGAGATGCCAGTCCAGGTTCAATGCACGATGCTGGATGCTTGGGGCTGGTGCACTGGGACGACCCAGAGGGATGGTATGGGGAGGGAGGAGGGAGGAGGGTTCAGGATGGGGAACACATGTATACCTGTGGTGGATTCATTTTGATATTTGGCAAAACTAATACAATTATGTAAGGTTTAAAAATAAAATAAAATTAATTAAAAAAAAAAAAGCAAAAAAAAAAAAAATGGGCCAAAGAACTAAATAGACATTTCTCCAAAGAAGACATACAGATGGCTAACAAACACATGAAAAGATGCTCAACATCACTCATTATCAGAGAAATGCAAATCAAAACCACTATGAGGTACCATTTCACGCCAGTCAGAATGGCTGCGATCCAAAAGTCTACAAGCAATAAATGCTGGAGAGGGTGTGGAGAAAAGGGAACCCTCTTACACTGTTGGTGGGAATGCAAACTAGTACAGCCACTATGGAGAACAGTGTGGAGATTCCTTAAAAAACTGGAAATAGAGCTGCCTTATGATCCAGCAATCCCACTGCTGGGCATACACACTGAGGAAACCAGAAGGGAAAGAGACACGTGTACCCCAACATTCATCGCAGCACTGTTTATAATAGCCAGGACATGGGAGCAACCTAGATGCCCATCAGCAGATGAATGGATAAGAAAGCTGTGGTACATATACACAATGGAGTATTACTCAGCCATTAAAAAGAATACATTTGAATCAGTTCTAATGAGATGGATGAAACTGGAACCTATTATACAGAGTGAAGTAAGCCAGAAAGAAAAACACCAATTCAGTATACTAACGCATATATATGGAATTTAGAAAGATGGTAACAATAACCCTGTGTATGAGACAGCAAAAGAGACACCGATGTATAGATCAGTCTTATGGACTCTGTGGGAGAGGGAGAGGGTGGGGAGATTTGGGAGAATAGCATTGAAACATGTATAATATCATGTATGAAACGAGTCGCCAGTCCAGGTTCAATGCACGGTACTGGATGCTTGGGGCTGGTGCACTGGGACAACCCAGAGGGATGGGAGGGGAGGGAAGAGGGAGGAGGGTTCAGGATGGGGAACATGAGTATACCTGTGGTGGATTCATTTCAATATTTGGCAAAACTAATACAGTATTGTAAAGTTTAAAAATAAAATTAAAAAAAATAATAATTCTAAAAGAAGAGATGTTTGAGATATTGGAGTAGATTCTTATTTCCTACTTATCCTGCTAAATATTTTTAGTAATGATTATGCAACTTGACACTATAGTTATATTGATTTATGTGTTTATTTTACTCCACTGGCAATTAAGCTCTATACCAGTAAAGCCTGTTGGTTATTGCCATAACCTTTGTGCCTAGAACAGTGTCAGGCCCACAGCAGGAACTGAATAAGTATTTATTAAATGACCTAAGTAGTGAAAGCAAACATTAAACTCGCTGACTACTTTCTTGTTGCCTGGACCAAATAAAAATGATGTATGGAGACTTAGATTTGAAAATGACTTTGGGAATTTTTACTTCTTTTTCAAATTCTACAACTGAAATTGGTGAGATCTGTGTAAATATATCCTTGACTTAGGAGACTACAGGAAAAGATATAGAGTCAAATTCAGAAAGTCACTTATGATTGGATTTCCTTCAAGAATGCAGATGTACTATGCTAATGTCAAGTGAGTCATAAGACATCTATCTATTCATTGGCAAGAGAACTATATAACCACTACTTTTATGGCTACAACTCCCCACAAAGCACAATTCTGCTCCCAAACCCTCTGAAGTTCTGGATATAAATGTAAAACATAAATATAAAATGTTCATTGAAAGTTAAAATTCAAAGCATCTGAACTGTACTCAATAAAGACTTCAAATATATATTGAAATGTTGAATATATACATCAGTATTTTATTTGCCTAGATTTTATTCAGTACAACATTATGCAAAACTTCTGAAAGATCAAGACATTAGCCTGAACATTGGGCCCTCCTAGACAAACTGGGCTTATCTTTCCATCTCCTAATTTAGTTATATCTGCAAAATCCCTTTTACTAGGTAAGATAATATATCCACAGGTTTCAGGGATTAGGATGTGGCCATCTTTGGCAGCTGGGGGGAATTATACTGTATATTTCACATCTCTACAGGACACAAGTCTACAAGTTAACCTCTTCCTCTAAAATTTTTTATATGGCTCAGTCAATAGAAAGTCTAGTCCAATACTGGATTTAAGAACACTCAGTAATCTCTTTCAGAGAAGGGAATGGCAACCCACTCCAGTATTCTTGTCTGGAGAATCCTGTGGATGGGGGAGCCTGGTGGGCTGCTGTCCATAGAGAGTTGGACACAACTGAAGAGACTTAGCATGCATGCATGCATTGGAGAAGAAAATGGCAACCTACTCCAGTATTCTTGCCTGGAGAATCCCAGGGACAGAGGAGCCTGGTGGGCTGCCGTCTATAGGGTCGCACAGAGTCAGACACAACTGAAGCGACTTAGCAGCAGCAGCAGTAATCTCTTTCATGTATTTCTGATTTTCAGATAATTTTAAAGGCATTAGAATCAATTTTTTTAAAAGGGGAAGTCTGCACAAATCACTGAAAACAACAAAAAAATGCATTTTTGGAGGATAAGACTATCAGAAGAGGAACTCTGGCTTTAATTTACTAAATAATTTTGTTAGATAATTTTGTTTGGAAGTTCTCATGGAATTCTGCTATGGAGATTTTGTAGCTGCCTTTGTTTCACTCAACTTCAAAAGACTTGATAAATGAACAAAAACAGTGAGTAGTGCCTATATTGGAGAAGGAACTGGCAACCCACTCCAGTGTTCTTGCCTGGAGAATCCTAGGGACGGAGGAGCCTGGTGGGCTGCCATGTATGGGGTCGCACAGAGTCGGACACGACTGAAGCGACTTGGCGGCGGCAGCAGCAGCAACAGCAGTGCCTATACAATCCCATGTCCCACACCATCTAAAAAATTATCAGCGTATTACAAAGAGAATATTCATAACAGTTGCTCAAAATCATAAAAGGAACAAATCATACCAGATATTTTTAAAATGCTTTCTATTTTTGAAAGACTATTTTTAAAAAGATTTATTTTTAGAGCTAAGAAGTTGTGATAAGAAGATCCACTGTCAGTTAAAGGGTTCATAAATATTCAATGCTGGATAAAAATTCAGCAATTATTTTGGAAAACTACTATTCAATTTATAGAATATGTGACTTTATTTGTGACCTGAATGTTGGCCTTGATTTATATGGTTTATTAACTAATTATTAGAATATAAGCCATTTGTTAGGGGGAAATGCCTGTATTTGCACACATACATATTTTTAAACTGAAATTAAGTTATTATGAAAAATGGGCATTTTATAGTGAAGTTTTTTGGATGATAACAATAAAAACCCCCCAGGGCAGCAATGTATCCTAGTTTGTATCTATATATGTTGATTTACTTCATTTGTTGTTAATTTCAGTCTTGAGGATACGACTACATGTTATATCTACTTACTAGTAATTTTCAGCTGATGCTTGTTCTAGTGATCCCTAGATCTCTAGTGATCTAGTGAGCTTTGCTGCTTTCTCTGGTTCTACTGGAAATTAGAAGTAGACAGTGACCTTAGGTTGGATCTAGGATAGCAGAAGGAACCAAGGAAATTAGTCTCTCTCTCTTTTTTTTATGATCTTCCACATTCTAGTCTGCAGGATTGTGTGCCCAGTCTTTATGTGTGCTTCTAAAAATTTTGTTAATGCTGCTGAATATTGTTGTTTACTCACTCAGTCATTTTCAACTCTTTTGCAGCCCCATGGACTATAGCCCACCAGGCTGCCCTGTCCATAGGATTTCCCAGACAAGAATACTGGAATGGGTTGCCATTTCCTTCTCTGGGGGATCTTCCTGACTCATGGATTGAATCCTGGTCTCCTGTATTGAAGGTGGATTTTTTACCACTGAGCCGCTAGGGCTGAATATTAGATACTCTGAATCCCCCAACATTCCTACAATAAATAGTTTGTTAACAGTGTAAATGTTTGGGAAGCCGTGAAGTAAGCACACAGGGCACTGGGTTTGCAGGCATTTGTTCATTTCAGCTGATGAATATTTAATCCTATTGAGCACTTGGAAAAAATGCAAAAGCTTTGCTAAAAATCCAATTTTAACAATTAGGGCTTCTTATACATTGTTTCTCTGGAAGTCTTTGAATTTATCATATTGAATGGCTAAGGAGGGGAAATAGGTTTTAAGTCTGTTACTGGAAATTACTTGAGAGTTTTTTGAAGGGTGGTGAACAATAAGTCTAATTGCCCTTGTCTCTCTGTGGGAACAAGAGCCTCTTGGGTCTGCTACTGGTGACTGGCAAAAAGTGCTCTAATGTTCTTATTTTATTCCCAAGACTCTGATAGTGATGATAATGGAGAGTCTTTGTTATGAACAGACTAAATGACAACTTTTTTAATCATCAAAATTCTGTCTCTTACAAGAATCTTACAAATCCATTAGTCAAAATTACCAAGATGGTGGACATATAATAATAATGATATTTTATAGAGTGGAGGTTGGAGGGGAGTGCTTTCTCTCCTCCAGGATATCCTTGAGCATTCAACCACACGAATGTGTGTGCAGTAGTTTTGCTTTCTCTGTTTCACATTTCATTATTCTACACTCTGTCGCTCTAGTCAAGTGATCATCATCTCCAAAATTCTTGTCTTTTTCAATGGTACTCAGAATAATCTCACCCATTTAGTCCTTTAGGTCATGATCTGGTCTCATTTAAAGAATAAAGAATGGTGAGAAAGAAGTAAATGTTTTTCAATACTTTTAGGAAATGGAAAAGCATTAAAAGAAAGTAAACAAGGGAATGGCAACTTAGCTGCTTTGAAACTTATCTGTTGCATTAAAATTCAGTCTGTTGTGTTGGAATAATTATTTCCATTCACTTATAAAAGATAAGGGAAGATTAGGGAGTAAATGTGAAAGCCCAGAGAACTGAAGAGATCCTGAAAGCACTGGATGGATAAAAGAAGGTCCGACTTGATCTTGTTCTGAGTCTATATATTTGCATTCTACAACTTCTAAATCTTTTCTCAAAATGCTTAAGCAAGAGAAGAAAGTGCTGGAAGGTGCAAATGGAAGAAAAGAAGGAAAACTAGATGCCTAGTTCAGAGTTGGTTCAGTTCAGGTCGTTGCTCAATCATGTCCAATTCTATGCAACCGCATGGATTGCAGCACACCAGGCTTCCTTGTCCATCACCAACTCCCGGGGTGCATTTAAATTCATGTCCATTGAGGTAGTGATACCATCCAACCATCTCATCCTCTGTCATCCCCTTCTCCTCCTGCCTTCAATCTTTCACAGCACCAGGGTCTTTTTCAATGAGTCAGTTCTTCACAACAGGTGGCCAAAGTATTGGAGTTTCAGCTTCAGCATCAGTCCTTCCAATGAACATTCAGAACTGATTTCCTTTAGGATTGATTGGTTGGATCTCCTTGCAGTCCAAGGGGCTCTCAAGAGTCTTCTTCAACACCACAGTTCAAAAGCATCATTTCTTCGGTGCTCAGCCTTCTTTATTGTCCAACTCTCACATCCATACATGAACACTGGAAAAACCATAACCTTGACTAGATGGATCTTTGTTGGCAAAGTAATGTCTCTGCTTTTTAATATGCTGTCTAGGTTGGTCATAACTTTCCTTCCAAGGAGCAAGCTTCTTTTAATTTCATGGCTGCAATCACCATCATATCACTCCACAGTGATTTTGGAGCCCCCCAAAATAAAGTCAGCCACTGTTTCCAATGTTTCCCCATCTATTTGCCATGAAGTGATGGGACCAGATGCTATGATCTTAGTTTTCTGAATGTTGAGCTTTAAGCCAACTTTTTCACTCTCCTCTTTCGCTTTCATCAAGAGGCTCTTTCATTCTTCCTCACTTTCTGCCATAAGGGTGGTGTGTCAT
Source organism: Bos grunniens (assembly GCF_055505025.1). Classification (NCBI taxonomy): domain Eukaryota; kingdom Metazoa; phylum Chordata; class Mammalia; order Artiodactyla; family Bovidae; genus Bos; species Bos grunniens. Next base: position 44,431,567 of record NC_141165.1, read on the forward strand.
CTGCATGTCTGAGGTTATTGATATTTCTCCTGGCAATCTTGATTCCAGCTTGTGCTTCTCCAGCCCAGCATCTCTCATGATGTACTCTGCACAGAAGTTAAACAAGCAGGGAGACAATATACAGCCTTGACGTACTCCTTTTCCTACTTGGTACCAGTCTGTTGTTCCATGTCCAGTTCTAACTGTTGCTTCCTGACCTTCATATAGGTTTCTCAAGAGGCAGGTCAAGTGGTCTGGTATTCCCATCTCTTTCAGAATTTTCCACAGTTTATTGTGATACACACAGTCAAGTCTTTGGCATAGTCAGTAAAGCAGAAATAGATGTTTTTCTGGAACTCTCTTGCTTTTTTGATGATCCATCAGATGTTGGAAATTTCACCTATTACTATCAGTAAATGGAAGCCCAAATTACTAGAAATAAGGATTCAAAGGATAAACACTAAAGTTTTTTTTTATAGCCAAGGGTATTCTGGGTGTACATCTATATCATATTTTTTTATGGATTTGTCTCTTTTTTGTTGTTTCTCTTTATCTAATATCTGTTCTTTATTTCTTTCTCTTTTCATTCTTAAATATTAAAAAACAAACCTTTCCATTCTCATGAAAAATATATTACCAGAGGATTTCAGAGACATCCACAAAATCTCTATGAAGCACACATATTCTTTTAATATATGCTTCAATTATTAAGTCAACTAAGTCTCAGTTCATTAAATGTTCTTTGAAAATGTACATGTTCACAGCTATATGGATAATTGGATAAAGAATTAATAATGTGTAAGAAGAATTCAGTTTGACGGAATGTAGAACTGTAAAATAAAGGCATCAGACACTGGAGAATAAGAGACAATAAAAGAAGCAAAGCTGTAAAGGTCAGAACAGACTGTGAGATGAAGTAAGGATAGGTTATTGAGCCTGTGTAAATCTGCAGAGGAAAAGCTCTGGCTGTCTAGTGTGGGAGGCAATGTTTTCTGCATCTGTCACTCAAAAGTAATGTAAATGTTTACATCACGACAAATGCTGAACTCATTTATATTACTAACATGATCTTCCCCTGTGTATTTCTATTTTGCACTTACGTTCTTTACAAAGAAAATAAAGAACTGTGTTCTCTCTTTGCCATTCAATGTCTTCTATGTCTCCCTTTACTCAAGGTAGGAATTTGGTTTTTCCAGCACTTTGGGGTGTATGTATATATAATTCTCATAGGGGGAGACCAGGGAACTGCAGGAGCAGTCAGGTTTTTGCCTTTGGCAGATAAAATGGCAGGGAGACACTCAGCAGTTACACTTCTGTCTCTGCGGAGCTGCCTCACATTCCAATCCATTCTCTCTCCCTGTGTTTTGATTTTTAAATTGGAGATTTGAGGGCACAGAATAACAAGGATGTTAGGTTTCCCAACTCTACAGGGCTTTGGCCATCTGGTCCTTCATCATCTGGGTATTTAATTCCAAAAAATGAGACTGAGAAGGATCCTTAAAAAAGTCACCTTTTAAATTTGCATATCACCTCTCTCTCATCTATTTCTCAGTTAATGTGAAGCTCTAGGCAAAACCATCTTTTAGTTTTTTCAGCGGCAAGAAAGAAATGACTTTATTGAACTCAGTCACTAGCATTTCTGCACTGTGGAAAGTCACTGTGTGTTTTTAAATGTAGGTGGTGAACAGGAAAAGAAAACAGAAAATACTCTTACGATTCCTCCTTTTTCTTTGACTTTCAATATCATGCTTGCTGCCCTCACCAGTGCTAAATTGAGAATAAAATTATCAGGAGGGAAGGGAAGGGATTCTTCAAGTAAAAGTTATTTTTGTTTAAAATGATGCTGTATTTGAAAATGTATTTGACGCTAAAACTCATTAAGCATAATATAAAAATGGATTAGCCATGGAAACCACTTTCCAAGTCTAAAGTTCATTTTTTTAAAAAAAACAAAATTGTACAAAATTATTGCAAAAGTAATATATCTGGTAGCAGAACATTATTATATTGAAAAAGTAAGAAATATTGAAGAACAAGGATCAAGAATCTCCTGAAATATGTTTATCTACATATGAAAGTGAAAGTCACTCAGTCATTTCCAACTCTTTGTGACCTCATGGACTATACAGTCCATGGAATTCTCCTGGCCAGAATATTGGGATGGGTAGCCTTTCCCTTCTCCAGGGCACCTGCCCAACCCAGGAACTGAGCCCAGGTCTTCTGCATTGCAGGCAGATTCTTTATCAGCTGAGCCACAAGGGAAATGCTTATAGCCACATTAATTGAAATACTAATTATATACCAGCTAAATCTCAGTTTTGTCTTAATAGATAAATACATGATTCAGCTAATTGATGTTTCAAAGCACTTTTAATAAAACACTGGCTATTCTGCTGGCTATATCTAATTTTCTGTCATTTTCAAATAAGTTGATAAATATAAAAGAATTACTAGCATAAAAATATGAAAGAGTCCTATCTGGACAGAAGATAATTTTATTTTACTAAATTTAGAGTGAAAAGTGGGGGAGAAGAATCATCTAAGTCTTCTCAATCTTTACTGTGTATACAAATCTCTGGGGATCTTGTTAAAGATTCTGATTCCATTTGGGGTAATCCTGAGATTCTGAATTTCTGACAGACTCCAGCTTATGTCACCACTTCTGGTCTCTGGACCATGCTTTGAGTGTCAAAAGAATCAAAAAATCAAGATGTTTATGTAATACCACCCATCTAAAGAAGAACTGTCGGAGAAGGCGATGGCACCCCACTCCAGTACTCTTGCCTGGAAAATCCCATGGATGCAGGAGACTGGTGGACTGCAGTCCATGGGGTCGCTAAGAGTCGGACACGACTGAGCAACTTCACTTTCACTTTTCACTTCATGTATTGGAGAAGGAAATGGCAACCCACTCCAGTGTTATTGCCTGGAGAATACCAGGGATGGGGGAGCCTGGTGGGCTGCTGTCTATGGGGTCGCACAGAGTCGGACACGACTGAAGAGACTTAGCAAGCAAGCAAGCAAAAAGAAGAACTGTAATACAAATAGGTAAATGCTACAACTTGTTTTATAGTAACTAAGAGTAGTTTGGAAATTCTTCTGTTATAAAAACATTAAAAATTATTACCTAGGTAGTTATTTGGATCAATTTTGCATTGATTTCTCTCCTTAACAACTAGAATACTTTGTTCTTTATGAACACTGACAGTGAAGACAGAGCAAGCAGCCACCTAGTGTGTTATATTAGGATTTTGGAGATCTGAATCTAATTCATATGTATATTAATTATTGACTGAATAAATTGGTTGAATTATCTAAAAAAGAAGGTTTTCTTCTACTCCAGACTAGAGGATATGATATAAAGCAATCGTTCTTAAACTGGAATGATTTTTGTCCCCCAAGGGACAGTAGGCAATGTCTAAAGGTGATTTTGGTTGTCACAACTTGGGGGGTGGGTGCTATGGGATACAGAGATTTGCTACTGGCACCTCCTAGGTACAGACCAAGGATTCTGCTGAACATCCTCTAGCGCACAGGAAAGCAGCTCACAAAGAATAACCATCAGCCAAAATGTCAGTAGTAGCAGAGGATAAGAGAGGTATGACTGTTTCTCCTGGTTAAGGTGTTCAGGTATTTGAGGATGAAAGATGAACCTAAATGAAGTACATAGTAAATAACTGTTAAGCAGTGTTGTACATAAGGAAGTAGGAACAAGATAGTGGACAAAAGCCACTTGCCATACTACTGTCAGATCAATTTGTGGAAGACACAAAGTCCAGACAGTTCTGGAAGAAAAGTGGACAGGATTTAGTTTAGAAAAGACCAGTGGAAAGGTGGCAATTCTAAGTGTAGCCAAAGCTTCTTGTATTAAAAAAACAAAAAAAACAAAAAAACAACTTCCTTGCAGTGCTGTTTCCAATGGTGAAAATGAGAATGCAATCTAAATGTATAACAAGAGGGTGAATAGTTAAATAAATGATGGAATCCCTCCCCCCCCAAAAAAAACAACAAACTAGCAGGTAAAAGAAAACAAACTGGCAGATGTGATAAAAAAGAAACAAACTCATAGAGAATAAACTAGTGGCTACCAGTGGGGAGAGGAGAAGGGGGAAGGTCCTGATAGGAGTAGTGGACTAAAATGTACAAATTGCTATGTGGAAAATAAACTACAAGACTATATTGTACAACACAGGGAAAATAGCCAATGTTTTATAATAACTATACACTGTGAATAGTATGCTGTCCACCTGAAACTTATATTATACATCATCTGTATCTTAAGAAAAAAGAGTTCCCTTTTCTCCCTTTTCCTCATACCCTCTCCAGCGTTTACTGTTTGTTCATTTTTTGATGATGGCCATTCTGACTAGTGTGAGGTGGTATCTCATTGTAGTTTTGATGTGCATCTCTCTAATAATGAGTGGCATTAAACATTTTTTCATGTATTTATTAACCATCTGTATGGCTTCTTCTGAGAAATGTCTGTTTAGGTCTTCTGTCTATTTTTTTAATTGGGTTGTTTTTCTGATATTGAGCTGCATGAGCTGCTTGTATATTTTGGAGATTAATTTTTTGTCAGTTGTTTTGTTTGCAATTATTTTCTCCCATTCTGAGGATTGTCTTTTCATCTTGTTTGTAGTTTCTTTTGCTGTGGAAAAGCTTTTAAATTTAATTAGGTCCCATTTTTTAACTTCTGTTTTTATTTCCATTACTCTAGGAGGTGGGTCAAAGAGGATCTTGCTGAGATTTATGTAAGAGTGTTCTGCCTACATTTTCCTCTAAGAGTTTAAAGTTTCTGACCTTACATTTAGATCTTTAATCCATTTTGAGCTTATTTTTGTGTGTAGTGCTAGGAAGTGTTATAACTTCATTCTTTCACATGTGGACACAGCAGAGGAAGGAGAGGGTGGGACGAATTGAGAGTAGCATTGACATATATACTATCATATGTAAAATAGTTAGTGGGAAGGTGCTGTAACAACACAGGGAGCTCAGACCAGTGCTCTGTGATAACCTAGAGGGGTGGGATGGGGGTGCAGTGGGAGGGAGGCTCAAGAGGAAGGGCAGATAAATATATATATAAATAGTGTACCTATATATATATATATATATATATGCACACACACACACACACACTTATGGCTGATCACATTTTGTATGGCAGAAACCAACATAACATTGTAAAGCAATTTTCCTTCAATTAAAAGTAAAAATCATAAAAACGAACAAAAAAAAGGACTACTGGAACAAAAGATTTACTTTTTCTAACAAAGTAAAGATGCTTCTCATCTTCAAAACTGAAATCGTTAGCTTACTTGCTGCTGCTGCTAAGTCGCTTCAGTCGTGTCCAACTCTGTGCTACCCCATAGACGGCAGCCCACCAGGCATCCTGTGCCCAGGATTCTCCAGGCAAGAATACTAGAGCGGGTTGCCATTTCCTTCTCCAGTGCATGCATGCATGCATGCTAAGTTGCTTCACTCGTGTCTGACTCTGTGCGACCCCATGGACAGCAGCCTACCAGGCTCCTCGGTCCACAGGATTCTCCAGATAAGAATACTGGAGTAGGTTGCCATTTCCTTCTCCAGCTTACTTGATAGGGCAGTTTTGGAAATAAATCTTTATATAATTTTTTACTTGAAGACAATTGAAGCCCCAACTTAATAAGCATGCAGTTACTGACTACAAGTGTCCATTAGCACTCAAAGCATCTAATAATATTGCAGTTTGACTATACAGTCCACAAAATTCTTCATGCCAGAATATGGAGTGGGTAGCCATTTCCTTCTCCAGAGGATCTTCCCAATCCAGGAACTGAACTCAGGTCTCCCACATTGCAGGATTAATTTTTCAATTTAGTCAGAAAAAGAAAGTTGCGTCCGACTCTTTGCGATCCCAGGGACAGTAGCCTATCAGGCTCCTCTGTCCATGGGATTTCCCAAGCAAGAATACTCAGTGGGTTGCCATTCCCCTCTCCAGGAGAGCTTCCCAACCCAGGAATCAAACCCAGGTCTCCTGCATTACAGGCAGATTCTTCACCACCTGAATATAGCAGGGAAGCCCTGTTTTACTCAGAGTAAAACCCGAATTCCTTAGAATGAACTCTGAAACTCCACACCATTGCCCACCCACCCCCCCTCTACCTGTCTGACTTTATCTCCAATTATAATCCCCCATTCTATGCTATCTCTGTTCCAGCCTCACTGGTTTCCTTGCTCTTCTGTCTGGAAACATCTAACCCTGATATCTATGTGACTTACTCCCCCATCTCCATGAAATCTTGGCTTGAAAATCTTAGTAGACCTCCTCTGACCATTCTATTAAAAATTACAGCCCCCTCCTCTCCTACCCCACATTCTTACTTTCTTTCTCTACTTTTTAAATAGTACTTATCATCTTTTAATGTTTTAAACTTTTAGAATTTTTTTATTTTTTGTTTATTATTTGTTTTCAGCTGAAATCTAGAAAGAATATACTTTTGAAAAGAAAATAACTTTTGGTATTTTCTTAAGTTTTTGTGTTCTTAATTTTTGCTCAGTTTTGATAATCTGAGAAAAATTAGACTCTTTAATGTACCAGCTTGTAGCTCCAACAATAATCACTAATAATTGTTATAATATTCAAATAACAAATATTTATTGCTTAAATTATACTTTTGTACTTACTATTTAAAATGTCATATTATTGTAATACACAAACCATGTATATAATACATTCTTGCATTCCTGAAATAATCAAATGATTTTAGATTGGTTAATAGAATAATCACCAGATACATATTAAACTCTCCCAAATCCCTGTCTATAGCTCAGTGACCTCTACTGAACACGAATGTTAGTCACTCAGTCATCTCCTACTCTTTGTGACTCCAGGGCTGTAGCTCACCAGGCTCCTCTGTCCATGGACTTCTCCAGGTAAGAATACTGGAGTGGGTAGCCATTCCCTTTTCCAGGGGATTTTCCTGACCCAGCAATTGACGCTGGGTCTCCCACATTGCAGGCAGATTCTTTACCATCTGAGCCACCAGGGAAGCCCCACTGAACACTAAATCTACATAAATGACAGCTTCCATTAAACATCTTAATATATTGAACACTAGACCTATATATTAAGCTGTTTGATGGATGCTGTCGTTTGGAACCTCAAACTCCATACCAGATTCCTAACTACTTTATTTTTCCTCTTGCCACAATAAACTTCTTTCAATACCTTGACCGAGACATGGTCTTCTAGATCAGAGACCTTTGCCTGGAACACTCTCCTGCTTATCCTGCAGGTCTCATCTTCAATTCAGCCTGATTTTCCTGGACTTAGTTAGGTGGGCCACTGTTTCCATAGTGTCCTTTTAGCATTCATCGCAGCTTACCTCACTATTGGTTGAATGTAAGCTCTCGGCAAGAGCAAGTACTCCATGAGTCTGTGTCTAGTGCTTAGCGTATTAGTGCAGAGTAGGTGCTCATTATATATTTGATCAGCTTAAAACAATGGAAAAACAGTAACACAAATGCAGTGAAACATATCTTCAGAGATATTTAATGACGTGGGCAGATGGTCAGATATGACAAGTTAAAAGTATTACACTATTAGATTACATATAATGCAATTTCAGTTTTGTAAAATAAGAAATATGCAAATTTTTACACCAAAAAAGCTTAGAAATATACCAAAATGTTTTGTTGGCAAAAAGACTATGGGATTAAAAAAAAAAAAAACTCTTCATTTTTCATAGTCAATTTATATTCAGTTTACAATCAGAAAAAAAAATTACTCTAAAAGGGAAATCAATATTCTTTTCTGTATTGCTAAAAAAAAGATTAAAAAAAACATTATTTTACAATTCCTTTTAGTTATTTTTGGTGGAAGGTTTTGACATTTTTATATTCTTTGTGACACATAAAACATTTTTCAAACTGTATCCAGCAATCCTAAACTAATATAGTGTCTCCTAGATTTGGAGAATACTAGGTTTGGAGAACACCCATGAATACTAATGTAATTCTGTATTACATCATGTATCATATGTAATTCTGTATGTAATGTAACTCCATCCTATCAGCTGTCTGGTTTTTTAGAAAGAACTGTTTCTCTTCTAAATAATTACTTCTGAAAATAGTTTTTTTTTTTTTAACCAATTAGGACCTCAAAGATTTAGCAGTCTTTAACAGGCTAAAGAATGCAAGAATACAAAATTTTAAAGAATGTAAATTTCCTTATACTTTTGTAGAAAAGATGTGATACTATTAAAGAGCTACAGATTACCATTAAATGTGAATTACTTCACAAGGGAATAATGCACAAAATATATCCATTTTGCTACTTCATAGTTTAGTGAGTTTGGTTGGTCTATTAATATTCAGCCCTCTCTTATCTTTTTTACATCTCAATTGCATACTAAATATTATTCTGAAGTGAAAAATACAAACATTGTTCATTGAGATGAATTTTAACTTGTTTATTTCACATAAGCTTATACAATTCCTTCAGATTCTGCAAAATACTCTGAAAGTAAAAAAGAAAAATGAATGAGATATGATCCCTGTCTTTGAGGTGCTCACAGTCTATTGAAGGAGAAATATTACAAAAATATATATGATAAACAGCACAAAAAAACCACTGGAGAGAACAAAAGTACTTAAGGCTCAATAGGATCTTAATAAAGGCTCCTCTGTCAATGGGATTTTCCAGGCAAGAGTGCTGGAGTGGAGTGCCATCGCCTTCTCCAAAAAAGGTCATTGAAGTCTGTATCTTTTACTTCTTTTCTGGTTCCAGCCATCATTTCTTACCTTGTTTGGTGCGACAGCCCCCACGTGGTCACCATGCTTCTATCCCTGCCTTCCTGTAGTCTATTCTCAACACAATGGCCAGAAGTTACTTTCAAAAATATATTAGACAATGTCCCTCTTTTGCTCAAAACTCTCCACTGGCTCCCCTTTTGTTTAAGAAAAATACCAAAGTCTTTCCAAGTCCCTTCTGTTTGACTTCTCCTTACCAACCCCAAATTGCCTCTTTATTTTCATCTCTTTTGTGCTCCCCTTTGTTGAATCTCCTGTAGTCATGTTAATCATTTGATGTTTTTCAAGTCTACCAGTATATTTACACTTTGGGGACTTACACTTGCCTTCCCTCTGCTGGTAGCTCTTGACCCAGCACGATTCCCTCCTTACTTCTTTTAAATCTTCATCACCTGTTACCTTCTCTGTGCTGCCTACCCTGGCCAGACCATCTAGAATTACAACTTGTGCATTTAAACACTAGCATTTCCCACATCCTGTCCTCATTTATCTCATTTGTATTTCAATTAGCACTCTCTAACGTGCTTATTTTCTCTCTCCCTTAGTCACGGATTATTTTGTTCAATAACATATTGAATACACGTAAGAAGGATCTTACATATATTAAATGTCAGTAAATTATGAAGTAATGACTGAATCTTTTTTCATTCTAGTACAATCTTAGTTTTTACAAATGCAGACTTTGTAATGATTCTTCTTGAATTCATTTGAACTTTTTCTTTATATTTTCTGTTAAAAATTGTGTCTTTTGTAACTAAATAACTTTTCAGTTAAAAAGAGAGAGAAAAAAATTTCTTTTTAGGAAATGTTTTCAATCAATTCATGCAGTCAGTAAAAGAAAAGCTGGTTTCTAGCTGAAAAATCCTGCCTAAGAGTTTGACAGTTATTTGTTGGTATAATTATATGTTACTACTAAAGTAATAAAATTTCATTTTTTAAAACTGGTGAATTCTTCAGACAAAATAATTTTGGACTAGCCTCAGCTAATTGTTCTGTATTCAAGATAATTACAATAATATTAAAAGAAATCATATAAAATGGAATGTTATAAAGCTGTAGTCTTCAGTTTCATAAACCTATGACATTCTAGAAATCTTTGGTTGCTGATGGAAGCACTAATAAGAGACTCTAGTTTCACTAATAGCTAAAGCATGTTCTTTTGGAAAGACACATTAGAGACACATTAATTACTTGAGGCAACTGGAGCACCATTATTTCACTACAACATTTCAGTGACCTTAAAAAAGGAAAATGGAAACAATGTACTAGTCGCCAAACTCTGTGACATTAAACGGTTTCTGCAATGCCTGGAAAAATTAATGAGTGCATAAGTGTTCAATAGTCGTATAAATTTGGTCCCTTCTGCAATTTTCAGTATGCTGCATCTACTAAACAACTGATGGAGTGGGAAACTTGAATTGACTTGCCTATTTTGTGGTAGGGGGATTGCCTTGAGCTATTTACACGTTGGGTAGTTCCAAATTATATAAAATGAAATGTATTTGCGAAGCAGTTGGGCAGAAATATAGTTCAGTTTCTAACCATGAATATATGATCGCGAGCTTACAACAAGGAATCAGAATTCATTTTCAAGACAACCATAGCTCTTTCTGTCAGTGACACTTAAAGAAGTTAACATTGTTAAGGAAAAAAAAGACATAATGACAATAAAGATCTATTTGGAATTTTGAAAGATCTAGAGCTCCTCCCACTCTTCCCTGGAGAAATTACCCAACTGCTAATGTGCTTTGCAGAGGAATCTTCCAAAGTTCCTGAAGCCTAATTAGCTTTATTAAAAATACACTTCCAACTTGTTTTGAGTGGTAGGTTTACTGTGTGGAAAGTGATACAAACAATTATCAAATGAAAACAAGTAAATTTATCATCAAAGATGTTAGAATTAATCCAAAATAGATTAGTAAATTGGTCTTTCTTCTCAAATTGCCTAACAGGTGGGAGGTTTCAGTTGGTGTCTTTTATGAACTCTTGGTTTGAAATGAAGAATGTGAGCTTCTTTCCACCCCCAATTATTTTATGTTCAATTTAATTTTCAGTTCTCAAAGATATTTCAAAGTGAGATACGGTTCTTTCCTTTCCTCTCTCAAAGTTTCATCAATTAGCATTTGACGTGTGTATGAAATGATAAGCCTTAGCTAGGAACAAAGCAGGAAAGCAATTTGCCTTTTACAGCTATATATTTGAAAAATTAATTAGTGCTTATAAATTCTTCCCAACTCCTTTTTTTCCCCTAGAAAATGAGTTCTGTTCTGAAATTGTGAGATTAAAGAGTATGGAAAGGTTTGGCTGAACTGATTCAACTTAGCCTTTGGCCTCCTGTTTCCATCGTTGCTAACTAAATGAACTCGGGCTGGAGATGAGTTACTATATGCAACATGCTATGAAATCTTTAAGATATTCTAAACTGGAAAGACCCTATACAATAGGAAGATCCTGTCTGAAGAAACTGAGGATCAAATGCCAATTCTCCCACTTTTTGTGTATAAACAACTTATCTTTTCTGCATCTCAGTTTCCTCATTGTAGCATGGATGTGATTTAACATTTGAAATGACTGTAAGGATTATGGAATATCATTGCATGGTGCTCTCTAATATTAGGACTTCATCTTGATCGCTTCTTCTACATCATTTTGTCCTCCAGAGGACCAGTACTGACTATTTGATGCAGAGATCAAGGACATGTAACAGCTACTCTCTAGTGTAGTTTTAAGATAAAGAGTATAATGTTGGTGTCTGATAAACATGCAAGATGTGCAGTTTTTATATGGTTACAGCTTTGAAAACTATTCCTTTTGTCTCTATGGGATTATTCTTATATAAATCTGAGTTCATTTGAGGAAAGATTTCAAAAAGCAACTGGGATATTTTTGGGTTGAAGGTATTCAAAGTTCTAAGTAAATCTTAAAAACAGAATAATTTTCTTCCTTCAGATATCAGTGATGGGAAAGGTTGGTTGGATGACTTCGATGAATATGAAATAGCTTAAATGAAAATATGAGGAGAAAACACCATCATACATATGTATTCTAGTTTACTTATAAATGTTAGCATTCCCTAGCTTCATAAAGAATAAATCCTCTAAACTGAGAGTAAGTTAGCACAAAATCCAAGCAACCAATACCACTGCTTCATTAATATCATAATTCTCCCATTCTTCCTGTATGTTCAGAAGTCCTGCATACAATCCCAAAGTAAAGCAAACAAAAATGAAAAACAAACTAACCTCCAGTGTAAATAATGAAAAAAAAAACCCCCAATATCAACACCAACTACAACAAAAAGCTAAGTCCAAACCATAGCTAGTAGATATTTAGAAATAATTGATATCACTGACATCACCATGTTTCAGTAGCATGAAGACTCAGTTCATATGTAATTAGACAATATTAGGAGAAAATAGGAAGAATAAAACTCTAAACGCCAAAACTTTAATTTCTAGGACACTTCTACTATGACTTTAGTATACTACTGAAAGTTTTGATTGTTTAATATTCATTCCTTAATTTAAAATTGTGTTTATTGAGAACTGTTATTTAAAATTCTTCCATACTTCCTAATAAGTCAACTGCCATTTTAAAGACTATCTTTATTCTTATATCAGCCTACAAAAAGAAGAAATCTAGTTGAACCAATGAGGAAATCTGGTTTCAGAGTTCAGGTTATATAAATTAAGGAATCAAGTTGCTAAATGGTAGGACCAGCTTCAAACCCTAATTTTAAACCTAGTGTTCATTTCACTCCACTGTGGTTTCTTCCAATAATAACTACCTTGCTTACTATATAGGATTATTGTAAGCATCAAATAGAATAGTGTGTTTAATTTAAAGCATTTTATAAAACTGTGAAGTTCTGTGTATGTATGTTAAATATATATGTGATCTCTCTGTTTTAGGGAGATTTGATGAGAAACTAAGCCACATATTGTCTTATTGAAAGATTTGATTTTTAGGATCAGTTGGGAAGAGGTTAAAATATGGTTTCTCTAAGATGTTACCTTGGAAAGGGATTCATGGCTGTGCCTTTGTTATTTTCCTTGTTTATAACATAAGTTATGGCAGTTGATTTCCTCTTTGTGATTTATATCTCAGGCCTAAATTCTCAGAGCTCCCTTCTCTGAATACCCTATTTAATATGGTCTTTTGGTTTAGACTACTGCCTACCATATTCCCCAGTTGCAACATTTTAATACCATGTTATTATTTAAATTACTGATCCTTGCTATTGTTGTTTGCTTGCTTATTGTCTTCTTCTGGGGATATTATCTTTTTTCACATCTCTAACCCTTGATATATAGTTGTTATGTTGACTCAAAAAGTAAAAAATCTGCATACAATGCAGGAGACCTGGGTTCAATCTCTGGGTCAGGGAGATGCCCTGGAAAAGGAAACCCACTCCAGTATTCTTGCCTGGAGAATTCCATGGACAGAGGAGTCTAGCGGGCTACAGTCCATGTGGTCACAAAGAGTTGGACATGACTGAGAGACTAACACACAACAAATATTTGTTGGAAGAATATTAAGCTGTTGAGACCTCAGTTCCATTTTGAGGTTGGCCACCAACTAGCCGTGTAATGTAACAAGTTACTTAACTCTTGTGGACCTTAGAATTCTCATCTTTTAAAATAATAGCAAAACTATGGAATCCACAGAGTTTTCAGATACATTATTTTCTTAAAATAAGGAAATGAGAGAGTGTGACTAAAGAATTTAAATTCTTTACAATTCTAAAATTTAACGTATCTAAGTTTTTGATGTATAGCTGATATTCAGTTGTTCTACATGTAGTCACATAGAAATATATGCAGATATGTATAAAAACATATAGGATTTGGAACACTTATACAGTATTTCTTTTCTTCTGCTGACCAGTCATATTACTTATGACCTAGGCATTCTGTGACTATTATACCTGTATATTTGCTAAACAGTGCAAAATTTTTAAGCTTCACAATGATATTTTTTAAAGTATTTTTTTCTTAGAGTTTTAGGTAGAAACTTGATTAGTATTATGATCAATGATCAACAATGTAAGCCATGACTTGGAGTCTATTCAGATAGTAATCATCCACTCCTCACTGTTTCTTTCAATCAGAATCATTTGCATATCACCCTCCCTCCCTTTTTCTTTTTTCCTAAAATAGCAAGTTAGGCTTCTGTAAGGATAACACTGTGTTGAAAACTAATTTAAAAAGTGAAGAACACAAGATTTTTGATGATGACCCTACTGATAAGATTGCTAAAATACATTTCATTATTGAGTTAAGGAATCATGCTCTAGAAGATCAGAAAGACCAGAGAGGAAACTCAGTGAATATAATTTCATTCAATATTTATTTTCAAGTTTCATAGTTTTTTGGAATAAACATAACTGTTTTTCCTATAGCTGTTGCAACTGTTTATCTAAAGTCCTTGGAGAGGTTAGTTGAGCAGCAAATTGTATTTTTGTTTTCAGTCATTTCTTAATTAAATTTTTGTTTTTACAATTTATGCCTCTTCAAATATACATTTTAAGTGTAAAAATTTAGGATAATCATAATTCTTGTTTCATCACAGATTTACATCAGTGGTCTGTGGTTTAAGGCAGAGGTCCCTAACCTCCACAATCTGATGTCTGATAATCTGAGGTGGAGCTGATGTAAAAGTAGTAGAAATAATACATGTAACGTGCTTGTATCATCCACCAGCCGTTCCTGTCCACTTCCCCTTCCATGGAAAAACTGTCTTTCACAAAACTGCTCCCTGGTGCCAAAAAAGTCAGGACTACTAATTTAAGATATTTATTTATTTATTTTACTTGATTGTCTGTATTTACTTATTTTAAAATAAACATCTAAGAACCCGTCATCCGATACAAAAACTAGTACCCTATGCTGTCCCAAATGATCTCAGACCTGCTTGTATCATAAATTTATGTTATTTCTCTACCCAAATACTCTGTTATCCTGATTTTTATCCTTCCCATATATCTCAGTCTCATCCACTACCCTTAGTCTGTAAGCTATGTCTTGATAAAATGAATGATCTTTTATATTTCTTTGGTTCCAAGCATCAGAAATTGAGGCTAATCAGAATTCACTAGAATTAATTAGATTTAAGAGAATTTAATGAAATTAAGTAGAATTAACTGGAAGAATTAACTTTTAGTCAATTTGAAAAAAAATATTGTTTTGGATATGAGAGCTTAAACAATGGAATAAGAGGTCAGGTATCAATCTTTAAAGGATAGGAACTAAAGAGCAATTGCAGGAATATGCTTTGTTGGAAGGGTTAGGGCAGAAATCACTCCAGAGCTTTCCAGTGTGTTATTGATCTGGCTTGAATCTTGTACCACCCTTCTCAGGAAAGAGAGAAAAAATATCTTAATGAAGTGTCCCACCAGCTTGTATCCAATGGGAAGAACAGATCTCCTGATGCAAATTTAGGTTATTCTATAAAGGAGTTGAACACTGGGGCCAAAGGTAACACAAGTTCATACTAGAAATACTTTCTTCACTCCAGACTTTGGAGCTAGCTATTTTAATACACATTTATAATCACCAGCTGAATTTAACATTGCAATCTTTGACCTAGAGCTCAGGTCCCCTTATTTCATGTCTATTCATGTTGAACTATATGTAGTTACCTATATTTAGTTGTGATCTTAAACACTGGACATTTCACATGGTTTAACTAAATACAGTTCCATAAGGAGCAGATTATATGCAGAGTACATCATGAGAAATGCTGGGCTGGATGAAGCACAAGCTGGAGTCAAGATTGCTGGGAGAAATACCAATAACCTCAGATATGCAAATGACACCACCCTTATGGTAGAAAGTGAAGAGGAACTAAAAAGGCTCTTGATGAAAGTGAAAGTGGAGAGTGAAAAAGTTGGCTTAAAGCTCAACATTCAGAACACTAAGATCATGGCATCTGGTCCCATCACTTCATGGCAAATAGATGGGGAAACAGTGGAAACAGTGGCAGACTTTATTTTGGGGGGCTCCAAAATCACTGCAGATGGTGACTGCAGGTTTGTCTAGTCAAGGCTATGGTTTTTCTAGTAGTCATGTATGGATATGAGAGTTGGACTGCAAAGAAAGCTGAGTGCCAAAGAGTTGATGCTTTTGAACTGTGGTGTTAAAGAAGACTCTTGAGAGTCCCATGGCCTGCAAGGAGATCCAACCAGTCCATCCTAAAGGAGATCAGTCCTGGGTGTTCATTGGAAGGACTGATGCTGAGGCTGAAACTCCAATACTTTGGCCACCTGATGTGAAGAGCTGACTCATTTGAAAAGACCCTGATGCTGGGAAAGATTGAGGGCAGGAGGAGAAGGGGATGACAGAGGATGAGATGTTGGATGGCATCACCGACTCAATGGACATGAGTTTGGGTGGACTCTGGGAGTTGGTGATGGACAAGGAGGCCTGGCGTGTTGCAGTCCATGGAGTGGCAAAGTGTCAGACACGACTGAGCAACTGAAATGAAATGAACTGAACTGAAGGAGCAGAAGTCACTCTCACACAAAGGGTTTCACTCTTTGTAGTTACTATAAGAAGAACTGATTGTTATATTTTTTAAAATATTTGAATTTGTAAATTCTATAGTTAGTCTTTCCATCATATACACGGAAAACAACCTCAAATAGTTTTCTAACAGATAATAAGATAGCATGAGTTAATAGACAGGAAGATTTGGTTGTAAGTGCTCATAATATTATAATTTACAATGTGTGTGATCTCAGGGAATTTGCTTAACTTCTCTGAGACTTGGTTTCTTTATCTATTAAATGGTGACAGCTATTGTTTCTTGTTTTGCACTTTCTTGCTTATTGAATGGAAAATATGCATTTTTTTGTTTTTCTTTTATAATTTTTTTTTCTTTTTTTTAAACACCAAACCCATTTTCTATTGGGATATAGCTGATTAACAATGTCGTGATAGTTTCAGGTGAACGGTGAAGGGACTCAGTCATACACATACATCTATACATTCTGCCCCAAACATCCCTCCCATCCAGGCTGGCACATAATATTGAGCAGTGTTCCTTGTACTATACAGTATGTTCTTGTTGGTTATCAATTTTAAATAAAGCAATGTGTACATGACCTTCCCAAAGTCCTTAATTATCCCTTCCTATCAGCAACCATGAGTTCTTTTTCTAAATCTGTGAGTCTCTGTTTTGCAAGTAAGTTTATTTGTATCATTTCTTTTTAGATTCCACATATAAGAAATGTCGTATATTTATCCTTCTCTATCTGACTTATATCGTTGGTATGACACTCTCTAGGTCCATTCAATCAATGCAAAGAAACAGAGGAAAACAATAGAATGGGAAATAATAGAGATCTCGTCAAGAAAATTAGAGATACCAAGGGAACATTTTATGCAAGTTCAGGTCAGTCGCTCAGTCGTGTCCAACTTTTGCGACCCCATGAATTGCAGCACGCCAAGCCCAGAGATCAAATTGCCAGCATCCGCTGGATCAGGGAAAAAGCAAGAGAGTTCCAGAAAAACATCTATTTCTGCTTTATTGACTATGCCAAAGCCTTTGACTGTGTGGATCACAATAAACTGTGGGAAATTCTGAAAGAGATGGGAATACCAGACCACCTGATCTGCCTCTTGAGAAACCTATATGCAGGTCAGGAAGCAACAGTTAGAACTGAACATGGAACAACAGACTGGTTCCAAATAGGAAAAGGAGTTCGTCAAGGCTGTATATTGTCACCCTGTTTATTTAACTTATATGCAGAGTACATCATGAGAAACGCTGGACTGGAAGAAACACAAGCTGGAATCAAGATTGCCAGGAGAAATATCAATAACCTCAGATATGCAGATGACACCACCCTTATGGCAGAAAGTGAAGAGGAGCTCAAAAGCCTCTTGATGAAAGTGAAAGTGGAGAGTGAAAAAGTTGGCTTAAAGCTCAACATTCAGAAAATGAAAATCATGGCATCTGGTCCCACCACTTCATGGGAAATAGATGGGGAAACAGTGGAAACAGTGTCAGACTTTATTTTTCTGGGCTCCAAAATTACTACAGATGGTGACTGCAGCCATGAAATTAAAAGACGCTTACTCCTTGGAAGGAAAGTTATGACCAACCTAGATAGCATATTCAAAAGCAGAGACATTACTTTGCCAACAAAGTTTCATCTAGTCAAGGCTATGGTTTTTCCTGTGGTCATGTATGGATATGAGAGTTGGACTGTGAAGAAGGCTGAGCGCCGAAGAATTGATGCTTTTGAACTGTGGTGTTGGAGAAGACTCTTGAGAGTCCCTTGGACTGCAAGGAGATCCAACCAGTCCATTCTGAAGGAGATCAGCCCCGGGATTTCTTTGGAAGGAATGATGCTAAAGCTGAGACTCCAGTACTTTGGCCACCTCATGTGAAGAGTTGATTCATTGGAAAAGACTCTGATGCTGGGAGGGATTGGGGGCAGGAGGAGAAGGGGACGACAGAGGATGAGATGGCTGGATGGCATCACTGGCTCGATGGATGTGAGTCTAAGTGAACTCCAGGAGCTGGTGATGGACAGGGAGGCCTGGCGTGCTCTGATCATGGGGTTGCAAAGAGTCGGACACGACTGAGCGACTGATCTGATCTGATCTGAAGCCTCCCTGTCCATCACCAACTCCTGGAGTTCACTCAAACTCAGGTCCAATGAGTCAGTGATGCCATCCAGCCATCTCATCCTCTGTCGTCCCCTTCTGTTCCTGCCCCAAATCCCTCCGAGCATCAGAGTCTTATCCAAGAGTCAACTCTTCTCAAGAGGTGGCCAAAGTACTGGAGTTTCAGCTTTAGTATCATTCCTTCCAAAGAACACCCAGGACTGATCTCCTTTAGAATGGACTGGTTGGATCTCCTTGCAGTCCAAGGGACTCTCAAGAGTCTTCTCCAACACCATCAAAAGCATCAATTCTTCGGCGCTCAGCTTTCTTCACAGTCCAACTCTCACATCCATACAAGGAAGAACTATACAAAAAAGATCTTCACAACCCAGGTAATCACAATGGTGTGATCACTCACCTAGAGCCAGACATCCTGGAATGTGAAGTCAAGTGAGCCTTAGGAAGCATTACTACGAACAAAGCTAATGGAGGTGATGGAACTCCAGTTGAGCTATTTCAAATCCTAAAAGATGATGCTGTGAAAGTGCTGCACTCAGTATGTCAGCAAATTTGGAAAGCTCAGCAGTGGCCACAGGATTAGAAAAGGTCAGTTTTCATTCCAATCCTAAAGAAAGGCAATGCCAAAGAATGAGCACAATTGCCCTCATCTCACACGCTAGTAAAGTAATGCTCAAAATTCTCCAAGCCAGGGTTCAACAGTATGTGAACCGTGAACCTCCAGGTGTTGAAGCTGATTTTAGAAAAGGCAGAGGAACCAGAGATCAAATTGCCAACATCTGCTGGATCATGGAAAAAGCAAGAGAGTTCCAGAAAAACATCTATTTCTGTTTTATTGACTATGCCAAAGCCTTTGACTATGTGGATCACAATAAACTGTGGAAAATTCTGAAAGAGATGGGAATACCAGACCACCTGACCTGCCTCTTGAGAAACGTGTACGCAGGTTAGGAACCAACAGTTAGAACTGGACATGGAACAACAGACTGGTTCCAAATAGGAAGAGGAGTACGTCAAGGCTGTATATTGTCACCCTGCTTATTTAACTTATATGCAGAGTACATCATGAGAATCACTGGGCTGGAAGAAGCACAAGCTGGAATCAAGATTGCTGGGAGAAATATCAATAACCTCAGATATGCAGATGACACCACCATTATGGCAGAAAGCAAAGAACTAAAGAGCCTCTGATGAAAGTGAAAGAGAAGAGTGAAAAAGTTGGCTTAAAGCTCAACATTCAGAAAACTAAGATCATGGCATCTGGTCCCATCACTTCATGGCAAACAGATGGAGAAACAGTGTCAGACTTTATTTTTCTGGGCTCAAAAATCAGTGCAGATGTTGACTGAAGCTATGAAATATAAAGACGCTTACTTCTTGGAAGAAAAGTTATAAGCAACCTAGATAGCATATTCAAAAGCAGAGACATTACTTTGCCAACAAAGGTCCATCTAGTCAAGGCTATAGTTTTTCCAGTAGTCATGTATGGATGTGAGAGTTGAACTCTAAAGAAAGCTGAGCACCAAAGAATTGATGCTTTTGGACTGTGGTGTTGGAGAAGACTCTTGAGAGTCTCTTGGACTGCAAGGAGATCCAACCAGTCCATCCTGAAGGAGATTGGTCCTGAGTGTTCATTGGAAGGAATGATGCTGAAGCTGAAACTCCAATACTTTGACCACGTGATGCGAAGAGCTGACTCACTTGAAAAGACCCTGAAGCTGGGGAAGTTTGAGGGTAGGAGGAGAAGGAGACAACAGAGGATGAGATGGTTGGATGTCATCATGGATTCAATGGACATGAGTTTGGGTCGTCTCCTGGAGTTGGTGATGGACAGGGAGGCCTGGTGTGCTGCGGTTCATGGGGTCACTAAGACTTAGTTAGACACGACTGAGTGACTGAACTGAACTGAACTGAGGTCCATCCATGTGGCTGCAAATGGTATTATTTCATTCATTGTAATGACTGAGTAATATTCCATTTTACTTTTCTACTTTATCCATTCCTTCTTTATCCGTTACATACCACACCTTTATCCATTTCTCTGCCAGTGGATATTTAGGTTGTTTCCATGTCCTGGCTGTTGTAAACAGTGCTTCAATGAACTTTGGGGTGTGTGTATCTTTTTAGGCCTTTTTTCTCTGGATATATGCCCAGGAGTGGGATTGCAGGGTCATATGGTAGCTCTATTTTTAGTTTTTTAAGGAATCGCCCACTGTTCTCCATAGTGGCTCTACCAGTTTACATGCTACCATAGTGCAGGAGGGTTCCCTTCTCTCCACACCCTTTCCAGCATTTGTATTTATAGTGCTTAGCAGAGAGCCTGGCACCAAGAAAGCATGGAATTAATGTTAGTTGTTGCCATTGAGTAGTGACACTTATAACTGCCACAATTCAAAAATTCCCATATTAAAGCTTCAATCAGCTCAGGTAATCTAGGATAGAAAATAGAATTTATTTGGGGGAGCATTCTCTTTTCTTCAGATGAGTCCATTTTGGTTGAGACTATAAACTACAAACACTGCTTTGGAGAATCCTCCTTCTGACTCAGAATTTAAATATTTTGTTAAACAAGGAGAATGGTTCTATTCACAGGTAAGTACCCTTGCAAAATTAGGGAAATATGTACACCTGTGTGAAACATTTTAGTGGCAATGTTTTTCTAGTTGAAATTTTATAAGGGACCAGCTCTGAAAATTATTGATTGTGCTTGGGAGGTGGGTCTGTGCTCTGTCCAAGTAATGGCCTTAGGAGATGAGGGCCAGAGACCCCATTACTTTATTAATCCCGTACATCTTTCATTTTTCCTCACATGTGAAATATTTTTTCTTGTCTTTGCTTCAAAAAATTGCTTCAACAATTCTTAACTGTAACATAGGAATAACATGGTCTTGTATAATTCACGAAATAGTTGTAAAATCATTATCTCATTGCAATAAGTCAATGAATGTAGTGGCATTTTTGCACCATAAATCACATTATACAACTAAGGTACTATTATTATTTTAATTATATTTGTACTGTTTAGGTCAAAGACAATATAAAGTAGTAAAGAGCATGAATTCCAGAGCCACAGTGCTTGAATTCAACTCTGTAACCTTGGGCAAGTAACTGGAACTTTAAGTGGCTTATTTTCCTCACCTAAAAATTGAGTATAATAATAATGTCTTTCTCGTGTGATTGTTCCTAGAATTACATGAGTTCATATATGAAAAGCAGTTATAAAAATGCCTGGCACAAAATAAATGACATAAAATAATAATAAATTACATTTAAGACTTATAGCTCAAATCACCCTGGTTTGCCTTATTTATAAGTTGTTCTGTAATCATGCTGTTGAGTGAATTACTCATATCTTTGTGTCTTGTTTTTGCATCTGGATTATGGGGTCCTTTGGGGGTAGGATGTGTTGTCTGCACTTTGTTAAGTCCCAAAGGGACTCATTCTCTCTCACGTGAATTAGATCCCTCTTCTAGTCTTTTCCACTTGCATATTTGTTTCTCTCAGTCATTTTGTATTTTGGCAGAAGAGTATGGAGAGCTGCTGGATTACACTAAAAATACTTTTGGTATCAATTCCCAGTTCAGTTTCTTTGCATAGAGAATAATAGCTAGGGATGGTGGGCCAATATGAAAAGGTACTCAAATTTGGTTCTATTAGGACAAAGTTGACCATTACTTTCACAGATGAGATTACTAGAGCATTTTTTTTGAAGTCCATATCTCAAACTGTCACTGTGAGGAAGACTTAGTTCATGGCAAAAGCAAACAAGGCATACAGTCTGTCTGTCTCTCACTCCGTCGTACAACCACGTGCGCGCACACACACACATAACCAAGGACAATAAGACATACAACTGGCTTATCAAAAAATTATTCCCAAATAATTACCCAAAAATCTGGCCTGAAGCTTTTGTCATTAATGAGGTACATCATCAAGCTGGAAAGTTGTATATTAACATTTTTAGCTTATTTAATAACACTTGAATGTTTAGATTTATGACAAGTCGGCCTCCATTTTTGCTCTTTTATTGTGTTAAAATGGTTTAATTCTTTAATGACAGATTAATGGATTATGCTTAATGTAGATATAATTTTGGGGGAACTGATTTTAGGAAGAAATGTCATGTTATTACATCTGTATTTTGGAGTTTCATAAGTATTAATGTTTCTTTTTACAATGAATTCATTCATCTAACAAATATTTATTGAGTTCCAACCATGTCCAGGCATTCTTATAGGTACTGAAGTCACAGCAATAAACAGAATAGATAAAAAGTCTTTGCTTTGTAGGTGCTTGTGTTCTGGTGGGGAAGAAGATAATCAATAAAAGACAGGTAAATATATTATGAGATCATTTAGTAATAAGTGCTATGGAGAAAAATTAGGCAGTTAAAGAGAATATAGTACTGACAGTGGGTGTTGTTGGATTATATAGTAGCCAGGGAAGACCTTCATGGAAAGATGTCATTCGAGCAGAAGCCTGAAGGAAATAAGGGAAAACTGCAGATATCTGGGCAAAGAGCATTCTAGGAAGAGGCAGTGGTGAGGTCAAAGGTCCTGAGATGAGAGTACAAGAGGTGTATTTAAGGAACAGGTTACTGGAGAAGAGTAGGTAAGGGGGAGATAGGTAGGAATTGTGGTCTGAAGGGGTAGTGAGCAATAAGGCTCTGATGGTCTTGGTTGTCGCTGTTGTTCAGTCACTAAGTTGTGTCCGACTCTGCGACACCATTGACCACAGCATGCCTAGTTTCCCTGTCCTTCACTGTCTCCTGGAGTTTGCGCAAACTCATGTCCATTGAGTTAGTTATGCCACCCAACCATCTCCTCCTCTGTCCTCAACCTTTCCCAGCATCAAGGTCTTTTCCAGTGAGTCAGCTCTTCAC
Source organism: Bos grunniens (assembly GCF_055505025.1). Classification (NCBI taxonomy): domain Eukaryota; kingdom Metazoa; phylum Chordata; class Mammalia; order Artiodactyla; family Bovidae; genus Bos; species Bos grunniens. Next base: position 44,454,850 of record NC_141165.1, read on the forward strand.
ATCAGGTGGCCAAAGTATTCGAGCTTCAGCTTCAGCATGTGTCCTTCCAATGAATACTCAGGGTTGATTTCCTCTAAGATTGGTTTGCTCTCCTTGCTGTCCAAGGGCTCTCAAGAGTCTTCCCCAGTACCACAATTTGAAAGCATCAATTTTTAGGCACTCAGCCTTCTTTATAGTCCAACTCTCTGAGGGATATCGTCTGCATATCTGAGGTTGTTGACATTTCTTTGTTAATAGGCTTGGTAGGGCATTCTAAAGATTTTGGCCTTTATTCCAATTCCAAGTGAGATGAGATGCTACTGGTGTTTTGAGCAGAGGAGTGCCAAGATCTGACTCAGGTTTAAACAAATATTTCTGGCTAATATTGCATACATTGAAAGAGGCGAAATCTGCAGGCTGAACAATCTGAATGGTAGAATTGGGCAGGCCTGCGTGCTGCGATTCATGGGGTTGCAAAGAGTCGGACACAACTGAGCGACTGATCTGATCTGATCTGATCAATCTGGAAACATTCTCCAAACAAGAATCATCATTTTTAAACAAGCATTAAGGATAAGCAAAATCTTTCTTAAAGAGTAAACATTTAGAATTAGAGTATGAGCTATGGCTCCTCAGGTTATTCATATTACACCAACATCCTTATCAAAAATAATATTTTCCCTCAAGGAGAAAAGATGCTAGATGTAAAAGGTCTGAAATAAAGGTTCCTGGTGTTCTAAAGTGCAGTGATAGTATACCAAATCAAATAAATTATCACATTTAATTTTTCTGATGAAACAACAAACTCTCTATACTCTAGGCTTTTAGAGAATGGATATGTTCTATAATATAAGCCAAGAAATAAAATATTAATGAAAGACTTTAAATATGGATTTTGTAAAAACATAATTGTGAATTTGGGACAGATTTAAATGCAAAATTAAAGTGACTGTCCTGTGGTCTATATAATGTCAATATCACAATATAAAAAAGATTCACGTCAATAAAGAGTGAGTCACTGGTAGTTGTACATATAACTTTGTTTTACTTTGTTGATGAAGCTGAATCAATATAAAAGACTTCTCACCAAAATCAGAATTCCCTTTTCCTTCCTATGTTCATCCCAATCCTTTCTTCTTGGATCTTGAGAATAAATATTACTGGTATTTAGTGCTGACATATTCATTTACCATATGTCATAAAAACTGAAGTCTCTTGAGCAGATTTCAACTTCTCTAGTATGATCTAGAGATTATGGCTCATTGATTCTAAGTTGTTGTCCATTTTGTGTAAAAACTGTGATGATATTTAAAAGAATAATGCACTAAATAAACAGGAGTCCTAATTACATGCCCTGTACATTGGATACTGACCTGTAATTCTTTAGGTATACATCTGCTTAGCTAAGCAAGCAGATTACCATTTGTCTTGAAAATACAGGATGATTTTAGATGCATACTCTTTCTCATATTTAATAGCATTTAATTATTTCCTATTGTGCATCCATGAGCCAAGAAATAAACGTTTATTAAATTTTCTACTGTCAGGCACAATGCTGGGTGCTTAAGAGAAAAAAAGAGGATTCAAAGGTTTTGCTCTTAGGGTTATTGTATAATATGGAGGAAATATTTTTCTGATAAGATTTTAGGTTTTTCTCTGTTGAGGAATTAAATATAATTAGTGTGAATAAGAACCCACTTTTGCTCAGAGCCATGCTAGGTGCCAGTTATAAAGATAGGAGATTCCTGTTCTCATTAAGGTTACCATGACTGGATAGAGAACCACACTGTAGTTTGCAAGTAGCTGACTGATTCTACTGTAAGAGCTCAGAAAGGGGTGGGATCGTAATGGCCTTGGTTTGGTCAGGAGTCATGAAGACATGGTTCTGAAACTATGGCTTGAGGTATGGGAAGTATGTATAATGCAGAAAAGGTGTTTCAGAAATTCAGTATATTGAGAATCAGAAACTATGGTTTACATATGGATGTAGTAAAAATTGACGGGGTTATATAAGCCCTATAATGAGTAATAAGTGGCTTGATATTGCTCCTGCTACTGCTGCTGCTAAGTCACTTCAGTTGTGTCCGACTCTGTGCGACCCCATAGACGGCAGCCCACCAGGCTCCCCCATCCCTGGGATTCTCCAGGCAAGAACACTGGAGTGGGTTGCCATTTCCTTCTCCAATGCAGGAAAGTAAAAAGTGAAAGTGAAGTCGCTCAGTTGTGTCCGACTCTTAGCGACCCCATGGACTGTAGCCCACCAGGCTCCTCTGACCATGGGATTTTCCAGGCAGGAGTACTGGAGTGGGGTGCCATTGCCTTCTCCATGATATTGCTCCTACCCCCTCCCAACCCCCCAGTCTGGGAGTGAACTGATTGCTGAATGATACTTTTCTGGTACCAAATAAATATAGTTATTTTGGCATCAGGGAGTCATGGCAGAAGTTTTCACTCTTAGCTTTTGTCATTTTCTTATGCCTTAAAAATGTGGAGCACAAGTTATCCTGACTGCTTTTCATTTAATAACACTTTGTAGAAGCACTTTGTCCCAAGCTACCGCTAAGTTACAGAACATAGTTCCAGGCAACCCACTTCTGGCAGAAACTGGAGAGAAGCCAAGAGAAAAATCAATTATAATTATTCTGAAGTGAAGGTTCACAGTGTTCTGTTCACATTTTTATCTATGAGCTCCCTGAGAACACTGACAATGTCTTACTCACCTTTGATTCTCTTGGTGCCCAGCACTATGTCCAGCAAATAATATGACATAAATATTTGCTAAATAAATGCACAATAAAGTAACTTTCAACATCTGTGTCAGGAAATCCAAACATTTGTTCTTTTACTCACTGATTATATCTGATATTTTCCTCCCATGTAGTTCAAAGTGTATGAATGTGTGAAATCTATGGACTTTTTTCTTTTTTTTAATTGGAGGATAATTGCTTTACAATGTATTGGTTTCTGCTCTACAACAATGTGAATCAGCCATAGTTATATATATGTGTGTGTATATGTGTAGATATATATACATACATATATCGCCTCCCACCCTCCCGCTCCCATCCCACCTCTTTTGTGTGTCCAACAAAGTAAATGCTGAAATAAAAGATTGGTTTAAAATTTCAGATTTCTTCCCTGCATGCACTGAAATATACTAAGGTGGCTGGATGTTCTGTAAACAGATTCATTCTCTCAGGGAAGTTGCTAAAAGAGACAGAACTTTGCCTGAAGTTTTCCTTTAGAATATCTTGGAACGTCTTTTGGAAGTGACCTTTGGAGTCATGAAGTTAGAACATTCACAGGGAACTCCACCACAGAGCCCTTAGGTTCTGACAGACCCATAGCTTTCTAGCTTCAAGAAGCATCCAGGGCTGCTGCTTTAGGGTGGCTATCTTTGTTATTTATGAGAAGAGCTGACTTCTCAGAGGTTATGCCTACACTTTCCTTAAGAAGAATTTCGGTCACTAAAATTATCTTTGTACAAGAATGCCAACTGGTCAGAGTCATGAAATAACATATTTTAGTAAGCAGAAGTCTTTGTGGGGATTTCTAATGTTTCAGAAAATGGAATACATAAAATACACTTTAAGCTTGAACTATGTAAAAGCAATTTACCCCACTGAAGACTGAGAAAAATTTTCAGGTTTCTGCATTCCTTCAGGATCCTGAAACATCTAATTCATTATCATTTTACTTATGTATGCATAAAGAAAGTGCAGGTGGTTACACTGAATCCATAATAATTCTGTGAGGCAACCACAAAAAAAAATTATTTTAAAAAATAATTGCCGTAAGCAGTTTACATTTTCCTCCAGAAATATGTAACTGCTTAACTTTTACCATATTAGTTGAGATAATATACATTCCTAGTTGACAGATTATTGAATAAGCCTGATGTTAAAAGAAAGACCATATTTCTATGTTCTTCCATGCTTCCTGCCTTCTACTCAAAAACCATGTAAAGACTTGAGGATGCATTATAGGAAAAAAGTCATATAGAAAGATTATGTCTGAACAGTGAGAAAAATGAACAGTGAATAAAGTTTAAAAAGAAAAGTAATGTCTGCAAAAAGAGCTTGCTTATTTGGGGTGACCATAGAGAAAACAGTAACTGAAAGCACAGCTACTCAATATAGTGTAGTTTCTTTTTTTTTTTTTTTATGGTTCCTATATTATTTTATTTATTTATTTTTTACTTTACAATATTGTATTGGTTTTGCCATACTTTCAGCTAATTTTTTGTTGGATAATGAGAATGAGCTTGCTCTCGGCAGAAATGTATAGATAGTGATTCTTTTCACCTAGATTAAGGGAAGGTCTTTCCTGAGAGAGTTTGCATGTGTTTTGCCTGGAGTTCTATGATCAGCATTGGTCCTAGAATATAACTTGTATTAGACCCTCAACTAGTTAAACTTCAGTGACTAGCTGAGTCCAGTAAATATGAACCTAGGCCTGTGAAGTTTCATTCTTCAGTTGTTTTCCTTTGATCCCTGGAATTTTCTTCTTTTCATAAGTTCACCTACGCATTTAGGACTTTCCTGGTGGCTCAGATGGTAAAGCGTCTGTCTACAGTGCGGGAGACCTGGGTTTGATCCCTGGGTCAGGAAGATCCCCTGGAGAAGGAAATGGCAATCCACTCCAGTACTATTGCCTGGAAAATCCCATGGACAGAGGAGCTTAGTAGGCTACAGTCCATGGGGTCACAAAGAGTCGGACACGACCGAGCAACTTCACTTTTCATGCATTTAAAAGCATAATAATTACATTTTATTCACTACGTTTATTTACCTCTTCTGTATTTTTTCTGTAAAGGAACATTAATGCTTTTTATTTCATATATAAATGTTTCAGTATGCTTTATCATTTTATTCTGGGGCCTTGTCTTCTCATTTGTAGTTTAAGATTCTCAGATATTGAAAAAACATTCTGAATTCTACTAAGCCCTTAGTTTTATACATGAATTGTTTCTTGTGCTCCTCTGAAGTTTACAAATCCATTTATATTTAACTTGCTAGAGTATATACATTTTTTACTGTTAGTAAATATTTTAATAAATGCTTTATAAATGCTTTCCATGGACATATGTTATTCTGTTCACTTTGGTTTGGTCATGTATTTTCCTAAAGGTCCTAGATTTCATATGCCTGCTGATGGAGTTACTATATGAACATTGGTAAACTCAGTGGGTAAAAATTTCCAGGTTCCCCTCAAAAGTCACATCTCTAAGTCTGTGGAAAAGTAAGGAAAGTCATTTGATGGCATATACTATAGTTGTTACATTGGTCATGTGTGGATGTGAGAGTTGGACTGTGAAGAAAGCTGAGCGCCGAAGAATTGATGCTTTTGAACTGTGTTGGAGAAGACTCTTGAGAGTCCCTTGGACTGCAAGGAGATCCAACCAGTCCATGATAAGGAGATCAGCCCTGGGTGTTCTTTGGAAGTAATGATGCTAAAGCTGAAACTGCAGTACTTTGGCCACCTCATGCAAAGAGTTGACTCATTGGAAAAGACTCTGATGCTGGGAGGGATTGGGGGCAGGAGGAGAAGGGGACGACAGAGGATGAGATGGCTGGATGGCATCACCGACTCGATGGATGTGAGTCTGAGTGATATCCGGGAGTTGGTGATGGACAGGGAGGCCTGGCGTGCTCCGATTCATAGGGTTGCAAAGAGTCGGACATGACTGAGTGACTGAACTGAACTGAACTGAACCATGATGACAGCTATCTATAGGGAAGTGTCCTAGGAGTAACTCATCCTTCATTTTTATTTGGAATGAACTCACAGGAAAGATATAAATGATACTAGACTGAAAAAGGATTAATTTTAATCTCTGAGAAATGAACTAAGATTAATGTAAACTCATAATAACAAGTAATAAAAGTATCAGATTGAAAAGTGATGATGATTTGATTGAATAATGGATCCAAAAATGGAGACCAGAGAGAGTTTATCTGGCATGCTGTAGAAGAAAGGATGCTCTAACAGAATGATGTTATATCTGCTTTTACCAGAGGCAAGGACTTTAGTCTGTTAAAACATGATTGGAATAACTAGTCCCTTATATATCTTGGGGCTTCCCGGGTGTCTCAGATGGAAAAGAATCCACCTGCAATACAGGAGACCCAGATTTGATCCCTGGATGGAGAAGATCCCCTGAAGAAGGGAATGGCTATCCCCTCCAGTATTCTTGCCTGGAGAATTCCATGGGTAGAAGAACCTGCGGGTTATAGTCCTTGGGGTTGCAAAGAGTCAGACACAACTGAGTGACTATCACTTTCACTGCTTTCACTTTTATATATCTACGATTTTCAAAGGTGATGTGACCAAATATATTCTCTAAATTAAAAAATGTAACCCCCTATTTATTTATATATATAACACATACATATGTGTGTATGCATACACACACATATGTGTGTAAACTAAACATTCTAAACACAAATGAATTTGTCCTTATTGTTCTAGAGTCTCCATTAGGCCTCAGAGAATATTGAAGTGTGAACACCATTTATCTTTAATTGAAATGACTTGTTTTATGAGATCTTATGTCTGCTTTTCTTTTTTGAATGGGAGTTAGCTGTTTGTGTCTCTTTTCTGTGTTAGCTGTGGTTTCTTGCTTCTGGCATTGTGACTCCTTTTAACAATCCCCTCTGCTTTTAATTTGCTATTTATAATCACCTGTGGCTTGTTTCAAACCAGGTAATCCCAATTAAAATGTGTTCAAAATCTGAAAACAGGTTTGAGTGAATAATTTTCTTTTTTCCTGAAATTGTTAAGATTGACTCAATTTGCCAGCTTTATAACATCAATGGTAAATTTGCCACACTGAGGTCCAGACTCTAAATGACAGGGCTGTAAAACCCAGGCTGAAATTTCCTCTTGTCTTACTCATTATGTTACTTTTTATGGCATTTGTTTTAAATTCAACAACAGTTTGAGAAACAAGCAAAGACTACAATCAACCCAAAACAATCAAGATGATAGTTTTGCTGAATAAATATGCTGTGTCTGCATCAATCATGATGAACAATGTAAACCTGACATCATTCATCCTGTTTTACTATTTGGCAGAGTTGATAAGTTTTAAAATTTTTCTTAGATTTTATGACAGTTTTGCTGATGTGGGGATACAAAAACTGCAAGCCTAGGTGTTGAAAATAAAAGCTTTTGAAATGTGAAGTGTGCAGTATTGAGATAGTTATAATTCCTGAAGTTTCTTCATAAACATTTATTTTTTATTATCTTGGAGGCCCATGTTTCAATTTTTAATTTAAATCCGAGTATATTCAATGCTTTGAATTCAGTTCTGGGTTTAATGAAAAAAGTGAGAGTTGAGCACTGTGTTTCCCAGGCTTGGCTGCACATTAGAATGACCTAATGAGCTTTTAAAATTCTTAATATCCCAGACCAGTTAAATCAGAGTACTCTGGGATGTGAAGCAGGCGAAAGTGCTTTCTAAAGTGCACTAATTGATTTTATCATGAAACCAGAGAACCGTGGCTTAGTGATAAAGCCTTGTAGGATTAGTGCCATCACAGGGCCTGACAGGTGCCATTGCAAACACACATCTCGGAGTCCAGCTAGGCCATTCTGGGCTGTCAATATGTTCTTTTTCAAATATGATTTTATTTACTTAATTTACTTATTTGGCTGAGCCAGGTCTTCGTTGCTGTGTGTGGGTTTTCTTTAGTTACAGTGAGCAGGTGCTATCCTTCCTTGCAGTGTGTGGGCTTCTCATTGTGGTGGCTTCTCTTGTTACGGAGCGTGGGCTTTGAGCATGCAGGCTTCAGTATTTATGGCGCATGGGCTCAATTGTTCCATAGTATGTAGAATCTTCCCGGACCAGGGGTTGAACCTGTGTCCCCTGCATTGGCAGGCAGATTCTTATCCACTGTACCACCAGGGAAGTCCTTTAGTATATTCTTATTTAACTCCTCATATAATATCATGGATGTCTGTTCTAAAACATTTATAAATCGTCTGTATCATATCATTTCACCCTTTATGTTTTCACTCTTAGCAGATGATTAAACTTCCTAACCCCACCTCAAAAAAAGGCAGTCACCTGGTATGAAATTGTTTAATTTTTCCTCATTACCTGTGACCTCCTGGATTGCTCCTTCTTTCTCAGTTACCACCTTGACTGCATCTCTTTGTCTTCTAGGACTTTGCTCAGGTCAATCCCCCGTCCTTTTGTCTCCACTCTTGTTTTGATGTTCTGTTCCTTGGCCAGCCTTCCTGTCCTTCCTCTCTTCCTGTCCCCAGTTCTCTCATTCCCTTCTCCTCCAGATCACTCGAATGTCTAATCTGTAGTCAACATCTCAGCGTCCTCAAAATGAACACTAGTCAGGTTTCCACTTTCACACTCTACCAATAAGACACTCCCAAAAGTCACCATCACTGACTTCCAATGGTCAGTTCCAATAATCTCTTTCACTCTTCTCAGTGGTCCTCTCTTGCTGAAACTCTTGACCTCTCCATCTTAATCCCTAACTGCCACAATCTCTCTTCTCAATCAACTTCTTTCTTTTTCTCTGCCTGTATCTCAAGTATATGTGTGCTATGGGGTTCTACTCTCAGCTAATTTCTAGTCTCTTTCTGCATGCTCTCCTTGAGTAATTCCAGCCAATCTTTTGTCTTTGGCTAATATGTACATATTGTTGGCTGATAACCCAACCTCTTTCCTATGTGCTGGGCTACAGACATTGCAAAAATCTCAAAAATCTGTATACCAGGAACCAACCACTGGCACCTGTGTGAAATGAAATCCCAAACAAACAAAATAAAGTAAAACAAAGAAATGCAACAAAGAGATGCCTTCCTTCTCTCTCTTATTTGTGTCATAATTTCCCCAGTCACCTAATCCCCAAACTGCTGCATTTCTAGTCAGTGAGATGTTCTAACACTTTAATGGTCTTTTATTTATTTATATATTTTAAAACTTATGTATTTACTTATTTAGTATTGGCTGCACTGGGTCTTTGCTGCTGCCCAAGGGTTTTTCTCTAGTTGTGGTGTGTAGGTTTTCCACTGTGGTGGTTTCTCTTGTTGTGGAGCACGGTCTGCCTCTAGGCATGAGGGCTTCAGTAGTTGCGGCATGCAGGCTTAGATGCTTATGGCATGTGGGATCTTCCCAGACCAGGGATCATATTCAGGTCCCCTTCATTGGCAGGCAGATTCTTAACCACTGGACCACCAGGAAAGCCCCATTAATGATCGTTTATCCATCTCTTTCTCTCTACTCTAATGCCTGGGCTAAAGGAACTCATCTTCTCCCACACAAATTATTAAGGTCTCTCTTTACAGTGCCACCAGGATGATTTAAAAAAATAGAAAGACAAATTTTATTGTATTATGTTTTTGCTTGAAAATTGTCAGTGGCTGGCTGTTGCTTTCTAAGCTTCATCATACTCTTCCCAGCAGCACTGACTGACCCTTCCTTTCTCATGTATTCTACTTGTCCTTTGTAAGCTTCTTGCTGGCAGAGCCCTCAGCCCCTCCCACCTCATACTCTAATCATCCCCAGGCCCCTCTCCTGGTTCTACAGCACACTGACCCCTCGGGCAGCCCTCCCTGCTACTGCTTCTTAGCTCTAGATTTCCCACTTTTTTTTTTCCCTACTTACTCTTTAAGATTCAGACCAAGTGTCATTCCTTCTGTCAAGTTTCCCCCACCCCAAAGTCATTCTTCTATTTCTGCCTATATTATGGAGTTAGTCACTTCCTAATTTGGGTCCATGCCAACAGGATAATAGAATTCATTACATTGTTTTGTAATTATTTTATCTTAAATTTCACTTGTGAGAATAAGTGTGTTTTCCTTGTATTGATTAAACCACAGATAATGAGAAACTCCACTTTGATTACTAACCCCAATTCCAATCTCTTTCCAAAAGTAACCTTGCTTATTTTTTAATATGTAAGTTTGTAGATAATTGGCATATAATTTGCATACATACATAAAAAATACAGAGTTAATTTTAAAAGCTTTCTTGAAATCTAATTGGTTTAAGATAAACTACACACATTTAAAGTATTTGATTAATTTTGGTATCTATGTATATCTGTAAAACTGTCCAAGTTTCCTCCTGTCACTTTCTAATTGCTCTCCCAGCATGTTCTGACCCCCAGTAGCCAGTCAACCACTGTGTTGTTTTCTGTCATTGGGTGCATTCACACTAAGTCGCTTCAGTCGTGTTGGACTCTTTGTGACCCTATAGACTGTAGCCAGACAGACTGCTTTGTCCATGGGATTCTCCAGGCAAGACTACTGGAGTGGGTTGCTATACCCTCCTCCAGGGGATCTGCCTGATCCAGGGGTCGAACCCATGTCTCTGATGTCTCCTACATTGGCAGGCAAGTTCTTCACTACTAGTGACACCTGGGAATCCCCTTTCTGTCATTATGTTTACATTTTCTAAAATTTTATATGAATGGACTCATACAATATGTAGTATTTTCTTTGCTAGCTACTTTTACTCAGCAAAATTATTTTGAGATTCATCCATATTGTTGTATTCTTTTTCATTGCTGAGTAATAGTCCATCATAAAGATGTTTATCTATTAACATGTTAATGGACATTGGATTACCTTTGGCTTTGGCTGTTACAAATAAAGCTGCTGTGAATATTTGTGTACAAGTGTGTAGGAGCACATGTTTTATTTCTCCTGGATGAATACCAAGGAGTAGATTGGCTGGGTCATGTGGTCATACCAGTCTTTTTAAGTACATTTTACATATAATCTTCAGACTTTTTAGTTGTGTTGAGTGAAAGGAATATGTAAATTACATGTACTACATTTTTCTGGGTGTGGAAGTTGAACCCCAAGTTCAGTTTGTGTATCTGTGGTATTATAGAAAGATACTTGGTGTTTGTCTGTGGTTCTTGGCACAGACATCCTAAAACCTTGAATTTCTTGAGTAAATAGGAGTGGAGGAAGTGCCTTCTGTGCTGAAGAGATGACTACTGGTGATCCCATAAGTAGTTGCCAGATGGGAGCTGGTTGCCAGATCCAAGACTTAAATCTAAGACTTAATTAGAAGCCTTTAACATTCAGTCTCATCCTTCCCCCCACTATCTGGAAAGGGAAGAGAGAGAAGATTGCTAGTGGTCGATCATGCCTACATGATGAATCCTCCATAGAAAACCCTAAAGGTGTGATTCAGAGGGTCCCTGGGCTGGTGAATACTTTGAGAAGCTAGAAGGTGGTCACTTAAAGAGGATAGGACAATTCAGTGCCCTCCCTCCATACCTTGCCCTGTGCATCTCTTCCATGTCGCTGCTCCTGACTTGTATGCTTTATAACAAACCAATAGAGGTAAAGAAGTGTTTTCCCAAGTTCTGTGAGTCATTCTGATGAATTATTGAACTGAAGTGGAACCTCTATAGTCAGCTGGGAAGAAATATGAGTAGCTGGGTACTTCATTTATGGCTGGCATCTGAGCTGGGAGCAGACTTGTGAAACTAAAAACTTAATGTATGGAAAGAAAGTGTTAGTCTCTCAGTTGTGTCTGACTCTTTGCAACCCCATGAACTATAGCCCACCAGGCTCCTTGGTCCATGGAATTCTCTAAGCAAGAATACTGGTGTGGGTAGCCATTCTCTTCTCCAGGGGATCTTCCTCACTGAGGGATTGAACCAGGGTCTCCTGAATTACAGGCAGATTCCTTACTGTCTGAGCCACCAGGGAAGCCCGTAACGTATGGGATCTGATTTAACTCCAGGTAGTTAGTCTTATGGAATGGTTTATTGGTAAAGAATCCACTTTTAATGCAGGAGACGTGGGTTCAATCCCTGGGTTGGAGAGATCCCCAGGAGAAAGAAATGGCAACCTACTCCAGTGTTCTTACCTGGGAAATCCCAGGGACAAAAGAGCCTGGCAGGCTATAGTCCATGGGGTCACAAAAGAATCGGACTTGATTTAATGACTAAACAACAACAACATAAGTCTTATGTGGATTATTACTCATCCACAGAAAGAAAAGAAACTGGATCATTTGTAGAGTCATAGATGGACCTAGAGTCTGTCGTACATAGGGAAGTAAGTCAGAAAGAGAAAAACAAATATCATATATTAATGCACATACATGGAATCTATAAAAATGATACCAAGGAACCTATTTGCAGGGCAGGAATAGAGATGCAGGTGTAGAGAATAGACATGTGAACATGGGGTGGGGGTGGGGTTAATTGGAGGTAGGGATTGACATATAATATACATACCACCATGTGTAAAATAGTAACTAGTACTAACCTGCTATGAAGCACAGGATGCTCAGTTCAGTGCTCTGTGATTACCTAGGAGAGTTGGGTGGGGGTGGGGGTGGGAGGGAGTGCTGAGGTCCAGCCCCGGCTGATCCAGGGTATTAGAAGGGGAGACGGCGTCAGCGACTATTTACATATTCATCAAAGATATAAAGAGTAATAGAATGAGAATAGCTCAGTAGGAAAATTCAGTGGAGAAAAGAGGCTGAGTAGCTTGGTTTACGCAGAAAATCAATATAACCTGTGACACCACGTTAGCTCTGACCATGGAGGCCACAGGTGCCTTCTTGAATAGTGGAAGGTGCCCCACCTTAGACACCTTCTCGAGTGGGTCTTAGAAGCCCAGGCAAATAAATGATCGCAGAGGACCTCTGCGTTCCAGATGGAGACTCAGCTGGAAGTTAAGGAGACGAATGACATGGGAGACCAAGCTTTGGTGAGCAAGGCCCGTAGCTTTATTTTCAACAGGGGCTTTTATACCCTAAGTTGCACATAGAGGATAATAGGGGATGTGAAATCATGCAAAGTCAGCAGTCTTTGATCCTTATCAAAACCAGGGTTTCTTTCCTGCAAATTTATCGTATACAAATGGTTTAGGTGATTTACATCATCTTCTGGCCAGAAGGCCTACTAACATTTTATGACTCTTGACAAAGGTTTGTCAACCGTAAGACTTATTTTCTCTAAGAGTAATTATTTTAAGGTTTGGCGCCATCTTCCGAAGGTGTTAGATAAAATTGCATTCCTATAGGGCAGATGTGTAATGGGTTTACAACAAAGGATTTATTACCTTAAGGGTCTAAAGTTGCTAGCACCAAGGCCACTACTCATTTTTTCTACATACCAACTATATTAATTAATACACATTCAAGGATACAATACAGGGGATGTGGAAACTTGGCAGCAAGCATTAGCTCATCAATGAAATCTTTTACTACTTTTATTCTGACAGTTTCTAACTCTCTGAGAGGCTCTAAGCTATTTGAATATCTTAAGCTTCCCGCACCTCTCGAGGCTGGGAGACTGTAAACAATCATACGCATAGCTGTAGGAGTCTGAGTAAACTTGTCAGGCGAGTTAGAGAGCTATCTGAGGGGTTTGAATTTAAACACTCCTAATTGCCCAGGAACTTTATTAATTGGAGCTGTAAGTTAACTCTTTGACAGGGAGAATGAGATGATGGTGGGGGACAGACCCCAGTAAAGTCAGAGGTGAGAACACAAAGCAATAAAGTAGGCAGACTCTGGTTTTTGGGGGTAGATGCTCTAGAATATCCAGGGGGACTCCTGAGGCTCGATCCCGCCTTTGCGTATGCCGAGCCTCCTTCCGCATGACCTTTGTCACGAGTGGAATGCCTCTCACCGGCTCCCAGCAAGGGAGGTCCAAGAGGGAGGAGATATATATATTTGTTGTTGCTCAGTTTCTTTGCGACCCATGGACTGCAGCATGCCAGGCCTCCCTGCCCTCCACCATATCCTGGAGCTTGCTTAAACCATGTCCATTGAGTCGGTGATGCCATCCAACTATCTCATCCTTTGTCATCCCTTCTCATCATGCCTTCAATCTTTCCCAGCATTAGGGTCTGTTCTAATGAGTCAGCTCTTCACATCAGGTGGCCAAAGTATTGGAATTTCAACTTCAGCATCAGTCCTTCCTATGAATATTCAAGATTGATTTTCTTTAGGATTGACTGGTTTGATCTCCTTATAGTCCAAGAGACTGTCAAGAGTCTTCTCCAATACCACAGCTCAAAAGCATCAGTTCTTCAGCGTTCAGCCTTCTTTATGGTCCAGCTCTCACATCCATACATGACTACTGGAGAAACCATAGCTTCAACTAGACAGACCTTTGTCGGCAAAGTAATGTCTCTGCTTTTTAATACGCTGTCTAGGTTTGTCACAGCTTTTCTTCCAAGGAGTAAACGTCTTTTAATTTCATGGCTGCAGTCACCATCTGCAGTGATTTTGGAGCCCGAGAAAATAAAGTCTCTCACTGTTACCCATCTGTTTGCCATGAAGGGATGGGACTGGATGCCATGATCTTAGTTTTTTGATTTTTCAGTTTTAAGGCAACTTTTTCACTCTCTTCTTTCACCTTCATCAAGAAGCTCTTTTATACATATAGTTAATTTGGTTCATTGTACAACAGAAACTAACACAACATTGTAAAGCAACTATACCTCAATTATAAAAGAACTGAATTAAATTGTTGGATACCAGTTGGTGTTAGACAATCAGAGAATTGATTGGTATTAGGAGGAAAGCCCCTGCAACATCTCTTTAGTTCTGTGAGATTATCCAAATATCTACTGAAAGCTCTGATTCGTAGCTGAAGTTCCTCTGCTTGGTTTCTTAGTCCCATGCTTATGCCTAGAATTGGCAAATGCATTAAGAGAAAAAGTGGCTTACTGAATGTCAGTTCATTTCTCTGGAGATGCCCTTTTCTTTCTGATCTGAGCCTCCCTCATACTGGTTCTCGTCTTTCCTTTTTCCAACAGATATGGATTTTTTGTTGTTTGTTTTACATCTAGATATATAGTACAAATATTAGTCTGCTTCAACCTATTCCATCAGAGCCAAAAGTAGAAAACATTATAGCGAAGTGTCATCATGTTTTATTAAATAAAAATGCTTGCTAATCTGGTTATTTTTACATAGAAGAACTCTACCAGATGCTACCAATGCAGCAATTTCTTAAGTACACCCAATTCTGCCTTTATAGAACTTCAAGTAGGAGCAGCAGATGTTAAATAATGACATGGATAAGTACAGAGTTATAAACTATGATACATGATAAGACAATATAACAACTAAAATGATGAATTTTTTCCGTAAGCAGGTCTCTGCTTAAATGTCATGTTATAGGTGTGGCCTTCCTTGCCCATCTTACCTCTAGCATATCTTAGCTTCTTTACTCTGTGCCCCCTGCAATCATTTGATAGATCGCTCTATTTTTTAAATTGAATAAATTGAAGTATAGTTGATTTTTTTTAATTTTTAATTTTTTGGCATCCTCTATACCCTCCATTCCTCCAACATCCCAGTGGGCTGAAGTATAGTTGATTTACAATGTGGTATCAATGGTGTACAGCCCAGTGATTCAGATATATATAAGTATGCATATATATATATATATATATAGTATATATATATAAATGCACACACACATATATATATGTATATAGATATATATATCTTTTTCAGTTTAATATATATATTTATATTCCTTTTCAGAGTCTTTTCCCTTATAGGTTATTGCAAAATTCTGAATATAGTTGTGGTATGCAGGAGGCCCTTGTTAGTTATCTGTTTTAGATATTGTAGTATGTATATGTTAATCCCATCTGATTAACTAATATATCCCCCCTCTTCCCCTTTGGCAACCATAAATTTGTTTTTTGTGTCTGTGGGTCTATTCATTTCAGTTCAGTTCAGTTGCTCAGTCATGTCTGACTCTTTGTGACCCCATGAATCACAGCATGCAAGGCCTCCCTGTCCATCATCAACTCCCACAGTTCACACAAACTCATGTCCCTAGAGTCAGTGATGCCATCCAGCCATCTCATCCTCTGTCGTCCCCTTCTCCTGCCCCCAATCCCTCCCAGCATCAGAGTCTTTTCCAGTGAGTCAACTCTTTGCATGAGGTGGCCAAAGTATTGGAGTTTCAACTTCAGCATCAGTCCTTCCAATGTACATCCAGGACTGATCTTCTTTAGGATGGACTCGTTGGATCTCCTTGCAGTCCAAGGGACTCTCAAGAGTCTTCTCCAACACCACAGTTCAAAAGCATCAATACTTTGGCACTCAGCTTTCTTCACAGTCCAAACCTCACATCCATACATGACCACTGGAAAAACCATAGCCTTGAGTCCATAGACGGACCTTTGTTGGCAAAGTAATATCTACTTTTTAATATGCTATCTAGGTTAGTCATAACTTTCCTTCCAAGGAGTAAGCATCTTTTAATTTCACGGCTGCAGTCACCATCCGCAGTGATTCTGGAGCCCAAAAAAATAAAGTCTGACATTGTTTCCACTATTTCCCCATCTATTTCCCATGAAGTGATGAGACCACATGCCACGATCTTCGTTTTCTGAATGTTGAGCTTTAAGCCAACTTTTTCACTCTCCACTTTCACTTTCATCAAGAGGCTTTTGAGTTCCTCTTCACTTTCTGCCATAAGGGTGATGTCATCTGCATATCTGAGGTTATTGACATTTCTCCTGGCAATCTTGATTCCAGCTTGTGCTTCTTCCAGCCCAGCGTTTCTCATGATGTACTCTGCATAGAAGTTAAATAAGCAGGGTGACAATATACAGCCTTGACGTACTCCTTTTCCTATTTGGAACCAGTCTGTTGTTCCATGTCCAGTTCTAACTATTGCTTCCTGACCTGCAAATAGGTTTCTCAAGAGGCAGGTCAGGTGGTCTGGTATTCCCATCTCTTTCAGAATTTTCCACAGTTTATTGTGATCCACACAGTCAAAGCCTTTGGCATAGTCAATAAAGCAAAAATAGATGTTTTTCTGGAACTCTCTTACTTTTTCGATGATCCAGCAGATGTTGGCAATTTGATCTCTGGTTCCTCTGCCTTTTCTAAAACCAGCTTGAACATCTGGAAGTTCATGGTTCACATATTACTGAAGCCTGGCTTGGAGAATTTTGAGCATTACTTTACTAGCTTGTGCTCCTAAGCTGCTAAGTCACTTCAGTCATGTCCGACTCTGTGCGACCCCATAGATGGCAGCCTACCAGGCTCCCCTGTCCCTGGGATTCTCCAGGCAAGAACACTGGAGTGGGTTGCCATTTCCTTCTCCAGTGCATGAAAGTGAAAAGTGAAAGTGAAGTCGCTCAGTCGTGTCCAACCCTCAGCGACCCGATGGACTGCAGCCTTCCAGGCTCCTCCATCCATGGGATTTTCCAGGTAAGAGTACTGGAGTGGGGTGCCATTGCCTTCTCCGTACTAGCATGTGAGATGAGTGCAATTGTGCCATAGTTTGAGCATTCTTTGGCATTGCCTTTCTTTGGGATTGGAATGAAAACTGTCCTTTTCTAATCCTGTGGCCACTGCTGAGTTTTCCAAATTTGCTCCCTTATTGAGTGCAGCACTTTCACAGAGTCATCTTTCAGGATTTGAAATAGCTCAACTGGAATTCCATCACCTCCACTAACTTTGTTCGTAATGATGCTTTCTAAGACCTACTTGACTTCACCTTCCAGGATGCCTGGCTCTAGGTGAGTGATCACACCATCGTGATTATCTTTGTTGTGAAGCTCTTTTTTGTACAGTTCTTCTGTGTATTCTTGCCACCTCTTCTTAATATCTTCTGCTTTTTTAGGTCCATACCATTCTGTCCTTTATCAAGCTCATCTTTGCATGAAATGTCCCCATGGTATCTCTAATTTTCTTGAAGACATCTCTAGTCTTTCCCATTCTTTTGTTTTCCTCTATTTCTTTGCATTCATCGCTGAAGAAGGCTCTCTTATCTCTCCTTGCTATTCTTTGGAACTCTGCATTCAGATGTTTATATCTTTCCTTTTCTCCATTGCTTTTCACTTCTCTTCTTTTCACAGCTATTTGTAAGGCCTCCTCAGACAGCCATTTTGCTTTTTTGCATTTCTTTTCCATGGAGATGGTCTTGATCCCTGTCTCCTGTACAATGTCATGAACCTGTGTCCATAGTTGATCAGGCACTCCATCTATCAGATCTAGTCCCTTAAATCTATTTCTCACTTCCACTGTATAATCATAAGGGATTTGATTTAGGTCATACCTGAATGGTCTAGTGGTTTTCCCCACTTTCTTCAATTTAAGTCTGAATTTGGCAATATGGAGTTCATGATCTGAGCCACAGTCAGCTCCGTGTCTTGTTTTTGCTCACTGTATAGAGCTTCTCCATCTTTGGCTGCAAAGAATATAATCAATCTGATTTTGGTGTTGACCATCTGGTAATGTCCATGTGTAGAGTCTTCTCTTGTGTTGTTTGAAGAGGGTGTTTGCTATGACCAGTGCATTCTCTTGGCAAAACTCTATTAACCTTTGCCCTGCTTCATTCTGTATTCCAAGGCCAAATTTACCTGTTACTGCAGGTGTTTCTTGACTTCCTACTTTTGCATTCCGGTCCCCTATAATGAAAAGGACATCTTTCTTTGGTGTTAGTTCTAAAAAGTCTTGTAGGTCTTCATAGAACCGTTCAACTTCAGCTTCTTCAGTGTTACTGGTTGGGGCATAGACTTGGATTTCTGTGATATTGAATGGTTTGCCTTGGAAACGAACAGAGATCATTCTGTCATTTTTGAAGTTGTATCCAAGTACTGCATTTTGGGCTCTTTTGTTGACCATGATGGCCACTCCATTTCTTCTAAGGGATTCCTGCCCACAGTAGTAGATACAGTGGTCATCTGAGTTAAATTCACCCATTCTAGTCCATTTTAGTTTGCTGATTCCTACAATGTTGGTGTTCACTCTTGCCATCCCCTGTTTGACCACTTCCAATTTGCCTTGATTCATGGACCTGACATTCCAGGTTTCTATGCAATATTGCTCTTTACAGCATCGGACCTTGCTTCTATCACCAGTCACATCCACAACTGGGTATTGTTTTGCTTTGGCCCCATCCCTTCATTCTTTCTGGAGTTATTTCTCCACTGATCTCCAGTAGCATATTGGGCACCTACGACCTGCAGAGTTCCCCTTTCAGTATCCTATCATTTTGCCTTTTCATACTGTTCATGGCATTCTCAAGGCAAGAATACTGAAGTGGTTTTCCATTTCCTTCTCCAGTGGACCACATTCTGTCAGATCTCTCCACCATGACCCGTCCATCTTGGATGGCCCTACACGACACAGCTTAGTTTCACTGAGTTAGACAAGGTTGTGGTCGTGTGATCACATTGGCTAGTTTTCTGTGATTGTGGTTTCAGTGTGTCGGCCCTCTGACGCCCTCTCACAACACCCACCATCTTACTTGGGTTTCTCTTACCTTGGACGAGGGGTATCTCCTCACAGGGCCACCCCTCCTGACCTTGAACGTGGAGTAGCTTGTCTCAGCCCTCCTGCACCAACGCAGCCACCACTTCTTGGACATGGGATTGCTCCTCTCGGCCGCCTCCACTGACCTCAGGCCTATTACTGTTTCACAGATAAGTTCATTTGTATCTCTTTTTTTTTCAGATTACACATATAATCAAAATCATATGATATTTGTCTTTGTCTGGTTACTTCACCTTAGTATGATAATCTCTTGATCCATCCATGTTGCTGCCAATGGCTTTTTGTTGTTCAGTGGCCCGGTCATGTCCTACTCTTTGCAACCCCATGGATTGCAGTACACCAGGCCTCCCTGTCCCTCACCATCTCCTGGAATTTTCCCAAGTTCATGTTCTTTGAATTGGTGATGCTGTCCAGCCATCTCATCCTCTGACGCCCTCTTCTCCTTCTGCCCTCAATCTTTCCCAGTATCAGGGACTTTGCCAGTGAGTCATCTGTTTGCATCAGATGACCAAAATGTTAGAGCTCAGCTTCAGCATCTGTCCATGCAGTGAATATTCAGGGTTGATCTCCCTTAAGATTGACTAGTTTGATCTCCTTGCTGTCCAAGGAACTTTCAGGAGTCTTCTCCAGCACCACAGTTTGAAAGCATCAATTCTCTGGCATTCTGCCTTCTTTATGGTCCAGCTCTCACAACTCTACGTGACCACTGGGAAGACGATAGCCTCGAATATATGGACCTTTGTTGGCAGAGTAGTGTTTCTGCTTTTCAACAGACTGTCTAGGCTTATCATTGCTTTCCTGCCATAAAGCAATTGTCTTCTGATTTCATGGCTGCAGTCCCAAGAAGGAAATCTGTCACTACTTCCATCTTTTCCCATTCTATTTGCCATGCAGTAATGGGGCTGGATGCCATGATCTTAGTTGTTGGTTTTGTTTTTTTTTTTTTTTTTTTGATATTTAGTCTTAAGCTAGCTCTTTCACTCTCCTCCTTAACCCTCATCAAGAGGCTCTTTAGTTCCTCTTCACTTTCTGCCATTAGAGTGTCATCCACCTATCTGAGGTTGTTGATGTTTCTCCTGCTTATCTTGATTCCGGCTTGTAACTCATCCAGCCCAGCATTTCTCATGATGTGTTCAGTGTACAGGTTAAACAAACAGGGTGACAGCAGAAAGCAGTCATATTCCTTTCTCAATCTTGAACCAGTCAGTTCTTCCATACAGGGTTCTAACTGTTGTTTCTTAACACGCATACAGGTTTCTCAGGATACAAGTAGATGGTCTGGTATTCCCATCTCTCCAAGTGCTTTCCATAGTTTCTCATGATCCACACAAAGACTTTAGCATTGTTGATGAAACAGACAGATTTTTTTTAATTCCCTTGCTTTCTCTATAATTCAGCAAATGTCGGCAATTTGATCTCTAGTTAAATGGCAACTCATTCCAGTACTCTTGCCTGGAAAATCCCATGGATGGAGGAGCGTGGTAGGCTACAGTCCATGGGGTTGCAAAGAGTTGGACACAACTGAGCGACTTCACTTTTCACTTCACTTTTCTCTTCCTTTTCTAAACCCAGCTTGGACATCTGGAAGTTCTTGGTTTGCATAGTGCTGAAGCCTAGTATATTTAAGCATGACCTTACTAGCATAGGAGATGAGTGTGATTGTCTGATGGTTAGCACATTCTTTACTATTGCCCTTCTTTGGAATTGGGATGAGGATTTACCTTTTCCAGTCCTGTGGCCACTGCTGGGTCTTCCAGATTTGCTGACATAATGAATGCAAAATCTTGATTGCCGAGGTCCAGCCCCGGCTGATCCAGGGTATTTGAAGGGGAGACAGCTTCAGCGAGTTCACTGGATACAATAGCTTTATTTAAATATTAATTAGAGATATAAAGAGTAATAGAATGAGGATAGCTCAGTAGGAAAATTCAGCAGAGAAAAGAGGCTGAGTAGCTTGGTTTACGCGGAAAATCAATATAACCTGTGACATCAGGTTAGC
Organism: Bos grunniens; assembly: GCF_055505025.1. Classification (NCBI taxonomy): domain Eukaryota; kingdom Metazoa; phylum Chordata; class Mammalia; order Artiodactyla; family Bovidae; genus Bos; species Bos grunniens. The sequence continues at coordinate 44,476,092 of NC_141165.1, forward strand.
TCTGACCACGGAGGTCGCAGGCGCCCTCTCAAATAGCGGAAGGTGCCCCACCTTAGGCACCTTCTTGAGTGGGTCTTAGAAGCCCAGGCAAATAAATGGTCGCAGAGGACCTCCACGCTCCAGATGGAAACTTCAGCCAGAAATTGAGAAAAAAGAATGACGTGGAGAGACCAAGCTTTGGTGAGCAAGGCCCATAGCTTTGTTTTCAACAGGGGTTTTTATACCCTAAGTTGTACATAGAGGATAATAGTGGGTGTGAAATCATGCAAAGTCAGCAGTCTTTGATCCTTATCAAAACCAGGGTTTCTTTCCTGCAAATTTATCGTATACAAATGGTTTAGGCGATTTACATCATCTTCTAGCCAGAAGGCCTATTGACATTTTATGACTCTTGACAAAGGTTTGTCAACCGTAAGACTTATTTTCTCTAAGAGTAATTATTTTAAGGTTTGGCGCCATCTTCCGAAGGTGTTAGATAAAATTGCATTCCTATTAGGGCAGAGGTGCAGTGGGTTTACAACAAAGGACAGAATTTATTACCTTTAAGGGTCTAAAGTTGCTAACACCAAGGCCACTACTTATTTTTTTTACATACCAACTGTATTAATACACATTCAAGGATACAATACAGGGGATGTGGAAACTTGGCAGCAAGCATTGGCTCATCAATGAAATCTTTTACTAGTTTTATTCTGACAGTTTCTAACTCTCTGAGAGGCTCTAAGCTATTTGAATATCTTAAGCTTCCCGCGCCTCTACAGAGATTGAGAGACTGTAAACAATTGTATGCATAGCTGTAGGAGTCCAGGTAAACTTATCAGGCCAGTTAGAGAGCTATCTAAGGGGTTTGGATTTAAACACTCCTAATACCCAGGAACTTTATTAATTGGAGCTGTAAGTTAACTCTTTATCAGAGAGAGCAAGATGGTGGTGGGCGACAGCCCCCAGTAAAGTCAGAGGTGAGAGCACAAAGCAGTAAAGTAGGCAGACTCTGGTTTTTGGGGGGTAGATGCTCAAGAATATCCGGGGGGATTCCTGAGGCTCAATCCCGCCTTTGCGTATGCCGAGTCTCCTTCCTCATGACCTTTGCCATGGGTGGAGCTCCTCACGACGGCTCCTGGCACTTAATGGCATCATCCTTTAGGGATCTGAATAGTTCTGCTGGGATTTCATCAAATGCACTAGCCTTACAGCAGTGCTTCTTAAGGCCCACTTGACTTCACACTCCAGAATGTTTGGCTCTAGGTGACTAACCACACCATCATAGTAATCCAGTTCATTAAGATCTTTTTTATATAGTTCTTCCATGTATTCTTTCCATCTCATCTCATCTTGATCTCTTCAGCATCTACTAGGTCTTTATCATTTGTATCTTATTATGCCCATATTTGGGCAGAATGCTCCCTTGATGTTTCCAATTTTCCTGAAGATAATGTAAATAGCATTTTCTCATTGTTTTTTGTGGCTGAGTAATATTCCATTGTATATATATACCACATCTTCTTTATCCATTCAGCCGTAGATGGTCATTAGGTTACTTCCATGTCTTGACTACTAGATAGTGTTTCAGTAAACACTGGGGTACATGTATCTTTTCAAATTAAATTTTTTTCTGGATATGCGCCCAGGAGTGGGACTGCAGTTTCATGTGGTTAGTTGCTAAGTCAAGTCCGACTCTTCTGACCCCATGGTTTGTAGCCTGACAGGCTCCTCTGTACATGGGATTTTCCAGGCAAGAATACTAGAATGGGTTGCTATTTCCTTGCAGTTTCATACTGCAACTCTATTTAAAAAAAAAAAAAAAAAAACTAAAAATCTTTCTATTTATTTTTGATCATTTGTCTCCCCTACTAAAATGAGACTTCCCTCAATGGAAAAAAATCTGTTCATGTTTTTTCACTGATGTACCTATAGCTTTCTGTGCATGGTAGATGCTCAATTTTTTAAAAATGTTGAATGCATGACTTTCTACTACCTGTGGTTCACTTTGGTAAGAATTTTTTGTGCTTACCCTTTTGTAATGGGTTGAATATTGGCCAACCATAGACATCTAGTTCTAATCCCTGGAACCTGTTAAGAAAAAGGGTCTTATAAAATGTCATTAAATTAAGGGTTTTGAAATGGGAATATTATTCTGGATTATCCCAGTGGGCCTTAGATCCAATCATAAGTGTCCTTAGAAGAGAGGCAAAGAGAGATCATGTGTCAAATCTGAGATTACAGAAAAGGAGAAGGAAGTGTGACCATGAAGGTAGAGTTTGGAGTAATATGGCCACAAGTCACAAAATGCTGGCAGCTACTAGGAGGTGAAAGAGAAGGGAATGGGTTGTCTCCTGGTGCTTCCAGAGGAAGAATGGCCCTGTCAACACCTCAGTTTTGAACCCATGAAACTGATTTTGGACTACTGGCCACCAGAATTAGGACAGAATAAGTTTCTGCTTTACAAGTAATTAAATTTGGTTATATGATTTCCCAGTCCTGAAACAAATTAGAAACAAAAAACAATTAGGAAGAACATCTAAGCCAAAGATAGACGTATGCACTGAGTAGTGAAATGAGATGTTCTGGCAATAAAAGAGGAGACCAAACAAAGTTCATTCAGTTGTCTTCAGAGTCACTATGCTACAGCAATTCCTAATTGATGTTCTTAACTCTGAGGGATAGATATAAGTATGTTTATACTATGTATAATATGTATATTTCCTTTTATAAATGCTTCCATCAAATATGGCTGAAATTAGAGCAGTTTTTACTTGAAAAGCGTAACTTTCGATTACTTTAGAATTTCACTTTTGCTGAGCTTAGTTCTCCAGGAAGCATTTACCTAGAAAAAAATATTTTTATATGTAACCAATATTTTATATGTAACCACCCTCTGAGAGTTTTAAAAGCCAAGGACTCCATATGATTCAGTAGACAGTTGAGTTGGGTATTGTTCAAATAAGTGTTGAATTACTAAGTGAGGGTAATAGATTTTATACCATCACAAGGCCCTCCATTGCTAGGAAAAGCTGAACTTGTATCATCAGAAGTAATTTTTAGGCTTTTTCCCTACTGGGAATGTAATAAATTATTGTTAAATATATAAATACGCAATCCTACTGAAATTTTCTGTGGATATAACATTGAGCCATGAAGGTTAGCTGTAAAAGATTTTGGGTAGCTTAGTTTCCTACTGCTTAAAGTAATTCAGAAGTATATCCTAATAACAGTAGGAGCTACAAAAATTCAGTTCTTTTGCCACTTGCAACAGCCCATGTAACAAAAGAGATGCTTACTCCATTTTCAGCCCCAGGTAATATCATTCAAAACAAATTGTGGTTTCCCATCTCTACTGGTTTAGGAATTCAGATTTAAGCTAACCATTATATAACATTCCTTTGGTGACTGTTAATGGTCCAAGATTGGGACAAGATCTTATTTGTCCAGTCAAACTGAAGAGAACTTTTATTATTTGGTTGAAAGATAGGCTCTCCATCTTTCCTGATGGATATGAATAAAGAAGCACCATCTGCCAGAAGCCATCATCTGACGAAGAAGGAAGTGTGTCAAAGTCAATACACAGAGGAAGAAAGAGCTCAGTGAATTTCAGAGATATTATGTTGTGGCCTATGTGCACATAAAACAACCGCTTCCCCCTACCTTTGGACTTTCTGACAGTGAGAACATACCTTTTATTATTGTTTAAACCAAAATCATTCTCATATAAATAACGTAGGTGAAGATGTAGAGACAATATATTTAAACATTTTTTCAAGGTAATGAACTATGGAGTACAATACAGAGATAATGTGGGTGGTTGAATGCTAAAAGGAAGAAGAAAATGTTAGATGAGGCATAGAAAATCTTTACTGAGAAAGTTCCATGAGCTGATGAGATGAGTGATATCCAAATTACATGGGAATAGGAAAGATGATTCCTCAATTATAGCAAGTGAGTAAAAGCATAAACGGAGATGCAGGAGGCTAGACATATTTACTAGAGAAATTAAATACCTTCTATTTTCTCAGCGAAGTTAGATAGCATGTCTGCTGGAAGATTGAGCTGGCATGGAATAGTGGTTTTTAGGAGCTGAAGAAGTCATGAAACAGTAATTAAAGAGACTGGGTATATTAGGTTGCATTAATGTTACCAATTCTTCACTGCTTCATATAGTCACACTCTTTGTCCTATAACGTTGCAGTTATTCCCACAGAACAGGCAGATGATATATTTACTTTCTGACTTTGGGTATAACTGTATGACTTTCTTTCACCAACAGAATAAGTTGGATGTGACTTTATGCCAGTTTTTAGTTTATATCCTAAAAGGTCTTGCACAGTGACCCTGGATCTCTTGTTTTGCTGCTAATACCTTAAGAATATATCTAGGATGGCTTGTTCATTCTAGGAGGAATATGAGACCTATGTGGAGGAGAGCTGCCACAACTGAACCATTCCAGATGGGTCTGGCCTATATTAGACAACCCCCATCTGATTTGTATATTTTGCATTTCTTTTTAGCTGCTGCTGCTAAGTCACTTCAGTTGTGTCCGACTCTGTGCAACCCCATAGACGGCAGCCCACCAGCCTCCGCCATCCCTGGGATTCTCCAGGCAAGAACACTGGAGTGGGTTGCCATTTCCTTTTCCAATGCATGAAAGTGAAAAGTGAAAGTGAAGTCGCTCAGTCGTGTCCAACTCTTAGCGACCCCATGGACTGCAGACCACCAGGCTCCTCCATCCATGGGATTTTCCAGGCAAAGGTACTGGAGAGGGGTGCCATTGTCTTCTCTGTCTTTTAGCTAGTAACAGGTAATTGATATGCTGGGAAAGTAACTTTATTAGGGAACTTAATATTAAATATTAGGACTATTTGAAGGCTCAGTTAATACTGGAGATTATAAATTAATGGTGATATTAACCTGTCCTGTTAAGAAATTTCCTCCTTCAGAATGGAGCTTCAAGGTACAAGAATATGGAAGGCAGATGAGTGAGTTGGAAAATAACAAGAAAAGGTGGCTGATGGATATTGAGAAATTGGCATTAGAAATAATATAGTCATGGGTATACTTAAGACAATAAACTAGTGAGTATAACAAAAAATAAGTAGACTCACAGTCATAGAGAACAAACTAGTGGCTACCAGTGGGGAGAGGGGAGGGACAAAATAGGGGTAGGAGATTAAGAAGTATGAACTATTAGGTATAAAAAAGCTATAAGGATATTATCTACAAGGAAGGAAATATAACCAGTATTTTACAGTAACGATAAATGGAGTATATCCTTTAATATTGTGAATCACAATATTGTATACTTACAAGTTACATAACATTATATAGCAACAATATTTCAATTAACAATAATAAATAAGTTAGAAAAAAGAAAGTTATGATTAGAAAAAGGAAACATTTGAATAAGTGATAATAAATATAAACAGTTCAAGGTTATGACTATAGAAGAAGGTAGCTAACGTAGAAAAGAAGACCAAGGGATGAAAACATATAGGAATTGAGAGATTAGAACAGCTAATCTGTGGGACTGTCAAGTCACTCAGGATGCTGCAGTCAGAAGCTGCAGTAGATGAGACTCACTTTGGAGGAGTGCATTGGAGGGTATTCTGAATTTTTGTAGTTCCTAGTGCTATCTGGATACATTTCTGAATTATTTTAAGCAGTAAAAATCTATGCTACCCAAAATCTTTCATAGCTAACAAGTGGCTCAATGTTATATCCACAGAAAATACCAGTAGGTTTGGGTATTTGTATATTTAACAATAATTTATTAAATTCCTAGTAGGGAAAAAAGCTTAAAAATTACTTCTGATGATACAAGTTCATCTTTTTCTAACAATGGAGGGCCTTGTGATGGTATAAAATCTATTACCTTCACTTAGTAATTCAACACTTACTTGAACAATACTCAACTCAACAGTCTACTGAACCATATGGAGTCCTTGGCTTTTAAAACTCTCAGAGGGTGACTTTTAAAGGCTTTGGTTACATATAAAAATATTTTTTCTAGGTAAATGCTTCCTGGAGAACTAAGCTCAGCAAAAGTGAAATTCTAAAGTAACTGAAAGTTAAGCTTTTCAAGTAAAAACTGCTTTAATTTCAGCCATATTTGATGGAAGCATTTATAAAAGGAAATATGCATATTATACATACTATAAACATACTTATATCTATCCCTCAGAGTTAAGAACATCAATTAGGTAATTTCTGTAGCATAGTGACTCTGAAGACAACTGAATGGATTTTGTTTGGTCTCCTCTTTTATTGTCAGAACATCTCATTTCACACTCAATGTACACGTCTGTCTTTGGCAGTCCTCCTTTTCTTCCTGTTTTTTGTTTCTAATTTGTTTCAGGACTGGGAAATCATATAGCTAAACTTATTTAATTACATGGAAAGTAGAAATACTAGACTTTAAATAAGTACCTGAAAAGAATTTAATCTTATGAGATTTGTTAGAAATATTTTTCCTCTTTATGGACTTTTTAAATATATTTGCTGGTTCTGAACACTTTAAATTTCTATTCTATGATTTCAAGATCAGCAAGTTATTACTATACTTTTTATAAAAACTTTGATTTACATTTTTTTGTTATGTGGACTCAAGATGAATAGAATTACTATTAATATTAACCAATTCAAATCTTCGTATCTTAGATAAACATAGTTTATTTTATAGGCTATGAAACATGAAATAGTTTATGAAACATAAACTATTTCAAAGCTGAAGAAGGCCTTAGAGAACATTATTCCAAGGAAGATTTTTTTATCTCACTGTAAAAAATAGTTTTTGAAAGAGTCATCTAAAAAGGATATTGAATATCTTGCTCTAAGAACGAGGGATATTAAAAAGTGTGATATAAATCTCACTCAATCTGGTTGTCTTGATCCTGGTTGACTAGAAATTGAATCTGGAGTTTCCTAATATTAAAACTAAGTATAGTTTTTATACTGCATTTATTTAAACTTATCTTCATAATCTTCAATAAACTGTCTTAAAGTATCATGACAATGAGTAACCAAAGAAAAAGACACCCTCAACTCACATGAATATACTTGAAACTGTTTAATTTCAAGCATAGTTAAGAATCTACAAATGGGTCACTAAGCACTTAATATTAATGACAGAAATATGGTTCCTAAATTTAGAAGAGATAGTCACACTCGTCAAAAATAAGACTTTTATGTTTTAACATAGAAAGTAGTTTTAACATAGTAATATAGAAGATGAGCTACTGAACTTACAGGAAGAAATAACCCCAGTGATGGTACAATTACACACTTAGTGAGCTTTGAAATCATTTAGTCTTCTTTGGAGAAATTGAATCTTAAAAATTTGAGTAAATTTTCCATGGTCCATGGAGAGTATTTTCTTTCTTTATTTAGTCCTCACATATCTATTGTATATCTAGTGTTCCAGGAAGAATATAAGGCTCTTGGACGACACCATTTAAAAAAAGACTTCTAAGATGTTCATAAATCTACTGGCAAAAATGAAACTACTATCCAGCATCAGAACTAGACTTCTGAGGCTTGTTCTTGGTTTCTTTCCAATATATTTTGTCATATTTCATTTGCTGGTATCAAATACTTCAGAAGACCCTGATTCTATTCTGAGTACTCTAACTTTGAATAAATTATTTTCAGATCCTTAGGACCTATTTCCCATTTTTAACCTAAAAATAAGCTGCTCTGTTTTTTTCTGGGCTACTTTAACAATAATAATATAATATGTGTGAAAAAGATTTTGAATTGTGCATATAGAGTAACCGGAAATGGAACAAAAGTTAAAAGATTTATCTAAGTTCACTCGGATAGCAGAATTTCCAGATTTCCTGACCACTGTGTCAGGAAGCTATTGTTCTTACTCTATTGCTATTGTCCTTCCTTTGGTTACAGTTTGGATAACTTTGAATGAAATCTATACAAGAAATGGCTTCTGAAGTTATTAAATAAAATGTTAGTGTATTACTCAGGGGTCACTAGAGAAATATAACCAATAAGATGTGTATATGTAGAAAGATTTATCTTATATAATTGGCTCACATGCCTACAGAGGCTTTGACAGTCCAAAATCTGCCAGGGGAGGTGGCCGGCAGGCTGGATACTCAGGAAAAAGTGGCAATTAGAATCCAAATGCAGTATACCATAAAACCATAAACATCCTGTGTTGAAGATAAATTCTGAAGGCAGTCTTATTAAGAATTTTCTCTTTCCTGGGGATGTCAGCCTTTTATTCTATTCAGATCTTCAGCTGATTAGATGAGCCCCAATCCCCCACATTATGGAAAGCAATCTGCTGTACTCAGAGTTCCTAATTTAAACATAATTCTCATCCCCAAATGTCCACAAATAAACATCCCAGAATAGTTTTTGACCAGATATCTGGGCACTGTGGTCTAGGCAAACTGACACAAAAAATCAACCTTGGTTATAAACATGAATTAATCAGTTATCAATACATGTTTATAACCTAGATTCTGGTCTAACTTACTTTGGAATAAATAAAGGAGAAATTACATTTTCCATCCAGGTCAGTTTTTCACACCAAAATTAATTATTTTTAATAGATTATTTATATGTTTTGTGGGTATCATATTCTAATAGTTCATCTTGGACCCTGAATTTACACTAATTAGAATTTTATTTAAAATAAGAAAACAGGGCTTCCCTGGTGGCTCAGCAGTAAAGAATCTAATTGCCAATGCAGGAGACACAGATTTGATCCCTGGGTCAGGAAGATCTCCTGGAGTAGGAAATAGCAACCCATTCCAGTATTCTTTCCTGGGAAATCCCATATACAGAAGAGCCTGGCTGGCTACAGTCCATGGGTTTGCAAAGAGTCGGACATGAGTTAGTGACTAAACAAAGACAATAACAACAAATAAGGAAACAAGCATATAATCATTCAAAAATATTCATTTAAGGAATAAATTAATTTCGTGCTTCTAGTATTAGGTGCCATCTCAAGCATTACTCCACATTATGAATTCAAGTTAAAGTCATTAAAAAGATTTTGTTTTCTAAAAGTGAAAGTTGTATAATTCAAGATTCCGTATCTCCTAAATTCCTATTCCTATTTATTTCTCTTTGCTCACCAATCATATTTCTTTTCACTAACATTTCCCAAACTTTTAAATGTATTTAATTTAAAATATACTAATAAACCAGCTTCCCTGGTGGCTCAGATGGTAAAGTGTCTGCCTGCAATGCGGGAGACCTGGGTTCGATCCCTGGGTTGGGAAGATCTCCTGAAGAAGGAAATGGCAACCCACTCCAGTATTTTTGCCTGGAAAATCCCATGGACGGAGGAGCCTGGTAGGCTACAGTCCATAGGGTCACAGAGAGTCGGACACGACTGAGCAACTTCACTTTCATTTTTCTTCTTTCAATAAACCAGCTTACCAACAAATACCAACCATGCACAAGCTACTTGACCAGGCAATTCAAAGTCTTGAAATATGCCTCTTCTTTCTGAGGGAATAAATGAGACTTCAGTCCTCAAAGGAACACTTCTCATTATCTTGGATGAAATAATCTTTTACTAAAAAGAAAGAGCAGAAAATACCATCTGCCTTAAGTAAATAACTTTAAGGGTGGTTTAAAAATTTTTCAAAAGAACAAAGCTATGAAGTGCTATGCATAATATATGCTAATTTGTATGATGCAATATTAATAAAGTACAAACATTTTAATGTCTGAAATCAGGCCAGTTTCCTGAGCTTTGAAGAGTGATAATTATTTAGTTTTAAATTTATCTAATTTTATTTAAAATGATAATGCTATAAGCACAATGACTTTGCTTGATATTAGAACAAGCTCAAGGCCAAGGAGTTTTTGTCATGGTTACTTTACTCACTAGATACCCGACTCTATGGTATATTTTTACTTTTTCTAGACCGTAGAGCAGAATGAGTTTTCCAGCTGTAAACTGGGGATAAAGCTGAATACCTTAAGGAAAGCAAAATACTCACTCAACACACCAAGAATTCTAAGCCAGTCAAATTCAAGATGTATATCCTGAATAGTTTGCTTTGGAAATGAACCGAGATCATTCTGTCATTTTTGAGACTGCAACCAAGTCTGCACTTCGGACTCTTGTTGACTGAGGGCTACTCCATTTCTTCTATGGAATTCTTGCCTGCAGTAGTAGACATAATGGTCATCTGAATTGAATTTGCCCACTCCTGTCCATTTTTAGTTCACTGATACCTAAAATGTCGATGTTCAGTCTTGCCATCTCCTGTTTGACCATATCCAATGTACCTTGATTCATGGACCTCACATTCAAGGTTCCTATGCAATATTGTTCTTTACAACATTGGACTTTACTTTCACCACCAGATACAACCACAGCTGGGCATTTTTTCTGCTTTGGCTTGAAAGTGAAAAAGTGAAATTTAGCCACTCAGTCGTGTCCGACTCTTTGCAACCCTGTGGACTGTAGCCCACCAGACTCCCCTTTCACAAAATTCACCAGGCAAGAATACTGGAGTGGCTTGCCATTTCCTTCTCCAAGGGATCTTCCCAACCCAGGGACTGAACCTGGGTCTCCTGCATTTCAGGCAGATTCTTTACTGTTTGAGCCTCAGGGAAGCCCTGCTTTGCCTTAGCCTTTGACAGTAATTGAGTAAAGAATGTTAGGAATATATGCTACATATAACTGTGATTTTAAAAATTACTGGGAAATTAGTTTACATACACACACGCACACACACACACACAAACCCCACCCGCACCCCCAGTAGCTGATCCCAAGGCTGTGTCCTTAGAGCTCTGATGTCTGCTGTTGCTCATGTGCTGGAGGCTGGCTTACCCTTGCAGCCATGGGATTGTTGATAAGTGGCCAGCTGTGGGACAGCTTGCTCCTCTCACGCCAGCATGGTGGAGGACCTAGTGTATGTGTGTCTGTGGTATGACAAGGGCAGCCATTGATTTGGGACATGCTTTAATTCTGATTTCCATGAAAAACTTAAACTCCAACTCCCTGTTTCTCCAACTTTGCTTCAGGGTAAAGGGAAAAAGTTTGGGGGCTTCTCTGGGGGCTCAGATGGTAAAGAGTCTGCCTGCAATGCAGGAGACCCGGGTTCGTTCCCTGGGTCAGGAAGATCCCCTGGAGAAGGAAATGACAACCTACTCCAGTATTCTTGCCTGGATTATTCCATGGATAGAGGAGACTGGTGGGCTACAGTCCATGGGATCGCAGAAAGTCAGACTCGACTGGCAACTAACACTTTCTTCCTTCTTTGATTCTGGTTTCCATGAGAAACTTAAAACTCCAATTCCTTGCTCCTCCAACTTTGCCTCAGGGATAAGGGAGGAAGTCTGAGGGCAATAGTCATCACTGTGACATTCACCACTTTTTAAGATCCTGCCCATGCTCCAGTTGAACAGGGACACATTTGCAGTACTCACTCTATAAGCTCCAGCTGAACTGTAATACTCTTTCCTCTGTTGTGGATGACTCCAAACTTTGGAGGTGTATGAAGAGAGATGAGCAATCAGGAAATGTGCCAGAGTTCTAGATTCCCCAATGCTGTCTCAAACTTCTCATTCTGTCTCTGGCTGTGATGAACTTTTTTAGTTCCTGGAAAATACTGGACTCTCTTTTACAACATGACTTCTGTAGATGCTCCACCATCTGTCTCAAATTTCCTTCTTAAAGTCACTATATTTCCCCTTCTTAATTCCTACTTATCCTTTAATTTCTAATGTAAAAACTACTTATTGGGGCAAGGTATCCTCTCTTTCTTTCATGTGGTTTTGCAGCAACTCAAATGCCATTTCTTACAGACCTTATCTTTTTTTTTTTTAATTTTATTTTATTTTTAAACTTTACAATATTGTATTAGTTTTGCCAAATATCGAAATGAATCCGCCACAGGTATACCCGCGTTCCCCATCCTGAACCCTCCTCCCTCCTCCCTCCCCTCCCCTCCCTCTGGGTTGTCCCAGTGCACCAGCCCCAAGCATCCGGTATCATGCATCGAACCTGGACTGGCGATTCGTTTCATACATGATATTATACATGTTTCAATGCTATTCTCCCAAATCTCCCAACCCTCTCCCTCTCCCACAGAGTCCATAAGACTGATCTATACATCGGTGTCTCTTTTGCAGTCTCATACACAGGGTTATGGTTACCATCTTTCTAAATTCCATATATATGCGTTAGTATACTGTATTGGTGTTTTTCTTTCTGGCTTACTTCACTCTGTATAATAGGTTCCAGTTTCATCCATCTCATTAGAACTGATTCAAATGTATTCTTTTTAATGGCTGAGTAATACTCCATTGTGTATATGTACCATCTACATAACAATTTTATTATCTTTGTGATTTACAAAGGTCTGTATCCTGCAGTTATCCTTGACATTAGCAATTGAGAATCCCCAACAGCAGAAAGGGGCTTCTTTAGTGGCCCATACGGTAAAGAATCTGCCTGCAATGCAGGAGATCCAGGTTTGATTATTGTGTCAGGAAGATCCCCTGGAGAAGAGAATGGCAACCCAGTCCAGTATTCTTGCTTGAAGAATTCCATGGTCAGAGGATTCAATGGACAGAGAATTCCATGGACAGAGGTCTACAGTTCATAGCATCTCAAAGAATTGGACACAACTGAGCAAGTGATTAACACTTTCACTTTCACTCAGTAAGGGAAAGGATATCAGTACTCAGCCTTATGCAGACTTCCAGAGAATAGCAAAGACCATCTTAAATGAAAAGAGCAAAGAAATGGAGGAAAACAATAGAATGAAAAAGACTAGAGATGTCTTCAAGAAAATTAGAGATACCAAGGGAACATTTCATCCAAAGATGGGCATAATAAAGGACAGAAACAGGATGGACCTAACAGAAGTAGAAGATATTAAGAAGAGGTGGCAAGAATACACAGAAGAACTGTACAAAAAAGATCTTCATGACCCAAATAACCACGATAGTGTGATCACTGACCTAGAGCCAGACATCCTGGAATGTGAAGTCAAGTGGGCCGTAGGAAGCATCACTATGAACAACGTTAGTGGAGGTGAGGGAATTCCAGCTGAGCTATTTAAAATCCTAAAAGATGATGCTGTTAAAATGCTTCACTCACTATCTCAGCAAATTTGGAAAACTCAACAATGGACACAGGATTGGAAAAGGTCAATTTTCATTCCAAACCCAAAGAAAGGCAATGTCAAAGAATGTTCAGACTACTATACAATTGTGCTCATTTCTCATGCTAGCAAAGAAATGCACAAAATCCTTCAAGCTAGGCTTCAGCAGTACATGAACTGAGAACTTCCAGATATTCAAGCTGGATTTAGAAAAGGCAGAGGAACCAGAGATCAAATCACTAACATTTGTTGGATCATGGGGAAAGCAAGGGAATTCCAGAAAAGCATCTGCCTCTGCTTCGGTGACTACACTAAAGCTTTTGACTTTGTGGATCATAAAAAACTGTGAAAAATTCTAAAAGATATGGGAGTACCAGACCACCTTACCTGTCTCCTGAGAAACATGTATGTGGGTCAAGAAGCAACAATTAGAACTGGACGTGCAACAACTGACATGGTTCCAAATCGGGTGATGAGTACAGGACTGTCACCCTGTTTATTTAACTTCTAAGCAGAGTGCTTTATGTGAAATGCCAGGCTGGATGCATCACAAGCTGGAATCAAGATTGCTGGGAAAAATATCAACAACTTCATATATGCAAATGATACCATTCCAATGGCAAAAAGTGAAGAGGAACTAATGTGCCTCTTGATAAGGGTGAAAGAAGAGAGTGAAAAAGCTGGCTTGAAACTCAGCATTAAAAAAAAACTAAGATCATGGCATCCAGTCCCATCACTTAATGGCAAATAGAAAGGGAAAAAGTGGAAGCAGTGACAGATTTTATTTTCTTGGGCTCCAAAATCACTGCAGATGGTGACTGAAGCCACGAAATTAAAAGACACTTGTTCCTTGGAAGGAAAGCTATGACAAACCTAGACAGCATATTAAAAAGCAGAGACATCCCTTTGCCAACGAAAGTCCATATAGTCAATGCTGTGGTTTTTCCGGTAGTCATGTATGGATGTGAGAGTTGAACCATAAAGAAGACTGAGTGCTAAAATACTGATGCTTTTGAATTGTGGTGCTGGAGAAGACTTCTGAGAATCCCTTGGACTGCAAGTCCAAGTAGAGCAAACTGCAAGTAGAGCAAACTAGTCAGTCCTAAAGGAAATCAACCTTGAATATTCATTGCAAGGACTGATTGCAAGGATCCAATCCTTTGACCACCTAATGTGAAGAACCAACTTATTTGAAAAGACCCTGGTGCTGGGAAAGATGTAAGGCAAAAAGAGAAGGGGACAGCAGAGAATGAAGGGTTAGATAGCATCACTAACTCAATAGACATGAATTTGAGCAAACTCTGGGAGATAGTGGAGGACAGGAAAGCCTGGCTTGCTGCATCCATGGGGTCACAAGGAGTCAGATACGACTTAACAACTGAACAAAAACAGCATCCAGTATTATAAATACATATATTTGCATATTCATAAAAATAAACTGACCTTCCTGTTTGCTCATCATTGATTCAAAATTTTCCATGAAACATGCTACATATAATTTTGAGGGCTCAGACACAGAGTGAATAAATAAATGAATATTAGCTTGAAGGGGTTTTCACTAAAAAGGAGGTTTATAGCAGCTTTATTATCACAAAACCTAGGTTTATATGCAAAAGCACTGTAGATCAAGTTTATCACAGCCAGGGAGCTGTTTCTTTTTCCTCAGGAGGAAATACAACTGCAAGGAAATCTGTCCTTGTAGTTCTGATGAATTATGTTTTGGTGATAGATAAGAAAAGAAAAAGGCTTAAAGAACAGAAAAATAACAATCAGTTGTTTTAGTAAAAAAAAAACCTCAATGCTGTATACGTTTTAAACATAAAAAAGTGGCTTTGTTTACAGTTTTTCATTGTTTTATTTTTGCTTTAAGACAGCCTTGATGTTTGAAACAATGTCAAGTTTTAAAAACGATGAAGTCAGAATCTGCCAACATGGAGATATTTGAATAATGAATCATAGAATTAAGCCTGAGTTTATTATGAATCTATTGCAAGACTTTGTAAAAAATTAGATCTCTAAGTGGACTACCTATACTCAATTAAAAAAAAAAAACTTCCAAATCTCCTAATTACTAAATTCATATTCAAACTATCTTAAACAAACACATTTGTCATCCTATTGCCCTGTACCCACTGTAAACAGTGACAGCATTAAATACCCATAAATCTGTGTTCATTCTGAACTCATTAAATTTGGGAACACTACTATTTCATCTTAACCCTGCCCTGAGTGTACAGAATTGCAACAAGATGGCAGAGACCTGGCTTTGCACTTAGAAACCTATCACTCTCCTCCCATCAAGTATATATTCTAAAAATCATATTAAACTATCCTTGGCTATTTCTTTTCTAACAGAATTAATTTTGTTCTTTTCTAGCGTTTTGGTAATTTTCTAGTGTTTGGTGATTTTCATTAACTTAACTAAGCCGGTATTTTTTAAGCATCTACTACTACCACAGGATATTGGCTTTTACTGGAGTAATATGGATTAATACTAGACATTATGAGGATGAGTTCAACTGATGCTGCTGCTGCTGCTAAGTCGCTTCAGTTGTGTCCGACTCTATGCGACCCCACAGATGGCAGCCCACCAGGCTCCCCCATCCCTGGGATTCTCCAGGCAAGAACACTGGAGTGGGTTGCCATTTCCTTCTCCAGTGCATGAAAGTGAAAAGTGAAAGTGAAGTCGCTCAGTCTTGTCCGACTCTTAGCGACCCCATGGACTGCAGCCCATCAGGCTCCTCCATCCATGGGATTCTCCAGGCAAGAGTACTGGAGTGGGGTGCCATTGCCTTCTCCCCTAAATATCAAGAAACTGAATATATGAACAGATAAGCAGAGGGTTTTGACCTTACAGTACTCACCTAGTAGATATATATGGCAGCTGTCTTTTCAATTTCTGTCTTTCCTCCTCATAACTCCTTAGAACTGAGAGATAAAAATAGTAAATAACTGGGAAATATGGTCCTTGCCCCTGGTGAAGCCCAGGTCCTTTATCTCCTTTGGCTCTATTGTTAGTATGTGCACATGCCCACAGTTGCTCTCCCTCACACGCACACATACATACCCAAATAAAATAGTGACCTCAAAAAATCAAAAACAATAAAATTTGGAGCAAGTACAATCCATCATAATTTATTGAGCCTAAGAGTAATATTTTTAAGTGTCTCAGCAGATCCATATGGCAGTGAAAGCTGCATTGTGCTTCTCAGATTAATTCACCAACTTTAGGCAGAGTTTATTGATGTCCTGCTACGTAGTGGGGAGAAATGGAAACAGGGAGATTTATCAGGAAGCAGATGTAGTGAACCAGGCGTAAGTGAATAAAGGTCTTTTCTGACTGATGTGATATAGAGATTGGTGGGAGCTGAAAGAGAGGAAGAGGGAGAGATATTTCTAAGTTAGTGAAAAAAGAATGGGAGGCCACGTGTGGGGTAGAGGATAAAAAAGATACTGATTTTTGGCATGTTAGTTTATGACAGTGCTGACCTATCTGAGTGAAGATGCTGTGTGGGCAGCTGGAGATGAATGATTGAAACTCGGGAGAGGGAAAGCAGGAAAATGTGGATTTGAAATACAGAGCTGTGAGATATTTTACATTAATTTTAGCACCTTATTCAGTTAAAGGCCTCACTGCCTTTTTTTTTTTTTCCTTACCTGTTCCTTTCATCAATTGGATAGAAAGTTTCTTCATTTTGGTACTAATTATACCTTGATTGAACTATCACAATGCCTTGTAAATTTGTCTCTTCAGTTTGTTCTTAACCTTGCTCCACATCATGTATGACTTTACAAGCCTTGCTTTTCCAAACAACTCTAAACAAATAATGTTGAGGCTTCCTATTGCATACAGAATACAAGCTAGACTTCTTTCAGCCTGATTTTTCAGCTCCAAACGACTCCTTGCAACCTAATTTTTTTATTATTGTCCTCCATGAAACCCATGCTGTAGCAAATAGATCTACTCACTGATCATCACACATACTTCATGCTTTCCCATCTGTGTCCTGCTTACACTGATCTTGAATGCCTGAAGTCAGCATGCGTAAATCCTAAGCATAAGGCAACTGTTGATTCTCCCATTATTTCCCCAACTGAAAATCCCTTTCTCAATTACCTTGTCATTTTACCTGTATCATGCCACTAATCTCATTTTTTCTTGAATTAAATTTATTTGTTAATCTTCCTAATTTCCCTAAAAATATCTTAAGTTACTTGAAGATAAGAACTGTTTCAGAAATAAGTTTAAAATTTTTGGTACTCACTATTGTTTTTTGTAGATAGCAGTACTCAATAGTTATTAAAGTAAACATGCTTTCTCGTAGTTGCATTAGATTTTCAACTTTTTAGTTAGCATTATTTGGTTGCAAGCAAGAGAAAAGAGCTCTGCTTAACTTATGCCCAAAATGACTTTATTAAAAGTTTATGATGCAGCTCAAAATAGTAAAGAAAAAGTTGAAGAAACATCACTCAAAAAGCAAAGAAATCAGGGTGTCCCGCAGGGATACTGGGGGCAGGAATTAAGGGAAAGTCTTCTTAATGTGTTAACATTGACACAAAATCAGCTCTTATAGTTTTGGTGTCTCAACATCATTCTGGTCAAAGTTGAAATTCCCTAAAGAATTCTGATTGGCTTAGACTGAGCCAATGGCCAGAAGCAGGTGAGACTCCTTGGCTGATAGTTCTAACAAGACTTCATGAAATGAAGACTGTTATTTTCCAAAACAAAATCAGAAGGAATAGATAGATACCCAGCAGATAAGAACAACAGACTCTAATACATCCATCCAATAAAACCTCATGCATTAATGAAGCATTCATGCATCTACTCAACCAACCAAAATTTATTGGGTACCTGTTCTACCAGGCAATGTGCTAACTGCCATAGATACAAATATGAATCAGATGTCATCTATCTTTAGAGGGTTTATAGTACAGTATGCTTCTGTTACTTCCTAATTCATTTAATTAAAATTAATGGTCAATTAAGTGTACATATCTCTTGAGAGCTTTTCATTGCATCGTGCCTCACTCATATTCTTTGTGACTTCAGCCCTAGCTTTATGACCTGTCTTGCATCCTGGTCTCTTAATTAATTCCTCAACAGTAATAAGTGTGGTAAGAGACCAAAATCAGCAATGTCTGTAGGAAAAGATAATCTAGAGTATTGGAGGGTTTGGTAGAAATTTAGGTTTTATTTAAAGTGTGATTGGGAGCAATTAAGAGAATACTTAATTCTCTTAATAATCAGAGCAGATCGTTTTGGTTTCTATGTAGAGGCTGCATTATGAGAACAGGGAGACGAGAGTAAGAGCAGTACACCTGTTAGAGGTGTCCCGGTGGTCTACTGTACATAGATGAGTGTTTCAGCAGAGGATAGGTGAAAAGTAGAAGGCTCAGGAAATACCTCAGTTGTGGAGCAAACAAGACTTGCTTATGGTGATAATGGAGGAATCCCGGCTGATCTCGAGGTGTACAGAGGTTCCTAAGATCCTTATTTTTCTGTTCAGTTTACTTTCAATATGCCAGTTCTTCTATCTCATCTTGATCATAGGTCCATTGACCCTTTTATTATTTATCTATCAGTTCTATCCTGCATTCACTTAAAGCTTAGATCAGTAATTACTTCTATTAATATCACTTCTATGAACATCTCAAATCCCTTAAATTTTCTCCTATTGTACTTGTCTGGTGAAGTGTTCACAAAACCGCCCACACTTTATACTTTGACTGGACTTTGGAAACATCACAGAACCTACAGAAACAGTGCCTGCGAACTCTTCCATCTTTGGAGAAAGTTCCGCCAGATCTCTGTCCCTCTGGTAAATGCCGTAAAATTAATCAATGAGTCTCTTCATATGGTTCAGATACTTTTCAAGCTGCTGCTCTGTGCTGGGTACTCAGAATGATAGAGTTTTTACATAAATCCTTCAAGAGCAGCATCTCAGTTTCTCAGTCTTTTAGCTCTTCCAGAAGTAAGCCCCACTGGTTTTCTAAGCCAAATATTACAGGGACTCATCTTCTCAGTGCAGCTCCCCTGGCTAGGGAGCCCAGTGTGAGGCTTGGAAACCTTGCTCCTAGAGAGGACCCCTGCGGCTGTAATATCCTTCTGCTTCTGGGTTCCCACATCAAGGGTGTGGGCTCTGACCACACCAGGTCCCTGCCCCTCCTACTTGTCTAAGTGTGGCCTTTTCTTTACATCCTTAGTTGGAGAAAGATCTTTTCTGTTAGTCTCCACGTTATTCTCAGAGAGAGTTGTTGTTTGTGTAATTGTAGTTTTGCTGCGCGTTGGAGGAGTTGAGCTCAGGATCCTTCTACTCTATCTTTCTGAATTGGCCATACTTTACTTTCCAGGGGTTTCTACTGTTTCTCTGGCTGCTTGTTCTTTTTCTCTTTCTTTCTCTTTCTTTCCCTCCTTGCTGTCTCTCCCTCCCTACTTTTCTCAGTCCTGACTTCCCTCAACCCATCCCTCCCTCCTTCCCAATAGCCCCTCTCCCTTACTTGTTTCTTTTTTTATTCTGTGAGTTCCTGCATTGCTCTCCTTTCACATTTCTCTTCTAAGCTTTGTTTGCTTTTGATAATAGGTAAATCTTTAGTTTTTCTGTCTGGATCCATGAAGTTTCTCTAGAGAGAATTCTTCCAGTGATCTGCTGCTGACGCTGTGTGTGTGTGTGTGTGTGTTGGTAATAAGCTTAGTTACCTGTGCTCTTTGAGTCAAACAAGGAAGGGAGCTGGAAGGAGTAGGGGACAGGACCAGCTGTTCAACCTGCAGCTGTTCAATTAATCCCCCTAGTCTCAGTCTGGTTCCTCACCATTTCCCTCTGCCAGGCCTGATATGCCCCAAGCCACATCCTCTTTTGTTCAATTTGTCTCAGGAATAAATCTTTTTCCTCTTTTGGGGTGAGGGGAAAGAAGTGTCTTCTAACTACTTTGGTTGAAGCTAAGTCGCTTCAGTCATGTCCGACTCTGTGCGACCCCATAGACGGCAGCCCACCAGGGTCCCCCGTCCCTGGGATTCTCCAGGCAAGAACACTGGAGTGGGTTGCCATTTCCTTCTCCAATGCAGGAAAGTGAAAGAGTGAAAGTGAAGTCACTCAGTCGTGTCCGACTCTTCACGACCCTATGGACTGCAGCCTACCAGGCTCCTCGGTCCATGGGAGTTTCCAGGCAAGAATACTGGAGTGGGGTGCCATTGCCTTCTCTGTTGGTTGAAGCGAGGTTTCTAATAACCTTTAAAAAGAGAGTGTCTCAGCAATATTTTTTAAAATGACATCAGCTTTATAGTTGAAGTCATTCATTAGAAAGATATTAAATTTTAGAAAGTTGGAAAAACAAAAGATTATCTTATGAACTAATTAGTGACTATGTAAAAGAGAAGGCTGGGAGTCTTTTTTATTTAATTGCTTGATGTCTGGAGTAGTTGCCAAAGCTGTTGCCATTTTATTATGAAGTTATTTTAGCTCAGAATATATGAAGTTCATTGCCAATACTGTATATCAAATAATTTGGCTTACATATTAACCTTAACAAAACTGCCCTTAAAACCAGCCATGGCTTCAAATTATGGCTTCAGAGACTATATTTTTACAGTATTTATGTGAGTGACCTGAAGAATTTGCTTAAGGCTTGCATTTCCAGTTTCTGCACTTAGCAGCTGCTGTTTCCACTACCTTCCCCCGTATTTGCTTTCCTCTCCTTTCTTTATTACCTACAGAAAAGTAAACTGTCTTTTATTAAAAATTGTACTTTTCAGAAGGTTGCTCAGTTGAGGGCCATTAGTAACACCACACAGTGAGACTTCAGTCTTTTTTTCATATGAACAGACTATGTACCTTGGAGTTCTTGTAAATGTTGCCTATTTGTCTTTCACTTTTGATCAGTGGAAGATATCCCAAAGACTGCTAGTTAGTGTAGGATAAATGTCCTTAGTCCAAGCACAATTGTACTTAAAGAAATGGAAAGAAAAATAGAGTTTATACTCAATGAATTCAAAGCTACAGAAAGGTATTCTTGTTGTAAGGTATAATGCTTGATTTTTAAATAAGGAAATAGATCTTATAATTGTGGATTTTTAAAACTGAGGTAAAATTGGTATTTGAAATTATATTAGTTTCAGGTGTACAACGTACCAAGTGATTGCCATATTAAGTCACTGTCATCTGTCATGATACAATTAGCTCCTTTCACCTCTTTTGCCCACCCCCATCTCCTTCCTCTCTGATAATCACCAATCCATTTGCTGTACCTGAGTTTTGCTTTGTTTGTTTGTTGTTTTATAGATTTCACATGTTAAGTGAAATCATATAGTATTTGTCCTTCTCTACCTGACTTATTTCACTTAGCATAATACCATCAAAACTTATCCATGTTGTCACAAATGGCAAGGTTTCCTTCTTTTTTATCTGAGTACTCTTGCCTGGGAAATCCCACGGACGGAGGAGCCTGGTAGGCTGCAGTCCATGGGGTCGCTAAGAGTCGGACACGACTGAGCGACTTCACTTTCACTTTTCACTTTCCTGCATTGGAGAAGGAAATGGCAACCCACTCCAGTGTTCTTGCCTGGAGAATCCCAGGGACGGGGGACCCTGGTGGGCTGCCGTCTATGGGGTCGCACAGAGTCGGACACGACTGAGGCGACTTAGCAGCAGCAGCAGCAGTATTAAATTTAAAGGTTTACATGTATATACATCATATATTCTTTATCCATTGATGAACACTCGTGTTGTTTCCATACCTGGGATATTGTAAATAATGCTATAGTGAACATGTGGAAACATGTATCTTTTCAAGTTAGTGTTTTCATTGCCTTTGAATAAATATCCAGAAATGGAATTGTTGGATCTTATGGCAAGGGCACCCCACTCCAGTACTCTTGCCTGGAAAATCCCGTTGACTGAGAAGCCTGGTAGGCTGCAGTTCATGGGGTTGCTAAGAGTCGGACACAACTGAGCGTCTTCACTTTCACTTTTCACTTTCATGCATTGGAGAAGAAAATGGCAACCCACTCCAGTGTTCTTGCCTGGAGAATCCCAGGGACAGGGGAGCCTGGTGGGCTGCTATCTGTGGGGTCGCACAGAGTTGGATACAACTGAAGCAACTTAGCAGTAGCAGCAGAGGCTGATGGCAAGAAAAATGGAAGAGAGATAACACTTTAAATAAAGGAGAATAAAAAAGTAGTGTGTAGATAGAAATGTATACTAAACGACAGGCAGGATATATGAATAGCCTTGGTGGATCTTGGGAATTTGATAACACCATGTATAAAGGGAAAAAACCTGAATGCATTCAGAGACTAAATGGACATTCACTGTGAAGGACAGAAAACCAAAGGGCATCAGACCCCTCCATTCGATTCCAAACTTTCAAATATCTGGGCAAGTTAATATTTTAAACTGTGAAAGCTCAAAGCTAATTATCATTCACCTTGCATGAAAAAGTAATCTGTATGAAGATATTTCTATAAAATGAAACAGGAATACCAAAAAAAAAATAGTTAATATAAAATGCAAATTCTAGTTGATTATTATATAAAATTTTTTGAGAAAGCTGATGAAAAATAGACAAAATGGATTACTTCACTCTCTAACACTTGGAATTGTTGCCTTTAAGTAGAAAGGGTTTACTGAATTAAGGTTACAATTATTGCTTCTTTTGTCCTATTTTTACTGCTTGATTCTTGAGTGAATAAAATTTACACAATTATAGATGTGAAATGCTCTTATATGTGTTTAATTTATAGAAGCAAATTCTAGATAAAATAAGTATGACTAATTAAATTGTTGAGGAACAGGATGTAAAGATGTTTATAACATAAAAATAACTACATAACCAAAATATGTATCTGGAGGTGGAGACGGAATGGAGGGAGTAGTACAAAAATACTAAGTTTCTCATCTTTTATATCAGAGAATTAAGAAGTATTTTTAAAGTTAATAAAAATAAAATTGAAATATATATTCATATCAAAGTAATTGTCTTATAATTACCAGCTTATTATTTAAAAAAAAAAAACACCTTAAGTATGGTCATATCTTGGTAATAAGGTTGCAGAGTAATAGGTTTTTTTATTTAGACATTCTGTATTTAGTACACAGAAGTATTTGTACACAAATGCTCCCGGGGTAACTTTAATTTGCAAAACTGTTTTAATATTGAGAGGAGATAATTATAAGTAGATGAAGTATATAATATGTAGAGCATCATATGAAGAAAAACTATGCAGCCTTAGTAAAGAATCAGGTAAGTCACAGGGACATTTAAGAAAGCATGTCCTAGATGTAATTCTGAATGAAAAAATGAAAAGAAAGCCACCAAAAAACTGCAAAATACAGTTGCCTTTGTGTATAGAAAATGACATATGTGCAAATGTCTGTTAATAGGAAGATCTTAAAAAACTTAGATTCATACTTCACCCTCCCAAAAAAAGAAATGAATTACTGATACATGTGGCAACAAGTGGTAGAAAATCAAAAGCATTATATTGAACAAAGGGAATAATACCAGAAAGCGTATAAAGTTTAAGAAAAGGCAAAACCATCTATGATGTTTGAAATCTAAGCATTAATTACCTCTGGGGTGATGAGAAGGGGCTGTTAGAATTGACTAGAAAGGAGCAAGTGGGAAATTTCTGGGGTGATAAGTATATTCTATATCTTCATTGGGGTGGTGATTACTCAGGAGTGTGCATTTGTTAAAATTCATTAAATTGTACACTAAAATGTGTGCATTCTATTTTATGTAAACTACAGCCCAATTTACAAAAATTATATGAGTGTACAGATGTATGTATATTTGTACAAATATGATTACATACTCATATGATAATGCTGGAAAAAGACTGCATATCAAGATGTTTAGACTGAGGGAGTATTCAAGGAAAGGATTTACATTCTATATTGATTTTAGTTTTTATGAGCATTGTGGTTTAGTTGCTAAGTCATGTCCAACTCTTGCAACCCCATGGACAGTAGCCTGTCAGCCTTGCCAGGGATTTCCTGGGCAAGAATATTTGAGTGGGTTGCCATTTCCTTCTCCAAGGGGATCTACCCAACCCCGGGATTAAACCTGGGCCTCCTGCATTGCAGATGGATACTTTACCCACTGAGCCACCAGGGAAGCCCATTTTTATGAGCATATTACTCTTATGAATAAAATCAAAAGATAAATTTGAAATGCAGTTTGATTCCTAAAAGGCACTGACTTTCAATTGGTTAAGACAGAACTGCTCTCCATTGATGCTGGTCTTCTGCCTCCCAGCTCTAACATAGGTGTATTTTCTGGGGAACTGTCTCTTGACTTTGTTCTCCCCAACCCCACCAGGGGCTGGGGAAATTGTGAAGGATAGAGCACCTACAGGGCTGACTGTTCAGAAAGGTACGTTGTTCAGAAACTGAGCTCACTGGAAAGAAAAGAGAGGATAGCAAGTGTGTAAGAAAATCATTTTGAGTTTCAGCAGAAATATATAAAAGGCCAAACACAGAAAGGAAAACGTATTCTGTAAGATCTCCACATACAGGGTTTTCTGCCTGTGTCTGCAGCAACCTTCATGTATATAAGAGTAGCTTGGAAAAATGCATATTGGGTATACATGTAAGGTAAGCTAACTTTGCAGGAGAATCAAAACCAAAAACCTGAATGTGACCATGAGGCACGTAATCAGCAAGCATTGTTAGCTCTTTTAAAGAAGCCAAACGCAAAGGCCTTTTAATGATTGCTTTGCTCCAAGCCCTCCTGCTGCCACCAGCTTTTAACTCAGTATTCCCTTGGGTTATTTTCCTTTTTCATCCTTTCATTTAATATGAAACATCTGCAGCACCAGAATTCAATTGCTAGTTCATGCTAACAAGACTTCACTTACCTGTCCTGATATTTTGACCTTCTGACACTTATAAATCCCCAGAGTTTCTAAACTCAGGCAATTAGTGCCTGAAATTTCTAACTTTGACAATGCCTTGTAGAGGGCAGAGGAAAACTGGCTTTTCATAAGAGAATGAACTCACATGCTAACTCCCTTATTAAATTATTGTTTTGACAGCCACTGGGTCTAGGTTTTGTTGTTTTTGTGATTGATGATTGATTTTATTTGTTTGAGCCATAGAAATTATAACTTTTAATTTTTAGTAAACTAAAGCAGATTCAATTTTTCTGTAATCCATAGATGATAGATTTCTTAAATGTAGATTAGAGAATAGGTTATACTGAACTATAAGTTTCCATAATATATATTGCTGAAGAAATAACTATACATAGTTTTTAGAGCAAGATAGTGGACTTTTGTATATTTTTGTTCAATATTTGTCCTATTTTGCAAAGTATTCTAAGATATTCCCAGAGAGGAGAAAACCCTTTTAAGAGTTGCAGTTTTTATATATGATTAGCCTAGAGGCAAAGTAAATGATGCACTGTTTTTTAACCTCTGTTTATCTGTGCAAATAATGGATACAGCCTATTATTAATTTATCAGTGAAAATGAAGAGCAAAGACCCCAAGATGACAGACACAACTAGAGGAAGCCTAAATCTTGAGTCATCTTTCGAAGTAAATCATTAGAAAGTCCTCTTGACCCACATATACTTTGTAAAAGCAGGAGACAGACTCTTAATTGAGTTAAGAAACTGCAATTTTTTTCAGAGGGGGTGTGGTTAATTTGCTTGCTTAGCACAGCTTATACCAAGACTATCTCACCAATGTTAGTCATGACTGATTTCAGCAGTTTCTTAAAAGGTAATGTATTTTTGTGGGCAGATAGAATCAAATGTCGTCCAGAGTTTTTAAACATAGCCTGAAGTATCAGAATTATTCTTGGAGTCATAGTTTGACTCCAGAGTTTTAGAAACACTTTATCTTAATAAGCTAATATGATACATATTTTTCTTGACTCATTAAAAAAATCTTAGTTGGACTTTATTCAAGAAGTAAGGGAAATTTTCTTTGATATTTTTGGATATATGTGGGCCACAAGGCTGTATTGCATAAAAGAAGGAAGAAAAGAGTCAGGGGAAAACAAAAAAGAGGGTGCCAGATAAGAAAAAGAAGAAAGGAAATTTTATTGAGCCTACTTTAAAAACTCACACTGACTGTGAGGTAGGGAGATGAGCAGTCAGTTAGATAAGATGATTCAAATTATTGTGATGTGCTTTTTAGTAATATAGGCTATATATATGTGCTTTAAAAATCATTTTGTAGGGGTACCATGGTGGTGGTAGTGGTTTACTTGCTAAGTGCGTATTATCCAGCAATCCCACTCCTGGGCGTATATCTGGAAAAGATGAAGACTCAGTTTGAAAGATACATGCACCCCAATGTCCACTGCACCACTATTTGTATAGCCAAGACAAAGAAGCAACCTAAATTCCACTAAGAGGTGAATGGATAGAGAAGACTGGTATATGTATGTATGTGTATATGATATGTATGCGTATATATGTGTGTGTGTGTGTGTGTGTGTGTATGTGTGCGCTCAGTTGCTTCCGTCATGTCCGACTGTTTGTTGTTACCCTGTGGACTGTAGGCCACCAGGCTCCTCTGTCCATGGGATTCTCTAGGCAAGAACACTGGAGTGGGTTACTATACATATGATATGTGTGTATATATATAGCATATATATTATATGTTACATATATTTATAATGGAATATTACTCAACCATTAAAAAGAGTGAAATAATGACATTTTCAGCAACATATATGGACTGTGGACCTAGAGATTATCATATTGAGTGAAGTCAGCCAGAGAATGACTAATATCATATGAAATCACTTATATGTGGAAGCTAAAAAAATGATACAAATGCACTTAAAATCTACAAAACAGAAACAGACTCACAGACAAAAGCTAATGGTTACCAAAGGGGAAAGGTATGGGAGGGAGGGATAAGTTAGGAGTTTATATCACTCTGCTATACATCTGAAACTAACACAACATTGTAAGTAAAAAGTAAAAGTGTTAGTCGCTCAGTTGTGTCCCACTCTTTGAGACCCCATGGACTGTAGCCTGACAGACTCCTCTGTCCACAGAATTTTCCAGGCAAGCATACTGGAGTGGTTTGCCATTTCCTTCTCCAGGGGATCATCCTGACCCAGGGATTGAACCTGGGTCTCCCACATTGTAGGCAGATTCTTTACCATATGAGCCATCAGGGAAACCCATTGTAAATCAAACTATATTTCAATTAAAAATAATCATTTTGTACTATGAAATAAATATTATTAAAATTGATCACAATATGATATACAATGCAAATATTAAATCTTTTCTACTTTTGTTTGTTGCAAAAGTGACATAAATATAGTTTCTTAAAAATTTTAAAGAATTAATAAATAAACAGTGATATTAGGTCAAACTTCTCCTTGATAAATTTAATTATTATTTGAAATCTCATAGGCTGCATATATTAATGTGAATAAACCAATGACTATTGCCCTCACTAAATTTCAGAACCCCCTTCCATGCCTATAGGATCCTTTATGTCTGGTCATTGTTTCCCTTCAGTCTTACCTCCTCCTCTTCTCATTTGCTATACTTCTGCAATATGGACTTTCAGTTTTATTCATTGATTCTCCTAAGCTCTTGCCTTCTTCAGGATTGTAATATTGCTTATAATATTCTCATCTAGTTCTGGAAGCAAGGTTATGTTGCCCTCCTAAAAGCAGTTGTGGTTTTCTCTCTGTTTCTATTATTTGATAGATTTTGAATAATACTAGTGTTGTTCTTTTCTTGTTTGGAAGAATTCATCAGTCAAATTTTCTAGATTTTTCTTTGTTGGAAAATGTATAACAAATTCAAATTGTTTAAAAGGTATTTAATATTCAAGTTTTCTACTTCTTTTCTTGTAAATTTTGGAGAGTTGTATATTTTTAGGAATTTATCCATTTGATCCAAATCATCAGACACAGCTTTATCTTTTTAACAAATAGAAATATATACATTATCAACTAAGTGGAATTTATGCGTTATGTAAATCTGATTCAACATTTGAAAATTACTTAAAGTAATCCATTTCATCAACAGGCTAAAAAAGAAAAATCATATGATCATATAAATAGATGTAGAAAAAAAGCTGACAAAATACAAAATCCATTAATCATAAAAATTCTCAAAACCCTAGAAATAGAGGGTAACTTTGTCAACTTGATAAAGAACAGCTACCAAAAAAAAAAAAAAATAATAACCAAACCCTAATACCTGACATCATACTTCATGGTGCTAACTTCAAAGCTTTCCCACTAAAATCAGGTATAAGACAGGGATGTTCCCTCTCATCACGCCTTTTCAACTTTGTACTGGATGTCCTCACTAATGCAATAAGACAGGAAAAGGAAATGAAAGATATGCAGATAGAGAAGAAAGAAATAAAATTATCTTTGTTCACAGGTGATATGACTGTCTAGGCAGACAATCTTGAATCATCAAAACAACTCCTGGCCTTTGGGAAGTGATTAGTCAAGACTGTGGAGCCCTCATGAATGGTATTGGTGCCCTGTTACAAGAGTTCCCCAGGGCTCACTTGTCCCTCCTGTCATGTGAGGACATAGAGAGAAAAAGAGCCCTTTATGAACCAGAAAGCACGCCCTGTGACACTGAATCTGCTGATGCTCTCCAGTTGGATGTTCTAGCCCTCAGAACAATGATAAATAAAATTTTGTTGTCTATAAGCAAAGTAAACAACAATATAGACAACAATTTATAATTAATATAAACAACTGGCTGTTTATATACCTGGTTTAGGATAGTTTGTTTTATAGCAGCCTGAACGGACTAGGATATAGGATATTATAGATCATTTCCTATACTGTATATTTATCCTTACTAAAAGTAAGGGAACAAGCTAATACTTAAAATGCTAAACAAAAACTATTTTCACAGGTGCTATAGATAATAGTGTGGTTGAAACAAAAATGAGAATATATGTCATACTTTTCATATCAGGAAGGCAGTGAAGTGGGGACAAGGAGGATAAAGAATGGGGAGTGGGGAGTCTGGGCCTCATATACTTTAATTTTATTTTTTAAAAATTTCACCCTGTGATATTATCAACTCAGAATATTAATTTAAGATCTAATAAAAATACAGGGAGGGAGAAAGGGAGGAAGAGAGGGAGGGAGAAAGAGAGGAAGAGAGGAAGGGAGAAAAGAATAAAGAATAAAGGGGACAGTTATAACATGAATAAATTAAATGTCTCTAATGTGGGAAATGGTAGAAAAAAGAGAGTCCTTATGTATATTGTTAAAGTTACTTTCAGTATCAAATTCCCCTTTTTGTGACTGATTACATTTTAGATAACTTACATTAGCTGATCTATTATAAATGCATCTACCATCAGACATAAAAAATAAAAAAAAAATAGTTATTCCTGTCCAGAATGGAAGAGTCAGGCCCACAATGTAAACATATCTATTTATTGAGTGACTTTATATGGAACTGTATACCAATAATTGTAACATATACTTACATTCAAAATAAATTCACTCGAATTATAGTATTAACCTTTGTTCTTGAATATAGGGACTAATATTTAAGGCAACATTCTTAAAACTAACTCTTTTCTTTGAGTGTACTTCTTTTCTTTTTTCATATTATAAAACTCAAAGATTCAGTATGCAAATCCAACTATAAATCCCCTTCTGAGCAAATAAAATATGTTTGGCAACCCAGAAGTTGCCTGAAATCCAGGGACCTGCAGAGGCCTCTTTGACATTTTTCCAGTCATACAGTAGCCCTGAAACCTAATTCTTTCCTTTTTCTCTCCTTACAAAAAGAAAGAAGAAATAGCTTTTTTTTTTAAGAATTCAAATAATTAATATTATTTAATAGCCAATGTGGTGTCAGTGCCGCTAACATATGACTGCCTTTATAAACCAAAGAAAAGTGGAATATAAATTTGTTTCTATTCCAAATACATGTTCAGTGCTATGCCGGTAAATCTTTTAAAAAGACTCTGTTGAGGGTTAGAGATGAGGGGAGCCAGTTTCTGAGTCTGCTGATTTCTATAGTATAAGTATTCCCATCATGACTGATTCCAAATTGCCAATCTTTGTTCACAGGGGGATCTGTCCTCTTCACCATTCCTGCCCCTTTCTGCTCACAGCCATGACTTCAGTGCAGACACTGGTATTTCTCACTCCACTCCAAATTCAGTTCTTGAACCCCTCATCTGTTCTCAATAATGTAGCCAGAAATATCTTTCTAAGATGCAAAGTTTCTGAATTAATCTGCTTCAGTGTCTTTAGACAAAGCCTGAAGTCCTACTAGAGCCTCAGATGGTCCCTTTTGATTTGGCCCATATATGTTTCCCCTAGTTATACTAGTTGTCCTAGATTTTCTTGAAAGTTTCCCCTCATGTTTCTATGCGTTTGTGTACTATTTAATTTTTTCCATTGCTAGTACCTTTGTTATGGCTACTTCATATCCCCCAAACTTCTGTCCCTCTCATCATGGGGAGTTCAGTCTTGTTCTGTTCGAGTACTTGCCATTTAAACTTTTCCAAAGTATGGTGATTGCTCCCAAGTATGTAATTATACGTACACATGTTTATCTCCTCAGTGGACCATTAGTCTCTTAGGGGAAGAGACCACATTTATTTTCCAGTTGTAATGGAACATAATTGAAGTATTAATGTCATGTTTTATGACATGAAATATGTTATCGATATTGAGAATATGTCTTTATTGTTATTTCTTGGCAGAATGAAGGTAGTGGGATTAAGTACAAAATAAATGTTTCAGAATATTTAAAATTTTGTTATTTCGCATCAACTTATGCCTTTCTTGTTAATTCCTTTGGGAAATAAAAAAAAGTGAAAGCACACATTAGATTTGAAGACGATCATAAGTTAAGAATAATATATGTCATCCTAAGACTTATGCTTACAGTTCAAAATAACCTCAATAAAGAGGAGTCATCAAAAATAAAGTTGTTAGAGAAACTAGTTTAGTGGGTCATACTTAGGGGAAAAAAGGAATTGCACAAACTGAATGAGGAGATAGAGAAATCACAATATATATACCTAAAAATACAGCATTTTAAAAAGTAAACATAAGAGCATTGCACAAATAAGAATAGTACTTAATAATCATTCATGTTTTAAATAATTCAGCAATTATTTCTTGACAGAATACTCTATGCAAAGTACGAACTGGATACTGTTTACTTTTGAGTTGATACTGAGGAATAAGTGTATCTGTGTCATCTACTTTTATAGAATGTGCTACAGTTCTTTAAGTAATACTTTAAGATGTTCAGAAATGAGGAAAGAGGAATAATAACTGGTCACATGTTCACTTTAGTTTTGTGTCCAAATTTGGACTCAATATCTTTAAAATGGACATAAAGCAATGTCAAAAGAAGTCAAATTAAGCATTAATTAAGCATTAATTTAAAGGTTAAAACAATTACCTTTCAAAAATAAAAAGAATTGGTATTATTTAACTGATTCTAATGGGTCCACAAATATTAAAACTATATGTGTTTCAGACTCCAGTAAAAGTTCAATATTTAAAAGTTAATACCTGTATATTTAATATAACACATAAACGAACTGTATCCTCCAGTAGGGCCGGACTCCGATCAAATGCATCAACATTTCTGCAGTCAAACCTATGAATAGTATCATCTGGAAAGATGAGGAAAGACTACAGGTAGCTTCATGTCAGTGCCAGGCTAGACGTTGCCATCAAACGAGTTATCAATAAAATATCAGTTTTCATAACATTTTGGATTTCAGACTTTGCCTTGTTGATTATAGTGTCAACTAAAAAATATTCACAATTTGAGAGTTGCAAGATAAGTTTTATTTGGGGCAAAACGAGGACTGCAGCCTGGGAGACAGCACCTCAATTAGTTCTGAGAGACTGCTCCAACGAGGCAGGAGGGGGAAGTCAGGCTATATAGTTTGTAACAAAGGGGGAACGCAGTCAGAACATCAAAGATCAGATATCAGGTTAAGGAATTTAGCATACTATGTATGGGAAGATGCAAGTCTCTGGGCTCTCGGAATTCATTCCTTTCATTGCACCTCAGCTCAGTTCAGTTCCGTTATTCAGTTGTGTCTGACTCTTTGTGACTCCATGGACTGCATCATGCCAGCCTCACTGTCCATCACCAACTCCTGGAGTTTACTCAGACACATATCTATTGAGTTGGTGATGCCATCCAACCATTTCATCCCTTGTCGTCCCCTTCTCCTCCCACCTTCAATCTTTCCCAGCATCAGCTTCTTTTCAAATGAGTCAGCTCTTCGCATCAGGTGGCCAAAGTATTCAAGTTTGAGCTTCAACATCAGTCATTAAAATGAATATTCAGGACTGATTTCCTTTAGGATTGACTGGCTGGATCTCCTTACAGTCCAAGGGACTCTCAAACCTTCTCCAACACCACACTTCAAAAGCATCAATTCTTCGGTGCTCAGCTTTCTTTATAGTCCAACTCTCACATCCACACATAACCACTGGAAAAACCATAGCCTTGACTAGATGGACCTTTGTTGGCAAAGTAATGTCTCTGCTTTTTAATATGCTGTCTAGGTTGGTCATAACTTTCCTTCCAAGGAGTAAATATCTTTTAATTTCATGGCTGCAGTCACCATCTGCAGTGATTTTGGAGACCCCAAAACATAAAATCAGCTACTGTTTCCACTGTTTACCCATCGATTTACCATGAAGTGATGGGACCGGATGCCATGATCTTCGTTTTCTGAATGTTGAGCTTTAAGCCGACTTTTTCACTCTCCTCTTTCACTTTCATCAAGAGGCTCTTTAGTTCCTCTTCACTTTCTGGCATAAGGGTGGTATCATCTGCATATCTGAGGTTATTGATATTTCTCCCGGAAATCTTGATTCCAGCTTGTGCTTCATCCAGCCCAGGGTTTCTCATGATGTACTCTGCATATAAGTTAAATAAGCAGGGTGACAATATACAGCCTTGACATACTCCTTTTCCTATTTGGAACCAGTCTGTTGTTCCATGTCCACTTCTAACTGTTGCTTCCTGACCTGCATACAGATTTCTCAAGAGGCAGATCAGGTGGTCTGGTATTCCCATCTCTTTCAGAATTTCCCAGTTTATTGTGATCCACATAGTCAAAGGCTTTGGCATAGTCAATAAAGCAGAAATAGATATTTTTTCTGGAACTCTCTTACTTTTTCAGTGATCCAGCGGATGTTGGCAATTTGATCTCTGGTTCCTCTGCCTTTTCTAAAACTGGCTTGAACATCTGGAAGTTCACGGTTCTCGTATTGTTGAAGCCTGGCTTGGAGAATTTTGAGCATTACTTTACTAGCGTGTGAGATGAGGGCAATTGTGTGGTAGTCTGAGCATTCTTTGGCATTGCCTTTCTTTGGGATTGGAATGAAAACTGACCTTTTCTAATCCTGTGGCCACTGCTGAGTTTTCCAAATTTGCTGGCATATTGAGTGCAGCACTTTCATAGCATCAGCTTTCAGGTTTTGAAATAGCTCAACTGGAATTCCATCACCTCCACTAGTTTTGTTTGTAGTGATGATTTCTAAGGCCCACTTAACTTCGCATTCCAGGATGGGCCCAAATCTTGTTTCTTTGTTCAACTTAAGGAGTGGCAGATGGCTGGTTCTTGCCTTCCCCCAGCTCATCAACAATCACCATGGAGGGTGGCAGCATCTGTTGGATCACAATTTTGGGAGCCCTCATTCATATTTGGAGGCCAAAATCTCTGGTGACTTTGGCATTTCTGTTTATTGATATGGCAGGAGATATTTTCATTTCACAATAGTGTTAAGGGCTTGACTTAAGGTAAGTTTTAAGTGCTGAAAGCTTTCAGAAGGTTAACTTATACTAGTTTGTAAATGGTGTAGTTTCTGAGAGACTTTCTTAATTTTCATGTTTTTTGAATTCAATATTAAATAAACATGGCAAAGAGGAGATATCATCTTCCAAGATCTTATCTTCTCACAGTTGCTTTGCATTTTTCCTGTATGACTTCATTTCCACTCTCACCTAGAATGGTTTTTCCACCTTGTTCTGCCTAATGATGCCTCAATCCTTGAAAATTCTCCCTCTGATAAAAGTGAAGTCACTCAGTTGTGTCTGACTCTTTGCGACCCCATGGACTGTAGCCCCCCAGCCTCCTCCATCCGCCCCCAAATCAGCTCCCCTGAATTTAGACATGTAAACCTTTCAGAATCTACATTGTTCTTTTCTTCCTATTTCATCTAGCCTCAGCCTGGACTTCAGTGCACTATGCTGTGTTTTCATATACATACAATAACTCCTTTTTCATCGATGGCCTTGGGTTTTACATTGTGACAGGTAAAGCAAATTAGATGTGTTTCAGGACAGGGGAATATTTTAAGTTGAGATTTTTTTTGATACAATAGAACATACTTTTACATATCCATTTCATAAGCCAAAGCTTAAATGTCTAATGCACTTTTAAAATTTAAGATTTGAGCAAACTTCCAAATCACAAAAGTTAAAGTTCACCTGAAAAATTAAATTTCCTTTCTCTTCAGGTTCAGTAGAAGTTTTCTGAAAATCTAAACAAGCAAATAAATGAAGAAATCAGTTGTTTTCATGCAACCTTTAAAATATGCCTTATGTTAGAATGTTATATTCTACATTATACATGTATACTTATATACAAGGTATATGTAGCATCTACAATAATAGCAGTGAACATTGTTTTGTCACATTTCTTTACAGAAAAAATCAAGTTGTCAATTGTATTTACTCAAGTGAGAAACAGACTAAGAAGTGTTTCTATTAATTGAATAGATTCACAAAATTTGCATCAACCACATGAGAAAATTTTTAATTTACTTACTCTAATAAATATTCTATGCCCATTGCTTAACTCCCATCACATTTCATTCTTTCAACATATTGCAAATATTTTTGAACCTAATTAACATCTAGAATACATGGTATAGAATTTACCCACCATTGTTTTTCATCTTTTCCCTCCTTCTCTCCCTTGCTGAAGCAGCTTCAATTTTTCTGCTCCAAAGGAAAAAATTCAGTGTTAACCATAGAAGCCATTTTTTGCCTCTCTTACAAAAAAAATTGGAGTGTTCTAACATTTCCCTGAGAAATCAGATTCCTATCACTGTTGTTTTCAAACATATTTTTTTAGTTTCTGTGATTTTTGTTACAGATAATTTTGTGCTTTTTATTAAGCATTTGAACTATTATTTTTTTTGCAAACAGATAAATGATAAGATTTTCAAATGTGCCAAATTACAGGCAAATGATCCAAACCCATGGCTGAAAAGGCATATTGATGTTGTTTCATTTAACTGAAAACATGGATATTTTCCAAAGGATATATATGGAGCTTACAGAGCCAGTTTTTGTGTTTGTGAAAGATTCAGGAAGAAGCTATGTGGACAATTTACACTTGTGTGTCTTAAAACACTTTCTCACTAAAAGAAAAAGGTTGGGTATTTTGTGAAAACTGTAAGCATCAGCAAAATGTATATACAAAAAGAAATTGATATCAGTGTGAAATTCAAGATGCTTTCTAGGAAGTAGTTGTCTGAAGGAGCAGAGTAATGTGCTTTTTTTGTGAAATTTTTGCCATGTCCCTGCTTTTTTAACTTGTATGCAAAGTACGTCATGCGAAATGCCAGGCTAGATGAAGATCAAGCTGGAATCAAGATTGCCGGGAGAAATATCAATAACCTCAGATACGCAGATGACACCAACCTTATGTCAGAAAGTGAAGAGGAACTAAAGAGCCTCTTGATGAAAGTGAAAGAGGAGGGTGAAAAAGTTGCCTTAAAAGTCAACATTCAAAAAACTAAGATCATGGCATCTGGTCCCATTACTTCATGGGAAATAGATGGGGAAACAATGGAAACAGTGAGAGACTTTATTTTCTTGGGCTCCAAAATCACTGCAGATGGTGACTGCAGCCATGAAATTAAAAGACATTTACTCCTTGTAAGGAAGGTTATGACCAACCTATATAGCATATTCAAAAGCAGAGACGTTACTTTGCCAAAAAAGGTCCATCTAGTCAAGGTTATGGTTTTTCCAGTAGTCATGTATGCATGTGAAAGTTGGACTGTGAAGAAGCTGAGCACCAAAGAATTGATGTTTTTGAAGTGTGGTGTTGGAGAAGACTCTTGAGAGTCCCTTGGACTGCAAGGAGCTCCAACCAGTCCATCCTAAAGGATATCAGTCCTGAATGTTCATTTTAAGGACTGATGTTGAAGGTGAAACTCCAATACTTGGGCCACCTGATGCAAAGAATTGACTGATGATGATAAAGAAAAGACCCTGATGCTGGGAAAGATTGAAGGCGGAAGGAGAAGGGGACAACAGAAGATGAGATGTTTAGAGGGCATCACCGACTCAATGGACATGAGTTTGAGCAAGCTCTGGAAGTTGGTGATGGTCAGGGCAGCCTAACTTGCTGCAGACATGGGGTCACAAAGAGTCGGACACAACTGAGCGACTAAACTGACTGAGGCTATATGGTTATTTTTAGAATTTTCCCAGCAATAGGAAGTTGAAAACTTTATTCATTTACTAGCCCAGTCTTATACTCACCAAATCCTTTTGACTTTCGGATAGATCTAAAGATTTCAAAATTTTCAGATTTTTTTCTAACATTGTTGGAAGGCATTAAAATAGAGTATTTACTCATATTCAAACATCCCAATCACCTCTTATAGAAAAATGGGCATTTTCCTCTCTTCAACTGACCTATTAATGTATGCTGCTACTGCTACTGCTAAGTTGCTTCAGTCGTGTCCGACTCTGTGCAGCCCCATAGGTGGCAGCCCACCAGGCTCCCCCATCCCTGGGATTCTTCAGGCAGGAACACTAAAGTGGGTTGCCATTTCCTTCTCCAATGCTTGAAAGTAAAAAGTGAAAGTGAAGTCGCTCAGTCGTGTCCGACTCTTAGCGACCCCATGGACTGCAGTGCACCAGGCTCCTCCATCCATGGGATTTTCCAGGCAAGAGTACTGTGGGTGCCATTGCCTTCTCTGATTCATGTATAGTAATGGAAAAATCCAGAGTTAGGAAATTTTAAAGTCTTATATTGTGACCATGATCATGGTTATGGCAGAAAAGAATGTTTTATTTGAAATTTATTGAAGTGGGGAATTCCAAGACTGGGAAGATCTGTTTCCAATTTGCAGTTATCTGTGAATAACAAGAGATAAATGAAAGTGGTGGTAATAGAGTTATAAATGAGGCATGTATATGAAGAATATTTCCCAGGAACCTGAAGGACATGATCTTTATTGGATGTGAAGAGTGGAAAGAAAATGAATTAAATATGATACTTAGTTCAGTCCTGGTCTGAATACACTCTTTATTACTTTCCCCCTTGCTCTCTCAGCCCCAGCCACATAGACTCCTTGCCATCATAGGAAACCATCAGGTACACTCCTGTATCAGTGCTTTTGAACTTGCTATAGCCATCTTAGCTTCCCCTGGAAGTTTCCATAGCTTGTTCCTTCTCTCAGTCAGGTATTTGGTCAAAGGTCACCTTCTCAATGAGGACTTCCACAACTCCCCCATTTAATACACAACCATCTCCTAACCCCCAACATAGTAGTGATCAGAAGTCTGATTAAGTCATCACAGATCCAGGAGATTCAGGAGAATAAAGGGATAAGTTTAAACACATTAAAAATGTTCTGAAAGCAGTTAGAAAAACAAATCTGTAGCATAGGAAAGATTTAAAATTTGATTGTATAATTTTAGGAGTCCTCTAAATAAACGCAGTATGTATATTAGAATTTCTGCTTCAGGAAGGGTGAAGTATTTGTCACAACTAGAAAAGCCAGGCACATTATGAAAAAAAAAAAAAAATTAAGGTTTTTCAGAGAGCTGCTTAAGCAGAAATATTTAGAAGGACTTGAATTCCAAAGAAATCAGAGGTAAATTCAGAGGTAGATTGAGGATCTATAGCTTCCTTTTTTTTTTTTTTCCTCTGGAGATATTTGTTGATTCTAGGTATAAATATAAGGCTAAGAATATGGGTGTGAAGAGACAGAGAGCTGCTGCTAAGGCACATACTAGCAATCATAGTTTTGGAAATTATGTGGGTTAGAATGACAAAGTTGGAAATCCAAGCACACAACTCATTTCATCTCAAGACTTTGCTATATTCTGAAGATGTATAGAGCAAGAACTTAAAATAGCTCTGAAAAGCAGAGTGGAATTTCCAATTCCTTAGTGTTAAAGAGACAAGGGCACTAAATTCTCAGTTAGAAGTCTATTGAAGGCAACCATAGGAAGAGATACAAACCACAGGTAGACTGAATCTTACCAAAACTGGACTCAGCCTGAGTTTAG
This sequence comes from Bos grunniens, assembly GCF_055505025.1. Lineage (NCBI taxonomy): Eukaryota > Metazoa > Chordata > Mammalia > Artiodactyla > Bovidae > Bos > Bos grunniens. The sequence goes on from NC_141165.1 coordinate 44,514,463, forward strand.
TCGATGATTGGATGAAGAAGATCATTTCTCAATTTATCAGAAAAAAATAGATATTTGTATTTCTCAATTACAAATATCTATTTTTTTAAATTAAGACTTTATTTTATAGCAATTTTAGATTCATAGCAATACTGAAGAGAAGATACAGAGATTTCCCTTACACCCTATACCTCTCTCCCATTATCAACATTCCTTACCATAGTGGTATGTTTGTTAAAACTGATGAGTCTATGTTGACACATCATAATCACACATAGTACATAGTTTGCACAGTGGTTCACTCTTGGTGTTGTACATTCTATGAGTTTGGGCAAGTACAATAATGACATGTTACCCATCATTATGATATTTTCAATGCCCTGAAAATCATTTATGCTCTGCCTATTTATTCCTCCCCTACCTCATATGCTAGTAATTACTGATCATTTAGCTGTCTTCTATTTGCCCATTTCAGAATGGCATATAGTTAGAATCATATACTAAGCAAACTTTTCAGATTGGCTTCCTTCACTTAGTAATATGTCCTTTATGTCTTATCATGGCTTGATAGCTCATTTCTTTTTAGCACTGAATAATATCCCATTGCCTGGATATACCAGTTTATCGATTTACTGACAGAAAGACATTTTGTTTACTACCAAGAGTTATGAATAAAGCTACTGTAAACATCCATGAGCAGGTTTTGATGTGGACCTAAGTTTTCAGCCCAGTTGGGTAAATACCAAGGAATATGATTGCTGGATTGTGTGGTAAGAGTATGTTTAGTTTTGTAAGACACTGTCAAACTGTCTTCCAAAGTGGCTGAATCATTTTGTATTCCCACCAGCAAAGAGAGTTTGGCTACTCTAATGGATATGTAGTGGTATCTCATTGCTGTTTTAATTTGCATTTCCATGAACACATAATGTTTGCCATCTTTGATGAGATGTCTATTCAGATCTTTGGCCCATTATTCAGCCAGGTTGCTTGTTTTCTTATTGTTGAGTTTTAAGGCTTCTTTGTATATTTTGTATATCATCTTTTATCAGCTGTGATTTTTGCAAACACTTTCTCCCAATCTGTGGCTTGTCTTCTCATTCTCTTGACTTTGTTTGTTTTTTTTCAGAGTTTTAATTTTAATGAGTCAAGCTTATCAACTATTTCTTGCTATTTGTGTCTTTAGTGTTGTATCTGAAAAGTCACTGCCATACCTAAGGTCATCTACGTTTTCTCCTGTTATTGTCTGCAGTTTATAGTTTTATGATTTCTGTTTAGGTCTATGCTCCATTTGAGTTAATTTTTGTGAAAGGTATAAGTTTTGTGTCTAGATTAATTTTTTTGCAGGTGGGTGTCTAATTGTTCCAGTACCATTTGTTGAAAAAAAATCTTCGCTGCATTTTATTTCCTTAGCTCCTTTGTCAAAGATCAATTCACTATATTTGTGTGAGTCTATTTCTGGGCTCTCTATTCTGCTCCATTGATCTATGTTTTCTATTCTTTCACCAATACCCACTGTCTCGATTTCATACCTTCATAGCAACTCTTGAAGTCACATAGTATCAGTCCTCCAACTTTGTTCTTCTCCTTCAATATTATGTTGACTGTTCTAGGTCTTTTGTCTCTCCAAATAATATTGAGAATCAGTTTGTCAAAATCTATAGAATAACTTGTTAGGATTTTGATTGAGATTGCATTGAATCTATAAATCAAGTTGGAAGTACAGACATTTTGACAATATTGAAACTTCCTCTCCAAAAGCTTGAACTATCTCTCATTTATTTAGTTCTTTGATTTCATTTATCAGAATTTTGTAGTTTCCCTCATATGGATCTTATACACATTTTGTTAGATTTGGGGGGGGTGTTATTTAAATAGAATATGGTTTTAATTTCAAATCTCATTTGTTCATTGCTAGTATACAGGAAAACAACTGACTTTTGTATATTAACTTTACATCTTGGCTTCTTGTGCTAGTCTCTTATATTTCACAGCTACCCAGTCTAGTAACATATGAAGTTTTTTCCCCCACTGGTTTCGTCTTAATAAACATACCAGCAACATTTTAATAAAAGATACTTTCACTTAGTCCAGTGATATTAATACATTTTTTTCCATTCTTCAATTTTATAAATAATGTTGACCTAAAAGCAGAGACATTACTTTGCCAATAAAGGTCCATCTAGTCAAGGCTATGGTTTTTTCAGTAGTCATGTGTGGATGTGAGAGTTGGACTGTGAAGAAAGCTGAGCACCAAAAAATTGATGCTTTTGAACTGTGGTGTTGGAGAAGACTCTTGAGAGTCCCTTGGACTGCAAGGAGATCCAACCAGTCTATTCTAAAGGAGATCAGTCCTGGGTGTTCTTCAGAAGGCCTGATACTAAAGCTGAAACTCCAGTACTTTGGCCACCTCATGTGAAGAGTTGACTCATTGGAAAAGACTCTGATGCTGAGAGGGATTGGGGGCAGAAGGAGAAGAGGACGACTGATGATGAGATGGCTGGATGGCATCACCAACTCGATGGACATGAGTTTGAGTGAACTCCAGGAGTTGGTGATGGACAGGGAGGGCTGGCGTGCTGCAATTCATAGTGTCATAAAGAATCAGACACGACTGAGCGACTGAACTGCACTGAATGTTTACATAATAGATATGGTTTGTTTCCTAACTTAGTTCTTGGCTCTATTTCTTTTCCAACATGTATTTTTCTCATTTATGCTTTTTATCTTTGTTATCTACCCTAAGTTCTTTGTTTTTGGACAGAGATGGCACATGGATAAATTGTAAAAGAAAGTACTTCAAGTAGAGAAGTGTTGATGACATTTCATTTGAAATCTTTTTTTCTGGAACAATATGGGTACAAGTAAACAAGTTAGACAATCCAAATAGAGAAATGTTAGAGCTGACATTCCATCTGGGATAATAGCCACTTGAGTGGCTTCAGGGTCACTTATTTTCATGAAATAGCAATAACATTAGTTTTCTCCCTGATTTGCTGAGTGGGTGTTCATTTTCTCCTCTCCTCTCACTTTGCCTTTGAAAATGTACTCTGTTTTAAAAGTTCATGTGTACAGATAGGAGATTATGGCTCATAAGTTTTTGTTTGGTTTGATTATGACTCAAAATTATATACCTGTTATATTGTATTCAACTGTCAACCTTTCAGAGAGAAATAAAGCAAAACCCCCCTCATATTTCTGAAATGTCAAAGTGGACATTGTTAATTGAAAAATATAGGTTTTAAAGTACACACGGTATGACATTGTTTTATTGAAGAAATACAAAGTTCTTTGTAAATTTGTGTTTCATAAAATAAAATCTGGAAATACATATACTACAGAATTAACAATAGAGCTCTCTGGGCAGTGAGAGTGTTTCTCATTTATCTTTCAAGCTTTGTTATAACATATGTAATTGATCATTATATGAATTCATATGTGTCAGGGACAAAATTCTCACTGCTCCCAAGTAGATGATATTATTCAGATATCCTGGGTTTCCTATTTATTTATTTTTTTAATTGTTGTCCAGTCACTAAATAATATCCGACTCTTTGCAACCCAGTGGACAACAGCATACCATCCTTCCCTATCCTCATTATCTCCCAGAGTTGAAATAATTTTATTTATTTTTAAGCTGTGCTGGATCTTTGTTGCCGTGGAGGCTTTTTTCTAGTTGCAGCAAGCAGAGGCTACTCTCTGGTTGGGGTGTGCAGGCTTCTCTTTGAAGTGGCTTCTCTTGTCACTGAGCGTGCGCTCTAGGGCATGTGGGCTTTAGTAGTTGTGGCATGAGGGCTCAGTGGTTGCAGTTTCCAGTCTCTAGAGCGCAGGCTCAATAGTTGCGGCCTACAGGCTTAGTTGACCCATGGCATGTGAAATCTTCCTGAACCGGAGATCTAACCCATGTCTTCTACGTTGGCAGGCTGACTCTTTAACCACTGAGCCATTAGGGAAGTCCCTGGGGCTCCTATTCAAATATTATTACAGATATCCATTTCACTAGAAAAGTTAATACAGTCATTCAGCCAGTCACTGTGCTTGGTGCTGGGATATAATAGAAGACAAAATCCATATAGACACAGGTTAGTGGACCTGCTGCTAAGTCACTTCAGTCGTGTCCGACTCTGTGCGACCCCATAGACGGCAGCCCACCAGGCTCCCCCATCCCTGGGATTCTCCAGGCAAGAACATTGGAGTGGGTTGCCATTTCCTTCTCCAAGCCAGTGGAACAGAAAGATAGAAATATAAATTAAGGATTACACTTACCACAGTGTGTAATGATTTTACTTATGTGCCTGTTACTCTGTGTATCTTCCACATAAATCTTAAAACCTTAGTGGGAAGGTTTACCTTGGACTTTCCAGTGACTGGAGTAATGTCTGACATGTGGCAGGCAATCAACAAATAAGCTAAGTAAATAGACTGATCAAATACACACTAATTAGAGCTATTAAGTAAGCAAGTAGGGTGACATAGAGACAAATGGGAGATCAACTTTAGCTTGGGTGTTCAGGTAAGGCCTCACTGAGGAGCTTATATATTAGCCAAGACCTGATAGAATAGAAGTAAACAAAACAGATAATCAAAGAATATGGATGCTGCTTGTTTCTTGTTTTTGTAAACCTTATTTCAGCCCTTGTGTTTCGGAAAGTAAAATTTGAATAGTCTGTAGTCTGGATAGACATACCTCAGGCAAGTGTCTTCATTGTATCTCCTCTAATACTTCCCCAGGCAGCATATGGAGAGTTGGTTGAAAGAAAAAGTGGCATATGATCTGTACTCTTTAAGGCAGTATATAAAAGGGACATACTTTAGGTACATTTCCCCTCAGGCTTCTGAAATAGTTTTTGAAAGAAAACTTCCTTGTTTTTTATTTTTTGGTTTGGTATATTAGCAAAATAAAATGAACTACAGATCAATTGCATTTTACCTCCTTATAAATATTTTATTAATAATCACATGAAATGAGTTAGCAAATTAAAAACCTTTAAAACCACTCTGTGTGTATGTGCATGCACACACAAGAGAGAAAGAGGGGATGAAGGAAGGAAGGAAAGAGGGGAGGAAAAGTGTAAGGAAGGAGAGTGAAAGGGAGGAAGGAAGAGGAAAAAAAGCAAAAAAAAAAAAAAAAAAGAAAGATAGAGAAAAATGACACTAATTCTGACCAGAGGGGCGAAAAGAATAGATCCTGTGCTGGTCTAGCTTTGTCTTCTTCATTTCATCCCATGTGTTTCTAAATACCCTGAAGGCAGGTGGCATAACTGAGTGAAGCAGCATCATGGCTGATTATGCATTGAACAAGTCCAAGGAGCCCCGTTTACATTTCTAATTGTTGTAGATTTTCTGGATGATGGTAGTAAATTATTTTAAGAAAGGTCAACCCTTTCTAATTTCCCCAAAGGAATCATTTGAACTAGTTGCAGGGTAGGAACTAGTTGTAGAGTTTCTTTCTATGGGGCATCCTTTCTATGGGGCAGCTGCTCCTCCATGTCAATCAGTTGTTTTAGTGCAAAAATATCATTCTATGATTGGAGACCATGGATTGATTTCAAAAGAAGCTAGAAATACAGCATTTTATGTGACTTCTAATTTTTAAATACTGTTCAATTAAGCACTTAAGTAGTCATGCCTGTGTAAACATGGATGTAGTCCATGAGCCACTGGTTGCAGACCTCTGCCCATGACCTTCACAAAGCTTTCAGCCTGGATAGGTACATTTTGCTTCAGGCATCTCTGCAATAGATTCTTCTAAAAAACTTTGATCTAAGCTCACTGTTAAGGCTGTTTTCTCTGTAGAGTTACTATTTGTTCTGGTTCGTTCACTTCCCTATTCTGTCATGTTTGAATGCCCTTCTGGAATGGAATAATTTTCTCTCCCTATCTACCTAGCATGATGTATGTCAATTCCTGAGTCTTTATTATATGGCTCTTCCTTTATTCCCTCCATACTAGCTTCATGAGCTACTGTTGAACAACTGCAGGCACAACTTTATGCAAAATTCACTAAAATGGTATGAACCAGGAAACAGTTGTAATTTTTAATTTGACAATGTGGCAATTTAAAAAAATGTGGTTTCTTCAAACCATCAAATATTATATAGTTGTGACATTTTATCAATAGTCAACTGTATTTAGGCGATGACTGCTCTAAGACCTAGGAGTGAAAAATTAGGACCTTTTCTTTTAGGGTAAAAATTTGAATGAAAACTTAATAAGGACCTTGTTATTCCATTCAGTGTTATCAAATCCACATGATATTCAGAAAACTGGCGACACTGTTGGTTACTTGGAATCCCTTATATGCTTCATAACTTTTCCATTATATCTTTTTTATTGTTTATAATACTAAATATTAGCTTCAAGTCAACTACTTCCTATAGCCAGTTTAGTGAAAAGGCAGCAGTATAATTACAGATTAACATGCTGTGCACAGAATACAAAATTTGCTGTTCAGATCAGTCTTCAATTATTTATTCCACTAGAATGAAGCTAGATTGAAGCAGATGTTGAACAACAGAGAGAATATTTTAAACAAGATTTAGAAGAGTCTACCAATTGTAGTAAAAAACATAATAGTGAGCTAATAGCTGTTTATTTCTTATAAATACAGAATATTTTGGTTTTTAAATACTTCTAAACTAAAAGGAATTTTAAAAATCTACAATTGTGACTTTTTTTTTCTTAGTTTCCTCAGATTTTTAAGGTTTCCCTGGTGGCTCAAAAGGTAAAGAATCTGCATGCAATGCAGGAGACCCGGGTTCAATCCCTGGGTCAGGAAGATCCCTTGGAGAAGGGAATGGCTACCCACTCCAGAATTCTTGCCCGGAGAATTCCATGAACAGTGGAGCCTTGTGGGCTACAAGTCCATAGGGTCACAGAGTCAGACACGACTGAGTGGCTTTTTTCCAGATTTTTAAAGACTCTCCAAATACCAAATTTGACTGTAGAAATTTATATGATACTCTACTGCCGGGGTCCAGCCCCAGCTGATCCAGGGTATTCGAAGGAGAGATGGCGTAGGTGACCTATTTATTTAAATATTCATCAAAGATATAATGAGTAATAGAATGAGGATAGCTCAGTGAGGAAATTCAGTGGAGAAAAGCGGCTGAAATAAGGATAGCTCAGTAGGAAAATTCAGTGAAGAAAAGAGGCTGAATAAAATTCCAAAGCAGGGAATTTACGTCACCTACGAAGGCCGCAGGCGTCCTCCCGTTCTCCCGAAGGAGAGGAGACACTAAGGCCTCCCCGGTCAGATCTTAGAAACCCAGGCAAAATTAGTAGGCTTGACGAGCTTCCCCGCCTCAGAGGAAAAATTCAGCCAGAAGGTGAAAGAAAGAATGACATGGGGAGACCAAATTTCGGTGAACAAAAAAGGGGCGTACTTTATTTTCCAAAGTAGTTTTATACCTTAAGTTGTGCATAGAGGATAATGGGGGAAGGGGTGGAGTCATGCAAGGGCAGCAGTTCCTGGTCCTAATCGAAGCCAGGCTTTCAAACTTATCATATGCAAAAGTTTAGGTGATTTACATCATCCTCTGGCCAGGAGGCCTGTTAACATTTTAAGAAACTTATTTTTCTCTAAAGGTGATTATTCCAAAGTCAGGCGCCAGCCTCCAAAAAAGCATTGGACAAAGCTGCACTCCTATAGGGCAAAGGTGAGGTGGGCTCAATCAAGAAAGGAATTAACTCAAGGGTCCAAGGTTACAAACACTGAGGCTACTACTTACATTTCTATACACCTGTTATATCAATCAATACACTGCCAAGGACACAGTAGGTAAGGGGTATGGAGACTTAGCAGCAAACATTGGCCCAATAAGTGAAAAACCCTTCACCAATACAATTTCTAATCAATCTTTTAACTACTCAAAGGAATCTGTGTTTAGACAGTTTAGAACATCTCCTGCCTCTCACAGTTGGGAGGCTCTGAACAATCACATGTGGCCAGAAAAACCTATTCAGGCAGGCTAGAGGATTTCCAAAGGAGTTTGTAGGTTGAAACACTGTCACACCCAGGAATTATTAACTGGAGCTGTAAGCTAACTCTTTTTTCAGAGAGAGGTAGTGGGGGATAGCCCCCCGTAAAGTCAGAGGTGTAGGTGAAAGCACAAAGCAGAAAGTAGGCAGACTCTGGTTTGGGGGTAGATGCTCGAGAATTTCCAGGGGGACTCCTGAGGCTCGATCCCGCCTTTGCGTATGCCGAGCCTCCTTCCTCATCACCTTTGCCACGGGCGGAGTTCCTCACGCGGGCTGCTGGCAGTGATAGAATTCCAGTTGAGCTATTCCAGATCCTGAAAGATGATGCTGTGGAAAGTGCTGCACTCAATATGCAATATGCAATATGCACTCAATATGCAATATGCCGGCTTCTGGCACTCTACCATTAATCCATTCACTCAAATGTACATGTTTGCTTAGAGAGATTATTCATAATGTAAGTTGAAATAAATTTCTTGGAAGACCAAATAATCAACTAGACCTCACAAAAAAATTGAATAAAGCATTCCTCATGCAAATGACTCCCAATGTGTGTGGAACAGTATGTGTGTAGCTCTCCAGAAATATTTTACATATATGTAAATGTGAGCATCTGAGTATATGTATGCATTAAGGAAAACGGATTGTATCCTACAGTGGCTATTCTTTTGAACCTAGCTTTTCAGTTAATAATATTAGGACCTTTTTCTATATTGTCTTGTATATCTACTTTGTTCTGTTAAATTCTACATTATGCTCCATAATTTATACCAATTCTCAATACTTCGGTTGTTTCAAGATTTTGTTAAATTAAGTAATCATGGCTATAAGAGTGTGGAATATTAATTTTAATAAATAGAGTCAAATTACTCTTCAGTTCATGCCTCTGTACATGAAAGTGCTTGTTTCATCACACTATGATAAGATTATTTAATATTTGGCAAAATTTTAAAATATATTTTAATTATAAACATATTTCTGTTAAATTTTGACTATCATGTGCTCTATTGAGTTTTATTTTTTCTCCTTAATTTCACTCAAAATTCATTAAGTATTTATTTATGGCTTGTATTATGACACATTCCATTAAAAATGCTAGAAGCACAGAAGTCAACAAAAGAAATGAAAAGCTTTTCCCCATAAAACTTTCATCCTAGAAGGAGGAAAAATTAACATAATAGATACTACAGTATTAAAACGTTTTTGCTATTTGCTATGTCATGTCCTAATCTTTTACGACTCTATGGATTGTAGTCTGTCAGGCTCCTCTGCCCTTGGGATTCCCCAGGCAAGAATACTGGAGTGGGTTGCCATTTCCTCCTCCAGGGGATCGTTCCGACTTAGGGATCAAACCTGAATCTCCTGCATTACAGATTCTTTGATACTGAGCCACCAGGATAGTGATAAATTCACCAGTGAAAAATGAGTAAGTAAAGTGGAACAAGGGATTCAAGGCATGAGTTTGAACTATTAAACATCACAGTCAGGGAGAGCTTCAGAGAGAAGGTGACATTGCATGAAAGACCTGAGGAGGTGAAGGAGAAATCCATGTGACATCTGGAGCAAGGACATCCATACCAAAGAGGGGCAGGTGCAAAGACCCTGAGGAAATATGGCTTCAGAATGTCAGGTGGGTGAAACTGAGCAAGTGAGGGAAGCCTTGTAGGACACAAGATAATGAGAGGCCAAATCAAGCAGGATGCTTTAACATATTGCAAGCCATTGTAAGCAACCTTGGCTTTCACTCTGAGTTTGACAGAAAGCTCTCTGAGGGTTTTGAGAGAGAAGTGACCTATAACTTTGGTTCTGGCAGTATCACTTCAGTTGCTGTATTGAGACTTGACTATTGAGGGGGAGACAGTTTGGGAAGCAAGTGCAGGAAATCTTGTGAAAGGTAACTTCAGTTATTCAGCGTGGAGACTCTGGTGCTTTGGACCCAAGAGATAGGAGTCAGGGTAGTGACAAGTGGTCAGATTTTGAGGGTGGGATGATTTGGGAGAATGGCATTGAAACATGTATAATATCATATAAGAAACGAATCGCCAGTCCAGGTTTGATGCAGGATACAGGATGCTTGGGGCTGGTGCACTGCTGTGACCCAGAGGGTTGATGGTACGGGGAGGGAGGAGGGAGGGGGGTTCGGGATGGGGAGCATGTGTATACTCGTGGCGGAATCATGTTGATGTATGGCAAAACCAATACAATATTATAAAGTAATTAACCTCCAATTAAAATAAATAAATTTATATTTTAAAAAATTGAATATAATTTCAATATGAGACTGAAAGGATTTTACAGATTGGATATGAAGGAAGAGATGAAAATGTGGATAAATTGGAAGTTTAGTAAGAGCTTTTTGTGTAAGAAGGAAATTGACTTATTAAGTCAGTCATTTGTATTTCAAATATTTTTCCCACTGTTTCTGTTGAGTTTGATTATGGTAGCTTTCCCATGAAGAACACCTTAATATATAAAACAAAGCATATCTTTAATTTCTTTTATACTTTCTAGGCTTTGTATCATTTTTTAAAACACTGACCCTACTGTAAGAATTAGAAATAAAATTGCTTATATTTTTTCTGGTATTTTTATGACTCCATTTTAGGCTTTAAGTTGAAATATTTGGAATTCCTTTTGATGTTACTTCCTAATAGGTTGGTTGGTTGGGCTTCTAAGCAGTGTTCATTTCTTGATTACTCTTGAAGTTTCATTTCTATGTAATCACAGTGGGTTCATCATGACAACATTGTGCAGCTATACCTTCCCGTATAAGACTCAATGAAGTTCTCCTAGGTGTCTTCAAAGCCTTACACTGTAAAAGTCCTCTCTTCAAAGATTCAATCCAGTTACCACCTCATTCTCACAATGTTCTAGTTTTTGTCATTTTTTTTTCTTTATCTTTTTTCCCATATGACTTCACATTTACCCTTATTAATTCAATAATATATTGCTAAACATTTTGTTGTTTGGTGCTAATCACCTCCTTTGGACTGAATCTTTTGATAATGATGACACCTGATGTAGAAGTTTTTATATGGCAATATTCAGTATTTATTGTTAAATGATCTCCACCTCCAAGAAGAATAACTTTTAAACTAACAGGCTAGTAATTAGCAGGTTTGCTATGTCATGCTAGGGCTTCCCAGGTGGCTCAGTGGTAAAGAATCTGCCTGCAATGCAGGAGACACAGGTTCAATCCCTGGGTCAGGAATATCACCTGGAGAAGGAAATCGCAACCTACTCCAGTATTCTTGCCTGGGAAATCCCATGGACAGAAGAGCCAGGCAGGGTTGCAAAAGTCCATGGGGTTGCAAAATAGTTGGACATGACTTAGTGACTGAACATGCACACACATTGTAATGCTAAGGTAATGAGAATTTTATTCATGGATTCATTAGATATATACATTCAGTGGGATCCATCCATAACAAGAATGGAAACACTGCTAGACTCTGGGGGAATAATTTTGAGCAAGATAGATAAGGGTCACCACAATTGTAATATATGTAGACCAGCAGTTATGATTATTTACTGACATTTATATTTAGATATAACAGTCCATGCCATAATGATGCTTTTTAAAAAACAGTTAATACCACTATAAAAAAACTTAGGAATCATTTTCTCTTCCTCCCCTTTATCTCCTGTGTGTGTGTGCATGTGCTCAGTCACGTCCAGCCCTTTGTGACCCTGGCAGAACTGAGGCCTGCCAGGTTCCTCTGTCCATGGAATTGTCCAGGCAATAATACTAGTGGATTGACGTTTTCTATACCAGGGAATCTTTCCAACCCAGGGATCGAACCTACATCTCTTGCATCTCCTGCATTTGCCAGGGGTTTCTTTACAACTGCACCACCTGGGAATACTAATTAAGGACTCTCTTTCCTAAGGCCATGAGTCCCATCAACCTGGGACAAAAAGGAGAGGGAAGGATAGGAAAACTTTGCAATCCCTTATAAGGAATAGAAGAAAGATAGTCAAAGCAAATAAACCTAATCATGCTTCTGAGTTATGCTATCTGTGGCAGGCAAAATCAGGAAAAATTTTTGATTGTCTCATAGACTAATGGTTCTGAGTGGAGGAGGAAGCAACTTTCCCCTCAAGGGACACTTGATAACGCCTATAGACATTTTTGGTTGTTACATCGGGGCCTGGGGTAGTGAGTACTTGCTACTAGCATTTAGTAGGTAGAGGCACAGGGAGAAGCTACCTGCAAAGGAGATTTATCTGGCCCCAAATTTCAATAGTGCCAACGCTGAGAAACTTTCCTAGATAAACATTCTGTGAGATAAATTCTGATAATCATGAATTGGCAAATAAAACGCTCCAACTATTATTACTAGTTTATCTAACATTTATCTCTATGATATTAAAGTCAAAATATTGATGCAGATTTAATAGAGACTCAATTCTGAAATTGCATCATCATAAAATTAAATTTGAGATTAAGCCCAAGGTCACAAGCCAAAAAAGGTACATTTGGAATACATATCAAGATTTTTGGACTATACAGACAAATGTCAATGTCATATAAGCCATATTTACATGTGTTACACTATTGCAGTCTATCCATGTAAGCAGACCTTCATGGAAACTAAATTACAATTAGAAAAGAACTTCACGAGTATAAAATCAAACTGAAAAAGGTTTATTACTTATCTGAATGCTTAATGTGCATATTTCTGTAAAATACCTATTAAGTAAATCATTTTATTTACCCTCAAGTCATAGTTGTTTTAGCTATTAGCATAGGTGTTAAACATATTCCAAATGAATGACTATAAATAAGCAGTTGCAAAAGGAAACATTAGATAATATACATAACAAAACATTCTATGTCATTTAGGATGGTTTTTTTTAAATTTTTAATTGGAGAGAAATTGCCTTACAATGTTGTATTGGTTTCTGTTGTACAATGGGAATCAGTCCTAATTATATATATATATATATCTTTCCCCTCTTGAGCCTCCTTCCCCTCTCCCCATCCCACCCCTCTGGGTCATCACAGAGCACCAGGTGGGCTCCCTGTGTTGTATAGTAGCTTCCCACTAGCTATCTGTTTTACACATGATAGTGTATATGTGTCAACGCTACTTTCTCAATTCGACCCACCCTTTCCTTCCCCCGCCGTATCCACAGGTCCAAAATCTCAAAATGTCATGGACAATTAGTGTGTTTGTTTTCTTGCAAAAGAAGTCAAGAAATGATTTAGGTCAAGGACCCACGATCCTTCAATCTTTCTGCTTCACTGTTCTCTACTGTTGGCTCCTGTCCTGAGGCTTGTCTTTTCAAGGTCAAGAGCACCAATACAAAAACACGGTTCTCATATAACAATATAAAGTATCAGAAGGAGAATTTATTTTTTGGTGTCCCTTTTAAAATGAAAGAAAATCTCTTCCTAGTATTATAAAATAGGAAATTTCCTCTAGTCTCATCAAGCAATTAAGTCATATGCCTATTTCTAGACCAGTCTTTTTAAGGTAATGAAATGATCATGATTGTTCTAGATCAGTGGTTCTCAAAGGTTTAGTCTTCAGACTCCTTTATTGTTGCTGTTGTTTAGCCACTAAAATTGTATCTGAGTCTTCTGTGACCCCATGGACTGTAACCCAGGCTCCACTGTCCATAGGATTTCCCAGACAAGAATACTAGAATGGATTGCTATTTCCTTCTCCAGGGGATCTTCCTAACCCAGGGATCAAACCTGCATTTCCTGCATTGACAGGTGGATTCTTACCACTGAAACACTAGGGAAGCCCTCAGACTCCTTTACCTCCTCTTAAATTCTTTGTTAATGTGGTATATCTATCAATATGTACCATAATAGAAATTAAAAGAAATTTTAAAGTATTTATTTACTAATTGCTCTCAAAATAATAGTAAACCCATTACATATTAAAATGCTGCTGCGGCTGCTAAGTTGCTTCAGTCGTGTCTGACTCTGTGCAGCCCCGTAGACGGCAGCCCACCAGGCTCCTCCATCCATGGGAATTTCCAGGCAAGAACACTGGAGTGGGGTGCCATTGCCTTCTCCATATTAAGATAGATAACATATTAAAAACTATATTATTAAAAAAACTGTATATTAAAAACTATATTTTAAAATATATTTAATGAGAAGCATAGGATTATTGTTCATTTTTATAAATCTCTTTAATATACGGTTTAATAGAAAATATCTAAATTCTCATGTCTGTTCCACTATTCAACTTCTGTAATATGTTTTGATTGAAGGATATAAAGAAAATCTAGCCTCACAAACATATGTAGCTAGAAAGGGTGGGTACTTGAATAGCTTTTTCAGATAATTATAGCTATTGTTTTTACATATGACAAAATAAGTTTCAGTATCTTCGAGGTTATTTGTAATGTGGAATCTGAGGCTTTATCAATTAATTTCCTTACATCAAAACCTATTTGTGTATTTTGTGCTTTGAATGGATATTTTACACATGCGTGATTTTTTAGCCTGTCAAATTGGTCATTTATAAATTATTTGCTCTCTGGTTATACAGGTCTTCTCATGTTGATGTATTTCCCTATACAATATCAAAATATCTCATCATCACATTTTTAGTATTACCACTGATCTCATCATATTGGGAAGCTGTGCATGCTCACAACAGAGGCTATGCTTTCCAAAATTTAAATTTTCACTTGAAAATTCAAAATTTATAATGGAAAAATATTAACAACTAATTTCCTTGAAATGAGAGACCCAGTTGATTTATTACTGAGAAAATATCTGCAAAATACCAATGTCCGGAAACCATAGTTTGCTTGTGAATCATCTTTCAAGTAAAAATGCTGTTCCATGAAAAAGGTGATTAATTCAATACTCCATTCAGTAATACAAATGCTTTTCCTTGAACCAATCATTGCACAGAAGTGCTTCATGTTTGTAACAGTAAACTTATTACATACTAATGGTTTGTTTTGTCACAAAGAATGTTAAAATGCCAGGAATTCAAGAATCAAACTTTAGTAAAATCAATCATTTGAACTACATCATATAGGAAAGTAAAAGTGAAAGAGGAGAGTGAAAAAGCTGGCTTAAAACTCAACATTCATAAAAAGAAGATTATGGCATCCAGTACCATCACTTCATGGCAAACAGATGGGGAAACAATGGAAATAGTGACAGACTTTATTTTCTTGGGCTCCAAAATCATTGCAGATGGTGACTGTAGCCCTGAAATTAAAAGGTGCTTACTCCTTAAAGAAAAGCTATGACCAACCTAGACAGCATATTAAAAAGCAGAGGCGTTACTTTGCTGACAAACATCCATCTAGTCAAAGCTGTGATTTTTCTGGTAGTCATGTATGAATGTGAGAGTTGCACTATAAAGAAAGCTGAGCACCAAAGAATTGATGCTTTTGAACTGTGGTGTTGGACTCCCTTAGACTGCAAGATCAAACCAGTCAATTCTAAAGGTAATTGGTCCTGAATATTCATTTTAAGGACTGATGCTGAAGCTGAAACTCCAATACTTTGGCTGCCTGATGCAAGGAACTGACTCATTGGAAAAGACCCTGTTACTGGGAAAGGTTGAAAGCAGAAGAAGGGGATGACAGAGGATGAGATGTTTGGATGGCATCACTGACTCGATGGACATGAGTCCGAGCAAGTTCTGGGAGTTGGTGATGGACAGGGAAGCCTGGCATGCTTCAATCCATGGGGTTCCAAAGAGTCTGACACAACTGAGCAACTGAACTGAACTTATATAGGAAATTCTCAAGTGAAACTGGGTTTTCTTTTTCATTCTTCTTTAAATATTATTTTATTTGTGTATTTATTTTTGCTGTGCTGTCTTTGTTGCCACGCAGGCTTTCCTCTAGTTGAGGAAAACAAGGCTAGTCTCTAGTTGCGGTGTGCAGGCTTCCCATTGTGGTGGCCTCTCTTGCTGCAGTGCACGGGCTTCAGTAGTTGCCTCCCATGGGCTCAATAGTTGTGATTCCCAAGCTCTAGAGCACAGGCTCAACGGTTGTGGCACATGGGCCTAGATGCTCCATGGCAGGTGGATCAGGGATCAAACCTGTGTCTCCTGCATTGGCAAGCCGAGTCTTTACCACTGGACTACCATGGAAGCTCTCTTTTCGTTTTTTTTTTACTACCTGGATCTTTAGTGGTGAACAATAAAATGGTTTCTGGCATAGTGTGGGCCATTGCCTTGGTTTGTGCTGAGGATCTAGCAGTTTTAAAAACCAACACTGCTTTTGCACCATCAATTCATGTGTCAACATAGTGAAAAAGGTAATAAGGGCATTAGTACTTTTATGAAAATAATTTTGATGTTTTCAAAGTATTCTCATGATATTGATATCTGTAACACTGGATATGGCAACATCACCTTGGAGACTGCTGCTAAGTCGCTTCAGTCGTGTCCGACTCTGTGTGACCCCATAGACGGCAGCCCACCAGGCTCCCCCGTCCCTGGGGATTCTCTAGGCAAGAACACTGGAGTGGGTTGCCATTTCCTACTCCAATGCATGAAAGTGAAAAGTGAAAGTGAAGTCGCTCAGTTGTGTCTGACTCTTCGCGACCCCATGGACTGCAGCCCACCAGGCTTCTCCGTCCATGGGATTTGCCAGGCAAGAGTACTGGAGTGGGGTGCCATTGCCTTCTCCATTGGAGACTACTGCTCTAAATTAATTGAGATTCACCCTTGGGATCTAACCCTCCTAGAAGTATATGATCATCCAGTTCCTGAACAAACTTGTAATTCTATTAGCAGGAAATATGACATGATTGATGTGTGGGCCACTCATGTTCTATGTTGTAGTTTCATAATAGATTGAAAAATGGCCTAGTTTATCAAGTGAAACTATTTCCTGTCAGATGAAGTCAGTCCTTAAATGCAAGATGAAGGTATGTGATAAAGTAGATGAATATTAAAGTGTAATTTGAGAAGGGAAAACATACATAATATAAAGTACATTTTACATTCTGTTATATTTTTAGTATTCCTGACTTTATTATTTACTGTTGATTTAGGTAAATTAGTTATCCTCTTGTGGTCTCAGGTTCATATCTTGTAACCTGTTCTACTAGATAATTTGGGGTAAGCATATAGGTTGGTTTGTTTTCCTAGCAAAAGAATAAGTTAGAATAACCACTCTAACTTAGTGGTTAGAGTAATTATGCTTAAGCTGAAAAATTGGAAGAAATATTTCTCTGACATTATTGAGAGGTATAATGGGGCCACCATTGGTTGCTCTTGACATGCATTCTCTTTGAATTGATCAAAACTTTACCTTCTATTGTGTGCTAATTTTGCATTTGCCTGCTGTGAGTGTAAAAGTATATTCAACTCCTAGATGATTTGCATAATGATTTTCTTTGGCAGTGTGTTTAGGGAGAGACTTCCACCTTTAGTTTTATTTGAAATATGTGGTTCAGTGTGGTTTTTACTGAGAAGAGATGATGTTTCTGCAAGAGAACAACATATGACCTTTAAAAATATGATGACAGAGGGACTATGTATACTCAATGAAATTTGCATAATTTAATATTCAGAGATGATTTCAAAGGAAAACTCCTAAATCTTCAAATATCTTCAGTTTGCTTTAAAGAGCCCAGGGATGAAGCATTGGGAAGTATATCCCAAAGAAAATAGTAAGAGGAAATTTTTACTTATTAACCTTTATAGAATCTAGTAAACTGCCCAGCCTTTTCTCTATTCCTTATATCTGATCAAATTTGTCTCATCCTCTAAAATGCTGATTTGAATCTCTTCCCTTCTATATTTCCTCTAACACTTCCAGGCCTCAAGAATTTAATTCTCCTCTGAATGCCTATAATCTGTGTCAAATATTTTAACTATTAATTCCATTGACTTGTTGTCTCATGACTTTAAAAGAAAAAAAAAAATTTTTTTTTGGCTGTTCTGGGCCTGTGCTGCTTTATGTGGGCTTTCTCTAGTTATGGCGAGCAAGGGCTACCTTCACTGTGGTGCACAGGCTACTCATTGTGTGGCTTCTCTTGTTGCGGAGCGCAGGCTTTAGGAACGTGGGCTTCTGTAGCTGCAGCTCATGGGTTCTAGAACATGAGCTTCAGTAGTTGTGGTGTACAGGCTTAGGTGCTCTGCGGCATGGACTAGGGATCGAACCTGTATCCCCTGCGTTGGCAGGTAGATTCTTATCCACAGTACCACCAGAGAAGTCCTCATGACTTTTAATACTGTCACCTGGATGAGATCAAAAATTTATGGTCAGAAATCATGGTGTATAGTTCTTTCATTATTACACACTGCTTAACACGATGATGAGTACATCATTAGTAGTAAATATTTATTGCTCATTTTTTAGCTCTATATTATGGAAGAATTCAAAATAATGTAAGGAACCCATGAATTTATCACCAGTTTTAATAATCAACTTATGACCAATTTTTTTCATCTTTATCCCTGCACATACCCTATCCCTGAATCATTTTTAATCATATGCCTCACATCTTATCATTTTCAGTATGTATCTCTAAACGTAAGAATACTTTTAAAGACATAGGTCACTATAAGATAAGTATACCTTGTTTTATTGCGTACCTTGTTTTATTGCACTTCACTTTATTCAGCTTTGCTAATATTGTGGTTTTTTAACAAATTGATAGTTTGTGGCAATTCTGCATTAAGTAATTATGTTGGTGACATTGTCCCAACAGCATTTGCTCACTTATGTCTCTAGGGAACATTTTAGTAATTCTTGCAATATTTCAAAATGTTCATTATTATTATGTTTATTATGGTGATCTGTGATCAGTGATCTTTGATGCTTTTTTAAATTGTTTTGGCATTTTTTTAGGCAATAAAGTATTTTTAAGGAAGGTACATACATTAGATATACTCCTTTTGTTTATATTACTTTTGTACAGTTTGTTAGATATACTGCTATTGTTTTATATATATATATATATTGTTATTGTATATATATTGTATAGACTAGAGTATGCTGCTGCTGCTGCTGCTGCTAAGTCGCTTCAGTCGTGTCCAACTCTGTGCAACCCCATAGACAGCAGCCCACGAGGCTCTGCCATCCCTGGGATTCTCCAGGCAAGAACACTGGAATGGGTTGCCATTTCCTTCTCCAGTGCATGAAAGTGAAGAGTGAAAGTGAAGTCACTCAGTCGTGTCAGACTCGTAGCGACCCCATGGACTGCAGCCCACCAGGCTCCTCCATCCATGGGATTTTCCAGGCAAGAGTACTGGAGTGGGGTGCCATTGCCTTCTCTGAGACTAGAGTATAGCATAAACCTAACTTTAATATGCACTGAAGCAAATAATTCATGTAACTAACTAAATTGCAATATTTACTTTATTGCAGTGGTCTGAAATCAAACCTGCAACACCTCTAATGTACAGTATTTTATTAGTGTTAAAAAATATCCTTGATTGTCTCATTTTGTTTTGTAGCTTGTTAGAATCAGGATCTACATAAGATTCAAAATTCTAATTGACAAGGGGCTCTTAAGTCTCTAATAATCTCTGGTTATCCTCCTCACATTCTTGTTTTGTTTTTTCTTCTGTTATTTATTTGTTGAAGAAAGGAAATGATCTGTCCAGTGGGATTGCCAACACTTGATT
This sequence comes from Bos grunniens, assembly GCF_055505025.1. Taxonomy (NCBI): domain Eukaryota; kingdom Metazoa; phylum Chordata; class Mammalia; order Artiodactyla; family Bovidae; genus Bos; species Bos grunniens. The sequence goes on from NC_141165.1 coordinate 44,533,998, forward strand.
ATTGTTGACTGTATTCCTGTGGTGTCATTTAATAAGTTTCTCTGTACATTTCCCAAAATGTAAATATGATACTGACTCAAGGACAGATTATAAGAGTAAATAAATAGCAAGTAATGCTATTGAACTAGTAATTAAAAAAAAAAATCCTACAAAGAGAAACCTAGGTCATATGGCTTGACTGGTGAATTCTACCAAACATTTAAAGAAGGATCATTACTAATCTTTCACAAACTCTTTCAAAGAGTTTCAAAGTGGAGGGAATGCTTCCCAACTCATTCACACAATTTGCCTGATATCAAAATTAGGCAAAAAGAAGAAAAGTACAGAACAGTATATCTCATATATATAGTTGCAAAAACCCTCAATATACTAGCAAACCAACCAAGCAAGATACAAAAAGAATTATATACTATGGCCCAGGAACACAAGGTTGGATTACCATTTCAAAACCGATTAATATAATATACTTTATTAATAAAGTACAAAACTGCATGGCCATCTGAGTCAGTTCAGTCAGTTCAGTCACTTAGCCATGTCCAACTCTTTGCGACCCCATGAATCACAGCATGCGAGGCCTCCCTGTCCATCACCAACTCCTGGAGTTCACTCAGACTCACATCCATCGAGTTAGTGATGCCATCGAGTCATTGATGTCATCCAGCCATCTCATCCTCTGTCGTCCCCTTCTCCTCCTGTCCCCAATCCCTCCCAGCATCAGAGTCTTTTCCAATGAGTCAACTCTTTGCATGAGGTGGCCAAAGTATTGGAGCTTCAGCTTTAGCATCATTCCCTCCAAAGAAATCCCAGGGCTGATCTTCAGAATAGACTGGTTGGATCTCCTTGCAGTCCAAGGGACTCTCAAGAGCCTTCTCCAACACCACAGTTCAAAAGCATCAATTCTTCGGTGCTCAGCTTTCTTCACAGCCCAACTCTCACATCCATACATGACCACTGGAAAAACCATAGCCTTGACTAGACGGACCTTTGTTGGCAAAGTAATGTGTCTGCTTTTGAATATGCTATCTAGGTTGATCATAACTTTTCTTCCAAGGAGTAAGCATCTTTTAATTTCATGGCTGCAGTCACCATCTGCAGTGATTTTGGAGCCCAGAAAAATAAAGTCTGACACTGTTTCCACTGTTTCCCCATCTATTTCCCATGAAGTGATGGGACCAGATGACATGATCTTCGTTTTCTGAATGTTGAGCTTTAAGCCAACTTTTTCACTCTCCACTTTCACTTTCATCAAGATGCTTTTTAGTTCCTCTTCACTTTCTGCCAAAAGAGTGGTGTCATCTGCATATCTGAGGTTATTGATATTTCTCACGGCAATCTTGATTCCAGCTTGTGCTTCTTCCAGCCCATCTGAGTAGCTGCAGGAAAAAAACACTTGACAAAATGTAACACTCTTTCATAATAACAGTATTCAACGAAATAAAAAATATGAGGACTTCATCTACTAAAAGATTTCTATAAAAAATTAGCTGCCTTGACACTGAATGGTAAAAGAGTAAAGACAACAATCAGAAACAGGTTAGCAAATCAAGAAGGAGACAAGAATATCTATTTTTGACATTTCTGTTTAACATTATACTAGAGATTATAGCCAAGGCAATTAAGAAAGAAAAAAAGAAAAGAAATAAAAGGTATCCAGACTGGAAAGAAAGGAGTAAAAATATCTCTATTCCCAGAAGTCCTGATCTTACACAGAGAAAATCCTGAGTCAAAGAAAGATCATAATGAATTAGCTATTTCAATAAGGTTGCAGAATACAAGGTCACTATACTAAAGTCAACTGTACACTACACAACTGCATTAAAGAATCTGACATGATTCTCCATGGTGAAAAACTCAAAGAATTTCCTCTAAGATCAGGAACAAGACAAGGGCGCCCACTCTCACCACTATTATTCAACATAGTTCTGAAAGTCCAAGCCATGGCAATCAAAGAAAAAGAAAAGAAGTGACTCTAGATTGGAAAATAAGAAGTATAACTCTCATTGTTCACAGATAACATGATACTATACATAGAAAGCCCTAAAGATGCAATCAGAAAATTATTAGAGCTAATCAATGAACTTAGTAAAGTCACAGGATACAAAATCAATACACAGAAATCCCTTGCATTTATATACACTAACAAAGAAAAATCAGAAAGAAAATTAAGTAAACAATCCCATTGCAAAATAAAGAATAAAATACCTAGGAATAAACCTACCTAAGGAGACAAAAGTCAATCCTAAAGGAAATCAGTCCTGAATATTCATTGAAAGGACTGATGCTGAAGCTGAAACTCCAATACTTTGGCCACCTGATGTGAAGAACTGACTCATTGGAAAAGACCTTGATGCTGGGAAAGATTGAAGGTGGGAGGAGAAGGGGATGACAAAAGATGAGATGGTTGGATGGCATCACTGACTCAATGGACATGAGTCTGAGCAAGCTCTGGGAGTTGGTGATGGACGAGGAAGCCTGGTGTGCTTCAGTCCATGGGGTCGCAAAGAGTCGGACATGACTGAGTGATTGAACTGAAGGAGACAAAATACCTGTATGCAGAAAAATATAAGATGCCAATGAAAGAAACCAAAGATTACATGAACAGATGGAGAGATATATCATGTTCTTGGATTGGGAGAATCAATACTGTCAAAATGACTATACTACCCAAACCAATCTACAGATTAATGCAATCCCTATCAAATTACCAGTGACATTTTTCACAGAACTAGAACAAAAAATTACAAGATTTTGTAATGGAGACAAAAAAGATCCCAAATAGCCAAAGCAATCTTGAGAAAGAAAATCAGTGCTGGAAGAGTCAACCTTTCTGACTTCAGACTATACTACAAGGCTACAGTAATCAACAGTATAGTACTGGCACAAAAACAAAAGTATAGATAAATAGAACAAGATAAAAACCCAAAAATAAACCCATGCACCTATGGCCACCTTATCTTTGACAACGGAGGCTATAATATATGATGGAGAAAGGATAGTCTCTTCAGTAAGTGGTGCTGGGAAAACTGGACAGCTACATGTAAAAGAATGAAACTGGAACACTTTCTAACACCATATACAAAAATAAACTCAAAATGGATAAAAGGCCTAAATTAAGGCCAGAAGCTGTAAAACTCTTAAAGGAAAACATAGTCAGAACATTCCTTGTTGTAAATTGCAGCAAGATTCTTTTTGATCCACCTCCTAGAGTAGTGGAAATAAGAACAAAAAATTTAAAGATTGAACCTAATTAAACTTAAAAGCTTTTGTACAGCAAAGTAAACTATAAACAAGATGAAAGACAACCCTCATAATGGGAGAAGATAATTGAAAATGAAGCAAATGACAGAGGATTAATCTCCAAAATATATAAGCACCTGATGCAGCTCAATATCAGAAAAACAAATAACCTGATCAAAAATGGGCAGAAGATGTAAATAGACATTTCTCCAAAGAACACATACAGATGTCCAATAAACATATGAAAAAATTTTCAATATCACTCATTATTAGAGAAATGCAAATGAAAACTACAATGAGATATCACCTCACATTAGTCAGATGGCCATAATAAAAAAAAAAAACCTACAAACAGTAAATGCTGGAGAGGATGTGGAGAAAGGGGACTGTCCTGCACCACTGGTGAAAATGTAAATTGATACAGCCACTATGGAGGACAGTATGGAGATCGCTTAAAAATCTAGAAATAAAACCATCATATAACTCAGGAATCCCACTCCTGGACATGTACGTGGAAAAAACCATAATTAAAAAAGACACATGTACCCCAGTGTTCATTGCAGTGCTGTTTACAATAGCCAGGATATGGAAGCAACTTAGATGTCCATCGACAGATGAATGGATAAAGAAGTTGTGGTACACATATACAATGGAATATTGTTGGTTGTGGTGTTTAATTGCTAAGTCATATCTGACTCTTTTTTGACCCTATGCACTATAGCCTGCCAGGGTCCTCTGTCTGTGGGATTTGCCAGGCAAAAATACTGGAGTGGGTTGCCATTTCCTTATCCAGGGTATATTCCAGACCCAGGGATGGAACCCACATCTCCTACATTGGCAGGTGGATTCTTTACCACTGAGCCTCCTGGGAAGCCCAATGGAATATTACTTAGCCATAGAAAGGAACGAATTTGAGTCAGTTGAACTGAGGTGGATGAACCTAGAGCCTGTTATACAGAGTGAAATAAGTCAGAAAGAGAAAAGCAAATATTGTATTATTAACACAAATATGTGTAATCTAGAAAAATGGTACTGATGAACCCATTTGGAGGGCAGAAATAGAGATGCAGACATAGAGAACAGGCTTGTGGACACAGCAGGGGAAAGAGGGTGGGATGAATTGAGAAAGTAGCACTGAAACATGTACATTACCATCTATAACTAGTGGGAAGTTGCTGTATAATGCAGGAAGCTCAAACCAGTGCTCTCTGACTACCTAGAAGAGTGGGATAGGGTGGAGAGTGGGAGGGAGGATCAAGATGGAGGGCACCTATATATATTTATGGCTGATTCACCTTGTATCACTGAAACCAACACAACATTGTAAAACAATTGTCCTCCAAATAAAAACTTTTAAAATATATATATAAAAAATGAAAATGAATTTATAAAAGTATCCCATTTCTAATACCAAAAAAAAAGAATAAAATAGGAATCGACTTAAGTGCAAGGCTTGTATACTAAAAACTACAAAATACTGAATAAAATTAAAGATTTAAAAAAATAGACTGGACATGGAACAACAGACTGGTTCCAAATAGGAAAAGGAGTATGTCAAGGCTGTATATTGTCACCCTGCTTATTTAACTTAGATGCAGAGTACATTGTGAGAAACACTGGGCTGGAAGAAGCACAATCTGGAATCAAGATTGCCAGGAGAAATATCAATAACCTCAGATATGCAGATGACACCACCCTTATGGCAGAAACCAAAGAGGAACTGAAGAGCCTCTTGATGAAAGTGAAAGAGGAGAGTGAAAAAGTTGGCTAAAGCTCAACATTCAGAAAACTAAGATCGTGGCATCTGGTCCCATCACTTCATGGGAAATAGATGGGGAAACAGTGGAAACAGTGTCAGACTTTATTTTTCTGGGCTCCAAAATCACTGCAGATGGTGACTGCAGCCATGAAATTAAAAGATGCTTACTCCTTGGAAGAAAAGTTATGATCAACCTAGATAGCATATTCAAAAGCAGAGACATTACTTTGCCAACAAAGGTCCGTCTAGTCAAGGCTATGGTTTTTCCTGTGGTAAAGTATGGATGTGAGAGTTGGACTGTGAAGAAGGCTGAGCACCAAAGAATTGATGCTTTTGAACTGTGGTGTTGGAGAAGACTCTTGAGAGTCCCTTGGACTGCAAGGAGATCCAACCAGTCCATTCTGAAGATCAGTCCTGGGTGTTCTTTGGAGGGAATGATGCTAAAGCTGAAACTCCAATACTTTGGCCACCTCATGCGAAGAGTTGACTCACTGGAAAAGACTCTGATGCTGGGAGGGATTGGGGGCAGGAGGAGAAGGGGATGACAGAGGATGAGATGGCTTGATGGCATCACCGACTCGATGGACATGAGTTTGAGTGAACTCCAGGAGTTGGTGATGGACAGGGAGGCCTGGGGTGCTGTGATTCATGGGGTCACAGAGTCGGACACAACTGGGTGACTGAACTGAACTGAACTGTGTGTGTATATGTATATATATATGAAAAATACAAAGTATATTTTGTAAATATAAGTATTTACAAAATCTCATATGTGAATTTTCATAGATATGCTCTTCATAATAGCCAAAAATGAAAACAATTCAAATGTTCTAGAAGTGATGAATGGATAGCAAATGATATAAAGCTGTCCAACAATTTAAAAAATGAAGTACTGATACATGCTGTGGCATGGATGAATTTTGAAAACAGTATGCTAAGTGAAAGAGGCCCATTACAAAAGAGCACTTATTGGATACTGTCATGATAAATGTCTAGAAGAGGCAAATCTATAGAGACTGGAAATTAAATTAGTGTTTGTCTAGTCTCCTGGGTTTGGGGATGAGTTGGGAAATAGTAACTGAATGCTAATAAGTACAGGGTTACCTTTAGGAGAGAGACAATGTTCTACAATTAGAATGTAGTGATTCTTGCTCAACTCTGTGAATATTCTATAAAACAACAAGTTATAAACTTTGAATGGATGAATTTCATGGTATATAAATTGTATATCCATAAAGGTAATTGATTTCATGGGATAGACCTATGTGCATTTAGGTCTATTTTTTCATTTTCTGCCCTTATTTGTCGGTCTAGTTAATCCTAAGTACTCTACTGTTTTAACTGTAGAAATTTTGTAATGTTTTTGATGCTGGTATGGCTAGTTGGCTCACATTGTATGTGTTATTTAGGGATTTCCTGACTATTCTTGATTGTTTACTTTCTTTCTAAATTTGATAATCAATTTGTCTAACTCAAGAAATATACACTAATGTCATTTTTATTGATATTCTGTTAAATTTGTGGCTTATTCTGGAGAGTTAAAAAGCAGATCTATAAATCTTTTGTTAATTTTAGGCAGTTTAATGAGGAGCATGTTTAATGTAGCACAGTGGAAAACAGAGAGAATATTGGGGAACTTTAGAATCAAATTTCTACTTGCCCCCTAACTAGATGTGCAAACTTAGCCAAATTGATTAATTTCTCTATGCTTGAGTTTTCTTATCCGGAAAACAGAGATAATAGTACTGCAGATAGGAAATTAAACCTCCACAAGTGTGTGGGGTTTTCTTGTTCTTTTTCTTTTTTTTCTGCTGCACTCTTAGTGCCTAGTATAGTCCTGGTCCATAATAGAATCTGAATACATATCTGCTGAATAAATACATGAAATATCTGTTAAAGTTGTTTTATGTAATTAATCAAAAGTTAGTTCCTGTTTTTCTTTATTTTAGAAACAATGCCAGCATCAAATTTATCATTATAATATTAAATCACTTTCTTTGGCTTTTTATATTATTGAAATATTTTATATAAAAGCCATGAACATTTTCTTCTGTGAAATAATTAACAATGAAATTTTGATGTGGTCAAATGTGAATTCCTAAAGTTTATATGTTCATTTCATATTTTCTTTAGTTTTGTATCTGCAGTAGCACTAAGTGACTGCTTACTGGAAGCAACTCATATAAATAATAAATCAAGAGACAACTTGATTTATTGAAAAGAAAGAGCAGTAAGTCATACCCATATCATCCATATGCATTTTAACAATGCATAGAATTTGCAGTTGAAATAAAATACTCTGATCAGACATTTTTATCACTTTGATTTGTTCATGAGTGAGGTTATATTTATTATTAAACAGTAAACTTTCTACAGTAAGTTACTGCAAATAAAAACAAAGCAAACCTGTCAAAATACTAATCCCAGTGAACTGGTAGCAAGATTAGAATAAGAAAATAACTAATGCACCTGTGAGTAAGATTCCCAGCAGTAGCTGGGAAATAGCAGTAGCAAAACAGTAGCAAAACAGCTTTTATTGCTGAATCTCTCTCAGCAATAAACTCTCTCAGCAATACATTCTTACCATATTCTCCCTATAAATATATGTTTAAATTTTAAATATACATTGAGAGAGAATATAAAATATTATAAATGTTAGGTAGAAAGAGACAGACACAGAAAGAAAGAGAGATTGTTAAATGACAGTGAACCCAGTTCCATCCTGGTGCAGGTAGGTCCTGGGTGGAGAAATGCATGCTGATTTATTTATAGAAGTTTGATTTCTGACAATGATTGGAGAATATCTAGCATCCTTAATAATCCTAGAAGTTTGTGTCAGTATGTGTATTTTATTTATGGAAACAAGCTTGTTTTCCTTTAATTGACTGGGACAGTTCTCCTAATGATGTCATGGAAAGATATCTGAGCTAGTTATAAATGCAGTTATTTTTTTTCTTCAAAACATCCAAGTTGTTTATACAGTAATCAGCACTATCTGGTTTGAAGACAGGTTTCCCAGGTGACTTTGACACTTGTAGCAAAAAAATTTTCCCTCCAGATTTTTATCTTTTCATCCTCTTTTTTTTTTGTTATTGTTGTAATGACACATACATGTAACTAGATGCATATCTCTGTCAGTATTTAATTATGGTAGAGAAGAAGGCATAAACTTTGAGATCAAGAAAATTCAGATTCAAGTTTGCCTCTACTGTTTATTAACAGAGAAATCATTTAATTTCTCTGGACCTCAGTTTCCTCATAGGCAAACCAGCAGGCAGTTTCTTCAACTGCAAATCAATAGCTGGTAACCTCTTTGTTAACCAAGTTAATAGCTTCTAAATGCCTAACACTGCCAGACAGTGTAAATACTCAATACAGAGTTGTTATTTTCATTTTCACTATTACATCTCTATTTGTCATTTAATCTAAGTGACTAGATTCCATTTAATGATGGACATATAGATAGTCCAGCTGCTGTCTATGGCTCTTTTGGGAAGTTGTTTGGAAGGGAGGACAGCAAGGTTTCTTGCTGTCAACAAGTCATCATGTCTTGCACATTGCTAGATCTACTCACTAATTTTTAGGCTTCACTCTATAAGACATCACACAGTTGATCTCTTCTCCTTTAAACATTTTCTGCACATGCCTTCCAGGAGACTAATTTGACCATCTGTCTAGATGCCCTGTCTCAGACTCCTTTCCCTGTTGCTTTTGAACAACTTGACACCGAAATTTTACACCTCAAGGCTTAGTTCTTTGACTTCCCTTTTTTGGCTTACACCCTTTCCTATGGGATCCTCTTCATTTTCATAACTTTAAATACCATTTTATGCTGATCACTTCCCCTATTAAGTTTCAGCCCAGACCTCACTCAGCCTCAGCCTCAGACATGAATATCTTACTGCTTATTTATCTCATTATTTATGTTCATAAAATGAGTTTGATGATACCATTGTATCTACTCTCTGAATCATTATTTAATGGTAAAAATAAATGTTATTAGAAAACTCCAAAGAGAAAGCAAAAATGAAGCTATATTTACCTTGTATTAATTTTAATGCCTGGAACATATTATTTATACAATATAGTAACTATATTTTGTGATTCAAAACTAGACAACTAGTCTAGTAACATTTTTTCCAATAGCTTTATATTAAGGCATACTATAGACATGAAATGATAAACATTTAGGCATAATTTACTGGCAAAGATGCTATTTTTGGACATAGTTGGTATACAAACCACATTAGCATGTTTCTTGTTATTACATTTATTTCCTTTATTTCCTTTTGCTGGTTCACTAGAATGTGAATGAGTAAGGTTTCCTAATTAAAAGTTGAGAATGTCAGGTTAAGTAAAAACAAAATAAAAATAAAAGAATTCCCATTTGGATGAACTATAAAAGTGACTCCAAAAAAAAAGAAACAACAAATGACACACAGAAGCTTTAAAAAATGTTATATGGTAGCAGAAAGAAGGTAGGACGGCAAAGAGCACCCACTGCAGAGGAACTTCTCAACAGTCAAGTGGACAAGAGGAGCCATTACATGGATGAGAGTCAGTGGTTGCTTACAAACTGCAATACTTGCTTAACGACCTCAAAAGAATCCACATGGAGAGACAGAGATTATGCATGACCTTGACAATAGGAGTTTCTCTTCACCAAGGCTAACTTGAGTAACATGTGCACAGAATATCTAATCTGTCAACAGTAGAGTCTACTATTGAGCCTACAGTGCGGTACCCTTGCCCCAGGAGTACCAGCCAGCTGTCTGATGTAGGTTGACTGCATAGCTGTCTGATGTAGGTTGACTGCATTATATACCTATTTCAAGGAGAGGTGAAATTGCTTTTGGCAATTTGGCTCCCCTGGAACAGATATTTATCTAGGTATAGATTTGCTTTTCCAGTTTGTCATGCTCATGCCATCAGTAGGATATTGACATTGATACAGTCAAGGTACAGAATATCTCATCTGCACAAGGATCCCTTATGTTGCCCTTTTATAGCCACACTCACCTCTCTTTCATACTCCCATCCTTGACTCCAGGTAATCACTCACCTCTTCTCCATTTCTATAATTTTATTTCAAAAATGTAATGTAATGAAATAAAATATCATATGACCTTTGGGATTAGCTCTTTCCACTCAGTATAATTCCCTGGCATTTTATCCATGTTGCATGTATCAGTAATTCTTTCCTTTTTGCTGCTGTGTAATAGTCTGTGGTATGAATGCATCACAGTGTTTAACCATTTGCCTATTGAAAGACATGTGGATTGCTTCCGGTTTGGAACTACGAGTTTTCCTGTATACACTGTGTGAATTTAAGTTTTCATTTCTCTGGGATAAATGTTCAAGAGTGTAATTGTTAGGTCATATGGAAATTAAATGTTTAACTTTATAGGAAACTGCCAGCTCTTTTCCATTATGGCTGAACCATTTTCCATCCCACCAGGAAAATTATGGCCTAGTTTCTCTCCATTCTCCTCAGTATCTAGTTTTATTACTGCTTTTTATATTAGCCATTCTGATCGATGTATAGCGATATCTCATTAAGGTTTTATTTTGTATTAGCTGTTTCTCCATTAGCTAATTGTGTTGAGTATATTTTCATGTACCTACTTATTATTTGTGTATTCTCTTGAGTGAAATAGCTATTCATGTTTTTTGTCCATTTTCTAATTGGTTTCTTTTTAAAATTGCAGTGTTTTGAGAGTTCTAAATAATAGTTCTTTGTCAGATGTGTGGTTTGCAAATATTTTCTCCAGAATAAACATTTTCTTTTTATACCTTCTATAGGATGTTTCACAAAGAAAAAGGTTTTCATTTTGATTAAGTCCAGTGATCAATTTTTCCTTTTATGGTTCATGCTTTTGCTATCAACTCCACAAACTCTTTGCTTAGACCTAGATCCCAAAGGTTTCCCCCCTGTGTTATTTTTTCTAAAACATTTATAGTTTTCCTTGTACATTTAACCTGTGATCTATTTTTTGTAATTTTTGTGAAAGATACAATGTTTAGGTTGAGTTAACTCTGTGTGTGTGTGTGTGTGTGTGCATGCATGCGCATGCCTATGTATGTCCAGTTGTTCCATATCATTTGTTGAAAAGTATGTTCTTCTTCCATTGAACTGCTTTGGCACTCGTGTCAGAAATCAGTTGGCTATACGTGTGCAGGTCTGTTTCTGGATTCTTTATTCTGTTTCATTTACCTATGTATCTATCCTTCCATCCATACTACACTGCTTTGATTACCATAACTATATAGTAGGCATTTATTCTATTTTTCAAACTTGTTTTCTACTTTATGGCCTGTACATATAAATTTTATAATAATCCATAGATTTGAAATGCCTTAATTGTCACAGAGTATTCTACACTTTAAGAAAGGATTTCCTGTCTTACCATTTACCTTGTCATACAGCAATAAATGGTCTGATGGCATGAGGAAATGCCCTCTTAAAGGCTTAAGTATGGAGTGAGTTGGATAACATCTTTGAGGATGGGGTCCTTTCCTATAAGATGCAATATGTGCTTTCAGCTGTTACCAGTATGCAGTGTTTCTTAGCCAAAAATCATGGATGTAGAACCAAGGGTAGAAATGTTCGTGACTTCTCTCATTATCATTATCATCAATGAGTCTCTTACAGAATTTCTGCTTCTAGTCCTACTGCTTTGGACTCTGTTGATTGAGTGATATTGTTAGCAGTTAATGTAGGATTTCATGAGGAAGCACTGATCTAGATGTTGAGACAGCCATCTGGCCATTTGGAGTTTCTAGTCCCTCTTTACCAACAGGCAAAGAAGGAGTTTTTGTGTTACTGGGGATCTTGAATCTGATGATCAGAAAGAAATAGTGTTTGTGTTTCATAGTGAAAATGAAATCTAGTTCTAGAAACTAGCATTACAGGAGTGCCTTTTAGTACTTCTATACCCAAGTGAGAATTGTAACAATACAATTAAGAGCTAAGTTCCTTTAGCAATGAAGGTATGAGTCATAAGGAGACAGGTCCACCTGGAGGCTGGCAGAGAGAAAAGAGAACATTGAATCAATATTAAAAGACAAGGTTATAGCTACCACCTGCAACATTCAAATGCAAAAATGATGATTAGAGTAGCCATCATATGTTTCTCTTGCTTTATTATAATGATATTTATACCTATTAACTAATCTTTCCCAAATTAGGTTTACTGATAGTTGTGAATCTATAATATTTAGTTGAAAAATATCGAAGAAGGAGTGTGGCTTTACTGGAAGAAGAATGAGCATTACTTCAAAATGAAAACAGAGACTTATGGGATTTGGGGTCTTCTCTTTTTTAATAGATGGTGAGGGTGTCTTACATAAGAAATAATTGCATTAGGTAGGTAGAAACATGTTGTTTCTGTTTCAGTTTGTAAGTTTAAATATGGATAAAGGATGTGTAAACAAAGAATAGCTATCAAGGAACTGGCGTTTATTCTGGGCCCTTTCTTTTATTTATTTATCTATCCATCCAACCTAAGAGGGCCTCTCCGATCAGTGAAATATAAAGAAACAAAGACAAAGTTATAGCATCTTGACCTTGTTTCCTACCTATCCAGCTTGATAAAACCTACCTGCTCATGACCTTGCCACAGATGCATTGCAGTCCATCCAAGTGCTCTCCAGGACCTGATGTCCAGGAAGTAGCTCATTGTCTTGCATCTCCACTTGCTAGCATTTGGAGTGGCACCTGTATAACTCTGAGCCAGTCTGTGGGAAGGTGGGGCTGGGACAATTCCTAGTGAAAGTCTTCAGGTTTGCAGCTCAAATGAAATCTGGTTAAAAAGGTTTTTCAGAGGACTCTATTTAGGGAACTAAGTTCAATATATTCTTTAATTACCAGTGACTTGGCATCTAATTCCTTATCTGATGCCCTTTGGTGAACACTAACTGTAAGCAGTTAGAGAAATGAGGCTGGTATAGTTGATAATTAACCGCCAAATCTTGTAGGCAGGTGCTATATGATAACACAGTCAGATACAGATGGGTGACATCCTAACCTTTGCTTTACCTGGTGACCTTTCCCATTTGAGTTCATAGATGGTAGCCTCTACTTCCTGAAAAGAGTACAAAACCAGAGACTAAAGGAAGCCACATTATTGGCCTATAAAATCAAATGAATAGTCCAGGAAAGATGTGAATTGAGGTGGGATCTGGCAGAGCCAATATTTTATTTGTCCTTCAAATATGTAAGAATCCTTTTTGTGAGAGGTTACAGAAGTTAGTATTTTAATTTCAGCAAAAGTAGAAATTATTTTACTGTTGTTGAGATTGGAAGGCTGGTGAATGTTAAGTCTTATGAATAAGGCTTCTCAAATTGCTAGACTAACTTTCAGTTGTAAAGAGCAATGCCATCATTTAAAAAGAGGTTTGTCTTAGAGGAGAACATAGGCAAAACACTCTCCGACATATATTACAGCAGGATCCTCTATGACCCACCTCCCAGAATATTGGAAATAAAAGCAAAAATAAACAAATGGGACCTAATTAAAATTAAAAGCTTCTGCACAACAAGGGAAACTATAAGCAAGGTGAAAAGACAGCCTTCAGAATGGGAGAAAATAATAGCAAATGAAGCAACGGACAAACAACTAATCTCAAAAATACACAAGCAACTCCTACAGCTCAACTCCAGAAAAATAAATGACCCAATTAAAAAATGGGCCAAAGAACTAAATAGACATTTCTCCAAAGAAGACATACAGATGGCTAACAAACACATGAAAAGATGCTCAACATCACTCATTATCAGAGAAATGCAAATCAAAACCACAATAAGGTACCATTTCACGCCAGTCAGAATGGCTGCAATCCAAAAGTCTACAAGCAATAAATACTGGAGAAAAGGGAACCCCTTTACACTGTTGGTGGGAATGCAAACTAGTACAGCCACTATGGAGAACAGTGTGGAGATTCCTTAAAAAACTGGAAATAGAACTGCCATACGACTCAGCAATCCCACTGCTGGGCATACACTCTGAGGAAACCAGAAGGGAAAGAGACACGTGTACCCCAATGTTCATCGCAGCACTGTTTATAATAGCCAGGACATGGAAGCAACCTAGATGTCCATCAGCAGATGAATGGATAAGAAAGTTGTGGTACATATACACAATGGAGTATTACTCAGCCATTAAAAAGAATACATTTGAATCAGTTCTAATGAGGTGGATGAAACTGGAGACTATTATACAGAGTGAAGTAAGCCAGAAGGAAAAACATAAATACAGTATACTAACGCATGTATATGGAATTTAGAAAGATGGTAACGATAACCCTGTGTACGAGACAGCAAAAGAGACACTGATGTATAGAACAGTCTTATGGACTCTGTGGGAGAGGGTGGGAAGATTTGGGAGAATGTCATTGAAACATGTGAAATGTCATGTATGAAACGAGATGCCAGTCCAGGTTCAGTGCACGATGCTGGATGCTTGGGGCTGGTGCGCTGGGAAGGCCCAGGGGGATGGTATGGGGAGGTTGGGAGGGAGGAGGGTTCAGGATGGGGAGCATGTGATTTTTTTTTAAAAAATAAAATTAAAAAAAAAAAAAAAAAAAAAGAATACATTTGAATCAGTTCTAATGTGGTGGATGAAACTGGAGCCTATTATACAGAGTGAAGTAAGCCAGAAAGAAAAACACCAATACAGTATACTAACGCATATATATGGAATTTAGAAAGATGGTAACAACAACCCTGTATGCAAGAGAGCAAAAGAGACACAGATGTATAGAACAGTCTTTTGGACTCTATGGCGGCGGGGGGGATGATTTGGGAGAATGGCATTAAAACATGTATAATATCATATAAGAAACGAATCGCCAGTCCAGGTTCCATGCAGGATACAGGAAGCTTGGGGCTGGTGCACTGGGATGACTCAGAGGGATGGTATGGGGAGGGAGGTAGGGGGCGGTTCAGGATAGGGAACACATGTACACCCGTGGTGTATTCATGTTGATGTATGGCAAAACCAATACAATATTGTAAAGTAAAAAATAATAATAATAATAATAAAATAAATAAATAAAAATAAAAGTAAGTAACTATAATGCAATAAAAAAAATAAAAAGGTTTGCATAATGTTTCATATATTTTAAAGCATATATATCATTCAACATAGATTTTTATTTCATGGGTGGCTTGCTGCAGTTCCTTAATTTCTCCAATGAAAAGGAACTTTTTAAAAACACTAATGTTAAATATTAATATTATATATAATAGACATTAATTTAAGCAAACTCCAGGAGATGGTGAAGGACAGGGACACCGGGAGTGCCACAGTCCATGGAGTTGCAAAGAGCAGATATGACTTAGCAGCTGAACAATGACAACATTTATGTGTGTTTGTGTGTGTGTATATATATATATATATATGAATTAACTGTTTTAGAGAAGAAAGTTACTTTTCCTTTTATAAATCATATATTATTATTTTTACTATCTCAATTATTAGTATTCTTCTGAGTTTCCATGCCACTTCAGGAGAGCATGAGGTGGTAAGAGAGGTCAATCTTTCCTTGAAACGAACCTTTTTTGAGAAAACACATGGTGAATTTAACAAGATAAAGCTATAATTAAAGCAACAATTAGCATTTTTACAAGTGATTTGTAGAGCAGATAGAACAGAAGTTTCACTTCAGATGCCATTTCTACTTGAAAGTAGTTTTGACAAGTTGGTTTTATTCAGCTTCTATTTTTTAAACAAAATTATGCATATGTTTTATTATGTTCTTTTAACTCATTAACTAAAGAACACCTTCTTGTTGTTTTTATTTTTTTTCCTTCAAGGAATATACAATTCTAGAATGCCTAGAGGCTCAGATCCCTCATTATTATTTTGCCTACAGATTTTTAACTGAAAGGATTTTCTTGCAGAGAATATCAAACAGCAAAGTTTCTGGAGGAGAAAATTTTGCCTGGAAAGCAATGGTTGCCAGAAACCACATTTGTACCTACAATGTGGACTCAGTCTGTTATTCCAAGAGTACAGTCTTTTAAGACCATAATTTATTTTACCAAGGAAGTTTTTTTAAAAAAACCTTTAACTCATATTAAAGCCTCACTCTACAACAGAAAGACAACTCTAATGATGGGCAAAATCTCATATCTGCCCTTGGATCATTTCTGTAGAAAATGTAAGCACATGCAGTACACTAGCTCTTGATCAGTCTGCCCACAAATGAGGCTCTTCTCCATTTTTTTCAATCATTTAGAGACATACATTTCACATAATAGTACAGAGAGAGAAGATAAGCTGAGTTCGATCCATTTTTACCCATAAAGGAAGGTTATTTATAAAATGATGGCTCATGTGGAAGAATAAATGATTTTTATTAAAAAGAAGGAAATTGCGTGGTTCTAAAAAAATCTTAAAATAAATAATTCTAACAATGGAGGAAGCAAAATCACCCCTTGGCAAATCTTGATAGATTATTTATGCTTTTGGAATAGAGTCATCCAGGCATATGACCATCCTTGATTAATAATGAATGTGGTTTCAGGACAATCACAGCACTGTATTGTGTTACAAAGCCAGCACTAATCATCTGGAATAGAAGCAGCAAATGTGATTACAATCAGGAGAGATCAGCAAATGATTGCTCATCAGAGGAAAGTGTATAATATAACCATAATTCTATAAATTGGCTTCATGCAGTAAAACCTAAAATGCAACCAGACTAGTTTCTGCTCAGTTAGTTTGGCCATAATCTTAATGTCATCCTCTCAAAGAGATCACCATGTTGGAAGGGCTTCAAATGGGGCCAGGGACTGAGGGAATGAGGAGGTGAACTCAACAGAATCAGAGTAAACGTGAGCTGATATTTTGAACCTGTGTTGGATTGCATTCCTCTCCTCTTTGTTCCCCTGAAGAGTGCCTCCTTGCTCTGTAATATCCTGCATCTTTTATCAGTGGTTTTATCAATATTTGGTTTTGTAGTCACCTTCTCTTCTGCTCACATGGACACTCTGTATGCAATAGCACCATCTCGCATATCTTGTGTCCTCTGCAGGTTCTTTGTAGCAGAAGTATGTTTAGATAGTCAGAACTGGTGTTCTTGATATTCCTATATGAACTCTATGACCTTGGTGGATCCCCATCTACTCATGCATGTCAAGTTGCAGGGGAGTGGGGGCATCTATCCTGCTATCTCTTGCACCAAGAGTTCAATTGCACCTTGATGTGAAAGGTAGAGTATGCATAGATGTTAGTCAGTTCATATTAAAACACACAAGTTCTGTTGTGAGACTCCTGAGAACAAAAGAGCACTGACCTTTAGGGCAATGTTGAAATTTCAGGTTCTCTATTTCCATCTTCTCTTACAATGGCCCTTTAACCATTATGGATAGAGGTTGTTCTTATCACAGAATACAATGCAACTAACAGGGAATTGTAAAAGCTATTTCTGTGTGAGCAAATCTAACATGTTAACTTTTGTAAGAATTTATTCCTAAGAGCTTATCTTGAGATATTACATGACCTTATAATGCTTTTGTGTATAAAACCCCAAAAGTTAGAGTAACTATTTTTTACCAATTTCCCCTTATGAAAGCCTTGGTTATTGAAGTTCCTAACTCAAGCTGAGTGTCATATCTTACTTGATTTGAAATGTGCTCATGAAGAAGTTGAAATAAGCTGGATGCAAAGTGGAAAATACATCATTTTCCTTCTAAAATAGTTTATGGAAAAGCCGCAGACAATAAGAAACAGGCCCAAGCCTAGTCATTGAATTGTGAGTCTCTCCTTCAAGCCTACATCTTCTTGTGTTTTCATGAAGACATTCACATGAGGTTGTGGGAAGGTCCATGTATTCCTCCACACGTTCCTGACACATCCAGTGTCTGCATCCTCTTGGAAAAATGTGAAAAACCATTCATTGCTCTCAACATGCTTTTTCTTAATGCATCACTTCAGATAACAATAATATTTTATAAATGTGTTTTGATAATAATGTTTCTTCATAGAAGATATAACAGATTAGAAGTAAAAGATCTAAGCTCTAAAATACTCTTGTTATTCATCTATTTTGTAAATAAGATTTTCATGTATCAGTTTGTGTAGGGGGAATGAAACTTTGTTTTCAGATAATTGTGTGTGTGAGTTTGCACATGTGTGGAAAATGTCTCATAGTTTCAGTGCCAAAATGTTCAAATGTCATCTATTTTAGTGGTGCAATTTTAAAGGGATTGATGCTACATATATAAACCAGAATAGATTTATTTGTATATTCATTAGTGTATTTCTTCTACAATTTTAATTTCTCCATACATAAAAACCCTATAATCCACAATAATCAAAATTTAAATTAAATCTATACTGAAATTATGTAATCCATATGTTATTTCAAATAGCTGTGTTGCTGCGTGCATTTTCCACGTGTCTGACTCTTTGCCAATGGACTGTAGCCCACCAGGCCCCTAGTGGCCAAAAAATTTTATTCAGTTCTCTTAGTAGCTGTGATCAAGAAATCAATAAAATTATTGTTTCTGTCTATAAAGTGTATCCTCCATTGCAAAAAACTTGGCCTTACTATCAATTTTCAAATAAAGTTTGACATTTTTTTCCTTCTGAAAAGAGAGCCTCATATCTATGAATAATAAGATTTACCTTAAGTTTCAGACCTATGTTCTGTCTAGCATGGCATCAAACTCCTTCAGGAATATTCCCTGGAAGTACAGTCCTAAGTATAAAATGTGAGATCAGGAGCAGGCTTCATAGTTTTGTTTTTTTTTTTTTAATTGGAGGAAAATTGCTTTACAATGTTGTGTTGGTTTCTGCTTATAGCAGTGCAATCTACCATAATTATATATACATCCCCTCCCTTGTAAGGCTCCCTCCTCTCTCCCCCATCCCACTCCCTAGGTCATCACAGAGCTCCAGGCTGGGCTCCCTGTGTTATGGTAAAGAATCTGCTTGCCAGTGCAGGAGACAAGGGCTTGATCCCTTGGTCCAGAAGATCTCCTAAAAAAGGAAATGCAACTTCCTAAGTTTTAATCCTAGTTCTGCTAACTGCTAGAAATGTGACCTTGGGAGAGTTACTAACCTCTCTGTGCTTCCATTTCTTCTTCTGTAAATGGAGATAATAATACTGTTTACCACCAATATTTATTGTGAGGATGGATTGACCTAACCCTGGTGAAAAGTAGTTCTTGACATTTATTAAGCGTTCACTAATATCAAGTGTCAATATCATACACAACAGTCCAGTTTGGTTCTGAGTATCCTTTCTTTGGTGACAAACTTCAATGCTCTCATCTATGGATGCATAAAAATCTTTTGAAATAGTGTCCATTTCCCTCTGTAAAATCAGTAAAAAGAATGAGTGTCTCAGTTTTTCTATGCTCAACTTTTTATTTATAGAGCCTTCCAAATCA
The DNA here is from genome assembly GCF_055505025.1 of Bos grunniens. NCBI lineage: Eukaryota > Metazoa > Chordata > Mammalia > Artiodactyla > Bovidae > Bos > Bos grunniens. The sequence goes on from NC_141165.1 coordinate 44,553,395, forward strand.
TACCTTTATTCTTTCAGGCTTTGCTGCTCTGGCTGGCATATTTGAGCTTGAAAGACTATATGATAGGCTGTGAAAAGAATCCCATAACCCTTTTTTAAATCAAGGTCCCTTCATATTTGTTTTTACAATACAATGTAATTAAATGTGGTAATTTTGCTAAGTCTAGGAGAGGTATTTTTTAACAAATAAGATATGAAGCTTGGGATTGCAGCTAATAGATTATCCACTGTAAATGTAAGATCTCCATTGTGTAATTTTTGCTGTTCTTATAAAGAAAAAATTTCCATATTAGAAAAGTCCCTTTAAAAGAGACTTTCAAAGAAGGAAAATCTAGTAATTTAGGCTTTAAGCATCACAGAGAAGTGCTTCTTAAAATTCAAAGAGAGAATCAGTAACATTTTCTTAGACTCTACATGGTTCTGGTTACCATGGACATACCAATTCAAGGATATCTTAAAGGCACACAACATGAAAAATCTACACAATGCAGTGAAGTATATAAATAATTCCAGAGTACTGTTTAAATCTTTAATGGAGGCTTGTTATAATGTTTGATTGTTTATGATCTTCAGCAGAATAATTGTATGTACATATATATGTATGTATATATATGTATTGAATATATATATGTATATATGAAGATAGCTTCTATATTTTTGTTAAGATTGTTGTATCAGTGAAAAATCATGAAAACTCCTAAATTCTGTAAAAATCTTCAATTCATTTAAAGACGGATGAGAAGTAGGTTAACGGCTAGTACTATCATAATCATGGCATTAAATTCTATGTGAATTAATTTATTTTTATTCATTTTATTAACATAAATACATATTGAGTGCCTAGCAGGTGGTAAGCACCTTTTAAATATTAAGTCTTTAAATATTAATAAGACATGTTGCATGATTTTCAGAAACTGATTGAGTGGAAGCAAAGAATGTATGAATTATAACTGATGGGATAGGGTGAATGTTATTAAGAGAGATCTATACAAAGAACCAGGAAGCAAGAAGGATGACTTGATTGGCTGAGGGTGGGGAGAGAGAAGAGATAGGACATGCAGACTTTCCAGAGGAGGTACCATTTGATCTGGACGTTGGTGGCTTTGTAATAAGAAAAGAGGGATAAAGAGTTCTCAAGGACAGAAGTCAATCAAAATAAGTTCATGACATACCAACATTGAGATACAGTAAATATGTTGATGTGACCAGAGTAGGTCACATCAAAGAAGCAGCAGAAACATAAGTTGGTTAGGGCTAGACACTGGACTTCCCTGGTGGCTCAGACAATAAAGCGTCTGTCTACAATGCGGGAGACCTGGGTTTGAGCCCTGGGTTGGGAAGATCCCCTGGAGAAGGAAATGGCAATCCACTCCAGTACTATTGCCTGGAAAATCCCATGGACAGAGGAGGGGTAGGCTACAGTCTATGGGGTCGCAAAGGTTTTTGTGCCACACTAAGAGTATGTTTTTGGTCTTGTAGACAATTAGAAGCTAGTGGATATTTAAGGAGAGGAAATATTTAGACATATATGTTTTAGAAAGGTAAGCAGAATATGGATAGATTAAAAAATATATAAGAAACTGGAAGCAGGCAAACTAGTCAGGAGTGACATATTCAGGTGAGTGATGGTGAAAGCTGGAGTTAGGCACTGTCAGTGTTAGTAGAAAGGAAGAGAAATTACAGAGCTTTCTTTGTGACCAGCTGAATATGAGGGGCAAGAAGAAAGACAGTTGACAATGGTTTCCAACACCATAGAGATACAATGTTTTTTATTAGTGCATTCTGTCCCAGAAAGTTTTATGAATACTTGGAAAAAAATTAGTGACAAAATTTTATTAGGTATGGAAATAATTCAAGCAAAACAGAAGTTATCTAACTTCCAATTTTAACCAAGAGTATATTTGGTAAAAAAGAAAAAAGAGAAGGCAAGGGTGGGATGATTTGAGAGAACAGCATTGAAACATGTATATTGTCATATGTGAAATAGATCGCCAGTCCAGGTTCAATGCATGAGACAGGGTGCTCAGGGCTGGTGCCCTGGGATGACCCTGAGGGATGGGATGGGGAGGGAGGTGGGAGAGGGGTTCAGGATGGGGAACACATATATACTCATGGCTGACTCATATCGGTGTATGGCAAAAAACACTACAATATTGTAAAGTAATCAGCCTCCAACTAAAATAAATTAATTAATTTTAAAAAAGAATGGCAACACAAAAGTTCATCCTTGTTTAAATAGTTGCAACTTTCAGTGTAACATAGAGTTGAGTACAGAATGGTGATGATATTGTTGATATTGAAGATAGTCACTTAGATACTCCTGTATATGCATGCATGCATGCATGCTCAGTCGCTCTGTTATGTCCAACTCTTTGTGACCCCGTGGACTGTAGCCCACCTGGCTCTTCTGTCCATGGAATTTTCCCGGCAAGAATACGGGAGTGGGTTGCCATATCCTCCTCCAGGGGATCTTCCTGACCCAGGGATTGAACCCACATTTCCTGTGTCTCTTGAATTGGTAGGCAGATTCTTTACCACTGTGCCATCTGGGAAGTGAGATATGCCTGTAGGGGGCTCAAATAAAAGGTGAAGTGTACCAGCAACCAGGGCTCCCCAGGTGGTGCAGTGGTAAAGAATCCACCTGCCAGTCAGAAGATGCAGGAGATGTGGGTTTGATCCTTGGGTCAGGAATATCACCTGGAATAGGATATGGCAACCCACTCCGATATTCTTGCCTGGCAGATCTTGTGGACAGGTGAGCCTGACAGACTACAGTCCATGGGGTCACAAAGAGTTGGACATGACTGCGTGGCTGAACACACACATACTACCAAGAATCAGAGTTTTAAAAGAAGTAGTTCCATAAGATATAATGAGGAATGTGGTTGGTAGTATACTGTAAATGAAAAACTATAAAGTGGAAAGAATGGAGGTGGAAAAGCCCCATGATTCCACTACATAATGTAGTAGACACTTCATACTAAAGAGACGGTTTATGAATGTCATAAAATGAGAAACTTTAGCTGAAAATAAAAACTCGTTTCACTCTTTTAAAAAATTCATGCTCAGGAGATATCTTCCAAATGTGACATCACTCCCTAAACTATTGCCAATGCCTTGATTCTATTTCCCTAAGGCTTTCATTAGAGCCATTTTTCTATAAGTCCCATCTCATCCCAATTTCTGTGTTGAGCCGATCATGGGTGAAGAATTCTTAAGCACCTCAATCTTCTATCTCCAATCAGGTGAGATTTAGCGCTTTGAATAGAGTGGCAGGGCTTCCCTGGTGACTCAGATGGTAAAGAATCTGCCTGCAATGAAGAAGACCTGGTTCAATCCCTGGGCTGGGAAGATCCCCTGAAGAAGAGAATGGCTATGCACTCCATGGGATACTTCTTGCCTGGAGTATCCCATGGAGAGAGGAGCCTGGTGAACTACAGTCCATAGGATTGCAAAGAGTCAGACATGACTGAGTGACTAACACTTTCAGTTTTAAACTTCAGCTTTAGCTTCCCTCTTTGGACTTTCCTGGTCCCTCAGACAGGAAAGAATCTGCATTCAATGCAAGAGATACAAATTCACTCCTTGGGTTGGGAAGATCCCATGGGAAGGGAATGGCTAACGACTCCAATATTCTTGCCTGGAGAATTCTATGGACAGAGGAGCCTGGTGGGCTAGAGTCGGGTCACAAAGAGTCAGACATGACTGAGGGACTAACACCTTCACTTTCAACAAAGTAGCATGAGTGTCTCCAAGTAGACCACCCAGACTTCTCTGCTGATTATCTTCAGTACTAGGTGCCTCAGTGATGATTACTGTTCTGCTTCCTGAACTGCAACTCCTTCTGCATCTTAAGTCTTAATTCTCAATGTGAACTTCTTATCTCATTCCTGTCCCCATATTTTTGTCATTCTCTTTTCTTTATACTGCAGTTCACCTTCTCTACAGCCTGACACTGTGTCCCTAAACCCAGTTTTGGTACCTGAAACTCTCATTTCCTGTGGATAGACACCAGGCAATGACTAGTAGCTTCTGCCCCAAGTTTACCCCAACCTGGATTCTGTCCATCTGCTAGGATCCCTAACCCCTCTACTAGGTTCCAACTACTTTCTTCAGTTGTGCTCAGTATTTGCGCGCTCTCTTCACCACGCCCTGTCTCTCCTGGCACATTGTTACGTTTTGCACCCAGTGCCTGACCATTTGATCGGGAATAGGATCCAGTCCTTGTCCTGCTTCTCTCACCCTCTTTACTTTCTTGGTTTGTGATAATGAGACTTTAGGTTTTACTCCACAGTCAGAAAGAAAAGAGGCAAAGAGTAAGGAGAGAGAGAGAAAGAATGAAAAAGAGAGAGAGTAGACATGCTGCTTTTAATAAATTATGAGCGTGTAATCACCCTTCTCCTACTCTGAAGCCCCAGACCTGCAGTGACAGATGCCAGAGGCCCCCCAGATTAACCTTTTGGCTTTATTCAGGACCCAGAAGAAGCTATAGGGGCTGAATAGGGAACTTTTGTGAGCCTGGCCACCACTGTTAATGGATATGGCATGAAACCCTGGTCCCTTATCCATGGCATGGTAAGAAGTGTGAGCAGCATTGTGTTTCCATGCAAAAGTACTAGGAAGCCATCTTCTGAATACAACCCTGGTTCTGCTTCACATGGACTAATTCTTTCTTCTCCATTCTATTGATGCATCTTCAAATGTTGTTTCAAGTCTAGCAAGGAGAAAGTGAAAGGGGGCGGTTGGCAGTGAAAATAGATGACACCACCAATCTCTCAAAGGAATGAGGACTTGATAAATATTGACATACTTAATTGGTAAAGAGATAATTTGCATGGATTTGATATGCTCTTAAATAAAGATGACTAGGGGCCCTTTGGAGAGCATTTTGCCTTCTCCTTTCTTCAATTAACATAACTTTATGTGATAAGTCTGCTAATAGAGTGTTCTCTTGTATTAATCTTTATCTAAATGTAAAGAATTATAATACTAGCAAAGTTGAAGTTTCTATTCACTCTTTAAAAATTACTTTTCAATTATACAATAAAATATGAATATGTGAAAAACTATAACAGAGATAAGGTTAAAATATCATTTAATCATCTCTATCCTATTTGCTTTTAAAACTATGAAATTTATTTCTTTGAGTTTTCTCTTCCCAATTTTTATCCATTTGGTACATTATACAAAGTGGTTCTCAGAGACCTCTAGAGAATTAATTTTTGTCTTTTCAACATGAATTAAACTTTACCTTAGGTAATCTGATTCTATTTGTTTTGTGATCCTTCCTGGTAGTTTACTTGTATTGCAACTCTGGGAGAAAATGTCAGAAAGGCAGAGAGAAATGATATGACAGCTCACAGCTGCATATTAGTTGAGCTTCTCTCCAGAAATGAAGGAGCGCATGTCTATAAGTCCTTTCTCAGAAAGGTATACAGGAACATTGTTTAGCTGATGAAAGGCTCAATTTGACTAATGTATTATTTTCCTAGAACTGCCGTAACAAGGTGCCACTAACTAGATGGCTTAAAACAACAGAAACTTACTGTCTCACAATTCTGGAGAGTAGAAGCCCAAAATCAAGGGGTGGGCAGGGTTATTCTCACTCTAAAACCTGGAGAGGAGTACTTTCTTGCCTCTTAGTCTCTGATGGTTTGCTTGGCAATCTTTAGAATTCCTTTGGTTGTAGATTTATCACTTCAATCCTCTGTCTTCACAGTGTGTTCTCTGTGTGTCTCTTTACTTTGTCTTTCCTCTATGAATGTCTGGTTTGTGTCCAGGTTTTCCCTTTTTACAGGGCCATGAGTCATATTGGATTAGGGTGCACTTTAATGACTTTTTAACTTGACATCATCTTCAAAGACACTATTTCCAAAAAAGGTGAGAATTTGAGGTACTTGAGATTAGGACTTAAACATATTTTTTTATGGGGAATACAATTCAACCCATAAACAGTAAGACAAAAATGACAATTCATTCAGTTCAGTCGCTCAGTCATGTCCGACTCTTTGCGACCCCATGAATTGCAGCACACCAGGCCTCCTTGTCCATCACCAACTCCCAGAGTTCACCCAAACTCATGTCCATTGAGTTGGTGATGCCATCCAGCTGTCTCATTCTCTGTCGTCCCCTTCTCCTCCTGCCCCCAACCCCTCCCAGCATCAGGGTCTTTTCCAATGAGTCAACTTTTCGCGTGAGGTGGCCAAAGTATTGGAGTTTCAGCTTTAGCATCATTCCTTCCAAAGAACACCCAGGACTGATCTCCTTTAGAATGGACTGGTTGGATCTCCTTGCAGTCCAAGGGACTCTCAAGAGTCTTCTCCAACACCACAGTTCAAAAGCATCAATTCTTTGATGCTCAGCTTTCTTCATAGTCCAACTCTCGCATCCATACATGACCACTGGAAAAACCATAGCCTTGACTAGATGGACATTTGTTGTCTTGCTTTTGAATATGCTATCTAGGTTGGTCATAACTTTCCTTCCAAGGAGTAAGCATCTTTTAATTTCATGGCTGCAGTCACCATCTGCAGTGATTTTGGAGCCCAGAAAAATAAAGTCTGACACTGTTTCCTCATCTATTTCCCATGAAGTGATGGGACCAGATGCCATGATCTTCGTTTTCTAAATGTTGAGCTTTAAGCCAACTTTTTCACTCTCTTCTTTCAATTTCATCAAGAGACTTTTTAGTTCCTCTTCACTTTCTGCCATAAGGGTGGTGTCATCTGCATTTTATTAAAGCCTCTTAAATACTAGGAAATATTTCCTATTTATTTATCCTTTAATCTATAGTTTAATAATGTGATATTGAGTTGAAGTAACCTAACATGGGCCTCAGAGAAAAGTAGATGTGACTTAGCCTGGTAGAAACTGCACCTGACCACACCAATCCATGTATTAAAGGGACAGTACACTTACAGCTGAAGATCTTGTGATAAAGCCTGAACCTTACACTCCTCAAATTATATGTATCTATATTTATTTTGCATTTCTCTGGGAAATGTGTCTATAGGTTCACTGAATACCTCACAATTTCTGTGGAAGTTATATATAATGTCTTTCAGAGGGGCCCTTGTACTTAGTAAATATTACTCAGCACTCTTGAATGTTAAGTTTAAATGAATTTAGTATTATAAGGTGATGCTTATAAAACTGATGATCAAATTGGATGAAGAAGAATTCTTTTTCCTAGCAGAACCTAGATGCCTGAAAATCTGACTTGCAGTTCTTATAGTTACCGACATGAATTCTTTTGGATTCTGAGGTGATTTAGTGTTTTTGTCTAGAAATTAGGAATCATAGATTTTTTTCATCTCTTTACGTCATAAAACTGAATTGTGATACATAAAGTTATTTAAATCCTGTGAGAGAAGTATTTGACTACAAAGCACTCAAGGACTCAGAATCCCACCTCAGTTGTTTAGCTTTATTTCAAGGAAGAACTGGGTTGTTAAATGTGATTTTGTCCACATTCTCCATTCTCACTGGCTCAAGAGGATGCTGCCTGCATCAGATGTATAACAATTTAGTAGAAGTGTTAAGAGCTGGCTGAAAGGGAATTTTAAAATGCAGAGGGTAATTTAATAAAATTGAAATCTTTTATAATAGCACTGCAACGATTAAAATAATTATACCACAAGATAGTTCTGTCACACTTCATCATTCTGTTCTTAACATCTGGAGATATTATGAGGCAGATTTGGTATTCTACTATAATTTCTACCAGCAAGTGCTATTATTTCTTTCAATCAACCATGCAAGGTAAAGCTTCTTCAAGCACATTGTCATTCTCTAGTGTGTGATTTCTTCCAGCTATTTTGAAGCAGGTAATTTAATGGTGCTCTAGCACTCTCCTGTGACCAGCTGAGCATAACACCTTCAGGTACTCTATATTTTATTCACAGAAGTGGACTTAATGATATTAATTTGACAAGGAATCTAAAATTCTCTATAATCTGGCTCTCTCCTCTTTACTCATGCTTCCTTATGCATACACACCCACATCTGACTGAGTTATAAAGTGCTTCCTAGTTGAAAGCAAAATATTTCCTTTTTATATGACACTGAAGTAACAGTTTCTGCATTGTTGGTCATTAAACCAGTGAGTCTTTAGGGGAATTGTAGGAAAAATGAAAGAAGTCCTTCTAAAACTTTTAGTCAAAATATTTGAAATGTATATTAGCACTTGTCATAGTAAAACTATTGTTAAATTGCATTAAGTGTATTGAAGAATCCACTATACTTGTGACTGGCTTATTTTAGAATGACTTATCGGAATTAAAAGACACAGAAAACAATGACTGATTGTTCCCAGAGTGTTAAAATATGAAGTTTTAGGTTTTAAAAAATTACTGAATATTCTCAGGGATTTCATAAATACTCAAGAACTGAAACATGTTTTTAACACATTACAAATAATGTTCATTACAAATGACACTGTGTTGAAAACAATGGCTTAGATTAATGTCTGCCTCAAAATTTCATACCTTATCTAGAAAACCTGAAAATATTAATTGAAGCATAGTTGATATATAAGTATACAATATACTGATTCACAATTTTTAAAGGTTATACTCCATTTATAGTTATCATAAAATATTTGCTGTATTCCTCATGTTGTACAATATATCCTTGTGGCTTATTTAATACCTAATAGTTTGTACCTCTTAACCTCCTACCCTTATATTGCCCCTACCCTTTTCCCTCTCCCTGTTAACCACTAGTCTGTGAGTCTGTGAGTCTGCTGCTATTTTGTTCTAGTTCTTATATTTTTTAGATTTTACATATAGGTGATATTATACAGTATTTGTCTTCTCTATTTAAAAAATATTTATTTAATCATGAAGTCATTCTTTGTCTCTTGTTTCTTAAGTAGAAGTGGGAATGACAAAAAGAGGGAAAAAATGGATGTCTGTGCTTATATTATTTGAATCCTTATAAGAATGAATGAAAAATAATTATTGTTGATACTGTATTTATTAAATGAGCCTACCGAATGATTTCTTGGTGAAACCATCAATGTGTTTAGAAAGAATAAAAGACAGAAACCTTTTCTTTCCCATTTCTGTCCACACCTCCCAACTGTCTCTCATTATTTTGTATCTAAGCTGACTCCTTTTGCTTTTAGGATATCCCTCTCTCATGTGTCTTCTCTTTGATGCCTCCTTCATCACATTTTTATCACATTACCTCCACTGTGTCACTTAGCACCCAAACATCTACAACACCTGCTTATGACCTAAAGGATAGACATGTAAACATCTTAGACATTTTAGATTCACAGCTAACTTCTCAGTATTATCTGTCATGATCATCCTTCTCAAATTCTCCAACCCATAGCTGTTTGCCCAACTAGCTGTTTGCCCAACTCCATAGCTGTTGCTGGTTCACATGATATTACTCAGAGACTCATCTCACCTGGAATGCCTCCTCTATGTTCACCTCATCTTAGCTACACCTTATCCTTCTTTTTCAGGCTGACCAGATTCTCTCCTCTTCTACAAAGTGTTCCTTTCACAGTTCAATCCAGAGTGATTTTTCAACAGTGAAATCTTAGCACTACCAGTCTATTTTCCTCTTAAAGCAATAAAATATTCTGTACTGTGATATTTAATAGAGTGGGGGATTTTATTCACCTGAATTTGAGAAAAGCTGTTTTTTAATGATAAGCAGCTAGAGCAGGGAACTGAAAGAACGTCCCTAGGGCTCTCCAGTGGGAAACGTCATGTGCTGTGAGTGTGAGAAGAGGAGCAAAGAACTCAAGTGGAGAAGGAGAAAAGGATGGAGGAAAATACGGTAGTGAGGAGACTTTGTGGGTAGTGATAGAAGAGCTGCCATGCAGTGAAATCCTAGAGTGAATCTGAAATATCGGAATAAGATACTTAGGAAATTTTATAATGTACTGTATTATCTAATCATCTGTGCTATTTCTACAAGCAAATTCCTGAAAGAACAGCACTACTTTTCAAGGCTATCAAAATGAGATGTGTTTCTAATGCACTGAGACAAGGTACAAGGAGATACAGGTTTCTAAGGCTTATAAAGTTTGTAAATAATTCTTGCATTTTTTACTTGCATGGATGTTTAATTCTTTTTAGGGATTATGATGTCTTCTTTATACTTATGAGAAGAGGTAATGCATTTTGCTGCTTTATAAAATTAATTCTGTAAAACAGGACTAATCACATGATAAATGCTACTAGAAATTCTTTTTAATAAAATATTTTTCAAAGTCAAAGTTACTTAAGAAATACAGTTACAATGTGCAAAATTGTAGACATATTTAATGAGGCAAGGAGATGTCAACCTACCAGTTTTAACTAGGGATTGTTTTGTTTTTTCTGGATTTGGAATCTTAAGGGACATCTTAGCTAGAATACACAGACAAATTTTTAATTCATGGCAAGAAAAAGTAAAGAGTGCTTAATCTGCTACTTCAGAATAAAAGTAAGAAGAAAGATAGGCAGTAGTTGATAGCTGACTTCAATTCTTTCTAGTTTTTATGGCATTTTTAGTCTAGTTCTTTCATTCAAATATCAATGCTATTGGAATCTATTCTGGGCTTATTTGTGCCTAGGATGAAAGAACATTCCCCCAAAGTACAACTAGAGCATCAAGACCCATTTTACTTCTAAAAGCCAGACAGTGCAAAACAGTGGATAGTTTCTTATGGTGGGTAATTTTATGTAAGAAAATTTAAAATCTTTCCATCTTCTCTTGTTAATGGAACAGTGAATCATGGTCTGAGCGTCTGAGGAATAGAAAGGAGTGGGAGGCACCAGAATCTATTCCTAGACCTACCCCAGTTCATGCAGTGTATTTGGACAAATTTCTAAATGCCTCTGGTGTTTTGGCATCATTAGAGCACTGATTTTTAAATTCGTTCATTCAATCTTGCAACATTAGTGAGTAACCATAGGTGCCCACATATAAGGATCTAAAGGCATATTTTCTAGAAAACCATAGACTTGAAAGAGATAAATATATAAACAAATCATTGCAATTGATTGTGACTAGGAATGTATCACAGATGCTCCAGGTGCAGAGGTGGAACAAAGGAATATGTGGGGTAGGAAGGATCAGGGAAGTGTTCCAAGAGGAGGAAACCCTTGAATGTGCTTGAATTCTATGTGGGAGTTTACTAGGAAGGGTTGAGAGAGCAGGACTTTAAGTACAAGGAACAGTATGTTCAAACTCATGGAAACATGAAAGGATATTTTTGAGAGGGAGTGCTGTAAATAACGTGATAGAGTACATTGCGGGACAGTGGGCAATGGAGGACAAGATTGGAGAGGAAAATAGCCAAATACTGGAGGATCTTACATACTATGCAAAGAGCTTATTTGAATGATTTAATCAGGATATTAATATCATCTTATTTTTATTTTTCAGAAAGGTTACTTTTTTGGTCATGTGACAAATAGACTAAGATATTGAGACTAAAATTAGGTAACTTAGAAGAAAATTACAATAATTCAGGCAGATAATGAAAACTTACACCAAAACAATGGGAATGAAAAAGATGGAGCAGATCTTAATGGTGTTGAGAAAGCAAAATGAACAGGAAATCTATGGAACCAATAGAAATGGGAGGAATGAGAGGAAGGGATTAATCTGGAAACCTCCGAGTTTTCTTGTTCAGTTGGCAGGTACTGGCTCATTTCATTAACTTATTATTGGGAGAAAAAACAATGGATTAATATTGTGTTTGTTGAATTTCAGGTGATAAGCAAAAACTCAGGAAATTTCACTTTGTCTTGGTCAGTGGAGTTTTCTAAAGATTAATTCACTTTTTGGTGTCTGAAAGTGATTCCAGTGAACTCTCACAAGTTTAAGGATGTTACCTTTCGAAAACTTTCTGCTCACTTTTCCCTCTTTAAATTTTGGTGTCATAGAAGGTAACTGTGTGATGGTCCAGTGTTACTGCTGGAAAAGTTGGAGAGTGACAATTAGAAATAACGTCATAGGAAGCCACTCTGGACTTTCACGTTACCATTAATTGCTATACATTTTTTAAAAGCAGTCTTATTTTTGTTGATATACTAAAATGAGCATTTAGGCACTATTTGCCCATGAACATTCTAACATTTATAAAAACCCTTTCCAATTGTGGACAGGCTCACCATTTTCAAAATGGCATGTGATTGCCCTTTGAATTGTTCATATTTTACTCCCCCCCATCTACTAAAAAAATCAGTTAAAAAGACCTGTGCAAAGCCTCTGTGATGAGAAGAAAGGAAGAGAAGAATGGAGGAAGAGAAATAAAGAAAGCTATAAGAATCGATGGGAACTTTATATTAAAATATACAGCTATTTTTTTCCTGAAGATCTTCCCATTTTTTGTTTGTTCTCTGGAATGAAAGTTCTGATTTAACATTTCTTCTTTGAATGTCTTTTGTCACTAATCAAGCTGACTTGAGTTGATTGCCCCAAATAAAGTATAATTCATCAATTTGGAATTAATTGTGAAAAGGCATGAGATGCTATGAAACCGTTCCCTTCTTTAATATAACTGGAAAATAGCAGATCACAGATAAATCAGTCCATAATAGGCTGCCCAAAAGTCCTAGAGGCAATCTGTCTATATACTCCAGTGTGTATTACATATACTCAACTTTTAAAAAATAACATCAGAAATAGTTTTTTTAAGGCAAAATAAAGCTAAAAATAAGTGTCTATTTAAGACATCCTTATTTTTAGCTTTATTTTGTCAGAAAAACTGTCCCTCTTTGTGTTTTCCAATTCACCATTCTTTAAAAAAGTCACCTTTCCTATTTCTGCATCATTACATCAGCTTTCAAACGCAATTAAGCTTCCATTACTTAAGCCTGGTCCGCAAACCCTCGTACTCCTGTTCTTCTCCATTCACGCGCTTTTCCATGACACCGCTCATGAACGCTGCTACCCTTTGATGAAACAGGAGAGAAACACAAAGGAGTGAACGGTCTAAACTGCAGTTTTAACGGTCTTGGCAAAACATTCAGTGTCGAAGACTTTGAAACTAAAGATTACGTTTAAAAACCAAAGTAACTTGTCTTCAATAAGAACTTCAGTTATATTTTGTACCATATACCATCAGCATAAATAATTCAGATTTGGCATTCGATTCAGTATGAAGTAGAAAAGCATAGTTTTAATAGGAGACTATCCATTCAATAGAAGTTATTGCCCTTTAATTTATTTCTTCTTTTTAACATATCATGTAAATGTAAATTCATTATGAAATTATATCCTGGGCAAATAATGCAACTATTTAAAAATGTATCAAATTATTCAATTCATATTTATTTATTCTCTTTCTTCTCTTTCTCTTTAGTTCTTTTCTTCCTGCCTGCCTTTTTTTTAATAAAAAAAGGAAATTATTTTTCAAAGTTTCCTTTATTTTCAATGATAAGGTTTAATCCATTTAAGAACACAGTAAAATGCTACTTGATATCATGAACAATGCTTCTGGAAAAATTTCCAAAAGCTAATCTAAAACTATAATATTTTGGTGGGTTTAACTGAATATAAATATATTGAGGCTTAGAGTTTCTGTAGCAATATACTCTGTGTTTTAAATAGATTGCAATACCAGAAGTTTTAACATATAATTTAATTTTTTACCACTTGTTTTTATTCAGTGCAACCCAGAAGATTTTTTTCCTTTATTAGCTTATTACTGAAATTCTTTTGAACCTCTCTCAAGAAGCATAATTTCTCTGAATACTTTATAGTATATTATAGTTTAGTCAAGTGAGTCTTAGAAAGCATCACTACGAACAAAGCTAGTGGAGGTGATGGAATTCCAGTTGAGCTATTCCAAATCCTGAAAGATGATGCTGTGAAAGTGCTGCATTCAATATGCCAGCAAATTTGGAAAACTCAGCAGTGGCCACAGGACTGGAAAAGGTCAGTTTTCATTCCAATCCCAAAGAAAGGCAATGCCAAAGAATGCTCAAACTACTGCACAATTGCACTCATCTCACACGCTAGTAAAGTAATGCTCAAAATTCTCCAAGCCAGGCTTCAGCAATATGTGAACCGTGAACTTCCTGATGTTCAAGCTGGTTTTAGAAAAGGCAGAGGAACCAGAGATAAATTGCCAACATCCGCTGGATCATAGAAAAAGCAAGAGAGTTCCAGAAAAACATCTATTTCTGCTTTATTGACTATGCCAAAGGCTTTGACTGTGTGGATCACAATCAACTGTGGAAAATTCTTCAAGAGATGGGAATACCAGACCACCTGATCTGCCTCTTGAGAAACCTATATGCAGGTCCGGAAGCAACAGTTAGGACTGGACATGGAACAACAGATTGGTTCCAAATAGGAAAAGGAGCACCTCAAGGCTGTATATTGTCACCCTGTTTATTTAACTTCTATGCAGAGTACATCATGAGAAACACTGGACTGGAAGAAACACAAACTGGAATCAAGATTGCCAGGAGAAATATCAATAACCTCAGACACGCAGATGACACCACCCTTATGGCAGAAAGTGAAGAGGAACTAAAGAGCCTCTTGATGAAAGTGAAAGAGGAGAGTGAAAAAGTTGGCTTAAAGCTCAACATTCAGAAAACGAAGATCATGGCATGCGGTCCCATCACTTCATGGGAAATAGATGGGGAAACAGTGGAAACAGTGTCAGACTTTATTTTTCTGGGCTCCAAAATCACTACAGATGGTGATTGCAGCCATGAAATTAAAAGACGCTTACTCCTTGGAAGGAAAGTTATGACCAACCTAGACAGCATATTGAAAAGCAGAGACATTACTTTGCCAACAAAGGTCCATCTAGTCAAGGCTATAATTTTTCCTGTGGTCATGTATGGATGTGAGAGTTGGACTGTGAAGAAAGCTGAGTGCCGAAGAATTGATGCTTTTGAACTGTGGTGTTGGAGAAGACTCTTGAGAGTCCCTTGGACTGCAAGAAGATCCAACCAGTCCATTCTGAAGGAGATCAGCCCTGGTTGGAAGGACTGATGCTAAAGCTGAAACTCCAGTACTTTGGCCACCACATGTGAAGAGTTGACTCATTGGAAAAGACTCTGATGCTGGGAGGGATTGGGGGCAGGAGGAGAAGCGGACGACAGAGGATGAGATGGCTGGATGGCATCGCTGACTCGATGGACGTGAGTCTGAGTGAACTCCGGGAGTTGGTGATGGACAGGGAGGCCTGGCGTGCTGCAATTCATGGGGTCGCAAAGAGTCGGACACGACTGAGCAACTGATCTGATCTGATCTGATAGTTTAATATATTTTTATGTGTTATATATGTCTATTGTGTATTATCTAAAATGACTTTTTTCTGAAGTTAAAATAATCAGTTCAAATTAAATAAAACTAAATGGCATAAGTGATAAAGAACATATGGTATTAGCTAATTCATCATTATCAAGTGAAGGAGAAGTGATAACATATTATCTTCTCTCAGAAAAGATTAATGAGAAAATGAGGTTACCCTGATGAAAAGATTTGAGTTTTTTCCACACCTTTTTGAAAACCATTATTAAACTTTTTAAAATAATTTTTATCTGCCTATGTAATTTGTAAAAAGAAACTAATTAGATCAGATATACAAAACAGTATCATTAAGACATCAATGTCCTATTCATATAATTGAAGTGTGAATATGTTTATGATATAACTATTTAAAACATTTTAACACTATCATGATAAAATTGTGTTTAAACTTGAAATCTGGCAAATTTGAGTTGGAAAGAGGACTATTTGTAAGAAAACTTTAAAATGTGAGTTCCTCATATAGGTTGAAGAGAAGACTGTAATATTAAATTCCAATAGGAAAAGCATACCATTGCAGTAAGACCTGCATACTTCACACTGTATTAAAAAATTGCTGGGCCAGGCAGCAAAACAGGTAGATTCAATCTTTAATTAAAGTTGCTGTGGGCCTTACTCTCTTCGTTATAAAATGAGAGGTTATATGAAGTGATCTTAAATTCTTCCAACTAAAATATTTTGGATTCTTTGTCACAATGCTTAGGGGTAATAAAAACCATAAAATAAAAATTTAGGAAAGAAAACTATCCCTTTTTTCTCTAAGAGTTGACTGAAATGAAAAGGAAAAAATGCAAAAAGCAGCGAATCTCTGGCATCAATAGAAACCTAGAGCAGTGTACCAGCTACATGCCACAAACATTTAGTATATCTGCCATATATAACGCAGATAGGACCAGACAGTTCAGGTTAAGAAAGTTGTATATGTCCTGGGGAGTTAGAGAGGGGATTTTCACTGAAAATATGTGACTTTCCTAATTTGTGTGATAAGGGATGGGGGTAAGTGCAGACCAAGAGACAGATGAGAAATATTAAACCTCCCCCACCCCTAAAGAGCTACACAAAGCAAATAAAAACCTTGTGGGTGGCAAGTTTCTCAACCTCTTCTCACTGCAAAGTATAAGGGAACTTCTCTCTGATACCGAAGGCATTACTGTCTATCTCAGGTTACTCAGTGGTAAAGAAACCTCCTGCCAATGCATGAGACATGGGTTTGATCCCTGGGTTGGGAAGATCCTCTGTAGAAGGAAGTGGCAAACCACCCCCATATTCTTTCCTAGGAAATCGCACCGACAGAGGAACCTGGCAGGCTATAGTCCATGGGGTCACAAAGAATCGGACACAACTGAGTGCCTGAGCACACACACACACACACATCACAGAAGGTGAGTCAGGGCAAGGCTGCTCCCTGCATGCAGCAGAGAAACCAACCAAACAGAAAGTGGCCTTCACCGTATTCAAGGGGAAGAAAACTCAGCATAATTTAAAACCTTGGCTTCCTCCTTACCACCCACAGTCATTTGAATTATGGCTCTGATACCAGAAAATTGCAGGAAGTTACATAAAATCAGAGAGAACTGTAAGACGTTACAGGAACACTTTGGGGGGAAATTTTCTGACCCAGCATGATCTCTTCTCAAACATAATGAGAAAACTGGTGTGCCAGAGTTGGCTTGCACTGCCACCAAGGAGCTGGTAGCTCGAATTTTAGCAACTGTGCAAACCTGGTTTTATCATATCATAGGTGACTCTCAGTAAAGAATCTGCCTGCAATGCATGAGATGCAGGTTTGATCCCTGGGTCGGGAAGATCCCCTGGAGATGAGAATGGCAACCCACTCTAGTATTCTTGCTCGGGAAATCCCATGAACAGAGGAGCTTGGTGGGCTACAGTCCATGGGGTTGCAAAGAGTCAGATATGACTTAGCCATTAAACAACAACAACAAACAACAACAGTTTGAAGTTAGCCATCATGGAATAGAAAAGTATAATAATGAAAATGAAAAATTCACTATAGAGGCTTAACAGTAGATTTGACCATGCAGAATAAAGAATCATGGATCTTTAAGATAGGTCAAAGATTAGGCAATCTGAAAAACAGAAAGAAAATAGAATAAAGAAAAATAAGGAGAGCTTCAGAGAAATGTGGGATACCATTATATGCACCAACATATGTATAACAAGAGTACCAGGAGAGAAGAGAGAGGAAAGAATAGAAAAAATACTTGAAGAAATAATGTCAATTACAATAATATAAAAAGAATAAAGAAGAAATAATGTCATTTACAATAGCATAAAAAGAATAAAGTACTGAAGAATAAGGAGAGAAGTGCAAAGTTTGTATACTGAAAACTACAAAATACTGGTTGAATGAAACTGAAACTTAATGTCATTAAAAAATGGCAATGCTCCCAAAATTGATCTTCAGATCTAACATAATCCTCTCAAAATTCTAGTTGCCTATTTTTAGAAATTGAAAAGGTGATCTTAAAATTTATATAAAAAATCGAGGAATACAGAATAACCAAAATGATCTAAAAGAAGAATGAAATTGGAGGATCCACATTTCCCAATTCAAAACTTAGTATGAAGATAGAATAATCAAGACAGTATAACACTGCATAGACATACAGTTCATTGAATAGTCAAGAGTCCAGAAATAAACTTTGACATATATGGTAAATTGATTCTTGTCAAAGCTTCCAAGAAAATTGAAGAGGGAATATAGGCTTTACAACAAATAGCTCTGGGACAACTTACATGAAAGTGAAATGCACTCAGTCTTGTCCGACTCTCTGCAACCCCATACACTATACAGTCCATGGAATTCTCCAGGCCAGAATATTGGAGTAGGTAGCTGTTCCCTTCTCCAGGGAATCTTCCCAACCCAGGGATTGAACCCAGGTCTCCCACATTGCAGGTGGATTCTTTACCAACTGAGCCACCAGGGAAGCCCAAGAACATGGGAGTGGGTAGCCTATCCCTTCTGCAGTAGATCTTCCCGACCCAGATATTGAACCAGGGTCTCCTGCATTGCAGGCGGAGTCTTTACTAGCTGAGCTAAGGGAGCAAGGGACAACAGTTTAAGCACATGCAAAAGAATGGAGTTGAACCCTCTATTTCATAACACATACAAACATTAACAACAAAAATCTGTAAAACTCTTAGAAGAAAACACGGGAGTAAAACTATGTGACTTTGAGTTAGGCAATGGTTTCTTAGGTATGACACTTAAAACACAAGTGACAAAGAGATAGATTGAACTTTATCAAATTAAAAACTTTGTGCTTCAAAAGAATTATCAATAATGTAAAAATACAATACATATAGTGAGAGAACATATTTTCAAATCAAATATCTAATAAGAAGTTTGTATGCACAATATATATAAAGAACTCTGACAATTCAACAATAAAAAGAAAAATAGGCTAATTAAAAATGAGCAAAAGATTCAAATAGACATTTCTCCAAAGAAGATACATAATTGGCCAATAGGTACATGAAAAAGTGCTCACTATCTGTAGGCACTTCAGTTCAGTTAAGTTCAGTTCAGTCGCTCAGTCGTGTCTGACTCTTTGCGACCCCATGAATCACAGCACGCCAGGCCTCCCTGTCCATCACCAACTCCCGGAGTTCACTCAAACTCATGTCCATTGAGTTGGTGATGCCATCCAGCTATCTCATCCTCTGTCGTGGCCTTCTCCTCCTGCCCCTAATCCCTCCAAGCATCAGAGTCTTTTCCAATGAGTCAACTCTTCGCACGAGGTGGCCAAAGTACTGGAGTTTCAGCTTTAGCATCAGTCCTTCCAATGAACACCCAGGACTGATCTCCTTTGGGATGGACTGGTTGGATCTCCTTGCAGTCCAAGGGACTCTCAAGAGTCTTCTCCAACACCACAGTTCAAAAGCATCAATTCTTTGGCACTCAGCTTTCTTCACAGTCCAACTCTCACATCCATACATGACCACTGGAAAAACCATAGCCTTGACTAGAAGGACCTTTGTTGGCAAAGTAATGTCTGTGCTTTTGAATACACTGTCTAGGTTGGTCATAACTTTCCTTCCAAGGAGTAAGTGTCTTTTAATTTCATGGCTGCAATCACCATCTACAGTGATTTTGGAGCCCCCACAAAATAAAGTCAGCCACTGTTTCCACTGTTTCCCCATCTATTTCCCATGAAGTGATGGGACCAGATACCATGATCTTCGTTTTCTGAATGTTGAGTTTTAAGCCAACTTTTTCACTCTCCTCTTTCACTTTCATCAAGATGCTTTTTAGTTCCTCTTCACTTTCTGCCATAAGGGTGGTGTCATCTGCATATCTGAGGTTGTTGATATTTCTCCCGGCAATCTTGATTCCAGCTTGTGCTTCTTCCATCCCAGCATTTCTCATGATGTACTCTGCATAGAAGTTAAATAAGCAGGGTGACAATATACAGCCTTGACATACTCCTTTTCCTATTTGGAACCAGTCTGTTGTTCCATGTCCAGTTCTAACTGTTGCTTCCTGACCTGCATATAGGTTTCTCAAAAGGAAGGTCAGGTGGTCTGGTATTCCCATCTCTTTCAGAATTTCGCAGTTTATTGTGATCCACACAGTCAAAGGCTTTGCCATAGTCAATAAAGCAGACACTAGGGAAATACAAATCACACCCACAGTGTATTACGATTTCAAACTACTAGGATGGCTAAAATAGAAAAGAAATAGTGTAATAAGTATTGATAAAGATGTGAAGAAATTGTAACCCTCACGCACTGCTAGTAGGATTATAAAATGGAATAGCCACTTCTGGAAAACAGTTTGGCAGTTCTTTAAAATGTTCACTGTATGTCCAAGCAAATATATTCTTAAGTATATACAGACATACTTCAAAGATATGGCAGGTTTATGTTCTAGACCATTTCAATAAAGCGAATATTGCAATAAAGATTCACAATTTTTTTGGTTTCCCAGTACATATAAAAGTTATGTTTATGCTACACTGTAGTCAGTGTTTGCTATCAATAGTAACATCATAGATCTCTACAACAAATATAGTAATGATTCATTTTGATATTTGGCAAAAGTAATACAATTATGTAAAGTTTAAAAATAAAATTAAATTTAAAAAAAGGAAAGAAAAAAGAAAAAGTTTGATAAATTTGGAGATGGAGAAACACTGGAAACAGTGTCAGACTTTATTTTGGGGGGCTCCAAAATCACTGCAGATGGTGATTGCAGCCATGAAATTAAGGTGCTTACTCCTTGGAATGAAAGTTACAACCAACCTAGATAGCACATTCAAAAGCAGAGACATTACTTTGCCAACAAAGGTCCTTCTAGTCAAGGCTATGGTTTTTCCAGTGGTCATGTATGGATGTGAGAGTTGGACTGTGAAGAAAGCTGAGTGCCAAAGAATTGATGCTTTTGAACTGTGGTGTTGGAGAAGACTCTTGAGAGTCCCTTGGACTGCAAGAAGATCCAACCAGTCCATCCTAAAGGAGATCAGTCCTGGGTGTTCTTTGGAAGAACTGATGCTGAAGCTGAAACTCCAGTACTTTGGCCACTTCATGTGAAGAGCTGACTTGTTGGAAAAGACCCTGATGCTGGGAGGGTGTGGGGGCAAGAGGAGAAGGGGACGACAGAGGAGGAAATGGCTGGATGGCATCACTGACTCTATGGATATGAGTTTGGGTAAACTCCAGGAGTCGGTGATGGACAGGGAGTTCTGGTGTGCTGTGATTCATGGGATCAGAAAGAGTCGGATACGACTGAGCGACTGAACTGAACTGACGAAAATGTGACAGAGACATGAAGTGAGGAAATGCTATTGGAAAAAATATCATCAATAAATTTGTTCAATGCAGGGTTGCCACAACCTTCAATTTATGTAAAAAAAAAAAAAAGCAATATTTGTGGAGCACAATAAGACAAGATGTGCCTGTACCCAAGAGAAATGAAAATATATGTGAACAGTTAAACCTGTATGCAAATGTTTATAGCAATACTAATTATAATATCCAAAGTAGAAATAACCTAAATATTCACTAACTGATAAATGATTTTTTTAAACTGGTATATCCATACAATGGAAAATTGTTCAGCAATAAAAGGAAATGAAATGTCAGTATCTGCTATTACATGGATGAATTTGAAAATATTATGCTATACTAAAGAAACCAGTCCAAGTGGTGCAGTGGTAAAGAATCCACCTGCCAATGCACGAGTCCCAGGAGATACCAGTCCACTCTCTGCGTTGGAAGATCCCCTGAAGCAGGAAATAGCAACCCACTCCAGTATTCTTGCCTGGAAAATTCCATGGACAGAGGAGTTTAGTCGGCTACAGTCCATGTGGTCACAAAGAGTCAGACACAACTGAGCACACACACACAAAGAAGCCGGCCATAAAAGACCATTTTTTAAAAATTATTTCATTGAAATGCAATGTTAAGATTGGACAAAGCTACATAGATATTGTAGTGTATTAGTGGGTGCTTAGGTTTTAGGGGTGGAGGAAAGGGAGTGACTCCTAATGGGTACAGAATTTCTTTGGGGGGTAATGAAAATGTTTTAAAGTTAGGTTATGATAACTTATATAACTCTGTGAATATACTAAAAAACATTGAATAGTACATTGAAAATGGGAGAATTTTATGATATGTGAAATATATCTCAAGATGTTAAAAAAAGAAGTTAAGGAAAAATATATTTCTTAAAAGAATTTTAGTGATGTATTAAAAATATAACAACTGGTGTTTAAGGGGTACTGATTATTGGAACAAAAGCTGGCCTCAGATCTGCTAGGGCCTGCAGGATCTCCTTCTGTGATAGTCATCAGCTAGTTATAGGACATTTGAGTTCTGGCAGCTATGGGGAGCAAGTAATTTTTCTGAGCCTTAGAAATGAAGTATTATTATCTGCCATTGTACAGAAGTATAAGCCCATAATCCTTAGTCTGAATTCTTTGGAGCCAGGTGTGTTTCAGAATTTGGATACTATGTCTTCTATATTCAACTATCAATTTATAGAAAATACAGAGGTCCAAGGAACATGTTAAATGTCACTATGAAGATAGAACCTACAGGACTTTGGCTGTGGAGCACTCTGAGACAAATGCCTATATTTCTTCAATGAATGCCTGCCTGTGCTCAGTTGCTCAGTTGGGTCTGACTATTTTTGGGGGGCGGGGGGTATGTCCAACCCTTTGAAGCTACCAGGCTCCTCTGTCCATGGGATTTCCCAGGCAAGAATACTGTAGTTGCCGTTTCCTTCTCCCAGGGATCTTCACAACCCAAGGATCAAATCTGTGTCTCTTACATTTCCTGTATTGACAGGTGGATTCTTTACCACTGTACTACCTGGGAAGCCCCTCTTCAGTAAATAACCTAAAAAGTTTTTCAAAAAGATAGGAGGGGAAATTATTGTTTAAAAAAAAGAGACTTCAGACAAATCAACCAATGGCAATTATTTGGACTTTGCTGAATCTTGTCTATAATAATAAATTGTAAAAACTAAGCTATGAAATTCTTGAAGCAGTTAGCCACATGGTGATATAGAGGAATTATTATTAACATGATGACTTAGGTTTCCTTCAAAGCAATATAACAGGAATTAGGTCATGGCACAGATGAAACAAAATTGGTTATTCATTAAGAATTGTTAAAGCTAGGTTGCCTGGAAAATCCCATGGACGGAGGAGCCTGGTAGGCTGCAGTCCATGGAGTCGCTAAGAGTCGGACCTGACTGAGCAACTTCACTTTCACTTTTCACTTTCATGCATTGGAGAAGGAAATGGCAACTCCATTTCTTGCCTGGAGAATCCCAGGGACGGGGGAGCCTGGTGGGTGGCCATCTATGGGGTCACACAGAGTTGGACACAACTGAAGTGACTTAGCAGCAGCAGGTGATGGGAACATGGGAGTTCATTATATTTTATCCCTTTTTAAATTAAATTGAAATTTTCCACAATAAAACTGTTAATGAAATAAAAGAAAATATTATATATATATATATATGTAATGTGTACCCTCAGCACAGCAGCATCTGGAAAGAACATTCAATAATCAAACTTATTACCATTTCTGCAGCAAAATGAATAATATTCACTCCAAGTGGGAAAAATAAAGTTATCAATAATCTAATATCTTATCTCTCATCTCTTATCTTCCATATCTCATATTCAATTCTTTACTGTCGGATAATTTACATAAGATTCTTATTTTCAGAAAATTTTGATTTAGAAATTTTAGGTAAGGGATTTTGATCCTGTGTTTTCATACTTTTAAGTAATCAGCACAGCTATAGTGGTGCTCATCTACTAAATATGAGACCTGTGTTGTAGCATAAAAGAGTCAAACTTTTTACAGTGTTAGTTTTGTTTGGTTAACTCCTGTTTATCCTCCAGGTGTCAGATTATGTGTCTTTCACTCACGGAGGCTTTTCTGGATCATTGTGTTACATTAGGATCTGCTACACAACCCTACAGACCACAGACTTGCCCTAACATAATATTCAAGTTTGTTTTAACTACTTTTTGTTGTTGTTGTTCAGTCGCCCAGTCATGCCCGACTCTTCCCAACCCCATGGACTGCATGCAGCACACCAGGCCTTCCTGTCCCTCACTATCTCCCAGAGTTTGCTCAGATTTATGTCCATTGAGTCAATGATGATTTCTAACCCTCTCATCCTCTGCTGTCCCTTTCTTCTTTTGTCTTCAATCTTTCCTAGCATCGGGGCCTTTTCCAATGTGTTGGCTCTTCACATCAGCTAGCCAAAAGTATTGGAGTTTCAGCATCAGTCCTTCCAGTGAATATTCAGGGTTGATTTCCTTTAGGATTGACTAGTTTGATCTCCTTGTAGTCCAAGGGACTCTCAAGAGTCTTCCCCAGCACCACAGTTTGAAAGCATCAATTCTTTGGTACTCAGTCTTCTTTAGGGTCCAACTCTTACATCTGTACATGATCATTGGAAAAACCATAGCTTTGACTATATGGACCTTTACTGGCAAAGTGATGTCTCTGCTTTTTAATATGCTGTCTAGGTTTGTCACAGCTTTCCTTCCAAGTCCTTCCTTCCAAGGACCAAACATCTTTTAATTTCATGTCTGCAGTCACCATCTGCCATAATACTGGAGCTCAAGAAAATAAAGTCTGCCACTGCTTTCACTTTTTCCCCTTCTATTTGCCATGAAGTGATGGGACTGGATACCATAATCTTAGTTTTTTGAACGTTGAGTTTCAAGCCAGCTTTTTCATTCTCCTCTTTCACCCTCATCAAGAGGTTCTTTATTTATTCTTCACTTCCTGCCGTTAGAGTTGTATCATCTGCATATCTGAAGTTGTTGATATTTCTTCCAGTGATCTTGATTCCAGCTGTGATTCATCCAGCCCAGCATTTCACATGATGTATCCCACAGAGAAGTTAAATAAGCAGGGTGACAATATACAACCTTGTTTTACTCCTTTCCCAATTTAATCGATTGTTCCATGTCTGATTCTAATTGTTGCTTCTTGACCTGCACACAGATTTCTCGGGAGGCAGGAAACGTGGTCTCGTATTCCCATCTCTTAAAGAATTTTCCACAGTTTATTGGGATCCACAGTCAAAGGCTTTAGTGTAGTCAATGAAGCAAAATAAATGCTTTTCTGGAATTCTCTTACTTTTTCTATGATCCAATGGATGTTGGCAATTTGATCTCTGGTTCCTCTGCCTTTTCTAAATCCAGCTTGTGTATCTGCAGGTTCTTGGTTCATGTACTGCTGAAGCCTAGCTTGAAGGAATTTGAGCATAACCTTAGTAGCATGTGAAATGAGCACAATTATATGGTAATTTGAACATTCTTTGTCATTGCCCTTCTTTGGGACTGGAATGAAAACTGATCTTTTACAGTCTTGTGGCCAAGACTGAATTTTCTGAATTTGTCGGCATACTGAGTGCAGCACTTTAACAACATCATCTTTTAGGATTTTAAATAGCTCCGCTATACCTCTACATCTTGAATTAATAAAAATTTCCCCTCAAAAGAGCCATCAGTTCAGTTCAGTCACTCAGTCATGTCCAACTCTTTGCAACCCCATGAGCTGCAGCACGCCAGGCCTCCCTGTCCAACACCAACTCCCGGAGTCCACCCAAACCCATGTCCATTGAGTCGGTGATGCCATCCAACCATCTCATCCACTGTAGTCCCCTTCTCCTCCTGCCCTAAATCTTACCCAGCATCAGGGTCTTTTCAAATGAGTCAGCTCTTCACATCAGGTGGCCAAAGTATTGGAGTTCCAGCTTCAACATCAGACCTTCCAATGAACACCCAGGACTGATCTCCTTTAGGACTGACAGGTTGGATCTCCTTGCAGTCCAAGGGACTCTCAAGAGTCTTCAACACCACAGTTCAAAAGCATCAATTCTTCAGTGCTCAGCCTTCTTCACAGTCCAACTCTCACATCCATACATGACTACTGGAAAAACCATAGCCTTGACTAGTCAGACCTTTGTTGACAAAGTAATGTCTCTGCTTTTTAATATGCTATCGAGGTTGGTCATAACTTTCCTTCCAAGGAGTAAGCGTCTTTTAATTTCATGGCTGCAGTCACCATCTGCAGTGATTTTGGAGCCCGAAAAAACAAAGTCTCTCACTGTTTCCACTGTTTCCCCCTCTATTTCCCATGAAGTGATGGGACCAGATGCCATGAATAAACTATTTGAAATGATTTTGATGATAGTTATAAAATGAGCATCTTCAATCATAAATCAATGTCTCAAACCTAAGTTGAGTTCCCAATGTTGCCCTCAATTCTTTCCTTTTTAACTTGGTCATTCTCCATTTAACCTTACTCTTAACGCACATTTACATGTTTATCAGAGTTTGAGAAAATGACTTAACAGCCTAAATAACTGAGAAAGATAATCCATTATCAGAATCTGAACTCTGCTCCTACCTCTGCTGCTACTACCTGGCCCACCATCTCTCACCAGGAGTATTGAAAGTGCTCCTGTCTTCAATCCCTGAGGTCCATTATCAACACACCAGCCAGAATGATCCTTCTGAAGCCTTATATTCATCCTGTGACAACTCCAGTAATTACAATGCCCATTTGATCTGGTGCCCTCATCCTCATGACTTCTCTGAGGGCATCTCCACCATTTTTTCCCTCACAAACTCCACACTGGTCTCATTTTTTCTACCAATTTGCCAAGAGTATTCACATCTTAGGGCCTGAATACTCCTTGTTCCTCATCCTGGATTTCTCTTTCTCTAGATAACTTCATAAGTTTCTCACTCCCTTCATTTATGTCTGTAACACAATTGTTCCATTCCAAAGAGGCCATTCATGACCCCATTTCAAGTTGTAAGTCCATCCATTTCTTTGATCTATATTCTTCTGAGCACTTATACTATGTAACACAGTATGTATTTTTCTCATGTATTTTGCTTAATATCTGTCTCACCTTATTAGTTTGCAAACTCAGAGTACAAAAAGTATTTTTGTTTCCTGATATATCCCCAGCTCTTAACATACCATAAGTCTTAAAAACATTTGTGGAATGAGTAGTCAACCATTATCACACTTACAAACTAGCATGATCACTGGTAATCCTTTTAATCTTTCATTTTATCACTCCTGTCTAACTCTGAGTCCTCCTCCAAAGCCTGGACCCACACACTCCCAATTTTCCAGTGATTTCCAGTGAGCCGTCCTCTACCTCTCTTTTACCTTAAACTTTTCCAATTAGATCCATTTCATCAGGAATTAAAATATTCAGAACCTTTCAGTCCTAAAAAGGACTCTTCCCTACTCTGACCCTCTTGCTCTCCATCCTTACCATCCTTTCATTAGTTGGGTTGCTATGGTATGGTTGTCACCTGAATATGTAGTTTCCCAAGAGCTATCCTGTCTTCTGGTCTTGTCCCCTGCTGTGGACTGAATTGTGTTCCTCCAAAATTCATTTGTTGAAGTCCTAACTCCCAATGTGCTGGTGGGAACTTTGGGAATCTCACCATCACATTAATTAGGTTTAGTGAGATCATGAGAGTGAATTCCTCATGATGGAATTACTGCCTTTAAAAGAAGAAAAAAACACATCCAAGCTTCCTTGCTCTACCATGTGAGGGTACAGTTAGAAGGAGCCACCTGCATGTCAGAGAGGGATATCACCAAAATTGGATATGCCAGAACCTTGATCTTCGACGTCTAGCCTCCAAAATTGTGAGAAATATGTGTCTCTTATTTAAACCATTTAGTATATGACATTTCGTTCAGTAGCTTGAGCCAAGACACTCCCCTTTATTTCGTTTCTCCAGCTAGAGCCAGAATGTTTCTCTTAAGGCATATATTTAAACATAGTTTACCCTACCTTAAACACATCAGTGATTCCCCTTTCAAAATTAAGAAATAAAGAGCTTAGATCTCTTTGTCTTTTTGTTGTTGTTGCTCAGTCACTCAGTTGTGTCTAACTCTTTGTGACTCCATGGACTGTAGTACACCAGTTTTCCTTGTACTTCACTATCTCCCAGAATTAAATGTCCGTTGAGTTGGTGATACGATCCAACCATCTCATCTTCTGTTGGCCCTTTCTCTTCCTGCCTTCAAGCCCTTTGCCTCTTACTGCGGCCTTACTGAGCTCTATAACCACCAGCTTTTAGGTCTATTAATTTCCCTACTATTCCATACTCAGTCTCATCTCTTGATCGTTACAGTTACTGATTACCCAAGCCTCCAACCTTTTAGCCATCCTTCAGCTTTCAATTTAGATGTCTCCTCCTTAGAAACCTCCTCCAGTCCTTCCCCCATCCAAGACTGTCCTCCCCTAGCACCCTGTGCTTACTAATTATGGGTAAAATCAGAACCTATTAAAATAAATTAGGGCAAAGTAGAATCCTACAGTATTTAACTTATATGAATTAAGCATTTTGTCACTAAAAAGGCAAGCAAGCATACAAATAAACAGTCACCACCCCTCCTCCAACAAAACTAGACTTCCCAAAAAGGCTATTATAATTTGTACCATCTGTTTTTTAATTAAAAAACAGCTACTTTATCTGGTATGTAATTGATCTATTTTAATGCTAAGGAAAGGCAAAACAATTAGACTGAGAGTTGGTACAAGATAAGCATAATGATAAATATTATGCTTTGTAGACGAATTAAGTGGTGTTCAAAGAGCTCTATCCAATCCTCCTCATCCTCCCACTTTCTTGCTAATAGAATTATGCAGTTACTGGGAAGTTGTGTGTTCCGTACCTGCCTTCCTAACATTAGGCATCAATTTTGGTCTAAGCAAACTGTGATAATTCCCTTCTTCCAAGTGATTGGTTTCAGCCTGGATGTCTCACTTGGATATCTTCACCCAGTCCTCACCAGTGACATGTAAAGGAAATCTGTCTACTAGGGACATTGTGGAATTGTCTCTATCTGCAAGAACAGATAATGCCTGGAATTGCTATAGCAAACTTGTGAACAAGGGCATATTGCTGACAGAATAGAAGGATAGAAGGAACTTGGTCCTGGATGATATCAATGTGCTGTAAAATTGTCTAGTCCTGGATCTACTTTTCCTCTGGAATTTTTGATTTATGAAATAAAAAAGCCTCTTTATTATTTACACTACTTTAGTCAGGTCATTTGCCAATTTGCAGCTGAGAATGTTCCATCTGATTCAAAAAAGATTTTTTCAAAACTTTTTAAAAATAAATGTTTTCACACTTACAAAACATTTTCATAAATTGTCTAGAAAAATTGCCATAAAACTTCACTCAGATTCAAATATTAACATGTTACCACACTTCCTTTCTCATTCTCTCTCTGCTCTCGGTACATACGCATGTGTGTGTGTATATCCTTACATACGTATGTGAAAAAAATTTCTCCATCCTCTTGAGGGCAAATTGTACAGACTGTGCCTCTTTTCCTATAAATAAGAGTATCTTGTAAATAACCTTTATGCAAATGTCCAAAATCAGGAAATAATTATTGATACAGTCCTATTATCTAATCTACAGACATTCAGTTTTCATGACTTTTTTGTAAATGCTTTTATTAGAAAAGTAAACAAATAATTTTATGATCCAAGATCTAATCCAGGGTCACAAATGCCCATGTGTCTTTAGTCTCCTTCACTCTGGAACAGTTTCTCAGTCTGTCTTTCATGATATTAGCACCTTTAAAGAATGAAGGGCAAGATTTTGTAGAATATTTTTTAATTTGAGCTTGTCTAATATTTCCTTATGATTAAATTCAGGCTGTAAATTTTTGGCAAGAATACTAGAGAAACAATATAATGTCCTTCTCCGTACATCCTGTCAGGTTATATTAAGATTCATGATATCTGTCTCATTTCTGATAATGATGATCATTGGTCATTTGGATAAGAGGTGTCTCCTAAGTTTCTCTGCTGTAGTTGCTTTTTCTATCTGTAGTTGTTAATTTATGAAGAGATACTTGATAACCATGTAAATATCCTGTTTATCAAATTTCCTGTTACTAATTTAGCATGCAATGATGATTCTTACTGTTTGACAAATGATGATTTTCTAATTCTTTCATTACTTTTGCATTTATTAGTTGGCATTCCACTGTTTGGGCTTCCCTGGTAGCTCAGCTGGTAAAGAATCCGCCTGCAATGCAGGAGACTCCGGTTTGATTCCTGGGTTGGGAAGATCCCCTGGAGAAGGGATAGGCTACCCACTCCCATATTCTTGGGCTTTCCTGGTGGCTCAGGTGGTAAAGAATCCACCTGCAATGCAGGGGAGTCCCTGGGGTCGCAAAGAGTCGGATACAACTGAGCGACTAAGCACAACAGCACATTCTACTATGAAGATGTTTTCTTTTCCCAAATTACATATTTATTTGTTATATTTGTATGAACTCATAGATTCAAATATTATAAATGGTTATAATTTTTTTAATCATCATTTTGCTCAACTTTGTCTCATGCTTGTCAGCGGGAACCCATATAAGCTGACACCTCGGTCCTTTGATGTGTTGACATTTTTTAAATTATTACCTTATTCCTCACTTTCTGGCACAGAAAGATGTTTCAGGTTCATTTTGTTTTATCAGCCTCACCCTGCACTCAGTCATTTTTCTAAGGAGTGGCTCCTTTCAGTGAAGCAAGTTATTTAGAAACCAAGATGTAGGCATTAAGCAATCTCATTACTACTGAAGTGTCATTGTATCCAGGTCTTTTCAGAAGAGGATAGGAAATACACACACACTCACCCATCCTCCCTGTATGTATATATACATACATATATATCTATATAAACATATGTATAAAACCACCCGTATATAGTAGAAGCCTCAAGTTCACTCTGATAATTCAAATTCTAAATCAGCACTAAAGAGTTTATTCCAGCCTTCCTTGTTTCATCTGACAATGAGAAGCCTTGACCTCTTTACACACAATATATTTATTTACTCAACATCACATTATATATTTGTTATTGTTCAGTTGCTCAGTCTTGTCCAACTCTTTGTGACCTCATGGACTGCAGCACACTAGGCTTCCCTGTCCTTCACTATCTCCTGGGGCTTGCTCAAACTCATGTCCATTGAGTCAGTGATGCCATCCAACCATCTCATCCTCTGTTGTCCTCTTCTCCTCCTGACTTCAATCTTTCCCAACATGAGTCTTTTCCAATGAGTCGGCTTTTCACATCAGGTGGCAAAAATATTGGAGCTTCAGCATCAGTCCTTCCAAAGAATAATCAGGACTGATTTCCTTTCGGATTGACTGGTTTGATTTCCTTGCAGTCCAAGGGACTCTGAAGAGTCTTCTCCAACACCACAGTTTGAAAACATCAACTCTTCCATGCTCAACCTCCTTTGTGGTCCAACTCCCACATCTGTACATGACTACTGGAAAAACCACATGTTTGACTAGACAGACCTTTGTTGGCAAAGTGATGTCTTTGCTTTATAACGCACTGTCTAGATTTTATTAAGGAATTGTTAACCTGTAACACTGTGAAAAGCAAACCTAGTAACTAGAATTCAGTATTGAGTTACAGTTCTTTTTATCTTTAGGTGGAAGTTATATAACCAGATTACTGTTTCTGAATGTTACTCATGTTAACTCCTTCCCTGCCTTCCCCTCTTCAGGACGGTTATGGTATTCATTTGCAATAGACTTAGGCTTACTTGTTTTCCTTATATTCTATATTTGGGTTTTTCTCCTTTTCTTATTTTTAAATTTGGAGGATTTTAGAGTGTAACATGTAACATGTTTCAAAAAAAAATCTATGCACAAAGTTATACTCAGAGAAGTGTCAGTAAACCTCCTACCCAATCTTTCCTCTCATCCTTTTTACTCTTTCTCACTTATATCCTATAGGCTACCAGTCTTGTTAGTTTCTTGACTATGCTTCATGTTTCTTTTTGCACAATAAGCAGATGCGTGTATACTCGTATTTCTCAGTCTTCCATGTACAAAAGTAGCAACTATAGATACTCTTCACTTGTGAGGTTTTTTTCCTTTACTTAATATTTCTGAATATCACTCTAAATCAGTTAAGAGAGATCTTCTTCATTCTTTTTCATAGTTGCATAGATGCCATTGCGTGGGTATGTCATGGTTCTTTCAGTAGGACTCTGATGTATGGCAGTTAAATTCTTTTTAATATTTTGTCATTGTAAATAGTGTTACACTGCTAAATTAAAAATAAATTACCAACAAGGACCTACTGTATAGATCAGGAAACTCTACTCAGTTTTATGTGACAGCCTGGATGGGAGGGGAGTTTGGGGGAGAATGGATACATATATGTATGGCTGAGTCTCTTCACTATTCACCTGAAACTATCACAACATTCTTAATCAGCTATCAGTTCAGTTCAGTTCAGTCGCTCAGTCGTGTCCGACTCTGCAACCCCATGAATCGCAGCACCCCAGGCCTCCCTGTCCATCACCAACTCCCGGAGTTCACCCAAACTCATGTTCATCGAGTTGGTGATGCCATCCAGCCATCTCATCCTCTGTCGTCCCCTTCTCCTCCTGCCCCCAATCCCTCCCAGCATCAGAGTCTTTTCCAATGAGTCAACTCTTCACATGTGGTGGCCGAAGTGTTGGAGTTTCAGCTTCAGCATCAGTCTCTCTAAAGAACACCCAGGACTGATCTCCTTTAGGATGGACTGGTTGAATCTTCTTGCAGTCCAAGGGACGCTCAAGAGTCTTCTCCAACACCACAGTTCAAAAGCATGAATTCTTTGGTGCTCAGCTTACTTCACAGTCCAACTCTCACATCCATACATGACCACTGGAAAAACCATAGCCTTGACTAGACGGACCTTTGTTGCCAAAGTAATGTCTCTGCTTTTGAATGTGCTATCTTGGTTGGTCATAAGCTTCCTTCCAAGGAGTAAGCGTCTTTTAATTTCATGGCCGCAATCACCATCTGCAGTGATTTTGAAGCCCAGAAAAGTAAAGTCTGACACTGTTTCCGCTGTTTCCCCATCTATTTCCCATGAAGTGATGGGACTGGATGCCATGATCTTCGTTTTCTGAATGTTGAGCTTTAAGCCAACTTTTTCACTCTCTACTTTCACCTTCATCAGGAGGCTGTTTAGTTCCTCTTCACTTTCTGCCATAAGGGTGGTGTCATCTGCATATCTGAGGTTATTGATATTTCTCCCGGCAATCTTGATTCCAGCTTGTGCTTTTTCCTGCCCAGCGTTTCTCATGATGTACTCTGCATAGAAGTTAAATAAGCAGGGTGACAATATACAGCCTTGACGTACTCCCTTTCCTATTTGGAACCAGTCTGTTGTTCCATGTCCAGTTCTCACTGTTGCTCCTGACTTGAATATAGGTTTCTCAAGAGGCAGGTCAGGTGGTCTGGTAGTCCCATCTCTTGAAGAATTTTCCACAGTTCATTGTGATCCACACAGTCAAAGGCTTTGGCATAGTCAATAAAGCAGAAATAGATGTTTTTCTGGAACTCTTGCTCTTTTGATCCAGCAGATGTTGGCAATTTGATCTCTGGTTCCTCTGCCTTTTCTAAAACCAGCTTGAACATCAGGAAGTTCATGGTTCACATATTGCTGAAGCCTGGCTTGGAGAATTTTGAGCATTACTTTACTAGCTTGTGAGTTGAATGCAATTGTGCGGTAGTTTGAGCATTCTTTGGCATTGGCTTTCTTTGGGATTGGAATGAAACCTGAACTTTTCCAGTCCTGTGGCCACTGCTGAGTTTTCCAAATTTGCTGGCATATTCAGTGCAGCACTTTCACAGCATCATCTTTCAGGATTTGAAATAGCTCAACTGGAATTCCAACACCTCCACTAGCTATGTTTGTAGTGATGCTTTCTAAGGCCCACTTGACTTCACTTTCCAGGATATCTGGCTCTAGGTGAGTGATCAGACTATCGTGATTATCTTGGTCCTGAAGATCTTTATTGTACAGTTCTTCCGTGTATTCCTATAATTCCTGTGTATTCCTTCTGTGGAATACACAGAAGAACTGTACACCTCTTCTTAATATCTACTGCTTCTGTTAGGTCCATACCATTTCTGTCTTTATCGAGCCCATCTTTGCATGAAATGTTCCCTTGGTATCTGATTTTCTTGAAGAGATCTCTAGTCTTTCCCATTCTGTTGTTTTCCTCTATTTCTTTGCATTGATCTCTGAGGAAGGTTTTCTTATCTCTCCTTGCTATTCTTTGGAACTCTGCATTCAAATTGGAATATCTTGCCTTTTATCTGTTGCTTTTCACTTCTCTTCTTTTCACAGCTATTTGTAAGGCCTCCTCAGACAGCCATTTTGCTTTTTTGCATTTCTTTTCCGTGGGGATTGTCTTTATCCCCATCTCCTGTACAATGTCACAAACCTCCATCCATAGTTCATCAGGCACTCTATCTATCAGATCTAGTCCCTTAAATCTATTTCTCACTTCCACTATATAATCATAAGGGATTTGATTTAGGTCATACCTGAATGGTCTTGTGGTTTTCCCTACTTTCTTCAATTTAAGTCTGAATTTGGCAATAAGGAGTTCATGATCTGAGCGACAGTCAGCTCCCAGTCTTGTTTTTGCTGACTCTATAGAGCTTCTCCATCTTTGGCTGCAAAGAATATAATCCATCTGATTTCGATGTTGACCATCTGGTGATGTCCATGTGTAGAGTCTTCTCTTGTGTTGTTGGAAGAGGGTGTTTGCTATGACCAGTACATTCTCTTTTGCAAAACTCTATTACCTTTGCCCTGCTTGATTCTGTACTCCAAGGTCAAATTTGCCTGTTACTCCAGGTGTTTCTTGACTTCCTACTTTTGCATTCCAGTCTCCTGTAATGAAAAGGACATCTTTTTTTTGAGTGTTAGTTCTAAAAGGTCTTGTAGGTCTTCATAGAACCATTCAACTTCAGCTTCTTCAGCATTACTGGTTGGGGCATAGGCTTGGATTACCATGATATTGAATGGTTTGCCTTGGAAATGAACTGATATAATTCTGTCGTTTTTGAGATTGCATCCAAGTACTGCATTTCAGACTCTTTTGTTGACCATGATGGCTACTCCATTTCTTCTAAGGGATTTCTGCCCACAATAGTAGATATAATGATCATCTGAGTTAAATTCACCCTTTCCAGTCCATTTTAGTTCGCTGATTCCTAGAATGTCGACATTCACTCTTGCCATCTCCTGTTTGACCACTTTCAATTTGCCTTGATTCATGGACCTGACATTCCAGGTTCCTATGCAATATTGCTCTTTACAGCATTGGACCTTGCTTCTATCACCAGTCACATCCACAGCTGGGTATTGTTTTTGCCTTGGCTCCATCCCTTCATTTTTTCTGGAGTTATTTCTCCACTGATCTCCAGTAGCATATTGGGCACTTACCGACCTGGGGAGTTCCTCTTTCAGTATCCTATCATTTTGCCTTTTCATACTGTTCATGGGGTTCTCAAGGCAAGAATATTGAAGTGGTTTGCCATTCCCTTCTCCAGTGAACCACTTTCTGTCAGACCTCTCCACCACAACCCGCCCGTTTTGGGTTCAAGGTCAGGAGGGGTGACCTCGTCCAAGGTAAAGAGCAGCAGCTGCACTTTGCTGGAGCATCTGTGAAGAGATAGCCCACGTCCAAGGTAAGAGAAACCCAAGTAAGATGGTAGGTGTTGTGAGAGGGCATCAGAGGGCAGACACACTGAAACTATAATCACAGAAAACTAGCCAATCTGATCACATGGACCACAGCCTTGTCTAACTCAATGAAACTAAGCCATACAGTGTGGGGCCACCCAAGACAGGTTAATCAGCTATACTCTAATACAAAATAAGAGTTTCAAACAAACAGTGCTACAGTTGTTAACTACATATATGTATGTGTGTGTGTGTTTACTGTAGAAGTGTGTATCCTTAAGGTAAATTCCAGAAAGTGCAATTTCTAAATCAAAATATAAATGCATATGTAATCATGTTAGATACATATTGTACATATAGATACAATTGTCAAATTCACTTCCAAAATGTTTGTATCTGTTTATTTCTGCCAAAAGTTAATGATAGTACCTACATCCTCACAAACATAATGCATTATCCTACATTTTCATTTTTGCAAGTGTGTTAGGTAAAAATGGTAGGTGAAACAATGCATCTTTATTTTACATTTTTCTAAGTATTAGTGATGTTGATTATCTTCTCATATGTTTAAGGGCCATTATTATTATCTGTGTAAAATTTTTATTCATGTTTCTAGCCACTTTTTATTAACGTTTTTTTTTTAAAAAGTATACAAATATACAAAAAGCATATATTATAAAATATATTTTAAGCAAATCAAATCTCTTCATTTTAAACACTAATTTGAAATCATAACTTTTACAGAAACTGCCATGGCTTATTTATCTCCTATAAAATTGCATGTAGAATTCTAGTAAGCATTTTCATAGTTAGATTTTTTCTTGATTTTTAAAAAATGTTTTATATCTCTTTCTTTTTCCTTTATTAAAACTCAGGAAATTTGTACTCCTTTTAGCTTTTCTTCCTCTCCACTTTCTACCATCCTAACTTTCTATTTTCTATACTTACACATTTTCTCTTTTATGTATTAATTTGTAAAACTCCTCTTCTTGCATTCTTTTGTTTTACACTCACAGCTACACACAAAAGTACACCAGGTATGCAAACAGACAAAATATTTTGAAAGTTAGTAATAAATATTACTGGCCTGCCTTTCAAACATCTTCCTGTTGCCTGAGTTGGTCCTAAAGGTATCAGAGATATGACTACTTCAAATCTATGTCTGTTGGCTTTTTAAATATATATTTACTTGCTTCATGACATACTTCAGTTCTTATTTGAGAAAATGCAGTCTTAACATCAAAGGTTCAGGGCTAAGCAAACCACCATCCAGAACTCAAATCCCACTCACCGCTTGTGTTTCCTCTTTTTTATTAGACACAAACTAAAATTGAAATAACTCTAATATTTTATGATGTGAAAATTATATAAAATTCAATTTTCAGTGTCTATAAATGTTTATTGAGACTGTAGAAAATATCCTAATTAATTGAAAATATGCATTGTCTCTGTACTGCACATCCTTTTGAGTTATCAGACTCTGGGCTTTAATTTTCTTTGAGCTATTTTTCAACTCTTTGTAAGTTGTAGATGACTGACAGAGATGCAAACCTGTCTTGTTAAATACAGTTTTCATTGACTTCTTACACTTCATGAAAAAAAATTTTGTTTTCATTTGTAATTTGATTCATATACTCCATATACAATGCTGTCCTTTGAACTATTTGTAGTCCCCTGTATACGTAGAATAAAATCTTTAAATGTGTTCATTCTTATATCTTTGTTAAGAGTCATGAGTTCACCTTTTTCTGGACATTATCTTTTTACAGAACACAGCCACCCATTCATTTCTGTGTTGTCTCTGGTCGCTTTCATGCTATAATAGCAGATCTGAATAGTTACAGCAGAGACCATATGGTCTGTAAAGCTGAAAATATTTACTATTTGCCCCTTTTCTTTTTCTGCAGAACAGGTTACCAACTGCTGGTCTACATCATTCCAACCATAGTCAAACTGCAGGGGTTCTGGTGAGGAGTCCATTTTGCAGCAGCTGTCTGATGTTTTACTTTGCTGAAGTTACACACTTAGTTTTTGTCCTCAGCAATATCAAGTAAAGCAACTAGATGGTAAAAATGCATATTAAAATGACTATGTCTAGGTACAGAAACTAGCATTTAAAAATTCATTTCTTTAGATCATATCATAAACTTCTTAAATGGATTTTTTAAAGCTGTAAACTGGTTCCTATTGAATATAAGAGTCCATTCAGTTGTCTGGCCCTGCCTTTTCCAGGAGCAAAGAGAATAAGTTGAATTGGAAAACACCAAGATCATTCCCTATATTACCATGTTTTTGAAATAGTATTAAATTGAGAAAGACTTTTAAAAATGACTTATTAAGTAGTTAGAATTTTTATCTTCTTTTCAATGAAAGTTGATCTCTTCACATGTATATTTTTAGATTTGATTCTAGCAAGTTTTATGCACTTAGTCAAGGCCTCTTGCTTTTTTTGGTGAAAGCATGATTGTCACCACTAGAGGGAGCTAGTTCTACATAAAATTATAGTCGGGTTGTAGAAAAAGATGCTGCTGCTGCTGCTAAGTCGCTTCAGTCGTGTCCAACTCTGTGCGACCCCATAGACTGCAACCCACCAGGCTCCCCCGATCCTGGGATTCTCCAGACAAGAACACTGGAGTGGATTGCCATTTCCTTCTCCAATGCATGAAAGTGAAAAGTGAAAGGGAAGTCGCTCAGTTGTGTCTGACTCTTAGCGACCCCATGGAGGATCCTGTTGTTCATGTTTTTTTTTTAAAAAAAAACTTTCAAATCTCATTTTCTGCCAATAACTCATAGCTTCATAGTAATTTCTTTACTTTATGAACTGAAAGTTTTCCCTAAAGTACTGTCGTTTCTGTTCCCAAAAGAATCCTTCATACTCTGAATTGGATAATGGAATAAATATTTTTGTGGGGTATTATTAACTTCATGTAGTAGTATTGATCATTGTATTTTAATAACTCTTTTAATTTTATTTAGATTTTATTTTCGGCTGTGCTCATTTTTTGCTGCTGTGTGGGCTTTCCGCTAGTTGCAGCGAGCGGGGGCTACTCTCTAGCTGTGGTGCATGGGGTTGTTTCCGTGGCTTCTGTCGTGAAGCATGGGCTCTCGGGTTTTCAGGCTTCAGCAGTTGCACCACGTGGGCTCAATAGTTGTGGTTCCCAGGCTGTAGAGGAAAGGCTCAATAGTTGTGGCGCACATGCTTCGTTGCTCCGTGGCATGTGGAATCTTCCCAGATCAGAGATCAAATCCATGTCTCGTGCATTGGCAGGTGGATTCTTTACCACTGAGTCACCGGGGAGCCCCTAATTATTCTTTAAATTTATCTTTTCATTAAAACAATTTCCGTCATTGTTCAGTTTGAAAAATATGCTAAGCAGATTTTCAGAATACAAAACAAGATTAAGGCTAAATTGCCTGTCTTTAAACTTGTTTTATTGTAGTGGAGTTGATTTACAGTGTTGTATTAGTTTCAGGTGTACAGCAAAGTGGTTTAGTTATACATATGTGGACTAAAATATAGTCACAACGTAAAAGTAGAGTTGTTTTATTTGGTGGGAAGGTTTGGACTATAGTCACAACCTGAAAGTAGAGAGCTAGTTTATTTGGTGGGAAGGTTTAGGACTCCAAACCCAGGAGGCAGCGTCTCAGTAGCTCTGAGAAAACTGCTCTAAGGAGGCCCAGGGGATGTCAGGCTATACACAAGCTTGCAGCAAAGGGAGCAGGCAGTCTGAACATCAAAGATCAGATGTCAATTTAAGGAATTTAGCATACTGTGTATGAGAAGATGCAAGCCTCTGGATTCATTCCTTTCGTATGCACCTCAGCTATCTGCGGTTCATCCTGTTTCCTTTTTCACCTTGCTTCTTGCATTCCCCCAGCTCCTCAGCCATCACCATAGGGGTGGGTGGCAGCAGCCTCTGGATCACAGTTTTGGGAGCCCTCATTCACATTTGGAGGCCAGAAATTGCCAATGGCTGCGACATTTCTTGGTGACTAATATGGCAGGAGATATTTTCATTTCACACATACATACACTTTTTTTTCAAATTCTTCTTTCTCCATTATAGGTTATTACAAGATATTGAATATAGTTCATTATATAATATAGTAGGTCCATGTTGGTTATCTGTTTTATGTATAGTGGTGTGTATATGTTAATATCAGACTCTTAATTTATTTGTCCCCTCTTCTCACCTTTGGTAATCGTAATTTTACTATGTCTGTGAGTCTGTTTCTGTTTTATAAATAAATTCATTTGTATCATTTTTTAGATTCCACACTGAAGTAGTATCATGATATTTGTCTTTCTTTGTCTTACTTAACTTAGTATGATAATCTCTAGGTCCATCCATGTGGCCAAAAATTATTTCATTCTGTTTTTTAATGGCTGATTAGTATTCCATTGTATGTGTGTACCACATTTCTTTATCCATTCATCTGCCCATGGGCATTTAGGTTGCTTCCATATTTTGGCTGTTGTAAATAGTGCTGCTATGAACACTGGGGTATGTGTATCTTTCTGAATTAGAGTTTTTGTCTTTTCTGGACATATGCTGAGGAGTACGATTGCTGGATCATATGGTAGCTCCACTTTTAGTTTTTTAAGGAACCTCTGTACTATTCTCCATAGTGGTCCTACCAATTTACATTCCTACCAACAGTATGGTTTTCCTTTTCTCCACATCCTCTCCAGCATTTATTATTTGTAGACATTTTGATGATGACCATTCTGACTAGTGTGAGGTGATACCTCACTGTAGTTTTGTTTTGCATTTCTCTAATAATTAGTGATACTGAGTATTTCTTCATGTGCCTACTGGTCATCTGTATGCCTTCTTTGGAGAGAGCTCTGTTTCAGTTTTCTGCCCATTGTTTGATTTGGTTGTTTATTATTCTTCTTCTTATTTTTTATTGATCTGTATGAGCAGTTTGTGTATTTTGGAAATCAATCCTTTGCTGGTCACATCATTTGCAAATATTTTCTTCCATTCCATAGGTTGTCTTTTCACTTTGTTGATGGTTTCTTTTGCTGTTAAATTGCCTGTTTATTTAATGAAGTAAATAACATTCCTGTTATTCTGAAATGTCTAATTTTCAGTGAATGTAAAATTAAAATAGAAGCATTTAAGCTTAGGCAGCCATTATTATTTAGAGTTGGAAGAAACTGAACTAAGTGGTCTGTTTTTTCCAGAGATTGTAAACTTGATGAACACAAGTTACATGTTTTAAACAACTTTGCATTATAGGCACAAGATAAGTATCTGCTTATTTAAAGTAAGGATTATAAATATGGCCTGTAGGCAACTGGCTATCTGTTTTGTAAATAAAGTTGAATTGAAACACAGCCACATTTAATGATCTCAGTATTGCCTGTGGTGCTTTCACACTGCAACTGCATAATTATCTGTGACAGAGATATTATACATTGCAAAGACTAAAGTGTTTACTGTTTCTCTAAAGAAAAAGTTTCCAGACTTCTACTTTAAAGCATGTTAACTTAAAAATATGTGTTGAATGAATAAATAAATGAATGTTGGAGCAAATGGAGTTATACCCATTAGTGTGAGGCAGAAAGGTAGCACTAATATGAAATATTAGTGAAATATTAGCACTAATATTATATGTATAATATATATTGGAGACTCTGACATTATTTGAGCCAAATTTACTTTTATAACTATTGTTTCTATCATATTGATATATATGAAAAATACCTATTTTTTAATGTGTCCTAAAGGAGATCAGCCCTGGATGTTCTTTGGAAGGAATGATGCTAAAGCTGAATACTCCAGTACTTTGGCCACCTCATGTGAAGAGTTGACTCATTGGAAAAGACTCTGATGCTGGGAGGGATTTGGGGGCAGGAGGAGAAGGGGATGACAGAGAATGAGATGGCTGGATGGCATCACCGACTCGATGGATGTGAGTCTCAGTGAACTCCGGGAGTTGGTGATGGACAGGGAGGCCTGACGTGCTGCGATTCATGGGGTCGCAAAGAGTCAGACACAACTGAGCGACTGAACTGAACTGAATAGTATGATCAGTTCAGCATTACATAATGGCTTTTCCCTCAAAGGATAAAAGTAATTTTTTATATCATTTCATGAACTATTATTGACCAATAGTTTTGGCTAATATTAGGAAGTATGACAGGGAAGTTACTAAATTCACAGTGTTGCCTTGAGAATGTTTATTTGGAACAAAACCTGCTAAGTTTCACTAAGAGTTGAGCTAAATGGTCTCTCTGTACTTTCTCTGGTGCATAGATATCAATGTTTATAAATTCTTTATGAATCACTTTTCATGTGGAGCAAATCCATAATTTAGAAATAGAATTTAAGTTGGTAAAACGTGTTTGACCAGCTGAGTGGCATTTTAGTAGGTAAAGTTATCTCAGGCAGCAAAGAATTAGGTTTTGTTCATTCACTGACCAATTTAAACACACACAGTCTCCCTTGCTGACTTCTGACTTACGTGACTCACATCAATTTTTTTTTAATTCTAGGTATTATAAACCTCCCTTGATAGTATTTTTGGGACTAGTAAACAGAGATTTCTTAAACCTACTAAAACTGTTCACCTTAAGTTTTAAAATCATAAAATCATCTTGTCAGTATCTGTGCAGCTGCTTTGGATCAACTCAAGCAAATTTGAAATATTGCTAACTTACACAATTGTTCATTAGTTGCTCATTAATTATAATTAGACCTATCAGAATGAAATGGAAGAAAGTGTAAGGGTTTAAAACCTTTGTTTTGGTTTCCAGTGGAAACAAACAAACAAAAAAAACTGACAATGCCTTTTCTCTCTTGCATTCTGGTCTTGGTAATCAGTGGTAGACAATATGTATCTGTTGTTGTGTCTGTTAGGAAGAATATGAACAGCTATTATAAACCACAGTTAATTGTTCAATAGGTTTTCTTTATGGAACTCGTTGATTTGAATCACAATGAGTTTAAAGTAACTTGATAAATACTTGTCAGAATTTTTGAGTGCCAGAAAAAGTGCTGAAATGTATAACTTGGAGGAATAGTTTTCCTTAATGTGGTCCTGAATGGTGCCATCCTTAGGCTCTCAAGGTACTTTAATGAAGAAGGGATGTAGAGATAATTGAGGTCAAAAGGGACATTAGCAAAAGTTGACAAGATGCAATTCTGGGAGCTCAGGGTGGCTAAATGCCACAAACCTCTCCATACTACTTTTCAAATATT
Source organism: Bos grunniens (assembly GCF_055505025.1). Lineage (NCBI taxonomy): Eukaryota > Metazoa > Chordata > Mammalia > Artiodactyla > Bovidae > Bos > Bos grunniens. The sequence continues at coordinate 44,595,935 of NC_141165.1, forward strand.
TTGGATTCCACAAAGATGAAAGATTTTGGCCAAAGTCTTTTTTTCTCTTACTCCATTTTAAACCCTGAATGTGTACTTTTGAAGGAAATTTGAAACAGGACTTCTGAATAACACCTACTTAAGCAATCCAAAGTGGAATTTTCCTTAGATTATATGTACGTCTCTCAGCCCTGAGAACTGGTGGCTGGGAGGTAGATCACTGTATTTTCAGTCTCAATTCTGGTTGGAAGATACTAAGGCTTAGGAGACCCAACCAAGTTTAAGTCAGGCCTTTTATAACCTGACGTCGATGATTGAACCTCTGTGGAGGTCTGTGACATCTTGGAAATGGCACACATGTTTTTATATTATCTTTATCTGTTTATTTTGCTGGTATAACATCCATGATTTCATCAGGCTCTCAAAGTCTGTGAAACTAAAAATGTTGAAAGTGATACGTAAGATAAATTGTTTTACAGAAAAGGTTAATTGTTCCACTTAATTTTCACTACAATTCTATGGATTCGCTAAGTAGCACAGTGGAAAGTTAAGGTAGATTCTGCAAACAGACTGCCAGGATTCCAATTCCAGCTCTACTGATCATTGACTACATGTCCTAGCTTCCTGTACTTCACTTTCCTCATTTGCAAAGTGAAAAGTAACCCTCATAGGATTGTGAAGGAAAAATGAGTTAATATATATAAAGTGCCTAGCCATGGCTGTATAATAAATATATGTAAATAGCTGACCTAAAGAAGCTGATATATATGTGTATATTTGTCATTCCCATATCTGTGGAAAATTCTTAAAGAGATAGCAATACCAGACCACTTTACCTGCCTCCTGTGAAACCTGTATGCAGGTCAAGAAGCAACAGTTAGAACCAGACATGGAACAATGGAAACGGACTACATCAAAACAGTATATTGTCAGCCTGATTATTTAACTTATATGCAGAGTGAAGTGAAGTGAAGTTGCTCAGTCGTATCCGACTCTTTGTGACCCCATGGACACATGTAGCCTACCAGGCTCCTCAGTCCATGGGATTTTCCAGGCAGGAATACTGGAGTGGGTTGCATGCCAGACTGGATGAAGCACAAGCTGGAATCAAGATTGCAGGGAGAAATATCAATAACCTCAGATACACAGATGACCCCACCCTTATGGCAGAAAATGAAGAGGAACTAAAGAGCCTCTTGATGAAGGTGAAAGAGGAGAGTGAAAGAGGAAAGTGAAAGAGCTGGCTTAAAATTCAACATTCAAAAAACTCATAGCATCTAGTCCCATCACTTCATGGAAAATAGACAGGAAAACAATGGAAGCAGTGACAGACTTTATTTTCTTGGGCTCCAGAATTACTGCATACAGTGAACTGCAGCCATGAAATTAAAATGCTAGCTCCTTGGAAAAAAGCTATGAGAAACCTAGAGAGAGTATATTAAAAAGCAAAGACATTACTTTGCTGACAAAGGTCAATATCATCAAAGCTATGGTTTTTCTAGTAGTCATGTATGGATGTGAGAATTGGACCATAACAAAGGCTTAGAGCCAAAGAATCGACACTTTTGAACTGTGTTGGAGAAGACTCTTGAGAGTCCCTTGGACTGTAAGGAAATCATACCAGTCAATCCTAAAGGAAATCAATCCTGAATATTCATTGGAAGAACTGATGCTGAAGCTCCAATACTTTTGGCCACCTGATGTGAAGAGCTGACTCATTGGAAAAGATTCTAATGCCAGGAAAGATTGAAAGCAGCAGGAAAAGGGGATGACAGAGGACGAGATGGTTGGATGGCACCACTGATTTGATGGACATGAGTTTGCGCAAGCTCCAGGAGATGGTGAAGGACAGGGAAGCCTGATGTGCTGAAGTCTATGGGTCACAAAGAGTCAGACAGGACTAAGTGACTGAAAAACAATAGCAATGTATCATGTAGCAAGGCTAGCCTTATGTTTATATATAAACATATGTGTGAAAATATAAAACAATGTAAGGAAACTTGATATTAGCAAATGGATAAAGAAGATGTGATTATATATATATACACACATATACATACAGTGGAATACTATTCAGCCATAAAAAATGAAATAGTACCATTTGCAGCAACATGGATGGACATAGAGATGATCATACTAAGTGAAGTAAGTCACACAAAGAAAGACAAATATATGATATCACTTATATGTGGAATCTTAAAAAAAAAGTGTGATACAAGTCAATTTATTTATAAAACAGACTCACAGACATAGAAAATAAATAGTTACCAAAGGCAAAAAGGGGCTAGAGGAGAATAAATTAGGAGTTTAGGATTAGCAGATACAAACAACTATATGTAAAATAGATAAACAACAATGTCCGACTTGCAGCACTTTGCTGCCCATCAGGAACTAACATGGCTAAGTAAATCAACTAAACTTCAAAGAAAATTTTTTTTTAATTCCCTGGTTTTAGATGATGGAAGTGGTGTAAGGATTTTGCCTAAAATCGCATTGTTTGTAAGAGGAAGAACCAGGTCTAAAATTTGTGAGAGTTATTTTTTTTTCAGTTTAAATTCTGCCAATTATTGGTCCTTATCAGTTCTATATGGATGGCTCTTAGCTTCTATTCTTCTCTATTAAACCTGTCCAGAGTTTCAATTTGAAGACCACTTTCCACTCCATTCTACTCACAAACCCTCACAATCTCCCCAATTATTCATTTTGGATCAAACTTTAAATTTTTGACAAGAACCAGAGTAAAGGTAAAAAAAAAAAAAACAATTGTTGGAGCACTAATCTCTGAGAGGTGGTGAATTATTGATGAAATAATAACATAAAAATTTGTTTATGTGAACTTCTCTCTTGGAAACTAGAATAAGGTACCTTTAAAGTAGGGTAGAGGAGAAAGTTTCACAGACACCTTCCCTCCCATAGCATGTGCACACACACATTCACACACACCCATATACCGTAAACAAACTCAATCCAAATTGCCAAATTGCTCTAATTTGTGTTTTTCTTTTGCCTAAAAAAGTGTGTAATTTTGGCGACAAATTCAAACTTTCTTGATGGGGGAGGGGAGGTTGATCTCCACTGACGGTGTCGGCTTTCTCCTTTCTCCACACAGCTCTCAGCCTTAGGAGTTTAAATTGTGGAACAAATACACAAAGAATAAAAGTTCGAAAGGGCACCAATTATTAACCCTTCCAAGAGACCAATTTATCATCCTTCTTGGATGCCCTTGAGTCTTCATCTAGCCCTGCTTCTGACTATGAGTTATTAAATCTTTTGCTGAATAACCTTGCCTCACCTGGATTATCCTTTATTGTCTGGATTAGAATCCATGGAGCATTCCAGCCCTTTAAGCCTATTTCTCTCTCCCAGCCTTCATTCCTCCTCAAACCAGCTACCCTCTACATAGGGAGTGGTTTTCTTTTCCAGGACTGCCAGAAACATTATGTAGTAGCCAACATTCCATTGGTGAAGTCATTTTCAAATCTTGATTCTCCAATTGCTTGCAGGGTGATCTAGAGATGTTTATTTAGTCTCTGAGCTTCCTTTTCTTTTTGAGCTATAAAACTGGAAAATAGCATCTACGTCAAGGGTTGATGTAAGAATGAAATGAAATAGTATACAAAAAAGATGCTGTCATAGAGCAGCTGCTCAGTAAAAGATAAATTCTTTCTTTAAATGGTAACTAAAGATTTACTCTACAAATATAATCTGTTACATTTTTTAGTGTTTTTAAAGAGTCCATGGAATTCTCCAGGCCAGAATACTGGAGTAGGTAGCCTTTCCCTTCTTCAGGGGATCTTCCCAATTCAGGGATCGAACCCAGGTCTCCTGAATTGAAGGCAGATTCTTTATCAGCTGAGCCACAAGGGAAGCCCAAGAATACTGGAGTGGGTAGCCTCTCCCTTCTCCAGGGAATCTTCCTGACCCAGGAATCAAACTGGTGTTTCCTGCATTGCAGGTGGATTGTTACCAGCTGAGGTATCAGGGCAGGTGGATTGTTACCAGCTGAGGTATCAGGGAAGCCCTTTAAAGAGTTTACATAAAGAGTTTTTACATACATCATTGTGTTTGGTCCTCCTGATGATCATGTGAAACAAATAATATGATCCTTGTATTTAGTCAGTGAAACTGTCACAATGATTAAATGGTTTGCCCTTAACCACACAGCTAGCATTAGAGCTGGAACTGAAATAGATTTCTTTTGATGTGAAATAGTTTTTCCTTTCATACTGTTGATGGGGTTTGCAAGGAAAGAATACCGAAGTGGTTTGCCATTCCCTTCTCCAGTGGATAACTTTTTGTCAGAACTCTTCACCATGACCCGTCTGTCTTGGGTGGCCCTACATGGCACAGCTCATAGTTTCATTGAGTTAGACAAGGCTGTGGTCCATATGATGAGATTGGTTAGTTTCCTGTGATTGTGGTTTTCAGTCTGTCTGCCCTCTGATGGAGAAGGATAAGAGGCTTAGGGAAGCTTCTTGATGGGAGAGACTGACTGAGGGGGAAACTGGGTCTTGTTCTGATGGGCGGGGCCATGCTCAGTAAATCTTTAATCCCATTTTCTGTTGATGGGAGGAGATGAGTTCCCTCCCTGCTATTTACCTGGGGCCAAACTATGGTGGAGGTAATGAAGATAATGGTGACCTCATCAAAAGATCCCATGGATGCACTGCTACACTCAGTGCCCCCAACCCTGCAGCAGGCCACCACCGACCCACGGCTCTGCTGGAGAGCCCTGGACACTCACAGGCAAGTCTGGGTCAGTATCTTGTGGGGTCACTGCTCTTTTCTCCTGGGTCAGCAATGAGCAGCAGAGAGGAGATACTCCAGGTCCAAGGTCAGAGAAACCCCAGTAAGATGGTAGGTGCTGGAGCAGCTGTGCAGAGATACCCCACATCCAAGGACAAAGGAGAAGCCCCAGCAAGATGGTAGGAGGATGAATTTGCATTTAGAATCAAACCCCATTTCCACCAGACATGCTAAGAAGTCTCAAACAAACCTCGTGCACACCAGGACCCAGGGACCCCACAGAGACTGAGACAGAACTGTGTGTGAGCATCTCCTGTGGAGGTACAGGTCAGCAGTGGACTGCCTCAGCGTCAGGGGCTCTGGAAGCAGTCGACTTGGGTATGGCATAAGCCCTCTTGGAGGAGGTCACCATTAACCCCAGCATAGAGCTGCCAGAACATACACAGGACTGGGAAGCAGAAACTGTGGAAAATTCTGAAAGAGATGGGAATACCAGACCACCTGACCTGCCTCTTGAGGAATCTATATGCAGGTCAGGAAGCAACAGTTAGAACTGGACATGGAACAACAGACTGGTTCCAAATAGGAAAAGGAGTACGTCAAGGCTGTATATTGTCATCCTTCTTATTTACCTTATATAGAGAGTACATCATGAGAAACGCTGGGCTGGAAGTAGCACAAGCTGGAATCAAGATTGCTGGGAGAAATATCAATAACCTCAGATATGCAGATGACACCACCCTTATGGAAGAAAGTGAAGAAGAACTAAAAAGCTTCTTGATGAAAGTGAAAAAAGAGAGTGAAAAAGTTGGCTTAAAGCTCAACATTCAGAAAACTAAGATCATGGCATCTGGTCCCATGACTTCATGGGAAATAGATGGGGAAACAGTGGAAACAGTGTCAGACTTTATTTCTTGGGCTCCAAAATCACTGCAGATGGTGACTGAAGCCATGAAATTAAAAGACGTTTACACCCTAGAAGAAAAGTTATGACCAACCTAGACAGCACATTAAAAAGCAGAGCCATTACTTTGCCAACAAAGGTCCGTCTAGTCAAGGCTATGGTTTTTCCAGTGGTCATGTATGGATGTGAGATGAGAGTTGGACCATAAAGAAAGCTGAGTGCCAAAGAGTTGATGGTTTTGAACTGTGGTGTTGGAGAAGACTCTTGAGAGTCCCTTGGACTGCAAGGAGATCCAACCAGTCCATCCTAAAGATCAGTCCTGGGTGTTCTTTGGAAGGACTGATGTTGAAGCTGAAGCTCCAATACTTTGGCTACCTGATGCGAAGAACTGACTCATTGGAAAAGATCCTGATGCTGGGAAAGATTGAAGGTGGGAAGAGAAGGGGACGACAGAGGATTAGATGGTTGGATGGCATCACCAAGTCAATGGACATGAGTTTGTGTTAACTCCTGGAGTTGGTAATGGACAGGGAGGCCTGGAGTGCTGCAGTCCATGGGGTCACAAAAAGTCAGACACGACTGAGCAACTGAACTGAACTGAACTGAGTTTTTCCTTTCAACTGTATGTCACTGGCATTTAAGAAACTTTCAAAGGATTTGATAGTCATTTTAAACCCAGTTTTTTCCTGTGTTATGTCACTTAACATTCATATTTCTTAGTTCCTTCATCTAAATAAAAGAACAGAGCTAGATATTCTTTTTCAGGTTTTAGATTGCTTGGCTATATAGTTCTAATACCAAACAAACTTTCTCTCAATTTCCATAGCATCTAAAATATTAAAACTGATTTCTGTTTTTCTTACCTAGCATGAAGCATTACTCATAATTAGTTATTTCTTTAACCATGTATCAATATTTGTGCTTAAGTTGTTTTTCTCTAAGAATAACTAACTGAACCGCAGAATGACAGCGTAAGAATGTGTAATAATGTGGTTCAGTTCAGTTCAATTGCTCGGTCGTGTCTGACTCTTTGCAACCCCATGAATCACAGCACACCAGGTCTCCCTGTCCATCACCAACACCTGGAGTTCACTCAAACTCATGTCCATCAAGTTGGTGATGCCATCCAGCCATCTCATCTTCTGTCGTCCCCTTCTCCTCCTGCCCCCAATCCCTCCCAGCATCAGGGTCTTTTCCAATGAATCAACTCTTCACATGAGGTGGCCAAAGTATTGGAGTTTCAGCTTCAGCATCAGTCCTTCCAATGAACACCCAGGACTGATCTCCTTTAGGATGGACTGGTTGGATCTCCTTGCAGTCCAAGGGACTCTCAAGAGTCTTCTCCAATACCACAGTTTAAACGCATCAATTCTTCGATGCTCAGCTTTATGATATTAAAGCAATTTGTAAAATTTTCCCAAAAGTTTACTTTCTAGTCTTTAAATTTTTGGTCTCAATTAAAAATAGAGAACTAAAAATTAGAACTGCCAGAATGTAATGTTATCTTAAATTACTGTATATACTTATTTACCAATAAAATTTTTATGCTTAATGCATTCTCTCCAACTGATAATCACTCCCTGCTGTTTCCAAGAATTAATGTGAATAAAACATGAAGTATTACCTTTTACACCCAAATGACTTTGGCTTCTCTGTTTACATATAGCCTTTCAAAATAAGAGGAAGAAAAGTATATTCCAAAACAAACAGTGAACTATGAGTGTTCTCTTCCTTTTCTTACTTAATCGCATTGTCATTTATCTGTAAGTTAGAAAACAGCTTATTCTGAATTTTCTCACAAACTCACCTGTGCCTAAACATTCCCCTATTTAATCTGCCACTAAAACACCCCTTAAATGTGATGGATTCTCTGTACTGCCAACACTGCATCTCTTCTTAGACTATCAAAATTTGTTTCTATCATGTCTTCTTACCCTCAGGCTCTTTCATACTCTTCTTTTTCCAAGTGATCTTCCTATAATACACAAATGAATCATTTCCCGCCACTGCCTAGGATCCTTCATTGTTTTTTCCTGTGGACCATTGCCTTCTAGATAATGACCAAACCGCTCAGCAGGTGGTTTCTTCATGATATGATTTTAGGACCCTTCTCTTTAGTCTTCTATCTAGACCTCACTAACTATATACCTTATACATGTATCATACAAATTATTCTCAGGGATACATGTCTTTGCATGTTTTCCTTGGTCCATATTTCTGTAAACCTCTCCCTGACTGCCTCCCATGGAGAAACCATGCTCATCTTATCAATAGCAACTCAAGTATTAGTTACTCTAGGAAGATTCCCTCAACTCTTCCTATATCAATGCAGAATTGTGTGTCCTATTTCTGTGATACCATAGGTTTTGAACAATGTCTTTTACAGGATTTCTGCTGCATTTAATTAATTACTTGCCTGTCTATATTTCTCATTAGATCATGAGATCTTGAACCTGTGTCTGATTTATCTTATACCTCACAGCCAACATTAGGCCTAGTACATACTAGGTCATTAAAGGAGACATATATTGAATAAATGACAAATGCAAAATTTTGGTATTGATCCCACAGTTTATTGATTATGCTCTTCACTGGTCCCTAAATCAAGGAGAGTCAACAATGTTGATGACTTAAAATAGTTGGCATGACAGACAGATGATGGTGGAAACATTAATTAACAATATGGGCTACAAATTGACAAAGCTTATATACATGACAAACAGCCAATTAAGTGCTTTAGATAGTAAGTGCTATAAATTCAGAGGCAAAGACTAGTGAACTTGAGTGATTTGGTAAAGGTTTTTGAAGGAGTAATTCAAGTTGAAACTTAAAGAGTATGTAGGATTTAATTAGCTAAATAGGAAGAGAAAGAGTAATGGGAAAAGGGGGTGAAATATGATGAAAGGCGTAGAGATAGAAGAAAGTAAAGAAAATTCATAAAGCAATGAGTTGACAAATTATGCTAGACTGAACAATTAGGATGTGGCCACACAGTACGTGGTTCTATGTGCCATGCTGAGAATAGTAGATCATATCTGGAAAGCAAGGATAAGTCATGACAATGCATGTAGTTAGGGATTATCATAGTATGAGTTGTGCTGTTAAAAAAATTATCTGGGTCATGATACCACTGGAAAACTTGGTTGTGCATTTCAGAACCTACCCTAAGATGAAGTCAGTGAAAAGTTACAAAGAATACTATGAAACTGATACAGTTAGGGGCTTCCCTCATGGTCCAGTGGCTAAGATTCCATGCTCCCAATGCAGGGGGCCTGGGTTCAATCCCTGGTCAGGGAACTAGATCCCACATGCTGCAGCTAAAGATCTCATATGCCACAACTAAGAAAAATCCCACATGCCACAACTAAGATGGGATGCAGCCAAATAAACAAAATTAAGTTAAAAAAAAAAAACAAAGAAACTGACAGAGTTAGTGTCCAATAAGACCTGGGGCTATTGGTTAAAGAAAAGAATAGAAACAAATCAAGTTCAAACTAGGAAAATCAAGTAATATTGGTAATAATAATAGCTAGTACATATTGAGAACACCCGTGTATTATATGTTTGATGGATATTGTTTTCACCCTTCAAAAAAACTTTGTGAGTGTTGAAATATTACTTTTAACTGATGAGAAGAGTGGCATTCAGGGACACTAAGTAACTCACCTTGACTTAAAACCCTGATGTGTATTATTTTAGTTCCTATGGAAGATCCTGCAACTTGAACATCTTTCCAGGAACAAAAAATTCAAAAACAAAACCAAAAACATCTAAACAAAACAAAACACTAAAGTTGAGATGATCTAGAACTTCCAGTATCACCAGGAAGCAGGATATGGTGGCCAGACTTCTTGTCTCACTTGGTTTTTGGATTAACCCTCCAAGTACCAGTTTAGTTTTCACTTTCTGGCCACTCCTGATGCAGAACATTCTATTACTTACCAGCCTTTCTACTGGTAAAAGTCAAAATGTTAGTCACTCAGTTGTGTCTGAGTCTTCGCCACCCCGTGGACTGTAGCCCACCAGGCTCCTCTGTCCATGGAAGAGGCAAGAATACTGGAGTGGGTAGCCATTCCCTTCTCCAGGGGAATCTTCTCAACCCAGGGATCGAACCCAGGTCTCCTGAATTTCAGGTGGATTCTTTACCATCTGAGCCACCAGGGAAGCCCTATCTTCTGGAAACAACATTCAAAATACAAAGGAAGCCAAATGGAGCAACCAATTCATAAAAATAATGAATTTCATTGTTAAATGTAAATCATCAATGCAAATGCCAGGCAGAAATATTCATCCCAGTATTGGAAATGTAGACCAAGATTTCAGGAGGCAGACTAAGGCTATAAAATACAGCCTTTAGTCTAGGGGAACTTATTGAGAAGATTGGAGTAAATGGGAGCTCAAAGGGATTAAATAGAGCAGGATAGAAAACTGAAACCAGAGTAATGTGTATCACCAGGGGACAGTTTGGAAAAGAAAAGCCACCTATAGAAAAGAATCTGGAGGGTAAAGTGATACAGAAACTACAGGAGATGTCTTCAATGATAGAGTAGTCGAGAGTGTCAATTATTACAAAAAGGTCAAGGAGGATATGCATTAAGAAATGAAGTAACCTGTAAATTAAGAAATAATAGGCAATTAGGAAATAATAGGCTTGAACAGAGTGCCTACATGTTGGTATCCTCTTAATCACCCACTATGGAGTTTATTGGGTTAAATAGAAAATTATTTCTAGACTTAAACTCCAAACTGGAAAAGAATCAGCACAAGTCAAGTCAACCTTTTTGCCAGTATAAACCACCACTGGGCCAAAGAAAACACTGAGATAAATGATGCTTGCATTTAGTCTTTATGTGCCAATTCCTTTCTGCAAATGAGTGCCCTTCCTTCTGTGACTGCCTCTGTGGAAAGCTGTGTCCATTCCAAAGACTGTATGTCAGTTCCCTCCTTCATCATTCTTTTATTCTTCTATCCACTCAGTTATTCATTAGATGAGTAAATAAACATTTATGACTTGTCATTTCTGCCTGTTGCTTCTAATAATTCAATGAAAATATTTATGTTATTGAAATCTGATCTCTGCCAAAAGCAGTAGGAGCAAAAAGCCTGAACTTTCTTTGATGAGCTGTAATAATATTGTGTTTATTTTCCCATAATGTAGGTTAAAAATAATAGAGTGGAAGGAAGCTAAGAAAATCCAGGGGAAAAAGTCTTTTCCAACAGAGTTTAGTTTCAGAAAACATTTATGGCTTTATCTTCAGGTTTAATCAGATCCAAAATTATTTTTTTGATCAAAATTATTGTGTTGACATTTGTTTTTGAGGTTAACAGCCTCCCTTTTCTAGAATTTAATTTAGTCAGTAGCACTGAAATCCTTTCCTATTCTTTTGCCTCCTATCAAAATCTCTTCAGAAAGTGGCCACATCAGTTATCAATACCTTATTTTAACTGGAAGTCAATAAGAATATTTGCATTTTAAACCTTCATTCCAATCATTGAGTAAATAGACTTTGTCTCTTTTAAGAGATTTAAGAGTCATCAAGGAGATAGGGATAGAACTATTTTCAAAGAAGGGATCCCAGAGCTGAAAGCCAGAGCCACAAGAAAGCCAAACCTTCTCACTACCTACCACTACTGTCCTAAACTGTGACACAGTGGTGCTTGTAAAGCTGCTCCTCTCTCGCAGAAATGGTATAATGTAAAGAAATTACTCTCAGGGAAAGCCAGAACAATAATATAATCCTTTTGTATGTCCTTCAAGGGCTCCCTTTTAAAAAATCACCTGTTTTGAATTATGTATAGTGATCTCAGTATACGGACTTATTTTCTCTCAGCTTTCACATCTGAGTGTTATTTCCTTTTAAGATGATACTGTAACCAAGCATTTTAAAAAAGCATCTCATAACTTTTTATTTGATGATGACTGTATTTATTATAAACATGGCTGTTAACCATGAAAGCCCTGTATAAGGAAGTCATCAAAGCCTGTTTTGGGCAAAGCCAATCTGAACCATGTGTCACTGTAACTTTTAATGCTTCACTTACAGTTAACAATATCATATTGTATATTCAAATGTTGCTAAGAGAATAGATCTTAAAAGTTTTCATAAATTGTTATTACTAGATACTGGAGATACCATGTCTTCATATAAAAATGTATTCTGTTGTTGTATTGTGCTCACTGAGTCATGTCTGACTCTTTGCCACCCCATGTAGCCCACCAGGCTCCTCTGTCCATGAGATTTTCCAGGCAAGAGTCTTGGAGTGGGTTGTCATTTCCTACTCCAGATGATCTTTCTGACCCAGGGATGGAATCCACATCTGTATCTCCTGCACTGGTGGCGGATTCTTTACCACTGAGCCACCTGGTAAGCCCAAAAATGTATTCTAGTGGTATTCTTTTTCCTTAAAGCATACGGTTTCTTTAGCTATAACACAAAAATTAACAAATATATATGAGTTCCTTGAAATATTACCCTTAGTCTACAATGAGTTACATTTTATTCATTTTCCCTTGTGTTAATCTAAGAAGTAATTGAGGTCAAATGTCAAGTATTCCAGAACCAAACAGCCACAGTCTCCCACAATGATTTTGCTCTCTGCTTTATTGTCTGGAGTTGCCACACAAAAGGAATACATAACAAACCTGGATGAAATCTTCCAGATTAAGTTATTTATTCTTTTACTCAACAAATGTTTCCTAAAAGGGTACTTTGGTATGAAGAATGTTAGGCAATGATATGCCTGCTCTCATAAAACTTAAAGCTGGCAGAACTAAAACAAGTAGTTAAAATCTATTAAGCACTGGTGGCTCAGTGGTAAAGAATTTGCCTGCAATGCAGGAGACCTGGGTTTGATCTCTGAGTCAGGAAGATCTCCTGGAAAAGAATATGGCTACCCACTCCAAGACTCTTGGGGATTCCCTGGTGGCTCGCCTGGTGACTCAGATGGTAAAGAATCTGCTTGTAGTGTGAGAGACCTGGGTTTGATCCCTGACTGTGGGAGATCTCCTGGAGAAGGGAATGGCTATCCACTCCAGAATTCTTGCCTGAAGAATTCCATGGACAGAGGAGCCTGGTTGGCTACAGTCCATGGGGTCACAAAGAGTTGGACACAACAATACGCAGTTATGGATGTGACTGGTGATAGAAGCAAGGTCCGGTGCTGTAAAGAGCAATATTGCATAGGGACCTGGAATGTCAGGTCCATGAATCAAGGCAAATTGGAAGTGGTCAAACAGGAGATGGCAAGAGTGAACGTGGACATTCTAGGAATCAGTGAACTAAAATGGACTGGAATGGGTGTATTTAAATCAGATGACCATTATATCTACTACTGCGGGAAGGAATCCCTCAGAAGAAATGGAGTGGCCATCGTGGTCAACAAAAGTTCAAAATGCAGTACTTGGATGTAATCTCAAAAACGACAGAATGATCTCTGTTCGTTTCCAAGGCAAACCATTCAATATCACAGTAATCCAAGTCTATGCCCCAACCAGTAACACTGAAGAAGCTGAAGTTCAAAGGTTCTATGAAGACCTACAAGACCTTTTAGAACTAACACCCAAAAAAAGATGTCCTTTTCATTATAGCAGACTGCAAAAGTAGGAAGTCAAGAAACACCTGGGGTAACAGGCAAATTTGGCCTTGGAATATGGAATGAAGCAGGGCAAAGACTAATAGAGTTTTGCCAAGAAAATGCACTGGTCATAGCAAACACCCTCTTCCAACAACACAAGAGAAGATTCTACACATGGACATCACCAGATGGTCAACACCAAAATCAGATTGATTATATTCTTTGCAGCCAAAGATGGAGAAGCTCTATACAGTCAACAAAAACAAGACCAGGAGCTTACTGTGGCTCAGATCATGAACTCCTTATTGCCAAATTCAGACTTAAATTGAAGAAAGTAGGGAAGACCACTAGACCATTCAGGTATGACCTAAATCAAATCCCTTATGATTATACAGTGGAAGTGAGAAATAGATTTAAGGGACTAGATCTGGTAGACAGAGTGCCTGATGAACTATGGACAGAGGTTCGTGACATTCTACAAGAGACAGGGATCAAGACCATCCCCATGGAAAAGAAACGCAAAAAAGCAAAATGGCTGTCTTGGGAGGCTTAGAGATAGCTGTGAAAAGAAGAGATCAGATCAGATCTGATCAGTCGCTCAGTTGTGTCCGACTCTTTGCGACCCCATGAATCGCAGCACGCCAGACCTCCCTGTCCATCACCAACTCCCGGAGTTCACTGAGACTCACATCCATCGAGTCAGTGATGCCATCCAGCCATCTCATCCTCTGTCATCCCCTTCTCCTCTTGCCCCTAATCCCTCCCAGCATCAGAGTCTTTTCCAATGAGTCAACTCTTCACATGAGGTGGCCAAAGTACTGGAGTTTCAGCTTTAGCATCATTTCTTCCAAAGAAATCCCAGGGCTGATCTCCTTCAGAATGGACTGGTTGGATGTCATTGCAGTCCAAGGGACTCTCAAGAGTCTTCTCCAACACCACAGTTCAAAAGCATCAATTCTTCGGCACTCAGCCTTCTTCACAGTCCAAGGACCTAACAAAAACAGAAGATATTAAGAAGAGGTGGCAAGAATACACAGAAGAACTGTACAAAAAAGAGCTTCACGACCCAGATAACCACGATGGTGTGATCACTGACCTAGAGCCAGACATCCTGGAATGTGAAGTCAAATGGGCCTTAGAAAGCATCACTACAAACAAAGCTAGTGGAGGTGATGGAATTCCAGTTCAGCCATTTCAAATCCTGAAAGATGATGCTGTGAAATTCAGCACTCAATATGCCAGCAAATTTGGAAAACTGAGCAATGGCCATAGGACTGGAAAAGGTCAGCTTTCATTCCAATCCCAAAGAAAGGCAATGCCAAAGAATACTCAAACTACCGCACAATTGCACTCATCTCACACGCTAGTAAAGTAATGCTCAAAATACTCCAAGCCAGGCTTCAGCAGTACATGAACCATGAACTCCAGATGTTCAAGCTGGTTTTAGCAAAGGCAGAAGAACCAGACATAAAATTGCCAGCATCTGCTGGATCATGGAAATAGCAAGAGAGTTCCAGAAAAACATCTATTTCTACTTTATTGACTATGCCAAACCTTTGACTGTGTGGATCACAATAAACTGTGGAAAATTCTGAAAGAGATGGGAATACCAGACCACCTGAGCTGCCTCTTGAGAAATCTGTATGCAGGTCAGGAAGCAACAGTTAGAACTGGACATGGACCAACAGACTGGTTCCAAATAGGAAAAGGAGTACATCAAGGCTGTATATTGTCACCCTGCTTATTTACCTTATATAGAGAGTACATCATGAGAAACGCTGGGCTGGAAGAAGCACAAGCTGGAATCAAGATTTCCGGGAGAAATATCAATAACCTCAGATATGCAGATGACACTACCCTTATGGCAGAAAGTGAAGAGGAACTCAAAAGGCTCTTGGTGAAAGTGAAAGATGAGAGTGAAAAAGCTGGCTTAAAACTCAACATTCAGAAAACGAAGATCATGGCATCCAGTCCCATCACTTCATGGGAAATAGATGGGGAAACAGTGGAAACAGTGTCAGACTTTATTTTCTTGGGCTCCAAAATCACTGCAGATGGTGACTGAAGCCACGAAATTAAAAGACATTTACAACAGAGGTCCGTCTAGTCACGGCTATGGTTTTCCCAGTGGTCATGTATGGATGTGAGAGTTGGACTGTGAAGAAAGCTGAGCAATGAAGAATTGATGCTTTTGAACTGTGGTGTTGGAGAAGACTCTTGAGAGTCCCTTGGACTGCAAGGAGATCCAACCAGCCCATTCTGAAGGAGATCAGTCCTGGGTGTTCATTTGAAGGACTGATGCTAAAGCTGAAACTCCAATACTTTGGCCACCTCATGCGAAGTGTTGACTCATTGCAAGAGACTCTGATGCTGGGAGGGATTGGGAGCAGGAGGAGAAGGGGACGACAGAAGATGAGATGGCTGGATGGCATCACCGACTCAATGGACTTGATTTTGGGTGAACTCCAGGAGTTGGTGATGGACATGGAGGCCTGGCGTGCTGTGGTTCATGGGATTGCAAAGAGTTGGACACGACTGAACAATTGAACTGAACTGAACTGAAACGGAAGGCATTGTTGTAAAGGTTCTGTATATCATCTCTTCAAGTTTAATCCTAAACTCTGTGGGGTAGGAGCTATAATCTCCATTTTACAGATGAAGAAACAATAGTACAGAGCTACTAAGTTGATTGGTTAACCAGCTACTAAGTGATGAAGTTGGAATTTTAACTCATGTTGTTTTTGGATCTAGAGCCTTTACATTTAAATGAAGGAACCGCATGCAGAGGCATAAAAGCACCAAAATACTAAGGGCTATGAAATAGAGAGAGATGGTACTACAAGAACATATAATAGCTAATTTGGGAAGACGGGGAACCGGGTCAGTACCAACTGATATCTTAAGGATGACTAGGAGTTAAGCTCTCATTTTTTTATTGAAGAAGGTGGCGCTAGTGGTAAAGAACCTGCTAGAGGAGACATAAGAGATAGGGGTTCTATTCCTGGGTCGGGCATTGCAACTCACTCCAGTGTTCTTGCCAGGAGAATCCCATGGACAGAGAAGCCTGGTGAGCAACAGGACATGGGGTCAGACAGTGCTGAAGTGACTTAGCATACATGCACATATTTGACATAATATTATATTAGTTATAGGTATACAACATAATCACTTGATATTTGTATATATTGCAAAGTGATTTCCACAATAAGTCTAGTTAACATCTGTCATCATACATAGTTGCAGATTTTTTTTTTGAGATGACAACTTTTAAGATCTACTATCTTAGCAACTTTCAAATATACAATATAGAATTATGAGCTATAGTCATAATGCTGTTCATTATATCCCATGACTTATGTGTTTTATAACTGGAAGTTCGTACCTTTTGACTATCTTCACCCATTTCACCTCCACCCCATTTCCTTTACTCTCATTTTAACCATGGAATATGAGTAAAAAGCCACTTCTTCTTATTCTCCCTTTTCAGGTCAAAGAAAAATGGTGCTTAAATTGCCTTAAAAAGGTCAATATATAACTCTCACAGCATAAACCACCTCCTTTAAGTCACAAGAATCCCTCCTGGAAAACCCACTCCTACTTTTCCTTTCCAGAGGTACTGCTTGCAGTGAGTCTATGGTAAAACAATAATAAAAAAAAAGATCTAAGAAAGAGTGCACAGTTTATGGTTCTTTTCCAAGAGACTCTGGGCCCACTGGGGATGGAGTACTCCCATCCCCGAGTAAGAGAGCATATATGTAGTTCAGTGGAATGTGTTTACACTGAGCTATGAAGTTTTACCATGGAAACCTAGCATATAGCATACTGAGGCAGAAACATCTACTCTTGTGGAAATATGTAACATCTTTGGGAGTGTTGGCAGTAATCTTGGATTATTTGCTTAAAATTATTCTTTTCTTCTCAAGAGCTCTCAGTTTTGTAAGATCTTCCAAGATCTTTAACTTGAAACATAAAACTCATTAATGGTGCCAGAGATACGAGTCCACTTTGTATGTTTACTCAGAATTTGTTCTCCACCAAAGTCTCAAGATGTTAAATAAAGATAAAAGGAAGGTTTGAACTTCAGTGCTTTTCTGATTCATACAAGCATTATGATTTTGGAAAGTCCCTCTTTTAAAACAAAGAGTGTTAACATCTCATACTCACGGTGGCCAGTCAGTTCTTACTTCCTCTATTTGCTCCCCAAAGAGGCCCTTGGCAGAAAATGTGCATACTGTACTCTGTAACTTAGGCAACAGTTTCACAGTCTTCATCACCTTGGTCTTCACAACGCATCACAATGGAAAAGCAAGTGTTGTGATTTTCACAGTCACACTGACTCAGCAAGGTCAGTTTAGGTTCAGTCTCTGCCCAAATACCAATAACAGCTCATCAAAACATAGTTCACTGCTTCCAAAGTGACAGGTTTCAACCCTTTGGCATTCCTAAAATACTTGGTGGTGGTGGTGATGCTGGTTCTGTTGCTAAGTCATGTCCAATTCTTGCAACCCCATGGTGCTAGTGGTGCTAGGGTTAGAAGAAGTTGCTTCAGAAATTTTTGTTAAAATAAAAGAACATCTAGAAATTCTTATTTATTTCTTTTCCACTCAGTTTAAGGGGTAAGCATATTAATGATGTTCCTAATTAAATCTTTATTTCTTCCATTCTTGGGTTTATTGTTTTCATCAAATAATATAAATGCTTAGTGGCACCCAGCACATCTAATACGCCAGGGTCCTAAGTGTACAAAACCTAGTTTCGAGAGGAACAGGGAAATCAGTGAGGATAGTGCATTGTGGGGAGCTCTGGCATAGAGGCAACCTGGGCAGGGAGGTTAGAAAGAGAAGTCATTAAGTCAACTGGGAGAGTCAACTGGGAGTTGATCAGGGAAAGCTTTGCAGAATAGGTGTCATTGCATTTGATTGCTTCAATTTTTTTTTTTTTTTAAGAAAACAAACACCCCCCCCCCCCCACACACACACACACAATTGTGAAGTCCTAACTTGGTTAGCTATTAGTTTCTAGGAGTAAACACTGTGCATAGCCGGTGGTCATGTCAGGAGCAAAGAGGTCAGTGGCGATTGGAGGGAAAGCCAAGTTTAACCAATTATGGTCATCCTTGCTAGCCCAGTAATCTACTCCCTCACAGTCTTTTAACTTAAAGGCAGAGGGAATACCTGGAAAGAGAATGAGAAAGGCTGATGGCACAGCAGGATGATAAATGGGATCTGGGACTTGGGAGGCTAAATGCGGGTATGGTCCCCTCACCCACCCTTCTCTATCATCCAGGAGAGAAGGGAGAGAGCACAGGTTTCCATACCTTCTGCACTTGGATGGACACATCTGCCACAGCACCTCCTTACTTCCTGAAATCTGTGTCCCTGCTGTTTTTCCTTCTGGTCCACATCTAGCATTTCAAAAGCATTACTATCAAAAAGAAACTTTCTTGCATCTCCACTCAGTATTGCTTAGTCCTCATAAACATGAATAGTTAACTAAGCAAAACTGTCAGAAAATGCTTCTGCTGAATTGGTTGGAAAGGTCTTCATTTCATCTTCTTGATGTCCTCATGTTCCATTCCAAGAGCCGTCACAGGATACATGTCACTCATTAGAGAAGCTTCTGGATTATATTCACTGAGTTCACAATCTATATTTTGGGCCACATAAAGGAGCTAAAACCTGATGTCCAGGAGCCTTTGGAACTGTTGCTGTTGTTTTAGTCACTCAGTCATGTCTGAGTCTTTTGTGATCCATGGACTAGCCTGCCAGGCTCCTGTGTCCATGGCATTTTCTAGGCAAGAATGCTGGAATGACAATGTTCATTGCAGCACTATTTACAATAGCTAGGACATGGAAGCAACCTAGATGTTCATCAACAGATGAATGGATAAAGAAGCTGGTACACATATACAATGGAATATTAGTCATAAAAAGGAATGTATCTGAGTCAGTTCTAGTGAGGTAGATGAACCTAGAGCCTATTATACAGAGTGAAGTAAGTCAGAAAGAGAAAAACAAATATCTTTTATTAATACACACATATGGAATCTAGAAACGTGGTACTGAGGAACCTATTTGCAGGATAGTAATGGAGATGCAGACATAGAGAATAGACTTGTAGACACAGTGGGGAAAGGAAAGGGTGGGACACATTGAGAGAGTATACATATACATTGCTATATGTTAGACAGATAGGTAATGGGAATTTGCTATATAATGCAGGGAGGTCAAACTGGTGCTCTGTGACAATATAGAGGGGTGGAATGGAGCAGAAGTGGGAGTGAGGTTCAAGAGGGAGGGACATATGTATACTTATGTCTGATTCATGTTGATATGTGGCAGAAATCAACACAATATTATAAGGAAATTATCCTCCAGTAAAAAAAAGAATACTGGAGTGATTTGCCATTTCCCCCTCCAGGGGATCTTCCTGACCCAGGGATTGAACCTGTGTCTCCTGCACTGGCAGGCAGATTCTTTACCCCAAACCACCAAGGAAGTCCTTTGGCACTGTTAACTAGTATATAAATCCTTGAATTCTTCTCTGAAGTTTGTTATCACAAAAATACTGTAATAATTTTTTAAATTTGTTTAATTTGGCTATTCTGGCAGCATTTTCCTCTGGTTTCCATGAAGTCACTTCTGCCTCACTCATTCCTCATATTCTTGCAGGGCACTTGGGTGTTCCAGATACTGTGGAATAGGGATGGCCCTCAAAGTTACAGTTTATTGAATAATACACACAGGTGAACAAACTCTTCAGTACACTCAGCTTCATCCTTTCAGAGGTAACTTTCAAAAGACTGCTTGATGATGTCAACTATGAAACACAGAAATAGGTCAGGGTATTTTTTTTCATTTTGGCCATAAAACTAGCTTATGACTACTTTTGAGGGCAATTTACTTAAGCTTTCTTTGTACTTCTGGAAAAGGTGTTGAGAATTTTTAATTATATCTCTAACTTATGTGTTTATCTGTATTGAAGCAAAATTCTAATTAACCACGTAAGCAAGAAAATCCTGAATCAAATCCTTTTCAAAAGGAAATTTTATTTCTTAATACCAGAATATAAATAGGTGAGATGCAAAACAAGGACTCCATATTAAAAGTAATTGATGAAAGAAATACCAGCATGCATATTCTCAGGTTGTTGTGAAGCAAGAAATGCTAAAACTATATTGCATGTCATGGATTACATGAGTTTATGTAGCTTCTATGTTTTCGTTTTCCTCCCTGTGTTATGTAGCCTCTAAAATGTGCTCCAGTGATCCCTATCTCCAGGCATTCATACCTTTGTGTAATCCTTTCCTCCTGAGTGTGGGTTAGACTCAGTGATTCCCCTCTAATGAATAAAATAAGCAAATGTAGTGGGATGATACTCCTGAGATTCAGTTCAGTTGCTCAGTTGTGTCTGACTCTTTGCAACTGCATGGACTGCAGCACACCAGGCTTAGGTTACACAAAGACTCTAACTTCATCTTTCTCTCTCTCTCTCTCTCTCTCTCTCTCTCTCTCTCTGTCTCTCTGTCTCTTGCTTTGAGTGAAACCAGCTGCCCTATGGAGTGAGCTTACCCCACAAGACAAGACACTGAGGGTTCCCTGCCAACAGACAGCAAGAAACTGAGGCCCTCAGTTCAACAACTGATAACAAACGTAATCTTGAAACAACCACACAGATAAGCTTGTAAAGATATCCCCCTCCAGGCGAGCAGAGATCTGCACAGCTCAAATGATGTGACAATACCTTGATCATACCCTCATGGAGGCCTTGAGTCGGAGGTCCAGCTAGGTTGCAGCCAGATTCCTAACCCACAGAAACTAAGAGATGACAAATACTAGCTCTTTTAAACTATTAATTGTGGAGCAATAGATATCAAATGCACTTCCTCTCAAAAATGAGGAAACTTTGAATTGGATCTTGAAAGAAATAAAAAGTCTGCTTTTGCAGGACCATGAGCAAGTGGGGATGACTGATCTTGTCATAATCTTCCTCGTGTCTCTGTTTTTCCTCCTGTATACTTCAGTAGCCCCTCTCCTCAGTCCCTCCTTCCCTGGGGCACAGAAGGTTAGAGGGAGCTACAGAGGTTCCTCAGAGGAAAGGTTCAGCATGTGAGGTAAGGTTGGGGATGAGGCATGAGCAAAACCTTCTGCTCACTTCTTTCAGAGACATTCCATTTTTACGTAAATCACAAATTGAGATTCCACCTAAAATTTCATGTGAAGAAAGCATCTCATTGAAAAAGCAAGTCTGAACTCTCATAAAGCACTTATTTAGCACTTGTTCTTTCTAGAACAAAGGGCTGGGTGTTTGAAAGGATGAGCCTTATTCCTGGGCCTGCTACACAGTTCCTGGAGTCCCAGTTTCCTCCTGTCTCTGAGATGAAATTACCTGTCCCACCTCCATCACAAGATCATTGAGAGTCTTATCTGTGAGGACCCTGCATGCCATCTGTTTCTGTGGCCTGGAACACTCCAGCCAGATATCATAGGGCTTGTTCTCTTGTTTCATTCTGGATTTGACATAGATGTGAATCTTCCCTGACCTTCTCCACAGATCACCTTGCCACCCCATCACTCTATTCTTTAACTCTGCTGACACATTTTTTAAAAGTCTCTCTAATCACCACCTGATACATTTCGTGTTTATTTGTCTGAGATTTTAAAGATTTGCTTGTCTACATCACCCTAGGATACAAGCTTCAAGAGGCCAAAGACTTAGTCTGTTTGGTTGTATTCCATATCCTCAGGAGTTACAACTGCCTGACACTTGTGGGTGCTCAATGGACATGTCTTAAATGGGATAATGGCCTTCCCAGGTGGCACTAGTGATCAAGAACCCACCTGCTAATGCAGAAGACATTAGAGTCAGGGGTTCAATCCCTGGGAAGATCCCCTGGAGGAGGAAATGGCAATACAGCCTGGAGAATCCCAAGGACAGAAGAGCCTGGCGGGCTGTAGTCCACAGGGTTGCTAAGAGTCAGACATGACCGGAGTGACTTAGCACACACACAAATTGGATAATGAGTGAATGAATCAGTGAGTGAAATGAGACAATGGCATGTGCTCCTAATATATTTAATGTGAAATTACAAAATAAGTTCATCTTATGGAACTCCTAGGTAACAGCATCCCTTGGAGGCAAACACAACAGTAACAGATTTACCCCATCTCTGGAAGTTACTGGCCCTTGGTATTTTCAAAGTAACCAAGAGTTTCTCTGGACACACATTCTCTTTTAAATTTGATTTTTCAAAAGGAAATGCTACATAAGATAAAAGTGGAGCTGCCACTCTTCCCCCACATTCCAGTGCAGGCGCATTATTGCACATTATTGCTCTGACGTCTCCCCCCTACAAGCCCCTTGAAGAATCTGTGATGAGGTTCACATGCCAAACCCGTGTTAAAACTCCCCCACCCTGCTGGCGTCTGGAAAGCTTCCAGACCCTTAGCTGAGGAAAGCAAAATTTGGAGGAAAAAAGGAAGAAACAAAGTAACTCAGTTATGCTCCTTCATAATGTGAAGCTTTGTTTTGTGATACATTTTGGATTCCTGAGTTGGTTGTCAGAAGTGGCTTGTGAATAATTTAATATGAAGGGGAGCTAAAGAACAGCAGTGATTTTTTTTTTAATTACTCTTCCCATTACAGTAAATATTGATTCAGGATTGCTAAGCTTATGAAATGACTTGAAATAATTTAACAAGTAATGCATTTCTAAATACTGTATATGTGAGAGATATACATTACTAACCCAAAGCTTTAAAGTAGAATCCTCCAAAATATTTTCAGTTAGAAACATTATTTTTTCCCCAATGATTTATTCCTTTAGGGAGAATAGGACACCAAAGAGCTATCTTTTCTTCTCCCTTTGTACATAACCTCGTTTTCAAGGTAAAGGTACTTAGCTTCCACCTGAGTGCTGATTTTCTAGCTACAAAAGATGATCTGAAGAATGGTGAGAATTAGTTCATTCTTGAGTAGGTATTTGAACATTACTTTACCAGCGTGTGAGATGAGTGCAATTGTGTGGTAGTTTGATCATTCTTTGGCATTGCATTTCTTTGGGATTGGAATGAAAACTGACCTTTTCCAGTCCTGTGGCCACTGCTGAGTTTTCCAAATTTGCTGGCATATTGAGTGCAGCACTTTCACAGCATCATCTTTCAGGATTTGGAATAGCTCAACTGGAATTCTATCACCTCCGCTAGCTTTGTTCGTAGTGATGCTAAGGCCACTTGACATCACATTCCAGGATGTCTGGCTGTAGGTCAGTGATCACACCATCGTGATTATCTGGGTCGTGAAGATCTTTTTTGTACAGTTCTTCTGTGTATTCTTGCCATCTCTTCTTAATATCTTCTGCTTCTGTTAGGTCCATACCATTTCTGTCCTTTATTGAGCTCATCTTTGCATGAAATGTTCCTTTGGTATCTCTGATTTTCTTGAAGAGATCTCTAGTCTTTCCCATTCTGTTGTTTTCCTCTATTTCCTTGCATTGATAGCTGAAGAAGGCTTTCTTATCTCTTCTTGCTGTGAACTTCCTGATGTTCAAGCTGGTTTTAGAAAAGGCAGAGGAACCAGAGATCAAATTGCCAACATCTGCTGGATCATCGAAAAAGCAAGAGAGTTCCAGAAAAACATCTATTTCTGCTTTATTGACTATGCCAAAGCCTTTGACTGTGTGGATCACAATCAACTGTGGAAAATTCTGAAAGAGATGGGAATACCAGACCACCTGACCTGCCTCTTGAGAAACGTGTACGCAAGTCAGGAACCAACAGTTAGAACTGGACATGGACCAACAGACTGGTTCCAAATAGAAAAAGGAGTACGTCAAGGCTGTATATTGTCACCCTGTTTATTTAACTTCTATGCAAAGTACATCGTGAGAAACGCTAGACTGGAAGAAACACAAGCTGGAATCAAGATTTCGGGAGAAATATCAATAACCTCAGATATGCAGATGACACCACCCTTATGGCAGAAAGTGAAGAGGAACTCAAAAGCCTCTCGATGAAAGTGAAAGTGGAGAGTGAAAAAGTTGGCTTAAGCTCAACATTCAGAAAACGAAGATCATGGCATCTGGTCCCATCACTTCATGGGAAATAGATGGGGAAACAGTGGAAACAGTGTCAGACTTTATTTTTCTGGGCTCGAAAATCACTGCAGATGGTGACTGCAGCCATGAAGTTAAAAGATGCTTACTCCTTGGAAGGAAAGTTATGACCAACCTAGATAGCATATTCAAAAGCAGAGCCATTACTTTGCCACCAAAGGTTCTTCTAGTCAAGGCAATGGTTTTTCCTGTGGTCCTGTATGGATGTGAGAGTTGGACTGTGAAGAAGGCTGAGTGCCGAAGAATTGATGCTTTTGAACTGTGGTGTTGGAGAAGGCTCTTGAGAGTCCCTTGGACTGCAAGGAGATCCAAGCAGTCCATTCTGAAGGAGATCAGCCCTGGGATTTCTTTGGAAGGAATGATGCTAAAGCTGAAACTCCAGTACTTTGGCCACCTCATAGGAAGAGTTGACTCATTGGAAAAGACTCTGATGCTGGGAGGGATTGGGGGCAAGAGGAGAAGGGGACGACAGAGGATGAGATGGCTGGATGGCATCACTGACTCTATGGACGGGAGTCTGAGTGAACTCCGGGAGTTGGCGATGGACAGGGAGGCCTGGCGTGCTGCAATTCATGGGGTCGCAAAGAGTCAGACACGACTGAGCGACTGATCTGATCTGATCTGATCTGAGTAGGTATGCAGAGTGGGTCCCTTGGAGCTACCACCTCAGCCAGCTATTGCCATCTTCATCTTGCTCCCAGGAAAGGCTAAAGTTCAGCTTCCATCACATGCCCTGGAAATACTGGTTGTTTGTAATCAGCATCTGTTCCCTTTGGGCTGGTATATATTCAGATTAATTGTTGCCTGTGTCATCTGAATTGTTAAATATCTTAAATACACTGCCCTTCACTGTAACCCTGAATTCCCGCTGGGACTGCAGATGGCTCCAGAGATGCTTCAGACTAAAGATGTAGCCTTGGCTTCAGAGATTGCTCAAGGGTCAGCAAGTGAAGTGATCTCAAATTGGTTGGCAATTCAGGACAGAAAGGCTGTTAATAGTTTTAGGTATTGGGAGGGGTAGTTGTGAGGGCTGGACCTGCTGCAATCACTTTGTCACCATGAAGAAAACTAGCCTGAGTAAAAAGCTGAGGCATAGTGAAGAGCAGATCTAGAGTATGGTAGAAAATTGTAGGTAGAGTCCAGTAGAAGTTATATCTGAAATGTACTCTACCTCTGAACTTTTTGAGCTCTGTGAACAAATACATCCCCTTGAATGATTTAGCCAACTGAATATAGACTTTTTAAATAACTTGAAACAAAAGTAACTTCAAATGATAGGGGAGCAATTTATCACTAGGGAGGGTAGGGTACTATTTTTAATAATACCATCTCTAGATGTCCAGAAACTTAATGATAGTGAAGAAGTTAGAATTTATATCTATTATTTCTCAGTTACTTCACAGTTATTAAATTTAATGTTGAAACAGTCCTACTAGAAGAAGAATATTATCCCATTTGCCAGAGAAGCCAGATAGAGCTCAGAGAGAATGTATTCCTAAGACCAACCAGATGATTAAACCAGAATTGAAACCCAGGACTCCTTGATTCTAAAATTTTTCAGTATCCTCAGCTTCCCATGACTTCTGCCTCACACTGAACTACAGTGCTATACTTGACTGGATTGTAAAGGGCCTTGCCTGCCACACTAATGAGTTTCAGAGAATATTATTTTGGGGGAAAGGAGGCCATGTCACAGAACATTGAGAACCCATTGAAATTTATTGACACTCTTCTTATGAAAACATACTTACTGCTCATAAAACAATTTTCGGAGTGTAATTTCAGGGGGTTCACAGACCTCCATAAATTCATGCACTTCTTCATCACCCCACTTCCAGTTTGAGAACTCTAGTATATTCTTTGTAGAATTATAGACAATTTTAAGTTAAATAATTGACAAAATGAGATTTGCATTCTGCAAACATAATTCTCGTAGCTTCCAGAGGGCAGACTGGAGGGGACAGTGGCTGCAGGTAGGAAGCTGCATTAGAGTTTAGGGCAAACTTCATCTGTGAGGCATGAGATTGGCATACACCCCAGTGAGAGGCTAGAGAAAACATGTAATGTGTAGGATGCAGAGAGTGAAGCAGAAAGAGGCTTTGGAGATGGCTCCAGTCCTTACATTAGGTGACTTGACAGATGGATATAATTAGAGATATAAATAATGTAGTAGTAAAAGAAATGGATTTAAATGATCAATATTATGATAAAGGATGTGACTTGGGGCTAAGGTTCACATAAGAACTGTTCCCGGGGAAGGCGCCAAGATGGCGGAGGAGTAGGACGGGGAAAACACTTTCTCCCCCACAAATTCATCAAAAGAGCATTTAAACATCGAGTAAATTCCACAAAACAACTTCTGAATGCCGGCAGAGGACATCAGGCACCCAGAAAAGCAACCCAACTCCTCAAAAGGAGGTAGGAAAAAATATTAAAGACAATAAAAGAGACAAAAGAGGGAGGGACGGAGTTCCGTCCCGGGAAGGGAGTCTTAAAAAGAGAGAAGTTTCCAAACACCAGGAAACCTTCTCACTGCCGAATCCGTGCCGAGCTTTGGAAGCACAGAGGACAACATAACAGGGAGAAAAAATAAATAAACAATTAAAACTCGCAGATTGCGAGCCCTACGGTAACTCCTCCAGCGGAGAAGCAGCGCAGACGCCTGCATCCGCCATTAGCAAGCGGGGGCTGGGCAGGGAGGCGCGGCGCGGGCTGCATCGCTCAGAGTAAGAATCTGGCCTGAATACCCTGAGCGCTATCTGAGCGAAATAATTTGGGCTAGCAAACCAGACTGTGGGATATCTACCTCGCGAAAAGCCAGCCCTAACCTAAGACACCGCCAGCCCGTGCACGGAACAAAGGACTAAACAGAGGTAGCCGGCTGCAAACCTTCCCCCTCCGGTGACAGGCAGCCAGAGCCGGAAGGGGGCAATCTCAGCCCCAGAGAGACATTATCTATAAAACTGGCTTCTTTGCTAACTAAAACTTATTGGGGGTCTGGACAGTCAACATCTGCCTGAGAAGGTGCGCCGGTTTTACACCCAGATAACCAAGTGGCGGGGAGGCGATAAGTCGCAGCATTGGCGCTCGCCAAACACCTCATCACCTGAGCTGCTCAGACCTGGGAAGAGCACAAAACACAGCCCCAACTGAGTCTGCGCCTCTGAGGACTACCTGAGTGCCTGAACCTGAGCGGCTTGGACCTGGGAGGTGCATGCAACCCAGGGCCAGCCTCGGATTGTTCCCGGCGGAACAACCTAGAGCCTGAGCAGTGTGGGCAGGGAGGCTACACGCGCCGTGAGCGGGGGCAGACCCAGTGTGGCTGAGGCACTGCGAGCGCACGCCAGTGTCATTTGTTTGCAGCATCCTTCCCTCCCTCCCCATAGCGCGACTGAACAAAGAGAAGAAATACAGCTCCACCCACCAGAACACCGACACAAGCTTCCCTAACCAGGAAACCTTGACAAGCCACCTCTACATACCCACACACAGCGAGGAAACGCCACAGTAAAGAGAACTCCACAAACTGCCAGAATACAGAAAGGACTCCCAAACTCAGCAATTTAAACAAGATGAAGAGACAGAGGAATAGCCAGCAGATAAAGGAACAGGATAAATGCCCACCAAACCAAACAAAAGAGGAAGAGATAGGGAATCTACCTGATAAAGAATTCCAAATAATGATAGTGAAATTGATCCAAAATCTTGAAATTAAAATGGAATCACAGATAAATAGCCTGGAGACAAGGATTGAGAAGATGCAAGAAAGGTTTAACAAGGACCTAGAAGAAATAAAAAAGAGTCAATATATAATGAATAATGCAATAAATGAAATTAAAAACACTCTGGAGCCAACAAATAGTAGAATAACAGAGGCAGAAGATAGGATTAGTGAATTAGAAGATAGAATGGTAGAAATAAATGAATCAGAGAGGATAAAAGAAAAACGAATTAAAAGAAATGAGGACAATCTCAGAGACCTCCAGGACAATATTAAACGCTACAACATTCGAATCATAGGGGTTCCAGAAGAAGAAGACGAAAAGAAAGACCATGAGAAAATACTTGAGGAGATAATAGTTGAAAACTTCCCTAAAATGGGGAAGGAAATAATCACCCAAGTCCAAGAAACCCAGAGAGTCCCAAACAGGATAAACCCAAGGAGAAACACCCCAAGACACATATTAATCAAATTAACAAAGATCAAACACAAAGAACAAATATTAAAAGCAGCAAGGGAAAAACAACAAATAACACACAAGGGAATTCCCATAAGGATAACAGCTGATCTTTCAATAGAAACTCTTCAAGCCAGGAGGGAATGGCAAGACATACTTAAAATGATGAAAGAAAATAACCTACAGCCCAGATTATTGTACCCAGCAAGGATCTCATTCAAGTATGAAGGAGAAATCAAAAGCTTTTCAGACAAGCAAAAGCTGAGAGAATTCTGCACCACCAAACCAGCTCTCCAACAAATACTAAAGGATATTCTCTAGACAGGAAACACAAAAATGGTGTATAAACTCGAACCCAAAACAATAAAGTAAATGGCAATGGGATCATACTTATTAGTAATTACCTTAAACGTAAATGGTTGAATGCCCCAACCAAAAGACAAAGACTGGCTGAATGGATACAAAAACAAGACCCCTACATATGTTGTCTACAAGAGACCCACCTCAAAACAGGGGACACATACAGACTGAAAGTGAAGGGCTGGAAAAAGATTTTCCATGCAAATAGGGACCAAAAGAAAGCAGGAGTCACAATACTTGTATCAGATAAATTAGACTTTAAAACAAAGGCTGTGAAAAGAGATAAAGAAGGTCACTACATAATGATCAAAGGATCAATCCAAGAAGAAGATATAACAATTATAAATATATATCCACCCAACATGGGAGCACCGCAGTATGTAAGACAAATCCTAACAAGTATGAAAGGAGAAATTAACAATAACACAATAATAGTGGGAGACTTTAGTACCCCACTCACACTTATGGATAGATCAACTAAACAGAAAATTAACAAGGAAAAAAAAAAAAAAACATGTATCTATAAAGCTCACTAAAGCAAAGCACAGTAAAATGAGGTATGGCAATAAAAGGCATTAAATTTATCAAATAAAAAAAATAAATAAAGTGCTGAAAAAAAAAAAAAAAAGAACTGTTCCCTAACGTGAATAAGCAGGGCTGGAGTGGAGTGGGGTGGGTGGTTCAGGAAACAGAGAGGTGTTGCATATATAAGAAACCTTATCTAAGAGCATGGAAAATTGCAAAGGAATATTGGCCAATGGAGATATTTCAGTGATTATGCAATCTGCATTTCCCAGGTCATATTGGCCTGGGAGTAAAAACAGGAACAGAAGAGCAGAAACAGTAATTTTGTGTGTCAACTTCCTTTACCATGGACCAGCCTCTTCACATGCATGTGAGAACAGATCTCTTGCTTTTTTCTGCCTTACCTCTCAGCTAATACCTGAGAGCCGCAATGATCAAGAGGCAGCTGAGCTGGTCTTGTGTCTTGCTCAGACCCCTACGGTTGGCCTCTGTTCTGCTTTGTCCCATGCTGTCAGATGTTCTCAAGGACCAGAAGTGGGTCAAGGACCCTCCTTTGTATCTCCTAAATAAATACCCAGGCTTCCCAGGTGGTGCTAATGCTAAAGAACCTGCCTGCCAATGCAGGAGACATAAGAGATGCGGGTTCTATCCCTGGGTTGGGAAGATTCCCTGGAGGAGGGCATGGCAACCCATTCCAGTATTCTTGCCTGGAGAACCCATGGACAGAGGAGCATGGTGGGCTCCAGTCCATAGGGTTGAAAAAAGTCGGACACGACTGAAGCAACTTAACACACTTAGCACACAAACAAATAAATACCCAGGTGATTGATGGGAGAAAAAGAGGTAAATCTTTTTATTGTATGGTTGCAAATCCTTTTCCCTGAGCACTCTCTCCCATCTCTCTCTCACTCTTCCCTAGGAAAACTGGAGACAGATGCTCCACTGTATTCAAAATTGCCACCCTCCCTTTATCTCTGACCTAGGAATTAGCTTGTATACTTCAGATATCTATCCTCCAAAAGTCTGGTCTCTGCTACAAGTTGTTTGTGAAACACCATCCTAATAGGTTCCCTAGAAAATGTGTATAAACTATACACTATAAATTCCAGGAGGAAACCATTTTGTATTTATATCATACGATTCCTGAGATAACAAAATGATTTTTTAAAATGAGGTCAGGGAATATTGCTTGATGTTGTTGCTTGTTGAATAGAATTACATGTTTAAAAATTCCAGTGTAAAACTTTTTTTTCCCCCTCAGCATTAAAAACACAACAACAAACCCAACCACAGAAAAGTTGTATTGATTTAGTGTCTAGATTTTTGTTATATAAATAGCTCAATATCACCTCAAGGAACTAAATTATACACTGAAAATAGAAACCCAAATCATCTTGGCTCTCAGTTTATGCTGATATCTGAAACCATAAGTGAGCGTAGAAGACTTGGCTTTTTACAGCCAGACCTCCCAACAGGATTCACCCCTCTAGCTTCTGTGGTTTCTCGGGCTGTGTTTGATGTTGCTACAGTATGTATTCTGTGGAGAGTCTCTTTGCTGGGAAACATTACCGCATCACTAATTTGCTTTGAGTAAAAAAAGTAAAAGGAAACTAGGAAAGAAGGAAAAGTCTCAAAAAAGACAGTAAAATGTCAAATTTTACAATTAAAATTGGGCCCCAAATTCACACTTGGAACTGTCAAATTAATCCCTTCTTCAGGCTTCCTCCAGGCTTATGGATGGCAAAAATTGTTATATTTCATAAGAGACTATGAGTATCATGGACCAAGAACAAGGATAGAGTGTCAGCAACCCTGAAGCAGCTTTACAAAGCACACACAGAAGCAGTAACATCACACAGCCAAGTATACTTGGAATCAGTTGGCAATGGAGAGGAACTTTCTGGAGGACATGTTTAAAGCCAAATATGAGTGTGATCGAGATTCGAGTGTGTCTCTCAACTGTGTCTCTCAGCCACAAATTCTCAAATGGTCTTGGCACACTCTGCAAAGGGTTGTTAGCCGCTTCTCAGGCTTTTCCAATCCACTGGTGGTTCAGGCAGTGAATAATCCACCTGCAATGCAGGAGACCCAGGTTCGATCCTTGGATCAGAAAGATCCCCTGGAGAAGGGAATGGCTACCCATGCCAATATTCTTGCCTGGAGAACCTCATGGACAGAGAAGCCTGGTTGGCTACAGTCCATGGAGTCACAAAGAGTTGGACCCAACTGAGTGGCTAACACACAAGCACACAAATAGCAACTACCATGGATAAGGACTTCTTCTAGCAAGCAACACTACAGCAGCCTTTAATACAGATTATTTGGTTATTAATTTGTATGTTAATATTTACACTGTATTTTTCCTGTATTAATTTTTACTACACTTCTTTGTAGTGAAGGCTGCCTTTGCAGGCTTAGGAATAGAGGCAACCATTTCAAATCTTTAAGGGGAAAATTCTCCCCCCATGTTTATTGAGAAGTAATTACCATTGTTCAAGTTTAAGGTGTACAAGTTGATGTTTTGATATACATATATATTGCAAAACAATTACCAAAATAAGGTTAGTCAACACATCCACCAACTCAGTTATGTGTGTGTTTGTGAACATTTTTAAGATCTACTCTCTTAATAACTTTCAAGTCTACAGTTCAGTACTGTGGTCACCATTCTGTACACCGGTAATTTATATTTTGGTTTGAGGTAGGAGTAAAGTCTCAATTTTTTCAATATTAATATTTTAATTGACCCAGTTATTTTATTGCTCAGGCTTGTCTTTCCCCTATTGGTTGGCAGTCCTAATATTATCATTTCTGGGCTCTCTATTCTATATTATTGACGTATGTTAGTCAGTACTTCATTGTTTTAATTCATGTTGCTTTTTAGTAAGTCTTGATGCCTACTACTGGAAGTCTAGAGAAGGTCTAGGAAATAGGTTGTCTTTGCAGATGCCGCCATAAGACTTGGTTCTTGTTTCCTGTGGCGGGGTGAATGAGAGGAGGGCACAGGGATCTATCTCAGGGATCCATTAATATTCCAGCTTGCTCTACTTTTCCTCTGACTCATTTTCTTTCCCAGCCAAGAGACATTTAATCTAGTCTTGATAATGGAAAACCTGGGCCTTTTGACTTATCATGTACCCTTCTAAATCTATTTTTTATGTTCTGAGTTCTTCCCTACACTCTCCTGAGAGAGGCTGTTGAAATCAAAAGTCCCAAGATTTACTTCTGCTTTCTGTTGCATCATCCCTCCCCTGAGGTAGTGACTGAATTGATAGCAGAGCAAAAGTTCTAAGAAAGTGTTGAGGAGAAAACTTTAAATCATATCTCAAAACATCCCACTGAATTTGTCTAGAGTTCAAAAGATAGATATGGGTCAAAGACAAACATTGGGAAATCAAGAGCAAATTGATGATGAGTTTGAGTAAAATGTTGGGAAAAGATATTATAAATTATATAAATTAAAATTAATTAAATAATCTTATCTGAAAGTTCATTGGCTATAACTTGCTCATCAGTGCCAAGGACAGTTGTCAACCAGGGCAAGTTAAAATAGCTATGCCATGGCTGTCTTCAGTGAATCAAATGAACTGCTTATGTTTAGCTATTATAAAACTCCCTTGAGCCTAATTTATGGAGAGCACTGTGGTTTTTCTATGAATATTTGGTGACTGCCTGTTAGGAATTCCTGTTATAATAAAACCTTCTAAGATTGATAATATACATTGTTTTAAAATGTTATATTTAAATACACTTAAAAATGGAAAAGTAAGAAAAGCAAGATTTTGAAATATGATTTATGTTTCCATTTAGGGTATACTAAGAATAAGTTAGTTTTCATAATTTTACTACTATTTTTAAGTAATCCATTTTTAAAATAAATTCATAAAATTAACACAATCTTTTATGAAGGATTTTCTTGGAAACCAAAGAAAGTGGAAAGTCAGTTTGCAGGCCTACGGAATTCCTATTAATTTGCCATATCTTCCCATTAGCAGGGGCTGCCCTCATAGCTCAGTTGGTAAAGAATCTGCCTGCAATGCAGGAGACCCTGGTTCAATTCTTGGGTCAGGAAAACCCACTGGAGAAGGGATAGGCTACCCACTCCAGTATTCTTGGGCTTCCCTGGTGGCTCAGCTGGTAAAGAATCCGCCTGCAATGTGGGAGACCTGGGTACAACCCCTCGGTTGGGAAAATCCCCTGAAGAAGGGACAGACTACCCACTCCAGTATTCTGGCCTGGAGAATTCCATGGAATGTACAGTCCATGGAGTTGCAAAGAGTCAGACATGACTGAGCGACTTTCACTTTCATTTCACTTTCCCATTAGCAACCATTAAAAGCATTTGTGCTGCTTTCCAGGCTGTATTAAGATCTACATAGCACCATCGCTATCCTGGCGACACTATTGTCTATATTTTTGCTCTCAGATTATAGATCCAAATACTTATTGAATATACTTGATTGAGCATCTACGCAGGTGCCCAAGATCTCAATGTCATTCTTGAGTCCTCTCTTTCCCTCACCTCTCACATCTAATAAATTACCAAAACTTCTCGGTTTTTCTCAAATATACTTGAGTCTCTTCTTTCCTCTCCTTACCTAGACCAGGGTATTATCATCAAGGGCCTGAAAAACTACCAAAGATACTCCTGTTTCCACTCTAATCTATCATCCACATTGTAGAAAACAAGGTCTTTCTAAATTGCACATCTGACCACTTTGCTCTCTTACTTAAAAGGTTTTAATTTCAACTTACTGCAACTCATTACCAAAGCACTAACCCCTTTTCTGTCTATCCAAAGCTGAATTATGTGTTCTTCATGAATTTACCTTCTCAAAATAAATTGTGGTTTGATTTTCTCTTTCCCTTTCCAAAAGGGAAGAAACTGTGTTTTCTTCTTTTTTTTAAATTGTATCTCAAATACCAAGGGCACACTTAAATAAATTTTTGTTCACTTACTATGAATATATCATATACTTAGGATTTCTTATCAGCTTCATGAATGAAAAATGTGGCTACTTTTTACAGTAGAACTAGGGAGAAACTATATAGTAAGTGCTTTTAGTAGTAAGGCCTTTGACGGCTATAGTCTCTTTGGTTAAGGAGTTAAAGCTCATAGTAAATGAAGGGTTCTATATAATCAATGAGGCGGACAGTCTTTAGGAAGACCCAGAGTGACTTTTACTCAAGGTTAGAGTCACACTGTACCATTTCATTGACAATAGTGAAGGATTTTTAAATTTTATAACCACTTTTTAGAAAGTTATCTATATTTTAATATATAAACCATTGAGTCATGATTTTCTTTAACTCTCTAACCAACGAGACTTTGACTGTCAAAGACCTTACTATTAATAGCACTTACTATCCAGTTTCTCACTAATTCTACTGTAGAAAAAAGTAGATTTTTTTTACACAATTTTTACTCATGAGGTTGACAAGAAATCATAGCTATACGATACATTCACTCAGCAGCAACATGAATATTTGTAACTATTGTGTCTTTCAGTAAGAGTATAGTTTATTCCTATCAGATAAGTCTCTGTGTTTACTTTCTGAAGATAACTAAGCTTTTTCTCCTATCTTCAGATCACTAGCTTAGCTGAGAGTCATATAAAACAACTTCATGTTGTCTGTTTCCTCAGTAACCATTATTAGTAGGATCATGTGCTTTTCTTTCATTTGAAATAAATCTTCTTTGAGGACTGGGAAATACATATCCAAGCTACATCAGAACATAATTTTGAAAATATATCTAAAGGACAAAAACCTTTACATGGTTATAAAACATAGATACTTCTTCATAAGTAGTCATTTCAAAATCTCACC
Source organism: Bos grunniens (assembly GCF_055505025.1). Taxonomy (NCBI): domain Eukaryota; kingdom Metazoa; phylum Chordata; class Mammalia; order Artiodactyla; family Bovidae; genus Bos; species Bos grunniens. Next base: position 44,631,144 of record NC_141165.1, read on the forward strand.
TCTCAGTGAGGTCAATTTCCATCCTCAATAACATGATATCAGCTTCATTTTAGATACAAATAAACTGAGCCTCACAAAACACACATGAACATACTTGATACACAGTTTTAACCTCTATTTCTTTAGAAATCCTGCCATGACTACCATGGTCAGGTGGGACTCACAGTAATAGACCCCTTTCATAAGTGAGTCTTAACTCATTAAAGTGAAGTGAAGTGAAGTTGCTCAGTTGTGTCCAACTCTTTGCGACCCCATAGACTGTAGCCTACCAGGCTTCTCTGTCCATGGGATTTTCCAGACAAGGGTACTGCAGTGGGTTGCCATTTCCTTCTCCAGGGGATCTTCCCAACCCAGGAATCAAACCCAGGTCTCCTGCATTGCAGATAGACACTTTACCCTCTGAGCCACCAGGGAAGAGCTCATTAAAATGTTGTCAGTCTAAATGCCACTATCCAGACACAAATATCCAGTTCTTTTAAATGAATCCATACATTTTTTTTAAAAAAGCTTAGAAATATGGATCTCATCCTCTGTAAATTAAAAAAGAGTGAAAGAGAAAAAAGCAAAGAAGAAAGAAATCCTAAATGAGCAAGCCACGGAGATACTTCAGTTAAATGAACAGAGGTCAAAGGAGAGAATGACTGGGGGACCTCCGTCTGAAGGAGAGAAGACTGAAAAGGAGCCAGCCAGCCAGAGACTCTTAAAGGAGGGGAAGGGGTAGAACTGTGGGATGACTCATGAGAGCAGGTGTTGCTTGCCAGGCCCATTGCTTTTGTCCTTTTTAGCCCCTTTCCTGCTCTGCATTCTGCCCTCTGGTTTCTATTTAAATGCAGTTACTTCCTTTATTCACAGTTTTCATCCTGGATGTAACTACGTCTCTGTTATCAGCATCTCTGTTGCTTCAGATGGTGCTTCCTCGTGTCCTTGAAGCATTTCCTGAGGTATGACTCCAACTGTTTGGATTCCAGGTGTCATCGGTGCCAACCATTAATCAAACATGTGCATCCTCACTCCCACAGATGACTAGGCTGTTTGTTTATGGTTCTGTCTAGAAGGAGTCACTGTGAGGATGAGGAAGAACTTTAATTGCTCCCCAAATGTGTAATCACACTTTACACACTCCACAGAATAGAAAATCATTTCTAAATAAAAGAGAATGATAAAACACTATCACAAGTTTCTTTATCTAGGTAAATAATCTATATAAAAGCACTAGAGCATTAACAGACCTTTAAAAAGATTGAATTATTTATTTCAGAAATGTGGCATGTTTTCAAAGCACTTCTATTAATGTTCCATTTTCATAATTGGCTTCAGAGTTGCTTGGCAATCTATTTCTAGTTTATGAACTTCTTATGAACTACATCTGTGTGCGGCTCTCTTCTTCATGTATCAGCAACTAATTTTAAGAGTAAGCTTTCTTATTGTCACATATGTAACAAGAAATCTAAGAAGGACACATTTAGACAGCAGCTGCTCAGTCATTATACAGCAAGACCAAGATCCAGTGAATAATCAACATAGAGATGGTTTATCTTGTTTATAATATATCAGATAAGAGGTCTGCTTATTTCAATATTGTTTTGGATGCCTCAATTGTCATACTTATGAGAACTAAGAATTTTTAGAGCAAGGACCACCCCTGATCTGTCTTGGTATTTTATAATATGCCTATTATAACTTAGGGCTTTACATTTAATTGGTGAGTAATTAACATTTGTTGAATGAAAATACATTTTACCAAATAAAAGAAAGCAAATTTGATGAGACTGAAACCCGTTTACCTTTCCATGCTTTAGTGTTTGGCCCAGAGTAATTTTCCACAAATAAAGTAACTCATAAATTGGGAAGAAATTAATATTGGAAACATTAAGTAAAAAAAAAAAAAAAAAAACTCCTTTAGAAAAGAGAGCATGTAATTGATTTTTATCCTCTTGTTAAAAATACAAGTCTGCACCAAAAGGTTTTTGAGGTATGAGTACATTGGATTTCCTTTGGAACACATAAAGTAACTGAAACTTTCTGTTCAGGAGTTTTAAAAATCAAGTAGTTCTTGTTCTTGAATGTGTATTTGTGATTTGTATTGAATCTTCACTCAGATTACTTATCAATTGTTTATTTTGTGGAAAAAAAGAGCAACATAAAAATAATAACCCACATACACGAATGATTGATCAGGCTCTCCAACACAAAATGGTTTGAGAAATTCTGTAACAAATATCTCCTACTTTATTTACACTACAGAACAAAATGATTATTCTCTCCTACCATGAACAGTCTGCAAAAGTAAAAAGAGACCTTCTTACTTAGAATTGAGAGGACTTAAACCTATATATATTTTGTTTGTTTCAAAATCACTAAACTATTTATCATTATATCTCTATTATATGTGAAGAGGTAGAATTCAGAAAAGGCAAGGTAGCAACTTAGAGTGGGCTAATTTCCAATTGGTTACCTATTTCAATTAGCATATGATTTACAAGTAGTAAATTGTGAATCTTTTTTTTCACAATTATGAATAATTGAACATAATATCAAAATCTGCTATAAATCAAGCTTTCTTTTCGTTTTGATTATTTCTAGTGAGTGTTAAGTCTCCAAATCGTGTCTGACTCTTGCCACCCCATGGACTATAGTCTGACAGGCTCCCTTGTTCATGGAATTCTCCAGGCAAGAATACTTGAGTGGGTTGCCATTTCCTTCTCCAGGTGATCTTCATGATCCAGGAATTGAACCCAAGTCACCTGCATTGTCGGTGGATTCTTTACCACCGAGCTACTAATGAATGTTTAGGCTCTTCCAACTAATTTTGGTGTTTCTGAAAGCATCTGTTGTTTCTCTTTCTTAGATGAAAAGACTTTTGTATCTACAAAGGGAGTATTGTTTAAACGATATTTGATTCTTATCACTGTCCAGCAGCATTTTGAATGTTGATTTGATACGTTAGTGTCCGTTATCATCAGAATGGAATTTGTTAAAAACTGCTTTTGTTGCACATTGATGTATAGTAAGATAGTGTAGATGTGAACAAAGCAATGAGTTTCAAGTAGAGTAAGTTTGATTACACCAAAGATGATCAGTTTTATATTGTGGTTTAAAATTGTACTTTCTGGGAACTTGTTGAAATAGGAATATTTTTAATCACTTTCTTTTTAATTTTTAATATGTTCTTATTTATGATGAAGACAAAATCAAAGCTTTGTTTACCATAAAATAATTGTATTTTTCTATCACATGTCTTGGGATATATTTAAATTAAATTTCATAATTGAAAATTTTAAGTCCATTAGGTGAGAATATTCTTATTTAGAGGAGAAAACTCATAAAACTCTATGTACAGCAGTTTCTCTGATGTTTACAACCTCAAGCAGAAGTTGGCAAACTTTTAAGGCCTATACTCTTAAAAACAGTTTTTCCATTTTCAAGGGGTGTTTGATGAAAAATAATAATATGCAATCAAGATCTCACAAGCAGCCAAGAAAGTCTAAAATACTTACCGACTGGCTCTTTACAAAAAAAAAAAAAAAAGTTTGTCAACCCCTAATCTTCGGGTAACCACTGACCTTTGAATAATAATTCAGTTCAGTTCAGCTGCTCAGTCGTGTCCAACTCTTTGTGACTCTATGGAATGCAGCACGCCAGGCTTCCCTGTCCATCACCAACTCCCAGAGCTTGCTCAAACTCATGTCCACCGAGTTGGTGATGCCATCCAACTATGTCATCCTCTGTTGTCCCCTTCTCCTCCTGCCTTCAATCTTTGGATAATAATAGAAATATCTACAAATGTGTCCGAGTCATAGTATCTCAATGTTAAGAAATATCTTAGGAGTAATTGACTCTTGGCTCTGGTGGTTCAGATGGTAAAGAATCTGCCTGGAATGCAGGAGACCAGTGTTCAATCCCTAGGTCGGGACGATCCCTTGGAGAAGGAAATAGCAACCCATTCCAGTGTTCTTGCCTGAAGAATTCCATGGACTAAGGAGCCTGGCAGGCTCCAGTCCATGGGGTCTCAAAGAGCTGGACACAGCTGAAAGTGACTAACACACACAATTGATTCCTATTATACTCATCAGAAACATCCTCCTCCTCAAGTGGTCAGGCTGTATTCTCGTTACTGGTTAAGTTGCTTAATACAGTTCAAAGCAAGATGAAAGCTACAATGTGTGCTGTGCTGTGCTGTGCTTAGTTGCTCAGTAATGTCCAACTCTGCAACTCTATGGACTGCTGCCCACCAGGCTCCTCTGTCCATGAGGATTCTCCAGGCAAGAATACTGGAGTGGGTTGCCATGCCCTCCTCCAGGAGATCTTCCCAGCCCAGGGACTGAAACCAGGTCTCCCTCATTGCAGGTGGATTCTTTACCACCTAAGCTACCAGGGAAGCCCAAGAATACTGGAGTGGGTAGCCTATCCTTTCTCAAGGGGAAAGCTGAAATACTTATAAAGTGTCATCACTAAAATCTTCCAGCTCATCAACAAATAGAACTTATTATTACAAAGGAGGCTGGAATAGTAAAAATAATCTATTACATTACATAACATGTCATTGTTTTGAGGCATTCAGATTGGACTGTCCCATAGTGAGTAGTTCTGGGGCAGAGTAGGAAGACTCCAAAAGCATGTCTCTTTTCCTTCATTTAGTTGCCACGTGCCCACAGCAAACTTTACTTATACTGACCTTAGAACTCCTTCCCAAAAAACATGGATGCAGCCTTTTCATCTTTCTTCACACACTTCTCTTGATGGTTCAGTTCAGTTCAGTTCAGTTCAGTTGCTCAGTCATGTCTGACTCTTTGCGACCCCATGAATCGCAGCACGCCAGGCCTCCCTGTCCATCACCAACTCCCAGAATTCACTGAGACTCACGTCCATCCAGCCATCTCATCCTCTGTTGTCCCCTTCTCTTCCTGCCCCCAATCCCTCCCAGCATCAGAGTCTTTTCCAATGAGTCAACTCTTCACATGAGGTGGCCAAAGTACTGGAGTTTCGGCTTTAGCATCATTCCTTCAAAAGAAATCCCAGGGCTGATCTCCTTCAGAATGGACTGGTTGGATCTCCTTGCAGTCCAAGGGACTCCCAAGAGTCTTCTCCAACACCACAGTTCAAAAGCATCAATTCTTCAGCCCTCCCTCAGCTTTCTTCACAGTCCAACTCTCACATCCATACATGACCACTGGAAAAATCATAGTCTTGACTAGGCAGACCTTTGTTGGCAAAGTAATGTCTCTGCTTTCAATATGCTATCTAGGTTGGTCATAAATTTTCTCCCAAGGAGTAAGTGTCTTTTAATTTCATGGCTGCAGTCACCATCTGCAGTGATTTTGGAGCCCAGAAAAATAAAGTCTGACACTGTTTCCACTGTTTCCCCATCTATTTCCCATGAAGTGATGGGACCAGATGCCATGATCTTTGTTTTCTGAATGTTGAGTTTTAAGCCAACTTTTTCACTCTCCTCTTTCACCTTCATCAAGAGGCTTTTTAGTTCCTCTTCACTTTCTGCCATAAGGGTGGTGTCATCTGCATGTCTGAGGTTATTGATATTTCTCCTGGCAATCTTGATTCCAGCTTGTGTTTCTTCCAGTCTAGCATTTCTCATGATGTACTCTGCATAGAAGTTAAATAAGCAGGGTGACAATATACAGCCTGGACGTACTCCTTTTCCTATTTGGAGCCAGTCTGTTGTTCCATGTCCAGTCCTAACTGTTGCTTCCTGACCTGCATATAGGTTTCTCAAGAGGCAGGTCAGGTGGTCTGGTATTCCCATCTCTTTCAGAATTTCCCACAGTTTATTGTGATCCACACAGTCAAAGGCTTTGGCATAGTCAATAAAGCAGAAATAGATGTTTTTCTGGAACTCTCTTGCTTTTTCCATGATCCAGCGGATGTTGGCAATTTGGTCTCTGGTTCCTCTGCCTTTTCTAAAACCAGCTTGAACATCAGGAAGTTCACAGTTCACATATTGCTGAAGCCTGGCCTGGAGAATTTTGAGCATTACTTTACTAGCGTGTGAGATGAGTGCAATTGTGTGGTAGTTTGAGCATTCTTTGGCATTGCCTTTCTTTGGGATTGGAATGAAAACTGACCTTTTCCAGTCCTGTGGCCACTGCTGAGTTTTACAAATTTGCTGGCATCTTGATGATTAGTCACTATCAATTAATCACAGTTGTCAGTTAACACATGAGAACTTTCTGTCACATTTGTTTCTGAAAAATTACATGGAAGGGAGAGAGGAAGAGCAGTTGAAAGGGGATCTTTCAGCAGTTGAAAGGGGATCTGGTTTAATAGAGAAGGGGAAAGCTAGAGGTAGGGTAAAAGAGGGAGAAAAAAAAGGAGACAACAACTTTCAATGAAATTAGTTACCTTCTCCTTTTTGGAATAAACTAGCAAAATATTTCAGAATGTGTTTCAAGAATGAAATAAGCACGCAGAAAATGACTGCATGATTTTCCAAAAGACAGAAAATGGATTAGGAAAAGTTTAAAGGCTCAAAAGATGGGGCTAGCAATGATAGAATGGGGGAACGGAAATTACAGAGACAGATCAGAGGGGATGTGCGTATGTACATGTTTATGCCCCAGGGATTATCCTTAATAAAAGAGTAAGCCACGTGGTTTAGGAAAAATGTTTCTAATATCTAGGATAGATCTTTAAGAAGATAGAAATCCAGGGTGCTTAGCAGGCTGACAGAAACATTAGGATGCAGTCAAGTCAGAATAGAAAATCAAAGGTACCCAATGGTGTCAATTGCCTATACAGGGAAGGGAAGTCTCATCAACCTTAGTGCTAAGGCTGTTTAGAAAAGCTGAGTTCCTTTACCAGAAAATACCTGGTGATTTGGGGTAGATCAGATATGTAATAGTGAATAGATGGGTCACCCAGTGATTCTGTAAATTAAATAATTTAAAGCATTTGTCATAATTTAGAACTGGACTGAGAAATATCCAACTTCACAAATGACATATTTTGTGGCTCCAGTGCTAGAGGTGTGGGTTTAACCCCTGCCCGGGGAGCTAGGATCCCACGTGCTGCACATGAGGCAGCCAAAAAAAAAAAAAAATATGACACATTTCAAGGGTCTATTATAAATTGAATGATTGTAGAGGCAGAAAGTGCTCTCAATAGCAATATAGTCCTGCCTCCCCAGGTCATAATTGAAATCTAAGGTCAAGGAGTTGAGTCAGAATCTCAGCATTGCCACCCAGCCCTGCTGACTCAGTGTCCTTTAAACTATATCCTGTAGCCACTATGTCACTGAAATGTACAGAACCTCCTCACCCCAGAACCCTTGAGGCTAAGAAATATCCTTGCTAAACATTTCTTATATAGTATGGAAACTCTGTTGTCAGTTCTCAATAAAGCCAACAGAATTTCTTGACTGCTGCCTAAAATAAGACTATCTTTCACCCACAACTGAGTTTAGAAACATATTTAATTTTACATCTACTACATAATGCTAGCTGGTATGTGATGACACAAACAGAGAAAATGAGCCATCTTGAAATAATATGCTAACCAGGTCTTGCTGTAGATGTAAGCAAATGAAGCCAATTAGGGATGATAAAATTCTGCAACACTCCATTGTTTTTAATTAAATTGTATTGTATATTTTTCTCAACTCTTTTCAAACATAGATTTATGAAAATTCAGAGAAAAAGCCAAGAAAAAAAAAAAGAAAACATTTGCCCATGTACCAAGATAAAATATAAACAAAAATGTGAAAATATTTCTGAGATTAAATCTGCTGGATACCAATGTGTTGCTAACACAGTCTATACTATAAGAGTTCAAGGCTAAGCCCTGTTCATCCCTTAGGGATCCAGGAATTTGACCAAATGGAGGAAATTGCTTTCCTTTCAAGTTTCTTAGATGAACATGAAAAGGCATGGCTACCAAGCGTCAGTATTTCTGAGAAAGAAGATGTTGATTTTTAAAGAAGAAAACTAAAAGGTTGAAAAGTTCTAGTCTTATTTCTGAAGAAAATAAACTCAGTTTCTATGACACTGAGTAATCTATCATTGTTACACCTAAAACAATGAAAGGTAGGGATGATGAATACATACAAGGAAGTAAAACACACATTCGTCATATAAGAGAGACATAGTGAAAATCCAGTGAAAACTGTGTCCTTGTAATAACTTTGAAACAGATTGAACTGCTTCGAAAGAATAACACGTATTATCATCAAGGTCTAATGTGACATTTAAAACTGATATTAGGGTTAATAAGTCATGACAGTAAAGAGTCAGTGATTGGCACCCAAATAGAGATAACCTGGTCAAGTTTTCCAGAAAAAACATAAATGATCCATATCTTTGAAAATAAGGACTATACAGCACTCAGAAAACAGCCTTTCAGATGCTATGGAGTAATTTGTCTTTTTTAAGTTTCTCCAAATATAGAGGAATGGGAGCTTCACTGCAGCTTCTAAAAGCCAAGTCTGGGTTTTGCCTTTACTACATATCTACCACAAATCAGAAATTTGTTCTTGGCAAAGCTAGTCAAATATAGCAAACCACTTTAAAATACACTATTATGCAGCAAAGCAGGTTAGACAAATGATTACAATTACTTTTCAAAATGGGAAATCAAACATAGTTAAATGTAAAATTGCTTGAACTGAACTGAGAAAATATTTACTCTTCTGAGGCTGATTGCAGTAAACTTGCTTCTTCAGATTTTTATGGCCCACTAGTTTTTATGTTTATATTTCTGACTTAAGACTGAGTTATCACAGAGATTCTCTAAGATGGGTTTGTTGGTGTGCTTGGAGATTCTTGGACTGGCTCTTTCAGAATCATAAATTTGAATGATAAATTTCCAGTAGTCATGTGTGGATGTGAGAGTTAGACCATAAAGAAGGCTTAGCACTGGAAAATTGATGCTTTTGAATTTTGGTGTTGGGGAGGACTCTTGAGAGTCCCTTGGACTGCAAGGAGATTAAACCAGTCAATCCTAAAAGAAATCAACCCTGAATGTTCATTGTAAGGACTGATGCTGAAGCTGAAGTTCCAATACTTTGGCCATCTGATGTGAAGAGCTGACTCTTTGGAAAAGACCCTGATGCTGGGAAAGAATGAATGCAGGAGGAGAAGGGGACCACAGACGACAAGACGGTTGGATGACATCACTGACTCAATGAAATGAATTTGAGCAAGTGCCGGGAGTTGGTGATGGACAAGGAACCCTGCTGTGTTGCAGTGCATGGGGTAGCAAAGAATTGGACACGACTGAGCAACTGAACTGAACTGAACTGAATCCTATCATTAGTTGAGAAAGATCTATATGATATGTAGTGTACTAATAATGTGATGAGAACAAGAAGTGATGCAAATATTCCTAAGCTGAGCATGGGGAATGGAAAACACAGAAAAAGTTGTGGCAGAGATTATTATGTTCACAAAGATCCATTATTGTTTTCCCTCTTACTCAGATATCATATATTTTTCCAGTTTTTCTTATAGCTTCATGAGGTCATGTGAGTTCTAAAACAATGCAAAGTGAGCAGAATGATATATACTACCTCCTGGCATCAGTTCAGTTCACTTCAGTCGCTCAGTCATGTCCAACTCTTTGTGACCCCATGGACTGCAGCATGCCAGGCCTCCTTGTCCATCACCAACTCCTAGAGTTTACACAAACTCATGTCCATTGAGTCAGTGATACCATCCAACCATCTCATCCTCTGTCACCCTCTTCTCCTCCTGTCTTTAATCTTTCCCAGCATCGGAGTCTCTTCAAATGAGTCAGTTCTTTGCATCAAGTGGCCAAAATATTGGGGTTCAGCTTCAGTATTTGTTCTTCCAATGAATATTCAGGACTGATCTCCTTTAGGATTGACTGATTGGATCTCCTTGCAGTCCAAGGGACTCTGAAGAGTCTTCTCCAACACCTCAGTTCAAAAGCATCAATTCTTCAGCTCTCAGCTTTCTTTCATAGTCCAAATCTCACATCCATACGTGACTACTGGAAAAACCATAGCCTTGACTAGACTGACCTTTATTGGCAAAATAATGTCTTTGATTTTTAATATGCTGTCTAGGTTGGTCATAACTTTCCTTCCAAGGAGTAAACGTCTTTTAATTTCATGGCTGCAGTCACCATCTGCAGTGATTTTGGAGCCCAAGAAAATAAAGTCTCTCACTGTTTCCACTGTTTCCCCATCTACTTGCCATGATGTGATGGGACCGGATGCCATGAACTTAGTTTTCTGAATGTTGAGTTTTAAGCCAACTTTTCACTCTCCTCTTTCACTTTCATCAAGAGGCTCTTTAGTTCTTCCTTTTCTGCCATAAGGGTGGTGTCATCTGCATATCTGAGGTTATTAATATTTCTCCCAGCAATCTTGATTCCAGCTTGTGCTTTATCCAGCCCAGCGTTTCTCATGATGTACTCTGCATATAAGTTAAATAAGCAGGGTGACAATATACAGCCTTGATGTACTCCTTTTCCTATTTGGAACCAGTCTGTTTTTCCATGTACAGCTCTAACTGTTTGCGTGTGTGATGAGTGCACTTGTGCCGTAGTTTGAGTATTCTCTGGTGTTCTCTTAGCATCACTATCAGTAAAAAATATAGCCTGACAATTCTTTCAGCTGTTCACCCTGATAGAGAACACAGTAAAGAACCCCAAATTCCTAAGGCAGGCACTGATTCCTTCACTGAAAAGTCTTGCTATTAATAACACACCAATGGAACTAAGCAGTGTGATAGTGAAAGTGAAAGTCCCTGATAGCTCAGTTGGTAAAGAATCTACCTACAACGCAGGAGACCCTGGTTCTATTCCTGGGTTGGGAAGATCCACTGGAGAAGGGATAGGCTACCCATTCCAGTATTCTTGGCTTCCCTTGTGTTCAGCTGGTAAAGAATGCACCTATAATGTGGGAGATCTGGGTTCAATCCCTGGGTTGGGAAGTTCCCCTGGAGAAGAGAAAGGCTACCCACTCCAGTATTCTGGCCTAGAGAATTCCATGGACTCTGTAGTCCATGGAGTCTCAAAGAGTTGTCCACAACTGAACAACTTTCACTTTCATTTTCACAAGCTCAGTGGCTAGGACAGTAAAGAATCTGCCTGCAATGCAGGAGACCTTGATTTGAGCCCTGGGTTGGGAAGATCCCCTAGAAAAGGGAATACATACCTACTCCAGGATTCTTGCCTGAAGAATTTCATGGATAGAGGAACCTGGCAGGCTACAGTCCATGGAGTTGCAAAGAAATAGACCCTACTGAGAGACTAACAAACACACAGGCTCCTTACTTTGTTGCAGACAGATAACAATTTGTAGCTTGCTACCCTTGGAGAAGCACTGCCCTAGGGAGGCAATAGGAAGCTAGATTCCTGAACCATTTCTCAGAACATATCAACAGTCCAATGACAGCTGTATTAGACTATTGTAGCAACAGGAAATTAACTTTATTATTTCAGTTAAGCCACAACCATTATTCCAGTATGCTTGCCTGGAGAATCCAATGGACAGAGGAGCCTGGAGGGCTACAGTCCATGTCATTGCATAGAGTCAGACACGATTGAGCAAATAACACTACTAGTACAACCATTATTGATTTTTAAAAAAACACTTAGACAATCTTGATTGATATGGGTTGCTAGAAAAAAAAAAAAAAAGATGCAACATAATACATAGTATTTTCAGGTGATTTTGATAAGTTGGAAAGTTCTCACAAACACCACAGAGCAGAAATTGAGCAAATTGCATATTCTAACCATAGAAAATAAACTAGTAATTAATAAAAAGTTACTTTAAAAACTAGTTAAATTTAAAACAAAAACAAAAATATCATTAATAACTCTTTGGCCAAAGATTAAATTTAAATTTTAAATATCACATAACTAGAAAATGCCAGCAATAAGATTATTAAAATTCAGGAGATTGAGGGCAAAGCTATTCTGAGGTCCATTTATTGTTACTTTATTGAAAAATGCATAGAACTGAAGAAGTTATAAATAGAGCATACAAACAAGGAAAGCAAGAGGGACAAAATAACATACTTTAATAAGCAAAAATAATTTAATACATTAAAAAAAGATGTAGACTTGTTAAGTAAATCTAGGAATCAAATATTAATGGTAAAACAATAGTTAGAACAGTAGAATAGACCCCTAAGCAGGAGAAATATTAATAACCTCAGATATGCAGATGATACCACCCTTATGGCAGAAAGTGAAGAGGAATTAAAAAGCCTCTTAATGACAGTGAAAGAGGAGAGTGAAAAAGTTGGCTTAAAGCTCAACATTCAGAAAATGAAGTTCATGGCATCTGGTCCCATCACTTCATGGGAAATAGATGGGGAAACAGTGGAAACAGTGTCAGACTTTATTTTGGGGGGCTCCAAAATCACTGCAGATGGTGACTGCAGCCATGAAATTAAAAGACGCTTACTCCTTGGAAGGAAAGTTATGACCAACCTAGATAGCATATTCAAAGGCAGAGACAACAAAGGTCCGTCTAGTCAAGGCTATGGTTTTTCCAGGGGTCGTGTATGGATGTGAGAGTTGGACTGTGAAGAAAGCTGAGAGCCGAAGAATTGATGCTTTTGAACTGTGGTGTTGAAGAAGACTCTTGAGAGTCCCTTGGACTGCAAGGAGATCCAACCAGTCCATTCTAAAGGAGATCAACCCTGGGTATTCTTTGGAAGGAATGATGCTAAAACTAAAACTCCAGTACTTTGGCCACCTCATGCGAAGAGTTGACTATTGGAAAAGACTCTGATGCTGGGAGGGATTGGGGGCAGGAGGAGAAGGGGACGACAGAGGATGAGATGGCTGGATGGTATCACCGACTCAATGGACGGGAGTGAGTGAACTCCGGGAGTTGGTGATGGACAGGGAGGCCTGGTGTGCTACGATTCATGGGGTTTCAAAGAGTCAGACATGACTGAGTGACTGAACTGAACTGAACATATGCAATCGGATAGTATTTAGCCATAAAAAAGAATGAAATAATGCTATCTGCAGCAACATGAATAGACCTAGAGATTATAATACTAAGTGAAGTAAGTTAGATAGAGAAAGGCAGATATCATATGATACTGCTTACATGCAGAATCTTAAAAGATGATTCAAATGAACTTATTTACAAAACAGAAATATGGTCACAGATGTAGAAAACAAACTTATGGATACCAGAAGAGAAAAGAGGAGAGGGATAAGTTGGGAGATTGACATATACTCACCACTATACATAGATATTATCAAATAGATAACTAATAAGGAAGTGCTATATAACACAGGGAACTCTCATCAATACTTTGTAATGACCTTCTGTTGAAGCAGAAGATATTAAGAAGAGGTGGCAAGAATACACAGAACTGTACAAAAAAGGCCCTAATGACCTGGATAACCACAATAGAGTGGCCACTCACCTAGAGCCAGATATCCTGGAGTGTAAAGTCAAGTGTCTCTTAGGAAGCATCACTATGAATAAAGTTAGTGGAGGTGATAGAATTCCAGCTGAGCTATTTCAAATCCAAAAAGATGATGCTGTTATAGTGCTGCATTCAATATGCCAGCAAATTTGGAAAATTCAGCAGTGGCCATAAGACTGGAAAAGGTCAGTTTTCATTCCAATCCCAAAGAAGGGAAATGCCAAAAAATGTTTAAACTACCATATAATTACTTTCATTTCATATGCTAGAAAGGCAAAGCTCAAAATCCTTCAAATCAGGCTTCAACAGTAAGTGAACCAAATACTTCCAGATGTACAAGCTGGATTTAGAAAAGGCAGAGGAAGAGAGATCTAATTACCAACATCCATTGGATCATAGAAAAAACAAAGGAATTCCATAAAACTATCTGCTACATTAACTACACTAAAGCCTTTTACTGTGTGGATCATAACAAACTGGAAATTCATAAAGATGTGGAAATATCAGACCACCTTACCTGCCTCCTGTAAAACCTGTATACAGGTCAAGAAGCAACAGAACCAGATATGGAACAAGAGACTGGTTCCAAATTGAGAAAGTAGTACATCAAGGCTGTATATTGTCACCCTGCTTATTTAACTTATATGCAGTGTAACATCATGTGAAATGCCGGGCTGGATGAAGATGAAGCTGGAATCAAGATTGTGAGGAGAAATGTCAGTAACTTCTGATGTGCAGAGGACACCACCCTTATGGCAGAAAGCAAAGAGGAACTATAGAGCCTCTTGATGAAAGTGAAAGAGGAGAGTGAAAAAGCTGGTTTAAACTCAACATTCAAAAAACTAAGATCATGGCATCTGGTCCCATGACTTCATGGCAAATAGATGGGGAAACAATGGAAACAGTGACAGACTTTATTTTCTTGGGCTCCAAATCACTGTGGATAGTGACTGCCTCCATGAAATTAAAAGACACTTGCTCCTTGGAAGAAAAGCTATGACCAATCTACTGCTGCTGCTACTGCTAAGTCGCTTCAGTCGTGTCCAACTCTGTGCAACCCCATAGACGGCAGCCCACCAGGCTCCCCCATCCCTGAGATTCTCCAGGCAAGAACACTGGAGTGGGTTGCCGTTTCCTTCTCCAATGCATAGAAGTGAAAAGTGAAAGTGAAGTCACTCAGTCGTGCCCGACTCTTAGCGACCCCCTGGACTGGAGCCTACCAGGCTCCTCCATCCATGGGATTTTCCAGGCAAGAGTACTGGAGTGGGGTGCCATTGCCTTCTCCGATAACCAATCTAGACAGCATATTAAAAAGCAGAGACGTTACTTTGCTGACACAAGTCCCTCTAGTCAAAGCCATGGTTTTTCCAGTAGTCATGTATGGATGTTAGAGTTGGACCATAAGAAAAGGTGAGAGCTGAAGAATTGATGGTTTCCAACTGCGGTGTTGGAGAAAACTTTTCAGAGTCCCTCAGAATGTAAGAAGATCAAACCAGTCAATCCTAAAGGAAATCAACCCTGAATATTTATTGGAAGGACTGATGCTGAAGCTGATATTCCAATACTTTGGCCACCTGATGCAAAGAGCCAACTCATTGGGAAAGACCTTGATGCTGGGAAAGATTGTGGGCAGTAGGAGAATGGGGTGACAGAGGATGAGATGGTTGAATGGCATTATTGACTCATTGAACATGAGTTTGGGAAAACTCTAGGAGATAGTGAAGGACAGGGAAGCATGACATGCTGAAGTCCATGGCGTTGCAAGAGCTGGATATGACTGAGTGACTGAACAACAACCACCATGGCCTATATGAGAAAAAAAGTTGAAAAAACAGTTGATATATGTATTTCTATATATATGTTATTCATTGTGCTGTATTGCAGAAATTAACACAACATTGTAAATCAACTAAACTCCAATAAATATTTATAAACTAGACATAGCTGGAGTCAGTGTATTTGAAGAAATATTTGAGGTAATTAGATTTCAACACAGGAAGTTGAAGAGCTGAAAAATGTGAGAGAGATTAAGAAACACTGAAGAAATAATAAAAAGACAATATGTAAAAACAGACGTTTCAGAAGAGGAGACAAATGGTGAAAAGCCATAATCTTAAAAATGGCTGAGAATTTTCTGCAATTACAAAAGATGTGAATCCTAAAATTAAAGGAACTGGAAAAGCCCTGGTTATAATAATTTAAAGGAATTTTACTTTGACCATATTCTCGTGAAATTTTACATATCTAAAAGAAAATAAAGAAGAATGAAGAAAATATAAATGCTATCAGAAAGAAAATTCCATAATTAACAACAAAAATTTATTTTGCAGTAGTCAATTACCAAAATAAATCCCAAAAGACTAGAATAATATCTCCATAGTGCTAAAGGTAAATATCAATTAACCAAAAATTTTTATACACAAAATATATCATGAAGATGATAAAAGGAGGGTATTTTTAGTCAAAGACTAAGAGAATTTGCCACTTACATTCCCTCCTTACCAGTTCTATTAAAGGTTGTACTTCAGGAGGAAATTTTTTAAAACTCAGGTAGCTTTTTCAGTACAAAAATCAGCATAAATATTAATAGCAAATCCCACTAAAAGTAAAATAGGAATATGATGCCATTGACAAAAGCAACAAAATATATTAAGAATCTAGATACATTTAGTACAAGATATCCAAGAACTTAATGAGTAAACAGACAATTTATATGTATTTGTTGTATAGGTGAAATAAAATCTTATGTCAGCAGAGATATATAATGATAAACTAATTTATTAATAGTGTTTTAACACTTGACTGTCCCTATGGAAAAATTAAATTGAATACCTTATTTATACAGTATGGAATAATCAAATCAATATGAATAATAATCTAGACATAAAATGTAAAGTAGGAGCCTGGCCTCCTTCAGTCCATGGGTCACAAAGAGTTGGACATGACTGAGCGACTGAGTACACACACACAGTTGTATAAAATGATGCATCACCGTTGAAAACAATTTGGCAGTTCCTCAAAAAGTTAAATATATAGTTACCTTATGACCTAGAAACTCCAACCCTGGTTATACAAAAGAAAATTTAAAACATTTGTTTATAGAAAACCTTGTACATGGATTTTTGCAACATCAATATTTATAATATCCCCAGACTGGAAACAACCAAAATGTTCATTAATAAGAAAATTCATAAACAAAGTAAGCTAAGTTCATACAATGGAAAATTATTTGACAGTAAAGAGGAATGGAGTACTAATACATGCTATGGTATGGATGAACCTTGAAAGGTTCACTAAATGAGAGAAACCAACCCAAATGTCACTGTGTCATTGGTTTCCAAGACCATCCTCAGTCTCAATGATTCACCAGAAGAACTCATAAGAGCCATAGCTATTATATTTATAGTTATGATTTACTATAGTGAAAAGATACAGATCAAAATCAGCAAAAATGAAAAAGTGCATGGAGAGACGTCTGGGAGAAACCAGGTATAAGCTTCCAGGTGTACTCTCCAAATGAGGTCATATCAGTTCAGCTCAATTCAGTTCAGTCACTCAGTCGTGTCCAACTCTTTGAGACCCCATGAATCACAGCACACCAGGCCTCCCTGTCCATCACCAACTCCCAGAGTTCACTCAAACTCATGTCCATCGAGTCGGTGATGCCATCCAGCCATCTCATCCTCTGTTGTCCCCTTCTCCTCCTGCCCCCAATCCTTCCCAGCATCAGAATCTTTTCCAATGAGTCCACTCTTCGCATGAGGTGGCCAAAGTATTGGAGTTTCAGCTTCAGCATCAGTCCTTCCAATGAACACCCAGGGCTGATCTCCTTCAGAATGGACTGGTTGGATCTCCTTGTAGTCCAAGGGACTCTCAAGAGTCTTCTCCAATACCACAGTTCAAAAACATCAATTCTTTGGTGCTCAGCTTTCTTCACAGTCCAACACTCACATCCATACATGACCACTGGAAAAACCATAGCCTTGACTAGATGGACCTTTGTTGGCAAAGTAATATCTCTGCTTTTCTTTCTTTTTTTTTAAATTTTTTTTAATTTTTATTTTATTTTTAACTTTACAATATTGTATTGGTTTTGCCATATATCGAAATGAATCTGCCACAGGTATACATGTGTTCCCCATCCTGAATCCTCCTCCCTCCTCCTTCCCCATACCATCCCTCTGAGTTGTCTCATTGCACCAGCCCCAAGCATCCAGTATCACGCATCAAACCTGGACTGGCGACTCGTTTCATATATGATATTATACATATTTCAATGCCATTCTCCCAAATCATCCCACCCTCTCCCTCTCCCACAGAGCCCAAAACACTGTTCTATACATCAGTGTCTCTTTTGCTGTCTCATATACAGGGTTATTGTTACCATCTTTCTAAATTCCATACACATGCGTTAGTATACTGTATTGGTGTTTTTCTTTCTGGCTTCCTTCACTCTGTATAATAGGCTCCAGTTTCATCCACCTCATTAGAACTGATTCAAATGTATTCTTTTTAATGGCTGAGTAATACTCCATTGTGTATATGTACCACAGCTTTCTTATCCATTCATCTGCTGATGGACATCTAGGTTGCTTCCATGTCCTGGCTATTATAAACAGGGCTGCGATGAACATTGGCATATATGCTATCTAGGTTGGTCATAACTTTCCTTCCAAGGAGTAAGCGTCTTTTAATTTCATGTCTGCAATCACCATCAGCAGTGATTTTAGGATGTGTTTAATTCTCATAACAACAATGTGTGAAAACACAAGCAAAGTATTACCATTCAGGGAAGTTGACATAAGCTGTGGTACCCAAAATTTTTATGTAGAATCAGTCCATAGACACGGACATCTACTCACACTTAGATACTCAATTTGGCTATCCAGACTCAAGACCCCAAGAGCAAAAAATAGGTGTTCACCAGAAATCACATTGTTAGCATAAATCATCTGATACACCTTGGTTCAAGTCCTCCAGCATTCAAAAACACTCTTACCAGGTTGAGCATTTCAAGGGCTCAATACACAGCTGCTAGGACTTGGCCAAAGGCCAGTCCTAAAAATAGACCTTACCTGGGGATGTGCAAAGTTTAAATAACCTAAGCAATATGTGCTAACCTTCTCCTGAACAACCACATATTCTGTGGTTCCACTATATGAAATATCCAGCATAAGTAAAACCATACAGACAGAAAATAGAGTAGCCATTGAGAAGAAATGAGGGAAAGGGGAATGGAGAATGACTGCTAATGGTTATGAGGCATTTTTGGGACCATTTAAATTTTTATTAATTGGAGAATTAATAAAATCATTTTAAACAATCATTTAAACTGAAAAGAACTGCATTTGTTGGATAATACATTTAGCTATTTCTAATACTTTCTTCAGTGAAATGTTTATTTTCATCCTGTTATTAAATTATTTTTAGTGTTGGGAAGTTTTCATTTTTAAATTTTTTAAAATTGTAGTATAGTTAATTTACAATGTTGTATTAGTTTTGGGTATACAACAAAGTGATTCAGTTTACATATAGATGGACAGATAGATAGGTAGGTAGGTATGTTTGTAGATAGATAGATACTGAATATAGTTCCTTGTTCTATATAGTATGTATCTATATATAGTATCTACCTATCAATCCCAAATTAGTAATTTATTTCCCCTACCTCCTTCTCTTCCCTTTGGTAACTATAACTTTGTTTACCATGTTTGAGTCTATTTCTCTTTTATAGTAAGTTTATTTATATCATTTTTTTTTCGATTTCACATATAAGTGATGTCATATGACATATGTCTTTCTCTGTCTGATCTACTTCATTTAATATATTAATTATGTTGCTGCAAATGGCATTATTTTACTGTTTTATGGCTGAGTAATACTCCATTGTGTATATTTTCCTAATCTGTATTCACTCATCTGTCTAGTGACACTTGGGTTGCTTCCGTGTCTTGGCAATTGTGACTAGTGTTGCTGTAAACACTGGGATGCATGTAGCTTCGTAAATTAGAGTTTTCTCTTTTTTTCTGGATATATGCTCAGGATTTGAAATGGAGGATCATATAGTAACTCTATTTTTAGTTTTAAAGAACCTCCATACCAGTTCATTATACATTCCCACCAACAGTGTTGAAGGGTTCCCTTTTCTCCACACCCTCTCCAACATTTATTATTTGTAGACATTTTAATAATGATCTTTCTTACCAGTATAAGGTGATACCTCATTGTAGTTTTGATTTGCATTTTTCTAATAATTAGCAACGTTCATGTGCCTGTTAGACTTCTGTATGTCTTCTTTGGAGAAATGTCTATTTAGGTCATCTTCCCATTTTTGATTATGTTTGTTTTCTGATATTATGCTGAATGAACAGTTTATATATTTGGAGAAGTAATCCCTTGTCAGTAATATCACTTGCAAATATTTTCTCTCACTCCAATGGTTGTCTCTTCATTTTATCTATGGTTTCCCTTTCTGTGCAAAAACTTTCAAGTTTAGTTAGGTCCCATTTGTTTATTTTTGTTTTTATTTCCATTACTCTAGGAGATGGATCCAAAAAAATATAATTTCTGTGATATAAGTCAAAAAGTATTCTGCATATGTTTTCCTCTAGGAGTTTTATAGTATCTGGTCCTATATTTAGATCTTCAATCTATTTTTAGTTTATTGTTGTATATGGTGTTAGAGAATGTTCTAATTTCATTTTTTAAACATTCAGCTATCCAGTTTTCCAAGCACCACTTAATGTCTCTTCTCCATTGTATATTTTTGCCCCCTTTATCATACATCAATTGGCCATAAATGTGTGGGTTTATTTCTGGCTTACGTGGCATTTTTGATGAAAATGCTCATAAATTAGATAGTAGTGATTAGTACACAATTTTGTGAATATACTATAAATAACTGAGTTGTACACTGAATTCCAGTTGAGCTATTTCAAATCCTGAAAGATGATGCTGTGAAAGTGCTGCACTCAATATGCCAGCAAATTTGGAAAACTCAGTAGTGGCCACAGGACTGGAAAACGTCAGTCTTCATTCCAATCCCAAAGAAAGGCAATGCCAAAGAATGCTCAAACTACCACACAATTGCACTCATCTCACACGCTAGTAAAGTAATGCTCAAAATTCTCCAAGCCAGGCTTCAGCAATATGTGAACTGTGAACTTCCAGATGTTCAAGCTGGTTTTAGAAAACACAGAGGAACCAGAGATCAAATTGCCAACATCTGCTACATCATCAAAAAAGCAAGAGAGTCCCAGAAAAACATCTATTTCTGCTTTATTGACTATGCCAAAGCCTTTGACTGTGTGGATCACAATAAACTGTGGGAAATTCTTCAAGAGATGGGAATACCGGACCACCTGACCTGCCTCCTGAGAAATCTGTATGCAGGTCAAGAAGCAACAGTGAGAACTGGACATGGAACAACAGACTGGTTGCAAATCAGGAAAGGAGTATGTCAAGGCTATGTATTGTCACCCTGCTTATTTAACTTATATGCAGAGTACATCATGTGTAATGCCAGGCTGGATGAAGCAAAAACGGGAATCAAGATTGCCGGGAGAAATATCAATAACCTCAGATATGCAGATGACACTACCCCTATGGCAGAAAGGGAAGAAGAATTAAAGAGCCTCTTGATGAAAGCGAAAGAGGAGAGTGAAAAAGTTGGCTTAAAACTCAACATTCAGAAAACGAAGATCATGGCATCTGGTCCCATCACTTCATGGCAAATAGATGAGGAAACAATGGAAACAGTGAGAGACTTTATTTTGGGCGGCTTCAATGTCACTGCAGATGGTGACTGCAGCCATGAAATTAAAAGACGTTTACTCCTTGGAAGAAAAGCTATGACCAACCTAGACCGCATATTAAAAAGCGCAGACATTACTTTGCCAACCAAGGTCCAACTAGTCAAGTCTAATGCTTTTCCACCAGTCCTGTATGGATATAAGAGTTGGACTATAAAGAAAGCAGAGCACTGAAGAATTGATGCTTTTGAACTGTGGTGTTGGAGGAGACTCTTGAGAGTCCCTTGGACTGCAAGGAGATCCAATCAGTCAATCCTAAAGGAGATCAGTCCTGAATATTCATTGGAAGAACAAATACTGAAGCTGAACCCCAATATTTTGGCCACCTGATGCAAAGAACTGACTCATTTGAAGAGACTCCAATGCTGGGAAAGATTAAAGACAGGAGGAGAAGGGGATGACAGAGGATGAGATGGTTGGATGGCATCACTAACTCGATGGACATGAGTTTGAGTAAGCTCCAGAAGTTGGTGATGCACAGGGAAGCCTGGCGTGCTGCAGTCCATGTGGTTGCAAAGAGTGGAACACAACTGAGTGACTGAACTGAAGTGAAAAATGTTACTATATAATTATCTGTTTACTGATTTGAAAACAGTTAATTCCCAGGTTTAAATAGCATGATGAAATACAGTATTTTTTCTCAGAGAGATAGTTTACTCCATGTTACTACACTTCTAATTTAATCATTGATCAAAATCAAATTCAGTGAAGTATGGGAACTATAGATCATATATTGCGGGAAACCACCGTAATAGATCAACTGTCTCTATACCGGTAGAACTCATTCCCAACCATTCAGAAGAAACCTTCAGTTTTCACATTTCTACTATATTACTTTTCCATAAAATGAAGTAAAACAGAACCATAGCGTTTGATATTGCAGCTGCTGGGAAAATATGGAAGAGTAAACCAGTTCTACAGGTCAGAACCATAGGCAATGAGATTAAGACGTACAGGGCTAAGAAAGAAAACTTTTTTTCCAGCTTCTGTCTAACAATATCCATGTGTCTGGAGGAATGTAGAAAGGGGAGAAGGAGAGATTTACTCATTATATTTTTCTCCTACAGCCTTGGACTCTTAAAGATTAATGTTGCTGCTTTAAAATTAACATTGATAGGAAAACTAGAGCTGATTTGCTCAAAGAGAGTTTGCCAGAATCAAGCCATCCTCCTCCCACGTAAAGCTAGTAGATTGAATGGGGTGTCAGTTGGCAAATCAGGATGAGAGGTTTAGTTTCTGGAGACCACTTGAAGAGGGGTGTTCTAATCATAACAGAGCCAGTAGAACAATTCTGGAACCTCTAAGAGTGAGCTTCATCAGTGTGAGAATGATTGAGGGGGAAAAAAACAGATGAGTTTTAGATAATTACCATGAACTATCAGAAACTTAAGTCTGGATTTCACAGGTTAGCAGATGTAAATTCAAGGGCAGGACAGGATGTAAAGATTTGGGGTCCAAATACATATTTAGAGGCTAAAACCATCATCTCTAAAAATTTTCCATATTGTTTTGTTATTTACTCTTTAATCAACAAGCATTTATTTAAGCCATGCCTTTTGTATGGAACACAGGAATTTAGAGTACAAAAGAAAATTGAACATCTTTCTCTAAGAAATTTATGATTATCCCAGATGTAGAAAAGTAGTCTTTCGGATTAGTGGTATTCTAAGTCGATTATAGTTTCACGTATCTACAATTAGGTTTGATTTAACTGAGTAGTGCTAGAAAGATTGAGTTAGGTACAATAGAAAAAGCAATTAATAACAGTCCAGTTAATTTTATGGTTCAGATTCCATAGGTATTTACTCCACTAGGTTTTTGTCTCAATAACTCCCTGATAATTTTTGGAAAAGAAGTGATGTGTAAACTACTCACATTGATCCATTTTGTCATATTGAAATAATGCCCAAGACTTAATCTTACCTGATTTAATTTTCTGATCATCTATCCCATCACTACTCACCTACATTATCTATCTTACCCTTTCATCTCTTCACTCTATAAATTTCTATTCACTTTTTTTAGGATAATTCAAAATAATTTCTTAGCCTGAAGGTTAGGTGAAATATTTGAAGAATGTAATCGATAAAATGTGTTGTATGATGGTTAGAACAATAGAGATATTAAAAGAAATATTTTTGTATGAATAAAGTTGACAGTTAATACACTGGTAAAAGTTATTAACCTATTAGCAATCAATAATACCATTCAAATTTCTAAGAAACAGTAAATATCTCTTCCTTAAACTATACTTCATATTATCTTTAAAATATGACTGAAGCTGAATTTAATCTTTTTGCCTCAGTACATTTTGATTTATTATAGTAATTTCTTGGGATATTTGTCTTTTTTTTTTTTTTTACTTCAACTGGGTTTTCAATTTTATTTAAAATTTTTTGAAGTATTGTTGATTTACAATGTTGTGTTAATTTCAGGTGTACAGCAAAGTCATTCAGTTATATATAATATATATTGCTGGCTAGGTATTTTAAATTCAGTGACCATTATGGTGGTTAAAGTACATTTGTTTAGTTATTTATTTTTGTTGCCTGGACAGGGATTTGAACCCTGGACCCTCAGATTAAAAGTCTGATGCTCTACCAACTGAGCTACCCAGGCTCTATTTTATATATAACAGTATGTGTATGTTAATTCCAAACTCCTTGTTTGTCCTTGTTTGTTCCTACCAAAGGGAAAACTTTTGGTTACCTTAAGTGTGTTTCCTATGTCTGTGGGTCTCTTTCTGTTTTGTACATAGGTGTATTTGTATCACTTTTTTAGATTCCACATATAAGCAATATCATATGATATTTGTCTTTGTCTGGCTTACTTCACTTAGTATGATAATCTCTAGGTCCATCCATGTTACTACAAATACATTATTTCCATTCATTTTTATGGCTGAGTAATATTTCAATATATATACTCAGTTTCTTTATCCATTCACCTGTTGCTGGACATCTAGGTTGCTTCCATGTCAGTCAGTTCAGTTGCTCAGTCGTGTCCGACTCTTTGCGACACCACGAACCTCATGTCTTAGCTACTGTGAATAGTACTTCAGTAAACATTGGGTTAACATGTACCTTTTCAAATTACGGTTTTCTCTAGATATATGCCCACGAGTGGAAGCGTCTGCCTGGGATGCAGGAGACCCGGGTTCAATCCCTGGGTCGGGAAGATCCCCTGGAGAAGGAAATGGCAACCCACTCCAGTACTCTTGCCTGGAGAATCCCATGGAGGGAGGAGCCTGGTAGGCTACAGTCCATGGGGTCACAAAGAGTTGGACACGACTGAGCGACTTCACTTCACTTCACTTCATGGTAGTTCTAGTTTCAATTTTTTAAGGAACCTCCATGCTGTTCTCCATAATGACTATACCAACTTATAGTCTCACCAACAGGGTATCATTTATACCTAGAGACAAATAAAAAATGAAAGCATGATGATCCAAAACCTATGGTATACAGCAAAAGCAGTGCTAAGAGGGAAAGAAGTTTATAGGAGTAAAATCCTACCCCAGGACACAAGAAATATCTCAATTAAACAGCCTAAACTTATACCTAAAGCAATCAGAGTAAGAACAAACAAAACCCAAAGTTGGTAGAAGGAAAGAAATCACAAAGATCAGAGCAGAAATCAATGGAGATGAAGAAAACAAAATGAACAAAACCAAAAAGCTGATTCTTTAAAAAGCAAAATTGATAAACCTTTAGCCAGATTCATCAAGGAAAAAACAGGGTCCAAATCAATAAAATTATAAATGATAAAGGAGAAATTACAACTGACACCACAAAAATACAAAGGACGATAAGAGATAACTACAACCAACTGTATGCCAATAACATGAACAATCCTCTTTCCAAGAAATGGATAAATTCTTAGAAAGGTACAATTTCCCAAGTTGGAAGCAGAAAGAAATAGAAAATATGATCAGACCAGTTACAAGTACTGAAACTGAATCTATAAAACTCCAAACAAAAGTCTGGCACCACATGGCTTCACATGTAAATTCTATCCAACCTTTAGAGAAGAGTTAACACCTCTTCTTCTGAAACTATTTCAAAAAATTGCAAAGGAAGGAGTACTTCCAAAGTCATTCTATGAGGCCACCATCACGCTGGTACCAAAACCAAATAAGGAAACTACAAAAGATGAAACTTATAGGCCAATATCACTGATAAGTATAGGCACAAAAATCCTCCACAAAATACAAGCAGACCTAACCCAACAATACATTAAAAGGATCATACACCATGATCAAGTAGTATTTATCCCAGGAATGCAAGGATTTTTCAATATCCACAAATCAGTCAATATAACACAGCACATTAACAAAGAATAAAGACCATTTGATCATCTCCATAGATTCAGAAGAAGCTTTTGATAAAATCTAACATCCATTTATGACAAAAACTCTACAGAACAAGGAACTTCCCTGAACATACTAAAAGCCATATATGGCAAAAGTATATGTTAGTCACTCAGTCATGTCTGATTCTTTGCAACCTCGTGGACTGTAGCTCTCCAGACTCCTCTGTCCATGGAATTCTCCAGGCAAGAATACTGGAGTGGGTTGCCATTTCTTTCTCCAGGGGATCAAACCCCAGTCTCTTGCATTCCAGGCAGATTCTTTACCATCTGAGCCATGGGTTGTATCATGCTGAACAGTGGAAAGCTGAAAGTATCTCCTGTAAGATCAGGAACAAGACCTTCCAGGTGGAATTAGTCAACCCCACTAACACCTGTGCTCTTTTTATTTCGGCTGTAGTGTTGTTGAAAGTGCTCTTTAAACTTAAATGTACTTACAAATCACTTGAATGTCTTGTTAAAATGCAGATTATGATTTAATAAGTTTGGTGTGAGATCTAAGATTCAACACTTAAATGATATTCCCAAGTGCATCACACTTTGAGTAGAAAAATATCATAGCATTAACTGCATTGTGCTTAGATGTTTAGTTTATATGAATTTCATCCAATAGACTACAGTGTTGGAGTATCATTGGTGCCCACACATGCTATTGAACAACTCTGTGTGTTAGTTGCTCAGTTGTGTCTGACTCTATGCGAACCCATGGACTGTAGCCCACGAGGCTCCTCTGTCCATGGAGTTCTCCAGGCAAGAGTACTGGAGTTGGTAGCCATTCTCTACTCCAGGAGATCTTCCTGACCCAGGAATCAAACTCAGGTCTCTTGCATTGCTGGCAGATTCTTTACCATCTGAGCCACCAGGGAAGCCCCTTTGTTCAAATAAATGACTAAAACTTGACCTGACATAAAATTCACCATCAAAGCAGTACTCTCAGCTTTTCTCAACCTTCAAGGCTTCTAAGATTACTATCAAATTTCTTCTTGTGAACAAAGATAGTAAATCCCAAAATTTAGTCTCACAGTGCTTCCTCACTAAAAAAATCTTCCACAGGAGAATTGCTTTCAGGATACAAGCATAAATAAAAAGTAGTAAAATGCATTATCCAGAACTTAAAACTTGGAGGCCTTTCAGAAACATTTACGGAGCTTTTCAAATTTCTGAGGTTAGTATTTAAAGTTGGACTTTTAAATTCATTTTTTATTGCTGCTTAAAGCATTGCCACAAAGTGGCTTAAAACAGCAGCCATATATTAGCTTACACTTCTGTAGATCAGAAACCTAAGCATGCCATGGCTCAGTTTTCTGTTAAAAGCTCAAAAACTGAAATCAAGATCAACTGGGCTGACTTCCCCTCTGGAAGCTCCGAGGAAGAATCTGTTTCCAAGTTCATCAGGTTGTTTGTAGAATTCATTTCCTTGCAATTATAGAACTAAGGACCCTGTTTCCTCGTTGGCTATAAGCTGGAGACTCCTCTCAGCTCCTAGAGATCACCTATATTCCTTGCCACATGGCTCCCTCCATCCTCAAGCCAGTAATAATGGATAGAATCATTTCCAGTCTTCATAGTGCTGACCTCTTCCATCTCTAACATCCAGACTCAAATTTAAAGGGTTAGTGTGATTCAAGCGGGCTCATTCAGACAATCTTAAAGTTAGCTGATTTGGGACTTTATTTACATTTGCAGAATCACTTAACACCTTGATTAGTGTTTGAGTGAATAAGTGGGAGAAAGAATGTGTACACCCAGGGCTGGCATTTAGGGATCATTTGAGAGTTTCTCCCTACCACAGCTTCCAGATGAAAGCCTGGAGAAACTCATTTACCTCTCTTCCTAGATTCCATGGAAATAAAAAAATAAAGGTGTACCACAGACATTGAATCCATAGCAACACTGAAAATGGGAAGGGGTGAAATTAGTGCACTCATCATTGGGACATCTGAAGATCACAGGTAAAGACTGAAGACTGAATTAAGAAAAGGCCACTCGGGGCACTGGGATGCCTGCAGCTGAGGGGAAAGCCCGAAATGTCCAGGTCAACAGGCTTAGCGGGGGAATGTGCTATGGGCTGTGTACTGTTTATCAGGGGTCCCCAGCCTCTGTGATCTGATGCCTGATGATCTCAGGTGGAGCTGATGTAGTAATAATAATAGAAATAAAGTGCACAATAAATCTAATGCACTTGAATCATCTCAACCATCCCTGCCCAGGTCCATAAAAAATTTTTCTTCTTTGAAACTGGTCCCAGGAACCAAAAAGTTTGAGGACCACTGTTGTGTATGCAATAGCCAGGCTGGATGGTCCTGCCTCATTTGTATACCCCCATCATGACACAGTTTTAATAATATAAGCTGTATATTTCAGTATTTATTTTGGTAGAGCTGCCAAGACAATGAAAAAAAAAGGTTAAAAATGTAATATCTCGTAGGGGAATGGGACTGAAGCTAGGATGATAAACAGAGACCATTTTTCATTTAACTTCTTTCTGTACTTTTGTGTTCTTTTTAGAAATTTTGTGTAAATAATACAACTTTATTGTAAAAATAAATGCATTGGTTTCTTATTATCTTTTGATTTAAAAGAATTCTCTATATAGTCTAGACACTAATCCATCAATTTTATGGATTATTTTTGCTGTTTGAGACTTTTCCAGTTTACAAAGACTTTTCAGATAGAGAAGTTAATTTTAGTGTTGTCTAGTTTACCAGTTACTTCTTTTATAGTCAGTAATTTTTGAATAAAATTAAAATATCAAGATTTATTGACTTGGAAGCAACAGAAGACAACTTCAGTTCAGTTCAGTTCAGTCGCTCAGTCGTGTCCGACTCTTTGCGACCCCATGAATCGCAGCACGCCAGGCCTCCCTGTCCATCACCAACTCCTGGACTTCACTCAGACTCACGTCCATCAAGTCAGTGATGCCATCCAGCCATCTCATCCTCTGTTATCCCCTTCTCCTCCTGCCCCCAATCCCTCCCAGCATCAGAGTCTTTTCCAATGAGTCAACTCTTTGCATGAGGTGGCCAAAGTACTGGAGTTTCAGCTTTAGCATCATTCCTTCCAAAGAAATCCCAGGGCTGATCTCCTTCAGAATGGACTGGTTGGATCTCCTTGCAGTCCAAAGGACTCTCAAGAGTCTTCTCCAACATCACAGTTCAAAAGCATCAATTCTTTGGTGCTCAGCCTTCTTCACAGTCCAACTCTCACATCCATACATGACCACAGGAAAAACCATAGCCTTGACTAGACGGACCTTTGTTGGCAAAGTAATGTCTCTGCTTTCAATATGCTATCTAGGTTGGTCATAACTTTTCTTCTAAGGAGTAAGCGTCTTTTAATTTCATGGCTGCAGTCACCATCTGCAGTGATTTTGGAGCCCAGGAAAATAAAGTGTGACACTGTTTCCACTGTTTCCCCATCGATTTGCCATGAAGTGATGGGAGCAGATGCCATAATCTTTGTTTTCTGAATGTTGAGCTTTAAGCCAACTTTTTCACTCTCCACTTTCACTTTCATCAAGAGGCTTTTGAGTTCCTCTTCGCTTTCTGCCACAAGGGTGGTGTCATCTGCATATCTGAGGTTATTGATATTTCTCCCGGCAATCTTGATTCCAGCTTGTGCTTCTTCCAGCCCAGCGTTTCTCATGATGTACTCTGCATAGAAGTTAAAAAAGCAGGGTGACAATATACAGCCTTGACGTACTCTTTTCCTATTTGGAGCCAGTCTGTTGTTCCATGTCCAGTTCTACTGTTTGCCATAAAAAGACAAAGAAAAATTGTGTCATAATTTCAAGAGTCTTTTAGTAATGATATCTTCTGGTACAGCTTGATCCAGGAGCAAATAACCATCAGAATTCCTCTCTTTGTTCAGACTCATTAGAGTTGACTCTGTTCTTCATTCTCACACACCGGAAAATAGGCACTGGTAACCTTACTCATCTGGGTCATCACAAGATAACTGCACTCCAAATCCATACTCTCTTACTATCAAGTCTACAGGAAACAGAGAAAACTTCTCTTTCCCAGAAGTCCAAATACTAGCTCATGATTTAGCAGCTATCATTTGCATACAAGCCTATAATGAACCCATAATTATGGACAAGATGGGGCATGCTGACCAATTCAGATCAATTTGAGTCCCCTTATGCATCTGGAAACCTAGTCAACCGTTGAAAAGCACATGGGCTTAGAGTAGGGAACTAAGGGTAAGATTACCAAAAAATACTAACCTTGTGGGGCTAGGTGGCCCCCAAACCAATTAATGTCCAGATAATAATTACTTTTCATTTCATAAGTGATGCTGAAAAATGATTGCTACTAGATTTAAGGATAGAAACTTGGTATCAAATACTGGCCTTTCCATCTAGTATAAGATAATTATCTACTTCCTCTAAGTTACAGTGCTTCATATTTAAAATGTAAATGATAATATTTTTTAAGGTTATTGTGGATCAGATAGAAATTATATGTAAACAGCTTGACCCATGCTTGATAAACATAGTACCATAACTGCTATTAACATTTGAGTATTAATTGAAAGCTATGTGCCTCCTTTTCTAGAGGCAGTCACATGTGAAGCTGCCTCTCTGCTTATGGTATTAATCTTTTGTTAACTGGACATCAGTTAAAGGAGATGAAGCTGGAGTGTAGCACTCATGCCTGCCCTACTGAAATCCAGTCCAGGTTGATCTGTTCTGTTGATTGATGAAGAGAAGCCACACAGATGCTCATTCTCAAAAGCCTGACTGTTCTGTTTTAATCTGTTAACGTCAAGTTCTATCTTTTTGCTTAAAAAATGTACATTTAAGCAATTTAATTAGCCTTTCAGTGATTTCCTCATCTATAAAATGGGCAATAATATCACCTAAGATAATAAAAGCTAGATTATGTGCTAACACTTGGCCAAAATAGGGACTTGCAAACACAAATCCCTCCCTACTTCCCCCTTCCCTGCACTAACTGCAGGGTTTCTAGTCTTCTGCATTTCTTTCATCTTCTTCCTAAGTCAACATATACAAACAAAAGCATACAACCTTTCAAGGAAACATATGCTCTTAGGATTTCTCTAAGAAAATGTTTCCAAGAAAAGCCATCAGCCAAGGAATAGTTAAGGGAGAGAGCACAGCACTTCCCCTTTACTGTAAGAACATTACAGGATGGCAGGGAGTCACATTTTTAATTTATTCTGCTTTGGCTTCTTTGTGGTCAGTTTTGAACTCTTGCTTACATTTAGGGAAATTCCACTTACGACACTTAGACTGAGAGGGAGAGATTTTCAGGGCAATTAAGAAGCAGATGCACTTAATATAAATGTCTGGGGCCTTTAAAAATAGCCCATTATTTGCTTTTTGAGAAAGGCTATCACAAAACAAAGTTCTACTGTTAATGTTCCATGAGAATACATTATATTATTATGACTAGTGTAAGAAGTAAGAGAAGCTGGTATTTATTTAACCAACCCACTAGAATGTCATACATTTCAAAATAGATCTCAAAGTACATTTTTACTGAGTGCCATGGGTGTACCCACCACCATGCTAAGTGGATAAGGATAACCAAAGAAATGATCATTTTTAAAAACATGAATGACTGCAAGCATGGCAGAATGTAGCTTACCATATGCAGAAAAAGTGCTAACATAATCCAGTGAGGAGTGACTGAAATATTCAAAAATCACGAGCCCTTTATTTGTCTTCTTCTATGTGTTCCTGAGAGGAGCTTGAAATTCAACTAGTATAGGATTTCAAAATCAAAATCTTGTATATTGGACCTATTTAAAAATTTGGATAATTTCTACTTACCCAGAATAACTTGAGCCAATGGTTTATATGACTGAAGTTACAAAAAAATAAATAAAACCACATTGATTTTAAAAGATTTGAATAAGTCAGTAAATAATAATAGTAATGGAAGTAATAATGAAAGTAAATTATTCAGTTTAAATTACATGAATAATTGATCGTGTTACTTAGTTACAAAATCTTGAGATAGCTTTTTTTTTATTATTTCACATGCCATCTTGTTCTTTGAAGCCTCAGAATCCAGAAGGCTGGGAAAGGTGCTCAACTGAAAATAAAGAGTTGTTGGTGGGAAGGAGCCTGAGGCATTCCACCTATGGGAGGGAGGAAAGTCAAGCTAATTAATCTGTCTGAAATAAGCTAATCAAACTGTCTGAAATAAAAATATTTCAGACAGTTTGATAAACTGGACCACTCAAGTGGTGGTCCTGCAGAGCTGTGGAAACGTTTGGGCAACTTTCTACCAACTTCTCCAGGAAAAAGTGCAAGTGCTTCTGCTTTGGTAATAGTTGTCTCTTTATTAAGCAGATCCAGTGGCTATTTGTTTGATGATGCCTGATTCATTGATGAACTTAACAGAGATAGTCTAAAAAAGAGAAGTTGGCCTTTCAGTCAATCAGCAACCAATGAATTAGATGGAGATGAGATGGTCCAGTGATTTAGTCACGGCTGGGTTCACCCTGGTTTCCAGTGAGGATGAGGGTGGAAATCTAGGCAGTGAGGAAACAGGAGGAAATGTAAGATGAAAAAGAGGTAACTATATGGGTGGTGGGGTGGTGATGAATGGGGAAGGACTACTCTAGCATCTTTTTTCCTTAATTAATTGCTATTTAAACTCCTAATTTTATCCCCAATAGAAAGTCCTTGTGCACTGACACAAGGTCATTTCTGAGCAATGAAAGGAGGTTCTTTCAGTAGGAATATGATGCTATGTTTAGGAGATGATAAAAGAAGGAGAAGGAGATAGACTGCACTATGAAAATAATAAATACCAATATCAAAAATAATAAATGCCAATATTGTTTACCACCCATTTGCTCATGGCTTATGAGTTAATGTTTGTATAGACTTCTTAGTTCATAGTGTGAAAGTAAATAGAAATAATTACCATTAAATATGAAGTTTTGCAGTCCTCACCCTAAAATACATTAGTTATAAGAGATGTTTTAAACATCTCTCTGCAGAGAGGTTAGCCAAACTGACCAAAGAAGAGGACCTTAGCTGAGAGCACTATAATTCAGCAATCACTGCATCATCTTGGTGTTGTAAAGAACATGGGGTAGAACTACAGTTAGTCCCTTGTTTCTAACCCAAATATTTCTCTTTTTAAAGTCATAGCTTCGGTATTTTTAAAATTGGATAATAATAGCATTCTTTTAAGGTTGCTGTGAGGATTAAGAATAACATATATAAAATTCATATAAAAATATTAGCACATATTAGAGTTACAATAAACTGCAGCTATTACAATGGTGTCACAGGTATCTCATAAAAAGTTCCTACATTCTAGCTACTCTGTGTACTCTCTTACCTTTTTTTCAAAATCTATTAGCTCTGTGCTAATATAGTTTATCTTTTTGCCTGATACTTAATTTTTAGCTGTCTGATTATCTGAAGAATAATTGTAATCCAGCGTCAGCTTGATTTTCTTCATTCCAGCTTCACTCCTCAATGCTATATACTGTATCTCCTCTAGAGCAGATGATCTTCAAGTGCCACTCAGCCCCTGCATCTAGTTTAGAAGTGGACAGTCAGGGAATATTAGTGAAGACGTTCTGAATAAACTAGAGTATGACCTACAGCTTGAAGGAGGAGCACAATTGAAATTAAAGGGACTGTACATTTGCTTTTCAATATTCCATATAGACTACAGAGTTCTATTTTGTGTTTTCTCTCACAATGCCATCCTTCCTTACTTCAAAATTTTGACACAGCCTTTCTGTGTTCCAAGAATGGATGATGTAATTGTCAGAGACTTAAGAAGTTGGCTTAATTTCTTTTTCTTATGGTAGGTCCTTAGACCTACCACAAGTTGGTTATCTGTTTTAAATATAGCAGCATGTACATATCAATCCCATGTACATATTAACTCCCAGTCTATCACTTCACACTTCCCCCTTGGTAACCACAGGTGCATTCTCTGTTTATGGTTTATAAATAAGTTCATTTGAATCATTTTAAAATAAGTTCATTTGTATCATTTTTTAATATTCTTCATGTAAGTGGTATCATAAGAAAGGTTTCTTTCTCTGACTTGCTTTACTTAGTATGATAATCTCAAGGTTCATCCATGTTGCTGCAAATGGCATTATTTCATTCTTTTTAATGACTGTGTAATATGCCATTGTGTATATAAATACCACATCTACTTTATCCATTCATCTGTCAATGGACATTTAGATTACTTGCAAAGGAGAAAAGGAAAGATATAAGCATCTGCATGCAGAGTTCCAAAGAATAGCAAGAAGAGATAAGAAAGCCTTCTTCAGCGATCAATGCAAAGAAATAGAGGAAAACAACAGAATGGGAAAGACTAGAGATCTCTTCAAGAAAACTAGAGATACCAAGGGAACATTTCATGCAAACATGGGCTCGATAAAGGACAGAAATGGTATGGACCTAACAGAAGCAGAAGATATTAAGAAGAAGTGGCAAGAATACACAGAAGAACCATACAAAAAAAATCTTCACGACCCAGATAATCACGATGGTGTGATCACTGACCTAGAGCCAGACATCCTGGAATGTGAAGTCAAGCGAGCCTTAGAAAGCATCACTACAAACAAAGCTAGTGGAGGTGATGGAATTCCAGTTGAGCTATTTCAAATCCTGAAAGATGATGCTGTGAAAGTGCTGCACTCAATATGCCAGCAAATTTGGAAAACTCAGCAGTGGCCACAGGACTGGAAAAGGTCAGTTTTCATTCCAATCCCAAAGAAAGGCGATGCCAAAGAATGCACAAACTACTGCACAATTGCATTCATCTCACACACTAGTAAAGTAATGCTCAAAATTCTCCAAGCCAGGCTTCAGCAATATGTGAACCGTGAACTTCCTGATGTTCAAGCTGGTTTTAGTAAAGGCAGAGGAACCAGAGATCAAATTGCCAACATCCGCTGGATCATGGAAAAAGCAAGAGATTTCCAGAAAAGCATCTATTTCTGCTTTATTGACTATGCCAAAGCCTTTGACTGTGTGGATCATAATAAACTGTGGAAAATTCTTCAAGAGATGGGAATACCAGACCACCTGACCTGCCTCTTGAGAAATCTGTATGCAGGTCAGGAAGCAACAGTTAGAACTGGACATGGAACAACAGACTGGTTCCAAATAAGAAAAGGAGTATGTCAAGGCTGTATATTGTCACCCTGCTTATTTAACTTCTATGCAGAGTACATCATGAGAAACGCTGGGCTGGAAGAAGCACAAGCTGGACTCAAGATTGCCGGGAGAAATATCAATAACCTCAGATATGCAGATGACACCACCATTATGGCAGAAAGTGAGGAGGAACTAAAAAGCCTCTTGATGAAGGTAAAAGAGGAGAGTGAAAAAGTTGGCTTAAAGCTCAACATTCAGAAAACTAAGATCATGGCATCTGGGTCCATCACGTCATGGGAAATAGATGGGGAAACAGTGGAAACAGTGTCAGACTTTATTTTTGGGGCTCCAAAATCATTTCAGATGGTGATTGCAGCCATGAAATTAAAAGATGCTTACTCCTTGGAAGAAAAGTTTGACCAACCTAGATAGCATATTGAAAAGCAGAGACATTACTTTGCCAACAAAGGTCCGTCTAGTCAAGGCTATGATTTTTCCAGTGGTCATGTATGGATGTGAGAGTTGAAGTGTGAAGAGAGTTGAGCACCGAAGAATTGATGCTTTTGAACTGTGGTGTTGGAGAAGACTCTTGAGAGTCCCTTGGACTGCAAGGAGATCCAACCAGTCCATTCTGAAGGACATCAGCCCTGGGATTTCTTTGGAAGGAATGATGCTGAAGCTGAAACTCCAGTACTTTGGCCACCTCCTGCAAAGAGTTGACTCATTGGAAAAGACTCTGATGCTGGGAGGGATTGGGAGCAGGAGGAGAAGGGAACGACAGAGGATGAGATGGCTGGATGGCATCACTGACTCAATGGACGTGAGTCTGAGTGAACTCCGGGAGTTGGTGATGGACAGGGAGGCCTGGCGGATTCATGGGGTCACAAAGGGTTGGACACGACTGAGCGACTGAACTGAACTGAATGTCTTGGCAATTGTAAATAGTGCTGCTGTGAACATTGGGGTGCATGTATCATTTTGAACTATGCTTTTCTCCAGATATATTCCCTGGAATAGGATTGCTGGATAATACGGTAGCTCCATTTTTAGTGAAGTTGGCTTAGTTTTTACTGAAAACCAATTGGGCTGATTATTTCATGGTAATATGATAGAATTTTTATTCTGTTGTTAAGTTCATAAACTCCTTTTCTGGTGGGATCATGAGTTCAATTGTTTTCAAATTGTCATTTGAGAAGCTGATGAGTTCCAAGGAAATATCCCAGGGCTCCTCCTAGGAAATTTAAGAGTATAAGTCAACTAAGCATGCAGGCTGCATGTCTCTAACCTGAACATTCCATTTCTATTCCTTCATACTGGGTTCTAGGTAACATTTTATTTAGAAAATAAAAATGAATTACACAGCTTCAAAAACAAACATATTTTGGAGATTCTCTGTTTCATACAAAAGAACCACAATCTAATATATTAGCATGACCTATGTTGCACTGTTTATCTGTAAACTATTTAGATATTTAGTTTAGCCAGTATTTACTGAACATCTTTTCAGTGTGTGGTGTGGTGCTCATGCCTGACTATGATGGTGGTGGTGGTTTAGTCGTTCAATTGTGTCCAACTCTTTGCAACCCCATGGATTACAGCCTGCCAGGCTCCTCTGTCCATGGGATTCTCCAGGCAAGAATGCTGGAGTGGGTTGCCATGTCCTCCTCCAGCGGATCTTCCTGACCCAGGAATCGAACCCAGGTCTCCTGCATTGCAGGCAGATTCTTTACCAACTGAGCTACAAGGGAAGCCCCATACAAGGAGACAATCTCTGTCCTTACAGTGTAGATACCCCAGGGTAGCAGTGATTGCTGGATGCCTACTCAATATCCCTCCTTCCTTTCTTCCTTTCTAGTAGAATCACAATATAAAGCCAAGCAGCAATATGCCCAATTAGAATATAATATTTCCTAGTCACTCTGTAGTTAGGGTTAGCCAACAAGAAGTGAGCTAAGGTATTGGGTGAGACTTCCAGGAAAGTACCTTAGCAGGAAACTTAACAGCTTGAATATACGTTTTATCTACTGCATTCTCTTCCTTCCTGCTGTCTGATAAGCAGATGTGATGGCTGGAGTTATCTTGGATATATGGCAACTTTAGGTATGGAAACCATATGCTGAGTGTTTCAGTTCAGAAAAATTGAAGGGTCCTAGAAATCTGATGAGCTTGAAGCTGTCACACAAGTTCAGGGCTGCTCACTTCTGGGTTTTCTTTACATAAGATAAAAATAAACCTCCAACTTGTTTAAATAACTGTTGTTATTATTTTTAATGTTAAGTCAAACTTAATGGTTATAGACAAGAATGTAAAGAGGGAAATTCAGGATGGTGATAAATTAGGGTGCTCAGTCACTCAGTCATGTCCAACTCTTTTGTGACCCCATGGACTATTGCCCGCAAGGTTCCTCTGTTCCTGGGATTTTCCAGGCAAGAATACTGGAGTGGGTTGCCATTTCCTTCTCCAGGAGATCTTCGCAACTCAGGGATCAAACCTACAGCTCTTGCATCTTCTGCATTGTCAGGCAGGTTCTTTACCACTGCACCACCCTGGAAGCCAAATTATGGTGGGGATAGAAATTTTAGGAAACTATGAGGCTAAAATATAACCCAGTTATGAAAGTTTGGGAAAGATTGCTTAAAAGACGTGATGCCTAAACTGAACTCTGAAGTGTAAAATGAGTTGGAGTTAGCCAAGCAAAGAGTACGGGATCGGATATCAGGGATGTAGAACAGTGTGTGCCAGAACCTTGGGGCTAGGGAGTAGGGAGATGACCTAGTGCATTCTGGGAATTTAAAGTATTTCGGTGAAGACAGGGCAACGTGTGCATGGACGGGGGAGTGTAAGGCATGAGAAGGAATCATAAAGCATCTGGGCTGATTAAAAAGGGAGTCCACTAAAGGATTCTAAGCAAGGGAGTAGCATGATAATATTTGGATTTTAGACATATCATTTTAAATTGAAGTGATGGAAACCCAATTAGGAGACTGTTTTAATAATACTGACAAAAGTAGAGCAAAATAAAAAGATTAAGAGGAAAATTTTAAGAACTGTGGCTATTGACAAATTGGATGGAGAAGATGCATCCATGAGGAAGAGAGAAGAATCAAAGTTGATGGGTTTCTGGGTGGATAATTTCATTCCCTAATATAAGGAATCTGGGAAGAAGAACAGATTTGCTGTTTTCAAAGGTCACCAAAAGATGAGTTCGATCTGCATATGAGAATACTTGTAAATGCCAATCATAAAAGGTAAGACTTCTGAGACTGCTAGCTCAGTCTTTCCATGATTTAGCTGCCTTATTTCCTTTTGTTTCATCTATTTGCAGCATCTATTCACTGATCTTCTTCATCTGAAATGGAAAACAATGGATGATTTTCTAAATCTAAATATTTTTCATCCTTTAACATAAAACATCTGTTCTGATTTGTCCAAATTGTAAAGCATATGATACAATAGAGGGAAAAACATATTTCAATAATAATTCTACTCTTTCCCGTCACTGGCCTTTTTTTCTTTTTTTAGTTGGTATCAGAAAATTCAGACAATACTTTGTGTAGCAGGGGCACATTGATCAAATTATCCAAATCTCATGCCAGATTTCTTGTGCTCAACTATCCATATACTTTCTCTGCAACATACATTTTATCTTCAGTAGTGGATGTTGTAAAATTTTAATTTAACCCTAGTCATTGTAGTGAGATCAGATTCAAGAAGGAACTGCTAGGGAGTCTATACTGCTGAGGTGAAATAATGCAAGATTGCTTTGGATGAATGTAAAATGAATAAGGATGCTCACTAGCAGTTGCTGTTGTTGTTGAATACCTAAATCATGTCTGACTTTTTGTGACCCCATGGATTGCAACATTCCAGGCTTCCCTGTCCTTTACTATCTGCCAGAGTTTGCTCAAACTCATGTCCATTGAGTCAGTGATGCCATCCAACACCTCATCTTCTGTTACCCCCTTTTCCTCCTGCCTGCGATATTTCCCAGCATTAGTCTTTTCCAGTGAGTCAGCCCTTTGTATCAGGTGGCCAAAGTATTGGAGCTTCAGTTTCAGCATCAGTCCTTCCAATGAATATTTAGGACTGATTGCCTTTAGGATGGACTGGTTTCCCCTCTTTGTTCTCCAAGGGCCTCTACAGCAGTTACATCTAAACAACAAATATATCTAAAGTTCTGGAACCCAAGGAAAGCAGATAATCGGGCAGTAAATAAAGAAGAATCTCAAACAATTTTGGTTTTGGTTTTTTTTTACTAACTTCTTCAACCATTATATATTAAACACCTACCATATTCTCATGAAGCTGAGAATCTAGCAACTGAGACAAATATTCAAGTAAATATGTAATTACAAATTATAACAAGTACTCTGAAAGAAATGTCAAGTATAATAAAAGACTGGAACAGAGGGCCTGATTTACACTGAGGACAGGCCCTATAGCAGTCAAGGTTCAGGCTGAAGATAGCAGAAGCTATATTAGATAGCTTAAGCAGAAAGGTATTTGTTATAGAATATTAAATGGTTTTCAGAATGAGTGGTGAAACCACAGACCCTAGAATGAGGTGCCATGAACTGTCTCCAAAGCCACACCACAGAATTGGACCATTCTTACTGCTGACCACAGGATCATGTCCCCTCTGCTAAGATATATACCATAAAAATAGGTGCATTGCACCCTGCTTTTCTCTTCAGTTAACTCAGTTCCAAAATCAAACCATCCATGGGAGCTTATATTTGGTAAACACAAGTCACATTCAGAACACAGGTGGCAAGGAAGTATGAGTAGTATAATTTTGAGCTTTTCAGTTTCTTTGTTCAAGAGGCCCCAGCAAAGAAGGTTGGAAGCGGCAGTTAGCCAGAGAATCAGATTATCTGCTGCAAGTACAAGAGAAGGTCTTCCAGAGGAAACAAGTGAAAACTGACCCAGGCCAGGTCATAGAGAACCTCATAGGTCATGTTAACAATTTTAACAATTTAAATTTAATGACATAGTTTTTCTCCTAAGTAACATTGGAAGACATTTAAGAGTTTTGAGCTGAAAATTACTATGCTTAAATTAGCATCTAAAAAGACATCTCTGGCTGCTGCATGTAGAATCCACTTTAGGAGGGAGCCAGATCAAAGGTAAGGAGGCTGTTGGGAGGCTTCTGTTACAGACCCAGTGAGTGGAGCTGTAGAGACAGAACAACATCACCTGGAGGGAGAGTAGCAACAGAACTTGGAGTAAACAAGGGAGCAAACAATGTACTAGGATTTACAATAAATAAGAACAAATTACTATTATATAATGCAATGCCTTTCTCCCTGCCCCTCCCCCCATGTAAAATGGTAATTCTTATATCAGTATATCAGGCTTCAACAGTGCATGAACCGTGAATTTCCAGATGTACAAGCTGGATTTAGAAAAGCCAGAGGAACCAGAGATCAAATTGCCAACATCCGTTGGATCATCAAAAAAGCAAGAGAGTTCCAGAAAAACATCTACTTCTGCTTTATTGACTACGCCAAAGTCTTTGACTATGTGGACCACAACAAACTGTGGAAAATTCTTAAAGAGATGGGCATACCAGACCACCTGACCTGACTCCTGAGAAATCTGTATGCAGGTCAGGAAGCAACAGTTAGAACTGGACATGGAACAACAGACTGGTTCCAAATTGAGAAAGGAGTATGTCAAGGCTGTATATTGTTACCCTGCTTATTTAAGGTATATGCAGAGTGCATCATGTGAAATGCTGGGCTGGATGAAGCACAAGCTGGAGTCAAGATTGCTGGGAGAAATATCAATAACTTTAGATATACAGATCACACCACCCTTATGGCAGAAAACAAAAAACTAAGAGCCTCTTGATGAAAGTGAAAGAGGAGAGTGAAAAAGTTGGCTTAAAGCTCAACATTCAGAAAACGAAGATCATGACATCTGGTCCCATCATTTCATGGCAAATAGATGGGGAAACAGTGTCAGACTTTATTTTGGGGGGCTCCAAAATCACTGCAGATGGTGACTGCAGCCATGAAATTAAAAGATGCTTACTCCTTGGAAGAAAAGTTATGACCAACCTAAACTGCATATTAAAAATCAGAGACAACTTTGCCAACAAAGGTCTGTCTAGTGAAGGCTATGGTTTTTCCAGTGGTCATGTATGGATGTGAGAGTTGGACTGTGAAGAAAGCTGAGCCCTGAAGAATTGATGCTTTTGAACTGTGGTGTTGGAGAAGACTCTTGAGAATCCCTTGGACTGCAAGGAGATCCAACCAGTCCATCCTAAAGGCAGTCAGTCCTGAATATTCATTAGAAGGACTGATGCTGAAGCTGAAGCTCCAATACTTTGGCCACCTGATGCAAAGGACTGATTCATCTGAAAAGACCCTGATGCTGGGAAAGATTGAAGGCAGGAGGAGAAGGGGAAAACAGAGGATGAAATGGTTGGATGGTATCACTGACCCAATGGAAATGAGTCTGAGTGAACTCTGGGAGTTGGTGATGGGCAGGGAGGCCTGATGTGGTGCAGTCCATGGGGTTGCAGAGTTGAACACGGCTGAACAACTGAACTGGACTGATACCAGTGTTGTTAAAAAAGGATGAAAGTGTAAATGACATTCATCCATTACTTGGATAAATACCCAACATACACCATTTGTTCATCAGGTGGTATTAACTCTGTGTGGTCTTATTTCTTTAGTTCATCCTTCCTTTGTTGTTGTTTTGATGTGCTGTGACTTTTACAAATTAAATTGATTACTGTATTCTACATAATGCACTTTTCAGTCAGGAAAACAGCACTAAGTCTCCAGTTTTATTATGTCATATAGGCCCCCCCAAATAAGGAAGCAATGATAGAAAGAATGAAAACAACTGAAGTAAATATAAAGATGGATGAAAGACTGCAGGTTACAGAGAAAACAGCAGATGACTAGGAATTTGACAGAAGACACACAAACGGCATACACAAAGTGATTTTCAAAAATTAGTTTTGAAAAAGGATAGCAAAGTAGCATTGAAATGAACATACTTCATGCTCCAGTAGATGATATTTCTCTTCTAGACCTTGTTTATGCATTTTTAAACTACTTAAGAAACATTTTCTATGCCTGCAGTCCTCCTCATAAGGAAGTGATATAAATCACTCAGTGTGATGTGAGCAAGGAAATAGGGAGCTAAAACTAGAGCAAAACAAAGGGCTTAATGCAGTAGGAGGAAAGTGACAAATAGTCCAAAAATTTCCAAATTTATCTCTTCTACCTCTTCTGTTATTTATTCTTTTCTTAAAGTCCTACGATCTGGCTTCTCTCCAGTCTCCTGAAGCTATCCTAGACTTTGGTGACCTAGTTCCTCAAGATAAAGGCCTTTTCCATAATTATTTTCTGTCTGTTTCACTTTAAAATGAAGTTACATGCATCTTTTTCCCTAAATTTAAATGCTTCACTGTTTTACTAACCATACAAATAATACTGAATATTTGTAAAAATAAACAAAATCACTCCAAATTCCAAAATTCAGGGCAAAAACTTACAAACCGTTAGATGAACATGCTTACTGACATTCTTTTTCATGGATATGTATGTACATGTTCACACCTAAAGAAGTGTATGCAGTTTTATCTGTTCATGTTGTTTTGCCTTTATTCCACAGTAAAATTTCATTTATATAATCAAAACTATTATATCATATGGCAGAACAAATGACTAATGACACTATCTTATTTGTATATATCATAACCGTTTACAAAGTACTTTCATTTACATTATTTCAATTAAACTCAATGAGTTGACTAATGGTGATGTTTGTTTC
Source organism: Bos grunniens (assembly GCF_055505025.1). Lineage (NCBI taxonomy): Eukaryota > Metazoa > Chordata > Mammalia > Artiodactyla > Bovidae > Bos > Bos grunniens. Next base: position 44,673,611 of record NC_141165.1, read on the forward strand.
CAGTAGTCTCCTCAGTATTAAAGCAGGAAAGGTAATGAATCCAATGTTCACTCTAATTTTCAATGAATTTTACATGTTTATAAATGTGAACTAAAATAATTTCATTTTAACATTAAACTTAAAAAAATCTTGATATTGAACCTGAAGCAAAATTTATAGAAATAATTAGTTAATTGTTCAATATTTATTGAATACCTGCTATTTCCCAGAGAAGAGATTAGGGAATTCAAAGTTTAAAAGAGAATTTTTACAAATCTAAAACTTGTATCACTTGAAATGTTTTCTAACCTGCATTTTTAAATTCAACAATATCAATAAAGATTTGCATCATCAATTTTAATGATATTGTAGCTTTCTTTTGCCTCTTTTGATAAACATTTCAGTTGTCTCTACTTTTTACTAAAATGCTTCAGAACATAAAGAAAGAAGAGGATCTGAGTTCATTAATTGAATATACCAAAATGCTAATGTCAAAACAGACAGAATACACCGAAATAAACCATGCACTTCTCATTTGAGTGTTGAGTTGCTTGCAGGATTATTTTCTTGTTTTTATCAATAGTAGCTGGATCACTAGTCTAAAAAAAAAGATGTGTTTTCCATTTTCATGAATATTTTAAATGCTGTTTTAAAAAGTCACTCAAATGTATATTTCAACTAAGACTGTCTATAAAGTTTCCAAAGCCTTATAAATATTGAGTTTTGTCATGTGTTTCATTCTTCAAAATATTCATTCCTGGTTTCTTTCTTTGAAATGGATATCCTTTCAAATGTTCATTGGTCATATATACTTTTCCTTTCTGAAATGCCTTTCAACTCTTCTGTCTTTCTTCCTATCATGATGTGTATAGTTTTAATATATTTTAATCAATTTATTGAAATTAGAGTTCTCTATATGTGATAGATATTATAAATATTTCTTTTTGCTTCCTGAGGTTATCTTCAAACTCACTTATCGTATTTCTGCAGCTCTTTGTTATTTGGTCAAGCTCTGTTCATACTTTCTTTTCTTCTTTCTCACTCCATCTCCTTTTGTTTTGTGTGTGTGTATTATGCTTAGAAGCTTAGAAAGAACGTCCTCAACAAGATATTGTACAAATCTTGACATACATTATTCTAATAATTTTAAGATTTAATTTTCCTCAAATATTTGGTGAACCCAGAATATATTTTGAATGTTTTATTTTTCTAAATTGTTACTCAGTTATCATATCATTATCTTTTTTGCATAATGAATCTTTCTCCCTCCATATCACTTTAGATGTCATATTTATTACATTAAATTCTCACATGTTTAAATTTATTTCATAGTTGCTCTGGTCAGCTGCGTTAACATTAGTCTATTTCTAAACAATACAGTTATTTTTATAAATGCTGTTTAGTAATATATTTTTCTATATGAAAGCATATACTTTTTTCTTTAGAATTCTCTAGATGTTTTTCCACATTTATACTTCCAGTTAAAGTTTAGAATCATTTTTGTCAAATTAAGGAAACATCCATTTAGTGTAGAGTCAGACATGACTGAGCGACTGAACTGAACTGAACCAAATGCACTTATAAATCCTCATAGGAAGAATTGACATTTTAAAAATATTTATCATTAGATGTAAGATTAAGAACTGTCTTTTTATTTAAGTCTTTTATGGACCTTGGTAGTTTGAGTTTTCCTCATACTTGTGCTACATATTTCTATTATTAATTAGATAATTAGATATTTTGGATTATTAATATTATAAATTATATCCTTCTATTGCCTGGAAAATCCCATGGACGGAGGAGCCTGGAAGGCTGCAGTCCGTGGGGTCGCTGAGGGTCGGACACAACTGAGCGACTTCACTTTCACTTTTCACTTTCATTCATTGGAGAGGGAAATGGCAACCCACTCCAGTGTTCTTGCCTGGAGAATCCCAGGGATGGGGGAGCCTGGTGGGCTGCTGTCTATGGGGCCGCACAGAGTCGGACACGACTGAAGTGACTTAGCAGCAGCAGCATTATATTTTCTAATTAATTTTTACTTATTAAAAATAATCTTTTTACATGTTAACTTTATTATTGGGCACCTTTATAAACTCTTAATTTACCTCATATTTTTCTTTTTCTTTTTAAATTTTTTATTTTGAATTGCAGTATAGTCAATTAACAATGTTGTGATAGTTTCAGGTGAACAGTGAAGGGTCTCAGTCACACATACACATGTATCCATTCTCAGCTAAACTCCCCTCCCATCAGGCTGCCATATAACACAGAGCAGAGTTCCATGTACTATACATTGGGTCCTTGTTGGTTATCCATTTTATTTATAGCAGTATGTCCATCCAAAACTCCCTAACTATTCCTTCCCCCCGTCTTTGCCCCTGGTAACCATAATTTCATTCTCTGAGTCTATGAGTCTCTTTCTCTTTTGTAAGTTAGTTCATTTGTATCATTCCTTTTTAGATTTCATACATAAAGGATGTCATATGATATTTCTCCTTCTTTGTCTGACTTACTTCACTCAGCATGATAATCTCTAGGTCCATCCATGTTACTGCAAATGGCATTATTTCGTTCTTTTTAATGGCTGAGTAATATTCCATTGTATATATGTACCATATGTTCTTTATCCATTCCTCTGCTGATGGACATTTAGGTTGCTTCCACGTCTTGGTTATTGTAAACAGTGCTGCAATGAACATTGGGGTACATGTATTCTTTTGGATCATGCTTTTCTCTGTATATATGCCCAGGAGTGGGATTGCAAGGTCATATGGTAGCGCCAGTTTTAGTGTTTTAAGGAACCACCATGCTGCTCTCCACACTGGCTGCTTACCAATTTACATTCCCACCCACAGTGTTGGAGATTTCCCTTCTCTCCACACCCTTTCCAGCATTTACTGTTTGTGGATTTTTTGATGATAGGCATTCTAGTTGGTGTGAGAGCATACCTGACTGTAGTTTTGATTTGCATTTCTCTAATAATTAGTAGCGTTGAACATCTTTTCACATACCTCTTAGCCATCATATGCCTTCTTTGGAGAAATGTCTGTTTAGGTCTTCTGCCCATTTTTTGATTGGGTCATTTGCTTTGATGCTGTTAAGCTTCATGTGCTATTTATACATTTTGAAGACTAATTGCTTGTCAATCACATCACTTGCGAATATTTTCTCCCAATCTGTAGGTTGCATTTTCATTTTGTTTATTGTTTCCTTGGCTGTGCAAAAGCTTTTGAGTTTATGTTGGTCCCATTTGTTTATTTTTGTTTTTATTTCCATTATTCTGGAATATGGATTGAAAAAGATACTGCTACGATTTATGTGAGAGGGTGTTCTGCCTATGTTTGCCTCCAGGAGTTTTATATTTTGGGTCACACATTTAGGTCTTTAATCCATTTTGAGTTTATATTTGTGTATGGTGTTAAAGAATGATCTAGTTTCATTTTTTTAACATGTAGCTGCCTAGTTTTCCCGGCACCATTTGTTGAAAAGACTGTCTTTCCAATACTCTGTAGTCTTGCCTCTTTGTGTGCTAAGTCGCTTCAGTTGTGTCAGACTCTGTGTGACCCTATGGACGGAGCCTACCAGGCTCCTCTGTCCATGAGATTCTCCAGGCAAGAAAACTGGAGTGCATTGCCATTTCCTTCTCCAGGGCATCTTCCCGACCCAGGGATCAGAACCGCCTCTCCTGTGTCTCCTGTGTTGGCAAGCTGATTCTTCACCACTAGCGCCACCTGGAAAGCTCTTTCAGTTCAGTTCAGTCGCTCAGTCGTGTCCAACTCTTTGCAGCCCCACGGATTGCAGCATGCCAGGATTCCCTGTCCATCATCAACTCCCAGAGTGTGCTCAAACACATGTCTATCGAGTTGATGATGCCATCCAACCATCTCATCCTCTGTCATCCCTTCTCCTCCCCCTTTCAATCTTTCCCAGCATCAAAGTCTTTTCCTAGGAGTCAGTTCTTCCCATCAGGTGGCCAAAGTATTGGAGTTTCAGTTTCAGCATCAGTCCTTCCAATGAATATTCAGGACTGATTTCTTTTAGGATTGAATGATTTGACCTCCTTGCAGTCCAAGGAATCTCAAGAGTCTTCTCCGACACCACAGTTCAAAAGCATCAATGCTTTGGTGCTCAGCTTTCTTTATAGTCCACCTCTCACACCCATACATGACTACTGGAAAAACCATAGCTCTGAGTAGACAAATCTTTGTTGGCAAAGTAGTATCTCTGCTTTTTGATATGCTGTCTAGGTTGGTCATAGTTTTTCTTCCAAGGAGCAAGTGTCTTTTAATTTCATGGCTGCAGTCACCATCTGCAGTGATTTTGGAGCCCCCAAAAATAAAGTCTCTCACTCTTTCCATTGTTTGCCCATCTATTTGCCATGAATTGATGGGACCATATGCCATGATTTTCGTTTTCTGAATGTTGAGTTTTAAGCCAGCTTTTTCAGCCTCCTCTTTCACTTTCATCAAGAGGCTCTTTAGTTCTTCACTTTCTGCCATAAGGGTGGTGTCATCTGCATGAGGTTATTCATATTTCTCCCAGCAATCTTGATTTCAGCTTGTGCTTCATCCAGCCTGGCATTTCACATGATGTACTCTGCATATAAGTTAAATAAGCAGGATGACAATATACAACCTTGATGTACTCTTTTCCCAATTTGGAACCAGTCTGTTGTTAGTCATAGATTAATTGACCATAGGTGCATGGGTTTATTTCTGGGTTTTCTATCCTATTTCACTGATCTACTAAACTCAACATATTTTTCAATGTTTTCTTGAAAATTCTATTCAAGTATATTATCTGTATAATAATAATTTCACTTCTTTAATAGCTAGATATCATACTTTATTCTATTATCTAACTGCAATGGCTAGATGACAGTCATGTTCTTGATTTGAATGGAAATTTTTTAGTACAGATATTCAGAACTGATAATGAGAGAAGAAAATCTTCTGAACCATGATAATAGGTGAGCTGGGAAAAGAAGTCTCAGATTTGTTAGTTTATCCATTAAATAATTTAAACAATTTTCTTTTATATGGTGACTCAGAGTTCTTAAGATGTCTTTTATGTCTTTTACATTTCACAAACTTTTAAGGATGTTCTTAATGGAGAAATTCCTAAGATTATTTGATCATATCTTCCAGAATTAACCTTCTTAGATACACAATTAAGCCCAGTACAGACTTTAAGTTTTATGTATAGATGTATACCATGAGTTTGTATGTGTGTGCATGTGAGAGCGTGTAGTGTGTTAGGTAAAACCCATATAATCCTTTCATTAAAAAATCAGAAATGAATATTGAGTTTTACTAAATACTTTTTGGGAAATCTATGGGAACAATAATATTCCTCACTTGCTCATTATAATAATGATCATTTACAGCAATAGATTTTCTACTGAATTGCCTAGCATTCTTGGATTGAATCTGTTGATCATGGATATAAAGGCTTTCCATATTTTCTTGGATTCTAATTGTTAACATTTTATTTAGGATATTTATATGAATATTTATAAGTGGGGCTGGACTGAAATTTTACCTTTTTTTTGTTTTTATTGATAAGTAATATTTTTGAGTTTTGCTGACTTCATTTAAAATGTGGAGCTAGCTTTTGTTCTTTATGTTCTGCATACATGCTAAGTCACTCCAGTGTGTCCGACCCTGTCACCCTGTGGACCATAGCTTACCAGGCTCCTCTTTCTATGAGATTCTCCAGGCTAGAATACTGGAATGGGTTGCCATGCCCTCCTCTAGGGATCTTCCTAACCCAGGGATTGAATCTGCATGTACTGTATTGGCAGGCAGGTTCTTTACCACTAGCACCACCTGTGAAACCTTTTTTGTGCTATGGAATAGTGTAAATCACTTAGAAGTTATTTGTAACTTGAAGTTTTTTTTTTCCTCAGCACCTAGATTTTTAACATTAATAACATTCTGCCATATTTACTGTGTTTCTTTTAAAGCAAAACCCCATTCTTAAATATTTAAGAAGCACTTCTACAAAAACGGCATTTTCTTATGTAACCACAGTATTGATATTGTGATACCTAGCAAAATTAGCAGAAAATTTTTACTATCATCTAATATCCTCACCATTCTTCAGATTTCCCTGGCTATCTCCAATGTGTCTTTGCTTTTAATAATTTTTATTTTGTGTTGGAGTATAGTTGATTTACAATGTTGTGTTTGTTTCAGATGTACAGCAAAGTGATCCAGTTATTTGTTGTTCATTCACTCAGTTGTGGCAACTCTGCGACCCCATGGACTGCAGCACTTTAGGCTTTCTTGTCCTTCCTTGTCTCCCAGAGTTTGTTCAAACTCATGTCCATTGAGTCAATGATGCCGTCCAACAATCTCATGCTCTGTCACCCACTTCTCTTCCTACCCCCAATCCTTCCCAGCATCAGGGTCTTTTCCAATGAGTCAGCTCTTTGCATAAGGTAGCCAAAGTATTGGAGCTTCAGCATCAGTCTTTCCAATGAATATTCAGGACTGATTTCCTTTATAATTAACTGGTTTGATCTCCTTGCAGTCCAAGGGACTGTCAAGAATTTTCTCCAATACCACAGTTTGAATGCATCACTTCTCTGGCACTCAGACTTCTTTATGGTCCAGCTCTCACATCTGCACATGAATGCTGAAAAAACCATAGCTTTGATTATATGGACATTTGTTGGCAAAGTGATGTTTCTGCTTTTTAATACACTGTCTAGGTTTGTCATAGCTTTTCTTCCAAGGAGCAAGTGTCTTTTAATTTCATTGCTGCAGTTGCTGTCCAAAGTGATTTTGAAGTCCAAGAAAATAAAATCTGTCCCTGTTTGCATTGTTTCCTCATCTATTTGTCATGAGGTATTAGGACCAGATACCATGAACCTAGTTTTTTTAATGTTGAGTTTTAAGACAGCTTTTTCACTCTCCTCTTTCACCTTCATCAAGAGGCTCTTTAGTTCCTCTTCACTTTTTGCCGTTGGTGTAGTTTCATCTGCATATCGAGGTCATTGATATTTCTCCTGGCAATCTTGATTCCAGCTTGTGCTTCATCCAGCCCGGCATTTTGCATGATATACTCTGCATGGAAGTTAAATAAGGAGGGTGACAATATACAGCCTTGACATTCTCCTTTCCCAATTTTGAACCAGTCCATTGTTCCATGTCATTTCTAACTGTTGCTTCTTGACCTGCATACAGGTTTCTCAGGAGGCAGGTAAGTTGGTCTTGTATTCTCACTGTTTGTAATCCACACAGTCAAAGGTTTGGCACCATCAATAAAGCAGAAGTAAATACTTTTTCCGGAATTTCCTTTCTTTCTCTATGAGCCAACAGATGTTGGCAATTTTATCTCTGGTTCCTCAACCTTTTCTAAATTCAGATTATACGTCTGCAAGTTCTCGTTTCATGTACTGCTGAAGCCTAGCTTAAAGGACTTTGAATATTACCTTGCTAGCATGTGAAATGAGCACAATAGTGTGGTAGTTTGAACATTCTTTGGCATTGCCCTTCTTTGAGATTGGAATGAAAACGGACCTTTTCCGGTCCTGTGGCCACTGCTAAGTTTTCCAAATTTACTGGCATATTGAGTGCAGCACTTTAACAGCATCACCTTTTAGGATTTTAAAAAGCTCAGCTGGAATTCTGTCACCTCCACTAGCTTGTTGGCAGTAATTGTTCCTAAAGCCCACTTAACTTCACACTCCAGGATGTCTTGCTCTAGGTGAATGATCACACCATTGTGTTTATCCAGGTCATCAAGACCCTTTTTTGTACATTTCTTCTGTGTATTCTTGCTACTTCTTAATATCTTCTGCTTCTGTTAGGTCTATACCCTTTCTGTCCCTTATTGGGCCCATCTTTGCATCTTTATCCAACTCTTTGCAACCCCGTGGAGTGTAGCTCACCCGGCTCCTTGGTCCATGGAATTCTCCAGGCAAGAATATTGGAGTGGGTTGCCATTCCCTTCTCCAGGGGATTTTCCAGGGATTGAACCCAGGTGTCCTGCATTGCAGGGAGATTCTTTACCATTTGAGCCACCAGGGAAGCCCAGTTCAGTTAATCGTATACATGTATCTATTCTATTTCAGATTATTTCCCCATATAGGTTAAATCTGAATATTGAATAGAGTTCCCTGTGCTGTACAGTAGGTCCTTGCTATTTATCTAGTTTATGTATAGTAGTGCGAATATGTTAATCCCAAACTCCTAATTTATCCCTCCCCCTGCTTTCTCCTTTGGTAACCGTAATTTATTTTCTATGTCTATGAGTCTCTTTCTGTTTTGTAAATAACTTGTATATATTTCTTTTAAATTCCACATATAAGAAATATCATATTTGTCTTTCTCTGATTTGCTTCACTTAGTATGATAATCTCTTGGTCTATCCATTTTGCTGCAAATGGAATTATTTTATTATTTTTTATGACTGAATCATATTCCATTGTCTACACTAATTTTAAATCCATTCACTTTGCACTCTCTTCATTAACAATCCTAATAAGCCAGTTATATCTTGCCTAGATTACTGAAGTGAATTCTCAAGTGATCTCCGGATTCTACTCTTGGTTCTCACATAGTATTCTAAAATAACTCTGCTGTTTAGTTGAACGAGCCTCACTGCTCAACCCTTCCAACAGATTTGCGTCCCTACCCCACTTGGAGTAAATCCGCACTTTTAGCTCTGCTCACAAAGTATTCAAATTCGGCTTGAGCCTGTCTCTCGGTATCTTTCTCCTCTTTCCCCATCACCTCTGAACACACTGGCCATTTCCTTACTTCTCAAGTAGGTCGAGGTTTTTCACTACTGAGTGTCTGCAATAGTGATTTCCACCTTCTGGAATGCCCTTTGCCCAGTTTTGTGCATGGCAGTTTCCTTCTTGTATTTTTATCTTAGCTGAAATAGCAGTGTCTCAGAAATCTGATCAGATAGGCACTTAATATTTACTATATATCACCCTTCTTTTCTTCTCTCTACAGCTCTCACTATTTTTGAAGCAATGAAATTTATTAAATTTTGATAATACACCACTTACTATTGATCATTTTATTTTGAGATATTTATTAGTCTATTTCTGCATTCTATTAGAAATTTTTGGAGAACAGAAATATTGACTCTTTTAAAATTACTCAGTTATATAAAAGTGTCAGCACACGGTAGACAGTCAAAATTTATGAAATGGGTGATGAGTTATAACACTCCACCTTAAAGATATGTACCTTAAATCCAAGTTTGTCTGATTTTAGCATGAGGACATCTGCTTCTGTTTGATGGAATAACAGAGATGGGGATTTATCTCCCACATTGCACAACTAGAAAACTATACCGAATATATGAAACAACAGTTTTCAGGCATTGAACAACAGATAACACAGGTCAGTGGTTTGTAAGAAAAGGGAAACAAATAAATTGAGACCTTTGAATGCTCTCAGAGCAAGTTTCTGAATATCAACAGAAGGAAGACAGAACGTGGAAGACTTGCTGAGTTTAAGAATTTAAAATTCTGGAAAAGCCAAGATAAATAGGATTTGCAAGGCTGAGTACCAGGAAGGAGAGAACTGTATGAAGAGAGAGCGCAGGAGATGTGCTGAAATGTCCCGTCAAGTTACTGGCTCAGCGTTGATCTGCACCTGTGTATCAGGAAGCAGCCCAACACTGGGCAAAGAACCACTGGAAAGGAATAAGCAGAATAATCCCCAGAGTGTACACAGGGACAAGCATAGTTTGTACTCCCAGCAGCTAGGGTAGAAAGCCTTACTAGTATGCAGAAAATTTGTCAGTCCTAATAAAACATTGCCTCAGTGATGGGGCCAAATTAACCCTAGACTAAAGGCTGTCCAGAATCGCTTTAACAAACCTTAAAAGCAAGGTTTCAAAGGACCAAATTGTTACAAGTAACATGCTGAGTGACAGAAAAATGCCCAATAATATTTAAAAGAAAGAAAAAATTAAAAAGAACACCAAATGGTATAAACACAGACACAAATTAGACTCGGAACAAGCAATTTTAGAAAGGAAACAATGTCCCCTTGGTAACCAAAAGTTTATTTGTTTTGTCTGTGAGTCATTTCTGTTTTGTAAATAAGTTCCTTGGTATCATTGTTTTTAAATTCCACATGTAAGTGATATCATATGATATGTGTTTTTCTCTGATTTACTTCACTCAATATGGTAATCTCTAGGTTCATTCATGGGAGAAGGCAATGGCACCCCACTCCAGTACTCCTGCCTGGAAAGTCCCATGGACAGAGAAGCCTGGTGGGCTGCAGTCCATGGGGTCGCGAAGAGTAGGACACGACTGAGCGACTTCACTTTCACTTTTCACTTTCATGCATTGGAGAAGGAAATGGCAACCCACTCCAGTGTTCTTGCCTGGAGAATCCCTGGGACGGTGGAGCCTGGTGGGCTGCTGTCTATGGGGTCGCACAGAGTTGGACACGACTGAAGCGACTTAGCAGCAGCAGGTTCATTCATGTTGCTGTAAATGGCATTATTTCACTCTTTTATGGCTGAGTAATATTCCACAGTGTGTGTGTGTATACATATATCATATCTTTATCCATCACCTACTGATGCACATTTAAGTTATTTCCACGTCTTGGCTATTGTAAATAGTTCTGCCATGAACACTGGGGTGCATTTATTTCCAAATTTGAGTTTTCTTCAGATACATGCCCAGGAGTAAGATTGCAGGATCATACAGTAACTCTATTTTCAATTTTTTAAAGAACCTCCTTACTGTTTTCCATAGTGACTGCAACAATTTACATTCCTACCAACAGTGTAGGAGGGTTCCCTTTTCTCTAGACCCTTTCCAGCATTTATTAATGGAGACTTTTTGGTGATGGCCATTCTGAGTGGTATGAGGTGATACATCATTGTAGTTTAGATTTGCATTTGTCTAATAATAAGGAATGGTCAATATCTTTTCATATGCCTATTGGCAATCTATATGTCTTCCTTGAACTGCCTGTTTAGACTGCTATTTAGACTTTAGAACTGCATATTTAGACTTTAGAACTGCCTATTTTCTGCTCATTTTTAAATTATGTTTCTCTTTATATTAAGCTGTATGAGCTATAGAATATTTTAGAAATTAATCCCTTGTCAGTCACATCATTTGCAAATATTTTCTCACATTTGGTGGATTGCCTTTTCATTTTGTTTATGGTTTTCTTTAAGCACAAAACTTTTAAATTTAATTAGGCCCCATTTGTTTATTTTTGTTTTTATTTTCATTATTCTAGGCTGTTGTTCAGTTGCTAAGTCATATCCAACTCTTTGTGACCCCATGGGCTGTAGCCTGCCAGGCTCCCCTGTCCTCCACTATCTCCTGAAGTTTTCTCAAATTCATGTCCATTGAGTCAGTGATGCTATCTAACTATCTCATCCTCTACTGCCTCATTCTCCTTTTGCCTTCAATCTTTCCCAGCACCAGGTCTTTTCCAATGAGTCAACTCTTCACATCAGGTGGCTAAAGTACTGGAGCTTCAGCAACAGTCTTTCCAGTGAATATTCTGTGTTGATTTCCTTTAGGAATGACAGCTTTAATCTCCTGGCTATCCAAGGGACTCTCAGGAGTCTTCTACACCACAATGTGAAAGCACAAATTTTGGTGCTCAGTCTTATTTGTGGACCAGCTCTCACATCCATACATGACTACTGGGAAAAGTATAGTTTTGACTATACAGACCTTTGTCAGCAAAGTGATGTCTCTGCTTTTTAATACACAGTCTAGGTTTGTCATAGCTTTCCTTCCAACGAGCAAGCATTTTTTAATTTCACAGCTGAAGTCACCATCAGTAATAAATTAGTAGTGAAGAGCCCAAGAAAATAAAATCTGTCACTGCTTTCAATTTTTCCTTTTTTATTTGCTGGGAAATGATGGGACTGGATGCCATGATCTTAATTTTTTGAATGTTGAGTTTTTAGCCAGCTTTTAATGCTCCTCTTTGACCACCATCAAGAGGCTCTGTAGTTCCTCTTCAGTTTCTGGCATTACAGTGGTATCATCTGCACTGCAGAGGTCGTTGATATTTCACCTGACAATCTTGATTCCAGCTTGTGCTTCATCCAGCCCAGCATTTCATATGATATACTCTGCATATAAGTTAAATTAACAGGGTGACAATATACAGTCTTGTTGTAGTCCTTTCCCAGTTTTGAACCAGTCAGTTCAGTTCAGTTCAGTCACTCAATCGTGTCCAACTCTTTGGGACCCCATGGACCACAGCATGCCAGGCTTCCATTTCCATCACCAACTCCCAGAGCCTACTCAAACTCATCTCCATTGAGTCAGTGATGCCATCCAACCATCTCATTCTCTTCCATCCCCTTCTACTCTCGCCTTCAGTCTTTCCCAGCATCAGGATCTTTTCAAATGAATCAGCTCTTTGCATCACGTGGCCAAAGTTTCAGCTTTGAGCTTGGAGTTTCAGCTTCAACATCAGTCCTTCCAATGAACACTCAGGACTGATCTCTTTTAGGATGGACTGGGTGGATCTCCTTGCAGTCCAAGGGACTCTCAAGAGTCTTCTCCAACACCACAGTTCAAAAGCATCAATTCTTCGGTGCTCAGCTTTCTTTAGAGTCCAACTCTCATATCCATACCTGACTACTGGAAAAACCATAGCTTTTACTAGACAGACATTTGTTGGCAAAGTAATATCTCTGCTTTTTAATATGCTGTCTAGGTTAGTCATAACTTTTCTTCCAAGGAGTAAATGTCTTTTAATTTCATGGCTGCAGTCACCATCTGCAGTGAATTTGGAGCCCAGAAAAATAAATTCTGTCACTGTTTCCACTGTTTTGCCATCTATTTGCCATGAAGTGATGGAACCGGATGCCATGATTTTAGTTTTCTGAATGCTGAACTTTAAGCCAACTTTTTCACTGTCCTCTTTCACTTTCATCAAGAGGCTGTTTAGTTCTTCTTCATTTTCTGCCATAAGGGTGGTGTCATCTGCATATCTGAGGTTATTGATATTTCTCCCAGCAATCTTGATTCCAGCTTGTGCTTCATCTAGCCCAGTGTTTCTCATGATGTACTCTGCATATAAGTTAAATAAGCAGGGTGACAATATACAGCCTTGACATACTCCTTTTCCTATTTGGAACCAGTCTGTTATTTCATGACCAGTTCTAACTGTTGTTTCCTGACCTGTATATAGGTTTCTTAAGAGGCAGGTCAAGTGGTCTGGTATTCCCATCTCTTGAAGAATTTTCCACAGTTTATTTTGATCCACACAGTCAAAGGCTTTGGCATAGTCAATAAAGCAGAAATAGATGTTTTTCTGGAACTCTCTTGCTTTTTTGAAGATCCAGCAGATGTTGGCAATTTGATCTTTGGTTCCTTGCCTTTTCTAAAACCATCTTGAACATCTGGAAGTTCATGGTTCATGTATTGCTGAAGCCTGGCTTGGAGAATTTTGAGCATTGCTTTGCTAGCATGTGAGATGAGTGCAATTGTGCGGAAGTTTGAGCATTCTTTGGCATTGCCTTTCTTTGGGATTGAAATGAAAACTGACGTTTTCCTGTCCTGTGGCCACTGCTGAATTTTCCAAATTTGCTTGCATATTGAGTGCAGCACTTTCACAGCATCATCTTTTAGGATTTGAAATAGCTCAACTGGGATTGCATCACCTCCACTAGCTTTGTCTGTAGTGATGCTTCCTAAGACCCACTTGACTTCACATTCCAGGATGAGTTGTCCCATATCCTGTTCTGACTGTTGATTCTTGACCCACATACAGGTTTCTTAGGAGAGAGGTAAAGTAGTCTGGTACTCCCATCTCTTTAAGATTTTCCCATAGTTTTTTGTGATCCACACAGTCAAAGGCTTTAGCATGGTCAATGAACCTGAAATAGATGTTTCCTGGAACTCCCTTGCTTTCCCCATTATCCAACGAATGTTAGCAATTTGATCTCTGGTTCCTTTGGCTCTTTGAAACCCAGCTTGCACATCTAGAAGTTCTTGGTTCACTGTGGCATACAGAGCTCCCCTAAAAATACTGCTGTGATTTATGCTGAGTAGTGTTCTGCCTCGGAGAAGGCAATGGCAACCCACTCCAGTACTCTTGCCTAGAAAACCCCATGGATGGAGGGGCCTGGTGGGCTGCAGTCCATGGGGTCCCTAGGAGTCAGACACGACTGAAGCGACTTAGCAGCAGTGGCAGCAGCAGTGTTCTGCCTATGTTTTCCTCTAGGAGCTTAACAGTATCTGGTCTTACATTTAGGTCTTTAATACATTTTTGAGATCTTTTTTTTTAATAGGCAGTTAGAGAATGTTCTAATTTCATTCTTTTACATGTAGTTGTCTAATTTTCCCAGCAACACTTATTGAAGTAGTATATTTCGCACCCTTTATCATAGACTAATTGATCATGGAGCGTGATGCTTAGTCACTCAGTCATGTCCGACTCTTTGCGACCCCATGGACTGCAGCCTGCCAGGCTCCTCTGTCCATGGGGATTCTCCAGGCAAGAATACTGGAGTCAGACGCCCTGCCCTCCTCCAGGGGATCTTCCCAACACAGGGATCAAACCCAGGTCTCCCACATTGCAGGCAGATTCCATACTGTCTGAGCAACTAAGTGTGTGGATGTATTTCTGGGTTTTCTATCCTTTTCCATTGATCTATGTGTGTGTGTTCCAGTACCATATTGTTTTGATTTACCATAACTTTGTAGTATAGTCTAAAGTCAGGGAGCATTGATTACTCTAGCTCCATTTTTCTGTCTCAAGATTGTTCTGGCTATTCAGGGTCTTCTGTGTTTCCATTCAAATCTAAACTTTTTTAAATAGTTCTGTGAAAAATGGAACTGTTAATTTGATAGGGATTACATTGAAACTGTAGATCTCCTTCGGTGGTATGGTCATTTTAATAATATTTATTCTTCCAGTCTAAAACACAGTATGTCTTTCCATCTGTTTGTGTCATCTTCAGTTTCTTTCATCCGCATCTTACAGTTTTAGGAGTACAGGCCTTTTGCCTCTGTAGGGTTATTCTTAGGCATTTTTATTCTTTTTAATGTGATGGTAAATGGGATTATTTCCTTAATTTCTCTTTCTGCTATTTCATTGTTAGTGTACAGAAATACAACAGATTTCTATATCATAGTTATGTATCCAGCAACTTGATCAAATTCATTTATGAGCTCGAGTTTTCTAATAGTGTCTTTAGGATTTTATGTTTAGGCAACCTTTTATAGTTCTAGTTCTTCCTTCTAGGTTGGATTCATTTTATTTATTTTTCTTGTCTGATGGCTGTAGCTAAGGACTTAACAAAACTATATTGAATAAAAGTCATGAGAGTGAGGAATCCTTGTCTTATAACTGATTAGAAGACATGCTATCAGCTTTTAACCATTGAGTATTTTGTTAGCTGCTGTTGTTGTTCAGGCATTCAGTTATGTCTATTTGCGACCCCACGGGCTGCAGCACACCAGACTTCCCTGTCCTTCACTATCTCCCAGAGTTTGCTCAAACTCATGTCCATTGAGTTGATGGTGCCATCCAAACATCTGATCCTCTGTCCAACCCTTCTCTTCCTGCCCTCCATATTTCCCATCTTCATGGTCTTTTTTGATGAGTCAGCTCTTTGCATCAGATGGCCAAAATATTGGAGCTTCAGCTTCAGCTTCAGCATCAGTCCTTCCAATGAATATTCAACATTGATTTCCTTTAGGATTGGCTGGTTTGATCTCCTTGCTATCCAAGGGACTCTCAAGAGTCTTTTCTAGCACCACAATTCGAAAGCATCAATTCTTCAGCACTCAGCCTTCTTTGTGGTCTCACATTCATACATGAGTACCAGAAAAACCATAGCTTTGACTAGATGGACCTTTGTTGGCAAAATGATGTCTCTGCTTTTTAATATGCTGTATAGGTTTATTATAACCTTTTTCCATGGAGCAAGCTGTGGTTTTGTCATATGGCCTTTATTATGTTGAGGTATGTTTCCTCTGTGCCCACTTTTGGAAGACTTTTATCATAAAATGGATGCTGAATTTTATCAAAAACTCTTTCTGCACCTATTAAAATGAGTATATGGTTTTCATTCTTAAATGTGTTAATGTGGATTGGTCTGTGGTCTGTGGATATGGAAAAATCCATGCAAACCTGGGGTAAATCCCACTTGATGATGGTGAATGGTTAACTCCTTTCTAAAGTGTCTTTAAAAGATGACTATTTCACTTATAACTATTGCTGCTGCTGCTGCTGCTGCTAAGTCGCTTCAGTTGTGTCCCACTCTGTGCGACCCCATAGATGGCAGCCCCCCAGGCTCCTCTGTCCCTGGGATTCTCCAGGCAAGAAGACTGGAGTGGGTTGCCATTTCCTTCTCCAATGCATGAAAGTCAAAAGTGAAAGTGAAGTCGCTCAGTCATGTCCGACTCTTCACGACCCCATGGACTGCAGCCTACCAGGCTCCTGCATCCATGGGATTTTCCAGGCAAGTGTACTGGAGTGGGGTGCCATTTACAAGCATATTTGACTTTACATCCTTCGTTTTATTTTTTCCCTTGGTTTTAATATGTTGTGATACAATCTCTTTTATTTGTTTTATTTACCCCTGTGCCTGCATCATAGACATGCTCATCCACGACCCCAAATCAACACACATTCCTTAAGTATTCAGCAAGGCACAGATTACCTAATATTTTCCCTTAGTGTTTGCTTTTGCCCGTTAAAACACATCTCTCCATTTAGAACCTTGAGTATAAAAACACCTCTGTTGGTTTTTTACCATGATAGTTAAAGAAATTAAAGCAATTTTATCACCTCGTACTCACCAGTATAGTCCCTTGGCTTGCTTATTTGGGAATTCTTCGTTTTAATGCATTTTTTGGCGTGACTAGAATACACTTGCAATAATTTTTTTAGAACAGATACATGCAGACTTTTGAATCATGTATTCAAGCCTGTTTTTCTAAACTGATATGTGAAAAGCTTAATTGAATATTTAATTCTTGGTTCACAAATTAATATTCAATACCTGTTAGTAATATTTTTATTACTTTCCTATATCCAAAATTGCTAAAAGAGAAGTCTGATATCACTTGTTAATCTTTGTGTTGATCCACTTCTTTTACCTGCAGAATGAATAATCTTTAAAAATCATTGAAAATGATTCACCAGTGTTACCTCTCTCTCCTTCTCTGTCTTGTTCTCTCTCTGTCTCTAATGGACAGTGAGAGTTTCTGAATTAAGAACCATGTTAATTCATTAAAGTATTTTAGTTCTTGTATTTCTTTGAATATTTTTTCTGTTTTGTTTTTCAGAAAATCAAGTGTCCATATATTGGAACCTATTGTATATTTTATAATTCTTGGTTAAGAATTTTTTCTTGGTATTTTTAAAATGAAGTTCTCAAGTCAGTTACTGATTCTATTTTCTGAATGTGTTCTGGTTTAAAATTAATTCTTATATTTTTGAGCAACATTTTTCTTCACTAGTTCTCTCCTTAGTATTGTTGTATTTATTGATGGATCATTTTACATCAAATTTTAAAGACATTTGGAATAAAAAACTTCCACATCATCTTCAATTTTTTTTTGATAATGCAATATTGTTATGGTCTAGGCTGTCTCCCATCTTAGGAAATATAATATTCATTTTAGGAACTTTTTTTTGCTTTAGCAGATTTTCTTTTATATTTTGATCTGCTCATAACAGTAATAATAACAGATGCCACTGTCCTTACTGGTACTACTCTATGATTGCTATGACTACTACCAATACAACTACTCCTGCTAATTATCACCACCAAAAGTTAACCCTTTTAAAATTATTCTTTATTTCTAGGCCCTGCATCACTCAAAATTCTATTAGCAAAAAAAAAAAAAAAAATCCAATTCAGAAGATTCAAGAAATGTTTACCTAAGTAGCCTTTACAGAGCTGTGATCAGGATTAAGGAAACCAATAAAGGATGTTGAGAAGCCCAGAGACCAGCTACAATGGGGAACACTTACTGCTTCCTTGGTCTGAAGAGGAAAGAGGAGAAATGGCATTGCTTGAGAACTAATCTGGGGGACCAAAGAGAGAATAACCAGCAGAGTCATGTGCTGAATATCTTAAATATGTTATGTCTTTTAATATCCACAAGTTAATGCTACTATTACTTGCACTATACATATAAGATTATAGAGCACTATATAATTTGTCCAAGGCACAAAGCTAAGATGCAGAAGTAGGCCTCTTAACCATCCCTCTAACTTCAGAATCCATGCTCCTACCTTATGCAATATAATTTGTTCATCAAATTTTTAAGAAGCCCCCTTTATGCCAGGTGCTGCCAGAGGTACTGGGCATAGAATGATGAACAAACTCATATGGTACTTTCCCTCATGCAACTTCCTTACCTTTGACTGGGGGCATACCTACATGTTCTGCTCAGCTCAGCTCAGTTGCCCAGTCATGTCTGACTCCCTGCAACCCCATGTACTGCAGTACGCCGGGCCTCCCTGTCCATCACCAACTCCCGGAGTTTACTCAAACTCATGTCCATTGAGTCGGTGATGCCATCCAACCATCTCATCCTCTGTCATCCTCTTTTCCTCCTGCCTTCTATCTTTCCCAGCATAGGGTCTTTTCAAATGAGTCAGTTCTTCACATCAGGTGGCCAAAATATTGGAGTTTCAGCTTCAACATCAGTTCTTCCAATGAACACTCAGGACCAATCTCCTTTAGGATGGACTGGTTGAATCCCCTTGCAGTCCAAGGGGCTTTCAAGAGTCTTCTCCAACACCACAGTTCAAAAGCATCAATTCTTCGCTGCTCAGCTTTCTTCACAGTCCAACTCTCACATCCATACATGACTACTGGAACAAAACATAGCCTTGACTAGACAGGCCTTTGTTGGCAAAGTAATATCTCTGCTTTTTAATATGTTGCTTAGGTTGGTCATAACTTTTCTTCCAAGGAGCAAGTGTCTTTTAATTTCATGGCTGCAGTCACCATCTGCAGTGATTTTGGAGTCCCAAAAAATAAAGTCTGTTACTGTTTCCACTGTTTCCCCATCTACTTGCTATTTTCTTTAAAATAAGGAGGGAGACATCTCCATGACTCCCTTCAGACCTTCCTCTTCAGAAACTATATAGATGGAGGTTTGCAGGCTTAAGTTCTTATTCATTTTCTGAGGACCAAAGGAAGGGAACTGGGGACATAGGCAGTGTGGTCAAAGAGATTTCTCCTGCTTTCTCCCACAGTTTATTGGAAGTCCAGGCTCCACATCTAGCAAGCTTGACAGACCACAACAGTACAGATGGTGTTGCTGGGAATTGGTTTGTTCTCCTGCTTCAGTCTGTCCACTTCTGAATGAAAAGTCAGCCAGATTGACGTTCTGTGCTTCTATTTTTAGTCCTTGTGAAGTTTGCTTCACAGTAGACCTGCTTTTAGATCATACCCCTCTCAAGTAAGAACCTGCTTAGTTTAGGGCTTTCTCAGATTCTGGCTGAGTTGTAATTAAGGAATTGACTCAAGACAATATTTCTGTTCTTTCCCACAATCCATTCATGTTTATAGACTATGCCTCTATAGATAGTAGGTATTAGTATTTTTAAAGCCCTACATATTCATGTTTGCTTGTTTCTGCAACATTTTTATTTCTTTCAGTTAAGTGACAATTATTGTACTGTGTTGAGAAACTAGTGTCCTGTATAAATCAGACTGAACTTGCATCTTGATGATGTTGTTGGGTTTTTATTATGAGGTTAAAACCTTTCTAAAGGTCAGCACAGATGGTTTTAGTTGTTCTTTTTAAAAAAAGTTCTTTTGGTTAGCTTTACTGCTATCAGGGAGGGGAACTCTTGTAAATGTGTCTTTATGCCTACAAATATCCCACACCTGTTTGACAGGATAAATGTTTTGGAGAGAATTTAGCTATAGCAAATAAAAGAAGAATGAGACCAAGCTCTCCTAATAGGTGACTGAACAAAGAGGAAAATAAGTAAGGTCGTATAATACAGCAGTTATTTTGAAAAAATGAGTTCAGATTTTCTGTTCTTGGATTTGAGATGAGAATAGATGTTTAAAAGATGTTGTTGGAGTCCAACTCTCCAAAAGATAGATGTTGGAGAAGTAAATGGCAATCCACTCCAGTACTATTGCCTGGAAAATCCCATGGACAGAGGAGCCTGGTAGGCTACAGTCCATGGGGTCGCAAAGAGTCAGACACAACTGAGCAACTTCACTTTCACTTTCTTTAGATGTTTAAAAAGAAATTTCCTGCGTGTAGCTTCAAATACAGACTTGTACTCAAACTCTAGGGCTGGCCTCAATGAGAAATGGGATAAATAGAGCAAATTGAGGGAGGAGAAGAAAATCTTGGGAAACAGTACAGAATGGGAATAGGAACTAGATTTAACAAAGGAGTTAAGAAGATAATGCATATAGTATTGTCATATAAAAGTGCCCTATAATACTTCTTTTGAAGTATTTTTTAAGAGTCAGGAAATCATTTGTCTCCAGGTTACAGATTTTTCCTGCTATCATTGATATTTCTCCCTTCTCTATTTTGTATATGCTTTGTCTTTTCCAATTAATTTAGGCACACTTTCGTTATTAAGACAACATTCAATAATGTAGCAATTCTGAATGGATGTCCTTATTAAAACAAAGCTAAGTATTGTACAACATAAAACCTCATCACAGAATGAAAGTTAACAAATCATTTTCATAGGAAACCTGTAATAGACAAATGTATGCTCCATGATTATTAACCCAGGAGTCTGATTTTTAAAATAAAAACCATTTGCACGCTATTTCTCATTTGATAAGCAGATAACTTTCATGATGCTAATTCTCTTTTGGTAGCAATGGTTACAGACAAGGTCTGCTGGTCACAGACGCACTTCCCTACTCTAGGACTTTTATTCATTTGTTTAACATACTTTAATTAAGCCTGCCTCTATAATATAGTTTTCCAGTTTCCAAAAACAATTCAAAGATAATATCAGGAGAGTCTCTGTCTTCAAGGAGATTACTTTTCAGGGATTATTAATAGTCATTGGAATCAATTTTTTAAATTACTTTGTTTTTCTTTAAGTCTTTTGGTATCTTTAGAACCTATGTAACAATGTAGAAATAATTGTCATTTTCCAATTGAAAAATCTAACTAATTCAGTCAAAGAAGAAATGAAACATGAATTTAGGAATAAGGGAAATTGAACTCTTGCCTTTCAAATTGAATGCTTCTCTCAGAAGGTATATCTGGCATTAAAGGAATCATCCCTGAAGAATATTAGCATTGAGTGATAATGCTCTTCAATGGTTGATAATTTTTTAAAAATATAATTAATGATTATTTAGTAAGTCAATAAAATAGGCCCTCATTTTGTCCAGTGCAATGCTAGATATGAAAGAATTTTAAAGTAATTATCACATGAATTAAGAACCAGAAGTAACATACAAAGTAATTTTAAATATACAACACAGTACTTGATTGTTTACAAAGCATAGTCATGAACATTGCTTTACTTGATTATATATTATTGTCTCTTTTGAACTGGCATAAATACAATAGAGTAGACAATCAAGACTTATTTAGTGGGGCAGATTAAAATGTTGCAGAAGGCAAAGAAGGGCAAAACCAGTTTGGACTGAAATAGCAGGGGACGTTCCAGTGTTGGGGAGGGAGGAGGGAGGAGGGTTCAGGATGGGGAACACATGTATACCTGTGGCGGATTCATTTTGATATTTGGCGAAACTAATACAGTTTGTAAAGTAAAATAAAATAAAATCAGAAACATTAAAAAAAAAGTAAAAATAAAAGAAATAGCAGGGGAATTTTCCTTAAATTGCAATGTATTGTTCTCTATCTTTTAAAATTCTCTTTTCCTAACTAGATGCCTCAATGCTCTTTCTTTAATTCAATCGTAATGTAGATTTGAATGAACATTTAAGGAGGGAGTAGATACTATTAAAGGCAGTTCTATAGGAAACAAAATAAAATTCTTATAAAAGTCATCATTGAAAAGAGTACGAAGAAGAAATGACTATATACTATTTTTTTTAGAGCCACTTCCTCATTTCCACTAAACCCTCTTTCTGGATTCCTTTCTACACTGAGCATGTGGTGGGCCAAGGCTAATTTCTCATAAATGTCCTGTTCTGGTCATAACTCCTGCCAGGAATGTGAGGAAGTGTTGTTCAGATCAACCCAGACAATTATGTGCTCTGTGCACATGTTTAACTAGACCAGTGATCAGAAATGACACTTTACTGCGAAATGACAAAGTTGGATAGGGTGAGTGAACACTCCCTTGGTCCCTTTAATTCTCTCTGGGCCAAACAAAATAACCAAACACACATGCACACACAGCTGAAAAGTGTTTTTAAATACCTCAGGTTTTTGTGTGTTTTTAAAAAGTTTCCCAAGACAGCTTGAACAAACCACTGCATTTTAATAATGGTGGTGGTAGTGACTTAAGTGCTGAGGTGCTTGTGCTCATCAAAGTTCTCTCCAAGCCTCCCTCTGTCCCTCTCCTGTCTCTGCCTTTCGGTGTTACATTGCAGGCCTGTGTGCAGGTCACAGGTACAGGTTAGAGGAGATCGCCATGGGGAAATAAGAGAAAGATAAAGGGAATCTTACCATATCTCAGTTCCTATGCAAGGA
Source organism: Bos grunniens (assembly GCF_055505025.1). NCBI lineage: Eukaryota > Metazoa > Chordata > Mammalia > Artiodactyla > Bovidae > Bos > Bos grunniens. The sequence continues at coordinate 44,696,193 of NC_141165.1, forward strand.
AGCATTTTATATTTCTTCAGTCAAAGGGGCATATAGGTCAGTCTTGGCCCTCTTCTTTGAACTTGATGCTTCAAAGTGATTCAGACAAGACAGGAAATGGAATTTATTTGAGTAGATGTATGTCATTTTTTAATGCATACACGCAATACTAGTACAGTTTTTTAAAATGACAGTTAATTTACAAGTTTGTGTTAATTTCTGGTGTAAAGCAAAGTGATTCAGTTATACATACACATATAAACAGTCTTTTTTATATTCTTCTCAATTATAGTCTAAGATATTGCCTATAGTTCCCTGTGCTATGCAGTAGGACCTTGTTTATATATTTCACATACAGTGGTTTGTATCTGCTAATCCCAAACTCCTAATTTATCCCTTACCCTCTTCCCCTTTGGTGACCATAGGTATTTTTCTATGTCTGTGAATGTGTTTCTGTTTTTCAAACAAGTTCATTTGTATCATATTTTAGATTCCACATATAAGTGGTGTATTTTTCTTTCTCTGATTTACCTCTTTTAGTATGACAATCTCTAGATTCATCCATTTTGTTTTTTTAATATAAATTTATTTATTTTAATTGGAGGCTAATTACTTTACAATATTGTATTGGTTTTGCCATACATTGACATGAGTGGGAGGGGGATTCAGGATGGGGAACATATGTACACCTGTGGTGGATTCATGTCGGTGTAGGTTCATCCATTTTGCTCCACATGGCATTATTTCATTCTATTTTATGATTGAGTAATATTACATTGTATATATGTGCCACATCTTATTTATCTATTCATCTGTCATTGGACATTTAGGTTGATTTCATGTCTTGACTATTGTAAATAGTTTTGCTATGAACACTGGGGGCCATGTATCTTCAAATTGATTTTCTTCGGATATATGCCCAGGAGTGGGATTGTTGGATCATATGATAACTCCATTTTCAGTTTTTTAAGGAACCACCATACTATTTTCCATAGTGGCTGTACCAATTTACATTCCCACTGACAGTACAAGAGGGTTCTCTTTTCTCCATACCCTCTCCAGCATTTACTATTTGTAGACTTTTTGATAATGGCCATTCTGAGTGGTGTGAGGTTACAGCTCATTGTAGATTTGATTTGCATTTCTCTACTAATGAGCTATACTGAATATCTCTTCATATTCCTATTGGCCACCTGTATGTCTTCTTTGGGAAAATGTTTGTCTAGTACAAGTACATTTAAAACTTAAAATTAGCATATAAACTAATCACAGTAGCACCTCATGGCACTCTAGTTGGATAACATAGAATCAACATAAAATAGCCAGAGAATAAGTACCAGATTGTATACTAACTAACTGCTAAATTATTAGTTAAAAGCAATAAAACCCAATACTGCCATATTTTTTCTCTCTTATGTAAATACATACTTTTGAAAACCATTTTTGTTGGAATAACTATTCTACTCTCAGATTTATCACTATCTTCCAAAATGAAAAACATCCAAATTTCAACATACAGGATTCAGCTGCTGCAGCTGTAACACCAAAAAAAAAAAAAAAAAGGGCAAATTCAAACCTAAGATGAACATATTTGCTAAATAGCATTTTCCTTCTTTGTTGACTTTTGGTCATTGTTATTTTGGCTGATTTGATTTGGAGAGCTGACCTTCAATGTTTTAACATTTCTAAGCTCCTTTTGGAGACCCCAAGTGGAAATAGAAAAAGTAAGAGGTAATTCAAAACTACTGAAATACTGAAAGTAAAGAAAGTCTTCACAGGAATAAAACCTTTTATAAACCAAGAAAAGAAGGTAAAAGGCAAGAGGGTATAGAGAAACCAAAAAGACAAATTTGAAATAGAATAAAGAAAATAATAAAAGGTATCATGTTGCTACAAAAATACATAAATAGAGTCAGCATAAGGAAATCAGATGGGAAGGGAGAAATTAAAGGAAAATGTATTCTCTAAAGTCAAAAGACATTTGCGCATGAGACAGAAGACACGGGTTCCAACCTCACCTGTTGTTCACAGGTTGTGTGGCTCTGCAGGATGTCCAAAGTTTCTGGGCTTCACTTTCAACCCTGTAAAATCACTTCAAATTCTCAAATTCTTTGACAGAAGGCATTTTTGCATCTCTTCATTTCTTCTTTGCTATTTACTGCTGAACAATTAGCAGTAGTGAATTTGCTACTTTAGACTGACTAAAAATAGACATACTAGTATAATACAGCCTGTTTTACGGGGTTAAAATAGCTGACAAGTCAAGTGGGTAAGTGAGTTTTTTTCTCTGGGTCTAGTTTCCTGTAACTGTTCACAATTCTCCTGAGCGTATGTAGCCCACTGATACACGTAGACTGCCTGGCTGTGGACTGGTATCCCAGAAATACTAAATATTTTGTTAAAGCTTTCTGACTAAAATGAAAGCAGAAAAGAGAGTGTGATTAATTTGTCTGTGGCAACTGAAGATAAAAAGCAGACTGAAGGCTGTGGTTTTATAAAGACAGAAGAAATTATTCAGGCTGTTTCTACGTTTTAAAAATGCATTGCTTCCACTTTGCTTTTAAGCATTTCATTTAGTATTTCCACTTTGATTATAATTCATAACCAAAATGAGACAATCTATGTAAAGTGCTTATTAGAGTGCCTGGTACATGGTAAGTGTTCAATAAATATTAGCCTACTATTGTTAACTTGAAAGTGTGTTTGTATTTTACAACTTTTACCTTCTATATAAAAAGATGGTTTAGCAAAGGCAGATTCATGCATTAGTAGTAAAGGTGGAAACAAATAAAATAATAAAAAACCATAAGGAAGCCAGATGGGGGAAAGAAAGGAGACATAGATATATACATTAATTATTAAAAGGAATTTAGGGCCATGATATGTTCTGTTCCCCACTCTGTCAGTGTTCACACACACACACACACTTTAGAAATTCTTGTCCACAGTCAGAGGAATATTTTTTTTTAATTCATGAATTAGAGTTTGATTTATCACAAAAGGAAATACTTTTGGGCCTACATTCCTTATTAGCGTATGTTAAAAACTGCTTTATGTTTTTGTTTAGAAGGATATCTGCCCCCTGCTCCAGTACATTCAGAAGAAAATAGCAATGCTTCTTTGTGAACAGAAAGCATGTATCTGACAAAATCTAGCTTTTAAAACAATAGCAGAACACATGGAGCCACTTCAGTGTATATGAAGTTTCCATCAAGAAGGAGGAGTTGGGAGAGTGAGAAGGACAAATGGTGAGGAAGATCTTGCTCTCACTGGAAAGAGAGGATCATGATAGTTTAGGATGGTTTGAGAAAAATTAGATGTGCTGATCTTGATTTATAAATTCAGGTCACACACAAAAAAATAAAGATGGGGCAACCACTAAGGCAGGTGAACGTGGTTCAGAGTCCTTCCTTAGATTAATGTAAAGTCAGGGTCACAAAAACCACTTCTGCCCCCAAAATGTTTCCAGTTAGGACTGAATAGTGAGGCCATTTCAATGGTGGAAACACTAAGGGGGAATGCAGAACTATCTCACCGATGGATTTAATTTAGAGAAAGACAGGCTATTAAACTCAAAAGTTTAAGCTTAAAATATTAATATCATCCCAAACCACCAGGAATGTATATGCATATCAAGTTCTAATACTTTGCAATACTAAAAGCCAATACATTGGAAAGTAAAAGTTAGCATTAGAGGAGAATGAGGAAGCCAAAAGATGGACTAATCAATGACTGATCCAGCTGAGGATGGATATGAGGGAAAAAAAGCCACATAACACTTTTTGATATTTCTTTTACTATTGCTATAAAGTTGACATATTGTTCACAGTTGAGGGAGCCTTCTATATGACAGACACTGTGCTGGATATCAGAAAAATCTTGGCTGGCTTGAAGTTTCCTATCCAACCAGAGCTCAAACTTTTATGGATTTTAAGAAAAGAAATAAATTATTAAAGCACGGAATTCTGGATGTTGAACATGTCCTGGGGAAGAAGACAGTGCTGTGGAAGCACAGTGCAGGAAGCAGCCCACGCTGAGTGGAAATGATGGAGAAGGCATCCCAAGCAGGTGAGATCTGAGATGAGCCTTGGAAAAGGAGGGAATGTTTTCTAGGCAGAGAAGAAGAAAGAGAGAGGACAGTCCACACAGAATAAACAGCACGAACAAAATGCAAATACAAAAACAACAAAATACAAAAATAAAAAATCAAAGGCCAGAGACCATCTGGGGAAATGTGAAGGGTCTAAGGTGAAGGACATACTGAAGTATTGTGAGGAGACCCGAGCCTAGAGATGAGGTGGCTTGCTTGGCCAAATGTGGAAGTGGGTTTTGTAGATCCTGTTGAAGAGTTAGAACCTTATCCTGAAGGCCATGGGGATGAGTCACACTGAAGGATGTGTGCTTTTGAGAAATGACACTCATAATAATGTAGATGGTAGAAAAAAGAGGTTAAAGATAGAAGGCCTGTTATCATGCAGGTAAGGAAAAAGAAAGGCTTCAGTGAAAATAGTGTCAGGGACACAGAGAAAATGAGGAGGGCTATTGGGGTTGGGTGATAGGACATCATATGAAAGGTGGAGGAGAAAGAGCTTCAGTGGTAACTTTAGTTTCTGTCTAGAGGAATGATGCTGCATAGTGAAGGGGATGAGGAGGAGGAACAAGTGATGGGTTTCAGTAGAGTCAGATAAGGCTTTTAATGCTAGTGAGAAATCCTGCTGATTTCATTAGGAAGCCCCGAAGATCTATCCTGGAGATACAGATCAGGGGTTCAATATCTAATGGGTGTTACTTAAAAGTCATAGGAGTCAATGAGATAACCAATGGAGCATATGTAAGAAAAAGTTAGATAGAATGAGCCAAGGAGAGAATCCTTGGAAATGCTGAAGATGCCAACAGGAGGACCAAGACACAACACTGTGCCAAAAGCAGCACTCGGAAGACAAGTGGGTGAAAACTAAGAGAGTTATATTCTGGCCAAAGCATCATGTGAAAGATAGGATCATGTGCTAATATGTTACTATTATGTATCCTAATATGGGCAAATCTAATTTGTGGTCCTACAAAGTCATAACTAGATATCCCCACTCTCCTTGTGGAAATAACCAGAATTGCAGGCACATTAGCTATAAGAAAATGTTTTTCTAAGACTTCCCTGGTGGTACAGTGGATAAGAATCCACCTGTCAATGCAGGGGACATGAGTTTGATCCCTGGTCCAGGAAGATTCCAGATGCTGCAGGCAACTAAAGCCCATGTACCACAACTACTGAAGCCCCTAAATTTAGAGACTGTGCTCCGCAACAAGAGAAGCCACCGCAATGAGAAGCCCATGCAGCATAAGGAAGAGGAGCCCCTGCTCACCAGAACTAGAGAAAACCCATGTGCAGCAGTGATGACCCAGCGCAACCCAAAATAAGTAAATAAATGTAAAAGAAGCAAATGTTATTCTAGAAGTAGATGAGCAATGCAAAATCAATAAAGTGAAAGCAATTCCTATAATATATTGAATATTGACTGAACCTAGACCCAGTTTGATTAAAAAATATATGCAATAAGATATTATTTTATAGGAGGCACTAAGGATTAATGAAGGTATAGATGAAGTGAAGTGAAAGTCGCTCAGTCATGTTGGACTATTTGTGACCCCGTGGACTATACAGTCCATGGAATTCTCCAGGCCAGAATACTGGAGTGGGTAGCCTTTCCCTTCTTGAGGGGATCTTCTCAAGCCAGGGATCGAACCCAGGTCTCTCACATTGCAGGTGGATTCTTTACCAGCTGAGCCACAGGGAAGCCCAAGAATACTGTAGTGCATAGCCTATCCCTTCTCCAGTAGATCTTCCTGACTCAGGAATCAAACTGGAGTCTCCTGCATTGCAGGCAGATTCTTTACCAACTGAGCTATGAGGGAAGCCCCAAGGTATAGATGCTGAGTCCTGAAATATAAATTTGACCATAAACAGGTGAAAGACTTCAAATTAATGGTGTTTCACTTATTTTCCTTTGCTTCAAATATTATTCAAATTATGCATTGAATAGATGTTCCTATGCTCTTCACGTTCTTCATAGTATGTTTGCCTACACTCATACATACACACAGAAGTGATGTACATAGCATGTACTATTTTGGACCCATTTAAAAACACCAAGGTAACTATTCAGCCAGTAAAACTTAAATGACGTCTGTCTTATGTTTCCGAGGGAAAACCTTACACTGCAATCAAAAACTGCGTGTGTTTTTTCCATCAGTAAATATATGTCATATGTCAAAATAAACTGGCCAAGGAAATGTAAATAAATGATTCAGTACAACCCATTACTAGTACTGGAAAAAGGCTCAAAAGCGTAACGCCAACAGATTATGAGTCAGGAACACCAGGTTTTCATATAATCTGTAATGAGAAACAGGGTATGGAGGGGAAGCTGTAACATGGATGCGTGCCAAGGCATCTTGTGCACTCAGACTCACCATAACATATAGAGCGGCCCTATTTTGGGATCTGTCTCCTCCAACTATAAGTCTTATTAAGGAAACAAAAATAGCTTATATTCACCCTTTTACCACTATACATGACACAATTTAAACACTAAACAAATCCATTAGGCTGAATCAACTTACTTGAACCAGTAGATGTCAAGAACCATGATAAACAGGTTAAGAAGGACATAGCATTATTCAACATAGTTCTGGAAGTCCTAGCTATAGCAATCAAATAAAAAGAAATAAAAGGAATCCAGATCAGAAAAGAAGAAGTAAAGCTCTCACTGTTTGCAGATGATATGATACTGTACATAGAAAACCTTAAAGATAGTATCACAAAATTACTAGAGCTAATCAGTGAATTTAGCAAAGTTGCAGGATACAAAATCAATACACAGAAATCACTTGCATTTCTATATACTAACAATGAAAGAATCCGAAAGAGAAATTAAGGAATCAATCCCATTTACCATTGCAACAAAAAGAATTAAATATATAGGAATAAACTAACCCAAGGAAACAAAAGAACTGTACACAGAAAATTATAAGACACTAATGAAAGAAATCAAAGATGACATAAACAGATGGAGAGATACCCATGTTCCTGGGTAGGAAGGATCAATATTGTGAAAATGACTATACTACCAAATGCAATCTGCAGATTCAATGCAAGCCCTATCAAATTAACAATGGCATTTTTCACAGAACTAGAATAAAAAAGTTTCACAATCCATATGGAAACACAAAAGACCCCAAATAGCCTCGGTCTTGAGAAAGAAGAATGGAGCTAGAGGAATCAACCTTCCTGACTTCAGATTATACTACAAAGCCACAGTCATGAAGACTGTGTGGTACTGGCACAAAAACAGAAATATAGACCAATGGAACAAGATAGGACACCCAGAAATAAACCCACGCACCTATGGGTACCTTATTTTTGACAAAGGAGGCAAGAATATGCAATGGGGCAAAGACGGCCTCTTCAATAAATGGTGCTGGGAAAACTGGACAGCTACATGTAAAAGAATGAAATTAGAATACTTTCTAACACCATACACAATGATAAATTCAAAAAGGATTAAAGACCTAAATGTAAGACCAGAAACTATAAAACTCTTATAGGAAAACATAGGCAGACATAAATCAAAGCAAGATCCTCTATGACCCACCTCTAGAGCAATGGAAATAAAAACAAAAGTAAACAAATGGTACCTGATTAAACTTAAAAGCTTTTGCAGAGCAAAGGAAACTATAAGCACGGTGAAAAGACAACCCTCATAATGGCAGAAAATAATAGCAAATGAAACTGACGAAGGATTAATTTCCAAAATATGCAAGCATCTCATACAACTCAATGCCAGGAAAACAAACAACCCAATCAAAAAGTGGGAAAAAGACTTAAACAGACATTTCTCCAAAGAAAACATACAGATGGCTAACAAACACGTGAAAAGATGCCCAACATCACTCATTATTAGAGAAATACAAATCAAAACTACAATGAGATATCACCTCACACCGCTCAGAATGGCCATCATCAAAAAGTATACAAACAATAAATGCTGGAGAGGGTGTGGAAAAAAGGGAAGGGGATTGCACTGTTGGTGGGAATGTAAATTGATACAGCCACTATGGAAGACGGTATGGAGATTCTTTAAAAACTAGGAATAAAACCACTATATGACCCAGCAATCCCACTCCTAAGCATCCCACTCCTAGACTCTGAGGAAACCAAAATTGAAAAAGACACATGTATTCCATTGTTCATTGAAGCACTGTTTACAATAGCTAGAAAATGGAAGCAACCTAGATATCCATCAACAGATGAATGGATAAAGAAGTTGTGATACATATACACAATGGAATATTACTCAGTCATAAAAAGGAATGCATTTGAGTCAGTTCTGATGAGGTGGATTAACCTAGAACCTATTATACAGAGTGAAGTGAGTCAGAAAGAGAAATATAGTATTCTAACACATATATACAGAATCTAGAAAAATGGTACTGAAGAAATTATTTACAGGGCAACAATAGAGAAACAGACATAGAGAATAGACTTATGGACTTGGGGAGAGGGAGGAGGGGGTGAGATGTATGGAGGAGTAACGTGGAAACTTACATTACCATATGTAAAATAGATAGCCAACGGGATTTTGCTGTATGGCTCAGAAAACTCAAAACAGGAGCTCTGTATCCATCTAGATGGGTGGGATGGAGTGGGAGATGGGAGGGAGGTTCAAAAGGGAGGGGATATGTGTTTACCTATGGCTGATTCATGTTGAGGTTTGACAGGAAACAGCAAAATTCTGTAAACAATTATGCTTCAATAAAAAAAATTTTTTTTAAAAACTTACAAAAAAAAGAAGGGAAGATTGTTTACCATACCTGGGAAATGATTAAACTGATTTAAACAAGTGAAACATTGTTGTTGTCTGCAGGAAGCTCAGAGAAGAAATAAGATGAAACCATGAAGTAACATGTGCTCTCCTCAAACAAAGAGGAGAGAAGAGAACAAAATGTAAGTGTTGTCAGTTAAAAGGGCCAGAATTCAGTAGGGAAGGGAACCTTACTTCAGCCAAGGTAGACCAAGCAAAGTCATTCATGGCCCTGACCAAGTGTCTAGGCATGCTTTACATTAAATTCTAAGTTTATCTTTGTGACACCTTTAGTTATTGTTGGAACACAGCTCTTCTGACTTTATTAGATTATAGGAAGTTGTCAGCAAATAACACTGGGCCTGGCACATAGTGAATATCACAAAAAAATTTCCAAATGAGTATATTTGAATTTTCCCACTCAAACTGTTTATTATTAACTGTGGCTACCATTAACTGTGGCTGAGAAATGACCACATGTCATGCTTGACTGAGCCCAAGCCTGGGCAGTAATCATACTAATACTGTTAGTCAGTAACAACCCACACAACATTTCAATAGTGCCAGACATTCTTCTCAGTTCTTCATATGCATTAACTCATTCAGTCTTCACTGATAATCCTATTATTCTCCCAGTTTTGTAGAAGAGGAAACTGAGGCATAGAAAGACAAGCAGGAATGAGTGACACATAAACACAAGGTAAAGAATCCCCCTCCACGCTCTCACTGAGGAAGACCTGGCTGGTCCCAGTTACCAAGTCACAGGTCCACTCGTCATTGGAGTTCTGCTGAATATGAGGGACCAAGAGTGGAGGGGGTGGAACAAAGAAAGTCCATGTGCCAGGCGCGGGTGCTGCTGCTCCTCCTGGGATGCAGTGAAAAAAAGCAAAGCTGGTGTACCCGGGTGTCAGGAAGTAACCGTAGACCACCACAGTGGTAGCAATTTAGAAAGATGATGACTCCATGTACAGAAGTCGGGCTCATAATTATGTTCCTAGCGCTATATATAACCTTTGAGAACGACTCCATTTGATAGGGGGGAGAAAACCACCCGTATCTTGTCAAATTGACAGCTCTTCAGTTCTGGAATTTGGCATCACAGCCCAGGGAGTGCTGGGGTGAATCTATAACTTGCAGGGACAGGTCTCTACTAAGCAAGGGATGACTGGAAAAAGGTAAACTTAAACTTCTTCAAGTCACACATCTAATCCCATTTTGAGTTTGAGAACTCACAGTTAGTTGGATTCAGGCATTTATACAGTGAAACTTAGAATGCATCATTGAAATTCTGGTCAGCTTTTCAAGTGGTGTTTGAGATTATCCAATTCAGTTCAAACGTCTTCCTTCTGCCATAAACAGGTACTTGTTTAAGTTGATGAGTTTTCTATCTACAAAAGATCAAGGGTAACTAAGCAAGGCAGTTTTACTGATCTAATGAGTAACACATCTAATAAATAAAGAAGTGTACAGGATAAATAGGACTCTCCATCCTGGTAATAAACCAAAATTTGATTTTCCAGGAAGGTGATGTTACCAGGAGAGGGCAAGATGAGGCTTTTACCTGTGATTCTTCTGAAACTCTAAACAACGGTTTATGATCATGCACTTTTTATGCAAAGAGTATCCTTAGCTTTTGTCTAATTGCTAAAGCAATCAGGAACCTAGAAAATGTTTTAAAATCACGAGTATAAAGGTAACGTTAGAATTAAGAAAATGTCCACTTTCCACACTGAATTGAAGGGACACTAAACAGCATTTTCACCAGGGGTTAAACTGATCATCACTATTCATGCTGTTCCCTTATATACATTTGTATTTTAGTGGAGTGCATCATAATAACTGGATGAGAGCCTGGCTACTGTCACATCTTCAGGTTCAAATCCCAGATCCACTTCTTGCCAGCTCTATAAACGAGATGTTGCCCAAAATTTTTCTTGTTTAGTCTTCTCATATAATAGCTTCTACCTCCTACTGCTCTTGAGATTAAATTACATCAGGTTTACAAAGCCCTTCTCAAAGCACCTGGCACTTAAGAAAGTAAGCTATTGTGGGTGTATACTTGTGATAAAATTTTATGTTAAAAATTTTTCCAGTTTGCAAGTTTTTTCTCAGAAATTCATGATGGCTCAGTTGTCAATCATAAAGAAAATGGATTGTATTGTCCTTTTGACTATTTTGTTAGGTACCAACAACTCAAAAGCTGCTTTTGTTTCCAATGTTGACATATTGCCAGATTTTTGCCAATTTTCCTCAAATATGAGTTGTAATTTAAGTAAAACTTGAAACTCCCTTATCTGTGGGAAAATAGAACTTCCTGCTCTTAAGACAGTGACTCAAAGACTTCTTTTGAGTTTATACAAAACAACATGTGTGTATAAAGAATTAAGTAATCCAAAAATATATAATTAAATTTCCCTTAAAATAAGCATTCTTTCTGGTCTTATGTTTTTTATTAGAAGAGACACATTTCCTAAGCATTGAGTCAGTTCTTTGAATTTTCAAGGATGACACACATGAAGGAAAAAAAGGTAAAATGTTTACCCAAAATTCACTTGAAAGTGAAGTATGGTTTGTCTTAAGAATTCACCTACAGAGAAAGGGAAAAGAGTTTATTCATGTAATGATTTCACTTATTCCTTGAGAGAACACAGGTAGTCTGGCTTAAAATTATTGTCCCCAGAGACAGAAAAGAAGACCATGTGAAGATGAAGGTGGAGAGATTAAAGTCCTAAGAAAAAAATTATTGTGCAATTTTTAGTGAAACTTACGTGTTTTTATATTGTCATTAGCAAAACCTCTCAAATGCTTTATATTTTGTGAAAACAATTTTATATTTGGAAGTTAAGCTGAGGACACGTAGATCAGAAAATATAATTATTGTAGCATTGATTATATTGTACTTAAAAACTATAGTTTTTTTTCAAGCGACTTGCAAGTGCAAAATTACAGTTGTCTTGTTAAAGAAATGCACTAAACTGAGAGGAAAATACATTTTTAAAAAGCCAACTCTGCAATAATAAAGTAGCTTTAATTTTTTTATTATTTCTGGCATGAAAGGAAATAAATTGACCGCAATAAGCTTTAAAGATCCACAATACTAGAGGAATTTGTTACAAATAAACCTTTAGTCTATCTCCCAGTGTCTAGGCTGGATAACTTTCTTAGCCATTCAAAATTATATTTATTCTCTCCAAAATACACTTTTGAGAACCTTGTATAATAATGCATTCTAGGAAGTAAAATATACTCAGATATATCATATTTTCTTTTATCTTGCTGTCTATGAAATGTGTTCATCATTCAACTCTGTTAAAAATCTTTAACTGAATTTCTTTAGTATTTTTTTCCCATACTTCCAACACAGATGTCAAATTATTTATTGTTTTGAGTGGAGTTATCTTGTTAACATAGGCATATTTCTGTGCACAGATGACCTATTATTTTTAAAATATTGTTTTCTAACCATGGCAATTATTAGTTATTCCATCAGTCCATCCCTCCACAGTGATCTGTTTCTCCATTTACAGAGCTAGACAACATTAACATTTCTAGGGTATTAATAAGTGCCAGTCTCCTTTTTAGGTCACTTTTACTTCAATTCAGTTCAGTTCAGTCTCTCAGTCATGTCCGACTCTGCGACCCCATGAATCGCAGCATGCCAGGCCTCCCTGTCCATCACCAACTCCCGGAGTTCACTCAAACTCATGTCCATCGAGTCGGTGATGCCATCCAGCCATCTCATCCTCTGTTGTCCCCTTCTCCTCCTGCCCCCAATCCCTCCCAGCATCGGGGTCTTTTCCAATGAGTCAACTCTTCACATGAGGGGTGGCCAAAGTATTGTAGTTTCAGCTTCAGCATCAGTCCTTCCAATGAACACCCAGGGCTGATCTCCTTCAGAATGGACTGATTGGATCTCCTTGCAGGCCAAGGGACTCTCAAGGGTCTTCTCCAACACCACAATTCAAAAGCATCAATTCTTTGGGGCTCAGCTTTCTTCACAGTCCAACTCTCACATCCATACATGACCACTGGAAAAACCATAGCCTTGACTAGATGGACCTTTGTTGGCAAAGTAATGTCTCTGCTTTTTAATATGCTATCTAGCACTCATTAAATGCCTACTATGTATGAGGCACCTTACTTTCTGCTTTCACTAACATATATATAAACTGTCTTCAATGAGATTACTTTACATACTAAGATTATTTTTTAGGTCTTTGTGAGTGATAACAACACAAGGGAAGTATAGACATATTTGCTAAATCTACATTTGATGCCCAAATACTGTTCTGGCCTTGCATTTTGAAATATCCTTCTTCCAAAAGCTAAGGCAATGGCACCCCACTCCAGTACTCTTGCCTGGAAAATCCCATGGATGGAGGAGCCTGGTGGGCTGCAGTCCATGGGGTCGCTAAGAGTCGGACATGACTGAGCGACTACACTTTCACTTTTTCACTTTCATACATTGGAGAAGGAAATGGCAACCCACTCCAGTGTTCTTGCCTGGAGAATCCCAGGGATGGCGGAGGCTGGTGGGCTGACGTCTATGGGGTCACACAGAGTCGGACACGACTGAAGTGACTTAGCAGCAGCAGCAGCAACCAATATAAATTATATAATATGTTCTCAAATGTTTACTATAAATTTAGAGCCGCTTACAAGTATCAACAATAAAGAAGTCAGAGAGAGGTTTGATAAGTACTTTAGAAGACCAATGTTGTTGTTGTCATTGTTCAGTTGCTAAGTCATTTCTGATTTTTTGCGACCCCACGGACTGTAGCACACCACACTCCCGTCTCCTCCACTATCTCCTGGAGTTTGCTTAAATTCTGTCCATTGAGTCAGCGATACTATCCAACCATCTCATCCTCTGCCACCCTCTTCTCTTTTGCCTTCAATCTTTCCCAGCAGCAGCATCTTTTCCAGTGAGTCAGCTCTTTGTATCAGGTAGCCAAAATATTGGAGCTTCAGCTTCAGTCATAGTCCTTCCAATGAAAATTCAGTGTTGATTTCCTTTAAGACTGACTGGTTTGATCTCCAACATACAAAATATCAAAATATGCTTGGCGTAACACATAAGACTGAATGAATTATGTCTGTACTTGAGATTAATTAAGGAAACAAATCCTTGGATTTTTCAAACTTTTCAGACCGAAAAAGTAAAGATTTGAAGAAAATGTGATATTACACTATATGTGGGAAAGTGTGGTTAAACATCACCACACTTTCACACATACAATACTAAATTTTAAAATCACAAACAAATATAAATGTCCTCATCTACAAAACTAGGTAAATGAAGTGAAAATTCAAGTAAGTTTTCAGTTGGTTTAGGAGAATGAAACATCTATACTTTTCTAAATGTCCTGGTGTTTAAGTCATCAAATATTTTGATCATCTTCTCTTCTTTTTCTCATGTACCAATACTCTCCTGACATTCACTAGACTACTGTTAATATTATCACTTCTGCAAAGCTCCTAGATCTGTGACCCCATCCTGACATTGCTCCAGCACTAATATCCAAAAAGTTGCTCCATATTTCTACTTGCATATCCTACCTACACTTGAAGCTCAGTATGCACAAAAGTAAATAAAGCCTCATCCCTCACACATATGTTCCTGTATACTAATTCAGTTTATGACAGAAATATTGATGAAACTCATCAATATTTGCATTCAAATTGGATGCCAAGTGCTATTGGTTCTACAACTGGCAGATCTAGAATACATTCCCATCCCTCTAACTTCACTCTCATGATCATAATCCAAACACTCTATCTTTCCTTGCTTTTGCTACTGCAATAATTTTCTACTTCCTACTTTTTTTTGTTGTTCTGTGTCTTGTTAAATTCTTTTTCTGACACTTGCAGCTGCATCTATTTTTACAGCCTTCCATCTTAGGCTATTGTTGGATACATACAGCTTTACAAGCCACACTTGGAGTACAGTGTGAGAAGCCACACTTCTCACACTCTGGAGTAAGCACACCAGTCCTCTTCCCAACTTACGGAACATGCTGTCACAGTATTCACAGCACATTTAAATGAGCACCAGCATACTTTATAGATTTTGCCCTTCCCTGCATCCTAATTCAAGTTTGAGTTGTGTTTTCTGCATTTTGCAATCAAAACTGTCTCTGTTACATAGCCTCAACTTTAGTTAGAATGAAAACCTTTTAACTCTGCTCAATGCCATCTTGTCAAGAGGGTGTCCCTGACTCTCCCAGCTATGCATAAGTAAGCTGCTCAGGTATGACAGTTTATTTACATCTCTCCTGTGGCACCCTCCAATT
This sequence comes from Bos grunniens, assembly GCF_055505025.1. Classification (NCBI taxonomy): domain Eukaryota; kingdom Metazoa; phylum Chordata; class Mammalia; order Artiodactyla; family Bovidae; genus Bos; species Bos grunniens. The sequence goes on from NC_141165.1 coordinate 44,711,323, forward strand.
TATTTCTAACTTCTATAATAATATTAGTAATATGTGCATAACTTTCTCCCCTTCTAAGCTCTTTGGCAGAAAGACCTTGTCTATAATAAACACCCAATAAATATTTGTTGAATAAACAATTGGATGAGTGAAGAAAAAAATCTTTGCAAAGGATTCTCTAAGGCTTTTGGTTTTTTTACCCAGATGTTTGGCTTCACAGAGACCCTTGTGAAAAGGAAATAAATAAATTGGTAATAAACAATGTTTTCTCTCAGCTTCCCCTCAAATCACTGTAAACCCATCATATCAGCACAGTGTTCTAGCTGCATGTTTTTGCTTCCTCAACTTTCACAGCCAAACACCTGCAGTTAACAAACCACACATACCAAAGTATTTTTAACATGACTCAAATTGACCTGGGGAGTTGACAGCTTGTCAACATCCAGATGAATACCAAACTAAATGTCAGTATTTTCACAGAGACTCCTTTAATAACATGGGGAAGCCTGAGATTTCTCTCATGGAGCAATGCACTGATCTGAGTAAGCCTGTTCTTACCCTGTTCTACATTCTTCCCCTGGACGAACAACATGAAAGTTCTATTGTGGATCCACCAAAAGGATCTAGAAGTACTCAAATTTTTATTTTCAAATGCTGCACATTAAGGTTTTTGACCCATTATCTTCCCAGACAACTAGACTGAAAGAAAATGCGACTGACCCTAAGCTATTACAGCCTCTTTCACAGACTCTCCTTCCATTTCAATCCATGGGTTTCAAGTTAAAAATGTTACTTAAATTCTTTTTCTCTTTAGAACAGCAGTAGTACCAGCTACATCACTACCTATCACTTTTAAAACAAGCTCCATGGCTTTCAAAATCCAGGTCAAATTGTTCTATGCTCATCAAAAATATTTCCTTTAATAACTTTGTGTTTTAGGACGTTGTAAGCTAGCTTTGTTCAAGATTATCTCTACAAAATTATCTCTGCAAAATCAGTAATACCTGGCTAAATTTTTTTTCCTGTATAACTAACATTGTTTTGTAAAGTTTGTAGTTATTTTTTGGCAAGCAGACAGAATAGTGTTTTAGTTTAGATTTTGAATCCCTTAAGAAAACAACACCAAGGAATCCATTATTTATATTGTAATGACTAATGAATATGTTTTAAATATAATAGGATTATTAATGATTTTATAGTTAAAAGGAAAAAAGCTTTTGATTTGGGGAAAAAAATGCATTTCTCTACTGAGCAAAACTCAAAGCCATACAGCATATTGCTTTTAAGAGGTTAGCACATAAGCAGAGGATGAGATGGTTGGATGGCACCACCAACCCAATGGACATGAGTCTGAGCAAACTCTGGGAGATAGTGAAAAACAAGGAAGTCTGGTGTGCTGCAGTCCATGGGGTCACAAAGAGTCAGATACGACTGAGAGACTGAACAAAAACAAATGTACACAAAATCAGTAACAAAATTGAACCTCAGAAGTATTAAATACCTACTATGAACATCCATGGGGTCACTGAGGGTTGGGCACGACTGAGCGACTTCACTTTCATGCATTGGAGAAGGAAATGGCAACCCACTCCAGTGTTCTTGCCACTGGGACAGGGGAGCCTGGTGGGCTGCCGTCTGTGGGGTCACACAGAGTCGGACATGACTGAAGTGACTTAGCAGCAGCAGCAGCATGAACATCCTACTGTTTTAAGCAGCACCAAACAGTTGACTTTTTATTTTCCAGAGGCTAGTTACATATTTTGAAGATTGTATAAAAATTGTATATACACATCATTGTGTATCCTCAACAGTGTTGCTTTAGATGTATTTTCTTGGACTGCCCTTAAAACCAAAAGGTGAATGTGCTATTTGAAAACCTTCTACCTTAACCTTCTTATTCCTTGGCTTGTTTCTGAGACTACCTGTCCTCAAGGTGGTTGCTTCTACAATGTGCCTTGAAATCTCCCACCCCCTAATCTGTGATCTATGAGTCTAATGATGAGATCTAAAATCCCCACCATTATTATTATTATTCTAGGGTATGTTATTTTTCTGTTTCAGGGATAAATTTGACAAACTGAAAGGAAGAGGAGAAATACCAGAAACGTAGAGTGCAGTTGTAGAGCTTCAAGCTATTGAATGACAAGTTCCTCTCTAACCTTTCACTGAATGAAATTGTATTACAACTTGCTATTATCTTCTATTTCTGATTTAGGTTTGCTTTGTTTTACTTTTTTGATATTGTATGCAGGAAAAAAAGATCTTCATATGGGTGGGAGAGGGATTGAGGCTACCTTGAACCCTTCTAACCAAGCAACACGCAGAAGGCAATGGCAACCCACTCCAGTACTCTTGCCTGGAAAATCCCAGGGACAGAGGAGCCTAGTGGGCTGCCATCTATGGGGTCGCACAGAGTCGGACACGACTGAAGCGACTTAGCAGCAGCAGCAGCAGCAACCAGGCAACAAGGCTATTTTGCCTAGAACTCTTTTGAACTTCTCCCTGGGATCTCACAGAGCTTGGTACAGGTGGAGTTTTCTGGGGATTTGGCTCTCTCCAGGTATTTTTAATTGTTTCCACATGAAGAATTGTGTTGTTCCAAGCTGAAATTAGCCAGGCACATGAAAGCTACCATCCCCTTGAAGCCTGGGGAAAAAATGGCAAAAATTGGTAGTCAGGTTGTTGCTACAGTCAAACCATAGCATTTAATTCCATATTCATTTTTTAAGAAAAATATGTTTAAGGCACTGAACAAGACCTCAAGGGGTTTCACACATTGAGATAAAGCAGAATCTCACAAAAACCTACATGGTATATCTTTTAGTCTTTGCTTATAGGAGAAAGGAGCTGGGAAATGGATTCTTGCTAAGTCGCTTCAGTCGTTTCCGACTCTGTACGACCCCATAGACGGCAGCCCACCAGGCTCCACCATCCGTGGGATTCTCCGGTCAAGAACACTGGAGTGGGTTGCCATTGCCTTCTCCAATGCATGAAAGTGAAAAGTGAAAGGGGAAGTCACTCAGTTGTGTCCGACTCTAGCGACCCCATGGACTGCAGCCTACCAGGCTCCTCCATCCATGAGATTCTCCAGGCAAAAGTACTGGAGTGGGGTGCCATTGCCTTCTCCGAATGGATTCTTAGTTATACTTAATTTTGATTTTGAGAAATGGGACCTAGGACTAAATAGCCTTGAAAAAGAATATAAAAGACTAGCAAAAAATTCATTTTTAAGGTTACCAAGTGCAATAATTTAAGACCTTCAAGTGTTCTTAATAAATTTGAATGATTACTGTTTGTTATTGCTGTTACTTTCTATTTAACAACTAAAACCACCGTGTTTTTTCCACCTGTGAGAATCTGAGAGCTCAGAAAACTAACATGCCCTGGGCAGCTAATCCACATCAGGCCCTACACTAGGGATTAGTCATACATCTTTCAGCTTAGAGCAGTGCCAAAATTGACCTTGGCACTCCAAAATGTTGCTAGGAAAACTAGAACATGTTTTAATTCCTAATCTAAAGGAATTATTTCTCCGTGAAATATTTCCAAGCTTTGTCTGCAACAAATTCTCAGGACATTAAATGCATTCATTTTCAAACCCAAAGGTAAATGCTGATGAAGTCTGAATTATCAGCTGATGGGGACTCACTTCATTAACAGTGCCGAGGAGAGCCACGTTCGGGTTCAGTTCAGTAGCTCAGTCATGTCCCACTCTTCACGAACCCATGGACTGCAGCACACCAGTATTCTCTGTCCATCACCAACTCCTGGAGCTTGCTCAAACTCATGTCCGTCGCATCGGTAATGCCATCCAACCATCTCATCTTCTCCTCCTGTCTTCAATCTTTCCCAGCATCAGAGTCTTTTCCAATGTTCTTTGCATCAGATGGCCAAAATATTGGAGTTTCAGCTTCAGCATCAGTCCTTCCAATGAATATTCAGGACTGATTTCCTTTAGGATTTACTCGTTTGATCTCCTTGCACTCCAAGGAATCCTCAAGAGTCCTCTCCAATACCACAATTTAAAAGCATCAATTCTTTGCTGCTAAGCTTTCTTTATAGTTCAACTCTCACATCTATACATGCCTACTGGACAAATCATAGCTTTGACTAGACGGACCATGTTGGAATAGGACAAAAGGAAAATTATGTATTATATCTTTCCCTATTTTGAACCAAGTGAAAAAAGTTAATAAAATTCTATGATCAAAATACTGTTCACATAAAACTGTCAACTCTCATAGACCACCTGTCAGAGGGCACGAGGGGCACTGGCTGGGAACTATGAGCTGATTAGAAACAGTTGTGCAACAGTGCAGGGTGGTAAAACAAACAAACAACAGCTTGCCTTTATTTAAAATTTTTATTTTGTTCATCATGGATGTTTTGTGTATTGCATTAAACATTGCATTAAAACTTTATTTTTTGAGTGCCCCTTAAATTTTACTTCAAGGCAAGTGGTACTAATGCTAGTCCAGCCCTGTCCAGTATTGTAATTAAGTTAAGGTTTAATTCAGTTTCAAAGTTGCTTTTCCATTCAGCTTGTTCATTGAACCAAGCCTTTGGAAACTTTCTCTGGAACAGTTAGGTGATTAAAAAGTCAGGATAGGAAAGGAATTTTAAAAATGAAGATTGATAATGCAAACCAAAACAGCAAAAAAGCAATGTACTAATATGTGAAAGTTGACTGTATTTCCCTAACAGTTTTTCACTTGTGGTATTTTGAATGGTTTAATCTTATTTTGAGCAACATTAAGGTTTGCTATTTACTAGTGTTTTCTTTTCTATTTTCAGAGATACTATTACAATTATTTTGTTTACAGCCCAGCTATAGATATTTGATCCCTAATGTAGATTTAAAGTAAATAAAATTTTTGAAAGGAAAAAATATTATCATTAAGAATTACAAAAGTAATAGATTTTTTGGCTATGACTTTATGTCACTATATACCAAAGTCCATGAATAATACAGGAATCTTGGTTAACTCACTTCTAGACTGGTTCAAGTGGAAATACCATTTCTTGAGTAACTTAACTGAACACATTTTACTCAGCTAAGTGGCAGAGATCAAATATGTAGAGATACAGTAAGTTTGCCTTTTGGTGAATTTTTTTTTTTCTAAATTGAATGCTGATTATTAGCATACATAATAGGCTCACTCAAAGAAAACATATTTATTCAGTGTATTTGGTCTACATCTCAGAGTGAAGAAACTATCTGTAATAAAATAACTGGCTGAATGAATCCCTCTAAGTCCTTTAGAAAGCAGAGCAAACATTTGAGGTTGCAAAATGTATAACCTGGCTACATCTGCATATCAGTAGGTGAACTCAGAAAATTGATGCATTTGTTTCCCACAGTTGACAAAATAATCAATGTCCTAGAGTCATAATTTTGTAGAAGGGAATGGCAACTCACCCCAGTGGGTATAGGTAATGAGTTTAGAGGTAGAAATATTTTGCATGGTATTAGGTTGGTGCAAAAGTAATTGCGGTTTTGCATTGTTGACCTTTGCTTTTTTATATTGGAATGTATTCTTAAATAAATGTTGTTATGTTATATACCATTTTAATGTGCATTTCTCACTTTTTTTTTTTTTTTTGCTAATGACATTACTTGCTATTTATTTTATATTTGTTTTAGACTAGGGAAATGAGGTTAGGCAAAAAGCAAATTTGAGCTGTTTTCTTATTCAAGTCCAAAATGGGTTGTTAATCAGCAGAGACAACTCACAACATCAACAATGCGTTTGGTTCAGGAACTGCTAATGAATGTACAGTGCAGTGGTGGTTAAAGAAGTTTTGCAAAGGAGACAAGAGCCCTGAAGATATGAGCACAGTGGCTGGCCATCGGAAGTTGACAATGACTAACTGAGAGGATCATTAAAGCTGATCCTCTTACAATTACACAAGAAGCTGCCAAAGAACTCAAACTTGACTATTCTACAGTCATTCAGCATTTCAAGCCAATTGGAAAGGTGAAAAAGTTCAATACATGAGTGCCTTATAAGCTGACCACAAATCAAAAATATTGTCGTTTTAAAGGGTTGTCTTCTCTTATTCTATGCAACAACAACAAAACATTTCTCAATCAGATTGTGACTTTCTACAAAAAGTGGATTTTATATGACAACCAGTGATAACCAGCTCAGTGGTTGGACCAAGAAGAAGCTCCAAAGCAATTTCCAAAGCCAAACTTGCACCAAAAAAGGTAATGGTCACTGTTTAGTGGTCTGGTGACCATCTACAGCTTGCTGAATGCCGGTGAAACCATTACCTCTGAGCAGTATGCTCAGCAAATCAATGAGATACACTGAAAACTGTAATGCCTGAAGCCGGCATTGGTCAACAGAAAAGGGCCCAATTCTTCTCCATAACTACACACATGCATGTTGTTAAACCAATCCTTCAAAAGTTGAATGAATGGGGCTACAAAATTTTGTCTCATGCACTATATTTACCTGATCTCTCACCAAATGACTACTACTTCTTCAAGCATCTCAACAACTTTTTGCAGGGAAAATGCTTCCATAACCAACATGAGCCAGAATATGCTTTCCAAGAGTTCTTTGAATCCCAAAGCACAGATTTTTATGCTACAGGAATAAAAAAACATTTCTCACTGGCAAAAATGTGTTGATTGTAATGGTTCTTATTTTAATTAATAAAAATGTATTTGACCTTAGTTATAATGATTTAGAATTCATGGTCCAAAATTGCAATTACTTTTTGACCAACCTAATAATTTGGGTCTGATTCGCTAGACATGGTTAAAAGATCCTCTCACTGTTTACAGTAGAATTTTAAAACTATTTTAAAACAACAATCTGTATTTTCTTTCATTTCTTAATTTCCTTTTGCATTCCAAATTACCATTGCATGCATATACTACATCTTGCTTTTCCTCATTACGAAGCAAATGATTGCTTTTATTTTGTCCCAGGTATACAACTTGATCAAGATTGACTCTGTCCTTTGCTGAAGTAATTAATTTCGAGCTCCTACACTACACTTAGCTTTCCCTCATTCTTTCCCCTCTTCTTTCCAAAGACAGTAGATCTTCTTTCTGTGTGTGTGTGTGTGTGTGTGTGTGCGTGCACATGCACATGCTTAGTTGCTCAGTCACGTCTGGTTCTTTGGGACCCCATGGACTGTAGCCCTTCAGACTCTTCTGTTCATGGAATTCTCCAGACAAGAATACTGGAGTGGGTAGCCATTCCCTTCTTCAGGGGATCTTCCTGACCCAGGGATCAAACCCACTTCTCCTGAATCACAGGTGGATTCTTTACTGTCTGAGCCACCATGGAACCCTAGATGTTCTTTCTACCTTAACACATTTAGTGAATCACTTTTAATTTTGGACCTCCAAGGAAACATTTCACGAATGTCTTTAGAACTTTTGTTTTCTGATTAACTCATCACTTGTTTCAGAGTCAGATTTTATTTGAACTCCAACTCCTACACTACCAAGTGATCCTAGTTTAGGTAAATTACATTACTTTTCTGATTCCCTTTCTGGCCAGATTCCTGTAGGTAGTAATGCTTACCTCAAAGCAGAATTGTAGGGATTAAAGCAGTAATAAAATATCTAAGGTGCCTACTATTTATTGCCATCAATTTCAAATGGTTCAGCCCAATGAATACTGCCTTTCGTCCTTTCCCTGGAAAGAGGCAGGCCATGCAAGGGCTTTCCAAACCAACTGACTTGCCTTAGGCAAAATGCAATATATCCCCATGCAAATTCCATAGAAAACAAGCTGGACAATAAGCCTAGGATACTAATCTTTGTGGTTTTCTAAGATGGTTGGTTTCTTTGCCTTTTTGGCTTTTGTTTTCATAGACATTCAGCCAAAACTGGCTCTGCCCTTTCTTTTACAGAACTTTTCTAGAGGTACATAAAATAAGTTCCTTTCCATATCTTTGGTCATTTCCCAGTTCTCTAAGGGTCATATTTGCTGAAGTACACAGTGACTTGTGTTCTCTTTTCCACCATAAGAACGTCCAAAATGGAATCTTTATTTCTTAAACAGTCAGTGTTTTGTTAAATTCCTATCACAAGTTTTTATGATTTCTGATAAGAAAAGACTTTCAAAAAAGACTAGAGAGACCACAGGACACTACTGCTTACAGATACTACTATTTCTAAAAGGCAATTGAATGAAAACTTCTAAATCACTAGAGTCAGATGTTGCCACAGCTTCTATATCAAATAAATAAGATATCTGAAAAAGTTTTATTTCAACTTCTAGACACACTTTTTTGCTTCTTTAACAAAAGCTAACTTCCTTTTCCTTTACTCATTCCCACTGGGCAAATCCTCATTCTGTTCCTAAAACCCATCAGTTTCCTGCCTCAGGGCAAAGCACCATTTGACATTACTGGGAGCTCCAAACCTGGCCCAGAAATGTGGGGACAGGACACAGGGATAAGACTGTTAACCAGGCCATGAAATTTAATATTCATAACCTCAGATTTACTTCCCATGATATTCAAGCAAAGGAATGAAAATAGATCAGCATTCAGTAAACTCTCTCTATTCTTGCTAGCTTTATCATTAATTTATTTAGAAAGATGGTTAACAGAAATGGTTTGGGGATGGGGGGAAACTATAGAAACTTGAACTAGAGTTACAGATGGAATCCTGTTTTTCTCTAAAGATTAGTCTAACATTTTCAACATGTTTTTGCAGATTTTTCATTCCTTCCTCATCAGGTTTAAGCGCTTTGTAAACTGTAGTTTTGCCAACCCAAAACGTTGTGACACTGAAAATCAGCTTTTCTGAATCAAAGCAAAATTGTCACAGACTAGTAATGAAACTAGTAAGTTACATCAATTCTTATAAATGTCCTTTAGTCACTTATAGGTAATTACAGGGCTTCCCAGGTGGCACTAGTGGTAAAGAACCTGCCTGCCAATGCAGGAGACTCAAGAGATGGGGTTCAAACCCTGGGTCAGGAAGATATCCTGGAGGAGAGCATGGTAACCCACTCCAACATTCTTGCCTGGAGAATGCAATGAACAGAGGAGGCTGCCAAGCTGTGGTCTATAGGGTCACAAAGAGTCGGACATGACAAGCGACTTAGCACTCATGCACAATCAATTTTAAATAATGTTGGTCAAACCTCTGTTCTTCTGGTATGTAAAACTAAGGAGTGATAATTACTAGTTGTTCAATTATCAACGATTTATGACTGAATTGGTTATATTTTATTCAAGTTTTAATTGGGAACACTGCGAGTGGGAATTATAATTCCTACCATCTCAAAATGAAATTTTTTCCATGACTGTCTAGAGGTGATTTATAGCTAACCCAAAATGTTAATCATGGATAATTCTAGATTAGAATGGATGATTTTCCTTTTCTTTTTTCTCTGTATATTCTATAGTAATCATATTGTTTTAGTAATAACCTAAAGAATTTTAATCAAATGAGATGTAAGCTAACTTTTCCCAAGGACAAAGTTCCTCACAGTTTTGTGGAGGGGGTGTGTTTTGAACAAGATTCTGAACAGAGGTAGTGTTTTCACTTGGCAGAGAGGAGCAGAGCTCAGAGAGCAGTAACAGATGAGGATTATTTCACAGTAAGCATCATCTGGTGGCCAACTTTGAAGTACATTTGAAAGTGCTTACAACTTATGGAAATTTATATTTACTGTAATTTTCCCAGCAACGACAATAAAAAAGGCAAATTTACACTTTAAAATGACAATTCCTATATAGCAGTGCTTGCACAAGTTAGATACTTTGTTAACAAATTCTCTTTGATTGATTGCTGATTACTGCTGTGTCCAGTTCATTGGCTTTCAAACGTTTTTTGTTCATAATTTACTCTATAAGAAATATATTTTATACAACAACTCAGCATCCACACATACATTTACATCATATACCTAGATATACTTCATTACCTATATCTATATGAATAACCATAGCTACATTTATGTAAAGAGAATTGTGCTATAGTACCTACCCTTACTATACTTCTGAAAGTGAAGTCGCTCACTTGTGTCCGACTCTTTGCGACCCCATGGACAGTAGCCTACCAGGCTCCACTGTCCATGGGATTTTTCCAGGCAAGAATACTGGAGTGGGCTACCATTTCCTTCTCCAGGGTATGTTCCCAACCCAGGGATCGAACCCAGGTCTCCTGCATTACAGACAGACGCTTTACCGTCTGAGCCACCAGGGAAGCCCCCCACTATACTTATATTCTATTATATTTAAAAAAAAGAAATACTCATCATAATCAAGTAAATCAATCCTATGATATACTTATGGATAGCGGCCCATAGTTTTAAACATACTAAATTAGTACATTCTTGGGTTACAAAGTCCACAGCTTGAAAACAGAAGTATAGCAAATATATTATTGCAGCAGTCCTGGTTTAATATAAAAATGCGCAGACTGATGGAAATATAAAACACAAAATAAGGTTCTAGAAACTGAACCATCATGACACAGAGACTTTTTGATGGAGGCAAGAGAGAACTGAAGATGACTCTAGTATTTTATACCTAAAGGGTCTAAGGCAAAGTCACTCTGTGGAGAGTGTTGGAAACACTAGAAATGGGTGATGATTCGAAGATACAATATGGCCTTTTACTTTTTATCACCTACTGAAACGTTTTATTAATTTTTCATCCATTTCAAACTTCTCAATTTGTTTTTTTTCCTACTTTACTTTTTATGACCTTTTTGTCTTTTATCCTATATTAATTTATAACTTACACAGGGAGTTATTCTGATTTCTACTTCCTTTTTCATTTGCCATAGTACTGAGTATGGTATTCTGCAAGGACTTGCATGCCAGATCTGCTAAAAATTGAACTGGTTTACTGAGATATGCTTCTTAAAAATCACATGTGTACACTTTTCTCCTCCTTGTTTTCCATTTCTCAATGACCATTAGAAGGCATATTCTGTACTCAAAAAATTCAAGAGGAGTTTGACCTAAGTCAGAACTTAGTTCAAATCCCATCTCCTGACACCTAGTAGTCTTGTTGTAACCATGGAGAAGAGCATAGTTTCTTGATTAGTCAGAGTGTTTTCAGTGGCAAGTGACAGAATCCCACCTCAACCGTCTCTGAGCAGAAAGGGAAACTGTTGGCTCACATGACTAAGTCATTATCTTATAAATACTGATTCCAGGAATCCCCAGTTATTTCTGTCAATTCTCCTTCCTCTCTGTTGGCTTTATTCTCAAATCTTACAATATTTCTATTTGTGGAAGGAAAAAAATCTCTAGCAGCTCCAAACTTACATTCCATAGCTTAACAACTCCAAGTGAAAGAGAATTTCTTTCCCAGTTTTTCCAGAAAAGTGTCCTGAGGCTAATGCTGATTGTCTCTAATTTACCTGAGTTGGGTCATACGCACATCTCTGAGCCAATCACTCTAGCAAAAAGAATCCACTGCCCTCATTTGCTAAGACTGGAATAGGAACCCAGGTCTAGAGCCAAGGAATAATCCAACTGTCTGAACACATGGATGGACAGTAAATAAGAGTTCTCTAAAGGAAAATGAGGATATTCTTCTAAGGAGAAGAAAGGCAAAAAATACAGATGTCTGCTTTATCTCTTAAAGCCTTAGCTCCCTTATTATTAAAATATGATTGATGTCACCTATGGTTGGGGTGAGGATTAGAAATGACAAGCAGATAAAGGCCATGGTAAAAGAGTAGGTATTCAATGAAAGTAAATAACAATTGATAAAGCAAATGAGGTAAAATAGTAATAATAAGTTTTTAAAAAAAAGTTTTGAGAGTAGATTCTCAATCGCTATTTTTAATATTTCTCCCAAACCTAGGTCAACCATATTCAAGGTTATAAAATCTCTATAAGATAGCATTGCTATTAGTCCTTCAAATTGTGTTAGAATCTTATACTATTAACAAAAGCAATTTAATACAGATGTTGGTTGCCAGAGGAGTTAAACAAGAAATCTTTAAAAATTCTCTGAAGGTAAATAAAGCTAGAAATACAATCATATTCATAGTTTTTTGTCATGCGTCATAAATATTATAAAATAGCAATCAGGGAAAATTCTATTGATCACCAGAGAGTCCCAGAGCTCCACTGGAAAATAATTTTACTCTAGATATGAAACTCTGTATTCAGTGAAGAAATCTATTCAGCCACTCAAATGATAGGAGAGTAATTGAAAAATAAAAGCCCAAAGGCCTGTTCTAAGAATAAAGGAGCAAGGGGTTGCCATTATTTCTCAAGGCAGAAAAATAAGAAATAAAAAATGTATGAGGACAATCATAACCCATTTAGGAATTTTTAAAAATCACTTATATTTGAATTTACAAGAAAAAAAAAATTTATGTGAGCCATTGAAAAATGACTGTAAACTGTTGAGAACCTTGATTTGATCAACAGAACTCACATTGTATCACATAATCAGATGTAGTTTGTGCTGTATGATATGAACAGCCCTGAAATGCCCCCTCTTGCTGAGGAATGAATGACTGAGCCCTCAGAACTGAGAAGAGACAGGTTATACAAACCTTAAGACTGTCAGATTGGCCAGTCTATATGTTGGATATGTTGGAGTACATTTTCTCATAGTTAAAAGCAAAACCACCCTTATGGACCATGGAAAATGTGAGATTTGTACCACTTGCATAAAAATGGAACTTGGAATAAAATGTCTGTATTCCTCAGACTTACTATCCTAAAAAAAAAAAAGTGTCAGTTCACTTTTTACACTATTTAGCTCATTAAAGGGGAAAGGGAAAATGTGGAAATAGACATGGGGAAACAAATAGCAGTGAAAGGAAAAGAATAACCACTAAAGTTAAACGTGACCTATTTTCATTTTTTTTTCCCTTGGACCAAATCTAACTGAAAGTTAAGGTTTCTGAAGGGAAATTAAGAACCTACCTGCCTGAGTACCATAAGCATTTAGGCCAGAAGAAAGTATTTAGCTTAGCTTGATCGAGCTTAAAAGAATGAGTCAGGTGACGGAGTTCACTTTTCTGAATTACAAGGAAAAAGTATTTATTTATTCAGCAAAAAGTACATAATTCAGCACAGATGCAGATAAAAGCAAAGGAACCCTTAGATGACCATAGTGCCTAAAGTGTTTATCGTTGCTTAAGAATTATCTGGCTTAACTGTTCTTAGTCTCCTGTGTTCAGTATCACATATCAGCAATGGGTTTGTGCGCATTTATTCCAGACTATTCCTGAAAGAAGTCCAGGGCAACTGAGAAGAGCTGGGTAGCAGAAGGAAATTAATTCTTCTGGAAAAAACCTAAATAAGGATTCCCCTACTAAGTTTCAGAACCTAAACATACATATCTTTGTGTAGCATTGCCATGTACACAGTGTATTTGTTGAGTTTTTGTTGTCGGCATCTGTTCCTCTTGATGCATTCTCACTGATGTGTGTGCCAAGATCGTCTCTCCAAGCATCTCTAGTTAAGTGATAGGCTTATGAGTTAAGCCAAGCCAACTAGATTCTCCTTTGAAGAACTATACATCTTGAGTCAAAATAGAAAGCCCTAAAGCCTATAATTTTAATTTTAAAATTTCCTGCCACCTTCTCCTAGTTCCTGTCTTTCCCTGAATCAACACCTTTCCCTTTTGTTCAGTGGACCTAGCCAATATATTTTTTTTTATAATTTCATTTATTTGTGGCTGCGCTGGGTCTTTGTTGCTTTGAGCAGGCTTTTTCTAATTGCAGCGAGTGGGGGATATTCTTTAGTTGTGGTGCACGGGCTTCTCACTGCAGCAACTTGTTTTACTGCAGAGCACAGGCACTAGGCACTCAGACTTCAGTAGCTGAAGCCTGTGGGTTCATTAGTTGTGGTTCATGGGCTCTAGAGCATGGGCTTAGTAGTTGTGGCACAGGGGCTAAGTTGCTCAGAGACATGTGGAGTCTTCCCAGATCAAGGAATGAACTCATGTCCCCTGCATTGGCAAGTAGATTCTTATCCACTGCACCACCAGGGAATTCCTAGCCAATATAATTTTAAGTCATGTGTTTTCTGTTTAAATCTCAGCCCTCAGATTACCTGCAGCTTAGTAGGGGGAATGCTATATCTCAAGACCTAGTACACTGTCCACTAGTTAAAAAACCTTCAATAGATATTTTTATGTAACTACTGTGATCAAGGTAAATGTTGGCCACCATTGAAGCATACAAGGTGATAACTGTACATGATCTTGGGATAGGTGTTGGAAAGGATTATGGAAGAACATGGTTGAATAAGTAATCTTTTTATTCCCTCAGTGCCCTGTACAGAGTAGGCCTTCAATAAATGTTTGAATCAAAAACATGAAATCCTATAAAAATATGTTTCAGTGAAACTCAAAATAATATAATTTTGTTAATTCTTTTTTACAACCTTCTAAGATTTGTTGTATTGTATTGAATAAGCCAACTTAGACAAAATTACAGCCAAGGTTGGGAATTCTCATTCCTCTTGAACTTTTTCCATTTAATAACATTACTATCCTCTAAAAAAAAAGGGCTGAGTACTTTCTCATCCAGGTCTAAAGAATAACAGACAGCCCTGCCTTTCTTTGAGTGCCAGAACCATAACAGGGAAAACTGGAGAAAATTCTCAGGAGGAAAGGCTAATTGAAACCCTCGCCACAAAATGTTGACACTTGGCAGCTCTGTGTTTTCAGAATCTGTCACCAAGGTGTTAGAATAAAAGAGGTATTTTGAATTATAAATAGGGTTTGGATGTTCTTTGAAGAAAACCAACATGGGTTCTGGGAATTGGAAATATTTATTAGTCCTATGTAAAATTTGAGGAACTTTGACAATGTATTTTTTGCCCATAACCTTCTTAGTCTTTACTTCTGGGCCTCAAACAGCACTTTTTTTTTCTTCTTTTACTATCAACAGTGAAGCACTGGGAAAACTACATACTTATTGAAAATATATCAAGAAAGACTTAAGAGTAGAAGTATTGCCAACAATGTACCACTTTAGGATAGTGCAAATAGGTTAAAATCGTATCCTGAACCCAAGCAGCAGTCTCTCATAATCCTCCCTATTCTACTTAGGCTTCTGAGTTTTATAAGCATTGACAACTGGAGTATAGCAAAGTGCCCAAGGAAGAGCTCAGAGAATTTGGGATACACCTTCGTGGGAAAAAAGTCAGCTCCCTACTTTTGTCATTTGGGACAAATGATAGGATAATGTAGGTCAATTATGGAACCAAATGGGTGAAGAACGATCAGGAGATATGAGCTTGAGTCACCTTTGGTTACCAGCTGGAAAAATCATTTAGTCTCTGAGTTCTAAATTCTTCATCTGCAAAAAATAATAGTATTTTTTATAAGGTGCTTGTGAGGTTTAAATGAAATAATATACATGAAAGCATTTTGTCCACTGTTAGACACTATTAGACATTATTAGACACAGTGTTAGACACTGTTAGACACTCTTGAGAGTCCCTTGGACTGCAAGGAGATCCAACCAGTCCATCCTAAAGGAGTTCAGTCCTGGGTGTTCATTGGTAGGACTGATTTTGAAGCTGAAACTCCAATACTTTGGCCACCTGATGCAAAGAGCTGACTCATTTGAAAAGACCCTGATGCTGGGAAAGACTGAGGGCAGGAGGAGAAGGGGACAACAGAGGATGAGATGGTTGGATGGCATCACCGACTCAATGGACATGGGTTTGGGTGGACTCCAGGAGTTGGTGATGGACTGGGAGGCCTGGTGTGCTGCGGTTCATGGGGTCACAAAGAGTCAGACATGACTAGCGACTGAACTGAACTGAGATACAGATAAACAGGATAAGCAGAAAGAAGAAAGAAAAATCACTTTAAAAGTAAGATATCTTCACATATCAGGTAAATAAGTCAAATCACATCAGTGCCACATCCAGGTTGATCTAGAGGACTCTGCCACCTTTGCTGAGAATCTTTATTGTGCCTTTTCCTGCCCAAACTGGTATTTTCTTCTACTATTCTGCTTTTCCTTTGTTTATTGTCTAATAACCTCTAAGCAAAGACCTGAAGCACAAGCACAGGGAAGGAGACTAGTGGAGAACTTAGAAGGGGTGATGTGGTTTCACATCGGAACTGCGGTGGTCCCAGGAAAACTGCCCTCTGAACAGGTCAGTCGCTATTGCTAGAAAGAAGGGAAGAATCAGAACTAGGTCTCTGGGCTCCTGGTGAAATTATACGCAGCAATGGTTTTGCAACTACTTAGCCATCTTCTCACTCTACCCATCTGGGGCTGTTTCAGAACCCCAGGTCCCATGTTGGATGGCAGGTGGTGATGAAAAGCCTGATGAGTTTATTATTGAGAAGTTGTTGTAGGGGCAAGGCAAGTAAACTTCACCGCTCCTTTCTAGGTCCAAGAGCAGAAATCTAGCCCCTTTCACCCTCCAGGGAAACTTTCTGTGGAAATTGCACAGCTCCCAACCATCCCAGTGCCTCTAATGCTGCTTCTAGGAGCATTTACTACAGCTTCTTCACATTTTTCCTCCCTTAGTCCTTCAGGACTTCTCTTTTACATCTACTGTTAGATCAGTAAAAATGCACAATATGTAGTATGCTGATTTTAATCAGGCCCAGTAGCCTTATAAAAGAGAAAAATAAAGAAGGAACCAGAAAAAGATTCATATGTATAATAAAGAGCTCTTGTAATTTTTCCATTTGTTCAACAGCTTGACTACTAAAATTTAAGTCTAAAGATTTCCTCAACCAGTCTATTGGTATGTCAACAATCACAAAAATTAACAGGGTGTAAAGCATTTTACTAAATGAATAAGATTAAAAACAGGCAGTCCCCTCCCTCATTTTAGAATTTTCCAAAAAGCTTACAATAAATAAAATTCCCACTAGATTTCAATTGTCCAAAGAGTATGTATTCATGTCAATTTAAAAAAATATATATTTCTTATTCAGATTATAAATTTGCTAAGCCCAGTACACAGAATAAATTAGTTTCAGTTCAGTTCAGTTCAGTTCAGTCGATCAGTCATGTCCGACTCTGCGACCCCATGAATCGCAGCACGCCAGGCCTCCCTGTCCATCACCAATTCCCGGAGTTCACCCAGACTCACGTCCATTGAGTCAGTGATGCCATCCAGCCATCTCATCCTCTGTCGTCCCCTTCTCCCCCTGCCCTCAATCTTTCCCAGCATCAGAGTCCTTTCCAAAGAGTCAACTCTTTGCATGAAGTGGCCATAGTACTGGAGTTTCAGCTTTAGCATCATTCCTTCCAAAGAAATCCCAGGGCTGATCTCCTTCAGAATGGACTGGTTGGATCTCCTTGCAGTCCAAGGGTCTCTCAAGAGTCTTCTCCAACACCACAGTTCAAAAGCATCAACTCTTCGATGCTCAGCCTTCTTCACAGTCCAACTCTCACATCCATACATGACCACTGGAAAAACCATAGCCTTGACTAGACGGACCTTTGTTGGCAAAGTAATGTCTCTGCTTTTCAACATATTGTCAGTAAAATAGAGAGAAGGACCTGACAACAAGAGGGTAAGGGAAAAGCCAAGTGAAGAGAGATAGAAACCCTAGGATGCTTAAGCCAAGGCAAGCCTGGAATCCTAAAGAAAAGTTATACATGTGAGTATTTAACCTGTTGTGATTTGTGCAACTTTAATTACGCTAGGTGTAATTTTGCATTGAAATTCTTGGTTTTATCACTTGATATCTTATATCCTTAGCAGATGACTTCTATCCTGTCCTTGCCCATAGATATTAAAATGGTAGCGTGTATCACTAAATTTCAAGTGATGCTGGTAGGATCACAGAAAAAATAATGAAGAATTTTTTTCCAAATGTATCTGCTTATTTACCAATCAATTCAGGTTTAATTTGAAAACAATTGACAATCTTATATGCCTGCTCCTCTGCACGTTTAAATTTGTATTTATAATTGTGCTGTATTTAATAGGGCAGTGTTAACTGGTGGTTAAGAATATAGTCTTAAAGACCTGAATTCCAGTCCCAGCTCTACTTTCTGGCTGTGTGAGCTTGAGGTAAGTTAACTGAGCTGCAGAGTTATTAGAAAATATGGTATATAGTATCTATTTAATAAAGTTGTTGTAAGACATAAATGTAGGATGTATAGAAAATGCTTAGCACAATGTCTGGTACTTAATGGGCAACAAATTAATAGTAGCTGCTGCTGACCCTAATTCAACTTTTTGGAATTTGCAAAATGGACCATAACTATTACAAGAGCGGGATTCCTCATGAGACTCCCATAACTTCCTGGAGATGGGTAGGCCAGAATTTCTCTGGGAACTGTTGAAACATTTGTTTCCAGATCTGATGAATTCCAGGGCTTGCGCAAAAAAAGCAGAAGTGAAAATCATTAACTAGCATCTGCAAAAATCATTATATATGAAAACTTGGGATCAGTTCTCTTTGGATCCTAACTATATTCCACTTCTTAGTGTGAGTTTCTACGTTTATTTTGTTTTTGCTTTGGGCTATGTTCAAATCTTTGGCTAACATCAGTGAGTTCCCCTGCAAACAAACTTGTCCTCTTATGTTGTACAGAAAAGTTGAAGACTTGCTTATGAAGGAACAAAGACAAGCTCAAGTAGAAGATACTACTAGTATCTGACTTCACAGTTGAAAGAAATGTGTGACTCAGTAGTGAATTATTCTTTTTCCTATCTGTTCTTTTGTTCACTGTTTGGTTTATTGAAATCTAGAAAGGATACTCTCTCTACTTTTCCTCTTGATGTTGTGCATTGTTCCCTTAGTTCTAAAGTAAATATATGATTCTAACAAGAAAATAATTTTTTTGTAACTATGTATGGTGATACATATTAACTGGACTTATAATTATTTTACAATATAGACAAATATCCAATCATTGTTGTACATCTGAAACTAATATGTCAACTATAATTTAATAAACAAACACATGAAAGCACAGTTTAAATATATAAAAACATGCCAACAAGCCCTCCATTAAAGATAATATCAGTACGTGAAACCAACAGATAGAATTCATAGGAAAATTTCACTACCAGTGATATTTAAAGCAAGGCCAGAATTACACACATGTGATCATTTGAAGCCTAAAAGGTTGAATTGACTATTTCTTTATAAGTGAAATTCAAACTTTTACTATTAAATACACTTACCAAAAAGAAAAAAAAATTGTTAATTTAAACTAAGCAGAAGTTTGGTTGTGTTAAAAGGGTCAGAAATCATCATCCTCTCTTCTTGAAGCACAAATTAACTTTCCATCTTCCACTTTATGGCACAGGCCATATTCCTGCTTTTAGTTTAATAAGCTAGAAGAGTAATACAAATTTTTTTTAAAGGGAGGGAACCTAATATATTAGCTGATGATTTTGAAAATGAAGTAAACTGGAAGAAGATACTACCAGATAAAAAGGCAAATAATAAGTCAGAAAAAATAGACAAGATAGAGTGAAAATAAAAGTTATGAAAGAGCTAAATAAATCTCATGTGTTCATGCTAAGTCGCTTTAGTCATGTCTGACTCTTTGCAACCCTATGGACTATAGTCCGCCAAGCTCCTCTGTTCATGGGATTTTCCAAGCAAGAATACCGGGGTGGCTTGCCATGCCCTCCTCCAGGGGATCTCCCTGACCCGAGATAGACCCCTATCTCTTAAGTCTCCTGCATTGACAGGCAGGTTCTTTACCACTAGTGCCAACTGGGGAGCCCCAAATGAATTGCATAAATGCAAGCTAGTTAAAAAGCAATCGAAAACAATTATATAAATTAGTAAGAAAAAACAAAATAGATTTCAGATAATTAAACTGGAGTCTAAAAGGTAATTAAATAAATAATATTGTTATTACTAATTGGTAATACCAATTACCAATTAGTAATTGGTAATTTGATAGAATGGGTATGAGGAGAATATAAACCGATAGTAGAGTGGGTGTGTGTACATGTTTTGCTTGCTACATTAAAATGATGATACGAATTCAAAAGTTTATTGCAGTCATGTAAAGTCAGTTAAAAAGCTCTCAGAATAAAAACAGCTACAAAGCTTAGCATTCTGGCCCATTTTTGCCCTTCTGTGTATGGGGCTGCTTCATGAGTTCTGTGAACTGAGAGCTGAGGGCTGATTGAGGAAAGCCAGGCTGCTACTCTGGACCTTCCATAATTGTGTCATCTTCCTATTGTCCTGACTATCCAGAGATACCGGTATTAGGGAAAACAGCCTCCTGAGTGAACACGGAGCTAAGAGTTCCACTGCGACGGCCCCACCCAGCAAGGTCATGCACACTATGAAGTGTGACCAAGCTTACATCATTTTGGCAGCAGCAGAAGTCAGGCATTACATTGATAAAAGATATTCATTACTCAGATTCTATTTTACCTAATTTGGACAAATCTTTTCTGCCTGATCATTGTCAAAGATGTATTTTTCCCCCAAATAACTTGGATGCAAAGCCTTTGGGAAATGTTTAGCTAATCATTTTTTGATGATACTTCAAATGTTCAAAGCTAAGTTAAATGTGGTTCTTTTAACTTCACTTTGGAAGTCTGAATTAGCATCAAATAGCTCAAAAATTAATATCAGAATATGAATGTTATAATTGATTAGAAACAGTTCTAACACATGATCTTGTGAGAATTTTTAGCTTTACTGTAAAATCAACAATATTTTTCCTATTCCTCACCATGAAAATGTCTCGTTACGAGTCTGATCCCAGACTGTTGTTTTGATTTAATAGCATTTTGTTCTTTTATAATTTTAAATGTTTTTTATTTTAAACTAAATGAACATCAGAAGCTATATTAATTTTTAAAGTTCTAATTACATGTCACTCTAATTAATGTGTTTTCTTTATCAGACACCTCAAAATTCCTTTCAAATCTGAAACATCTAGATAGCTTTCAATCTTCCACAGTCTTTGAGGTATAATTAGGGAGGATGGCTCCCTACCTTTTTATTTTCTTCTAGATACTGCAATGTTACCAGGTCTCTCTTTTAAAATATTCAGAGCTTGGTTTGGAAGAAAATGATATCATTTGTCACTATTACTGGAAAAGTTTGTCATCACCTGGTTAATCCTCTTGGTTCTTTCATATCTTGGCAGTGGTGTGCCCTTCAAAAAACATAATTAAGTAATGGAATTGAACTCCCCCCAAGCATTCCTTAAGAACCTATTTTTGTTCTTAAAACTTTCTCCTTTAGATTTTGTTCTTAGTTCAAAACTCTGTTCTTGCCTATATTCTGTCAAAGATGTACAGAAAATGTTTTTTATGGTACAAATGTTTCAAAAGTATTCATTGTGTGACAGATTTAGTGAGTCTCCACAGAACAACCCTCATCAGCTAATGGGCCATAGTAGAATGAGCCTATAGGAGTCACTGAAATACACAATGTTGGAGAAATTTACAGTCAGTCTATCAACAGGGTGTACTAGACATTTAGTCATAAACTAGATGCCTAATTCAGAGTTGGTTCAGTTTAATTCAGTCACTCAGTCATATCTGACTCTTTGCAACCCCATGGACTGCAGCACACCAGGCTCCCCTGTCCGTCACCAACTCCCGGAGCTTGCTCAAACTCATGTCCATCAAGTTGGTCATGTCATCCAACCATCTCATCCTCTGTCATCCCCTTCTCCTCCTGTCTTCAATCTTTCAATTGGTTATCTTTTGTCAAAGGTAGAATCCCATGAAAATCCTTCATCAGGGGTAGTTTCAGGAAAAACACAACTTCTTTGTTGGAGTTATATACCTATAACTGGAAGTCTCATTCCTGAAATTGTATGAGAAAGATGTTTATGATATTTAGAGTCTCTCTAGTAATTCCCGACATAGCATGATTCTAAAGTGTATTCTGTTCATTCCAAACAAGTGGCTCTTTCTTAACAGAACTATAAATTTATTTAACTGATTGTCTTGGCTTGACTGTATAAGATACAAATCAAGATACAGGGAAAGAACTCAGTTATATTAAGGAAAAAAGATAAAACTAAATTTAAAGCTGTATAATAATAAAGATTTACATAGTATTTAATATGGTCAGCCACTGTTCTCAATACTTCATGTATTTTAACCTATTTAATCCTCACAAGAAGTCTATGAGCTTAGTTTTTTCCTATGAATTCCATTCTTTGGATATGGAAACTCAAACACAGAAACCAGCTCACAGTCACAGAAAACAATGATTTCAACCCTGGGAATCTGGCTTCAGGGCTGGGCTCATAAACACTACAATCACCACACTGTCTTGTTTTTTGGTCACATTTTAAATTTTTTATTTCGTATTGGGGTGTAGCCAATTAACAATGTTGTGATACTTTCAGGTGAACAGAGAAGGGACCCGGCTATACATATACAACTATCCATTCTTCTCTAACCCCTCCTCCAGTCCATTGAGCAGAGTTCCATGTGCTTTACAGTACGTGCTAGTTGGTTATCCATTTTAAATATAGCAATGTACACATGTCCATCCCAAACTCCCTAACTTTCCCTTCCCCCTGGCAACCATAAATTCATTCTCTAAGTCTGTAAGTCTCTTTCTGTTTTGTAAGTTCATTTGTATAATTTCTTTTTAGATTCCACATCTAAAGAATGTCATATGATATTTCCCCTTCTCTGGCTTACTTCACTCAGTATGACAGTCTCTAGATCCATCCATGTTGCTGCAAATGGCATTAATTCATTCTTTTTAATAACTGAGTCATATCCCATTGTGTATATGTGCCATTTCTACTCCATTCATTCCTCTGTCTATAGACATTTAGTTTGCTTCCATCCTTTGGCTATTGTAAAAAGTGCTGCAATGAACACTGGGGTGCATGTATTCTTTTTGATCATGTTTTTCTCTGTATATATGTCCAAGAGAAGGATTGCCGGGTCATATGATAGCTCTATTTTAAGTTTTTTGAGAAACCTCCAGACAGTTCTCCATAGTGGCTGCACCTATTTACACTTCTACCAATACTGTAGGAGGGTTCCCTTTTCTCCACACCCTTTGCAGCATAAAACACATGACCTCTCAGGCCTGAAATGATGTGGTCCCTCTATGCTTCTTGGGTCTCAACACATACCACTTCTCTTTCTCACTGTCCCTCAAACAGGCCATACACTGTCTTTTAATATATTTTACCAAGCAAAACACTTCCAGAAAAACATCTATTTCTGCTTTATTGACTATGTCAAAGCCTTTGACTGTGCGGATCATAATAAACTGGAAAATTCTGAAAGAGATGGAAATACCAGACCACCTGATCTGCCTCTTGAGAAACAATATGCAGGTCAGGAAGCAACAGTTAGAACTGGACATGGAACAATAGACTGGTTCCAAATAGGGAAAGGAGTACGTCGAGGCTGTATATTGTCACCCTGCTTATTTAACTTATATGCAGAGTACATCATGGGAAACGCTGGGCTGGATGAAGCACAAGCTGGAAGCACAAGATTGCCAGGAGAAATATCAATAACCTCAGATATGCAGATGAAACCATCCTTATGGCAGAAAGTGAAGAAGAACTAAAGAGCCTCTTGATGAAAGTGAAAGAAGAGAGTGAAAAAGTTGGCTTAAAGCTCAACATTCAGAAAACTAAGATCATGGCATCCGGTCCCATCACTTCGTGGCAAATAAATAGAGAAACAGTGGAAACAGTGGCTGACTTTAGTTTTTGGGGCTCCAAAATCACTGCAGATGGTGATTGCAGCCATAAAATTAAAAGACGCTTACTCCTTGGAAAGAAAGTTATGACCAACCTAGATAGCATATTCCAAAGCAGAGACTACTTTGTCAACAAAGGCCCATCTAGTCAAGGGTATGGTTTTTCCAGTGGTCATGTATGGCTATGAGAGTTGGACTATAAAGAAAGGTGAGCACAGAAGAATTGATGCTTTTGAACTGTGGTGTTGGAGAAGACTCTTGAGAGTCCCTTGGACTGCAAGAAGATCCACCCAGTCCATCCTAAAGGAAATCAGTCCTGGGTGTTCATTGGAAGGGCTGATGTTGAAGCTGAAACTCCAATATTTTGACCACCTGATGCGAAGAGCTGACTCATTTGAAAAGACGCTGATGTTGGAAAAGATTGAAGGCATGAGGAGAAGGGGACAACAAAGGATGTGATGTTTGGATGGCATCACTGACTCAATGGACATGAGTTTGGGTAAGCTCCAGGAGTTGGTGATGGACAGGGAGGCCTGGTGTGCTGCAGTTCATGGGGTATCAAAGAGTCCAACACGACTGAACTGAACTGAACTGAGCCGTGCTTCTACATGTTCAAGAGAAAACTTCAGGGCTGATATCTTCAAGTATAACAAAACGTTCATTGAATCAACACCGATCCACTAGATCTATAGATGAGAACAGTAATAAGCAGTGCTAGGATTGGGAGAGGGGGAGTAAGCAAGAATGACATACTATCAAAACAAAAGGATGCCAATTTAAATCAAAATACAATTTTAAAATTATGAGTAAGGAATAAACGTTCAAATTGAGCCAGAAAAAATACTCCCCACCCCCGAATATTAAAGTGTAATTTTTTAGGGGAAAACTGTCAGTGGAGAAAACAAACAAACAAACAAAAAAAAACAAACTGGCTTTAGATTGCTGTTGAAGGCCTCAGACATCAGTCCTTATGTCTCATGAAAAAAACAAATTTATTGAAGATGCCAGCTGATGTGCTTTGTTTAAAGATAAATTTCAAATATATGACCAGCCTACAGCACAGAGAAGGACTTCCCTGTAGCTCAATCAGTAAAGAATCTGTCTGCAATGCAGGAGACCCAGATTCGATCCCTGGGTCCAGAAGATCCTCTGGAGAAGTGAATGGCAATCCATTCCAGTATTCTTGCTTGGAGAATCCCATAGACAGAGAAGCCTGGAGGGCTACAGGTGTGGGGTCTCAAAGGGTCAGACACGACTGAGCTACTAACACTTAACCTTTACAGCACAGAGACTCAATCTCGTTCAGTCAGTGCTGACATATCTTGTCCTAACAAAGACATAATTATCTGGCACATGAAATACATTTTAACAATAATATGTTTTTAATTATACTATAATAGCAGTGATAGCAGTATAATAATTCTTATGTCTATTCAGTGTATCCCTAAGCCCAATACAGTCAGTTTTGAATGCAAAGCTTGTCATAACTTGCTTTTATTTATATAGCATGAGATATTCTATTGGGCATTGCCTTAGTCTAAATGTTGAATGAATGTATTTTTAAACATCAACAAAAGAAGACTATTTCACTCTATCTTGTTAGTCTAATCCTTGCCTAAACAATACACAGGGAGTTGCGTCAGAGTCATGAATCCAGCTCTTAGACAGCAGGTATTCAGCCAGAATCTCTTGCATGAATTAATAAATAAATTTATCTGGCCACCAAGACAGGACAGTAGAGTGTGTTTCCTTGAACATGATGATATAGAAACTTAAGTTTCTCTCTCAAATTCCTATTGAAGGGTAGCAGAATACACCACCCCCAAATATGCCACTTTGATATAAGAATTATTCTGAGCAGAAGGCAGTTGAGAAGAAGCAGGTGCACACCCCCATATGCCTAAAAAAAGAACAGATTAATAAATTTATAAAGGTGTCCTCCTCTCCTCTCTCAGGAGAGGACAGAAGTTAATCCCCAGAAATAATTGTAGATGCTTATCAGAACAATATGCTAAAAATTGTCGATGAAGTTCTATCCTTCTGGATAGCAGCGTCTGATCGAAACTGTTGCTCCAATTTCTGGACCTTGGTGGCCATATACCCACCCCATTTTTCCCAGTCATCTTCAGCTCTCTTCCTCCATCCACCTCGTCTCATGGTGGAGCTTCTTCAGCCCTGCCCCAGACCACCATGCCCGGGCGCGGCCGCCTCCTCCTCCTTCTGGAAAAAAAAAAAAAAAAAGAACAATATGCTACTGGAGATCAGTGGAGAAATAACTCCAGAAAGAGTGAAGGGATGGAGCCAAAGCAAAAAGAATACCCAGCTGTGGATGTGACTGGTGATAGAAGCAAGGTCTGATGCTGTAAAGAGCAATATTGCATAGGAACCTGGAATGTCAGGTCCATGAATCAAGGCAAATTGGAAGTGGTCAAACAGGAGATGGCAAGAGTGAATGTCGACATTCTAGGAATCAGCGAACTGAAATGGACTGGAATGGGTGAATTTAACTCAGATGACCATTATATCAATACTGTGGGCAGGAATCCCTCAGAAGAAATGGAGTAGCCATCATGGTCAACAAAAGAGTCCGAAATGCAGTACTTGGATGCAATCTCAAAAATGACAGAATGATCTCTGTTCGTTTCCAAGGCAAACCATTCAATATCACAGTAATCCAAGTCTATGCCCCAACCAGTAACACTGAAGAAGCTGAAGTTCAAAGGTTCTATGAAGACCTACAAGACCTTTTAGAACTAACACCCAAAAAAGATGTCCTTTTCATTATAGGGGGCTGGAATGCAAAAGTAGGAAGTCAAGAAACACCTGGAGTAACAGGCAAATTTGGCCTTGGAATACAGAATGAAGCAGGGCAAAGACTAATAGAGTTTTGCCAAGAAAATGCACTGGTCATAACAAACACCCTCCTCCAACAACACAAGAAAAGACTCTATACATGGACATCACCAGATGGTCAACACCGAAATCAGATTGATTATATTCTTTGCAGCCAAAGATGGAGAAGCTCTATACAGTCAGCAAAAACAAGATTGGGAGCTGACTATGGCTCAGGCCATGAACTCCTTATTGCCAAATTCAGACTGAAATTGAAGAAAGTAGGGAAAACCACTACACCATTCAGGTATGACCTAAATCAAATCCCTTATGATTATACAGTGGAAGTGAGAAATAGATTTAAGGGCCTAGATCTGATAGATACAGTGCCTGATGAACTATGGAATGAGGTTCATGACATTGTACAGGAGACAGGGATCAAGATCCCCATGGAAAAGAAATGCAAAAAAGCAAAATGGCTGTCTGAGGAGGCCTTACAAATAGCTGTGAAAAGAAGAGAAGTGAAAAGCAAAGGAGAAAAGGAAAGATATAAACATCTGAATGCAGAGTTCCAAAGAATAGCAAGAAGAGATAAGAAAACCTTTCTCAGCGATCAATGCAAAGAAATAGAGGAAAACAACAGAATGGGAAAGACTAGGGATCTCTTCAAGAAAATCAGAGATACCAAAGGAACATTTCATGCAAAGATGGGCTCGATAAAGGACAGAAATGGTATGGACCTAACAGAAGCAGAAGATATTAAGAAGAGATGGCAAGAATACACAGAAGAACTGTACAAAAAAGATCTTCACGACCCAGATAATCACGATGGTGTGATCGCTGACCTAGAGCCAGACATCCTAGAATGTGAAGTCAAGCGGGCCTTAGAAAGCATCACTACGAACAAAGCTAGTGGAGGTGATAGAATTCCAGTTGAGCTATTCCAAATCCTGAAAGATGATGCTGTGAAAGTGCTGCACTCAATATGCCAGCAAATTTGGAAAACTCAGCAGTGGCCAGAGGACTGGAAAAGGTCAGTCTTCATTCCAATCCCAAAGAAAGGCAATGCCAAAGAATGCACAGATTACCGCACAATTGCACTCATCTCACACGCTAGTAAAGTAATGCTCAAAATTCTCCAGGCCAGGCTTCAGCAATATGTGAACCGTGAACTTGCTGATGTTCAAGCTGGTTTTAGAAAAGGCAGAGGAACCAGAGATCAAATTGCCAACATCCTCTGTATCATGGAAAAAGCAAGAGAGTTCCAGAAAAGCATCTATTTCTGCTTTATTGACTATGCCAAAGCCTTTGACTGTGTGGATCACAATAAACTGTGGAAAATTCTGAAAGAGATGGGAATACCAGGCCACCTGACCTGCCTCTTGAGAAATCTGTATGCAGGTCAGGAAGCAACAGTTAGAACTGGACATGGAACAACAGACTGGTTCCAAATAGGAAAAGGAGTACATCGAGGCTGTATATTGTCACCCTGCTTATTTAACTTATATGCAGAGTACATCATGAGAAACCCTGGACTGGAAGAAACACAAGCTGGAATCAAGATTGCCGGGAGAAATCTCAATAGCATCAGATATGCAGATGACACCACCCTTATGGCAGAAAGTGAAGAGGAACTCAAAAGCCTCTTGATGAAAGTGAAGGTGGAGAGGGAAAAGTTGGCTTAAAGCTCAACATTCAGAAAACGAAGATCATGGCATTCAGTCCCATCACTTCATGGGAAATAGATGGTGAAACAGTGGAAACAGTGTCAGACTTTATTTTTCTGGGCTCCAAAATCACTGCAGATGGTGACTGCAGCCATGAAATTAAAAGACGCTTACTCCTTGGAAGGAAAGTTATGACCAACCTAGATAGCATATTCAAAAGCAGAGACATTACTTTGCCAACAAAGGTTCGTCTAGTCAAGGCTATGGTTTTTCCTGTGGTCATGTATGGATGTAAGAGTTGGACTGTGAAGAAGGCTGAGCGTCGAAGAATTGATGCTTTTGGGCTGTGGTGTTGGAGAAGACTCTTGAGAGTCCCTTGGACTGCAAGGAGATCCAACCAGTCCATTCTGAAGGAGATCAGCCCTGGGATTTCTTTGGAAGGAATGATGCTAAAGCTGAAACTCCAGTACTTTGGCCACGTCATGTGAAGAGTTGACTCATTGGAAAAGACTCTGATGCTGGGAGGGATTGGGGGCAAGAGAAGAAGGGGACGACAGAGGATGAGATGGCTGGATGGCATCGCCGACTTGATGGACGTGAGTCTCAGTGAACTCCGGGAGTTGGTGAAGGACAGGGAGGCCTAGCGTGCTGCAATTCATGGGGTCTCAAAGAGTCGGACATGACTGAGTGACTGATCTGATCAGCACAGAGACAGAACTAGGAAAATCTACATAACACACCTTATTAACTAGTCTTTATCTTCCATTCTTTCCCCAGTATGTTTACCTAGGAACTCAAAGTCCTTTTCCTTTGTCTTATTACTTCTCTAAAAATTTATTTTTCTTTTGTTAAGATAAGACCAAGTTCTAGCCTTTGAGTTACTCATCACTGAATACCTCCGTGTGTGTGCAATGCACCTGTTAGAAAACTTGGTGACTTTCTCTTGTTAATCTATCATTTGTCTGTCTTACTTGCAGGGCTCTGTTCAATGAATTTAAGATGGGTAGAGGAAAAAGAAAAGGTTCCCTTCCCTATATTTCTAAGTGAAGTGAAAGTCGCTCAGTTGTGTCCAACTCTGCAACCCTATGGACATAGTCCATGGAATTCTCCAGGCCAGAATACTGGAGTGGGTAGCCTTACCCTTCACCAGGGGATCTTCCCAACCCAGGGATCAAATGCAGGTCTCCCACCTTGCAGGTGGATTTATATTACTACAGTGAAATATAAAAATAGGGGAGATTACAAATACACAAAAAGTTAAAATGAGATAAAGGCCAATCATTTACAAGAAATCAGTGTTTTACTTAATTAAGTCATTATGTTAATTAAAAACACATGATGAATTGTTATTACTGGGAGATTCAACCTCTTTTTAAAATTTTTAAAAATTTTTTCATGCAATTTTTGAAGGTTGCATATTCAACCTTTGAACCAGAATGAAGCACCTCTAATAGTTCTCAGCTCAGGGATAGTAAAGGTACAGTGATTTTCAAATTGATTGTAACTGTTGGAAACTCTATTAATCAAACTTCTTTTTGCCTGTGAAACTATGGACCACCCAAATTGTACCTCCAAGGCCACAGACCTTCCTCCTAAAGTAAGTAGCAAAACAAGGCTCAGAAGAGAGCATAGGGGCAGGAGGAGGACTCACCCTAGACACTCAGAGTGACTGACAGCCGGCTAGTGAGGGATAATGTGTCTAGACAAAGGTACTTCCCTGAAGGCTTGTCTTTTCAATTTTCAAAAATTTGAAAATCTAAATGTCAGAACTTTCAATACACCATGAGTGGTATTATAAACTTCAGAATATTTTCTATTCCTTCAGGATCCATTATAGCTCCACATCATGCTGTGATGCTACTGTGGGAAAATTTTTTCATGGGTCAAGATATGGATTGGCCTTTTTACATTTTCTAAAGTAGATATTGTCCCCCTTTGGGGGTCAAATAGGGATATGTGAAAACCTCTGGGATTTTCACCATTTTCAAAGAAGCACTACTGTTATTTTGGATGGAAATAGTGATGTTAAATGTCCTTCTGTATGTGAAAAACCAGGGAAAAGCAAACCATGGAGCATGTCATTACCTGAAATGTCACACAGGGTCTCAAGACATAAAATGGATAAGAACAAAGGCCAATAATGAAATAACAAATTTTGGTCAGTTCAGTCAGTCACTCAATCGTATCCGACTCTTTGTGACCCCATGAACTGCAGGACACCAGGCCTCCCTGTCTATCACCAACTCCCGGAACTTACTCAAACTCGTGTTCATGGAGTCAATTGTGCCATCCAACCATCTCATCCTCTGTCATCCCCTTCTCCTCCCGCCTTCTATCTTCCATAGTATCAGGGTCTTCTCCAGTGAGTCATTTCCTCACACCAGGTGGCCAAATTATTGGAGTTTCAGCTTCAGCATCAGTCCTTCCAATGAATATCAGCACTGATTTCTTTTAGGATGGACTGATTGGATCTCCTTGCAGTCCAAGGGACTCTCAAGAGTCTTCTCCAACAGCACAGTTCAAAAGCATCAATTCTTCTGTGCTCAGCTTTCTTTAAAGTCCAACTCTCACATCCATAAATGGCTACTGATAAAACCATAGCTTTGACTAGATGGACCTTTGTTGGCAAAGTAATGTCTCTGCTTTTTAATAAGCTGTCTAGGTCATAGCTTTTCTTCCAAGGAACAACCATCTTTAATTTCATGGCTGCGAGTCAACACTTGCAGTGATTTTGGAGCCCCACCCTCCACCCCCCCGCACAAAAAAAAAGTCTCTCACTGTTTCCATTGTTTCCCCATCTTTTTCCCGTGAAGAGATGGGGCCATATTCCATAATCTTAGTTTTCTGAATGTTGAGATTTAAGCCAACTTTTTCACTCTCTTCTTTATCTTTCATCAAGAGGCTCTTTAGTTCTTCACTTTCTGCCATAGGAGTGGTGTCATCTACATATCTGAGGTTATTGATATTTCTGCTGGGATTCTTGATTCCAGCTAGTGCTTCATCCAGCCCAGCATTTCTCATGATGTACTTTGCATGTAAGTTAAATAAGCAGAGTGACAATATACAGCCTTGACGTACTCCTTTCCTGATTTGCAACCAGTCTGTTTTTCCATATCCTGTTATAACTGTTGCTTCTTGACCTGCATACAGATTGCTCAGGAGGCAAGTAAGGTGGTCTGTTATTCCCATCTCTTTCAGAATTTTCCAGTTTGTTGTGATCCACACAGTCAAAGGATTTGGCATAGTCAATAAAGCAGAAGTAGATGTTTTTCTGGAATTCTCTTGCTTTTTCAATGACCCAGTGGATTTTGGCAATTTGACCTCTGGTTCCTCTGCCTTTTCTAAATCCAGCTTGAACATCTGGAAGTTCACGATTCACATTCTGTTGAGGCCTGGCTTGGAGAATTTTGAGCATTACTTTGCTAGCGTGTGAGATGAATGCAACTGTGTGGTAGTTTGAGCATTCTTTGGCATTGCCTGTCTTTGGGATTGAAATGAAAACTGACCTTTTCAAGTCCTGTGGCCACTACTGAGTTTTCCAAATTTGCTGGCATATTGAGTGCAGCACTTTCACAGCATCATCTTTCAGGATTTGAAATAGCTCAACTGGAATTCCATCACCTCCACTAGCTTTGTTTGTAGTAATGCTTCTTATGTCCCACTTTACTTCACATTCCAAGATATCTGGCTCTAGGTGAGTGATCACACCAACGTGGTTATCTGGGTCATGAAGATCTTTTTTGTAAAGTTTTTCTGTGTCTTCTTGTCACCTCTTCTTAATGTATTCTGGTTCTGTTAAGTCCATAACATTTCTGTCCTTTATTGTGCCCATCCTTGCATGAAATGTTCCCTTGGTATCTCTAATTTTCTTGAAGAGATCTCTAGCCTTTCCTAGTATATTATTTTCCTGTATTTCTTTACATTCATCACTGGGGAAGACTCTCTTCTCTCTCCTTGCTATTCCTTGGAACTCTGCATTCAAATGGGTATATCTTCCTTTTCTCCTTTGCCTTTAGCTTCTCTTCTTTTCTCAACTGTTTGTAAGGCCTCTTTGGATAATATTTCGCCTATATGTAGTTCTTTTTCTTGGGGATGGTCTTGATTGCTGTCCTGGACAATATCACAAACTCCATCCAGCATTTTTTCAGCATATAAGATGTCTATAAGATCTAACCTCATGAATCTATTTGTCACTTCCACTGTTTAATCATAAGATATTTGATTTAGGTCCTACCTGAATGGTCTAGTGGTTTTCTCTACTTTCTTTAAGTCTGAATTTGGCAATAGGGAGTTCATGATCTGTGCCACAGTCAGCTCCTGGTCTTGTTTTTGCTGACTGTATAGAGTGTCTCCATCTTTGGCTGCAAAGAATATAATCAATCTGATTTTGGTGTTGACCATCTGGTTATGTCCATGTGTAGAGTCTTCTCTTGTGTTGTTGGAAGAGGGTGTTTGCTATGACCAGTGCGTTCTCTTGACAAAACTCTGTTAGCCTTTGACCTGCTCATTTTGTACTCCAAGGCCAAATTTGTCTGTTACTCCAGGTATTTCTTGACTTCCTACTTTTGCATCCCAGTCCCCTATAATGAAAAGGACATCTTTTTTGGCTGTTAGTTCTAGAATGTCTTCTAGGTCTTCATAGAACCATTCAACCTCAGCTTCTTCAGCATTACTTGGCATAGACTTGGATTACTGTGATATTGAACAGTTTGCCTTGGAAATGAACAGAGATCATTCTGTCACTTTTGAGATTGCATCCATGGACTGCATTTTTATTGACTATGATGGCTACTCCATTTCTTCTAAGGGATTCCTGCCCACAGTAGTAGATATAATGGTCATCTGAGTTAAATTCACCCATTCCAGTCCATTTTAGTTCACTGATTCCTAAAATATCAATATTCACTCTTGCTATCTCCTGTTTGACCACTTCCAATTTGCCTTGATTCATGGACCTAACATTCCAGGTTCCTATGCAGTATTGCTCTTTACAGCATCAGATTTTAATTCCATCACCAATCATAACTGGGTGTTGTTTTTGCTTTGGCTCCATCTCTTCATTCTTTCTGGAGTTATTTCTCCACGGATCTCCAGTAGCATATTGGGCACCTATCGACCTGGGGATTTCATCTTTCTGTGTCCTATCTTTTGCTTTTTCATACTGTTCATGGGGTTCTCAAGGCAAGAATACTGAAGTGGTTTGCCATTCCCTTCTCCACTGGACCACGTTTTATCAGAACTCTCCACCATCACCCATCCGTCTTGGGTGGCCCTACATGACATGGCTCATAGTTTCATTGAGTTAGACAAAGTTGTGGTCCATGTTATCAGATTCGTTAGTTTTTGCGATTGTGGTTTTCATTCTGTCTTCCCTCTGATGGAGAAGGATAGGAGGTTTATGGAAGCTTCCTGGTGGGAGAGACTGACTGAGGGGGAAACTGGATCTTCTTCTGATGGGTGGGGCCATGCTCAGTAAATCTTTAATCCAATTTCCTGTTGAAGGGCAGGGCTGTGTTCAACTCATCATTCAGAAACTCAACATTCAAAAAACTAAGATCATAGCATCTGGTCCCATCACTTCATGGCAAGTAGATGAGGAGACAGTGAAAACTGTGACAAACTTTATTTTGGGGGGCTCCAAAATCACTGTAGACGCTGACTCGCAGCCATAAAATTAAACTACTCTTGCTCCTTGGAAGAAAAACTATGACCAACTTAGACAGCATATTAAAAACCAGAGACATTACTTTGCCAATAAAGGTCTGTGTAGTCAAAGCTATGGTTTCTCCAGTAGTCATGTATGGATGTGAGAGTTGGACTATAAAGAAAGCTGAGAGCCGAAGAATTGATGCTTTATACTTTGGCCACCTCATGTGAAGAGTTGACTCATTGGAAAAGACTCTGATGCTGGGAGGGGTTGTGGGCAGGAGAAGGGGACGACAGAGGATGAGATGGCTGGATGGCATCACTAACTCAATGGACATGAGTTTGAGTAAACTCTGGGAGTTGGTGATGGACAAGGAGGCCTAGCGTGATGTGATTCATGGGGTTGCAAAGAGTTGGACACGATTGAGCGACTGAACTGAACTGTGGTTGGCAAAACCCTTGAGAGTCCCTTGGACTGTAAGAAGATCCAAACATTCCATCCTAAAGGCAGTCAGTCCTGAATATTCATTAGAAGGACTGATGCTAAAGCTGAAACTCCAATACTTTGGCCACCTGATGAGAAGAACTGAGTCATGGAAAAGACCCTGATGATGGAAAGATAGAAGGCGGGAGGAGAAGGGGACAACAGAGGATGAGGTGGTTGGATGGCATCACCGACTTGATGGACATGTTTGAGTAAGCTCCAGGAATTGGTGATGAACAGGGAAACCTGG
The DNA here is from genome assembly GCF_055505025.1 of Bos grunniens. Lineage (NCBI taxonomy): Eukaryota > Metazoa > Chordata > Mammalia > Artiodactyla > Bovidae > Bos > Bos grunniens. Next base: position 44,745,755 of record NC_141165.1, read on the forward strand.
TGTGCTGCAGTCTGTGGGGTTACAAAGAGTTGGACATGACAGAGCAACTGAACTGAACTGAGGACCCTAGGAAGAGTCCTCTCTACCCTCCCTCTTAAAACTGGTTTTCTCTGCTTCATTCACATAGCAAATTGTTACAAGAATGCAGTTTAAGTCCCACATAGAGATTAACTGTTGCTTCACGTTCAGTTCCCAACTTTCACAAGAAATGGATGAGTCTAGGTTTGGTCAGATATCTAATCCTGATCTGATCAACTCTGCCTGGAATTAGAGTCATGTAAAACAAATACAGGTGTTGAGAGCCTACCTTAATTGTAGTCATGTGTTCTTAGAGGAAAGGGATTAGGCTCTCACTTCCGTAAGTGTGTAGTAGAGTGAGTAATTTGACAAACAGAATAGGAAAACTAATTATCCCAATAGATGGGCATATATAAAAACATGCCATAGACTAAAACTTTGCACTTACTTATTGCTTTATTTCTCATATGTTTAGGTCTCAAACATACACTATCAAGTCAGAAGAGAAGGGAGTTAGTTCCTTGTATTCATTTGGGAAGTGCATACTAGCTCATGGTACATCTCCCTAGACAACCTTGAATGAAATCTTATGATTTTGACATATATGGATTGGGTTCTTATCTTGTTCTATTTTTAGCATCACCAGCCTAATCCAGAGGGGAAATGTATGTCTCATGATATAATATAGGGAAGTATTTGTATTTTAAAAGTAGTTTAAATTAATTGGTATAAATTCAGTATTTTTTTAACATAATGAGTCTTTCTGTTAGGATTTGTAATGTAGGAGTTGAGTGAATACCTTATGTGGCTTGAATCAAATCTGATGTAAATACAGAACTGATTGTTGATGTTACATAGGGGGCAAAAATGGCTAAACTGCCAACTGATGTTGGTGATAAATTTTAAAGTATTTATAAATATTTTTATCATTCCTAGCAGGTCTTTGTTAATGGGCATTACAGCTAAGAAATTAAGATGATGTGTAGAAAACCCAAAATGATCAATTTATCAAGATTATATTTTTATTTATTCAATTTGAGATATATATACATATATATTTAGTATCTGACAAATCTTGGCATGAGTGCACCTAAAATCAATGTGGAACATTCATGGCTAGAAAGAAATATTATTTCTAAACCTGGAGACTGAGAATGTAAAAAAAAAGTGTCAGTATTTCAGATCTCTGTCTTCCTATCTGTGAAACTAACTTGATAGGAATCTTAAGGATGTCTAACATAACCCATATTTTACAAGAACAACTATTAACTTGTCCTCATTGGCTGTAAAAAATGTTCTGGCCAAATGAGTGTTACAATCCCTTCTAGAAAATTAGTGTAGTCACTTGATCACTTTGACTATTATGAAAATCATGGAAACTAAAAGTATACCATGGTTTTTAAATAGCAATTCTTTCCCCTAAACCTTGATGTTTCTATTTGGAAAGCAAATCTTTTGCTGTGATTAGAGTTGGGAAAATTGGCCTTTCTGGTTCATCTCCTGACCCAGTTAATACTTTCAATTTCCCAAAGATAACATCTAGTTCAGTGAATTATCAAGACTCTTGTTAATCAAGCCCTTGAAAAGCACCTACAAAACTGATCGGGCAGTCAGAACAGAAAGGAGATGTACAGAGAACATAAATTATGTAATTTACTCAGTTTTCTTAAAAAGCTTTCATCAAAAGGCAAGATGAGATCAGGAAGAACTGCATAAAATGCTGTATACAATTAAGGATGAAAATTCTGATTGTTCAAGAGCTGTAAATGCAGATGGTGATGAAAAAAAGGTAAATAACTTGGAAGGAAAGGCCTCTTAGAGAAGGTAAGACTTTAAATTTTTGAGAGAACTAAAGAACTAAACAGATATTTCTCCAAAGAAGACATACAGATGGCTAACAAACACATGAAAAGATGCTCAACATCACTCATTATCAGAGAAATGCAAATCAAAACCACAATAAGGTACCATTTCATGCCAGTCAGAATGGCTGCTATCCAAAAGTCTACAAGCAATAAATGCTGGAAAGGATATGGAGAAAAGGGAACCCTCTTACACTGTTGGTGGGAATGCAAACTAGTACAGCCACTATGGAGAACAGTGTGGAGATTCCTTTAAAAAACTGGAAATAGAACTGCTTTATGACCCAGCAATCCCACTGCTGGGCATACACACCGAGGAAACCAGAATTGAAAGAGACATGTGTACCCCAATGTTCATCACAGCACTGTTTATAATAGCCAGGACATGGAAGCAACCTAGATGTCCATCAGCAGACAAATGGATAAGAAAGCTGTGGTACATATACACAATGGAGTATTACTCAGCAATTAAAAAGAATACATTTGAATCAGTTCTAATTAGGTGGATGAAACTGGAGCCTATTATACAGAGTGAAGTAAGCCAGAAAGAAAAACACCAATACAGTATACTAACGCATATATATGGAATTTAGAAAGATGGTAACGATAACCCTGTATGCAAGACAGCAAAAGAGACACAGAAGTATAGAACAGTCTTTTGGACTCTGTGGGAAAGGGAGAGGGTGAGATGATTTGGGAGAATGGCATTGAAACATGTATAATATCATATGTGAAACGAATCACCAGTCCAAGTTCGATGTCGGATACAGGATGCTTGGGGCTGGTGCACTGGGATGACCCAGAGGGATGGTACGGTGAGGGAAGTGGAAGGGGGGTTCAGGATGGGGAACACGTGTGCACCCATGGCGGATTCATGTTGATGTATGGCAAAACCAATACAATATTGTAAAGTAACTAGCCTCCAATTAAATAAATTTCTATTAAAAAATAAAATAGAATTTGGTAATTACCAAAAAATAAATAAATAAATAAACTTTTGAAACAACTTGAAGGATGAAGGTGGTAAAGTTACAGAGAAAGGAAGAAGAATAAACGTAGGATTAGGAAGAATAGCATTTCTCAGCTTGAGGATTACTTTTAAGAAGTAGAGGGAAAATCAGTCAATTTATATGATCAACCTTAAATTTCAAGCACAGGAAATTAGATTTGATGTAGTAAGATCTAAGAAGAGACTACAGATTATAGAGCAGACTTTGAAGTTTTTTAAAACTTGTCAACTTAGATTCTTTACTCAAGAAAAATATCTTTCAAAACAAAGGTAAAATTAAAACATTTCTAACATACAAAAGCTAGAAGAATTTATCACTAGTGGATTTTCTGCTCTAAAAAATACTAAAGTATTTTAAGCAGAAGGAAAATGACATCAGATGAAAATATGGATCCATGCAAAGGAATGAGAAGCAGAAGAATAGTAATTACATAAGTAAGTGGAAAAACTTACTATATTATTATTTAAATGTCTTTAAAAAGTAATAGTCTGTTTAAAGAAAAATAATAGCAGTGTATTTTAGGGTCTATAACATGTAGAAGTAAAATGTATGATAACAATATCACAAACACATGGAGGGGAGGTATGGAAGTACACTGCTATAAAGTTCTCATAACACACATGAAGTGGTATGTCATTAAGCAAACTGTGGTAAGTTAAACATATGCTTTGAACCTAAAGCAACTCTATACACACACACACATATACACACACTCAAACACACAAAAGAATTATAAACAATAAATTAATAGAAGAGATAAAATGAAATAATAAATAGTTAATCCAAGGTTCCCTGGTGGTCCAGTGGTAAAAAATCTGCCTGCCAATGCAGGAGACACAAGTTTGATCCCTGGTCTGTGAAGATCCCACATGCTACAGAGCAAGAAAGCCTGTGCACCACAACTGAGCGTGTGCTCTAGAACCCAGGAGCCACAACTACTGAGCCCATGTGCCACAACTGTTGATGCCCAAACGTGCTAGAACCTGTGCCTTGCAACAAGAGAGAAGCCACTGCACTGAGAAACTTGTGCACCTCAAGTAGAAAGTAGTCCCGACTCACCCCAACTAGAGAACAGCCCACACACCAGTGAAGACCCAGGTTAGCCAAATAAATAAATAAAATTTTTAAGAAAATAGTTAATCCAGAAGAAACCAAAAAAAAAAAAAAAAAAAGCAATAAAGGGGAATAAGGAACTTATGGAAAAATAGAAAACAAATGATGAGATGGTAGATTTGCACTCAGCTATATCAGGAATCACATTAATCATTAATGATCAAAATATTCCAATTAAAAGGCAAAAATTGGATTTTAAAAAAGAACAAGACTCAAATATATGCTACTTAGAAAAAACCTACTTTAAATATAAAAATACAAATAGGCCAAATGCTAAACAGTAGGAGAAGATATACTATGCTATCATTAATCACAAACATTAATGTCAGATAAAATAGATTTTAGAGCAAAGGATATTATCAAGGATAGAGACCCATTTGATAAATGATAGAAGACTCAATTCATTCAAAAGACATAGAATTCTAATGGTTTTATACCTAATAATAGAGCTTCAAATTACACGAAAGAAAACAATAAATCTGCAAAGAAAAATAGACATATAATTATAGATGGCGTTTTTAACATACCACTCTTAATAACTGATAGAACAAGTAGACAGAAAATCAGCAAGGATGTAGAACACTTGGAAAACACTATCAACCAAACTTATCTAATTAAAAAGTATAGACTGTTCCACCTAGAAACAAAATGCACATTTTTCAAGTACACATTAAGAATTTATCAAAAATAAATCGTATTCAGGGCAAAAAACAAGTTTTATTAAACTTGAGAGTATTTGTGTTATACAGAATATGTTGTGTAACCATATTGTAGTTAAACTAAAATCAATAATGGAAAGACATCTGAAAAATCTCAAATATTTGAAAATTAAATATTATACTTCTAAATAGCCCAGAAGTCAAAGAAGAAATGTTTTAAAAAACAGAAGATACTTTGAACTGAATAAAAATGTGGGATGCTGCTAAAGCAATACTTAGGGGGAAATTATAGCAACAATGGTTATATTTGAAAAGAAAAAAGGAAATAAATCAAGAACTTCAACTTCTACATAAAGAAAACCAAATTAAACACAAACTAAGCATAAAAAAAGGAAATGATCAAAGACAAAATGAGTAAAATTCAGAAAAATAGTAGAAGAAATCAATGAAATCAAAAGCTTGTCCTTTATAAACCTGTCTGACCAGTAAAATAAAGACATAAATTACCAATATCAGAAATGATAAAGGCAACATCATATTATATCTTACAGACACTTAAAGGATATTAATAGATATAAAAACAACAATAAAGGAATGTTATAAACAATGTTATGCCAACAAAATTAACTAGATGAAAAGGGAAAAAGTCATTGAATGTCTACCAACCCTCATTCGAAAAGTTGGTAACTGGAATAGTTCAGTACCTATTAAAATATTGAGTTTATAGTTTAAAACTTTCCCATATAGAATATTCTACCAAATATTGACATAAGAAATATTACTAACCCTGAAGGTCTTTGAGAAAATTGAGAAGAAAGAACACTTCCCAATTTAGTCTATGATGTCAGCATTACCCTAAAAATAAAATCTGAGAACTACATACATACACACACACACACACACACAAACAGGAGAACTACACAATAATATCCCCTCATGAACACAAAATTTCTAAGCAATCTGAAGTACTAACCTATGTCTTTGTTGATTGTAAAGTGGTTGCTCCCAGTTCTCACTTCTATAGTCACAATTGGTTTATATAACAATTAGCTTCACTTCTTTCAGAATGTGTGTAGGTACACATTTTCCAAATTTGAAGCCATTTTTTGTTAACTTTTCAATGAAGTTTAATGAACATATAGAAAAATGCCTATTCATAAAGCCCAGCTCAATGAACTTTCATTCACTAGACATGTGAAACCAGATCAAGAAACAATGGATTTTACTTGTGAAATCAGATCAAGAAACAATGGATTTGACTGAAGCAATGGTATAGGCTTGGTAAACTCAAAATCTCCAAGACAGGCCTTCAGGCTGGAGACCAAGAGAACTGCAGCTTGAGTCCAAAGGCAGTCTGCTGACAGAATATTTTCTTGCTTGGTAGGGGAGAGGTGAGATAATTTCAGTCTCTGAAATTTTAAATAACACATTAGACCAGTTGATTTAATAGATATATACAGTGCATTCCATCTAAAAACAGCAGAATATGCATTATTTTTAAATACACATGGAACATTCTCTGGGATAGATAACATGGTAGGCCACAGAGAAAGTCACAACAAATTTAAGAAGATAGGAATTGTATCAAGTATCTTGCAGATTACAACAGTATGACACTAGAAATCAATTACAGAAAGAAAAATGGATAAAACACAAATACATGGAGAATAAAGAGCATACTACTAAAAAACCAATAGGTCAATGAAGAAATCAAAGAGGAAATCAGAAAATATCTTGACACACACTTAAAATAAAAGCACAAATTTCCAAAATGTATGGGACACAGCACAAGCAGTTCTGAGAGGAAATTTATAGAGATACAGGCCTAACACAAGGAAGAAAAATATTCTCAAATAAAATGCTGAATCCAGCATCTAAAGGAACTTTAAAAAGAAGAATAAACCAAGCCCAAAGTCAGAAAAATAAAAAATATCAGGATGGAAAAAAAAAATTTAAACCAAAAAAATTTAAAAACAGAAGAAAAGACCAGTGAAACCATGATCTAGCTTTTTGGAAAAAATGAACAAAATTGATAAGCCTTTATCAAAACTCATCAAGAAAAAAAGAGAGCCCAAATCAAGAAAATCACAAATGAAAAAAGTGAAACAACTGATATCACAGAAATACAACAAGAGAATTCTCTGCATATTTATATACCAACAAATTGGACAACCTAGAAGAAATGGATGAATTCCTGGGGGGGGGGGGGAGTGATCTTCCAAGACTGAATAAGGAAGAACTAAATAATATGAACAGATTGATTACTAGCATTGAAATTGAATCAGTAATCAAAAAACTCCCCCCAAAAAAGTTCCAGAACCTCATGGCTTCACAGGGGATTTCTGCCAAACACATAAATAGAGTTAATACCTAGCTTTCTCAAACCATTCTAAAAAATTTAAGAGGAGGAAACACATTTCAAATTCATTCTATGAGGCCACCACCCTGATACCAAAACCAATGCAAAAGTCCTTAACAAGAGTAAACTGAATTCATTTATACACTAAAAGGATCATACATCATGATCAATTGGGATTTAGACCAGGAATGTATGGATGGTTCAATATATACAAATCAATCTATGTGATACACCACATTAACAAACAAAGGATAAAAACCAAACAACATCCAGTCATGATAAAAACTCTCAATAAAACTGGTATAGAAGAATATAAGGCCATTTATGACAAACCCACAGTTAACATAGTACTTAGCCATGAAAGTTGAAAACCTTTCCTCTAAGATCAGGAACAAGACAAAGATGCCCACTCTCACCATTTTTATTGAACATAGTATTGAAAGTTCTAGCCAAATCAATCGGACAAGGAAGAAAAATAAAAGTCAACAAAATTGGAAGAAAAGAAGTAAAACCATCATTATCCTCAGATGTCATGATACTATATATAAATCTCTGAAGTTTCCACCAAGAAACAATTAGAAATATAAGTGAATTGGTAAAGTTGCAGGATACAAGATTAATATACAGAAATATGCTGCTTTTCTATACTAATAATAACTATCAGAAAGAGAAAGCAAGAAAACAATCCCATTCACAATCTCATCAAAATGAATAAAATACCTAGGAATAAATTTAGCTAAGGACATGAAAGACCTATACTTGGAAACTATAAAACATTGATGAGGGAAATTGAAAATGATACAAATGAAAAGATATTCCATATTTATGGATGGAAAGAATTAATACTGTTAAAATGTTCACACTATCAAAAGCAATCTATATATTTAATGCAATCTTTGTCAAAATACTCAAGACATTTTTCACAGAACTAGAACAGAAGGCAATGGCACCCCACTCCAGTACTCTTGCCTGGAAAATCCCATGGGTGGAGGTGTCTGGTAGGCTGCAGTCCATGGGGTCGCAAAGAGTCGGACACGACTGAGCGACTTCACTTTCACTTTTCACTTTCATGCATTGGAGAAGGAAATGGCAGCCCACTCCAGTGTTCTTGCCTGGAGAATCCCAGGGACTGGGGAGCCTGGTGGGCTGCCGTCTATGGGGTCGCACAGAGTAGGACACGACTGACGTGACTTAGCAGAAGCAGCAGAACAAATAAGTCTAAAATTTGTATGGAACCACCAAAGACCCCAAATAGCCAAAGCAATCTTGATAAAAAAGAACAAAGCGGGTAGTATCATACTCTGTGGCTTCAGACTATGCTATAAAGCCATAGTAATCAAAACAGTAAGGTACTGTTACAAAATTAGACACATATCAATGGAACAGAATAGAGAGCACCAGAAATAAATTCATACACATATTTGCTCAATTAATCTGTGACAAAGCAGGCAAGAATATACAATGGGGGAAATATAGTCAATTTAATAAGTGATGTTGGGAAAACTGAAGAGCTACATGTAAAAGAATGAAATTAGAACATTTTCTCATACCCTATACAAAAATAAACAATGGATTAAAGACCTAAATGTGAGACTGGAAGCCATAAATCTCTTAGAAGAGAACAGGCAGCTCACTCTTTAACATAGGTCTTAGCCACATATCTTTGACCCTGCCTTTTCAGGCAACGGAAATAAAAGCAAAAATAAACAAATGTAACCTAATCAAACTTAATAGCTTTTGCACAGCAAAGGAAACCATCAACAAAACAAAAAGACTAATGAATAGGAAAAGATATGTCTGATGATTAGTTTTCTGTGATTGTGGTTTTCATTCTTTTTGCCCACTGAGGGATAAGGATAAGAGGCTTATGGAACCTTCCTGATGGGAGAGACTGACTGTGGGGAAAATTGGGTCTTCTTCTGATGGGTGGGGCGGGGCCATGCTCAGTAAAACTTTAATCCAATTTTCTATTGATGATCAGGGCTGGGCTCCCTCCCTGTTGTTTACCCTGAGAACAAACTATGGTGGAGGTAATGAAGATAATCACTTCCACTGTATAATCATAAGGGATTTGATTTAGGTCATACCTGAATGGTCTAGCGGTTTTTCCCCACTTTCTTCAATTTAAGTCTGAATTTGGCAATAAGTAGTTCATGATCGGAGCCACAGTCAGCTCCCAGTTTTGTTTTTGCTGACTCTATAGAGCTTTTCCATCTTTGGCCACAAAGAATATAATCAATCTGATTTCAGTGTTGACCATCTGGTGATGTCCATGTGTAGAGTCTTCTCTTGTGTTGTTGGAGAAGAGTGTTTGCTATGACCAGGGTGTTCTCTTGGCAAAACTCTATTAGCCTTTGCCCTGCTTCATTCCATATTCCAAGGCCAAATTTGCCTGTTACCCCAGGTGTTTCTTGACTTCCTACTTTTGCATTCCAGTCCCCTTTAATGAAAAGGACATCTTTTTTGGGTGTTAGTTCTAAAAGGTCTTGTAGGTCTTCATAGAACCGTTGAACTTCAGCTTCTTCAGCATTGCTGGTTGGGGCATAGGCTTGGATTACTGTGATATTAAATGGTTTGCATTGGAAACGAACAGAGATCATTCTGTTGTTTTTGAGACTGCATCCAAGTACTGCATGGTCAACTTTTGTTGACCATGATGGCTACTCTATTTCTCTGATAGACAGAGTGCCTGATGAACTATGGACTGAGGTTTGTTACATTGTACAGGAGACAGGGATTAAGACCATCCCCATGGAAAAGAAATGCAAAAAGGCAAAATGGCTGTCTGGGGAAGCCTTACAAATAGCTGTGAAAGAAGAGAAGTGAAAAGCAAAGGAGAAAAGGAAAAATATAAGGATCTGAATGCAGAGTTCCAAAGAATAGCAAGGAGATATAAGAAAGCCTTCCTCAGCAATCAATGCAAAGAAATAGAGGAAAACATCAGAATGGGAAAGACTAGGAATCTCTTCAAGAAAATTAGAGATACTAAGGGAACATTTCATGCAAAGATGGTCTCGATAAAGGACAGAAATGGTATGGACCTAACAGAAGCAGAAGATATTAAGAAGAGATGGCAAGAATACACAGAAGAACTGTACAAAAAAGATCTTCATGATCCAGATAATCACATTGGTGTGATCATGCACCTAGAGCCAGACATCCTGGAATGTGAAGTCAAGTGGGCCTTAGAAAGCATCACTACGAACAAAGCTAGTGGAGGTGATGGAATTCCAGTTGAGCTATTTCAAATCCTAAAAGATGATACTATGAAAGTGCTGCACTCAATATGCCAACAAATTTGGAAAACTCAGCAGTGCCCACAGGACTGGAAAAGGTCAGTCTTCATTCCAATCCCAAAGAAAGGCAATGCCAAAGAACACTCAAACTACCGCACAATTGCACTCATCTCACACGCTAGTAAAGTAATGCTCAAAATTCTCCAAGCCAGGCTTCAGCAATATGTGAACCGTGAACTTCCTGATGTTCAAGCTGGTTTTAGAAAAGGCAGAGAAACCAGAGATCAAATTGCCAACATCTGCTGGATTATCAAAAAAGCAAGAGAGTTCCAGAAAAACATCTATTTCTGCTTTATTGACTATGCCAAAGCCTTTGACTGTGTGGATCACAATAAACTGTGGAAAATTCTTCAAGAGATGGGAATACCAGACCACCTTACCTGCCTCTTGAGAAACCTATATGCAGGTCAGGAAGCAACAGTTAGAATTGGACATGGAACAACAGACTGGTTCCAAATAGGAAAAGGAGTACGTCAAGGCTGTATACTGTCACCCTGCTTATTTAACTTATATGCAGAGTACATAATGAGAAACGCTGGGCTGGAAGAAGCACAAGCTGGAATCAAGATTGCCAGGAGAAATATCAATAACCTCAGATATGCAGATGACACCACCCTTATGGCAGAAAGTGAAGCTAAGCTAAGTCACTTCAGTCGTGTCTGACTCTGTGTGACCCCATGGACTGCAGCCTACCAGGCTCCCCCGTCCCTGGGATTCTCCAGGCAAGAACACTGGAGTGGATTGCCATTTCCTTCTCCAACACATGAAAGTGAAAAGTGAAAGTGAAGTCGCTCAGTCGTGTCCGACTCTTAGCGACCCCATGGACTGCAGCCTACCAGGCTTCTCCATCCATGGGATTTTCCAGGCAAGAGTACTGGAGTGGGGTGCCATTGCCTTCTCCGGGCAGAAAGTGAAGAGGAACTAAAAAGCCCCTTGATGAAAGTGAAAGAGGAGAGTGAAAAAGTTGGCTTAAAGCTCAACATTCAGAAAACAAAGATCATGGCATCTGGTCCCATCACTTCATGGGAAACAGATGGGGAAACAGTGGAAACAGTGGCAGATTTTATTTTTGGGGGGCTCCAAAATCACTGCGGATGGTGATTGTAGCCATGAAATTAAAAGACGCTTACTCCTTGGAAGAAAAGTTATGACCAACCTAGATAGCATATTCAAAAGCAGAGACATTACTTTGCCAACAAAGGTCCGTCTAGTCAAGGCTATGGTTTTTCCAGTGGTCATGTATGTATGTGAGAGTTGGACTATGAAGAAAGCTGAGCACAGAAGAATTGATGATTTTGAATTGTGATGTTGAGAATCCCTTGAAGTGCAAGGATATCCAACCAGTCTATTGTAAAGGAGATCAGTCTTGGGTGTTCTTTGGAAGGACTGATGCTGAAGCTGAAACTCCAATACTTTGGCCACTTCATGTGAAGAGTTGACTCAATGGAGAAGACTGATGCTGGGAGGGGTTGGGGGCAGGAGGAGAAGGGGATGACGGAGGATGAGATGGCTGAATTGCATGACTGACTCGATGGACATGAGTTTGAGTGATCTCTGGGAGTTGGTGATGGACAGGGAGGCCTGGCATGCTGCAGTTCACGGGCAAAGACTCAGACATGACTGAGCGACTGAACTGAACTGAATGAAGATGATGGCCACTTCTTTCAATAGGTCCCATGCAAGCACTGCTGCACTCAGATTGCCAGGAGAAATATCAATAACCTCAGGTACACAGATGTTACCATCCTTATGGCAGAAAGCAAAGAAGAACTAAAGACCTCTTGATGAAAGTGAAAGAATACAGTGAAAAAGTTGGCTTACAACTCAACATTCAGAAAACTAATATCATGGCATCCGGTCCCATCATTTCATGGTAAATAGGTGGAAAGACAATGGAAACAGTGAGACACTTTATTTTGGGGAGCTCCAAAATTACTGCAGATGGTGACTGTAGCCATGAAATTAAGATGGTTACTTCTTGGGAGAAAAGCTATGACCATCCTAGACAGCATATTAAAAAACAGAGACATTACTTTTCCAACAAAGGCTGTCTAGTCAAAGCTATGGTTTTTCCAGTAGTCATGTATTATGTGAGAGTTGGAGTATAAAAAAGCTGAATGCCAAAGAATTGATGCTTTTGAACTGTGGTATTGGATAAGACTCTTGAGAGTCCCTTGGACTGCAAGATCAAATGAGTCAATCCTAAAGGAAATCAATCCTGAATATTCATTGGAAGGATTGATGCTGATGCTGAATCTTCAATATTTTGGCCAGCTGATGCAAAGAACTGCCTCATTTGAAAAGACTCCGATGCTGGGAAAGATTAAAAGACAGGAGGAGAAGGGGGTGACAGAGGATGAGATGGTTGGATGGCATCACTGACTCAATGGACATGAGTTTGAATAAGCTCCAGGAGTTGGTGATGGACAGGGAAGCCTGGCGTGCTGCAGTCCATGGGGTCGCAAAGAGTTGGACATGACTGCGTGACTGAACTGATGTCTGATGAGGGGCTAATATCAGAAATATATAAAGAATTTATGCAACCAAGCAGCCAAAAGGCAAATAACCCAATTAAAAAATGGTCAGAAGGTCTAAATAGACACTTATCCAAAGAAGATCCAGGTGGCCAACAAGCATGTAAGAAAATGTTCGATATCAGTAACCATCATGGGAAAGGAAATCAAAGCTGATATGAGATATCACCTCACACCTGTCAGAATGGCTATTGTCAAAAAGAAAACAAGTAATAATGTTGGTGAGGATGTGGAGAGATGGAACCCTTGTGAACAGTTGGTGGAAATGTAAATTGATTTTGCTATTATGGAAAACAGTATGGAGGTTCCTCAAAAACTTAAAAATATAGTTGTCATATGATCTATCAATTATACTCATGGGTATTTATCCAAAGAAAATGAAAACTCTAATTTGAAGAGATATATGTGTACCAATGTTCACAGCAGCATTATTTACAATAGCCAAATATGGAAGCAACCTATTCATCCATCAACAGATGAATAGACAAAGAAGATGTGGTGTATATATATATGATTGGCCCTGGAGGATATTGCACTCAGTGCAATAAGTCAAAGAAAGAAAGACAAATAGTACATTTTCAATTATACGTGGAATCTAAAAAATAAAATTAACAAATGAATATAACCAACAGACTCACAAACTAGTGGTAGTTACCAGTGGATAGGTGGGTTGGGGCAGGAGGAAAACAGGGGAAGGATATTAAGAGGTAAAAATTACTATAAATGCATAAAATAATATGCAGGAATGTAATGTATTCCACAGGGAATATGGCCAATTATTTTATAATAACTTCAAATGAAGCATAATCTATAAAATATTGAATTGCTATGTTTTACTCCTAAAGCTAACATAACATTGTGAGTCAGCTATGTTTCAGTTAAAAATAAAATGAAAAACATGTTCACAGAAATATATGGAATAGTGTTTGACCAAATATCTGGCATCCTGACTAAGCCATGTTGATGCATAAAATTTACCATTAGAGAGTGGAATTCATCCTCCTTGCAGGAAGGCCACTATACTCTGCAATATTGACTAAGTAAGGGTTCCTGGGCCAATACAATTTACAAAAATCATTAAGGCATGATGTCTTAATTTTATAGATTTAAATATGCTTCACAATAATGTGTGTATATATATATATATAAGTATATATTTAAATTTTTTCATTCTTTGAAATTCCAATTTTTAGAAAAAAATTTATTTGAAATATAATTGACATATAACATTGTATTAACTTCAGTTGTACAACAAAATGATTTAAGATATGTATACTGTGAAACGATTATCACAATAAGTTTATTTTTATATCCATTACCACACACAAATCTAAATTTTTCTAGTGGTGATGAAAACACTTAACATTTACCTCTTGGCAACTTTCAAACATACAATGCATTATTGTTAACTATAGTCATCTTGTTATACATTATATCACTTAGATTTATTTATAGCTGGAAGTTTGTATCTTTGCATTACCAAATATTTGGGGTTGCTTTTCTGTATGTGTGTGGTTTTTAAATTTTTGGCCATGTGACGTGGCATATGGGATCTTAGTTACCCAACCAGGGATCAAACCTGTGTCCCCTGCAGTGGAAGTGCTGAGTCTTCAACACTGGACCGCCAGAGAAGTCCACCATGTGTCTTAAACTACAAATTAAAGCTGTAATTTTACCTTCCAACAAGAATGGGTTGTCTTTTAATATATTGTGGTGTATATTTTTTCCTAAATGATGCAAGGATTTTTAAAAGGCAGTACTAATAGAAATGAAAAAGGTGCGTCAGTTTAAACAATTTGGTAAAAGAAAATTTTTGGTATTGCTTTATGTTATCATTCCAAATATTGTTTTTCTATTCATTTATTCTATTCATATTTACTTGGTCATTAACTAAAATTTAGTCTCAAGTTTCTTAGAATCCAACCATATAACCAAACAATAATCTGGAAAGCCGTTTAACTCATGGGAAACTAAATTCTCTATAAAATATAACTGCATCCTTTTATGACATATAAATCCCCTGTTGTTTAAGTATTTTATTCATTGCATTTCTTAAACAAAGGTCTACAGAAAAGTCTAAGATTCATTTATGTTTGGCCAGTGGATACTTTTATATTCTGTACTTTGAGTAAACAAGAATCTATTTAAATCTTCTAACAAGAGGAAATGCATCTACTTCAGACAATTGAGTTTTACAAACTCAGTTTCATTTTTATTAGGTTTTCATTCTGAGAAACAGCTGATGTCATTACTTGCCTTGTTGTCCTTGGTGATTCAATTTCACCTTTGTGTATACAATAGTGGGGAAACACTCTAGCCTGGGCGGTTTGGTTTACATTTGGTCTTCTAGAATTTCATTGTAATAGTTTTGTTTGGCATCCAGATTCTATGTTAGTCCCAGTTTATATTCCCCTTCAACTGAATAATTACTAGTCACCACAGTTCCATAGTCCCTGCCAACATTTTGTCCTTTCAGTGGTACTGGAAAGTAATTTTTGTTCTGATTGTGTTTGTTTGCCAAGGGCATTTATTACCAAGACTTGATAAAGGCTCTTATTGGACCACATTTTCTTCAGCTGTTTCCACTCATACTCAAGACCTTGACTAGCCCAGTTTATTTGTTTAAATTCAAGGTTGTTTTTTCCCCCATTACATGCTTTCATGATCTGGATAGTTTTAGGGAATTATTTTTTTAATCAACTATGTGATCTTTTGAAAGCCAGAAATGTAGAGAAACAACTTCACTAGTTGAAAAGCAACATAGCAAAAGTTAACAGCTCAAACTTTGGACTCTTGGGCCAGACATATAGGCTTGAGTGCTGGCTCCACAACTTGCTGACCTCTCTGTACCCTTATTGCCAAGTCTTACAAATAAGGAAACCAATAGTTACCCAATATAAAAGGTTACTGTGAGTAATAACTTATACACAGTAAGTGCTGAGTGTTATGGAGTGCTAGATACACTCTGTCTTTGGAGTAATTCAATAAATTAAATCACTTAGGTATTTAGTAAACTCTGTAGTAGGCTGGTTGAATTAATCAATAGAATGCTATAGTCTCCATACACATACTCCTTTAAGCTCAATTAATAAAATTTAGATGTATTAAATAACCTTAGTGCCTCTCCTAGGAATAAATATTAATCATGAACCTACATGTTTCTAAATCATTCCAGTAAAATGACAGCTCTTTCTTAAAAGTCATTCAATTCAAATTACCATATTTCATCAATTTAAAGACTCTTCTATTTCTTCAACATTTTGGCATCTCTTAGGATGCATTTTACAATCTGAAATTGTAAATCACAATGAGCCAGCCTTGCCTAAACATGCTACAGCTCAATCCTTTCCTAGCTTTCAAATTCCCATCATTGAGTTAAATGCCTGGTTTATACTATACGTGTTGAGTTTAATTGCCATAATAAATTATTAAAAGATGACAGTATAACTCAGTATTAAAACAAAGAAGATGCTGTGTCTATAGAAAGGTATGGAAACAGGGCACTTGGGTATACATCTGCCATTGAAGAAGCAGATATTCATCTTTGAAGCGATAGTCACAGTTCCATTTTTTCATCCATCAAATGCTTTCTAGAATCTAAGAAAGGCTAAAACATGTATAAAAATGTTACAGTTTGTTCCCAAAATACGTAAAACTGTCTATTGACCGCTTCTAGTGAGGTCTACAGTTTGTGGGGGAAAACCTGCAAATTATTTTCGAGAAATATTTTTTAAAGTGCTATGCCCTCAATAGTATTACAAAAAGATACTTTATGTTGGGCAATACTGTGTTGGGAAAAACTATGTGGGAAAATCACAACATTCCATGGTATTGTGTGGAAAACAGACGTTAACAACACAAGCTGAAGAGTGAGTCAGAAACATTGGACTCAGAACATGAAGAAGTTTGAGAAATACCTTTACTAATTTAGTGGATTAATATTTTCCTTTTTATACTTAAGGAGAGGAATCCATGATTTTTTAAATTAAGTCAAAGTCAAAAAGAGTTCCTTCAGTAAATATTAAAAATGTAAGTGATGTGTAGATATGGCATATACTGGCAGCATTATCTTCTTCTTTTGTGATATATAAAATAATAGCACAAATTAAACTGATAGAATCTTATAGTTTATAAAATATAATAAGCATCAGTAACAGTATCAACCAGTACTTCTTAAACTTTCTGTGGTAAAAGGCCTAGTTGTTTTAATTTCTAATCCATCATAAATAGATATTTCACACACTATAAGAAAAATTAAATCAAAAGAACAAAAATATAAGTTAATCCTTTACATTGTTAGGTACAACAAATGTAAAATTACTTTTTCAAATTGCTCTAAATGTTTCCCAGTGCTGCTGCTTACATTCTAAACTTATCTTGCCCCAAATCAGTAACAGTTCACAGACTAGCCCAGTTTAAGGACCATGCTTTGAACATCACTGATCTTTGTCGCTGTAGAAGTGACTTAATTGTTAAACTGTCAGATATTCTCCATGATGCCAGGTACAGTTCATAAAAAGATGAATGTTAGGTTTTCTTTCTTAAACATAGCATCTTATTATCGATTGAACTTGACAGTTTATAAAACACTTGTACTAATGAAATCTAGTCAACTTAGCTGCATAGTTTTTCAGGCTTTGATATATATTCTGTACTCGAAATACATCCAGATTACTAACAGAGATCCAAAACAACCATACCCCACCTCAAAAACAAGATCAGCATTTTTATTGTACAGAAATACAAAACAAAGGATGGGACAAAGCTGGAAGCAGGCAATCACAGCCAGGAATTTAACCAAGACGGAGTAAATGAACCAATGCCAGAAGGCAATAGAAATACTCACTACTTTAAGCAAGAGGCTGACTTGAGGCTTCCAAGCTGGTGAAAGAACACGGACAAAAATAGCGTCTCAATCAAATTGTACAAGAAGCTGTATGGACTCTGTGGGAGAGGGAGAGGGTGGGAAGATTTGGGAGAATGGCAATGAAACATGTAAAATATCATGTAGGAAACGAGTTGCCAGTCCAGGTTCGATGCACGATGCTGGATGCTTGGGGCTGGTGCACTGGGACGGCCCAGAGGGATGGTATGGGGAGGGAGGAGGGAGGAGGGTTCGGGATGGGGAACACATGTATACCTGTGGCGCATTCATTTTGATATTTGGCAAAACTAATACAAATATGTAAAGTTTAAAAATAAAATAAAATCAGAAAAAAAAAGAATTAAAAAAAAAAAAAGAAGAAGAAGCTGTGAGCTGAGGCAAGGATATAGACACCATTGTTCAACTGGGTGCTGGACCAAGCCCCCTGCTGGTTCATCAGCGGAACTGCAGTATCCTCTGCTATCAAAGCTTTCTTGCGCCTCAGCCCAAGAGACCCTCTCAACTTCATGTGTCCTATGGAGGAAAACTGGAGGTATGGTATTATTCCTGTTTTACAGATGAGAAAACTGAGGCTCAGAGAAGTTGCCTAGGATCATACAGCACTCAAGCAAGTATCAGAATCAGGACTAAAACTCCTAGCTGTATTAAATGCCCCACTTACTGTGTATCTGAAAAACACCACATGAGCTATTACAGTATAGTTAGAGTTAATAGAATTGCTAGTAGAAAATTTGCTCTTTGCTTCCAAATTTAAGTATTTTTAAATTAAAACTGAGTGGGTATTATAATTTGCGACTCTTTCAATAATTTCCCATCTCAAACCAAAGCATGTCAGTATTTTCAATAAAGTTTCAGCAGTAGGGTAAGTGAATAAACTTTTTCCTCTTACAATTTAGTATATTGATTTCCATCCAGTATTATCAAACTCTAAAGGGAAAGAAGATCTTCAAAAAAGAAGAGAGAGGATCTTCATATTTGGTTAGGTAGGGAGAAAACCAGCAACAATATAATCTAAAACTTAGGACTTTTCAAAGAGTTGAGAAGATAATGGAAAAGGGTATGCTTGGATCCATCCTGGAATTTTTCAAAATAATTCCAATTTCACAAAACTTTACTTCTTCTAATTAACATGGCTCAGGAGATTATAAATAAAAGTGACTTAATTCCAATGCACTGTATAAACCAAATCACAAAGTGTGAAAAAACCTTTGTCAGATCTTTTAACCAGATTGTTTTTTTAACTCAGAAATTCTAGGCTACATTTGAGGGAGAGTCTCTGAAACCAAAGTACCAACCAGATGGTTTAGGGGTCAGCCTTGAGCAGATACAGAAACTACTACAGGGAACATAGTTAAAGTATCAAACATGAGAATCCTTTAAAGACACCCATACTTTGCCCAAGATCCTAACAAAACTCCGTCTGGCTAACTTTACCCCTGGTGTCTCCCTGCTGGCAAATAATAAAAGTTCCAGTCCTCCAGTTCCCTTCTCTAAGCTCACCAATTACCTTGTTCAACTAAGTAAACACAGTATAGGAAAGGACATAACATTCTAAATTTCTTGAAATTATATGGAGTTTCTTAGTACCTATGCTTTTTAGTTTAAAAGTCAATATATATTTATGCCTTAAAATTTACTCTTATTCAATGCTCTTTATTGTTCTGACAAGACATTAAAAGTCATATTATACTGTCAAACTTAGATGTGTTTATATGTACACACTTCTTGCATTCTTGGCATATAATTCCTTGTTTGCAGTTTGAGGTTAAAAGAAGTTATATGATCATTTCAGGGCATACAATGGAAGTGTTGGAAATGAACACATCTTGATTACTTATACTATGAATAAGATACTAGAAATGCTTTTTCTCATCCTCTTCAAAAGCAGTCTGAAGCAATGCCCTTAACCTCATCAACCATTAGGAAAAGATTCCACACATATTAACTCACTTAAAAATTGTTCATGCCTCAGTCAGTCCAGTGTTCTTGCCTGGAGAATCCCAGGGATGGGGGATCCTGGTGGGCTGCCATCTATAGGGTCACACAGAGTTGGACACGACTGAAGTGACTTTGCAGCAGCAGCAGCAGCAATCAGTCTGTTTCTTTCAAGATTATAGATAGGATAAATAATGAAGAGACTCTTGAAATGTCTTAGCAATTAAGAGTATTCAGAAACAAACCATAAAATGCTTACGATTAACATGTTCAACCAAGCACTTATAAATTGAGGGGCATTTTTTGAATTTTTAATCTCTAAAATGGAAATCTCTTATCTCATTTATAGATGTAGGAAAATGTTTTTATTTTTCCTTTTGTTCCTTTTACTGTGTGACTTTTCACAGAATCTTAGTGAGTGAAGTCCATTTTCAAATTCCATTCAGCAATTGACCTTACAGACCAGGTTCTGGGGGGAAAAAAAAGATTAGTCCTGCTATGACACAGGCTTATACTCAAATAATGGCTGAAATGAATGCATTTCTAACTGTTTAAGTATCCAAATAATGCTTACAATCCTTTTCTACATAAAAGAGAAAACTGCCAGAACTTAGTTCTTTACTGATTGAAAATGATGTATCTCCATTCTTGTAGAGATTATTCAGCTCCAAATAAGCTATTAATTGCAGTATGCATATACTTACTTGTAGTTTGGAAGTTGGCATGTACTTCTGGATTCAGGACTCCTACTGGTTTGAAAAACATTTAGCAGTGTCTGGCAGCTGACATTTATAGATATATCATTATCATAGATTTGAAACAGAAGCTCAAGAAAGCTTTTGTCAGAACTTTTAACCTGTTTTTTAACATTCAGAAGCTCTAGACTATATCAGCGGAGAAGGCAATGGCAACCCACTCCAGTATTCTTGCCTGGAGAATCCCAGGGACGGGAGCCTGGTGGGCTACCGTCTATGGGGTCGCACAGAGTCGGACACGACTGACGTGACTTAACAGCAGCAGACTATATCAGAGTGAAAGCCTCTGAATCATATCAAGAGATAGTGAATTAAGATGTTTGTTTTGTTGTTGTTGTTGTTGTTGCTTAGTCGCTAAGTTGTGTCCAACTCTTTTTGAAACCCCATGGAATGTAGCCCACTAGGCTTCTCTATTCCTGGGATTTCCCAGACAAGAATACTGGAGTGGGTTGCCATTGCCTTCTTCAGGGAATCTTCCCCACCCAGGGATCAAACCCATGTCTCCTGCTTGGCAGGCAGATTCTTTACCACTGAGGCACAGGGAAACCCAAAGTATTTGTTTCAGTTCAGTTCAGTAGCTCAGTCGTGTCCAGCTCTTTGCAACCCCCTGAATCGCAGCACGCCAGGCCTCCCTGTCCATCACCAACTCCCAGAGTTCACTCAGACTCACGTCCATTGAGTCAGTGATGCCATCCAGCCATCTCCTCCTCTGTCGTCCCCTTCTCCTCCTGCCCCCAATCCCTCCCAGCATGAGTCTTTTCCAATGAGTCAACTCTTCGCATGAGGTGGCCAAAATACTGGAGTTTCAACTTTAGCATCATTCCTTCCAAAGAAATCCCAGGGCTAATCTCCTTCAGAATGGACTGTTTAGTAAGCACTTACTAAATACTTAGTATTCAGACACTCTTTTAGGTGCTGGAGATAAGACAAATAAGACATGATTCATACCCTCAAGGAGCAGATACAGTATAAAAGAGAGGGCCACCAAAGCAAAAAATGTAGCAAAGCCTTAGTAGGTGCTGTGGTGGAAGCATATATGGAATACACCAGGTTCATAAAGGAGGTAAGGGCTGACAATTGCATGGGGCCACAGGAGTCAGGATGCTGGTAGGTGGAGAAAGTGAGGCTTGAACTAAACCTAGAGAAAATGCTAGTTTTCATCAACAAGTAGAGGTAGTGTGGGCCCATGAAGGAGAGTCATATGAATCAGGGTACAGTGGTGGGAAACTGCAGTATGGAACACTTGGAGAACTTGGGGTACTTTGCTGTGCTGTGAGCATCAGATACAAGAAAAACTATCTTTAGTGAGCTACCAAGCTGAAGACAGCATAAGTCAGAGTACAGGGCCTTGTATCCCAAGTCAGAAGCTTAAACAGTACCCTGTGAACTCATAGCAATAGAGAATAGAATGGTGGTTGCTGGGGGCTGGGGAGTGGGAGAAATGGGGAGATGTTGTTCAAAGGGTACAAAATTCTAGTTATAAGATAAAGTTCCAGGAATCTAATGGACAGCATGGTGACTATAGTCAATAATACTGAATTGTGTAGTTGAAAATTGCTAAGAAAGTAGATCTTACATGTTATTACAGGGGAAAAAAGGTAACAAGGTGAGGTAGTAGGTGTGTTAACTAACCTTATTGTGGTAATCATTTTATAATACATAAATGTATTGAATCATCACTCTGTGCACCTTAAACTTACACAATGTTCTGTATTAATTATCGCTCAATAAAGTTTAGGAAAAAATCCTGTTAATAAAGGGCAACATTTGATAAAGTCTAAACTGGTTGGGATATCATCATATTTAAACTTTACAAATTAGAGAGGGTTAGATAAAGAACAGGGACTATATAGCAAGAGTCTAAGTGAAGGGTGGTAAAAACTGAATTAAGGCAGTGCTCTTTGAAGTAGAGGAGGAGACAGAGAGGATATAGGAAGCAGAATCCACAGAACTTGATCACAGATTGGATGAATTGTTGGATAGATATATGGTTCAATGCTTTGCTGATCCATCCTCCAGGCCTTATTACTATCAATGAAATTAATTTGTAAAACCCCTGGATTTGAAAATGAATGCCTATGAGGAAGGGTAATATTTCTAATATTTAACAACCACAAATTTAATAGCGCAAGCACTTACACTGGTTTTCAATGTGGAACCAGGGCCAGGAATGCCCTTGCTGTGCCAGAAATTAACCCCTTATTTGTTGGACCGTGAGGAGGTCTAACAGAGTCCAGGGGAAGAACTGGGCCACAAGGGGTTGTGGTGGTAGAGGGCTTAACTACTTACTAAATGAGCAAAAGGTCTTTCAGCATTTTAACAACTGGTATGGCTGAATATTATTAGCTCTGGTTGTGATGAGGAATAAAAATAGTCAAGTCCTAAGAGAGATGTATCCCATTTCTAAACAAATCAATAACTACATACATTCATAGGAATCCTGATCTGTATATCACCAAGCACTTTCTACCAGTCCAAGATTTGGTAAAAAAGGAGAAAAGATGGAGAGCTGGGAGAAGTAAGTTGACATTCTGGCTCTGCCCTTTAATACTGTATGACTTCAGACAAATACTGAACTTCATTATTTTCCTTTATAGACTGGAACTAATAGCATTTACCCTACTACCTCCCAGGGCTGAAGTGTGGATCAAGTAACATAATATATACAAAAGAGCTTTGTAAGCTGTGAAGCTCTCTGTAAAAGTTGCTTATTGTTACAATATTAATGCTGTAACCTGAGTTTCCCTAGGTGTCCTTGGGCTGTGGAAGGCTTAATGACACAGGAATGACATTAATTTAAGCTGCAATAGATAGTCCTTGTTCCTGCCTGCTGACTTGGGGTCTCAGCCTCTGGAAGCATTCTCCTGATGACTTACCAGAGCTCTTAAACCAATTAGACCTTCACCCTCAGCTGCACAGCCTTTGCTGGGCACCATCTCAAAGGATGGTTGTTGCTTGTCCCGATTCAAATGAATACATTCCCATGACATGGCAGTCATATCACTGCTTCTACTGTGCCACTCAACCATGGCACTGTCCCACCAGGCACTATGGTTCAGTGCCACTTCCCCCTAGAAACTCCCTGCAGGGCCCACACAAGGAAGAAGAGCTGCCCAGGGTCTGAGGTAGTGATTCTCAACCCCAGCTGAACGCTAATCTCTCCTAAGAAGATTTTTTAAAAATCCATGCCTAGTCCCTCCACTGCCAGACTAATGAAAACCAAATCCCTGAAGTTAGAGCAGGGGTATCAGTGTTTTTTAAAAAGATACAAGTGACTCTGATTCGAGTGAGTGTTGAAGGTCACCCTGTGGGTATGTGGAGCGCCTATATCTCCCCTGACATGTCTCACCTGTTAGGCCACAGAAACTATTCTGCATGTGTCCCCTGCCTTAGAAGGACTCTGCAGAGCTGTGGCAGAAACTGCCACAGGGACTTACCTGGTGGTCTAGCAATTAAGACTCTGAGCTTCCACTGCAGGGGGCATGAGTTCGATCCCTGGTTGGGGAACTAAAATCCCACATGTTGTGCGGTATGGTCCAAAAGTTAAAAAAAAAGAAAAGAAGAAAGAAAGAAATTGCTATATTACATTTTCTTTATTTTTCCAATCAGTAGTGATTGCATTCACTCCTTTAGATGTGAAAAAGTGCTATTTTATTTTTACCTCATTGTTGCTATTGTTGTTTAGTTACTAAAGTCGCATCCAACTCTTGCAACCCCATGGGCTGTAGCCTGCCAGACTCCTCTGTCCATGGTATTCCCCAGGCAAAAATACTGGAGTGCGTTGCCATTTCCTTCTCCAAGGGAACCTTCCTGACCTAGGGAATCAAACCCACATTTCCTGCACTGGCAGGAGGATTCTTTACCACTGAGCCACCAGGGAAGCCCTTTTTACCTCATACTGTCACCTTATTTTATTTGTGTGCTTTATAATGTGGTACATAAATAGACAAAGAAATATATATTTACATGCTCAAATATTTTACTTACAGGTGTATGGGAGCAAGATTTTGTAGAAGACCATTGTCTTTCTATAAAATTTTATGACATCTCTGTGGTTCTTAATGTAAAATTAATTTTTCTAATCTGAAAAAGCATCTACCACTCTTTTATTAAATGGTCTCATATATGGGATGTAAAACTTGTGAAACAGTTGACTAAACACTAAAAGTACTAGTGAAAACCACAAGCTTTAAAGGGATTTTTTTTTTTTTTTTTTGCAGAAGAGGGTCAAATTGGTCTCCTGATTTCAAAACCAAGGGTCTTTTTTTTCTTTTTGCAATATTTGAATATTGCATATTTAAATGCTACATATTAGTATACATATAATCAAAATAAAATTTTGCCTGTTAGATAAAAATAATAACTTCTAAATTACAGAGAAAAACTTTCTCAGATGTTTTCAAATCTAGTAGTAAAATGCCAATTTGTTTCTTAGCTAAGAAGAGGGCCTCAACCACAAGACTTTTTTTCTTTTGGGATAATTCTGCAAATGAAACACTCCTTAATTAAGCAACAGCAAAATGCCCATCTAAATGACTCATCTCTACTACATTGCTTAGGGATTAAAAAAGGCCCCAATTACTAAAAAAGTTTCCCACACAGTTTTACACACACATCCTTTTTCATTCTGTGCTGTGAATTATTTACCCCACTGTACAAAATAAATTATTACAGCAGAGTAGTTATAGAAAATCCACATGATCATGTTATAAAAATTTTGAATTTTATTCAAAGATGGAAAAACATTTCCTGTCATGCTCAAATCAAAACTCTCTTGGGCTCCAATACAGGGCCTTTCAAAAGCAGCACTCAAAATTGAGATGAGAAGTTTTGCCCACATAAGAACCTCAGATTCACTTTGTTTAGGAAATGATGACTGAAATTTAATTCTTTGGATCACATGGCCCAGAACCACTCACCAGCTTGGACCCACTTTGAGTTTCCTTAATAACTTGGTGTGTTTAGTTCAAAGATGTGGAGACCTGTTTGTTTATAACTATTTGGAAACATCTTACAAACTATATTAAGATTACCTTCAGGCACTTCATTTATAAGAAAAACTCCAGCTGTTTTCCCCTAGCCTATTTCTCTAGAGAGTACATTTCTTCCATTAAATTCTGTCACCAAGAAAATAATTTTGGTTAAAAATGTTCATCAATTCTCTTTCATCTAAATATCTACTCAGAGAAAATTAGATGTCTAAACTCTTCAAATAGCTCCTCTTACTAGAATGTCAAGTTCCTTTTTAGAGTTAGCTAATGGGTCAGGAATGTAAACTTGTCTTTGGTTGCTAAAAAGTGTTCATTTTAGATCTTTCCAATCTCATAATTTGGAGGAAATGGCAACCCACTCCAGTACTCTTGCCTGGAAAATCCCATGGACGTCTCATAATTTCATTCTAAGGTAATTTTTTTCTTCTCATCATATTTTCTCTGGTCATCATGGAAGCTGGACTTTTTGTTAAACTCCTCCTGTTTATGTGTTACTTATAAGAGGTATTTATTTACACATCGTAATCACCCTGGTCAGCAAAGTCACTCCAAATTTCCTTCATTTATGCACTACACTTTGTTGAGAAATTATAACAAAAGAATGGCATCAAAGATTGTACTTAAAAAAAAAAAAAAAAGATTGTACTTTTACATAGAATTCTGCTCGATGCTATGTGGTAGCCCGGATGGAAAGGAGGTTTAGGGGATAATGGGTACATTCATGTGTATGGTTGCGTCCCTTAGCTGTTCACCTGAAACTATCATAACATTGTCAATTATCTATATCCCAATACAAAACAAAATTTAAAAAAAAAGGAATACCTAATTCTTAAGGCATTGATTTCATTAAAAATGTTCTTCCATATTATAATAGCAAATATGTAATAAAATCATAGGCAGTGAAAAAAAAAGACTGTGCTTTTATTAGGCAGGGAATTCAGGTTAGAATAGTCTACTACCTAATGAAGAAGACCAAAGTAAATTCTTTAGTTATTTACAAAAATTCTGCTTAATCTCTATTTTTAAATAGATAGGACTTTTCCAGGGGTTAGTCCCATAAAAATCAGTATTTGGTAAGTCTGTAAATAAATAGGACAGTGATATTTTTCTTTATTTATTGATGTTTAGTTAATGTACAATTTAAATTACAAGTGTACAGTATAGTGACTTACAATTTTTAAAGGTTATACTCTATTTATAGGTATTAAAAATATTGGCTATGTTCTCTGCATTGTACAATATATCTTTGTAGCTTATTTTATACCTAAAGAGTTTATGCTTCTTACTCCTCTACCCTTATATTACCCCCTTCCCTTTCCTCTCTCCACTAGTAACAACGAATTTGTTCTCTGTATCTGTAAGTCTGTTTATTCTTTGTTATATTCACTAGTATGATGTAAGTTTTAGGTCTCACATGTAAGTGATATCATATAGTACTTGTCTTTCCTTGTCTAACTTCATTTAGTGTAACTCCAATCAAGTCCATTCATGTTGTTGCAAAGTGATTTTTTTTTTTTTAAGGTCAGTCTAGGAACTGTTAACTTTCTTCACTGAATCTGTTTTCCAAATTTCCTGACAATTAAACAATAATATTAAGGAAGGAAAGCAGGGAGTAGGCATGAGTGCAAACATGTATTACAGAGACATAATGATGTTTAGTATTAAATAACCTGCAATATCTAGAGACTATGGCAAAATTTCCAATAATGGGCTAAGATAAAAGGAAGATAAAAAAAGAAAAAGCATCTTGTAACAGTTAAGTCTAAGGAACACGAGAAAAACAAAGCTTTACAAATAGCGTCCTGTTCATTGGACTAGTTTTGTACAGAGAAAAGTACTTTAAGTTGTAATTTCGTATTTTCATTAATGCTTTCTTCACATCAAGAATGTACATGCACATGATACATAACAACATATAATCTTAAAACACATGGAAGTAGAAGGGGTACCCCTTCCAGGGACTGAAACGGGGCTCTTGTCTAACACTTAGAAATGAATTGTCCAAGGAGACACATGTGCTGACAAAGCAAGAGATTTTATTGGGAAAGGGCACCGCGGTGGAGAGCAGTAGGTAAGGGAACCCAAGAGAACTGCTCTGCTGTGTGGCTCCCAGTCTTGGGTTTTATGATGATGGGATTAGTTTCTGGGTGGTCTTTGGCCAATCGCTCTAATTCAGAGTCTTTCCTGAGGGCGCACACATCGTTCAGCCAAGATGGATGCTAGCGAGAGGGATTCTGGGAAGTGGACAGACACACGGTGTCTCCTTTCCACGTTTCCTGAACTCTTCGGGTTGGTGGTGGCTTATTAGTTCCATATTCCTTATCAGAATCTCCTGTCATGAAACAACTCATGCAACTCATTACTATGGTGCCTGGCCAGGGTGGGCAGTTTCAATTAGTGTGCTTCCCCTAACAGTATCTATGTAAAAGAGAAATTCTAGGGTACTCATTTATGAAAAGGAAAACTATCAAAATACACATTTAACAATTGTGGAAGACACATTGAACACCACTCATTAAATGAATAAACAAACTAAATTATATCCAACAAAGTAGTTCTCATATTATGGCATTGATTATATGAATTAGTAAAATATTGCCATTAATGAGAATTTGACAAATATAAAATAAAGAAGAAAATATTTTTATCCATTGTTTCACCAGATGAATGAATAACAAGATTTTTAAAAGGACACAAAATCAGGACTGATTTGAGCAACAAAGAAAAGCTAAAGAAAAATCTATTATACTCTGCAAGTATTTGAAGGATAATGGCAGCAAATTACATTTAATCATTGCCATAAAGAATTGGAGATATTTGTTGGATTACTTCCTGATGTTCAAGCTGGTTTTAGAAAAGGCAGAGAAACCAGAGATCAAATTGCCAACATCTGCTGGATCATGGGAAAAGCAAGAGAGTTCCAGAAAAACATCTATTTCTGCTTTATTGACTATGCCAAAGCCTTTGACTGTGTGGATCACAATAAACTGTGGGAAATTCTGAAAGAGATGGGAATACCAGACCACCTGACCCGCCTCCTGAGAAATCTGTATGCAGGTCAGGAAGCAACAGTTAGAACTGGACATAGAACAACAGACTGGTTCTAAATAGGAAAAGGAGTACATCAAGGCTGTATATTGTCACACTGCTTATTTAACTTATATGCAGAGTACATCATGAGAAATGCTGGACTGGAAGAAACACAAGCTGGAATCAAGATTGCTGGGAGAAATATCAATAACCTCAGATATGCAGATGACACCACCCTTATGGCAGAAAGTGAAGAGGAACTAAAAAGCCTCTTGATGAAAGTGAAGGTGGAGAGTGAAAAAGTTGGCTTAAAGCTCAACATTCAGAAAACGAAGATCATGGCATTCAGTCCCATCACTTCATGGGAAATAGATGGGGAAACAGTGGAAACAGTGTCAGACTTTATTTTTGGGGGGCTCCAAAATCACTGCAGATGGTGACTGCAGCCATGAAATAAAAGACGCTTACTCCTTGGAAGGAAAGTTATGACCAACCTAGATAGCATATTCAAAAGCAGAGACATTACTTTGCCAACAAAGGTCCTTCTAGTCAAGGCTATTGTTTTTCCAGTGGTCATATACAGATGTGAGAGTTGGACTGTGAAGAAATCTGAGTGCCGACAAATTGATGCTTTTGAACTGTGGTGTTGGAGAAGACTCTTGAGAGTCCCTTGGACAGCAAGGAGATCCAACCAGTCCATTCTGAAGGATATCAGCCCTGGGATTTCTTTGGAAGGAATGATGCTAAAGCTGAAACTCCAGTACTTTGGCCACCTCTTGTGAAGAGTTGACTCATTGGAAAAGACTCTGATGCTGGGAGGGATTGGGGGCAGGAGGAGAAGGGGACGACAGAGGATGAGATGGCTGGATGGCATCACTGACTCGATGGACATGAGTCTGAGTGAACTCCGGGAGTTGGTGATGGACAGGGAGGCCTGGTGTGCTGCAATTCATGGGGTCACAGAGAGTCGGACACGACTGAGCGACTGAACTGAACTGAACTGAAGAGAGGAAACAGAAATAATCTTTAATGAGCATCTACTGTGTTCTGCTATCTCAATTCAATCTCACAACAATTTTCAATCTGAGAAGTGTTATCTCTATTTAACAGATAAGAAAAACAGGCCTTAGAAGAGCTAACAACTCACCCAAGGTTTTACATAGCTTGGAAGCAAGCAAGAGATTTAAAGCCAAGTCTACCTGGCTCAAATGTCATTTCTGAGGTTTTTGATCATGTTTGAGAAAGCCCCATAGATCCCTTTTCTTCCTGTTGTATAAAAATGTACAAGATTGTTTCTCAGATATCCAGAATAAGGATGACAAATGTGGAGCACTCAAGCCCTTGACCATCATGGCTATTCAGTCACTACTGGGTCAAACCAGAGTCTTAGAACATTTTTCAACAGAACAGTCCCAACAGTTCAGCCAGTCAACCAAGTATGTGAACTATTTAATTTTATTTATACATGATCTTTTTCCATTTAAAAAAAAAAATACTTTTTTTTAAACTTTTTCCTAGGATCAACTTTTTTTTTTTAAAGAATTCAACCTGAATTTTCAAAAAAAAAAAAATCTCAGTTGTGCCATGGTAACCAGTGAAGAAAACCATCAAACTGTGGCCTTTACTATTTTTTTTTCCTTCACTGTTACCTGTGACTCATAACTCCACTCTTTTCTTTCTGCTCCCATGCTTTCATTGGTCTCTACTGGGCCACTTAGCACAACTAAATGGAAAGAGTAGAAGGAAAAAGCTTCCTGTAGGCTTCCTGTCAATGTGCAGATGTATAACCCTTTTGGAATTACAGATCTTGTAGGTTATTGCACTTTCATAAATGCAGTTCAAACAGTGTTAGTGTGACTGCCAATTCCAAGAGCACTTCTCTTAATATGAGAGCATTCTGGAATTAGAAAATGTCACAGAAAGCATATGTTGTGTCCCCATGTCCATTTCACTTCCACCTTCTCCACAAGAAGGATGCGTCAGGCATCAAGATCAAACTAACAGTAATAGAAAGAAATGTAAAGACTGAAGGAGCAAGGGAAAGTATTACTAAGTCTAGGGGTCAGTACAGGAGACAAATACTATGCTCTCCTTTTGCAAGAAGATATAAAACAAATTGGAGTGTTAGAAACTTTGTTAGGCAAAAATAAAGAGTTTTAAAAGCTAAAAAAATTTAATGTAGGGTAGAAGCAAATTTTTTTTTCTTTTCTACCTTTTAGGAGTGAAGATTTGGTTGATGGAAATTTGTCTAAGACACTTTCAAGCTTTCAGGAGATTTATGGGACTGTGGAGATAGGTAGGAAAGGAAGGAAGGAAGATGATGTGTGCTTTCAAAATGTCTATGGAAGGCTGAGATGGAAGATCTAGATGTTGGCAAGAGTGGCGGTGGAAGCTTCAAGCTCTTCTTCTTACTTGTACCACAGTTTTATCATTAGGAGAAAAGGTAGAGATTTCAAGAGAATTGTTCCCCAGAAATAGAGATCTTTCAGGCAGAAAAGAAACCCACAATATGCTACAGTAACAACAGCAAAGCTTTACTGGTTTAAAATAAAGTTTTTCTTCTTTTTCAATCTGCTTGTTTACCTACTCGGCTCAGAGTATTCATTCAGAGGACACCCACCATCTCACAGTCTTGGTAGAGCCCCTACCATCTCAAACATGCGAGAAGGAAAAGAGAATTCTGAAAGCTCTCAGGCTATTAAATGATTTTCTTCTAAGTATTGTAACACATATTACTTCTGCTCTGACATATCAGCCAAAACCAATTACATTGCCCCACTCAGACGCAGTGAGGATGAGAAATACAATCCCATGTGCCCCAAACAGGAGATAACAGAGAATGTTAGTGACCAGGACTAATAACTACTTAAAGAGAACATCCTCATGTCTCTCAAAAATCTGAGCAGGTCTAAAGGAGTCCCATTGCAGGCCAGAGGAAGACTATTCCTAACATTGCTTCTGTTTGCATATGAGAGCACAAAACAGAAGTTATATACAACATATTATAGAGAATCTCTAAACTGCCTGATTCCCCACATCTGGCTCATACTAATAAAGTTTATAATACTTGAAGCACCTAAGCTACTATGGAAAAG
Organism: Bos grunniens; assembly: GCF_055505025.1. Taxonomy (NCBI): domain Eukaryota; kingdom Metazoa; phylum Chordata; class Mammalia; order Artiodactyla; family Bovidae; genus Bos; species Bos grunniens. Next base: position 44,777,297 of record NC_141165.1, read on the forward strand.
ACTATGCAGTTGCCTTAAAAAACTAAAAATAAAGTTACCAAATGATTCAGCAATGCTGGCATATATCCAGAAAAGATGAAAACTCATATTTGAAAAGATACATGCAACACAGTGTTCATAGCAGCACTATTTGCAATAGCCAACACATGGAAGCAATGTGAGTGTCCATCAGTAGATACATAGATAAATAAAGAAGATTGGTATATGGCAACCCACTCCAGTATTCTTCCCTGGAGAATCCCATGGACAGAGAAGCCTGGCAGGCTACAGTCCATGGAGTCACAAAGAGTCAGACATGACTGAGCGACTAACACTCTTCCTGCATATATATATATATATATATATATATCATGGGATATTGCTCAGCCATTAAAAAAATGAAATAATGCCATTTGCAGCAATATGGATGGACCTAGAGATTATTATGCTGAGTGAAGTCAGTCAAACAGAGAAAAACAAATACCATACATACCACTATGTAGAATATACAAAATACAGATTAATTTATTTACAAAACAGAAACAAACCTAAAAAACAAATTTATGGTTACCAAAGCAGACAGTGAGGGAGGGATAAATTGGGAGTGTGAAATTAGCAGATACACACTGTGCTGTGCTGTGCTTAGTCACTCAATTGTGTCCAACTCTTTGTGACCCCGTTAACCGTAGCCCACCAAGCAGTTCTGTCCATGGGGATTCTCCAGGCAAGAAAACTGGAGTAGGTTGCCATGTCCTCCTCCAGGGCATCTTCCCAACCCAGGGATTGAACCCAGGTCTCCTGCATTATATGTGGATTCTTTACAGTCTGAGCCACCAGGGAAGCCCAAGAATGCTGGAGTGGGCAGCCTATCCCTTCTCCAGGGGACCTTCCCGAACCAGGAATCGAATCAGGGTCTCCTGCACTGCAGATGGATTCTTTACCAGCTGAGCCCAGGGAAGCCCAGCTACACACTGCTATATATAAAATAGACAAACAATAAGGACTTATTGAATATCCCAGAGAACAATATTCAATATCTTGAAACAAGATATAATGAAAACGAATCTGAAAAAGAATGCATATGCGTTTGTATGTATATACGTATATATAAAAGAATGTGCATGTGTGTGATGTGTGTATTGAATCACTTTGCTGTACACTGAAACTAACACCTTATTATAAATCAACTATACTTCAATTAAAAAAAATCTTGGAGCACCTAGAAAATGCATCTATAACAAAGATATAATAAACTGTTATAACATGACTTGAGGGAAACCCACATTAATTTAATCAAAGATATGCATTATGTGCTCAGTCACCCCTCAGTCATGTCCAACTCTTTGCAACCCTTTGGACTATAACCCACCAGACTCCTCTGTCCATGGGATTTTTCAGGCAGGAATACTGCAGTGAGTTGCTATTTCCTCCTCCAAGGAACCTCCCGGACCCAGGAATCAAACCCACGTCTCCTGTCTTCTGCATTGCAGGTGGATTCTTCACCCACTAAGCCATTGGGAAACAGCTATGTATTATGAAATAGCTGAAAATTAATTCAATACTATTATTTATAATAAGAGTAAGAACTAGTTGGAATTATCATTGAAAATAGACTTTCAAGGAGATTTCCCCAACAGGAAAAAAAAAAAGAATATACTAAGAGCTAAGTTCATGTATTAAAAAGATAAATAAGTTACTACTTCCTCTTTCAAAAAGTCAGGGATGTCAACTGTATTTTAACAGTTGATCAAAGGAAAAACTAATACTAGATCTTTATTCTTCAGAACTAAAGTCCATCTTTCCAAATCCTTAGTAAAATGACATCGTTGCCATTATTCCAGAAGACTTAATGGAAAATAGTTTATATAAATCACCAAATAATCAGATTGAGTTCATATATGTAAGCTTAAATAACCAGGAATGTAATACATACCAAACATCTGGCATATCATAGTCAAGCTCTTGAAGAATGATTGATATGTCTATATTGTTGCTGGTTTCATGGCAATCCAACTTTTCCTTGAACCAAGAAAGGACTCAGATTGGCACGAAGTTTTGTGATAAATTTGTGTTTGGAATAGTCTTCAAAGAAATAAAAACTAACTTTCCTTGAAAAGTAATGATAGCTTAGTTAATGCATCTAAAGTCATAAAGGACTTATTGGCTATAGCTATTCATTCTTGCTTTACTTATGTTTTAACTGCTATTTTTCTATCATAAGAATAATACACTAGGTAGCATGAGGCATCGTTTTGGGTTGTTTAGTTGTAAATAACATAAACAACTCTAAATTACAAAAGCATAAAGGGAATATATTGAAAGGATCACAGGTAATTTATAGAACCAAAGAGAAGCCTGCACTAGGCTTGAAAAATAACAGGAATTAGTGCATCAGGAACTGGACCAGGGTGAATAAGTTAATCAACCACCACAGGGTAAGGAAGCTCCCATCAGTTTTTAGGTTTTTGCATCATTCTGCTCAACAGTCAGCATCCCAGAGGAGATGCTGACTGGCCAAGTTTAATTCACAATTCCCCCCCTTAGCTAGGGTGGGGCAAAATACCTTGATTGATTGCTGTATTAGTCTTGCACACAGTGGAAGGAAGGTAATTTTCTAAAAAGAATTTGGGTTATTTGCCTATTAAGTGAATGCTTATTAAAACAGTTATCTATGATACTAGGTTATATTCAGAGGAGCTTTAGAGTTAATAAAATACTTCAAGGGGGATGCCTATAAGTTTCCTCAAAATTCCCTTTAAAACTCTGAAATTTGAATTCTGATTTTATTAGACTTTCACTCTATATATATTGCATCTGTATATACAATTATACCTCCATATGTGTATACTTGTCTGTGCATAAACCAAGATTGTTTTTTAAAAAATAAGTTACTAAGAGGCTATTAGGATGCAATTAGCTTATACTATAAAATCCTTCAGAACATTGGTAGTAGAAAGGAGAATCTGAATTACTTAATATTTAACTCTCAGATACAAAGCATGAAAACATAACACATATTCCAGAGCAGTAAATATTGTGACAGCACTTGTGTATGGGGGAGAGGGTGGGAAATCATATTTATATTAATAGAGATTTTAGATTATGATGGACTTTGTATACCAAAAGTTTGGAATTTTACCATGTAGGCAATGAGACATCAGTAAAATTTACTTAAGTATGAAATGATATGATCAAGTTTGTGTTTGCATTTGTTTAACCACTGATGGAAATGGATAGGCTAGATTAAAGGAACAAATCACAGGAAATAACTTCGTTAGGCAACTGGAAATGATTTAGGCACAACTAGAAGGCAATGGCACCCCACTCCAGTACTCTTGCCTGGAAAATCCCATGGATGGAGGACCCTGGTAGGCTGCAGTCCATGGGGTCGCTGAGGGTCGGACACGACTGAGCGACTTCACTTTCACTTTTCACTTTCATGCATTGGAGAAGGAAATGGCAACCCACTCCAGTGTTCTTGCCTGGAGAATCCCAGGGACGGGGGAGCCTGGTGGGCTGCCATCTATGGGGTCGCACAGAGTCGGACACGACTGAAGCGACTTAGCAGCAGCAAGAGCTAACTCATTGGAAAAGATCCTGATGCTGGGAAAAACTCAAGGCAAGAGGAGAATGGGGCAACAGAGGATGAGACGGTTGGGTGGACGTGAGTTTGAGCAAGCTGAGGGAAATAGTTGTGGACAGAGAAGCTTAGTGTGCTGCAGTTAATGGGCTCGCCAAGAGTCAGACACAACTTAGAGACTGAAAAACAACAACAAAGTTACAGGAACTTGACCTAAGACAAAGACAATGAGAATGGCTCTAGAAAGAAGGGAACTGTGTTAGGTAGTTTTTTCTCTTCCACAACCTCCTCTGAATCTTAGAGGTGTGTAGCAACCAGCATTTATTTTTATCTATGGGAGGGGAGGGGTTTTCCCCACCACGATCATCAGGGGACATTTGTCCGTGTCTTGAGATATTTTGGGGCATCACAATGAAGAACAGTACTACCAGCATCAGTAAGTAGAAGCCAGGGATTTCACTAAACATCCAACCATACACAGGAGAGCTCCACCACCCTCCAAGAACCATCTAATCTAAAAAGTCAGTGTTCTGAGGTTGAGAAGCACTACTTAGCTTATGATTCCACAGGTCCAGTTTGCTCTGATCTTGGCAGGGATTCTAAGGGATTCTGCCCTCACCTGGGTGGTCCATGTATGTGTGGTCAGCTAGATGGTCAGCTGAGAGCTGGCTGCTCTGAGGTTCTGCTGTGAGAGCTCCTTTCTGATACCTATCAAGTCTTATCCTCCTGCAGGTTGACCAGGGGTCTTTCATGTGCTGAAGTCAGGGCTCCAAAAGATGAAGAAGAAATATGCAGGATCTCTTGGGGGCAAACACTGCTGTGAGTCTCAGAGAGCAAACACGGTTGCCTGTGTCTCATTTTGTGAGTCAGAGAAAGTCACAAATTTAGCCCAGATTCAAGAGATAAAGAAATACTTTTGTGCCTTTTGATGTGAGGGCCATAAAGAATGTGATCATTTTGCATTCCACCGTAGAGACAGACTCTTGGCATAGCTAGAAGGTAGAGTCAAAACAGCTGGTGGCTGATGGTGAAAAGGAAGAGATACTGACATTAAAATTGTATTGACCAGAGATCATGAATAATTGAATCTTGTTTTTGGCTACCTACTTCTTTGCATATTTCCCAGAGAAAAATGTATTCACAGAGAGCCAAGCAAGGTAAAAATTACCCTCTTTATTTTTTTTAAATATTTATTTTATTTATTTATTTGGCTGTGCTGGGTTGTAATTACAGCCCACAGGATCTTCAATCTTCACTGTAGTATGCAGCATCTTTCATTTGTGGCATGCGAACTCTTAGTTGCAGCATGAGGAATCTAGTTCCCTGACGAGGGATTGAACCCAGGCCCCCTGGACTGGGAGTGTGGAGTCTTAGCCACTGGACCATCAGGGAAGTCCAGACCCATTTTGTTTCTATCTGAAGATTTTGATTCAAAGATAAGAAAGTTCAATCCTAAAAATCTACACTAAAAGCAGAAGGAAAGATCTTCTCTGTCTAGTCCATTGAAAAATGTAATTCTTTCTCCACTGTGGAGAAAAGACACATCTGTGAAGAGGGAAGGGAACAAATGAAGAAAAGGGAATCTGGGAGAAGGCATGGTGCTGGGTAAGAGAGGACAGAAGAGGAGACACATGGCTGATATGGTAGGGTGCCCTGGGAGCTTGCAGCAGGCTCTTAGGAGAACAACACATCCTGAAAAGGTTCCACCCATGCACACTCTCCCCACAAGGGCAAGGTCAAACATAATGCTCCTGAACCTGGTCAGTCTCTGGTACTGTTTCTCTGTCAAAGAAGTCCGGAGTCCTGCTCTTCAACCTGATCCACTCATTTGGAGGAAATAGCAGAAGGAAGCTGTTCAGCCTCAGCTTCCACCCCCGTAATCAGTTGTAAACTGTTAGATACAGGACTGACAGAGAGGAAAAACTCAAGACGACTCCCAAGTTTTAGACTAGGCGCAGGGAAGGCAGTATTTCATCTCAATTACACATACCCAACTATGCTGAGAAAACTCCTCCCCAGCATAGTTGGTTGTGTATGTGGTGTGTATGAAAACATTACCCTTTCAGAGTATGTAAAATGAGAAAAGAAGCAAGCCAAAAGTGGGAACTTGGAAAGCATCAGTATTTAAACAGCAAGTGGAAAAAGAGGCTCATAGAGTAGGCTCAATATACTGGCTGCAGACATAAATAGAAATCAGGAAGAAGTAGGGGAATATTTTTTAAAGATCGAAAAATTCACAAGAGTGGGTAGGGTGTGGGAGGAAGTCTCAAGACGGAGGGGATATATATTTATACATATAGCTGATTCATATTATTGTACAGCAGAAACTAACAGAACGTTGTAAAGCAATTATACTCCAATTAAAAAATAAATAATAAAAATCCGAAAATTCAAAAGATGTGGTTGTGGTCAACACAGTCAAATGCAGCAGTGGTAAAGTAGGGATAAAAGCTTAAATGAACATTGGCTTTGGCAATAGTGATTCATTGTAAATGAAAAATGAGTTTAAGATTTCAAGTAATGATAATTACTTTCTTGAATAGATTGGAGGAAAAACAGAGATACAGGGACACTTGTGATTAAAAGAGCTTTTTATGTAAGGAGATTTGGGTATATTTACATGCTGAAAAGAAAGATTCACTACAGTAATTGAAGATATAGAAAAGAAGAGGAACATGATGGAGAAATCTCTCAAAAGATATAGAATAAATGAGTGAAGAAGAGCATGTTGAAGGAGTCTCTTTTAAAGGAATAGGGGAGTAAAATCAAGTAAGCAAAAAAAAGGTTAGGAGTAGGAGGTTTTCATGCTGGTAGCTGTTGCTTTATCAAGCAGGGAACAGCCATCCATCCATGTTCTAAATGAGATGGTGAAGGGCAATGGGGTGGTTTTAACTGGAGGGCCAGAGGACAGTGATGAATATATTATTAGACTCTACACTTGCAGTTTCCATTCTATAAAGATTGTGAGGAACTCAGAGTAAAAAAAAAAAAATAGTGATGACTAATATATCTACAAAATATTGTACATTTCCACTGGACATTGAAATGGAGGATGATATAGCACTGCTTATCTTCAAATATAGGGGATAAGTCAGGAAGCATATACAAGCAGTACTGAAATGTATTTATTCCACATTTATTAAATAACCATACCATTCCTCCAAAAGATAAGGGGTCCATCACCCCAACCATTAAAGAGCTTGAAATTTGTCAAGGAGGAGATAACAAACAAATCATTGTAAGGGACACTAACTATAGTGGAGGGGGAGGCACTTAGTTGATCAAGAAGGGAGGAAAGGACTCAAGGTTGGAGAAGAATTCTGGAAACAAGTGACAAACTGAGAATTGAAGAAGTTCATTAAGAGGCGGGTAGAGGGGGAGATCAGAAAGGGCAATCTGAGAAACAGAATCAGTGTGCAGAGATGGAAAGAGAAAAGAGACTCTCAGGAAGAATCAAATCAAACAGGCAAGTCAGAAGCCCTCATCCCTCTACTAGTTGCTTAATCCCCCTTTCCCTTTAAAGATCCTGAACCCCTCACATGCATTCTAGATTTTAAATAATGGGGGCAGGAAAATCAGGGCTTGCCCCTCCTCCGCTTTTCTCATAAATGACACACTTGCGAATATTATCCCCATCATCAAGTTCTTGCTACATAATCTGATGAATACAGTTCCACTGAGGAGTCATAGATTCATCATTGCTTTGCATCTAACTCCTTATAAAGGCATTTGCATTCTGTTCTGATACTTCCAGACTCAAAGTCTTTATAACAGAGAACTGAGGAGAGAGAAAAGGGATGCAAAATGGAAAAGAGTGTCTCCCAGCATCTCTCTTCAAATCATATGTCAAGTCACTTATTCCACTTGTACCTTAATCCTGGCTCTGAATAACTGAAAAGTTTGCAGTGTGTCTTGAATTTTTAAAAGTAATACAATATATAGTCCATGCACCGCATTAATTCAGGTTTAGACTTGGACAAATTGCTTTGAACAACTTCAGCCCCTAAGCAAGGTTAACTGGAAAATGCACCATCCTCCATGAAGGGAACCTCTGGGGAACCTGGTGAATTTGGAATTTTAAAAGTAATTCAACTATTTACAGAAACAATGGAACAAGAAGTATGGTTTCCTAAAAGCTGGTTAAAAATGCTATCTGAGTTCAATTTAAAGTGCTATTATTCTAATCTTTCTATTAAATGATAAAACATGAGAGAAAATATTATATGCTTTCCTAGCCTTAGTTTATGTATAAGAATGTAATTTATTTTTTAAAGAACACAAACACTACAGTAATTCTCAAAAATACCAAACTTTGAAATCCTCTTAGTTAAGAATTAAGTTTTTGAGGGAAGTGCCTAGAGGTGCAAGGAAGGGTAGATAAATGCATTTTTAAAGTAATCATAAAACCTATTTCATAATGCCCTCACCTGTGTTTGTCAGAGCCAGCAGCAGACAGTGCCAGCTTTACTTTTAGTTTCACTTACAAAAGTGAGGACAAACTTGAGCAGGATTTTAAAATCTAGAATCATGTTCTTTTCAAAATTAAGCTTGAATGTATCAGATAGTTTAGGGTGACAGCAAATGAATTTCATTGCATTTCTTTTTTTGCCTTTTTTTACCAGTAAGGCACCAGAAGTGCTGAGGATCTATTAAATAAAAAAGAGGAACAATAAGCCTCTGTGATGATGGTGGTACTAAAGCCCACAGGGACACCAGGCTCATTTGTTGTCTTAAAATATCAGATTATCTCTATCTCTGTCTCTCTCTCTCTCATTCTCACTCACCACACACACACACACACACACACACACACACACACACATACAGACTTCCATAAGGATACCTCTGATTTTTAAGCCTATACTGTATCAAATACCCCTTTTTTAAAGTATTAGTATTATTAAATTATTTTCAGCCACAAAGTAGATAACATTTCTAAAGAACCCTCAGCTCTTACAAGGAAGGACAAATCAAGATGACTAAATTCACTATTATTCCTTGTCTCTAAACAACTCCATTAAAAAGAAAAAAATGCACAACACACACATAAATTTTTTAAGGACATATAAAAAATAGATAGACTTGATAAGAAAGATGCTTTCTTGGCACAGGCCTCAATTTCCTTGACAATAGGATATGACCATATGAAAATCTCATCAATGCACACTTTAATAAATTGGAATTTATGATCACTAAGAAAAAGATTAAGTCAAAGTGTATCTGATTGTGTGAAAAATTATATTAGAAACCTGTATTTCTAGGTCTGCAAATTATTTTTGGACATTTTTATTTATGGAAATGTATAAATTATAAAAAGCTTTTAGGCAATGTTGCCCTAACCACCACTTCCAGTCTCCCTCCAGCTCCCTTCCCATTCGCTTGTTCCATCTCCTTCAGTTCAGTTCAGTCGCTCAGTTGTGTCCAACTCTTTGCAACCCCATGAATCGCAGCATGCCAGGCCTCCCTGTCCATCAAAACTCCAGGAGTTCACTCAGATTCACGTCCATCGAGTCAGTGATGCCATCCAGCCATCTCATCCTCTGTCGTCCCCTTCTCCTCCTGCCCCCAATCCCTCCCAGCATCAGAGTCTTTTCCAATGAGTCAACTCTTCGCATGAGGTGGCCAAAGTACTGGAGTTTCAGCTTCAGCATCATTCCTTCCAAAGAAATCCCAGGGCTGATCTCCTTCAGAATAGACTGACTGGATCTCCTTGCAGTCCAAGGGACTCTCAAGAGTCTTCTCCAACACCACAGTTCAAAAGCATCAATTCTTCGGCGCTCAGCCTTCTTCACAGTCCAACTCTCATATCCATACATGACCACAGGAAAAACCATAGCCTTAACTAGACAAACCTTTGTTGGCAAAGTAATGTCTCTGCTTTTGAATAGGCTATCTAGGTTGATCATAACTTTCCTTCCAAGGAGTAAGCATATATATCCCGTTAATTTTGGAATTCCTTCCCATTTGGGTCACCAAAGAGCACTGAGTAGATAGAGTTCCCTGAGCTATATATGAGGTTCTCATTAGTTATCTATTATATACAAAGAATCAATAGTGTACATATATCAGTCGCAATCCCCCAATTCATCCCACCCTCCTGGCCCCTAGCTTGATGTGCACACATTAGTTCTCTACATTTGTGTCTCTATTTTTGTTTTGCACAAATGATTACAGGTTTCCACTCCTAAAGCTTCACAAAGGCCACCTCTTCTTTGAAAACTCCCATGACAGAGCCCCACATACCCCTGCCTTTCCATGCCCATCTTTCCAAAGAAATGTATACTATCATATCTTTTATCTTGTATCTCTTCCCATTGTCATTAGGCATAATTATTCTCAGAACCTCTGGATTTTATATTCCTGTAATATATGGTGTTTCTTTTGGATTTCCGTTTAGTTCAGTTGCTCAGTCATGTCCGACTCTTTGCCACCCCATGGACTGCAACATGCCAGGCTTCCCTGTCTATCACCAACTCCCAGAGCTTACTCAAACTCATGTCCATTGAGTTGGTGAAGCCATCCAACCACCTCATCCTCTGTTATCTCCTTCTCCTCCCAACTTCAAACTGTCCCAGCATCAGGGTCTTTTCAAATGAGTCAGTTCTTCACATCAGGTGGCCAAAGTACTGGAGTTTCAGCTTCAACATCAGTCCTTCCAATGAATACTCAGACTGATTTCCTTTAGGATGGACTGGTTGGATCTCCTTGCAGTCCAAGGGACTCTCAAGAGTCTTCTCCAACACCACAGTTCAAAAGCATCAATTCTTCAGTGCTCCGCTTTCTTTATAGTCCAACTCTCACAGCCATACATGACTACTGAAAAAACCATAGCCTTGATTAGACGGACCTTTGTTTGGAAAGTAATGTCTCTGCCTTTGAATATACTATTTAGGTTGGTCATAACTTTCCTTCCAAGGAGTAAGCATCTTTTAATTTCATGGCTGCAATCACCATCTGCAGTGATTTTGGAGCCCAAAAAAATAAAGTCTGCCACTATTTCCACTGTTTCCCATCTATTTGCCATGAAGTGATGGGAACAGATGCCATGATCTTAGTTTTCTGAATGTTGAGCTTTAAGCCAACTTTTTCACTTTCCTCTTTCACTTTCATCAAGACGCTTTTCAGTTCTTCTTCACTTTCTGCCATAAGGGTGGTGTCATCTGCATATCTGATGCTATTGAGATTTCTCCCAGCAATCTTGTTTCCAGCTTGTTTCATCCAGCCCAGCGTTTCTCATGATGTACTCTGCATATAAGTTAAATAAGCAGAGTGACAATATACAGCCTTGACGTACTCGTTTTCCTATTTGGAACCAGTCTGTTGTTCCATGCCCAGTCCTGACTGTTGCTTCCTGACCTGCATACAGATTTCTCAAGAGGCAGGTCAGGTGGTCTGGTATTCCCATCTCTTTCAGAATTTTCCACAGTTTGTGGTGATCTACACAGTCAAAGATAGTCAATAAAGCAGAAATAAGTGTTTTTCTGGAACTCTCTTACCTTTTTGATGATCCAGTGAATGTTGGCAAATTGATCTCTGATTCCTCTGATTTTTCTCAATCCAGCTTGACCATCTGGAAGGTCACAGTTCATGTACTATTGAAGCCTGGCTTGGAGAATTTTGAGCATTACTTTGCTAGCATATGAGATGAATGCAATTGTGTGGTAATTTGAGAATTCTTTGGCATTGCCTTTCTTTGGGACTGGAATGAAAACTGACCTTTTCCAGTCCTGTGGCCACTGCTGAGTTTTCCAAATTTGCTGGCATATTGAGTGCAGCACTTTCACAGCATCATCTTCCAGGATTTGAAATAGCTCAACTGGAATTCCATCACCTCCATTAGCTTTGTTCCTAGTGATGGTTCCTAAGGCCCATTTGACCTCACATTCCAGGATGTCTGGCTCTAGGTCAGTGATCACACCATTGTGATTATCTAGGTCATGAAGATCTTTTTTATACAGTTCCTCTTTATATTCCTGCCGCCTTTTCTTAATATTGTCTGCTTCTGTTAGGTCCATATCATTTCTGTCCTCTATTGAGCCCATCTTTGCATGAAATGTTCCCTTGGTATCTCTAATTTTCTTGAGGAGATCTCCAGTCTTTCCCATTTTATTGTTTTCCTCTATTTCTTTGCACTGATCACTGAGGAAGGCTTTCTTATCTCTTCTTGCTTTTCTTTGGAACTCTGCATTCAAAAGGGTATATCTATCCTTTCCTTTTCTTCTTTGCTTTTCATGTCCCTTCTTTTCTCAGCTATTTGTAAGGCCTCCTCAGACAGCATTTTGCTTTTGACATTTCTTTTTCTTGGGGATGGTCTTGATCGCTATCTCCTGTACAATATCATGAACCTCTGTCTACAGTTCATTAGGCACTCTGTCTATCAGATCTAGTCCCTTAAATCTATTTCTCACTCCCACTATATAATCATAAGGGATTTTATTTAGGTCATACATGAATGATCTAGTGGTTTTCCCTACTTTCTTCAATTTAAGTCTGAATTTGGCAAAAAGGGGTTCATGATCTGAGCCACAGTCAGCTCCCAGTCTTGTTTTTGCTGACTGTACAGAGCTTTTTCAGCTTTGGCTGCAAAGAATATAATCAATCTGATTTCAATGTTGACCATCTGGTGATGTCCATTTATAGAGTCTTCTCTTGTGTTGTTGGAAGAAGGTGTTTGCTTTGACCAGTGCATTCTCTTGGCAAAACCCTATTAGCCTTTGCTCTGCTTCATTCTGTACTCCAAGGCCAAATTTGCCTCTTATTCCAGGTATTTCTTGACTTGCTACTTTTGCTCTAATGAAAAGGACATCCCCTCTAATGAAAAGGACATCTTTTTTGGGTGTTAGTTCCAGAAGGTCTTGTGGGTCTTCATAGAACTATTCAACTTCAGCTTCTTCAGCATTACTGGTCAGGGCATAGACTTGGATTACTGTTGTACTGAATGATTTGCCTTGAGAAGGAACAGAGATCATTGTATTTTTTTTGAGATTGGCCTAAGTCCAAGTACTTAGGCCCTGTTTATGTGATTCTTTCTGTGCAGAATGTTCTTTCTCCTGGTCTTTCTCACCATTAAAGTCTATTACTATTATCACCTGATTAAAAAACACCTTCTCCAACTACCCTATCCCATTACCTTGCTTTAATGTTTTGTGTTTTTGTTTGTTTGTTGTTTTTGTCTACCTTTTATTTTTTAACTGATGTGTTCCTATTTATCTGTTTACTTGTTTATTGTCTGTCTTCTCCTTCCTCCTCTCCTCACCCACTCTATTACAATGTAAGCTCCTCAGAGCTTAGGACAGTGTCTCAATCATGATATGCGTTCAATAAATATTTTTAGAATAAGTGAAAAAAATGGATGCCTATCTCCACCAATGATAGTGAGTTTCCTCAAGGCAGGGGCCATGCTTCACGCATTCCTTGTTCCTTATAAATAACACTGTCAGCATGGAATAACATAGTAAGAGTTCAACCGATGCTCACTAAATAAATTACCCATTAATGAATGAGTAAACAATGAATAAATTTTTTTATTATACACATAGGATAATATTAACCTTAAACATATTAATATCTGTGTAAAGTTAGTTACACAGTTTTAGAAAGGATAACAAAGGCAGGGATGCTATAAGGACTCTGAGACTTGGGGAATGGCCATATATTTTTTTAAGCCTTAATACCCTTAAAACAAAAACTATACATGACTCTTAAAACACAGCAAACATTATCCTCAATGGTGAAAAATTGAAAGCATTTCCCCTAAAATCAGGAACAAGACAAGGGTGCCAATTCTCACCACTACTATTCAACATAGTTTTGGAAGTTTTAGCCACAGCAATCAGAGAAGAAAAAGAAATTAAAGGAATCCAGATTGGAAAAGAAGTAAAACTCTCACTGTTTGCAGATGACATGATCCTCTACACAGAAAACCCTAAAGACTCCACCAGAAAATTACTAGAGCTAATCAATGAATATAGTAAAGTTGCAGGATATAAAATTAACACACAGAAATCCCTTGCATTCCTATACACTAACAATGAGAAAACAGAAAGAGAAATTAAGGAAACAATTCCATTCACCATTGCAATGAAAAGAATAAAATACTTAGGAATCAATCTACCTCAAGAAACAAAAGACCTATATACAGAAAACTATAAAACACAGATGAAAGAAATCAAAGATGACCCAAATAGATGGAGAAATATAACATGTTCATGGATCGGAAGAATCAATATAGTGAAAATGAGTATATTACCCAAAGCAATCTATAGATTCAGTGCAATCCCTATCAAGCTACCAACGGTGTTTTTCAGAGAACTAGAACAAAAAATTTCACAATTTGTATGGAAATACAAAAAACCTCGAATAGCCAAAGCAATCTTGAGAAAGAAGAATGGAACTGGAGGAATCAACCTGCCTGACTTCAGACTATACTACAAAGCAACAGTCATCAAGACAATATGGTACTGGCACAAAGACAGAAATATAGATCAATGGAACAAAATAGAAAGCCCAGAGACAAATCCACACACCTATGGACACCTTGTCTTTGACAAAGGAGGCAAGAATATACAATGGAGAAAAGACAATCTCTTTAACAAGTGGTGCTGGGAAAACTGGTCAACCACTTGTAAAAGAATGAAACTAGAACACTTTCTAACACCATACACAAAAATAAACTCAAAATGGATTAAAGATCTACATGTAAGACCAGAAACTATAAAACTCCTAGAGGAAAATATAGGCAAACACTGTCTGACATAAATCACAGCAGGATCCTCTATGACCCACCTCCCACAGTAATGGAAATAAAAGCAAAAACAAACAAATTGGACCTAATTAAACTTAAAAGCTTTTGCACAACGAAGGAAACTATAAGCAAAAAGACAGCCTTCAGAATGGGAGAAAATAATAGCAAATGAAGCAACTGACAAACAACTAATCTCAAAAATATACAAGCAGCTCCTGCAGCTCAATTCCAGAAAAATAAATGACCCAATCAAAAAATGGGCCAAAGAACTAAACAGATATTTCTCCAAAGAAGAAATACAGATGGCTAACAAACACATGAAAAGACGCTCAATATCACTCATTATCAGAGAAATGCAAATCAAAACCACAATGAGGTACCATCTCATGCCAGTCAGAATGGCTGCTATCCAAAAGTCTACCAACAATAAATGCTGGAGAGCGTGTGGAGAAAAGGGAACCCTCTTACATTGTTGGTGGGACTGCAAACTAGAACAGCCACTGTGGAGAACAGTGTGGAGATTCCTTAAAAAGCCAGAAATAGAACTGCCATATGACCCAGCAATCCCACTGCTGGGCATGCACATGGAGGAAACCAGAATTGAAAGAGACACATGTACCCCAATGTTCATCGCAGCACTGTTTATAATAGCCAGGACATGGAAGCAACCTAGATGTCCATCAGCAGACAAATGGATAAGAAAGCTGTCGTACATATACACAATAGAATATTACTCAGCCATTAAAAAGAATACGTTTGAATCAGTTCTAATTAGGTGGATGAAACTGGAGCCTATTAAACAGAGTGAAGTAAGCCAGAAAGAAAAACACCAATACAGTATACTAACGCATATATATGGAATTTAGAAAGATGGTAACAATAACCCTATATGTGAGACAGCAAAAGAGACACAGATGTATAGAACAGTCTTTTGAACTCTGTGGGAGAAGGCAAGGGTGGGATGATTTGCGAGAATAGCATTGAAACATGTATATTATCATATGTGAAACAGATCACTAGTCCAGGTTTGATGCATGAGACAAGGTTCTCAGGGCTGGTGCACTGGATGACCCTGAGGGATGGGATGGGGAAGGAGGTGGGAGGAGGGTTCAGGATAGGGAAGAGATGTACACCCATGGCTGATTCAGGTCAATGTATGGCAAAAACCACTACAATATTGTAAAGTAATTGGCCTCCAATTAAAATAAATAAATTAAAAAATAAATAAGTAAATCTTAGAACATTAGAAAAAAAAAAAGAAGTAGGGGGATGATGAAGATAAGTTGTAAGAAGATCCAATCATTAATACAGAGCTATTATTTTCAGAGTAATGCCCTAATCATTAATTTTTATCCATTTCTGTAATTAGTATAATTAAAGATCATTATTCTGCCAAAACAAAAATAAAGGGAAAAAAAAAAAAAAACAGAAGGGAAGGGGGCAGGGCACAACCTTTAAAAGAAACTGGTTGGGACCAACTAGGTCCAAGAAGGCGGATGAGTCAATTTCCACCAGACATTGAGCCTCAGAATATGCTTACTGTAAAACATCAACATGTTAAATGACACACCCATGGGTGCCATAACAGTTCCAAGGCTAACCATAAAAGGTCAACTAGTGAGCAGTGGCCGGGTTCCTAGAAATTCCCACCCTTTCCCCAATACAGCTGGAGTACTCTCCCCACTTGTAAGCCTATATTTCATTCTTTGCAATACTATGGGCTAACCTTCTTTCTGAGTCCCCCAAAATTGTGAATCATATACAGCATGAGGCTCAGAAATCTTAGCCAGTGTTTGATGCTAAAGCTTGAGGACTTCAAGAAGTACGAGGCTACCAGCACAGAGACCAGAGCCAGGAGAGCAGGACAGAGAAACAAGACCCACTGTGGGCCTTCTGCTCTTTCCAGGGGACAGAGAGAAAGTTACTGTGGATGAAAAAATCCACCCTCAGGGAAGGTGAATTCTCCAGTTATGTTCATTGTATTTTTCAAACCAAAATTTGTTACATGCAGCCTGAGAAGGAGACCTGAATACAATAGATAGAATGCTTGGATCTAGAGCCAGTTCAGAAAATCTAGAGGTAATAGTTGCAATATTAATAGGGGAACAAGTTAGTCCTCAGATTCTTCTATGTTTGGGTGAAATGTCTCACAAAAATTCTCAATTCCCCAGCTCTAATTGATTCCATGCTTATCAAGCTTTTCATTCAGTTACTGTTTTATTAATACTAGTCAGAGGATCTCCATATTTGAGATGTAAGTGTTCTGATCTCCAGCACATATAATCTTGCTGCTGCTGCTGCTGCTGCTAAGTCGCTTCAGTCATGTCCGACTCTGTGTGACCCCAGAGACGGCAGCCCACCAGGCTCCCCCATCCCTGGGATTCTCCAGGCAAGAACACTGGAATGGGTTGCCATTTCCTTCTCCAATGCATGAAAGTGAAAAGTGAAAGTGAAGTCGCTCAGTCACGTCCGACTCTTAGTGACCCGATGGACTGCAGCCTACCAGGCTCCTCGGTCCATGGGATTTTCCCGGCAAGAGTACTGGAGTGGGTTGCCATTGCCTTCTCCCATGTAATCTTAGTGATGGGTTATAAACCTATTTCTTGTGAGTTTTGTTAGTGCTGAATCACAGTCTCAGGGGAGAAACTGCCTGTATCCCTTAAGACTCTCAACTCTGAGAGTCTATAGTTCTATGATTCAATTCCCCAGACCCTAATAATCTGAATATGAACTGATGTAAACTGGTATGTGGGCTTCCCTGGTGTTCAAGAGCAAAGAATTGGCCTGCAGTGCACAAGACGCAGGTTCAATCCCTGGGTCAGAAAGATCCCCTGGAGAAGGAAACAGCAACCCACTCCAGTATTCTTGCCTGGGAAATCCCATGGATAGAGGAGCTTGGTGGGCTAGAGTCCATGGGGTCGCGAAAGAGTCAGACATGACTTAGTGACTCAACAACAAGAAACTAGTATGTGAGGGATGGATCCTGGAATCTGATACCTGAAGCCTGAAATCCTTCTGTTCATACTTTGTTTTGAGGCTTGGAAACAGAGCCTTCTCCTTTCTTAATTCAAAGCTCTGAGTTCAAAAATGTAGGTATATGGGTAATTGCCCCACTCTTGAGCACCAGCTTCTACCAAGGCCACACCCTATTCCTAACTCTATCACCGTGTTATTAAAGTATGACCTTCTCTCTTTTTCACAGTCTAGGATCTATCCTCACCATACTGCCTCTCCTGAACAAAGGGAAAGTAGCCACCTTGCTTTGGCTTCTTGTCTTAGGTAAATTACTTGTCTACTCTAAGCTTCAATTTCTGCTTCTATATAATGTCAATGGCCAGTAATATTCCATGTCCAGTTTCTCTATGTTGAAATGTAGTTGAAATTCTATCAGACTAAGACTCAGGAAAATTAGGAAGTGGAAAGAATGGTTCCAAAGGATTAAGTTTACTGGATGAGAGGACCATTAGCCAAGTTATGTTAAAAGACCTGGCAATCAGTTTCAAAGTGTTCATTAACATTTGACAGAGAAACTGGGAGAGTGGGTGAAGTCCCACATTTCTCTAAGTACCCTTATCTTTTAATCAGGAACCCCCTAAATTGTCAACGAACTACAATGTGCTACACTTTGTATAGAATCTTGATGCTCAAAATTGCACCGATCAGAAGCATCAGCACCACCTGGGAGCTTGTCAAAATGCAGAATCTTGAGTTCCTACTGGATTTGAATCTGTTTTTAAAGGATCTCTATGTGATTCATATGTGACTTGAACTTTGTAAAAAACTTGTCAAGAGCAGCCATTTTTAAGTATGATTTCCAGACCAGGAACACCAGCATTGCCTGAAAACTTGTTAGAAATGCAGAACCACAGTCCCACTCTAAACTTACTGAATGTAAAATTTTGGGGTGCAGCCCAGTAAAGTGTTTTAACAAACCCTCCAGGTGATTCTGATGTATGCTCAAGTTTGAAAATTTCTGCCTCTGGCTTTTCTCAGTTTATACTCAAGAAAAGCTAACTTTCAACAAAAGCTATTTTAATTCTAAAATTTCTTTAAGTGGCTAAAAGAACCATATGTCTATCTGGACAATTTTTTAAATATGTTCAAACCCCACTAGTATTTTCCGAAAATATACCATTATGATTTTATTTAAGCGGTAGTCAGAATTGATAAATGTGTATATTGAATACCATTTGTTAATTCATCTGGCATCTGGCAAAACCATATCACACTGATATGATGGATGATCCTGCTTCTTTGGAATGAGAAAACTTCCACATGGAGGCACAGTAATTATTCCTGAAGGAATGAACATAATATAAACTGTCATCATGGATAAGTTTTGTGGGCAAAGGATGCCTGAGGGAAAAGGCATCATTTTAAACCTCTATTTTCAGCAATGGTGCTCTTCAGTGTTGCTCACACCTAAAGCTGTTTTCAGAACTTCTTGGGCATTTCTGCCCTTTGTGGCTTTGGGCTTCATTTATCAGGTGATGGAATGTTTCAAATTCCCTCTCCCTAAAGAATTTAACGGAGAAGGCAATGGCACCCCACTCCAGTACTCTTGCCTGGAAAATCCCATGGATGGAGGAGCCTGGTGGGCTGCAGTCCATGGGGTCGTGAAGAGTTGGACATGACTGAGCGACTTCACTTTCACTTTTCACTTTCATGCATTGGAGAAGGAAATGGCAACCCACTCCAGTGTTCTTGCCTGGAGAATCCCAGGGACGGGGGAGCCTGGTGGGCTGCCGTCTATGGGGTTGCACAGAGTTGGACACAACTGAAGCGACTTAGCAGCAGCAGCAGTGAAGAATTTAAAATATTTTCTACTTTGAAATTTTTTCCTTCAAAAGCAAGGTCCAGAAGCCAAAATGAGTTCAACCAACATACTAGTATTTTCCACAAGTGTAGCTTTGACCAATGAGTTTTTTAAAACGTATTTTATGAAGAATGTTAACATACATGTAGCAATTTTCTACCTGTAGAAGGGAATGGCAACCCACTCCAGTATTCTTTCATGGAGAATTCCATGGACAGAGGAACCTGGCAGGGCTACAGTCCATGAGGTCATAAAAGAGTCAGACATGACTGAGTGGCTAACACTTTCAGTAATTTTCTAAATTAACCAATTCAGCAATTTCATTTCCAGAAATACATACTAAAATATATACCCAAATGAACATATATATGTATATATATATTCACATAGATTTATCCATATGATAGATATATGAACATGTATTTACAAGAAAATTCATTGATATGGTGTTTGTTGGAAATAAGCAAAATGTCCACTATCAGAGCATAGTCACAAGGGTATTAACCAGAGCCAGTTCCCTCAGGGATGCCCCCTGTGTGTGCCAGGCTTTGACTTAGTTTCCAGATTATGAGGAAGACAAGTATATTGAACTGCTCGGGCTGTGATTAATAAAATGCCACAGAGTTTGCATTTATGTTTCTCACCTATAAAATCAATATAATGGTACCTATTTCTAAGATTGTTGTAAGGAATAAGATAATAATTTAAAATGCTCATAATTTTCCAGGCCCAAAGTAGGTGTTCAATAAACAAGACATTATTATGTCTCTGTATAAGCTTGCTTTTGAAAAAAACTCATACACACACACACACCCAAAAATGTACTGTAAAACCACTCCACTAAATCATCTCTAAAGTCACTCTTAGAGTGACTGTAAATGATACTTGGCTGCAATGTTTCACAATAAAAGGAATGGAACTTTTAGGTACTTTTATTGCTTTCGATATAAAAAATATCGTACTTTCCTACTCTATGGGAATTCTATTTTCAACAGTTGCTTTGCTTGATTAACTATATTTGTTAAAATGTATTTGTGTTGCCAGGTAAACAATGTAATCCTGATGTTAGATTATTTTTTCTGTGGTTAGCATATTATTAAACCTACCAATTATATGCTACAAATAAAATGAAATTACATGTAATCATTAATATTACTAAATATATATTTTTCTATAGAATTCTATTGAAGATATATTACTTTCAGTGACAGAAGTGAAGTACACAGAGATATATATAATATGCTACCATGTGTTAAAAAGTGCCCTTTTTTAATGTCTACCTTTTTGCCATATGTATGCATTATCTTTTGAGAAAAATAATTTAAAAAACCAAAATAGGTGTTCTTTTCAAAGCAAAATACAGCAGAACAGATGCCCCAAATTTCATTTTCAAACAGAAATCTCTATCAATAGCACCGCTAGCAGCTTCTGTTTGTCTTTATTAATAAAGCAAAGCCTTCAATCTTTCCCAGCATCAAGGTCTTTTTCAATGAGTTGGCTCTTCTCATTAGGTGGCCAAAGTATTGGAGCTTCAGCTTCAGCATCAGTCCTTCCAATAACTATTCAGGGTTGATTTCCTTTTGGATTGACTGGTTTAATCTCCTTGCAGTCCAAGGGACTCTCAGGAGTCTTCTCCAGAACTTCGAAACTTCTCCAGAACTTCTCCAGAACAGTTCGAAAGTATCAGTTCTTCAGCTCTCAGCCCTCTTTAGGGTCCAACTCTCACATCCATACATGACTACTGGAAAAATCATAGCTTTGAGTATATGGACTTTTGTCGGCTAAGTGATGTCTCTGGATACAGACATACATTCATCACTTATTTAATAATGATAGGTGGACTCTGTTAAATATTGGGGATATACCAGAAAGCAGAACACACATATCAATTGCCCTCTTGAAAATTAGATTCTCACAGGGAGATAGATGGTAAACCAAACATCTTTCATGATAAAATTGTGCAAAGGCATATATTAGAAGTAGGGCGGGGCACCATAGAAACTCATATCAGGGGCATGTCATCACAGAAGATGTCAAGGCAGGCTTCCGGAGGAAGTCTGAGGTAAGAGTAGGAGTTAATGTAGTGACTCCTGAGGGGACTATTCTAGGCCTCCCTCTAGCTTGGCTGGCCCTGGAAGATAATACTTGGCAGGTGAACGGTGAGTGACTAGAGCTCAAAGCAGCTCCTCCCTCCATTAATCTTGTCCCGTGCAGTATGCTGATGAAAGTAGAAGTTGCTGGGCACATGAGGGATGTGAAAACTGAGGCTCAGAGAGGAGTCCAGGGTCACACAGCTACTGAGTGGCAGAGCCAGGATGTTGATTATCTCTGCCGTGTTTGAAAGATCAGTAGATTTTGTCTGATGTTATTGAAATTCTGACTCAGAATCAGCCAAGTATAGGCTTTCAGTCATACTACATGATACCTAAAACACTGTTTGGTACATAATAGATGTTCAGTAAATATATCTTGAATGAATGAATAAATCCTAAGTTTGAAGTATCCTGTTGAAGCATCCTCTATCTTTTGAATAATTTAAAGTAATCCATGTCTCAGTCCTTGAATGGAAATTTAAGCATCTTAAAAGTTTTATGGAACTTCAAAACCCTCCAAACCAGGTGTTTTAAAACTAGATTTATTCTTTCTACAAAATGCTAAGGGACCATGACAGAACCTAGAGCCAACTCCAGGAGGTCTACTTGGGCTCTGAGATGAGTGAGAAAATATATAATAATAATCCAAATGAAAAATTAGGAAAATAGGCTAAAAAATCAGGAAGAATAATCTAAAGATTAGGAACATGGCTCTCTAGGAAGAAGTCAATATGATTCATCTATTTGGAGCTGGCAAGAGAAATTTTATACATATTTCATAAAGATCATCTTGTTTACCTCTTACAACATGAATTTGATCCTCACTCCAGCCAGACCAAACAATCTAATACATTGAGGATTGTGCCTGATGATGAGAAGCAGAATGGCATGACTTGCTTTCTCCTCTTTTTACCTAAGACCAAGGTGTGGGGTCCTTGAGAAATTAAAGCTTCAGTGCACTGAACAAACTCTAGTCTTTTCTGAAGGACTTTGATCTTTTAGAATTACACTGAGCATGCTGCTGTGCTGTGCTTAGTCTCTCAGTCATGTCCAACTCTTCGAGACCCATGGACTGTAGCCCAGTAGGTTCCTCTGTCCATGGAGATTCTCCAGGCAAGAATACTGGAGTAGGTTTACACTGAGTATACTTTCTAGCATTTAAACATGGCATCCATATCTTAATTGCCCTATTTTAACTGTGAGTAATCTAGTGCTGGGAGGTAAATTAGGCCCCTGTAGTGGTCTATTAACTTTCTCCTCCCGCTAAGGGGAAATTTATTAAATTCTCTTTCTGTGTTCCAAGAAAGCAAAGCTTGAAACTGGCCAGTAAGCGTGTAAGAGCCTACTGATGATTGTGGAATGAGTTTCCACCAGCTTTTATTGTTATTTTAATTCATTCCAAATGTAGACTTAAACCATTAGCTAGCTAGCATTTTCTCTTTCTTTTCCTTCACATTCAAACACATGCACACTCTGTCACTATCCCTTTCTCAACGATACAAAGACTTGTATAAGTTCTACTCACATCTCATTTTCTGCTCATTTTCAGATCTCTCTTCTGCTCAAGATTTACTTCCTGACCACTAAATCTAGGTTCAGGTGTTCCTCCAATACACTCTTACTGCAATTACTTATTTGTTTTTCTCCATACTGACCTGTGCTTCCCTGGTGACTCAGATGGTAAAGAATCCACCTGTAGTGTAGCAGATGTCCCAGGGACAGAGGAGCCTGGTGGGCTGCCATCTGTGGGGTCGCACAGAGTCGCACACGACTGAAGTGACTTAGCAGCAGCAGGAAGGAAAGAGTATAGTATGTGTGGATAGACACACAGGTGGCCTCAGAGAGAGAGAGTTGTGTCCTTGTGATGGTTTGAAATCACTTTTATGGAGCATTTTTTTCCAGTTTTCCTGTGGCCAATCATCTTGCTTTGCCTGGTTCTGAGTCTGTTTTTGGTGTATCTCAGAGTCCTCCCATGTATGCATGCACATCTCTTAACCAAGATGGATTCTAGTGAAGAAGCCTGTGGGTAGGCTGATATCACTTAGTATGTGGTGGCATTCCCTCTCTTTTGACCTCTGAGGAGCCTTTCTGCACAGGTGTAGCTGGGGAAGTCCTGACTTCAAGCATGAGGAATAGAATATGTGGCCTTTTATCTCTTATCTGGTCATGGCCCAGCCTCTTCCATCATCTTGCTTTTATGAAGTTTCTATCCACAGGGGAGAAACTTTTCAGCCTGAGGCCCATCTATCTCCTGCCTCAACATGTTTCTATAAGTATTGGGGGAAAATCCATGAGCAATATGATTGGTAGTTGTGAATTCGAATTAGGTAGAAGTGAACATCCTTGTTTTTTGTTTTAGCAATTTTCAATTGTTTTTCAACATATTCATATCACAAAATAAGGGAAAATGCAGGTTTTTTATTCCCAGGTTAATGGTCCTTCAATATACTATGCAGCTAACAGAAAGGCATTAGGGAAAAAAACAAAGATTCAGAATTTAGGATTGGCACAAAGAAACTATTTTTGGTGTAAATAAGCAAATAACAGAAGTTGGCTTCTACAAGTATGTACTGAAAAATACAGGGGGAAATATAGAGGAAATAACTTACACTTAGATTTAGACCCTAGTACCAATTTTTAAAATGAAAACTTCATTTTACACCTCTGCATTTCACAAACTCACACACCAAGAAACATGAGGTCATCAGTTCTTGGAAACAAAGTAAATCTGTGGTTTACCTCTCAAGGTCTCTCACTGGTTCCTGTTATCACTGGCACCAGAGGTGGTGTTGGAAGGCCACTGTGAAATCAAGAATTCACACAATCTGAAACTGCTTATGTCAGGTCTTTCTTCAGGGTGAAAATAATATTCGACAATTTGCAGTGTATGCTTACCACATCTGCACCCATTTTGGGTCAATTTTTTAAAAAAAGAAAAGAAACTGCTGGAAAGAAATAAGCTACCCATTCAAAAGTAAAAACAGGGAAAGCCAGCTGCATACAAATATTACAGATTGTGCTGATGAGATCCATGGATGGGCAGAAAGAGCTGTTTCAGGAAAAGAAAATCTAACTTCTGAACAGAAAAGGCTCAGAACATAGATGGACAAAAGTACTTCTTCTAGCAAAAGCAATTTCTAGGAGTTAAGTGAAGATATTTTCATTTCATCCAAAAAGGATTCTCAAAAGAATATTTCTTTTCCATATGGGTTGATTGATTATTGATAGGCTGGTTTATGGACTGCCCCATCCCATTCTGTTTTTTTAAAGAAAATGTAGAAAAGCACAATGAAGCAAAGATTAAAAAATCACTCATAATCACATTACTCAATAATACCACTTTTAAATTTTCAATGATGGTTGGAACTTCACCAGTAATTTTTCATGATCATTGGTAAGTTGTAGGAAAGAATTTTCTAGTAAACTTTCTTCCAAAACACATATATTAATTCTTTCTTTAATCAAAGCTCTCCCTCAGTGTGAGTTTTTAATTAGCAAGACAATACTCAAGATAGAATCTGGTGTGTTCCTTAGTTGTTCAACCTGTTTAGTGGCTTACATTTGTTCCATTTGTACTAGGTGAGCGGACTGAGGCACAATTATGCCAGAACAGAGGTAGACCTGAATGTTAGAGAGGTCTCAGTGCACCGGAGTTTCTCTCAGAGACATGAATAAGGAAGACACATGAGTCTTGAGACTTTCCTCAGTGGTTCAAACGACAAACCCCCCAAGCCTGCAACTGGTTACCCTTCTTTACTGTCTGTTCATGAGGTCAGAGCTCCAGGTTTGATTTCAGCATGGACAGAATACTTTTCTGTTTCCTCAAAGCCATAGACAACATTGTTCACTGGTTGTGTCTCAGAGAACGTCATTCATTCATGAATGAAGAGATTGGGAAAGATAGTCTAGAGATGTGTTGGAAAGATAGTCTAGAGATGTAGAGTAATCCTGACAGGAAGCTGACTCTATTGACACCTATTGCATCTCTGGCACATTATCTACATCATTTCATGTTGTCATAACAGTACTTGTATAGAATGATTGTTATGATGCTTAGATGAAAAAATGAGACTCAGTCAGATTAATAAGTAACCCAAGATCATACTATTAATATGTGACAAAACCAGAATTCAAAACTCCAAATCCATACCTTTCCCACTGTAACATCCTGCCTGGTTAGTCAGAACGATCTTTAAGTTTACTGTTTTCTAAATCACAGATGAATAAGAATGTTTTCACCTATAAATATTTAAATATATGACACAGTGACTCTAAAATCTGTAAGGTCTTGTGATGCAAAATGATCAAAGTCCCTATAGGACTTTTAGTAAAACAAATAAACCTCATATCTATATGCTGTTTATGTGAAAATAAACCTCTCCTCATATGGTGAAAAGTAAAAGGAAGAAAATAAATGGGAATGTGATATATAAACTATTAAACACAGTGAACACATAAAATACTATTGTCTGCCAAGTTCTCAAGGACATAGTTGATTTTAAAAAATCATCTGCAAACAATAAGCATTGAGAGTGCAATCCCCCAAAATATAGTTTCTTCTAAACTATCTAGAGAACATGTCTTTTGAATCCTTGTTCAGTCACTAAACACACAGCTGTTTATTGAATTCTTTGGTGTCTTGACCATGAGTCTGTACAGATGCAAATCTCTGCTTCACTTTTGTGAGATTTCCACAAGTAATCTGTCTGTAAACCTGTTTAGGAATATAAGTAGAGCACATTGAGCAGCTCATATTGTCATCAGTCAGTGCTGTATGATATGAAATAATGCCTACCCCAATCTCGCCACTGGCTAAGCAGGAAACAGCTTTCTATATTCCCCTCACTGGACCTCTGGATATGTAGACGGACAGCAGATGTAAGTGTCATGGCAACAGAACTGTTTACTTAGTGGATAGCATGAAGTATCCAGAGAAGCTGAAAATGGCCATGATTGCTGATTTCTTTCAATAACACTAGTAAGATTCCTGGGACAAACTATAGGCTATAACTAAAGATCTATATAAAGATTATATAAATGTATTATATAAATTTAAAATTAATATGAAGATTCATATGAAGATTTATATAAAGTTGGATTTTATAAGAGTTGACTGACATTTTCTTAAAAATTGCCCAACGTACTGACCCTATGAAATTGCTGGGAAAATCACATGAAACTAAATTTAAGGATAATTAATAGCATGCCTTTGGAAAAATAATTTTTAAAAAAAGAGGAGTAAGGAAATAAAGAAAGAGATGCATAAAGACAAGGAGGGGATGGACAAGGAAAAGAAAATGAGAAAGGGGAAAAGGGAGGAAGAGGGAATAAACTGCAGACAAATGGAATTTTATCACTATTGGTAGAGCTCCTGTCATGTGCAAGGACCTGTGTGAAGTACTTGGGAAGCTACAGAGAGATGAGATATGTCCACTCAACAAATTCAACAAATATTTAAGCTAGGGGGAAGGAGCCCATTTTAGTATGCCATATCACTTGGAAATAAATCTAAGATTACTTAAATGAGAAATAAATCAGAAGTGGACTTCAAAAGCATCCTTCTTATTTAAACATTTATTAGAAGTTTTATGCTGGGAAATATTGAATTATGCTGGAAAAGATTGAAGACAGGACGAGAAGGGGATGACAGAGGATGAGATGGTTGGCTGGCATCACCGACTTGATGGACATGAGTTTGAACAAGCTCCAGCAGTTGGTGATGGACAGGGAAGCCTGGCATGCTGCAGTCCATGGGATTGCAAAGAGTCAGACACAACTGAGTGACTGAATTGATACTGATTTTGATAGAAGTTTTAATTTTTTTGAAGAAGCGAACTTGTTCTTTGATTGGGTGGTGGCTGTTATCTGTGACCAATAGAATTGGGTCCAGATCCATTGCCCACAGAGAACCATTTCATTACCTGGCAACAAAGGGGCCTATATCACACGGACAATTTAGTGGTGATAGCAATTTCTCAGATTTTCTGATTTTAGCATGATATGACATAGGATCAAGTAAGCTGTAGTTTCACACACTTGAGTTCTAAAACTTGGCTATGTCACTAATTTGTTGTTATTGTTTAGTGACTAAGTCATGTCCGACTCTTTTGAGACCCCATGGAGCCCGCTCAGCTCCTCTGTCCATGGAATTCTCCAGGCAAGAAAACTGGAGTGGGTTGCCACTTCCTTTTACAGGGGATCTTCCTGACCCAAGATCGAACCTGAGTTGCCTGAACTGGCAGGCATTGACAGACAGATTCTTTACCACTGAGCCACCAGGGATGTATGTCAATAATTAGCCTAGACATAATCAGAGTAGATGCTTCAGTACATTTTTTGATTGTTGTTTGTTTAACAAATTTTGACTCAGTATATATGCCTCAAATAAATACAAATACTATCTTGATAAAAATTCCCAAAGAATTATATTTGAAAACAACAAGAACATTTAATTCTTAGATCTTTTTTACTTTGAATATATGAATGTGAATGTATTGCAACAGAGAGGCTTAACACCTGGGTGAATCAAGAATCAATATTGTGAATATGAAAGAGTAACTGGCTAAGTGAACTTCATCAACTTGCTCCTGTATCTTGACCATATCCAAAAAACTGCCAGCTAAGGCCTGAAACCTAAGTAGATCCACTGTTTTAAAGAATCACTACTATAAAACCAGTAGAATTGTATGAAAAATGACACTGCTTTAGTCCACTAGTTTTCGAATGAAGCATACAACTCTGTTTTGACTAAACAAAGTTCAAGAATTTACGCCTTTGTTCTTGCCAAGATTTATTCAAAATACATTTTCAGTGCCACTGGGAATGAAGCTTTATCTGGAAAAGACAATAACTGGTACTATAAATAATAAACAATGAGTATATATTGTCAGGGAACACCTCAAATAATTCTCTATAAATCAAAAGGACATGTAATTCAATTCATGACATGCATATTTTAACTTGCTTCATTCAAAAGCATATTTTTATTAAAAATGTTATGGTCACTTTAGTCAAATGCCACTTGTGTCTACCTTTAGTTAGATATTGGTTCATGTACCTGAGAGGACAACATTTTTCAAGTGTTAAAAGAAGGCAAGGGTTACAAATGACATATAATACTTTTTATGCACAAAGAGAGAAGGGAGGTGAGATATTGTGGGAGGTATTTCTGTCCATTAAAGAGCATTATTCATGAAAAAAAAGTATTAAATAATCAGAAGAAACAATTTTAGGAATAAGCACATTAATAGCAAGCTACACAACAGTTCTAAATATTCTAGGGCAAATAAGCCTAGAGAAATTAGGAACAGAAGGAGTATTTGTCCCTTTGCACAGGCTTACATACACTTGACTTCAGAGAAGGCCCAGTTCCTCACCTCCTAGTAACAGCCTCTGCCGAGTTGAGTTCAGTTCAGTCACTCAGCTGTCCCTGAATCTTTGCAATGCCGTGGACTGCAGCATGCCAGGCCTCCCTGTCCATCACCAACTCCCAGAGCTTACTCAAATTCATGACCATTGAGTCGGTGATGCCATCCAACCATCTCATCCTCTGTCATCCCCTTCTGCTCCTGCCTTCAATCTCTCCCAGCATCACAGTCTTTTCAAATGAGTCAGTTCTTCGCATCAGGTGGCTGCAGTATTGGAGTTTCAGTTTCAGCATCAGTCCTTCCAATGAATATTCAGGACTGATTTCCTTTAGGATGAACTGGTTGGATTGCCCTGCAGTCCAAGGGACTCTCAAAGTCTTCTCCAACACCACAGTTCAAAAGTATCAATTCTTCAGTGCGAAGCTTTCTTTACACTCCAACTCTCACATCTATAAATGACTATAGGAAAAACCATGGCTCTGACTAGACAAACCTTTGTTGGCAAAGCAATGTCTCTTCTTTTTAATATGCTGTCTAGGTTGGTCATAACTTCTCTTCCAAGGAGCAAGCATCTTTTAATTTCATGGCTGCAGTTGCAGTCACCATCTGCAGTGATTTTGGAGCCCCAAAAAATAAAGTCTACCACTGTTTCTATGGTTTCTGCATCTATTTGCCATAAAGTGATGGGACCAGATGCCATGATCTTCGTTTTCTGAATGTTGAGCTTTAAGCCAACTTTTTCACTATCCTCTTTCACTTTCAACAAGAGGCTCTTTAGTGCTTTATCCCTTTGTGCCTTAAGGGTGGTGTCATTTGCACATCTGAGGTTATTGATATTTCTCCTAGCAATCTTGATTCCAGCTTGTGTTTCATCCAGTCCAGCATTACTCATGAAGTACTCTGCATATAAGTTAAATAAACAGGGTGACAATATACAGCCTTGACGTACTCCTTTCTCAATTTGGAACCAATCTGTTGTTTCATGTCCAGTTCTAAACTGTTGTTTCTTGACCTGCATACAGATTTCTCAGGAGGCAGGTCAGGTGGTCTGGTATTCTCATCTCTTGAAGAATTTTCCACAGTTTATTGTGATCCACACAGTCAAAGACTTTGGCATAGTCAATAAAGCAGAAGTAGATGTTTTTCTGAAACTCTCCTGCTTTTTCAGTGATCCAACGGATGTTGGCAATATGATTTCTGGTTCCTCTCCCGTTTCTAAATCCAGCTTGAACATCTGGAAGTCACGGTTCACGTACTTTTGAAACCTGGCTTGGAGAATTTTCAGAATTACTTTGCTAGCATGTGAAATGAGTGCAATTCTGTGGTAGTTTGAGCATTCTTTGGCATTGCCTTTCTATGGGATTGGAATGAAAACTGAACTATTCCAGTCCTGTGGCCACTGCTGAATTTTCCAAATTTGCTGGCATATTGAGTGCAGCACTTTCACAGCATCATCTTTCAGGATTTGAAATAGCTCAACTGGAATTCCAGAACCTCCACTAGCTTTGTTCGTGGTGATGCTTCCTAAGAGCCACTTGACTTCACATTCCAGGATGTCTGTCTTTAGGAGTGATCAAACCATTGTGATTATCTGGGTCATGAAGATCTTTTGTGTATAGTTCTGTGTATTCTTGCCACCTCTTCTTAATATCTTCTGCTTCTGTTAGGCCCATACCATTTCTGTCCTTTATTGAACTCATGTTTGCATGAAATGTTCCCTTGGTATCTCTATATTTCTTGTGGAGATCCCTAGTCTTTCCCATTCTATATTTCTCCTCTGTTTCTTTGCACCGATCACTGAGGAAGGCTTTCTTATCTCTCCTTGCTATTCCTTGGAACTCTACAATCAAATGGGTATACCTTTCCTTTCCTCCTTTGCCTTTTGTGTCTCTTCTTTTCTCAGCTATTTGTAAGGCCTCCTCAGACAACCATTTTGCCTTTTTGCATTTCTTTTTCTTGGGGATGGTCTTGATCACTGCCTCCTGTACAATGTCATGAACCTCCGTCTATAGTTCTTTAGGCACTCTATCAGGTCTAATCCCTTGAATCTATTTGTCACTTCCACTGTATAATCGTGAGGGATTTGATTTAGGTCATACCTGAATGGTCAGTGGTTTTCCCTACTTTTTTTAAGTATGAATTTGGCAATAAGGAGCTCATGATTTGAGCCACAGTCAGCTCCCAGTCTTGTTTTTACTGACTATATAGAGCTGCTCCATTTTGGCTGCAAAGAATATAACCAATCTGATTTTGGTATTGACTATCCGGTGATGTCTGTGTGTAGAATCTTCTCTTGTGTTGTTGGAAGAGGGTGTTTGCTATGACCAGTGCATTCTCTTGGCAAAACTCTGTTAGCCTTTGCCCTGCTTCATTCTGTATGCCAAGGCCAAATTTGCGTGTTACTCCAGGTGTTTCTTACTTGCTACTTTTGCATTCCAGTCCCCTATAATGAAAAGGATATCTTTTTTGGCTGTTAGTTCTAGAAGGTCTTGTAGGTACTCATAGAACCATTCAACTTCTTCAGCATTACTGATTGGAATGTTTCTTCAACATTACTGGTTGGAACATAGACTTGGATTACTATGATACTGAATGGTTTGCCTTGGAAATGAACAGAGATCATTTTGGCATTTTTGAGATTGTATCCAAGTACTGAATTTTGGACTCTTGTTGACTGTGATGGCTCTTCCATTTCTTCCAAGGGATTCTTGCCCACAGTAGTAGATGTAATGGTCATCTGAGTTTAATTCACCCATTCCAGTCCATTTTAGTTCACTGATTCCTAAAATGTCTATGTTCACTCTTGCCATCTATTTGACCACTTCCAACTTGCCTGGATTCATGGACCTAACATTACAGGTTCCTATGCATTATTGCTCTTTACAGCATCAGACTTTTCTTCCATCACCAGTCACAACCACAACTGGGTGTTGTTTTTGCTTTGACTCCGTCTCTTCATTCTTTCTGGAATTAGTTCTCCACTGATCTCCAGTAGCATATTGGGCACCTACCTACCTGGAGAGTTCATCTTTCAGCGTCATATCTTTTTGCCTTTTCATACTTTCATGGGGTTTTCAGGGCAAGAATACTGAACTGGTTTGCCATTCCCTTCTCCAGTGGACCACATTTTGTCAGAACTCTGTGCCATAATCTGTCCATCTTTGTTGGCCCTACATGGCATGGCTCATTGTTTCATTGAATTAGACAAGGCTGTGGTCATGTGATTGGATTGGTTAATTTTCTGTGATTGTGGTTTTCATTCTGTCTTTCCTCTGACCAAGAAGGATAAGAGGCTTTTGGAAGCTTCCTGATGGGAGAGACTGACTGAGGGGGGAAGTGGGTCTTGTTCTGATAGGCAGAGCCATGCTGAGTAAATCTTTAATCCAATTTTTTATTGAAGGGCTGGGCTGTCTTCCCTCCCTTTATTTGACCTGAGGCCAGACTATGGTGGAGGTAATTAAGAAAATGTTGACCTCCTTCAAAAGGTCCCAAGCATACATTGCTACACTCAAAGCCCCCAACCCTGCAGCAGGCCACCGCTGACCCATCTCCATGGGAGACTCCTGGACTCTCACGGGCAAGTCTGGGTCAGTCTCTTGTGGGGTCACTGCTCCTTTCTCTTGGGTCCTAGTGTGCACAAGATTCTGTTTGTGCCCTCCAAGAGTCTGTTTCCCCAGTTCAGTGTAAGTTCTGGCAACTCTATGGTGGGTTAATGGTGACCTCCTCCAGGAGGGTTTATACCATACCCAAGTCTGCACCCAGAGCCCCTGCCCCTGCAGCAGTTCATTGCTGGAGAATTCAAACACAGTTCTTTCTCAATCTCTGTGGGGTCTCTGGGTCCTGGTGCACACAAAGTATGTTTGAGCTCTCTGAGCCTCTCTGGCAGGCATGGGGTTTCATTCTAAATGCATTTTCACCCCTCCTACCATCTTGCTGGGGCCTCTCCTTTGCCCTTGGATGTGGGGTAAAGGAGAAGCCCAATGCTATAACCTTGAGGCAGCCCAGGGACCTTCAGCCACTGCTCCCTGTCTAAGACTTTTAGTATCACTCCTAGTTGCCTAGCAAGTTTTCACCTGAGAAAAAGAAAAAAATATTAAACACTAAGCTTGTCACCTACAGTGGCAAGGCCTATTTTTAATCATTTTAAATACAGATAGATGGTCTTGTTTGGTTCATGATGATGATAATGATAGAATGCTTTGTATGTATTTTACTATTTTATCCTTGAATTAATTTCTTCCCAATTTATTTTAGTTCAATTCAGTCAAAATATGTTTATGAAGGTCCTTTCCTCCAGGACCTGTACAAAGACTTGGTCAATGGCATGTATTCTACTAACTACAGAACAAAGAGATCAAACCATACACCATCAGTGTGCAGATAATGCTATTGGGACAGTAGGGAGGAACTAGGACTGTTAGGATGGAGAGAGGAAACAAAGGAGGCATTAAATCTAGGACATTAGAGAGAGAAGGAAAGGGACAAAAAGCAGAGGAGTGTGAAAGTGCACGTATGTCGACACACTAGTGAATGGAAAGAAGTTAGGTTAAAAACTTAGTTATGAGCCATACTATGAAATGAAAATTCATGAATGTCAAGCTGAGGGATTCACACTTTATTTTTCCTATGTAAAAGGTGAGAGGGCTGAGGAGGAGGAGAGTGAGTTATGAAACTAGTATTCACCATATTTTTTAACTTTAAACTTAATTTTTTTTTAGAGAGAAGCATTTAAGATTCACAATAAAATTCAGGGAAAGACATAGAGATTTCCCTTACTCCTCCTGTCCCAACACATGCATACCCTTCCCCATGGTCACCACCCCCCAACAGTCACTCTCCTGACCCCCTACCCTGATGACCACTGATCATTTTACTGTCTCCATAGTTTTACCTTTTCTAGAATGTCATATTCATAGTTGAAATCATATGGTATGCTTTTCATGTTGGCTTCTTTCTCTTAGAAATATGCATTTAATTTTCCTTCATGTCCTTTCATGACTTGATAGCTCATTTACTTTTAGCAATGAATATTAGTTCATTGTCTGGATATATCACAGCTTTTTTTTTTATCCATTCACCTACTAAAGGATAACTTGGTTGCTTCCAATCTTGGCAATGGTGAAAGCAGCTATAAATATGTCTGCAAATTTTTGCATAGACATAAATTTTCCACTTTTTTGAGTAAATACCAACGAGTGCAATTGCTGGGTCATATGGTAGACAGTCACCATCTTTTACTGATTCTAGGATGTATATTTTTTACAATTCTAGCATCAGAATGTATCTTTCAATTTACAGAGTCCTTTAGCAGGGATTGTTACATAATTGTATTGCGAGTACCAACAGCTTGTATTTTCTTCCTTGTGCATTTACAGAAATGATATATAATAAAAATCTGGCCAAATAAATTTAAAAGTGTCTTTAGATAGAAAAAGTCTAATAAGAAAGAATTATTTTGTAGCGTTTTTAAACTTGGGGATACATAAAATAACTATGTGGTAGTCTGCTTTTAATATATATGAGTCACAATATTAAATGCTTAAACAAGGAGGTGATGTAATCAAAAATATTTTTTAATATTTGTTCTTAGCAGTCTCCTGTGAAATACTAAAGAATATATTCGGGTCCTCTTTCGCCCTCCTGCAGCTCCCCTAGTCTGCGCCTGCGCCAAGGCAGAGGCCCTGAGGTGGCCGAACTTGCCGCTGGGGAGTCGGCGCTTGGAGGACCCAAGAATATCTAAAGCCACGGGGAAAATGGTGGAAAATTCACCGTCGCCGTTGCCAGAAAGAGCGATTTATGGCTTTGTTCTTTTCTTAAGCTCCCAATTTGGCTTCATACTGTATCTTGTGTGGGCTTTTATTCCTGAATCTTGGCTAAACTCCTTAGGCTTAACTTATTGGCCTCAAAAGTATTGGGCCGTTGCTCTGCCTGTGTATCTCCTCATTACCGTAGTCATCAATTACGTCCTCTTATTTGGAATAAACATGATGAGTACCTCTCCACTTGACTCCATTCATAATATCACAGATAACTATGCCGAAAACCAACAGCACAAGAAAGACCAAGAAGAGGCCATCCCAGCACTAAGAGATATTCCTATTAGTGAAGTAAACCAAATGTTCCTTCTTGAAGCCAAGTAACTTTACACCAAGAACTTAATTGTATGTGGACTAATACCAAACATTTATTATAAATTTTTGACATAAAGGTTTCAACCGTAAAAAAAAATAATAATAATAAAAAATAAAGAATATATTCAGGAGGAGTAGAGTCCAGTGACAAAGCTGGAGGCTATTTATATACTGTATATATATAGTATTATGGGGGTTCCTGGGAGATTAGCTAGAAAAGAATCCACCTGCAATGCGGGAGACCCTGGTTCAATTCCTGGGTTGGGAAGTTCTCCTGGAGAAGGGATAGGCTACCCACCCAGTATTCTTGGGCTTTCCTGGTGGCTCAGACAGTAAAGAATCAACCTGCAATGCAGGAGACCCGGGTTCGATCCCTGAGTTGGGAAGAGTCCCCTGGACGGGGACATGGCAACCCACTCCAGTATTCTTGCCTAGAGAATCCCAGGTACATTGGAGCCTGGAGGGCTGCAGTCCATGGGGTCGCAAAGAGTCAGACATGACTTAGCAACTAAGCACACATAGTATTATGATATATATATATATATATATTTATTGTAGTATATAGTATATATATATATATATGTATAGCATAGTATACAGGACCTTCACTGGTGACTCAGATGATAAAGCATCTGCCCACAATGGAGACCCAGGTTTGATCCCTGGGTCAGGAAGATCCCCTGGAGAATAGTGGTAATCCACTCCATTATTCTTGCCTAGACAATCCCATGGACAGAGAAGCCGGTGGACTATAGTCGATGGGGTTGTAAAGAGTTGGACACAACTAAGGGACTAACACTTTCCCTTTCATATAGTTACTATATATGTGATATACTAATATATGTGGTTTACTATATATATGGAAAAGGGAATGACAACCCATTCCAACATTCTTGCTTGGGAAATCCCATGGACAGAGGAGCCTGGAGGGCTGCAGTCCATGGGGCTGCAAAAGAGTTGGACAAGATTTATGACAAAGCAGCAATATATTTTATATACATATATATATAATAGGCACAACACACAACAGTATAGACAAGAAAATATGGGATATGAGCCATGGAAGTGGCATTAGACATTCAAGAAAGTCAAGATTCATTTTAAATATACACTTATTGAGAATAAGTATCCATCTAGATGTGATCTGATGAGGGAGAAGGAGTTAGAAGTAACTTTCTCTTTGTGGGTTTTTGCCTTTTTTTTTTTAACTGTTGTCTCCATTTCCTATTCAATCAAATCAAAGTTCTGGTGTAGGGATATAATTTTGTAAATAACCAACTGCTAAAAAAAGAAAACAAAATATATATCCTTTTCCCTTTGGCATTGTAAGCAGACTTCTTAAATCTCCAATGTATATGAGATGTCATTTCGGTCTATCTACATAGTCATCATGACCTTGACAGTGACCTGTAGTTAACACCGAGCATCTGATACATAAAACCACCCATCTAGACAATGAGCGGAGCTGTCAGCTCAAATTTCCCAGGAGACAACCCCTGCCTCAAAGATACTAGGAAAAACTGTGGAACATCTGTATCATCTCCAAGGCCATTCTGTATTTATTTGAAGGGCTAACGTCATGGTCTTCATCATACCTGACTCATTTTCACTTACCTAGCTCTTTAACAAACAAGCTTCCTAATTTATCTAAATTATTTTGACATTAAAATTTATCTAGCAACATTCACCATAACTTTCTTCCAAACTTTTATTTGAGGCCCCAGCATTTTAGGTTAACTCATACTGGCCTTACTGCACACTATCCTGCTCCCCCACTCCTCAACTAGAGACAAAAGCAGAATCCTGTGCATATGACAGACTCATCGGATCTTTAGAGTAGCACATAAGTGAATGAACATGTAATTTATTGTGCATAGCAGGACATTTTTTAGAGTAAAGGAGAACATTACTAATAATTACACAGGAACAGTACACACAATCCTGCTCAGGATGAAAGGTCATATTATTTATAAGGCCCTGGGTGATCTGGCCTCTGACAAGATGCTCAGTTTTATTTCTATGTGTTTTCTTTTTTTTTAATTCTTTTTTGAAATATCAAATTCTGACAACTACCTTCCAATGGTTCACTTTTTGGTCAAGTCCTCTCAGTTGAAAAGCAAAATGTTTGGTTAAATTAGTATTATAATCTAATATTCCTAAAACAGAATTGGAATGATAAGGTTATGGTAACATTACCCTGGGCATGTGCCAGAAATATTAGTAGGATTAGTTAGTAGGATTCCAAAAAAGTTCTGTGCCCCAAGAAGATGAAAAAACTCAAGCTAAGTGACTTCAAAGTGGTTCTCTAACTACAAGCCTCTTTAAAACCACTACTTGTTAATCTCCAAGAGAGTGGTGAACTATAGTATGTGAGTGCTAAGTTCCTTCAGTCATATCCAACTCTTTTGCAACCTTATGGACCATAGCCTGCCAGGCTCCTCCATCCATGGGATTCTCCAGATGAAAATACTGGAGTGGTTAGCCATTCTCTTCCCCAGGGGATCTTCCAGACCTAGGGATTGAACCCACATCTCTTATGTCTCTTGCATTGGCAGGTGGGTTCTTTACCACTAGCGCCATCTGGAACGCCCCTATGATAGTTTCCCCAATTTATGAGAGCCTGAAAAGGAGATTAATGTTCTTCTGTTCTGTGAAACACTTTTAGAGAAATTCTGTTCATGAAAAAAATTATACTTTATCTCCATTTAATAAGCTAAAGTTTTTTTGTTTATTTTCATAGTTAATGCTTTAATACTTATACATAACCCTGAAGTAGTAGTTTAAGCTGAGTTGAGGGTAATTAATTCCCTTTCCAATTTACTTCTGTGCCTTGGTATTGCTATGATTAGGTTTGAACAGATATATAAATGTAGCAGTGAGACTTGTAGGATACAAAAATCACTGATTTGGTGTTTTGTGGGTAAGAATCTCTCCAATTCCATAAACTATGACAGTCTAAAGAATTTATAGCTTTCCCTTCAAACTCCCTTTAATAACCAGCTTCCTCTTTAACAACATGTTGTGAATAGACTGAAACCAACCTGGATGTTTCCTTTCTTGGTAATCAGAAGACAAGTCGTGTTCTCTCTTTGTTTGATAAGACTATCAGGATGTGAAAAATAAATCTTGGCAGAGTTATTGAGATAAATCCTCAAACGAAACTCAGATTACATGTAAAATTAGTAGCTACATATCCTTTTGAGAAAAATAGAAAAACAAATTTAAAAGAACACAGTAAAAATTTTAGAACCTGCCATTAAAGACAATTTTTTTAAATGAAAATTTAGAAACATTGTCTCTCAGAGTATGATTTCTGAAAAGGCCATACTTTAAATATGGCTCTCTTTTTATAAGTGGGTAAGTTATTTCATTCTGCCTTGGAATTTTAAAATAATGTTCCACGTCATCTGATAAAACAGCGAAACCAGAAAAGGACCCCGGGAAGAGATTTATTAGTACCTTGTTTATTTTCCTTTGTTTTGTGGCCCAAAAACATACAAAACATTTTAATTATGATTAATCTTTAATTATAATTCTTTTAGAATGTACTTCCAAACATACACATATTGACCACTAAATATCACAATCATCTATATAACATATCAGAAATACTCAGCTTTATGAGGGTAAGATGCCAAATGTTACCACCTTATTTGGAGAAGTCATATTAAAAGTATCTTCATTTCTCCATTTGTTTCTAAGAGAACACACAATTGTAGTGGCCAAGACTTCAGACTTAAGGTATATCTGGATTTAAATCCTCGTTCTATCACTGAATACTGTGACATTCTAAACATGTCTTACACCTCACCTGCTAAATGAGATGCTAGTAATGACTCACTTATAAGCTTCTTATAAGA
The DNA here is from genome assembly GCF_055505025.1 of Bos grunniens. Taxonomy (NCBI): domain Eukaryota; kingdom Metazoa; phylum Chordata; class Mammalia; order Artiodactyla; family Bovidae; genus Bos; species Bos grunniens. The sequence continues at coordinate 44,815,867 of NC_141165.1, forward strand.
ATTTAATAAACAGAAATATGTAAAAATTTTTGGCTTAAGTTCTGGCATATAGTAAATAAAAGTCACTATTAAACAGAATTAGTACATATAAATACTTTCCATTAGTCATTTGAGTTGGCATGGTATGTACCAAGATTCTAGGTTTCCAATCATTTAGTATTTAGCATGTCTGTTTCCACAAAGCAGAAATGCATCTGTGCTATCATGCATTTTCTAAGTCACTATATACAAGAATCAAGTTTTTACTAGCTTTTCTTATCTTTCTCTTCACCTCTTTCTTCTACTCTCTTGTACTTTCCACTTTTTCTCCTTCCTGGGATTGTAGTTTTGAAAATTAAACACCTGTTGCCATTGAAAGAAAATCCTATAGAGATAAGAAGTCTAAATAAACTGAGGGTTAAGAGTATGCCTGTCAATATTTCCAGGACCCAAAGATTGTTACCCTTACACCACCATACCCTAACATCACTCCAGAAAAACAAACTTATGTGAATGTTACAACCAGTCAACATTAGCACCTCCTTCCATAGGACCATGCATTAATTGGCTAAGGCTGCCATAATGATATACTCCAGACTAGTGGCAATACTAGAGAAATATATTTTCTTACAGTTCCAGGGGCTGAAATCCAAGATCATGGTGACATCAGTGTTGGTTTCTGGTGAGAGCTCTCTCCCTGGCTTGAAGATGGTTGCCTTCTCGCTGTGTGTTCACCTGGTCTTTCCTATGTGCTTATGTACAAAGACAGAGAGAGTTCTCTGGGGTGTCTCTTCATCGTCTTATAAGGACATTAGTCTTAACAGAATAGGGCTAACACTTATGACGTCACTTAACCTTAATTACCTCCTTAAGGCCCTTTCTCCAAATTCAGTCACCTTGGAGATTAAGACTTCAGCGTAAGAACTGAAGGAGTTTTAACACAATTCAGTCCATAACAATCCTGCTTTTTCCTATTACCATGAGGACTTGTAAACCCCTTCCCTCCTCCTATATTTAAGCATCTTGAAAGGAGAAGCAGAGGAGGAAAAGGATCATCCAGAGAAGAAGGAAATGATCGTAGATAGCTGAAGTGGTTTCAAATAATATATTTATTTTTCACACCTTTTCAGATTAAAACATCAGGGTTTTTTTTTTTTTTTTAATTCAAGTACAACACTAATTTCTCATCTGTTTTCTTTCATTCTGATGAACATGTATAGGACCTTCCTGGCTCTCTTAAAACACCTATCACCTCCTTCCTGGCAATATTTAGCTGCTTCAGTTCAGTTCAGTCACTCAGTCGTGTCCGACTCTTTGCGACCCCACGAATCATAGCACACCAGGCCTCCCTGTCCATCACCAACTCCTGGAGTTTACTCAAACTCATGTCCATCGAGTCAGTGATGCCATCCAGCCATCTCATCCTCTGTTGTCCCCTTCTCCTCCTGCCCCAAATCCCTCCCAGCATCAGGGTCTTTTCCAATGAGTCAACTCTTCGCATCAGGTGGCCAAAGTACTGGAGTTTCAGCTTAGCATCAGTCCTTCCAATGAACACCCAGAACTGATCTCCTTTAGAATGAACTGATTGGATCTCCTCGCAGTCCCTCCAAGGGACTCTCAAGAGTTTTCTCCAACACCACAGTTCAAAAGCATCAATTCTTTGGCACTCAGCTTTCTTCACAGTCCAACTCTCACATCCATACATGACTAATGGAAAAACCAGAGCCTTGACTAGATGGACTTTTGTTGGCAAAGTAATGTCTCTGCTTTTGAATATGCTATCTAGGTTGACAATAACTTTCCTTCCAAGGAGTAAGCGTCTTTTAATTTCATGGCTGCAGTCACCATCTGCAGTGATTTTGGAGCCCCCAAAATAAAGTCTGACACTGTTTCCACTGTTTCCTCATCTATTTCCCATGAAGTGATGGGACCAGATGCCATGATCTTCGTTTTCTGAATGTTGAGCTTTAAGCCAACTTTTTCACTCTCCACTTTCACTTTCATCAAGAGGCTTTTCAGTTCCTCTTCACTTTCTGCCATAAGGGTGGTGTCATCTGCATATCTGAGGTTATTGAGATTTCTCCCGGCAATCTTGATTCCAGCTTGTGCTTCTTCCAGCCCAGCATTTCTCATGATGTACTCTGCATATAAGTTAAATAAGGAGGGTGAAAATATACAGCAATATACAATTTAGTTGCTTACAGGTCCCATTTTTAAAATTAAATATAGAATTGTCTTGAAAGTGGGATCTGTGTCCAGTTATTTTTTTCCTGATAATAATTAACACAGTGTTTAATACAGTGTTTCAGAAAGCAATTTTTTTTCAGAAAACAGTTTTTCATTTTTTCAATAATTTTTAGTTCAATGGCTAGAATAACTAGGCCACTACTGCTTGATTAGAATTTCCTATTAAATAAACATAAATAATAATTATGAAATAAATTTATGAATAAATTCATATAAGTGTGAAATTAAAAAGTTGAAAAACTTAATGTAAGACTCTTTTAACCCAACGTTTTAGGTATTTATAAAATGCATTTAAAATTTACCATCATTCCTGCCATACATATTAGCAAGTTTATAACTCAGAAATATTTTTATTTTTATTCTGCTTGTACAAAATTTAACAAGCTAATACCTTCCATGATATGTTTCACAATGAGAGAAGAATTCAACTTTAATTGCTCGAGCACTATTCCTGACATAGTTTCATTGAATAGCAAATGCTAGTACAGTTTACAGAAATTCTACATATTACCAGATAGCAAATTCCTTGAGGACAGGAACTGGTTTTGTTTTATTAATGTATTGAGTTGTCATAGTCCCAAAATGTTGTCTTGAATTTAGCAGTTGTTCTAAAATATTTATAGCATAGAAAAAACAGAACTACATGTATTGGAGGGGCTTCCTGGGTAGCTCACATGGTAAAGACTCTGCCTGTAATGCAGGAGACTCAGCTGCAATTCCTGAGTCAGGAAGATCCCCTGGAGAAGGGCATGGCAACCCGCTCCAGTAATTTTGCTTGGAGAGTTCCATGGACAGAGGAACCTGGAGGGCTACAGTCCATGGGGTCACATGGAGTCAGACATGACTGAGGAACTAACACACACACACACACACACTCACACACACACATATTGGAAATGTTGTTTAATACAAGATGAGCTCTGAATAACTGTTCTCACTTCTTTTTATTTTCTTTTTAAGTTAAAATATAGATGATTTTTTAGTTTCAGGTGTGATACATAATAATATGGCATTCACGTATGAAATGATCACCATGATAATAAGTCTAGTACGACCTGTCCCTATATAAAGTTATTACAATATTGTTGACCACATTTCTTATGCTATATATTACATCCCCATGACTTTTAATTATGAAACAGGAGGTTTACTCCTTTTAATCCATTTCACTTAATCTATTCCATTGTGTGTGTGCGTGTGTGTGTATATATATATATACACATATATACCATATCGTTATCCATTTGCCTATCGATGGTCACTCAGGTTGCTTCATATCTTTGCTATCATACATAATGGTGTGATGAACATTGAAATGTTTATATCTTCTCAAATTAGTGTTATTGCTTTCTTTGAGTAAATACCCAGAAGTAGATTTGCTAGATAGGGCTTCCCTGGTGGCCCAGTGAGTAAAGAATCCACCTGCCAATGCAGAAGACCTGGGTTTGATCCATGGGTCAGAAAGATCCCCTGAAGAAGGGAATGACAGCCCACTCCAGTATTCTTGCCTAGAGAATTCCATGGACAGAGGAGCCTGGTCAGCTACAGTCCGTGGGGTCCCAAAGAGTCAGATGCAACTGAAGTGACTGAGCATGCACAGAAAATTATTGGGCTTCCCTTGTGGCTCAGATGGTAAAGAATCCACCTGCAATTCAGGAGATTCAGGTTCAATCCCTAGGTTGGGAAGGTGTCCCAGGGAAGGAAATGGCTACCCATTACAGTATTCTTGCCTGGAGAATCCCGTGGACAGAGTAGCCTGATGGATTACAATCCATGGGGTCGGAAAGAGTCGGATGCAACTGAGAAACTAAGCACACACAAATTCTGACACGTGTGAGGTGGTATCTCATTGTGGTTTCCTAGACAGCATATTCAAAAGCAGAGACATTACTTTGCCAATGAAGGTCCGTCTAGTCAAGGCTATGGTTTTTCCTGTGGTCATGTATGGATGTGAGAGTTGAACTGTGAAGAAGGCTGAGGGCTGAAGAATTGATGCTTTTGGACTGTGGTGTTGGAGAAGACTCTTGAGAGTCCCTTGGACTGCAAGGAGATCCAACCAGTCCATTCTGAAGGAGATCAGCCCTGGGATTTCTTTGGAAGGAATGATGCTAAAGCTGAAACTCCAGTACTTTGGCCACCTCACGCGAAGAGTTGACTTATTGGAAAAGACTCTGATGCCGGGAGGGATTGGGAGCAGGAGGAGAAGGGGACGACAGAGGATGAGATGGCTGGATGGCATCACTGACTCGATGGACATGAGTCTGAGTGAACTCTGGGAGTTGGTGATGGGCAGGGAGGCCTGGCGTGCTGCGATTCATGGGGTCGCAAAGAGTCAGACACGACTGAGCGACTGAACTGATGATTAGGGATGCTGAGAATCTTTTCATGTAACTGTGGCTATCTGTATATCTTACCTGGAAAAATGCCTATTTAGTTCCTCTGCTCATTTTTAAAACTGAGTTGTTTGGGGTTTTTTTGATGTTGAGTTGTTGAGCTCCTTGTATATTTTGGATTTTAATTCCTCATCAGATATATTGTTTGTAAATACATTCTCCTATTGCAGAGGCTACATTTTTGTTTTGTTTGCACTTTCCTTTAATGTGAAGAAAGGTTTTTAGTTTGATGGAGTCCCATTTGTTTTTGTTTTTTTTTTTCCTTTTGTTTCCCTTGTGTGGGGAGATAGACATTGTTTAGCAAGGAAATATTGCTAAGACCAATGTCAAGGAGCATATCACCTATGGTTTCTTCTAGAAATTTTACAGATTAATGTCTAAAATTTAAGTTAAATGTGTCTTTAATCCATTTTTAGTTTATTTTTGTATATGGTATGAGTATGTGTGTGTGTGTGTGTGCTCAGTCATGTCTGACTATATGGTATGAGAAAGTAGTCCGATTTGATTCTTCTGCATATAGCCATCCAGTTTTCCCAACACAATTTATTGAAAATCCAGTCTTTTCCCATTGTATATTCTTGCCTACTTTGCCATAGATTAATTGGCCATATTAGTGTGAGTTTACTCCTGGGCTGTCTATTCAGTTGAATTGATCTTGATGTCTTGTTTGGTGCCTGTACTGTAGTATTTTTATAACTGTAGCTTTGTAGTTTAATTTAAAATCAATGAGCATGATATTTCTAACTTTGTTCTTCTTTCTTAAGATTGGCTAACATGGTTCCATACAAATTTTGGAATTATTTGTTCAACTTCTGTGAAAAATGCCTTTGGTATTTGGATGGTTATCTGCGTGGTATAGCTATCCATTGTTTCATCTTCAACTTATTTCATCAATGTCTTATAGTCTTGAGTACAGGCCTTTTTGGTTAGATGTATCCTTAGATATTTCAATCTTTTTGGTATAATTATAAATAGTACTGTCTTCTTAATTTATCTTTTGACTACTTCATTGTTAGTGTATAGGAATGCAACAAACTTGTGTATGTTAATTTTATATCATGTGCAGCTTCACTGAATCTATTTATTAGTTCTAATACTTTTATATAGTATCATGCTATCTGCAAACTGTGACAGTTTTACTTCATTTCCAATTTGGATTTTTTTTTTTTTGGTCTCAATGCTGTGACTAGGACTTTTAATACTATGTAGAATAAAAGTGGTGACATTGGCATCCTTGTCTTCTTCCTTGGAAATGTTTTCAGGTATTTTTACCATTGAGTATGATGTTGGCTGTAGACTCACCATACCTCACCTTTATTATGTTGAGGTATGTCCTCTTGATACCCACTATGATGAAACTTTTATCATAAATGGATGTTGAATTTTGTCAAATATTTTTCTGAATCTATTGAGATGATCATATAGTTTCTATTGCTCAATTTGTTAATGGAGTGTATCATATTGTTTAATTTGTGAATGCTGAACTATCCTTGTATCCCTGGAACAAATCCAACTTGATCATAGTGTATTATTCTTTTAAGGTATTGTTGAATTTCATTTGCAAATATTTCATTATGGATTTTTGCATCTATATTTCATCAGGCATATTATATTGGCCTTTAATGTTCTGTTTTTTCTAGTGCCACCTGGGAAGCCCATGTGAAAGGATGCATATTTTACTGCTTTGGGATGAAATGTTCTATAGATACCTATTAAGGCCATTTGGTGTAGTGTGTCATTTAAGACCAGTATTTCTTTACAGATCATCTTCTGTCTGGATGATCTGTCGTTTGATGTAAGTGAGGTATTAAATTTTCCTACTAATACTGTGTCAGTTTCTCTCTTTATATTTGTTAAAACTTGCTTTATGCATTTAGGTGCTCCTATGTTGGGTACATGCATTTTATAATTCTTATATCTGTTTATTGGATTGATCCCTTGATCATTATGTAATGTCCATCTTTGTCTATTGTTACAGTTTTTGTTCTAATATCTATTTTCTCTGAATTAAGTATTGCTACCTCAGCTGTCTTGCATGAAATTTCTTTTGTATCTCCTCACTTTCAGTCTGTGCATCACTAGGTCACAAGTGAATCTCTTGCTGCTGCTGCTGCTGCTGCTGCTGCTGCTGCTGCTAAGTCGCTTCAGTCGTGTCCAACTCTGTGCGACCCCATAGACGGTAGCCCACCAGGCTCCCCTGTCCCTGGGATTCTCCAGGCAAGAACACTGGAGTGGGTTGCCATTGCCTTCTCCAATGCATGAAAGTGAAAAGTGAAAGTGAAGTCGCTCAGTCGTGTCTGACTCTTAGTGACCCCATGGACTGCAGCCTACCAGGCTCCTCTGTCCATGGGATTTTCCAGGCAAGAGTACTGGAGTGGGGTGCCATTTCCTTCTCCGAGTGTGTCTCTTATAAGCAGCATATGTGGGGGTGTTATTTTTTTATTCATTTAGCCATGCTGTCTTTTCAATAGAACATTTAGTCCTACATTTAATTTTTGGTAGGTATGTACTTATTGCCACTTTTTAAATTACTTTCTGGTTGCTTTTGTAGTTCCTTTCTGTTTTTTCTTTTGCTGTTCCTTGTCATTGTCCTTGAGTGTTAGATTTGAATTCCTTTCTCTTTGTGTGTGTATCTGTATGTATTTATTATAGCTTTTTGGTTTGTGGTCCCCATGAGGTACATATATAGCAATAAATACATCCATATATATATGTATATACACATACATATACATATAAATATATAAACAATTATAAGTATATATACTTTTCAGTTGAGCTTCCTAGGTGGCACTAGTGGTAAAGAACCTGTCTGCAAGAGACAGATTTGATCCCTGGGTCTGGAAGTTCCCTGGAGAAGGACATGGCAAGCCACTCCAGTATTCTTGCCTAGAGAATCCCATGGACAGAGAAGCCTGGCGGGCTACAGTCCATAGGGTCACACAGAGTCAGACACGACTGAAGCAACTGAGCAAGTGCACAAACACAATTTCAAGTTGGTGATCCCTTCAATTTAAATGGATTCTAACCACCCTTCGTTTTTTACTCTCCCTTCCAGGTTTGATGCTTTTCATATCATATTTTACGTCTTTTAGTTTTCTGTATCCCCTTAACTACTAATTGTGGATATAGCTGATTTTACTACTTTTATCTTCTAATCTTCCTCATAGCTTTGTAAGTGGTTGATCTGCTACATTTGCATACGTTTGCTTTTACCAGTGAGAATCTTCCTTTTGTAATTTTCATATTTCCATTTGTGGTCTTTTCTGTTTAGAGAAGTTCCTTTAATATTTATTATAAAGCTGGCTTAGTGCTACTGAAATTTTTTGAGTTTGCTTAACACTCTGGAGAAGGCAATGGCACCCCACTCTGGTACTCTTGCTTGGAAAATCCCATGGACAGAGGAGCCTGGTAGGCTACAGTCCATGGGGTCACTAAGAGTCAGACACGACTGAGCGACTTCACTTTTACTTTTCACTTTCATGCATTGGAGAAGGAAATGGCAACCCACTCCAGTGTTCTTGCCTGGAGAATCCCAGGGACGGGGGAGCCTGGTGGGCTACCGTCTATGGGGTCGCACAGAGTTGGACACGACTGAAGCGACTTAGCAGCAGCAGCAGCAGCAACACTCTATCTCATCTTCAAGTCTGAATGACAGCCTTGATGGGTATAAGGGGTTGTTTTTTTGTTGTTGTTGTTTTTTAACTTTCATCACTTTGAACATTTTGTGCCATTCCCTCCTGGCCTACAAGTTTTTTGAGAAAAGCTAGCTGATAATCTTACAGGAGTTCCCTTGTACATAACTAGCAGTTTTTATCTTCCTGCTTCTAAGGTTCTCTCTTTGCCTTTTATTTTTGCCATTTTAATTATAATGTGTCTTGGTGTAGACCTTTTTGGTTTTATCTTGTTTGAGATTCTCTGTGTTTCCTGAACCTGAATATCTTCCTCCTTTTTCTGCCTCTCTAAAATGTTAGCGAAGCTTTTAGCTATCATTTCTTTAAATAAGCTCTTTGCCCTTTGCTTTCTGTCTCTCTCTTCACCTTCTGACACTCCTCCTCATAATGCAAACGTTATTACGTGTGACATTGTACCAAGATCTCTTATTCTCATTTATTTTAGTTCTTTTTCTTTTTCTCTCTCTCTCTTCAGCTCAGATGATTTCCACTAGTTTGTCTTCCATTTTGCTGATCCATTCCTCTGTACTGTCTAATCTACTGCTTTTGTGTCTTACTGTGTATTTTTTTTAATCTCATTTACTGTATTCTTCAGCTCTATCTAGCTCTTTTTTTATATTTCTTAACATTTTGTTAAAATTATCACTATTTGCATCAATTCTTCTCCCAACTTTGTTGCACATCTTTATGATCATTACCTTGAACCCTTTAGCAAGTAAATCACTTATCTTCACTTTGCTTAGTTCTTCTGAGGTTTCACTTTTTCCTTCATTTAGAACATATTCCTCTGTTTCCTCATTTCCCCCTAATTCTCTGTATTTATTTCTATTTATTAGATAGGTTAGTTACATTTCCTACTTAGAGAAGTTAACATTTCCTAATCTTAGCATATGTAGGAAATATGCTATAGGCCCCAGCAGCGCACTTCCCTTTAATCACCAGAGCTATACGCTCTGTGACACTCCCTATGTGAATTGCATGGGCCCTTCTATGATGGACATATCTGGAGTTGGTGCCAACCTGCCAGTGGGAAGGGGCAGTTCTCTAAGCAGTTGGCTACAAGGTTTGGTGGGTGTTGGGACTGGTCCTGGCCCACTGATGGGTGGGAAAGCTCCCAGCATTAATAGGCTACACAAGAAGACTCCAAAATGGCACTTGTCAACACCAGCTTCTTCAGGGTACCACAAACTTTCCCAAACGACCGTCTCCAACATCCGTGTTCTCAGAGGGAATACCAATTTCCTGTCACCTTGCCAGGAGTCTCTCCAAGATCAGTAAAGAGCCTTCAGATTATTGCTTCTGTGCTGGGACTCAGCATATGTGAGAGTTTGCATGTGTCCTTTAAGAGCAGAGTCTCTGTTTCATAAAGCCCTCCATTTCTCCTGCGTGGAAGCAGTCTGACCTTCAGAGCCAGACAGTATAGGGGCTCCTCTTTCCCTTGCAGGGGCCCCAAGCTAATGTTGCACTCAGACTCCTGATTCTCGGGGGCAAACTCTGCATTAGTGATTACCCTCCTATTTGTGGTTTGCCTGCCAGAGTGTAGGTCTAGGCTGCATCACATCTGTGCCCTCCTACCTATCTTGCTATGGTTCCTTCTTTACAACTTCAGCTGTGGAAAATCTTTCTGCTAGTCTTCAGGCCATTCTCATGGATAGCTACTCTATAATAGTTGTAATTTTGGTGTGTCCATGGCAGGAGGTGAGCTCAGGGTCTTACTACTCTGCACTGCTGGCCACATCCTCCTTCACTTTCCTCTAACAGATTACCTCTATTATTAGCATACGTTGTTCAATACAATAGCCATTAGCAATATGAGAGTATTTAACACTTAAAATACAGCCAGTCCATATTGAGACTAGCCATATTTTAAGTGTTGCAAGTAAAAGTGAGAGGTGTCGTAAGCATAAAATATTCACCAAACTTCAAAAATTTAGTACAAATAAAAGCAAGATTTTTATTAATAATGTAAAAAATTGATTACATGTTGAATTGTTAATTTTTTTGACATACTGGATTAATAAAATGGGCCTCCCTTTCGGCTCAGTGATAAAGAATCTGCCTGCCAATTCAAGAGAGGCACCTTTGATCCCTGGGTCAGGAAGATCCTCTGAAGGAGGAAATGGCAGCCCACTCCAGTATTCTTGCCTGGAGAATCCCATGGACAGAGGAGCCTGATGGGCTACAGTCCATGGGGTCACAAAGAGTCGGACACAATTTAGAAACTGAGCGCACGCGCGCACACACACACACACCAAAATATTATTAAATTAATTTCACATTTTTCCCTTTTTTTAATGGAATTACTAGAAAATTTTAAATCTCACAGGTAATTGGCTGTATATTTTTAATGTACACAGCTAATGTGACCTGTTCACAGACGTAGGTTGTTATTTTGCCTAGAATTATACTATGCTAGCACAGTGAATGCTTTAAACTCTATTTCTGTAGAAATCCCTGGCCTCTTAAAAGCTTGTTGGAGGAAAAAAGAAAGATTTAATACCTGATGTAGTCCAAACAATATATTTATTTTTTAGCACTTATTTAGAACAAGCTGTTGAATATTTTGGAAATTCACAGTGTAACATGAAACACTTTTAAGTATTGTCATGTGGCTTCTCTACAATTAGTTCCTTAAACAGTACTCAGTTGTAGGCCAGACAAATTATAAATTGTTGTGGTTTAGGGTCCTTTATGCAGCATGAGGAAATTAAAAACTAAAAACTTTATAATAACCAACTCTAGAAAAAAAGTCATTGGAGCTCCTGTGGCAGCAATAGTTTTGAGGAATTAAAAAATAATGCCATAGAAAGGAATTTTTATTTAGTAAGATTTTAAATACTAGTTTTGTATACTGATACATCAGTGGTGTTTCAAGGCTGCTGCAAGCACTTGGGTGAGAATAAAATTAAGTTCTTGTGTATTTGTTCATTAGAGCTGACAATCTTCAAAATTCTTCTGTTTACTAAATATATTCCCATACGTCATTTTACTTTCATTTTGATTTCTGATATCAACACTCTGAAAACCGCTGACATCAGTTAACCTCAATCATTTGATAAGTCATCTTCCTCAAGCAGTTCACAATACCTTTTCATGTTGAATACAGAGGTCATTTTCTTCCACCATCAGTGCTAATAGGCCACCCCTTCCAATTAAATGCAATAACAGAGAAGCATTTCTAAGTGGCCGACAGTCTCATTTCACAAGAGCTGTAATGATATCTCTTCTTTTGTGTCATCTGAAAAGGTTCAAATGGCATGAGAAGCTATTCTGCCACAGTTAAAAATGAAAGTTAAGTCTGAGAAGAATGCAAGAGTGGAGATATTAGTGAGGCCAAACTGCAAATGTAGGGGCCATTTTCAAAGCAGAGGGAACCTTAGAAGTGCAGAAGAAAAGGAGGCACACTTGTCTCTTTCAAAAGAGAATGAGAAAGTAGTTCTCAGAGATGAGTTCTTTAACCCCAGACAGCTGTGAACAATTTGTCAACGGCTCTGAAGTGTGGCAGAGTCAACCCCTGGGTCTTAGCCACGTGGGTTGGGTACTGGTTTCCGTGATGCTGAACACACAAGAGGACACTTCTGCCTCAAGGACATCCTAGTTGTCGTTGCAACCCACAGAATATCAAAACGGTGGAAGAGTAGCTTACGAATTAACTGAACTAGACTAATAGGCACCCTGGGTGCATGAAAAAACCAGGCCAGCAAAAATTAGCAAATAGAAGTACACATGGCATGGCAGGAAAATCACAACCCTTTGCCATGACACTGAATCTTGTGTCTACGATTTAATGTGTCACCTTAGGCAACTTCTTTAACTTCTGTGAAGCTTGGTTTCTTCTATAAAACAAAAGTAACACGTATAGTTACAGGAATATATAGTTAGAGGAATCATTCTATTTAAGGTTTCTGAGATATAATAATTGTTCTTTAATATATGGTAGTGCATGAGTGTGTGCTCAGTCACTAAGTCATGTCCTACTCTTTGTAACCCCATGGACTGTAGCCCACCAGGTTCCTTTGTCCATGGAATCTGCCTGACAAGAATACTGGAGTGGGTTGCTATTTTCTCCTTCAGCGGATCTTCCTGACTCAGGGATATATATGGTAATATTGCTCTGAAAAAGCAATCTATAGCAATAAATGCACTGATAAAACTTAGAAAGGGGATTAGTTTGCTCTCACTCTTGCAATCTTTGTGATTTGATATGAAGCAGTATAATAATATAGAAACGTTCTAGGCTCCTGTTTTGCTCCCTATGTTTCCTTAAATCAGACAAGGACTGACAGAGCTAACCTTTGGTATCCACGTGGCCCCTGAGTTACAGTATTCCTCACTACCCATCTTGAGCAGTCCCTAGACCTTGTCTTCTGCTTTGAATTTCATTTTTAAACTCTTCTCACCTCAAGTCCTGGTGTCACCCACCACTCTCACCCTCAGTGACACAGAGCTACACTCCTATTTTTCCTTCCGTTATCATTCCATACACTTGTAGAAGGAATGGCCAAAAAGATCTGACAATCAAGAATTGAAAATGTCTCCCCTGAACTCTAACTTCCCAGTGGAAAACCCCAGAGTAGAGGGAGGCTCCAATCATAGATAAGCGGGCCACCTATTGAAGGCCAGGCTCTGCCTTAGCTTTATCAGATCAGATCAGATCAGTCACTCAGTCGTGTCCGACTCTTTGCGACCCCATGCATCGCAGCACGCCAGGCCTCCCTGTCCATCACCAACTCCCAGAGTTCACTCAGACTCACGTCCATCGAGTCAGTGATGCCATCCAGCCATCTCATCCTCTGTCGTCCCCTTCTCCTCCTACCCCCAATCCCTCCCAGCATCAGAGTCTTTTCCAATGAGTCAACTCTTCACATGAGGTGGCCAAAGTACTGGAGTTTCAGCTTTAGCATCATTCCTTCCAAAGAAATCCCAGGGCTGATCTCCTTCAGAATGGACTGCTTGGATCTCCTTGCAGTCCAAGGGACTCTCAAGAGTCTTCTCCAACACCACAGTCCAAAAGCATCAATTCTTCGGCGCTCAGCCTTCTTCACAGTCCAACTCTTACATCCATACATGACCACAGGAAAAACCATAGCCTTGACTAGACGAACCTTTGTTGGCAAAGTAATGTCTCTGCTTTTGAATATGCTATCTAGGTTGGTCATAACTTTCCTTCCAAGGAGTAAGTGTCTTTTAATTTCTTAGCTGTATACCCAGCATCAATTCTGTTGTCTCAGGGTCCATCCCAGTTACCCAATGAATACAACCTCCCTATGCACCCAATGAATGTGCTCAGTCACTTGGTCATGTCTGACTCTTTGCCACCACACAGACTGTAGCCTACCAGGCTCCTCTGTCCATGGGGATTCTCCAAGCAAGAATACTGGAGTGGGTTACCATGCCCTCCTCCAGGGGATCTTCCCCACCCGAGGATTGAACCTAGGTCTCCCTCATTGTAGGCAGATTCTTTACAGTCTGAGCCACCAGGGAAGCCCAATGAATAGCCAGACTTAAAACAAAGTTCCAGTATATGCAACCAGAATATATAGTTTATTTACTTTAATTTTTCTTACAATTCTAAATTTAAAGTTGACTTGATCTTGTATAGTTGAGGTTAGGATACAAAAACTGTGATGCACTGTACCAAAAAAAAGTGACATTGAAGGCAATGCTGCTGCTAAGTCGCTTCAGTCATGTCTGACTCTGTGCGACCCCAGAGACGGCAGCCCACCAGGCTCCCCCATCCCTGGGATTCTCCAGGCAATAGTAGAGCTGTATTTAGAATTTTTAGGGAAGGCTTATTTTGAATCAAGAAGTGAAATATACACATTTCTCATTTTCATTCTTGTTCCTTATTTCTGAACTATGCTCAAACCTCTCTTTGGAGTAACTTATATTTCTTACTTTGATTTGTTTCCAGTGGCTCAAGGTGAAAAAAAAATTTTTTTATCCTGTAAGCATAACAATGGGAAAAAAAAAAAGTGCTTTCCTTTATAATCCTGGGTAATATGTCTAATAAATTTGCCAGCAGTGAGGAATGAGCCTGTGAGGAAGTAAAGACACACATCTAATAGACTCTAATGACATAGTACAAAGGCCTAATTGTTGCTAAAATTTATGAGTTCAGTGTCCTTTCTCTTTGTAGCCTGGAGAAATAGTCTTACCATATTCTGAGCATCTTCCATCCTACATGATTTTTCTGTATCTCCTTTGAAAATGACTGCAAAATGCTGTAAACTCTTTGTTGCATGGCATTATGTGGAAACTAGATGTACTGGTTAATCCAAGAATTAATAAGCATTTTCTGTATGTATAGGTGACAAAATGAGAACTAACCCACCACAAAGTACCTTATGCTTTCTCTGCTTCTAATAGCCCTGCTATCTCTCTCAAAGCTCTACAATAGCTATTAAATGTCTACACTATCTTTGTGCTACTGACAAGTACATGTATCAGTTGATCAGGAGTCCTCATTGCTGGAATGCCAAGAAACAACATTGTAGTTTTGTTTGTATTTTTTAAATAAGGGAGAACGTCATTATCTTCCCAAGGCCTATGGTAATGTTCCCCAAGTTACCCAAAGAGAACAAAGCCTGTTGCTGATTAAATACCAAAGTTCCTTTTGGTTAATGCTCATGGAGGGTATGGGGACGTGTATGGACACCTGTTCTATGAAAACAAAATACACAATTTTAAAAGGTTCTTCCTTTTTTCCTATTTTAGAGTTTGTTTTACTTTGCTTTATTTTCCTATGGGATAAATTCTTCCCCCTAGTCCCCTCATGATTTCTTTCAGCATGATACATGAATAACTATGCATAGAAGCTAGTTGGGGTGGGGAGGTGTCAAACAAGATAAAGCTATATTGACTTGTTTCATTTGAAACTCACGATCTGAAACCTAAAAGCATATTTAATGGGCTCCTGCAATTTCTTTATAGAGGGGACTCAATAAATATTTCCTAATGGAATAATGTAAAGTTTTAAAATATTGTATTCAGGCAGGAAGCACCTCCTACACATTTAAATTTAAAAGTTCATACTGTATTTGTTGGTCTACTATAGTTACTGGCTGCACAGTTAATATTATTAAATAAGAAACGGGGCAAGTATGTAACTCATCCATCCAGGGTACCCTGTGTGACATGTGGCCTATGATGCACTGCCCAAATTGAACACTTTTTATTTTCAAACAAGAAAATATTGACTATCATAAATTTGATTATGAATTTCTCTGCCAATATTTTATATATATGATATCAACAAAAAATCCAAAGGGCCCAGGAAGGGCCAAATTAAACATAAATATCCACGTGAAAGACAGCAAACTTCCATGAACAGCTAATTGATGAATGTAAAAGTACATGTAGATACACATGTAACTGAGGGAAAATGATATTTGTATTAAATTCAAAATGTTGAGCAACAGATTCAGTTTCAGACAAGATATTCAGATTCTGAAGGAAAAAAGAAAAGCATGATGACAAAGAGTAAGATAACTTACAAATTGGGATCCACCACTGCCCAGAAATGCTAAGTAGAAGAGGGAAAGGGGTGCAGATTGGACATTTCATGTACATTCATCCACACAGATAGTACCATAATAAGTGATGCTATCCTTGACCAGAATGAAAATGGCAGACCCTTTTCGTTTATAGGTAATGTGGATGAATCATTCACAAAAGACTGAACTCTTGTTTCTAGGTTGAACCCCAAAGCCTTTCAAGCTTGATTAGTTTAATTGTTTTTACATTTTTAAGAACCACGTTATAAAGTAGAATGATGTATCCATTTGTTCTCTGTAGTGGTGATATCTTTCAAGAGTTACACATCACTGGGTCAGTGTGGACTGAGGTACAGTGGTTGCAGCCTGAAAATTCTCTGGAAAGAGTGGACAGTATATCCAAGTTATCATCTACAGTGAATTCTAGTTCTTAATTTTTATTTGCTTACAAATTACTTCTCCTGACAAAAGCTATATTTAGCTGAACTATGTGGTTTGATTTTCAAATCCTCCACCCGCACACACATATATTTAAGTAATTGTTTCAAAGGTTCACAATCATCGCTTTGTAAGGAAGGAAAGCAGGGCATGCGTGCTTAGTTGTTCAGTCGTGTCTGACTCTTTTGCAACCCCAAAGACTGTTGCCTGCCAGGCTCCTCTGTCCATGGGATTTTTCAGGCAAAATTACTGGAGTGCGTTGCCATTTTCCTCCTCCGCAGGATCTTCTTGACCTAGGGATGTAACCTGCATCTCCAGTGTCTCCTGCATGGCAGGCATTCTTTACCCACTGAGACAGCTTCTGTTACAAGTTAAAATATCCCTTAGTACAAATAATTAGTACAAAAAAAATCCCTTAGTGCAAATTCCTGTAGGTGAAAATTATGTCTATCATCTGACCTTTGTGTCACACTTCATTACAGTGTAAGTAGACAAAGCCCTTCAGACAGCCACCCACACTGAGTAAAACTGCTTTGATAGGTTCCCTGCTTCTTTTGCCCTTTCAATGAAGATTCCAAATGATAGGCATAAACTAAATAGAACGGGACAGTGAATAGGAATGTGCCTTCTGTCATGTTAATCGGAAAAAGGCTGTAGTGCAGTTTAGACTGGAGAAGCAGCATGAAACCTGAAGTCAGGAGATGAAGGAGTCTGGTCCTTGTTCTGCCATTTGCTTGCTGAGTGACACTGGGAAAGTTGCTTAACTTTTCTGAGAAAATTTTGTGAAATTGGAAGATTATATTTAATCTTTACTGTTTTATGTAGCTATTTGAAAAATTTGGTAATCAGACTGGTGCTTTAATCATATTTTCTCTTTACGTATCAATATATTCTTGGGCGCTAGAGATGTATCAGTTCAGTTCAGTTCAGTCTCTCAGTCGTGTTCGACTCCTTGTGACGCCATAAATCGCAGCACACCAGGCCTCCCTGTTCATCATCAACTCCCAGAGTTCACCCAAACTTATGTGCATGGAATCGGTGATGCCATCCAGCCATCTCCTCCTCTGTCGTCCCCTTCTCCTCCTGCCCTCAACCCCTCCCAGCATCAGGGTCTTTTCCAATGAGTCAACTCTTCGCATGAGGTGGCCAAAGTACTGGAGTTTCAGCTTCAGCGTCAGTCCTTCCAATGAACACCCAGGAGTGGTCTCCTTTAGGATGGACTGATTGGATCTCCTTGCAGTCCAAGGGACTCTCAAGAGTCTTCTCCAACACCACAGTTCAAAAGCACCAATTCTTTGGCGCTCAGCTTCCTTCCCAATCCAACTCTCACATCCATACATGACCACTGGAAAAACCATAGCCTTGACTAGACGGACCTTTGTTGGCAAAGTAGTGTCTCTGCTTTTGAATATGCTATCTGCTGCTGCTGCTGCTAAGTCGCTTCAGTCGTGTCCGACTCTATGCGACCCCAGAGACGGCAGCCCTCCAGGCTCCGCCGTCCCTTGGATTCTCCAGGCAAGAACACTGGAGTGGGTTGCCATTTCCTTCTCCAATGCATGAAAGTGAAAAGTGAAAGTGAAGTCGCTCAGTCGTGTCCGACTCTTAGCGATCCCATGGACTGCAGCCTACCAGGTTCCTCCATCCGTGGGATTTTCCAGGAAAGAGTACTGGAGTGGGTTGCCATTGCCTTCTCCGATATGCTATCTAGGTTGGTCATAACTTTCCTTCCAAGGAGTAAGCGTCTTTTAATTTCATGGCTGCAGTCACCGTCTGCAGTGATTTTGGATATAGACATAGCCCCTAGGTGGCGCAGTTGTAAAGACCCTGCCTGCCAATACAGAGGGCGCAAGAAACGCGGATTCAGTCCCTGAGTCGGGAAGATCCTCTGGAGTAGGAAATGGCAACCCGCTCCAGTATTCTTGCCTGGAGAATTCCATGGACAAAGGAACCTGATGGGCTACAGTCTGGGAGTCACAAGAGTCAAACACACCTAAGCAACTGAGAACACACACAAACAGATATAGATATATGGATATCTATCTAAATGTGCGTATAAATATAATATACATATTTGAATATATGTATGAGCAGAATAGGGGCTTCCCTGGTGGCTCAGACACTAAAGCGTCTGCCTACAATTCAGGAGACCCGGGTTCGATCCCTGGGTTGGGAAGATCCTCTGGAGAAGGAAATGGCAACCCACTCCAGTATTCTTGCCTGGAAAATCCCATGGATGGAGGAGCGTGGTAGGCTACAGTCCATGGGGTTGCAGAGAGTCGGACACGACTGAGCGACTTCAGTTTCATTTTTTCATGAGCAGAAAAAACATAGATATATCTAGCAGCTTGGGGGAGTTGTGGTTTTGCTTGTTTTTCACAGGTGCTTGAACAAGTATGTATTTGCTCTGTTGAGTGGAGTGGTGAGTAGTGTCAGTTCAATCCTATGTTGATTATATTGTTCAGTTATTACTAGCTACTACTTATGGTTGCTTTAGTAAGGGCACTGGGTCCTTAGATCTCCTTACACTGCCATTCTGGAAATAATGAGATTTTGAAACAGTGTTTCCTTTGTCTTTTATTTACTACAGCCATTCTGGTAAAATTATCCTGATTTTTTTCTTAATTTCCTAATTCTATGGTTTGATGGTTTGTTTCATTTTGAAATCTGAAGATTCACATTTGTATATTGTATTATTTCGATCTTTAGTCACTCTGAAAGAATTTAACATTAACATTCTATAAAAATTTGAAGCCATCCTTATAGTCTCCAAGACGTTTTAAAAACTGATAAATATAGTTTAATTGATAAGAAATTTAAAGAGAATTTTTAAGGAAACACAGAAATATAATGAGTAAGGACTATTTTCTTCTAGGAAATTTTTTTCTTCAATTTTATTATATTTGTTACCTGCAGTATTCCTAAAGTCCTCTTAATTTTCTATCTTCCAAATGGTTGCTTTTCCTTACTATTAGGGAAAATAGTAAGGAAATACTATTAAGGAAAACAGTAAGGAAATACAACATTAATACTATTGTATTACTTTACTAAGCCTGCCATAGCAAAATACCACAATCATCAGTGTCTTAAACAAAAGAAATCTATTTTCTCACAGTTCTGGAGGATGGAAGTTCAAGATTAAATTGCCAATGAAGTTTCTCCTGAAGTCTCTCTTCTTGGCTTGCAGATGGCCACCTCCCTGCCGCCTATTCATGTGGCCATCGATCTGTGCATACATGTGTGCCTTTGGTGTCTCTTAGTGTGTCCAGATTTCCTCTTTTTATAAGGATACTGATGCCAAAACTTAGCCTTTGTGCACACTGGTACTGAGTAAAATCCTGGAGACAGAGTTTTGGGTGAAGTAGTAAAGAACAGACTTACTGCTTTGATAGGACTTCCCTGGTGACTCAGACTGTAAAAGCATCTGCCTACAATGAGGGAGACCCGGGTTTAATCTTTGGGTCAGGAAGATCCCCCGGAGAAGGAAATGGCAATCGATTCCAAACTCTTGCCTGGAAAATCCCATGGACAAAGGAGCCTGGTAGGCTACAATCCATGGGGTCACAAAGAGTCAGACACGACTGAGCAACTTCACTTTCACTTTCACTTTTGATAGGCAAAGGTAGACATAGCAGGTTCATGCCCCCAAAACTCTGTCCCAAACTGGTGGGGTTTGTGGGGAGTTTTATAGCCAAGGGACAGGGTTGCTTCTAAGGACCAGGTTGCATGCAAGCTCTGTATTCCTTTAATCTGAGATCTCCTGGCATCTCATGGTCTCATAATCTGTGGTTCTTGGTTCTCCAGGTTACTGAACTGTGACTTCCTCTCTGGAACATCTATTTGGTGGAGATTTTAGTTCTGCAGAAGAGCTTAAAGATATTGTTGTGAATACCTCTTGAGGAAGAACCAGGACCCTGCCCCAAGGCTGTACTATTGTTTCTTGACTGTTCTTCCCTTTTTTCTGCATCCCCTCCCATTCCTGATTAGCAAATGTTTGAACCTATCCTTTGGAACAAAGAAAGGCTTTTGTGCTCAGGCACCCCATTTGGTCCTGCTGCTGCTGCTGCTACGTCGCTTCAGTCGTGTCCGACTCTGTGCGACCCCAGAGAGGGCAGCCCACCAGGCTCCCCTGTCCCTGGGATTCTCCAGGCAAGAACACTGGAGTGGGTTGCCATTTCCTTCTCCAATGCATGAAAGTGAAAAGTGAAAGTGAAGTTGCTCAGTCGTGTCCGACTCTTAGCGACCCCGTGGACTGCAGCCCACCAGGCTCCTCCATCCATGGGATTTTCCAGGCAAGAGTACTGGAGTGGGGTGCCATTGCATTTGGTCCTATTCGGTTTCAATACCAGTCACAATGGATTAGGCCCCCCCCAACAGCCTCATTTCAATTTAGGCATCACAGGTGGCACAGCAGTCAAGAATCTGCCTGACAATACAGGAGACTCAAGAGAGGCAGGTTTGATCCCTGGGTCAGAAAGATCCCTTGGAGTAGGAAATGGCCACCCGCCCGAGTATTCTTGCCTGGAAAATCCATGGAGAGAGGAGCCTGGTGGGCTATATATAGTTCAACAAGAGAGGCAAAACTGAGCACAGCACAGTCATCTCTCCAGAGGCTCTCTCTCCAGTAAGAAGTATTGGGGTTATACAGATTTAGAGAGGGACACAATTAAGCTCATCAGATATATAGTCTAAGTCTTCCTTGTATTGATACATTGTTTAGTATTAATGGAAACATTTTCAGTCTAATAATCAACAGGCAACTGCTTAGGAAAAACTAACTGAGACACCCCATTATGGTAGCCCTTATCCAGCCCTTGTTCTCTCACCCATTTAACCTACCATTTCTTCTCTCTCTCTTTCTTGCTTAATTGCTTTTTGAAAATGATTGCCCTCCAGCTACACCTGATGTTTACCCTTCCAGGGCAACAGTCTTCATTCCAGAAAGAATGTCACCAGAAGATGATCTCAAGGACCATCAGAACCTGTCTTGGAATCACCTGATGCCAGCCCTAATGATCTCAGTGCCCCTAGGAGGAAGAGAAGAATGCAGGACCACATCAACCTTGACCCTTATCTTCAGTCCCATTTTCCATCCTAAAACTGTAAGACCTCTTCCAACTTCCCAAGAAGGGGGACTCAGTCTTGAAAGCATTAGCTTGCTGTGGTGTCCTTTGCCAGGGAAAGTAATAAAGCTACTCCTTTCTTCTCCTCCAAGACTCTGTCTCCATACTTATATTCAGCTATGGTAAGCAGAGACCTGTTTTTCGCCAACACAACTACTTCTAAACAGACTTTTAGTAGGCATTATAATTTTAATTACATGAATCAGTACTTATATGATTTTATACGTATTTCCAGCAACTCTAATCATTTTTTCATGAAATGGTAGAGTACGATAATTTCCTAGTTTCTTCTTCATTCATTCTTGTATTTGACAAGGAAATTGATTAATAGATAATCATTCATAAACCAGCATTACAGAAATCCTCTGATACTACATAATCCTATGTCCCAAAGAATACCTACTAAACACTTGTTAGATTAATTTAGTTAGGTTTGGGTCTTTGTTTTTTGCTTTAGGGACCTAAAGGCCCATAAAAACAGAGATAAGGATCTAGGAATCAAACTGCTATTTGCTATATGACACACAGTAACAATTGTTAAAAATCGATGCTAATGGATGGCAAGGACTATGCTCTCTGGTACGCGTTCTTCTTGTTGGTCGATGCACAGTTAACGACTTCACTCTCCTGATACAGCCCTGTCTCCTACACCTTGTTGCCATTAGAGAAAGCTGTGAATATGAAGTTGCATCTGTGAAGGCTCTTCTTAGGATCTCTGCAGAATCTGTTAGCAGTTTTAGAGTCTCTCTCCAGGATTTTCCTGGCCTTTTAGAAAGCTTGGGATCTTAGCCAGAACAGGCTGACCAACCTCTGCAGGGACCTATTTAACCTTGTCATTAGCAAGAGAAAAACCTAAGCAATTCCCATGTCAATTTGACAGAGGATGAAGCTAAGGGTCAAACAGACTAAGGATTTTTCCTGTTAAGTTCAAAGTCATAATATGAATAACTGATGAAGCTGCAAATTCCAGTCTAACGACTTTTATCCCAGAATGATTCCATCTTCTTTCACTGGTGTTAAAGTAGGAACTTGATAAGTCTTGCTAATTATATAAGATTATCAACTGTGTAACCATGTGTTCGGAGAACGCAATGGCACCCCGCTCCAGTACTCTTGCCTGGAAAATCCCATGTGCAGAGGAGCCTGGTAGGCTGCAGTCCATGGGGTCACTAAGAGTCGGACACGACTGAGCGACTTCACTTTCACTTTTCACTTTCATGCATTGGAGAAGGAAATGGCAACCCACTCTAGTATTCTTGCCTGGAGAATCCCGGGGACAGGGGAGCCTGGTGGGCTGCCCTCTCTGGGGTCGCACAGAGTCGGACACTACTGAAGCGACTTAGCAGTAGCAGCAGCAACCATGTGTTAGGCAAATAAATTGCTTTCTTTTTACTGAAATGATGCTATCTAAGCTTCTCTGGTGTCACCAGTGGTAAAGAATCTGCCTTCCAGGGCAGGAGACACAAGATACTTGGGTTTGATCTCTGGGTTGGGAAAATCCTCTGGAGGAGGAAATAACAACCCACTCCAGTGTTCTTGCCTAGAAAATTCCAGGGACAGACGAGCCTTGTGGACTGCAGTCCATGGGGGTCACAGAGAGTTGGACACAATTTGAACAACATGTACACATGCATAACTGCTGGAGCAGATAATCTTCAGCAGTTTCATTAAACCAGAGTCAGATTTCAGGAAATTAGATTATTTAAGGGATGTGGGCAGAATTTTTTTTAATAATTTTAATTTTTTTTTAATGTTTTTGTTTTTTATTGGATGAAAGATTATTTAAATTCTATGCTGCTTTACAATTTTCAGAAGTTTTACACACATGATTTCGTATAATTCTGGAATTACCCCTTTTCCCTGTCTACTTCTGTATTGCCCCTCCTGTCTAACCTCTCCCCACAGGTAACCACTGGTTTGTTCTCCGTATCTGTAAGCATGATTCTTTTTTATTTATTAGTTTGTTGTATTTTTTAGATTCCACATATAAGTGATATCATACAGTATTTGTTTTTCTCATCTGATTTCTTTCACTTAGCATAATTGGGCAGACTTTTTTAGAGCTGCTGAGTATATTCAAAGATTTATTAATTAAATCAGAATAGAAAATTTTATGCCCGTTCTCCTCTAGATGTGGTACACAAGATAAAAAAATTAAAGTTGCTTAATGTATACAGCTCTCTCAACTAGAACTTGCTGGGGAAAGAGACTGATTCAAAAAAACTCCTGGACTTTTTAAACCATCCTCTCCTTAGCACTAACCCAGGGCCTTGAAGTAAGAGGCTAATGGTGTATTGGTGGTGGTTTAGCTGCTAAGTCTTATCTAACTCTTGCAACCCCATGGACAACAGCCCACCAGACTCTGTCCATGGGATTTCCCAGGCAAGAATACTGGAGTGGTTTGCCATTTCTTTCTCCAGGGGATCTTCCTGACCCAGGGATCAAACCCACATCTCCTTCATTGTTCATGGTCTCCTCCTGCATTGCAGGCAGATGCTTTACTGCTGAACTGTTAATAAAGCATCTGCCTGCAATACAAAAGATGCAAACTTGATCCGTGGATTGGGAAGATTCCTTGCAGAAGGACATGGCAACCCACTCTACTGTTCTTGCCTGGGAAATCCAGTGGTCAGGGGAATCTGGCAAGCTACAGTCCTTCAGGTTGCAAAGAATTGGACATAACTGAGTGATTGAAAAAACAACATCAATATATTAATTGAAATAAGTTAGAGAATGAAAAATTTTTATAAAGTAATGGCTGAAAGAGGAGGGTAGCAGGCAGGGCAAAACCTTTAAAAGAATGACATTGTCACAAGGACAGAAGATAAACTAAGAACCAACTAGGTCCAAGATGGCCGATGAGACTTCCACTACACCTTGAGCCTCAGTATACACTCATGTAACACTTCAGTAAGCTAAATGACACACCCACAGGTATCAGGACAGTTTCAAGGCTGACCATAAAAGATCAAGAGGTGGGTGGTGTCCCAATTTTCTGGAAATCCCCACCCTTCCCCCAAAATAGCTGAAATACTCCTCTCACTCATTAGCCTATGAAATTACCCACCTCTGTAAAAACTGACAACTCCATACCCTGGTACCTCTTGCCTTCTGAGATGTCCCACACTCTGTCTGTGTAGGAATTTTTCCTAAACAAATTCACTTCTTATCTATCACTTTGTCTCTCACCGAATTGTTTCTGTGACAAGATATCAAGAACTGAGTTTCATTCGGTACTGAGACCACGTGTGTGTGATCTCAGTTAAAAGGCTGTGGCTTCAAGTCCGAATCTGATTGCCAGTTTCACAGCCCCCCTTCCACCTTTGCTCTCCTGCAGTCTCTTCACATCTGGCAACCAAGTGGTACTTGAGGAGTATCAACTAGAGTATGTTATCATCAGAACTCTTCAATGACTCCCATTCTTACTCAGGACAAAAGCCAAGGTCCTCGTAACAGTTTCAAAGGCTCTGCAAGATTGGCCCGTGTGTCCCTTTGAACCCATCTTGCACTTTCAGCTTTGCTCGCACCCCTCCATCCTTCTTTGCTATTCCTCGAGCTTGCCAAATGTGTTGCCACCTGGGGAAGCACCTCCCCACCTCCCCAGGCTGCTGCCCTAGATTTTGCTGCTGCTCATTCTTTGCAGTGCACGATTTAAAATGGAAACAATTCTCCCCAACTCCATATTCACCTCCCTAATCTATTTATCTCTCTACTCTTTATGAATTTCTAATAAATAATTGACTTGTTTATTGTGCCTATCATCTATTTTACCCCAGCTGCAATGGGAATACCATAAGTACAGGGATTTTTGTTTGTTTTTCTAGTACCAGGAACATAATAAGTATTCAGTAAACACTTACTGAAAAAATAAAAATAGTACAGGGAAATGATCTAAATTCAGTAAAATCAGTGTTTTTGTGAAGGCAACATTAAAGGATCTGTTGACAAAGAAGGGAAAGACAAGAAAATATTTTCAGAATAAACTGGAAAGGACATTTCAGGACTACAAAGGAAAAGTGAAGTTAATGCGCCAGGCTTTCCTGGTGGCTCAGATGGTAAAGAGTCGGCCTGCAATGGGGGAGACCTGGGTTTGAGCCCTGGCTCAGAAAGATCCCCTGGAGAAGGAAATGGCAACCTACTCCAATATTCTTGCCTGGAAAATCCCATGAATGGAGGAGCCTAGCGGGCTACAGTCTGTGGGGTCACAAAGAGTCGGACTCAACTGAGAGACTAACACACACATGTGCAAAACAATAAATAAAAAGAGGGGAGGGAAGAAGGAAGAAAGAAGCAAAGAGACTTTATGTTGACTTAAAGGGTGCTGGTTAAGACATTGCTCTTCATAGAGTCTCCAAGTTCCCTTTGACATTGGTCTGGAGAGAAGACAACTAGAACTTCAGCCCCCAACACCTGAATCTGCTCCTCAGTTTTATATCATTAATATTTTGAGTTTCTCAAAAAGATTTTGTTTTGAAAAAAAAAATGCTTCAGATTAAAAGTGAAAACAGGAGGGTGAAACTATGGCCACAAAGTACGGTATGCTGGGCACGTTCTAAGAGCTGTTCACTGAAGCCTGCTGATAGAAGAGGTCAGAATCACAGAGCGGTCTGTAGAGAATCCCTCTGTCTTAACAACCAGCCTTCAAGTCCTGAAGTTCAGAAAGAGAGTGGCTGCAAGGCAAAGAAAAAGAACAGCTGGGTCTTCAGGGAAATGCACAATTGAACCTGGAGTTGAGGTGATCCAGTGGAGAAGGCAATGGCATCCCACTCCAGTACTCTTGCCTGGAGAATCCCAGAGACAGAGGAGCCTCGTGGGCTGCCTTCTATGGGGTCACACAGAGTCGGACATGACTGAAGCGACTTAGCAGCAGCAGCAGTGGAGCAAGGAAGGAGAGGGCCAAGAAAGGAAAACGGCTCTGAAGATGGTTCAGCTGTTCATCTGAGGGAGTAAGGGTGCTGGGCAGAGCATTTACAGCCTCAGAGGGCACTAAGATAAGAACACAAAGACATTCTTGCAAACTACTCAGAACACGAGTTGGAACTCTGTGGAATGTGGTGGGAATAAAAATAAGCAGTGGGGTTTTTAGTGTTGGGAACAATGGTGTGGCCCCCTCACTGAGTATGAATTAGGGTTGTTCACTGTCATTGCTGGGAACTGAGGAGTGGGATTCCTTATCTGGTAGGAATTTGTGCCTGCAGTGGCTGGATTTGTGCCTGCATTGAGAGATTTGTGCCAAGTGTGTATATAAAGATGTATAGTGTATGAGTTTGGAGGAATTTACACTACCCAGGCTCTTGGCTTTGAATAGTTCAGTTCTATTTTTTTTAATTATTATTACTAAATTGTATTATTACTTTTATTAATTATTACTATCAAAGTTTACTTGAGTCTTAAAATCTGTTCTACACTGATATATCCTATGCTATCAGCATTTCACTTTATGCTGTTCTAAATATTCCCTGTGTCTTAGTCAGTCAGTCTGTCTGACTCTTTGCGACCCCATGGACTGCTGCTCACCAGGCTCCTCTTTTCATGGAATTCTCCAGGCAAGAATACAGGGGTGGTAGACATTCCCTTCTCCAGGGAATCACCCAAGGATTGCATCCCAGTCTCCTGCATTGCAGGGAGATTCTTTACCACCTGAGCTACCAGAGAAGCCAAAATATTCTCTGCCCATGCTTAATTTAGTATATGTGATGATTCATGTTATTTGCACAAAAATAATACATAAAGCTGGTAGTCTAAGGAGAGGACAAATAAAGTTGTAAAAAAGGGCAACTTTCATGTTATTCAGTCTTAGTCTCATATAATTATATTATTTCATTTTTGTTTCTGTTGGAATTGCTATTATGAACATGTGGCTGTTTTTTGGATACTTTTCCATTGATATTGCCCTGATTTGGCAATTGTGGTTAAGGAATTTAGGTATTTGAGTGTAACACAGAAACAGAAGTTTTTGTCCAAAGGATAAATTTCCTATAAAGATTCATATTAATATATGTATAAAAACCATAATAGAAAATTTTCTTTAACAATAAATAAAAGTGGTCCTCGGGCTTCCCTGATTGCTCAGTGGTAAAAGTCCACCTACAGGTTCAATCCCTGGATTGGGGAGATCCGGGGGAGAAGGAAGTGGCAACCCACTGCAGTACTCTTGTCTGGAGAATTCTATGGACAGAGGAGCCTGGCGGGCTACAGTCCATGGAGTTCGGACATAACTTCATGACTGAACAACAGCAACAACAAAAAAGTGGTCCTATCTATATAGAAGCAGAGGAGAATTGTAGCAAATATCTTTGAATGCACAGAAAGAGCTATGAAGCCACTGAAAATCATATTACTTGAGAAGAAGCTGAAAAACAAGGATTCTTGAGAAAGCAAGACCTGCTGAATGTAATATCTGTTTCCAAATAGTTGGAGGCTTCTGGAATTAAAAAAAAAAAAAAAAAATGGATTGGGCTTGTTAGGTATGGCCTGAGGGACAGATGATGAGAGATGCAGTTTCCTGACAAAATGGAGCAGAATGTCTGTGACATTCACATCTCTACTTCTGACTCTGAGAGAATCAGGATGTGCAGCCTAGCCACAGTGGCCATGTGCTCACCAATGGAGAAGACAAATAAAACAGAGACATATTAACAGAGCATCTGCTCTGCTGACTATGCCTGCATGATGGCCAGAGATAAACTGTGATGGGCTCCAATTTACCTTTCTAGTCCTGCCACTTCCTGCGCTATTCAGACTTGAAGGCTATTGGTTAATTCTTCCCCATGATCTCCCCAGTCCCACATACACATAGAATGCCAGGACCCTTCTGGGCCTTTGCTCATGCTGGTTTCTTTCCTTAATGCTCTTTCTCCTTTCTCTACCCTGAAAACCTCCACTCGGTCTTTGAGATCCAGCTCAAATATCACTGCTATAGAGGTTTCTTTGCCTTGGGGTTCCTTCCACAGAATCCTTTGGCATTGCATTTATATAGCATTTTAACAGTGTTACAGACGTAGAGGGCTTAAAGGCAACAGATTAAATGCATAAATGGCTTAGATTAGGTTGGATTGGGTGCTTTTTAAATATATGAATTCTTTCCTTTCTATATCTTAAACTCAGTAACTGGCTCAATCCTTAGCACATAATATTTGCTCAAAGAGGTTTATTGAAAGAATGGGTGAAATTTACCTCCAGCATATTTTCACTTTTCATCAGCACAATCAAATAAAAGTTTGATTATTTTGCTTGTTTTAAATTATCTATTTACTGATTGGTAGCAATCTATTTATGCATGGGTAAATGCCACACTAGAAAGATGGTTCTGCTTTTCTTTTGGAATGCCAATGAACTCAGCTACAGGAAAGGGGTGATGACCACCATTTATTCATTCATTTAATTGCTAATTATGTGTCAGCCCTCTTCTAGGCTCAGGTGATTCCATGAAAAGAAATACAGACAATGCCCTCTGTTGATGCCCAATTAAAGATCTCTAAGATCTCTAAGATCTTTAATTCTCTAAAGAGACAGAAAATAATCAAGTAACCAGAAAAACAAGGTAATAGTGTCTAGTAATATGGGCTAATGGAGAAGGAAATGGCAACCCACTCCAGTATTCTTGGCTGGAAAATCCCATAGATGGAGGAGCCTGGTAGGCTACAGTCCATGGGGTCACAAAGAGTCGGACATGACTGAGCAACTTCACTTCACTTCATTTCAATATGGGCTAAAAGGACCATAAAATGATATGTTGTTTTGCAACAGATTACGGATAGAGGTTAGAGTGGGTGATTCTTCTCTGATGAGGTGAGATCTAAATGTTGGAAAAGAGCCTGTCACGTAAGATCTAGGAATGGAGAGGACAGTCAGAGCAGTCTAAAGACAGGAATTGGGAAAAGAAAAGGCCACAAGCGTAGCTAGCACATCATCAGTGAAGAAGACCGTAGAGTGTATGAAATACTCCATCACCTGCTTCCCATGTTTCTACTTTTATGTCTGACCACATCCTTGGAAGAAGACTATCCACATTTTATAGAAGAGGAAGCTGAGAGTCAGAGAAGAGAAATAATTTTCTCTTCTGGAAATGGAAGGAACAATTATTCTAAACAAATTGTGACTGTCTCAAAAGTTCGGAATCAAACTCAGACTTGAGTAAACTGATTCTAGATATCACTGTGTCTTTACAGTCTTTTGCTAAACCACTGTGAGGTGAAAACAAGCAAATACACTGGAATCTCTTGATATATTGTTAGAAGACAATATTGCTTACCTCAAAGTATAAATGTACTATTTTAAGCTTTTCCTTATTTGCAAGTTATATATTTCAAAAACAACTGTCATCTGTTTAAAACCATGGTAGGAGCTATAAACAACATACTTCATTTTAATAGACCAAATTAAAATGTCAATTGATATAAACACCAATAAAATGAAAATTCATAGTTTGATGAGAATATATATTATTTCAGTAGTTTTTTTTTTCTACTGAAGTCTAATTAACTTACAATATTACATTGATTTCAGGTATATTACATAGTGATTCAGTATTTTTATACATTACAAAATGATTACCCCAATCTAGTTACTGTCTGTCTCATGCAAAGTTATTGCAATATTATTAACTATATTTTCTATGCTGTATATTACTTTTTATAAGTCACTGGGAAGTAGCTTTATTTTATAACTGAAAGTTTGTCCCTTTTAACCCCCTTCCCTATTTTGTTCATCCCTTTACCCTCTCTGTCCTGGCAAACACCAGTTTGTATATGAATCTATTTCTGCTTTGTTATATTAAATTTTTTTTGATTATACAAATAAGTGAAATCACACAGTATTTGTTTTAGTCTGACTCATTTAACATAGTGTAATACCATCTAGATTCATCCATATTATCACAAATGGCAAAATTTTATCCCTTTTATTGGCTGATTAATATTCGTCTGTAGTATGTGTGTGTACTATGTCTTCTGTCCATGAACACAGGTTGCTGCCATAACTTGGTTGGTTGAAGTGTGCTCAATCATGTCCAACTCTCTGCAACTTCATGGACTGTAGCCTGCCAGGCTCCTCTGTCCATGGAATTTTCCAGGCAAAAATACTGGAGCAGGTTGCCATTTCCTTCTCCAGGGGATCTTCCCAACTCAGGGGTTGAACCTGTGCCTCCTGCATTGGCAAGCAGATTCTTTACCTCTGTGCCACCTGGAAAGCCCACATCTTGGCTATTTTAAATAGTGCTACAATGAACTGGGGTGGCATCTATCTTTTTGTACTAGTGTTTTCAGTCTCTCTGAATAAATACCCAGAAGTAGAATGCTGAATTGTATGGTAGTTCTATTTTTTATTTTGTCCCATTTTCCATAGAGGCTATACCAATTTACATTTCCACCCGTAACGCACAAAGTTTCCCTTTTCTCTGCATCCAGTTCAACACTTTTATTTTTGACTCCTTGATGATAGCTATTCTGACAGGTGTGAGGTCATAACTTACGGTGGTTTTGGCTTACGTTTCCCTGATGATTAGCTATGTTGACCATCTTTTCATGTGTCTGTGGCCATCTGTAATGTTTGTTGGAAAAACTGTTTAGGTCCTCTACAATTTTTGATTGGTTTCTTTCTTCCTTTTTTATTTGGTTACTGAGTTTTATGAATATTCAAAATAAATTTTTGATGTTAACTACTTACCATTTGAAAATATTATCTACCATTCAATAGATGGCCTTTTTGTTCTGTTGATATGCAAAGGCTATTTAGTTTGATGTAGTTTCATTTGCTTGTTTTTGCTTTTGTTTCCCTTGCCTAAGGAGACAGATCTAAGAAAATAATAATATCATCAATGTCAGAGAGCTACTGTCTATGTTTTTTCCTAGAAGTTTTATGGTTTCAGGTCTTACATTTAAGTGTATAATCCACTTTGAGTTGATTTCTGTGTATGGTGCAGAAAGTCACCCAGTTTCATTCTTTTGCATATAGCTGTCCAGTTTATCCAACACCGTTTATTGAAGAGATTGTGTTTTTAAAGTTTGAGGATAAAGTAAGAGGCAATTCAATGTTAAAACACAACATTTGTTGTTGTTGTTGTTGTTAAGCATTGTTTCCCGTTGATGCTAAAACATTCAACCAATTCTTCAAGGCTGACATAGCACACTAAACTAATAACAAAATGCAACCATGAAACAATTGTGGACACTTCAAAAAGGGTATTCAGTTTATAGTGAATACAATGAACAGATACATCTCTCTTCTATTTTTTAAAATTAATCTATTAGTGATCAGTAACCACAAAAAGGCTAATTAAAGGTTAACTAAAATACCATGTAATTATCTTCC
The DNA here is from genome assembly GCF_055505025.1 of Bos grunniens. Taxonomy (NCBI): domain Eukaryota; kingdom Metazoa; phylum Chordata; class Mammalia; order Artiodactyla; family Bovidae; genus Bos; species Bos grunniens. The sequence continues at coordinate 44,847,525 of NC_141165.1, forward strand.
ATTGGGCCAGAATAAACTTAAAGTAATATGGAAATTAATTCACTGACACTGGGAGATATTCCTTAAACCAAAGATACCAAAAGATTCAAAATTAGGGTAGTATCTAAATGAATAGATATGGAAAACTTGGCCAATTGCCTAAAAGATTCAAGCTGCAGATTTTTAGAATGTACAAGGAAAAGATAGCCTTCAGAGTCTTATCTAAGAAACGTCTTCATCTCAACAATGAGATTCAAGTTTTGAGTTACTGTCTATGGAGATAAACTAGTATAGGAGGACTTTAACCTGTCTAAGGTCATTACCATAAATCATAAAGAGGATTTGGGCATGTGTGTTCCTTAACCAGAAGGAAAAGTTACCACTAGTAAATTCCTGAGTCTTAGACACATGGCAGAATGTGCATGGGCTGTTTGCTGAGATTTATTTTTCCCTCCAGGTATGCTTTTCCTGTCCCAGTGATCTCCCGGTAGTAATAAATATCTTACTGTACATCCAGAAACCTCATTAGAAATAAGGAGCATAGTTATCAATTTGACTTTAGAAGCCAAAGATTGGAAGTGATGTTTCTCTGACTTTGTACAATCTGCCTCACTTCAGAAGAGGTGCAGAGCTTTGTTCATAAAGGGCTCTCCTTATAAATAAAGCAAACAATTTTTAAGGTTTTCTGTACATGCCTTAGCGATCTGTGATTGATTAGACCTCAGGAGGCTAAGGAGGAATATAACTCAATTAAGTTGAGATTTTTGTTAAGGCACAGATGAAGGAGAAGCAGGAGTTTTATTTTGAAGCCAACCCCCTAGGGTCTTAATAAAATATGCAGTAGTCATTAACACACAATTTGCCTCTTTGGTCCTTCCTAACAAAACTGGAAGAATTTTGAAGAACATGTGATTTCCATTTTACCCCATGGGTCTAGGTCTCTTGGTCAGTTTGGAAATCAAGCCTAAAATAACAACCAAAGAAAGTTTAAATTTATATCCAGGATAACAAACAGGTTTCATATTGCCTGCCCTGCCAGATCTCATCAATTCGAGGTGGCTGCCTGGAATTCTGGGTCGAGCAGGATGGTAAAGTACACTAGCTCATGGGAAAGAAACCAGGATGAGTTACTTATGTTTACCATGCACTCAGGGAGGGAATATGACAAGGCCCACTCAATGTGTTCACTGACTTTGATGGAGACACTCAAAGAAACATGAAGACAGATGATTGTTTCAGGGAACCATGATGGATGAAAAGTAAAACTTCCATACCAAGAATGGTGTGTGGGTGCTCAGTTGTGTCTGACTCCCTGTGGCCCCATGGACTGTAGCCCATCGGCTTGTCTGTCCATGGAATTTTTCAGACAACATTACTGGAGCAGTTAAGGCTACTCCAGGGGGTCTTCTCAGCCCAGAGATCAAATCTGCCTCTCTTGTGTCCCCTGCATTGACAGTCGGATTCTTTACCACTGTGCCACCAATAAGGGAGAAAATATAAAAATACATATGTGTATAGTGACTTCAGAGTAAAGCCATTTACTCATTCATTAAAAAGTTTATTGTATGTTTGTTTAAAAAAATTAAATTATTAACAATAATTAGCAAATATAATAATAATATTACTATAACATGTATTACATATAATACAAATATACTTTTAATATACTTACATATTGTCATGAAAAGCAGGCATGATATGCATTATATATGAATAATGAAAAAATAAACATTTGCTGAGTGTATTTTCCAGGTGCTAGAGATAGAATAAAAACTAAAACAACATTCTGTTACATTTCATGTGAGGAAGAGACCCAAAAAAAGGCAATTAAACAAATAATTCTGGGAGTTATAAAGGCTGAGAATAAAAATAAAGTAATGAAAAGGAGCAGAGATTATTAGGAGTGCTATTTCATGAACAGGGGGTGAAGCCTTCTCTGAGAAGGTGGCCTGGAAGCAGGACCTGAAAGAAGTGAGTGGCTGAGCTGTGTAGACACATGCAGGGAGGGCACGTTTCTTTCAGGGAGGAGCAAGCACAAAGACCTTGATGCCAGAGTGTTCTTGGTGTCTGAAGAACAGCAAGGATTTCAGTGGGTGGAAGGAGCACTGATGAGAGTGAAGGAGATGAGGAGAGAATGGGGGCTGATGATGAGAGCTAAGCCTCCTCAGCTATTGAGGAAGCTGTCCCTTATACGAGTTTGACAAGTTACCAACAGAGAGTTCTGAGCGGAAAGTTACTATGAATGACCTGGTGGTTGTTGAGAAAAACTGCAGGGAAGGAAATGGGGCAAAAATAGAAGAAAAAAGACCACTCAGAAAAGAAAAGCAAAAACACTCAGGAGACACCTGCGATAATCTTGAACCAGTCTAGTTGTGGTGAAGGGGAGAAGTGATCATATCAGGAGATAGCTCTCTCTTTCTCTCTCTCTATATATATACACACATACATATATATATTACATTTATATATGTGTGTATGTATATTTCCATATAATATTTACATTTTAAGATTTGTATTTATTTAAACTAGAAAGAAAAACTCAGCTCACCCATTTCTCTTACTCCTTGCCCCCCAACTCTTAAGCCACCAATCTGTTCTCTGTATCTATGAGTTTGAGTTTGTCTATTTGTTTAAATTCCACATATAAAGGAGATTATATGGTTATTTGTCTTTCTCTGTCAAGGTCTGTCTGTGCTGTCACAAATGGCAAAATTTCATTGTATTTTAGGGCTGAATAATATTCCGTTGTATATATGACTTAAATAAGTTGGGGTCTGTTAAGGCACAGTTCAAGGAAACTGAAAGTTCTTTACAACTTTTTATTCATTCATTCATTGTTGAACACTTCGGTTGTTTCCATATCTAGGCTACTGTAAATATGCTACAGAGAACATGATGATACATATCTCTTTTTCAAAGTAATGTTTTTGTTTGGAACTCCCATACTTTTTCCCACAGTGGTTACACTGATTTATATTCCCATCAAAAGAATGTATTCTGAAGGTAAAAGTGGTGGAATTTTTTAATGGGTTGGAAGTGATATGTGACACAGAATGTCATGAAAGACTTCAGTATTTATGGCCTGAGCAACTGGAGAGATATATTTGTCATGTTTTGAGATGGGGAAGATTGTGAAAGCCGCAGTTTTCTGGAAAAAAATTATATAATTCATGTTTGAACATGTTAAATTCTTTTAAATTTTTTAAAAATAGACTTCATTGTGGTATAATTCATAAACAATTAGACATACCAATTTAAAGTGTTCAGTTTGATGTGTTTTGACAAATGTAGACACTTGTGTAACTATCACTGCAAACAAGCTACAGAGTGCTTACCATTACCTCCAGAACTTGTGCTAGTCCTTTCCCCAGCCACTGCAGGCCCCAGGCAACAACTGCTCTGTTTTCTGTCCCTATAGCATAGATTATGTTACAGCATATAATCTTTGGACTGACTTCTTTCAATCAAGACCAATATTTTTGTGATTTCATTCATGTTGTATCAGTAGTTTGTTTCCTCTTATTGCTGGGTATCATTTGCCTTTTTATTACTGAGTTGGAAGAGTTCTTACTGAGCTTCCTTGGTGGCTCAGACAGTAAAGAATCCACTTGCAATGCAGGAGACTGCGTTCGATCCCTGGATCGGAAAGATACTCTGGAGAAGGAAATAGCAACGCACTTCAGTATTCTTGCCTGGAGAATTCCGTGGACAGAGTAGGCTGGTGGGCTACAGTCCATGGGGCTGCAGAGTCAGACACAGCTGAGCACTAACACACACACACGAGTTCTGAATACTACTCCTTTTTCAGATACATGCAAGCAAATATCTTCTCCAGTTTTTGGTTTGCTTTTTTTTTCTTTTTTTTTGCCTTTTCTTTTGAAGAACAGTGTATGCTGAAAAGCAGAACTTTTAATTTTGTTGAAGTCTGATTTATCACATTTCTGCTATGGTTTGTATATTTTATGACCAAAAAAATTTTTACATACTCCAAAGTTACAACATGTCTTCTATGTTTGCTTCTAAATATTTTATAATTTTAACTTTCAAGTTTAGGTCTGTGATTTATTTCAGGTTAGTTTTCATATATGATGTACAGTTTATTTTTTCCAAATGGATATACAGTTTTTCTAGCACCAATTTTTGAAAATGATTTACTTCCTCCGTTGAGTAATGTTGACACCTTTTTTCAAAATTCAATTGACCATAAATGTGAGAAACTATTTTTGGATGCTACATTCTGCTGAATTGATCTTTATGTATTCTCATGACAGTATTATACTGTCTTGAATATTAATTTTATACTAAGTCTTGCTTTGTCCCTCCAAGTAGTAGCAATGGCTTATTGTGTTACTAACATCTGGATTTTCTCACCAGCCCTTTGTTGACTTCTCAGCTTCTAATTAGTTTTCTTGCTAACAAATACATTAAATTCCATTTGTTGTAAATACTTCAAGTGGTTTCCAGGTCAAAATTGACTAATATAAAGTCTCAAAAAATTGGTGAGAAAGTACTATAATTATCCCCACTTAACAGATGAGGAAATTGAGGCACAGAGAAGTTAACTATTTTGTTTATTAAATAAAGAGCTAGTAAGGGGTTGCATAGAGTCGGACACGACTGAAGCAACTTAGCAGCAGCAGCAAGTGGTGAAAGATAAGTTTCAAAGCCAGATAATCCAGTTCCTGAGCATTTGCCTGTAACATTCTGCTTTGCCACCAGCAAATATCACTATACTAGTGATATTCAACAGAGAAGGCAATGGCACCCCACTTCAGTACTCTTGCCTGGAAAATCCCATGGATGGAGGACCCTGGTAGGCTGCAGTCCATGGGGTCACTAAGAGTCAGACACGACTGAGCGACTTCACTTTCACTTTTCACTTTCATGTGTTGGAGAAGGAAATGGCAACCCACTCCAGTGTTCTTGCCTGGAGAATCCCAGGGACGGCGGAGCCTGGTGGGCTGCCGTCTATGGGGTCACACAGAGTCGGATACGACTGAAGCGACTTAGCAGCAGTAGCAGCAGTGATATTCAAACTTTAACTCACTAAGTGAATTCATGCAGAATGCAAACAGAAAGAAAAAAAACCAGAGGAATGAGCAAGGAGTTTAGAGCTCAGAAAGATGAGGAAGAATCAACAAAGGAGACTGAAAAGAAATAATCCTTGAAAGAGGAAAATCATAAAAAGGAGTGTTCTAGAAACTAAGGGAAGAAAGTATTCCAAGGAGGGAGGATCAACTATGTCAAATGCTGCTGGTAGGTCAAATGAGGTGAGCGCTGGGAAATGCTCATGGGATTTGGCAACATGGGTTGTTGATGATCTTGATAAGAACAGCTGTGGTGGAACCATAGGCGGGTATTAGAGCTAATACAGTGGGATCAAGGGAAAAACAGAGAAGAGGAAGTGGAGAATGAAAGTGTACACACCACATTAGCTGTGTTTGTTGTGAGGGACTGGGTAGTAGCTGGGAGTGATAGTGGTGGTGGTAGATGAAGTCAGGTTTGTATGAAGATGTGGATAATCTAATGAAGAAGAAAATATTGATGATGCAAAAGTGAGGAGAGGAAATTGAAGAACACAAATCCTGGAGGGGACAAGTGAAGATAACAGTAAGACCCAGTGCCAAGCAGAAGGGTCAGCTGCAGGTAGAAGGGGAAATAAGCCCTTCCTAGTAGTGGAATAATAAGGCAGAGGATGTGGTACAAGGTGGTTTGACAGGATTTGTGGTAGGAATGTGTGAGAGGGCTCTTCTGGGAGCTTATTTGTTCTCAGTGAAGGAAGAAGTTGGACCATCAGCTAAAAGTGAAGAGAGGCAAGAAAATTGCAGAAACTTGATGAAAGTAGAAAAGGCATCAATTATGTGGTGGTGGTGGTTTAGTCAGTAAGTCATGTCTGACTCTTTGCAACTCTATGGACTGTAGCCCACTAGGCTCCTCTGACCATTGGATTCTCCAAGTAAGAATACTGGAATGGGTTGCCATGCCCTCCTCCAGAGGATCTTCCCAAACCAGGAACTGAACATGGGTCTCTGTGAGAGTAAGAATTAAATAGATTAGAGAAATGTAGTAGAATTGCCAGGTAGTAGCACTGGATGCGTGCTTGAGGGTAATGATCATACATGCAAAATGATAGCAAGTTGATACTTAATAAGTAGCTCTCATTTTTTTAATGGCCATTTTCATCCCAATAATATTGTTGGGAAAAGTTAATAAGCTTAGATCTTCTAATTTTTTTTAATTGACCAAAAGAATGACCATAAAATTTGCCAGTTAAATTGTGCTATTGTAATTATTGTAAGATAATTTCCTAATTTTAATCATTTAACTATGGCTCTGTAGGGCCTCCCTGGTAGCTCAGTGTAAAGAATCCGCCTGTAATGCAGGAGACATGAGAGACACAAGTTTGATCCCTGGGTCTGGAAGATCCCCTGAGGAAGAAATAGCAACCCACTCCATTATTCTTGCCTGGAGAATCCCATGGATAGAGGAGCCTGGCAGGCTCCATGGGATTGCAAAGAGTCGGACACGACTGAGCAATTAACACTCACTCACTCATGGCTCTGTAAGAGAATTTCTTGGTTTTAGAAAATACACAATGAAATATTCGAGAAGAAAGGGACATTATTTCTGCAACTTACTCTTAAATGCTTCAGAAAATGAATAATGGATATATGAGATTACACACACACAACATGCAAAAAACTAAGATCATGGCATCTGGTACCATCACTCCATGGCAAATAGATGGAGAAACCATGGGAAAATGACAGACTATTTTCTTGAGCTCCAAAATCACTGCAGATGGTGACTGCAGCCATGAAATCAAAAGACACTTGCTCCTTGGAAGAAAAGCTATGAAACACCTAGACAGCATATTAAAAAGCAGAGACATTACTTTGTCAACAAACGCCAATCTAGTCAAAGCTATGGTTTTTCCAGTAGTCATGTATGGATGTGACAGTTGGAGTATAAAGAAAGCTGAGTGCCAAAGAATTGATGCTTTTGAACTGCGGTGTTGGAGAAGATACTTGAGAGTCCCTTGGACTGCAAGGCGATCAAACCAGTCAGTCCTAAAGGAAATCAACCCTGAATAGTCATTGGAAGTACTGATGCTAACGCTGAAGCTCCAATACTTTGGCCACCTGATGAAAAGTGCTGACTCATTGGAAAAGACCCTGATGCTGGGAAAGATTGAAGGCAGGAGGAGAAAGGAACAACAGAGAATGAGATGGTTGGCTGGCATCACCGATTCGATGGATATGAGTTTGAGCAAGCTCTGGGAGTTGGTGATGGACAGAGAGGCCTGGTGAGCTGCAGTCCATGGGGTTGCAAAGAGTCGGACACAACTGAGCAACTGAACTGAACTGAACTGATAGATATATTATATGTGTTTATTATGTATATATATAAGTGCATCAGAAAATACTGTTGCTTTGATCTCCCTTATTCATTCTGAATTGCTTCCCTCACTCTGAATCTATGATCTCTATGATCATCATTCTAGTCCATGTCACCAACATTAAAGCCCGGCAGGCCTGTTTTCCCTATCACCTCTCCCTCAATATATTTTCTACATTCTAACTAAAGTCTATTTATAGCCAGTCATGTTATACACATAAAATATTCCAATGCATTTAGAATTTTCAGGGCCCTGCATATGCCTCCAAGCATCCCGCCTCTCTTCATCATTCCACATACTCCAACAACGTGGAATTTTCCTTGACTTCTGGAACAAGTCATCTCTGTTCCCATATCTGCACTGACTGGAATGCCCTTGTCTCTCATATCCCACATCTCATCATTCATTCAACAAAGATTTATGAAGATCCTGTTATGTGCCAAGCACTACTCTAGGCTCTGTGGTAACAATAGTGAAAGCACATTCATGGTCTTTTCACAGGGCTTGTGCTCTTGTCAGTGACATACTCAGGATTCATAAAGCCTCAAGTTAACATAAATTTGGCCTGCTTTCACTAAGAAAAAAAACAGCTATAAATTGTGAGTACAAAAGTAGATATAGAAGTTAGTAGTTATTTAGAATAAGAGAAGAAATTTCAAGCACTTTCTTGGCCTTGGAGTTTCAGACCCCTTTCTTCTGAGAAATCCTTCAGCAAATCGCTAGATGTGCTTACCTGCTAAGGCTTCTTGACACAACTTGCCTTCCCCTCTTCACCCTGAATGCTGCACAGCTTCCAGAAACTCCCAGCAGTTATAGGGCTCCAAGCAAGACAGAGCTTCCTTGGTGATTCAGATGGTAAAGAATCTGCCTGCAATGCAGGAGACCCAGGTTCAATCCCTGGGTCAGGAAGATTCTCTGGAGAAGGGAATGGCTATCCACTCCAGTATTCTTGTCTGGAGAATTCCATGAACAGAGGAGCCTGACAGACTACAGTGCATGGGGTCGCAAAGTGTCGGACATAACTGAGTAACTTCCACTTTCAAGCAAGACGGGAATTTTGAAGCTTAAACTTCACTAGCTTCATGGCAAATTTACTCCTCATTCTGTAAACAAGACAGATCATAAACAATTACAGCAAAAATATTTTAGGAAGTGATAAGTATTATAAAAAGATAAAAGTAGTCCATATGACACAGAATGCCCAGGCAGGCAGTATTAAATATAGTGGAAGTGAAGACCTTAAACTTGATTCCAGAGTAAAGATCATACAAAAGCCACAAGCATTTAAAGGTCACAAGTTCTTTGCTTTCTTGACTGTTCCTATTGTAGCAAATTTTAAAAAGGGATTTCATAGAAGGATACCAGAAAGCTTGAAAAATCCATAAATTTAGTTTTCTGAGAAAGGAAGGATTTTTCCGTAAGATAAAGCAAGCAAAACAGGCAATTGTCACTTTTATATGTGAGATGGTGGTTCAGATAATTTTGCAGCATATTAAAGGCATTTCAGCCTACTTACCCAAAGCCCTTTTGAAAATGGTCTTCAAACTCCAGAGTTTCTATTTAAACAGAAGTACACAGAGCTCCATCTTAGAAAAGTGACTGAGAAGAAGGAATTGTCTTCAGTTTTAACAGAAGACAAAGAGTGAGAGATGAGGAAATAAGAAAAAAATGAAAAAGATTTAAATTCTCGAGTACCTCACCAATTATGATAATGGCAAAGACCTAAAGCCTGTGTGTCAATTTAAGCCACAAAAAAGTATGCGCATTTCGAATCAGAGGGAAATGGAAATTGTCAGCAGCATTGTACTGTCTTAACCCGAGAGAAGAAAGAGTTGCAACTCTACATGTTTCTAGACTTTTATTGAGCCACTTCTTTTAATCTTCTTGAAATTGGACTTATTCATTTTACAGGAACACTACTTAGCTCTGAAAGATTATCTTAACAAAAGAATATTTCAATTCAGGAGTTTAGAGAAATTAGTCAAATGGAGTTGCCAAATGGTCATAATGACCATTCTGGTTTTCATCTTCGCTGAAATAAAACTCATAAACAGTCAGGAATGAGAGTGTTCCCACCTTCTCTTGTCAGAAAAGTTCAGAACAATTGATACAAACTAGTTGAAGACAATTTTTATAATGGAATTCCTTCTGTCAGCCACTTTTTAATTTTTTTGTTTTGCTGTGTATATGTGTGTGTGTGTAAAGGTTGGGGGTCTGGCTAATTTTTATTTTAGGTGATATAGACCTGTAATAAAAAAATTTAAAAATCAGTAGACAAAAACATATACAATGAAAAAAAGATCTTTCTTCCCATTTCATGCCCAATCTTTCTCCCCATTTCATGCCCAATCTTTCTCCCCAAATGTAACTAGTAAGAATAATTTCTTATGGATCCTTCAGAGAATAGGGGAAAAATACACATACACACACACACACAAAGGTTACATATGTGTTTAATGTTTTACACAAATTGCATTGTATAGCAAAGAGTGTTTGAATCTTCAAACACTCAATTCAAATATTGTTCAGTTTGAATAATCATTGCCAACATGACCTTTCAAAGAAATTGTATATTTTATTTTCCTACCAGAAATACATGAATTTCTGTACATAACCTCTCCAAATACATGAATTCATGAAGAAATACATGAATTTCTTCATAGCCTCTCCAAAACTGAATGTTAGTAAACTTAAAACAAAATTTTTAATCTAAAAGATGAAATAAAGCACCATTTTTGCTTTTGCTAATTAATTATGAATGACAGTGCATATTTTTCGTGTTTTTTACCAATTTATATTTCTTTTTTCCCTTAAGTGTTTATGTTCATCACATTTAAGGACTACTCCAGTGGCTCAGCAGTGTTAATGCAATGCAGGAGATACGGAGAAAGAAATGGCAACCCACTCCAGTGTTCTTGCCTAGGAAATCCAATGGACAGAGAAGCCTAATGGGCTATAGTCCATGTCTCAAAGAGTCGGACATGACTGAGCGCGCGCACACACACACACACACACACACACACACTTATCACCTTTATATGTTTTTCTTCTATATTTTCCTTTATGTAACAATTTACATAAACCATTTATAAATTTAGAAAAATCACCATTTGTAAATTATATCTCTTACAAATATTTTTCCAAGTTAATCATTGTGGGGGTATTTTTTTTTTGCTTTTTTTCTCTTGTAAAATTACTCTTACAGTCTTTTTGCAGTGCAATTTTTAAACTTTTTCATTTATGGCTTTAGTGTTTTTGTGTCCTACTTACAGTCTTCTCATAGTAAGATTATACATAAGTTTATCCAACTTTTCTTCTAGTAATTTTATAATTTTAGTTTTAAATCTCTGATTACCTAGAAATCATTTTGATATTAAGGAATCAACCTTATTTTTTACAAAATACTAGCATATTTTTCCAACACTATTTGTGAATCTATTCTTTCTCCTCTGTTTGGATATGCAACCCTCACAACACACTGATTTCCCTTGAATTTATCTATTACTGGACTCTTTTTTATGTTTCCTAGATCTATTTCTTCTATACTACCAAATTCTTTTTTTTTTTTTTCTTTTTTAACTTGATTACATATTTTATTATCTGGTAGACTAGTCTTCTTTTTTTCTTTAATTCTTTAAAAATTTATTTATTTATTTTTGGCTATTCTGGGTCTTTGTTGCTGCATCTGGGCTTTCTCTAATTGTGGCACATGAGCTTCTCATTGCAGTGGTTTCTCTTGTTCTGGAGCTTGGGCTCTAGGGCACATAGGCTTCAGTAGTTGCAGCTCCCAGGCTCTAGATCATAGGCTTAATAGTTGTGGTGCATGGGGCACAGAGGATCTTAGCTTCCAGGTCAAAGCCTTGTCTCCTGCATTGGCATGCAGATTCTTAACCCCTGGACTCCTAGAGGAAGTCCCTAGACTGCTGCTGCTGCTAAGTCACTTCATTCATGTCCGACTCTTTGTGACCCTATAGATGGCAGCCCACCAGGCTCCCCCATCCCTGGGATTCTCCAGGCAAGAATACTGGAGTGGGTTGCCATTTCCTTCTCCAATCCATATTTCACATATTTACAAAAATTTTGTCTGATATCCCATAAAATCTTCTGGTGTTATAATGAGATTGATTGACTTAAGTTAATAATTTATCATTAAGTGATCGTTTTTTAACCTATCCATAGACAAAGTATCATTTCCTCTATTAATCTCAATAGAATTTTTTAGACGCATTTATAAAAGTCTTAGAAATTCTGTAAGTTTCTCATTATTTATCTTTTTATAACCATTGTAAATGAGATCATTTCTTCCTTTTTTATCTAATATATTGTTGTGTACTCTTAGGAAAGTTTCTAACTTTTGTGTATTAATTTTGTAAGTAGCCATCTTGATAAAAATTATTTTATTAATTATAAAAGGGTTTTGGGGCGATTCTTTTAAATTTTCTAGGTAGATTAATCATTTCACCTGCAAAGAATTTTTCCTGTTTTTCCATTTCTTTTTTCCTTCCAGTATTTATACTACTAATACTACTAATTTTTCTTGTTTAATTTGTATTGGCTATTCCTTCCTGAACAATATTAGTAATAGAGCTAACACTAGAAATCCTTACCTTTCTCCTGACTCTAATTTGAATGTTTATTAAGTAGATTCTTTATGCTGTTGTCAAATATCTTCAACAAACACCCTATTGGGAATAAGATAATCATTTTTCCTCCTTTAGCCTAGTATTGTGAGGAATTATATTAATTAATTTCCTGATGTGTAAACAATTTTGCATTCTTGGGGTGTGCCTAACCAGGCCAAGAAGTAGTGTTCCTTAATTGTCCACTTTATGCTATTCATGCATTTTTAAAAGATATTTGTATTAATATTGTAGGTGAGATTAGCTTTGTAATGAAAGAGGGGCAAATTTTGTTATTACTCTTCTCCTGACCTAGTAAGTAAAAGTTGAAAGCTTTCCTTCATTTGTGTGTGTTAAGTCGCTTCAGTCATGTCTGACTGTTTGTGACCCCATGCCCACCAGGCTCCTCTGTCCACAGGATTCTCCAGGCAAGAACACTGTAGTGGGTTGTCGTGCTCTCCTCCAGGGGATCTTCCCGACCCAGGGATTAAGCCTGAGTCTCTTATGTCTCCTGCAATGGCTGGCAGGTTCTGTACCACTAGTGCCACCTGGGAAGCCTTCCCTCCTTAGTGTTCATTACAATATTGTAAATTAGGCTGAAATTATCTATAAAACCATTTGGACCATTTCTTCAGAGAGTACTATTAATACGTTTTCAGCAAATTTGGTTTGATTTCTTCCTTACCAAAAAGGTATTATAAGTATATAAATTTTCAGGTAGTTTTGGTTTGAGGATTTTTTAAAAATTATTATCCTTTAATAATTGTAGGCTCTTTGCTGATCTATTTTTTATTTCCCATCATAACAATTGATTCTCTTTTTCTTTTATTCTTTACACTTTACCTAGAGTTGGTTGATTTTTTAGGTCTTTTCAATGAACCAACTTTTTCTTTGTTAATTTTCTCTCTTGTCTGTTTCCATTCTTATCTTTATTAGATAAGATAAACTTTGGGTTTATTTTTTATTTATTTATTTTTAAATTTTATTTTTGGCTGTTCTGGGTCTTTGTTGCTGCGTGCAGACACTCTCTAGTTGTAGTTGGCAGGAGCTACTCTTTAATTGAGGTGCATGGGCTTCTCAGTTTGATGGCTTCTCTTGTGCTGCAGCACAGGCTCTCGGCACACGCACTTTGATAGTTACAGCCTATAGGCTCAGTAGTTGTGGCTCGAAGGCTCTAGACTCAGTAGTTGCGATATATGGGCTTACTTGCTCCATGGCACCTGGGATCTTCCCAGACCAGGGATTGAACCTATATCCACTGCATTGGCTGCTGCTGCTGCTGCTAAGTCGCTTCAGTCGTGTCCGACTCTATGCGACCCCATAGACGGCAGCCCAGCATTGGCAGGAGGATTCTTATCCACTGTACCACCAGAGAAGTCCCAGTTTATTGTTAAATGTTAGGCATTGATTTAAATACTTGTTCTTTTCTAATATCAATATTTAAAATTTCAAGTTTCCCTCTCATTACAGCTTTAGCTTTATTTCATAAACTTTGATATGTTATCTTTGAATTATAATTCAGTCCAAAGTATTTTCTTACTTCCCTTGTTTTCCATGGTATTTTTCAAGTTTATCCTGTTTGGGGTTTGCTAATCTTCTTGAATAAATGAATCTATGTTTTTCACCAAATTTTAAGATTTTCAGCTATTATTTTCTTTAACTATTTTTGTGCCTCTGTATCTCTTGCACTGACTCTCTGGGAGTCTATTCATGTATGTTAGACTTTTTGAGGTATTTCATTGGTTCCTGAGAGATGACGGTTTAAAAAAATATTTTTAATCTTTTTTCTCTTTATTTTTAAATTGGATAACTTTGTATTGACTTACCTTCAACTTTACTGAAAAACTAAACTGTTCCTCTGTTATTTCCATTCCACTTGTGAGCCTATCAGTAAGAGTTTTGTTTTAATTTATTGTATTTATCACTTCTAAAATTTTCCTGTGCTTCTTTTTTATATTCTCTACTAGTCACATGAGACTTTTACTCATTGCATTTTTTTTTTTTTTTCAGTTGAGGGTTTCTACATCATGTTGTACAGCTATATAATAGCTATGATTCCAACACCTAGGTGTATCTCAGGGATGACAGTGAAGAAGGAATTCATAGGGCCTGGACTGCATCTTAGGCTAGTTCATGCTGATCATGCTCTGCCACCTTTCCAATGGACTCTGAACTCTGTGTTTAGTGCCTATGAAAACAACAACAGAAGGATAAGACCCCCTCCGGACAGGGGAACCTTGAAGATCGCATCTAGGTTACTCATCGCCTAAGAGAAAACATACACTAATCACCCCTTCCTCCAGACAGGCCATGAATTGTTCTGTATCTATCGGAGTGTAACCTCAGGTTTATTGATTACTGGCTAATTGTTTGACTGTTTGAGCAAGAGCACGACACGTGAGTGATGGGGTTATTGGGATTGTATTTTCCTTGGTTTATGTAAGTCTCAAGGAATTTGGAGTGGTGGGTTCAGACATGTACACATGTGGTATAAAAGATTTTCACAAATGCTGGTCGGGGTCCTTCTCTAAGAGACTCTACCTTAGGCCCACTGGTGTAATAAACTGCACTCCACTCTCTGCATTGTCCTTCTGAGTGAGTTTGTTTCAGAGAACGCATGGCTACAACAACAGCTGTTCCTTGTCTTTTTTTTTTTTTCTGAGAGTTAGACATATATTCTTGGTTCTGTGTATGTAGAGTAATTTTCTATTGTATCCTGGATATTACAAAAGGTATGTTGTGTAGACTGAGTCCTATTGTGATCCTCTAGAGAAACCAATATGATTTAAACAGTAAGATCTGTTTTATATTTATGAATGGTAATTCAAACCTCTGTGAAGTTTTCTGAGACTTTGCTAATCTGTTTTAGGTCTGGTCCATGCATTTAAAGTTCATGTGTTAGTACAAGACTGTTTTGAGTAGTCCAGTTTTCAACTCAGCTCTTTTTAAGCTTTTGTGTGGGTTGTTCCTGTGTAGGCATTGTTCCAGAAGGGCATATTTTTGGGTTAAAGCTGAGTTTGTACATGTGGTTTAAATCTCAGTTCCCTTTGGAAGACCTTGCTATGTGTTGGTTGAGGTCAAACCTGTACATGCATAGCGTCACAGAGGAAAGATAAATTCATGAATAAATGGGAAGTCACCCCATGTGAATTATTTCACTCAGTTTTTACTCTCCAACATTTAATTGGTTTTGTTTCTTTTTGGAGTTCTTGAACAATTCAGAACATTTTTGTTTGTTTGTTGTTCAGAGTTGTTGTTTTCGTTATAATCATAGGGAGACATGGACTACAGTGAGAATATTTCTTGAGATTGTTGCATTGGTTTTATACTCTTTGCCTTTGTGCTTATTTAACAAGACTTGTAAAATTTTTTTTATTAACTCTTTCCTCAGAGCTCAATAGAAATTGCCTTGGGGTAAAATCAGAGAAAGCTTGCAATGTCCTGAATGCAGACTTTTAAAACCTACATCCTTACAGAATTCTTTGGCCTTGAATTTTAGTATATTCTGCAGAACATCCCTTGATAATGAATACCTTGCATTCGTTTTTCCTAGAACATGGTGAACACTTTAATCTGTAGTTTCAGTTCTTCCCTTCCTCTTATAAAAATACTCATTATTCTATCTTTGAGTACTTTTTTCTATTTCAGTATTTAGTTTATCTTATTCATAGATGCTGAAGATCTTTGTGTGGAATTTATTTTTGTTCTTTATATATATTATGTGCCCTTTAATTGCTTTAATCTCCTTATCTCTTTTATATGTAATCACTGCGATTATCCCAAACTTTTCCAAAAAAGTCTGTCTTTAACATGTCTATTCTAATCCTTACTAATTCTAATTTATTCATGACTTTTGTATTACACACCCTCAGTTTGTTTCCCTAGTCCTGAAATCTCACGTTTCACCTTTTTCTGTTACTTCATTATTTATTTTTTATTCATGAATTCATGCTTTTCTTGATCTCCCTGTGGTCAAATCTCCCATCGTATCTGTCATAGGTTGAATAGTGTCTGCCCCCCCCCAAAAATTCATATTTATACAAAACCTCAGAATATGACTTCATTTGGAAATAGGGTCTTTGCTGATGTATTAATCTAATAGTTGAGATAAGATCATGCTGGATTAGAGTGGGTCCTAAACCCTATGAGGTTGCTTTCATTTAAGACAGAAAAGGACAGAGACACCCAGAGATGAAAGCGATGAAGGCCATGTGAGGATGGATACAGAGTAGGAGTAATGAGTGCTTCTATGAGCCAAGGAATGCCAACAGTCACTGGAAATTAGGAAAAAAGTATGGGAGAGTTTCTCCCTCAAACTCCAGAAAGAACTGACCTTGCTGATTTTGTACTCCTGGCCTCCTGAGGTATGAGAATAATACACCTGTGTTTTTTCAAGCTACTTAGTTTGTAATAACTAGTTATGGCAACACTAGGGATCTATACCTTATGTTGGTACTAGAAAGTGAGGTGCTACAGTAAGAAATATCTAAATATGTGGAAATGGCTTTAGAATTGAGAAATGGGTAGAGGCTGGAAGAATTTTGAGGCACTTCTTGGAAAAAGTCTAGATTGCTTTGAAGAGATGATTAGTTGAAATATGTATGTGAAAGGTAATTCTGATGAGGACTCAGATGGAAGTTAGGAGCATGATGGAGAAAAAAATCTTAGCAAATATACATATCATTATGAACAGAATATGGGTAGAAATATGAATGAGGAGAGTGAAAAAGCTGACTTAAAGCTCAACATTCAAAAAACTAAGATCATGGCACCTGGTCCCATCACTCCATGGCAAATAGATGGGGAAAAGTGGAAACAGTGACAGGTTTTACTTTCTTGGGCTCCAAAATCCCTGTGGACAGTGACTGCAGCCATGAAATTAAGACGCTTGCTCCTTGGAAGAAAAGCTATGACAAAATAAACAGTGTATTAAAAAGTAGAGACATTACTTTGCTGAAGTCAAAGCTGTGGTTTTTCTACTCATCATGTATGGATATAAGAGTTAAACTATAACAGAAGCTGAATGCCAAATTATTGATGCTTTCCAATTATGGTGCTGGAGAAGCCTCTTGAGAGTCCCTAGGACAGCAGAGAGATCCAACCAGTCTATCCTAAAGGAAATCAGTCCTGAACATTCATTGGAAGGGCTGATGCTGAAGCTGAAGCTCCAATACTTTGGCCACCAGATACAAAGAGCCAACTCGTTGGAAAAGACCCTGAAGCTGGAAATGATTGAGGGGAAGAGGAAAAGGGCAACAGAGGATGAGATGGTTGGCTAGCTTCATTGACTTAGTGAACATGAATTTGAGCAAACTCTGGGAGATGGTGAAGGACAGGGAAGCCTGGCGTGCTACAGACCACGGTCCATGTCAACGAGTCAGACATGACAGCGACTGAACAACAACAATGAACATAAAAGATGCTTTTGGTGAAATCTCAGAAATAAATGAAGGATAATTATTGTCAAATGGCAGAAAAATTGTCCTTAGAAAGCAAAGAAACTTTGGCTGAGATGTGTTCTATAGTTTGGTGGAAAACAAAACTTCTAAGTTAAGAACTTGAATATTTAGCTGAGGATACTTCCAAGAAAAGTATGAAAGGTTTCACCTAGTTCCTCCTTGCTGTTTATAGTAAAATGTGAGAGGAAAGAGATAAACTGAAGAAGGAACTGTTAAACAATAAGGAACCAGAGTTTGATAATTTGGAAAATTCTCAGTCTATACAGAAGGCATGCTCTAGAGAGGGAATCAAGCGTTCTGGACAAACCCTTGCTAAAGAGATTAGGTATATATTAATAACATGTGAATCAAATCAACCATGTCAACAAAAGCCAAGAACAGATATAGGGTTATCAAAGAAAGGTCTATGGAGGACTTTCTTGTCTGATGGCACAGATTACTATGAATTGTGTGGGAGACCAACATGGGTTTTGAAACTGTTATACTAGCAGAAACATTGCCAGCCTGGACTGAAAGAGATAATGGTGGGACAAAATGAAGGAAGACTGTCAGACTTCTGGGACTATGCAAACAAAAAGTGAACTGACAAAGCTGCTTGGCTGTAAAAGTGTACTAATTGTCAAAAAAAAAAAAAAAAAAAATGAATCCAGGGGAAAGCTGCAGATAGATATAAAGGCAGAGACCAGAAAAAAATAGAACCATTGCCACAGGCTGAAAGGGTAAACCAACTGATATAGGCCCAGAGGACAGAGCATCAAATCTTAGATGATTATTCTCAGACTTTGAACTTAATGGAATTTGTCCAACTGGATTTCAGATTTGCCTGGGATCAGTGATCCCTTTATTCCTTCCAGTGCCTCCCTATGAGAATAAGAATGTTTATCCTATGCCTGTCCCACAATTATATTTTGGAAGTGGATAACTTGCTTTCTGGCTTCACAGGTGCCTCAATGATAAAGAACCTGCCTGCTAATGCAGAAGACACAGGAGACATGGGTTTGATCGTTGGGTAAGGAAGATACCCCTAGAGTAGGATATGGCAACCCACTCCAGTATTCTTGCCTGGAAAATTCCACAGACAAAAGAGCCTGACAGGCTACAGTCCAGGGGGACACAAAGAAGTGGACACAACTGAGCATGCACAGAACTTGTTTTCTGGTTTCACCAGTCTAGATACAGAGAAGACTGCCAAGGATTTCCAGCAATGACCAGAAACTATTCATCTAGCATTATAAGAGAATACATTTCCATTGTTTCGAGTCATCCGGATTGTGGTAATGTGCTATGACAGCCCCAGGACACTAATACAGTGTGGAATTTACTTTTATTTCTTTGCCCTTTTTAATATGAGGTATTGCATCTATTGGGATTTTTTACACTATATTCTTTTCTTTAATGGTTTTTATTGTAGCAATTTTTATGTAGCTTTCCTATCACTTCTTTTTGTCTTTATTACTCATTTATGTTGTTTCATCAAAACCATCTTTTGGTCCTAAATAACTTTGATACATTCTTCTTGTCTTCCTTCCATGGTGCTAAGACCCAATGTTTTTCTTCCTCATTTTCCTAATTATGCATGAATTGAAAGAGTTAAGTCCAGCTTTGGACAACTATAGGTAGATGACCTAGCCTATGTTCCCTCTCATATCATTTTGTTAGAAATTCAGTATATAAGAAAATGGACTCAAGGCTTCATTGAGTACCTCCATAAAAGAGGATATCTAAATGGCCAATAAACATATAGCTAAATTGAAAATGACTGAGTTGGCAAGAATCTGGAATAATCAGAAATATCGTAGATTGTTGATATTAATTAGTTCAACCATCATGGGAAATTGTTTGTTAGCACCTATTAAACCTGATCATATGTATACTTCATGACCCAGAAATTCAACTTCTAGATATATACCAAACAGAAGTGTATTCACATTTTCACTAAAAAACACACAGAAGATTCATATCAGCTGTAAACTGGGACCTGCTTAAGAATGTTTCAACTATAAATGGTGATACGCTCACACAGTGGAATACCACACAGAAGCTTCCGTTGCAGCTCAGCTGGGAAAGAATCTGCCTGCAATGTGGGAGACCGAGGTTCGATCCCTGGGTTGGGAAGATCCCCTGGAGAAGGGAAAGGCTACCCATTCCTGTATTCTGGCCTGGAGAATTCCATGGAATGTATAGTCCATGGGGTCTCAGAGTCGTACACGACTGAAAGACTTTCACTTTCACTTTCAAAAAGAATAAACAAACTAAAACTACGTGCAACAACATGGATGAATCTCACAAAGATAATGATGAGCAAAATAGAGAGAAATCTGATGGATTGAATGTGTTGATGCAAAATTCATATATTGACATCTTAACCCCCAATATGACGTGTTTGGAGATAGAGTCATTTTGTTATTGTTTAGTCGCTAAATGATATCCAACTCTTTTGTGACCCCATTGACTGTAGCCCACCAGGCTCCTCTGTCCATGAGATTTTCCAGGCAAGAATACTGGAGTGAGTTGCCATTTCCTTCTCCAGGAGATTTTCCTGCCCCAGGGCTCGAACCTGAGTCTCCTGAATTGACAAGCAGATTCTTTACCTCTGAGCCACCTATGAAGCCCATAGAACCTTTAAGAGATAATTAAGGTTAAATAAGGTCAAAAATGGGGCCACAATTAGATAACATTAGTGTTCTCAAGAGAAAAGACACTGGGGATCTTGCTTGCTCGAACTTTCTCTCTGTCTCTGTCTTGTGAGCACATAGCAAGAAGATAGCCACCTGCAAGCCAAGAAGAGAGCTCCTGCCACAAGCTGAATATGCTGGGGCCTTGATCTAGGTCTTCTGGCCTCCAGAACTATGAGAAATTAAATTTCTGTCATTTAAGCTGCCCAGATTATGATACTTTTTATGGCATGTCAATCACACTAAAAAAGAATTTATTACATAAATCCTCCAAATATATAAATTCAAAAGCAGACAGAATTAATCTATGCGGTTAGAAGTTAAATAATAGTCACTCTTGGGAGAAGTAGGAAATAACTAGAAGGGAGCCCAGAAAGATGCCTAAGTCACTAGGGATACTCTGTTCTTGGTGTGATTGCATGAATGTCTTAATTTTGTGAAAATTCATTGGGATGTACACTAATGCATTTTTCTGATTTATGCATTTATGATGTATGCATTTTTCTAAATGTACATTTTGTGAGAAAAAATTACAAAAATTGTCTTTTCTAAAATTTCGGTGCCTTAGTTCCCTGCTCCTAGCCAGGACACAGGTTTTTGGAATTTTTATTTATTTATTTTTTTGCATAGGCCTACTCTCAAGATTCCTTTGTGGCTCAGACAGTAAAGAATTTGCCTGCAATGCAGGAGATCCAGGTTCGATCCCTTGGGTGGGAAGATCCCCTGGAGAAGGGAATGGCAGTCCACTCCAATATTCTTGCATGGGAGGGGAGGTGAAGGGTGAAAGGGTAGAGATCAGTGATCTTTTTAAGGATGTAATTCATTTTCTTTCCCCCGACTGCTTACAGGATGAATGAAGTCCACAATGCCTATTGTATTCTGCCTTTCAGTTCAGTTCAGGTCAGTTGCTCAGTCTTGTCTGACTCTTTGGGACCCCATGGACTGCAGCACGCCAGACTTGCCTGTCCATCACCAACTCCCAGAGCTTGCTCAAACTCACGTCCATTGAACTGGTGATGCTATCCAACCATCTCATTCTCTGTTGTTCCCTTCTCCTCCTGCCTTCAATCCTACCCAGCATCAGGGTCTTTTCTAATAAGCTGGCTCTTCTCATCAGGTGGCCAAAGTATTGGAGCTTCAGCTTCAGCATCAGTACTTCCAATGAATATTCAGGGTGGATTTCCTTTAGAATGGACTGGTTGGATCTCCTTGCAGTCCAAGGGACTCTGAAGAGTCTTCTCCAACACCACAGTTTAAAAGCATCAACTCTCTGTCACTCAGCCTTCTTTATGGTCCAACTCTCACATCCATGCATGATTACTGGGAAAACCATAGCTTTGACTAGACAGACCTTTGTCAGCAATGTCTCCACTTTTTAATATGCTATCTAGATGTGTCATAGCTTTTCTTCCAAGGAGCAAGAGTCTTTAAATTGCATGGCTGCAGTCACCATCTGCAGTGATTTTGGAGCCCAAGAAAATAAAGTCTGTCATTGTCTCCATTGTTTCCCCATCTGCTTGCCATGAAGTGATGGAACTGGATGATGGGACTGGATGCCATGATCTTCGTTTTTTGACTGTTGAGTTTTAAACCAGCTTTTTCACTCTCCTCTTTCACCTTCATCAAAAGGCTCTTTAGTTTTTCTTCACTCTGCCATAAGGGTGGTGTCATCTGCATATCTGAGGTTATTGATATTTCTCCTGGCAATCTTGACTCCAGCTTTTGCTTCATCCAGCCTGGCATTTCGCATGATGTACAGTCTTCCCTGGTGGCTCAGATGGTAAAGCGTCTGCCTGCAATGTGGGAGACCAAGTTCGATCCCTGGGTTGGGAAGATCCCCTGGAGATGGAAATGGCAACCCACTCCAGTACTCTTGCCTGGAAAATTCCATGGACTGAGGAGCCTGGTAGGCTACAATCAATGGGGTCGCAAAGAGTCGGACATGACTGAGCAACTTCACTTTCACTTTCACAGTGCATATAATTTAAATAAGCAGGGTGACAATATACAGCCTCGACATGCTTCTTTCCCAATTTTGAACCAGCTTGGTTTTATATCTATTTGTTGTACTCCTGCTGCCATACTAAAATTTTCCTTCATTCATTTCTATAGTTGTCACTGTTTGAAACTTACTTTTAACTGTTTTATTTTTGGACAAAGAAGGATCTAATATATAACTTTTTTCACTGTCTTTCCCCAGAAAGCAGAAGTCAAGTTTACTTAACTACCAACTAACTTACTTAGTTACCATATCTTTTAAAATATGTTAGGAGGTAGTTGACTTAAAAACAAAAAGCTTTTATGAACCCCTATAAATAATAACAATAGTATTAATACATTTATGCTGTTAAAATTGTCAAGACTTTTAATAAAGATGCCTGATCATGATTGACTCAAAATGTTACATGGTAGAAGCCTTTCAGTTCAGACCCCAAGAAAGAGAAAGAGCATCTCTTTCTTCTTAAAGGACATTTAACCACTGGATTTTTTTCTTGTCAATGACAGTGGTCCATTTTATTGTTCACTGCCCTACCCCCACTGCCAGCACCACGGACAATGTCTAGTTCTAAATAATACTTAAGAATGAATAAATAAACTAATGAATGGGAATGTAATCATAACAAAGAACATGTAAATAGATCATGCTAAAATTAGAAAAATAGAAGAAACATCTCTTAGCCATTTCTTCACACTTTTAAAGCCGTTATCCAGCATTTGTGCCAAAAACCAAACTAAACATTTCACTTAATAAGTTAGAAAATTAAAACCCAGGAAAAGAAAATTATTTTAAAATTGACACCAGAAATGAATGGAAAACAAACACACAATGAATAAGTTGGTAAATGAAACTGTACCCTGACTCTGAAAATGCCACAAAGTGAACCACAATTGTTTAAACCTCAACAGGAAAAAGATTGAAAATAAAACTCAATATTGATATATTTAAAGCATCTTGATATTTTGTACATAGTGTAATTTTCCAGTAAAACACCAATTTCCAAAATTACTCCAAGAAGAGGAAGAAAATACGCATTTGTCAAAGCACTACCCTCTCCAACGGATACAGGTTCCGAATGATTTCATAACTGAGTTATTTTAAATCTTCAAGGAATAAATAATTCTGCTGCTTTTTAAAGTGTTTCCAGATCTAGAAAAAGAAGGATCACTTCCAAGGATATTTTGTGAAGTTAGCATATTGATATCAAAACATGGCTAGAGAATGAGTGTCAACTTAAAAAATATTCACACCCTAAAAGTTGAGTTATATTTTATTTGGTGGGATTTTTTAGGACTTCAAGCCTGGGAAACAGTATCTCAAGTGACCCTGAGAAAACTACTCTGAGGAGGCGAGGAGAGGAGTCAGGTTATATAGAAGTTTTGCAACAAGGGGCAGGTAGTCTGAATATCAAAAGATGATTGTCAGTTAAAGGAAACCAGATATCCTAAGTTAAGGAATTTAGTGCTTTTCTATGTATGGGAAGATGCAAGAGTCCGAGTTCACTGAAATCATTCCTTTCATATGGACCTCAGCTATCCTGAGGCCTGTAACCTGCGTTATCCTGAGCTTCCTTGGGCTCACCACAGGGAATGACTGCAATCTGATGGCTATTAGACCACAGGTATTTTTCTCCTCCCTGAGCACCCTTAGCGCTCAGGAACTTACACTGGAGACCTAGAATCACTGATGACTGTCACATCCTTGTTTATTGATATGGCAGAAAACATTCCAATTCTCAACAGCTAATACCGAAAAGGAGCTTTTAGTATATAATAAGCATTATTTAAGGGTCCTAGGAATATAAACACATTTAACTCTCACAAAATGCTTATGAGATAGATGTATATTAAAACTTTGCAGATAAGAAAACTTAGACACAGAGATGCTAAATAACTTCAAGATTTCACAGTTAGTAAATTGTAGAACTGGAATGCAGGTCGAGTAACTTGATTCTAGGAGACAAGCTATCGACCATTACACTGTTTGCCTTTCATAGAAAACAGAAGTTACACCCCTACTTCATTTTTGAATGAAGATGCCACCATCTTAGATAAATTGCTAGCAAGTTTAACTCAAAAGTATATAAAGTTTGAAGAAGAAAACAAATATATATCATGACCAAAAGAGGGTTTTTTTTTAAGAAAATTGAAAAAACTCAAGAGTATAAAGACAATTTATGCAATTCTTAAATTTTAAGTAATTTAAAATTTTATGTGTTCATTCAATCGGAAAGCAATTTGATGTAATCATTCTCAGAGAACAGAATAAACCATATATTAAAGAAGCAACAGTTACCATTATTAATAAAAATATAGTGAACAGAGGAAAACAAAATGAAAAAAAATTAATAATATGAAAATTCAGTAAAGAGGTTGTTGAATGGATTTGGCTAAGGGGCAACTAGATCCAGAGTCTGAAAGCAGGAGTTGTTGCTCAGTTGATCACTCTCTTGACTGATAAGGATAAGGGTAGAAGGTAACTATACGCCACCTAAAATTGCTTTAGGTCGCTTGGTCAGAGGTTATTGACGTCAAGAATAGACCTTCATTCTTGATCTTTGGGAAACTGAGGGAAAATCAATGTCCTGAGAGTTGCAGCAAAAGAATGTAGTTTTGTATATGTAAAACTGCTTCTGATCCGCAAATGTCCCTTTGGGCTAGGGGAAAGCTGAAACCATGCTATTAAAGATCCTTCTTTATAGCTGGAAGCATTCTTAATCTGTTCATTGAAATGCCTATGGTCATGATGGTTTACTAAGGCATCTTTCCCATAGAGCAGGTGGTTTACAGCAAGTATATTGGCCTTTTTTGTCTTCAGTTTATTCCCTTGTAAAATGTAAGGGGTTGAACAAGAATAACCTAAGACTTTTCCCAGACCTAATATGTCAAGATTTTAGATCCTCAGATCCTTCCCAGAGAGCAGATAGAAACTGATGGTTGTAATGGAAGGAATGTCCTGAGGTCCTGATGACGTTGAGAAAGAACAGAACTTTCTCAATGAGGGTGAGTTGGGAAGGGGACTTGGGTGCAAGGATGGCTAAAGATAAACCTGAATGTTTTAGAACTGGTCTAAGGTATGCCTTATATTTACAAAAGGATAATTGCCATGTAACATATTAAAAGGCTACATGTGCCAGCCATACAAATAAAAAGTATCACACATTCTTTATTCAACTTTGTTCTGAGTTAAGAAGTCATGGAGGGGACTCTTACCATAGCAACCATTTATTACTAAGATCCTGATAATATTTTTGAAGTGTGGTTTGTTTTTTTTTTTTCCCAAATAGTTCCCTGGCATCAGCTATGTGTCTGTAAAGTTAACTCAATTCTGACACATATACCTGCAGATAGCACCAGATTCCATGGTTAAGAGTTCAGTTCTACAAAACTGCTCTCCATTTCAGGTGCTAATAGCAAGTCCCGATTATTGCCTGAGCTACTAACAAACTGGCTATCAGTCAGTTTCCCACGACCCCCTGTTTGGTTTCAGTTAATTTGGTAGAGCGATTCACAGAACTCAGGAAACCAGTTTACTCACAAGGTTATTGATTTATTATGAAAAGTGAAAAAGAAGGTGAAAGTGCTAGTTGCTCAGTCATGCCTGTTTGCAACCCCATGGACTGTGGCCTGCCAGGCTCCTCTGCCTATAAAATTTCACAGGCAAGAATACTGGAGTGAGTAGCCATTCCCTTCTCCAGGGGATCTTCCTGACTCGGGGATCAAACCGGGTTTATCATAAAAGGGTATAATTCAAGAAGAGCCCAATGGGAGAGGTCCACCGGGGCAAGGTATGAAGAAAGGATGAGGAGCGTCAATGCCTTCTCTGAGCACCGCTCTCCCCAAATCTCCATGTGTTTACCAACCCAGAAGCTCTCCAAACCCTGATACTTTGAGTTTTTATACAGACCTCATTACCTAGGCATGATCAATGAAATCTTTGGTCCTTGGTTATTAAACTCAATTTCCAGCCCCTCTCCCTTTCCCAGAGGCCAGGGATAGAAGTGGGACTGAAAATTCCAACATCAGTTGGTTTCTCAGGCAACCAACTCCCATCCTTAGATGACTAGGGACTTTCCAAAAGTCACCTCATTAACAAAGACACCTTTATTATGCGCATCACTTTGGAAATTCTGAGGGTTTCCATAGTTCTGTGCCAGATAGAAACAAAGATCAAATATTTATTTCTTACTAAAAAAATCAGAATATCACAATTATAAACTTGTATTTGTTACAGGTATATAGAAATGCACTTGATTTTTTGTATTTGCTTTTTATATATTTTATCCTTCATAAGCACATCTATTAATTCTAACAATTTATCTATAGGTTCTTTTAGATTTTCTAGGTACATTACATTTGAGAATAACAACAGTTACATTTGTTCCTTTCTAAAACTTGTAACACTTTCTTTCTTCATTCTGACTAATTGCCTTAGTTACAATATTTTCTTTCATGTTTTAAATTTAAATGGTGGTAGTTGGCATCCTTGTCATATATTGTAATTTTTTTTCTAGAGTTAATTTTCAAACACTTAACATTTATATAGATTTACCTATTTACCTTCATCTTGCTCATCATTCCTTCCAGCCTTTTTGAACTTTCACCTGCATCCTATTCCATAGGCAAAATATGGATCTTTTGGTAACAAATATCTTTAGTTTAGGGGCTTTTCATGTGCTGCTAGTGATAAAGAACTCACCAGCCAGTACAGGAGACATAAGAGATGCAGATTTGATCCCTGGGTTAGGAAGATCCTCTAGAGGAGGGTACGACAACCCACTCCAGTATTCTTGCCTGGAGAATCCCGAGGACAGAGGAACCTAGCAGGCTACAGTCTATAGGGTCATAAAGAGTTGGACATGACTGAAGCAACCTGGAAAGCATGCATGCCTTTAATTTATCTTCTTTTTTGAAGAAACTATTCTTTCAAAAAGGCTTCCTTGGTGACTCAGTGCAAAGAATATCCTTGCCAAGCAGGAGAGATAGATTCAATCTCTAGGTTGAGAAAACTCCCTGGAGAAGGAAATGACAATCCACCCCAGTATTCTTGCCTGAGAAATCCCATGGACAGAGAGAGGAGCTTAGCAGGCTAAAGTCCAGGCTACAGGTTGCAAAAGAGCTGGGTATGACTTAGTGACTAAGCAACAACAAAATTCGTTCAAAACTTTAAAGACTATCTTTCCATTGCCTTTGGGCTTCCATTCTTCATGTTGAAAATTCAGCTATTACCCTAATTGTTAGTTCTTTGAGTTCCAGAGTGTTTGTCCCTAGTTACCTGTAAGAAATGAACATAAATATTTATGGAGGAAGGTAATATACTTACAGGCTTGGAGCTATATCACAAAATTTTTGTATACAATCTCCGACACTCAATTTAAAGTAACCAGGCATCTGAGAAGAAATCAGAACAGAAATGAAACTTTAGAGAAACAGTTAACAATACTGACAAAACTAAAGGTAAATTCTGTTTCTCCAACCCCCACTGCTTCTCTGTTAACTGCTTTTGGGATTTATCTCCTTGACTTTAGCCCTCAACATGGTTATTATGATATTGTTGTTTAGTTGTGAAGTCATGTCTGACTCATTTGTGACCCCATGGACGATAGCCCCCAAGGCTCCTCTGTTCATGGGATTTCCCGGGCAAGAATACAGGAGTAGGTTGTATTTCCTTCTCCAGGGCATCTTCCTGACACAGGGATGGAACCTGTGTCTCCTATACTCAGCCTTCTTTGTGGTCCAACTCTAACCTACATGGCTACTGGGAAAAACCATAGCTTTGACTATATGTACCTTTGTTGGCAAAGTGATGTCTCTCCTTTTTAAAATGCTGTCTAGGTTTGTGAAAACTTCCCTTCCAAGGAGCAAGTGTCTTTTAATTTCATGGCTACACTTACCATCTGCAGTGATTTTGGAGTACAAGAAAATAAAATCTGTCACTGTTTCCATTTTTTCCCCAATGTATTTGCCATGTAGAGATGGGACCAGCTGCCATGATCTTAAGTTTTTTGAACATTGAGTTTTAAGCCAAATTTTTTACTCTCCTCTTTTACCCTCCTCAAGAGGATCTTTATTTCCTCTTCACTTTTTAACATTACAGTGGTATCTGAGTATCTGAGGTTGTTGATATTTCTCCCAGCAATCTTGATTCCAGACTGAGATTCATCCAGCCTGGCATTTTTCATGATGTTCTCTCTATTATATATGGTAAACAAGCAGGGTGACAATATACAGCCCAGACATACTTCTTTCCCAATTTTGAACTAGTCACTTGTTCCATATCTGGTTCCAACTGTTGTTTCTTGACACACATACAGGTTTCTCAGGAGATAGGTAAGATAATCTGGTATTCCAATCTCTTTAAGAATTTTCCACCATTTGTTGTGATCCATGCAGTCAAAGTCTTTCACATAGCCAACGAAACAGAAGTAAATGCTTTTTGAAATTCCCCTGCTTTTTCTATGATGCAAATGTTGGCAATTTGATCTCTGGTTCTTCTGCCATTTCTAAACCCAGGTTATAAATCTGGAAGTTCTCAGTTCATGTACTATTGAAGCTTAGCTTGAAGCATTACCTTGCTAGCATGTCCAATGAGCACAATTGTATGGTAGTTTGAACATTCTTTGGCATTACCTTTCTTTGGGATTGAAATGAAAACTGACCTTTTCCAGTCCTGTGGCCACTGCTGAGTTTTCCAAATTTGCTGGCATATTGAGTGCAGCACTTTCATAGCATCACCTTTTATGATTTGAAATAGCTCAACTGGGATTCCATCACCTCCACTAACTTTTTCATAGTAATGCTTCCTAAGGCCCACTTGACTTCACACTAAAGGATGTCTGGCTCTAGGTGAGTGACCACCCTATTGTGGTTGCTGCTAAGTCACTTCAGTCGTGTCCGACTCTGTGCGACCCCATGGACTGCAGCCTACCAGGCTCCCCCGTCCCTGGGATTCTCCAGGCAAGAACACTGGAGTGGGTTGCCATTTCCTTCTCCAATGCATGCAAGTGAAAAGTGAAAGTGAAATCACTCAGTCGTGTCCGACTCTAGCGACCCCATGGACTGCAGCCTACCAGGCTCCTCCATCCATGGTATTTTCTAGGCAAAAGTACTGGAGTGGGGTGCCATTGCCTTCTCTGTCTATTGTGATTATATGGGTCATTAAGACCTTTTTTGTATAGTTCTGTGTATTCTTGCCACCTCTTCTTAATCTCTTCTGCTTCTGTTAGGTCCTTGCTATTTCTGTCCTTTATTTGTACCTATCTTTGCCTGAAATGTTTCCTTGGTATCTCCAATTTTCTTGAAGAGATCCCTAGTTTTCCCCCATTTTGTTGCTTTCCTCTGTTTCTTTGTATTGTTCATTTAAGAAAGTGTTAGTCACTTAGTCATGTCAAACTCTTTGTGAGTCTGTTCTGTGAGTCTCCTCTGTTTATGGAATTCTCCAGACAAGAATACTGGAGTGGGTAGCCATTCCCTTCTCCAGGGGCTCTTCCCAACCCAGGAATGGAACCTGGATCTCCTGAATTGCAGACAAGATTCTTTATAGTCTGAGCCACCAGAGAAGCCCAAAGGCTTTGTGCATTCAGCTTAGTATATCTTTCCTTTTCTCCTTTCCCTTGTACTTCTTTGCTTTTCTCACCTATTTGTAAAGACTTCTCAGATAACCACAATTTCTTTTTGTTTGAAATGGCTTTAATCACCACCTCTTGTACAACATTATGAACCTCCATCAATAGTTCTTAAGTCATTCTGTCTACCAGATCTAATCCCTTGAATCTATTCATCACTCTCACTGTATAATCCTAAGAGATTTGATTTATGTCCTACCTTAATGGCCTAGTGGTTTTCCCTACTTTCTTCATTTTAAGCCAAAATTTTGCAATAAGGAGCCATTGATCTAAGCCAGAGTCAGCTCACTTTTTGCTGACTATATAGAGCTTCTCTATATTTGGGTACAAAAAATATGATCAATCTGATTTCGGTATTGACCATCTGGTGACATCCATTTGTAGAGTCATCTCTTATGTTGTTGGAAGAGGATGTTTGCTATGACCAGTATGTTATCTTGGCAAAACTCTGTTAGCCTTTGCCCTACTTCATTTTGTATTCCAAAGCCAAAGTATGTGTGAAAAAGTGTTAGCTGCTCAGTTGTGTCTGACTCTTTGACACCCCATGAACTGTAGTCTGCCAGGCTCCTCTATTCATGGCATTCTCCATGCAAGAATATTGCAGTGGGCAGCCATTCCCTTATCCAGGGGATCTTCCTGACCCAGGGATCAAACCCAGGTCTCCTGCATTGCCTGCAGATGATATACCATATGAGCCACCAGGGAAGTGGTATTGAACATCTGGTGATGTCCATGTGTAGTGTCATTTTTGGTGTTGTTGGAAGAGTGTGTTTGCTATGATCAGTGTGTTTTCTTGACAAAACTCTGTTAGTCTTTGCCCTGCTTCATTTTGTACTCCAATGCCAAACTTGCCTGTTACTCCAGGTATCTCTTGCTACTTCTGTATTCCAATCCCCTGTGATGAAAAGGACACCTTTTTTTGATGTTAGTTCCAGAAGTTCTTGTACATCTTCATAGAACCATTTGAGTTCAGCTTCTTTGGCATCAGTGGTTGTGGCATAGACTTTGATCACTATGATGTTGAATGGTTTACCTTGGAAATGAAGCAAGGTCATTCTGTTGTTTTTGAGATTGCACCCAAGTACTGTATTTTGGACTCTCTTGTTGACTATGAAGACTACCCCATTTCTTCAAAGGGATTCTTGCCGTCAGTAGTAGATGTAACGGTCATCTGAATTAAATTTACCCATTCCTGTCCATTTTAGTTCACTGATTCCTAAGAGTTTAATGTTCAGTCTTGCCATTTCCTGCTTGATGTTTCCAGTTTACCTTGATTTATGGATCTAACATCCCAGGTTCTTCTGCAATATTGTTCTTTCCAGCATCCAACTTTACTTTCACCATCAGACACACCCACATTTAAGCACTGTTTCCACTTTGGCATAGCCTTTTCATTCCCTCTGGAGTGTTTCTCTGCTCTTCCCCATAAGACATATTGGACATCTACTGACCTCAAGGACTTATCTTTTCTGTGTATAGGAAGATACAGGACTCTGGGCTCACTGAAACCATTCCTTTCATATTTATTTCTTTTTAAATTTAGCTTCAGCTTTCTGAATTAGTTGATTGATACCTTTTATCAGTTTTGGAAAATTCTTAGGCACTATCTCCAAACAATGTTTCTACCCTACTTTCTCTCTTCCTCTGGGACTTCAGTTACAAGTATGTCAGATCTTCTCAATGTATTCTGTATCCTCCTGCCTTTTACCTTCTTTTCTTTATTGTCCACCCCTTTGTTTCCTAGTGTTTTGTTCTGGGTAATTTTTGTTTTCTTTTGATTTGTTTGTCTGACTTAGATTCAAGGTAAATAATCCTATATTTATCTTCAAATTTAGTTCTTTTTTTTTTAAGTTTCCAGCTATATGAAAAAGTATTCAAGCTTGGCTTTTATGTCTTGGATCATAATAATCATAATTATTTTGAAGAATTGATGCTTTTGAAGTGTGGTGTTGAAGAAGACTCTTGAGAGTCCCTTGGACTGCAAGGAGATCCAACCAGTCCATTCTGAAGGAGATCAGCCCTGGGATTTCTTTGGAAGGAATGATGCTAAAGCTGAAACTCCAGTACTTTGGCCACCTCATGCAAAGAGTTGACTCATTGGAAAAGACTCTGATGCTGGGAGAGATTGGGGGCAGGAGGAGGAGGGGACAACAGAGGATGAGATGGCTGGATGGCATCACTGACTCGATGGACGTGAGTCTCAGTGAACTCCGGGAGTTGGTGATGGACAGGGAGGCCTGGCGTGCTGCGATTCATGGGGTTGCAAAGAGTCGGACACAAATGAGCCACCGAACTGAACTGAACTGAACTGAATTATTTTAAAATCTATTTTTGATAATTCCAGTGTCCATTACTTCTCAGTCACTTCTCTTGTATATTGTTTATCCAATGTTTTGTTTCCTTTCTCTCTTTTGCTCATGTGCCTGTTTATTTTTGACTGAGTGCTAAAAATTGTGTATTAAAAACTGTGGAACAATTCTAAGCATAGTGTAATATTATTTTTTGAAATAATTTTTCTAAACCATGGAGGATTTAGATTTGCTTCTTTACTGGTGTATGCATGCTCAGCTGTGTCTGACTCTTTGTGACCCCCTGTGACTCTTTGTGACTCAGAGGGCCCACCAGGATCCTCTGTCCATGGAATTTTCCAGGCAAGAATACTGAAACAGGTTTCTTTACTGGTGAGGGGCTAACAATGCTGGGTTACCTTAATTCAATTTAAGGGATAGATGTGTTTTACACTGAACTTCAGTTCCTAGAAGAAACAGGTTATTTTCAAACACTTTAATTCTTAAAGTGCAGTCTCAACTCAAAGCAGTGAGACATTTACTGTTTCATTTGTTTTCTATTGGCTGGTGCTATACTCAATTTTTGTTTTTTGTTTTTTTTTTAAATCTAGTTGTGCAAAACTGTGAAAAGCACTGCTTCATCTCAGGCTCTCAGACATCTCTTCAAATATGAGCGTATGACCCTGGAGGAACAGTGCTCCAAACTGAGGGCTCACTTCCTAGGTGATCTTTTTCTCCTGGATTTTGACCCTTTGATGTCCCACTATTTTATTATATTATCTTCCTTGCTTTTTCTGTTGTTCACAATAGAAATTTTGCTCCGAATTACACAGTCTGCTGGGGCTTCCTAGGTGGCTCAGTGGGTAAAGAATTTGCCTGCAATATAGGAGACACAGGAGACATGGGTTGGGAAGATCCTCCCTGATAGCTCAGTGTAAAGAATCCACGTGCAATGCAGGAGACCTGGGTTCTATCCCTGGGTTGGGAAGATCACCTGAAGAAGGGAAAGGCTACCCACTCCAGTATTCTGGCTTGGAGAATTCCATGGACTGCATAGTCCGTGGGGTCGCAAAGAGTCGGACATGACTGAGTGACTTTCACTTTTGGAGGAGGGCATGGCAACCTACTCCAGGATTCTTGCCTGGAGAATCCCATGGACAGAGGAGCCTGGCAGGCTACAGTCAATAGGGTCACAAAGAATGGGACACAACTAAAGTGACTGAGCGCATTTAGTCTGCTATTATAGATAAGCCAATTCTTTCTAATTCAAACTCATAAGGTCTTCTGGTCCTTTTTTTTTAATTTCTTAACCATGATATAGCTAAAAAGAAGTTGCTGATCATAGAATTACTTTATAAATTTTATCTTAAAAGAGGTAAAAAAGGATTTAAAAATTGTATTTCTAGCTTTTCAAGATATAATTCAGGAAGAAATATTTATTTTTAAGGCAATATAACTGGATCCTGTGTTAATTATGTGATTGATTTTGTTATGCCAACTGATCTCAGCAAATTTTATACCATATCATCATCTTATAAAAGATGCAATAGTTGTTATCATGCAAAGGCAACCAAACTATAAAATAATATTTAACAAAAATTATTTAGAATCACACAGTGTCATATGATGACCTTTCTGTCAATGAGACAGAATGTAGCAGTTAAACGCAGAGTCTTTTGCAACAAAAACACCCATGCTTGACTTGTAGCCCATCATTTGCTGGGACAGATTAATTTCTCCAACCTTTAGTTTCCTCATTTGTAAAATGGTATTCATAATACTATGTACTAAATCAAGAATATCTTGAGGATAAAGAAACCATTGTTTAGAAATGATTTATTTAGCACAATGCTTGGTATCTGATAAATATTTAATAAAGATATTTATTATTAGCCATTATGCTAGATCACAGTTTTCAACCTTAGCTCTTGACATTTTGGACTGAATAACTTTCTCTGAGAAAATATCCTATATATAGTAAAATTTTCAGAGGTTATCTTGACCTCTGTTCATCAGATGCCAGCAGTATCCCCTCAGTGGGACAACTAAAAATGTCTCTAGAAATTGTCAAATATTGTCTAGAAAACAAAAAATTCCTGGTTGAGAACCTCTTTGCTTGAAAATCATGTATATATAGTCATCAAACTCAAGTGGGAAAGATGCTAAATTTGAAGTTAGAATACTTAAATTAATATGCTAGATTTTATCATTATTAATCAATGAACTTCAGAAAATTCCTTAATTTCTCCCATCTCAGCTTCCCCACTGTACACATGCACACAGATGCATATATATGTTCATATGCTATACAAATGTGGGTAAATATATGTAGCTATTTAATATATATGGCAGTTTGTAGTATCCTTAAAAGGATCATACAAGAACAAACTGTGAAAAATAGCTTTGTAAACTTTCTCAATACTTCATTGACCTGATAAAGAAGAAAATAATAATTGCTTACCTGTTAATGACCTACACCCTGCCCTCCAATTCTGAGGAGAATAGAAACAGAAAACTTGTCATTTTATAACCTTTTACAGTGAAGTAGAATCTTCACTGTAGATCAGTCCAGTGATAGACAAAAATTAGGTAGAGCCAAAATTACTCTTGTAAACCATTAGAAAGTTGCTAAACTGGAAACTTATTAATGATCTCTGAGTAATTAAGATATCCAATTTTAGTTCATATTGGAATAGAACTGTTTCTTCAGTTGAGTACCAGATGAAGTGTTTGGGGCCATGGTGCTTTTTTAAAAACTATATTTAACAACTGTATTAACCCTCCAATTTGCGAAATACTCAATGAGAGGCGTGCTGCTGCTGCTGCTAAGTCGCTTCAGTCATGTCCGACTCTGTGCGACCCCATAGACAGCAGCCCACCAGGCTCTGCTGTCCCTGGGATTCTCCAGGCAAGAACACTGGAGTGGGTTACCATTTCCTTCTCCATTGTGTGAAAGTGAAAAGTGAAAGTAAAGTCGCTCAGTCGCAACCGACTCATGGCGACCGCATGGACTGTAGCCCACCAGGCTCCTCCATCCATGGGATTTTCCAGGCAAGAGTACTGGAGTGGCTTGCCATTGCCTTCTCCAGATGAGAGGCATGGTGACCAGCTTAAAAAAAAAAAAAAAAACAGGCTAAAGTCTGTGTCTCATTTCTCGTGTTCTTCCTGTGGCATATGCTCAATTGTACAGCATGATAAGGAACATCACTGGTTGTATTTATTATTCATTTAACCACACATAGCATGTTGAATTATAACTCAATTGTGTTAATAGGACCCTTCTATTCCTTTGCCTTTGAACATGCTGGCACCTTTACTTAGAAAATCTTTCCCTTCAGTGTACTCAGTGAGCTCCTAGGTATCTGGACTAGGATACCTAGTCCTAGTCTCCCAAGGACATTTTTAACAAAGTACCACCATTGGCTGCTTAAAACAATCATGACATTTATTGTGTCACTGCTCTAGAAGCTAGAAATTCAAAAGCCAAGTGTAAATAGGGCCAGGCTCCCCGTAAAGTCTGTAAGGGAGAATTCATTCTTGCCTCTTCTAGCTTCTGGTACTTGTTGGTAGCAACCCTTGGCATTCCTTGGCTTGTAGAAGCACCACTCTAACCCTTGCCTTGACTGTTGCATGGTCACCTTCTCCCTGCGTGACTCTGCTCTGAGTCTTTTCTCTTCAAGGACATCAGGCATACTAAATTAAGACTCACTCTATTTCAAGACTTCCCAGATGGCTCAGTGGTAAGGAATCCACCTACAGTGTAAGAGACACAGGAAATACAGGTTCAATCCCTGGACTGGGATGATCCCCTGGAGAAGGAAATGACTACCTACTCTAGTATTCTTGCCTGGGAAGTCCCCTAGACAGAGGAGCCTGGAGGGCTATGGTCCATGGGGTAACAGAGACGGACACAACCGAATGACTCAGCATGCATGCACTCCAATAGGGCCACATCTTAATGAATTATAACTGCAATGACCTTATTTCCAAATAAATTCTTAGTCTGAGGTTCCAAAAAGACATGAATTTGGAGTGGGAACATTATTAAGCCCAATAAAGTAGTGTTTGGCAGTTTCTTCAAAGACAATCTGTGTGAATTCTTTTTTTTTTAATTGACCACTTTAGGCATTCTTTCATCAGGGTGAGTTTTGTATTATCTAACTTAAAATATGAGCTATATGACATAAACACAATCTACCTTGTAGAGCACTAGGAGGTGCCTTAAATAAACAGGCAGTCATTGTCCAGAGCAACCAAAGCTGAGGTGAAGTGAGAGGTCAGAGATTAACTAGAAGAAGCTTTCCATACATAATAAGACACTGTGGTTGTAAAAGAACAGTAGCTTTAAATATGAACCCAAATTGTACTGATATGCACTGATGTTCCTAATTACTGTCACTGCTGTATATGGAGCTACTTTTACATGGACAGCTCCATATGTATAGTGCCTTCTAGGATGAATAAGGAGGGACTGATATTTTTAAGCCATTCAAGAGCTTCTAGCTGATTCACCTAATGAATCAAGGAGTGTTAGAGCAGGAAAGTATTCTAGATATCATATAGTCCACCTCTCACTTTGTAGAAGTGAAACTGAGGCTCACAGTTTAAGTACTCTGTTTCAAAAATCAACTTTCAAAGACTATGTAATGACAGAAAATAAACCTTTTCCAGTATTTATTTCTTAAAGAAATATATAAAATAATGACACAATCTTATTTATAAAATAACGTGTTGTTGTTTAGTAGCTAAGCTGTGTCTGACTCTTTGAGACTCCATAGACTGTAGCCCACCAGGTTCCTCTATCCATGGGATTTCCCAGGCAAGAATACTAGAGTGGGTTGCCATTTCCTTCTCCAGGGGGTCTTCGCAACTCAGGGATTGAACCTGCGTCTCCTGCATTGGGAGGCAGGTTCTTTACCACTGAGTCATCAAGGAAGCCCCAAAATAATCCATATGGACATAGAAAGAGAGTACAGGATGTGCACTGAAAGGAAATGATAGCACAAACGAACACAGATGATTATTGTCTTCTTTGCATTTTCTGATATTTCCTATTTCCTATAAATAAATATTATGAGCTGTTATGATTGGTCCCAAGGTTGGGCACCCTAAATTTGTTTGTTCATCTCTCCTTGCTTACCAGTTGCCAATAATGAAGGCACCCCCATGTAAACTCTCATTTCTTGGGTAGCATAGTTTTAAAGTAATTAGGATAAATATTAAAGCAGCTTTTCCCAAATTTCAGTCATTTGTGTGCATGTGTGTGTATTTGGAGGAAAATTGCTTTACAATGTTGTGTTGGTTTCTGCTTGTACAACAACATGAGTCGGCTATAAGTGTGTGTGTGTGTGTATATATATATATATATATATATATATATATATATATATATCTCCCACCTTTGAGCCTCCCTCCCATCCACTCCCATCCCACCCCTCTAGGTCATCTCTGAGCACTGAGCTGAGTTCCCTATGCTATACAACTGCTTTCTGCTAGCCACATTTGTATATTATGTTAGTGAGTTTGGCATATCTGAGTATCAATTGAATATTACTTACCTTATTGAAAGTTTTTTAAATTGTTTTTTAATAGACACTTTAACAAGCAAGATATAAGGATAAAAAAACAGGCACATGGAAAGATTCAAAGTCACTAGTAATTAAAAAATATATACATTGAAATCACAATGAGGCATTACTATGTATCTGACCCAATGGCTAAAATTAAAAGATTGACCATGCCAGTGTTGGCAAGGATGTGGACCAAACAGAACCCTTATACATTACTGGTGAAAAGAAAGAAAGCTACAGCCACTTTGGAAAACAGTTTGGCAGTTTGCTGAAAAGTTAAACATGACTACCATATCCAATCATTGCACTCCTAGGTATTTATCCAAGAGAAATGAAAGCATATGCTCATATGCTTGTACAAAGACTTGCACATTAATTTTCATAGCAGTTTTATTTGTAGTAGCCTAAATGGGAAACAGCACAAGGACTAATGGCTAAGCAAGCTGTGGTGTATCCATACGATGACACCACTCAACAATTAAAAAAAAACAAACAGACTTTTGCTATTAAATGGATGAATAACTATTTTAAGTGAAAAAGCCAGGCAAAAAAAGAGTATACTTTTATAAATCTAAGTAACTAACTACATATTAATAAATATACATATATATGTGATTATATTTACATAAATTCTAGAAAGTGAAAACTATCATATAGTGACAGAGAGCCCATTAAATGTTGCCTAAGGATAAGAGAAAGGTAGAGGAGGGGCAGGAGAGAAAGATTATCAAGGGGCAGAAGGGATTTTTGGAGAGTGACGGATAAATTTATTATCTTGCAATGAGTCTTCCATTGATATGTACATATGCCAAAATGTATCAAGTTGTACACTTAAATATATGTCAATTAAACATTAATAAAGTTGTTGAAGCCAAAATAATGCCCCCCCAAAACTTGGATACCATAAGCGTGTCTGATACAGTATCATTGGTGTTATTATCAACTACTTTGCTTGAAGTCTCTGTACTTATAAACACCTTTCCCATTCTAATTGGCCCACCACACACTTAACAAGTTTTACTAAATTTAGTGTAGCATGAGTAACATTTTAGACTGCAGAAGTCTACAGCAGTAGGGAATTATTGAAAGTTTTTGAACAGTTGAGGAGTGAAATAATCTGAGCTTCTATTTAAAACAATCTACCAGAGAGTATAGTGAACAATAAATTGGCATAAAGAAAAGATGAAATTGTGCATTTGTAAGAATAATAGTTAAAATGTTAGTATAATAATTCAGAAAAAGTAAGAGCATTCATGCTGGTTAATGTTAGCTTTGGAATAGGGTATAGGGGAAGAATATAGCAGATCCTATAGAGGTAAAAACATTAGGATTTGGAAACCTATTGTATGGTTAGTAATAAAGAAGTCATTAAAGGTCACTTGAATGTGTAAAGCCTAGGTGACCTGGGACAATGGTAATTCTATAAAATGTATGGGTTCATAAGAGCATGGGTATGTGGAGTTTCCTGCAGATGGAAAGAAAGTTGGGTCTACCACTCAGGAAATACACTGGACAGACTGACATCAATTTGGTAGTTGTCTGTCATGATATCATAGCTGAGATAATGGGAATGGATAAAAATAATCAAGGAAGAAACGGTAGAGAGATGAAAAGAGAAGAAAAGATGCTTTGTTTACTAGACACACAGAGGGAAAAGAGGACAGGGGAGGCCAGTGTAGGCACAGTGTTAGCATAGCATGGCAGAAGCTGAGTTAAAAGTTCAAGAAATATATGTGTTAAGGGTTTCAGGAGAAGAAATAATCGAGAAAATTGAAGGCTTTCAGTAAGAGAGTGGACAACTCAGAGTTGAGAGCTTTGTCCAGGCCCGGGATAAGGCTAGAGGGAAGATGAACATTCCAGTAAATGAAGAGCACTAACCTGACCCTTTTGCTCTGAGGCACTTTATAGGAGTATTAATTTCTTGCTAGAATGTGAAATGGTGCCCTAGCAATTTACTGAAGATACTGGAGGAGGAGAAAAATTGTACTTTATGGAGAAATCTTTTTTACTTTTATATTAACTCCTACTTCAAAGAGTTCTTGGAGAAATTAATCTGGCCCTGAATTCCTTAGCAGAAAGAAACTCATTGAGTTTCAGATGAGTAGGAAGCAATACCATCAGCTTAACAAACTGAGAATAGGCTCCATTACCTTCAGCTATTTTAATACCCAGATACTGACTCAATTTGGCAAGA
The DNA here is from genome assembly GCF_055505025.1 of Bos grunniens. Taxonomy (NCBI): domain Eukaryota; kingdom Metazoa; phylum Chordata; class Mammalia; order Artiodactyla; family Bovidae; genus Bos; species Bos grunniens. The sequence goes on from NC_141165.1 coordinate 44,887,331, forward strand.
ATGACACTGAACCTATTCCTTATCTTTGTGATGTCAGGCAACCCCAGCAAAAACACCTCTTTGGGATTTGCCTTCCTACCCAGCTCCAGAAGCAGCCGGAAATGAGCATAACCAGAGAGAACAGGAAGAGATTATTTTCCCTTTGGAATGTAACTGCCACCTCTACCCAAAACCAACAGATATCACAGGTGGACTAGGGGAAGGGACAATAACTGGTCTGCTGCTGCTGCCACTAAGTCACTTCAGTCGTGTCAAACTCTGTGTGACCCCATAGACGGCAGCCCACCAGGCTCCCCTGTCCCCAGGATTCTCCAGGCAAGAATACTGGAGTGGGTTGCCATTTCCTTCTCCAATGCATGCATGCATGCTAAATCGCTTCAGTCGTGTCTGGCTCCGTGCGACCCTATGGACAGCAGCCCACCAGGCTCCTCTGACCATGGGATTCTCTAGGCAAGAATACTAGAGTGGGTTGCCATTTCCTTCTCCAAATAACTTGTCTATACAAATAAAATTAGTTTGATAGAAGTAAAAACATGGCAGACCACACAGTTTAATATGTCTGAAGCTTTCAAGTACATCAATTTTTCCCTAGTGAAATTTCTTTAATTTTCCTGGCCCAGTTTTGAAAGTTACAATGCATTAATGTACATTGAACAAACTTTTTAAGTAATATTCCCCAATCACGATACTTGAAAAGATTTTTTACATTAAAAAGTATCTTGTAGCAATGAGCAGTTGGTTTTATTTAGGAATTGGCATTCAGAAATTTTGAACATTATTAAAAATATACACTGAAAGCCACTAGGTACATACATCTGCTTGTACAGATCCGATTGAAGTTTTTAAAGTTTTCTTTACAATTGAACTTAAAGAATGTAGGTAAATGTAATAATCTGATTGGTAAGAATGACTGTCTGGTGGAAAGGATTAAGATGGATGGGGTTAAAGGTCAGCTTTATCTTTGCAAATGAATTGGTAGAAACTAAAGCAGAAAACATGAGTCTAAAATCAAGATATTTCTATTTCATTTGGCACTTTTCCTGCAAACATTAGGCATTCAAGAAGTTGGGAATCAATTATATTTAAAATATGAATATATCAAGGTAAGATACCAGCTTTCCTCTTCAGGATTGCTTAGAAGACACATTTCTTTTCTTTATCGTGCTTCTCCTGGTTTTGACTATTTGTAAACATCCCTCTTCCCCCTCCACAGTCAGAGTCAGAAAGTACCAGATATTTAAAGGTGAACTGTGCCAAGGCTGAACAGCTGTCCACAGTCTGGATTCTTCCTGTGGCTGTTGCTGTGTTGTATTCAACTCCCCACTCTTACCCCAGAGCCAGGGCCACAGATGTCCACAGGAAATGCATCTGAGAGGTCTAAGGGGAGTGAATCAGATGCACATGTTCCTTGGTATGTGGTGATGGGCATCCTCAAAGTGCCGGCCACAGGCAGGGCTCCCTCAGGCCAGAATTGTTTCCAGGCTTGTGAATGCCGAGTGTCTGCACAAGTTGTGCTGGAAAACCGCCTCTCCTTCCCCTTCTCAGTACAGTGTCAGCGATGGAATGTTAGAGTGTTGCTGAGATGAAACATGTAATCATCTTGGGGATGTGAGGGATGAGCACATCTTTGTAACTGAGCTTAGTCACGTTCTAGGTGAGGGGTAAGTGCAGCCTGTCCCCAGACGGATTTTCCTGCCCCACAATATCAGAGCATATGGAACAGTTTAGCCAGAGAAGAGGCTCGATTCCATGTTTTAAAATGCAATTTTCAGTGGCTCAGAGGTTAAAGTGTCTGCAATGCGGGAGACCTGGCTTCGATCCCTGGGTCAGGAAGATCCCCTGGAGAAGGAAACGGCAACCCACTCCAGTATTCTTAAGCCTGGAGAATCTCATGGGCAGAGGAGCCTGGTGGGCTACAGTCCACGGGGTCACAAAGAGTCGGATACAACTGAGTGACTTCACTTTCACTTTCACGTCAATCAAAAAATTGTTTGATGAGTAGAGCTTGGTGTTACAATGTTTCTGAGCCTTATTTGTATCATTGTCACAATTAATGATTGCTTTGAAAGTGAAAGTGAAGTCACTCAGTCATGTCCGACTCTTTGCGACCCCATGGAATGTAGCCTACCAGGCTCCTCCGTCCGTCCGTGGGATTCTCCAGGTTGGGTTGCCATTTCCTTCTCCAGGAGATCTTCCCAACCCAGGGATCGAACCCTGGTCTCCAGCACTGCAGGCAGATGCTTTACCATTGGAGCCACCAGGAAAGACTCTGATTGCCTTTGGCACATAACAAATATTTAGATGTTTTGTCAGTTTGTCAGAAACAACAAACTTCCCATTGTTACGTTCTGTCATTTCACAGAAATACAGCAATTTCAACAATTTGTTCTACATTCTATCTATAACTCACCACCACCAAATGTTCCCTGTCTCAGTGAAGTGATAGATCCATCTCCTTGCCCCAAACGACAGGAATCATTCTAGATTCCTTCTTCTGTACCTTTAATATTAAAAAAAAAAAATCCAAAGTCCTATGATTCCACCTCAAAAATCTCTCCTTTGATTGCCTTAGATCATTTGCTTTTAAGACACCTCTCATAAGAACTATTGCACTAGCTTTCTAACAGGTCTCTCTGCCTCCATTTTTTGCCTCCTCCAGCTGTGCTTCCCATTACCATCCATGCAGCAGAGGTATTCTCATGTACCACTCTGATAGTATTTCTCCCTTGTACAGATTTTACCATGCTCTCTACTGCATGCAACCAAATGTAAACAGTTTGTAGCACATACAAATTTCTTCATTATCTGGTTCCTCTCTTCAGTCTTCTCTTGAGAAACCTCCTGCTTCCTCCCTATGTCTTTTACACTTCAGCAATAACTAGCTACTCAAAGTCATCAGACTATTGCAAGGTATCTCATACAATATTCAGGACATAGAAAGGTTCTCTATGTTCTCTCTGTCTTGACTGCTCTTATCCTCTCTTTTATCTGCCAAATACCTTAAGTCAAATAAGAAATATATTAAGTGATGAAGTGTTCTGATGTACCCAATGATAAAAAAAAAATGCCCTGTCACATATTTCAAATGAACTTTGTATATTATTCAGTTACAAAAATAACTATGTTCTATTGTAAAAGTTTGTTTGTATTTGTCTTACTCACTAAACTATGACTTCCTTGATTACCTAATCATCTTATCTTTTGTTTTCTTTTTATCTACACAATCCTGCAAAGGATTTGCTTGCTTTTTCACTCAAAATTTCTTTCTGAGTCATCCATATTGATTTGTTTAGCTGCAATTGGTTATTTTACATTCTGTGTAATATTCTAGGATTCCATTTTATGAATGTATTAGAATAGTTTATCCAATCTTCCATAAGTTGACTTTTGTTTCTTGTATATTATTATTATTATAGACAATGTTGCCATGAAGTCTTTCACACATCTCCAGATGCACATGTACACAAGTATGCATTTGAAGGTAAAATTGCTGGAATGTCATGTACTTCAATTTTTCTAGACAATGCAAAATTTTTTCAAAATGATTTGCTAAAGTATATATATAATTTTTTTTCAAAATTCTATTGGCCAGTAATAGAACAATGGAAACAGTGAGAGACTTTATTTTTGGGGCTCCAAAATCACTGCAGATAGTGACTGAAGTCATGAAATTAAAAGACACTTGCTCCTTGGCAGAAAAACTATGGCCAACCTAGACACCATATTAAAAGGCAGAGACATTACTTTGCCAACAAAGGTCTGTCAAGCTATGGTTTTTCCAGTAGTCATGTATGGATGTGAGAGTTGGACTATAAAGAAAGCTGAGCACCGAAAAACTGACGCTTTTGAACTGTGGTGTTGGAAAAGATTCTTGAAAGTCCCTTGGACTGCAAGGATATCCAACCAGTCGATCCTAAAGGCAATCAGTCCTGAATATTCATTGGAAGGACTCATACTAAAGTTGAAACTCCAATACTTTGGCCACCTGATGTGAAGAACTGACTCATTGGAAAAGACCCTGATGCTGGGAAAGACTGAAGGGGGAGGAGAAGGGGACGACAGAGGATTAGATGGTTGGATGGCATCACCAACTCAATGAACGTGAGTTTGAGCAAGCTCAGAGAGTTGGTGATGTACAGGGAAGCCTGGTGTGCTGCAGTCTGGCATCGCAAAGAGTAGGACACAACTGAGCAACTGAACTGAACTGATTGGCCAGTGCCAGTTAAATGTAATGTTTGGGGTTATCTTTTCAATGGAAATTAACAGAATTTCTGTCAGAAAAAGTTTATTTGTATTTTTTAAGCAATAATTATTTTGATTCCTATCAGTTTCTTACAAATTACTAAATATTTGAATACATGTACTTTCCTATCAATTTCCAAAAATGGATATCTTTGCAGAGTTGTAAAATAGCATGGCCAATAAAGAGTCAGCCAAAGTTGTACAGACCAATAGAATCAGATAGTCCTGCAGGATCTGCTAGCCAGGGATCTGCAAGCTACCACTGGCTAGCCAAATCCAGTAGTAGCCTGCTTCTTAGATTCCACATACAATTTTTTTACATTTTTAAAGAGTTTTTAAAAAGAAAAAAATACGCAACAAACATATGTGGGCAACCCTAAAATATTAACTTTCTGGTCCTTTACAGAACAAGTTTTCCTACTTTTGTGCTAGCCAATTCTCTCAATTCCATTAAAAATCATCTCTTTTGTCCTTTACAAGGACAATTGTTTTTTCCTCCCGTGAGACTGAACAAATTGATACTCTTATCTGTGGTATGTAAGAAGTCAGGTGAGTAAAATTTGGTTTTATCTTGGAGTTTTAATTGATATTTACCTGTTAATTAATGAGATTGTGTATCATTTTTATTTAAAATGAAAGTGAAAGTCGCTTAGTCTTGTCCAACTCTTTGCGATCCCATGGACTATACAGTCCACGGAATTCTCTAGGCTGGAATACTGGAATGGGAAACCTTTCCCTTTGCCAGGAGATCTTCCCAACCCAGGGATCGAACCCAGGTCTCCCACATTGCAGATGGATTCTTTACCAGCTGAGCCACAAGGGAAGCCCAAGAATACTGCAATGGGTAGCCTGTCCCCTCTCCAGGAGATCTTTCCAACCCAGAAATTAAACTGGGGTCTCCTGCATTGCTGGCAGATTCTTTACCAATTGAGCTATCAGGGAAGCCCATTTCTATTTAATGTCTGTTTATGTCTCTTATTCATTTGGAGTGATTAACTTGGCTTCTATTTGCAGATCCTTATATACTCTAATAATTTTCCACTTTTATGTGTTGGAGATATCTTTCCCTAGTGCATTACTTGTCTTTTTATTTTCTTTAAAGTTTTTTTTTTTTTTTTTTGGTAAGCAAATAGAATTCAATTTGTAATTATATTTATCAGTCTCTTTAGGTTTTGAACTTTTGGGGCTTTGAAATAATTCCATTTCATAAGATATGCTTTTATATTTATTTCTAACACTTTTAACACTTTAAAAATGTTTGCTTACCACATTTAAATTTCTAATTCACATATAGCTGATTTTGTGTACTGTATAGAAATGCAATGTATTTTCCATCTGAGGTTTTATCACTATTTAAATAATTTAAAATTCTTTCTCTATCTATAAGCCAACTCTATGTGACTGATCTGATCTGATCTGATCTGATAGATATATCAAGTTTTCTTAAAAAAATGAGTCTATATTTTATATCCCTATTTCATTTGATACATTTTTCTTTGAACCATAAACTATTGCTAATTAGTAAATTACTATTAAAATTAATTTATAAGTCTTATCTTCTAGAAGGTTAAATTCCTTCTACCTGCTCATTTTCAGGATTGTCTCAGCTATAATTTTCTGTTTCTTTCATGATCATTTTACAATCAGCTTATCATATTTCCAAAAATATTTTGGGCATTTGATTGACATCTAATTTAATCTATAGATTAAGAATTGATATTCTTATAATATTAAATATTCAACTCTGAGTTCTTGATTTGTTTCTCAGTTTACCTGGTTTTCTTCATAACTTTTGGGAAGATTTATAGCTTGTATGTTTTTTATGAGATTTACTTTTAGGAAAAAAATCTTTTTATGTCCATAATTATATCATTATCTATCTATACATATATCAACCTAAAAAAAATAGTCACAACCTAAAAGTTGAAAGTTGGGTTTTATTTGGTATGGATTATTAGGACTTCAAGCCTGGGAGACAGCATTTTAAGTAACCCTGTGAGAACTTCTCCAAGCAGATGAGGGGAGGAGGCAGATTATATAGAAATTTTGCAACAAAGGGCAGATAGTCTGAACATCAAAAGACTATTGTTAACTAAAGAAAACCAGATATCCTAAGCTAAGGAATTTAGTGCTTTTCTATGCATGGGAAAATGCAAGAGTCTGGGTTCACTGAAATCATTCCTTTCATGTGCATCTCAGCTATCTGGGGTCAGTATCCTGTGTTATTTCACATCCTGAGCTTCCTTGGGGCTCACCATAGGGAGTGGCTGCAGTCCTGATGGCTGCTAGTTCACAGATACTCTTCTTCCAGAGTTTCCCTTAGGGCTCACCTTAAAGGGCTGCAATCACTGATGACTGGGACATCCTTGTTTACTGATATGGCAAGAAATATTTCATTTCTCATATATATATATATATATATATATATATATCTTTGTTACTGTAGACAGGTCTTTTAAAGGTTACACTTTCTAAAATTTTATTTCTGCTGTATAAAGATACAATTAGCTTTTTAATACTGACTTTATATTCAATGATGTTATTACACTTTTACAAATACTAACAATTTTTTATTGATTGCATTCATTTTCCTATATTGATGATCATGTAGCAGGGAAGGGCCAATTTTGACTCCATGTTGGATCTGTTGTTTTGACTTTAACCATTGCTTTTGTTATATAATCTTACATAATGACCTGCTTCAGAGAACCCTGCCCACCTGTGAATGGCTACCGAAAAGAAGAAATTAATACATCCTCTCCTATTTTGTGAGGTAAATGGCCTTTTTATCTTACTTCCTCACCTCCTCCCACTCCCTGATTTTAAAAAAGGAACTGACATCCAGACCCTGATGAGATGGGTATTTGGTAACACTAATCTGCTACCTTCTCTGTCTGCTGGCTTTCTGAATAAAGTCTTTACTCCTTGCCTCAACACCTCATTTGTAAATTTCTTGGCCTGTTGTCCAGTGAGCAGAGCAAGCTTGGACTTGGTAACAATCATACTATTTTCAAACAATGACAGTTTGACATTCTTTCCTTCATTCTTTCCTTCTTTTTTTCTTTTCTCCTTTTTCCTGCCTCCTCTCTCTCTTTGTTTAATTTCTAACTGTATTGTCTCAGTTCTCTAAATACAACACTTAATGTACAAACTTGTATTTCTAGCTTTTGGATCATTTTTATATACTGCCTGTATTCAGTTTACCATTATTTTGGTTTTGCTTCAAAACTCATGGATGTTTGATCTTAATTTTCCCTTCAGATACTCTTCTGTTATTAGCATCAAGGTTATATTAATCTCATAAAATGACTTAGGAGATATTGTTCCTTATTTCATTTGCTAGGGAGGTTTGTATGAGAATGGAATTGCCCATTAATAAGATAGAATTTGCCTTAAAAATGTGTAGGCCTATTTCTTTTTTCTTTATGGGAAGATTCCTAACTGCTAAACTTATAATGATTATAAGATTATTTAGATTCTCTATTTATTCTTGAAACAATTTTTGTAATTTGTATTGTCCTAGGAATCTGTTCATTTTACCTAATTTCTTAAATATATTGGATATAACAGCATACAACATTTTCATTATCTTTAATTTCTGTTTATTTTTTGTTTTTTCTTTTATTCAAGCCATGCAAGGTTCAATTGTAACCTTGACTCATCCATCTTTTTTAGTGAAGAAAAGTTATATGGCTAAAAAAAAAAAAAAAGAAAAGTTACATGGCTCAAAATAGCCTGAAGTTAAAACTCCCTTCCAGATCCTCCCCACCATTCTATGCAAAACAAAGAACTCTCTCATCCAGAGGAAAAAAATGGACATTAAGGATGGTTACACCCAGTTCCCAGCCAGTAACTTTCCACATACATGCCTATATATACTTACTCTTTTCTTGGATAAGTACAGCAGCTCGATAATCTGACTGCTGCCCCTTCTCGCCTCATTAAAGGTGATCTGTTCCTGTAAAGTGCCGGTCTCCTTTTTCTGAACCTCACCTTCTCTAACTCCCTTACCTTACATTTAGCCTTGCCAGTTTTATTTTGGAGAAGGCAATGGCACCCCACTCCAGTACTCTTGCCTGGAAAATCCCATGTGCAGAGGAGCCTAGTAGGCTGCAGTCCATGGGGTCGCTAAGAGTCGGACACGACTGAGCAACTTCCCTTTCACTTTTCACTTTTCACTTTCATGCATTGGAGAAGGAAATGGCAACCCACTCCAGTGTTCTTGCCTGGAGAATCCCAGGGACAGGGGAGCCTGGTGGGCTGCCGTCTATGGGGTCTCACAGAGTCGGACACGACTGAGGTGACTTAGCAGTAGCAGTAGCAGTTTTATTTGTCTTTTGTAAGATCCAATTTTGGATTTGTTGCTCTTGGTGGCTCAGATGGTAAAGTGCCTACAATGCGGGAGACCTGGGTTCAATCCCTGGGTTGGGATATCTCCTGGAGAAGGAAATCGCAACCCACTCCAGTATTCTTGCCTGGAAAATCCCATGGATGGAGAAGCCTGGTAGGCTACAGTCCATGGGGTTGCAAAGAGTTGAATACGACTGAGCAACTTCACTTTCACTTTCTATTATATTTCATGAATTTTATTATTTTAAGGTAGTTATTTCTTTCCTTTCATTTTGTTAGAATGTTTCCTGTTGTTCGTTAACTTTTTAAGTTAATGCTCACCTCATGAAGTTTCAACATTTTTCTTTTTAAATTAAAAACATTTAAGACTGTAAGTCTCCCTATAGATAAGTCAATTGATAGGCAGTATTTTCATTGTCATCCAGTTTTGTTTTTCAACTTTCATCTTTGATTCATGTGTTATTTATTTAAAAACAATTCAACTGAGTAAAATATAAAAATCAACAATTCTTAAAAGCAGAAACATTCAACCTAGCAGGTAGATAAGAGTTCTGAAGTTCTATACAGGGCAAGAGATTTTATAGATACAAGGAAGGAGGAACACGGAAGTTGTACTAGACAAAATAAAAAAGAAGACAGATTAGTTATTGCAAAATTATTTTCCTTTGGCAGGAGTCCACCAGGCAGATTAGCTACCTAGTGCTGATCAGGCAATCCTGATTGACTAGTTTAAAATTCCGTTTCTGGAATAGCCTAAACTATAATTAAGTCCAGGCACAGTTTTAAAGTGTTGTGGGAATTAACATATGCTACACTCCATTTGGGGCCTGTATTCTTGTCTTTAACATATGTAAAAGTGTTTGTGTGCATCATTTAACAATTTCTAAGTGTACATGTGATTTTGATTTAGCTTTCTTTAGTTGTGTTAAGTTCCGAAAATCTGTTATTTATAATGAAAAGTCTTTGAAATTCATTGGCACTTGTTTAACGGTTTGATATGTAATCAATGTTTATAAATATTCAGCGGGTGCTTTAAAAAATGTGTTTTCTCCAGTTCTTGGTTAAAATGTTCAATATATTCCATTAGGCATGCTTTTAATATTGTTATTTAGATCTTTTGTATCATTACTGCTATGTACATGATTTGTCAAATATCATGAATGATGTATTAAAATCACCCATTATCATGGTGAATTATCATTTTTCTCTTGCAATTCTGCTGTTATTTTTTTTACAGTACATATTTAAACTTATAGTACTGGATCTAATAAAGTTTAGAATTGTATCACCCTGCTGAACTGACTGGTATCTTTCTTTGATAAGTTTTAAGTTTATTTTGTCTGATTACAATATAGCTATACCAGCTATCTTTTGGTTAACATTTGTTTGAAGTATCTTTTTTTAACATCATTTTGCTTTCAACCATTCTATATTATTAGGTTATAAGTGTGTCTCTTGGGCTTCCCTGGTGGTTGAGACAGCAAAGAATCTGCCTGCAATGCAGGAGACCCAGGTTTGATCCCTGGATCAGGAAGACCTCCTGGAGAAGGGAATGGCAACCCACTCCAGTATTCTTGCTTGGAGAATCACATGGACTGAGGAGCCTGCAGGCTACAGTCCATAGGGTCACAAAGAGTCGGACATGGCTGAAACACCTTAGGATGCACGTGTTTCTTAAACAGAAGATAGCTGGCTTTTATTTGTTGTATTACAATCTTTGTCCTATAATTGGAAAATTGGATCAAATTATATTTATTATAATTAATATATTCTTTTCCATCGGAGCCAACGGCGAAGCCCATAAATAACATATTTGGATTAATTTTTACAATTTTATTTCTAGAATTTCATTTTTTCTCTTTCCTTATCATTCAGTTCAGTTCAGTTCAGTCACTCAGTCATGTCCGACTCTTTTCGACCCCATGAATCGCAGCATGCCAGGCCTCCCTGTCCATCACCAACTCCCGGAGTTCACTCAAACTCATGTCCATTGAGTTGGTGATGCCATCCAGCCATCTCATCCTCTGTCGTCCCCTTTTCCTCCTGCCCCCAGTCCCTCCAGGCATCAGGGTTTTTTCCAAATGAGTCAACTCTTCGCATGAGGTGGCCAAAGTATTGGAGTTTCAGCTTCAGCATCAGTCCTTCCAAAGAACACCCAGGACTGATCTCCTTTAGGATGGACTGGTTGGATCTCCTTGCAGTCCAAGGGACTCTCAAGAGTCTTCTCCAATACCACAGTTCAAAATTATATTGCCTTTAATTCTAGTTATTTTCCTTATGTAAAACTTGACCTTATACACTTCATTTTTTTTATGGTTAACTAGTAATTTTTACACGTATAATTAATTTAATAAGGTCTAAAATTAATGTCATTATCCTCCTTTCCAGCAACCTAAGTAAGCGCTTTAGAGTGTTTGAACTCTATTTAATACTTTCCTGAGTTACACATCACCATTGCCTAGTATTTTAGTTGATCTTTTTTATTCCCATACATTTTGTCATCAGTGTTTCCTTAGATTTACCTATATTATTACTATTTTATTTGCTTACTATTTCTTCTTGCATATAAGATCTCATATCTAGTATTATTTTGTTTCAGAAATTCATTCTCAACAAGTTCCTTTAGTGAGAGTTAGGTAGTGATAATTCTCTCAATTTTTGTTTGGCATAGTCTAGCTGGGACCACTTTACTAAGAATTTTTAACTTGGGAATTTTCAGGCTGCACAATTAGTGTAAATCTCAGCCCTATATCCATCTGAGGTCTGGTCTGATCATGAATTTTCACTGGAAGCTTTTTGGTATAAATTTACGTACCTGAAGTGGAGGCTTAAAAATACATATATATTTATGTATTTATGTTTAGGGAGTAGGAAAGAGTGAAAGTGGGATTTGAGTTTTTTTCTTTTTTTCTAGTTCACCTTTTCACTGCAGATGTTCCTTTTTAGTCATCTCGACTTTATGTAGGAATCTGACCTGGCTTTCACCTTGTTCTGGACTAGGTTTTGTAAGGAGGTTTTGTAAGATTTTGTTAAAATTGAAGCTCTAGATCACCTAGGTTTGATAAGACCTCCTGAGATAGGTAAATGTCACCAGGGCAGCACCACTTTCATCACTCAAATGCCTTTCTGGATTCCTAGCTTTTGGCTTTTCAGATTTTCCTTCCATTTCTTGCTAGCTCAGTGGTGCACTTAAAGGGCCTTTAAAAAATATCAAGAATTTGTAAGTGTTGCATACAAGGACAGCTTTGAAGGGTCTACTCTGCATCCTTCTAGAACTTGCGTTCCACTCTTAATAACTTATGCATAGCAGCCGGGAGGACTACTTTTGTTACCAAAACAGTACCCCTTCCAGGGTCCGAGAGTGAGCTCTTGTCTACCACTCAGAAATGAATTGTCTGAGGAGAAACACATGCTAACAAAGCAAAAGAATATATTGGGAATAGGCACGAGGTGGAAAGCAGGAGAGTAAGGGAACTCAGGAGAACTGTGCTGTCATGAGGTTTGCAGTCTTAGGTTTTATGGTGATGGGGTTTGCTTTCTGGGTTGCCTCTGGCCAATCATTTTGCCCCTGCAAAATGATTCAAGACCCTTCCTGGCAGTGCACACATCTGTTAATTAAAGTGGTTTCCAGCCCAAGGGTTTCTGGAAGGTTGGCAGAACATATTATGGGCTGGCATCCCCTCCCTCCTTTTGTCCCTTCCCAAATTCTCCCAATTAGTCTTACAAGACATATCAGGGGATGGTATCTCTCACCTCTTTTTGACCCCTCCTAAATTCTCTGTTAGTTTTTAGCAGCAGCATAGTGTTCTGTATCATGACTTCCTGTTGTGCAGCAACTCATGCCTGGCCAACAGTTCCCTAAAATCTTCTCCTCCATCTCTGTAACTCACCAAACTACCTGACTTTGGAAAACCTCTACAAACCTCGGTTTTCTGAGTTTCCTTATCTAGTGACTCTTTATTAGTTAGTGTTAGTCGCTCAGTCGTGCCCGACTCTTTGCGACCCCATGGACTGCAGCCCACCAGGCCCCTCTGTCCATGAGATTTTCCAGGCAAGGATACTGGAGTGGGTTGCCATTTCCTTCTCCAGGGGATCTTCCCAACCCAGGGATCGAACCTGGGTCTCCTGCACTGCAGGCAGATTCTTTACCAACTGAGCTACAAGGGAAGCCCCTGACTCTTTATTAGATCTATTATAAAAGAAATCTTCCCAGTTTAACCTCTGTCTAGGAAGACATTTGGCATTTTTGATATAACCCTTAAATTTCTGGGGAACTTTAATGAGATTAAGCTTTCTTGTAGGAAACACACACTTGACCAACAGCTAGAAGTCTCATTCTAAAAATAACTTGGCACTTTTTTTTGTTGTTAACTGTATACTCTATATCCAGTCTTTGTCTCTATGAAACAACCTTATCAAAAGTGAATTTTGAATTGGATTCCTGCAGTTTTTTTTTTAATTGCAATTGAATAGACTTAAATCTATGACATATGCTCTGTTAAGAATAGTCTGAAAAGTTTTCATTAACAAATCTTAATTTTTAAGACAATTTAAATGAATTAGCTTTGTTTTTATGTTTCAACTCTAAGTTCAGAGGCACTATAAACAAATCAGACCATCTTTGTTTCTACCAGAAATAAGATATTCCTGAACTGCAAGGATAAATATTACCTTCCAAAGGAAATTTTTCTTTTTAAAAGTTTTGTGCAAATTTGAAAACAGAACCTAGCTTGAAAAATTCAAATAAAAATGTTAGGACCAGGACTGAGTTTTACTTACATTTCCTGTTGATATGCAAACTTGGTGATTATTCTGGCCAAGGTATTCCCCCTCCACCACCAACTTTCATCACATATTAATCAGAAGAAATGTATTAAACTTTTAACGTACATGGCTCCTTATGAAGAAACTGAGGACTGACTACATTAAAAAAAAAAAAAAGACTTTTCTAGCTCATTTTAATTTATTGTTAATTGCATAAGGTTGAAATAACATTCTGATGATTTAGCTGAAAAGTAATAAAAATTAAGTACTAGAGTGTTAGAAAAATCTAGATTTCTCACAGATTGAGTAAATCACCTATGTTTCACTCTTTTCTGTAAAGTGAGAATAAGAGTAACTCTTATTTGAGTCAAAATGAACTGGGTTCAAATTCCTGAGCTGAGTTCCTTATGCTTATCTGTGGGGTAATTACATTCATATTGTAATATTGTGAGGATTAAGTAGTGTCTGCACCATGCATCTAGAAAGAGTAGAGAACAGAGGTTTGAGGAGAGTCCTTTTGATTTTGCTATATAATCTAATTATACAATGATTGTTCTTTTTCTTAATGTCTCTCCATTGTATCCCATTTGCCCTTTCATTAGCAAGTATCACTTTTTCTCTTAGCTTTTCAGCTTTCTTTGTTATGAGAAAGATTCAAAATTTGTTAATGCAAAGGGACTTCTCTCAAGCACTGAGTCATTGTGATGTTAAAAACAGTAACGGGAAATGCAGGAAAACGCAACCTGAATTCCAGTATGAATACCCCAGGATGTGTCATGTGTGTATATGTGTGTACATATGTTGACAAACATATAAGGAAAAAGACATCGATGTTAAAGCTACCTATGTACCTGGCATTGATTAACTGAACCAAAAATTATTGAAGCAAAAAATTAAAAAAAAAAGAAATTAGAAGAGGTTTAGTTCTTCTAAGCTAAACTGTTTTTTGTGCCCTTGAAAAGGAATCACATGTCTTACATGAAAATGGTATGTTGCTTGACTGCATTAAAATGATGAGGGTCCAGCAGATACATTATAGCTAATTAAAAAAAATTTTTTTTTATTTTATATAGCTAATTTTAATAGGTAAAGCAGACACACTTGAGTTTCTTTTTCTCACTCCCCATTCCAGGCCCCCAGGTATGCACATTACAAGATTCCCTAGAGTCAGAAGATGGAAGTGGAGAGTTTCACTACAGATTATAGCTCTGGACATCCCCAAGAAAAAGAAAGGAAGGGAAGAAAGAGACGAGAGGGTAAGCAAAGAGGAAGGGAGGAAAAGGAACAGAAGGAGAGAAGGAATAAAGGGAGGGATTGAAAGAAAAGAACGAAAGAAAACACATAAATGAAGGAGGGAAAGAAAATAAAGAAAAAATGAGAAAGGAAGGAAGCTTCGCTGATGGGAACGAGAAAAAGGGAGTGTGAGGAGAATTGTTTTTGTCTCAGGTCCATTAGGAAGAGAAATAGAACCTTTATCAGCACAACAGAATCTCGAAGAAGCAATGTATTGTTTTCTTGAAAGCCCAGAAGCTAAGCAATTCCAAGAATGTTTGGCAAAGACCTTTTGAGAAGGGTGAGGTAGGGGACGAGTGGGGAGGACTTTCTCATACCCCTAGCCCGCAGCCCTGGCCCCATCACAGGATGTGGCAGGATTTGGGAGACTTAGAGGAAACCTTCAGGTCACTCAGGGAACTGCTCCTCTCGCTGGTCCTGCAGTAGCAAGGCGGGGTGGGGGGTGGGGGGTGAGAGCGCCCAGACGCGCGGGGCGCGGAGATGTGCGAGTGGCGAAGCTGGACCCAGCGCAGGCGGGAGCAGCCGCCCAACTCCCGGCGCGGGATCTGCTGAGAGGCCACGGTGAGTCTCTCCGGATGCGGGTCAGGAGATGCCCTGGTTCCCCGTGGCCCCCGGGGCCCCGGCCGAGGCGGGCCCGGAACCTCCCTGGAGTCCGGCCTGGGCTCTGCGCTGCCACCAGCTGCCGGGAGCCCGCGCTGCTCCGGGCGCGCCTGGGCGGACGCACCTACCCACCCGCGCTCTGCGGGACTCCCCGCCGGCCGCCGGCCCTGTGCGCTCATTGGTCGGGGATGTGTCTGCTCAGCAGCCGCCAACTTCCCCCGAATCCCACGGGTGAGTCCCGGGAGAGCGAGCGGGCACCTGGGAGCTGAGGGAGATGGGTCCAAAGGGCGTGAGATCTCCCCTGGGGCGGTGGGAGCTGTTGGGACGACAGCTGGAGGGCAGAGCTGGCCGCGGGGCGCGGCTGCCCGGGAGGTGCACGGAACCGGGTTGACGACTCAGGTCCGGCGCGATCAGAGCGCCCGCGACCCTGCGGGCGAGGGAGGCGTGCCCTGGGAAAAGCCGAAACAGACTTAAAGAGTGAGGGACCAGGGCAGAGAGGGTAACCTGGAGGAGGGCTTTGCAAGTGATGTGAGGTCGACTCTTCAGGTTCATTTCCATAGCTTTCTTGTAGCCTCTTCCTCGGAGAGTTAGGTCTGGTTACTGAGTTCAGCGGTACCAGATTGCAGCGGGGCTGATTTGGGGACTGGGCATTTGCCATTCCGCTGGACAGACAGTGTTATTGTATATTTAAAGTAAGGTTTGTTTTCATTTTGGTTTCTGTCAGATTTTCTTCCTTTTTGTAGCTCACTTTTCTATTTTTACTTTCCCTAACCTGAAGATCTTTTTATTATCCCACCTCTTCATCTTGCTTTGAACCTTAGTTTCCTCTTACATAATTTATGCTGATAGAGTGCTTAAATCTCTCGAGGGTTGGTTGGTGGGAGTGGGTGGGTAGTTCTTTAGCAGATGAAAGTTTCCTTAATCGGTCTCAACCAGTTTGTATTATTCGAACAAAAGGGTAATTGCAACTGAACTGTTCTCTTTAGCCGCTTGATCAAGCCTATTCCTCCCCAATATACGATGCAAATAGTAATTTTATTAAACTGAAAAGTAGTACCTTGATTTGCAGTGTCAGCATTTGGAAGTTGCTAATCCGCAAATCGGCTATGAAGCCATCTACCTTGCATTATTGGTGGGTTTCAGCACTTACAGAAATATTGTCCCACAGTTTCTTGCGCTCCATGCTGTGTCTTTTGTTGTATAGCTGCTATACTGCATATGGGAGTAATGTGGTTGGGACTTTGTGCTCAGAACTCCGTATATTATTAATAGATCCTGGAAATACCTTCAAGTTAATGTCTGAGCAAACAAGGAGGTGATTTCTCTAGCATATGTGCCTCCTCAGATCTGCAGCTACCCTCTAGTATATGTGCTGCCCTCTAAATATGGGACCCATTACCATCTTTTTTTGAACATAAGTATAGTTGATTTATATGTGTCAGTTTCAGGCATATAGCATAGTGGTTCAGTATTTTTGCAGATTATACTCCCCTACAGGTGGAACCTGTTTCTCTTGCTTTCTATGCCTCAGTTTCCATAATACAAACTGTAATTGCATAGATTAACCTCAGGGACTAGTAGAAAAATGTTAATGTACTGTGAAGATGAACATTGCTTGGATTTATAGACTTCTTTTTAACAAACCAGTTACCCTCTGGATTCTTTGATGTGATAAAAGTAATGTGTATGCTCAACTGGCATAAAAATTGCTACTTTATATTGCTTTGAAACTCAGTTTCTACCTAGGCAAAATAATCATTTTTTTCTTTTGGAGATGTTGTCTGAAGTCTGCAGTTTGTTAGGTTAGACATTCTATTTCTCTTCTCGTAGAAGTATCTACTTTTTTGCTTGAACTTGCCAACACATCTCCTCAATTGAGGTGAAATACTTTAAGGATGTAGATATGTTTTGGCATATCCTGCTTTATATGGGACTAAAAGTATCAGCTGTATAATTTTTATATTCTTTTGTATAATTGCCTCCTTTACCCCTCTCTAAAACGAGTTGGGTGTGATTGCATTGGGTATCTAAGTATCTGAGAGATGGTGGTAAGTTTCTTCCTGAAATTCAAGATATTGACACTTATTTTCATATAAGAAAATAGTGAATCCACTGGAATTGACTGGAAATGAATGACAAAGTTGATTAGGTGGTTAAACATGCCTGCCTCCTTTTTGCTTTGCTAAGTGCTGTTGAAAAATGTGTCTTAGGAGCAAAGATTGCAAATTTACTGGGCGTTTACAAGAGGGCAGATGGAGAGTTCAGTTCAGTTCAGTCGCTCAGTCGTGTCCGACTCTTTGCGACCCCATGAATCGCAGCACGCCAGGCCTCCCTGTCCATCACCAACTCCCAGAGTTCACTCAGACTCACGCCTATCGAGTCAGTGATGCCATCCAGCCATCTCGTCCGCTGTCATCCCCTTCTCCTGCCCCCAGTCCCTCCCAGCATCAGAGTCTTTTCCAATGAGTCAACTCTTCACATGAGGTGGCCAAAGTACTGGAGTTTCAGCTTTAGCATCATTCCTTCCAAAGAAATCCCAGGGGTTAGCATGTAGTTAAAAAATGATATTCTTTTGATGCAGGTAGAAGGACTAAACAGCCTCAGTCACGGCCTTCATTTACCCCTGTAACAATTTCTGCTGCCTTAGGTGCAGAACCATTAAGAGCTCAACTGCTTCAGTACCCCAATCTCATGGGTAAGGAGGAGAAACCTGGGAAAAGTATCCCAGAAGACAGAAAGATACACATGCCTACTAGTTTTCCTGTATAGTGGAAGCCTGGTGGCGCCAAAGAGCACCTTTAATTTAACCCCATGGCTGCCCTGGTTCCTGGCCCTAAGTTTTGCTAGAGAAACCGACGTTTCTAAGAAGGAACTAAAAAGAGAAGTGGGTCATAATGTATCAGAGAATGTTTCTCTAAATTGTCTTCTGAACTATTATTAGAGAAGGGAGAGAAATATTCAGGAAAGGGAAATACTCAAGTAAATGTGATTAATATTAAGATGTTTTTGAAGTCAGTCTTGAATTCATCTGGGAGAAGTGGGAAAATTATTCTTTTTATTGTTTATCTTTCTGTACAGCATACAAGTGTTCACTTTGTCGCCCATTTTCTTTCCCCACCTACCTCCCCTGTTAAAACTCCAAGGACTACTATCAGTGCAATTCCATATCGTAACCCAAGAAAGAGGCTGTGAGATGAAGCCTCATGTTATGGTAACATGAGTTACATAACCATTAAGACATTTTAACATTCAGGTACATTACATTCCGTTTTTATTGAGTAGACCCGGTTTTCATGGTCTAATAAAATATTTTTATTTGATAGTCTGTCCTTGGTTATAGCCTCATGTAATCAAGGGGACAGCATACTTAAAAATATGTATCCAGAAATTTCAAGTCCAGTTGTGGTTCACTTAGTAATAACTCACTAGGCATATTAAATTCCTAGTTATCTGCTGGATCATCCAGGCCTTCCTTTAAACATAGAATCCTTATCTACTTTATCCTGTGCCTCAGTTTCCACAAAACACAGAAGATTACAAAGATTTCTAACAGTAAGAGCATCTCTGAGCAGTCATTTCATCTGGGAACTAAATTATATGCTTAATTTGCATCAGGCTATAAACAGTTAATCTGTTAGTTTACGATCCTTTTTTCTACAATCAGCCAGGAAAATTGAAGTTGTCTGTTCTAAGCTTTGGTAAATGGCTGATAAAGAGTCACTAGGCCTCTAAAAGAAACATAATGAAATTTAATATTTAGGCTTATATCCCTTTAATTTTACCCCCTGGACTTCTGCAATAAGGTTTATTTTATTTTATTTTTTTTTTGCAATAAGGTTTAAAGTAGCTATCTTTCTATGATGATTCAATTTTATTTCAAAATGTATTCTTTGTAATTGTGTTCTTTGAAATGTATTCATTGTAAATGTATTCTTAGTTGTGTAGCTCTGGGCAAGTTACCTGGTTTTTCTTTGCCCCACTTTCCTAAGGTATAGAACTGGAATATTAAAATCCAACTCACAAAGATTCAGAGAATAAGCACATGCAAAGCACTAAGAACTATGAATGACACAGGGGAAGTAATAAATGTCACCTATTATTAGTAGAAGTATTAATATTAGTAATTTAAAAACAAGTTAAATAAGTATCTTGTTATCTTGACCTGCAAAGTTGAATTTTTTTTAATCATATTTTTTCCTTCTTTAGTTGCACAAGGAAGCTGTGATTGTGGTTAATATCTCTCATCCCAGGTTGTAAACCATGACTTTTGGTCCAGTGAATGACCATCTCCAAGACGGTCTAACTAGTTAATAGATACTCATGTTAGCAGTTGTAATTTGGAACTGTAAAAATAAAAGACTTTTTAAGACTGAAAAAAAACTACCACATATGTTTGTTCATTTTTGTTTTTATCTTTATTCACATTTCAAATTATTATTTAGTCAAAACCACAAAGTATTAGATGTTGATTTCCAAGCTTGTAAAAGAAGACAGTGGAACAAGATATAAAATTCACCTTTGATGTTGTCCAAAGTTCAGAAGGGTGAGTTTAAAAATTTCCTTAATGGTACAGAAGTTACTTGCTTATGAACCGCTGAAAAAATTCTATGTGAGTATTTAAGCAACTTTCCTTGTCTAATTTTGCTTGGATCTTTAGTGATATGTCAAAAAACCCGAAAGATTGTGGCCAGGATCTGTCTAATTTATATGACTATATACTCCTTGCTTTCAGAATCAAAATTTTGACTTTCAGCAAAAAAACTTCTATTTCTAATTTTATACTGAGTTAGCCTTTTACTGAAGAAAGCAATGGCAACCCACTCCATTACTCTTGCCTGGAGAATCCCATGGACGGAGGAGCCTAGTGGGCTGCAGTCCATGGGGTCGCTAAGAGTCTGACACGACTGAGTGACTTCACTTTCACTCTTCACTTTCATGCATTGGAGAAGGAAATGGCAACCCACTCCAGTGTTCTTGGCTGGAGAATCCCAGGGACAGCGGAGCCTGGAGGGCTGCCGTCTATGGGGTCACACAGAGTCAGACACGACTGAAGTGACTTAGCAGCAGCAGCAGCCTTTTACTTTTATTCAGCCACGTTAGGCATTTAGAAAATTGTGTATAGATCTCTTCGTTTTATCTATTTATTTGTTATGACTAGTTTTTAAAAATTAAGAAACAGTTTTTTGCAGATTTTAGGTAATGGGCAGATCAGAAAGTCAGATGGATATAACTGATATCAACACACCAAAGCCAAAGAAGAAACAGAGATGGACCCCATTGGAGATCAGCCTCTCCGTCCTCGTCCTGCTGCTCACCATCATTGCAGTGACAATGATAGCTCTCTATGCAACCTATGATGGTGAGTTATTCCCACACTCATGCCCACAAACATGCAGAAGAGAGTGAAGTCTTTATCCTAGACTTTCCCCATCTATTAAACAATAGGTTAAGGAGAGAGACACTTAAAGACTGTGTGATATAAAGATTCATTTATAAAATGTAATATCAATATGCCAGAGCAATTAACTTTGACTAAAGTACAATGTTTTTTTATGCTTGAACTAAGTTATTAATTGCCAAGTATAGTTAGTGCACTCATACTTATTTTATGAAGATTCTAATGTATAATTTTACATGATGACAATGTTCACAATTTTAAAACCAACTTCATTTGGTCAACTTTTGTTGTGTCATTGAAATTCTAAACAGCTTTACGAGAATTTAAGAGGTGTAATTTGAGTCTTAAAAGTTTTTCACAAATGGGAAAAAAAATGGTATGGTTATCAGACTAAAACAACTGATATTTCAATTTAATAGTACTAAGGGCTTAGGGGACAGAGATGATATAAGAAATACATTCTCTTCATTTAAAAATGTAGGATTTGCTTATTTTATTCCTCTTTATTTTCTTCTAACTTCTGTCAGTGGTATATAATACTTGGGGTTTAATTCTTGCTCTAAGGAATTGATTATTTAATTGATAGTTTATAAAAGAAGAAAAGGTAGGGAGAAAATAGAAAACATGTATTGCAAGTATTTATGCATATATCTTCCTTTTTCTAGATGGTATTTGCAAGTCATCAGAGTGCATAAAATCAGGTAAGAATATGGTTTTTAAATTGAATAGTTTTATAATTATTGTATAAATATATAAAAATCAAATGCTAATATATCTCTATATTTGGGTATATTTTTATTTATTATAAATCACTAATTTATAGTCAAAGAAAATAAAAATACATTTAAGTAGTAGATAGTTAATTTATTCATTCTAAAAAGGAATTCACTCATTTGAACCCCAGAGTATATGGTAGGGTAGAGATGGAGAACTGTGTCTCTAGCTTTATGAAGCTTGCCTTATAATTGGAGAAAGAAAATCAGCACATTGAAATGGCACACGTCGTATCATTTAGTTTTAAATTTCTCAATGCAGATCATAAGCAAGGTAGAGAAACTGAGATTTGGGAGGGGTCTTAAAGCAGGGCTGGGATGTGGAAGTGGAAGTACAGAAGAGAAAATTCTAAACTAGGAGAAAAGACAGGAATAAATCATGTAGAAAAGCAGTGAAAGTATAGACTTGATAGATAAAAGTTACAGAGAGCATTGAAAATTCATGTTTAGCCCTGATTTTGTAGTAGGAGTGGAAAGGATATTTTCCTAAACAGATCACTCAATAAGGCAATAGTTGGAAGGTGATTCTGGGAATGCTAGGGTAGGTGGACTGAGTGAGAAGCTAGGGAGAGTAGGCAGGTAGGGGCTGCTTCTGTAACTCAGATGTGAACTGAGGAGGGCTACCTACGGTGGGATGAAAAAGCAATGAAACAATTGGATGGCTCAATAGCACTGACTTGCTAAAGGAAGGATATGAATAATTTGAACATGACACCAAGTATGAAACCTCAAGGGACTTGGGCGACTGTGGCAGTTCACACAGAAACAACGAAGTTAGGTAAGTTTGTTTTCGGGGGCGGTGTGATTAATGTGGATTTAGATGTGTTGGGTCTAAGTCAGGGGTAATATCGAAGTGAAGATCGACAGTAAGACAGTAAAGATGCAGTGGATTTAGGGTCTGTCAGCCAAGAGGGGATGGTTGAAGCCTTGGGAATCGCTGAGTTCTTAAAAGGAGAAGTATAAGGTTGAAATTAAGAGGACATCAAGAATTAGAGTAGAAGGAGAAGAAAAATCAGCAAAGGGAACAGAAAAGTATATGATGCTTTTAGACGTCATATCAATTAGAGTGTGGTGAAAAAAAGAACATTTTGACAAAGAGAAGAAAGGTGGTAGCAGATATGTGAACACCTTGGAGATGGACATAATATATATGCCCTTTAGCAAGAGGTTCTAAACTTCCTTTCTAGTGTCTACATTTCTTCTAAGAAATAACCTGTCACAAATTAAACGTTTTCTGTTGGACTGTCTTATGTGGTTTTTTGTTATTTACTGATTTGTGCAGAATAATGATAGGAAAACTATGGGATTATAGGTTGTAGTCTAATGTCCTGAGTGTATATGTGCTCTTTTTGCCTACCCTTCCCCAACCACTGGATCTTAAGGGCACTAGCCATATAGACATTTTGGGACATGATGTGGGTAGCTTAAGGGCAACCTGATTAGGATACCAGCCATTTGCTCCTCAGCATAACAACACATACTTTCCCATCCAAAGGCCTTCCCAGAAACCAAAGTTTCCTTATTCCTCAGGGGAATGGCTACACAGGTCCCTTGGCTGGGTGGTGTCCAGGGTCTCTGTGCTAAAGCTGGTAATGCTCAAGTTGTTTGTCTGAATTACTGTTTGCCCTCTCCCTGGGTCCCATCCCTCCTTTCTCTCTACCAGTTCCCTATGATATGCTCATGCTGTTCAGTTTTGAAAAAACCCCACTTACGTGTTGACTTCTAATTATCTCTGTTTTTCAATACACTTGACAGACCTATTAAGTCTCTTAATCTGTAGATTCTCTCAGGCACTCTTTTTTTCCCTCTCACTTTTTTTTCTTGGATTTTATTTTTGAAGAAACTAGATCCTTTGATTCCTAGGATTTGTAGGATCACCTACAATCTAGGTGATTGTACCCTAGAGATCTGAGCAGGTTTCTTCAGTGATACCCACCCAATGAGCAATGTGACATTTGGAATCTGAAATCTTACATGTGACTTAATGTTTGGGGGTAAGGCTCTGGCTCTTTTTGATAGTGGCTGCCAGGTTTAACTCATTAAAATGTATTTAAACTGGATCCTTTAATTGTAGCTTAGAAATCATACCAAATGTAAAAAATACCTCACAGAACTGTATCTTGGCAGAGAAATGTATACAGTAGGAATAACTTCAGTGATAAACAAGATTGCTGAATAGCTGTATGTTTTTCTTCATTCTGCTTTGTTGATTCACAAGCTGTTAAGAATACGTTTGTATTCCTAGTTACTGTTCCTCCCTGGGGGAAGAATGGTGAAACTTACACTTATGGATAGAGTTTTCATGCTCTACTTACACATACACACACACACACACACACACACACAGTCCTCTACTGGTTAGAAAATATTTTCTGTGTCAGAAAATACAACTGTCAGTTTTGGAAGTTTCTGTAGATTAAGAAAACTCTGGGGGAAATTTTGGAAAGAAAAAAAAAGTGAGAAAGTGAAAGAGGGGAATGGATGGAAAAGAAAAGAAAGATGGAGAAAAGGATGTTGAAAAAAATATAAAGTCTCCCACCAGCAATTCTATAGATTACTTTAAAAGGTTCAGTTCAGATCAGTTCAGTTCAGTCGATCAGTGGTGTCCAATTCTTTGCAACCCCATGAATCACAGCATGCCAGACCTCCCTGTCCATCACCAACTCCCGGAGTTCACTCAAACTCACGTCCATTGACTCGGTGATGCCATCCAGCCATCTCATCCTCTGTCTTCCCCTTCTCTTCCTGCCCCCAATCCTCCCAGCATCAGGGTCTTTTCCAGTGAGTCAACACTTCATATGAGGCGGCCAAAGTACTGGAGTTTCAGCTTTAGCATCATTCCTTCCAAAGAACACCCAGGGCTGATCTCCTTTAGAATGGACTGGTTGGATCTCCTTGCAGTCCAAGGGACTCTCAAGAGTCTTCTCCAACACCACAGTTCAAAAGCATCAATTCTTCAGCACTCAGCTTTCTTTACAGTCCAACTCTCACATCCATACATGACCACTGGAAAAACCATGCTGCTGCTGCTGCTGCTAAGTCGCTTCAGTCGTGTCCAACTCCATGCGACCCCATAGATGGCAGCCCACCAGGCTCCCCTGTCCCTGGGATTCTCCAGGCAAGAACACTGGAGTGGGTTGCCATTTCCTTCTCCAATACATGAAAATGAAAAGTCAAAGTGAAGTTGCTCAGTCGTGTCTGACTCTTCGCGACCCCATGGACTGCAGCCCACCAGGCTCCTCCATCCATGGGATTTTCCAGGCAAGAGTACTGGAGTGGGGTGACTTCGCCTAAACGGACCTTTGTTGGCAAAGTAATGTCTCTGCTTTTCAATATGCTACCTAGGTTGGTCATAACTTTCCTTCCAAGATGTAAGTGTCTTAATTTCATGGCTGCAGTCACTATCTGCAGTTGGGAAGATTCAAATCTGAGCACAGAAATTGTTGAGCATTGGAACGTTTAGGTATTGATACCCATGGTGTTTATTTTAAGTAAAAGTTGGTTGTAGCTTAAATCTTTCTCCCCGTGGAAGGGAAAGTCATGGCAAGTATACTTCTCTCTTTGATCCTATGAAGTCAAGGGATGGAGGTCAAGCCATACTAAGGCAAAAATAAAATATTACAGAAGGCTGTGGGTCATCTTGAAATTTAGTGGTTGTTCTTTAAACCTCTATAAATTTAAATATTGGTTTGGCCAATATTAAATATTGGTTTGGCCAAAAGTTAGTTCAGGGTTTCCATAAGCTGTTATAGAAAAACCTGAAAAACTTTTTAGCCAACCCAGTATTTATAATATACACAAAAATTATGTTTATAATACACACTTTAACTTGCTTGTGTAAAAACTGCATCACTATCAAAGATTCAGTTCAGTTCAGTCGCTCAGTCGTGTCCAACTCTTTGCGACCCCATGAATCGCAGCACGCCAGGCCTCCCTGTCCATCACAAACTCCCAGAGTTCACGAAAACTCATGTCCATCGAGTCGGTGATGCCATCCAGCCATCTCATCCTCTGTTGTCCCCTTTTCCTCCTGCCCCCAATCCCTCCCAACATCAGAGTCTTTTCTAATGAGTCAACTCTTCACATGAGGTGGCCAAAGTACTGGAGTTTCAGCGTTAGCATCATTCCTTCCAAAGAAATCCCAGGGCTGATCTCCTTCAGAATGGACTGGTTGGATCTACTTGCAGTCCAAGGGATTCTCAAGAGTCTTCTCCAACACCACAGTTCAAAAGCATCAATTCTTCGGCACTCAGCTTTCTTCACAGTCCAACTCTCACATCCATACATGACCACAGGAAAAGCCAGAGCCTTACACCACACCTAAAATGAAACAATTACTATTTAACAAGTTATGTCAGTGTTCAAAACCCTACTCTTAAAGTCTGAGTAATATTATTTACCATACAAGGTTGTAAAAAACATGGAGTTACAGAGCCTGAATGTGATTTCTCAAATGTCTCTGTAAATCTATATCTTGAAACTGGCTTCCATTGCACTGAAAACTTACTGAGATGTCAAAGAATCATGAACTTTAAATCAAGGTTTTCCAGTTTCATCACTGTTGACATTTTGGGCTGGATCATTCTTTACTGTGTGGAGAGGACTGTCCTGTGAACAGTAGGATGTTTAATAGCATCCCTGGCTTCTACCACTAGGTGACTAGCAGCATCATTTCCCAATTGTGACAATCAAAAAATGTCTCCAGACATTGCTAGAAGTCTCCTTGGGGCAGCAGAATCATCTCCAGTTGAGTACCACTGGCTTAAATAATCTCAGGAGATCATCTAATGCTTTCTCTTTGTACTAGGCAGAATAATGCTTCCCTAGAGAGGTCCACTTCCTATCCTTGGATCCTGTGAATGTGTTACCTTATAAGGCAAAGGATACTTTGCAGATGTGATTATTAAGTTAAGGATAACTCAGGGAGATTATCCTGAGTTATCTGGATGGTCTTATGTGATCACAGGAGTTCTTATTGGGTTGGCTAGAATGTCCACTCAGGTACCATTTATAGAAAACCCCAAATGAAACTTTTGGCCAACCCAGTATAAGGAGAAGGGAGCAGGAGGGTCAGAATCAGAGAGGAAGATGTGAGAACTGAAGCAGAGGAAGCCAAGATTGGAGTAATACAGCCATAAGCCAGAGAAAGTGTGTGGCCTCTAGAAGCTGAAAAGGGAAAGGTATGGTTCTTTCTAGCGTATCCAGAAGGAATGTATCCCTGTTGACCTCCAGAGCCGTAAGATAATGCATTTCTGTTGAGTCACTGCATTTGTGACAGTTTGTTGTAGCAGCAATAGGGAACTAGTAATATACCCTTCTATAGTTTCTTTATTTGAGGCCTGTCTTTGAAGAGTTAAAC
Source organism: Bos grunniens (assembly GCF_055505025.1). Lineage (NCBI taxonomy): Eukaryota > Metazoa > Chordata > Mammalia > Artiodactyla > Bovidae > Bos > Bos grunniens. The sequence continues at coordinate 44,914,110 of NC_141165.1, forward strand.
ATGCATACACAGTGTCTCTTGCTAAACTAGTCTTTTATTACTAAATTGTGTGTAACATATAAAAATAAGGAAGAAATGTTAAAAAGATTAACAGAGAGGTATAATACAGGAGAATAATAATCGAATCTAATAAAGTAAAAATAGGAGATAATAAAATAGAATAATAATAGCTAACACTTATTGACTGTTTGTGTGTCTGACCCAGTTGCAGGCAGTTTACATTTGATTCTTACAGTGACCTTGTGAATTAGGTACCGTTATACATTCTTTTAGGAGAAGGTGATGGCACCCCACTCCAGTACTCTTGCCTGGAAAATCCCATGGATGGAGGAGCCTGGTAGGCTGCAGTCTGTGGGGTTGCAAAGAGTCAGACACGACTGAGCGACTTCACTTTCACTTTTCACTTTCATGCATTGGAGAAGGAAATGGCAACCCACTCCAGTGTTCTTGCCTGGAGAATCCCAGGGATGGGGGAGCCTAGTGGGCTGCCGTCTATGGGGTCGCACAGAGTTGGACACGACTGAAGTGACTTAGCAGCAGCAGCAGCAGCATACATTCTTTTTACAGATGAACAAACTTGAGCTAGCATTGCACTCCAGGCAGCTTGGCTCTAGAGCCTGTATTCATGACCACTTCTCCATGTTGCCTTAAAGAAAATTAGGCATCTGTCAAACTTCTAATGCTCTATACTTGTACATATAGTATTTGAAAGCAAATTGCCTCCCCTCGTGCTAGAACTTGGAATTAAAGGACATAAATGACTCTCAGAGACCTGAAATAATTAAATCCAAACTGAGAAGGAGAAGAATGAATATCTCTTTGACCAAGAACCAAGCTACTTTACTGAGAACAGTAAGCAACTTTATCAGTGACTTTAGTACATCAAACTCAACTTGGAATTGAGGCGTTTATAGAAGCAAACATTAGTGGTGTGGTCCTCAACTCTCCAGGGGATAGAGAAACCAAGTTCAGATACATGATCAGTCCAGTTCTCAAGACAGCAGGAATACCCGTACAGGTGTGCAGGTTGTACACTGCACAATTGTGGCAGTCCTGAGAGATTTATGGAGCACCAGGATCTGGATGAACCTCTCAGAACTATCCATTTTCTTTACTTTAATTCTCTACTTACCAAGCAAACTTTTGATAAGTATTAAATATTAATACAGGAAAGGAGGCATTCTATTCATTTGATAGATATATTCAGCTTGGTGAGATAATGTATTCCTATTCTGATATATAATCACTTTTGTGTGGCTGAAGCTATAATCTTTGAAGTAAATGAACCTTCCAAATATCTGATCGTTTCTGCAAGGCCAGATCCTGGTAGTAACCTCAGTGAAGCATCTTGTTAGCAACTGGCCTTTTCCTGACAACAGCAGGGAATATCTGCATTGATATGGGTCGTGGTCCCTCCTTGTCTGCTGACACCCGAGACCTCCAAGAAGAAAAATGACCAACTAGATAAGTACACTGAAGACTGCAGACTGACTCATGAGAGCTGCCAGCCATGTAATGGCCTTTCAGAGTGGATGAGGCGATTTCATTATGTAATTAAGCTTGAAAAAAATCCTTCAGGCAATAAGAACACAGCAGGTATCTTAGTGGGAAGACTGCTGAAGCATAGCTTTGTTAATTTAAATGTGGCATGTGGCAATTTGCTTTGGGCTTCCCTGACACCATTCTCCTGACAATTGTGTAAAAATACTAGCTTCAAAAATTCTCCAGTCTAAATTAGCATTTGTCAGTCAGATCCTTTCCAAGAAAGGGAGTCAATTATGTGATAGGTACACTCATATATAACATATCTTTCTTACGTTCTAGGTAGATTTTAAGCAGTCATGCACCGTCTCTTTTTAGTACATGGTCAAGGTATGGAAAACATAGATAAATTGGATTCAGTGGCTAAAGGGAAAAAAATTGGCAATGTCTGATAAGTTCATTTGGTATCTTAAGGTTTATTTTACTAAAAAGGCAAAACTATAGGGGCAGAAAGTGGAATAGCTATTGCCTACAGGCTGAGATTGGAACAAGGATTCCCACAAATGGACATAAGGAAACATTCTGGGGTGATGGAATGTTTCTAGAGTTGGATTGTGGTGATCATTGTACAAATATGTAGATGTATTAAAAGTCACTGGGTGAATTTTATGGTATATGATTTAAAAGCAGCAAAATCACCGTTATCCCTTTTTTCCATCTCTCCAGTGTCCATTTATAAGTAGTTATCTTCTGTTTTGATCTTATACTTGGAATCGTTAGTAAATGTTGAGTCCATTGATTCCCATATCCACAATTCAAAGCAATTATGTGTCATTTTCTATGCCTACCAAATCACTAAATAATTTAAGCTTCTCAATTTGAGTGAGTACCTATTATCTGATTACATTAACATTATATTGATGAAAAGTCTATGGAAATAGTAAGTCAACTAAGAAGTTAAAATTATTTCAGAATTGGACATGGGAAGCATTGTTTGCATATGTTCGAGTTGCATTTTCAGAGGAAGTCCGGGATATATGTGGTATGGTAGGCCAGGTAGATCAACCACCTCTTAATCAAAGGCAGGATACAGGGTCTACCACAGAGTGGTTCTTGGGGATAATCGTGCTCCTGGGAAAAGGTGTTGGTTTTTCCCGAGAGTTCTGTGAATTGTTTCCCTTTTCACCCTGACTACTAATATGTCAAGAGATTTGTCTTTAACCTCTAATGATAGGACCTCTTTGTATACAGTTGATTCATTAGCATTATCCCTGCCCTCCTTTTTCTTTCTCAGCTGATGTATATGATTTTATTTTATATATCCCTGTAAGGCCACTTTGAATTCTTTTATGAACCACATAGGTTAATAATTAGATGACTAGAATATAGAGAACTTCCAGTAATAGATATGTGCATGAGAAAGACTGTTAAAGGGTAAACTTTATTTCAAAGAGATGTGTTATGAATAATTAAGGCAAAATCTTTTGAAAGATTATGGCTTCTTTTTCCACAAAGCCAGCAGCACCAAAGAACTGAGATGTAAGTCTGGGCCACATCCTGTGTTGCTAGTATGTGATCTTAATTATGTCAGTTTAGCTCTCTGCATTCCATTTTCCTTATCTACAAAATTGAAATTAAAAGTGTCTCATTTTACAGGGAAACAGCAAAGACTAATGACAGCCCATTTCATTTTATGCATTCTTCAAGGAGATACACCACAGGTATAATGCACAGATGTATTCCATTTAATATGTTCTTTCATGAAAGTTGCAGATGCACTATTTAAGGCTGAGTTTTGAAGGGTAAAAATCTATTTATTGAGAATCAAAAGGCAGTCAATGTATTTTTTTTAAGTGGAAGGTGTATCTAAAAAAGAGAGAGGGTAGGGGCTGGAGGGGGAGAGAGAGAGAAAGTAGTATATTTTAGATACTCAGGTAAAAATGTGTCATCTCTTATTAACATTTTCCTTGACTACTGTGCTCTGTCTTAGCACAAGGAGTGACAGTTCAGCCTGCAAATCAGGTAAAACGAGCAAAATTAGTAATGGGCACTTGCATCCATGTTTCCTGTAAAGCAAACCACATTTTTGGGTGTGTGTGAAATCAGTCAGGCACACTTTGATTTGAACACATAGCTCTTCTGTGCTCACCCTTGCAGACACTCACTGTTATCCCTTCCCTCCCCAGGGATTAAACTCTAAAAGTAAAGAAGCCAGAGGGCTACAGTAAGAGGAGAATAACTAGATTCTTGTTATTCACAGTGTGGTCCACATACTAGCAGCATCAGCATTAGCTGGGAACTTGCAAAAATGCAAATTCTCAGATCCCAACTCAGACCTGTTGAATCTGCAACTGCATTTTTAGTCAAATTGCCAGGAGAGGACACTGCACAGTAAGGATTGAGAAGCACTGAGCAATAGTGATTCTCAACTATGGCTGCTTATTACGATAATTGGGGAAACTTTTAAAATATACCCATGCCAGCCTCTCTCTTTTCCCTGACACACAAAGTTCCCAGTCCTTCAGCAGAGTGGTTTCTGCTGAGTGTTGGCAGAAAAGGAATTTAAGTAAATAAAGTGACATTAAGGTATATAGAAATTCCCTAGGCATTTGCATTTTTACAAGAAGTTATATGTAACCAACTGATTGCTTTAAAAGGTGCAATTTTGGACAGTGCTACTCAGTGAAAACTAAGTCAGAGCTGAGGGACACTGGGCCTGTTTTTTTTTTTTTTTTTTTTAACTAATTATAATGGAGAAGCTGAACCTGATTGTTCCTTTGAATTTCCTAGTATAATATAGGCACAGATATTTCCATAGAGACTTCAGAACAACATCTTTCCTCATCTATTCCTCTCTTCATTCATTTATAGTTCCCCAAAACATTAATTGAACACTTTCTAAATATTAAGCACTTTTCTAGACACTGGGAGTTTGAACTTAGATATACCCTGCCCTCAGGAAAGTGACAGTCTGTTCAGCATGACAGACCAATAAACAAAGTTACCATGTGGTTTGGGTAAGTGCTAGGGCAGAGAGAAGCAGTGTGCCTCAGGCGCTCTGAGAACAGAGCACCTAAAACCAAATCAATCCTTACATAGCTTGGCAGCTAGAGTGATTGTAACAGGGCCAGGAAAGCATTTGCAAGAGGAAACATTGCCTGCTGGTTCAGAAGGCCAGGCAGGGGTTGGCAGGCCAGTGGAGCAGAGGGCAGCATGTGCACAGGCTGGATGCAATACGCCTGGGAAACCTGGGTAAGTGTAGGGTCTGCAAAGAGTTCATGATGACTGGAGTGTAATGTGGAATGCACTGGGTTGTAATTCCTCTTCAAGTCTATAGAAAATGCATAAGTATGTTCTAGGGAGCATCTAAAGGATTTAAGCAGAGGTATGGCATTGTCAGGCTTGCCTGCTAGCTCACGCCAACCTGGTGAAGCGGAGACAGAGCTTTACCCATACAAGGGAATACTATTTCTGTGTCCTGGGTATGAGGGAGAGCTTAGCAAGATCAAAGAACTAGAATAATGACTATAAGGCTAAGTCATAGGTGACGTGTGTGTGGATGTGAGAGTAGGGGTGATAAGGGTATGTCAGCATTGGCACAGGATTTTGTAGTCCATGGTAAATTCCATGGTAAAGTGTTTGAACCTTCTACCAATACCAGTGAAAAGTTATGGAATGAAGTTTTCAGTGAAGATCAGAATTGTTGAGAAGGTTCATTGACTGTAACTAAAGAAGGGCTGTGGGCAGGGAATTAGTCTACTACCCCTTAACCATAACCCTAATGGTTGCCTGGATTTGATGGTAACAGAGTGGAGAGAATAGATGGACTTGAGAGCTCTTTAGGAGTAAATATAGGCATAAAGTAAATATGTGAGGTTGTGAAAAAGAAGTGAGTAAAATGTAACTGACGTTTCTGGCTTGGGAAACTGGGTGATAAGTGTTGCCAGTCACTCAGCCAGGGGACACGGGAAGAAATTAGAGAGTATGTTAAAAGCTAGAGTCTGATCATTGGAGTTAAATGCAGCTGAGAAGTTGATAAGATAGAAATGAAACTATGAAGAGGTTGGGATTTCCCTGGTGGTCCAGTGGTTAAGACTTTGCCTTCCAATGCAGGGGGTGTGGGTTTGATCCCTGATCTGAGAGCTAAGATCCTTCATGCCTCATGGCCAAAAAGCCAAAATATAAAGCAGAAGCAAAATGTAACAAATTCAATAAAGACTTTAAAGAATGGTCCACATTAAAAAAAAAATGTTTTTTAATGAAGGAAGAGATTGAAGATTCCATTGGAAGATGGGAAAAATGATGGATCTTGTTCCTGGGGACATAAGAGAGGATACATTCAGAGAAAAGACAGCAGGGCTACTATTAAACAGGGGAGGAACCCCTCTTCCTCTCTTACCAGGTGGAAAGTGGTAATGATAGTGTGAGTGCTAGTATGGTTAGAGGCTGGCAAGGATGGGAACCTGTGTGACACATCACCCAGTTACTTCAGTTTTCTCTTTGTAAGAGAAATTACGGGTTTTGAAGGCTGGAAAGGGCCAGTGTGTGGAGTTGAAAGGAAAGACTAACCAGGCCCGTGTAGAAAGGCTTTGCACAGAATTAATGGCCCTGTTGAAGTTTTCTTATTTGAAATGGCATTAAACTAAGCAGTTACAGGGTTTTCCCAGCATCACAGATAATGTCTTCCACAGATATTTACTGAACATTGTTCCAGTTGCTGCAGATGTAGAAGTAAACAACACAAAGTCCCTGCTCAAAATGAGCATGCAGTAAAAAGGGAGACTGATAATAAAGAAGTCAATTGATAATTCTATACAAATATTCTGAACTATCTTAACCTAAAGTTGGAAGGGAAAAGGTAGGTGGCAGGGAGCATTCAGGGTGGGCTCATTTGCAAGGGGAAGGGAATAAATTCTCTGGTGAGATGACAGTTTAAATGATGGCACCATAGGATGTAGCCTAATAGAAGGTAAAGGAAAAGCCAAGAAAGAGCAGAGTAGACCTGAAGTAAGAATTCTCAGCAAAGTAAAAGAGCCGGTGCAGAGGGACTAAAGAAGTGAAAAAGCTTCTGAGGATGGGAAGGCTGATGTGTAGATGACGCAAGTAAAAGATGTCAAAGGTAACTATTCCATATGATAACATCAGAACATCACCCTGAAAACGCAGATATGAATGCGGAATGGAGGTGAAGGTCCTGAGACTTTGTAAGGTTAAGAAATTCTTAAGTTAGATAGTAGCAGCAAGTGTCCACGTAGTCCCTCATGTTATCTGGGAACATGGTAGAACATTTGTGGCAGGGAAGACTGAGCGAGATGTCGAGTCTTTAATACAGATGAATGTCTAGGAATTTAGTAGACAACAGAGATAAAGCAGATGAAGTGGGGGTGGTCAGCTGGCAGAAGCCTAAATAAACCCAGTAGAGAGGAATGATCTGAAGCTTTGTAGAGTGACGGTAGGAGGCTGGTTTTGTTTTTCAGTGTGTGGAGTGCTGACGGAGAGAGAGCTTCAAGGAAAAGGGCCTCCCTTAAATCAGAGAGCTGGGGGAGTGTCCTGTGAGTAGGCTGTGTGTGTGTTAGTCATTCAGTCATGTCCAATTCTTTGTGACCCCATGGACTGTAGCCCACCAGGCTCCTCTGTCCATGGATTTCTTCAGGCAAGAATACTGGAATGGGTTGCCTTTTACTCCTCCAGAGGATCTTCCGGGTCTCTTGCATCGTGTGCAGATTCTTTACCACTTGTGAGTAAGCTTAGGGATTAATAAATCATGCCTTCTTGTCCAAGATAATTCTAGAAATGCTCTTCTGATCATGCTTCCTCACACAACCCAAAATGCTTTCTTTCACTCTCTAAAGGCAGACTTGCAGGAGATACCCTTCTGAATGGAGGTAAATGTTTGCTGATAGGAATCAGATTCTAGAATCATAGTATGGGCCACCTGATCTAGAAGTTAGCACTGCCAGACATAGTAGCAATGATTATAATGTTTTATTAAAATAAGTATGGGAAAATATTTCATGAAAGGTATCTTTCCAAACCCTTCTCTATACCCTGCCTTACTGTGAAGAAATTATTTACATATCATTTCCAGGTAAAGTTTGGGAACAGTTGTTCAGTTTCTCATTAGATGTGGACATTTTTGTTTTTGTTTTCAGAGATGAAATAAAATGTATCATTTGTACTTTGGAAATTAACCCACTCTCGTTAGGGTTTTCGACTTCTATGTGTCACCAGTTATTGTATCACCCCAGTGGGTCCGCAGCAGTGGGTAAGAGGAGATGCTGGAGGGCCACCCGTCCAGCATGTTGTGTGGGAACTCCATTTGATGGAATTAGAATTAGTCATGAATTCGTTTTTTTTTTTTTTTTATCAGCCCAGATGAAAACTCAAAGTGAACCAGTGAGTTCTTAAAGCAAAATGTTTGTTTAAATATTTTTCAGAGGCATAATCTTCCTTCAAAATCAAAAGGAAAAAAAAGCCCAAACAAAATTGTCACATTTTAGACACAACACGTCTTTTAAAAAAACTTTTCAAAGTAGTACCTTAACCTGAAACTAATAAAAAGGGATTTGGTCCATAGCACGGACTAGGTGGATTAGGAAATCAAATTGAAATCGATTAGCAGGTAACCAATAGCCAGCAGTACCTCTGTTTCTCTGGGCTTGATGTTTAAAGCAAGAATAAAGAAGCCAACCATAAAGTGGTGAAGATGGCTTAGGCCATACCTTTAAGTAGTTTCCTTTGTTAATTAAGATTTTATTGAACTTTGGTTCAGTTGCTCAGTCGTGTCCGACTCTTTGCAACCCCATGAACTGCAGCACGTCAGGCCTCCCTGTCCATCACCAACTCCTGGAGTCCACCCAAATCCATGTCCATCGAGTCAGTGATGCCATTGACTCATCTCATCCCTCTGTCGCCCCCTTCTCCTCCTACCCTCAATCTTTCCCAGCATCAGGGTCTTTTCAAATGAGTCAGCTCTTCGCATCAGGTGGCCAAAGTATTGGAGTTTCAGCTTCAACATCAGTCCTTCCAGTGAACACCCAGGACTGATCTCCTTTAGGATGGACTGGTTGGATCTCCTTGCAGTCCAATGGATTCTCAAGAGTCTTCTCAAACACCACAGTTCAAAAGCATCAATTCTTTGGCTCTCAGCTTTCTTTATAGTCCAACTCTCACATCCATACATGACCACTGGAAAAACCATAGTCTTGACTAGACGAACCTTTGTTGGCAAAGTAATGTCTCTGCTTTTGAATATGCTATCTAGGTTGGTCATAACTTTCCTTCCAAGGAGTAACGTCTTTTAATTTCATTGCTGCAGTCACCATCTGCAGTGATTTTAGAGCCCAGAAAAACAAAGTCAGCCACTGTTTCCACTGTTTACCCATCTATTTGCCATGAAGTGATGGGATCAGATGCCATGAGAATTTCTTATTTAAAGAACTCGCAAATCATTAAAGACTTATAATAAAACGTTGTTGAGGATCTAGTAGTTATTTTAAAATACTACCAGAAAAGAAAGTTTGTTAAATCTAGAGGCTTAATTTTCTGCTTTAATTAAATTAATTGAGTGAAATTAAGATGTTTCTGATATCTCTTGCCAATCTGAAGCCAGAATGAATTCATTACCCCCAAACACATATATATAGTAATTAATGATTTCACTAACTTAGAAACCAAAAAGCAAAGTATTAAAATTATATATGTTCAGAGAAATAATTTAATTATATATAAGTGAATCAAAGAAAAAAACAATATTTAAAAAGTCATTAACTGAACAGAATGTTTCTCTAAGCCCTGCGTATAATATTCTGTAGTAAGGAAGTGACAATGTGTTGGGAAAAAATGGTACAAGTGAAACCTTGAAAGTCTCCTTAAACTCAAATCCATGCAAATATGAATCTCTAAAAGAGAATGTAAGGTAGCAGCTACAGATGCTGTGAAACTTGACATATTTCGACAACTATGGTAATAAACTTAAAGTAAAGAAGTGGAAAGATTTGCAAAGCTGACAAACTGGCTGAGTTCCATGCAGGCCCTTGTTGCAGGATCAGCTCCATTCCAGCCCCAGGCACTTACTAAGCCAAGGTCATTGGCTCTGGCTCCCGAGTCTGGTCAGTCTCGCGCCTGGTGAACTACCTCTGACCTAACTCTAGTGACTGGGTTCCTACCTTGTCCCTTGGGACCTCACTTCTGGCTCATCCCCCAGTTTTGGAAATTGAGTTTCTGCTTTTTCTTCCCTGTCTTCTGGGACTGGCACCTACCTTATTGCCTTTTGCACACAGTCTGCTGGTTACAGTGCCCTCATCACAGCTGCCTACTGCTCCTTGTCCCTGGGTAGCTTCTTGCTATTAGGCAGGAACTTCCTCTGTTGCTGATCCCTCATAGTCTATCTAAATTGGGATTCAGTCTCCCAGGACTGGCTCAGATTACTTCTACCTGAGCCCACTTTATGTACATGACAACATTTTATATGGAAGGAAAATGTTTCTTCATTTGCTGACGAAGAAACAGCTCAGTGATGTTGTATGCTGATACAGAAAGCCAAGGATCTGGCTTTTCTCTCAACTATCAGCCAATTATGCCTGTTAAATTAAAAAATTTAGAGAGGGAGGAATCAATTTTTTGTCTTATTTTATTTCAATACAAGAAAATCTATGTGTCAAAAGTTCAAAATTTTTTAGATACTGCCTACTGGCTTAAAGCTCAACATTCAGAAAATGAAGATCATGGCATCCGGTCCCATCACTTCATGGGAAATAGATGGGGAAACAGTGTCAGACTTTATTTTTCTGGACTCCAAAATCACTACAGATGGTGACTGCAGCCATGAAATTAAAAGATGCTTACTCCTTGGAAGGAAAGTTATGACCAACCTAGATAGCATATTCAAAAGCAGAGACATTACTTTGCCAACAAAGGTTCGTCTAGTCAAGGCTATGGTTTTTCCTGTGGTCATGTATGGATGTGAGAGTTGGACTGTGAAGAAGGCTGAGCACCGAAGAATTGATGCTTTTGAACTGTGGTGTTGGAGAAGACTCTTGAGAGTCCCTTGGACTGCAAGGAGATCCAACCAGTCCATTCTGAAGGAGATCAGCCCTGGGATTTCTTTGGAAGGAATGATGCTAAAGCTGAAACTCCAGTCCTTTGGCCACCTCAAGCGAAGAGTTGACTCATTGGAAAAGACTCTGATGCTGGGAGGGATTGGGGGCAGGAGGAGGAGGGGACGACAGAGGATGAGATGGCTGGATGGCATCACTGACTCGATGGACGTGAGTCTGAGTGAACTCCGGGAGTTGGTGATGGACAGGGAAGCCTGGCGTGCTGCGATTTGTGGGGTCGCAAAGAGTCGGACACGACTGAGCGACTGATCTGATCTGATCTATCTGACTTTAAATGAACAATAAAAGCCATATTTAACTGTAGTAACAGGAAAAAAGAAGCCAGTATCAAAATATCTTAAGATTTTGATACAGTTAAAGTACAGCTTTAAAATAACAGGTGGTGATAATTCACTAACAGAAGACAAGAAGGAAGGGTTCTTTGGGAGTATCTCTTATGGAATAGTCATTGTTTAAGGTATTGGAATTAGAATCATTGCTGTGGGTAAAGGGTATACTTGTAATTATCATTGCTTTTATAGTCTGTGGGTTACCTGGAAATACACCTTGAGTTAATTCTTAGAAACTGCACATCTCATACTTTTAAGTTATTGCATGATTGATAGTCTGAAGCTCCATCTCTAACCTAGCCCATACAGTCATACAAATGATGCCTTTGTGTACAAATCTTACAGAAGAGGTCAACCAGCAGCTTAATATCTGTAATCCATGAGAACTCTGTCTGGATTCATGGGGAGGCTTTGTCCAAGCAAGGGCTCCTGAAAGCCTAAGTTGACTGGGCAAGGGCATGTGCTGAAAGTTGGTTTATAACTTTCTGACCAGCCATCCAGATAGATTGAGGATCAAAAGGCCCATTTCTATTAGATGCACATGATGAGGACTTCTAGGACAAGGCTGGCTGTTTCCTGCAAGCTCAGCAAGAGGAAATCCTTTCCTGTGATCAACTCCCTTCCCTAAACTGGACAGGGTGACAAAGGCCAAGCCCTGCTTGTTGGCTCCCACAGATCTCTTTCCACCAATTGAAGAGGCAGGGATCCTCCTCAGGGATGCTCTGCCCTGGGGATGTTGAAGCCCTGGGGATCTAGCCCTTCATTCTTTATCCATGCTGTATCCTTCCTTCTGAGGATGGCCTACCTTTCCATACTCACAGAGAGCCGCTCTACGCTCCAGTCCTCTTTCAGTTGCCTCTTTTGTGAAGCCTGTCACTCACCTTCTCTGCCTGGACCGCAGCTCTGTTCCTGACTCCACTATCTGTTGAGTGAATGAACGAAATGTCTTCCCTCTTTCACCTTTGCCTAGCTAACTCCTTTGCTCCCAACACATCCTATATGTTTACCCATAACTCCCATCACACTTGTAGTTAGTTCTCCAATGTCTAGATTTGCCCCACTATAATAACTATTTCTATCTTACTCATCAGTCTGTTTCTAGCAGCTAACAAGGTGCATCGCAAATTGTAAGTCACCAATAAATACTGATTGCATATATGACGATTTTATGTTTTATATTTATATATTTTATTTACATTTTATATTTGTTTATATTTATTCTGTCAGGTTCCTTATCTTGGTTACAAAGCCACTGTTGTCTAGGCAAGGTGTTTTCAGGGCACCTTATACATAAATGCAGTAGCAAAGAAGTGGTCTCATTCTGACTGCTCCACATATGTAAATCAGATTTCTTAGTTTTGTATCTCCCCATCAGATTTCCCGAGTTTAGCCCTTTTCTGTTTGATCTATCTCTTTTGCTAGCAGTAAAGTCAATTATTCTCTTCTTGGTGGTTTAATTTTCCTTGTTAATTCTACCCTTCTAAGGTAGAACTGGGTCAACAAGAAGACAGTTTCTGTATGTATTTCTCTTCCCACTATTTTCTTCTTTCAGGGAGATTTTGTAACTAATGTTCTACTTACATAAGCATTTCCAACTTCATATGACCAAAATCTCCACTAGTCTGGCCTTTCTTTTTCCAACACCAGCTCTCTCAGAGCTTCTCCCTTCTCAGTAACTCATCTCTGCTCTCCTTTAATGAGACCCCGTGCTCACCTTCTCTTGAATGTCTCTGTTTGGCTAAGTGTGGCTGGTTTTTGACCATCATCCTTAAAGATTCCTCTATCCTAGGAATATGTTTCACTCATAGTATGCTCATTCAGACTCCTGGTTAGTCCACACAATCACCCATAAGAAGCTCATTTATAGAAGCACACTGAGAGTGGAGCATAACAACCCTTCCTTTCTAGATACAGTTACTTTATAGGAATTCATGTGCATCATGAAAGAAATAGTCTTGTGTCAGAGGAAACCCTGCAATTTCTGCGAGGGAAGGGATTATACCTGTTTATTCACCATGACATATATTCAGATCCCAATAGTGTCAGACATGTAGGGGTACTCAAAATAGTTGTCGAAAAGTTTCAGAGTCTTTTCATGGTCCACAAAGAAAAAAAATCTTTTTTGGAGAAGGCAAATGATTTAACATAATCTTCTGCGTCTTCTGTAATAGAAGAGAGATAGGTTTTAAAAAGATAAATATATGGAGCCTTACGCTACCTTGTATCCACTAAATTTCTAATTTGTTAATATGTACTCAATGTCATAGTGCCCACTAGAGTTTTGTTTTGTTTTTATAATTTTGACTTCACTTTAGGCAGCATTCTAAAGCACCAGTGACCCAGTTTATCCTTCTATTGTGATCTTGCACCACTCCCTATCCAAAATTGATGCAAAGGCAGAATGTTTTGAATTACTCCCAGTAATTATATATCATTGAAGTTGGACTGATCACTTTTGTTCCACAGCATGATCCAAAATAGCAAAATTTTTAAACGGGAGAAACATGGCTATGTAATCTCATTGCTTTCTCCTTAGAGATACCTACCAGTGTCCAGAGTTTGAGATCTACCTAATAAAGTTACTAAGGGAACAATGTAGCCTTTTCATAACCTTCTGTATCTTTCCTTAAATGAGGAACATTATTATTCATTAATATTATAATCAACATGCAGCCTTGATAACTTATTTTAAGTGATATATTGTATTTAAATTGCAGTATAATCTTTAATAGCTTTTTGCCAGCAGAGAATCTTTTAGGATTTAAAATGCAAATTGACTTGAAAAAGAAAATTTATTTTTAGACTTAGGGCACTTTAACTTAATTGTAACACAGTTTCAGGGCTTCCATTTGTTAACAGGATGTTTTGGGTTGTGAATTTTGAAGGAATCCCTACTGGAAAATTATTGACTATCCTCTCTTGGCTATGAGCCATTCATTTAAATGGGCTGTAAGATAAGGCTGAAGAATTTCACTAATTTGGAAACGCCAACTAAGGATTATTACTGTAGGTCCATTAGACTTGAGATTTCTGTAATTATCTATACAAGTTTTAAAGTCTAGGGTCAAACGAGGTGAAAAACTTTATGTAGCTGTACTCATGTTATGAAGCAATTAAAATCTTAATTGGGCATCAAAAAAACAGTGACTGCTATATAATTTAATTTAGATTCTTGGAGCTTTCAAAATGTTTTTTAGTGTTATTTGGAGTTACGGAAGGATGATTCCGTAGAAAGACATCAGCTTAAAGTTAGACCTAGGCTCTCTCTAAAGTCGTATTGATAACTTCAAGCATGTAATCACTCAATGCCTAGGTTTCCTTAAAATAAACATAATATGTCCTATTTATAGAGCAATGGGAAGATGTTGTAAGAAAGAAAAATAATTAAAACCTTCAGCATTGCTATTTACCAACAGTGTGACTTCACATACAGATTCCTTATCCTCAATTTCTTTAGCTCTAAAGTGGGGACTCAATTACTATGGCTCTAAAGTGGGCTTCCCTGTTGGCTCAGACGGTAAAGAATCTGCCTGCAATGCAGGAGACCTGAGTTCGATCCCTGGATTGGGAAGATCCCCTGGAGGAAGGCATGGCAACCCTCTCCAGTATTTTTGCCTGGAGAATCCCCACGGATGGAGGAACTTGGCGGGCTACAGACCATGGGGTCGCAGAGTCGGACATGACTGAGTGACTAAGCATACAAAGTGGGGACAAAAATATTGTTGCCGTACTTCAGACTTAAAGTTTGAAGCAAATGCATTAAGTAAGTGCCTGGTGCCTAACACATGTCAAACATTGACTTTTTATTGTTATTATGACATGCGCATCTTTGGCTGAACCTTAATTAAAATCCTATAGTTCATATTTTACCTATAAATTTGACAGTGAGTTTATCTGTAAATCTGATAGCAAATGTATTCCAGGTTAACTATGTATAGCTTGTGTCTGTGTGTATGTGGGTATGGAGCCTGTGGAGGCGTGGTTGTAGTGTATGTTTGTGCCTATGCATTCAAGGTAAATGGTACAGTGGTAACGAATCTGCCTGCCAATGCAGGAGATGTGCCATACGCAGAATTCAGTCCCTGGTTTGGGAAGATCCCCTGAAGGAGGAAATGGCAACCCACCCCAGTATTCTTGCCTGGACAGAGGAGCCTGGCAGGCTACAGTGCCAGATGGGGTCACAAAGAGTCAGACATGACTGAGCACACATGCATGTCGTATATGAAATATAATTTTAAACTAATTACTCTTCAAGCAAAAACACAAAAAGTAAATCTCCTTTCCTGGGAGTTTCAACTCTACAGAGAAAATTCACTATCTTGAAACTTTCTTCGAATCTACTTGTGTAAATCCACAGTTTCTGAACAGTGGTATAGAGGTGGCTTTTGGCACTGACCAGTTGGACTAGTGCAAGACTTGACTTTGGCTTAGCTTGAACTTACCCAGTGGTTGACAGGGAGTGTTGAACTAAGTGATTAACTAGCAGTTCTTATTACATCTTGATTACACCTAGCATCAGGTATTCCTTCACCTGCTTCCCCTAACCTTTCTTTAACCAAGGTATCAGAAAAGCCATTTGAAACAGGGATTTCATTTAAAAGGGAGGATTGGATTTTGCAAGAATCTGAACATTTGTAATGAAAACTGTTTGGTTTTATTAGCATTAGTCTGTGTGCTTGCTAATTTTCAGTCATTTTCTCTTTACGAATGGTCCCCCGGATTCTAGTTTCTACATTGCTGCCTTCTGAATGGAGTCCTTTGTGACCCATTGTAATTACATTGCATTTTCCTTGTGTTCTTTCAAAACGTTCTGACTTCGCCTTGATTTTGGTTGGGAGATGGTGGGAGGAGGGTGGCAGCAGGGGAATGAGGTCAGCAGTACTTTCAGAATGTTGTCAAAGAAGATTTTTAAATTGTTAAAAATTGCCTAGTAAGTAATAGCAAGCTTTGTGGTTTGTTGCTGTTTAGTTGCTTAGTCATGTCCGA
Organism: Bos grunniens; assembly: GCF_055505025.1. Lineage (NCBI taxonomy): Eukaryota > Metazoa > Chordata > Mammalia > Artiodactyla > Bovidae > Bos > Bos grunniens. The sequence continues at coordinate 44,930,026 of NC_141165.1, forward strand.
CTCTTTGCAAGCCTTTGGACTGTAGCCCGCCAGGCTCCTCTGTCCATGGGATTTCCCAGGCAAGAATACTGGAGTGGGTTGCCATTTCTTTCTCCAGGGGATCTTTGCAACCCAGGGATTGAACCCGCATCTCTTGTGTCTCCTGCATCGACAGGTGGGTTCTTTACTACTGAGCCACCAGGGAAACCCGAGTATCAAGCTTGGTATGTGTTAATAAAGGAGACAGGATAGGAGGTTGAGTCAGAAATGAATGTCCTCTGGTCTTCACAGGAGTGTTTGCTCCTTGATGCCCAGCATTTCTCTGATGTCTTCTGGACACTTCCAAAATGGTCATAGACCAGGCTGATGACTATAATAATTTTTAAGGTATCAAAATGAAAATGTCGTGTGGTTGGGAGCAAAAAACCAAGGGCATAAGCCGATTGAGAGAGAATAAGCTGAAAACAGTTTTGCTCATAACAGCTTTCTTAAACCTGATTTAAGCATGGAAAGAATAGTCAAGAGAATTTGCCACCAAGCTAGGAATGTTTCATATATGTTGTAAATAAAAAGATGGCTAGTCTATTTAAAATGTTCAACACTAAAACATATAGGGCCAGGAGTTTTTAATAATACAATAGTAACTGAGAAAGAAATGATTTGAGTCCATTTCCACTTAATATTGTTGCTTGTTTTGCACATTTTCCTGGATATTTTTTAAAAGCCTGAAAGAAAAAAATGGACAAAACTGTAGTTGACCCTAGTCATTTACAAATTTTCTATTTGCTAATTTGCCTATGGGTTAAAATTTATTTGTAACCTCCAAATCAGTCTTCACACTTTTGAGATCATTTATAGATTGATGAAACATTTCCGTCACCCGCATATGTGTACCCTTCTGATGTCCAATGAGATTGTAAACGAGGGTCCTTCTCTTGGTCTTTTTACCGCCACACGTTTCACATTTTTTATACTATTTGTTAATTATTTTATTGTTTAAAATGGTCCCCAGGACTAGTGCTGAAGTGTTATCTAGTGTTCCTAAGTGCAAGAAGGCTGTGATGTGCCTTACAGAGAAAAGACATGTGATACATAAGCTTCATTCAGGTATGAGTTGTAGTGCTGTTGACTTCAATGTTAATGAATCAATGATGTATATATTAAATCAGAAATTAAACAGGAACACATAAAATGAGGTTATGTATTGATCAGTTGATGAAAATGCTGTGTGATCAGAGGCTCATAGGAACCTAACCTTGCATTTACCAAGGGTCAATGCTTCAGAATTTTTTAAAATTCATTTTTATTGGAGAATAGTTGCTTTACAATTTGTGTTAGTTTCTATGTACAACAAAGTGAATCTGCTATACATATACATATATCCCCTCTTTTGTCAACTTCCTTCCCATTAAGGTCACCACAGAGCACTGAGCTCCCTGAGCTATAAGTATCAATATTTGTTAATTCAGTGTTACTGTTGACTTTAGAACAAATCCATCAAATAATAGATATTCACCCTATTCATCAGTTCAGTTCAGTTGAGTTCAGTTGCTCAGTCATGTCCAACTCTTTGCGACCTCAAGGACTGCAGCACACTAGGCCTCCCTGTCCATCACCAACTCACAGGGTTTACCCAAACTCATGTCCATCAAGTCGGTGATGCTATCCAACCATCTCATCCTCTGTCGTCCCCTTCTCCTCCCGCCTTCAATCTTTCCCAGCATTGGGTCTTTTCCAATGAGTCAGTTCTTTGCATCACGTGGCCAAAATATTAGAGTTTCAGCTTCAGCATCAGTCTTTCCAATGAATATTCAGGACTGATCTCCTTTAGGATGGACTCGTTGGATCTCCTTGCAGTCCAAGGGACCCTCAAAAGTCTTTTCCAACACCACAGGTCAAAAACATCAATTCTTTGGCGCTTAGCTTTCTTTATAGTCCAACTCTCACAAAGCTATGGAAAAACCATAGCTTTGACTAAACGGACCTTTGTTGACAAAGTAATGTCTCTGCTTTTTAATATGCTATCTAGGTTGGTCATAACTTTTCTTCCAAGGAGCAAGAGTCTTTTAATTTCATGGCTGCAGTCACCATCTGCAGTGATTTTGGAGCCCCAAAAGATAAAGTCTGCCACTGTTTCTCCATCTATTTGCCATGAAGTGATGGGACCAAATGCCATGATCTTCATTTTCTGAATGTTGAGCTTTAGGCCAACTTTTTCACTCTCCTCTTTCATTTTCATCAAGAGGCTCTTTAGTTCTTCTTCACTTTCTGCCATAAGGATGATGTCATCTGCATATCTGAGGTTATTGATATTTCTTCTGGCAATCCTGATTCTGGCTTGTGCTTGCTCCAGCCCAGCGTTTCTCATGATGTACTCTGCATATAAGTTAAATAAGCAGGGTGACAGTATACAGCCTTGACGTACTCCTTTCCCTATTTGGAACCAGTCTATTTGGAACACTATTTGGAACAGTATGGTTCACATACTGTTGAAGCCTGGCTTGGAGAATTTCGAGCATTACTTTACTAGTATGTAGGAACTGTGAACTTCCAGATGTTCAAGCTGGTTTTAGAAAAGACAGAGGAACCAGAGGTCAAATTGCCAACATCCGCTGGATCATTGAAAGAGCAAGAGAGTTCCAGAAAAGCATCTATTTCTGCTTTATTGACTATGCCAAAGCCTTTGTGTGGATCACAGCAAACTCTGGAAAATTCTGAAGGAGATGGGAATACCAGACCACCTGACCTTCCTCTTGAGAAATCTGTATGCAGGTCAGGAAGCAACAGTTAGAACTGGACATGGAACAACAGACTGGTTCCAAATAGGAAAAGGAGTACATCAAGGCTGTGTATTGTCACCCTGCTTATTTAACTTATATGCAGACCACATCATGAGGAACGTTGGGCTGGAAGAAGCACAAGCTGGAATCAAGATTGCCAGGAGAAATCTCAATAACCTCAGATATGCAGATGACACCACTCTTATGGCAGAAAGTGAAGAATAGCTAAAGAGCCTCTTGATGAAAATGAAAGAGGAGAGTGAAAAAGTTGGCTTAAAGCTCAACATTCAGAAAACTAAGATCATGGCATCTGGTCCCATCACTTCATGGTAAATAGATAGGCAAACAGTGGAAACAGTGGCAGACTTTATTTTTGGGGGCTCCAAAATCACTGCAGATGGTGATTGCAGCCATGAAATTAAAAGATGCTTGCTCCTTTGAAGAAAAGCTATGACCAACCTAGATAGCATATTAAAAAGCAGAGACATTACTTTGTCAACAAAGGTCTGTCTAGTCAAGGCTGTTGTTTTTCCAGTAGTCATGTATGGTTGTGAGAGTTGGACTGTGAAGAAAGCTGAGCGCCAAAGAATTGATCCTTTTGAACTGTGATGTTGGAGAAGACTTTTGAGAGTTCCTTGGACTGCAAGGAGATCCAACGAGTCCATCCTAAAAGAGATCAGTCCTGCATGTTCACTGGAAGGACTGATGTTGAAGCTGAAACTCCAATACTTTGGCCACCTGATGTGAAGAACTGACTCATTGTAAAAGACCCTGATGCTGGGAAAGATTGAAGGCGGGAGGAGAAGGGGATGACAGAGGGATGAGATGGTTGGATGGTATCACCGACTTGATGGACATGAGTTTGGGTAAACCCTGTGAGTTGGTGATGGACAGGGAGGCCTGGCGTGCTGCAGTCCATGGGGTCGCAAAGAGTCGGACACGACTGAGCCCCTTAACTGAACTGACTGAGATGACTGCAATTGTACGGTAGTTTGAGCATTCTTAGGCATTACCTTTCTTTGGGATTGGAATGAAAACTGACCTTTTCCAGTCCTGTGGCCTCTGCTGAGTTTTCCAAATTTGCTGGCATGTTGAGTGCAGCACTTTCACAGCATCATCTTTTAGAATTTGAAATACTCAACTGGAATTCTATCACTTCCACTAGCTTTGATCGTAGTGATGCTTCCTAAGGCCCACTTCACTTCTCATTCCAGGATGTCTGACCCTAGGTGAGTGATCATATCATTGTGATTATCTGGGTCATGAAGATCTTTTTTGTATAGTTCTTCTGTGTATTCTTGCCATTTATTCTTAATATCTTCTGCTTCTCTTAGGTCCATACCATTTCTGTCCTTTATTGTGCTCATCTTTGGATGAAATATTCCCTTGTTATCTCTAATCTTCCTGAAGAAATCTCTAGTCTTTCCCATTCTGTTATTTTTCTCTATTTCTTTGCACTGATCACTGAGGAAGGCTTTCTTATCTCTCCTTGCTATTCTTTGGAACTCTGCATTCGATTGGGTATATCTTTCTTTTTCTCCTTTGCCTTTAGCTTATCTTCTTTTCATAGCTACTTGTAAGGCCTCCTCAGACCCCCATTTTGCCTTTTTGCATTTCTTTTTCTTGGGGATGGTTTGGTCACTGCCTCTTGTACAATGTCACGAACCTCTGTCCATAGTTCATCAGGCACTCTGTCTATCAGATCTAATCCCTTGAATCTATTCTCACTTCCACTGTATAATCAATAAGGGATTTGATTTAGGTCATACCTGAATGTTTCAGTGGTTTTCCCTACTTTCTTCAGTTTAAGTCTGAACCCTATTCATAATTCCTGTTAATTCATTTGCACGGGAATGTATCAGTGATCTACTAAGTAAAGATCAACATTAAAGAAAATTAAACTTACAACAAAGTGCCACAGCACAAAGCTTCTTGCTATCCAGTGGCAATCATTTATTTCAGATTATCTTATGTTCCTGAGAGTCTTCCTAGGAGCACTTGAGACATGCAGAAGTCTCTTTAAAATACACATACAGATTCATACACACAGGACGAGAAAACTGGCCTCTATGGAATGTACATGTATAAACTTAGAAATCTTTCTTTTGATAGTGCCCCAAATTCCATTTTCACTCAGCAAACCATTGATGTTATTTGAAAGCGTGGCATATAGATAAAAAAGGGGGATCCTAAAACATTGGAAGCTATTGGCATTCAAAGGCAGATCATGGATTGCCCCTTCTTGAGGTAGACCAGTAGCTGGTTTCCAGTGAAGCTAGAATTCCACCATGCCTAATCATGTCTGATAACTAGTGGAGTGGTTGTGTCTTGGGTCTGTTTGCTGAGAGGGTCAGGGTCCTCCCGAGATAGATAGAGCTCATCTCAGAGGAATAAAAGTCAAGCTCAACAGAAATATCTGTTGAAGAAAATCTTTCCCATCAGAGAAGTGATTCTGTATGCAGTCCAGTTTTTGCTGTTTTGGCCCTCCTCCCAAACCAGGCCCACTGGTCCTTGTGGTTCTTGGTAGAGGAAGGCATGGAGATAAAATCAAGAGAGCTCCTCACCTGGAGGGGCCATGAGCCCTCTTGGGACTCCCCTAAGACAGTGACTGATGGAAGAGAGCATGTTCCCTGCACCAGAGGTTGTGGATGGGATCCAGGAAAGGAGGCTGTGGAGGCAAAGCCAGTATAGTGGAGGGCTAAGGAGAGTGGGCTTGTACAGAAGACACTTGTGTGATTCCTTGCCATACTGTGCCAGGGACTCGGAAAGGATCAATGCACTTAGAAATATGGGTTGTCATGACACGAGCCCATTCACACTTACAGGCTGGAAAGGCGAGAAGGAATAGGCCTGATCCATCCAAGTATGCCTGGAGTAGGAAAGGGCAACCCACTCCAGTATTCTTCCCTTGAAAGTTTCATTGATTGAAGAGCCTGACAGGCTAGAGTCCATGGGTCTGTCAGGTCGCAAAAAGATGGACACAACTGAGCGCACACACACACACATCTAAGCATAGTACTGTTTTTACTTGCTGATACTGAGTTCTCTTGTTTTCATTTTCCATGTTTCTCTATTGTCTAATCTGATAGTTCTTCCCTTGGATGGACATTAAAATCACTCAGGAAGCATTAAAAGATGCTGGAACCATCTCAAAGGTTTTGATTGATCAGGGATCTATCCTTGATCCTTGGCATCTTTATGTTTAAAAGGCTTCTAAGGTGATTCACATGGTTAACCACAGTTGAAAGTTGTTGCAGTTAAATATATCACGGAAAATCTTCACTCTCCATCATCTGTCCTGCTCTATCTAGAGGAGGGTTAGGCAAGACCCCTGCTACGTGTCCACCTCAAGAAGAGCTCTCCTGGGTGTGCCTCTGTCTCTTGTTACCCTGTGAAGAATTCATCTGTTTCTTTCCCTGTCCTTCTTCCTGGCCCCTACAGACTCCAAATTCTGAGGCCTTTTCCTTCCTTGGACTCTGCACTAGTTTCTGGTGATGAGCTCAACACTGAGGGGAGGAGAGGAAGTAAAGAAGAGGGCAGGGCAAGGGGAGAATAAAGGGTAATTGGGAAGAAGTGGAGGAGGAGAGAGGGATGGAGCACACTCACTGCTTCTCACACACTCCGGCTATGGCCAGAGTGTGGAGGGAAGAGTGTGAGCAGGGAGCTACACACACCCAAGTGGAAGTTCTGGGTCTCCATTACTTACTAGCTTCTGGATCTTGGGGAAGCTACTTTTTTGGCTTGTTTTCTTTTTGGCTGCCCCAGGTCTTCCTTGTGGTACACAGGCTTTCTCTAGTTGCAGTGCACAGGTTTCTCTAGTTGTGGATCACAGGTTCTACAGTGTGTGGGCTTCAGTAGTTGCGGTGTCTTGAGTGAGGGCTTAGTTGCTTTGCATCATGTGGGATCTTACTTCCCTGACCAGAGATCAAACCTGTGTCCGCTGCATTGGAAGGCAAATTCTTAACCACTGGACTACCAGGGAAGTCCAGGAACTACTTAGTCTTTTACAGCTAAAAAGTGGGGAAGCTCAGGGATTCAAAACAAGCCTGACTGATTTAAGAACTCTAAACATTTTCTCAGCTTATGTAGCATCTTCTAATCCATACCCATACAATAGGGCCTGGTAATGAATACAGCAATTAATAATGTCCCAGATGGTAGTTGAGCTTGTTTTTAAATTCCTATGGTCAAATACATTGGGCAAATGTTACAAAAAGATTAGTTGGAGAAAAAAACGGTGTGCCATTTATTATCAGCCTAGAACATTCAGAATTGTCATTCATGAGAAATAAGCTCATTATTAATAAAAGATTACTTTTCTTGTCTTTATGTGACTATTTTCTTAAATTAAAAATAAACTCTTTTCTTATTGTAAAAGCAAAGCATGTTTATCTAATACAAACTGGAAAATAGAGATAAGCAAATAACACAAAATTAAACACACTCATAATCTCTCTACCCAGATACAATTGCTCTAAAGACCTTTTAGACTTCCTCTGTTTTTATGCAGATTTTCAAAAAGTCATAATATACACTTTCTTTTACCTTTATAAACATCTGGTCAACAGCATTTTGTGTCAATACACTGGTATTTACTACATCATTTTTGTGTCTGCTTATGAAGGTAAAATAATTTTGTTTGTTTTTAAACCACATTTGTTTACTTAGAAGTCAGAAACTCACAGATTCGGAAACATCTGAAGAGCCCCAGGTGTGGCTTTGTGGAGAGGTTGAGTAATTCAAAACAAAGTGCAAAATATAAAAACAATTACAGTCAGTTTGACAGTGGTGCGTCTGTTTCCTATGGCCCTCCTACCCCTGAGTCTACTGCTGACTTCAAAGGAAAGCCAGCACAGAGGAGGTCCAGAGGATAAGGTGCAAAACGAGAATCAAAACCCACGATAAGAGATTAAAGGAAGGTTGATCAAAGCCCCAGCATGAAAGTGCTAGCCCATGACTTGCCTTGGCCCATGGCCCCAAAATATTCATCAGAACAGAACTTTCTTTGATGTGATTGGAAGCTCCTGCGCTCCGATGAGCTCTCTGGTCAAAGGGAAACTTTAAAAGTGGCACAGAAGGGGTTGGCAGAGGTTCTCTCTCTCTCTCTCTCTTTCTCTCTCTCTCGTCTGCACATACCTCACAAATTGCTTGAATGCTGCTTCTTTGGTTTGTTGTCCAGATGTAAGTAGTTTCACTGTGTATCAAGTGAGGAATTCAACCTAAGATGGGAAGGATCGTCTTTTCCGTGGTGGGAGGTGAGGCTGTGTGAACGTGGCGTGTATTTGCACTCATGAATGTGGGACTTCAGCCACTGCTCCTCCTTTTCATTCAGGGTGGGTCAGTATGTGTTTGATGCCCTCCTAACTAGGAGTCTATGGCTCTTTGTGGTGTTAGGATAGAAGCCATCTATTTCCTCCGAGAATAGAAGAAAGTAGAAGTGCTTTCAAAATGGTGGTTGCCTTTACAACATTCAGCTTACACTTTTTAAAGTCTGTTGAAAGACAAGAGTTGTATAAAATTGCTAAAAAATGTGTGCTGAGAATGTCTTTAGCTAGTAGTCCTTTCAGGTTCCAGTTTTCTGGCTTTTCACTTTACATAATAATCTATTATTTAGGGTCTTTATTTTTATTTCCCCTGTCATCATATCTTCATTTCCTTAAAACTTTAAGAGATTTTCATTTTCTTTCTACCTTTTTAGGATCTATTTCTTAATCTTTACCTGAGGTTTCAAGTTAGAGTTTTTACTGACAAGTCTTGATCAAGCACAATCTTAGGCTCTGAGAGAAAACTGGAAATTGTATCTCTACCTTTGTGGGAACCACAATCCAGGTGAAGAGGCAATGGGTTTTCCAACAGAAAAATGAATGTCAGCCAGTATGGGCTTTGTAGGGACAGTCCTTCATGAAGAAAAAGGATTTGAACTGGGCCTTGAACAAGCCTGAAATTTCTGAATGTGAGAAAATAAAAAAGGATATTTTGACAAGGGTTGAGGCAACATAGTCAAAGTTACAGAAATGGAGAACTGTAAGATGTTCCATAGCATAAAATGAATACATTCATTTAATTGGGGCAGATGGCTCATGTAAGAAAGTGATGAGAGAAGCTTCACTAGGTATGTTAAGGTTAGAATATACTATGAATCTGGATTTTATTATGAATGCGAGAGGACTGAATACTTTGTAGTGGAATATTGAATAGTTTGGAGTGGAAATATTGAATACTTTGGAGTGGAAAATGGCATACTGAAATGCTAGGATGGTGTGAATCCAATTGACACACAGGATGGATGGCATGGGGAGAGGCCTGGGGCCATACTTTGGTGAAAGGGCATGAATAGAGCCTTAGAGACGAAGGCCCAAGAAAGAATGGAAACAGTGGGAACTGGAAGTATGGGACTGACCCTGGAGGCTGTGAAATGAGAACTGGTCTGACCTGCAGGAACTAGGGAAGGAGATGTGTAGGAGGAACAAGTAAAGGGACTCATTGATGATTCAGTAATGTCATCATACAAACTTAACGCATTTTACTGAACATTCCAGGTGACAGGAATACAAAGAGGTTGAGTTCATCAACAGAATGGTTAGGAAGACTCAGCAGGTATTTATATGAGAAATTCAAAATAGCCTAATCTAGAGCATTTAAGACTGAGTGAGACAGTGACCTCCCAGGAGTTCAGAGAAAGAAATTTTCTCTATGGTTTGGAAGAGATGGGACAGAAGCTGAACCTTGAATAGTGGGTAGAATTTGGAAAGAATGGGAGAAGTTGAAAGGGTCAAGTTTCTACTCAGCCATAAAAAGGAACAAAACTGTGCCATTTGCAGAGACATGGGTAGACCTTGAGCATGTCATACAGTGGGAAGTAAGTCAGAAGGAGGAAAAAAAAATTGTATATTAACACATGTATGTGGAATCTAGGAAAAATGGTACAGATGAACCTATTTGCAAAGCAGAAATAAAGAGGCAAACATACAGATACAAAAGCAAGGAAAGAGAAGGTGGGATGAACTGGGAGACTGGGATTGACATGTATATGCTACTATGTATAAAATAACTAACTAACAGGAACCTACTGTATGGCACAGGGAACTCCACTCGTTGCTCTGTGGTGACAAAGAGGGAATATATATTTATGTATAGCTGATTCACTTTGCTGTACAGGAGAAACTAACACAACATACAAAGGAACTGTACTCCAATAAAACTGTTTTTTAAAAAAGGGTGGAGTGAGGAGGAGAGAAACAAAGATGCAGGGTAGAGAAGCACAGGAGTGTTTGTGGTCCTTGCGGCAAAACCCACCTGGCCAAAGTACAGTGTTTTTGTGAAAACGCAGGGAGGAAAAAAGACAGAAGGTAGAGACTTTATATTAGCCAAGTTAAAGAGTCGTAATTTAATCTGGGCAGTGTCAAGCCACTGACATTTTTGAGCAAGGGAGTAGCTAGAGCAAAAGGGTCTTTGGGGAAGTTTAACCTGTGAAAGATACACAACATATGTATACAAGTAGAGAGATAATACTATGAATAGCAAGAGGAGTAGTTGGGTGACGTCTAGTCAAAAGGGAGGAAGATGTAAACTAGGTTGACATTGATTATCTAGAGTATAGATTGAAAGAGGCAGAAGAGTTACTGATAGCCCAAGGGAGAGCATGAAATACAGAATTCTACTCAAGATTTCAAACCTGGGAGGCTGTGATAACAATTGTACCACATGCCAAAGTACAAACATCCAGAGAGGACTGGTTTGGAGGTGACCCACAGAGTTTAGTCTAAAAGAGATGGAGACTGAGATGACAGTCAGGCAAACATGTCCAAAAGTGGTCAGAAGCGGGGGCTCGAGGCTCAGCGGGAAGACAGATTTACCATTCCAAGCTGGAAAAATCCACACAGCTCAGCAGTTCTTTAAAAGTGTTTAATTAATTTATTCAGAAGGCAAAGTATTTTCAAAAGCTCACTTGAGAACTTATACTCTCTTGATGCAGATGAATTCTCAATTGCTCTTTTGTTTTCCTTGCAAAACAGTTCAACTTGTTTGAGAAAGAATGTGGGGAGGGCAATGGTAGGGTTTTCTCACTGTTCCAGGTGTAGAAATTGTGAGCACAAGAGTCCTGTACATAATATAGTATTTTTCTCTTCATAGATCTTCTCTTTATCTATCTTTCTATTAATTGAGACACCTAGTACAGTCAGTGTTTTGCACATTTTAAATACTCAACATTAGTTGATTTGTTTTTTCATCATAATTCTCAAAGATAAAATCATGGATGAAAGAAAAACTAACAAGCTTACAGCTAATTTTATAATGACAGACTCTACATAAACAAATGCAAATTGGATATCCGGTATGAATTGCAGAAATATTGTAAGCAGAGTCCAAGAAGTATTAACTGTAGCTTCAGATCTTTACTGAAACAATAAAATCCCTTAACAATCCCACATACCGTAGAGCCTCCTAGATGTTCAAAGGTCACAGCACCTTGAAGAACAAAGTCAACAGCCAAAGTTATCAGAGTGCAGAGTGACTCCAGGCCCAGGACAGCTAAGGCAGGCCTGCATTTTCTCTTTCATCTGAGGTAGAAACTAGCGAGACACTTGGTTATTTAAAGAAAGAGATAAGATGCAGGACAGGAGGACCCAGACCTCTTAAGAATAAAACCAACCCACTACAGTAAAGGAGGAAGAAGTATACACACGTACTATTCATCATTCAACCTAAGTCCACAGTTCCACAAGTAAAAAGAAGAGCATCAGTCCAGTTGACCTGATCATAAAGAAGTAACATGTCTCTTTTTCTTCCCCCCTTCCAAACTACTTACGAAACAAACCCTTCACTTTATCTCATCCTTTCTCTGGTCTTTCAGCCGCTCGACTGATCCAGAACATGGATGCCACTGTTGAGCCTTGCACAGACTTTTTCAAATATGCTTGCGGAGGCTGGTTGAAACGTAACGTCATTCCGGAGACCAGCTCTCGTTACAGTAACTTTGACATTTTAAGAGATGAATTAGAAGTCGTTTTGAAAGGTTAGTGAAGTTTAAGTCTATGTATCAAAGATTTCTGTCTTAATATATCCATTTTAAGGCCTTCCCAGGTGGCTCAGTGGTAGAGAATCTGCCTGCCAGTGCAGGAGATGTGAGTTTGGTCCCCTGGGTCAGGAAGATACCCTGAAGAAGGAAATGGCAATCTGCTCCATTATTCTTGCCTGGGAAATCCCATGGACAGAAGAGCCTGGTGGGCCATAGTCTATGGGGTCACAAAAGGGTCAGGCACAACTTAGCAACTAAATAACATCCATTTTCAAGATTTTACTTGGGAATGTAAAAGCCATTACAGGGAGTGTCACACAAAATTAAAAGTTGATAATCCCTCCAAGTTTTGTGGACCATTGCTGAGTCACTCTAAGGATGGAAGACACTAAAATGAATATGTTGACATCTCAGCATTCCTGCTTTCATTTGAATATAACATGATAAATGCTCTATTACCCATGAAGGTGGTATCTATGCATTTTACAGGAGAAATTAAATGATTGCCACTAAACAGGACATGCATGTTTACCCTGGCCCTGTGTTGAAGTTGCTGTAAGATAGTACCAAGATTTGCCTTCCCAGACTAGGTATATCTGTTCTAATCCAGATATGATCAAGACACTCTGCCCGGGAAGCTGAGGAAGTTGTGTCTAGTCCTTTGTTATCCTACATTCTGTGTTCTTGTTTAGAATTCTTTGTAAAAATCAAAACTTTTTTTTTTTTTACTATTTTTTAATATCCAAGCAAGTAGAACATTTCATTTGGAGCATGAACAGTATGATCACACAAAAATAATTACCCTCCAACCATCAAGAAGACTATCATATTAAATTACATATTCCAAAACAAATTTGTTTTCTTTTTAATCTCAATATCAGAAAAAGTAACTTCTGTATGGCAGAGCAGTACAGATCACTGTTTACCAGAAACTAATAATCTAGTCAAAAAGACTTTCATCTAAGTTGGCTAATGAAAGTAACTCCTCCTTCTACACTAGGAATAATGATCTGATAAGGAGTTTGGTTTTTCTCATAGGGTTTTGGAATGGGAGAGGTATGAACACATACAAGTTTTTTTTTTTTTTTTTTTAAACCAAACTTGCATTGAAAATGTTATTTAGAGCTGCAAATGAACAATTATACTGATGCATTTTACCAACACTCCATTTCAGATGTCCTTCAGGAACCCAAAACTGAAGATATAATAGCAGTGCAGAAAGCAAAAATGTTATATAGATCTTGTATAAATGAAAGTAAGTGCTCTTTATTTTATTTTACTAGGAGTATGCCAAAATATGTATATACTTCATAATATATTTATATTCATTATTTTTAAAAGCTGCTATTGAGAGCAGAGGCGGGGAACCTCTACTTAGACTGTTGCCAGATATATATGATTGGCCAGTGGCGCTAGAAAACTGGGAGCAAAAATATGGTAAGACAGTCTTCCCTTTAATAAAATTATTTCTGTATAAAATCTGTTATTATTATACTATAGTATCATATTAATGCATCAAGCATCTAATGATATACTTCACCTTTCATTTCTTTAGGTTCTTCTTGGACAGCTGAGAAATCTATTGCACAACTGAATTCTAAATATGGAAAAAAAGTCATTATTAATTTTTTTGTTGGCACTGATGATAAAAACTCTACGAATCATATAATTCATGTAAGTTTGTATGGCCAACAGCCAGAGTTATCTTTAACGTGATAAAACATTCACATGCATTGTTGTTATTGATATTTAGAAAAAATAAGGCTTATTCTTATTTGACTTGTAGGAACAAAGTGGTAATAAATTCAAGGACAGATACCTGGCTTTCCAATTTTGAAACTGTTTTCTTGATGCTATGTTTTAGACATTCAACTCTCCTTTCTGCTATCTTTGTTTAGATAAGAAATGAAAGACTTTAGGTCTCTCCTATTTAGAAAAGGGGCTTCACTGGTGGCTCAGTGGTAAAGAACCCACCCGCTAATACAGGAAACTTGAGTTTGATCCCTGGGGCAGGAATATCCCCTGGAGGAGGGCATGGCAGCCCACTCCAATATTCTTGACTCACGGAATCCCAGGGGCAGAGGAGCCTGGTGGGCTACAGTCCATGGAGTCACAAAGAGTTAGACACAACTTAGTGACTAAACAATAACAATTTAGAAAAAGCACTTGATTTCTCTATACGTTCATGAAAGGAGCATGGTCTTGTTTATATAAGTAATATGGGTTAGAAATCAGAAATTCCTAATTGACTCCAAAAAGATCATAAAAATGGGATACTACTACTACTACTACTACTACTACTACTACTACTAAGTCGCTTCAGTCGTGTCCAACTCTGTGGGACCCCATGGACTGCAGCCTACCAGGCTTCTCTGTCCATGGGATTCTCCAGGCAAGAACACTGGAGTGGGTTGCCATTTCCTTCTCCAATGCATGAAAGTGGAAAGTGAAAGTGAAGTCGCTCAGTCGTGTCTGAGTCTTAGCGACCCATGGACTGCAGCCTATCAGGCTCCTCCGTCCATGGGATTTTCCGGGCAACAGTAGTGGAGTGGGGTGCCATTGCCTTCTCCCAAAAATGGGATATTGAACATAATTTTGATGCTTGCTACATCTGTACTTTTTTTTTTTTCCCAGTTAAGGTAAGCAAAATGTCATTCTTCTTAAAGGGCTTGATAGAAGCAAGGTCCGATGCTGTAAAGAGCAATATTGCATAGGAACCTGGAATGTCAGGTCCATGAATCAAGGCAAATTGGAAGTGGTCAAACAAGAGATGGCAAGAGTGAATGTTGACATTCTAGGAATCAGCGAACTGAAATGGACTGGAATGGGTGAATTTAACTCAGATGACCATTATATCTACTACTGCGGGCAGGAATCCCTCAGAAGAAATGGAGTGGCCATCATGGTCAACAAAAGAGTCCAAAATGCAGTACTTGGATGCAGTCTCAAAAATGACAGAATGATATCTGTTCGTTTCCAAGGCAAACCATTCAATATCACAGTAATCCAAGTCTATGCCCCAACCAGTAATGCTGAAGAAGCTGAAGTTGAATGGTTCTATGAAGACCTACAAGACCTTTTAGAACTAACACCCAAAAAAGATGTCCTTTTCATTATAGGGGACTGGGATGCAAAAGTAGGAGGTCAAGAAACACCTGGAGTAACAGGCAAATTTGGCCTTGGAATACGGAATGAAGCAGGGCAAAGACTAATAGAGTTTTGCCAAGAAAATGCACTGGTCATAACAAACACCCTCTTCCAACAACACAAGAGAAGACTCTATACATGGACATCACCAGATGGTCAACACCGAAATCAGATTGATTATATTCTTTGCAGCCAAAGATGGAGAAGCTCTATACATCAGCAAAAACAAGACCAGGAGCTGACTGTGGCTCAGACCATGAACTCCTTATTGCCAAATTCAGACTGAAATTGAAGAAAGTAGGGAAAACCACTAGACCATGCAGGTATGACCTAAATCAAATCCCTTATGATTATACAGTGGAAGTGAGAAATAGATTTAAGGGCCTAGATCTGATAGATAGAATGCCTGATGAACTGTGGAATGAGGTTCATGACATTGTACAGGAGATAGGGATCAAGACCATTCCCATGGAAAAAAAATGCAAAAAAGCAAAATGGCTGTCTGGGGAGGCCTTACAAATAGCTGTGAAAAGAAGAGAAGCAAAAAGCAAAGGAGAAAAGGAAAGCTATAAACATCTGAATGCAGAGTTCCAAAGAATAGCAAGAAGAGATAAGAAAGCCTTCTTCAGCGATCAATGCAAAGAAATAGAGGAAAACAACAGAATGGGAAGACTAGGGATCTCTTCAAGAAAATCAGAGATACCAAAGGAACATTTCATGCAAAGATGAGCTTGATAAAGGACAGAAATGGTATGGACCTAACAGAAGCAGAAGATATTAAGAAGAGATGGCAAGAATACACAGAAGAACTGTACAAAAAAGATCTTCATGACCCAGATAATCATGACGGTGTGATCACTGACCTAGAGCCAGACATGCTGGAATGAGAAGTGAAGTGGGCCTTAGAAAGCATCACTACGAACAAAGCTAGTGGAGGTAATGGAATTCCAGTGGAGCTATTCCAAATCCTAAAAGATGATGCTGTGAAAGTGCTGCACTCAATATGCCAGCAAATTTGGAAAACTCAGCAGTGGCCACAGGACTGGAAAAGGTCAGTTTTCATTCCAATCCCAAAGAAAGACAATGCCAAAGAATGCTCAAACTATCGCACAATTGCACTCATCTCACAGGCTAGTAAAGTAATGCTCAAAATTCTCCAAGCCAGGCTTCAGCAATACGTGAACCTTGAACTTCCTGATGTTCAAGCTGGTTTTAGAAAAGGCAGAGGAACCAGAGATCAAATTGCCAACATCCGCTGGATCATAGAAAAAGCAAGAGAGTTCCAGAAAAACATCTATTTCTGCTTTATTGACTATGCCAAAGCCTTTGACTGTGTGGATCACAATAAATTGTGGAAAATTCTGAAAGAGATGGGAATACCAGACCACCTGATCTGCCTCTTGAGAAATTTGTATGCAGGTCAGGAAGCAACAGTTAGAACTGGACTTGGAACAACAGACTGGTTCCAAATAGGAAAAGGAATACGTCAAGGCTGTATATTGTCACCTTGCTTATTTAACATATATGCAGAGTACATCATGAGAAACGCTGGACTGGAAGAAACACAAGCTGGAATCCAGATTGCTGGGAGAAATATCAATAACCTCAGATATGCAGATGACACCACCCTTATGGCAGAAAGTGAAGAGGAACTCAAAAGCCTCTTGATGAAAGTGAAAGTGGAGAGTGAAAAAGTTGGCTTAAAGCTCAACATTCAGAAAACGAAGATCATGGCATCCGGTCCCACCACTTCATGGGAAATAGATGGGGAAACAGTGGTAATTGTGTCAGACTTTATTTTTCTGGGCTCCAAAATCACTACAGATGGTGACTGCAGCCATGAAATTAAAAGACGCTTACTCCTTGGAAGGAAAGTTATGACCAACCTAGATAGCATATTCAAAAGCAGAGACATTACTTTGCCAACAAAGGCTCGTCTAGTCAAGGCTATGGTTTTTCCTGTGGTCATGTATGGATGTGAGAGTTGGACTGTGAAGAAGGCTGAGCGCCGAAGAATTGATGCTTTTGAACTGTGGTGTTGGAGAAGACTCTTGAGAGTCCCTTGGACTGCAGGGAGATCCAAGCAGTCCATTCTGAAGGAGATCAGCCCTGGGATTTCTTTGGAAGGAATGATGCTAAAGCTGAAACTCCAGTACTTTGGCCACCTCATGGGAAGAGTTGACTCATTGGAAAGACTGATGCTGGGAGGGATTGGGGGCAGGAGGAGAAGGGGACGACAGAGGATGAGATGGCTGGATGGCACCACTGACTCGATGGACGTGAGTCTGAGTGAACTCCGGGAGTTGGTGATGGACAGGGAGGCCTGGCGTGCTGCAATTCATGGGGTTGCAAAGAGTCGGACACCACTCAGCGACTGATCTGATCTGATCTGATCTGAAGAATCACATAAGATGAGATTAGTACTTAATAAGTATGTTTGGAATGGAGTAAAACATTTACAGAGCTTTTCCTTAGTCTCCTGTAAAAGAAACTACCAAAAGTTACAGATCATAGAAGCTTATGTATGTCACAGTTATATAAATCCTTATGGTCATTTTTATTAAAACCATGAAAACAATTGAACCTGACTCTTGTCTGCAGTGGACCCTTTCTGTCTTCCTAGAGTCTCTCCTTTGGCTGTGGAATGCCAGCATCCTGCTTGATCACCATATGAGGATTGCTAAGGAGGCTCAGAAGGTTAGAGAAGGAACAGGGCCCCTCCTGTGGGGATGTCTTCTGGCTCTTTCCCTGCCAGTCTTCTGCGTTCTGTTTCTTTTATATTGCCCTGTTTCTTTACACTGCTAGGATTCTCACTTCCACCCATAGTTTGCTTTACCCACTTATCGTGCAGCATGTAGGAGGGAATCTCACAAAGCTTCGAGGATGTCTAGGAGCTTTCATGAGGTATCCAGGGTGGAGTGGACGTGCTGGAGCAGAAATAGGTTACCTCTTTCATATGCTCAGCTGGCAGCTGGGTCTGCTGACCTCCTGAGCAGGGCAGCTCTGAAGAGGAGTCTCCTCTGTCCTCTTAGGGTGTTGTGTGTGTGTGTTACTTGCTCAGTCATGTCCGACTCTTTGTCACCTCATGGATTATAGCCCATGAGGCTCCTCTTCCATATGGATTCTCCAGGCAAGAATACTAACACATTCCCTTCTCCATGGAATCTTCCCGACCCAGGGATTGAACCCCGATCTCCTGCATTGCAGGCAGATTCTTTACCAACTGAGCTACCAAGGAAGCCCCCTCTTAGGGTACAGAGTCTCAAAAAAATCTCTGGCAAGATTTCTACTAGCTTAGAATTTCTTGAGTCACCATAGAGGTTTTCCACTTTTTTTTTTTTTCCATTACAATTAAGGGTAGGGGCAAAAGAAAACATCCAGCAAGGGAGTATATTAGAAACTCAGGGACCTGAAATGTCCTATGAAAGTATAAAACTCCCCAGCCCTAGATTCTAATGTGTGTTTGTTTATCTCTCCCATTGTTATACAGTAAACTCTTTCCCCATATGGTTTTTGTGGGTTTAAGATTTCATTGGTTTCTCTCAAATATCTGTAATATGATCTTCCAGATTGTCTCACCTACCCATCAGTTTAACACTGAGAAGTATTATGGAAACCATTTCTTAATTGTATATTCATTCAGTGTTAGCTTGTTATATAGAGCAAGAACACTAAGATCTTGTTTACACATAGGTAGGCATGCTTATAATTTGTCAACTAAATATTTTCTTCTTTGTACATTTTTTATAGATTGACCAACCTCAACTTGGCCTGCCTTCCAGAGACTACTATGAATGCACTGCAGCATATAAAGAGGTAAAAACAAAAACAAAAAACCAACAAAACTAAACTACAGAATTTAAACTTAACCCTCTATCTTCTTCACTCAGGCAGATACTGAAAATCATACATAATAGTGAGCTTCCTTTGACTGACTGAGTATTCTCAACAGAACAAATGAAGATCTTTTAAGAAACAAAGAAACTTGAAATTCCTTGTTTGTGTCTTGATTCTTAGTATTTAAGTCATGTGGCCCATTTTTAAAAGCCAATTTTATTTACTTATTTATTTTTACCTTTTAATTTTATATTGGAGTACAGCCCATTAACAATGTTGTGATAGTTTCGGATGGACAATGAAGGGGCTCAGCATACGTATGTTGTTGTTCAGTCACTAAGCCCTGTCCTTCCCTTTGTGACCCCATGAACTGCAACACACCAGGCTTCCCTGTCCCTCACTATCTCCCACAATTTGCCTAAACTCATGTCCATTGAGTCGATGATGCCTTCCAACTATCTCATCCTCTGTTGCACTCTTCTCCTGTCCTCAATCTTTTCCAGCATCAGGGTCTTTTCTAATGAGTCAGCTCTTCACATCAGGTAGCCAGAATATTGGAGCTTCAGCTTCAGAATCAGTCCTTCCAAGGAATATTCAGGGTTGATTTCCCTTAGGATTGACGGATTTGATCTTGTTGTCCAAGGGACTCCTAAGAGTCTTCTCTAGTACCACAGTTCAAAAACATCAATTCTTTGGTGCTTAGCTTTCATTATGGTCCAACTCTCACATCCGTACATGACCACTAGAAAAACCAGAACTTTGCCTATATGAACCTTTTTTGGCAAAATAATGTCTCTGTTTTTTAATACTCTGTTTAGGTTTGTCATAGCTTTTCTTCCAAGGAGCAAGCATCTTTTAATTTCATGGCTGCAGTCACAGTGATTTTGGAGCCCAAGAAAATAAAATCTGTTATGTTTCTACTTTTTTCCCATTTGTTTGACATGAAGTGATGGGACCAGATGCTATGATCTTCGGTTTTTGAATGTTAAGTTTTAAGCCAGTTTTTTTACTCTCCTCTTTCACCATCATTAGGAGGCTCTTTAGTTCTTCACTTTCTGCCATTAAAGTGGTGTCATCTGCATATCTGAGGTTGTTATCAACAACCATATCATGGTATATCCATTTTCCCTGAAAAGCCAATTTTAAATGTCTTTTTTTCTTTATAAATTCAAATGATTTAAAAATGAACAGATGAATCATAGTCTAGGTCAGTGCCAGTGAAGACCAGGGAATGGTCCAGTAAGTACGTACATTGTGCTCGGCACCATTCTTTCTAGAGCCTTCCTATTTGACTTTCAGAGGGCTGCCCACATAGGGGCATTGGGTTAGACAATCCTTTGTGGCCACCTTCTGACTCTGTTCGTCACACCCCACAACACTGCTTCTTATTGTCTCACAGCCTTGCCTTGCTCAAGCTGGTGTTGGTGTGTACTTGCTTGTTGATATAAGGGAACCACAGAAGATGAACTTAGCAGAGTAGGGTATTAAGTATTTGGGGAAGGTTTTGGTTCCATAAATGTTTTCTTTCCTAATTTGAGGCTCAGAAGTAAGTTTAGTTACCTTTTATTCTAATGGATCAGAGGTGTTGTGGCTGAAATTACTTCTTAATTAAAATGATTAGCTCTATATGTTCATACTGAGTGTGCATTTTGCCTCATTATTAAGTTCAAAAGCCATGGAATAAATTCAGTATAAAGTAACTTTATGAGTGGCTACACAGCATTGAAATGAAGAAAAAGGTAAATATAAAAGTCCACAATTAATGTCATAGACAATCAAATGGGCGTGGGATATTTGAGTTCTTGACAATGCAGGTATCATGTGGGTTGCAGTTGTCTTTACAAGCTATCTAGCTGCTTCCTATTGCAGAGTTGAGGGTGATTGAAGAATTTTGGCTCATTACACTACCTTTTCATTGTTATTAACCGGAATGTTTTTCAAATTTAGGATTTTGTCCTAAAAACATACTATATTTATCCAACCTTATAAAGATGTGTGAGGACTTCCCTGGTGACTCAGTGGCAAAAAATTTGCCTGCCAATCCAGGAGATGTTGGTTCAGTCCCTGGTCCAGGATGATCCCCTAGAGAAGGAAATGGCTGCCCACTCCAGTATTCTTGCCTGGGAAATCCGGTGGACAGAAGAGCCTGGCCGGCTCCAGTCCATGGGGACTCAAAAGAGTCAGACGTGACTTAGCAACTAAACAGCAACAAAAAGGATACATATTTTTTGTATTTTAAATTCCTGATATCAAGGTATACCTGGCAGTCAGTGTATACACGTAATGTGATAAAGTTTCCTTTTTGCATTTTTTTTCTTTTGGAAAGGATCCTGTTGTTAAGAGGATGGTGTATATGTGCATTTTGTATTCAATATTGTCTCATAATTAATAGAATGTCATAATCTAGGTCATAGGTTTGAGTCATAGAGAGACATTTTGTTTAACCTGTGGCTAATTTTTTTAAAATTTTATATTAGTTGCCAAGATTTTCTAAAAATTGAAGATTTTACTTGAAAATCCAGATCTCCTGATAAATTAGCAGAATTGGAAACCCTAGGCCTACATCCCCATGTAGTTATGGGACAGAGTTTTTTTATGGTTCTTGCTTCAGGTAGGGCCTTTGTTCTCCAGACTTGGGCAGTCCTCATCGAGATAATTCATTGATTTTTATTGACTTTGTGGTTCCTCTAGACATTTGAGTTTGTAAATTAGTTGGGATCTTACTAAACTGTGGTAAAAAAGAGACTGAAAAAGCAAGAGAGAAGTTCATTTCTGTCTCCAGAGAGGTAGGAAGCTCTCTTCATGGGAATGGCCAGGAGCACTGTTTTCTTTGACCTCTAATATCGACCTCCTCAAGTGTTTTATTTGTAGTCTGTTTGGTCAAAGTTGGTTGACCAGTGCCCTGTTCACATTTCAGTTCATAGGAAAAAGAAAAGAGGTAGTGATAGACAAGCAATTTCTTGTCATGTAAGTGATGCAGGAGTTGTATACATGTCATTGCTTAGAATATTGTCATGTGGACACAGCTAAGTATCAGTGAGGCTGAGAAATGTAGTGTTAAACAAGTGGCCATGTGTATGCCTTATTAAAATTTGGTTAATGGGAACAAGGTTCTATTACTGAAAAGAAGAGGAGCTCAGACCACAGATACTTACATTTGGCAGTCTGTACTACCCATTGCATCCACTGGTCGGGAAAATACTTATAGTCAAAATATTTGTAGTCAAACAATGGAGTGGAGATTAAATCTGGAATTAGTAATGTGATTAGAGTTTATAAGTGAGAAATCCAAGGCCTAAAGATTGTCAGTCTTTGTCAGAACGCTCAAACAATAGTAGAACCAGAGATAGAACTTTAGTCCCTATCTTCTGTTCCTTCCGTTACATCATTCCAACTTCCTAAGAGTAGTATTTCATAGTAGTAGAGTTCTTTACGGGAACAAATGATTTAGAAAACTCAGTAGCAGTAGCACTTTCAGCTAGGAAGTTATTATTAGCTCAAATTAGGTGCCTTCCCATGATCTGGATAAGAGAAGCAAACACACAGCATGCTGGGTGCCTTACCCCGCTTCCATAACTATGGCTATATGGTCACTGCACTCTTTCCCCCTAACCTCCGACCTCAGAATATGCCTCAGCTTAGTGCTCCAAGCTCCAAGCAATGTGCTTCCAGTTGCAAGGAGTCTGCATATAATATGGAATTCTTTTTTTTTTTTTAATGAGATGAAATTCTGTCATCCTGAAAATGGGTAATTGCTAGAACATTTCTGTACTCTTCCCATCTTAAAATCCATTCTTTTGGAGTGTTAGGGGGAGGGGGAAGAGTATATAACTATGGAGAAAATTCCAATTTTCTACCTATTTCCCTCATGATAATTGCTACTCTTTCCCATTCATTACTACCTGTAATCCCTCACTTAGTTTCATCTGCATCCCCAGCCAGATATCAAATTAAAGTTCATTCTAGTTTTTCCACTACTCTGCAGTCTCTGAAAGAATTCAGTCCCTTCAAGTACTTTTTTTTTTAGGATTTTATCATTCATGGTTTGGAGAAGGCAATGGCAACCCACTCCAGTACTCTTGCCTGGAAAATCCCGTGGATGGAGGAGCCTGGTAGGCTGCAGTCCATGGGGTCGCTAAGAGTCAGAGACGACTGAGCGACTTCCCTTTCACTTTTCACTTTCATGCATTGGAGAAGGAAATGGCAACCCACTTCAGTGTTCTTGCCTGGAGAATCCCAGGGACAGGGGAGCCTGGTGGGCTGCTGTCTATGGGGTCACACAGAGTCGGACACGACTGAAGCAACTTAGCAGCAGCAGCAGTGGAATCTATGGCTGAATGGTTGAGAGGGAAGATGTCAGGGAAGACAGGAAAGGTACTTTATCTTTGACTAGAGAAGACTGGCTTCTTTGTCTGTCACTGTAGCCAGTGATTTTCACACTATGATATGGCGTCTGGTTTGCAGATCTGTCTCAGGGGCTGGGGAAGAGGAAGCATCCCTTTCTGATCAAAGGGACCCTAATTATAGATTTCCTTGATCAAATCATTACCTAAGGCCATTTCCCCCAGGTCTTTTTTGATCCCTGTTTCTAGGGAATCATCTTACAATTCTACAACCAGACTTCTTATGAGCAATGAAAACAGCCCCTGTGATTACAAGGAAGTCCATTCCACCACACTGAGGTATTTGGGGGCTTCTGATATCCTAGGAATGGAATTTTTGTGTTCAAATATTTGTTTGGCATTCAAAATAGTAAAATGTGTCATTATACCACTAAGTGATGAAAATAGGTAATGCATTTTTTAAAAAGAACTATATCTAACCTCCTTCCTTAAAACAAAACCTATTTTTCTCTTGTTAAAAAAAAAAAAAAACACGCTGTTTTTCAAACGTGTGCTTTTATTCAGTAGTTTTGAATGTTATATTTTGAGAAATGCATATTGTATTCCTCTAGTTAATGTTCTGAACTTAAATACCTCAGTTCCTTTTTGTTTTCTGTGCTTTCCTTCCTAAAGAGGGAATAGGCCTTAAAGGCAGTAGCAACTCAAAGAAATATATTCTTATATTTTTTACATAGTATCATATATTTTCATAGTATATTTACTTATGCACAGACTTTAAGAGCTAAATGATGATCCTTGGCAGCTTTGCAATCTAGAGAAAAGAAATCCCATCTCTGTTATTGTCTATCGATTTCTGAGGAAAGGGCTCTGATCCTGATTGAGCCACCTGCCTTTCTTTTGACCAAGCACTATGTCCAGGGAACCAGGCTCTCTGAACAGCTAGTCGGTACCGTCAACCCATCTCAGTGGCTCAGGAAAGTAGACCCCTTGATTGACTGTCAACCCATCTCAATGGCTCAGGAAACTAGACCCCTTGTCCACCAAGAAGAAAGAGAACAGAGGGTTCTGTTGTGAGCAGTTGTCGAGAAATAGCTACTGGGTAGCTCCCCTTGTCATGATCCTGTCTTCCGATTCCCAACTAGTTTTACTTCTAGATGGTGCAATTTCTAAAAAAAGACCTGGAGAGCAGCTCTCATTGAAAATAGTGAACTAAGCTGGCTCATGTGGATGACATAAGGTGCCCAACTAGACAAACACTGTCTTTTTTCAGGAGTTTATAGTGTAAAACTGATAACACAGTGTCCCTCCAGCCAAGTATTAGGCGAAAGGCCACATAGACATCTGTATAGACACCGAACAAATACATACATTTATTTAAAAAATTGGGATTTAATTGTGCTCTCAAAATGGGTTCATTAAGGAGCCACTCATGCTGGAAGTCTCTGGCTGGAGAGATAGAACTTTATTTTGGAGGTATTCTGATTATCTGAAGAGATCGCTTAATGACACACTGCTACCTCAGAGGACAGAAGTAATGAGATTTGAGACAACTCCATCCTGTACAAGAGCATACATTTTTCTATGCTAGCAAAACAATGTGAGAGATACCCATTGCCCATAAAAAATAATCATCCCATTCACAGAATTTTCAAATGGAACCAACCAACTACTTAGTGTGGGAAAGTGCTTGCATATTGATTCACTGAAAGGAATAGCAACCTTAATTTTCTTGAACAATCACACCTTCAGAAGAGTTTTTAAACTCTATTCGGGAGAATGGAATTGGTTTCAAATCTTCTCTTTCTCTACCTCCTTAGTGGTTCAAGGCTAATTGTTATCTTGTCCTCCTTCATAAGGAAATCTACAGGTTAGGTAACCAGCATATTGGAGCATAATTGGATTGTAGCTATGTTTATGTTCTGTTTGTCTGAGAAGGTAGAATAAGCCACAGGAGTGGCTTCTGAATGTTCGGACCACTTGGCGTGTGCCAATGACAATGCTCTGTGTAGCCACACCTTCAAGTATACATTCTTAAAGATTCATTTTACTTGTTTATACATTAACAAAACATTCATCTGAATATAGCATTTCAGGGCTAAAATAAAAGTGAGAAAATCTCTCATCTAGTTAATGAAAGCCTGCTGCTACGTCACTTCAGTCGTGTCCGACTCTGTGCGACCCCATAGACGGCAGCCCACCAGGCTCCCCTGTCCCTGGGATTCTCCAGGCAAGAACACTGGAGTGAGTTGCCATTGCTTTCTCCAATGCATGAAAGTGAAAAGTGAAAGTGAAGCCGCTCAGTCATGTCCGACCCTCAGCGACCCCATGGACTGCAGCCTACCAGGCTCCTCCATCCATGGGATTTTCCAGGCAAGAGTACTGGAGTGGGGTGCCATTGCCTTCTCCCATGAAAGCCTGAGGAGGTAGCAAAGGGGTTCGAGATTAGAAGCTATATAGTATATTGCTATGAGGCATGGCAGGGTAGGAAGAGGAGATGAGAGTTATGAAGAAATTTAGAGCAGTTAGAAAAAATGATGTTCATTTTAAAAAAAAAAGGTAAAAAGAAAACACTTTAGGGATGAAGACAGAGGACTTAGAATATGGCTGAGATGGTTAGAAGCCAAAAAGAGATGATCCAAGGCTTGTGTACTGAATAAGAGAAATCAACCACAATCCAGGGAAATTCTCTAAGCTGTACCTACTCTGGAAATAGCACAAACTGAGATTTTCAGTCCTTTAGATGAACAGGTTTTAGAACTTAGGGTAAACCAAGAGAGGATTTTGTTTGCCTGCTTACCCAAAATGCAACCTCAAAGAAACTGCTCTGAACTTGGACTACGATTAGAAGGCTGATGACACAGTAAGTGAGGGATATTTACTCAGTATACTTACAATTAACTATTTTTATTGAGCTTCTACTATGTGACAGATACTCCTCTGGACAGGAAGGATATCAAGGAAACAAGGCAGAAATGGTCTTTAATTCACATAGAATGCTCATGTTCTAATCAGAGGAGATAGACAATAAAAAATAATTTAAGGAAAGAGGTGAATGGAGGCAGTGTTATAAAAGGTGAATGACTGGCGCTCCAGGTCAGTGGATAATTTAGATGTGATTTGATTTGGTTTTTACAAGGATTGCTCTGACTGCTGCTTGGTTGACTTGATAAAACAGATCCTGCAAGGGAAACTGCTGACCTCGTTTTGTTCTTTCTGGGCATCAGGTGACTAATAGTCAGGAGGTTTCCCCCAAGTATCTGTATTTAACAAAACATAAAGGAGCTTTTGAACTTGGGACTTAGTGGGTATGTCAAGGGAAATTTTTTTAGATCATCTGAACTCAGTTTGTAAAAAGAAGTACATGCACCTTCCCAAACATAAGCAACAAACCTTAGAAGTTACACAATAAATTCTCATGTGAATCTGCAGGTGCTCTCATTAGTAACCTGACAAAAGCCTCTGACCATCCCCATGTTCGTCCACAGTAGATTCTCTTGTGCCTATGTTTCTCCTGTTTCTGAGCCCTGTTAGCTTCTGGGGACTTTCTCACTTCCTGTCTCCAGGATCCGCTGTGTGATTCTGTATGTTCGTATCCATCTTTGGGGAGCAAGTCTCTGTGTTCTGGCAGCTGCATGATCTCTGACATGCTTCGTCAAGTGGAAAAAAATTCATAGTCTTCTGAGAGGAAACATATCTCTCCTGGTGGGGGCCCTGTGTGTTCCCTCACGAAACATCCTGTGTAACACTATTAAATAACACCCCTGGCGTCAGCGGCTAGGAATAAGACAGTTCTGTGACTTTTCAGTTGTTTAATGCTCCACATAATATCTGGGAAAGGGAAGGGCAGAAAATTGCTAAGACTAAGGTGTCCGGGAAATGAAATTTCTGGTCCATGGTTGTTGGCATACCAAGGTGCACAAATATCAGGCAGTATTTCCAGAGTGCTCTCTGTTCCTCCCTGGGACTTGCTGTTACTTATTAACAAAGATATTAAGTGTGAAGGACAATAGTTGAATGGCATTGCTCTCTTGCTCTTTGGCAACTCAAACAAATAGTAGCTTTTTTTCTTAGCAGAAGGAATCTAATTTCTGAACAGAGCCAACATAAAAATATTATTGCCTGGTCCTGCAGATTAAAGAATTAGAGTAACAGTTCCTGGTGTTAGGTATTGGTAAATATCTCACCAATAGTGTATAACTTAAAAGCTCACAAAACTGCGATTGTGGATTTTACCCAACCATTTAAAACCAATTATCATCTTCGAACCTGCTATTACAAGCATTGGGATTTATAATGTTTTATTTTTAAAGGAAAGACTACATAGATATTTAGGTTTTTTGTTTTCTGTGTTTTTTTTTTTTTGTCATGTAAAGGATTCACTGTATCAAAGCTTTAACTAGGCTACCTTACGACTGTCAAAGAAGATAGCTGCCTCTCACCCTTGTCCTAATATCTAGTTGCTCTATTAGTGACAGAGAATAAAAATTAAATTTTTGATTTAAAAAATATTCTGGCTAATATACTGTTTAAGGTTAAAATATGTGTTGATTACTTTCTCCCCAAATTATAATTGGTATTATTTGGCATTTTACATATCTAGAAGTATCTCAAGGAAGAAAATTAATATGTTAAGGTAGAACCATATCTTGTAGAAAAGACTTTAAAAGCTTTATTTATTTTTTCTTTTTTGACTATGGTGAGTCTTTGTTGCTGTATGAGACTTCTCTAGTTGTGGCGAGCAGGGGCTACTCTTTGCTGCAGTGTGCAGTTTTCCCAGTGAGGTGGCTTCTTTTGTGGAGCGCAGGCTCTACGTGCTGCAGGCTTTGGTAGCTGCAGTACAGGGGCTCAGTAGTTGTGGTTTGAGGGCTCTAGAGCACAGGCTCAGTAGTTGTGGGACACAGGCTTGGCTATTCTGTGGCATATGGGATCTTCCTGACCCAAGGATCAAACCTGTGTCCCTTGCATTGCAGGGTGGATTTTTAACCACTGGGCTACCAGGGAAACCTCTCTTGTAAAAAGGATTTAACAGCAGCAGTAAGCCTGGGTTTTGACAGCTACTGGATAAATTTGGAATCCAAAGAAGATAAAATCAAGATACTAAGACATACTTCACTCTGTATAACAAGCTCTAGGTTCATCTATCTTAGTTCAACTGACTCAAATTTGTTCCTTTTTACGGCTGAGTAACATTCCATTGTGGGCTTCCCAGGTAACTCAGTAGTAAAGAATCTGCCTGCCACTGCAGGAGACACAGGAGTTGTAGGTTCGATTCCTGGGTCAGGAAGATCCCCTGGAGGGGAAAATGGCAACCCACTCCAGTATTCTTACCTGGAAAATCCCATGGACAGAGAAGCCTGGCAGGCTACAGTCCAAGGGGTCACAAAGAGTCAGACACAGCTGAGTGACTGAGCGTGCAATATTCCATTGTACATATATGCCACAACTTCTTTATCCAACTATCTATCAGTAGACATCTAGGTTGCTTCCATGTCCTGGCTATTGTAGGTAGTGTTGTGATGAACACTTTGGGATACATGTGTCTTTTTGAATTACGGTTTCTCAGAATCTTTGCCCAGTAGTGGGATTACTGGGTCATATGGCAGTTTTATTCCTAGTTTTTGAAGGAAATCTCCAAAGAGAAAAACAAATACCATATTAATGCATATATATGGAATCTAGAAAAAATGGTACTGATGAACTTATTTGCAGGGCAGGAATAGAGATGCAGATGTCGAGAATGGACTTGTGGACACAGTGGAAGAAGGAGAGAGTGGGATAAATTGAGAGTAGCATCGAAATACATACATTACCATGTATAAAACAGTTAGCTAGTGGGAAGTTGCTGTATAACACAGGGAGCTCAGCCTGGTGCTCTGTGATGACCTAGAGGGGTGGGATGGGGGTGGTGGTGGGTGGAAGGCTCAAGAGGGAATATATATATATATGTATATATATATATACACTTATGGCTGATTCATGTTGTATGGCAAAAACTAATACAACATTGTAAAGCAATTATCCTCCAATTAAAAAAAAAACATACTGAAACATGTTTTAATCAGTCACACTGTAAAATTTTGCCAGGTAATGGAGCTCATTAAAGGAAAGAGTATATTTTGTGTTAACTGTATTTAATATTCAAGCATCTCAGAAGTCCATGATATCATATACTTCTAGCTTTCTGGGAAGCTTTACCAGTTCATTAGGTTGGAAGCATTGTACAAAGTTCTTGTGCTTACCAAGTTCTGTAGCCTTTAAATACATCTTTAGGGATAAAGACACAGGAGTAACACCCTTGCAGAGTCAATGAAATGGAGGAGAGCACTCTTGCTATTGTTTTCTCACCTCATTAACAAAAAAGCATCCCATAGTGTACAAAAAAAATCTTAGAGATTGATATTGGAAAATTCAAATTACCATTTCTTTGCAGTCAAGTAGTAATTCCCTGCTGAATGCAGATGAATTTATATGATTTGAAATACAGTTAATTCAAAACACTGCATGCTTGTACTTTGGAATCGTTGGTCCCATTAGGTATGAACTCAGACATGTTTATTTTCTTCAAAGTGAAACAAGAATTCTGATTACTTTTTAATAGGAAAAGAATGGAGTTGGCAGGACTATACATAAAAACATCCTTTTATCCCTGTTACCTTAGTGATTAAGTGTTTAATACAGAAACAGATGAAATTTTTATTGAACAGCAGATCCAGGATAGAGATGCTAGTTAGACAGCCTCCTAATTGCAGGGTATCCTTACTTAGCATTTAATAATGGTCATGGAATACCAGTATCTAAATGTTACTTAAAGATGTCCTCTTGAATTTCAAATTAATAACAGCTTACATTTTGCTTAGGTTCTTGTTTGATAAAATATTTTCATTTCCCTACAAATTTTTTGTGTGATCCTCTTGAGTCACTGTGAATTTAAATGTGCCTTTTCACTCAGCGTGACAGGAAGGATGCCCCTTTCACTGATAATCAGTAGGGTTATAAAACCCCCTGGAAACTGTGAAAGGGTTAAGTACTCTTCAGCTCTTCTTCATATTTATCCTGTGTGGACATATATTTGAAGCTCAGAACTACCCATTGATCCCAAATGTGTGGTATGGCCTTCCTAATTGTAGTTGTCTAGTTGCTGTTGTGTCCAATTTTTTTTGCTACCTCATGGACTATAGCCCATCAGGCTCTTCCATCCATGGGATTTCCCAGGCAAGAATATTAGAGTGGATTGCCATTTCCTCCTCTAGGGGATCTTCCTGACCCAGGGATTGAACCCTAGTCTCCTGCATTGGCAAGTGGATTCTTTACCACTGAGCCACCAGGAAGCCCTTACCAAATTGATGCTGGGACTTGAAATTTTGAGTAAATTTTGATGTGGGACTTGAAATTTTGAATAAATTTTAAGTTGTTTAAACTGCTGATAGATAATAACTAAATAGCAGTGGGCTGAGATTTATGAAAGTGTTATTCAATTTCCTGGGTTCAGTGCCAGTCAGAACTTGAATAAGGGATTTATATATTCTGTAAAAGGTCAATAACATAATTAGGTTATAGGTTATCTTCATACAGTTAAATGTGTGTGAATAGAAAATGGAAAATTTTGAGTTTTTGGAAGAAAGCTGATAGTCAAAATGGCATATTAGAAATTTCACAGTAATGAGAACCAGCTATGGAATTAACTAAAGCCCACAGATTTGTCTTGGAGGAGCTCATGGGAAAACAGTCTCATTAAAAAAAAATATTGCTTGGCTAGAGGAGACAATTAAAAGATGTCTTGATAATATGATATGCTTGTGGCCATCTCTTCATGGATAATTGAAAAAAAATTTATATGAGCAGAGAAAACCTGATAAAAGGAAATTTGGCAAAATAATGTATTTTTAAGGAAAAAATACTAGTTTACTGCTTACCAAGTGTTTTGCGAGTGTATTCTTATTAAAGCAGTATAACTTGGTTAAAAGTTGAAGATTATAAAATCTCCATAACCACATAGTTTTAAATGACTTAGTACTTTTAGAGTGATCCCTCATTGTTCTGTTCTAATTCAAAGGTACATTGAGAGTCTGTTATGATTCAAAGACACACTGAGTTTGAATCTGTGCAGGTCATTTCTTTTAAGATTCAGAAATGAATTTCTATTTTGTGCTTCATCTGTTACCAAAAATGAATATTGAATTGAAAATAAATTTTAATTTTAAGTGCCATGATGAATATTTAGAAGGTTCTTCAGTAATGTACTGTTATTTATTTCTTGCAGGCTTGTACGGCATATGTGGATTTTATGATTTCTGTGGCCAAATTGATTCGTCAGGAAAGAGGACTGCCCATAGATGAAAACCAGCTTTCTTTGGAAATGAATAAAGTTATGGATTTGGAAAAAGAAATTGCCAATGTAAAACACATATTCTCTTATACAATGAATAATGTCAACTGCTTTTTATTTCTTTCTCCTCTCTATTGTATTTTAAGGGTAAAAGGTACAGCTCCTCAACTAAGTGATAAAAATGTACAGCTCAGTAATGGATCATTGACTTCAAGAGGACCTTTGAAACTGGAGTTTTTCAGTAAACCAAATTCCAGACATCCAGGAGACATACTAATTTTGACAAATATTAAACTAGATTTGTTTAATGACCTATTATAACTGGAGCACGTCAAGATCTTAACTATTTGCAGTCACACTGTTGTTGAGATGCCCTTGAGATTCAGGACACATGTGATGACTATTCAGCAAAGCTGTTTTAATTTTAATGTATACAATTTTGCTTTATTTTAAAGTTTTAAAATTTAAGGTGACCACAGAAATTGTCTCTATCCCTTTGCTAAGAAGTATTAGCCTCTTAACATGGCCACACTACCATATGAAATTCACTGAGTTCAGACTGTCAGGCTGCTTATTAGCTCAGGGAAGATCTGACAGGAGGAGTTTATCAGCAAAGCCAAAGGGGTCTGTTGCTGAGATTCCTCTGGTTCTGGGTCAGCCCTTAGAGGCTGAGTTGGCACATTCTGTTCTGACGTTCCTCTGACAGGATCTGCAGTCTCAAGCAAGTGAACTCTGTCTAAACAGCATCCAGGTTATTGACTGATCTCATAGTCAGTTTCAGTCTAGGATCCACAGAGCTGTGACATTGCCACCAGCAACCTACAGTCCTAAATCCCCATCTGCTTGGCAGTTTGCCATCAGAATCTTGAAAATGAAAGATCTTTGAGGGCAATTTTAGCTTTCCTGGGGCCACATGAAACTAAAAGTCTAGAATCACAACCAGACATTGGTTGGAGCTGCAGCTGGATGAGTGGCAGTTTGATGGGTTACACATGGTTCTGTGTTGGAAACAGAATTCTTAGAGAAGCATAGTTTATTACCCTGGGTTTTTACCACTTGTACCTTATCAGACTGTGTGCTCCTTTGATCAGCCTCAGCTCTATAATAGTCGTATCTTACTTCAAAATTCTTTGTGTCTATATTTTCTCTCCTCTCAGACACTGAGATTTAGTGGGGTCTTAGTGCTCTCTGAATCACCTATGTGTCTCTAACAATGTCCAGCATATCACTGCAGGCAGATTTTACAAACATAATCTTTAAGTTGTTGTTGTTCAGTTACTCAGTCATATCCAACTCTTTGTGACCCAGAGGACTACAGCATACCAACCTTCTCTATCATTCAGTATCTCTTGGAGTTTGCTCAAACTCATGTCCATTGACAAGTTGTCCATTGTCGCCCCCTTCTCCTCTTGCCCTCAGTCTTTCGCAACATGAGGGTCTTTTTCAATAAGTCAGCCCTTCGCATCAGGTGTCCAAAGTATTGGAGTTTCAGTTTAGCATCAGTTCTTCCAGTGAATATTCAGGGTTGATTCCTTTGGGATTGACTGGTTTGATCTCCTTGCTGTCAAAGGAACTCTCAAGAGTCTTCTCCAGCACCATAGTTTGAAAGTATCAATTCTTTGGCACTCAGCCTTCTTTATGGTCCAACTCTCACATCCATACATGATTACTGGAAAAACCATAGCTTTGACTATACGGACCTTTATCAGCTAAGTGATGTCTCTGCTTTTTAATACATATACTTTCTAGGCTTGCAATAGCTTTTCTTCCAGGAAGCAAGCGTCTTTTAATTTCATGGCTGCAGTCACAATCTGTAGTGATTTTGGAGCCCCAGAAAATAAAGTCTGTCACTGTTTCCATTGTTTCCTCATCTATTTGCCATGAAGTGATGGAACCAGATGCCATTTTTTTTGAATGTTGAGTTTTAAGCCAGCTGTTTCGCTCTCTTTCACCTTCATGAAGCGGCTCTTAAGTTTCTCTTTACTTTCTGCCATTAGGGTAGTGTCATCTGCTATCTTAGGTTGTTGATATTTCTCCCGGCAATCTTGATTCCAGCTTGAGAGTCATCCAGCCTGGCATTTTGTATGACATACTCAGCATAGAAGTTAAATAAGCAGGATAACAATATACAGCCTTGTCATAATCCTTTCCCAATTTTGAACCGGTTGTTGTTCCATATCCAGTTCTAACTGTTGCTTCGTGACCTACATACAAGCTTCTAGGAGGCAGGCAAGGTGGTCTGGTATTTCCACCTCTTTAAGAATTTTCCACAGTTTTTCGTGATTCGTACAGTAAAAGGCTTTAGTGTAATCAATGAAGCAGAAGTAGACTTTTTCTGGAGTTCTCTTGCTTTTTCTATGGTCCATCAGATGTTGACAATTTGATCTCTGATTCCTCTACCTTTTCTAAATCCAGCTTGTGTACTTGGAAGTTCTCAGTTCACCTTTTGTTGAAGACTGGCTTGAAGGACTTTGGGCATTACCTTGCTAGCAAGTGAAATGAGAGCAACTGTGAGGTTTGAACATTCTTTGGCATTGCCCTTCTTTGGGATTGGAATGAAATCTGACATTTTCCAGTCCTGTGGCTGCTGCTGAGTTTTCCAAATTTGCTGGCATGTTGAGCACAGCACTTTAATAGCATAATTTTTAGGATGTGAAATAGCTCAGCCGAAATTCCATCACCTCCACTAGCTTTGTTCAT
This sequence comes from Bos grunniens, assembly GCF_055505025.1. NCBI lineage: Eukaryota > Metazoa > Chordata > Mammalia > Artiodactyla > Bovidae > Bos > Bos grunniens. Next base: position 44,964,157 of record NC_141165.1, read on the forward strand.
AGCAGTGCTTCCTAAGGCCCACTTGACTTCACACTCCATGATGTCTGGCTCTAAGTGGGTGCCCAGACCATTGTGGTTACCTGTGTCATTAAGACTTTTTGGTACAGCTCTTCTGTGTATTCTTGCCATCTCATAATATCTTCTGCTTCTGTTAGGTCCATATTGTTTCTGTCCTGTATTGTACCCATCTTTGCATGAATGTTCCCTTGATATCTGATTTTCTTGAAGAGATCTCTAGTCTTTCCCATTCTATTGTTTTCCTCTATTTCTTTTCTTTGTTCACTTAGAAAGGCTTTCTTCTCTCTCCTTGCTATTCTTTGGAACTCTGCATTCAAATGGGTATGTCTTTCCTTTTCTCCTTTGCCTTTCACTTTCTTCTTTTCTCAGCTCTTTGTAAGGCCTCCTCAGACAACCATTTTGCCTTTTTGCATTTTTCTTGAAGTAAATAAATAAATCCGTGAACTGAAATCACGAGTCATTGTTAACTAGAGAAATAATTCCCATTTTTACCTTTTGTCTCTCTTCACTTAAAATTGCTTCTACTCCTTTCAACCACTAGTTGGGGAGTTGTTATTGAAATTTTCTTTTTTCAGTCAGTGAAAACAGTAATACTGGATGATGATGATATTACTAAACTCGTTAGGCCACATGAGCGGACAGTCACAGAAGTAAGTGCTAGCACTCTCCTCAGATAATTTGGCACCTACCTACACTGTGTACTAGGGATTTTCTTGGTCTCACTTGCCTTCAGTTCTTGGCAGAAATCATTGTGGGTGTGTGTATGTGTGTTTTCCTGTCTGAATTTTAACTAGGACACTGAATGGTGGTGGGTAGCAGACAGAGTGGGAGAAGGCAATGGTAACCCACTCCAGTGTTCTCGCCTGGAGAATCCCAGGGACGGGGGAGCCTGGTGGGCTGCTGTCTATGGGGTCGCACAGAGTCGGACACGACTGAAGCGACTTAGCAGCAGTAGCAGCAGCAGAGTATTTGAGGGATTAATTGGAAATGACTTTATTCAAGAAAATCATTATATGAAATAGCCACAGGCACAACTGTGCTGCCCATTAGCCATGGAAGGAAGGAGGGCTGCAAATATTGCTGATGTTTTTCGTTGTTATAAAAATATAAAATGATTTTTGAAGACCGCATGGACTGTAGCCTGCCAGGCTCCTGTGTCCATGGGATTTCCTAGCCAAGAATGCTGGAGTGGGTAGCTCCAGGGAAATCTTCCTGACCCAGGGATCAAACCCAGGTCTCTTGCATTGCAGGCAATGTCCTGCACTGCTCGCCGATTCTTTACTGACTGAGCCAGCAAAGAAGCCCTCAGACTTAACACTAACCAAATCTTGATGATTGTTACTAAATATACTTAAAATCTTTTAATTTCTCTTTTCATCTTGATGTGACAAGATAAATCATGAAACAAATGCAGAATATAAAAACAAATATAATTATGTTGTACCAATGCCATATTTCTTTCCCCCTTGTATAAAGGTGTATTTTTCAAAAGAATTCTTGATCTAAAATAATAATAAAACATTAAATCCATAGGCTACAACTAAATCTGAAGATCGAAATGATCCAATGCTTCTTTATAACAAAATGACATTAGCTGAGGTCCAAAATAAATTTTCACTGGAATTCAGTGGGAAGGTAAGTAGCAAGATTTAAGTACTTATTATGTCATTTTCAAAGTTAATATTAAAATGAAGTTAAAATTCAATGATTTTTTAATTTATTGAGATAAATTGAACATCAAAATGAATTTAGATGATACCAATCATTTGATTTTAGGAAAAGACTTGAAAAAAACTATTCTATTTATATTTAATTAGAGTGAATTTCAAAGATAAAAAGCCTTTTCAAAGCAGCTATGGAATAGTGTTAGAAAGTATCATAAAAAAGGATTTAGAAACATTAAAAGGGAAAATCCTTCTGAAAGGCCATTATATAACTATGGGACTTGGACAGTCATATAATATGTACCAGAATTCTTACCTCCGAAAAAAGAATAATTTATTCATAGAACTTGCCATGTTCTCATCAGGGCCATCTATGGAGGTGTTCAAAGCAATAATGGAGAGATAGAACACAGGAAACAGAAAAATCTGTGGGTACCATTTATAAATGTCAACTGACATCTTTTTGCTTAGTAGTAATTCCTTAGCTAGTATCTAATAATCTTTTCTAAGCTATGCGTATATTCTGTGTGTGAGCCGATGCACACAATTGAATAATGAAGCAACATTCATAAAATCTACAAACTACCACATTCAGTGATGGAATTCTATTTGGAATTGCAATAAACAATTGCAGTTGTTGTTTTGTTTATTGTCTAATTGCAATAAACAAGGAATTTCTTACATAAAGCTTTTTAATAAGTGTTTAATAAATGTTTTGAAAAAATAGTCCATGCAACTAAAAGAAATCAAGAAAAGCCATAGCACCTCATACTGAGTAAGTGATCAGTGTATTTATGTACTTCTAGGTAGCCTAATATATCTGTAATCTTAAACATTCTCAAGCATTGAAATGTGACATTTCAGCAAGATTTGCATAGTCTTCACTTTTGCTATCTTTCCTTATATCCATTGGTGGTTGAATACCCACAATTCCCACTGAAAGAATAATAGAGAAACAAGATTCTATCTCTCAGTAACTCCAAATCCAGCTTCTGAAGTGTGAAAACTGCATGTCTATATAGACCTGACATTGATAGCGTAAAATACGTTTTGTTCATCCTCACGAGACCATGTGTGTTGTGTCATTACCATTACTCATACCTCTGCTAGAACAATAGTGTGCTTTCACCTTCATGTACAACACAGTCTCCACTGAAATGGATCACTGTGTTAAAACAAATTGTCTACTAACATACACTTTTAAGGAATATGCGTATTATACCCATTTAAATGTTTGCTTAAACCTAGAAAACATTATAGCTAAATTTCTTTTTCTCTCTTCTGGCTAGACCAAGAATATGACATTGAGCCTGATTTCTACCATATGACTACTACTCTTAGAGGCTTTGTTATTGCTCTTAAATGGTTGGTTTAATTCTGCATTTAAATAATTATGCCGTAGAACTAATTTTTATTCAAAAACTGACAGAAGCAATTAAAGAAGAAGCCCAAACAAATATCACACTGACCATTGTGATAATTATATAGGATACAATTGACACTATAACCATGTCTGACCATGTAACCATAACTGATTCTTGGAACCAAGAAGAAAAATCCATAATTACTGAATGTTTTGTGCCTGATTTTTTCCAGCCATTCAGCTGGTCAAATTTCACAAATGAAATCATGTCAACCGTGAATATCAATATTCCACATGAGGAAGAAGTGATTGTTTATGCTCCAGAATATTTAACCAATCTTAAGCTCATTCTTGCCAAATATTCTGCCAGGTAGGTATGTCAGCGTCCCCGTGTCCCCAAAGTTTGCATTTAATATCATTCTTTAGAAGCTTTGCAGCCTCATCTTTTCTGTTGCTGGGTGGTGGGTTTTTTTATACAGAGATCTTCAAAATTTAATGTCCTGGCGGTTCATAATGGATCTTGTAAGCAGCCTCAGCCGAAACTACAAGGAGTCCAGAAATGCTTTCCGCAAGGTGAAGAAAAAATCTCTCTTTTCTTAAGACTTAAAGCATAAAGAGATCCATGGTTATGAAGGCTTGCCATGTCCATTGCTAGAATGTGGTAAACTTTGCGAAGAGACAGAAGGCCAAATGTTGCTTACTTTGCCTGTATTCAAGCCGTGTTGCCTAGGAAAGCCAGGTTTCAGGTGCTCTGTTGTCCTGTCTACTTTGGCACCATGATTGAATTGCCCTGGAAGGAAGGGCATTTGGTTATTTACACAGTTCATGAAAGAGTACTGGCTTGGTTTGGTGTTGTGTTCCAAGTAATTTCAGGGCTATCTATCTCAATTAATTTGATTTTTCTAGTACTCACAGCACAGTAGACATACAAACAGATGGACTACATTGTGTGGACTACCCACTGAGAACACACCTACCTGGAGATACCCTTAAGACCTTTTATTGGGCTGTACCCATATTATTTAAACAATCATCATTTTGGTCCTAATGTGAGGGGAAAGACAAAGTCCTAATGTGAAAAAGAAGAAATTCTCACAAATGTATTGGTTGGTGTCATGGGAAGGGAATAATTCTCATTGATTGAAATTTTTAATATTTTACCCTTTAAAAGAAAATGTAGATATTTTAAAAATTAAAGAAGATAAAAGCTGTGTTTTGCTAAATTTTCCTTCCACAAATGTATCCCTTTATTGGTACTTAAATGTGTACACATGCAGTTCTTCTAAGTACTGGAAGTTCAGTAAAAGCATTGAAAAACAGCAATGTGTTTTCTTGTATACCAGGTCTCTCCCTTGGTACATATATTGAATATTGCTTCATGTTTATGTTTATGCAGTGGCAACAGCATTATTTTGAGATTTGGCGGGGCAGAGTTTTTTCCCTAAGGTGGTCCAGAAGGATATTAACTTGCAGTAGCCAACAGTTCTTCTAGGACTTGCTACTGAAAATATACCTTATTTCCAGATCATATATAAGTAATAATTCTATTGGATTACATTTTTTCCTGTGCACGGACATCCTGACGTGTGAGGAGAAGCAATGAATATTGAAAGAATTTGAGATGTAAGAGTAGAGTCCTATGAAATCTGTGCTCTCACCGCACTTCGGCTATCTACGCCTACTCAAATGCCATTTCCTTTCTCTCTCCCATAGGCTCTTTATGGCACAACATCAGAAACAGCAACTTGGAGGCGCTGCGCAAACTATGTCAATGGGAATATGGAAAATGCCGTGGGAAGGCTCTATGTGGAAGCGGCATTTCCTGGAGATAGTAAACATGTGGTAATGTTTTAAGCACAGTACTCTATCAGTTTGCATCAATGGGAAGTCACAGTAGTCCATCATTTCCTAAAATTTTACTGATTGGCTGAGAACTTCTGAATTACCATTTGCCATTATTACCCAATAAATCTTATCCTCCCTCCCCCAAGGGTCTGCGTATTTTTCTAATCCTAATATTGTTTAACCCAAAAGCAATTGTCCATTTTCCAAAAGCAGTGTATTCACAATACCTAATCACATGTTCTTATAATATAGTCATTTGTAGTCTCTTCTATTAGCAAAATTGACTAAGAATTAGTATTTTTTCTTAAAAAAAAACAGAAAGTAAATCAGAGTTCATTTGAAGTATAAGCCAAGTACTGTATATTTTATTGTTACTGAAGGGAAGACAAAGGAACTTATAGGCAAGGTGAAAGAATCTATTGAAATGCTACTTCATGTTTAACTGAACTATTAATAGTAATGACAGCTACTATTTTATGTTAGTTCTTCTTTCTTGAAAATGGAAACCATACATTCTAAAGAAGAATTTTATTAATGTATACATTAGGATCTATTCAGTCGTTAGTGTTGATAATGGAAGTGCTGCTTTAAAAATATAATTATCCATATATATCCATTTGTTTAGACCATTTATATTTATTAACATATTATTGAATCACATCAACACAGCTTATAATTCTATTTTTCTTAATTTTTATTACAAAAAATTATCTCATGGCTCATATTTGCTTTCTGTTCTTTTGGTTTAAGGTTGAGGATTTAATTGCCCAGATCCGGGCGGTTTTTATTCAAACTTTAGATGACCTAACTTGGATGGATGCTGAAACAAAAAAGAAAGCTGAAGAAAAGGTAAAGAGCAAGGCAGAGCTAACTACCAAAGAAAAATCTATAAGAAATGATGAACTTTTATGATATTTGGGGAAAATATGCTAATCAAGAATTGTATAAAATAAAAATACACTCTTTCAAGATGTAACATATCCAGGAACAATTTTCATGGATGAAGTTTTTTCCTATGATTTTCGTCTTTCATTATTTCTTTGCAACTAGCTCCTACTCTCCATGTTCAGCTCAAAACTTTGAAAAACTCCTTTTCTTTAAAAAAGAAGTCTTTACAAACCAAGAAAATAAGAGAAAAATCTTATGTGAATAAGAAAGCATTAGAAGATATTATCAGTGGTTCATATTTTTCCTTTTATGAAACATATTTAAAAGACTTCTACCAATATTCAGTAATCTTTAATGCAAATTTCTAGCTAAAAATTTGTAAACATGTGCTATTTAGTTTTTTTTTTTTTTTAAATATAACCTAGGGAAAATAATACCAAATTTCTATTAAGCCAATGTGAGGTAGTGCATTATTTGAATACTATGGAGTGTCCTACAGTTACAGAGATGTTGATGGAGCTCTTTATAAACTATTCTTATTTACCATCACTATTTACCTTTTATTGAGATTTTTAACATCTTGCATAGAATAATCAAAATGGAAATTCTAAGGAAATCCCAGGTTTAAATTTACTATGCCATTGTCTTGATAACTATATAAAACTAGAAGGAACATGTCCAGTGAAAACTGTATGTGCTTTATAAGCAGTATTCACATGCAACCTGATTATTCCTCAGTAGTTAGAGTAGCAGGAAGAACAGACCATTCTCTAAACTTAACACAGAAAGAGTCCATAAATCTATTTATAATAAGAGAATCCAACTGAAGTCTAGTTTTCTTTCAGGATTAGATCACATAGAAGGATCATCTTCTTCAGTGACCATAGAACCCTGGATGACTCAGATCTAGAATTTGGCACCCCAGGATAGCTGTCTTTGCAGCACTGTGTCTAGCTCCTCAGAAGTTCAGGCTGGATTTGCTCGTTTAGTGTTCTAGCTGTCATAACATGGTTCTTTTTGATGTAACTAATTAAGTTGTTCTAGACTTAATAATTTCCCAAGGTGATATAAAACTCTGGATCTGCAAATTGCTTTGTGAAAGAGTCCCATACTCAAAAAGTTTAGGCAACACTTCCTGAAGGAAGGCTTCCCTGATCCTACCCTCGATTAGGTTACATGCCTCTAGAGTATGATTTTATGGCATCATACATCACACTTGAGAGTTAATATTCATTTTATTGCCTACCATTGACCTTTACAATAAACTCTCCATGAGCAGAAATTTTTGCATTGTATCCTCAACCCCTCACAAAGTACCTGGTTTGTTGTAGATCCTAGAACACAAATTGAATGAATAAATAGGCAGACTAATTCATCCTCTTGGATACTTGCAATTACTTAATTATGGACTCTAAGATGTCCTTCAGTGAAAGAGCCTGCTTCATGTTTCTGTCATAGCGCTCGCGTGCTCAGTCGCTCAGACATGTCCAACTCTTTTCGACCCCATGGACGGTAGCCTGCCAGGCTCCTCTGTCTATGGAATTTTCCAGGCAAGAATACTGGAGTGGGTTGCCATTTCCTTCTCCAGAGATCTTTCCAACCCAAGGACTGAACCCATGTCTCCTGAGTCTTCTGCACCAGCAAGGTGGATTCTTTACCTACTGAACCACCTGGGAAGCGGTCACAGTATTTACCCCAAATATTTTACAATATATCCTTTCTTATGTAGTACCTCCCATTTCTGTAGATTTTGTATCCCTTAGAATACTTTTGGGGGAAATATCTTCTAGAAAAGAAAATACCACTGAGAGGGGAGTGATTTATTATGAGCTGACAGTATGGAAAGAAAATAGGCTGGGCCTATTAGATTAGCTGACACCTCTGTCTGATCCACTGGGGAAATCCTAGACTCATGAAACAGATTTGTAACAAAACCGCATCCATTTGATGGCAAAACAAATAACTCAGAGATGCAAGCTTAATACCTCATGAAAAATGTAAATTAGTTAAATTGCTTAAGAACAGTGTGGCATGATTGAATCAAATATCTTTGAGAAAAATGAGAGAAGTGAAAAATAGAAATAGCAAGTAGTAAGCAAGTGGGCTTCCCAGGTGGCGCTAGTGGTAAGGAACTCGCCAGCCAGTGCAAGAGACATGAGAGACACAGGTTCAATCCCTGGGTTGGAAAGATCCCGTGGAGGAGGGCTTAGCAACCCACTCCAATATTCTTGGCTGGAGAATCCCATGGACAGAGGAGCCTGGTGGGCTATGGTCCATAGTGTCACATAGAATTGGGCACAACTGAAGTGACTTAGCACCCACAAGCAAGTGGTAATAATGAAATAATTATAAGTAAACAATTTTAAGGATGGCCCATGTGGTGCTAGTGGTAAAGAACTGGCCTGCCAATGCAGGAGACTTAAGAGACTCAGGTTTGATCCCTGGATTGGGAAGATTCCCTAGAGGAAGGCATGGCAACCCACTCCAGTATTCTTGCCTAGAGAATCCCATGGACAGAGAAGCCTGGAAGGCTACAGTCCATAGGGTTGCAAAGAGTCAGACACAACTGAAGTAACTTAGCATGCACATATACAAACAGTAGTAAGCAACTGGTAAACATGAGATGGTATAACAAGGAAAACCCTGCTTTCTACTCATTTAACTAATATCATTCATTTAACTGTGGAAAGTTGGGTACTCTAGCTCTGGAGACCGAAAGAGAACATAAAAACTCCAGGAACCAATATTCAAGAAGAATATTTGGCACTGAACCTGTAAGCCCACATCTGTTTTCTCAGCCAAATTGGTGAAGTGGAAAGATAAGCTACTAGAATGGAAGTTCTAAATATTATTTCTCCTATAGTAGTAGTAGTCGTAGTAGTTAAGTCGCTAAGTTGTGTCCGACTCTTGCGACCCCATGGACTGTAAGACTGACGAAAAAAGCCTTATAGAGAAAAAGTTCATAAGAGTAATACCTGTGTTTGTAATACCTTTGTTTCAATACCTGTGGAACAAAGATTTGTCAGTTTTTAATGTTAATTTTCTTGGGCAAGCTTCAGACTATGAGAATAGGGTATTAGAAGCTAAATTTCAGGACACTTTTATTTTGAATTCCAGGAAGAAGCCATGGCAAAGACTCTGTTTAAGTGTGGTCAAATACTCATTTTGTAAACAGTATGGATCAAGTTATTCAATTTCCAGTCAAGGGCACAATCATAAAGTTTGCATTTGAAAGTTCATAATCATGCTCACATTCAATATTATAATTTTCATAGGCCTTAGCAATTAAAGAAAGAATTGGCTATCCTGATGACATTATTTCAAATGATGACAAATTGAATAATGAGTACCTTGAGGTAAGTCTTAAAAGGACTCTACACTGATGATGCCTGAGGCTGGGGGCAATGTCATTTCTTGCTATGGGGGGGCCAGAACATATGAGGGCCTACACAGAGAGCTCTTATTATATTAAGCCTTTAACACTGAAGCCAGAACTGTTTGTTTTAGTGTTAGCTTATTGTTTCATTGGCCTGGTCTGTATTTGGTTTTCTTATTTTGCTTTCCATATAGTCCATTTTAAGAGTAGTGATAAAAACTTGGTGTTTTTTTTTTTAAGTGCATCAAGGCATGGATATTTAAGTGATGAACCGGCAGTACTCAGGCTTCTTATACATGCCTGAAAAGTCAAATCTTCAGGTTTCTTTCCAATTTCTAATTATTTCTCCACTGGATTAACCTGGTCATGTCTTCTCTATTTGGAAAAAAAGCATCTATTATTCGAGAATAAGAAACTGTTTTATTCCCCTGTGTAATGTAAATGATGAAACCAGAATTGATTGAAGTATGGATTTCAGAGTCACATAAGAGCTTATTGCTAACCTTGCAGTCTCCACGACTACTTGCCACCTTGGTGACAAGATGGTCCTTGCCTAGATCCGGGGATGATGATTTCTAATCATTGATTACTAGCCTAACTTGAGAGTTTGCAAGGCACAGTGTCCTCATTTCTTTTTCTATTGCAGAAAAGCTTGACTTTAAAAAAAAATGAGCTCACTGTAGCATGTGCATCCTTGGGGCCCTTGTGGCAGGAGTCTAGTGGCTGAGCATATAGCCTCAGAGCTGAACTGCATGGGTTCAGATCTCAGCTCTACCACACACTAACTGGCTAAGAGCATCAACTCAAAGTCAGACTCCTAGGGTTCAAATCTCAACTTCATCACTAATTAACTTGGACAAGTGACTTGTCTGTGCCTCAGTTTCCTCAACTTTAATAATGGTGATAATAGCCCATCTTCATAAAATTATTTTGAGGATTAGAAGAATAAGTGTTCTTATAACACAGTAAATAAGAATGCTGTTATCTGTCATGTAAGGATTGATACAAATATAGAAAAGCTTGTTTGACACTTAGTTTCATTTGATTAATTAGAAAAGAATACACTGAAGAAATAATTCAGCCAGAGCAGCAGTGACTTGTATAGAATTAATTAGAACTTAATTTTTCTTTGGTAAGTTTTAATGCTCTCTGCTAACTTTATTAAGTAATAATCTCTTAATGCTATTTAGCAAAACTTTGGAGACACATTTTTAATATTGTTCTCAAAATTCTTTTAAATTAATATAGTTGAGCTACCAGGAAGAAGAATACTTTGAGAATATAATTCAAAACTTGAAGTTTGGCCAAAATAGACAACTAAAGAAGCTTCGAGAAAAGGTGGACAAGGATGAGTATGTATATTTCAATTTTCTAATATGTTCATTCAGAAGAGGCCCTTTGTTGGATTAAGAACCTGACTTAGAATAAATGTTAAAAGGTGAAATGTTCTCTTTCTATTGAGTACTTCTAAGAGCATCTAAGAATATAGGAGGATTTAATCAAAATATAAATTTTTTCCTTACGGTGTTAGACTACCCTTGGTTTCTTCTCATATTATCGTCTGTCCCTTCTACTTTGTGGACAGAGCTCCCTAGAACACTTTAGTCTAAGCAGTCCTTAGATCCTTCAAACCTTCTTTGGGTCTATTACTGTACTCAGAATTATCATCTACCCTCAGACCCACCTACCTTTCTATTGTTCAGCCATCCTGCAACTCCATCCCCTACCTAGCTTGTCCAGGTAACACTTCTCTCAACCTTGTGAGAACCAAATCTGAGATATCAGGGTTCAGTCACATTCATAGCTTTCAAATGATTCAGTCTCTGCTTACTAGTGGTATTAGTACATCATAGTAATGATCAGCTTAATGTTTATTTTTTGGTTAAATGGATGTCTTTAAAATATTTATCAACATAAGTGTTTATGCACTTAAGTCCCTAGAACTGTGTGGACTTTTCCCCACACAGCTCCAAGAGAATAGGAGATCATTCAACACAGTGCTGGATACATAGGAGATTTTCAATTAAAAATAAATTAATGAGTGAGCAAGTGCAAAGTAAATATACTAACTTGATCTTTGTGGTAACTGACACAATACCATGCTAGTGAAGTGTATGGTTCACTCCTATATTCCTTTATTCTTTCACTAACATTTATTAAGTTAGTATTTTGGAATAGCGACCAAGTCAAGATGGGAACTGGAAAAATCAAAGGTGAACCTTGATTCAATTACATTATATTACAATAGTAGAGTGTAGGAAAGATGTGTTATAACAAACTGCCTCCAGCAGGGAAATGTGCCAAGAAAGGGACAAAGTGCAGAAGAACTATTTGATGACAGAGTGTTCTATTCTCAGTAAACCAAGTACAGGTTGGACAAAATTCCCAGTATGAAAATGCCAATACATTTCAATCCCTGTACAACATTTTTAATCCTTCAGGTATTCTGAAAAAGACAGCAATTTCTTTTACTGACCCCTGTGTTTCCACTGGAGCAAATGTTATGTTATCTGGTACTAAAAATAGGGCAGCAAATGTCAGAGAACGTTTAGTGCCCCAGGTGGGAAAGAAAGAGATTGGGTACATATGGCTTCTGTCATACTCAGTGGTCAAGTCCTAGCTGTAGAAATTGACAGAAAGTCATCAAAAAGAATACCTTGTGGAAAAATTTATAATCAAGTCTGAATGTTTTTATTTCTTTACAAAATATAGTTACATACTATATACTTACATTTAATAATTGTTAGCACTTTGTAAAATACCTATATATAATTATCATCAAATATTCCTTCCGAAAAGAGCTAATATAAGCTGCATCCACCTGACATCAGAATATTTCTTCATAATTTAAAAAATCGTTGTTGAATTATTGCTTGATGTTTTCTTTGGAAGTTAATATATTCTCAGTTCCTTAATAATTTTGTAATGTAGTATGTAATTTTCACTCCTTTTCATCATATGTGTTGATCTTCTCTGAGTTCTTTTCTCTTTACCACAGATACTCAATTGCAAAGACTGTATCTAAGATTTAATGAATGTTTTCTCAATAGCATGCACAGCTCAGTAGTACTTTTTGGATCCTTTCATGAGCCTCTGACAGTCAATGACAAGTGCAATATGCCTTTTAAGGTCTTCACTGCCATATGAGGCTAGTTTTTCTTCCTTCCTCATCTTCTACCTGTATGCTGAATACAAGGGTTCAACACTCTTGACTGCACTTTAGATTCAGCTGGGGAGCATTTGAAATAGACTGATTCTCCAGCTCTCCCACCCTAGATTGTGATGGACATGCCTCTAGGTGGGGTCTCAGGTACTGGTATTCTTTTTAAGTACCACACCCCCTTCTCAGGTCAGAATCTTTGCATTAATGTTAATTCCTTTTTATATTGAATCATACTTGCTCATATTCAATATTGTGAGATATTTTTACAAGATGATACCTTTAACTTAGGAATTTTGATTTTTTTTAAAAAATTAAATTTATATTGGACTACCCACTCTAGTACTTTTGCCTAGAAAATCCCATGGACGGAGGAGCCTGGTAGGCTGCGGGGGTCGCTACCATGGGGTTGCTAGAGTCGGACACAACTGAGCGACTTCACTTTCACTTTTCACTTTCATGCATTGGAGAAGGCAATGGCAACCCACTCCAGTGTTCTTGCCTGGAGAATCCCAGGGATGGGAAGCCTAGTTGGCCGCCGTCTATGGGGTTGCACAGAGTCGGACACGACTGAAGTGACGCAGCAGCAGCATACTTGATTTGCAATGCTGTGTTAGTTTCAGGTGTACAGCAAGGTGATTCAGTTATACATATATATATATTCTTTTTTCAAATTCTTTTCCTATTTAGGTTATTGCAAAATAGTGAGTAAAGTTCCCTATGCTAGGGAACTATACTATACTCTAGTATAGCTATACTCTAGTATACTATACTAGCTATACTCTAGGCCTTTGTTGGTTATCTACCTTAAATATAACAGTATGTATATGTCAATCCTAAATTCCCAATTTATCCCCCTCCCCCTTTCCCTTTTGGTAACTATAAGTTTGCTTTCCTTTTTTTTTTTTTTTAATATATTTATTTGTTTATTTGGCTGCACTGGATCCTAGCCATGGCATGTGAGATCTAGTTCCTTGATCAGGCTTGGAACCCAAGCCCCCTGCATTGGGAGCACAGTGTGTTAGAAACTAGACTAATAGGGAGGTCCTGATATGAGTGTTTTCTATCCCTGGGTCAGAAAGATTCCCATGGAGAAGGGCATGGCAACCCACTCCAGTATTCTTGGCTGGAGAATCTCATGGACAGAGGAGCCTGGTGGGTTACAGTCCGTGGGTCACAAAGAGTCGGACACGACTGAACGACTAACACACACACACACACACACACACACACACACATGGGTTCATCATTTCAGAGCAGTTCTTTTCTATCATCTCTCGCAATTGCTGTGATATTTACTACAAATCCTATCTTAAAAAATGTTTATATCCACCAGCTGCTAATTAACTATTTTATTGGCATGAGGGCATGTGGATCCATCTTACATCTCCATTGTCATGCCTTATTCGGACATTTCTCATTGTTCACCAGAGTGATTACAATATTTTTCCTAATCTTCTCAATCATCTCACAGTCAATCTTGAGCTAATTTTCCAGGCTACCACCTTAGAGAGCTTTTAAAAACACAGACTGAGTCATGTTGTTTTCTGATGAAAACCTTTCAATGTGTTCTGCCCATCTCATGAAGCTTGTACAAAGCTCTACAATCTACTGCTCACACTCTAGAATCCCTTCAGAGTCACCCTACCCCACAGCATTGTCCCAAATCTCCAGCCATAGGAATTACTTTAAAATCACTGCTCCATCTCTTCCTCCTCCTTATCCCTTACCTCGGACCACTCTTTCCACCCTTGTTCATTTATCAGAAACCTACACTTACTATAATTTTCTTGAGTGTTATCTCCTTACTCATGCATCCCTTACATTTCTCTCTTCACCTTGTCCTTGTATGATACCTTACACATATTTTCGTCACCAGTATATTATGTTACATTTAGCTGGAATAGCCCTTGTTGAAAGAAAGCAGAAGTCATGTATTTGCGCCACCAGAGATTGAACATTGATGAATAGAATGTGGACCTTCCTTCAATGATGACAGAGTGAATGATTGATAAAACAGTCAATTTGTAACAGTGCTGATAAAGTGAACTCAGCCACTAAAATAAATACTGATATATCCAAGCATTTCACCATCATCGTTGGTGAATACGTCCAATATGATCTCTGTTTTCTCTGCTTAAGAATTCAAAAAATTGAGAAAGTCAGAAAGTTTGAGTGTGATATGCCTAAGTTAGTCATTTGGCTAAAAGAACCTCCTTCTGCCCATTCAAGCAGCTGGCAACTGCAAAGGACAAAGATTTAAATTTACAAGGCTGTTGGTTCATGGGGTTTCTGAGTACCTAGTTTATGTTTCCAAAATTACCTCAAACATTATGTTCTCTGCGGACTTAATGACAGTTTGTAAATAATTTCAAGCACATCATGTTATCAAATAGTAATAATGTTAGATTGAAAATGTAATATCCATTGGCAAAATGACTTGGCGAAGTATCTGAAATAATTTACTTTCAGTAACATGAGTATTCACTTAGACTCTATGGAACAAACATAAACCTTTAAAAAGAAGCAATGTACTAGGACAAAATAAAGTGAATTCCTTAATTTTAGACTTGACATTATTTTGTTAGTTTCTCAAGACAGGATTTTCTGTAATATAATTTGGACAAGTAGTACCAGCCTTGGTAAGTTATGACTGTTGAGCATGTGGAGTTGCATTTCATAAACTACAATGACTTATTTCACTGCTGCATCTTTCCTGCCATTGTACATGAAACTCAAAACAAACTGACAGTAATAGCAGCCAACTCGATAAACATTGGAGAAGGCAATGGCACCCCACTCCAATACTCTTGCCTGGAAAATCCCATGGACGGCGGAGCCTGGTAGGCTGCAGTCCATGGGGTCGCTAAGAGTTGGGTACAACCGAGCAACTTCCCTTTCACTTTTCACTTTCATGTACTGGAGAAGGAAATGGCAACCCACTCCAGTGTTCTTGCCTGGAGAATCCCAGGGACAGAGGAGCCTGGTGGGCTGCCATCTATGGGGTCGCACAGAGTCGGACATGACTGAAACGACTTAGCAGCAGCAGCAGCAATAAACATTTTGCCAAATAGCTACAGTGTGCAAAGTACTGTGCTACCTTGTAGAGGATACAGAGATGAGTAAGACTCCGAGCTAGCAATCTAATGGAAGAGGCAGGTATGTAACAGTGAAAGCCGATGGAAGGCGGAGTTGGCTGTTGCGATTACAAGACAAGGTGCTAGGATAGCACTTTTCTAAAACCACAATTAAACTTTTACTTATTAGTAAAACATTCTCTGGAAGGAACATGTCAGCATTTAAATTAATGTTGAGGTGAACTAGAGCAAAACAAACAAAATGATTGATTCATTTCTTCTCCTTTATTGCTTCAAGTCTGCTGTTTTTTCTAATCTGGACCAACTGGATGTTTGCTAGTCCCTGCAATAAGTGGTGCTACGGAGGTTGGCGGCCAACAGCTGTGGCTCTGTGTAGTTCTTCCCGAAAAACCAACAGCACCAAAAAGACAGGGTGGCTGGTTCCACTGTTGTTTTGCTGCTGCAGTGACTTGCTACCCCTTTTTCAGTGTCTCAGTTCTGCCAGTTACTATCTGTAGCCTTTTAAAAGCCTTGAAGTTTCGGTATTTGTGAAATGAGCAGGTTGATTTAGACCCTATAACATCTTTAAGATTCTTTCCAGCACTAAAATTTTCGGGCCCTTACTGTGAAGTTTTGATAAGAGCCAAGATGTTTTAGTCCTTGGCTTTTCCACAAGTGACCCAGGAGAGAAAGACCATATTCTTACAAGGTAGGGATGTACCTCACTTCTTTCTGAAGTATCTCTTCTGCTATTTCCCCTTCAGGGATGTTTCTAGACTTAGTCTTCTAATTAAGTCTTGTATCATTGAACTTGAATTTCAAAAGAATAGCTATAGAGGATTTCTGTGAAGTAATGAGATGGCCCAGAGGTGGAAAATTGATAAGACTCATGCAGGGTGGGCATTTAGAGTGCTGGAGACTTGGGACACAAGTGACTCTCCATGGTGTAGATGTATGGGAAGATACATAAAGCAGATGGTTTTGACTCATCAAGTACTACTTAGTCAGAAAGACTAACAGACTAAACCTGGACAAGTCACTCTGATTTCCTGTGGCAGTATCTGCCTTGGTGTGCTCATGTTCTACACCTATAATAATAGATTAAAATATTAAGTTCCATCTATTTAGATTCCCATTAAGATAACAGACTGTGATTTTTCAACACGTTTTTGGATTATAAGCAAAATATATCTTATCAGTGAAAAAAATTTTTTTTGCATTTTAATTAGCACCAAGGAAGGTTTGTTTCAGAGGGGAAAGAAGAGATAGAGAAGGAAGGCTAATAAGTTAAAGGTTTAAACTGAAGAGCTTTGCAAAAGAAGTCTAGAACTTGATACCAGTGTGCCCTCTTGAGAGGACAATGCCCAGATAGTGCGTGGCTTCTGGTTGTCATGACTCTCCACAGTCTGCAGGGCAGCAGTGCCTCACCTAGGCTTACCACGCATCACCCTTCCAGATTGAAAAGAGTCAGTACTCTTGGGGCCTGAAGGACTCATTGGTATCCCAAGACCTATATGTGTGTGCATGCCTTTCATGTTCTCAATATTGTGTTAAGCCCTAGAGATGCTTTAAGAACTAAGCATAAAATAAATAAGTGGGAGTGGGACTCCTTGGAATTTAAAAGCTTCTGCCCAGCAAAAAAAAAAAAAAAATTTAAGGTTCTAAGGAATCGACACTGACCTAGAGCCAGACATCCTGGAATGTGAAGTCAAGTGGGCCTTAGAAAGCATCACTACGAACAAAGCTAGTGGAGGTGATGGAATTCCAGTTGAGCTATTCCAAATCCTGAAAGATGATGCTGTGAAAGTACTGCACTCAATATGCCAGCAAATTTGGAAAACTCAGCAGTGGCCACAGGACTGGAAAAGGTCAGTTTTCATTCCAATCCCAATGAAAGGCAATGCCAAAGAATGCTCAAACTACCGCACAATTGCACTTATCTCACAGGCTAGTAAAGTAATGCTCAAAATTCTCCAAGCCAGCCTTCAGCAATATGTGAACCGTGAACTTCCTGATGTTCAAGCTGGTTTTAGAAAAGGCAGAAGAACCAGAGATCAAATTTCCAACATCTGCTGGATCATGGAAAAAGCAAGAGAGTTCCAGAAAAGCATCTATTTCTGCTTTATTGACTATGCCAAAGCCTTTGACTGTGTGGATCACAATAAACTGTGGAAAATTCTGAAAGAGATGGGAATACCAGACCACCTGGTCTGCCTCTTGAGAAATTTGTATGCAGGTAAGGAAGCAACAGTTAGAACTGGACATGGAACAACAGACTGGTTCCAAATAGGAAAAGGAGTACGTCAAGGCTGTATATTGTCACCCTGCTTATTTACTTATATAGAGAGTACATCATGAGAAACGCTGGACTGGAAGAAACACAAGCTGGAATCAAGATTGCTGGGAGAAATATCAATCACCTCAGATATGCAGATGATACCACCCTTATGGCAGAAAGTGAAGAGGAACTCAAAAGCCTCTTGATGAAAGTGAAAGTGGAGAGTGAAAAAGTTGGCTTAAAGCTCAACATTCAGAAAATGAAGATCATGGCATCCGGTCACACCACTTCATGTGAAAAAAATGGGGAAACAGTGGAAACAGTGTCAGATTTTATTTTTGGGGGCCTCCAAAATCACTACAGATGGTGACTGCAGCCATGAAATTAAAAGACGCTTACTCCTTGGAAGGAAAGTTATGACCAACCTAGATAGCATATTCAAAAGCAGAGACATTACTTTGCCAACAAAGGTCCATCTAGTCAAGGCTATGGTTTTTCCTGTGGTCATGTATGGATGTGAGAGTTGGACTGTGAAGAAGTCCGAGTGCTGAAGAATTGATGCTTTTGAAGTGTGGTGTTGGAGAAGACTCTTGAGAGTCCCTTGAACTGCAAGGAGATCCAAGCAGTCCATTCTGAAGGAGATCAGCCCTGGGATTTCTTTGGAAGGAATGATGCTAAAGCTGAAACTCCAGTACTTTGGCCACTTCATGGGAAGAGTTGACTCATTGGAAAAGACTCTGATGCTGGGAGGGATTGGGGGCAAGAGGAGAAGGGGACGACAGAGGATGAGATGGCTGGATGGCATCACTGACTCGATGGACGTGAGTCTCAGTGAACTCCAGGAGTTGGTGATGGACAGGGAGGCCTGGCATGCTGCAATTCATGGGGTCACAAAGAGTCGGACATGACTGAGCAACTGATCTCATCTGATCTTAAGGAATGGGAGAAAGTATTTACCAATCACATATCTGGTAACAGATTAATCTCCAATATATATAAGGCACTCCTATAATTCAGTAGCAGAAAAAAAAAATACCCTAATAACCAATTTAAAATGACCCATGAACAGAGGAGCCTGGTGCGCTACAGTCCATTGGGTCACTAAGAGTCAGACGCGACTTAGCAACTGAGCGTGCACACAAGGATTTGGATAGACATTTCTCCAAAGACGTACAAATGGCCACCAGGTAGATGGAAAGATGCTCAACATCACTAATCATCATGCATGTGTGCTAAGTCACTTCAGCCATGTCCGCTCTGTGACCCAATGGACCATAGCCTACCAGGCTCCTCTGTCCATGAAATTCTCCAGGCAAGAATACTGGAGTGGGTTGGTGTGCCCTCGTCCAAGGGATCTTCCCACCCGTCAAAGGGTCAAACCTGCATCTCTTGTGTCTACCTGCATTAGCAGGTGGTTTCTTTACCACTAGTGCTACCTGGGAAACCTAATCATCAAGGAAATGCAAATCAAAACCCTAGTGAGATATCACATCACTCCTGTCAGGATGACATATTGTTAAAAAAATAAATAAAAAGACAACAAGTATTGGCAAGGATGTGGAGAAATTGGAACACAATTGGTGGGAATGCAAAAGGGTGCAAAAGTTATGGAAAACAACATAGACATTCCTTAAAAAGTTAGAAATAGAACTGTCATAAGACCCAGCAATTCTGGGCCTATAGCCAAACTAGTTGAACTCAGGATCTCAGAGATATTAGCAGTCCCGTGTTCATAGCAGCACCATTCACAATAGCTAAGATGTGGAGGCAGCCTCTTTCCCTCAACAGATGAATGGTTGGAAAAAAAATATCTGTGTATACAGTGGAACACTACTCAGTATCTAAAAAGAAGGAAATTATGCAGTATGCGTTGACGAACTTAAGAAAATGTGCTAATTGAAATAAGCCCAGAAAGATAAGTACTGCCTGATTCCACTTATATGAGGTTTCTAAAATAGTCAAATTTCATAAAATCAAAGGAGGGAATCATTGGGGGAAGAGGGAAATGAGAAGTTATTAATCAACAGGCAAAAAATTTCCAGTTAAGCAAAATGAGTAAGTTACAGCATTGTGCCTAGTGTCAACCATAATGTACTAGATACTTAAAATATATTAAATGGGTAGATCTCGTGGTAAGTGTTATTGCCATAATTTAGAAAAAGGACAAAACATGAAACATTGCGGCCTTCATGGAGTCACTATTTCATGAGCTAGACAGACAATAGACTTGTAATGTTATGTCCTTGCTAAGGGGTATATAGGATGTAAGAGCTTTCAATTCTTTCCTGAAAGATCACAAGATTATTCTCAGTCAGGAGAATAAATACTACAAGAAAATTCTAACAGAAAAAAATCCACCCACCCCTATATGTTCCAAATTGGGAATTTCTCTGAATTTGACATTGCTCACATGAGTGCACACATCATGCATGTACACACACATAGAGTTACTGAAGACTAAAGCGATTGCGTCTTGTTGCCAACTTACAACCATACACAACCAACTGATGACTTCTAGGAAGAAAATCAATGATTTTGGGGTTGGTTTTTTTTTTTTTTTTTGGTTGAAAGAGAAGTTGATTCTCTTATTGTGCTATTAGAGAAAGAACCTTGGCTCTCACCTCCGAGGATCAGGTGAATCACTCAGAGTGCTTGTTAACTACTCTTAAAGGACCAATTTATTGAGGCTCTTTGGTCCTACTATGCTTTTGCCTTTGTATAAAATATTGTACTTTATGCAGCAATGGAAAGAGCTTGTACTCTGGAACCAGGGGGCTGAGGTGGATGGTAGAGAGAGTGAGCAACCATGAGTTAAGATTCCTGCTCTGCCACTTATTAACTGTGTGAAGTTAGACAACCACCATGATACCTCTGAGCCTCAATGGTCCCTTTATAAACTGAGGATAATAGCATTTACTTTTGCTTTGTGAGGTCATTGTGTATTGTGTATTGTGCCACATAACTTAGGTGTTCATTAAACAGTAGCCATCGTTATGATTGGGTCATGATGAGACTTCAGGGTGGTGTATAAGCCAGCATCCTAAAGCTTGTTAGGGTAGGGGCCGCCCTAAATATAAAGTAATGTAAAAATGAGCACTGGGACTTCCCAGTGATTAAGACTCTGCACTTCCAATGCAGGGGCCATGGTTTTGATCCCTGGTCGGGGGACTAATATCCTAAGCACAGTATAGCCAAAAAATAAAACAAATCTTTAAAAAAGATGAAAAATGTGAACACCTTCATTTTTAAAGAGGTTAGCAAGGAAATGGCATTGATTTTTGTAATGAAATTTTATGCATGGTGCAGATCGACATGTTAGAAGTTGGGGATTGATTGGAAGACGAGTGTGTCATATTTCTCAGTAGTTTATATATTCTTTTCCCAATTGTATCACTAACTCTATAAATAAATTAGGAAAAAGAGTTTGATCTATGATGTACCTTAGTTTCTATACATGAAAATTGAGGTATCATCTATCTTATATGGGTGGTTTGAAAGATGAATGAAAATATATAGAAAACTTTGAAGTCCTGCTGAGGGGATATTAATAAATATAAAGAATTACAGTGGTAATTACCATTACAAATGAGAATTCTCCTTTCCAGAAGTATTTGAGGAAGACAGAGAAAACCTTTGTATTATACTGCTGATTTCAAAGGAATTGCTTCAAAGCCACTAGATGCTGGGAAATTAAATGTTTTCAGGGAAAGGAGCATTCATGATTTTGTTGTTTAAAGATGTTTGTTTTAAAGTTACACATGAATAAGTGAAAGAAGTTTTATTCCATATGTCTTTGCAATCCAGTGGGTTTATTATATCCAAGAGGCTATAGGATCAGGCTGTAGACTTCTGTTTTCAGTGCCCTGGGTAAAACGGTGTCCTGTGCTTTCATCTCATCATCACTTAGGTTCCTCAGGGTAATTAAGAGGTGGAGGAGAAACGCACCTGGTCCGCCTCTCCAGGAGATTTCAGTTATATTTCCCAACTACATTGTTAGTTCAGTTTGTTGTATGTAAATGCCCCCAAACCAGAATAAGATTACTTGACAAAATTGTTTCTCAGAAATGGAAAGTAAAGTTTGCTTACCTCTTGCTTCCCCACCCTTCACTTTATACTGCACATACCCATCCTTCTACAGCCACATAGTGGAGGCAGGAAGAGAAGTCAAAGAACAGAGTGATGTGCACTCTCTCTCAGCTCCAGTACCTGCTGTAGGAGATGCTAGTGTCTGGCCTCCATACTTTAAAGGTATCTTCAGATAACTTGCACTATCCATTTTGTTACTGGACACTTGGTTCTCTCGTTAGTTGTGCATTTTCTCTTTTCTGTGCTGCTGTTCAGGGTCACATTTGTCTGTTTTCCATAAACGAAAGCCTCTCCTGAAACTCTGAGGCTGCATCCAAATCAGAAGATCTTACAGTTTTTGTTATATCACCATTTACTTTAAAAACTATATTCTTTGTCCTTTAATTTAGCTTTTGCTGTAACATAGTGAGATATTTCATGATTGACCACAAATATTAGACACTGAGTCTGTAACTGCTATCATCACTTTAAGATGAATGATCCAATTACAGTACCTTAAGTTCTGGTCATTCCCAGGGACAAAGTGCCCTGTGCTTTTGGATCTGGATAATTACCCAGGGTTGGCCTGAGGATGCACTGTGAAAGGTCTCGGGGAAGAAAAGGCAAACACTACACACTTGTGCTCTGTGAAACTAACCACTATGATTCTAATTTTATGTGATTGTTCTGTGGTCATAAATAGCTACCTATTTTCTTGAAGGTGTAATTCACAGTGGACATTTTAATATGTAAAACTTTCCCTGCTAAGAAGTTACAAACATTGATCAAAGTACAATTTTAAACAGAAGAGCAGAAAAAAAAATCATTAAAACAACAGGTGGGACATTTATTTTTACAAAAGCAATAAACATGAGATGGATAATACAAACTCCATTCATCTATGTCCAACTTTTGAGATCTGTTGCTATCTGCAACATCAGATTGCTGTATCTAGTTTATTCCTCTCTAATATACTAATTTAAAAATAGAAAACATGTTGACTTGGCACCTTTTGTGTTTCATTATTAGTACTGTGCCTGAGTGCAAAACCAACAATTTGTATATATTATCTGTGATTACCCACTAATGTCCATGCAGAGTATATTATCACTAAATCAGAAGTTCAGAACTGAACAACTGGGGCCTAGAAATATGTTAAAGTAATTTTTAAACAATTGAAATTCTAATAGGTATAAGCTATTTATGCATAAAATCTGTTATGTTGGCTATTATCAGGGAGGAAGAAATTTTCTTCAACCCTTCCAGGATCTTCTGGCTGGTCTATGAATTAAATTGACATGAGACAGATTAACAGGAGAAAAATCAAGGTTTAATACCATGTACACACAAGAGAGACCCAGGAAAACTGAGTAACTTGCCAAGGCTGAACCCCTAACCCTAAATACCATCTTCAGCTAAAGACAAAAGAGGATGTTGAGAATAGTGGTTTGGGACCTCAAAGGGGAGGAAGACAATTCACATGAAGATGGAAAATCAAATGTTTGGGAAATGCTTATTCAGTGCGTCATGCTGTCACAAAGGGATACAGAATGGACTCTGATCTCTAGGCTCTGAATAGTTGCCCCACCACATCTGGTCCATATTCCCTGAAGATCCCTCTGGTGATGGCTCTTTTTCAGGAACAGGTCTCCTCTATCTAAATTTTTTTAGGCAGTCATGGGGCAGGTCGAAGTTTCTTCCTAAGTCTTCCGGGAGATTTGTTTTCATCTCAAAATTATCTTCATGCCAAAGAGACTTTTTATGGGTGGCAAGTTTTGCTGTCTTACACTTTCAGAATGTTGATGACACATCAGAAATACCTCTAAACTCACCACAAGGAGCAGTGTTTCTGCTCAGGAGTGGGGTGAGCATGTTTCCTATTTTCTGCTCCTGCCAGATAGCCTTGAACCATACGTGAGTCATGTGGTTCTGTGTGAATTTATTTAAACATAGTCCTAATGCATCATTTTTCCTGATCGTGAGTTTTATTTATATATTTTCTTTCATAATACTTTTGGGCCACACAAAATCAACTTTTCCTATGTAGCTTCTGATATCAAGATTTTAGTCTAACATCCCTGGGTTTACAAATACGTGTTTTTGTTGTGAGTCACTACAAAGCACGTGGGAAGCAAGTCAAGTTTAATTAAAATAAATAAAATTGTATGCTTATAATCATCAACCTGCAAGAAATTAAAATATTGATGACTCAGCTGTGGTGAAATTAGGGAGGACTGAAATATTGGTCATACCATCCTGTTTGAAAATGTTTTTCTCTATTTGAAACAACAAAATCAAACTAAAGAAGAAACACATTGATTGACCATCCCCCAACCCAAACCCTCCATCTTCAAACTTATTTTCTTCCTAAAGAAAAATTCCCAGAAATTCTATCTGAATTTTTTTTATCTACAGAAACTCTATCTGAATTTTTTTTAAGCCATATATCCTTCATATGAATGTCTTAGTCTTGTTATTGGAGGTAAAACTCATGCTTAATTAGAATTTATCTAACAGTTGTTATATGTGACCCTGTCTGAGTTACTTTTAATAGATCAAAATAGGACTTACATCTGATATCCCAGAATAGTTACTGAAAATTTAACTAAAATGCTGATTTGGGCAGCTGACTTTGGACTGCTTACCTTGCAAAGCAGGGTCTGGAAACAGTTCTGATTTAACCTCATTGTGTTAATTACTATAAACTTGTTTCATGAGTAGGATAATAATTTTCACTTGAATTGTTGCCCTAAAAGTGGGGTAACTATGCGGCCATTAGATAACAATATATGGTTGTTTTGAGTGTGTGTGTGTATGTGTGCTGACATTTAAGAAGGTATCAGAATTCAAGTAAATTGACACTTTCAATATAAGGATATGTGTCTATTAATGAGTATATAAGAATACAGCCTATGAAGACAGTATTACTCCTGTTGCACAAAAGTGCTTAACAGTGATTGTTGATATGCAGTCTTCATAACATCTTAGCAGAAAGACATGGGAACACTGGCTCCATCCTTTACCTTACTGCTGCTCTCAGATTGTTGTTTGGGGAACTGGATTGTTGGTTTTTTTCTCACTCACTCTTGTATAAGCTATTTATGCTTCTTTATCATTTCCTCAACTAGGGTCTTCTGAAGTCAAGAATTGTATTTTATAAAATCTCTAGGTCCAATATAGAGCCTAATTCATGTCATATACAGACAGACAGATTTATTTAAGAATCACCTGGATTTCATTTTGCAGTCATTATACAAAAATATACCTTTGCTCACTTATCTGTCATATTTTTTTTTTTAAATTTTAAGTGACAATAATCAGAGTAGGCACACTACACAAAGCTGAATACCTGTCAAGGGGATCTCTTAGTCCCCAAAGAGGCTCTTTGTAAACCAAGAATTTAAAAAGTTTAAATGTACTTTTTAGCAACCTGAAATCTGCTGAATTGAAATTTTAGCATTATTTCTATATTTTGTCAACTGTTCCAGAATTGTTGGCATAGTCACCTAGTATCAGGAACACAGAACTAAATAAATTTCAATATAATTTTAATCCATTGCAGTTTCCAAAGAGATGTGTTAGAATGGGTTTTGCACTGTGAGATGCCATCATTAAAAATGTATGCAAATTAAATAACAGATTGCAGACCTGTGTACACTCATTTTTCAAGAAGTGGAAATATTTTTAAATGAATGCTCTCATCTAGTGAATTAATTTTAATTTGTTGATCATATTTCAAACAGAAAATTAAAATTCATCTTGGAATAGTGGTAATGCTTTTATGGTTGTGAACAGATTGAATCAGATAATTTAGTATCTTTTGTAACAAGTTCTTATGTTTTCTATAGGTGGATAAGCGGAGCAGCTGTAGTCAATGCATTTTACTCGTCAGGCAGAAATCAGATAGGTAAGGTCTGTTCTTAAATAACTGTATAATATTTCTCTGTTGGTCCCACGCTTTAGTGCTTTGCATGACCAATTTATTATATTCCCTATAAAAGCAATGTTGAGGCTGAGTTACTGATTTATTGAATATCCTCCTTGGAAATAAATGTATCCATGTACCTCTTTTCACTATAATAGCAAAATTTAAATCAGTATAAGTCACATTAAGTGGTTTTGTTTCTTTTATAACATTCTCATTTATAGCTAAGTGGTTTATCTTATTGTTAAGTACTTTTATTTCAAACTGCTTTTTAAAAAAATTCCCTTATATCTCCATAAAGTTATACTAACTTTAGGACTTTCTAAGCATCAGCATCTTAAGTGGTTTAAGTTTCAAGAACCAAAGTTTCAGAAATCCAATTTTTTTCTCAATTCTGTATGCAGGCATTGGTAGAGATGATCCTGCTCTGTATCATTGTTTTTTCCTAGAAGGTTCCAAGAGAGAAGCTCAGAAAGTTGCAAAGTCGGTTTTACTAGGTTGAACCATGTGGAATTGTGTTTACTTAACCACAAATGGCAACCCACTCCAGTGTTCTTGCCTGGAGAATCCCAGGGACGGGGGAGCCTGGTGGGCTGCCGTCTATGGGGTCGCACAGAGTCAGACACGACTGAAGTGACTTAGCAGCAGCAGCAACCACTTTTGATCCCCCCCAAAATTTATGTTCACTAGTAGTAATATCACATAAATAAGCATAGAAATTAATACCTCTTTGGAGAAATGTCTATTTAGTTCTTTGGCCCAGTTTTTGATTGGGTCATTTATTTTTCTGGAGTTGAGCTGTAGGAGTTGCTTGTATATTTTTGAGATTAGTTGTTTGTCTGTTGCTTCATTTGCTAATATTTTCTCCCATTCTGAAGGCTGCCTTTTCACCTTGCTAATAGTTTCATTTGTTGTGCAGAAGCTTTTAAGTTTAATTAGGTCGCATGTGTTTATTTTTGCTTTTGTTTCCAATATTCTGGGAGGTGGGTCATGGAGGATCCTGCTGTGATGTATGTCAGAGAGTGTTTTGCCTATGTTCTCCTCTAGGAGTTTTATAGTTTCTGGTCTTACGTTTAGATCTTTAATCCATTTTG
Organism: Bos grunniens; assembly: GCF_055505025.1. Lineage (NCBI taxonomy): Eukaryota > Metazoa > Chordata > Mammalia > Artiodactyla > Bovidae > Bos > Bos grunniens. Next base: position 44,990,910 of record NC_141165.1, read on the forward strand.
AGTTTATTTTTGTGTATGGTGTTAGAAAGTGTTCTAGTTTCATTCTTTTACAAGTGGTTGACCAGTTTTCCCAGCACCACTTGTTAAAGAGATTGTCTTTAATCCATTGTATATTCTTGCCTCCTTTGTCAAAGATAAGGTGTCCATAGGTGCGTGGATTTATCTCTGGGCTTTCTATTTTGTTCCATTGATCTATATTTCTGTCTTTGTGCCAGTACCATACTGTCTTGATAACTGTGGCTTTGTAATAGAGCCTGAAGTCAGGTAGGTTGATTCCTCCAGTTCCATTCTTCTTTCTCAAGATAGCTTTGGCTATTCGAGGTTTTTTGTATTTCCATACAAATTGTGAAATTATTTGTTCTAGCTCTGTGAAGAATACCGTTGGTAGCTTGATAGGGATTGCATTGAATCTATAAATTGCTTTGCGTAGTATACTCATTTTCACTATATTGATTCTTCCAATCCATGAACATGGTATATTTCTCCATCTATTAGTGTCCTCTTTGATTTCTTTCACCAGTGTTTTATAGTTTTCTATATAGGTCTTTAGTTTCTTTAGGTAGATATATTCCTAAGTATTTTATTCTTTCCGTTGCAATGGTGAATGGAATTGTTTCCTTAATTTCTCTTTCTGTTTTCTCATTATTAGTGTATAGGAATGCAAGGGATTTCTGTGTGTTGATTTTACATCCTGCAACTTTACTATAGTCATTGATTAGTTCTAGTAATTTTCTGGTGGAGTCTTTAGGGTTTTCTATGTAGAGGATCATGTCATCTGCAAATAGTGAGAGTTTTACTTCTTCTTTTCCAATTTGGATTCCTTTTATTTCTTTTTCTGCTCTGATTGCTGTGGCCAAAACTACCAAAACTATGTTGAATAGTAAAGGTGAAAGTGGGCACCCTTGTCTTGTTCCTGACTTTAGAGGAAATGCTTTCAATTTTTCACCATTGAGGATAATGTTTGCTGTGGGTTTGTCATATATAGCTTTTATTATGTTGAGGTATGTTCTTTCTATTCCTGCTTTCTGGAGAGTTTTTATCATAAATGTGTGTTGAATTTTGTCAAAGGCTTTCTCTGCATCTATTGAGATAATCATATGGTTTTTATTTTTCAATTTGTTAATGTGGTGTATTACATTGATTGATTTGCGGATATTGAAGAATCCTTGCATCCCTGGGATAAAGCCCACTTGGTCATGGTGTATGATCTTTTTAATGTGTTGTTGGATTCTGATTGCTAGAATTTTGTTAAGGATTTTTGCATCTATGTTCATCAGTGATATTGGCCTGTAGTTTTCTTTTTTTGTGGGATCTTTGTCAGGTTTTGGTATTAGGGTGATGGTGGCCTCATAGAATGAGTTTGGAAGTTTACCTTCCTCTGCAATTTTCTGGAAGAGTTTGAGCAGGATAGGTGTTAGCTCTTCTTCTCCAAAGAAGACATACAGATTGCTAACAAACACATGAAAAGATGCTCAACATCACTCATTATCAGAGAAATGCAAATCAAAACCACTATGAGGTACCATTTCACGCCAGTCAGAATGGCTATGATCCAAAAGTCTACAAGCAATAAATGCTGGAGAGGGTGTGGAGAAAAGGGAACCCTCCTACACTTTTGGTGGGAAAGCAAACTAGTACAGCCACTATGGAGAACAGTGTGGAGATTCCTTAAAAAACTGGAAATAGAACTGCCTTATGATCCAGCAATCCCACTGCTGGGCATACACACTGAGGAAACCAGAAGGGAAAGAGACACGTGTACCCCAATGTTCATCGCAGCACTGTTTATAATAGCCAGGACATGGAAGCAACCTAGATGTCCATCAGCAGATGAATGGATAAGAAAGCAGTGGTACATATACACAATGGAGTATTACTCAGCCATTAAAAAGAAAACATTTGAATCAGTTCTAATGAGGTGGATGAAACTGGAGCCTATTATACAGAGTTAAGTAAGCCAGAAGGAAAAACACCAATACAGTATATTAATGCATATATATGGAATTTAGAAAGATGGTAACAATAACCCTGTGTACGAGACAGCAAAAGAGACACTGATGTATAGAACAGTCTTATGGACTCTATGGGAGAGGGAGAGGGTGGGAAGATTTGGGAGAATGGCATTGAAACATGTAAAATATCACGTATGAAATGAGATGCCAGTCCAGGTTCGATGCACGATACTGGATGCTTGGGGCTAGTGCACTGGGACGACCCAGAGGGATGGTATGGGGAGGGAGGAGGGTTCAGGATGGGGAACACATGTATACCTGTGGCAGATTCATTTTGATATTTGGCAAAACTAATACAATTATGTAAAGTTTAAAATTAAAATAAAATAAAAAAAAAAGAAATTAATACCTGGGTGAATAACACTATGAATAATGCAATGGCTTAATAAACCAAAGATATATTTTTTCTCTTCCTGGGAATACCTTGTCATCTTGAAGCTCTCTCTTAAGTATCTTACAAATAGATACATTTCCCCCTGCCCCAAGGATTTTAGTATGAAGAAAGACAACCAACTGATTTAGTACTTCAGTGGAAGTATTCTCAACAGTATAGCCAGCTTCTCCAGGTTTGTTCAGTCTAGCCCTTCATTTCTAAGTGTAGTCAAAAATCAAGTGGGAAGGTAAAGTTTGATGATACTTCTTAACATTGCTTTTAAAACTAGTCTGATACATCTCCCAGCTAGTAAAATGATTACCTGAAACTAGGTCAGAGCCTGTTTAATTATCAACTGAGAACCCATGCAGTCTGTCCTTTGTAAAGTATTCCTAGAAACCATTCAGATCTTTTCCTGAAAGTTGCTCAGTCGCGTCCAACTGTTTGTGACCACATGGACTGTAGCCTGCCAGGCTCCTCTTTCCATGGAATTCTCTAGGCAAGAGTACTGGAGTAGGTAGCTATTCCCTTTTCTAGGGGATTTTCCTGACCCAGAGATCGAACCCAGTTCTTCTGCCTTACAGGCAGATTCTTTACCATCTGAGCCACAAGGGAAACTCTTTATCATTAAAGACCTTTGCTTTTTCTCTGGAGAGTCTTTACTTTGAAGACCTCTTTGATGTTCAGTAGTTCTGTCGGTGTAAAGTCTAGTTCATTCTGCTGCTGTTGCTGTTTAGTCACTAAGTCACGTCCAACCCTTTGCAACCCCATGGACTATAACCTGCCAGGCCCCTTTGTCCATGGGATTCTCCAGGCAAGAATACTGGAGTGGGTTGCCATTTCCTTCTCCAGGGGATCTTCCCAACCCAGGGATTGAACCCACATCTCCTGCTTGGCAGGTGGATTCTTTACTATTGAGCTACCTAGGAAGCCTCTCATTCATTCAAGACTTAAACTAAATAGGATAATTGACTTTTAAAGGATTCCCAAGGCAAAGTGAGGCAGCCTCAACTTCAATTGTGCATTAGGGCAGACTAAAGGATACTGCTTTCTATTAATCCAGCTCAGTATCCTATCAGACCTAGTGCTGAAGCATTCCCAAGAAGACCACTCTGGCATGTTCATCCTCTCAGTCCTCTAGGGCAGGTCAAGACAGACTTCGTTTGTCTCTAAATTACCCCTTGTTCCTGAAGCTGGCTCAAAATTGGTCTGCCTCAGAGATTCCCTGAGCAGAGAAGACCTGGGTATGTTCTCATTTTGAATTTAATACCCTTAAACCAAACAAGCTACAGCAAAAGGAAAAAGAAGTTAAAAGTGGCCTGACATCTCACAAAGCAGACAATTATCATCTGAATAATCAAGAATTGGCTGTAATAAGCATTCTTAATGTATAAGAAAGACCTCTTAAAGATGCTTAATATAAATTCCTCTGATGGAAATAAGAAATCTGAAAAATTGCTAACCTCTTTTCATATGCTTATCTGCTAATAACAGCAGTTCAGAGAAAGGGAAAGTGTCATGCATGAGAACGCTTTGACGCGTACATTTTCTCCTTGACAATTCATTTAAATCTCCAAAATGGGGATTGTCTTAACTAAAAACAATTGAAGATCCTGATCTCTCACTTTCTTCTTCATAAAAGTGTATTTGTATGCCTATCCATGTCCATCCATACCTAGATATACAGCTTTTGCAACTCTCTTAATGGATTTGATATCATGTGCATCACAGAATTAGAACTGGTATAGAATAACATGTCTCATAAATGACCCTCCCACCTTCACACAAATCCCTTAAACTATATCACATGCAATTTCTTGCAGGATTGATCTTTTTATGTTATGGTGAAAAAAGAACTTGTTTTATTATTATATAGGGAGTTATCCATATTAATAATTTCTACTTTTAAAAAATTTCTACTTTTTAAAAAGTAGAAAAAAGTTATGACCACTTTTTGTCATAACTCACACATGTAGGCTAAAAGTGGTCAAAAAGTTATGACCACTTTTTGTCATAACTCACACATGTAGGCTACATTCCAATTTTTATGCACACTTGCTGCTGCTAAGTCGCGTCAGTCGTGTCCGACTCTGTGCGACCCCATAGACGGCAGCCCACCAGGCTCCCTGTCCCTGGGATTCTCCAGGCAAGAACACTGGAGTGGGTTGCCATTTCCTTCTCCAATGCATGAAAGTGAAAAGTGAAGGTGAAGTCGCTCAGTCATGTCCGACTCTTCGCGACCCCATGGACTGCAGCCTACCAGGCTCCTCTGTCCATGGGATTTTCCAGGCAAAAGAGTACTGGAGTGGGGTGCCATTACCCTTGCCCCTTCTCAAAAACAAAAAGTCAACTTTCAGGACAGGAAGGCATGCTGAAAGCAGTAAATTCACTTGTTCCTCTTCCTTATGTAATTGTACCATAGAGCTTTAGGGACCTTTCATGTTATTAGAAAAGCTGCACTTGAATGTTTTGTTAAGTGTTTCTCTGTAAGTTTCAGGCAGTATCCAATCATCTTATTAAACTTTCAAGTCTTATCCAAGGAAATGACAAGTCATTTGAGAAGTCTTAATACTGCTGCATTCTCCTTTTTCAATAACAACAAAATTCTTTTCCAATTTTAGGTAATTTATAAGTAATTTAGAGTATATTCAGCCTGGGTGATCTATGACTACCTTGACATAATTAAACTTTGTAAAATTGTCTTACTCATCCTTCAGCTCAGTTCAGTCCGACTCTTTGCGACCCCATGAATCGCAGCACACCAGGCCTTCCTGTCCATCACCAACTGCTGGAGTTTACTCAAACTCATGTCCGTCGAGTCGGTGATGCCATTCAGCCATCTCATTCCCTGTCGTCCCCTTCTCCTCCTGCCCCCAATCCCTCCCAGCATCAGGGTCTTTTCCAACGAGTCAACTCTGCATGAGGTGGCCAAAGTACTGGAGTTGCAGCTTTAGCATCAGTCCTTCCAATGAACTCCCAGGACTGATCTCCTTTAGAATGGACTGGTTGGATCTCCTTGCAGTCCAAGGGACTCTCGAGAGTCTTCTCCAACACCACAGTTCAAAAGCATCAATTCTTTGGTGCTCAGCTTTCTTCACAGCCCAACTCTCACATCCGTACATGACTACTGGAAAAACCATAGCCTTGACTAGACGGACCTTTGTTGGCAAAGTAATGTCTCTGCTTTTGAATATGCTATCTAGGTTGGTCATAACTTTCCTTCCAAGGAGTGTCTTTTTTAATTTCATGGCTGTAATCACCATCTGCAGTGATTTTGGAGCCCCCCAAAAATAAAGTCTGACACTGTTTCCACTGTTTCCCCATCTATTTCCCCTGAAGTGGTGGGACCAGATGCCATGATCTTCGTTTTCTGAATGTTGAGCTTTAAGCCAACTTTTTCACTCTCTTCTTTCACTTTCAACAAGAAGCTCTTTAGTTCCTCTTCACTTTCTGCCATAAGAGTGGTGTCATTAGGATTCTTATTTTCAGACTTGAGAATTAAGAGTAAATTTTTCCAAACAGGTTGCTATTTCATTTAATATAAAAACAATGTTTAACTTTTCCACCAAAATTGATTTTATCTGATTGCACTCTTGAGCTTTATATCAAAGATTCTAAAATTGAGTTGCTTGCAGCCTTGACAAAATAAACCAGGGAAGTGAGGGGATAGGCGTGAGGAGAAACACTGTCTTTTGTTTCATGGAACAATGGTGTATTTAACTAACTAACTTGTTGACAGTCATGAACATAAAAAATGCACAACTAAGCAGTTGGTAATTATCAACAGTTGTGATGTCTACTAGTAACAACGATAAGACTAATCAGTAAAATCCTCATAAATATTTAGCTGACGGAGTAAAAGGAGAAATCGTGATTTGCAAAGTTGAACTTGAAGACTAGTATTTAATATGAGCCATAAAAATCTTATCACTTGCCTGAAAAATGTATATCAGGGTATAATTAAAGCAGCAGGATCTTTATAGTTAATGTTTAGTCTTAATAGTGTGTTTCATAAGAGCATTTTATATAATGGATGGATTTTAATCAAAGTACATAGTGTGGGAGATAGTCCTCACTTTAAGTTAATAAAGTACTGCACATAATTTTTATACTTCAAGCTAAAAATAATTTCTTGGCACCGTTGATAGCTCAGGCAGCTACACGTGACGTATAATGTTCATCAGAATTCTCCAAGGACAAAAATTTTGTGTGTTTTTTTTAACTTAGTCATTTTGATTGTTAAGACAACTTTCCAGATATTTTTTAAAGATCTAACGAGCACTTAAATTGCCCAGTGTATATTTTAAAGTCTCCTCTGTAAATAGCTCGTATTTATCCCTGAAACACTTACAAGTTAAGGTCATACTCACACACCAGCTGAATGACACAAAACAACGTTTGCTACTCTGTATTAACTAGGTCTTATATTTCTTAAAATAAGCGCCTTTGTTTTGTGCTGTTAATGTTCCATGCAGCAATAGCCCAGGCCTTTACATGTAGCAGATGTTGATACTAATGATTTTTTATTTTTGCTTACAGAACATAATACTTCAGTGGATACTAGAATTTTACAATGTGAAAGATAAAATCTCAAAACTATGAATGTTATGAGGGAAGGGAAGGGCATAGGGGAGGTGGAGAAGTAGAACACCATAGAGACAAAGGCCAGGAAGAATATGCTGTCTTTAGTTAGGAAACAATGATAAGCCATCCAAGGTGTTTTAGCAGGATAGTGATAATGACCACAGTGGCACTTTAATTGGCAGGCAGGATAGAGTAGATTTAGGATAGACTGAAGTTGGGGGAGACTGGAAGTAAGAAGATCTAAGAAAGCCAATTAGGAAATTAAGTAATTCTTCAGGTAAGAAATGAGAGCATGAACTCAGAAGGTGGCCAGTAGGACTGATAGGAGGAGATAAACAGAAGAAATGCTTCTGGAAAGAAGGCACAGGACCTGATGTTTTCCATACTAGATCATATAAGGACTTTGTAGAAAGAAAGGAGACATGAAAGATAAACAGAAAAATGTTCACTTTGGGTGATCGAGACTCTTCACATGCTATTAGCAGAAATAATAAACTCAGATGGTTTAGAAGGGAAATGAGGAGTTAGATGTGTGACACATGAAATTTAAACAGTATGAAATGTCTAAGTATAGAAAATTAGCTAGTTAAGACAGATGTCAGGGTAGATATAAAAATCACAATTCATTTACTTACAAGTCTTTAGGACACTGTACAAAATTCACTCATTCATTCATCAGTTATTGATTTATTCAGCACATTTCCTGAGTACCTGTTATGTTCCAGGCACTATCCAATTTAAAGTGCTAGAGATAATTAAAAATTCAAATGGACTCAAAAACAAATAAACAAATACATGTATGTGCAAACAAATCTATGCTCTCAAAGAGCTAATACTTGAGGTGCTTTGAGGAAGACATGAAAAACGAAGGACTAAACAACCATAAATAAATAAATAGTCACATGCCTTGATGAAAATTTAAAAAGGTTATGTGATTAGGGGGTACTTTTGATTGTCTCTGTTTATTTACTAAGCTATTGTAGATGGATAAACTGTTAGACATGGTAAAAACAATACTTCTGTTATTAACTGTTTCTCCCAAATATTTGCAGTGGAAAGACCTTCTGAATGAGATGATAATTTTCCCTTGCTCTAAATTCCTTATAGCATGAAAACAATCTTAACGGATGTTATACAGTCAGTTGTAATTATAAATCACAGATATGATGTATTCTGGGATAAACTCTTTACTGTCATCAACAATAAATGATGACCTGGGGACTTCCGTGGTGGCCCAGTGGTTAAGAATCTGCTCTTTCACTACAGGGAGCATGGGTTCGATCCCTGGTTAGGGAACTAAGATCCCGCTTGCCTTGGCAGTGCACCCAAAATAAATAAAATAAAATATAAAGAAATAACAGCATCTTAATATCCTTTTTTTTAAAAAAACCAATAGATGACCTGCATTTGTTTCTGTCACAGAAGATTTTTGTATACAATTAAGTGAAACTGACATACTGGAAAGCAGCTTAGCAGGCAAACAGCCAATCCAATGCCTGTCATTACAGAAAAAAAACTACAAGCAATCTTTAACCATCTTCTTTGCTTATAGTCTTCCCAGCTGGCATTCTGCAGCCACCCTTTTTCAGTGCCCAGCAGCCTAAGTCATTGAACTACGGGGGCATTGGCATGGTCATAGGACACGAAATCACCCATGGCTTCGATGACAATGGTAAAGTACAACTGATGCTTTTATTTGCCTGAGATATACCCTAGTAAACCTAATTAAGAGTTATAATAATGTATCGATATAAAACACATTTATTCATCAGTGTATCATTAGCCTAACAATCACTGCACTTTTAATGTTCCTTTTAAATTGTTGCTTTAGAAGATCAGAATTTTCTAATAGTGAGGTTTAGTAACGTGTGCTTTTTACTCTGACAGAATAAAACAATATCCACATTGAGAAAACACTGATATTTGTCAACACCAATGATAATGTTTGTTCTCATTTCATGATTATGTCTTATCTCTCCAGAATTTTAGAGGGTAGAGTCCATGTCTTAAAATTAGATGTAAACTCGGAAAGTAAGGTGCCCCCAGGACTTTTAAACTTCCTGTGGTCAGAGACTTTTTTTTTTTGACTGCATCTCACATCTACTACTTAGTTCACAGCCTTGCAAACAGTAGGAAATTAAATGTTTACATGCTGCCCCAAACAGCAACATAGATTTCGAGTTTCAATGAAATTTGAGAGGAATAGAAGTAAAGACATGAGAGATGTAAAGAGGTAGGAGTTGAAGCTGTAACAAAGATCAGTTCACAATTGGAAAGAAAATAAAAACAGTAGAGAGAAAATAATTAAGCCTTAATCTAACTTCAAAGCTTCAGAAGAAGAAAAGGAGACAGGAGGGATATACTAAGGGTCTGTTAACTCAATTAAACTATATAGCAATCTTCACAAGTAGATATTAATACTATTTCCACGTTTCAAACAGAAAAATATAGAGACACATAAGACTTGGTCAAAGTTACAAAACTGGGAATTGGTGGAACCAGGATATGGGTTCAGGTAGTCTGTCTTTATAGCCCTTACCTTATTCACTACATCATAGATAACTGTTTAAAAGATGACAAAATCAAGTGTCAAAATTATAATGTATATAAATGCTGCTGAAGCTCAAAAAGGAGAAAGATCAATGTAGTTAGGATCAGCAAGAAAGCCCCAAGAGTAAAAGTGACTTTTTGTTCATGCTTGAAGTAGGGCAAAACTATGAGTCCACAATTACTAATGAAGGGTTTGAGATAGGAAATGAACGCCATAGTGAAATACTGACCTCTTTAAAAATCTCAGAACATCAAAGTGAACAGATTTGGTTCATCCAAACAAAAATCATCCAACAGAAACAAGTCATAATTTCAGGAGTATTTATCTGGTGGCCTTGGCTGAGACATCAACAACCAAGTGGGTAAAATTGGATTAATCTGGATTAATACTAGGGCATATCAGCATAGAGAGCCCAAATGGTCTGGTTTTTATCAACCCTAGATGAGAAAGCAGAACAGTTTATCTACTCATCTGTCCAGGTTAATGTTCTCTTGCATGCTTGGTATTTCAGTCCTTGCACTTTGAATTAAAGATATCTTATTGCAACTCTTGATGTAATGAGTTCTCATTTTACTTAGATAAATATATATTCCAGGCAGAAATTTTAACAAGGATGGAGACCTTGTTGACTGGTGGACTCAACAGTCTGCAAATAATTTTAAAGACCTATCCCAGTGCATGGTGTACCAGTATGGGAACTTCTCCTGGGACCTAGCAAATGGACAGCATGTATGTCATCAGCATTCTCTTCAAAAGTTGTATTCAACCTTAAGTGAATTACTGATGTTTTCTTAACAATCCAAACATAGTTAAGGATCTTTAAGTGTTTTTTGTTTTTTTTTTTTAAACAGCTCAATGGAATTAATACACTGGGAGAAAACATTGCTGATAATGGTGGTATTGGCCAAGCATACAGAGTGAGTAATATTTTCTTTCCATTTTAGTGGTTAGAGTGGATATTGATGACATTTAATCATTCATTTTAAAGCTTTTTGCAAAAGATACATGTAACAATAGAAAATTGAAAATACACAGGAGAAAGGGGATTGTAAATATGCTAATAAGAAGGGACAATACAGTTGATAGGCTTGAGCTAGATACCATTCTCTAAGCTTCAAAGAAAGGAAAGAGAAAAGGAAACAGAATATTATAATGACAGAATTGAGGAGTATGCAAGTTCCATAGAGGAGGCAACATTTTCCTAAGAAATAATCTCTGAGATAGTTTTTTAGGAAAGATAGTCTACAAAAAGATTTATTATAGAATCATTCACTGACGTACTGAACAGGACTCTCAGTTTCTTAGCAGGTGAAGCAGTATTTGGGAATAATAATCAACATAAACCCAGTCCAATTACAGTGATAAGTGAAGGATTGAAGTGATATGGTTCCTGCAAGTAGCCTTGTAATGGTCCATACCGTAAACGCAGAGGAGTATATTGTTGGAATATCCTTTAGAATCTCATTTAGGCTTGCATTCAACAATACTTTCTGAGGCCTTCACTCTGTGTTTGGCACTATTCTTGGTGCTAGAGATCCAGCTTCAAACCCTTCATAAAAGATGCCATTATTTGATGATCTGAACCAGGATTAAAGATGGCCTGCTGCTGCTGCTGCTAAGTCACTTCAGTTGTGTCCGACTCCGTGTGACCCTGTAGACGGCAGCCCACCAGGCTCCCCCGTCCCTGGGATTCTCCAGGCAAGAACAGTGGAGGGGGTTGCCATTTCCTCCTCCAATGCATGAAAGTGAAAAGTGAAAGGGAGGTCGCTCAGTTGTGTCCGACTCTTCGCGACCCCATGGACTGCAGCCTACTAGGTTCCTCCATCCATGGGAGTTTCCAGGCAAGAGTATTGGAGTGGGATGCCATTGCCTTCTCCAAAGATGGCCTAGTGGATACTATGTGTACAAAAAAAAGTAGAGTTTTTCACAAAAGAGTGGGGGAATAATGATCTTGGAAGTAAATACGGAGTGAGTATGATTTTGAGTTGTTTTCCCAACCCTGAGATAGCCCACATGTGGGAGAAAAAGGCAGAGGCTACGTGAGAGGACACGGGACAAGGTGTCCACAGGAGAGAATCAGGCTACTGACATAAGATGGATGGAATGTTCATTGTAGTGGATGAAGATGTAGTGTTATTTGTTCACCATAGAGATGTTTGGGTTGGAGGGGAGAAGAGACTTGGTGGTTGGGTCAGGAAGAAGGAATGATCAGAACAATGTGGGAGAGGTGACTTGTGAGGCCTGTAAATTGGCAGTGACCCGAATGATCAAAGTGTGAGACTTGGGAGATAAATCTGGCTGGAAATTTTCCTAAAGAATGAATCCCAGCCAAGTCCTGGGGGATGGTCGATTACTGCTTCTTTGAATATTTGATCTGTTTTTTTTTTTTTTTAAACTCGATGCCACATATTGTACATTTTACATCTTTGGGTGGGGAAAATTTTTGTTCTCCTGTTAATATTCTTGAGCTTTATTTTAGGGTGCAGTTAAGTCCCTCAGAAATGGCTAGATCCTTTTAGATCTTGCTTTTACATCGTGTTAGGTATGTCTGGGGTAGTGCTCAGTCTAGGGATAGTTCTTCACTGCTGAGCAACACCCTGTGTGAACCTAAAGGTCTTCCAATCTTGTATTGTGTGAGTACCAGACGTTTTATCTCGAATCCTTTTCTGCAGTCCCTTCCGTAGCCTTGGATAGTTTGCCCACATGTATACTCAGGTACTCAGCTGAATACTGAGGGGATGTTTGATTTCTGAGAGTCTCTTTCTCTGCATTTTCTCCTCTTCACCCTGTCCTTGATGTCCTTGAATTCTCAATGCCTTTTCCTCACCCGTTCGCAAAGTCCACCAGGCTCCACTGGGGTTTCCTGCTCTATTTTGTGTTCCATAGTGCTCAAGTTATTAGCTAGGGCAGTCATAGGGCTCCTCTTGTTTACTATCTCCTAGAGATCAGATTTTGCCTGATGTCTAGCGTCATGCAAACCATTGTTTAATATATTTTGTCTATTATTTGGTTGTTTCAGCGGAAGGATAAATTCAGTCTCAGTCTCTCCATCTTGCCTGGAAGTGGAAGGAATTGACCCTTTTAATAGTCCTTGGTGATTCTAATACACAATCAGATTGAGAATCACTGCTGTAAAAATTCGGCCAAAGTCTGAGTTAAGTGTACTTCCATGGAGATCCTCATGTAGAACAAGTACAGGTTAAGAATAACAAAGCAAATTACAATTGTGCAAATATATTATTATATATGAAGTCTTGACTTGTAATACTCCCTGGTAGATTGTGAAATCCCTCAGAGGAGTAGGTTCATGTCTTTCCTATATCTCCAGCATCTTTGCACATTAGAGATGCAGAAAATCTATGTTGATGACAAGCAAGAAGAAATGAAATATATCTTCTGTGTATCTAATTATCACCTTTCTTTTTTTCAGTTAAAGCTAACACATCTCAGAAATTTGTTGTCAATCCCATTCTTAAGTATATTTTGTAGCGGAAAACTATATTTTCCAATAGTGTCTATAAATCCTTAAGAATTAAGGACATTTCCTGACATTCAGTAATCTAAATTCCTCCTTCGTAGGATGACTGAGGTTCAATTTATTTTGCCCTGTCTTCAGGGGCCATAATAATTGCTCATCCTTATTCTTAGAATCATATGGTGCTAAACCTCTAAGGAATCTCAGGAGACGCCCTTAACTTTTCTCAAGTATCTCTCAAATGAAATCTGTTGTGAATCTCTTTTTACCGAGAGTGATAACCCAGTCAAGTATAGCAATTACAGATTCTCTTGGCTACTCTTTCTTCCAACTAGCTAGACTTACTCATCTATAGAACAACATTTAGATAAGTTTTTTATCACTTATGTAAATCCATCCTTTCAGTTAACATTTGTTGATTTTCTGACATTAGCTAGGCTTTTATCATCTGTTAATCATTAATCTTATTCTTTTCAGAGTATTTGTAAATAAATTCTAGTTTTCTTTCTAATCCATTAAATACTTGAAGGTTGCCATAACTAAATGTATTATTATGGTGATTCTGATATTAATTACTTGGTCACATGATCTTCAAATAGGTTTATGTATAAATTTAAAAATTATAAACATCATGTTTCTATTTCGTTAACTGCCTAGGCCTATCAAAACTATGTTAAAAAGCATGGTGAAGAAAAATTACTTCCTGGACTTGACCTAAATCACAGACAACTGTTCTTCCTGAATTTTGCCCAGGTATTGTTATCTTTCTTGATTGATAGATATGAAAATCATTTTGAGTTATAATTTCATACTAAGTTAGATATTGCATACTGAGTTTTCTTGTTTTAATTGATTGTGGCAGAGCATTTGATTGACTGACTTTCATTGTGTGTAATAGTCTGTCAGACCGTATTAATGATAATTGTGTTTCTGGTTGCCTATTATTAAACATTATTTGAAGAGTAATTGGCTGTGGAATGCAGAACTTCTATTTAATTTCTGCAATAGGAAGTTTGCTTTTCTTCCAAACTGCCCAAACAAATAATCCTTGATGCAACCTGAGAATACTGCTTTCCTTTCTCCATTTCTGTCCCTAGGTGTGGTGTGGAACCTACAGGACGGAGTATGCTCTCAACTCCATTAAAACAGATGTGCACAGTCCAGGCAATTTCAGGTGTGTGGGTATCAATAGGGTCAAAGTGCTCCAATATTGGCTCCATTATTTCAGATTTGGAGGGTTGTTTTTGACTCTGATTCTGTACAATTTGGAAATCCAGTGCTTTTCTTTTTCCTTTCATTTTTTTCGTTTTGTTTTTTGAGGGTCTCAGAAAGAATTAACCAAACACGTCAAGATATATGTCATGTTTACCCAAGCATAGCCTTGACTGCTCTTATCTTCAGATTGTATATAACCTAGGCCCAGTTGTTAATGAATTCCAACAAAGATGTCACCTCGGAACAGTGGCTCTATTTAAAGCTAGCAGAGACATTTCTAAGGCTACAAAAGGCAAAGGCCTAGAACCAGTGAGTAGCTGTTCCAAAAAGATTTCCATTCAACACAGAGGAAAATTTTCTAGTAATTAAAAGGTCCCAACGTGGAGTAAAGTTGTTCCCAAAACTCCAGGAAAGAGTATGATGAAGCAGAGGTCAGAGAATAGCCTGGCAGGGATGCTGGAGGAAAATTCTACTCTGTGCAGAGTAGAAGGTTGAATTATAAGGTATCTAAAGTCCTTCCCAATTCAGAAAATCTAAGAGAACACCAGATTGAAAGAAGATCAACCAGCTATCATTTGAATGTTAAATTTAAGTCCCTGTGTGTCTGTTTTAGGGCCGAGTTCCTAATTCCTACCCCTTCCTCAGGTTCTAAACTCTTCCTCACTGATTTGCTGATCAGCAGCAGCACCTCTCAGGCATGAATGTATGAGAAACAAATTAAAATTTCTGTAGGCTTATTGGGAAACAGTTTGAGAACAAAAGGAAACTAATGGGCTAATTTTAAAAGCTTCTCCTAAAACAAACACAAACATACTACCCAGATCATTCATTCCTGAGAAAAATACACATTCAATTGTGAAATAATAAAAAAGCATATTTAAAATTAAAGAATTTACTCATCTTATTCTTGTAGCATCATCACCATTTAGTATTTGCCTTAACAGTTTTTTCAAATTCATTCATTCAACAATTGATTATTGTATGCCTATTATATGTATAGTGCAAACTAAATTTATCCTTGCTAAGATGTACAAATTAAGTTCTTTTTTAGATAAAAAAGTGAAGTGCTAGTCACGTAGTTACATCCAACTCTTTGCAACCCCACAGACTGCAGCCCGCCAGGCTCCTCTGTTCATAGAATTCTCCAGGCAAGAATACTGGAGTGAGAAGCCATTCTCTTCTCCAGGGGATCTTCCCAACCCAGGGATCGAACCCTGGTCTCTTGCATTGCAGGCAGATCCTGTACTGTCTGAGGCATGAGCAGCATAATCCCTGGACCAATTCTCATTATGGTTTTGTAATTTTTAGGTGTTTTTTTTTTTTTTTTTAATTTTAAAAATTTTACTTCCAGTTTTATTAAGATATAATTAACATACACCACGGTATAAGTTTCAGATGTATAGCATAATGGTTCAAATTGCATACATCATGAAGTGATTACCATAACATTAATAACTTTATTGAACTATCGTCTCAAATATATACAAAATTAAACTAAAAAATTCTTTTTCCTTATGATGAGAACTCTTCCATCTTACACTCTTAACTGTCATGTGTAACATACAGCAGTGTTAATTTTATCTGTCATGTTGTGCATTGCATCCCTAGTATTTATTTCTTTTATAACCGAAGTTTGTACCTTTCAACTACCTTCATCCAATTCCCCTCCCCCTGATAACCACAAATCTGATAGATTTTCCTCTGAGTGTGTTTCTTTATTTTATTTTTTAATATAAATTTATTTATTTTAATTGGAGGCTAATTACTTTATAATATTGTATTGGTTTTGCCATCCGTCAACATGAATCCACCACAGGTGTACATGTGTTCCCCACTGAACCCCCCTACCACTTCCCTCCCCATCCCATCCCTCTGGGTCATCCCAGTGCACCAGCCCCAAGCATCCTGTATCATGCATTGAGTATAATTGACCTACAATACCATGTTAATTCCTGCTCCAAAACAGTGATTCAATAGCTTTAATTTTTTAAAGTTGTCTTTTTCCTTACTGAAGTCTTTAGAAGTTAAGGTCTAAAAATCTGGGGATAACAGAGTATTTATAAGCTCACACAAATGACCATAACTAATCTGTCAAAGCTCTGCCCTATAGAGCATCATGAACCAAAGCATATATCCATAAAATGCCCAGGTTAATTTAAGTAATTTTATCCAGTACTTTGTATGTACAGCATCCTCAAAGAACAAGGGGTAGCATATTAATATTTTGACAGCTAATGTTTATCTCTTGAGTATTACCATTTTTATTTTAACCAGTGGATTAAAATTTCTGTGTTTAAAATAAATTTTCCAACTTCCTGCCTTATTAACACAGCATCCTGAAGAAAACCTCAGCTTTCTTTTTTGATGATACAGATTTTTGTTATGAGTAATACTTATGGTTTCACTGTTTATTAGGTTAGAGACGGCCTCAGAGGCTGTAGCATGTGGAGTAATTCCTACACTATAGAGCCATTATGGTGATTTTATTTACTTTTCAGTTAAGGTTTTTTATTAGGATTTTTCTACCTGTTGTCTCTTCCCTAGTATTTTTTTTTTCTTATTATGAAATTGCCTGCCTTCAGCCATCCCATTTGTCCATTCCTATTGGCTCAAAAAACATATCCTACAGTTTATGGCAGAAAATGAATGCAAACCTTGAATTAAGAAAAGTGTTGAGTTCCATTCAGGGCTCTGCCATTTATGAGCTGTTTCTTAATCATCTGGGTCTCAATTTCTTGATATATAAAATGAGAAGTAAATTATAATAAGAGTTGCTTGGGGGGCTAATGTTAATGTATATGAAATCTCTATTACATGTATGTGCTTGAAAATTAGTGCCTGAATTACTTTTATGTGAGAGAAATGTGAACAGAATAAGAGTTCCTATGAATAAAGCATATGGATTTTGCAGTCATTCCCTATTTAGCTGACAGTCAAGGGTTTTTTGGGTTTTTTTCTCTCATTTCTTATGTCTTCATAGTTCAAAATGTCAATAACTGATCACCAGTAAGTGATCATATAGGTAAACAAGGAATTTTTTTCCACTCCCAATTTTAAACTGAAAATAGTATTTTGTTATAAATATGTAAAATTATTTGTAACTTTTGTTTTCTTTGTTCTGGCCCAAAAGATGCCTCTTTGACTATTTTTCATTCATAATAAGAGAAGTATGTGTTGATTTTTTTATAAAAGAGTAAATGGAATGCCAACCTTTTTTCCAGGAAAATTATTATTTTCTCTGGAGGTAAAGGGATTTCCTCAGCAAAAGGTTGAGGTCATATTTAGTTTTGGAAACAGGCTGCTTCCTGGCTGTACAAAGTAAAATACATTTTTTTTAAAAGAACCTTAAAAACCAATAGACACTGAGTTGCTATTGAAAAACTGTGCATAGTGGTTTCTGTAGAAATATACCTGAAATGAAGGGAGATTTTGTAACTTTATACTTAAATAACCACACTATCAAAAGTATAAGGCCAAGTATAGTTGGTTTAAGTTGAATCTATAGAAGCACATTGTGTGTGTGTGTGTGTGTGTGTGTGTGTGTGCACTCAGTTGCTTTGTCATGTTTGAGTTTTCGCAACCCCATGAAATGTAGCCCGCCAGAATCCGATGTCCGTGGGATTTTCCAGGCAAGAATACTGGACCCAGTTGCCATTTCATACGCAGGGATTGAATCTGCATCTCTTGCATTTAAGATGGATTCTTTACCACTGAGCCGCCTGGGAAGCTCACACACAACACTAGGTTTAGGCTATAATTGTTTTATTCCTCCTAACTAAAGTCTTATGTACTTTAAACTTTAGTATTTAAAAACCTTTCCTCCTGATATTCTGGAAATTTAAATGACTTCATTTGGAAATCTAATTTTTGTTAGCTCTCTACAGTCACTTCAGGGAATGGTTGCTATGATACTATTTATTATACAATCTATAAATGTGTTTCTAAGGTTATTCAGATATAATATTTCTGTATAAGATATAAAGGTCTGATCATTTTTAAAGTAAATCCAAATAGACAAAAATGATACCCATGTCTGCTTCCTAAATAGTACGGGTGCTAATCTAGATACTTAGATTGCTTGAGATCATCCACCAGTCAGAATAAAGTATATTTTACAGATCCTAGTAGTAGTAGTTCAGTCGCTCAGTCGTGTACAACTCTTTGCGACCCCATGGACTGCAGCACCCCAGGCCTCCTTGTCCATCACCAACTCCCGACTTTACCCAAACTCATGTCCATTGAGTCAGTGATGCCGTCCAACCATCTCATCTTCTGTCGTCCCCTTCTCCTACTGCCCACAATCTTTCCCAGCATCAAGGTCTTTACAAATGAGTCAGCTCTTTGCATCAGGTGGCCAAAGTATTGGAGTTTTAGCTTCAGCATCAGTCCTTCCAATGAACACCCAGGGCTGATCTCCTTCAGGATGGACTGGTTGGATCTCCTTGCAGTCCAAGGGACTCTCAAGACTCTCCTCCAACACCACAGTTCAAAAGCATCAATTCTTTTGTGCTCAGCTTTCTTCACAGTCCAACTCTTACATCCATACATGACCACTGGAACAACCATAGCCTTGACTAGACGGACCTTTGTTGGCAAAGTAATGTCTCTGCTTTTGAATATGCTGTCTAGGTTGGTCATAACTTTCCTTCCAAGGAGTAAGCGTCTTTTAATTTCATGGCTGCAATCACCATCTGCAGTGATTTTGGAACCCCCTCCCCCAAAATAAAGTCTGACACTGTTTCCCCATCTATTTGCCATGAAGTGATGGGACCAGATGCCATGGTCTTAGTTTTCTGAATGTTGAGCTTTAAGCCAACTTTTTCACTCTCCTCTTTCACTTTGATCAAGAGGCTTTTGAGTTCCTCTTCACTTTCTGCCATAAGGGTGGTGTCATCTGCAAATCTGAGGTTATTGATATTTCTCCCGGCAATCTTGATTCCAGCTTGTGCTTCATTCAGCCTAGTGTTTCTCATGATGTACTCTGCATATAAGTTAAATAAGCAGGGTGACAATATACAGCCTTGATGTACTCCTTTTCCTATTTGGAACCAGTCTGTTGTTCCATGTCCAGTTCTAACTTGCTTCCTGACCTGCATATGGGTTTCTCAAGAGGCAGGTCAGGTGGTCTGGTATTCCATCTCTTTCAGAATTTTCCACAGTTTATTGTGATCCACACAGTCAAAGGCTTTGACATAGTCAATAAAGCAGAAATAGATGTTTTTCTGGAACTCTCTTGCTTTTTCAATGATCCAGCAGATGTTGGCAATTTGATCTCTGGTTCCTCTGCCTTCTCTAAAACCCACTTGAACATCTGGAATTTCATGATTGCTGAAGCCTGACTTGGAGAATTTTGAGCATTACTTTGCTAGCGTGTGAGATGAGTGCAATTGTGTGGTAGTTTGTGCGTTCTTTGGCATTGCCTTTCTTTGGGATTGGAATGAAAACTGACCTTTTCCAGTTCCGTGGCCACTCCTGAGTTTTCCAAATTTGCTGGCATATTGAGTGCAACACTCACAGCATCATCTTCCAGGATTTGAAATAGCTCAACTGGAATTCCATCACCTCCACTAGCTTTGTTCATAGTGATGCTTCCTAAGGCCCAGTTGACTTCACATTCCAGGATGTCTGGCTCTAGGTCAGTGATCACACATTGTGATTATCTGGGTCGTGAAGATCTTTTTTGTACAGTTCTTCTGTGTATTCTTGCCACCTCTTCTTAATATCTTCTGCTTCTGTTAGGTCCATACCATTTCTGTACTTTATTGAGCCCATCTTTGCATGAAATGTTCCCTTGGTATCTCTGATTATCTTGAAGAGATCTCTAGTCTTTCCCATTCTATTTTTTCCATTTCTTTGCACTGATCACTGGGGAGGGCTTTCTTATCTCTCCTTGCTATTCTTTGGAACTCTGCATTCAAATGGGTACATTTTTCCTTTCCTCCCTTGCTTTTCACTTCTCTTCTTTTCACAGCTATTTGTAAGGCCTCCTCAGACAGCCATGTTGCTTTTTTGTGTAAGGCCTCCTCAGAAAGTCATGTGTTCTTTTTCTTGGATAGATTCTATACCACTATTAATGCTAGAAATGTTTAACACAGCTTGGAGCTTGGTGGGCTGCAGTTCATGAGGTCGCTAAGAGTTGGACACGACTGAGCAACTTCACTTTCACTTTTCACTCTCATGCATTGGAGAAGGAAATGGCAACCCACTCCAGTGTTCTTGCCTGGAGAATCCCAGGGACGGGAGAGCTTGGTGGGCTGTCGTCTATAGGGTCACACAGAGTCGGACACAACTGAAGCGACTTAGCAGCAGCAGCAATATCTAATATTTTTAAAAGAATATTCTTTCTAATGATTTATTTAGACATTTTAAAGTAATGTGGCTATTTTATTCCTTATTATTCTATGATTGGTCTTCCCTGGTGGCTCAACTGGTAAAGAATCCACCTGCAATGCAGGAGACCCCAGTTTTATTTCCTGGGTTGGGAAGATCCCCTGGAGAAGGGATAGGCTACCCACTCCAGTATTCTCGGGCTTCCCTGGTGGCTCAGATGGTAAAGAATCTGCCTGTAATGTGGGAGACCTGGGTTCGATCCCTGGGTGGGAAGATCCCCTGGAGAAGGGATAGGGTACCCACTCCGGTATTCTTGGGCTTCCCTGGTGGCTCAGATGGTAAAGAATCCGCCTGTAATGTGGGAGACCTGGGTTTGATCCCTGGGTTGGAAAGATTCCCTGGAGGAGGGCATGGCAACCCACTCCAGTATTCTTGCCTGGAGAATCTCCATGGACAGAGGAGCCTGGTGGGCTACAGTCCAAGGGGTCTCAAAGAGTCGGACACGACTGAGTGACTAAGCACAACACAGCACATTCTATGATTTAGCATGTCGAAGCTAAGCCCTCTTTGAAATACTGATGTTTCCTCCATTTACCTTAAATATTAGGATTCATTTCTGGTATTTTATACATGGTGTGGATATTAGTGGGCTTTGTAGAATTTCTTTTAGCACTTACTAATCTTTAGCCCATGCCTGCGAATCTATTCACACATTTATTTCTTGATGAATTTATAATGGAACACATGTGGACCAATGTGACCTTACCTTAAAAGAATCATGAATGTTAGTTAATGATAAATTTTAAACAGTTTATTCATGAATGAAGCTAATTAACCTTGTATCCCTGTTGTGTGTTTTAAACAAGTAACAAAAGATTTTCAGAGAACTCATAAATTGTTAAAAGCTCATTCAGTAATTTAAAAAACAGTTAATTTCAAGCAGGAGTAGTCAGATTTGTGGTAGATAAAGTTCATTCTTGATTACATGATGTTCAACTGCACATCTCTTAGATATTTTCAGTACAAGTGATTATTTGCCAAGGTAATAAGCAGTAGGAATATGATAAGATAGCAGTAATATATGTTTTATATAATAAACTAAAAGTTTCAAGAAAATTACTTTAGGAAATAATAAAAGATGTTATTGTCTCCTCTTATTATAAACACAAATATATATAGTTTTCATATAGCATTTAAAAATTATGAAATATGATCCTATTCTTAGAGAAGAAATTTATATTTATCAATAATATATCTACTTTTTGAAATAGATTATTTATGTCATCCATCCAAAGAGTTGATGTTATAAACACACAAGCACTAATTAGAGTCCTAGGAAAGTAAGTGAAGCCCTGGTACACTGTTGACCTAATTTTTCAGAATCAGATTATCTAAACTGGAGTTTTTGGATGGAAAGAAAGGAATTGGAATGGAAATGGAGGGCTGAGTGTTCCTTACTTTGAGTGTCATTGCATGGCCAACTCCCAGTGGTGTTTTGTGGGCTTTCTTGTTTTGAGGTATATTCTTTTAAATGTCTTTAATATTTTTAAGAGAAACGTAGAATTAAGTCTTGGGTTTGGACATTTTTACTGAAGTACTTATCCCCATGTGGTGATGTCTAAGATAATGATCCCTTGAAAAAATATTAATAAAGTAAGAGCAAAGAGATCAGCTCTTCCAGCCAGTGATGCTCAAATGGTCATGACCCCATCCATCAGGGAGCTTGCTCCTCAGAGGAATAGTCAGACCACCAGCATACTGTCCCTCAGCGAGCACTTAGGGTTTCTAATAAAGGAAGAGAATCAGATTAAATGAACCAAAGCCCGTCTCAACTCCAAGTCTATGAGCCTACAACCTTAAAGACTAAGTACACCTATAAATCCCTGATGTCTGAAATCTTCCTATTGTTATATGTATGATCACTTTGACCAGGTATCGAGTAAATCTGTTCATGAGCTTTCAAGTGTAAGAAATTACACCATGGACATTATTATTATCATTAATCAAATTAACTCAAAGTCTAAGCTCCCACCCTAAGCCAGGAGGTGAGAAATTCAGTTTCAGTCATTTTCAGTGTAGTCCTTCTTGGGGTCATACAGGAATCCAAAGGCATCTGATGAGCCTAGAAATCAAGAAATTACCTCCTTTTCTGGTCTGCCATGGGTACTGGCATCCTTGCAGTCCTCTCGTCCTATCTGAAGTCAAGTGGCTCCTTTTCCTTCCGTTGGTCATGGTCAAGCTAGGCAGCAACCACTGCTCTTGACGTTCAGCCTCACTGACAGCCATGTACCATCCTATCAGGGGTCCTCTCTGGACCCTGCTCAGAGGCAGACACATCCTTGCCTTTATTGGGCCCCTCTTCAGGCTTGAGGAGACCTCCCTCTTCAGCCAGTGAACAGATAGATTCTTCTGCTCTACCCCTCTCCCCTATTCCACTTTATGCTGGGAAGATTCCTTTTGATCTTTAATAGTGCTCTGAGCGCATGCATGAGAGATCACTCAGTCGTGTCCGACTCTTTGCAGCCCCATGGGCTGTAGCCCACCAGGTTCCTCTGTCCATGGGATTCTCCAGGCAAGAATACTGGAGTGGGTTGCCATGCCTTCCTACAGGGGATCTTCCCAACCCAGAGATCAAACCCGTGTCTTCTGCATCTCCTGAATTGCAGGCAGGTTCCTTACTGTCTAAGCCACCAGGGTAGCCCCAAGATTGCTCTGCTGCTGCTGCTGCTGCTGCTGCTGCTAAGTCCCTTCAGTTGTGTCAGACTCTGTGCGACCCCATTGACGGCAGCCCACGAGGCACCCCCGTCCCTGGGATTCTCCAAGCAAGAATACTGGAGTGGGTTGCCATTTCCTTTTCCAATGCATTAAAGTGAAAAGTGAAAGTGAAGTCGCTCAGTCGTGTCCGACTCTTCGCGACCCCATGGACTGCAGCCCACCAGGCTCTTCTGTCCATGGGATTTTCCAGGCAAGAGTACTGGAGTGGGGTGCCATTGCCTTCCCCAAAGATCGCTCTAGGAATCCTCAAAAACATACAACCAAAAAAATTTACATCCTCCTTGAATGGGAAATTTGAGAAATAACTGATGTGGTGATGGGTTACACATTAGGAAGTAGGACTTTTACAAATTCTATGTGGAATGAAATAGAGGAAGGAAATGCTTTCTTTCCCTCCTGTTGGTTCATTATAACAAATATACCAAAAACACTGAGCTTTGTTTTTCTTCATAATGTCCTGTTACTCTCTATATGTAATCACCATGACCAGGTGATGGGCTCATTCGTTATTTCTGGAGTTCTGCAATAAACAAGGACTGTGCTAAGCTGTGGTGGAGCAGCAGGGAGCAAAGTATATTCCATATGTTGTCCTCATAGAGATTACAGTGTCGAGAGTATGTCAGGAAGGAAAGAAGGAGAAAAAAATCATCACGTTTCATGATAAGTGCTGTGATGGGGCTGGTACAGGTGAGAGGGGCTCACATGGACAGTATTCCAAG
This sequence comes from Bos grunniens, assembly GCF_055505025.1. Lineage (NCBI taxonomy): Eukaryota > Metazoa > Chordata > Mammalia > Artiodactyla > Bovidae > Bos > Bos grunniens. Next base: position 45,014,944 of record NC_141165.1, read on the forward strand.
AAGGCCTCTAAGATGATGTGTTGAAGCAGGGGCTGAGGAGTTAGCCACATAGTCATTGGGGAGTAACTTTGTAGGGAGTGGGGTTGGCAGGCACAACAATGCCAGACAAGGGCAAGAGCTTAGCCAGTTTGCATAATGGAAGGTGGATCCATGTAGTTTGAGCCTAATGAGGAATAGGGGAAACAGATCATGAGGAGGCTGGAAGGTAGGCTGGAGCCATCAGGACACTGGAGATGATGGACAGGAGTTTGGATTTTCTTCAAGTCTCTAGAAGGTTATAAGTAAAAGAATTACTGATTTAAATACTTTTAAACTTTTTATTGGGGTATAGTTGATTTACAATGTTGTATTATTTTCTGCTGTATAGCAAAGTGAACCTGTCATACATATATCCCGTCTTTTTTGGATTTCCTTCCCTTTTAGGTCACCACATTCAGTATTAAGCATTAAGTAGAGCTCCCTGTGTTACGCAGTAGGTTCTCATCAGTCATGTGCTTTATACATAGTAGTGTATGTAAGTCAGTCCTAGTCTCCCAATTCACTTGACCCCTCCTTTTCCTGCTTGGTGTCCATAGGTTTGTTCTCTACATCTGTGTCCCTATTTCTGCTTTGCAGAGAGATTCATCTGTCCCATTTTTCTAGATTCCACATATATACATTAATTTACAATATTTGTTTTTTCTCTTTCTGACTTACAACATCACTCTCACTGCTGTGTGGAAAATGGGTTGGAGGAGGAGAGAAATGTTGGGATGTATACAGTTCAAAAAAGGAAATGGCAACCCACTCCAATATTCATGCCTGGGAAATCTCATGGACAGAGGAGCCTGATGGGCTACAATCCACAGGTCTCAAAGAGTTGGACACAACTTAGTAACTAAACAACAGTCATGAAGTTCATATATCTGCCATGTAGGGAGATCTCAGCAAGTTAGAACATGTTCATAGTCTTCTGACGACTCCAGTTTGCTTGCCTCTTGACCCCATGCCCCCAACCCAAGGTGGCTGAGTTGGGATGGTCCCAGTGGAAAGAGAAGGGAAGGAGCTGGTTCATGGTTGATGGGAAAACATCACCTCTCCATCACTGTACTGACCAGTGTCCTTCAAGTACTGCTTGGTGCCAATAGTGGGTTGGACAGTGTTGGTTTTGCCCACTGGGGTTCAGAGATAAGAGGAAATTGGCATTTTTCCAACCTTTCCCAGGTTCTCAGGTTAAATCCAGTTTCTGATAATCTATGGGGTTCTTTGAGAGGGAAAGGGAAATAATTATTATTTTTCCTATTAAATCAACAGATACCTATTTAAAATCTATCATAAAGTTACACTGTGATACCTTTCAAGATATATTCAGTTCAGTTCAGTCACTCAGTTGTGTCCAACTCTGTGACCCCATGGACTGCAGCATGCCAGGCCTCCCTGTCCATCACCAACTCCTGGAGTTTACTCAAACTCATGTCCATTGAGTCAGTGATGCCATCCAACCATCTCATCCTCTGTTGTCCCCTTCCCCTCCTGCCTTCAATCTTGCCCAACATCATGGTGTTTTCCAGTGAGTCAGTTCTTCACGTGAGGTGGCCAAAGTATTGGAGCTTCACCTTCAGCATCAGTCCTTCCAATGAACACTCAGGACTGATCTCCTTTAGGATGGACTGGTTGGATCTCCTTCCAGTCCAAGGGACTCTCAAGAGTCTTCTCCAACACCACAGTTCCAAAGCATCAATTCTTTGGCAATGAGCTTTCTTTATGGTCCAACTCTCATATCCATACACAACTACTGGAAAAACCATAGCCTTAACTAGGTGGGCCTTTGTTGACAAAGAAATGTCTCTGCTTTTTAAGAAATCATAATTTTATTCTTTGACCAAATTCTTCTTAAAATAACTGCACTTCCAAACTTGAATTATTCATTTATCCTACCAAAATATAGAGAGTATTTATAAATTAACTCCCCAAACCAAGCTTAAAATGCAGGTAATATTATTATATGCATTTTACAGAAAAGGAAACTGAGGCACAGACACGCTAAATAAAAACAGCTCATAACTGGGATTCAGAGCATGTGGTCTGTCTTCAAAATCTGTGCACTTAACCCCTGTAGTTTGCTATCTCTATATTTAAAACATTCTGTTAATGAAAAGGAGTGGGCTACCAGTTTTTTTGTTTTGTTTTGTTTTAGTTTCCTTTTAAACTTAAAGTTCCAAACTCACTCAATTGATCTACATAAATTCTGTAGAGCTCTTACATGGCATGGACATGAGTATCAAATGCTGATGGTGATTTTTGTTTGTTTCCCAGGATTATTGGGACTTTGCAGAACTCTCCTCAGTTTTCAGAAGCCTTCCATTGTCGCAAGAATTCATACATGAATCCAGAAAAGAAATGCCGGGTTTGGTAATCTTCAGAAGAAGTGGTGCAGCCCTTGGCTAAGCTTGCCCAAATCACAGAAATGGGGAACTCTATCCGAGAGAGAAGGGGTCAGAGAGGTCACTGATTACATGGAGGTGGTTCACAGGGGTGAGAACATGGCAATAAAAATGAAGTTTGGTTTTCTGGAAAAGGTGTGGAGGGAGGAAGGGTCTACTGTCTATCAAATCACTCATTCTCAGTGTCTAAATCATGCTTAATCTCTAGACAGAATATTACCATTCATTTCAGTTTCCCATATGATCTGCCAGTTTGATGTTGTCTCTTGATGTGGACTGGAATTTCTAATGAAACGGAGAAAGAAAAGGTAGAATAATTCACTTGGCCCCAAAAGTACAGCAGTAGCATAAGAGTTAAAAACATGAAGCCTGTGTACCTATTTTTACCTTTATTTGCAACATTTACACTCCTTCAGAACTCTTCCAAAGAAATCTTATACATATTGGGGCCTTGGGACTCAACATAGTTTTAATCTAATTTTACCAGTTATCAGTTATTCATTCTGAGAGTATTCTAAGCACTCTTAGGGCTAAAATGAATGTCTAAAACTGTTTTTTGTTGTACCTATTTCCACTGATAATGAGATTCTTGAGGCTCCCTGCAATTTTCTAAGCAGTTTCTTGTTCTCTCTCAAAACTTGGTCTTTTTAAGAGATTTGTAGTAATGTATAAATAATAATTTTTATATTTAATTATTAACTACATTTATGACTAAATAATTGTTATTATAAGTAACCATTGAATATTGAAGCTTCAGATCAAGATAAATAGTTAATGAACCAACAAGGTCTGTAAAGTGATGTACAGATAAAGATTTGAGACTTTTTAAACTTATAAATCATATTGATGAAAAGCTTTAAGCACAAACTTTGGGTTAAAAACTGCCCCTGGACAGTTGGCTAGAGGTACATAAGAGTTGTGGTTTAAAGATAACATAAAAGTTGTAGTTTATAAGCAGGATTTTCAATGTGAAATCTTCTCTGAGGGTGGCTATGATAAAAGGGCACAACTGCATTTATGTAGCTCTGCATCTCCTGTCTTTTCAGATTTGTCATGATGGAAATATTTTGATAATAAATTGAAATTGTGAACCCATTATTCACTAAGCTTATTGTACCAGCCGTCCAGCTTTGGAAGTGCATTTCTGAATAGAAATAAGAGGCTTCTGCATATCCAGTGGGCTTGTTTCTAAAATTCTGACTCACCTAGAGTTCTGGAAGCAGGGATCTAGTCCCTGAGAGCAGTTCAGTTCTTGAAGCTTTTTTGTTCTCTTTTCCTGTCCTGTTAGCTAGTTCAGTTCATTACTTGAGTAATATTTTACAGAAGGGGTCCAAAATCCTTATTTTTCCTAGTGAAACATGAAAATGGAATATCCAAAATACAAGTGTTGGTTTTCCTACCTCTTGAAAAATGCCTGTTTACATTTTTTAATGGTATTGAAATACATATACCAAAATTTCATAAAGCATAAGCATACAACTCAGTGAACTTTCTTCAGCTGAGCACGTCCTATAGCCTAGGACTCTGAGAAACTCAACATTACCAGTGCCTGAGAAGCCCCTCCTCCCAACTGTCAACTGGATCTTTTTATCTCTAGAAATAGAAGACTACCAGATAGACCAAAGTCAGAATACCAACGCCTCCCCACCCTGACACATGTGGACATCATCCATTGTACGCGGCACTGTGTTGAGTTGTATGGGATGATATGGTCTCTCTTAACCATGCCCAATCACTTGGTATTATCCCATCAGATAAAAGCTATCTATAATGATCTCACACATAAGTCTAACCATGCTTGAATCCTGGTCAAGAAAAGAGTTCCTAAGCTGAGACACTAAGGGTTGGGGGCTGATGTTACTCATGAATGAAAATAGGAAAAAGTTCTTGGCAACAACTTTGGTGAGGTGCCTGCTCTGTGCTGCACTGTCTACATAAATTCTAGAAGCAAAGTGGAAAGGATGCTATCCTGGGAGAGGAGTCCTTTGTTATCAGGTTCCAGTCTCAAAAATATATAGTGAAAACACATATATTTCATACTATTGCTCTTATTTCTAGTCTCTGTTCCAGCCTCCCCACCACCCCTCAGGTAAACCCTCACAGCATTTATGCCTGGAAAAACATTAAGGCCAAACGGAGCATTTGTCACTGTAATCTTATACTTCCTGCTAGCTTCAAATTGAATCTTTTAAAAGTGAATGACAGATGTTTTTGACTTGTATTTTCTTGTTTTCACCACACCTATCTTGCAAAGATACCATAGTTTTTTGATCTGATTTGTTTTCAGAAGTTAAGAAAAAAGATTGCCAAATGCTATAGAGAATTACAGGTATAATCAGATGACTTAGGCAGGAACCAAAGTGTTTTTGTGCAATGTACCAGGACTGAGACTTGACTTTTGGTTGATCAGGTGACGAGAGAAGCCACATGTGACTGGTGTCCAAGTGGCACGTGTTTATTTCATTCTAGTCTTTAACAACGCTGTCTTAATTTCAACTCCTTTGTTTGTTTGTTTAGAGGAGGGGGATTGTTTGTTTTTGCATTTCCTCTAAAACAGTGAGAAATACTACTAGCATTTTCAACCTCATGGCCAAACTGCTTCTATTTTGTTTGACAAAGCAGATCCTCTAGGTTGTACAAGCAAAGTCTAGCAGAAGAATGGGCATTGGCTTTTGCTGGAAACAAGGATGGACTCCGCTTGGGGAATGAAGAAAGATGACATCTAGCCGTTATGACTAATTTTTATACTTCTTGCCAAAACTAACAATCATTTTTTCAGGTCATATCTGATTCAACTTTGGTAAATGCACTTGCTGTCATTTCTGACCTGATCATCTCAAATTCTAATGCATCCTGAAGATCTACTCTACATCCGAGAAGATAAAAATGGATTATTGATTTTGTCACGTACCTGGATTATGGATTGAAAGTGAAGTCACTCAGTCTTGTCTGACTCTTTGAGACCCCGTGGGCTGCCAGGCTCCTCAGTCCGTGGGATCTTTCAGGCAAGAATATTGATTACCTTGGTGTTAATCCTTCAACACATATGCTCACCAAGCTCTCTGTTCCCTACAATATGTTGTCAAAGATGCAATGAATGCTAAAATGGTCACCACATCTTTATCCATGATACCGAAGGAAAAAATAAACAGCAGAAAATGTTTAGATTTGTTCAAAGAAAATATGAAAAGGACACAGTGCTGAGTATGCATTATGATTTCAATCATGTTTAAATAGAGTTGCATGGAAAAGAGTTGGAAGAATATATGCCAGAAATTAGTAGGGAATGTCTCCAGTTGATGATATTGCAGGTGGTTCTTATTTCCATTTTTTCTTGCATTTTAATATTTCTATAATGTGAAAATGGTACATTTTACCATTTGGAAGAAAGGAGGAAGTATGGGAGCAAGGATGGAAGGGAAAGAATGATGGGGCGGGGTGGGGGAAATGATTCAAAAAGAGAAATATAATTCCCCTGGATTTAAGCTATGTTGATTTATTTAAGAAGCTCGTCAGTTTGGTATCTCAGTCTACTTAGATCCAAGTGCAAAAAAATCTGGGTCAGGAGCTTCCTTCGCTCATCTTCACCTGCCTTGCCACACAAGCACACACAAAACAGGCTAATTCTCAGATTTACGAAGTGGCTTCTACACACGCTGCCTAACATAAGGCAGGAGACTTTGATGGACTTCCCCCTGACTACTTGAAGTGGTTCTGTAAGAACAGAGATGTGCTCTAGGAAGGTCTGCTTGGGTTTCTTTTTTCCCCTGAAAATGCTAAAGGACTGATCTAGCCACGCTCTTCCACTGGTCTCCCTCCATACAAAAGGCTATCATTTGCCAAACACCGACCAAAGTTAAGGATGCAGTCTAGGACTGAAACAGAAGGCAGTGAACTACACAGTAAGCGAACTTAAGTGCTTTACCAGGGGGTCAGATGCTAATGTGTAGAGACTGAGCAGGAGGAAACACCAGGATACAGCTAACTCTAGGTGAGCCACTGCTTATATTTGACTTTAGTTATAAATGTGAAATCAAACTCTAGTTTAGCCAAAACTGGAGATTGTGTTGATCCCATAATCAAATTTGGGATAGTAGGAGTACCAGGTGACTCTGTGTTAAAGAATCTGCCTGTCAATACAGGAGATGTGGGTTTGATCCCTGGGTTGGGAAGATGCCCTGGAGTAGGAAATGGCAACCCACTCCAGTATTATTACCTGGGAAATGCCATTGACGGAGGAGCCCAGTAGGCTACCGTGAATGGGGTCGCAAAAGAGTTGGACATGACTAAGCAACTAAATAACGAGTAACTGGGGCTTCTTTCCATGTGGTTTACTTTATGATTGCCAGTCAGCTTTGCCAAAGGAAACCTTGCTGGTCAACCATGACAGGCTCAAAGAGTCTCTGCTTTCTTCCCAGGGGAAGTACCGCCTCTAGCTACAATACACTTGACAAATCCTGGAGAAAACCAATTGGCCTGTTTTGGAAACATGCCTATCCATGTGAATAGGTCATGGGGAAGTGAGGAGGTTATAGAAATTATGATCACTGATTCCCTACAGAATAGGAGAGGGGCAGTTTCCCAAAAAAAGAAAAGCACTGTCCCTAGAAGAGAAAGGAAGACACAGATGTCCCAAATGCCAGTTATACTAGATATTTCTTTTAAACTGCAAAACGCCTCAGTTTGGATTATACTGTGCATATTAAATTCTGAATGTGTCAAATGAAGACATGCATTTTACCTAGATACAATATTTAAGATATACATTTTCAATAAGAGGATGGGAAGGAAGATAATATATTTTATTGTGAGTAAGGCCCATGATTTAGGTTGTTTGTATGAAGTTTCCATTTACTGTAACTTCCTTGTGAGTTAATGTTAATACTCCTATTTTATAGATGGTGAATTTGAATTTGAGAGTTTAACTAATTTTCCCAAATTCACAAAGATAGTAAATGACAAGGCCAGGGACCAAATCAAGATATGTTGAAGTCCAAAATCTATATAAATTTACTATCAGTTTTCTATGTCACTATAAAATGGATTTTAGCCTAGCTATATCAACTCACTTATAGCTAAATTCCCAAAACATATCTTTTTTTAAAAAAAAAAGCTTAAGTAATTTTATTCATTAGTTTTCCTCAGAATTCTATCTTTTGCCATGTCTTGGCAAAACAATTATCTTTTATAGGAAACAATATAGTTTCCAATTTATTACTTTATATAAGCCTTTGTTATTTTTAAAAGAATACTTAGTGCTTTAAACAATTATAGCAGTAAACACTTATTGAGCATATGCTATATTCAAGGTACTCTATTAGAAACAAAATAAAAATTTTAAAAAAGCAAGATAAAGTGATACTCTTTGGTGAGCACTGCAGTTGTCCATTACACACATTCACTTACTCATTGACCAAATGTTGACCACCTTTTATGTGTGATGCAGTATATTGCATATAAAAGAGTCCTCAAAAGATTACCCTCTAGTAGGATCATTAGAAGATAAAAATGAATGAAAACAGCTGGACTTTTAGTACAGACATTAAAATGTACACAAATACTTACACAGCTGAATATGTGATGTGCCAAGAAATACAGAGAAAACACAACTTGAGAATTCAAGGGATTTTCCTAGTATGGCAAAGACATTCTGTTAGAAGTAATACGTTGTATTTGACAGGATGGATGGGGTTTTGACAGTTGGAAAATGAGACAAAGAATATTGCTATGTGACCCTGGAGTAGGAAATGTCAACCCACTTAAGTATTCTTGCCTGGAATTCCATGGACAGAGGAGCCTAGTGGGCTACAGTCCATGGGGTCACAAAGAGTTTGACACGACTGAGCAACTCCGCACGCACACACCTCATACAAAATTAGGCAACTAAAGTACGTAAGAACCCAGTGACTCTAGGTAGCAATGCTCATTCTAGAGGGACACAGTCAAGGGGAGTATGCACTCTAACACAATTGTTCATTATTCACAGCTCTTGACATGTCTTATATCAAGAAAAGGGCTTTCCCCCCCCAAGTATCTTTAACTATTCTCAAAGTTTATTCACTATCATTTTACTTTGAAAGTTCTGTGCATTTCTTGAATTTGCCGGAATTTGTGTGATAAAGATAACATTTGTTTCCATTACTGGGAATTTAGAATACTACTCATTCCAGTTCTGTTGCTAAATCACTGCATTAAGCAAATAATTTCTCTGCATTTCTATCATCTCAGAATTAAAATCAGTAAAGATCAAGACCTTTTCTAAACCAGAAGTCAGGCAGATTGAATGTTTTGCAAATCGAACCTTTTGGAGATGGCTCAAGATATTACAGTGCAGAAGAACTAGGTCACAGTGTTGTGGAAAAATTGGAATCCAGAGTGCTCCATATAGACCCAGGGACACGCAGGGCAAGGACTAGCCAAATGCTGACACAGCAAGCATTTGGCTCCTTTAAGCTTCAGTTTATTCTTCAAAATGGTCACAATTACACATACCTCTATGGAAAGGTTACTGTACCAGTTGCCAGCAAATTGTGTTTTCAACTATATTGAAATTTAATATCTTGATTAAACCTGTAGGTCTTTAAAAACATAAGGGCTTTTGGCTTAAAGACTAGATTTTTATTTTTACCATATTGTTTGTTCTGTTGCTCTAGGTGAGTCGCTTACTTAATCCCTGTCAAATCATTTTTCTCTCTAGACTCCCTTGAAACAAGGCAAAAAATGTGCATCCTTTAAATAGCAAAAGATTTCTTCAAAAGTAAAAAAAAAAAAAAGCAAAGCAGCACACTCAAAACAAAATTGAAGTTTTGAGTGAAATGATGATCTGGGGGAAAACAGTTATGCAAGTACCTTTGCTTTGCTTGGAAAATGGCCTTGGCACAGAAATCCTAGGAAAGCTATTTAACTCCTTTGAAGCTTAGTTTGCTCAGAAGTAAAGTGTAAAAATGTAAATGTATTTTTGTCCTGTGATTCTGTAGTAGGCAGAATAATACCCCTCTCCCCACTTAAAGAGATCCACATCCTAATTTCCAGAACCTGTAAAGATGTGAGAGCATCGGGTAAAGGTGAATTAAAGTTTGCAGATGGAATTAACTTTGCTGATCAGCTCATCTTAAGGTGAGAGTAACCTGGATTACAGGTAGGTCCAGTGTAATCACCTGGGTTCTTAAAAGGGATGCTAGAGGTAGAACCCGGAGCCAGGCAATATGAGAAAATGACCAGCTGTAGATGATTGAAGATAAACAAAGAGGGTCATTGAGGTAAGGGGTGACCCTTACCCTTTTCTGCTGCTGCTGCTGCTAAGTCACTTCAGTCATGTCCGACTCTGTGCGACCCCATAGACGGCAGCCCACCAGGCTCCCCCGACCCTGGGATTCTCCAGGCAAGAACACTGGAGTGGGTTGCCATTTCCTTCTCCAATGCATGAAAGTGAAAAGTGAAAGTGAAGTCACTCAGTTGTGTCCAACTCTTAGCCACCCCATGGACTGCAGCGTACCAGGCTCCTCCAGCCATGGGATTTTCCAGGCAAGAGTACTGGAGTGGGGGTGCCATTGCCTTCTCCCTACCCTTTTCTAGAAGCTGGAAAAGGTGAGGGAGTGGATTCTTCCCTAGCACCTCCGGGAGGGACCGGACAAGCAGGGACCATTTTGGCCCAGGGAGACCACTCTCTGATTTCTGATCTACAGAACTAATGTAACAAATTTATGTTGTTTTAAGTCATAACTTTGTGTTAATTTGTTACATCAGCTACAGAAAATGCACGATATAAATATTCACTATTATCTTCTAACGGCAAAATATATACAACTATAAAAGGTTGGTCAAAGGATATTTATTATTCTTGGCTTATCTGTTACTAGATAGTGAAGTATATGGATACAACACCAGTTTGAGATAACTAGATATAAGTTGCCATTATTCTCAACTAATGTGCGTAGTCATAATTGATTCACTCATGCAAAGAATCCAACATTGACCTTTATAAAATAAACATAATCTATCTTATAGAAGTTAGGTGTTTGACACTTAACGAGCCTTGCATATCACCCACCTCTCATCTCAGCATGCAAACTAATTAACCATGAAGAGGACCTTCCTTGTAAAAGCGCTAATATGTCAGGAAAATATTTATAGCTTTATCCACTAAAGTAGCTAAAATGTAAATTGTTTAGGCAAAGCTTTGAGAAAATAGAAACCCAGGACTGAGGAAATACTAATCATAAGACAGCCTTGAAATTTTACTGCAGTTGGCACATTGTGTTTTCCTGAAAGGTTATTTATAGGTATTATTTTTACCTTAGGCAAGCTAATGAATTGCTATGTTCTCAGGAACTTCTGTACTTCAGCCTCAGAAGTGTGTCATAAAAAAGAAATATTACCCCAGTGCTCAAATATTAAAGAGATAGTTACACCGGCAAATGCTGTTGTCCTTGTTAGCAATGCCAAGCATATTCTTGATTTTTTTCAGGTACAATACCTGTAAGTTTCATATTTGCGTTGCTTAGGGCTTCTTCATTTCTATTTTTTTTTCCTGAGGCTACTTAAGTGCTGGCTGATGACAGACAGCTCTAGGAAGGTAGGCACCATCTGCTTTTTTGGCAGATGTACTCTCAGCCAGTTGCATTTAGGTACTCATTCAGTGACAGTCAAATGCAATTTAAGAACTTCTACAATACTAGTCAAAGGTTTTGTTTTGTTTTTTCAACTGTGGTAAAATGTATATAACATAAAATTTACCATCTTAACCATTTTTAAATGTCGCAGTTTTGTGGTGTTAGGGACATTCACATTGTCATCACCACCCACCTCCATAACCTTTTTATTTTACCCAACTGAAACTACAAAACCATTAAACAATAACTCTCTGTTCTTCCCTTCCCTCAGCTCCTGGCAACCTCCATCCTATTTTCTGTCTGTATGGATGTGACTTTTCTAGGTACCTCATACAAATGAAATATGTTTGTTCTAGTTTTCTGGCTGATTTCACATAGTATAATGTCCTTAAGGTTCATCCATGTTGCAGCATGCATTAGAATTTCCTTTCTAAGATTGAGTAATTCATTCTTTCAATTTCTCTCTCTCTATATATATATATGCCACATTTTATTAATACCTTTACATATCAATGAAAACCTAAGTTGATTCTGCTTTGGCTGTTGTATAATACTGCTAATGAACACAAGTGTGCAAGTATCTCTTTGAGACCTTGCTTTCAATTCTTTTGGGTTTATACCTAGTAGTGAAATTGCAGGATCTGTAATTCTGTTTAATTTTCTGATGAACTGCCATACTGTTTTCCCTAGCGGTTACACCATTTATATTTCCCCCAGCTGCACAAGGGTTCCAATTTCTCCACATCCTTGCCAACACTTGTTACTTGCTTCTGTTTTATTTTGGTTTTCACAGTTGCCATCCTTATGGGTGTGACATAGTATCTCATTGTGGTTTGCATTTGCATTTTAGAAAAATTATTACTGATGTTGAGCATCCTTTCATTTACTTAATGGTTATTTGTATATCTTCTTTGGTGAAATGTCTATTCAAATCTTTTGCGCATTTTTTAATCAGGCTGATTTCTTATTGAGTAGTAGACCCTGTATCTGATACATGGTTTGTAAATATTTTCTCCCATTCCATGAGTTGTCTTTTCACTTTGTTGACACTGTAATTTTTGATGCACAAAAGTTTTTAATTTTTATATGGCTTATTTTATATATTTTCTTTCATTGCCTGTGCTTTTTGGTGTTAAAGAAATTGTTGTCAAATTCAACGTCATTGAAGCATTTCCCAAATGTGTTTTTCTGAGAGTTTTTTTTATATATATTTTTTGTTGGGGTATAGTTGCTTTACAGTGTTGTGTTGGTTTCTGTGTACAACAAAATGAATCAGCTGTATATATATACAGCTGTATATATATAGATATCTGAATATATATAGATATCTCCTCCCTCTTGGACCTCCTCATACACACCCTCATCCCACTCCTCTAGGTCATCACGCACCAAGCTGTACTCCCTGTGCTATATAGCAGCTTCCCACTGGCTATCTATTTTACACATGGGAGAGTATATATTAATATGTCCAAATTATGTCTCTATTCCTACCCTGCAAATAGGTTTATCAGTACCATTTTTCTAGATTCCACATATATGGCTAATATATGATATTTGATTCATTTTCTCTGTTAGGATTACTTCACTCTGTATGACAGACTCTAGGTCAATCCGTGTCTCCACAAATGACCCAATTTCATTCTTGACTAATATTCCATTGTATACATATACCACCTCTTCTTTATCCATTCATCTGTTGATGGACATTTAGGTTGCTCCTGTGTGCTGTCTATTGTAAATAGTGCTGCACTGAACATTGGCGTGCATGCGTCTTTTTAAAAAAAATCATTTTCTTGGGATATAGGCCCAGAAGTGGGACCACTAGGTCAATATTAATTGAGTTCTGTAGATATCAAAAATTAATTCAAAGCCAAGCCCATTATGTGCTGGAGTCAGCACTGTCTCATGAGAGCCAATTTTTAAATTTTCACTGATTTCGCAAGCCAGTTGATGTCATCTTGGTAATTTGATATCAGCTACAATCACGATGGTGTGATCACTGACCTAGAGCCAGACATCCTGGAATGTGAAGTCAAGTGGGCCTTAGAAAGCATCACTACGAACAAAGCTAGTGGAGGTGATGGAATTCCAGTTGAGCTATTCCAAATCCTGAAAGATGATGTTGTGAAAGTGCTGCACTCAATATGCCAGCAAATTTGGAAAACTCAGCAGTGGCCACAGGACTGCAAAAGGTCAGTTTCATTCCAATCCCAAAGACAGGCAATGCCAAAGAATGCTCAAACTACTGCACAATTGCACTCATCTCACAGGCTAGTAAAGTAATGCTCAAAATTCTCCAAGCCAGGCTTCAGCAATATGTGAACCGTAAACTTCCTGGTGTTCAAGCTGGTTTTAGAAAAGGCAGAGGAACCAGAGATCAAATTGCCAACATCCACTGGATCATGGAAAAAGCAAGAGAGTTCCAGAAAAGCATCTACTTCTGCTTTATTGACTATGCCAAAGCCTTTGACTGTGTGGATCACAATCAACTGGAAAATTCTGAAAGAAATGGGAATACCAGACCACCTGATCTGCCTCTTGAGAAATTTGTATGCAGGTCAGGAAGCAACAGTTAGAACTGGACATGGAACAACAGACTGGTTCCAAATAGGAAAAGGAGTTCGTCAAGGCTGTATATTGTCACCCTGTTTATTTAACTTCTATTCAGAGTACATCATGAGAAACGCTGGGCTGGAAGAAACACAAGCTGGAATCAAGATTGCTGGGAGAAATATCAATAACCTCAGATGACACCAATCATGGCAGAAAGTGAAGAGGAACTCAAAAACCTCTTGATGAAAGTGAAAGTGGAGAGTGAAAAAGTTGGCTTAAAGCTCAACATTCAGAAAACGAAGATCATGGCATCCGGTCCCACCACTTCATGGGAAATAGATGGGGAAACAGTGTCAGATTTTATTTTTCTGGGCTCCAAAATCACTACAGATGGTGACTGCAGCCATGAAATTAAAAGACGCTTATTCCTTGGAAGGAAAGTTATGACCAACCTAGATAGCATATTCAAAAGCAGAGACATTACCTTGCCAACAAAGGTTCGTCTAGTCAAGGCTATGGTTTTTCCTGTGGTCATGTATGAATGTGAGAGTTGGACTGTGAAGAAGGCTGAGCGCCGAAGAATTGATGCTTTTGAAGTGTGGTGTTGGAGAAGACTCTTGAGAGTCCCTTGGACTGCAAGGAGATCCAACCAGTCCATTCTGAAGGAGATCAGCCCTGGAATTTCTTTGGAAGGAATGATGCTAAAGCTGAAACTCCAGTACTTTGGCCACCTCATGCAAAGAGTTGACTCATTAGAAAAGACTCTGATGCTGGGAGGGATTGGGGGCAGGAGGAGAAGGGGACAACAGAGGATGAGATGGCTGGATGGCATCACTGACTCGATGGACATGAGTTTGGGTGAACTCCGGGAGTTGGTGATGGACAGGGAGGCCTGGCGTGCTACCATTCATGGGGTCGCTAAGAGTCGGATACAACTGAGCGACTGAACTGAACTGAACACTATACATCAGGATTGGCTGGTTGTTTCATTGGTTGATTTTCCCAGGGAGCCAGGTATTCAGAATTTACTAGCACACCACTGACCATGAACAATGACAAATCACAACCTAGTAAGTAAAACCTGGGTGACCAGCTAAAGGCCAGCAGAATCTAGGGGACTTCTTATATATCTTAGATACAGTAGATTTGTATGGTTGTAACTTTTTTCACTGTATAATCATAAGGGATTTGATTTAGGTCATACGTGAATGGTCTAGAAAGTAAGGTCTAATTTTCCTTACTTTCTTCAATTTCAGTCTGAATTTGGCAATAAGGAGTTCATGATCTGAGCCACAGTCAGTTCCCGGTCTTGTTTTTGCTGACTGTATAGAGCTTCTCCATCTTTGGCTGCAAAGAATATAATCAATCTGATTTCAGTGTTGACCATCTGGTGATGTCCATGTGTAGAGTCTTTTCTTGTGTTGTTGGAAGAGGGTGTTTGCTACGACCAGTGCTTTCTCTTTGCAAAACTCTATTAGCCTTTGCCCTGCTTCATTCAGTATTCCAAGGCCAAATTTGCCTGTTACTCCAGGTGTTTCCTGACTTCCTACTTTTGCATTCCGGTCCCCTATAGTGAAAAGGACATCTTTTTTGGGTGTTAGTTCTAAAAGGTCTTGTAGGTCTTCATAGAACCGTTCAACTTCAGCTTCTTCAGCATTACTGGTTGGGGCATAGACTTGGATTACTGTGATATTGAATGGTTTGCCTTGGAAACGAACAGAGATCATTCTGTCGTTTTTGAGATTGCATCCAAGTACTGCATTTCAGACTCTTTTGTTGACCATAATGGCTACTCCATTTCTTCTGAGGGATTCCTCCCCGCAGTAGTAAATATAATGGTCATCTGAGTTAAATTCACCCGTTCTAGTCCATTTCAGTTCGCTGATTCCTAGAATGTCGACATTCACTCTTGCCATCTCCTGTTTGACCACTTCGAATTTGCCTTGATTCATGGACCTAACATTCCAGGTTCCTATGCAATATTGCTCTTTACAGCATCGGACCTTGCTTCTATCACCAGTCACATCCACAGCTGGGTATTGTTTTTGCTTTGGCTCCATCCCTTCATTCTTTCTGCAGAGACATTACTTTGCCAACAAAGGTCTGTCTAGTCAAGGCTACGGTTTTTCCACTGGTAATGTATGGATGTGAGAGTTGGAGTGTGAAGAAAGCTGAGCACTGAAGAATTGATGCTTTTGAACTGTGGTGTTGCAGAAGACTCTTGAGAGTCCCTTGGACTGCAAGGAGAACCAACCAGTCCATTCTAAAGGAGATCAGTCTTGGGTGTTCTTTGGAAGGAATGATGTTAAAGCTGAAACTCCAGTACTTTGGCCACCTCATGCAAAGAGTTGACTCATTGGAAAAGACTCTGATTCTGGGAGGGATTGGGGGCAGGAGGAAAAGGAGACAACAGAGGATGAGATGGCTAGATGGCATCACCGACATGATGGACGTGGGTTTAGGTGAACTCCGGGAGTTGATGATGGACAGGGAGGCCTGGCGTGTTGCAATTCATGGGGTCACAAAGAGTCAGATACGACTGAGTGACTGAACTGAACTGAACTTTTTTCACAGATGACTGTAATTACTTTATTGTATCATATTACAACAATTTTCCAATAGATGAAAGTAAAGAATCTTGAAGAAGAAGTACTTTTTTCTAATTCGCCCAATTGCAATGTGTAGACTAATTGTAATTTAAGCAAGTTAAGTCAGAATAACTGTGATGTTGGATTTAACCATGATACAAATGAGATTACATCTATTTGCAAAGGTTTTAGGAAGATGCATCATTGAACTAGATTTTAAAGATAGAGAGACTTGCTTCAGGACAAGTAGCAGGCCAGGAATTCCAAGAGAAGAGAACAACCTGGGACCAGGTTGGTAATTGTGACAGTTCTTCAAAGAGTCAATTGGATTGTCTCAAACTAACCAGAAGAAAATTCACTTCTCAAGATATTTTGTGGCCTAATTGTTGGGATCTAGAATTCCAAACTAAGAAGTTTAAATTTTAGAAGTCCATTTGAATTTTTAAAGCCTGATTTTTCTGCCCCAAATGGAATTATTCTAACATGAAACAAGAGACCTAGGGAACAATGTGAAAATTCACGTCTGTTTTATTCACCATTGTACCTTCAGGGCTTGGCATAGCACCCAGTTCATCACAGCACTCTTTTTTTTTTTTTCCTATTTAGGGATCATGAGCTGAGTTTATGCCATTGTCCTTAATCTTTCTACCATGAAATGCATTTGTTAAAACATTTTTAATACATCACAATTAAGCCAATCTCAAATCATTTCATAAGCCAGTTTATTAAGTGACTTTTACATTCTTCCCTCTGGTGAGATATTTTGCCAAATAAAATTAAAAGGTTAAAGTTAAGAGACAAGACTAATGATAGGCAGACATCACTAGAATAGAAAATTCTATTCTACAAAGATTAGAAGAAAGGAAATTTCTTAATAGTGTGGTTTCCATTTTGTCATTAGAGCCTTGAATCAGAAGCACCAAATGCTCAAAGAGTGGCCAAGGTAACAGAAGAAACAATGAAATTAAATGAAATGGGTGATACTTTAGTAAAGAGGATCATTAATTTCAGCCTCAGTATGCTTATTCCTTGAATGAGAATTGTGCCAGGCTGGATCCCTTCCCTCCTCTGAGAGACTAGGCAAATCAGTGACAAAGGCCAAGGGGGACAGGCAGCAAGGCTTGGAGCTTTACCAGATAAGGCCTCAAGTCCTAGATCAAATAGGTCAAGGACACTAGCTGTGAGTCCCTATTAATAAAGCAGGGAGAGAGGGTAGAGAAAGTGTCACAGTAAATGTCACTAAACAGCCTCTCCCCATCTTCACTCCCATCCATCGTGTAGGAACAAATTCCTGATTTTCTCAACTTCCTCTCAGACATTTCTGAGAGTCCAATGGGAACCACACACACATTCCATATCAAACCACCTTCAGGATTCTTGACCACTCAAGAATTCCCTCCTCTCTCACTCCACTTTTCTGCAACATCTTCTGTTAATGCCAGTTCCTTATGCAGCAGCTCTGCTCCTGTGCACACTGGGTCTACTACTACTAACCCCCACCAAAGGCACAACCACATCCCCATTGCTACAGATGCCAGACACTGAGGGCATTGTCATCTGATTGAACGGCTCTGTCTCTTGATACTGCCAAAGATCCCAGCATGGAATCTTTCCATTGCATCACTACCATGTTACTGACATCTTTGTTCCCACAGCCTATAAATACTTTTATTTTTATTGGGAAGGAGGGAAATATATATATATGTATGTATGTGTACACACACACACACACACATATATTATTTGCCCTGTTATTACAGACCTGTTTATTTAGGACTTAAAATCTGAACTCATGGCAACATTCTGAGTGACAGTCTCCCTTCTTCCAAGCCAAACTTTTGAATTTCTGCTTTCACTTTCCTGAGAATAAATTATTTCCACGAGACCCTTCATTTCACTCTAAACAAACTCCTGTTGAGTTTTCCCCACCCTAAACAGGACTGACACTCAGCTGGTAGGTGCTTGTACGGGCGTCCCATCTGTTTACCCCTGGCACCCATTCTGATTGATCAATGATAAGTCTTTTGACTAGTCTCCTGCCTTCAGAACTTCCTAAATCCAAGAGAAAATACATGAAGGCTCATAGAGTAACACGTTAAAAAAATTTTGCAGGAAAGTACATGTTCTATTCCTTCATTCCTTGAAAATTGGAAAAAATAAAAGATTGCCATATGATAATAAAGGTACTGTTAATTATTTCTGGGGATGTCAATGATTTTCATTTGCAAGGATATTCGCTGTAGAATAGTACAAAATATGACAGATTCCTTCTGATAGTCAAATGTGGCTGAAAGTCCCAACGTAGTCAGTCAGGTACACACAGCTACTGAGATTAAGACCACGTTTTCCAGCCAGGGGTGGATGTGTGACTGTTTCAGCAAATAGAGTATGAACAGAAGTGATACATTCAACTTTTGCACCATGTAGTTTAGGAAGGAGATTGCTTGCACTCCATGGTGCAGACTCAGACATACAGATGTGGTGCTGATGAGCGTGCTTCCACCTGGGTTGGAAAAGTAACAAGAATGATAGGGTCTGGGCCTGGGCAGCCTTACTGTGGGCCTATTCTGAACTAATAACAGAAAAATCAACTCCTGCTTGTTTGAATCAGTGTTTTGGGGTGAAGAAGGGGACTCTTGTCTTGTTCCTGATCTTAGAGGAAATGTTTTTAGTTTCTCACCATTGAGTATGATGTTAGCTGTGGGTTTGGCATATATGACCTTATTATGTTAAGGTAGATTCTCTCTATGTGCACTTTCTGGAGAGTTTTTTTTTTTTATCCTAAGTGGATGTTGAATTTTATCAAAAGCTTCTTCTGCATCTACTGATATGATCATGTGGTTTTTATTCTTCAATTTATTAACATGGTATATCACACTGATTGATCTGCAGATATTGAAAAATCCTTGCATCCCTGGGAGAAATACCACTTGATCATGGTATATGATTTTTTTATGTATTGTTGGATTTGGCTTGCTAAATTATTGTGTCTAATGCTCATCAGTAATACTGGTAAAAACTCTAAAAGGAGCCAGGTAACGGTCATGGGTAAGAGAAGGGTCACCAGTAAAACTGTCCCACTCTAGAGGGTTTCTTTCTTTTTTTTTTTTTTAGAGGGTTTCATGTGAAGAACTTTGTGCTCTCCAGGTTTGTGACTGTTTGTTACAATAACTTATATTAATTACCTAAACACCCCCAACTGTCTTTTAAATGTTAGTTATTAATTTGACTGTGATGGCCTGGGAATTAACATGAAGCAGTAGCTCTAGATGATATCAGACAATTTCTCTAATATATTGAATAATTATTTCATCATATCAAATGCAGACTTTCAGACTGTTGTACAGTATGTAACATAATTTATCTAAAGTTTAAGCCCACAATTTTTTTTCTCAATAGATATTATTTTCACATTGATTACACAGTACCTGAGGTTGTATCATATAATTGCTCTGGTCATTAAGATAGAGATATTTAAACCTATATGTTTTCCTTCCAGAGACGGATGACTTTATAATGACTGTTTGCATGTGATTGCACATAGACTAAACTGCTGTAATGAAGAGTCTTTGGTTCTGGTATCAAGGTGATGGTGGCCTCATAGAGTGATTTTGGAAGTGTTCCTTTCCTCTTCAATTTTTTGGAATAGTTTCAGAAAGATTGATGTTAACTCTTCTCTGAGTGTTTGATAGAATTCTCCTGTGAGGCCATCTGTCCTGGACTTTTGTTTTTAATCATAGTTTCAATTTCAGTACTTGTAATTAGTCTGCTCATATTTTCTGTTTCTTCCTGGTTCAATCTTGGGAGATTGTACCTTTCTAGGAATTTGTCCATTTCTACTAGATTGTCCATTTTATTGGCATGTAGTTATCTATAGTAGTCTCTTATGGTCCTTTGTGTTTCTGTGGAGGAGTTGCTTATAACTTCTCCTTTTTTCATTTCTAATTTTTTGATTTGGGCTCTCCCCCCCCCCCACTTTTTTTTTTTGATGAGTCTAGCTAGAGGTTTATTACTTTTGTTTATCTTTTCAAAGAACCAGCTTTTAGTTTCATTCATCTTTTCTACTGTTTTCTTAGTCTCTATTACATTTATTTCTGCTCAGATCTTTATGATTTTTTCCTTCTACTAACTTTGGGTTTTGTTTGTTCTTATTTCCCTTGTTGCTTTAAGTGTAAGGTTAGGTTGTTTGAGATTTTTCTTGTTTCCTGAGATAAGCTTGTATCATTGTAAACTTCCCCCTTAGAACTGCTTTTGCTTGATTTTGGAATATTGTGTTTTCATTTGTCTGAAGATGTTTTTTTTATTTCCTCTTTCATTTCTTCAGTGATCTATTGCTTATTTTGTTGCATGTTGTTCAGCCTCCATGTGTTTATGAGTTTTGCATTTTTTTTCCTTAAAGTTGATTTCTAATCTCATAGCACTGTGCCTAGAAAAGATGCTTGATATAACTTTAATTTTCTAAAACTTACTAAGGCTTGCTTTGTGGCCTATTATGTAATGTATTAGGCTTCTCTGATGGCTCAGCAGTAAAGAATCTGCCTGCAATGAAGGAGCTGCAGGCAGCGTGATTTCAATCCCTGGATTGGGAAGATTCCCTGGAGGAGGGCATGGCAACTCACTCCAGTATTCTTGCCCAGAGAATCCCTTGGGCAAAGGAGCCTGGCAGGCTACAGTCCATAGGTTTGCAAAGAGTCAGACACTACTGAAGCAACTTAGCACGGATACATGTATTATATCCTAGAGAATGTCCCATGTGCACTTGAAAAGAATGTATTGTACATTACAATACAAAGCACTTGTATTCTGCTGCTTTCAGACATAGATCACTAATTTTAAATTTAATGTCTGTCCTAGAAACTAAGGCATTTTAACAGCTTTCTAGACCTTGGATATTTTAACTTGTTGCTTCATTCTACTTCATACCAAACATATTGAAGTGTACTCAGATTTTACATGAAATATAAATTATATGTATCTGTACATGTGCTTCATATTTTTGAGTCAATAACTTTTTAGTTCTAAAATATTTCTTTTACCTTAATACTACAGGCATGTGGGTCCTAATGATACATAGAGCCTCCAAAGAACTATTCTTCAGATTCTTACAAAATGCATTTCAGTTTGACTTGGTGGGTCCCAGCATGAAGAGCTGCTCCAAAATGGAACATATATTAAAATACTCTATTCTTAAGAAACAATAGCCACGCAAGTCACTACATTCACTAGGAAAATCAAAGGAACTGGAATAAGTAAAGATTGGCAGAAAGGGTAACCTACCAAAGTGAAGAGACTCAGAGCTATTCAAGCAATGTGGGTCAGCAGTTTGATGGCTCTTATATGGTCTCAGAATATGACTGTGGGAAGAAGTTAGCTGTATTTTAAATGTCTAAGGTTTGAAAGGGAATTTTTGTGAAAACATTACAGGAGTCGAGGTACAAGAAAATGAGAAGTAGTCACCTTAAAAATTACAAGAGTTATCAGATTAATTGGGCTATAATCCAAAGAACTTCAGTGGGTTGAACCCTTCCTATAAAAGTTTAGGCAGTTAGCTCAATCAGTATTTTGTACAACTTCCACGAGCCCAGAGAATTATTGCTAAAGACTAGATATGCTCTTTGTCAGACACAACTTAGCGACTTCACTTTCACTTTCCACTTTCATGCATTGGAGAAGGAAATGGCAACCCACTCCAGTGTTCTTGCCTGGAGAATCCCAGGGACGGGGGAGCCTGGTGGGCTGCCGTCTATGGGGTCGCATAGAGTCAGACACGACTGAAGTGACTTAGCAGCAGCAGCAGCAGATATGCTGTTTCACCTAGAAGGGCAATACTATAAAGAGATTTTTGGAAAGAACAAGACCTTTTCAAAATGACTTTCTGCCCAGGGATCTTCAGTCCCTGAACAGAGGTCAGGAAATTGCATGGCCTATAAACCCAGATTCAGTTCAGCCAGACAAGTAACCCCTTATACTGCTCATTTACTAGGATTCCAGCTCTTCCTTGATAAAATCATCGAGTCAATGAGACAGTCTGAGCTGGTGAAGACTTTGTCAACCCAAGAAATTCTTAATAACACTGAGTCAAAATAAAACAACATTTTGATCACACAGACTTTCAAAATGTTTGTAACCACAGGTTGACCTGGTGACCAGTAAGCTTATTTGTCACTTGAGTCTGCAGAAGGAAGACAGGAAATGCTTCTTTCTTGAAACTAATAAAATTGAATATTTATGCAATAAATGTCTGCAAGATACCTACTTTAATAAGAAAGATAGAACTAACACAAACCTTTGTTGGAATGCCTGTGGCTTATGTATCATGTAGAAGAAATTAAGAATTACTTTGCATTCCTAGACTTTATCACTATGAAATAAATATTTTTAATCCAAAATTGCAAATAAAATTATGTAAAACCAGTAGTAAAAAATTAGTGAAAGATATTTTAAAACTATGGTTCATTTTGAAATCAACTAGATTTGGCAAGTATCTAACGAATTACAAATCTATTTTGTAACTTGGAATTAGGCCAAGCCATTAAGATAGACTGTTCAAAACAGGCCAGGCTAGTAAAAGTGGAACACAAAAATTAGAATGAACCCAAAATGAGCAGAGCAGCTGCCTAACACCTGACAGTTAATGAAAATCAAAGTTAAAGTGTAAGAATAGCTAATGAAATGGTTGAAATATACATAGTAATAGACCTTGTCAAGACAAGCATCTATAGAAAAAGAAGGAATACTGCAATGAGAAGGAAAGGATTCAAGTTTTCCAAGGTAATGGGTTCTATTTGAAACAATCCAAGCTCAAATCACAAAGGATCTCAGACCAACCAATAACTTAATTTTGATCAAAATAAGGAAAATATAGAAGCATGTCTCATGTAGAAGTACATAGAAATTGACAGTTATAAAATTAAAATGATCTCATTGCTGTCTCTTAACAACTCCAAAAGGAAAGAGAATAGGACTAGAACTAAGAAAATGAGGCTGTGACCTTGAGCAAGTGACTTAATCTCTGCGTGCTTAAATTTTACTTTCAAGCTGGCGCACTTAGACTAAGTGATATCTTAAGTCTGTTCCAGCTTTAGTATTGTATTTCATCAAAACACTTGTGAAGTGTTTAAACAGGGTTACATTAAGAATAAGGACATGATGGGAATCCCATGCTCTCTTCATTTCTTATCATTGAATTAGGCCCATAGTAACTAGATTCAAGGTTCTATCCTCACTTCCTTAATAAGACATTGTTTCCAGTGTTTTGAAGAAGGAAATGGCAACCCACTCAAGTATTCTTGCCTGGAGAATCTCATGGTCAGAGGAGCCTGGTAGGCTACAGTCCACGGGGTCGCAAAGAGTCAGACACGACTGAGCAACTTCACTTTCCAGTGTTTAAAAGATAACATTCATGATATCATGCAAGTAACCTATGAAGTTTTCAATGTGCTGTTTTGAAGTTTATTGTTTCTCAATTTATTTTATTTATTTTTGCCTGCCCAGAGTCTTCATTGCTGCATGTGGGCTTTCTCTTGTTTTGTTTTTTTTTGAATTAATTTTTTAATATAAATTTATTTATTTTAATTGGAGGCTAATTACTTTACAATATTGCATTGGTTTTGCCATACGTCAACATGAATCTGCCACGGGTGTACACGTGTTCCCCATCCTGAACCCCCATCCCACCTCCCTCCCCATCCCATCCCTCTGGGTCATCCCAGTGCACCAGCCCCGAGCATCCTGTATCATGCATCAAGCCTGGTCTGGTGATTCGTATCACATATGATATTATACATGTTTCAGTGCTATTCTTCCAAATCATCGCACCCTCGCTCTCTCCCACAGAGTCCAAAAGACTGTTCCATATTACTGTGTCTCTTTTGTTGTCTCGCATATAGGGTTATTGTTACCATCATTCTAAATTCCATATATACGCATTAGTATACTGTATTGGTGTTTTTCTTCCTGGCTTACTTCACTCTGTATAATAGGCTCCAGTTTCATCCACCTCATTAGAACTGATTCAAATGTATTATTTTTAATGGCTAAGTAATACTCCATTACAAATAGCTGTGAAAAGAAGAGAAGCGAAAAGCAAAGGAGAAAAGGAAAGATATAAACATCTGAATGCAGAGTTCCAAAGAATAGCAAGAAGAGATAAGAAAGCCTTCTTCAGCGATCAGTGCAAACAAATAGAGGAAAACAATAGAATGGGAAAGACTAGGGATCTCTTCAAGAAAATCAGAGATACCAAAGGAAAATTTCATGCAAAGATGAGCTCGATAAAAGACAGAAATGGTATAGACCTAACAGAAGCAGAAGACATTAAGAAAAGATGGCAAAAATACACAGAAGAACTGTACAAAAAAGATCTTCACGACCCAGATAATCACGATGGTGTGATCACTGACCTAGAGCCAGACATCCTGGAATGTGAAGTCAAGCCTTAGAAAGCATCACTATGAACAAAGCTAGGGAGGTGATGGAATTCCAGTTGAGCTATTTCAAATCCTGAAAGATGATGCTGTGAAAGTGCTGCACTCAATATGCCAGCAAATTTGGAAAACTCAGCAGTGGCCACAGGACTGCAAAAGGTCAGTTTTCATTCCAATCCCAAAGAAAGGCAATGCCAAAAAATGCTCAAACTACCACACAATTGCACTCATCTCACACGCTAGAAAAGTAATGCTCAAAATTCTCCAAGCCAGCCTTCAGCAATATGTGAACCGTAAACTTCCTGATGTTCAAGCTGGTTTTAGAAAAGGCAGAGGAACCAGAGATCAAATTGCCAACATCTGCTGGATCATAGAAAAAGCAAGAGAGTTCCAGAAAAACATCTATTTCTGCTTTATTGATTATGCCAAAGCCTTTGACTGTGTGGATCACAATCAACTGGAAAATTCTGAAAGAAATGGGAATACCAGACCACCTGATCTGCCTCTTGAGAAATTTGTATGCAGGTCAGGAAGCAACAGTTAGAACTGGACATGGAACAACAGACTGGTTCCAAATAGGAAAAGGAGCACGTCAAGGCTGTATATTGTCACCCTGTTTATTTAACTTCTATTCAGAGTACATCATGAGAAACGCTGGGCTGGAAGAAACACAAGCTGGAATCAAGATTGCCAGGAGAAATATCAATATCCTCAGATATGCAGATGACACCACCCTTATGGCAGAAAGTGAAGAGGGACTCAAAAGCCTCTTGATGAAAGTGAAAGTGGAGAGTGAAAAAGTTGGCTTAAAGCTCAACATTCAGAAAATGAAGATCATGGCATCCGGTCCCACCGCTTCATGGGAAATAGATGGGGAAACAGTGGAAACAGTGTCAGACTTTATTTTTCTGGGCTCCAAAATCACTACAGATGGTGACTGCAGCCATGAAATTAAAAGATGCTTACTCCTTGGAAGGAAAGTTTTGATCAACCTAGATAGCATATTCAAAAGCAGAGACATTACTTTGCCAACAAAGGTTCATCTAGTCAAAGCTATGGTTTTTCCTGTGGTCATGTATGGATGTGAGAGTTGGACTGTGAAGAAGGCTGAGTGCCGAAGAATTGATGCTTTTGAAGTGTGGTGTTGGAGAAGACTCTTGAGAGTCCCTTGGACTGCAAGGAGATCCAAGCAGTCCATTCTGAAGGAGATCAGCCCTGGGATTTCTTTGGAAGGAATGATGCTAAAGCTGAAACTCCAGTACTTTGGCCACCTCATGCAAAGAGTTGACTCATTGGAAAAGACTCTGATGCTAGGAGGGATTGGGGGCAGGAGGAGAAGGGGACGACAGAGGATGAGATGGCTGGATGGCATCACTGACTGGATGGACGTAAGTCTGAGTGAACTCTGGGAGTTGGTGATGGACAGGGAGGCCTGGCGTGCTGTGATTCATGGGGTCGCAAAGAGTCGGACACGACTGAGCGACTGATCTGATCTGATCTGAATACTCCATTGTGTATATGTACCACGGCTTTCTTATCCATTCATCTGCTGATGGACATCTAGGTTGCTTCCATGTCCTGGCTATTATAAACAGTGCTGCAATGAACATTGCGGTACATGTGTCTCTTTCAATTCTGGTTTCCTCCATGTGTATGCCCAGCAGTGGGATTGCTGGGTCATATGGCAGTTCTATTTCCAGTTTTTTAAGGAATCTCCACTCTGTTCTCCATACTGGTTGTACTAGTTTGCATTCCCACCAACAGTGTAAGAGGGTTCCCTTTTCTCCATACCCTCTCCAGCATTTATTTCTTGTAGACTTTTGTATAGCAGCCATTCTGACTGGCGTGAAGTGGTACCTCATTGTGGTTTTGATTTGCATTTCTCTGATAATGAGTGATGTTGAGCATCTTTTCATGTGTTTGTTAGCCATCTGTATGTCTTCTTTGGAGAAATGTCTGTTTAGTTTTTTCACCCATTTTTTTATTGGGTCGTTTATTTTTCTGGAATTGAGCTGCAGAAGTTGCTTGTATATTTTTGAGATTAATTCTTTGTTAGTTGCTTCATTTGCTATTTTCTCCCATTCTGAAGGGTGTCTTTTCACCTTGCTTATAGTTTCCTTTGTTGTGCAGAAGTTTTGAAGTTTAATTAGGTCCCATTTGTTTATTTTTGCTTTTATTTCCAATATTCTGGGAGGTGGGTCATAGAGGATCCTGCTGTGATTTATGTCAGAGAGTGTTTTGCCTATGTTCTCCTCTAGGAGTTTTATAGTTTCTGGTCTTACATTTAGATCTTTAATCCATTTTGAGTTTGTTTTTGTGTATGGTGTTAGAAAGTGTTCTAGTTTCATTCTTTTACAAGTGGTTGACCAGTTTTCCCAGCACCACTTGTTAAAGAGATTGTCTTTTCTTCATTGTATATTCTTGCCTCCTTTGTCAAAGATAAGCTGTCCATAGGTGTGTGAATTTATCTCTGGGCTTTCTATTTTGTTCCATTGATCTATATTTCTGTCTTTGTGCCAGTACCATACTGTCTTGATGACGGTGGCTTTGTAGTAGAGCCTGAAGTGAGGCAGGTTGATTCGTCCAGTTCCATTCTTCTTTCTCAAGATTGCTTTGGCTATTCGAGGTTTTTTGTATTTCCATACAAATTGTGAAATTATTTGTTCTAGCTCTGTGAAAAATACCATTGGTAGCTTGATAGGGGTTGCATTGAATCTATAGATTGCTTTGGGTAGTATACTCATTTTCACTATATTTATTCTTCTGATCCATGAACATGGTACATTTCTCCATCTATTAGTGTCCTCTTTGATTTCTTTCATCAGTGTTTTATAGTTTTCTATATATAGGTCTTTAGTTTCTTTAGGTAGATATATTCCTAAGTATTTTATTCTTTTCGTTGCAATGGTGAATGGAATTGTTTCCTTAATTTCTCTTTCTATTTTCTCATTATTAGTGTATAGGAATGCAAGGGATTGCCGTGTGTTAATTTTATATCCTGCAACTTTACTATAGTCATTGATTAGCTCTAGTAATTTTCTGGTGGAGTCTTTGGGGTTTTCTATGTAGAGGATCATGTCATCTGCAAACAGTGAGAATTTTACTTCTTCTTTTCCAATCTGGATTCCTTTTATTTCTTTTTCTGCTCTGATTGCTGTGGCCAAAACTTCCAAAACTATGTTGAATAGTAGTGATGAGAGTGGGCACCCTTGTCTTGTTCCTGACTTTAGGGGAAATGCTTTCAGTTTTTCACCATTGAGGATAATGTTTGCTGTGGGTTTGTCATATATAGCTCTTATTATGTTGAGGAATGTTCCTTCTATTCCTGCTTTCTGGAGAGTTTTTAATCATAAATGTGTGTTGAATTTTGTCAAAGGCTTTCTCTGCATCTATTGAGATAATCATATGGTTTTTATTTTTCAATTTGTTAATGTGTATTACATTGATTGATTTGCGGATATTGAAGAATCCTTGCATCCCTGGGATAAAGCCCACTTAGTCATGATGTATGATCTTTTTAATGTGTTGTTGGATTCTGATTGCTAGAATTTTGTTAAGGATTTTTGCATCTATGTTCATCAGTGATATTGGCCTGTAGTTTTCTTTTTTTGTGGGATCTTTGTCAGGTTTTGGTATTAGGGTGATGGTGGCCTCATAGAATGAGTTTGGAAGTTTACCTTCCTCTGCAGTTTTCTGGAAGAGTAGGATAGGTGTTAGCTCTTCTCTAAATTTTTGGTAGAATTCAGCTGTGAAGCCGTCTGGACCTGGGCTTTTGTTTGCTGGAAGATTTCTGATTACAGTTTCAATTTCCATGTTTGTGATGGGTCTGTTAAGATTTTCTATTTCTTCCTGGTCCAGTTTTGGAAAGTTGTACTTTTCTAAGAATTTGTCCATTTCTTCCACGTTGTCCATTTTATTGGCATATAATTGCTGATAGTAGTCTCTTAGGATCCTTTGTATTTCTGTGTTGTCTGTTGTGATCTCTCCATTTTCATTTCTAATGTTACTGATTTGATTTTTCTCCCTTTGTTTCTTGATGAGTCTGGCTAATAGTTTGTCAGTTTTGTTTATCTTCTCAAAGAACCAGCTTTTGGCTTTGTTGATTTTTGCTATGGTCTCTTTTGTGTTTTTTTGCATTTATTTCTGCCCTAATTTTTAAGATTTCTTTCCTTCAGCTAACACTGAGGTTCTTCATTTCTTCCTTTTCTAGTTGCTTTAGGTGTAGAGTTAGGTTATTTATTTGACTTATTTCTTGTTTCTTGAGGTATTCCTGTATTGCTATGAACCTTCCCCTTAGCACTGCTTTTACAGTGTCCCTCACATTTTGGGTTGTTGTGTTTTCATTTTCATTCGTTTCTATGCATATTTTGATTTTTTTTTTTTTCCTTCTGTGATTTGTTGGTTATTCAGCAGTGTGTTGTTCAGCCTCCGTATGTTGGAATTTTTAATAGTTTTTCTCCTGTAATTGAGATCTAATCTTACTGCATTGTGGTCAGAAAAGATGCTTGGAATGATTTCAATGTTTTTGAATTTACCAAGGCTAGATTTATGGCCCAGGATGTGATCTATCCTGGAGAAGGTTCCATGTGTGCTTGAGAAAAAGGTGAAATTCGATGTTTTGGGGTGAAATATCCTATAGATATCAATTAGGTAACTAGTCTATTGTACCATTTAAAGTTTGTGTTTCCTTGTTAATTTTCTGTTTAGTTGATCTATCCATAGGTATGAGTGGGGTATTAAAGTCTCCCATTATTATTGTGTTATTGTTAATTTCCCCTTTCATACTTGTTAGCATTTGTCTTACATATTGCAGTGCTCCTATGTTGGATGCATATATATTTATAATTGTTTTATCTTCTTCTTGGATTGATCCTTTGATCATTATGTAGTGTTCTTCTTTGTCTCTTTTCACAGCCTTTGTTTTAAAGTCTATTTTATCTGATATGAGTATTGCTACTCCTGCTTTCTTTTGGTCTCTATTTGCATGGAATATCTTTTTCCAGCCCTTCACTTTCAGTCTGTATGTGTCCCTTGTTTTGAGGTGGGTCTCTCATAGACAACATATATAATGGTCTTGTTTTTGTATCCATTCAGCCAGTCTTTGTCTTTTGGTTGGGGCTGTTGGGGGCCAGAGTGAGGTACTCCGCCCGTGACAAAGGTCATGAGGAAGGAGGCTCGACATACGCAAAGGCGGGATCGAGCCTCAGGAGTCCCCCTGGAACTCCTCAAGCATCTACCCCCATAACCAGAGCCTGCCTACTTTACTACTTTGTGCTCACCTACACCTCTGACTTTACGGGGGCTGTCCCCCACCACCTCTTTTGGAGAAGGAGTTAACTTAGAGCTCCAGTTTATAATAATTCCTGGGCGTGATAAGAGTGTTTTAACCTACAAACTCCTCTGAAGGTTCTCTGGCCTGCCTGACAGGCTTGTCCGGCCACATGTGATCACTCACAGCCTCCCAACCGTGAGAGGCACGAGATGCTTTAAACCCTCTAAAAACAGGTTCTTTAGAGAAGTTAGAAAACTATAAGTATAAGTATAGTGGGCTAATTAGAAATGTGTTGGTGAAGGGTTTTTCATTTGTTGAGCCAATGTTTGTTGCTAAGTCTCCACATCCCCTGCCCTTACACACATTAATGAATATATAGAATTAACCTTTGATATTAATCACGTTAGACCTTAGGCTAAGTAAATTCTTTCCTTAACTAAAACCCACTACACCCTCACCCTGTAGGAACGTAACTTTATTTGGGTGGCGTCTGTTTTGAGAATAATCAGCCCTGGAGAAATAAGTGTCCTGATTGACTGACCGCTGTCACAAGGAGAGGGTCGTAAATTGTCAGCAGGCCCCCCTGGCCAGAAGATGGTGTAACACCCCTAAGACCTCTGTATACATTTGTGTGAAGCACCTGACTTTAATAAAAGTCAGGACTGCTGTCCCCATGTGACTTTTGTATAACATCTTAGTGTATAAAAACAGACTCTGGAAAA
The DNA here is from genome assembly GCF_055505025.1 of Bos grunniens. Taxonomy (NCBI): domain Eukaryota; kingdom Metazoa; phylum Chordata; class Mammalia; order Artiodactyla; family Bovidae; genus Bos; species Bos grunniens. Next base: position 45,045,540 of record NC_141165.1, read on the forward strand.
TAAAGAATTGGGATCAGTTTCTCGAAATACTGGTCTCCCCATGTCTCTCTCTCCCTCTGGCTGAGTCTCCATCTGGAGCGCGGAACCCACCATGCTTACTAATTTTGCCTGGGCTTCTAAGATCCGACCGGGGAGGCCTCAGTGTCTCCTCTCCTTCGGGAGAACGGAAGGACGCCTGCGGCCTACGTAAGTGGTGCAAGCTTCTTGTCTTGAAGTTTTATTGGTCCCCCGCGTAAACCAAGCTACTCAGCCTCTCTTCTCCACTGAATTTTCCTACTGAGCTATCCTTATTCTATTACTCTTTATATCTCTAATTAATATCTAATTGAAGCTATCGTATCCTGACCCTCGCTGACGCCGTCTCTCCTTCGAGTACCCTGGATCAGCCGGGGCTGGTCCGCGGCAGGGGCATTCAATCCATTTATATTTAAGGTAATTATTGATAAGTATGATCCCATTGCCATTTACTTTATTGTTTGGGGTTCGAGTTTATACACCATTTTTTGTTTCCTGTCTAGAGAAGATCCTTTAGCATTTGCTGGAGAGCTGGTTTGGTGGTGCTGAATTCTCTCAGCTTTTGCTTGTCTGTAAAGCTTTTGATTTCTCCTTCATATTTGAATGAGATTCTTGCTGGGTACAGTAATCTGGGCTGTAGGTTATTTTCTTTCATCACTTTAAATATGTCCTGCCATTCCTTCCTGGTCTGAAGAGTTTTATTGAAAGATCAGCTGTTATCCTTATGGGAATCCCCTTGTGTGTTATTTGTTGTTTTTCCCTTACTGCTTTTAATATTTGTTCTTTGTGTTTGATCTTTGTTAATTTGATTAATATGTGTCTAGGGGTATTTCGCCTTGGGTTTATCCTGTTTTGGACTCTCTGGGTTTCTTGGACTTCGGTGATTATTTCCTTCCCCATTTTAGGGAAGTTTTCAACTATTATCTCCCCAAGTATTTTCTCATCATTTTTCTTTTTATCTTCTTTTGGCACTCCTATGATTCGACTGTTGGGGCATTTAACATTTTCCCAGAGGTCTCTGAGATTGTCCTGATTTCTTTTAATTTGTTTTTCTTTTTTTCCTCTCTGATTCATTTATTTCTACCATTCTATCTTCTACCTCACTAATCCTATCTTCTGCCTCCATTATTATACTATTTGTTCCCTCGAGAGTGTTTTTTTATCTCATTTATTGCATTATTCGTTATATATTGACTCTTTTCTTATTTCTTCTAGGTCCTTGTTAAACCTTTCTTGCATCTTCTCAATCCTTGTCTCCAGGCTATTTTTCTGTGATTCCGTTTTGTTTTCAAGATTTTGGATCATTTTCACTATCATTATTTGGAATTCTTAATCAGGTAGATTCCCTATCTCTTCCTCTTTTGTTTGGTTTGGTGGGCATTTATCCTGTTCCTTTACCTGCTGGGTATTTCTCTGTCTCTTCCTCTGTTTATATTGCTGTGTTTGGGGTGGCCTTTCTGTATTCTGGCAGTTTGTGGAGTTCTCTTTATTGTGGAGTTTCCTCACTGTGGGTGGGGTTGTACTGGTGGCTTGTCAAGGTTTCCTGGTTAGGGAATCTTGTGTCGGTGTTTTGGTGGGTGGAGCTGGATTTCTTCTCTCTGGAGTGCAATGAAGTGTCCAGTAATAAGTTATGAGATGTCAGTGGGTTTGGAGTGACTTTGGGAAGCCTGTATATTGAAGCTCAGGGCTGTGTTCCTCTGTTGCTGGAGAATTTGCATGGTATGTCTTGCTCTGGAACTTGTTGGCCCTTAGGTGGTCCTTGGTTTCAGTGTAGGTATTGAGGCGTTTGATGAGCTCCTGTTGATTAATATTCCCTGGTGTCAGGAGTTCTCTGGTATTCTCAGGATTTGGACTTACGCCTCCTGCTTCTGGTTTTCAGTCTTATTTTTACAGTAGCCTCAAGGCTCTCCATCTATACAGCACTGTTGATAAAACATCTAGGTTAAAGGTGAAAAGTTTCTCCACAGTGAGGGACACCCAGAGAGGTTCACAGAGTTACATGGAGAAGAGAAGAGGGAGGAGGGAGATAGAGGTGGCCTGGATGAGATGAGGTGGAATCAAAAGAGAAGGGAGCAAGCTAGCCAGTAATCACTTACTTATGTGCGCTCCACAGTCTGGACCGCTCAGAGATGTTCACGGAGTTACACAGAGAAGAGAAGAGGAATGAAGGAGACAGAGGTGGCCAGGAGGATAAAGAGGGGAATCAAAAGGAGAGAGACAGATCCAGCCAGTAACCAGTTCCCTAAGTGTTCTCCCAGAGAAGGCAATGGCACCCCACTCCAGTACTCTTGCCTGGAAAATCCCATGGATGGAGGAGCCTGGTAGGCTGCAGTCCATGGGGTCGCTAAGAGTCAGACACGACTGAGCGACTTCACTTTCACTTTTCACCTTCATGCATTGGAGAAGGAAATGGCAACTCACTCCAGTGTTCTTGCCTGGAGAATCCCAGGGACGGGGGAGCCTGGTGGGCTGCCATCTGTGGGGTCGCACAGAGTCAGACACGACTGGAGTGACTTACCAGTAAGTGTTCTCCACTATCTGGAACACACAAAGAGATTCACAGAGTTAGGTAGAGAAGAGAATGGGGAAGGAGGAGATAGAGGCAACCTGGTGGAGAAAAAGGAGAGTCCAACGAGGGAGAGAGCAGTCAAGCCAGTGATCTCGCTCCCAAGTAAAAATGGGTACCGAAGATTAGGTTCTTGAAGTTACAGATTGATAACAAATACCAAAAAGCAAAGATTAAAAATCCAGAGTAGAGGTTTGGATTTTCAAAAATACAATATTAAAGAAAAAAAAGTCACAAAAATTATAATATATATATAAATGAAGTTTACTTTTTTAAAAAAGGGTCTCTTTTTTTTTGCAAAGTAATTAGTTCAGTTCAGTCACTCAGTCGTGTCCGACTCTTTGCGACCCCATGAACTGCAGCACGCCAGGCCTCCCTGTCCATCACCAACACCCGGAGTTCACTCAAATTCACATCCATCGAGTCAGTGATGCCATCCAGCCATCTCATCTTCTGTCGTCCCCTTCTCCTCCTGCCCCCAATCCCTCCCAGCATCAGAGTCTTTTCCAATGAGTCAACTCTTTGCATGAGGTGGCCAAAGTACTGGAGTTTCAGCTTTAACATCATTCCTTCCAAAGAACACCCAGGACCGACCTCCTTTAGAATGGACTGGTGAGATTGCCTTGCAGTCCAAGGGACTTTCAAGAGTCTTCTCCAAACCACAGTTCAAAGGCATCAATTCTTTGGCGCTCAGCTTTCTTCACAGTCCAACTCTCACATCCATACATGACCACTGGAAAAACCATAGCCTTGACTAGACGGACCTTTGTTGGCAAAGTAATGTCTCTGCTTTTGAATATGCTATCTAGGTTGGTCATAACTTGCCTTTTTAAGGAGTAAGTGTCTTTTCATTTCATGGCTGCAGTCACCATCTGCAGTGATTTTGGAGCCCCAAAAAATAAAGTCTGACACTGTTTCCACTGTTTCCCCATCTATTTGCCATGAAGTGATGGGACCAGACACCATGATCTTTGTTTTCTGAATGTTGAGCTTTAAGCCAACTTTTTCACTCTCCTCTTTCACTTTCCTCAAGAGGCTTTTTAGTTCCTCTTCACTTTCTGCCATAAGGGTGGTGTCATCTGCATATCTGAGGTTATGGATATTTCTCCCGGCAATCTTGATTCCAGCTTGTGCTTCTTCCAGCCCAGCGTTTCTCATAATGTACTCTGCATATGAGTTAAATAAGCAGGGTGACAATATACAGCCTTGATGTACTCCTTTTCCTATTTGGAACCTGTCTGTTGTTCCATGTCCAGTTCTGACTGTTGCTTCCTGGCTTTCAAAGTAATAGTAAGTTATAAAAATGAAAATTAAAGGACTAACAGAGGACTTAAAATTTTTTAAAAGTTCAAAAAATATAAAGAATGATAGTAAAAATAGTAAAAATATATCTAGGACTTGCTCTGGCATTGTGGGCAGTGTGGGGTTAGTTCAGTTTTGGATAGTTCCTTGATCCGGCTTATATTTCTCAAGATCTATAGGCCCCTTCCTATGTTTTGGGTACTAACCACAGGGTTTTAATCTATTGCACCTGTCACTTCCAAGGTGGTCCCCTCTATTTTAGCTTCTTCTGTTTGCAGGTCTCTTCAGTGTCTAATTTCTGCCCTGACACAATGGGGCGGTGGTGGACACTTTTTTAGGCTCACTTGTTCAGTCGTGCTATGGGGAGGGAGGGACACTGCCAACAGATAACACTGGCGTGTGCTCGCAGTGACTCGGCCACACTGGATTTGCCCCCGCTCACGGCGTGTGTGCTTTCCCTGCCTACACTGCTTAGGCTCTAGGTTGGTCTGCCGGGAACTCTATGAGGCTGGCCCTGGGTTGTGTGCACTTCCCAGGTCTAAGCCACTCAGGTTCAGGTACTCGGGTACTCCACAAAGGCGCAGACTCTGTTGGGCCTGTGTTTTGTGCCCTTTCCAGGTCCGAGCAGCTCAGGTGACCAGGTGTTTGCAAGCACGGTTGCTGCAACTTATAGACTCCCCTGTCCCTGCTGCTTGGTTTTCTGGGTGTATAACCGGCACACCTTCTCAGGCAGATGTTGACCATCCAGAATCCCAAGAAGTCTTAGTTAGCAATGAAGCCTGCTTGCAGTTTGGTAGATAATGCCTCTCTGGGGCTGCGATTGCCCCCTTCCGGCTCTGGCTGCCTGTCACCCAGGGGGATGGTCTGCAGCTGGCTAGGTCTGCTCAGTCCTTTGTTCTGTGAGTGGGTCTGACGTTGTCTCAGGCTAGGGCTTTTTGCATAGTTCTAGTCAGTCCTTTGTTCTGTGAGCAGGCCTGGCGGTGTCTTAGGTTAGGGCTTTTCGTGTGGTAGCTATCCCACAATCTGGTTTGCTAGCCCAAGTTAGTTCCCTCAGATTGCCCTTGGGGCATTCAGGCCCAGTCCTTACTCTAAGCAATGCAGCCCAAGCCTCCCTGCCCAGCGCCCACTTGGAGTGGTGGATGCAGGCGTCTGTGCTGCTTCTCTGCTGGGGGAGTTACTGTTGGGCACATAATCTGTGGGTTTTAATTATATATTTATTTTTCCTCCTGGTTATGTTGCCCTCTGTGGTTCCAAGGCTTGCCACAGACTCAGCAGTGAGAGTGTTTCCTGGTGTTTGGAAACTTCTCTCTTTTTAAAGACTCCTTTCCTGGGATGGAGTTCCATCCCTACCTCTTTTGTCTCTCTTTTTATCTTTTATATTTTTTCCTACCTCCTTATGAAGACAATGGGCTGCTTTTCTGGGTGCCTGATGTCCTCTGCCGGCGTTCAGAAGTTGTTTTATGGAACTTATTCAGCGTTCAAATGTTCTTTTGATGAATTTGTGGGGGAGAAAGTGGTCTCCCCATCCTATTCCTCCACCATCTTAGGACTGCTCTGGGATTTCTCTTATTGTGGTGCACAGGTTTCTCATTGCAGTGGTATCTCTCATTCCTGAGCATGGGTTTTAGAGCACAAGGGCTCAGTAGTTGTGGCAAAGGGGCTTAGTCACCCTGAGGCATAAGGGATTCTCCTAGACCAGGGTTAAACCTCATGTTCTCTGCATTGACAAGCAGACTCCCAACCACTGGACCACCAGGAAAGTCCCTAAAGTGTATTTTTAATAGTACAGTCATGAGAAAACTATTGAGCCTTACTTTTCCATGATAAGGAGCAGTGTCTATGGTTTTTCCTCTTCCATCAGTACTAGTTCTAAGATATAAGTGAAGTGAGTCCTTAGAGCCTTACCCTTATCACCCATAACTTTGTTGTTGTTCAGTCACTCAGTCATGTCCAACTTTTTCCAACCCCATGGACTGCAGCACACCAGGCTTCCCTATCCTTCACTATCTCTCAGAGTTTGCTTGAACTCATGTCCATTGAGTCAGTGATGCCATCCAACCATCTCATCCTTTGTCACCCCCTTCTCCTCCTATCCTCAGTCTTTCCCACGATCAGGGTCATTTCCAATGAGTCAGCTGTTTGCATCAGGTGGCCAAAGTTTTGGAGCTTCAGCTTCAGCATTAGTCCTTCCAATGAATATTCAGGGTTGATTTCCTTTAGGATTGACTGGTTTGATCTCCTTGCAGTCCGAGGGATTCTCAAGAGTTTTCTCCAGCACCAAGATCTGAAAGCATCGATTCTTCAGCACTCTGCCTTCTTTATGGTGCAGTGGTTCAGTTGGTAAAGAATCTGCCTGCAATACAGGAGACCTGGGTTCAATCCCTGGGTTGGGAAAATCCCCTGGGGAAGAAAAAGGCTAACCACTCCAATATTCTGGCCTGGAGAATTCCATGGACTGTATAATCCATGGGGGAGCAATGAGTTGGACATGACTGAGTGACTTTTCACTTTCACTTTTCACATCCATGCATGACTACTGGAAAAACCATACTTTGAGTATACTTTGAATAACTGGTGAAATAGAAGAATGTGTGCTCATCTTCTCCTGTGAGAAGTCCAAAATTACAACTCACTGCTGAAGAAGCATTGATAGGAGAATGTTGGATCCCACCAAAAAAATACACCCCACATCCAAGGGCAAAGGAGAAACCCCAGAAAGAAGGTAGGAGGGGTAAAGTCATGTTTAGATCAAATGCCATACCCACCAGAAATGCTCAGAGGACTCATACAAAACCTTGTGCATACCAGGAGACTCTACAAAGACTGAGCCAGATCTGCCTTTGAGGATTTGAGTGTCTCCTGCAGAGGTATGGGGTCAGGAGTGGCCTGCTGCAAGGGAAGGGGCTCTGGGTGCAGCAGACTGGGGTATGGTATAAGCCCTCTTGGAGGAGGTCATCTTTAACCCCACCATAGATTCACCAGAATTTACAAAGAACTGGTGAAACAGACTCTTGGAAGGCACAAACAAAACCTTGTGTGCACCAGAACCCAGGAGAAAGGAGCAATGACTCCACAAGAGACTGACCCAGACTTGCCCATGAGGGTCCAGGAGTCTCCAGTGGAGGCGTGGGTTGGTGGTGGCCTGGTGTAGCGTTCAGAGCACTGAGTGTAGCAGTGCATGCACAGGACCTTTTGAAGGAGGTCCCCATTATCTTCATTACCTCCAACATAGTTTGGCGTCAGGTTAAACAACAGGAAGGGAACACAGCCCCACCCATCAACAGAAAATTGGATAAAAGATTAACTGAGCAAGGCCGCGCCCATCAGAACAAGACCTAGCTTCCCCCTAGTCAGTCTGTCCCATCAGAAAACTTCCATAAGCCTTTTATCCCTAGTCATCAAAAGGCAGGCAGAATGAAGCCCACAATCACAGAAAACTACTCAAACTGATCACATGGACCACAGCCTTGTCTAATTCAATGAAACTATGAGCCATGCTGTGTAGAGCCACCCAAGATGGACAGGTCATTGTGGAGAGTTCTGACAAAACATGGTCCACTGGAGAAGGGAATGGCAAACCACTTCAGTATTCTTGCTTTGAGACCCCCATGAACAGTATGAAAAGGCAAAAAGAAATAGGACACTGAAAGATGAACTCCCCAGGTCAGTAGGTACCCAATATGCTACTGGAGAACAGTGGAGAAATAACTTCAGAACAAATGAAGAGATAGAGCAAAAGCAAAAACAACACCCAGTTGTGGATCTGACTGGTGATGGAAATAAAGTCCGATGTTGTAAAGAACAATGTTGCACAGGAATCTAGAATGTTAGGTCTATGAATCAAGGTAAATTAAAAGTGGTCTAATTGGAAATTGACAGGAGTGAACATGGATATTTTAGGAATCAGTCAACTAAAATGGACTGCAATGGGTGAATTTAACTCAGATGACCATTATATATACTACTGTGGTCAAGAATCCCTTAGAAGAATTGGAGTAGCCATCATAGTCAATAAAAGAGTCCTAAATGCAGTACTTGCATGCAGTCACAAAAACAACAGGATGAACTCTGTTCATTTCCAAGGCAAACCATTCAGTATCAGAGTAATCCAAGTCTACGCTCAAACCACTGGTTCGAGCTGAAAAAGCTGACGTTGAACAGTTCTATGAAGACCTACAACACCTTCTAGAACTAACAGCCAAAAAGGATGTCTGTCCTTTTCATTATAGAGGACTGGAATGCAAAAGTAGGAAGTCAAGAAATGCCTGGAGAAACAGGCAAATTTGGCCTTGGAGTACAGAAGGGAGCAGGTCAATGGCTAATAGAATTTTGCCAAGAGAATGCACTGGTCATAGAAACACCCTCTTCCAACAACACAAGAGAAGACTCCAGATGGTCAACACCAAAATCAGATTGATTATATTCTTATAGCCAAAGATGGAGAAGCTGTATACAGTAGCAAAAATAAGACTGGGAGCTGACTGGCTCAGATCATGAACTCCTAGTTGCCAAATTCAAACTTAAATTGAAGAAAGTAGGGAAAACCACTAGACCACTCAGGTATGACCTAAATTAAATCCCTTACGATTATACAGTGTAAGTGACAAATATATTCAAGGAGTTAGATCTGATAGACAGAGTGCCTGAAGATCTATGGTCAGAGGTTCATGACATTGTACAGGAGGCAGTGATTGAGACCATCCCCAAGAAAAAGAAATGCAAAAAGGCAAAATGGTTGTCTGAGGGGGCTTTACAGATAGCTGAGAAAAGAAGAGAAGCTAAATGCAAAGGAGAAAAGGAAAGATATAGCCATTTGAATGCAGAGTTCCAAGGAATAGCAAGAAGAGATAAGAAAGCCTTCCTCAGTGATCAGTGCAAAGAAATAGAGGAAAGCGATAGAATGGGAAAGACTAGAGATCAGAAAATTAGATATAGCCATTTGAATGCAGAGTTCCAAGGAATAGCAAGGAGAGATAAGAAAGCCTTCCTCAGTGATCAATGCAAAGAAATAGAGGAAAGCGATAGAATGGGAAAGACTAGAGATCAGAAAATTAGAGATACCAAGGGAACATTTCATGCAAAGATGGGCTCAATAAAGGACAGAAATGGTATGGACCTAAGAGAAGCAGAAGATATTAAGAAGAGATGGCAAGAATACACAGAAGAACTATATAAAAAAAGATCTTCCTGTCCCAGATAACCATGATGGTGTGATCACCGACCTAGAGCCAGACATCCTGGAATGCGAAGTGAAGTGGGTCTTAGGAAGCATCACTATGAACAAAGGAGTGGAGGTGGTGGAATTCCAGTTGATCTATTTCAAATCTTAAAACACGATGCTGTGAAAGTGCTTTATTCAATATACCAGTAAATTTGGAAAACTCAGCAGTGGCCACAGGACTGGAAAAGGTCAGTTTTCATTCCAATCCCAAAGAAAGGCAATGCCAAAGAATGCTCAAACTACCACACAACTGTACTCATCTCACACACTAGTAAAGTAATGCTCAAAATTCTCCAAGCCAGGCTTCAGCAATATGTGAACCGTAAACTTCCTGATGTTCAAGCTGGTTTTAGAAAAGGCAGAGGAACCAGAGATCAAATTGCCAACATCTGCTGGATCGTGGAAAAGGCAAGAAAGTTCCAGAAAAACATCTATTTCTGCTTTATTGACTATGCCAAAGCCTTTGACTGTGTGGATCACAATAAACTGGAAAATTCTGAAAGAAATGGTAATACCAGACCACCTGACCTGCCTCTTGAGAAACCTGTATGCAGGTCAGGAAGCAACAGTTAGAACCGGACATGGAACAACAGACTGGTTCCAAATAGGAAAAGGAGTACATCATGGCTGTATACTGTCACCCTTCTTATTTAACTTCTATGCAGAGTACATCATGAGAAATGCTGGGCTGGAAGAAGCACAAGCTGGTATCAAGATTGCCGGGAGAAATATCAATACCCTCAGATATGCAGATGACACCACCCTTATGGCAGAAAGTGAAGAGGAACTAAAGAGCCTCTTGATGAAAGTGAAAGAGGAGAGTGAAAAAGTTAGCTTAAAGCTCAACATTCAGAAAACAAAGATCATGGTGTCTGGTCCCATCACTTCATGGCAAATAGATGGGGAAACAGTGGAAACAGTGTCAGACTTTATTTTTTGGGGCTCCAAAATCACTGCAGATAGTGACTGCAGCCATGAAATGAAAAGACGCTTACTCCTTAAAAAGGCAAGTTATGACCAACCTAGATAGCATATTCAAAAGCAGAGACATTACTTTGCCAACAAAGGTCCATCTAGTCAAGGCTATGGTTTTTCCAGTGATCACATATGGATGTGAGATTTGGACTGTGAAGAAAGCTGAGCGCCAAAGAATTGATGCTTTTGAACTGTGGTGTTGGAGAAGACTCTTGAGAGTCCCTTGGACTGCAAGCAGATCCAACCAGTCCATTCTGAAGGAGATCAGCCCTGGTTGTTCTTTGGAAGGAATGATGCTAAAGGTGAAACTCCAGTACTTTGGCCACCTCATGTGAAGAGTTGACTCATTGGAAAAGACTCTGATGCTGGAAGGGATTGGGGGCAGGAGGAAAAGGGGATGTCAGAGGATGAGATGGCTGGATGGCATCACCGACTCGATGGACGTGAGTTTGCGTGAACTCCGAGAGTTGGTGATGGATAGGGAGGCCTGGGGTGCTGTGATTAATGGGGTCGCAAAGAGTCAGACACGACTGAACTGAACTGAGATGGGGAAGCAATGGACACAGTGAGAGACTCTATTTTTGGGGGGCTTCAAAATCACTGCAGATGGTGACTGAAACCATGAAATTAAAAGACACTTATTTCTTGGAAGAAAAGCTATGACCAACCTAAACAACATGTTAAAAAGCAGAGACATTATTTTGCTAACAAAGGTCCATTTAGTCAAAGGTATTGTTTTTCCAGTAGTCATGTATGGATGTGAGAGTTGGACTGTAAAGAAAGCTGAGTGCCGAAGAATTGATGCTTTTGAACTGTGGTGTTGAAGAAGACTCTTGAGAGTCCCTTGGACTGCAAGGAGATCCAACCAGTCAATCCTAAAGGAAATCAGTCCTGAATATTCATTGGCAGGACTGATTCTGAAGGTGAAGCTCCAGTACTTTGGTCACTGGATGCGAAGAACTGACTCACTGGAAAATACCCTGATGCTGGGAAAGATTGAAGGTAGTAGGAGACTGGGACGACAGAAGATGAGATGGTTGGATGGCATCAGCAACTTGAAGGACATGAGTTTGAGTAAGCTCTGAGCGTTGGTGATGAACAGGGAAGCCTGGCGTGCTGCAGCCCATGGATTCATAGAGTCAGACATGATTGAGTGACTGAACTGAACTGAGAATATGGCCCTTTGCCCACAAAGTGACGTCTCCGCTTTTTAGTATGCTGTCTAGATTTATCATAGCCTTTCTTCCAAAAAGCAAGCATCTTTTAATTTCAGGGCTGCAGTCACCATCTGCAGTGATTTTGGAGGCCAAGAAAATAAACTCTGTTATGTTTCCATTTTTTGTCTATCTATTTGCCATAAAGTGATGGAACCAAATATCATGTTCTTCTTTTTTTTTTTTTTTATGTTCTTCATTTTTTGAATATGAGTTTCAAGTCAGCTTTTTCACTTTCTTTTATCACCTTCATCAAGAGCCTCTTTAGTTCCTCTTCGCTTTCTGTCCCTTAGAGTGGTATCATCTACATATCTGATGTTTTTGTTGATGTTTTTCCCAGCAGTCTTGATTCCAGCTTGTGATTCATCCAGCCTGGCATTTTGCATGATGTACTCTGTATATAAGTTAAATAAGCAGGGTGACAATATACAGTCTTGTCATACTCCTTTCCCAATCTTGAACCAGTCTGTTGTTTCTTGTCCGGTTCTAACTATTGCCTCTTGAGTTGTGTACAGGTTTCTCAGAAGACAAGTAAGATGGTCTCGTATTCCCATCTCATTAAGAATTTTCCATAGTCTGTTGTGATCCACACAATCAAAAGCTTTAGCATAGTCAGTGAAGCAGAAGTAGATGTTTTTCTGGAATTCTCTTGCTTTTTCTATGAGCCAATGAATGTTGGTGATTTGATCTCTGGTTCCTCTGCCTTTTCTAAATCCAGCTTGTACATCTGGACTTTCTCAATTCACATAGTACTGAAGCCTAGCTTGAAGGATTTTGAGCATAACCTTGCTATCATGTTACTTGAGCACAACTTTAATGGCATCTTTTCCTCAGCACCCTCCCTGTGGCCTCCTTCACCCTCACAAACAGGACTGTGACTGTGCAGATACTTCTTGTCCACAGACAAATAGCCTTCCTGTGGTAGGAAAAGGTAAGCCTTGTCGAAAGCAGACACCAGCACTGATCTTAATGCCTGGCACAGAGAAGGAGCTCAGTAGATACCAGGTCAATAGCTCACAAGCATTTTAGATGTAACAAACCTGATCTCATCACATTCCCTCAAGACCCTTTTGGCTCTTCCAGTGAATAGTATCCACCCCCATATTCATCAGGAGTCTTATGTCACAGCCTAATGTGTTCATGTGACAACCACCCAAGTCAGAGGAAAACATCTTTTTTAAACAACTATTGAGACTAAATGCCTTCATGCTAATGCCTAACCCAGGAGTCGGAATGGAAGACAGAAGAATTATTCAGAATCATTGCCTTTTTACAAGATATATGCAGCCTCATCCTTCAAACACTAATTTTAAAAAGTTTCAGTAGGGTGCTATAAATTTTTCACGTATTTTAAGCCAGTAGTATGAGAAATTTCAGGCTTAAAACAAAAAGGGAAGGAGAGTGGAAAGGGATTGTGAGAGAAGGGAAGTTCTATTTTTTAGCTCTGCTAAATTACAGGTACCATTCTTGGTGCTTTACATAGTGTCTCATTTAAGCCTCAAGCTGTTAGATCTTCTGTTTACTGACAAGGAAAAAGAGGCTTGCAGAATTTGGTTTGCTTATACATGGTTACTTGACTGGGAAAATGACAGAGCTGGAACTAACATCCAGCTTTTTTTTTTTTTTTTTTTACTATTTCTTTCAATAAGACCTTTCCATTTGTGTTTGGCTCAGATGTGACATAGTAATCAAAGGAATAACAATTATTGCATTACCATGGCTTGTCAGATATTTCGTCTTTCCCCACCATCTTGTACTGTGCCCCTTCAGACCCAGCTCAACACTTGAAAGAGGTTTTTATTTCTTTTCAGCTTTGCCTTACAACAATTCTTGAAAGTAATATGCCACTGTTATGAATTGACTTGTCCCCCAACCTCCCCCAACCCTGCAAAGATGTTTAAGTCCTAACCCACAGTAGCTGTGAATATGACTTTATTTGAAATAGTCTTTGTAGATGATCAAGTTGAGTTCATTACGATGAGCCCTAATCCAACATGACTGGTGTCCTTATAAGAAGGGGAAATTTGAACACCAAGGCAGACATGGTAATGGGGAGAAGTTCATGTGAAGATAGAGCAGAGTTCAGGGTGATGTATCGACAAGACAACGGATACCAATATTTATCAGAAATCCATGAGCAGCTAGGAAAGAGGCCCAGAACAGACTTTCCTGCACAGCTCTCAGAAGGAACTATCCCTGCTGACACCTTGATTTTGGATTTCTAGCCTATAGAACCATAAGACAATAAATTTCTGTTGTTTAAGACACTCCACTCTGGTATTGTGCTATGGCAGCCCCAGAAAACTGAGAGCCACCATGCAGTGAACTCTAATACATAGGGCAATAAGAAAATAGATGCAAATTACATAACAAAAAATTATTCAGAAGACTCAAATAAAAATTCAGAAGGCAAAAGTTATCCACTATTTGATCAATGTGTATTCTACTTCAGAAAATGAGGCCATCAGATGTAACCGAGTATTTTAATTATATTAATTGCTCCCCAAAATAAAAGTTTTTAGTATGATAATTTTCATGCCTCCTAGAACTATATTCTCCAAGATTTGTGCATGTGAAATTGACAAGCATGTTTTCAATTCACATAGAAAATTGATATTGCCCCGAAACAGAAAGATATTTAACTACTGAAACCCAGTCATAGCTCTCAGCTCAGTGCAGGAAGGTTGTGATTCTGAAGATCTAGAGAATGAAGGGTGACAAGCAAGAACAGCCTTTATAGCTACCTTTCTCCAAAATATTTAGGAGTAGCTTCCAACCATTAAAATCCAACCATACTTTCCTATGCATTTTTGCTCTGCTTAAGAGTGCAATGTGAAAGGAGTCAAATAATATGAAAAATGAGATTATGTTTTAGTGGGTTCAGTTCAATTTGTTGGCCATGAGATTTTGTTTTTGTGAATCCAGTTCAATTTGTTGGCAAATATTGAAATTCATTTGTGAATTAGTTGGAAAATCACCAAACACAGAGTTAGGTAATCATGATTCCATTCTGTAGCAACTGGGGTTAGTGAACACTGAGAAAAGAAAAGAGACCATGATAACAGATTATACAGATTAACATATTCTGTATTTTTCTGTCTTACTTCTCATCGGCCACCAATCACCACATTTCTTCCGGTTCTAACTCATAAAAATGCATTATTCAACAAACTATTTACTGGGTAGCTATTTTTTTAATTAATTCAACAAATACTTGTATTTTGCTTCTTTAGTAGGCCAGGCACTATCCTGGGAAACACTGGTAAAACAGAACAGGCACAGTTTCTGCTTTCATAAAACCTATTCCTTGATCTCATTTGTAAACTTGGGTTCAGTGCAAAAGGACTACAAAGAAATATAATATTCTCACAAGAAGTTTATGGTGTATTACCATGGCCAGTCAACCCAAGATCTCTCATATAACAATACAATAGACAATGACTAACAAGTGATGGAAACAATTGCTGCTGAGTTAAGGAAAACCACTGTCACAGACACTTATTGCTAGTCTAGGAGTTCTGCCTAGAATCCCTCTCCTTCTATGAACTGACTCCATCCCCACTCCATAGCCAGGATTTCGATGAAACTGCACACATCACCTACAATCATCTATAATCTAAAATGGATTATGATAACTGGTATAATTGAGTTGAAACCCAAATAGCAGCTAAGATTTTGCTGTCACTTGAGATGTAAAGAAAATTGTCTTTAATCCCCATTTTTGTCTTGTGACTCAGAAGTATCTTCAGTCACCAAGTTCTGTTCTGCTGATTGCTTTTTCTTTCTCTCTCTGCTTGGGGAGTGTGTCTTTATTTCAACTGTTTCGAACCAAATAAACTTCTCCAAAGTAAGATAAAAAGCCTCACTTTCATAAGGGCTTTAAATGTGTGGCATACTTTACTGAAGGCTTTAGGAATATAGGTAAGAATGTACGTCATTTAAACAGAGACCCTTAAATGGAACATTGATATTCCTGACTTAATGCTTTAGACCCCTCTGCCCTGTTACTCAGCTGTTTCCTCCAACCTCCACCCACTCTGTTCAGTTCAGTTCAGTCCTTCAGTCATGTCCGACTCTTTGCGACCCCATGGACTGCAGCACACCAGGCCTCCCTGTCCATCACCAACTCCCAGAGTTTACTCAGACTCATGTCCTTCAAGTCGGTGATGTCATCCAACCATCTCATCCTCTGTCACCCCCTTCTCCTCCTGCCTTCAATCTTCCCAGCATCAGGGTCTTTTCAAAGGAGTCAGCTCTTCACACCAGGTGGCGAAAGTATTGGAGTTTCAGCTTCAGCATCAGTCCTTCCAATGTATATTCAGGACTGATTTCCTTTGATTGACTGGTTGGAAGACTCTCAAGAGTCTTCTCCAACACCCCAGTTCAAAAGCATCAATTCTTTGGCACTCAGCTTTCTTTATAGTCCAAATCTCACATCTGCACATGACTACTGGAAAAACCATAGCTTTGACTAGACGGACCTTTTTTGGTTCACCCCCTCTACTCTACTCGCTGCAAACTCCTATTCTTATGCAAAGCAGTTGGGCCACATACTATATTGCCAGATCTTTTGCTATTCAATTATGTGTTGGGGGATGATCAAGACTTTTTCCTAAACAAAGGAAAATTCTTCCCTAAAAGGTTGTGTTCCCTGTTAATGAGACTTTTTTAAAGCCCAATACAGACTAAGGCAATGGGACCCCACTCCAGTACTCTTTTGCCTGGAAAATCCCATGGATGGAGAAGCCTGGTAGGCTTCAGTCCATGGGGTCTCGAAGAGTCCGACATGACTGAGCGACTTCACTTTCACTTCTCACTTGCATGCATTGGAGAAGGAAATGGCAACCCACTCCACTGTTCTTGCCTGGAGAATCCCAGGGACCGGGGAGCCTGGTGGGCTGCCATCTATGGGGTCGCACAGAGTTGGACACGACTGAAGCGACTTAGCAGCAGCAGCAGCAACAGACTAATAACCAAGTACTTTGAGGAGACTAAATTGATACCCAAAGGGGAATTAACCATTGCTCCTATTATATCTAACATCCAGGGTAGAGCAGATGGTAAGTCAATGTTTACTTAATTAGTCACTAGGTAATTAAATATTGGATTGTCTGGTCTCTTTAGATGGCTTTGCATACTCAATCATTCAGTCGTATCTGACTCTTTGAGACTCTAGATTGTAGCCCTCCAGGCTCTTCTGTCCATGGGATTTCCCAGGCAAGAATACTGATAAGATCAGATCAGATCAGTTGCTCAGTCGTGTCCGACTCTTTGCAACCCCATGAATCGCAGCACGCCAGGCCTCTCCGTCCATCACCAACTCCCGGAGTTCACTCAGACTCACGTCCATCCAGTCAGTGATGCAATCCAGCCATCTCATCATCTGTCGTCCCCTTCTCCTCCTGCCCCCAATCCCTCCCAGCATCAGAGTCTTTTCCAATGAGTCATCTCTTCGCATGAGGTGGCCAAAGTACTGGAGTTTCACCTTTAGCATCATTCCTTACAAAGAAATCCCAGAAACTCCTTCAGAATGGACTGGTTGGATCTCCTTGCAGTCCAAGGGACTCTCAAGAGTCTTCTCCAACACCACAGTTCAAAAGCATCAATTCTTCAGCACTCAGCCTTCTTCACAGTCCAACTCTCACATTCATACATGACCACAGGAAAAACCATAGCCTTGACTAGACGAACCTTTGTTGGCAAAGTAATGTCTCTGCTTTTGAATATGCTATCTAGGTTGGTCATAACTTTCCTTCCAACGAGTAAGCATCTTTTAATTTCATGGCTGCAGTCACCATCTGTAGTGATCTTGGAGCCCAGAAAAATAAAGTCTGACACTGTTTCCACTGTTTCCCCATCTATTTCCCATGAAGTGGTGGGACCGGATGCCATGATCTTCTTTTTTCTGAATGTTGAGCTTTAAGCCAACTTTTTCACTCTCCACTTTCACTTTCATCAAGAGGCTTTGAGTTCCTCTTCACTTTCTGCCATAAGGGTGGTGTCATCTGCATATCTGAAGTTATGGATATTTTTCCCGGCAATCTTGATTCCAGCTTGTGTTTCTTCCAGTCCAGCGTTTCTCATGATGCATAGAAGTTAAATAAACAGGGTAACAATATACAGCCTTGACAAACTCCTTTTCCTATTTGGAACCAGTCTGTTGTTCCATGTCCAGTTCTAACTGTTGCTTCCTGACCTGCATACAAATTTCTCAAGAGGCAGATCAGGTGGTCTGGTATTCCCATCTTTCAGAATTTTCCACAGTTTATTGTGATCCACACAGTCAAAGGCTTTGGCATACTCAATAAAGCAGAAATAGATGTTTTTCTGGAACTCTTTTGCTTTTTCCATGATCCAGCGGATATTGGCAATTTGATCTCTGGTTCCTCTGCCTTTTCTAAAACCAGCCTGAACATCAGGAAGTTCACGGTTCACACACTGCTGAAGCCTGGCTTGGAGAATTTTGAGCATTACTTTACTAGCCTGTGAGATGAGTGCAATTGTGTGGTAGTTTGAGCATTCTTTGGCGTTGCCTTTCTTTGGGATTGGAATGAAAACTGATCTTTTCCAGTCCTGTGGCCACTGCTGAGTTTTCCAAATTTGCTGGTATATGGAGTGCAGCACTTTCACAGCATCATCTTTCAGGATTTGAAATAGCTCAACTGGAATTCCATTATCTCCACTAGCTTTGTTCGTAGTGATGCTTTCTAAGGCCCACTTGACTTCACATTCCAGGATGTCTGGCTCTAGGTCAGTGATCACACCATTGTGATTATCTGGGTCGTGAAGATCTTTTTTGTAAAGTTCTTCTGTGTATTCTTGCCATCTCTTCTTAATATCTTCTGCTTCTGTTAGGTCCATACCATTTCTGTCCTCTATCGAGCTCATCTTTGCATGAAATGTTCCTTTGGTATCTCTGATTTTCTTGAAGAGATCCCTAGTCTTTCCCATTCTATTGTTTTCCTCTATTTCTTTTCATTGATCACTGAAGAAGGCTTTCTTATCTCTTCTTGCTATTCTTTGGAACTCTGCATTCAGATGTTTATATCTTTCCTTTTCTCCTTTGCTTTTCACTTCTCTTCTTTTCACAGCTATTTGTAAGGCCTCCCCAGACAGCCATTTTGCTTTTTTGCATTTATTTTCTATGGGAATGGTCTTGATCCCTGTCTCCTGTACAATGTCATGAACCTCATTCCATAGTTCATCAGGCACTCTATCTATCAGATCTAGGCCCTTAAATCTATTTCTCACTTCCACTGTATAATCATAAGGGATTTGATTTAGGTCATACCTGAATGGTCTATTGGTTTTCCCTACTTTCTTCAATTTCAGTCTGAATTTGGCAATAAGGAGTTCATGGTCTGAGCCACAGTCAGCTCCTGGTCTTGTTTTTTGCTGACTGTATAGAGCTTCTCCATCTTTGGCTGCAAAGAATATAATCAATCTGATTTCAGTGTTGACTATCTGGTGATGTCCATGTATAGAGTCTTTTCTTGTGTTGTTGGAAGAGGGTGTTTGTTATGACCAGTGCATTTTCTTGGCAAAACTCTATTAGTCTTTGCCCTGCTTCATTCCATCTTCCAAGGCCAAATTTGCCTGTTACTCCAGGTGTCTCTTGACTTCCTACTTTTGCATTCCAGTCCCCTATAATGAAAAGGACATCTTTTTTGGGTGTTAGTTCTAAAAGGTCTTGTAGGTCTTCATAGAACCATTCAACTTCAGCTTCTTCAGCATTACTGGTTGGGGCATAAACTTGGATTACTGTGATATTGAATGGTTTGCCTTGGAAATGAACAGAGATCATTCTGTCGTTTTTGAGATTGCATCCAAGTACTGCATTTCGGACTCTTCTGTTGACCATGCTGGCCACTCCATTTCTTCTGAGGGATTCCTGCCCGCAGTAGTAGATATAATGGTCATCTGAGTTAAATTCACCCATTCCAGTCCATTTCAGTTTGCTGATTCCTAGAATGTCAACATTCACTCTTGCCATCTCTTGTTTGACCACTTCCAGTTTGCCTTGATTCATGGACCTGACATTCCAGGTTCCTATGCAATATTGCTCTTTACAGCATCAGACCTTGCTTCTATCACCAGTCACATCCACAGCTGGGTATTCGTTTTGCTTTGGCTCCATCCCTTCATTCTTTCTGGAGTTATTTCTCCACTGATCTCCAGTAGCATATTGGGCACCTACTGACCTGGGGAACTTTTAATACTGTTCATGGGGTTCTCAAGACAAGAATACTGAAGTGGCTTGCCATTCCCTTCTCCAGTGGACCACATTCTGTCAAATCTCTCCACCATGACCCGCCCGTCTTGGGTTGCCCCACGGGCATGGCTTAGTTTCATTGAGTTAGACAAGGCTGTGATCCTAGAGTGATTAGACTGACTAGTTTTCTGTGAGTACGGTTTCAGTGTGTTTGCCCTCTGATGCCCTCTTGCAACATTTACTGTCTTACTTGGGTTTCTCTTACCTTGGCCGTGGGGTATCTCGGCTGCGCGGGCGCAGGAGGGCCTAGAGGAGCTATCCCACGTTGAAGGTCAGGAAGGGCGGCGGTGAGGAGATACCCCTTGTCCAAGGTAAGGAGCAATGGCTGCACTTTGCTGGAGCAGCCGTGAAGAGATACCCCATGCCCAAGGTAAGAATACTGAAGTGGGTTGCTATTTCCTCTGCCAGGGGATCTTCCTGACCTAGGGATCAAACCCTCATTTCCTGCATTGCAGGTGGATTCTTTACCTGCTGAGCCATCAGGAAGCCCCCTTAGATGGCTCTGCTGCTGCTGCTGCTGCTAAGTCACTTCAGTCGTGTCCGACTCTGTGCAACCCCATAGACGGCAGCCCAGCAAGCTCCCCTGTCCCTGGGATTCTCTAGGCAAGAACACTGGAGTGGGTTGCCATTTCCTTCTCCAATGCATGAAAGGGAAAAGTGAAAGTGAAGTCGCTCAGTCATGTCCGACTCTTTGCAACCCCATGGACTGCAGCCAACCAGGCTCCTCCGTCCATGGGATTTTCCAGGCAAGAGTACTGGAATGGGGTGCCATTGCCTTCTCCATTAGATGGCTCTACTCTCTGATAAAAACCCTCTGACCTCAAAGGAAATCCACAATAGTTCTTATCCCTGAAAAAAGTTACAGCTCTTTTCATCCTAACTTAAGCCTTTAATATTGGTCTCTACCCAAAGCGTTTCTGTAGAAAACTCTGATTGATCTCCTTGATGTCAAGGTTTAGATCAAGACATGATCTAGCTTTTCTCTGTTCTCATGTTTTCCTTTGTCATCCCTCAGTAATTTGTCTTATCTTTTTTCCCCCTTTTTAGCTCTTATAGGGTTTTTTTTTTAATGTATATTAAGCTTAAAAATGTGCATAGTTTAAGAAGTCAAATAGTTTAAAAAAAACCTTTTTATGAGAAACAGCAGTCCTCTGGCTTCCCAACCTATTCCCCACTCTCCAGAAGGAACCATTTCCAAAATGTTTAGCTTTCTAAATAGCACACTTGTACTGTTACTTTTTGATGTTTTATTTCTAACCATTATGTCTTATTCTCCCACTGTAGGAAAAGAAGAGCAACTCTTTCACAACCAACCCACCATTGCACACCTGTACACTTTCTTTTCCTTTCCCCCTGATATTCAGTGTTTATATAAACTCTTTTTCACAGCTAAAGCTCTGATAACATTTCCTTCTTGAATAGTTTTCGTATCCATGGAATTAGTTTATTTTTTAAATTTCTTTTGTTTCCTATATTCCTATCACTAACTACACCAAAACTTTATATCAGTTGTCCAAATTTGCTTCCTATACCTTGCTATAGATATTGTTTCTATTTCATCCATTTGAAGGAATTTCTCATGGGGTTTTCTGATAGGTTGCACTCTTTTCTTGGTGTAAAACTTTTGTTCCAGAATCCCTTCTCTTTTACCATGGGGATTTCCCTTCCTGTCTCTTCTTTCATCCATATCCACTTTGGATGTACATAAAAATCATCTGAGGGAAATTTAAAAGGCCCAGGCCCCATTCAGACCAATTGCTTCAGAACTTTTGGAGATGGCCCCCCGCCCCCGCCAGTATTTCTTAAAGCATCCTGGTTGACTCCAGTGGGCAGCTGTGAACGAGAACCACTATTCTATCTGTATCTTTCTTTGTTTACTTTCTAATTTTGGTGAAGCTCTGAGAAAGAGTATTTAAAAGATAAAATTTTGAGATGTTTCTTATTGGTGATGCTTTCATTCTGCTCTCCATTTGACTTATTTGTCTAATGTAGAATTCATACTCAGAAATAATTTTTTCTCTAAATTTTTGAAGACATTGCTACGCTATCTCTCAATGTTGGTTTTGATAATTCTGAAGGTGTTCTGATTCCTACCATTTTGTATACAACCTGTATTTTTCCCTCTAGATTTCTATAGGATCTTCCCTCTGTCCCCATATTTTTAATTTTTTTAAAATAATTGCCTTGGTGTGGATCTGTCTTCATCTATTTTCTTGCATATTCCTAGAAACTTTTAATCTTGAAACTTGAGTATTATAATTCTGAGAAATTGTCTTAATTTTTTTTTTATTAAAGGCTTTATTCTTCTCTGGTTTTCCTCTGCTTTTATTCCAGAGTTCATATTTTTCAGGTGTTGGATTTTCTTGACCCATCCTCCACTATTCTTTACTCTTCTTTCCAGTTTTCTGTTTCTAAGTCTTTTTGGTCTATATAACAGGCTGAATTGCGTTCCCCCACATTCATAAGTTAAAGTCCTATCTGCCAGTACCTTAGAGTGTATTTGAAGATAAAGTCTTTACAGAAATAATCAAGTTAAAATGAGGTCATTAGGGTGGGACCTAATCCAATATGACTGGTGCCCTTATAAAAAGAGGAAGATAGAATACACACACACACACACACACACACACACAGAGAATGCCATGTGAACATGAAGGTGGCCACTAACAAGTTGAAGAGAGAGGCCTCAGAAGAAACCAAATCTGCTTATACTTTGATCTTCAACTTCTAGCCTTTAGAACTAAGAAAATAAATTTCTGTTGTTTAAGACACTGGCAACCCACCCGAGTACTCTTGCCTGGAAAATCCCATGGACGGAGGAGCCTGGTAGGCTGCAGTCCATGGGGTCACTAAGAGTCAGACACAACTGAGCCACTTTACTTTCACTTTAAGACACCCAGTCTGTGATACTTTGTTATGGCAGCCCTAACAAATTTATAGTCTGCCGTTCTCTACTTTATAATATTAATTTTATACTTTTCTTATATCTGTTATCACTTTTTTTTGTTTCTGAGTTTTTTTGTTTTTGACAGGAAAGTAGGATTTATTGGTGGACATGAGTAAGGAGGGGACAGAGCCAAGGCTCTCATGAGTGCAGGGCCCACCATTTGTGCAGGGGCCACGATTAAGGATTTATTTGACACCAGAGCCATCTGAGATGAACTGCTTTGCTCCCATCATATTTTCAAATTCATTCACATTAAACTTAGTAAATCCCCACTTCTTGGAGCTGTGGATCTTCTGGTGGCCAGAAGACTTGAACTTGGCCTTGCAGAGGTCCTTGATCACATGCTCCTTGTTCTGCAGCTTGGTACGGATGGACATGATGACTTGGCCAATGTGGACCGTGGCCACTGTACCCTAGGGCTTTCCAAAGACACATACTTGTCTGGAGCCTAGATTTGGGACAGCATGCAATCAGGCATGAATGTCCACTGGAAAGGCTTGTTCCCAAGGTCCCATAAGGAAACTGATACAGGCAATAGGCTGCATACACCACTGAGGAGGCTGCTGTTTGAGGCCATTGCATAATGGGCCCCCCCAAAGGAAAAGAGCACAGTTGGATTAGTTGGCTGCAAATATTTCTGAGGGTTTTTTTTTAATGGTCCTTTAATAATAGCATCTTGCTCACATTTCAAGGACATAATATCCTCTCTTATCTCTCTAAGAATATTAATGGTAATTTTCCTTTCTATGTTCTCACATTTATGCATAGTTTTGGTTTCCTCAAGTTGTCTATTTGTGTGTGTGTGTTTTAGCCTTTATCTTTTTTGTTAAGATTCCTCAGGTATCTAATTATCTGCTCATCTTTTAAGAAAAAGGTAAAAAAAAAAAAAAAGCAGTGAGTGATAGAAAGGTTTGTTGACTGTGGTCTTATACCTTTTGATCTTTAACCCAAGGGTTGAAAACTAATTGACTGCAGACTGAAATAAATGCAGCTGCATTTTTTTTCTCCAATTACAATTGTGCACCTTTAGCTGGGAACAAAACCTTTACATGCAAATCCCTCCTTTTTGATTTAAGCTACTTGGAAGCTTGAAATTCTTACCTAATATTTTTTCTACTAGTCACATTCTTGCTTACTGTTTAACCCAAGCTCAGATGTCTCTTTCTCTGTGATATCTTCTCTGATACCCTCAGGCTGATGTAAACTTTACCTACACTGGATTTCATCACATTTCATTTCTCCATTAAAGCCCTTGCTATGGCTCTCCTTCATGTGATAGATACTTGATGTGTAGTTGGATACTCCATGTGACTGTCCTGTGGAGGCAAGGACTCTCTTTCAGGTGTGTTAGCATTTCATATAGAAACTTTGGTAGAAACTCAGGAAAAAGTTACTTGAAAATCTTTAAGCTCAATGGGGAGGGATGGAAAGGGGGAAAGGAGAATGGGAGAGCATAATTTGATGTTCTTTCTAGATCAGATTTGATATTCATCTCTGAGTATTTGATTATTAAAACCATGAACTACAATTCACCCCAGCCCCACCCTCAAAGTAAGCAACATGCCATACCAGGCTGAAATGTGGCTTTAATATTCTTCCAGATGCTTGCACAGAGCCAATTCTGTTTCACATGATAGAACATTGCTCAAGCTGTAACAACAGAAAGAGGGAAAAAACACAAACTCCAACATATCTAAATGAAAATGAGAGTATTTCTGCCTGTGAAGAGGTAATTTATCCTCATTTGTGATCATGTGCCCTTTCAGAATTCGAATCGGATAAAGCATAAGTTTTGACATATCTTCAAAAATGCCTATGTACAATAAATCATAGTTTGTGGCAATATTTCGAAAGCAGTGTTCAGGTATCTGAGGCCTTAGCATTTTGACTGCTATTATTTCACGGTGGCCTCAGTTGTAAAGTGTCCTCAGAGTTCCTAAGGGGTATGAATTTTTGCTGTGCTTTGCATTCATTTCTACTTCAGGCTTTGGGAACACAATCTCCCCTTTCATCCTAGTCGCAACCCATCTGTAACTTAACTTGTCTTTTTCATTTCTTACTCAGCTCCTCACACTGGCCTAATTAGGCATCATTGGCTAACACTTTGTTCCTATTAATCTTTCCCTCCCAGGACAGTTTGAACATTTTAGCTTTTAAATTATTGAGAGAGCCCTGGGAGTTACCAAATACAGACTCATTCATGTGAACAGTAAAGAAAATAAGTTTGTATTCACACAAATTTATGACTCAGCAAAGACCTTGAAGCCCTGATGGGTTTTAAGAACTGTATCTCCAAGTACTCTTAAACGGGACATGGTGGTTAAGGGTAGAGTATGGTCCAGACAACCTGAGTTCCCATCAAGCCACCACTCATATTATAAAGACTGCGTGACCTCAGGAACTATTCAGCTCTCTATAAGCCCCAGTCCCCATCTGTGAAATGGGCAAAATAATTGTACCTATTTCAGAAGACATTTGTTGAGATAAAATGAAATAATGTGTTTGGCACACACTCCGTAAGTATCTGTTGCTGCGTTTTTTTTTAAATTAATGAGAACATCTCAGCTAAAATAGTGTCATACAAATAAACTACAAGAACAATTGTCCATAGTTGAGAAACTGGCTAGACCCCTATACCTGCCAAGTCCAAACTGGAATAAATTAGTTGAATGAAGTCAGACATACTCAGAGTTAAATGTTTAGACAAATTTTAATGTAACATTTGGGAACTAGAATGATAAAAGAAAGAGAAGCATATGGCTTCTAATTTTTTTAATATTATAAAGAAACCTTCAGAAAGCAACAGACTTCCAGGTTAAAACCAGTGTTTTAAGAATATTTTGCTCTTATCAGAAACCTAAATTTAAAAAAAATTTTATATAGGAGTATAGCTGATTAACATTGTTGTGATAGTTTCAGGAGGACAGCAAAGGGATTTGGTCATACATTACACGTATTCATTCTCCTCCAAATTCCCTCCCATCCAGATTGCCACCTAACATTGAGCAGAGTTCCCAGACAACTGAGTTTTATGGGCCCTACTATTCAGTTCCTTCCTCCTTCCCAACAGTGTATATTGTGGCCCATATGCAGAAACCATAACACTTTCAGGAAGGAGGGTCTATTTGGCAATGACAAAGACCATTGGCAAGCCAAACTGAACAAAAGAATAAACCATTGCCTAACAGACAATTGGACTTCCTGGTGGCTCAGTGGTAAAGAATCTGCCTGCCAATACAGGAGACATGGATGTGATCCCTGGGTTGGGAAGATCCCCTGGAGAAGGAAATGGTAACCCATTCCAGTATTCTTGCTTGGCAAATCCCATGGACAGAGGAGCCTGGCAGGCTACAGTCCATCGGGTCACAAAAGAGTTGGACACAACTTAGTGACTAAACTACAACAAATAATTAGCTTAACCACTTTTATTTGCCTTTCTGGGTCAGAAAACACAAAGCAATAGTTTTAAGGCAGGAGTTTGTTATAAAATGTATTTTTCTTTGCTTTCCATTTGTTCATTATGTTTGGTCTAAGACCGTGGTAAGTTGACATACACAATATACAATGGTTAATGTTGTTTTCCCTGAGTATTTAGATAAATCGATTGATTTAAAATTAATCTAAATTAGCCTTTCCCTAACTATCAACCACAGAACACTGTTCCTAAAATGCTAATACATATGCTAGGAGAGAAATGCACTAGCACAAAATAAGTTTGAAATAGAGGGTTTCATTACATACATTTATCAGCATGTCAAAAGCACATTAGCATAGAAAAGACTAAGTTGTTCTGTGGTGAAGAAATCTATTTTGTCCTTTAATCTATATTTTTCCAAAATTACTTGAGTTTGGAATCCAGTTTTCCCAGCTCTCTGTTAGCATCATACAGAATACAGTTTGCCAGATTCCAGTTTGGGGACACAGTAAGTACATTTTGGCAGGGTTCATCTTGCAATTAATAGAAAGGCTATCAAACTAAAAATTGTCAGTGTTTCATGTATCAATAATAATAGATACCACTTATGGAACAGTTAGTAAATCTTAGGAAATTGCTTCTTCCCCACTCCTTGAGCAGAATTTCCCCTCAATACCCCTAACTTTCTGTCTCACTCTCTGAACTCTTCTTGGAGGTGGAGAGCTATCGGTGGCTATCATAATAGCCATTGGTCAACATTTCTCAGTTAGACGAAGCTAACATGTCAAAAGTGGGAAGGAACAAAGACACTAAGCCTGTTGCCTTTCCTCTGCATCTGGACCAGGGGCAGTTAGTACCCTGGGTTCTGTCTTCTGTTCAGAGTTAGTACCCCTGCTCCCGTGAAATACAACTTCCCTCAGATAGATTCTTCCAAGGTCAAGAATGGGAAGAAGTTAGCAAGCCCATTTTGTTGGTCCAACCAAGTTGCGTCTAGCAACTTAGTCCTCATCTTTGTTAATGCTGATATCTTAGTTCTTCGTGGACTAACTTTATTATATTTTAACTAGCTCAGAACCTGGGCAGTGAAGAGAGGTGCTGTTTTGAGTCCTGCTCATAACCTCAACAGAAGGTATCATGAATTCTTCATGATATTTTACATACATGATCTCATTTAAGCTTCAACAACCTTTCAAGGTGGATACTTGTGTATCCCCATTTTACAGACTAGGAAATTGAAACAGAGAAGTTAAATAGCTTACCAAAGGTTATATAGTAAGTGACTGGATCTCAACATTTTAATGAGTGTAACAGTGCACACTATTTAATTGTACTATTGTAACTATTACTAGTGAATCTCATAAGATGGTATTTATGTTTGGATCCCTTTATTATTTATCTCTCACTCCTTTTCTATGATGGGGGAGGAAATGGGTACCCATTCCAGTAACCTTGCAGGGAAAATGCCATGGATGGAGTAGCCTGGAGGGCTACAGTCCATGGGATCACAAAGAGCTGGACATGACTGAGCAACTGGGTACACCTCTTCTATGATGCAACATGCATATTTTTATGTTTTTTTAAATGCATTTATTTTCAATTCGAAGATAATTGCTTTACGATATTGTGCAACATGCATATTGATCTATGAGAAACATATGGAAGAAACATTAAAAAAAAAAACACATAATCTTCATCAGTGAGTAAGATGCTTGGGGAAGTTGAAAGTGAGAAAGGTTTAAATCTGAAATTTCAAACTTTCAGCCAGCCCACAGACTTATTTTGTTTGACTCTCAAAATGCTAAAGAGTTGAGTTAGTTATTAGGATAAGAACATAAATTTCTGGCTTCTCTGAAACATGTGAACATCTGGGAAGCCATGAACCTGAGTTGATGCATTCTTTGGATGGAGCATGTGCGGCACAGTTCACCTTGGTCCCCACTGTGTCACTTCATTTAAATGCTTTGTCTGCATGTGCTGCTGTAAATGCTTCAGTTTGCCACCCTGGTGTGAGATAGGATGGCTCCACCCTCTCCCCATCCTCCCCTGGGAACATCACAGCCACTGCAAGAATCCTGAGGCTGACTGTCAATGTCTGTGATCAGGGCACTAAGTGGACAGTAGGTGCCTTGATGTGAAACAGTCAAGCTGGAAGCGGCAGATTTTCAGAAGGGAGACCACTTAGTGCGGATGCTTATCTCAGTCCCTCTAGAAAAAATGTGCCAGGTACACCCTAGAAAGACTTCAGAGAGTGAGGAGAGCAGCTGGAATAAGGGGCATGAGTCTACCACACATGCTCGCCAGACAGCATCTGCTTTAGGTATGGGATATCTGTGCAAATGTTATTAAAGTATCAGTTTCTTTCACCTCTAAAAACATTGTAAAATAATTTGCTGAGCCCTCTATCGTCTAATCTTCAGTACTAACCTTTCTTTCTACACCATTGTCTGTTACGTAACAGTGGCTCGATAAGTATTTTAAATGAGTAAATGAATAGACAGACTTTGTAAATTCTAAGCAGATAATTGTCCTTCCCTTAAGAAGTATGTGTTTAAATGAGTGAAGAATGCCCATCAAGGCCTCTTTCCACCTTTTTGATGTCTCTCTTCTTGAATCTCACCCTCACGCCATTACCAGGAGGACCAAGGCTTTTTCTTGTTAAGGTTAGGTATTAACTCTTCCAAAGGAATCAACATTTAACCAACTTTCTAAAGATGACGTGAGAAAGCTGTCCCTTCTAGTAGGGAGTTCAAGAGTCAGAAATCAGGTAAATATTGGGGTTGGACACCTTGTTACTCCAAAAACGGGTCTTATAGACCTGAACTTAAGATTAAATGAAATCCAGCAAACTAAATTTCAATAAATCATAGGTCATATTCAAAAATGAAAAACCATAGAATCACAGAACATTAGCTGGAACTGGAAGGAAGTGTTGCAAGAAACCATCAAACCCAAAATTCCATCATGGTAATCATGACATTAAAATGCCACCTGCACCAGATTACTATAAATTTCAATTTGCTGAATGGTTGTGCAATGTTAAGTGTTGTATATTTCTTGAAAAAGCTGGTCATCAAAGAGTGATCAACATAGAATTTTAATAGAGGAAATATTTATATTGTGCTTTAATGCATTATAGGCTTCCCTTGTGGCTCAGTGGTAAAGAATCCGCCTGCAATGCAGGAGACCTGGGTTTGATCCCTGGGTTGAGAAGATCCCCTGGAGAAGGGAGAGGCTATCCATGAGATTGCAAAGGGTTGGACACAACTGAGCAACTTTCATTTTCACTTTAGTGCATTATAAATCAGTTGGAGATAAGGGCATGTTCTGTGTGTAATGGCAGATGGACACCTTATTAAAATTGTGTTTCTCAATTAAAAGTATTCTCTTCCACTTTACAAGACTTGGCTTACTAATTATTTCATAGGACTGAAAGGTCATATGAAAATCTTTAATTGTCAAGTGATCAGAACTGCCTTACAAACTACCAAATGTACTGAAATAGTCTAAGTAATCCAAGCCAGACAGGCTTGTTAGGAGATTGCTTTTCTTTTAATATGTATTTATTTGACTGCAGTGGGTCTTAGTTGTGGCATGTGGGATCTTTAGTTACAGCATGTGGGATCTAGTTCCCTGACCCAGGATTGGACAAGGCCCCCATACATTGGGAGTGCAGAGTCTCAGCCCCCGGACCAGGGAAGTCCCAGGAGATTTCTTAAAGAATGTGTCATTTGACCATTAGAGCATTCAGTGAAGAGATTTTCTCAGGTTTGTGAAGAGCTTACTTATAACCATTTTTAAAGTTTACAATATAATAGTAACTAATATGAGCATGGGGGTTGAATACTATTCCTGTAAGGGGCACTGAAGGGAATGGCAACCCATTCCAGTATTCTTGCCTGGAGAATCCCATGGACAGAGGAGGCTGGTGGGCTACAGTGCATGGGATCACAAAGAGTCAGACATGACTGAAACAATAGCATGCATGCAGCATGAGGGGCACTACATTTTACAGAGGCACAGACAGCTAGGCAATTCCTGAAAGATAGAAAAGTCCAGGAAATTCAAAGAAATCTTTTGTTTCACCCTCTTTTTTTTTTTTTTTTTGAGAGTTTTTTTTTTAATTATTTTATTTTATTTTTAAACTTTACAATATTGTATTGGTTTTGCCAAACATCGAAATGAATCCTCCACAGGTATACATGTGTTCCCCATTCTGAACCCTCCTCCCTCCTCCCTCCCCATACCATCCCTCTGGGTTGTCCCAGTGCACCAGCCCCAAGCATCCAGTATCGTGCATCGAACCTGGACTGGAGACTCATTCCATATATGATATTATACGTGTTTCAATGCCATTCTCCCAAATCATCCCACCCTCTCCCTCTCCCACAGAGTCCAAAAGACTGTTCTATACATCAGTGTCTCTTTTGCTGTCTCGTACACAGGGTTATCATTATCATCTTTCTAAATTCCATATATATGCGTTAGTATACTGTATTGGTGTTTTTCTTTCTGGCTTTCTTCACTCTGTATAATAGGCTCCAGTTTCATCCATCTCATTAGAACTGATTCAAATGTATTCTTTTTAATGGCTGAGTAATACTCCATTGTGTATATGTACCACTGCTTTCTTATCCATTCATCTGCTGATGGACATCTAGGTTGCTTCCATGTCCTGGCTATTATAAACAGTGCTGCGATGAACATTGGGGTACATGTGTCTCTTTCAATTCTGGTTTCCTCAGTGTGTATGCCCAGCAGTGGGATTGCTGGATCATAAGGCAGTTCTATTTCCAGTTTTTTAAGGAATCTCCACACTGTTCTCCATAGTGGCTGTACTAGTTTGCATTCCCACCAACAGTGTAAGAGGGTTCCCTTTTCTCCATACCCTCTCCAGCATTTATTGCTTATAGACTTTTGGATCACAGCCATTCTGACTGGCGTGAAATGGTACCTCATAGTGGTTTTTATTTGCATTTCTCTGATAATGAGTGATGTTGAGCATCTTTTCATATGTTTGTTAGCTATCTGTATGTCTTCTTTGGAGAAATGTCTATTTAGTTCTTTGGCCCATTTTTTGATTGGGTCATTTATTTTTCTGGAATTGAGCTGTAGGAGTTGCTTGTATATTTTTGAGATTAGTTGTTTGTCAGTTGCTTCATTTGCTATTATTTTCTCCCATTCTGAAGGGTGTCTTTTCACCTTGCTTATAGTTTCCTTTGTTGTGCAGAAGTTTTTAAGTTTAATTAGGTCCCATTTGTTTATTTTTGCTTTTATTTCCAATATTCTGGGAGGTGGGTCATAGAGGATCCTGCTGTGATGTATGTCGGAGAGTGTTTTGCCTATGTTCTCCTCTAGGAGTTTTAAAGTTTCTGGTCTTACATGTAGATCTTTAATCCATTTTGAGTTTATTTTTGTGTATGGTGTTAGAAAGTGTTCTAGTTTCATTCTTTTACAAGTGGTTGACCAGTTTTCCCAGCACCACTTGTTAAAGAGATTGTCTTTTCTCCACTGTATATTCTTGCCTCCTTTGTCAAAGATAAGGTGTCCATATGTGCGTGGATTTATCTCTGGACTTTCTATTTTGTTCCATTGATCTATATTTCTGTCTTTGTGTTTCACCCTCTTCTAATGTGAGCTTTCCTGATGGCACAGTGGTAGAGAATCTACCTGCCAATGCAGGAATGCAGATTCGATACCTGAGTCAGGAAGATCCCCTAGAGAAGGGAAGGGCTACCCACTCCAGTATTCTTGCCTGGGAAATCCTATGGATAGAGGAGCCTAGTGGGCTACAGTCCAAGGGGTCACAGAGAGTCAGACACAACGCAGTGACCACCAGGTGGTCTGTCCTTCACAGTTAATTGGATGTTATTTGTTAGGTAAGCCAGCCCTCAATATCTGCTCTTCACCGTTTTTGCTCCTGCCATGAAAGCTGGCAAACTAAATACCTACTTTTCCACCCCCACCCCCTTGCATTTAGGAATGGCTGTGTGACACAGTTAAGCCAACAAGGCAAGAAAGAACTATGTCGGGGTATTTAGGCAAAGTTTTTTTTTTCCTTGTACAAACAGTGGCTGGCATTCATTGCCTCCTTTTTATCCCCCTTGAAGGGGCTTATGTTTATATCTGTTCACGTCTGGGGCTTTGGAAGCAATTTTGAGTCTTTATTGAGTCTCTGAAGCAATGTCAGAGGCCTGCTTCCTCCTGGTTATGGGACTGTGAGGCTTTTTGTTACTTGCAGCCAAAGTACACAGGTGAGGACTAGTAACATCTCTTTGTGGTTTTGAGTCTTTTTGTAATAACATTACACTGAATGAATTTCTCTCTCTCTCAGGAAAGAAAATCTTGCACCACTCATGCTTCATGTCTGGTCCACTCTCACTTTGGAAAAATATAGCTGGAGTTTCCTGTTTACTACACAATTTGCTTGGCAAGTTTTCCTCTTGTGTTTGGTGTTGGACAGTCTGTAGTTTCCTCACTTCAGTTTGAGCAAAATGTTATTTTTATTTAAAACACTAATTATCCATAGGAAATCTGCATATTCTTTCTTTTTCATAGAGGCTTTAAAATTTTATTTTATTTTTTAGATAGGTAATACAGTCATCTGTTCATAAAACAAAATTGTATACAAAGGATTACAATGAAAAGTCTATTCCATCATTAGAACCAGATTTAAAAACTAAAGACTTGGGCTTTCACTGCCATTGGCCCAAGTTGGATCCCTGATTGGGGAAATAAGGTCCCACAAGCTACGCAGCAAGGCCAAAAAAAAAAAAAAAAATTAAAAACTATTGTTAGATATCTTTCTTTCAAATAAACTGTTGGTCATATAGTGATTGCAAAACAAACAAATGAAAAACCCACCCATGCCCGAATCCAGTTTGCTCCCACATCCTCAATCATTTTATTAGTTTCTCATTTATTCCAAAGATTTTTCATTCAAATACAAGGTCATAGGGATGTGTACTTTTTTTTCCCCCCTTTCCTACAGAAAAGTGAACCTAGACACACTGCTCTGGGCCTTGCCGTCTTTGTGGAACCACATATCTTGGAGGATTTCCACTTCTGTGAATGGCATCGCATGTTTATAGTGGCAAAGTATTCCATTGTTTGAATGTACATGAGATGTTTAACTATCCTCCCTTGTTGGATGTTTGACCTGTTTCAGCACACAGTGGTGGAACCAAAAACTTCAAACATATATCATCTTGCAAGGGAAAAAATTTCTATTAAGACAAATACCCAAAGGTGGGCTTGCCAAATCAAAGGGTAAATGCAGTTGTAATTTTTTTTTTTTTTTTTTAGGATTGTCATGCATTTATCTTGTATAGAAACACTGAAAATATAGGTTCGTGGATCCTACTTCTTTGAAAATATTCACATTGGAATTTTTTAAGAACTACGGCTTCTACCCAATTAAACATCCTTCCAATTCCAAACTGCATCTACTTTTTTTTTTTTTCTTTCTTTTTTTTTTTAATATCCCATTTGATCCACTTTTTTTTTTTTTTAAAAGAAAATCCATCCTGAACCCTCCTCCCTCCTCCCTCCCCATACCATCCCTCTGGGTCATCCCAGTGCACCAGTCCCAAGCATCCAGCATCGTGCATTGAACCTGGACTGGCATCTCGTTTCATACATGACATTTCACATGTTTCAATGCCATTCTCCCAAATCTTGCCACCCTCTCCCTCTCCCACAGAGTCCATAAGCCTGTTCTATACATCAGTGTCTCTTTGATCGTTAGTGTTGAATTATTCTCCAAGGAGTTGTACCAGTTTACATTCCCACTAGCAACATACGCACGTACCTGAAGGCAAACTTAAGATTTTTATCAATCCGATAGGTGACAAATGGTATCTTAATACAGTTTTAACTTGTATTTCTTTGATTATGAGGGATTTTGAACCTCTCTTCATAAGTTTTAGGGACCATTTATATTTCTCTTTCTATAATTTTAAAAAATTAGTTATGACTTGTCATTTAAAGGAGTCCTCTCTATATTCGGGATGTTCTCATTTGTACTATGAGCTGAAGAGCTCTTTCCTTGTTTGTTGTTTTGTGTTTTCATATATTTCTGGTGAATTGTTTTTCCATGAAGAATTTTTGATTTTTACTTTAATCTTTTAGGGAGTCTGAAATTTGAATCATAGAAAAGAGCTTCCCCATTCAAATATTGTAAAGAAATTTATTATTGTGTTTTTTTTTAGTAATAGTATGATTTTGTTGTTTTACATTTAAACTTCTGGTCCATTTGAAATTTATAGCAGTGAACAGTGTGAGGTAGAGATTCAGCTTTTCCCCCTGGTGTTATTTATCCAATTGTATTAATGGTAGTTACTAAAAGTTCATGTTTCTAGTGTCCTTAAATATGAATTTTAAATGTCTGGCTAAATGTAGTAAGGTTTTGTTACTTTCAAAGCTAATATTCATAAAAGTGTCTAGAAAAGTATTCACTGAAGATGGCAGCAAAAAATGTGAATTTGTTCTTGGGAGTCTGTCTTTAGATAAACAGTAAACAGATGAACACAAATGTAGAAAGTTTTATAGGAAAAATGTTAGGTTATGTTAAGAAAGTATCACTGTGGCTTTTTATTGTTTTCCTTTGACAGATGTAAAGCAATGATTACACAGGGGACTTGGAGGAAATAGCTATTTTCATTATAAGTGAATGAATAGCCTAAAACAAAATTCGATACAAAGTAACTCAGTGAGATTTCCAGACCCCACACCCTAATCTACGGAATTAAAATATCTAGACCTGAGACCAGGGGATCTGTTCTTACAAGTTCCCAGATAGTCATAATGCAGATGGGCCTGCAAAAGTCGGTGAACTTATATCTAGGGACCTCTGATTTCTGCCAAAGTAAGGGCAGAAGCCAAGTAAGCCAAGTTTAGAACCCCAGAGCTGGAAAGAATGAGATGGCATGACTGAGCCCAGCCCATTGTCTCTATTCTAATTAAAGGATACGAAAGTGCTGGTCCCTTCAAACTCTCAGAAACCCACAAGTGCCATCAAAAGCTCAATTTCAAAGTCTCCACCCCAACAATCAAGAATTCTTGTCTTTCCACAAATGATCTGTATGGCTTTAGTTTGAATCACTTTCTTTTGGATAAACTCTACCCCCAAAAAAGAGAAAGGAACAACTATTCCTTGAGGTCTGAGAGTATGCCCAGCAGTTCACATACCTTAATGTTTTAATTTGGTCTTTCCACAAACCTCGTGAAGTAGATACTATGGTCTCATATTACAGTTAAGAAAGCCAAGGCTTGGAGAGATCATGTAACTAGTCCAAGGGCACCCAGTAAGTGCTAGAATAAGTATTTGGGACCTGATTTGTTATCTTGCCATAGAGAAGAAAATAATTGATCAGCACCTCTCCTTCAAACAATACCTGTGATCATTTGAAGATAAAGTAATAGAGAAAATTTTAGCCTTATGTATTTAATACTTGTAAATACTGTTTTAGACCGTAAAAGCCTGTTTTTAAAAAGCACCCCTCCTACCTTATCCCTCTCCATCTCTTCACCTGCTTGGAGTTTCCTCAACGTATACCTCAGTGCCTGACTGTAGTGCTCTAATCTATGGGTGTATTGCCTCCCTCTGCAGCCAAGATAGAAGTTTCTGCAGGGCATGTGCTTGGTCTGTCCTCTCCACTATATCCCCAGGGCTGGGAACACTGAAAGTGCTCAGTTGATATTTGCTGAAGGAATAACTGAAACTGAATTTTTTTTTTTAATGGTTGCACTGGGTCTTCATTGCAGTGCTTGAGGGCTTTCTCTAGTTTTGAAGAGCAGGGGTTATTCCTCATTGTGGTGTGCAGGCCTTTGATTGCGCTTCTCTTGTTGTGGAGCACACGCTCTAGGTGTGCGGGCTTCAGGAGGTGCAGCATGTGGGCTCAGTAGTTGTGGCTTGAATGCCCTAGAGCCTGCAGGCTTCAGTAGGCACAGGTTTAGTTGCTCGGTGGCATGTGGAATCTTCCAGGACCTGTGTTCCCTACATTGGCAGGTGGATTTCCATCCACTGTGTCACCAGGGAAGTCCTGGGACTGAATTCTTTACTAGTACTGACCTGCTTTCTTTACAACTGCCCAGGTTTGAGCTTTTGTTTTGTTTTCAGATCTTGGGCATATAGCTAGATGTTTGGTTTAGTAGCTGATTTATTAACCTGCTAACTGGAATCTCCTTGCTCTGCTCCACGGGAGGATGAAGATCTGCAGGAAGCAGAGTTTTGAAAATCATTTTCATATTTCAGCCTTCTTCTCTTGATGCATGACACTGATATCCCTCTGCTCTTACTTTTTTTCTGTCTATATTAGTCTCCTTTCTCTCCATTACACACAGTCTAGAACACTGTCATCCACTGCAGACTGTTCTGTCAGGGAGTATAATTTGTGTTTTATAAGGTATCTCATTAAATCATTCCCCAAATCTCAATGAAGTGCCTTATCCCAATTTTTATATAGGAACACTGAAGTTTGAAGAGATTACTATCACCTGTTCAAGCAGTTGGCACTGGGCTAGGACTCAAACCCAGAATTTATTCAACCTAAACTCCATTTAAATCCCAAGCTTTCCTCACAGCATCTATGTAGGAGAAACCTAATTGGCTATAACATCTCTATAGGTTCTTATGCTACTATTTTCCAGAGACCTGGTACTAAATGACCTCCTTTGTGGGAAAAAGTAGGGGAACGTAACATTACTTTCCTCAATCATGTTCAATATGGTTCATTCTATAACTCACTAAGGTCTGTGGGAATTATAACCTCAGATATTCTGTGGGATGTTTCAGTTAGGAAAAGCCTCCAGCTGCCCATTAACTGGGACTTAAAGTGGCTGAAAGACATATAAAAGTTACTTCATCAAGTGAGAAAAATCTGAAAGTAAGAAATCCAAATGTGGAGTCTCCACCGGGTCTTCTAATTCCCTAAAGTCTTCCCGTTTTCTGCTCTGCCATTTTTAGGGCACAAGTTTCACTCATGAAATTGTCTCAGGGTCCTGGGTGGCTTACAGGAGCTCCACTTGGTGCATTTAAATTCCAGACAGGCGGCAAGGAGAAAAGGTGAGGGGACATGTCTTGTTAAAGAACTTTTCTGAAGATTCGCTCTATCTAATTCCTCTCCTTCTGTACCAAATGTGGCCACAGAAACCTCCATGACTCCTAATCCCTGGCACTCAGTGCTCAGTTTCCCAATAACCATGCAGTATCCTTGAATATGAGGTTCTGTTACTTCTAGGATACATTGAAGAAAGTTCATTGTTGAGTTAGAACAAGATGCAAGTCTCAGCCACCATGTTACCTACCACCAATTCCTTATTCCCAGTCTTAGGCATACTACCTGTTTCACTCATCTTTTCCAGCATAACAAGTAACCCCTAAATTGAATAGCTTAAAATACCACCAGATATTTGCTCATGATTTTCAATCTGGGCAGACCTTAGTGGGAAAATCTCATCTTCCTTCCATGGGGTGTTGACTGGGAACATTCATGCAGTCAATTTCAGCTGGGAGCACTAAAGTCCAAGATGGTCTTCTCTCTTCCTTCAGGGACTCTCTGCATGGCCTCTGATCCAGTGGTCCAGTTTTGCTTCTTCCACGGTAGTTGGAACCAAAGAGGGAGGCTTCCAAGAAGGAGTAATAAGAAGCTGACAGTCCTGAAAGGAGCTGGGTCAGAAACTGACAAGATATGTGTTCCTCCATGTTCTATCCGCCAAGATAATCCATAAGGCCAGCCCAAATTCAAGGGAAGAACCTCTACCTCTTGAAGGAATGTGGCTAGTGTAATCCACCATTCTATGGCCTGCCTTGGATGTTAGACCACTCTTCTTCCTTTAAACATCAGCTTCCTTATACTGCATCCTTTCAGGAAAAACCCATGATAATCCCATAATAGACCTAAGTTCTCAAAGCAAAGATTTCTAGGCATGAAACACAAAAAATTGCTAACACAATCCACCTGCCTCCTTCTAGGCAAGGGAACTAATAACATTAGGCTTCTTATGAAAAAGAATCGTTCTTTTCTTTCTTTTTGGAAATGAAAAAATGGCAGCAAAGTGTCAAGAAATTTATTATTTCAATAACTTATTCAGTTTTGGTCACACTCATTTTTAAAAATATAATGAGCTTCTAATTCTCTGTTGTAGTTTGGTATAGATATAAGAAAACAAAGCCTAATGATATTTATAAAGATTTATTTTGACGGCTTCAACCTCAGTTTTATTCAAACGTAGTGATCATACCCCTTCAAAGGAGTAGAAAAATCAGGACAAGAGTTGGCTCTCATATCCTTCTCCTCATTGTTTAAGAAAAAATATGGGGAAGTGTTAGTATAGAAAATCAGTTCAAAGTAGCTCAAGCAAAAAGAGAACCTATTGGTTCCTAAGCCTGGGAAACTACGTGAGTCTGATTTGAAGTGTAGCTGGATAGGTGTTCAAGTATTATCATCACTGCCCTTTTTTTGCCCTGTCCTTGGCTGCAGTTCTCAGTTACTTGGCTGCTTTCCCTCCTGCTGCCAATGAACTTCCTCCATGCAATCATAAAGATAGTAGCCTGCAGCCACATGTAATTTTTGAAAGATTAGCCACTCCCTAGAAAAATAACTTCTCCTCCCAATCTGATAAGAATCCCTGGGAAGGCCTTAATTTTCCTGTTGAGGTCACATGTCCACCTTTGGCTGGATTACTTTTCCAAACGGTGGTGCATTATACAGAGAAATGACCCTGTCCACAAAGATATTCATATTCTCATGTCTTTCACCTGTGAATTCGTTACTTTACATGGCCACAGGGATGTTGCAGAAGTGGGTAATTTAAGGATCTTGTGAGAGGA
Source organism: Bos grunniens (assembly GCF_055505025.1). Taxonomy (NCBI): domain Eukaryota; kingdom Metazoa; phylum Chordata; class Mammalia; order Artiodactyla; family Bovidae; genus Bos; species Bos grunniens. Next base: position 45,084,296 of record NC_141165.1, read on the forward strand.
GCGTAGTCAGGATTATACAGGTGGACCCAATGATGTAATCACAAGGACTCTTAGATGAGGAAAGCAGTAAGAGTCAGAGTCAGAGTGAGTGATGCTGGAAGTGGAGATCGAGTTTTGCTTTGAAAATGGCGGGAGCTGCAGGCCGTGGAATAGAAGTTGTGTATAGAAGCTGAAAAAGCCAAGGAAACAGATTCTCCTCTAGAATATCCAATGGAATCAGACCATCTTGGACTCTCACATCTAAAACTGTAAGAGTACAAGTTTAATTTTTTTTTTTAAACCACTAAGTTTCCGGTAACTTGTTATAGCAGCAGTAGAAACTATTGCAAGTGTATTTCCTGATGTGACTCCATTTGGTTAACAATTTTTGACCTGTGGTCAAGCATGAAGGTGGAAGATGCCAGGGGGTAAGGTGGGTGAGAGTACATGACTGATGGTATAATCAAGACCACATTAAATCAGGGATAATTTACCCCCAGATAAAATTCCTTTGTTACAGACCAAGTGGATAGAAAAGGAGGCTTATACAAATTAAATAGAATTAACAAGCAAACAACTCTATAAGCAATAGCTACCGTAATCTAGTACTAGCGAGAAGAATGGAGAAGGCGATGGCACCCCACTCCAGTACTCTTGCCTGGAAAATCCATGGACGGAGGAGCCTGGTAGGCTGCAGTCCATGGGGTCGCTAAAAGTCGGACACGACTGAGCAACTTCACTTTCACTTTTCACTTTCATGCATTAGAGAAGGAAATGGCAACCCACTCCAGTGTTCTTGCCTGGAGTATCCCAGGGACGGCGGAGCCTGGTGGGCTGCCGTCTATGGAGTCGCACAGAGTCGGACACGACTGAAGCGACTTAGCAGCAGCAGCGAGAAGAAAAAGTGCTGAGTCAGGCAGCAGGAGAGAACTAAGAGAGGCAAACAGCTATAGGGCTTACAGCTGGGCCTGGGTAATCAAGACTCCACAGAAGTAACAGTCATTGTTTTCCTGCTCTAATACCCTGAAAGTCAGAGAATTATAAAGAATAAAACACATGTCTGAAGATCAGTGATAACTAAACTCAAATGTGCCAATAAAAGCTGACATTATAATCTTGGTTTTCAATGGTAAAATTAGAGAGCTGGTGCTTCAGAAACTCTTCCATGTGGAATGCCCAGTATCATAGAAGAGGAAACCGAACAAGAATGCTGTAGGCCTGGGAGCCTCACCAGGGACTCTATGCAAGTAAAAATTTCCCTGAGTGTTGGTTTTATTATTTTAAATCGAGGTTATTTACTTTAATATAAAACTCATTTTTAAAGTTCTGTGAGTGATTTTCTCGTCTTAAATATTTATTGATTGATGCTCCAGGAAGGTTTACCACTTTTAATCTAGCTCCTAATACTCTCTGATTTGAATGATGTATACGGCATGGATAGTCCAACTATGAAACTAGGAACTGGTCCCTCCTAAACACTACTTCTAAGGCCATAACCGTAGCTCTGCTGTCTCCATGTCTGCCCCCTGAGACCTGAGCTAGGAGGATGGCATTGTCAGCAGTACTGAGAATTTAATTGTGATGCTGAAGAAGCTGCTGCCAAGTTCCCTTCAGAAAACACTTCACAGGTACAAAGAGAGATCTGAAGTAGTGTTTTTTTTTGTTGTTGTTTTTTTTTTATTGATGTATAGTTGATTTACAATGTTGTGTTAGTTTCAGAGGTACAGTGAAGTGATTTAGTTATACTTATATCTATATAATGGAGAAGGCAATGGCACCCCACTCCAGTACTCTTGCCTGGAAATCCCATGGACAGAGGAGCCTGGTGGGCTGCAGTCCATGGGGTCGCTAACAGTTGGACACAACTGAGCGACCTCACTTTCACACATTGGAGAAGGAAATGGCAACCCACTCCAGTGTTCTTGCCTGGAGAATCCCGGGGACGGGGGAGCCTGGTGGGCTGCCATCCATGGGGTCGCACAGAGCCGGACACGACTGAAGCGACTTAGCAGCAGCAGCAGCGTATCTATATAAAATACAGATCTTTTCAAATTCTTTTCCATTATAAGTATTAAGATATTGACTTTAGTTCCCTGAGCTATACAATAGGTCCTTGCTGTTTATCTATTTTATATATAGCAGTATGTCTGCTAATCCCAAACTCCTAATTTATCTCATACCTGCCCCTTTAACTTTTGGTAATAGTAAGTTGTTTTTGTTTTTTTTTTTAATGTGTATGAGTCTATTTCTGCTTTGTAAATAAGTTCACTTGAATGATGTTTTTTTAGATTTCACACATAAGTGATATCATATGGTATTTGTCTTTGATTTACTTCACTTAGTATACTAAACTATAGATCTATACATGTTGCTGCAAATAGCTTTATTTCATTCCTTTTTATGGCTGATGAATATTCCATTGTGTGTGTATCTATATATATATGACATTTTTTTGCTTTTGATTTATTTTTAATTGGAGGATAATTGCTTTACAATATTGTGTTGGTTTCTGCCATACAAAAACATGAATCAACCATAGGTATACATATGTCCCTTCTCTCTTGAACCTCCTTCCCCTCCCATCCCACCCCTCTAAGTTGTCACAGAACACCAGATTTGAGCTCCCTGCATCATATAGCAAATTCCCACTGGCTATATAAATGTACATATAGTAATGTATATGTTTCAATGCTAGTCTCTCAGCTACCACATTTTCTTTATAAATTTTTATTTATTTATTGGCCATGCTGGGTCTTCACTGCATGAGGGCTTTTTCTAGTTGCAGTGAGCAGGGGCTACTCTTCATTGCAGTGAGCTTCTCCTTGTGGCTTCTCTTAGGCTCTAGGCACTTAAGCTTCAGTAGTTGCGGCTCACAGGCTCTAGAGCTCTGCCTCAGTTGTTGTGGAGTGTGAGCTTAGCTGCTTTGCAGCATGTGGGATCTTACCAGACTAGGGATTGAACCTTTGTCCCCTGCATTGGCAGGTGGATTCTTAACCACTGGACTACCTGGGAAGTCCATATCATGTATTCTTTATCCATTCATCTTTCTGTTTACATTTAGGCTGCTTCCTTGTCTTAGCTATTGTAAGTAGTGTTGCTTCCAGATATGTGCCCAGGAGTGAAATTGCTAGATCATGTGGCAACTCTATTTTTAAAGAACCTCCATGCTATTCTCCATAGTGGCTGCACCAATTTACATTCCTGCCAGCAATGTAAGAAGGTTCTCTTTTCTCCAAACCCTCCCCAGCACTGGCTATTTTTTGATGATGGCCATTCTGACTGGTGTGAGGTGATACCCCATTGATTTTCATTTCTCTAACAATTAGTCACTCAGTTGTGTCCAACTCTTTGCGATTTCATGAAGTGTAGCATGCCAGGCTCCTCAGTCCATGGGAGTTCTCCAGGCAAGAATACTGGAGTGGGTTGCCATGCCCTCCTCCAGGGGATCTTCCCAACCCAGGGATTGAACTCATGTCTCCTGAATTGCAGGTGGATTCTTTACCATCTGAGCCACCAGGGAAGCCCAATAAGTAGCAATCAGTTCAGTTCAGTTCAGTTACTCAGTCGTGTCTGACTCTCTGTGACCCCATGAATCGCAGCACGCCAGGCCTCCCTGTCCATCACCAACTCCCGGAGTTCACTCAAACTCACATCCATCTAGTCAGTGATGCCATCCCACCATCTCATCCTCTGTTGTCCCCTTCTCCTCCTGCCCTTAATCCCTCCCAGCATCAGGGTCTTTTCCAATGAGTCAGCTCTTCGCATGAGGTGGCCAAAGTATTGGAGTTTCAGCTTCAGCATCAGTCCTTCCAATGAACACTCAGGACTGGTCTCCTTTAGGATGGACTGGTTGGATCTCCTTGCAGTCCAAGGGACTCTCAAGAGTCTTCTCCAACACCACAGTTCAAAAGCAATAAGTAGCAATATTGAGCATCTTTCTGCATGCCTATTGGCCATCTGTATGTATTTGAAGAAATGTCTGTTTAGAAATACTGCCCATTTTTTGATTGGTTTGTTTGTTTTTTGATATTGAGCTTTTTGAGCTGCTTTTATAACTTGGAAATTAACCCCTTGTTGGTTGCATCATTTGCAAATATTTTCTCCCATTCCAGAGGTTGTATTTTCATTTTGTTTATGGTATTCTTTGCTGGACAAAAGCTTATAAGTTTAATTAGGTCCCACTTTTTTTTTTCTTTTCCTTTTTCTTTTGCCTTGGGAGACTAACCTAAGAAAACATTGCTATCATGTATGTCAGAGAATGTTTTGCTGATGTTCTCTTCAAGGAATTTTATGGTTTCATGTCTTATATTTGAATCTTTAAGCCATTTTGAGTTTGTGTGTGTGTGTTCTAACTTCATTGACTTACCTGTGGCTGTCTAGCTTTCCCAACACCACTTGCTGAAGAGTCTCTTCTCCATTGTATATTCTTGCCTCCTCTGTTGAAGATTAACTGACCATAAATGTGTTGGGTCTATTTCTGGGCTCTCTATTCTGTTCCATTGATCCATGTGTCTGTTTTTGTATCAGTACCACACTGTTTTGCTTACTATATATTCCATTGTTGTATTGTCTGAAATCCGGGGGGCTATGCCTCTAGCTTTGTTGTTATTGTTTTTTTCCTCAAGATTGATTTGGCAATTCTGGGTCTTTGTGGCTCCATATAAATTTTAGGATTATTTCTCCTAGTTCTGTGAAAAATGTCATGGGTGATTGGATAGGGATTGCACTAAATCTATAGATTGCTTTGGGTAGTATGGCTACTTTAACTATATTAATTTGTCTTATCCAAGAACATGGGATATCCTTCCCTTTTGTTTTGAATCAGTTTCCTTTATCAATGTTTTATAGTTCTCAACATATAAGTCACCTCCTTGGTCAGGTTTATCCCTAAGTTTTTTAAAAGGAGATTGTTCTTTTTGCTTTCTCTTTCTGGTATTTCATTGTCAGCATAAAGAAATGCAACTGATTTCTCTATGTTAGTCTGTTTCCTGCTACCTTGCTGAATTTGTTGTTGATAAAAATATTATGTATACCTGTGGCAGATTCATTTTGATATATGGCAAAACCAATACAATATTGTAAAGTTAAATAAAATAAAATTTTAAAAAAATTGTGTTTTAATTGAAGGGTAATTGCTTTACAGAATTGTATTGGTTCCTGCCAATACAATTTCTTGTCAAATTTGTTTATCAGTTCTAGCAGTTTTTGTGTGGAGTCTTTACAGTTTTCTATATATGGTAACATGTCATCTGCATATAATGACAATTCTACCACTTCCCTTGTAACTCAAACACCTTTTATTTCTTTGTCTTCTGATTACTGTGTCTAGGACTTCCAATACTATGTTGAATAGAAGTGGTGAGAGTGGGCATTCTGATCTTGTTCCAGATTTTAGCAGGAATACGTTTAGCTTTTCACTGAATACTACATTGACTGTGGGCTTTTCATAAATTGATTTTATTATGCTGAGACATGTTCCCTCTATACGCACTTTGGCAAGAGTTATCATGAATGGAATGTTGAATTTTATCAAATACTTTTTCTGCCTTTATTTAGATGACTGTGTGTCTTTTGTCTTTCATTTTTTGTGGCGTTTGTCTTTCCTTTTGCTGATGTGGTGTATCACATTAATTTTGCATATGTTGAATCACTTTTTGACCCTGGGATAAATGCCATTATACACCTATGGTGTATAATTCTTTCTATGTGTTGTTGGATTTAGTTTGCTAATATTTTATTGAGAATTCTTGCATCTATATTCATCAACAATATTGGTGAATTACAGTATTACCATTGTAATTACAACGTTACAATATTGGCCTGTAATTTCCTTTTCGGTAGTGTCTTTGGTTTTGGTATCAGGATGATGGGGGCTTCATAGAGTGACTATGGGTGTGTTCCTTCCTCTTCAATCTTTTGGAAGAGTTTGAGAAGGATTGGTATAAATTCTTCTTTGTATGTTTGGTGGAATTCTCCAGTGAAGTCATCCAGTTCTGAACTTTTGTTCAGTTTTTTTTTTTTTCTTACTACAGATTCTATTTCATGTCTAGTGATTGTTCTGTTCAGATTATCTATTTCTTCTTCATTCAATTTTGGTGGACTGTACGTTTCTAGAAACCTATTTTTTTTCCTAGCTTGCCCAATTTTTTGACATATAATTGTTCATGCTATTCTCCTTTTTTTGTATTTCTGCTGTATCAGTTGTTATTTCTCTTCTTTCATTTCTTATTTTGCTGAATTTGATCCTCTCTTCTTGGTGAGCCTGGCCAGAGATTTGCATTTTTTTTTTTAATCTATTCAGCCAATCTATATCTTTTGGTTCCAGCATTTAGTGCATTTTACATTTGAGGTAATTATCAATATGTATTTCTTGTTGCTATTGTGTTAATTATTTTGGACTTTTTAAAAATCTTTTCCCCTTTTGTGTTCTCTTGTGACTTGATCACTACTGATCTTGTGACTTGACTGTCTTTCGTGTTATGTTTGAATTCCTTTTTCTTTGTGTATATATTTACTCTAGATTTTTGATTTGCATGATGCTGATCTTAGCTTCAGATACATTAAAAAAAATCTTGCATTTGTACTCTCCTCCCCTCATGATCACTGTTTTTATATTTTGCATCTGATTGCTTTGTGTATCCTTTAATTGCTTACTATGGATACAGATTTTATTACTTTTCTTTTACCCTCCGTATTAGTTTTGTATATGGATAATTTCCTACCTTTAGTCTCTTTGCCTTTACTGGTGAAATCTTTCATCTTGTAATTTTCTTGTTTCTAGTTGTGGCCTTTTTTTTTGTCTGGAGAAGTCCCTTTAACATTTGTTGTAAAACTAGTTTGGTGGTGCTGTATTCTTTTAGCTTTTGCTTATCTGTAAAACTTTTGATTTCTCCAAAAAATCCAAATGAGGGGCTTGCTGGATAGAGTATTCCCAATTACAGGTTTTTTCCTCTCATTAATTTAAATATATTATGCCACTACCTTCTGGCCTGCAGAGTTTCTGCTGAAAAATCAGCTGATGGCTTTCTAGGAGTTTCGTCGTATGTTATTTGTTGCATTTTCTTTGCTGATTTTAGTATTCTCTCTTTAACTTGAATTTTCGTAATTTTGATTATAATATGTCTTGATGTGTTCCTCTTTGGGTTCATCCTGTATGGGACTCTGTACTTCCTGGACTTCAGTGACTGTTTCTTTTCTCAGATTAGGGAAGTTTTCAGCTATTATCTCTTCCAACATTTTCTCAGGTCCTTTCTCTCTGTATTCTTTCTGGGATCCATAAAATGCAAATATTAGGGTGCTGGATATAGTCCTAGTGGTCTCTTAACAGTTCAGTCCAGTCGCTCAGTCATGTCCCACACTTTACGACCCCAAGGACCACAGCACGCTAGTCTTCCCTGTTCATCACACCCTCTGGAGCTTGCTCAAACTTATGTCCATTGAGTCGGTGATGCCACCCAACCATCTCATCCTCTGTCGTCCCCTTCTTCTCCTGTCCTCAATATTTCCCAGCATCTGGGTCTTTTCCAGTGAGTCACTTCTTCACATCAGGTGGCCAAAGTATTGAACCTTCAGCTTCAGCATCAGTTCTACCAATGAATATTCAGGACTGATTGCCTTTAGGATTGACTGGTTTGATCTGCTTGCAGTACAAGGGACTCTCAAGAGTCTTCTCCAACACCACAGTTCAAAAGCATCAATTCTTCAGCACTCTGCTTTCTTTATGGTCCAACTCTCACATCCATATATGACTACTGGAAAAACAATAGCTTTGACTATACCTACCTTTGCCGGCAAAGTAATGTCTCTGCTTTTTAATATGCTGTCTAGGTTGGTCATAGCTTTTCTTCCAAGGAGCAAGCGTTTTTTTAATATCATGGCTGCAGTCACCATCTGCAATAATTTTGAAGCTCAAGAAAATAGTCTGTCACTGTTTCCATTTTTTTCCCCATTTATTTGCCATGAAGTGATGGGACCACATGCCATGATCTTAGTTTTTTGAATGCTGAGTTTTAAACCAGCCTTTTCACTCTCCTTTTTCACTTTCATCAAGAGGCTCTTTAGTTTCTCTTCTCTTTCTGCCATAAAGGTGGTGTCATCTGGATATCTGAGGTTATTGATATTTCTCCCAGCAATCTTGATTTCAGCTTGTGCTTCATCCAGTCCAGCATTTTGCATGATATACTCTGCATATAAGTTCAATAAGCAGGATGACAATATACAGCCTTGACATACTCCTTTTCCAATTTGTAACTGGTTCATTGTTCCATGTCTTTCTAACTGTTGCTTCTTGACCTGCATACATATTTTTCAGGAAGCAGGTAAGGTGGTCTTGTATTCCCATCTCTTGAAGAATTTTCCACAGTTTGTTGTGATCCACACAAATGCTTTAGCATAGTCAATGAAGCAGAAGTAGATGTTTTTCTGGAACTCTCTTGCTTTTTCTATGATCCAACAGATGTTGGCAATTTGATCTCTGGTTCCTCTGCCTTTTCTAAATCCACCTTTACGACAGCTATAAGAAGTCTGTTATAGTGTCCCCATTTCTTTTCATTCCATTTTTTTCTGGTCAGTGGCAATGATTTCTGTTTCTCTGCCTTCCAGCTTACTGATCTTCCAGCTCTTCTGTATCATCTAGTCTACTCTTGATTCCTCCTAGTATTTTTATTTCAGTTGTTATATTCTTCATCTCTGTCTGGTTCTTTTTATTTCCTGACTCTGTTAAAAACTTCTAACTTCTTGCTCTGTGCATCCATTCTCCTCTTAAATTCTTCAATCATATTTATAATCATTACTGTGAACTCTTTCTCAGGAAGATTACCTGTCTCCTCTTCACTTAGTTTTTCTTTGGGGATTTTATCTCGTTCCTTCATCTGGAACATATTCCTCTGCTGCCTCATTTTGTTTAAGTTGCTATGTGCATTTTTACATTTGTGATAGGTTAATTGTGTTTCTCCACCTTGGAGATGCGGCCTTCTAGAGAAACATTCTATGTGTCGCAGCAGTGTACTTCTGCTCATCACCCAGGCTATACGCTATAGGGCTTCCCCCTAAGAGGGTTGCATGGTGGGCAGTCTGGTAGGCTGTTAGTCTGGTAAGTTGCCAGGTCCTACCTTGAGTGGCTGAGGCTGGCTGCTATTTATTAGGACCTGGTCAGTGGCTAGTACTGGCTCACTGGTGGGCAGAGTCAGGATCCTGAAAACACTAGGTCTGTTGCCCACCCATTGGCAGGTGAAACCAACTCCTGGGGTTAGTGCTAGACTACTGGCAGGCAGAGCTGGTTTTCTGGAATCTGGCTACAGGGCTCAGGGATTCCAGAGCTCATTTCAGATCATTTGCTGGCAGGAGCTGGTTTCTGACACAGTTGGGTATGGAGTCCAGGGTGGCCCAAAGGTTGCATTGACCTGATAGTAGGCAGTGCCAGGGCCCAGCTGGTCCCAGGGTAGGATCTGGCTTGCTGTTGGCAGACTCCTTCTATAGGCTGCAAGATCATAGTTTTCTTGCTTCTGATGCCTGCCACCTGTTGGGTGAGCCTGGTCTAGAGACTTGTTTAGGTTTCCTGGCACAAAGTGCTGGTGCCTGCCCACTGGTGGCTGGATCTGGGTCTTGGTCCTCTCATGGCCAGGGCCATACCTAGGGGCATGTCAAGGAGTGGCTGTGGGCTCAGGTCATTTTTAGGCAGCCTGTCTGCTGATAGGCGGGGTTGTGTCCCTGCCCAGTTGTTTGACCTGCAGTGTCCCAGTACTGATGCCTATAGGTTGTTGGGTGGGGCCAGGTCTTGGCACTAATGAGCCAAGCAGGCAGCCTCCAGCAGTGTGTTCATGGTGTTGAACATTCCCAAATATATCTGCCACTTGTGTCTATGTCCCTAGCTGAGCTGCAGTTAGCCACCTCCCCATTTTTCCAGGAGTCTCTCCAAAACCAGCAGTTAGGTCTGGCCCAGGCTTTTGTTAAAATACTACTTTTGCCCTGGGTCCCACTGTGCATGAGTATTTTGTATGTTCCCTTTAAGACTGAAGTCTCCATTTCACCAGTCCTGTGGTGGTCTTGCACTTAAGCCCCACTAGCCTTCAAAGGCAAATGCTCTGTAGGTTCATCTTCCAGGTGCCAGACCTCCAGACTTGGGGATCCTGATGTGGGCTCAGAACTCTCACTCTTGTGGGAGAACCTCTGCAATATGGGTCACTCACCCAGTTGGTATAGGATTTGATTATATTCTTGAGTCCACCTCTCCTACCTGTCTTGTTGTGGTTCCTTCTTTTGTCTTTAGTGGCAGAAGATCTTTTCTTTTAGGTTCCAGTCTTTTTCATCATTGGTTGTTCTGAAGATAGTAGTGATTTTGTTGAACTTGAGGTGAGCTCGGAGTTTTTCTACTCTGCCATCTTGGACATTTTCCCCTAAGTTGTAGTAGTTTTAAAAAATGTCTGCAAATTCTTTGACAGTACTCCTTTTAAGAGGTGGATACAGTGTCCTCTTCCTTTAAAACAGGGCAGGGCTTTGTGACTAAGAGAATGCAGCCGAAGTGAAACTATGGGATTTCTGAGGCTAAGTTAGAAAAGGCAATACAGCTTCTACCTTCCTGCTTGGAATTTTGACCTTAACACATTATTGACTAGGGGATTTTTGCAGAAACCAATTCCTGTGGCCAGCAAATTGTTATGTAAGTGAATATTGAAATGTCTCCAGTCAATAATGTTTGGGTAACAAAAGACAGATTAATACGTCGCTGGTCAATAATGTATTAATGCTCAGTTGCCATTGTGTGAGGAAGCCCAGGCCAAATGGAGAGGTGGAAGGTAGGCATTCTAGCTAGCAGCCTCTGCTAAGATTCCTGCCATAGTCTCATCAATTGTCAGACAGGTAAGTGAGGAAGGCTTTGAGCTGACTCCTGTCATGGTCATTGTTAAGGAAGGCTTTGAGATAACTCTAGATTCACTTACTGTCTGACTGCAACAGCAGGGAGACCTTAAACAAGAACAGCCTCAGACCACTCAGTTCAAAGAACAAAGAGAAGTAAATAATAAGGTATTGTTGTTGTTTTACATCACTAAATTTATGCAACAATAGATATTCAAATCAAGGGTAGAGTCTGTAGGACTGAATCCCTTGAAATGGAAAAGGATAGAATATGTAACTCAGCGTAATTTTTATATGTCCAGGGCCCCAGACTCAACTACTTCACCTCTAATTTCATTATTTGTGTTGGATTATAAAGTTGTCTATTTACTACTTCATCTCCCTTTTCTTAAAGATAGTGGGTACTTCATAAATATATGGGGAAAAGAGAGTGAGGGGATGCAGGAGGCTGAAAACTGAACCCAAATGATGAAAGCAACAATTCAAGACCCCTCTGAAATCTCTTGTGGGTTGAATTTGGTGAAGAGCTCCAAGCAGTACAATGCTGCCTTGCTGGTGATGCCACCAATTCCAGAACCTACCAACTGAGTGACCATGGCACTTTATATGCTAGTGTATGTTTCTCACACTGGAGGACATAAAACAACAGAATCAACAAGGTGTATCTTCCAGAAGTACCAATTGTACTCCACACATTCATTTCACAGATACGTATTGAAGAGCTGTTTTATGCTAGGCACAAAGGTAAGCAACCCAAAACAAAATTTGAAAGTGAACACAAATATATTATGGAGAAGAAATGTAAAATTAGCACATTTTTTGCCATTATCATAAAAAAGCATTTATTAAATGTCAAGCATAGATTTTTAAAGAAAAAAAGAACCTTCAAAGAACATTCACCCTTGCAGTGGCACCATCCTTTATCCCCAGAATCTCAGAAGTAGGAATTCAGAGTTTTAGAAACTCCCATGTAAGGCATCAGTGAAAATGTCTATATTGTAATGTTTCCTGTACCACAGGTCAAAAATTGGTAGCTCATAACCCAATTGATAGACATATCTTATTTGAATTACAGAGTGATTAAATTAGTGGCTGATATTTAAAAATCAGTGTGTCATTTACTAAGTTGGATTTCTGGCTTTTCTTGAAAAAAGTGGAACTGTCAACCGTGGGCCCACCTCCTCATGTGTCCTCAATTGGTTATTGCCAAGCTTCAGCTTCTTCCTCTTGTTTAGTTGAGACCGGGTCCCGGTACTCGCCATGGTCCTCACCACTTCCTGTCCATACCACACACCAGGTTCGTGGCCTGCTTCTTTTGTTCATGGTACCTGCCTGGGTCTGGGAAGTGTTTGAATGTACATCTCCAGTTCTCGGTTGAATTGTTTGGGTCATTTTTCAATATTTAATGTTGACCTTTCCAAGTTTCTAAAATTTTCAGGATACTAATCTTTTTTTTTTATGATTGTGTACTCAGGTTATCTTTTTCTTTTAGTTTTATTGAGATAAAATTGACATACAGCACTTTATAAATTTAATGTTTACAGAATTCACTTATATCATGAAATGATTACCACAGTAAGTGTAGTGAACATCCATCATTTCATAAAATGCAAAATAAAAGGAGGAAAAAACTTTCAGGATACTAGTCTTAACAGTCTGATCCAGAAATTGAACTTTATCTGCCAAGTTCCAAATCACAATTATAGAGCTGGAATGGACCCACTTTTCTGATCATGGTCATAGGATTCTGAAGGCTGCCACATAACTGCTGAGATCATAGAGTCCCAAGATAACCTGCCTTACTTTCAAGGAAAAAAACCAAACTCAAAACATTCATCTTCCCCAAACACAGAGTCCCAGGCAAATCAGGCAAAGAGGAAATAAGAGGTTAAACTAGGTTATTGTGGATTATACCCTCTTCTTAAGGGACACAGACTCCTTCCTTCAGTGTTGGGTAAAAAGGAGATGGGCTCCCCAAATGTCTTTGCATTCTGTCAAAGACAGATTGGGGTGGCCTCCTCTCTGGGATATGGATAGCTAGGTAACTGAGTCCAATTTCCTGAAGTTGAGTGTGTGTAAGTGACTGTATCCACCTTGGGGGCAGTGAATGTTCACCATGAGTCATGGTTTTGTTTTCTGTGCTCAGCAGCCTGAGGGCTGGCAGGGACTGAGGTCTGGGATTTTGCAACAGCTGTTTGTGTCACCTGGGAAGGCAATTGAATATGCACTGGGATTTTCTTTTTTTTTCCACTGGGATCATTTTATCATCTTATGAGCACAGACTTTGCCTGCCAAAAGGCCATGATTCTCAGCTAGAAAAAATAACATCCCTATTTGGAACCTGTGTGGTGTCTTAAATGTCGGTATCTAAATTCTTTTCTTATGCCACACAGTTGTAAATTGCTCACAGGCTCTCTAATTCCAATTTAAGATGATTAACTCCTAAAAACAATGGCTATAACATCTTTTCAGAAGCTATCATAAGGCAGAGAGATTCATCAGTGATGTCTCATTCTACTTCTTTAACTTATCTTAAAATGACTTTCTTATGGTTTCAGGAAATAGCCACCCTGTTCTCCATTCATGAATGTAATATACAAAGTTCTCTACTAGACAACTGTTCAGGCTGCATGATATCATCTTGTAGCCCTGGTCTTTCTATATCTCATTTTTAGCCCATCATCTGTGAAAGTCACCCTAATCCCTTGTTCTTGCATTCACCTCACCCTGAACCCTTTCAAGCCCATCCATGGAGAGAGGCATGGTGTTCTTTGGGCTGCAGCCAAAGGAGAAATGGTGATTTATGTGATGACCACAGGCACTGCCTGTCCCCTGCAAACAGCACACAGCAATGGCAGAGGGATGCCACCGGGGAATGCTGGCTCCTCTCTTGCTGGGTGAACCTCTATTAACGTGTTTGGGATAATTAAACCAGCTAGTTTGGTCAGCAGATGTAACATAAAAACTTATCAAGCATACTTCAATAACAAAGATCCATCTAGTCAAAGCTATGGTTTTTCCAGTAGTCATGTATGGATGTGAGAGTTGGACTATAAAGAAAGCTGAGCGCCGAAGAATTGATGCTTTTGAACTGTGGTGTTGGAGAAGACTCTTGAGAGTCCTTTTGGCTGCAAGGAGATCAAACCAATCAATCCTAAAGGAAATCAGTCCTAAATATTCATGGGGAGGACTGATGTTGAAGCTGAAACTCCAATACTTTGGCCACCTGATGGGAAGAACTAACTCATTGAAGAAGACCCTGATGCTGGAAAAGATAGAAAGCAGGAGGAGAAAGGGACAACAGAGGATGGAATGATTATCTGGCATCACCAACTAGATGGACATGAATTTGAGTAAGCTCCTGGAGTTGGTGATGTACAGGGAAGCCTGGCATACTGCAGTCCATGGGGTCACAAAGATTCGGACACAACTGAGCAACTGAATTGATTTGAAGCATATTTCGTGAGCAAGCCAAAGATCTGAGCCATAATTAAGTCTTGGAAGACAGTTAAAAGCCTAAAAAGTCATAACAAGTCTATGAATACCACTAATTGGGAACTTTTAAAGCTCTCTTACCTAAATACCTGCAAAATAAGATGCTTATTTTGAAGGCTGCCTGGTGTAACAAAGGGAAGTCTCAAGGCAAAAAGCATTTACATGTAATATTAGAAGAGAGTGGAAATTTTTGTTTGGGTCAGTATTTAATTATCTGCCTGCTATTTCCAGATCCAATTATAGTATTGACAGAAGACAATTCTAGATAAAATGTGTTGCCATAAATTTGCATGATTGTCACTTTGACATGCAATGATTTAATAGTAATTCTTAGTCTCATCAAATCTGGATTTCTTATTACAAAGAACTGACTCCTGCAGTAAATAATTCTTCTACTGTAACATATTTTCCCTTTGATTCTGTGGAGTTATTAAGGCTTTTGGTCTTCAGTGCTGTAAGATGCAAATAATAAGAGAGAGAGAGACAGCATACTTTTTGTTATCAGTGGGTATCTTGGAGGGGAAAAAAAATGAAGTTTTAGAAAGGATTGATTATCAGCAGAGGATATAAAGGGGATTCAGGAGAGACCTCAGAGAGAGAGAGCAGGAATAAAGAATGCTCCTGTGTGCCTGCATCTTCAAATTTAGAGGAAGTGCTAGGAGGCAATTCTAGAAAGGAACTGGAAAACCTTTCCTCCACCTCTTTCCCCACGCAACTACTTCATGATTTTGCCACAAGTTAGCCCTGCCTCTAAGGTCTCTAGTGACTTGTCTACCTTCCATCTTATTATATTTATAAATGCAGATGAAGACCTAAGATAACTGTTCTTGGCACAAACCAAAGAAGAGAAATTGAGAAGAGTAAACAAGGAAGCCAACTCTAAGTGGCTCAATGTTATATAGGGGCAAAGAATAATGGATTGGTTCCCAAAAACTGCCACACCACTCAAATGAGGCCACAAGCTGCCTGTTTCCAGGACATTCTTGGGGGTCAATTACTCCCGGGAAGGAACTCTGTTGCATGCAATCCCTTGAAAAGCCAAGCATGCCTCCCTGATGAAACAATAGGCCAGCACGCCAGCAGATTAAGATATTGTTCTGGGACAATGGGGACATATGTAGGCTATTCTGAGAAGGCTAAAATGTCCTGATTGCCCCACAGATTGGCCCAGACAATTTTATCAGCCTTGAGGGCATTGCAGAAGAAAAATTTTTATTAACATAATATTCCTTTTTCTTTAACACAAGTGGTAATTCTTTTCTAATTATCATGAGTTGATCCAACAAAGAGCAGAAGAAGAAATATTTGCTTTTGATTATATGCACTGTTGTTTTCTTGGGAAAAAAGATGAGTGGGAGTGAATATTGAAAAGAAGGAACCAGAAGGCATAAATAAGACCATATTCTTGGCTCCCACTTAGAAGGAAGCAGAATATTTGGAGCAATAGCACAGACACCTGCTGAACAGCCATGCTCCTTAGTCTACCACAAATTGGCTCTTTCCAGATTATAAGTATATATGTTTTTCCAAAAGAGGAGCATCAATACTATTGCTTATTCATACTATTTTTTTTTTGTTAAGTTTCACCAGACATACAATATTATGAGGAATCTTTTTCAAGTCTTGTCTGTTTTTCCTTCTTAGAAAAAGTTGAGGTGGTTAGTGTGAGATTCTTGTGAAACTTATTTTTGAGGCAATTTCTATAAATAAACTAAAACATTGTTTTGTGGATAATTTCTCTCTCAACTAAGACAGTTTACATCAGTTGACATTGGCAGGAAAATATCCATCTATTTCATCTTGATTGATTATTTCCATCAACTGAAAAAAAAAAAAAAAAAAAAACCTTCAAAGATAATTATGTCCCAGGAGATAGTTAAGCAAAAGGGTAAAATATACAAAAGGAATACCATCTTGTGAGCTGCACTGCTAGAATGACAATAAAACCTCACCCTAGAAAGTAATGCTATGGTGTCTAAGCAGGTGCCCTCATGTTGTAATATGAGCCACTGAGTTGTTGGCCCACATTGAGAGGACCACATCCTTTCCCTACATGGATCCAGACACTGTCTTGTCCTTGGGTCCCAAAGGGAATGACCTTGTTAACTCTGTGACCTAGAACCAGATACCCTGGAAAAGCAAATGATTTGGAGAGACTTACCAAGGATTCTAATCTATTTTGGGCAATGCCACTGGGTGTGATGTTGAGTGGTTTAGGAAGCCAAAGAAAATTGACTGCATAATGACAAAGGAAAAGCCCAAGGGATTTCAGGTGTTTGAATTCAGAAGAGAGCTTCTTGGTTTTAACAAACTTACTGCAAATCTTGGAAATATCAGCTAGGGAATACCAGCTAAAATGTATGAATTGTTTTGAGTCAAGTGGAAGAAGACGTAAACTCAGTAAGCATTTATTATTTTAAAATGCTGATTCACAGTTAAAGGAAGGGTTTAAATAAATTCAGCATATAATATACTTCCACAAAACAGAGACTTAGTTTGAGCTGCAAAAGCCTGAAATGTCATGTAGTTCATTCTTTTAATTTTACTAAGGAAGAAAATATGGTCAAGAGAGGCTAAGTGATTCAGATAAGATTACACAGCCAATTCATGACTCTCAACAGGATGCCAGACCTGAGGAGCCCAACTTTATCGAGACTATTAAAAAAATGTTGTTAGAGATATATACATATGTATATATATATATAATCGTTAGAGATTCAAAATGTGCATTATCATATAAAAAGTCCAAGTAATTATATGGTAAAGAAATCTGTTCAGCTTTACTAAACTCAACTTTTCTAAACTCACTTGACCACAAAGCCGTTTTGGACATGCAACAATTATTAAGATCCTATGGAACTAAATAATGAAAATTCTGTGTGAAAACTTCATTTGCATCCATAGTTCTATCGGTTTGCTGGCTCATTTTTTTCACCTACTTAATTCAAGCTAGAAATCTGGGCAACACATAAGAATAGATTCCTAAATAAAACCCCACACAATTTTTCACTCAGTCAGGTCATTAAAGTAACATTGAAATTCCAAGGTTACGCCTATGCAGATCTGCTGCATGGCTAGAACCAATGGTGGCTTCTGTATTTTTTTTAAACACTTGCCAGCTAACGCAGCATTGGTTCATTTTTTCAAAGGCAGATAGCCATAGCATCACACATGTACCAACTGATTTGAAGAGAATGGTCTTCAAAACTTATAGGTATTTTGTGTTATAAAGCAAAGTAGTTCAAACAACAGAGCCATGTCTGCAGACCTCTGATGTATTGTTGAGAGTATATTTAGTTTGAGCTATATCCTTATCTCTGAACTAAACAAAAAGGAGCTTAATGCCTTATACTAGAGATTTATAAAAGCTTCATTCTATTTTAAAACCTACTCATCAATTCCTGTGGCCTTGTCATTTCATCTCTGTGAAGTGAGAATATAAGGCTGTCAGATGGTATAGAAATTCTTATATTCTTAAGTGGTTGTGTGACTTTCTGGCTCAAGGAAAATAGACGTTGAGTGGTAACATTCACTGCTGCCAAATGCTGCAGAACTCTGTTAGGTACAGTAACACTGCTCATTTCATCCTTCATGGCAGAATGATTTCTAGTAGAATCATGCATAACCAGCCAGTGTTAATGTCAACTGAGTTCCCTTGAGATGAGCATACTTCACACACACATACACACAAACACACACACCAAACTCACAAATGCCTGGAAAGTACTGACATCCCCTTGGGCTTAATGCACCCAGCACTAATACTTGACTTAGGAGTTTTAGGATTGTTTGTTTAATTTTATTTTTAAACTTTAAAATATTGTATTGGTTTTGCCAAATATCAAAATGAATCTGCCACAGGTATACATGTGTTCCCCATCCTGAACCATCCTCCCTCCTCCCTCCCCATACCATCCCTCCGGGTCGTCCCAGTGCACCAGCCCCAAGCATCCAGTATCGTGCATTGAACCTGGACTGGAGACTCGTTCTATATATGATATTATATGTATTTCAATGCCATTCTTTTAGGAGTTTTAAATGCCAATCTAGTCAATATTCTTCCCAGGTGTCACCTGTAAGCAGGCTCTATTCATGTCGATTCCCTGTAGACTGCTCCTCTTGAAATAAATGCTAAATTAAATTGAAAAGTACCAAAATGCTCATATGATTATCATAGTCTAATACTGCTAAACTGAAACTTATGCAATTCAATTTAAGAGGAAATTACATTTATACCTCCAATCAATGAACCAATGTTATGACACATTTGGTACCTAGCACTTCTTTTGACTTTGCCCATCCCTACCCTTGAATGGATATTTTTAGACCGAGGTGGAAAGGAAGGTTTGTTGTAATCTTGCCCTTAATACTGCTTTGAGTATGTTTCTATACACATAATTGGCTCTATGAGAATTGGAGGGTAATAAAATTGTTAAGGAGGACTAAAACCTCTATAGTTGCATAGGAAATATAAGTTTCAAAACATTTCTAGAACTTGAAGTAATTTGAAGAGAGGTTTATTTGAAGAGTGTTTTTTCCTCTATTTGTCTCATAGAATAGTTAAAATCAACTCTGATTTCTTTGTAGGTCTGGTAAGTTGAGTAACTTAGCTGCCCTATATTTTAGTTCTTCCAAGACTGCTTGCAAGCCAAAAAGTAAAAAAAAAAAAAACAAAAACAGCAAGATGATACATGACACTAAGACCAGGTCAAGTCAGGCTCTTCTGTACTAACTCATGCTTTTTGATACTAATGGATTACAATAAATCACAGTAGAACCAGAGTTTAGCTATCTGAGTAAACCATGAATACAAGCTTTGTGATATTTTCATTCCTGTTTCTTCTAGAAGTAGTTAATAAAAGTACCAATTTCTATTGAGACCAAGAAGATACTTCATTTGATGTTGCCATTTTAAGATGGTATCCTTACATTTTTAATAGCCAATACCCAGTATTCTTCCTTCAGTTCAGTTCAGTCACTCAGTCGTGTCTTTGCGACCCCATGAATTACAGCACGCCAGACCTCCCTGTCCATCACCAAATATTCTTCCTACTGGTATCCATTTTAAAATTGTGTGTCTATCATAAAAAAATCTTTCCAAGAAGGCAGTATTCCTTTTTCAGTTCAGTTGCTTGGTCATGTCCGACTCTTTGCGACCCCATGGACTGCAGCACACCAGGCTTCCCTGTTCATCACCAACTCCCTGAGTGTACTCAAACTCATGTCCATCAAGTCGGTGATGCCAGCCAACCATCCCATCCTCTGTCATCTCCTTCTCCTCCTGCCTTCAATATTTCCCAGCATCAGGGTTTTTTTCCAGTGAGTCAGTTCTTTGCATCAGGTGGTCAAAGTATTGGAGTTTCAGCTTCAGCATCAGTCCTTCCAATGAATATTCAGAACTGATTTCCTTTAGGATTGACTGATTTGATCTCCCTGCACTCCAAGAGACTCTCGAGAGTCTTCTCCAATACCACAGTTCAAAAGCATCATTTCTTTGGCACTCAGCTTTCTTTACAGTCCAACTCTCACATCCATACATGACTACTGGAAAAACGATAGCTTTGACTAGACAGACCTTTGTTGGCAAGTAATGTCTCAGCTTTTTAATATGCTGTCTAGTTTGGACATAGCTTGTCTTCCAAGGAGCAAGTGTCTTTTAATTTCATGGCTGCAGTCACCATTTGCAGTGATTTTGGAGCCCAAGAAAATAGAGTCTCTTACTGTTTCCATTGTTTCCCCATCTTATTTGCCATGAAGTGATGGGACCAGACACCATGATTTTAGTTTCTGAATATTGAGTTTTAAGCCAACTTTTTCACTCTCACCTTTCACTTTCATCAGGAGACTCATTAGTTCTTCTTTGTTTTCTGCCATAGGGTGGTGTCATCTGCATATCTGAGGTTATTGATATTTCTCTCGGCAGTCTTGATCCCAGCTTGTGCTTCATCCAGCCCGGCATGTCACATTATGTACTCTGCATATAAGTTAAATAAGCAGGATGATAATATACAGCCTTGACATACTCCTTTCCCAATTTGGAACTGGTCTTTTGTTCCATGTCCAGTTCTAACTGTTGCTTCTTGATCCACATATAGATTTATCAGGAGGCAGGTAACTGATATTCCCATCTCTTGAAGAATTTTCCAGTTTGTTGTGGTCCACATAGTCAAAAGCTTTGGTGTAGTCAGTAAGGCAGAAGTAGATGTTTTTCTGGAACTCTCTTGCTTTATCAATGATCCAGAGGATGTTGGCAATTTGATCTCTGGTTCCTTTGCCTTTTCTAAATCCAGCTTGAACATCTGGAAGTTCACAATTCATGTACTGTTGAAGCCTGGCTTGGAGGATTTTGAGCATTACTTTGTTAGCGTGTGCTGCTGCTGCTGCTAAGTTGCTTCAGTCATGTCTGATGCTGTGCGACCCCATAGACGGCAGCCCATCAGGCTGTACTGTCCCTGGGATTCTCCAGGCAAGAACACTGGAGCAGGTTGCCATTTCCTTCTCCAATGCATGAAAGTGAAAGGTGAAAGTGAAGTACTCTTGCCTGGAAAATCCCGTGTTAGCGTGTGAGATGAGTGCAATTATGCAGTAGGTTGAACGTTCTTTGGCATTGCCTTTCTTTGGGATTGGAATGAAAACTGACCTTTTCCAGTCCTGTGGCCACTGCTGAGTTTTCCAAATTTGCGGGTATAGTGAGTTCAGTACTTTCACAGTATCATCTTTTAGGATTTGAAATAGATCAATTGGAATTCCATCACCTCCACTAGCTTTGGTCTTAGTGATGCTTCCTAAGGCCCATGTGACTTCACATTCCAGGATGTATGGCTCTAGATGAGTGATCACACCATCGTGATTATCTGGGTCATGAAGATCTTTTGTATAGTTATTCTGTGTATTCTTGCCACCTCTTCTTAATATCTTTTGCTTCTGTTATGTCCATACAACTTCTTTTCTTTATTGAGCCCATCTTTACCTGAAATGTTCCCTTGGTATCTCTAATTTCTTGAAGAGATCTCTAGTCTTTCCCATTCTATTGTTTTCTTTTATTATTTTCTTTATTATTAGTTGCACTGATCACTGAGGAAGGCTTTCTTATCTCTCCTTGCTATTCCTTGGAACTCTGCATTCAAATGGGTATATCTTTCCTTTTCTCCTTTGCATTTAGCTTCTTTTATTTTCTCAGCTATCTGTAGGGCCTCCTCAGACAACCATTTTGCCTTGTTGCATTTTTTCTCCCTTGGGGATGGTCTTGATCACCGTCTCCTGTACAGTGTCAGGAACCTCTGTCCATAGTTCTTCAGGCACTCTATCAGATCTGATCTAATGCTTTAAATCTATTTGTCACTTCCACTGTATAAGTGTAAGGGATTTAATTTATGATAAATAAATGCATTTATTGATGGCTGAGTAGAAGAACATGCACTGATCTTCTCCTGCAAGAACTCCAAGATTAAAGCTTGATGCTGAACAAGCATCAGCAAGAGAATGTTGGACCCCACCAAATAAATATACCCCATATCAAAAGGCAAAGGAGAAGCCCCAGCAAGATAGTAGGAGTGGTGAAATCACATTTAGAATCAAACCCATACCCACCTGAGACACTCAGAGGGTTCAAACAAAACCTTCTGCACACCTGGGAAACTCTCCAGAGACTGAGCCAGACCAGCCTTTGAGGGTTTGAGTGTTGCCTGTGGAGGTACAGGTCAGAAGTGGCCTGCTGCAGGAGAAGGGGCTCTGAGTGCAAGAGACCTGGGTATGGCATAAGCCCTCGTGGAGGAGGTCACCATTAACCCTACTATAGAGCTGCCAGAACTTACATAGGACTGTAAAACACACTCTTGGAAGGCACAAATAAAACCTTGTGCACACCAGGACCCAGGAGAAAGGAGCAGTGACCACATAAGAGACTGACCCAGACTTGCCCATGAGTGTCCATGAGTCTCCTGCAGAAATGTGGGTTGGCGGTGGCTTGCTGCAGGGTCAGGTCCACTCAGTGCAACAGTTCATGCATGGGACCTTTTGAAAGAGGCCGCCATTATCTTCATTACCTCCATCATAGTTTCGTCTCAGGTCAAATAACAGGGAACACAGCCCCACCAATCAACATAAAGTTGGATTAAAGATTTACTGAGCATGCCCCCCGACCCCCAATTTCCCCTTCAGTCAGTTTCTCCCATCAGGAAGCTTCCATAAGCCTCTTATCCTTATCCATCAGAGGGCAAACAGAATGAAAATCACAGTCACAGAAAACTAACCGATCTGATCACGTGGACCACAGCCTTATCTAGCTCAATGAAACTATGAGCCATGCCCTGTAGGGCCACCCAAGATAGATGGGTCATGGTGGAGAATTTTGACAAAATGTGGTCCACTGGAGAAGGGAATGGCAAACCACTTCAGTATTCTTGCCTTGAGAACCCCATGAACAATATGAAAAGGCAAAAAAAAAAAAAGGACATTGAAAGATGAACTCCTCAGGTTGGTAGGTGCCCAATATGCTACTGGAGAGATTAGTGGAGCAATAACTCCAGAAAGAATGAAGAGATGGAGCCAAAGCAAAAACAACACCCAGTGGTGGATGTGACTGGTGTTCAAAGTAAAGTCTGATGCTGTAAAGAAAAATATTACATAGGAACCTGGAATGTTATGTCCATGAATCAATATAAATTGGAAGTGGTCAAATAGGAGATGGCAAGAGTGAACATGGACATTTTAGGAATCAGTGAACTAAAATGGACCAGAATGGGTGAATTTAACTCAGATGACCATTATATCTACTACTGTGAGCAAGAATCCCTTAGAAGAAATGGAGTAGCCTTCATAATCAACACACGAGTCTGAAATGCAGTATTTGGATACAATCTCAAAAATGACGGAATGAACTCTGTTCATTTCCAAGGCAAACCTTTCAGTATCACAGTAATCCAAGTCTATGTCCCAAAAAGTGATGCTGAAAAAGC
Source organism: Bos grunniens (assembly GCF_055505025.1). Taxonomy (NCBI): domain Eukaryota; kingdom Metazoa; phylum Chordata; class Mammalia; order Artiodactyla; family Bovidae; genus Bos; species Bos grunniens. The sequence goes on from NC_141165.1 coordinate 45,107,581, forward strand.
TGAAGTTGAACAGTTCTATAAAGACCTACAAGACCTTCTACAACTAACACCCAAGAAAGATGTCCTTTTCATTATAGGGGACTAGAATGCAAAAGTAGGAAGTCAAGAAATACGTGGAGTAACAGGCCAATTTGTCCTTGGAGTACAGAAAGCAGGTCAAAGGCTAACAAAGTTTAGCCAAGAAAACGCACTGGTCATAGCAAACACCCTCTTCCAACAACATGAGAGAAGACTCTACACATGGACATCACCAGATGGTCAACACCGAAATCAGATTGATTATATTCTTTGCAGCCAAAGATGGAGAAGCTCTATACAGTCAGCAAAAACAAGACAGGGAGCTGAGTGTGGCTCAGATCATGAATTCCTTATTGCCAAATTCAGACTTATATTGATCACTTAGGAAGACTATTATCTCTTCTAATATTTTCTCAGGACTTTTCTCTCTCTCTCCTCCTTTTGGGACTCCTTAAATGCAAATATTAAGGTGCTTGATGTTGTCCCAGAGATCTCTTAAATTGTTCTTATTTCTTTTCACTCAATTTTTTTTTCTGCTCAATGGCAGTGATTTACACTACTGTTTTCTAACTGACCCATTTTTTCTTCTATATCATTTAATGTATTCTAGATCCCTTCTAGTGTATTTTTTCATTTATGTATTTTTCTTCTCTGGTGCTTCTTATATTTTCTTACTGTTTGTTAAGAAACTAATTTCTCTCAATGCATCTATCCTCCTTCTAAATTCTTTGATCATCTTTACAATCATTACTCTGAATTCTTTCTCAGCTAGGTTGCCTATCTCCAGGTCACTTAGTTCTTCGTGTGTGTGTGTATGTGTGTGTGTTTTAATATTTATTTATTTGGTTGCACTGGCTCTTAGTTGCAGGCTGCAGAATCTTTGATCTTCATTTCAGCATGCAGACTCCTTAGTTGCAGCGTGTAAACTCTTAGTTGTGGCGTCTGGGATCTAGTCCCCTGATCAGGGATTGAACCCAGGCCCCCTGCATTGGGAGTACAGTCTTAACCACTGAACCACCAGGGAAGTCCCTTCTTCTGGGGTTTTATCTTGTTCCTTCATCTGGAACATATTCCTCTGCTGCCTCATTTTGTTTAAGTTGCTATGTGCATTTTTATGTATTTTGTAGGTTAGTTATATTTCTTGATTTTAGAGAAGTAGCCTTCTGTAGGAAATGTCCTTTGCATCCAAGCAGTGTTCTACCTTCTCATCACCCAAGCTATATGCTCTAGGTTTTTCCCCCTAAAAGGGCTGCGTGTGTCCTCCTGTTATCATAGACTGACTAGATAAGCTGTCTGGTAGGCTTGGTTGGCTCCTAATTTGGCTGGTTGTCAGGCCCTGCCTTGTGTAGATGCTGCTGACTGCTCTTTAGCAGGACTTGGTCATGAGATGGATATTTGTAGAGCCAGTACTCTTGCCTGGAAAATCCCATGGATGGAGGAGCCTGGTAGGTTGCAGTCCATGGGGTTGCTAGGAGTCGGACACGACTGAGTGACTTCACTTTCATGCACTGGAGAAGGAAATGGCAACCCACTCCAGTGTTCTTGCCTGGAGAATCCCAGGGATGCGGGAGCCTGGTGGGCTGCCGTCTATGGGGTCGCAGAGAGTCGGACACGACTGAAGCAACTTAGCAGCAGCAGCAGCAGCAGCAGGGTTCCCTGGAGTTAGTACTGGCTCACTGATGGGTGGAATCAAGGTCCACCAACTGTCAGGTAAACAGGTAAAGACAGATCCTGGGGTGAGTGCCTGACTGTTTGCAGGCAGAGCTTGTTTCTAGTCTGATTGCAGGGCTCAAGGATCCCAGGGCTTGTTTTAGATCATTGATGGAGAGGGGTCAGTCCTTGATACAGTTGAGTTTGTGGTTAATATGTCCCAAAGTTTGCACTGTCTTGCTAATGGGAAGGGCCAGGGCCCAGCTTGTCCCAGGGTATGGTCTGACTTATTGTTGGCAGTCTCATTCTGTGGGCTGCAGGATCATAGTTTTCTTGCTTCTGATGTCAACGCGCTGGTAGGTAAGGCTCGTCTAGAGGCCTGTGCAGGCCTTCTGGCTAGAAGGGCTGGCGCCTGCCTACCGATGGGAAGAGCCAAGTCTCGACCCCTCTGGTGGGCAGGACCATGTCTAGGCAGCTTTGGGCTCAAGAAGTCTTTAGGGAGACTGTCTGCTGATGGGTGGAATTGTATCCCCACTCAGTTGTTTGGTCTGAGGAATGGGTGTGTCCAATCTTGGCTCTAATAACCCAACACAGCAGCTGCCAGGAATGTTCATGGAACTGAATGTTCACTAACATATCTACCACCAGTGTCTATGTTCCCAGTGTGAGCCTCAGCCACTCCAGTGTCTCCAGCAGACTCTCTAGGACCAGCAGGTAGGTTTGGCCCAGGCTTTTATCAAATTACTGCTCTTGCCCAGAGTCCTGGTGTACATGAGGTTTTATGTGCACCCTTTAAAGATGAAGTCTCTATTCCTCCCAGCCCTGAGGGCTCCTGCAATTAAGCCTATTGACCTTTAATGTGAAATGCTCTGGGTGCTCATCCTCCCTGTGCCATACCCCTGGGCTGGGCAGCCTGGTGTGGAGTCAGAACTGCCACTCCTGTGGGACAACCTCTGCTGTAATTATTCTCCAGTTTGTGGGTTGCCCACCTGGAGGTTATAAGGTTTGATTATGTCCCATCTCTGCCCCTCGTACCCATCTTGCTGTGGTTCCTTCTCCCAATCTTTTTCACAGATGGTTTTCTGCACATAGTTGTAATTTTTGGTATGCTTGTGAGAGGAAGTGAGCTCAGGTTCTTAATACTCTGCCTTCTTGGTTGCTGCTCCCCTATGCCCAACCTTTCCAGTTTTTACTCTTAAAGTCTTTCTTCATTCCTGTCTTTGTGGAGGTCTCTCCTCCAGTGCTTTGCCTGAGTAAACTTTTCACTAGTTTCTGGTTTTCCTAAGTGGACTTTTCTTTCTTTTGTGCTTCATCTAGTTTCACTTGCTCTTTGGGTCCGACAGTTAGAAGCTTTGTACCCAGCTCTTCAGAGTAGAGTTCTTTGTTCAAAAATCTGTATTTCTTTAAGTTTGTATCTATATGAGATGAATGTTCACTCAACTTATTGTGTTAATTATTTCATGATGTAAGTCAAATCATTACACTGTACACCTAAAACATGTGTCATATGTCAATTATTTCTCAGTAAATTTGGAAGAAAAAAGAGACCCTTTCTCTAAATGATATTTAAAACTACAGTATAGTTTCCAGAAGTCCAACAAAACAAACTCATTTTAGCTTAAAGAATATTTTTCAGATTTTGAGCTGAAGGAGATGAGGGGAATATATGCTAACAAGAAAGTCAATATTGTCTCTTGAGAAAGGTGGGGGAGGAACCCAGAAATGTAATTTTCTTTTCTAAACATTCACTAGATGAAAGAAAATTAGTAACACTTGGTTTACTTATATTAACTTTTTATCCAAAAACCCAAGAGTCCTGTATAGTGGTGATCTTAGATCAAAGAAGTATATCTTACATTAGTTTCTCTGCCTCCCCATACTGTGATTTCTTTTCAAGTTGCAGCTGTCTTGTATTTGCTCTTGCATATATTTCTTAATGCTAAGTGAAATCAGATGTGGAAATAAGATCACGTCATTGCAAAAAAGATCTCAAAGTTGCACAAGTCTTTAAAATTTATAGACCCTACTTTGGTTTCCCAAAGTCTAACACAAAGCAAAGAAATTTACTGTACTATACATTTTTATTTCATTTACTCTGATATATATGTGTGTGTGTGTGTGTATTATATATTAATATAAGTAATTCCAACAGCAATCAGAATTAAAATCACTATTTACAAATTCTTCAGAGTAGAGTTTAAATAGATTTTTTTGTTATATTGACTTCAGTGTAAACCAAAGGTTGTACAAAGATGTGTTCTAAAGGCAATATTCTTTTAAATATATATTTTAGTGAACTTGAGCAGGAAGGAGCAAAGCCTCCATTTGTTAACAAAGTTGTTAGTATTTTCTACTTTCTTACATTGGTTTTCCATCTCTCTTACCTCTGCTATCTTGCTGTCCCCAAAGGCATACGAGTCGGGGACCCATGAATTATTGATGTGTGTATTATAATAACATAGAATTCACCATGACTAAATTAGTGCCAGATTCAGAAAGAGAGCAAAAACATTTGTGTAATCTTTAATTAAAAAGAAATTTGTGGATTTCAAAGAAATAGCCTGTGTTAATATTTTTGATGTATGTCCAAGCTGAGGTGATATTTTTAGGAATATTGGAGAGATGGCTTGGAGACGGTGGTTCTCAGACTTGAGCAACTGTACATTAGATTCACCTGGAAATCTTGTCAAAACACTGATTGCTGGGCCTACCCTCAAAGTTTCTGATTCAGTAGCCCTGGAGTCCAACCAAGTATTTTCCTTTCTAACAGGTTTCCAAATGATGATGATACTACTTGTTAAGGGACCAAATTTTGAAAACTACTAGAATAAGAAATACCCAGAGACTTGGTATAGTTTTATCGTTTTTGTTTTTTTGGGTTCTTTTGTAGAATTGTATCTGAATTTTTTTTTAACTGGAAGATAATTGCTTTACAATTCTGTAAACCAATACAACAACATGAGTCAGTCATATTTATATTTATATGTATCCCCTCCCCTTTGAGCCTCCCTCCACCTTATTCCACCACTCTAGGTTGTCACAGAGTGCCAGCTTGGGCTCCCTGTGTTATACAGTAGCTCCCCGCTAGTTACCTATCTTACACATGATAGTATATATACATGTCAATGCTACTCTCTCAATTTATCCTACCCTCTCCTTCCCCTACTGTGTCCATGAGCTTGTTCTCTACATCTGCATCTCTATTCCTATCCTTCAAATATCCTCATCAGTACCATTTTTCTAGATTCCATGTATATGCATTAATATGATATTTGTTTTTCTCTTTCTGACATACTTCACTCTATGACAGGCTCTAGGTTCATCCACCTCAGTTGAACTGATTCAAATCCATTCCTTTTTATATCTGAGTAATATTCCATTGTATATATGTTCCACAACTTCTTTATCATTCAACTGTCAATGGACATCTAGGTGGCTTCCATGTCCTAACTATTGTAAATAGTGCTGCAGTGAACATTAGGGTACATGATTCTTTCTGAATTGTGGTTTTCTCAGGGTATATGCCCCCCAGTGGGATTGCTGGGTCATATGGTAGTTTTACTCTTCGTTTGTTAAGGAATGTGTGTGTGTGTGTGTGTGTGTGTATGCATGCTCAGTCATGTCCAACTCTTTGTGACTCTATAGACTGTAGCCCACCAGGCTCCTCTGTCCATGGAATTTTCCAGGCAAGAGTACTGGAGCCAGTTTTTGTTTCCTTTTCCAGGGGATCTTCCCCACCCAGAGATCAAACCCACATCTCTTGCATCTCCTGCATTGACAGATGGATTCTTTCCATACTCTTCTCCATAGTGGCTTTATCAGTTTACATACCCACTAACAGTGCCGTAGGGTTCTCTATAACCCACATCCTCTCCAGGATTTATTGTTTGCAGTTTTTTATTGATAGCCATTCTGATTGGTATGAGGTGATATCTCACTGTATTTTTGAGTTGCATTTCTCTAATAATGAGCAGTGTTGAGCATCTTTTTATGTGTTTATTGACCATCTGTAAATCTTCTTTGGAGAAATATGTTTAGGTCTTCTGCCCATTTTTTGATTGGATTGTTTTTCTGATATTGAGCTGTATGAGCTGCTTACATATTTTGGAGATTAATCCTTTGTCAGTTGCTTCACTTGCAATTATTTTCTCCCATTCTGATGGTTGTCTTTTAATCTTGTTTATTGTTTCCTTTGCTGTACAAAACCTTTTAGGTTTAATTAAATCCCACTTTTTTATGTTTCTTTTATTTCCATTACTTTAGGAGGTAAATCAGGCTTCCCTGATAGTTCAGTTGGTAAAGAATCCACCTGCAATACAGGAGACCTGGGTTCAATCCCTGGGTCGGGAAGATCCTCTGGAGAAGGGAAAAGCTACCCACTCCAGTATTCTGGCCTGGAGAATTCCAAGGGGGTCACAAAGAGTCAGACACGACTGAGCGACTTTAATTTTAGGAGGTAGGCCAAAGAAGATCTTGCTGTGATTTATGTCAGAGTGTACTGCCTATGTTTTCCTCTGAGAGCTTTATAGTTTTTAGCCTTACATTTAAGTTTCTAATCCATTTTGAGTTTAGTTTTGTATATGGCATTCATAAATGTTCTAATTTCATTCTTTTACATGTAGCTGTCCAGTTTTCCCAGCACCACTCATTGAAGAGACTATCTTTTCTCCATTGTGTATTATTGTCTCCTTTGTCAAAGATAAGGTGTCCATAGATACATGAGTTTATCTCTGGGCTTTCTATCTTGTTTCATTGGTCTGTATTTCTGTTTTTGTGCCACTATAATACTGTCTTGATGACTGTAGCTTTGAAGTCAGGAAGGTTGATTCCTCCAGCTCTGTTTATCTTTCTCAAGATTGCTTTGGCTCTTCAGGGTCTTTTGTGTTTCCATACAAATTGTGAAATGTTTTGTTGTGTTCTGTGAAAAATACCATTGGTAGTTTGATAGGGATTGCATTGAATCTGTACATTGCTTTGGATAGTTTAGTCATTTTTACAATATTGATTCTCCCAATCCAAGAACATGGAACCTCTCTCCATATGTTGTCTTTGATTTCTTTCATCAGTGTCTTATAGTTCCTTGCATACAGATCTTTTGTCTCTTTAGGTAGGTTTATTCCTAGGTATTTTAATCTTTTTGTTGCAATGGTAAATGGGATTGTTTCCTTAATTTCTCTGATTTTTTTAATTGTTAGTGTGTAAGAATGCAAGGGATTTCTGTGTATTAATTTTATATCCTGTGATTGTATAATATTCATTGATTAGTTCTAGTAATTTTTGATGGCATCTTTAGGATCTTCTATGTACAGTATTGTGTCATCTGCTAACAGTGAGAGTCTTACTTTTTCTTTTCCAATCTGGATTCCCTTTATTTTTTTTTTCTTCTCTGATTTCATGGCTCAGACTTCTAAAACTATATTGAATAGCAGTGGCAAGAGTGAGCACCCTTGTTTTGCTCCTGATCTTAGAGGAATTCTTTCAGTTTTTCACCACTGAGAATAATGTTTCATCTCGGTTTGTCATATATAGTCTTTATTATGTTGAGGTAGGTTCCTTCTATGCCTATTTCCTGGAGAGTTTTTATCATGAATGAATGTTGAATTTTGTCGGAAGCTTTCTCTGTATCTATTGAGATGATCATATGCTTATCTTTCAGTTTGTTAATATGATGTATCACATTGATTTGTGTATATTGAAGAATCCTTGCAGCCCTTGGATAAACCCCATTTGATGATGATGTATGATCCTTTTAATGTTTGTTAGATTCTGTTTGCTAGAATTTTGTTGAGGATTTTTGTATTTACGTTCATCAGTGATATTGGCCTGTAATTTTCTTTATTTGTGACATCTTTGTCTGGTTTTGGTATCAGGGTGATGGTGGCCTCATAAAATGAGTTTGGGAGTTTTTCTTCGTCTGCAATTTTCTGGAAGACTTTGAGCAGGATAGGTGTTAACTCTTTTCTAAACATTTGGTAGAATTCACCCATGAAGGCTTCTGGCTCTGGGCTTTGGTTTGTTGGAAAATATTTGATCGGTTTTGATTTCAGTGCTTGTAATTGGTTTGTTCATATTTTCTATTTCTTCCTGGTTCAGTCTTGGAAAGTTATACTTTTATAAAAATTTTTCCATTTTTTTCTAGGTTGTCCACTTTATTAGCATATAGTTAGTTGCTCATAGTAGCCTCTTATGATCCTTTGTATTTCTGCATTGTCTGTTGTAACTTCTTTTTCATTTCTAATTATTGATATAGTTTTAAAAGGAAGGAAACTTCTTTGTCAGATTTCTCTTTCAGGACACACACACAGCCACACAGACTTAATTTTCTTTACTAAATGATGCAAATTCCACTAGATAGAGCCTAGTGGGGATAACAAGGATAGTAGTGAGTTACTGTAAAGCAGTAAATAAGATTTAGAGGGGATGTATAGTTCAGGGATGGGTTAAAAAGGTGGTTTGAGGGGTCAGTTTTATAATACAGAGTACACTGACTTGCAGGCTTCCTGGGTGGCTCAGAGGTAAAGAATTGGCCTGTCAATTCAGGAGACACAGGAGATGTGTATTTAATCCCTGGGTTGAGAAGATCCCCTGGAGAAGAAAATGGAAACCCACTCCAATAGTCTTACTGAGAGAATCCCATGGATAGAGGAGCCTGGCAGGCTGTAGTCCATGAGGTTGCAAAGAGATAGACAAGACTGAACATACATGCACACTGACTTGACATAAACCAATCTCTACCTAGACAACAACAAACAATAAAACTTTGGATACTTATTTGCAAAGATGATTCATACTACCCAGATCTCTGGTCTGGTTATAAAACACATCTTTATCAGCTTGCTTGGGAAAAAAAATATGTTTCACTCTTCTATCATACTATGGACCAGACATGAAAAAAGAAACAATAAGTTGAGTGGTTTTGTCAGATATCAGTCCAATTAATTACAATATGATTGACAATTACTGAGCCTTTGGGTTCTCATCATTCTTCAAGTTCTTCTACAAGCGATCACTAGTTCATATACCATCTGTCCTAAGGGCATGCATGCATGCTATTTTGCTTCAGTTGTGTCCAACTCTTTGTGACCCTATGGACTGTAGCCTGCCAGACTCCTCTGTGCATGGGATGGATTCTCCAGGCAAGCATACTGGAGTGGGTTGCCATGCCCTTCTCCAGGGGATCTTCCTGACCCAGGGACCAAACCTGTATCTCTTACACCACTAGCATGGGCTCGCGTGTTCTTTACCACTAGTGCCACCTGGGAAGCCCCTAGGGCAGAGGAATTCTAACCATTTTTTCCAAAGCTGGGTATTGAGTCAGGTTACTCTTTCCTAGACTAAGATGATTAATCTGAAGGCACTAATGTTTTCACTCCCTGGGCTATGACCTTTCCCTAAAAGATAAAATTCCAGCGATAACTGTTAAGCAAAATTATCTCAGGCAGTGAGTTTCAAATGCTTCTCAGTAGCTAAATTTCTTACTTAGACATCAATGAAAACTCAGATATGGTTTGAAAATGTAACATGGAGCTTTGCCCTCCACTTGACCTTGGATTTGCTTTTCTCCAGGTGATGCATCACAAAACTTTGCTGTCTGCTTTGACTCTATTCTGTTCCTATGACCTGACATGTTTATACACCATGCCCCTTTTCTTCTCAAAAGTTTTCTTGTCACTAACTGTGGCCATAAAATTACAAAGATTGATGAGTTGTTGCTGTTGCTGCTGTTATTGTTGTAAAACCTCTTTGGATTTCTGGATTACAGTCACCACTAAAATGTCCACTGCTTTATTTTTTCACTTTTCTCTTAAGTGAATTTTATATATAGTTTTTATAAAGTCTTCTAAAGGATTATTTTTGCATCATATATAAGTCCCAAGACTGTGAAGCAAAGTCCCTAAACTTCAAAGTTTTTAAATCATCACTTTCTGGAGACATTTACCAGGCAGCCTCCAGGGAGACTTTCAGAGCTCCCACATCACTGTCACTTGAAGCTGTTTTCAGTGGATACACAGTGAAGAATGGAAGGAAAGTGAATACCTCTGTCATAGAAAAAGAAGAAAAAGAAAAGGGGGAGGGAAAGGGGAGGAAAGAAAGTACACTATTGAGCATCTCACACCAAGCAAAGCTATTCAGAGTGTTTTAAATACATGAAGATATGGTCTGCATGTGTGCTAAGTCTCTTCAGTCACATCAGACTCTTTGCAACTCCACGGAATCCCACCAGCCTCCTCTGTTCATGGGATTCTCCAGGCAAGAATACTGGAGTGGGTTGCTATGCCCTCCTCCACTGGATCTTCCTGACCCAGGAATTAAACCCACATCTCTTACGTCTCCTACATTGGCATGTGGGTTCTTTACCACTCACGCCAGCTGGGAAACCCAAACATACAGTCTAATGGGATACAAAAGTAAAAGCAATAGATATGTGCAGCAGCATAAATAAGGTCTAAGTTATTTGCTGTAAGAGTATAATGCTGACTACAGCTCTACTAGGCTTAAATACACAGACTTCAAGATGAAATTGACTATAGCAGAAATAATATACAACATAACCAGTCATCTCCAGGCTCAAAAGGAGATTTCCTGGGTTCAAGTTCTAATACCCAAGGAGATTTCTTGGGTTCAAGTTCAACTTCTTGGTACAAGTTCTGATACAGTCTAACTGCATGACTAGAGCTCGTTACTTAACCTCTCTGAATCTCTCTTCATCTTTAAATGGACATAATAATCACCCTAATTGAGAAGGCTGTCCTAAGGAGTAAGTGAGCTAACATGTGCAAAATGCTTAGAACAGTACCTGGCATGTGATTCAGAGCCCTTGGTCAAGAATTTAAGTTATGCTGAGCTGGTAACCAGCTATGAGACTTTGGACAAGTCCACCTTCATAAGTCTCATAACACACACCTAGATACACCTATCTTTCATGAGAATCAAACAAAATAATGTATAAGACAGTATTTTTACAATTATAATATACAAGCTATTTTATAGTTGCATCAAAAGGATTTTGGATTGATACCCACTGAATTGCTAATAGTGGTTGGCTACCTCTGAGGAAGGGAGTAGAATTGGAGACAGGTGAAGGGAATCTAAGCTTTTAACTTTCTTCTGTATTGCTTGAAATGTTTGAGGAAAGAGGTCACTTTTTACATATGTATCTTTTAGTGATAGTCTTCTTCATATGTTATTGTTAGTGAGAACTAGGTAAGCATTGAAAACCCTTGACATATAGGTATTTTAGTTTTACTTCTAAGCATGAGTATCTCCATACAGTGATTTACAATGTGAAAACCCTCAACTTACTCTCTGTATCTGCAGATATGGAGAAGGGTTTAAAGTTCTATGTCCCTTTGCTTCTTGAAGGAGACTCATGTTGAGACAAAATTGAAAAGCTGGAAGAAAGTAGTTGTATAAAATATAGGTTCTGGGAAAGGGGGTGAGGTATGTTAGGGCCAACAGTTGTTCTTTTCTGGAACAGAATGTACAAAATGGGCTTAGAGCAGGCAGCCCAGATATAGCTGATCGAGAACCTTTAAGTTCTGTGATACAAGATGCCCTTATACCAAGGGACTTAGAAATCTAAGAACTTGACCACATTGCATAGAATGAGACCGAAATAATAGAAAACAGAAAGGAAGTTAGAGAAAGGAGATAAGGGTGATCTTGCTACAGAATTTAACTGTGGAGTTCAAGAAGCATGAAAATAATGTTGCCCAGAAGAAACAAATGTAGGTTGATGATTTCCTTCTTCTGAAATTTGGTGCATCTCACAGTATAGTTGGAAAAAAACTGTAATTTGGTGATCATATAGCATAGTTGAAAAGCAATTTTGAATCAAAGGACATAGGTTCAAGTTCTGGTTATATCAATATTAACTATATAATCATGAACAAGTCTCAATATCTCTGCACTCCTGTTTCCACAGCATGGAGATGATGACATCTACTTCAGGGAGTTGCTGGGTGCAATAAATAAGAATGTGTGTCAGAAGTAATAAGGAAAATTGTGATATTAATAATAACTAAAATAATCCTTTATACTAATTGGACATTTAGTAAGTGCTAGAGGCTCTGGTGGCTCAGTCCTGAAAGAATCCACCTGCAATGTGAGAGACCTGGGTTCGATCCCTGGTTGGGAAGACACCCTGAAAGAAGGCATGGCAACCCACTCCAGTGTTCTTGCCTGAGAATCCCCATGGACAGAGGAGCCTGGTGGGCTGCAATCCATGGGATCATAAAGAGTTGGCCACGACTGAGTTGGACATGACATGACTAATGACTAGATGCTCTGCTAACAGTTTCATATACTTGTATCTCATGAGGCTGTTGGATTAAAGGTAATGTTTAGGCATTCATTCATTTATTCATTCCATTCCTTTGACATATATCTACTGGACATTTTCTAGTTATACCCAATGAATCCTACATTGTCACATATCCTATATTTAAAAAGTTTAGTACCTAGTGAAAGGTTGCTGCTACAAGTAGTGTGCCAGGATTAGTGACTTCCAGAGGATTTTGATCTGGGGCCAGAGACCAGGCTTGACCACTTGCAACATTTTGTGTAACAGAATTTTATTAAAGTATAAGGAAGATAGAGAAAGCCTCTGACATCAGAAGGGGGCAGAAAGAATTTTGCTATTTTTTAGCAAGGTGTTTTATGTCTGTTCATGAGCTGCTAAACAGATAAGAGAGACACCTCAAGGCTGAGGGAGTTTCACCAGGCTCCTCTCCACAATATGCATTTTTGAGATAGAAAGCCATGAGGTATGTCATCTCCAGCCATAAAACAATTGACAAGAATACTGGTTTGTTGAGTCATTATCATCCCAAGGCTTGAGAAAAGAAAAAAAGTTAGTTTTAGGTGGAACCACTTTGGAGAAAGGTGGTTTCCAAAACAAATACATAGTTTCATTAACACAGCTTAAGAAAAATATTTCCATAGGAAAAACGAATTGGTTAGTTCAAGGCAGAGCCAGGTGTTGTCAACACAGAATTAAAAGAAGTCTGTCTTCATTTTGTATAAAGAAGGGAAGAAAAACATCTGCCACTTGCAGTTTATTTCCTCCTGCAGCTTGGGGACCTCTGGCCTTCCTACCTGTTACCCTCTCACTAGTAAGGGTTCCATTCCCACTATTTGATTAAGGATGCAAAAGGAAAAAGTTCTCACTTAGAAAGAACAAAGAAGCTTAGGGGTGGGTGGATGGGTTTGTGTGTGTGTGTATTTGAAGGTGTGGGCGGTCAGAGAAAACTCTTACCAAGATGGTAATGTCTAAAAATACTGAATTTTAAGTAATGTGTGTGTGTGTATTTGAAGGTGTGGGTGGTCAGAAAAAACTCTTACCAAGATGGTAATGTCTAAAAATACTGAATTTTAAATAATGTGTTTCAAACTGTGGGTCAAGCCACTGATTTTGAAATCATTTTGGTGAGTTGAAAATAGTATTTTTTTAAATTGGAGGATAATTGCTTTACAGTGCTGTGTTGGTTTCTGCCATACAACATGAATCAGCCAGAAGTATGCATGTGTTCCCTCCGTCTTTACCTCCCTTCCACAGCACGTCCTCATCCCACCACTCTAGGTTGTCACAGAGCACTAGGTTGAGTTCCTATTTATACAGCAGCTTCCCACTAGCTATCTGCTTACATGTGGTAATATATGTGGCATAGGCAGCACTGTTTGAGAACTCCACAAACAGCAACTTACCCATAGACCACAACTATGAGAGCTGGGATGGGAGAGATGGGGAGAAGTGGGAAGCCATCCATAGTGCCTGGGAAAAACAGGAGAAGTGGTGACTAGAGGGAGCAGACATTTATGTACCCTCCTGGGTTCCTCATCAGGAGAGAGGCAACAACCAGGGAAGTTTGAACTCCCAGTACTAAAGGTGATCCCATTACTTTACATAGGCTACTGAAACCAGAAGTGAAGTGTTGGTTACATATTACCTGAGTATAGGAAAAGTGAGTGGATATTAAATAAAAAGACAAGAGCAGAAAGGGGAAAAAGAAATTAGATGAATCTGGTTGCTTGCTTAAAAAGGTGCTTACAGTCTGACTCCAGAGCAATCTGTCCATTGATTGTCAACAGGTTCAAAATCAAGTTTCTACCTTTAGAAAGATAAATGAGGAATACTCTCAATGTCTACAATATGCTGATGAGCTTAGCATGTTTGTTAGACTAAAGAACTGTATTTTCTAAATCAAAATGCACCCTATCCTGAGTATACCTTCACAAGGTGTAGCTGAGAGAAAATGTGGCTTTGAGCACATAAATATGCAAACCACTGAGAAGCCTATTTCCATTTACTTTTCACTTCTGGACCAATTGTACAGGATGAGTAACTTACAAAAACTCAAATGATTTCTCCATGACGCTGTTTCATTCAACATCAAGATTCCAATCAATGTCCTATTTCTTTTAATATTCATAGGCATAGACCCCTAAAATTTAGAACTTTGACAGATATATATTTGTGTTGTTTGGAATTTTGAATTTATAAGAGCATATATGCCCGGCCCAAGAAAATGACTGAAAATAAACTTAAATCTAGAATAATAACCAAAGTGTTAAACTCTGGACTATTTCTGACCTTCTGAAAAAATCCACAACTCTGGGCCCACTCCAGATTCACAATGATTTATAAGAAATTGCATACCCATCTCACTCATCACAAACCAAGAAATCACTTTCAAATAAGAGTGGAATGAAAGTAAAATATTCATCCCTCTCAATCTCTGGGAAATGACCAACTCAAAATAGTATTCTTCAGCTTTTGGTGTTCTTTCTTTTCCTATAAAGGAATATTAAGCTAGTGCATATTTTAAGCGGAATTCCTCTGTTTGTCAAAAAAGAAAAGAAAGGAAAAATAAGAGATCATGTCTGAGAAATAATAGTAGCAAAAATAAAGGATAGCAAATAAAACACTAAAAGTAGGAGATAAATGAATTTTCTCTTTTCATTTTCTGAGGAAATTAATTACAAGATTTACAGGTGGATATTAGAGCAATCTCTGCATATCTGCAAGGGATTGATTCCAGGACCCCTGCAGATACCTAAGTTCACAGATGTTCAAGTCCCCTGTACAAAATGGCATCGTATTTGCATATAACTTATGCACACCCTCCTGTGTACTCTACTTTTTATGTATCTAATTTTATTTAATTTTTATTTTATATTGGGGTATAGACGATTTAAAATGTATTAGTTTTAGGTGTATAGCACAGAGGTTCAGTTATATGTATATCCATTGATTTTCAGATTCTTTTCCCATATAGGTTATTGCAGAATATTGAGTAAAGTTCCCTGTGCTATACAGTAGATCCTTGTTGGTTATCTATTTTATAGTAGTGTATATATTAATCCAAAACTCTTAATTTATTCACCCCCATACCTTCCCCTTTGGTAACCATAAGTTTGTTTTTGAAGTTTGTGAGTCTATTTCTGCTTTGTAAATAAGTTCATTTACCCTCTTTTTAAATTCCAATATATGCTATGCTAAGTCACTTCAGTCGTGTCTGACTGTGCGACCCCATAGATGGCAGCCCAACAGGCTCCCCCGTCCCAGGGATTCTCCAGGCAAGAATACTGGAGTGGGTTGCCATTTCCTTCTCCAATGCATGAAAGTGAAAAGTGAAAGTGAAGTCCCTGAGTCGTGTCCGACTCCTAGAGACCCCATGGACTGCAGCCTACCAGGCTCCTCCATCCGTGGGATTTTCCAGGCAAGAGTACTGGAGTGGGTTGCCATTGCCTTCTCCGAATATAAGCTATATCATATGTCTTTCTCTGTCTGATTTCACTTAGTATGATCATTTCTAGATCCACACATGTTGGTGCAAATGTCATTATTTCCTCCTCCTTTATGGCTGAGTAGTATTCCACTGTATATATGTACACACCTTCTTTATACATTCATCTGTCTTTGGACATTTCATTTGCTTCCGTGTCTTGGCTATTGTAAATAGTGCTACAGTGAGCACTGGGGTACAGGTATCTTTTAGAATTATGGTTTTCTCCAGATAACTGCCCAGGAATGGTATTGCTAAATCATATGGCAATTCTATTTTTGGTTCTTTAAGGAACCTCTACTGTTTTTCATAGTGGGGTTACCAATTTATATTCCCACCAATGGTGTAGGAGGGTTCCCTTTTCTCCACACTCTCTCCAGCAGTTATTGTTTGTAAATGTTTTGATAATGGTCATTCTGACCAGTGTGAAGTGATAGTAATATCTCATTGTGGTTTTGATTTGCATTTCTCTATTATTAGTGATGTTGAGCATCTTTTCATGTGCCTCTTGGCCATCTGTATGTCTTCTTTGGAGAAATGTCTATTTAGATCTTCTGCCTATTTTTTTAAACTTTTTATTTTGTACTGGGGAGAAGACTCTTGAGAGTCCCTTGGACTGCAAGGAGATCCAACCAGTCCATCCTAAAGGAAATCAGTTCTGAATGTTCATTGGAAGGACTGATGCTGAAGCTGAAACCCCAATACTTTGGCCACCTGATGCAAAGAACAGACTCATTGGAAAAGCCCCCAGTGCTGGGAAAGATTGAAGGTGAGAGGAGAAGGGGACAAGAGAGGGTAAGATGGTTGGGTGGCATCACCGATGTGATGGATATTAGTTTGAGTAGGCTCTAGGAGTTGGTGATGGACAGGGAACCCTGGTGTGCTGCAGTCCATGGGGTTGCAAAGAGTCAAACAAGACTGAGGAACTGAACTGAACTGACTGACAGCCAATAAACAATGTTGTGATAGTTTCAGGTGAACAACGAAGGGACTCAGCCATACATATACACGCATCCATTCTCCCCGCAAACTCCCCTCCCATCCAGGCTGCCACATAACACCGAGCAGAGTTCCATGTGGTATACAGTAGGTCCTTGTTGGTCATTCATTTTAAGTATAGCTGTGTGTACATGTCCATCCCAAACTCCCTAACGGTTCCTTCTCCCCATCCTTCCTCCAGCAACCATAAGCTCATTCTTAAAGTTTGTGAGTCTGTTTCTGTTTTGTAAATAAATTCATTTGTATCATTTCTTTTTAGATTCCACATATAAGGGATGTCATATGATATTTTCCATTCTCTGACTTACGTCACTCAGTGTGATACTCTCTAAGTCCATCCATGCTTCTGTCCATTTTTAATTGGGTTTTATTTTTTATATTGAGCTATCTAAGCTATTTGTATATTTTGGAGATTAATGCTTTGTCAACCTCTTCATTTGTAAATATTTTCTCCCATTTTTCATTTGGTCCATTGTTTCCTTTGCTGTGCAAAAGCTTTTAAGTTTAATTAGATCCCATTTGTTTTTGTTCTTATTTTCATTACTCCTGGAGGTAGATACAAAAAGATATCACTGTGATTTAGGTCAGAGTGTTCTGTCTATATTATCCTCTCAGAGTCTTATAGTATCCAGTCTTACATTTAAATGTTTAATCCACTTTAAATAATTTCTAGACTACTTATAATACCTAACACAAAATAAATCCAATGCAAATAGTTGTAAATACAATGTAAATCTATGTAAGTTGTTACTGGCATGTAGCAAATTCAATTTGAGGAACTTTCTGGAATTGTTTTTTCAAATGCTTTGTTTTGCAGTTGGTTGTATCCACAATGCAGAACTTGTGGGCACAGAAGGCCGACTGCTACAGGTCTTGTGCACAGGGACCTCGCCTGTAGCCTTCTGTTCTCTAGGGAATCGCCTCAGCTCTACCAGGTTTGGTTGCTCAGGATGAGTTTCCTTAGATATTTCAGAACTCATTGGAATTTCTTTCTTTTCCTAGACATAGTGAGTAATAAAAAGCTTTAAGATGTTCTTATGTTTTATGTCCTAATACAGGGTATAGAGAAATTAACATTTTTAGCTCTGACATCAATACATACCTTGAGAGGGAGGGGCACAGAGTGAGGGCTGTGATGATATAAGGTGGGAAGTTATGCAACCAAAATGATACACAGTTAACTCAGAGTCTTCTTCTTAAATAACTACATCTGCACTTATGTAAGCTGAAGATTTTGTAAACTTAAAGCATTTAAGATTCTATGCCTTGTGAAATCTGTATGCTGCCACCTACCTAATCCTACTGTTCACAGATCATTAATCACTTCTTTGAGAATTCCAATCCAGCTTACACTACTCCAAAGACATCTAGAAAGTTCAAAGTTAGAACATTAACATTGTGCATTCAAGAATATTGTAAGGGAAAAAGAATTACCCATTTATTAGTTGCATGACACATTTATTAGTTGTGTATTTTGATACTTTGTGCTATGACTTGGAGAAATGAGAAATGTATTCATTCATAAAGGGCTCAAATTTAACAAAAAATTCACATGTATGAAAATATGAGTGAACAAATAATATGTCATTAATACTTCATGTAATTAAAAAGTATGATGTAATATAAGCTCATACAAAGTGCTGATTTTCTGTTGTAGCAATAAACAGGAACATGATTGAGGTTTACCAATATAAGCTGTCATTGATCAGGGTCTTACGTACCAGAGAAGTAATGCCTACATAGACTCACACATATATATGATAGGTATGTTTCTAAACTTCTGTGATGACAAAAATCACCTGGGGAATTTATTTCTTAATAGGCCTTCTCTTGACCTACTGAAATGAACTCTCCAGAGCAGAAGTTTGAGAATCTGTCTTTTAATAAATGATTCAATTGTTTAAGTTCAGGCAGGCTTAGCAAACATTGCAGTCTTCACAACAATTCCATGAAAACATTCTTCTTCTTTTATAGTTGAGAAAACTAAGGTTAGAAAGATTAATTAACTCCTCAAAGGACTCCTAAACTAGAATACAACAATCTGACTTTCAAAACTTTTGTTCTTTTCACTGCACTAAAATTTCTTTGTTCTCTGAGCAAATGATCCGGTTGGATATGAAAACATAGCATTAAAATAATTATAGAAAAATTCATTTCTACTACTGCTTGAAAACAACATTACAATCTGTTTTAAAGTGTTAAAGAATATTGAGCTCTTAAAGTAAGAAAGTCTTTGTTCAAGGTGGAAAGTTAAGATGTGTGGGAATGCTGAAGCTTTTGTGTTTCAGGGAAAAGTTGGACACACATTTGAACAAGAAACGAGATATCCTGTAGCTTCAAAAAACTAAGGAAAAGGCCCAGCATGTAGGGAGGAAAAATACTCCAGACTAAAGAAAAGAAAGTTGTTCTGACAAAGTACATAGGTTACCTCAGTCTTGTTTTCTAACTTTCTAATCTAATGTCAGAACTCTGTGGTATACAGGTATAAAAATGCCAGAAACCTGACAGGTCATGCAGGAATGGTATCAGCAGAAAGAAGTAGAGAAAAACGCAGTCTCTAGGAAGAAAGCTAAAATATGAGACGACGTCTTTAACCCAGGTGAAAGCAGAGCCCAGTTGTAAAGAAGCCTAAAGCCTTCAGAAGGTTGGTGACAGCCTGCAGGCTGCTTCACCTAGCAAGTCTTTTAATGGATTTCAGGAAATCCATTGAAATGGCATCTACAGTTTTGTTTGAATGTATGTGTTCTGAGAAAGCTATGGCTTTCATGGGTTTCTCATTAAAGTCTATCATACAGAAAGAGGTCAAGGGAATAGAACAGCCATATTTTTAATTAATTCAAACAATGTGAAGAAGGGGGCAAATGGTAGATGGTTTTGAAACCCCTACAAACCTCTGTCAGGGAAGTCTAGAGGATTCAGGTCAGCAGTGTCCTGGTGAATGTTTAAAAACTGGCTGTCCAGTGGGGGAAAGCCCTGATTTATAGTACTTGTTGATTTCTGTGGCCAATTTAAAGCTGCCAATGAGACGGAGACTAACTTAGAAAATTCCTGAAAATTTAACAGTCGGCTTTCACAAGACTACAGGAGCCAGATCCAGTGGTCCTCTAATTCAGGATGAGTTCAATCTTCTCAAGTCATGAGAAAACTAAAATTAGGTCAAGTGGTTCATGAGCATAGTTGAGCCTAATTTTATATACATTTTCGGTTAGCATTTTTAAAATACTGCTTTAAACAGATTTTTTTAAAAGCTTTTTTGAAATGTTTAATCAAGTCTATAAGATAAAAATTACTGAACAAAGCCAAAGCTTTCCCTAATTTTTTTGGTAAGAGATTTTCCTTTTCTACAGAAAAATTAGTTGACTAGAAGCAGAGAAGGCAATGGCACCCCACTCCAGTGCTCTTGCCTGGAGGACCCCATGGACGGAGGAGCCTGGTAGGCTGCAGTCCATGGGGTCCCGAAGAGTCGGACACGACTGAGCGACTTCACTTTCGCTTTTCACTTCCATGCATTGGAGAAGGAGATGGCAACCCACTCCGGTGTTCTTGCCTGGAGAATCCCAGGGACGGGGGAGCCTGGTGGGCTGCCGTCTATGGGGTCGCACAGAGTCGGACACGACTGAAGCGACTTAGCAGTAGCAGCAGCAGAAAAGGATGCTGTAGTTAATGAGGAAGAAACGGGCACTGATCCCATTCGTGAGGGCTCCACATTCATGCTCTAATCACCTCCCAAACTTCACCCTCACTGCCAAATATCATCAACTTTAGGGGTTAGGTTTTCAACTTAAGAATCGTGAGGGGACACGAACAGTCAAACCATAGCACTTCTACAGCAGTGGTTTTCAAACTATGGGTTTTGGACCAGGACCATCAGCATTACCTGAAAACTTGTTAGAAATGAAGTTATGAAGTTCTCATCCATTTGTGGCTCCTCTGTTCCGGTATTTTTAATACATGCAGGTATGTGTGCATGTTGGTATAGCCCCTCCTTTCTTACACAAAAGAGAACATAGATTGTTCTGTACCTGTTTGGGGTTTTTGTTTTTTCCAGAGATGACATCATATCACTGTATAGAGACCCCCTTCATTCATTCCTTTTCCTACTGGAGTGGGTTGCCATTCTCCTCTCTAAGGGATCTTGCTGGCCCAGGGATTGAACCCAGGACTCCCACATTGCAGGCAGATTCTTTACAATCTGAGCCACCAGAGCAGAGAAGCCCTTTACAGATGCTTAAGTGCCACAGTATGTGGATCGACTACAGTTTATTCAGTTGGTCTTCTATTAATAAATATTTGGCTTTTTCCAGGGTTTTGCTCTGATAGATTATGCTATAATGAATAGACTTGTGCATATATGGTTTTGTATTTTTACCAGTGTATCTGAGGAAACATCAGTATTCCTAGAAGAGGAATAGCTGGGTCAAAAGTTAAATGCATATGGTAATTCTGGTACTGTGATTGCTAAATACTCCCAAAAGTATTATATCATTTTGGATTTCTAAAAACAGTATAGAAGAGTACTTATTTCCCCACAGCCTTACCAGTATATACTGTCAAATATCTTCATATTCCCCATCTGACAGGTGAATAATGCCTCTTCCGTTCAGAGTTAATTACAGTTCTCTTATTATGTAATAAGAGTTTTAAGGGACAAGTTTACATTTACATTTTGTTTTCTATGAACTATGTCTTTATTTCTGGCTCACTTTTTTATGTTTAATTTACCAAATGTTTTCCTATTGGTTATGCATTTTAAGTCATAGTTAGGAACATTTTTCTTACTCTCAAGTGATAAAGAAATTCATCTATATTTTCCTATAGTTATTTGTACCCAGAATTTTTAAATATGTTTCTGATGAGATTCTTAGGTTCAAAGCAACAGTTTACAAATGCAAGTTTATAAACTGATGTCAACCATTGCAGTCATTTACATGAGAAACATTTAATAATCTGTCATTTCATGCTTTTCTTAATTCTTCTAAATGATGTCAGTCTGAAGTCTTCTGGCCTGCATGATAAAATGTTCTATTAGTAAAACAAGTAACATTATTCCTGGAGTAATGTATACTCTTAATGAATAAACATTCAATTATTGAAAACTTTACCTTTCTAAGAGAAGACAACATAAACCATTACGATGCATCCCACAATCCAGCCAATTAAGAGAAGAATAGGGACCACATAGCGAGATAATGTAGCCTCTGCTGAAAAACAAGAGAAATCAGATTAGAATGGTCATGTTGGTATTAAATCTTCTGAATCAAGAGGATAAGAGGAAATTTGATATAATATCAAGGGAAAAAAAATACACTCTCTAATGATACCCATACATGATTATTATTTTCTTTTCTACAAAGGGTGCTTGTGACTCAGCTGGGTATTTGAAAGAGAAGGGTGTGTGTGAAAGCCACCTGGTGGCTCAGCTGGTAAAGAATCTGCCTGCAACGCAGGAGAGTCGGGTTCAACCCCTGGGTTGGGAAGATCCCCTAGGGAAGGGAAAGGCCACCCACTCCAGTGTTCTGGCCTGGAGAATCCCATGGACAGAGGACTGTGTTCAAACCATATGCCTTCCTTTTACAGTTAGGTGACCTTGGGCAATCCTGAGCTTGAACTTCCCGGTTTGTAAAATACAGAGAGTGAAACTCATGATATCCACCTCCAGGAATTGTTCTAAGAATCAAATGACATTGAGTAAGTGCCAAGACTTTGTAAACTCTAACCACCATGTGTGTGTTTGCTGTATACAGAACACATTCCTGCATTTGTTCAACAACACAGAGACCAGCTGTTTACATAGAAACACTGGAAAGTGAGGTAATTACTACTAAATAATCATAAAGTAGGGAAGGTGTTGAAAACTGTTCTTAGATTTGATAGCTGACTTTATCATAGGAAAAGAAAGCATTACACTTTACGTAATCATGTAATCATTCCTGAACAGAGCAAAGAGATTCTATTTTGTCAACTGGTTCAGTATAGCAACCAACACTGATCCAACACACACATAGAAGACAAAAGTATAACTCCTCTTTATTATATTTTTATATTTATATGTATATTATATATTTATAAGTTTCCTACTTATACCCTTACCTGTAAAAAGGCAACTTATAAAAGTATTTTTTCACTGCATCTCAATCTTATTTCAGACACCACACAAAATAGTTCAAAACACAGAAAGACATCATTATAGAATAATGCCCTGTGTTAAAGGCTCAGATATATTCTTAACTGAAAGCACAATTAGATTTTATGCAATTAGCTAACAAAGAAAATGCATATTCTTAGCAACTGCATTCCTATTACAATTTCTATCACTCTAAAAATAAAGTTTTTTTAATGCTGTTAAAATCATCAAGAAATGAGACACTTCTAAAATTTGGAGACATAATAGCAAATCTCCTGAAATTAATATGAATTTTAATAGCTTGCTGCCGCTGCTGCTAAGTTGCTTCAGTCATGTCCGACTCTGTGCGACCCCATAGACGGCAGTCCACCAGGCTCCCCCGTCCCTGGGATTCTCCAGGCAAGAACACTGGAGTGGGTTTCCAAAATTGTTGGAGTGTCTCAACTCTCACAAGTTCAACAGCTTTACTTAACTTCTCCATCACACTGTGACCTTGAACAAAGCATTAACCACAACAATGTGAAAATTTTTTTCTCTTTACCTGCCATGTGGCATTGCCTTAAGGATAAAGGGAACATTATGATATGCTCTTTACTCTCATTTGGATAAAAGCCTTTTTATGAATTAAGGTACCATTACACTGGAGGTCACAATCATTTTTTTGAACTGTTTCTATATTGATTTAGTATTTTTCCTGATTTCCAGGAACTTAGAATTAATACCAATATTTTAACTGAGCATTTGTATTTTATACAAGCATATTTTAATACAATTCTAAAATGTACATAATACTACTACTTTTAGCACTTTATAGTATCTCATTATTTATTATTCTGTGAAAAAAAAAAAACATTGTGCTTTTAAATACTCAAAGCATACCTGCATTTGTCTTCTGTTAACACTAGTACTTTAAGTTTTATTATAATCTGTAGCATTGGTTCGAAATAGGAATATATAGGAACATAATATTTGCATATATCACTTACATCAATAGTACAAATAAGCACAAAATCTCTTTTTAAACATGAAGAATAATTTCAAAATACTTCTCTCTGATCCTGAGCATGCCCAAGCAGGTAGACTTATACATATTAAGAACACTGTGCTCTGGGATAAGACTATCCAGGTTTAAAAGCTGGTGCCCCCACGCTCTTGCATATGATTACAAGCAAGTTACTAAATTTTGTTATGCCTCAGTTTCCTTATCTGTAAAATGGAAATGGTGATATCTCATGAGATTGTTGTCAGCATTAAAAGCATTAATTTCCATAGACATTTAAAGCTTTCTTGGACGCAGTATATATATTTAGCCCATCTTATCAATTATTTTTCTTAGATATAAAAAACATTTAAAAACCAGAAGAAAAGAAATTCAGATGTGAAGCATCTTAGAAATGACTAAGCCTATTTTATTTATTTTTGACAGTCAAAAAACACAGAAAGGTAGAAGGATTTCCCCAAATTCACATGGCCATTGAGTAGCACATCCAACACAAAATTAAAATATCCTTAATTCTAGCCCAGTGCACCACCGTACTTCAAATTCAAATCCAGTACAACGCTGGAGAGTAACCTGCTTCTAACTCAATTTTCAAAACAAGCATGAGCAAATTAAACTCTTTTGTTTCTTTGAACCTTTCAAAGTTACTCACTTAATGTATAGATGCGGTCCATAAATTGCATATCTAATGCATTTTTGCAGTCACACTAACATAATGTGATTAATGCTCCTTTAGAAGAGATACCTTGCTCTTCAGAATAACAGGGAAACAGAAAATAAACCTGGGAGCCTGGAATGTTTTTTGCTAAGAGAGTTGGGTGCCTTAAATCTTACCTTTTTCAGCCATTCTTCCTGTTGTTGGGTGGGCTGGTCAGGGCCACTCTTACCTCTTTGTTATTGTTATCCAGTGTCTCTTTGAACTTTAAATAGATACGTGAAGAGTGTGGCAGCTGCCTGACTCCTGGCTGCCAACTGTCTGGGTGATGTAAGGCACTGAAAAGCAGAACTCCTCTGTCTTTTTCTTTATCCTATTATGAAGGAAACAAGGGACTATAGGATCTAAAGTTAAGCTGAATAATTCTAACTCAGAGATATGCAGATTTTTTTACTCACTCAATGCCTCAGACAACATGAAGGAACTCTTCAGGGAAGTGGGTGTACAGAGGAAAGATGACATTTCAATTAGACAAGTCCTATTAAAGAAGAAGGGTGGTATGATGGAGAGAAAGGACTTTGAAGTTGGAGAGACCTAGATTCAAATTCCAATTGCTATTTCTGTAATAAATGAAAGTAGCTTAATTGAGCATCAGCTTCTTTAGTTTTAAAATGAAGATACTAATACCTACCCAAGGAAGTGTCAAAAAGATGAAAAAGCTATATGAAATTTAGACAATTCTTTATTACATTACAGAATGCAAAAGATAAAATAAATGGTGCCCCTTCTATGAACCAATCTAAAAACAGAAAATTGTAAATATAAATGTCCTAGAAATGAAAACAATAAAAAATTGTGGTATTGCCTAGACTTTTCAGAGAGCAGTTATAATCTTGTTTTTATTAGCAATGTATAAAAATGGGACATTCCATTTTTCAAGTCCAACCTCGTTTATGTAACATGACCTAGACTATGCCCTAGATTCTCATTGGAGTAACTTTTAGGTCTGGATGGAAAAGTTTTGCAAAATGACCTTTAACTGACTTTGAAAAAATCCAGCACAAGACTGAGTGTCCTCCTCTAAAGACAGACTTACCTGATCTGATCCACCTTCAGAGTTCCAAGAGTAATGTTTCTTGCAAACGACCACATCTTATCACTCATCAAAATCCACCAATGGTTCTCCATCTCCTAGAGAATAAAAAGCAGGTTTCTTGTTAAGATCCCTAAAAAATCTCACCCCTCTAATTTCCCATTTGCAATGATGCTTCAGCCACACTGAACTTGCTATTGTATGAATCCAGGATGCTACCACCCACACAGGCAAGGATAACCTATGAATTTCTACCTACAGATTAGAGTGTGCAGCCAAAAAATCTGATAAGGTTTAATATCACTTAAGCCAAGCTGTCATCTCTCTCCAATTTAATATTGAAAGAATGACTGGCTTTACCAGATAAGAAGAGAGGTTATGTAACAAAATGCCTGGTAAAGTCAGGAGGTGTTTTCCCAATATTAAATAGCTATATATTGAACAAAACTTAATTGAGGGCAAGATAGATAGAAAAAGAAGAAAAGCATAATGTTCAATCTCATTAAAAGCTGAACACTTTAAACAAATAGGCTCAAATGAACACTTATAAAAAAAAAAAGATATTCAAAAGAAACAGTAAAGTACCGTCCAAAGAACAAACAAAGATACATATGTATTAGGGTATAATCTGCCTGAAATGGATAAAAATAGAATGTATGAAAGTGTATACATTAAAAATAGTTATTTCCATGTCACATGTCTTAAACTCTTTTCTAATGTGGTATATTAACATTATTACACAAATTTTGATTCTGAGGGTGGATTACTTTACAACTCATTATTTTCTTTAGTTTTCTATGAGTGAGGGAGTGATAGTCACTCAGTTGTGTCTGACTCATCATAACCCCATAGTCTGTAAGCTGCTGGTCTCCTTTGTCCATGGAATTTTCCAAGCAAGAATACTGGAGTGGGTTGCCATTTCCCAGGGGATCTTCCTGACTCAGGGATTGAACAGGGTCTCCTACATTGCAGGCAGATTCTTTACCATCTGAGCCACCAGGGAAGCCTACTATTAAGAAACATTTCTAAGTATAAAGACAGGTCAACTTATAAAGTATCAGCAGATACATGGTTGACTTCATCTTATAATCTATAGACTACATATTAGACCCAGGGGTTGAATCCAGGTCTCCCGTGTTGCAGGTGGATTCTTTACCATCTGACCCACCAGGGAAGCTAGTTCTCTATAGAGAGAGGGAAAAAAAGAAAAACTAATTCAATGAACATGAACTGCCCAGATCTCAGAGAAAGTTTCAATCTAAAATCTCATTTCCTTGTTATCAGTTTTTTAAAAAGTTTTATAATATTTATTCAGGAAAAAATGTCTTATTCATTATTAGACTAGTTTTGCTTTAAACTCATAAACCCAAGGGCCTGTATTTGACCATTTTCTCATCATCTTCTTAGGGCATATCACTTAGGTATATAGGTACATTTTCTATTTTTAATTTGCAAGTTTCTTGAATATTTAGATCTCAGTTCCTTTATTATTAAGGTGACATTGTTGGAGAAGGAAATGGCAACCCACTCCAGTACCCTTGCCTGGAAAATCTGATGGACGGAGAAGTCTGGTAGGCTATGGCCCTGCAAAGAGTCGGACACGACTGAGCGACTTCACTTCCTTTATTATCAAGGTGACATTAGTTTCTTCTAGGGTATTTAAGCTAAAAAATTTTCAAATACTTGTCTCCTTATTCAAAAGAAGTCAGAATTCTTCATTTTTCAAACTTTTTTTATATCCAGAATTATAGATATAATATAAATATTAGATATTATATGTCAATATTACAGATCTGAATATGGACAAATTCCTATAAACACACAAACTCCCAAAAGTGACTCAAAAAGAATAGCATATTTGAATAGACTTATAAAAAGTAAAGAAGTTGAAGTCATAATAAAATATCCCACAAACCAAAGTCCTAGAATAGATGGCTTCACTGGTGAATACTACCAAACTTGCAGAGTTAATACTAACTCTTAAAAACTCTTTGCAAGCATAGAAAAGGAAAGAAGACTTCCCAACTCACCCCATGCTGCCAGTGTCACCCTAAAACCAAAACCAAAGATCTTATAAGAACACTACAGACCCAATCTTGCTAATGAAAGTAGATGCAAAACTTCTCAGCAATAAACCAACAAGCCATATCCAGTAGCATAAAAATTATACACCATGATCAAGTAGGATTTATTTCAGGAGTATATAGTCAATACAACTTTCAAATACAAGTTAATATTATGTACTACATTAATAGAATAACAAAAACCACATGATCATCTCAGATGCAGAAAAAACATTTGATAAAAATCAAATACTACTTCAAGATAAAAACACTCAATAAATGAATTAGGAATAAATTCTCAACTTCATGAAGGGAATCTATCAATATAAAAATCCCATTGCTGGGAGTGGGATGAACTGGGAGAAAGCGATTGATGTATATACAGTACTATGTATAAAATAGATAACTAATGAGAACTTACTGTATAGCACAGGGAACTCTACTCAATGCTATGTGCTGACCTAAATGGAAAGGAAATCCAAAAAAGAGCTATATGTATACATATAGTTGATTCATTTTGTTGTATAGCAGAAACTAACACAACATTTCAAAGTAATTATACTTCAATAAAAACATAAAGTATATCTTAAATGCTCAAAATTCTCCAAGCCAGGCTTCAGCAATATGTGAACTGTGAAATTCCAGATGTTCAAGCTGGTTTTAGATAAGGCAGAGGAACCAGAGATCAAATTGCCAACATCCACTGGGTCATGGAAAAAGCAAGAGAGTTCCAGAAAAACATCTATTTCTGCTTTATTGGCTATGCCAAAGCCTTTGACTGTGTGGATCACAATAAACTGTGGAAAATTCTGAAAGAGATGGGAATACCAGACCACCTGACCTGCCTCTTGAGAAACCTATATGCAGGTCATATAGGTCATATAGAAGCAAGAGTTAGAATTGGACATGGAACAACAGACTGGTTCCAAATAGGAAAAGGAGTATGTCAAGGCTGTATATTGTCACCCTGCTTATTTAACTTCTATGCAGAGTACATCATGAGAAACGCTGGGCTGGAAGAAGCACAAGCTGGAATCAAGATTGGCGGGACCAATATCAATAACCTCAGATATGCAGATGACACCACCCTTATGGCAGAAAGTGAAGAGGAACTAAAAAGCCTCTTGATGAAGGTGAAAGTGGAGAGTGAAAAAGTTGGCTTAAAGCTCAACATTCAGAAAATGAAGATCATGGCATCTGGTCCCATCACTTCATGGGAAATAGATGGGGAAACAGTGGAAACAGTGTCAGACTTTATTTTTTGGGGCTCCAAAATCACTGCAGATGGTGACTGCAGCCATGAAATTAAAAGACACTTACTCCTTGGAAGGAAAGTTATGACCAACCTCGACAGCATATTCAAAAGCAGAGACATTA
This sequence comes from Bos grunniens, assembly GCF_055505025.1. NCBI lineage: Eukaryota > Metazoa > Chordata > Mammalia > Artiodactyla > Bovidae > Bos > Bos grunniens. The sequence continues at coordinate 45,136,347 of NC_141165.1, forward strand.
CTTTGCCAACAAAGGTCCATCTAGTCAAGGCTATGGTTTTTCCAGTAGTCATGTATGGATGTGAGAGTTGGACTATGAAGAAAGCGGAGCGCTGAAGAATTGATGCTTTTGAACTGTGGTGTTGGAGAAGACTCTTGAGAGTCCCTTGGACTGCAAGGAGATCAGCCCTGGGATTTCTTTGGAAGGAATGATGCTAAAGCTGAAACTCCAGTACTTTGGCCACCTTATGCGAAGAGTTGACTCATTGGAAAAGACTCTGATGCTGGGAGGGATTGGGGGCAGGAGGAGAAGGGGACGACAGAGGATGAGATGGCTGGATGGCATCACTGACTCTATGGATGTGAGTCTGAGTGAACTCCGGGAGTTGGTGATGGACAGGGAGGCCTGGCGTGCTGCAATTCATGGGGTCACAAAGAATCAGACACGACTGAGCTACTGAACTGAACTGAATTGTGAAAGACTAGATGCTCCCCCCTACCCAACATCATACATTTAACCAAAGATATACAAGGTCTGTAACTGAAGACAGACAAAACATTGCCGAGGAAAATCAAAGAATATCTAAATAAGTGGATCAAGAGGGAAGAAAGAAAAAAAGTGAAGTCGCTCAGTTGTTTCCAACTCTGCAACCCCATGGACTGTAGCCTACTAGGCTCCTCCATCCATGGAATTTTCCAGGCAAGAGTACTGGAATGGGTTGCCACTTAAGGGACATATGTATACCCATGGCTGATCTGTGTTGATGTATGACAAAACCAACACAGTGTTGCAATTATCTTTTTCAATTTAAAAGGAGAAAAAATAAGTGGAAGGACATTCCATTATGTTTTTTAATCTATCCTATAGATTAAAACACTTGATAATGTTAAGGATGGCAATACTACCAGAAGCAATCTACAGATTCGATGTCTTTCTGGGCTTCTCTGGTGGCTCAGTCAATAAAGAATCTGCCTGCAATGTGAGAGGACCTGGGTTGGGAAGATCCCCTGGAGGAGGGCATGGCAACCCACTCCAGTATTATTACCTAGAGAATCCCCATGGACAGAGGAGCCTGGCAGGGCTGCAGTCCATGGGGTCACAAAGAGTCAGACACGACCAGCTGACTAAGCACATATAATGTATTTCTATCAAAATATCAATGACTTGTTGCTTTTTTGGTTGTTTTTTGTTTTGCAGAAATGGAAAACCTCACCTCAAAATTCATTCAGAATTGCAAGGGACCTTGAGTAATCAAAACAATCTTGAAGAGGAAAACAATGTTGGAGAACTCACATTTAACTGATCTCAAAACTTACTAGAAAGTTACAATCATCAAGAATGTGTGGTACAGGTATAAGGACAGACATGTAGGTCAATGGAATAGAATTAAGAGTTCACCCAAATACTTACAGTTAGTTGATTTTCAGCAGGCTGCCAAGACAAAATATTAGGGAAAGAATAGTCTTTTCAACACAGGGTGCTGGGACAACTAGTTTTAAATATGCAAAAGTATGATGCTAGACTCCCTACCTCATAACATATTCAAAAATTAACTCAAAATGCACCAAAGACCGAAACGTTAGATCTAAAACTATAAAATCAGAAGAAAACAGGGATGAAACAGGCAACTATTTCTTGGATATAACACCTAAGTAGAAGCAATCAAAGGAAAAATAGATAAGTTGACCTTCATCCATATTTAAAACTTTTGTACATCAAAGAACACCATCAAGAAAGTAATAAAGCCATCTTTGGAATGGAAAAAATATTGCAAATCATACATCTGATAATGCTTTAGTGTCTATAATACATTTTTTAAAAACCTCTTAAATAATTAAGAAAAAACAATTTTTAAATGAGCAAAGAATTTAAATAGACATTTATCCAAAGAAGATATACAAGTGGCCAATAAACACATGAAAATATACCTAAAACACTAGTCATTAGGGAAATACAAATCAAGGCCATAATGAGCTACCACTTCACCTCCACCGAGATGAGTATAATAAAAAAAGACAATAACAAGTACTGGCAAAAATGTGGAGAATCCAGAACATGGAGATGCTGGTGGGAATGTAAAATGGTACAGTCACCTTGAAAAACAATTTTGCATTTCCTCATGTGAGGTACGGAATTAACCTTAAGACCCAGCTATTTCATCCTTACATGTATACCAAAGAGAATTAAAAACAGGTGTTAGACAAATACTGTACACAAATGTTTATAACCGCATTATCAAATAGTCAAAAAGTAGAAATAAACTGATAAATAAGCCAAATATGTTATAGCCATACAATGTGATGCTGTGCAGCAGTAAAAAGGAGTGAAGTTCTGCTATATGCCGAAACCCATCTGAACCTTGAAAATATTATCTTAAATGAAAGAAGCCATATTCTATGATTTCATTTTATGAAATATCCAGAACAGGCAAATCTATGGGGACAGAAAGTGGATCAGTGGTTACTTGGCAATGAGGGAGATGAAAATGGGGAGTGATTGCTAAGAGCTATGATGTTTCTTTGAGGAGTGATGACAATATTCTGGAATTAGGTAGTGGTGATTGTTGTACAGCCTTATGGATATTCTAAAATCACCAAATTGCATGCTTTCAAAAGAGTGAATTTTATAGTATGTGAATCCTATCTTAATTTCTTTAAGTTCAAATTGGTTCTTGAAACAAGAAAGATTTAGAGAAAAACCCCCAGACCTGCAAGGTGGAAATGGGAAAGGGAGATAGAACAGGATTGGCAGAAATGCCAGGCAAAATGATAACAAAGTTGAATTTTTGCTTTTTAAAATTTATTTATTTTTTAATTGAAGGATAGTTGCTTTACAGAATTTTGTTGTTTTTCTGTCAAACCTCAACATGAATCACCCATAGGTATACATAAATCCCCTTCCTTTTGAACCTCCCTCCCATCTCCCTCCCTATCTCATCCCTCTGGGTTGATACAGAGCCCCTGTTTGAGTTTCCCGAGATGTACAGCAAATTCCTGTTGGCTATCTATTTTATATATGGTAATGTAAGTTTCCATGTTACTCTTTCCATACATCTCACTCTCTTCTCCCCTCTCCTCATGTCCATAAATCTACTCTCTCTGTCTGTTTCTCCACTGCTGCTCTGTAAATAAATTCTTTAGTACCATTTTTCTAGATTCCATATATATGTGTGTTCAGTTCAGTTCATTTCAGTTGCTCAGTCATGTCCAACTCTTTGTGACCCCATGAACTGCAGCATGCCAGGCCTCCCTGTCCATCACCAACTCCTGGAGTCCACACAAACCCATGTCTGTTGAGTTGGTGATGCCATCCAACCATCTCATCCTCTATCGTCCCCTTCTCCTTTGCCCTCAATCTTTCCCAGCATCAGGGTCTTTTCAAATGAGTCAGCTCTTCGCATCAGGTGGCCAAAGGATTGGAGTTTCAGCTTCAACATCAGTCCTTCCAATGAACACCCAGGGCTGACCTCCTTTAGGATGGACTGGTTGGATCTCCTTGCAGTCCAAGGGACTCTCAAGAGTCTTCTCCAACACCATAGTTCAAAAGCATTAATTCTTCAGCTCTCAGCTTTCTTTATAGTCCAACTCTCACATCCATACATGACCACTGGAAAAACCATAGCCTTGACTAGACGGACCTTTGTTGGCAAAGTAATGTCTCTGCTTTTGAATATGCTATCTAGGTTGGTCATAACTTTCCTTCCAAGGAGTAAGTGTCTTTTAATTTCGTGGCTGCAATCTCCATCTGCAGCGATTTTGGAGCCAAAAAAATAAAGTCAGCCGCTGTTTTCACTGTTTCCCCATTTATTTGCCATGAAGTGATGGGACCAGATGCCATGATCTTAGTTTTCTGAATGTTGAGCTTTAAGCCAGCTTTTTCACTCTCCTCTTTCACTTTCATCAAGAGGCTCTTGATGTGTTAGAATACAATATTCATCTTTCGCCTTCTGACTTACTTCAGTCTGTATGACAGGCTCTAGGTTCATCCACTTCATTAGAACTGACTCAAATGCATTCCTTTTTATGGCTGAGTAACATTCCATTGTGTATGTGTACCATAACTTCTTTATCCATTCATCTTTCGATGGACATCTAGGTTGCTTCCATGTTCTAGCTAATGTAAATAGTGCTGCAATGAACAATGGGATACATGTGTCTTTTTCAATTTTTATTTCCTCAGGGTATATGACTAGGAGTGGGATTGCTGGGTCCCCCAGGTGGTTTTATTCCTAGTTTTTTAAGGAATCTCCATAGCATCTTCTGTAGTGGCTGTATCAATTTACATTCCCACCAACAGTGCAAGATTGTTCTCTTTCTCCACACCCTCTCCAGTGCTTATTCATTGTAGACTTTTTGATGATGATCATTCTGACCAGTGTGAGGTGATATCATTGCAGTTTTGATTGGCATTTCTCTAATAATGAGTGATGTTGAGCCTCTTTTCATGTGTTTGTTAGCCATCTGTATGTATGTCTGTTTAGGTCTTTTCCCCACCTTTTGATTGGGTTGTTTGTTTTTTTGGTATTGAGTTGTATGGGCCGCTTGTATATTTTGGAAATTAATCCTTTGTCAGTTATTTCATTTGCAATTATTTTCTCCCATTCTGAGGGTTGTCTTTTCACCATGCTTATAGTTTCCTTTGCTGTGCAAAAGTTTTTAAGTTTAATCATGTCCCATGTGTTTACTTTTGGTTCTATTTCCATTACTCTAGGAGGTGAGTCATAAAGGATCTTACTTTGATTTATGTTATTGAGTGTTCTGCCTATGTTTTCCTCTAAGAGATGTATAATTTCTGGTCTCACATTTAGGTCTTTAATCTATTTTAAGTTTATCTTTGTGTACGGTATTACGAAGTGTTCTAATTTCATTCTTTTACATGTAATTGTCCAGTTTTCCCACAGAATGATTTATTGAAGAGGCTGTCTTTGCCCCATTGTATATTCTTACCTCCTTTGTCAAAAAAAAAGGTACCCATAGGTGCATGGGTTTATTTCTTGGCTTTCTATCTTGTTCCATTGGTCTGTATTTCTGTTTTTGTGCCAGTACTATACTGTCTTCATGACTGTAGTGTTGTAGTATAATCTGAAGTCAGGAAGGTTGATTCCTCCAGCTCTATTCTTCTTTCTCAAGACTGTTTTGGCTATTTATGGTCTTCTGTGTTTCCATATGAATTGTGAAAATTTTTGTTCTAGTTCTGTGGAAAATGCCATTGGTAATTTGATAGGGATTGCATTGAATCTGTAGATTGCATTTGACAGTATAGTCATTTTCATAATATTGATTCTTCCTACCCAGGAACATGGAATATCTCTCCATCTGTTTATGTCATCTTTGATTTCTTTCATCAGTGTCTTATAATTTTCTGTGTAAGTTCTTTTGTCTCCTTCAGTTCAGTTCAGTCACTCAGTCATGTCCGACTCTTTGCAACCCCATGAACTGCAGCACACCAGCCTCCCTGTCCATCACCAACTCCTGGAATTAAGTTTATTCCAAGATATTTAATTTTTTTGTTGCAATGGTGAATGGGATTAATTCTTAATTTCTTTTTCTGATTTTTCACTGTTAGTATTTAGAAATGCAAGTAATTTCTGTGTATTGATTTTGTATCCTGAAACTTTGCTAAATTCTCTGATTAGCTCCAGTAATTTTCTGATACTATCTTTAGGGTATTCTATGTACAGTATCATGTCATCTGCAGACAGAGAAAGCTTTACTTTTTCTTTTCCAATCTGGATTCTTTTTATTTCTTTTTCTTTTCTGATTGCTGTAGCTAGGACTTTCAAAACTGTGTTGAACAATAGTGGTGAAAGTGGACACCCTTGTCTTGTTCCTGATCTTAGAGGGAATGCTTTCAGTTTTTTCCCACTGAGAATAATGCTTGCTGTAGGCTTATCACATATGGCCTTTAATATGTTGAGGTAGGTTCCTTCTATGCCCATTCTTTTTGAAGACTTTTAATCATAAATTTGATATAGGTCATACCTGAATGGTCTAGTGGTTTTCCCTACTTTCTTCAATTTAAGTCTGAATTTGGCAATAAGGAGTTCATGATCTGAGACACAGTCAGCTCCCAGTCTTGTTTTTGCTGATTGTATAGAGCTCCTCCATCTTTGGCTGCAAAGAATATAATCAATCTGATTTTGATGTTGACCATCTGGTGATGTCCATGTGTAGAGTCTTCTCTTGTGTTGTTGGAAGAGGGTGTTTGCTATGACCAGTGTGTTTTCTTGGCTAAACTTTGTTAGCCTTTGACCTGCTTCATTCTGTACTCCAAGCCCAAATTTGCCTGTTACTCCAGGTATTTCTTGACTTCCTACTTTCGCATTCCAGTCCCCTATAATGAAAAGGACATTTTTGAGGGGTGTTAGTTCTAGAAGGTCTTGTAGGTCTTCATAGAACTGTTCAAGTTCAGCTTCTTCAGCATTACTGGTTGGGGCATAGACTTGGATTACTGTGATACTGAATGGTTTGCCTTGGAAATGAACAGAGATCATTCTGTCATTTTGAGATTGCATCCAAGTAATGCATTTTGGAATCTTTTGTTGACTATGATGGCTACTCCATTTCTTCTAAGGGATTCTTGCTCACAGTAGTAGATATAATGGTCATCTGAGTTAAATTCACCCATTCCAGTTCATTTCAGTTCTCTGATTCCTAAAATGTCGATGTTCACTCTTGCCATCTCCTGTTTGACCATTTCCAATTTGCCTTGATTCATGGACCTAACATTCCAGATTCCTATGCAATATTTTTCTTTACAGCATCGGACTTTACTTTGAACACCAGTCACATCCACAAATGGGTGTTGTTTTTGCTTTGGCTGCATCTCTCCATTCTTTCTGGAGTTATTTCTCCACTGATGTCCAGTAGCATACTGGGCACCTACTGATCTAGGGAGTTTATCTTTCAGTGTCCTATCTTTTTGCCTTTTCATACTATTCATGGGGTTTTCAAGGCAAGAATACTGAAGTGGTTTGCCATACCCTTCTCCAGTGGACCATGTTTTGACAGAACTCTCCACCATGACCCGTCCGTCTTGGGTGGCCCTACACAGCATGACTCATAGTTTCATTGAGTTAGACAAGACTATGGTTCATGTAATCAGATTGGCTAGTTTTCTGTGACTGTGGTTTTCAGCCTGTCTGCCTTCTGATGGAGAAGGATAAGAGGCTTATGGAAGCTACCCGACGGGAGAGACTGACTGAGGAGGAAACTGGGTCACAGAAGAAATATACAAAAAAGATCTTCACAACCCAGATAATCACGATGGTGTGATCACTCACCTAGAGCCAGAAATCCTGGAATGTGAAGTCAAGTGGGTCTTAGAAAGCATCACTACAAACAAAGCTAGTGGAGGTAATGGAATTCCACTTGAGCTATTTCGAGTCCTAAAAGATGATGCTGTGAAAGTACTGCACTCAGTATGCCAGCAAATTTGGAAAACTCAACAGTGGCCACAGGACTAGAAAAGCTCAGTTTTCGTTCCATTCCCAAAGAAAGGCAATGCCAAAAAAGGCTCAAACTACTGCACAATTGCACTCTTCTCACATGCTGGCAAAGTAATGCTCAAAATTCTTCAAGCCAGGCTTCAACAGTATGTGAACCATGAACTTCCAGATGTTCAAGCTGGATTTAGAAAAGGCAGAGGAGCCAGAGATCAAATTGCCAACATCTGTTGGGTCATTGAAAAAGCAAGAGAGTTCCAGAGAGACATCTACTTTTGCTTTATTGACTATGCCAAAGCCTTTGACTGTGTGGATCACAATAAACTGTGGAAAATTCTGAAAGAGATGGAAATACCAGACCACCTGACCTGCCTCCTGAGAAATCTGTATGCAGATCAAGAGACACCAGTTAGAACTGGACGTGGAACAACAGACTGGTTCCAAATAAGAAAAGGAGTACGTCAAGGCTGTATATTGTCACCCTGCTTATTTAACTTATATGCAGAATACATCATGTGAAATGCTGGGCTGGATGAAACACAAGCTGGAATCAAGATTGGTGGGAGAAATATCAATAACCTCAGATATAAAGATGATACCACCCTTACGGCAGAAAGCAAAGAACTAAAGAGCCCCTTGATGAAAGTGAAAGAGGAGAGTGGAAAAGTGGGCTTAAAACTCAACATTCAGAAAACTAAGATCATGGCATCTGGTCCCATCACTTCGTGGGAAATAGATGGGAAAACAGTGGAAACAGCGGCAGACTATTTTGAGGGGCTCCAAAATCACTGAAGATGGTGATTGCAGCCATGAATTTAAAAGATTCTTGCTCCTTGGAAGGAAAGTTATGACCAACCTAGACAGCATATTAAAAAACAGAGACATTACTTTGCCAACAAAGGTCCATCTAGTCAAGGCTATGGTTTTTCCACTGGTTATGTATGGATGTGAGAGTTGGACTGTGAAGAAGGCTGAGCGCCGAAGAATTGATGCTTTTTAACTGTGGTGTTGGAGAAGACTCTTGAGAGTCCCTTGGACTGCAAGGAGATCCAACCAGTCCATCCTAAAGGAAATCAGTCCTGAATATTCATTGGAAGGGCTGAAGCTGAAACTCCAATACTTTGGCCATCTGATGCAAGGAACTGATTCACTGGAAAACACCCTGATGTTGGGAGAGATTGAAGGTGGGAGGAAAAGGGGACGACAGAGAATGAGATGGTTGGATGGCATCACTGACCAATGGTTTTGAGGTAATGATTTTGATGGTTACTCAATGATTTGAGTAAACTCAGGGAGTTGGTGATGGACATGGAGGCCTGGTCTGCTGCAGTCCATGGGGTTGCAAAGAGTCAGACATGACTGAGCAACTGAACTGAATCATAAATGGGTGGTGAATTTTGTCAAAGACTTTTTGTCCATCTATTGAGATTATCATATGATCTTTATCTTTCAATTTGTTACTATGGTGTGTCTCATTGGTTGATTTGCATATATTGAAGAATCGTCAAATCCCTGAAATAAACCCAACTTGATCATGGTGTATGGGCTTTTTGATGTGTTGCTGAATTCTTTTGCTATAATTTTGTTGAAGTTTTTTGCATCTATATTCATCAGTGATATTGGCCTGTAGTTTTCCTTTTTTGTGTTGACTTTGTCTGGTTTTGGTATCAGGGTGACAGTGGCCTCATAGAATGAGTTTGGAAGTGTTCCCTCCTCTGCAATTTTTGGAAAGAGTTTTAGGATAGGCATTAGTTCTTCTCTAAATGTTTGATAGAATTCTCCTGTGAAACCATCTGGTCCTGGGCTTTTGATTTTTGTACGATTTTTGATCACAGTTTCAATTCAGTGCTTGTAATTGGGTTGTTCATAATTTATATTTCTTCCTGGTTCAGTCTTGGAAGATTGAACTTCTCTAAGAATCTGTCCATTTCTTCCAGATTATCCATTTTATTGCCATATAGTTGTTCATAATACTCTTTGATAATCCTTTGTATTTCTGCATTGTCTGTTGCAACCTCTCCTTTTTCATTTCTAATTTTGTTGATTTGATTCTATTTTTCTTGATGAGTCTGGCTAAAGGTTTGTCAATTTTATCTTCTCAAAGAGCCAGCTTTTTAATCTTTACTACTGTTTATTTCATTTCTTTTTCATTTATTTCTGTTCTGATCTTTAGGATTTATTTCCTTTTACTAATTTAGGGTTTTTTTGTCCTTTTTTTCCAGTTGTTTTAGGTTTAAAGTTAGGTTGTCTATTTGATGTTTCTCTTGTTTCTTGAGGTAGGATTGCATTGCTATAAACTTCCCTCTTAGAACTGCTTTTGCTGCATCCTACAGGGTTTGAGTTGTCATGTTTTCATTGTCATTTGTTTCTAGAAATTTTTTTATTTCTCTTTTGATTTCTTCAGTAACCTGTTAGTTATTTAGAAATGTAATGTTTAATCTCCACGTGTTTGTGTTTTTTAGTTTTTTTTTTTTTTTTTCTTGTAATTGATATCTACCTCATAGCATTGTGGTCAGAGAAGATGCTTGATACAATTTTAATTTTCTTAAATTTACTGAGGTTTGATTTGTGACCCAAGATGTGGTCTATCTTGGAGAATGTTCCATGTGCACTTGAGAAAAAGGTATATTCTTCTGCATTTGGATGGAGTGTCCTGAAGATATCAACGAGATCCATCTCATCTAATGTATCATTTAAGACTTCTCTTTTCTTATTAATTTTCTGTTTTGAGGATCTGTCCATTGGTGTGACTGAGGTGTTAACATCTCCTACTATTATTGTGTTACTGTCAATTTCTCCTTTTTTGTCTGTTAGTGTTTATCTTATATGTTGAGGTGCTCCTATGTTGGGTGCATAAATATTTATAATTGTTATGTCTTCCTCTTGAATTGATCCCTTGATCATTGCGTAGTGTCTTGTAATCTTCTTTAAGGCCCATTTTGTCTGATATGAGGATTGCTACTCCAGCTTTCTTTTGCTTTCCATTTGCATGGAATATATTTTTCCATTCTCTCACTTTCAGTTTATATGTGTCTTTAGGTCTGAAATGGGTTTATTGTAGACAGCATATATATGGGTCTTGTTTTTGTATCCATTCAGCCAGTCTGTGTCTTTTGGTTGGAGTATTTAATCTGGTTAACTGAAAGTAATTATTGATATATATGTTCCTATTGCCATCTTCTTAATTGTTTGGTGTTGATTTTGTAGATCTTTTTCTTCTCTTGTATTTACTGACTATATAAGTCCCTTTAACGTTTGTTGTAAAGCTGGTTTGATGGTACTGAATTTTCTTAACTTTTGCTTGTCTGAAATGCTTTTGATTTCTCTATCAATTTTGAATGAGATCCTTGCCAGGTACAATAATCTTGGTTGTAGATTTTTCCCTTTCAGTATTTTAAATATGTCCTGTCATTCCCTTCTGGCTTGCAGAGTTTCTGCTGAAAGAAACAACTCTGCTGTTAAATGTATGGGGTTTCCCTTGTATGTTACTTGTTGCTTTTCCCTTTCTGCTTTTAATCTTCTTTGTGTTTAGTCTTTATTAGTTTGATTAGCATGTGTCTTGGCATGTTTCTCCTTGGGTTTATCCTGCATGGGACTCTTTGCACCTCCTGGACTTGATTGACTATTTCCTTTTCCATGTTGGGGAAATTTTCAACCATAATCTCTTCAAAACTTTTCTCATACTGTTTCTTTTTCTCTTCTTCTTCTGGGACCTCAATAACTCGAATGTTGGTGCATTTGATATTGTCTCAAGGCAATGGCACCCCACTCCAGTACTCTTGCCTGGAAAATCCCATGGACGGAGGAGCCTGGTAGGCTGCAGTCCAAGGGGTCGCTAAGAGTCGGACACGACTGAGCAGCTTCACTTTCACTTTTCACTTTCCTGCATTGGAGAAGGAAATGGCAACCCACTCCAGTGTTCTTGCCTGGAGAATCCCAGGGACAGGGGAGCCTGGTGGGCTGCCATCTATGTGGTCACACAGAGCTGGACACGACTGAAGTGACTTAGCAGCAGCAGAAGTCTCTGAGGCTATCCTCAGTTCTTTTAATTCTTTTTACTTTATTCTGCTCTTCAGAAGTTATTTCCACCATTTTATCTTCCAGCTCACTGATTCATTCTTCTGCTTCAGGTATTCTGCTATTGATTCCTTCTAGAGTATTTTTAATTTCAGTAATTGTGTTGTTTGTCTCTGTATGCTTATTCTTTATTCTAGATCTTTGTTGATTAATCTTGCATTTTCTCCGTTCTGTTTTCAAGGTTTTTGATCATCTTTCCCATCATTATTCTCGATTCTTTTTCAGGTAGTGTGCCTGTTTCCTCTTCATTTGTTTGGACTCTGTGTTTCTAGTTTGTTCCTTCATTTGTGTAGTATTTCTCTGCCTTTTCATTATTTTTTTTAACTTACTGTGTTTGAGGTCTCCTTTTCCCAGGCTTCAAGGTTGAATTATTTCTTCCTTTTGGTTTGTGCCCTCCTAAAGTTGGTTCAGTGGTTTCTGTAAATTTCATATAGGGTGAGATTTGTGCTGAGTTTTGTTTTTCCTCTGATGGGCAAGGCTGCATGTGTGGTAATCCTGTCTGCTGATGATTTGGTTTGTATTTTTGTTTGTTTGTTGTTTAGATGAGGCATCCTGCACAGGGTGTTAGTGGTGATATGTGATGCCGGGTCTTGTGTTTCAAGTGGTTTCCTTTGTGTGAGTTCTCACTATCTGATACTCCCAAGGGTTAGGTCTCTGGTAGTCTAGGGTCTTGGAGTCAGTGCTCCCACTCCAAAGGCTCAAGGCTTGATCTCTGGTCAGGAACAAAGATTCCACAAGTGGTTTGTTATGGCATTAAGTGAGATTAAAACAAATACCCAGAAACGAGAAAGTAAAGATGAACCCCAGACAAATAGCAGTTACAAAATCAGGCAAGTAATAATGAAAATAATGGAATATACACACATATATATACAACCATAAGCAAAATCAAAACAGTCCAACTAAAGTACAGTAGATTGACCTGGCAAACAAAGGAAATCAAAAATTATGTCTACCAGTTAAGAACAAAAACTAACTAAAGCACAAACTGGAAAACAAAACTACAGCAAGGTGCCAATTGGGGACTAAAACAATGAAAACAAAACTAACGAATATGTTGAGAGGAAAGGAAAGAAAGAAAGAATAGATATGCAAAGTTAGATAGAGGTAGATAAAGAAGTTTATATACATTAAAGGTTAACTGCAAGGGGAAAAGAACAGTAGGTAAAGCAAACAAAGGAATAAATGTAGAAAAAATGATAGCTTTTAAAAAATTAAAGAGAAAAGAAAAAAAAAGGAAGAAGAAAGAAAAGAAAAGGAAAACCCCACAGAACTGCAAATGCCCAGTGTAGAGGCAGAGGTTTGTAACAACAATAAAAAATGTGACTGAGGGGGAAAAAAGCTCAAAAGCTTAATTAGATTTCATAGTGCCAATAAAATCAACAATTACACCAGAGGTTGGGAAAAGGGAAAAAAAGTAAAAAAAAAAAAAAAAATCCAAAAGACTCTACAGAAGTAGTCAAAACATAAAAATAATGAATGTTTTTCTTGAGTCACTGCTGTCAGAGTCCTTTCCCTCTCGGAGTCACAGTCCACCTCACCTCCCTAGGATGCCCTCCAACACTGTGCTGGTCTCTGGACCTGCTGTGGGGGCAGCTCAGGTTCTCATCTGGTCCTACTCCTGTGTGCTCTAGCCTCCAATGTCAACCACTATCAAAACTAATGTGTTTTCTTTTGTGGGAGCTCTCAATGATCTTTTATATACTCCATAGACATAGAGTGGATTTAATCTGCAGCTTGCACAGCTGGTGCGAAGGTTTGGGTGTTCTTCCCTAGCCACACTGCCCCTGGGTTTCAATTGTGGTTTTATTTCCACCTCTGCATGTGGGTCATCCACTGGGGTTTGCTCCTGAGGCTGCCCTGGCAGACTTGGGTTTGTCCCTGTGAGGGCCAGGTGTGGAGGTGGTGCAGCTGCTTGGGTTGCAGGGGTTCTGGCAGCACCAGGTACTCAGGAGGGTTGGCAGCTAGGGCAGCAGGAAACATAGTGCTCTAGAAGGGTATGGCAACCAGTATTGGCCAATACGCTCCAATTTCTTGCCTAGAGAACCCCCCTGATAGAGAAGCCTGGCAGACCACAGTCTACAGGGTCAGAAAGAGTTGAACATGACCAAAGCGATCCTGCATATATAGATGCAAGACATTTTTTGCCTGTGGCAGCTCTGCCCCAGTGAGGGCTAAGCCTGAAGGTAGCACAGCTGCTTGGCTTGCGGGGACCCTGGCAGTGCCAAGTGTGCAGGGACATAGACTGCCTCCACCACAGGAGTTATGGCCCTATCAGTCTTTTTTCAAGCCTCTTGTAGCTGGCAATCAGAAGGCCTCTTTGGCCAGTATTTCTCCATAGCTCTGGCTGTTCAGGCACTTAGACGGCTCCCTTGTCTGGGGTCCTTCTCTGTTCCACATCAGACACATAGAGGAGCCCCCCTGGGTGGGGTCCTACTCTGTAGACTGGCATGTTGGGCACTTAAAGGGGGACCCTGGGTGGGGTCCTACTCTGTAGTTCAGTGTGTCAGGCATTTGATAGGCCAGCCTCTCTATTGTTCAGCTGCTGATGCTGGCCTATGCGGGGAGAGAGGCTATGGTGATGGCTCCACCCCGTACATGTGACTCAGCAGTATCACCTTGCTTCCATGGCTGCTTGGCTTTCCTCCACAGGCATTTCCCCACCATGATCTCCTCCCTCACATCCCCTTGATTGTATCTCCACAGTCAACAGCAGCCCTAGCCCTGGGATTGCTCCACAATCCCTAAACTACAGCTCCTAGCCACTGCACCTTCTAGGGACCTGCATCCCTGTCTGGGGTATGTATGGCTGCGGCAAGGACTGTCTGATTCTCATTCCATTTAGGCTCCCACAGATCAGCTGTTTCACTCTCGGCCTTAAATGTTTCTCCTTTGACTCAGATAATTGCCCCGATGTGGGGATCAGACTCCTGCTTCAGTTCCCCCACCCACCAAAGGTAGGTCCAGTTCTACTGACACTCCTGTTTTCCCCCCTAATTCCTTCATCCTACTGAGTTTTGCGTGGTCTTATATTTTCTTTTCCGCTGGTCAGGTACTCCTATCTACTCTCAGCTGGTGTTCTGCATGCACTTCTGTGTGTGAAGGTGTATTCCTGATGTATCCATGGAGAAGGATGTACTCCATGTCCACCTCCACCTCCACCATCTTGTTCTTTCGAAATTTTTGTTTTTAAAAAAAGATGTTTGTGGAGTACCTACTGTGGGCCAGACCCTATTCTAGGCACTTGCAAAACTTCAATGAAGAAGATCCCTGCCCTCCCAGAGTTATGATTTAGAAAGGTAATAATAAATGCTATGGAAAAAGAAAAAGTAGGGCTGACTAAGGTTAATAATTAAGTTGATCTTAGGGCTGGCTTTTCCTGGCAGGACTGAAGAAAAACAAGGGCTTGATGTGGCTCCAGCAAGATGAACAAGGAAGTGAGCTATAAGGGAAGAGGTGAGAGGTGAATAGGGAGGGCTTTATCAGCCATTGTTAGGATGTCAGATTTTTTCTCTCTGAGTGAAACACAGAACCAAAGGAAAGTTTTAAAGAGAGAACTAACATAATCTGACTTAACATTTTTAAAGTATCATTCTGGTTGTTGTGATTGAGAGCAAAGATAGAAGCAGAGATACTTATATTGTAAAAATCCAAACAAGGGTCAGGAGATGATGGAGACCCAGACCAGGGTGGTACTTGATTAATTCTCAAGAAGGGGAACTGTCAATGAGACCAAAGTAAGGTGGTCATTGTGGTGGGTCTGACTAACTTTCCTCTATTATTAGCTGACTGAGTTGCTATGTGGAAAGGTTTATATATTTAAACTCCAATTAAAGAGTTTAGCAAACTGCAGCAGAATGTATTAAGATTTATCCAATCTGAGATAACCAAAATGTGAAATGTATCAAGACTAACAAGAGTCAACAAAGGATTACAGACTACCTGATCTCCTTCTCTGGGATCCCTTCTTCATGTTACCAAAAGGGAAGGGTAGTTCAGAGCTATGATGATGGAGAAGCAGGAACTTGGGTCAATTCAAGTGCAGGGGTCCCCAACCTCTGGGCCATGAACCAGTACCTCCTGTTGGATCAGCAGTGGCATTAGATTAGGAAAAAGTGCACAATAAATATAATGTGCTTGAATTATCCTGAAACCATCCCTCCCACCCCAGACCGTGGAAAAAAATGTCTTCCACCAAACTAGTCCCTGGTGTCAAAAAGGTTGGCAACTGCTGAAGTAGAAGGCTCGTATCTGTTGACCCGCAGGCCCCAGCAGAAAAGGGGTTGCAGGAGTCTATTTTTTGGCTTCTACTCATTCTTCCATGCAAATTTTCATTTGGCTTCAGCCTGCATCTCTCCATTGAAACAATTTATTTTGAAGACCACTAAGATCATGCGACTTCCGTGTTGCTAAAGTCAATGGAAATTTTTTAGTCCTGATCTCCCTTACCTGATGACCTCTTGGTATCACTTGACACCACCAATTACTTTATCCTCCTTGAAATCCTCTCTTCTCTTGGCTTCTTGGCATCAGACTCTTCTGACTTTTCCCATTTTTGACAGTTCATTCTTAGCCTTGTAGGTTTATCCTCATCTACCTACACAATAAATAATGGCTTCTTGATTAAAATATCAGAATTGAGCTCTCATGATATGGGAAATGAATTGGAGAGAGCTGGTAAGTGAGGTTTGTCATGTGTATTTACAGAGCCTGAGACTTCCTCCCAGGGCGAGCTTACCAGGCATGCAACCTGTATAGTCACTTAGGACTCCAAGCTGAGAAGGACTTCATATTTGTTTTAATACTCTCTGCTCTCAGTGCCTTGTAATTCTTAATAATTTTATCTTTGAACTTAAGTTTTGTCAGCAGTGATGGAATGGTGGAGCACCCACACAAGCAGAGGTGGTAAGGGAGGCAGCGCATCTGAGCTGTAGTGGTCCTCCAGCAGTCAGTGGCTGTGCAAGCTCAGGCTCCCGGCACTGCAGACTGCGTCCACAGAGCAGTCAGTCCTGAGTGCACATCAGGGCCTGGAACGGTCCAGAGATACAGAGTGTAAGGATGGGGAAGGTAAGGACCAGGACCTGGGCACAAAATGCCAGTAGGGATGGCAGCAGGCATGCCTGGATGAATTGCTGGTGGATAAGTGGACAGTTTCAGCAGTAAACTGTGAAATCTGTTTTCAAAACTGCTACAACCTTGCAAGACAAACTATTCACAGGTTTTGAAATAGAAATTAAATGTAAAGATTGCCATGTTCGATGGAAAATAACAATATTTTCACAGGAAACTTTGGATGAATCAAATATTAAGAAGAGGACAAAAATTTTTCTTATAAATGAAGATAAGACAATAGGATGCAGAACAGAAATTTTGAAATACATACAAATTGTAAAGCTACTTTTGATCTCTTGCACAACTTCCATAAATTACCAAAAATGTCAGAAGAAATACTGAAATGCCATTGTATAAATATACGTTTAAAATTAAATTCAGACTTACACAGAATTGATTTGTATGGAGAGTTAAATCTTTATTCTTTCTCTAGAAAATCAGCTCCAGATGTGCTAAAATTTATGTTTTGATGGGTTTTTATATAAATTTATTGGAAATGTGTCCTAATACTGTCACCACCTATCAAATACTCTTCATATTCTCCAGTAACAGTTACATTGGCAGAAAGATATTTTTAAAAATTATCAAAAATTATTTGCAATCTTGCATTTGTCAAGAGTGACTAACATTGCTGTCAATTTTATAGTAAATGAAATTGCTTAAAATATAAATTCTGATGATCTAATGTATAATTTGCAGAAAAGCGAGCCAAAATAATCTTATGGTCAATAAAGATATGAAATTATTAAAGTGTTATTATATATTATATTACATAAAATTATGGCACCTGAAATATTTTTTGCAGTTTGTAAGTTTATGCTAATGCTCATGTGTCACAACTATACCTCTACACTTAATGTCATCAAATATTTCTAAAGGAAAACATTTCATAGCACATTTAATGCCACTCTTTAATTTTTTGAACAGCATTTCTGAATTTTCATCTTGCACTGGGCCCTCCAGATCTTGTCGTCAGCCCTGATTCTTCCCCTAAGGAAAAGAGACAATGGGGTAGCAAGAAGGCAGGGCCTTCCACGTCTGTTTCTTTCTTGTTTCCTGTAACCATGGTGTTCTCCGTGCTTACAAAGCTTAGATAACTCCCATCTGCTGCGATCACACATATAGGAAGAAACAAGCTAATGTACAGAAAAGTGAAGTGACTTTTCTGTTTTTCCTAACTTAGGGTCAGCCTCCTGACTCCCAACCTCTAACCTTCAGACTTACACAGAATTGATTTGTATGGAGAGTGCTATTTTCCTGGCATTCATGACTCATCCTGGTGACATGACGTGTTCAGTGATTACATGAGAGCCCCTTTTCTGAGAACCCAGTTTGGAAACCCCCTATTATTAGCCTACTTCAAATGTAAAACAAGAAAGAAGGTTGGCAGGAGAATGCCCAAATATCAGCATCTATTTATCTATTTCTTATTCCAAGAGACATTCCCTAAACTTCAAGTCACTACCTTGCAAAGCAGTTTATAGAATATGCTCCCTGCCTAAACCTTTCTGTTTCTCAAATGTTTTACTATAGATACAGAAGTAAAAATTTAGGTGCCATTTAAGTGCCATTTTTTAAATTGGAGTATGGTTATTACTTAAAATAATAGCTTCAGGTATATTACAGTGGTTCAATATTTTTATAGATTATACTCCATAAATAGTTATTATAACACATTGGCTATATTCCCTGGGCCATACATTGCTTCCTTGTAATCAAGGGGTTACTATCCAAAATAGATAATGAACGCATACAACTCAATATCAAACAAAAAAAGACTGATTTAAAAATGGGCTGAAGTATCAGGCATTTTTCCAAAAAAGACATATAGAGGACCAACAGGCACGTGAAAAGATGCTCAACGTCATTCTCACGGCCATGTTCATGTTCCTGAGGTCTGTGGTCTCAGCAGTCTCCACTAAGGTAGAAACAAAAGGTGCTATTACTTCAGATTGATGTTTATTGATTGATTCAGATGGTTTTGCCATCCAGAGAACCCTTGTGCTTCAGAGATGCCTTGGCTATGAGAGAGAATTATCTGCACAGACCTGATAGATTCCAACATTCTTTATGAATAAAAAACAAGTTAACATTACTGAATCATTACAAAGAGTTGACTACCAAGGCTGGTTCATACAGTGACAGGGGTTCAAATCTTTGCTCCTCTAACTAATATTGCAGGACCTGGGGGCAGGCTACTGTCAGAAAAATTCTCAAACTCGGAAAGAAAGCAAAGAAGTGGAGGCAGATTCTTTCAGTATCACGGGGGACAAAGGATCACCCAAGGAGTGTCAAGACCTGTACTTAGTTCATCTCATTTTTACTATTGATTAAAGTTTCCATACATAGAAAATTTACTTGTGAACTTGTAGTTTTTTTTGTCCAGTAGAGATACAAATAATTTCCATGTAGTAAAATAGATAACACCCCAAATCAAGGGCCAGCTGAACATTAAATAGTTCTATATCTAACTCTAGGGGCTTCCCTGGTGGCTCAGATGGTAAAGAATCTGCCTGCAATGCAAGAGACCTGCGTTCAATCCCTGGGTCAGGAAGATCCCCTGGAGAAGGAAATGGCAACTCACTCCAGCATTTTGCCTGGAGAATTCCATGGACAGAGGAGCCTGGTGGGCTACAGTCCGTGGGGTCACAAAGAGTCAAACATGGCTGGGCGATTAATAGATCTCACATGTTTAACTCTGCAATCTCACCCTAACAATTCTTTAAGTTACCAACAAATACACTAGCTTCTTACAAGCTCTTTGAATTCATCACATCTTTTCCCCTCCTTAACTAATAAATTCAATAAAATATTTTATACCTTGCCCTTTGTATATTAGTGCTTCCCTGGTGGCTCAGATGATAAGGAATCTGCCTCCACTGTGGGAGACCCAGGTTTGACCCCTGGGTCGTGAAGATCCCCTGAAGAAGGGCATGCAGTCCACTCTAATATTCTTATCTGGACAATCCCGTGGACAGAGGAGCCTGGCAGGCTACAGTCCATGGGGTCGCAAAGAGTCAGACATAACTGAACAACTAACCCTTTCCCTTTCCTTTCCTTTTTATATTTGCCCATGAGTTCTGATTTTATCTTTTTGAGAATTACACTTTAGCACGATTAACTCTCTTGGCCTCAGTTTTCTTATCTGTAAAATGAAGATAAGACCTACAAGAATTGAGTGGTAGGTCAAGCCAGACACTTAGCACGGCACCTGTTGACAAGGAAATGCACATGAGGCCTGGAGCTTGGGAGCTTGAAATCTGAGTTTCTAACGAGGGTATTAAGGCAGCTGGAATCAGGGCTGTGGTCCAGGCCCTCACTGGTTGACTTCTGCTCCTTTCCTGAAACACATATTACAAACTTGCCTGAAATGACTCTTCTGCTTCCATAATCACATTCCTTAAAATCTTATTTGCTGACTCTCTGCTAATTATATACCTCACACCTCATGGAAATAATGCCCACTGGGAACTCTGTGTAAGAGCTGGGTGACCTTCATCACTGAAAGCTTTCCAATGCTGTTTCCAATAGGGCTCAGGCAGGCAAAAGGTTTAAAAAGCCCACAGTGTTGTCAATGAAGTACATTTAAACCAGAAGACAAGAAAGGATTTTCTCAGAAACTTTGCACTAGCATTTCCATATTTCAAATGCAAAGTTTTCAAGAGACAAAAGCGTGACATGAGATATAATATTTTCAATGAAGAAATACTGAGAAGATATATCAGTTGAAATCATATGCTGTACAATGTTTTAACACTTTTCCCTCCCTGAGAGCTCTCAAAACTATACTACATGCTGTGCTTAGTCACTCAGTCATATCTGACTCTATGAGACCCCATAAACTGCGGCCCGCCAGGATCCTCTGTCCATGGGATTCTCCAGGCAAGAATACTGGAGTGGGTTGCTACGCCCTTCTCCAGGGGATCTTCCCAACCCAGGGATCAAACCCATGTCTCCCGCATTGCAGGTGGATTCTTTACCATCTGAGCCACCAGGGAAGCCCTGGAAGCTCAAAACTATAAGGTCCTCATATATTCAAATTTCAGAAAATATATTTCCCTTATTCCACCAAAATGTATACACCCTTTCCCACTTCCACACTGCAACTAAAAGAGCCCCATTTTACCCATCAGAGTCTAAGCACGTCTTTAAGGTTGAGGATACCTGGCTGTTTCCACCTGGCAGCAAAGTGACAACTGCCAGGAGCTGGGCTGAGTTCCCTGGAACCCCACTGTTTCCAAACTCTACACAGAACAGCAGAACAATGCTCCTTCCAAAACACCCACTCCATGCAGTCTTTGAGAAATATAAATATAGGGTTGAGTAGCATAAAACCTCATAAGACAAATAGTTAAATAATAGCACTTTATGAACTACCCAAAACTCCTGAATAAACTGATATAACTTCTTTTAAGGTAAAAAAGAGCAACTTAACAAAAAACTGAAAGGAGTGAATAGTCATCATGCTTGAACAGCAGAACCGTTCTGGGCCTGAACAACATACACTCTGATACAGTGACGCATTTTTCTCCTAGACCTTTAAATACGTGTAGCCCCTGGGGATCAGATCGCCCCTTGCTAACCCACATGGCTGCTGCCTGGAAAGCCTCTGCCCAGCAGAGAACTCTCACAGGTAGTGGAGCCAACTTTCTGGGCAGCCTTACAGGTCAGGACACCAGGACACCCTAGAGAGCCTGGGAAATTCACCCCAGGAGCAACTCTGCTCCCCACAACCAACCCTTCCCACTGGCATTCTGGTTCTTGAAACTATTACGGAGACAGAAGTCTTTCATTCTGTAATGAAAGTTGTGCTCTAAACATCCTACAGTTTCTTTAGTTTATTCTAAATTTCTCTGTATACTATACATGATGAAAATTTTAAGCTCATGTCAATGTTGAGATAATTTTACTAATTACAAAATTTTCATTTTTGCAATCTGCTAGTCAATCATCAATCCATCTTATTTTCTGATTTGTTTCCAAATAAATTGCAGATATCAATCAGTGTACTTTGCTCCAAATGCTTTAACAACACGGTACTACTGTATAGCACAGGGAACTATATTCAGTATCTTGTAATAAACTATAATGGGGAAGAATCTGAAAAATTACATATATATATGTGTGTGTGTGTGTTTCTGAATCACTTTGCTGTACATCAGAAACTAACACACCATTATAAATCTACACTTCAATAAAAATATTAAACATAAACCAAATATTTTAGTAAGCATGCCTTTGGACTAAAGTCTAATACATTTTCATGGATTTTTTTCTTTCAAAATAAACTTTACATACAATGTGCAAGAAATGTACAGGTCTTAACCATACATTCATTGAGTTTTGACAACTACATACACCTTTGTAACCCAAACTTCCGTCAAGATCTAAAACTGAATCTATTGACTTGCTAGCTTTTACTAATGATCTGCTTCTTCATGCCCTAATAACAATCTGGTTTAAATACCCCAGCTTTACAACCAACAAGGAATTAATCTCCAAAATATACAAACAGCCTATGTGGCTCAATATCAGAAAAACAAACAACCTTATCAGAAACTGGGTAGAATATCTAAATAGACCTTTCTCCAAAAAAGACATACAGATGGATAAAAAACATATGAAAGGATGCTCAACATCACTAATTGTTAGAGAAATGCAAAGCAAAACTACCATGAAGTATCACCTCACACCATTCAGAATGTCCATCATTAAAAATTCTACAGTCTACAAGCAATAAGTGCTGGAAAAGGTATGGAGAATACATTGCTGGTGGGGATGTAACTTGGTATAGTTACTATGGAGAACAATATGGAGGTTCCTTAAAAAAGTAAAAATAGAACTCCCGTATCATACAACCCTGCAAGCCCACTCCTGGACGTCAACCTGGAGAAAACCGTAACATGAAAAGATACATGCACCCCAATGTTCAGTACACCACTATTTATAGTAGCCAGGCACGAAAGCAACCTAAATGTCCATTGACAGAGGAATTGAGAGAGAAGATGAGGTACATATATTCAGTGGAAAATTACTCATCCATTAAAAACAACGAGACAATGCCATTTGCAGCAACATGAGCGGACCTAGAGATTCATGCTAAGTAAGCCAGAGAGACAAGTATATGATATCACTTATATGTGGAATCCAAAATATGGCACAAGTGAACATATTTACAAACCAGAAACAAGCTCATAAACTTCAAAAACAAACATCATTACCAAAGGGGAACAGTGAGGAAGGAGGAGTACATTAGGAGTTTGGGATTAACATATACATACTACTATACATAAAATAGATAATCAACAAGGACCTACTGAATAGCACAGAGAACTCTATTCAATATTCTGAAAACAACCTATATGGGAAAACAATCTGAAAAAGGATGAATATATGTGTATGTGTAACTGAACCACTTTGCTGTACATCTAAAACTAAAACATTGTAAATCTATACCCCAATATAAAATAAAAATTAAAAACATAAAAATTCTAGCTTTAAATGTTTTAAAATCTGCATCTCTTATTCCTCTTCATTACTCTTATTTTCAGAATTATTTTGATTATTATGGCATGTTTAATTTTCCTCTTAAATTTTCAAATCCCTTAGTTCAAAAACAGGAAAGGAAAGAAAAGGAAAAACTTGTTATTATTTTTAATTGACTTACATTAAGTAGAGTGATTAATTTGGAGATACAAGAAACATTGTAATTTTCAGTCTTCCCTTTGAAGAATCAGTTCAGCTCAGTCATTCAGTCGTGTCTGATTCTTTACGACCCCATGGACTGCAGCACACCAGGCTTCCTTGTCCATCACCATCTCCTGGAGCTTGCTCAAACTCGTGTCCATCAAGTCGGTGATGCCATCCAACCAACTCATCCTCTGTCATCCTCTACTCCATCTGCCTTCAATCTTTCCCAACATAAGGGTCTTTTCCAATGAGTCAGTTCTTCACATTCTGTGGTCAAAGTATTGGAGCTTCAGCTTTAGCATCAGTCCTTCCCATGAATATTCAGGACTGATTTCCTTTAGGGTTGATGTGTTTTATTTCCTTGCTGTCCAAGGGACTCTCAAGAGCCTTCTCCAACACCACAGTTTAAAAGCATCAATTCTTCAGCACTCAGCACTCTTTATCATCTAACTCTCACATCCATACATGACTATTGGAAAAACCATACAGACCTTTGTCAGTAATGTCTCTGCTTTTTAATATTCCTTCCAAGAATAGCAGGTACTTTTCCATTTATTCAAGCCTTCGTTTGTGTATTAGAATTTTCTTCATAAAATTCTTACACATTTCTTAAGATTATTCCTTTTTAAAATACTTATTCATTGTTATTATTAATATATTTTTCCCACCATACTTTTAACATGAATTTTGTATACAAACAACTTACCAATTTTCTTTATGGTCAATAGGAATTTTTTAATTGATTCTCTTAGGTTTTAATATATAAATTGTTGCTTATAAACATTAATTTACCTCTTTCTTTTAAATTTCTGTCTCCTTTTTTTCTTACCTTTATAATTGCATCTAAATGCTAGTGATCTCATAAGGAATCACTAGTGCTTTAAACAAATTTCATCAATCTCTTGTATTGTAAATGAACTCTGAATAAATGGCCTTCTTCTGAGCATGGTTTTAGCAATTTACCTATTTCTAAAAATTATTCCATTTCACTGCAGTTTTGAGTTGAACAAGAATCAGTTATTTCCATTTCCTCTGTATCGTCATTTATCCATTCTTTTTTGGGGGGTGGGGGGAGAAGAAAATTTTTAATAATGAAAATACGAACTATCATTTATTGAAACTTTATCTCATTTCAAGATACTCTGATAAATCCATTATAAGGATTAATTTCCTTGTTCTCACCATGACTCTATGAAGCCATTATTATGAACATCCCCGTTTTTGCAAGTGGGGAAAATTGAGACTATGAAGATTTAAAAAATAGTCTGTACAACTTAACATTTACCCATCCTTATTTCTTATTTTGTGCTTTTCTCCTTTTAACTAGCTTTTCAAAGAACCAGTTCTTGAATTAATTTTTCAGGCTTATGGTTTTTCTGTTTTGCATTTCATTAATTTTTGCTTTTAACTTGTGAATTCTTTCATTCAATTTTTCTTTAGGTTTATTGTCTTGTCTTTGACTAATTTTTTAAATTGATGCTTAATTCATTTAGTCTCCTTCATCTATAAAAACACCGAAGGTTGTGCTTTTCCTCTAAGCATGGTTTTAGCTGTATCCCATGGGTCCTGACATTTAATGTTTTAATTAATGATATTTTCTAGATATTCTGACATTTTATTTTGGTTTTGTTTTTTTTTTTGACCAAGAATTGAGAGAATTTTTAAATTTCCAGGTGGCATTTTGCTTTTAAAATGAATCTGTGACATTTTTGTAGGACAAAGACTTTAATGTCAGGTACTATGTACTTATGCATCTATTTAAGTTTTGTCTCCCATAAGGATTTTTTTTCTACAAAATACTCCTACTTAATGTATGCATATGTATATGTGCATACATAAATATAGGCTTCCCTGGTGGCTCAGATGGTAAAGAATCTCCCTGCAATGTGGGATACCTGGGTTCGATCCCTGGGTTGGGAAGATCCCCTGGAGAATAGAATGGTCACTCAGTAATTTTGCCTGGAGAATTCCGTGGACAGAGGAGCCTGGTGGGCTACAGTTCATGGGATTGCAAAGAGTTGGACATGACTGAGTGACTAACATTTTCACTTTCATACTTTATTTTAACTAATAGATGTTAAATACTATGTGCTAGCATTTTATCTGTGACCTAAATTCAATGATTAGTTTTTTTCCTTAACTGTCCTCCTATATTTGGAGGAGGAAATGACTAGCCACTCCAGTATTCTTGCCTGGAGAATCCCATGGACAGAGCAGCCTTGTGGGCTACAGTCCATGGGATTGCAGAGTCAAACACAACTGAACGACTAACACACACACATATCCTCCTTTATTATAGAAGATTAAGTCTCAGAGGGATGAAGCAACTTGTCAGACACCACACAGTGAGCCTCTGAATCAAAACAGTAGAACGTGGATGCCTGCCACGTATGTCTGATTTCAAAGATGACACAATTCTACCTCCTAGACTATATCACTGGAACCACGTGAGAAAGCAAAGTACAAACTGCAGACCATCTATAGAAAATATATACCGAACACACCACCACCACATGTGATCCTTTAGCATGTTAGGAATGCCTGTTGAGGAACGTAGATGTGTTATTTCACACTTCTGGAAAGCTTAAGGCTTTAGTAGATTTCAGATGTGGAGAGTGCTCCAGGAGAATCATTCTGCTTTCGGAGTTCTTTCAGATTTTAAGGCATTCCTTTCAATGTTTTACTCTCACCATCAGGAAATTCCTCTTCATACCAACCTAATTACTTCATGCTGAGGCTTAGCCCTCTCTTTGGGATTCTTGAGAGATAGAGAACAGCTGGTCCCTATTCTCTGCAATAATACCCTTCATAAACTTGAAGCCTTCCCTAGGAATTGTCTCTGAGATAAAAACTCCTAATCTCTAAATCTGATCTTTTTCTTTCAAAAATGTTTTCTAAAAGTGTGGTTATTTTTATGCCAGGAGAGAAAGATGCTGTTTATGAGGTCTACATAAAGTTGTTACGTTCACCTTTAAGGGGCTATTGCATAGAGAAGGTGGCTGTAATATGACTACTTTATGATATTTATGAGTCTAGTCTGTTCATGCCTCTTGAGGCCTTTTAACCTAGGTCAGAAGATTCCAGACACTAGCCATCCATCTCTCACACTCAAGGTGCTGAGGAAAATCAAAACTGCACATGTCTAAGAAAAGCATAAGAACAGCAAATGAATTTGAGACTTTTGCAGTGCTTTGTGGAGTGCATTTATTCTTATTTTTAAAAGTCGGAAAAATTTGAGTAGAAAAATAAAATGAACACCAAAGTTCTATAATAACAGTAGAAACACACTTTTTAAGTAAAGGAAAAAAAGATAGTCCATCAAAGTTGCTTCCTGTTTTGAAACAATAGAATGATTTCTGAGACATTGGCATCTCTAGAAATAGTCTGTTAATGATGGAAATCTAGTCACATGTTACCGACAAGAAAAAGATGAAGAGATTTATTGGGACTGAGTCACTATACAAAGAAGAAATTATAATTACAAATGTGATTTTTTTAAAGATAAAATCATCAGTTCTTATAGTATACTGCTCGAAAGAATAAATTAATTCTATAAGGTATCACAAATAAATATTAATAAGAGATAACAATTATCAAGAACTTTACTAGGTGCCAGACACTGTTGTGGGCACATGACAGGCATTAACATTTAATTCTCACAGTTCAGTTCAGTTCAGTCACTCAGTTGTGTCTGACTCTTTGTGACCCCATGAATCGCAGCACACCAGGCTTCCCTGTCCATCACCAACTCTTGGAGTTTACCCAAACTCACGTCCATTGAATCTAGATGCCATCCAACCATCTCATCCTCTGTCGTCCCCTTCTCCTCCTGCCTTCAATCTTCTTTCTCAGCATCAGGGTCTTTTCAAATGAGTCAGCTCTTTGCATCAAGTGGCCAAAATATTGGAGTTTCAGCTTCAACATCAGTCTTTCCAATGAACACGCAGGACTGATTTCCTTTAGGATCATAATTCTCACAATACTCTATCAAATAGAGTTTCTTGATCGAATTTTTACACATAAGAAAACTGAAGCAAAGAATTTAAATTATTATATGGTGGAAGTCACACAGTGGTACATGGCAGATTTTTAATCCCAACACTGGTGGTCTGACCAAAGGGTCTTTAATCACACTGTCTACTAATATCAGAAGACTTAACCAAAGACTGATCTATTGAATCCACTAATTCAACAAAACCATTTCCAAGCATTCAGAGAAATGAATTTCAAATGCAATATTTTCTGTGCTCTGATCACAGGTTTGATTGAGGAAGACCATACTTGTAGTTGGGTTCTAAAAGAGGACCTCCATCAGATCTGTGCTGCTGGTTCAGATGGAGATATTCTTTTAACCCTCTCCACTAGAATGCACTTGGATAACACACTTCAACCCCAGTATTTCTACTTTGAATTTAGTCACTCCAGTGTCCCTCTCTTTTTACACAATTCTTCTAAGTATTACTTGAGCCTGCATCTGTTTCCATCACTAAATGACAAATGCCTAAAAGAGCAAGGACTCTGCCCTCTTTATCCTTGTTTTATCAGACATTCAACTATCTGTAATGTTTCTCCACAAAAGCAGGAGCCAGTGGAGGGTGTTCCCAGGCGGGTGTTCCCAGGCAAGTGTTCAACTTCAGTGAGAGCAAAGTGCCTTAAACATCAGGGGGGTCTGTGTATAAGATCAGGTGCTCAGTACTGAGACCTGAGGATGCCTCTGCTGAGCCACACAAATAGTCCAAACACTACACTGCCTAGTCTAGAGATTGAGATGGGAAAGAGGAAATAAACTCAGCAAGGGAGAAACTAGGCATAGGAAAAATGAATTAAGACTAAGGAAGGTAAAAGTAAAATGTACTTTTGTATATCAGCAGACAAGCATCTATCTCATTCAGTCTCCACAGTGAACAGTTCAATGAAAATCAAGGACAGGTCATGGAAGAAAGACAAGATGGTGAAGTAGAAGGACCTGAGCTCACCTCTTGTCATAAAAACATCAAAATCACAACGAACTGCCAAATAATCACTGACAAAAAAGACTCAACCCTACCAAAAAAAGATATTCTATATCCAAAGCAAAAGGCCACAAGAGATGATAGCAAGGGCACTTTCTCAATATAATCAAATCCCATACTGGGTGAGCAACACCCCAAATGGAAAATAATCATAGCCAAGAGGTTTTCCCATGGGAGTGAGACTTCTGAGCCCCACATCAGGCTACCCAGCCTGGGGGTCTGGCATTAGAGGGAGGAGCCCCCAGAGCACTTAGAGTGAAGGCCAACAGGGCTTGTGTGCAGGAACTCTACAGAGCTGGCAAAGTATACCTGTGATGGATTCATTTTGATATTTGGCAAAACGAATACAATTATGTAAAGTTTAAAAATAAAATTTAAAAAAAAAAAAAAACAGAAACTCTGCCTCTGAGGGTGTAGACAAGGTTTCACATGCTTTGGGACCCAGAGAAAACCACAAGAATCGGGGCCAGACCTATCTGTGGGTCTTGGAGGGACTCCTGGGGAGGCAGTGGATGGCTGTGGCATACTGTGGGGCAAGAACATTGGTGGCGGAGGTCCAAGGGACTATTCATTGACATGAGCCATCCTGGAGGGCTCCATTTAGCCAGTGAGACCTGGCCCCACCCAACAGCCTCTAGACTCCAGAGCTGGATGCCTCAGGCCAAACATCCAGTAGAGCGGGGACACAGCCCTACCCATCAGCAGTTGTTCAGTCCAACTCTAAGTTGTGTCCAACTCTTTGCAACCCCATGGACTGCAGTCAGACTTCCTTGTCCTTCACTCTCCCTGAGTTTGCTCAAATTCATGTCCACTGAGTCAGTAATGCTATCTAACCATCTCACCCTCCATCATTCCCTTCTCCTTTTGTCTTCAGTCTTTCCCAGCATCAGGGTCTTTTTCAATGAGTCAGTTTTTCACATCAGGTGGCCAAAGTATTGGAGCTTCAGCATCAGTCCCTCTGATGAATATTCAGGATTGATTTCCTTTACAATCGACTGATTTTATCTCCTTGAAGTCCAAGGGACTGTCAAGAGTCTTCTCCAGCACCAGAATTCAAAAGCATCAATTCTTCAGTGCTCAGCCTACTTTATGGTCCAACTCTCACATGCATACATGACTACTGGAAAACCATAGTTTTGACTAGGTGGACCTTTGTCAGCAAAGTAATGTCTCTGCTTTTTAACATGCTGTCTAGGTTTGTCATAAACGTTCTTCCAAGGAGCATATCAGATCAGATCAGATCAGTCGCTCAGTCGTGTCCAACTCTTTGTGACCCCATGACTCACAGCACGCCAGGCCTCCCTGTCCATCACCAACTCCCGGAGTTCACCCAGACTCACGTCCATTGAGTCAGTGATGCCATCCAGCCATCTCATCCTCTGTCGTCCCCTTCTCCTCTTGCCCCCAATCACTCCCAGCATCAGAGTCTTTTCCAATGAGTCAACTCTTCGCATGAGGTGGCCAAAGTATTGGAGTTTCAGCTTTAGCATCATTCCTTCCAAAGAAATCCCAGGGCTGATCTCCTTTAGAATGGACTGGTTGGATCTCCTTGCAGTCCAAGGGACTCTCAAGAGTCTTCTCTAACACCACACTTCAAAAGCATCAATTCTTCGGCACTCAGCCTTCTTCACAGTCCAACTCTCACATCCATACATGACCACAGGAAAAACCATAGCCTTGACTAGATGAACCTTTGTTGGCAAAGTAATGTCTCTGCTTTTGAATATGCTATCTAGGTTGGTCATAACTTTCCTTCCAAGGAGTAAGCGTCTTTTAATTTCATGGCTGCAATCACCACCTGCAGTGATTTTGGAGCCCAGAAAAATAAAGTCTGACACTGTTTCCACTGTTTCCCCATCTATTTCCCATGAAGTGATGGGACCAGATGCCATCATCTTCGTGTTCTGAATGTTGAGCTTTAAGCCAACTTTTTCACTCTCCACTTTCACTTTCATCAAGAGGCTTTTGAGTTCCTCTTCACTTTCTGCCATACGGGTGGTGTCATCTGCATATCTGAGGTTATTGAGATTTCTCCCAGCAATCTTAATTCCAGCTTGTGTTTCTTCCAGCCCAGTGTTTCTCATGATGTACTCTGCATAGAAGTTAAATAAACAGGGTGACAATATACAGCCTTGACGTACTCCTTTTCCTATTTGGAACCAGTCTGTTGTTCCATGTCCAGTTCTAACTATTGCTTCCTGACCTGCATACAAATTTCTCAAGAGGCAGATCAGGTGGTCTGGTATTCCCATCTCTTGAAAAATTTTCCACAGTTTATTGTGATCCACACAATCAAAGGCTTTGGCATAATCAATAAAGCAGAAATAGATGTTTTTCTGGAACTCTCTTGCTTTTTCGATGATCCAGCGGATGTTGGCAATTTGATCTCTGGTTCCTCTGCCTTTTCTAAAACCAGCTTGAACATCAGGAAGTTCATGGTTCACATATTGCTGAAGCCTGGCTTGGGGAAATTTAAGCATTACTTTACTAGCGTGTGAGATGAATGCAATTGTGCAGTAGTTTGAGCATTCCAAGGAGCAAGCGTCTTTTAATTTCAGGGCTGCAGTCACCATCTTCAAAGATTTGGAGCCTAAGAAAATAAAGTCTGTCACTATTTTCATTGTTTCCCCATCTATTTGCCATGAAGTGATGAGACCAGATGCCATGATCTTAGTATTTTGAATGTTGAGTTTTAAGCCAGCTTTTTCACTCCCCTCTTTCACTCTCATCAAGAGGTTCTTCCATCAGCAGATAGGTTACCTATATTCATCCTGAGCCAACAGCCACCTATAAGCACACTCCTTGACATGGCCCTACCCACCAGAAGAACAAGAACCAGGTCCACCCATCAGTTGGCAAGCACCAGTTTCTCCCACTACGAAGCCTGCACAGGCCTTTTAGACTAGCCTCACTCACCAGGGCACAGACACCAGAAGCAAGAGGAACTACAACCTTGCAGCCTGAGGAACAGAGACCACAACACAGAAAATTTTCTCACAGAATGAGACAGCAGAGATATATGTCCCAAACAAAAGAACAATATATAACTCCAGAAGAATAAGTGAAGTAGAGGTAGGTAATCTAGCTGAAAAAGAATTTAGAGTAGTAATAGTAATGATGATCCAGATCTCAGAAAAAAAACAGAGGCAAAGACTGAGAGAATACAAGAAGCTTTAATAAAGAGCTAGAATCTTTAAAGAACAGAGATGAACAATATAATAACTGAAGTGAAAAATACATTATAAGGAATCAAGAGTAGAATAAATGAGGCAGAAGAATGAATAAGTGAGCTGGAGGACAGATTGGTAGAAATTACTGCTGCACAACAGGAGAATGAAAGAAGAATGAAAAGAAATTAGGACAGTGTAAGGGACATCTGGTACAATATAAAACATACCAACATTCACATTATAGGGTCCCAGAAGGTGATGAGACAAAGGGTCTGAGAAAATATTTGAAGAGATAATAGCTGAAAACTTCCCTAACATGGGGAATGAAACACTCAAGTCCAAGGAGCACAGAGAGTCTCATACAGTATAAACCCAAGGAGGAACACACTGAGATATTAATCAAGTTAAGAAATTAAAAACAAAGAGAAATATTAAAAGCAACAAGGGGAAAGAAACAAATAACAAAATAACCTACAAGGGAATTCATATAAGGTTATTAGCTGATTTTTCAACAGAATCTCTGCAGACCAGAAGGAAGAGGCATGATATATTTAAAGTGATTGAAAGAACTTACAACCAAGAGTACTCTACCAAGCAAAGCTCTCATTTATATTCAGTGGAGAAATCAAAAGCTTTACAGACAAGCAAATATTAAGAGAATTTAGCACCACCAAATGAGCTTTACAACAAATGCTAAAGGAACTTCACTAGGTGGAAAAGAAAAGGCTACAACTAGAAACAAGAAAATTATTAGTGGGAAAGCTCACAATTACATCAATTGTACATGCATGTCAGACAAAATAGACTTTAAAATAAAGACTGTAATAAGAGACAAAGAAAGACACTACCTAATGATCAAGGAATCAATCCAACGAATAGGACAATTGTAAATATATATGCACCCAAGATACGAGCACCTCAATATATAAGGCAAATGCTTACAGCCATAAAAAGAGAAATCGACAGTAACAAAATAATAGTGGAGGACATTACCACTCCACTTACATCAATGGGCAGATCATCCAGACAGAAAGTCAATAAGGAAACAAAGGTCTTAAATGACATATTAGACTAGATGGAATTAATATTCATTCCATCCAAAAGCAGCAGAATATACATTCTTCTCAAGTGTACTTGGAACATTCTCCAGGACAGATTACATGTTGGGCCACAAAGCAAGCCTTGGTAAATTTAAGAAGATTAAAATTATATCAGGTATCTTCTCTAACCATAACACTATGAGATTAGGAATCAATTACATGAAGAAAAAAAACCTGTAAAACACACAAACGTGGAGGTTATATAATATGCTACAAACACCAATAGATCACTTAAGATATGAGAGAGGAAATAAAAAAATACCTAAAGACAAATGAAAATGAAAACATGCTGCTCAAAAACCTATGAAATGCAGCAAACACAGTTCTAAGAAGGAAGTTTATAGTGATACACACTTACCTCAGGAAATAGGAAAAATCTCAAATAAACAACCTAACCTTACACTGACAGATATTAAAGAAAGAAGAACAAAACCCAGAGTTAGTAGAAGGAAAAAAACCATAAAGATCAGAGCAAAATAAACGAACTAGAGACCAAAAAAAAAAAGGAAGAAAAGAAAGAAAAGGTTAATGAAACTAAAAACTGGGTCTTTAAAAAGATAAAATTTAGAAAATTTTAGCTAAACTCAACAAGAAAAAAAGGGAGAGGGCCCAAATCTATAAAAAGGAGAAGTTACAAGGGAAGTTGCCATAGAAGTTACCATAGAAATACAAAGAATCATAAGAATCATTCTTTATGATTTAAAGAATCTCAAGCAACTATATACCAATAAAATGGACAACCTAAAAGAAATTGGAAAATTTTGAAAAAGGTACAATCTTTCAAGAATGAACCAGGAATAGAAAATATAACAGACCAATCACAAGTCTGAAATTGAAACTGATTTTAAAAACTTCAGCAAACAAAAGTCGAGGACAAGATGGCTTCACAGGAGAATTCTATCAAACATTTAGAGAAGAATTAACACCTATCCTTCTGAAAGTATTCCAAAATACTTCAGAGGAAGGAACACTTCCAAATTCATTCTATGAGGCTGCCATCTCCCTGATACCAAAACCAGACACAAAAAATAGAATATTAGAGGCCAATATCACTGATGAAAATAGATGCAAAAATCTTCAACAAAACACTAGCAAACCAAATCCAGTTCAGTTCAATTGCTCAGTTGTGTCCAACTCTTTGCAACCCCATGGACTGCATCATGACAGGCTTCCCTGTCTATCACCAACTCCTGGAGTTTACTCAAACTCATGTCCATTGAGTCAGTAACGCTATCCAACCATCTCATCCTCTGTCATCCCCATCTCCCACCTTCAATCATTCCCAGCATCAGGGTCTTTTCAAATGAGTCAGTTCTTCACATCAGGTGGCCAAAGTATTGGAGTTTGAGCTTCAGCATCAGTCAAGTATACATTAAAAGAGTCATAAACCATGATGACGTGGGATTTACCCTAAGGATACAGGATTTTTCAATATCTGCAAATCAATCAGTGTGATACACATTAACAAACTGAAGAATAAAAACCATATTGAATAGATGCAAAAAAAAAAACTTTTGATACAATTCAACATACATCCATTTATGGTTAAAAAAAAAAAAACAAAAAAACAAAAAAAAACCTCTTCAAAAAGTGGGCATAGAGAGAAACTACTTTAACACAATAAAGTCCATGTATGACAAACACACAGCTAACATCATACTCAATGGTGAAAAGCTGAAAGCACTTCCTCTAAGATCAGGAACAAAACAAGCATGTCCATTCTTGACACTTTTATTCAGCATAGTTTTGGAAACCCTGGCCACAGCAATCAGAAAAGAAAAAGAAGAGAAATACAAATTGGAAATTGGCATCTATTTGCAGATGTCACGATACCATATATAGAAAATCCTAAAGATGCTGACCGAAAACTTCTAGAGCTCGTTAAGGAATATGGTAAGGTTTCAGGATACAAAATTAATACATAGAAAACTCTTGCATTTCTATACACTAACAACAAAACATCAGACAGAAATTAAAGAAACAATCCCATTTACTATTGTATCAAAAAGAAGAAAATACCTAGGAATTAACATAGCTCAGGGGGCAAAAGACTTGTACTCTGAAAACTATAAGATGACAATGAAAATCAAAGAAGGCAAACAGAATTCCATGGTCTTGGAGGGAAGAATCAATATTGCCAAAATGACTATACTACCTAAGACAATCTATAGATTCAATGCAATCCTTATTAAATTGCCAATGACATTTTTCACAGAACTAGAATTAAATAATTTTAATTTGTATGGAAACACAGAAGACCTCAAATAGCCAAAGCAATCCCAAGAAAGAAAAATGGAGCTGGAGTCTCTAAGCTCAGACTATACTACAAAGCTACAGTAATCAAAACAGTAACAGTACTGGCACAAAAACATTAATCTAGATCAATGGATTAGGATAAAAATCCTGGAAATAAATGCATGCACCTATGCTCAATTAACCTATGAAAAATGGGACAAGAATATACAATGGAGAAAAGACAATCTCTTCAATAAGCAATGCTGGGAAAACCGGACAGCTACATGTAAAAGAATGAAACTAGAAAATTCTCTAATACCATACACAAAAATAAACCCAAAATGGATTAAGGACCTAAATAAACATAAAATTGGATACTATAAAGCTCTTAGAGGACAACATAGGCAGAACATTATTTGCCATATTTGGATCCACCTCCTAGAGTAATGAAAATAAGCAAATGGGACTTAAGCTTAAAAAGTTTTTACAAAGCAAAGGAAACCATAAACAAAGTGATAAAACAACCTATAACCTTGTATATCCAATAACCTTGTATAACCTATAACATTGTATATCCAACTATACTCCAATAAAAATTTTTTTAAAAAGACAACTCACAGAATGGGAGAAAATATTTGCTAATGAAGCAATAGACAAGGGATGAATCTCCAAAATATACAAACTGCTTATGCAGCTAAACATCAAAATAACTTAATCAAAATTAGCAGAATATCTAAATAGATATTTCTCCAAAGAAGATATACAGATGGCCAAAAAGCACATAAAAATATGCTGTATATGAAAATTGCTAATCTTTAGAGAAATGCAAATCAAAACTACAGTGAGGTATCACTTCACACTCATAATGCCCATCATCAAAAAGTCTATGAACAATAAATTCTGGAGAGGGTGTGGAGAAAAAAGAACTCTTTTGCACTGTTGGTGAGAATGTAAATTGATACAACCACTATGGAGAACAGGGCTTTCCAGGTGATGCAGTGGTAAAGAATATGCCTGCCAATGCAGGAGACACAAGAAATGTGGGTTCAATGCCTGGCTCAGGAAGATCCCCCAGAGTATGAAATGGCAACCAATTCCAGTATTCTTGCCTGGAAAATTCCATGGACAGAGGAGCCTGGTGGGCTATAGACCATGATGTCTCAAAGAGTCAGACACAACTGAGCATCTTTACACACACCCACATACACACTATGGAGAACAATATGGAGGAGCAACTTTATACACACACACTATGAAGAACAATAGTTCTAAAAATAGAATGACCCAGCAGTCCCACTCCTGTGCATTTATCTGAAGAAAACTGTAATTCAAAAAGATACATGCACCCCAGTGTTCTTTGCAGCGCTATTTACAAAAGCCAAGACATGGAAGTAACCTGAATGTCCACTGACAGAGGAATAGATAGAGAAGATGAAATATATATATACAATGGAATATTACTCAACCAATAAAAAGAATGAAATAATGCCATCTGCAGCAAATAGATGGACCTAGAGATTATTATACTGAGTGAAGTAAATCAGACAAAGAAAGACAAATATTGTATGCTACTACTCATACATGGAATCTTTAAAAATGATACAAATGAACTTATTTAAAAAACAGAAACAGACTCACAGATTTCAAAAAACAAACTTATTGTTACCAAAATGGAAAGACAGAGAAGGAGTAAATTAGGAGTTGAGATCAGCATATACACAGTACGATATATAAAACAGATGATCAACAAGGACCTACTATACAGCACAGGAAACTCTACTCAATAATTTTTAATAATTTATATGGGAATAGAATGAAAAAACTGGACATCTGTATATATAGAACTGAATCACTGCTGTACACCTGAAACTAACAACACTGTAAATCAACTGTAATCTAATATAAAAGAAGAATGAAACTAAAAAAAATTAAAATGAATGTCACCAATTTGAGTCTGGCTTTGTGGCCATCTTTGTTATATAGGGATATTTATTTGATTAATTTGATATTTATTTTCATTTCATAAAAATGAATGGAAAATGGAAGATTGAAATGTACCTTATAAAAACGAAAAGCACAGGTCTTACAAAATTGTGACACAGATGAAAGTCCTTCTCTATGCTTTCAGTGATAATGCTTGAACTTCAAGCTACAGTTCAATGGATTTATGGTGATCAAATGTGGGTTCAGTGGTGAAGGAAAAACGCAGTTTGAAAACATGGAAAAATTACTGCAACAACAGCCTCGTAATGTGCTGCTGCTGCTGCTAAGTCGCTTCAGTCGTGTCCGACTCTGTGTGACCCCAGAGACGGCAGCCCACCAGGCTCCCCCATCCCTGGGATTCCCCAGGAAAGAACACTGGAGTGGGTTGCCATTTCCTTCTCCAATGCATGAAAGTGAAAAGTGAAAGGGAAGTTGAAGTCGTGTCCGACTCTTTGTGACCCCATGGACCGCAGCCTACCAGGCTTCTCTGCCCATGGGATTTTCCAGGCAAGAGTACTGGAGTGGGGTGCCATTGCCTTCTCCGTGTAATGTGCTACTGAACGCAATGGTAGGTTAAAAAGATTTATCTCCCTTTTATTTGTCTTCTATAACAAAACTCTTTATAACATAAATATATTGCTCATCTTTCAGACTCTGAATTCAAATTTTTCAGAAACTCATTATATAAAAAAGTAGAGAACTCGTTTATAAACCTGACTATATTAGAAACCTGACTATATTAGACCAGTAGTTCTCAAATAGGGGTGATTTTACCCTTAAGGGGATGTTTGGAATACTGGAGACATTTCTGATTGTCACTGATGGAGGAGGACAGGTGCTGTGAGCATCTAATGAATAGAAACCAGAGATGCTATAATGCATAGCCCCCACAGCAAAGATTTACATAGTCCAATAAGTTAATAGTGCAAAGTAGAGAAAACTTGGCATAGGGCAAGAAATGAGCTGTTAAAAAATTTAAAAATAAAACTGCCTACAAAAACAAAACAAAAAAT
This sequence comes from Bos grunniens, assembly GCF_055505025.1. NCBI lineage: Eukaryota > Metazoa > Chordata > Mammalia > Artiodactyla > Bovidae > Bos > Bos grunniens. The sequence goes on from NC_141165.1 coordinate 45,174,162, forward strand.
CCCTCTGTCCGTGCAACTTGCCACAGCAAAGGTTTATAATTCAGTGTGGATCACTGGTGGGGGTCTCTGCTTACAGGCATTATCTCTGTAACTATAGTCACTTACCCCTAAGGCTTAGAAATCTTCTACATCTTTTGGGAGGCAAAGACAGAAAAAGACCCTTTACAGAAATACACAGGAGACCTTTTGGGTTCTCCCTAAAGAGAGCACAACTTAGCGAATAAACCAACCACCCAACCAGAGGTAAATGTAGGTCAGTCTCCCTACATTCCATCTGCTAAAACTCCATCTCATGTATGTACTAATGCCAAAGGAGCCCAGGAAATGTAACCTAGCTATGTGTTCAAAAAGTGGAATTAAGTTTGATGAGTACCTACCCATCTCTGCCATTATGTCTGGTTTTCTTTGTGACTAACAAGATATTTTGCTCATAGGTACTTTTATTAACAATAAATTAATAACAGTTTATACAAAGAAACTTGTATCAATACAAAGCAATATTTCCTTTTAAAAATTATAGCTAGAAGAATCTGAAACTAACATTTAATTCAAGGGCATCTACAAATTTTATTTTTAACAATGCATGTCACACTATATAGCAAGATTTGATTGTTGACTTACCAGATTCTTAAGCACTGTTTCTAAAACAAAAGTGTATATATTACTCAATATTTATTTCATATATTAGACTTTTCATACTCTTATATTAGCTAACATCATATGTTTCTTTCCTAATTCATTTTTTAAGATTTCCTTTTTGTGAATTTTTTAATTGCTTGAATTTTAAATAAAACGCACGCAACATTTAGGCAAATAACATTATTCTTTTAAGATTAATGTAAAATCAAGATTGGTTTTTTCTATCTACCATTCTAACAAGAAAGAGAGACAAAATAGTGACAATGATCGACAGCATAATATTTTAATTCGACCTTTTGACATTTTTAAAGAGATATTTTTAAAGCAGTTACTTCCATAGGCTTCCTTTAAAAAAGGAAAAGAAAAGGCTTACTTTAAAATTATGAGTCTCACACCATATCCCAAATGTCAGCAATCTGGAATTTTCCAAGCTCAATTCCCAGTTGAATGTTTATTTCTATTGGGGAAAAAAAATAAATTTGAGCACCATCAGCAGATAAATTAAATTACTAGGCAATCATCTTTTCAACTGCCAATACTGACACTGTTCTGAAATTAACTATTGGATTTAATTTGCTGTAAATAACATATTGTTCAGAAATAACCAGTTTCAACAACTTCCATATGATATTTTTCTCTTCATTCCTTTCTGAATGCCAAAGTTCCTCTCACTAATGGATTGCTTATGATATGCTAAGGAGTCCATCACCAGGGTAAAGGTAGAGATAGAATGTAGTCATGATGAAATTGCTGTATTCCATCACAGAGGTGATAAAAATGCAGGGTGCCTCACAGATATTTCTGACACGTTTGCTTACAGGGATGGATGTATTTATGATTTGGAAATCTCTGGCTATAAAAATGCATTCCAGTTTATTCTATGCTATCAAGTAGCCTTTTGTTAAAGTAGTTTTATGAGTAAGTAACTACTGGGAAATCTGCCTTTAGAACATTAGTAATGCAATAAATTCCATTCAGTCCATCTAGGCTATTTTGGGGAGAACTATGTCTAAATGAGCCAACTGCATTTCACCAAAGCTATTGTATTCTATTCAGAGGCTTATATGTGATCTTCGTGGTCCTTGTCTTTTTGAGATTAGTAAAAGCAGGAATAGTCATGATGGAAGTTTCTTTTCTTTAGAGAATTTCAATCAGAAAATAACTAAAAATCAATGAACAAGAATGGGTTCAACCAAGTTAAACCATGTAGTAACTAACTGAAATGATCTTTTTTAGCAACTGAATCATACTGTAACTACTGAAAATAGCATGTGAAATCCATGAAGATATTTTTCTATCTTGAACCCCTTGAATTGAAGTTTATAACTGATTGTTTCAAATTTGTATGAGCACTATGAAATAATAGTTCTTTGGCTGTATCATATGTGTTTGTTTCCAAATTAGACTGAAATATATTGATATAAATGATTGCATATTCACAAAAGGCAGTTCAGTTTTGGAGTCAGATGTCCTGGGTTTCAGTGATGGCTCTGCCATTTATTAGCTATGTGGCCTTGGACAACTTACAGAGCTATCCTTATATTTCTATTTTGTGAGGATCAATTAAGCATTTGTTCCTATTACTATTATTTTCCTTCTATATGTTCTGGCTCACAGAGGCCTGCAGAATAATGGTATCTCAGGTGGCACTCAGTTATATTTATTGAATAAATCAGCCACAGTAGATTTTATATGGTTATAGAGGCATGTAGTAGCCTAGTACCAGAGAAGGCAATGGCACCCCACTCCAGTACTTTTGCCTAGAAAATCCCATGGACAGAGGAGCTGGGTAGGCTGCAGTCCATGGGGTCGCTAAGAGTCAGACATGACTGAGAGACTTCACTTTCACTTTTCAGTTTCATGCATTGGAGAAGTGTTCTTGCCTGGAGAATCCCAGGGACAGGGGAGCCTGGTGGGCTGCCGTCTATGGGGTCGCACAGTCAGACACAACTGAAGCGACTTAACAGCAGCAGCAGCAGTAGCCTAGTACAGGTGAGAAGAGGAGGGGAGGCAGGGATTGTGAGTCTGAAAGAACTGAAAATCCACTTTATCAGAAATATATCCTTTGCTGAGTAATTAAGTCTTTGTTTTTCTCCTCTGTAAAATGGTGCCAAGAAAATAATCTGAAAAGATCATTGGAACTGGAAACAGTATATGATGAGCATTGGCAAAATACCTGGCACTAAGTAAATGATAGCTATTACTAGTACCATGATCTGTTTCTATTCTCAGAACACCTTTGACACCAAACATGTGATAGTTTTTCCCACACCAACAAATTCTCCAACACTGTGTGTTACAATTCAGGTCTGACACTCACTACCTAGAGTTAGTATAGACCCCACAGGCTGAGAGCTTGGTCCCACAGGACTAATTCCGCTTCAGACACTAATCGAAAGCCTTGACTTCCTGTCCTCCTGATTAACTGGAGGGTTAAATAAATTGAGGGTTCCCAGGACCTTCAGGTTTGCTCATTTTTTCAGATTCCAGGAAAGCTGTTTACTTACTATGACTGGTTTATCATAAGTCTTATAATCGAGGAGCAGCCAAGTGGAAAAGGTGCAAAGGCGTAGCACAGCAGGCAGAATGGAGTTTCCAGTCCCTCCCTTGGGTGCCCAATCCTCTCAGCACAGGATGTTTTCACTAGCCTGGAAGTTCTTTGAACTCCATTGTTCAGGATTTTTGTAAAGTTTTCATTAGTTCATTACACAGGCATGACCGGTTAAAGCATTGGTCATTAATGATCAACTCAATGTTCAGCCCCTCTCCCCTCCCTGGTGACCTGGGGGTGGAGCTGAAAGTTCCCACCCTCTAATCACATGGTTGGTTTCTCTAGCAACAAGGAACCATCCTCCAAGAATCACTTCAGTATCATAAACTCAGGTATAGTTGAAAGAGTCTAGTTATGAATAAAAAAGGTATTCCCCTCTCCACAGTCACTCAGGAAATTCTAAGAGCTTTAGGAGCTCTATGCCAGGAATTGGATAAAAACCACATACATGTTTCTTACTGTCACAGTGTCACTATAAAGCATGCACGATGGTGCTAAGAAAATGATAACAGTGATGTACAGACACAATTTCACCACATTTTATAAACGTTTACACTGTGCATGGCACTTTGGTGGTGATGTGGATGGAGAGAGAGAAAGGACAGGCCTTCTGTTTCCAAAACAGAAACAACACCCAGTTGTGGATGTATCTGGTAGTGAAAGTAAAGTCTGATGCTGTAAAGAACAATGATGCATAGGAATCTGGAATGTTAGGTCCGTGAATCAAGGCAAATTGGAAGTGGTCAAACAGGAAATGGCAAGAGTGAACATCGACATTTTAGGAAGCAGTGAACTCAAATGGACTGGAATGGGTGAATTTAATACAAATGACCATTATATCCACTACTGTGGGCAAGAATCCCTTAGAAGAAATGGAGTAACCATCATAGTTAATAGAAGAATCTGAAATACAGTACTTGGGTGCAATCTCAAAAGCGACAGAATGGTCTCTTTTCACTTCCAAGGCAAACCATTCAATATCACAGTAATACAAGTCTATGCCCCAACCAGTAATGCCGAAGAAGCTGAAGCTGAACAGTTCTGTGAAGACCTACAAGACCTTCTAAAACTAACACCAAAAATACATGTCCTTTTCATCATAGGGGACTGGAATGCAAAGCAGAAAGTCAAGAGATACCTGGAGTAATGGGCAAGTTTGGCCTTGAAGTACAAAATGAAGCAGAGCAAAGGCTAACAGAGTTTTGCCAAGAGAACACACTGATCATAGCAAACACCCCCTTCCAACAACACAAGAGACAACTCTACACATGGACATCGCCAGATGGTCAATACCAAAATCAGATTGATTATATTCTTTGTAGCCAAAGATGGAGAAGCTCTATACAATCAGCAAAAACAAGGAGCTGACTGTGGCTCAGATCATGAACACCTTATTGCAAAATTCAGACTTAAACTGAAGTAGAGAAAACCACTAGGCCATTTAGGTAAGACTGAAATCAAGTCCCTTACAATTATACAGTGCAAGTGACAAATAGATTCAAGGGATTAGATCTGATAGAGTGCCTGAAGGACTATGGATGGAGGTTTTAACACTGTACAAGAGGTGGTGATCAAAACCATCCCCAAGAAAAAAGAAATGCAAAAAGGCAAAATGATTGTCTGAGGAGGCCTTACAAATAGCTGAGAAAAGAAGTTAAAGACAAAGGAGAACAGGAAAGATATACCTATCTGAATGCAGAGTTCCAAAGAATTGCAAGGAGAGATAAGAAAGCCTTCCTCAGTGATCAGTGCAAAGAAAGAGAGGAAAACAATAGAATGAGAAAGACTCGAGATCTCAAGAAAATCAGAGATACCAAGGGAACATTTCTTTCAAAGATGGGAACATTTCTTGCAAAGATGGGCACAATAACGAACAAGAACAGTATCAACCTAACAGAAACAGAAGATATGAAGAAGAGGTGACAAGAATACATAGAACTATACAAAAGAGATCATTATGACCCAGATAACCGTGATGGTGTGATCACTCACTTAGAGCCAGATATCTTGGAGTGCAAAGTCAAGTGGACCTAGAGAAGCATCCACAAACAAAGCTAGTGGAGATGATAGAATTCCAGCTATGCTATGTGCTTAGTCACTCAGTCATGTGACTATTCTTTGAAACCCCATGGACTGTAGCCCGCTAAGCTCCTCTCTCTGTGGAGATTCTCCAGGCAAGAATACTAGAGTTGGTTGCCATGCCCTCCTCCAGGATATCTTTTCAATCCAGGGATCGAACCCAGGTCTCCCACATTGCAGACAATTCTTTACCATCTAAGCCACCAGGGAAGCCCAAGAATACTTGAGTGGGTAGCCTATCCCTTCTTCAAGGGATCCTCCTGACCCAAGAATTGAACCGGGGTATCATGCATTACAGGCAGATTCTTTACCTACCAGGGAGCTACCAGGGAAACCCAGAATTCCAGCTGAGCTATTTCAAATCCTAAAAAAATGATGCTGTTAAAGTGCTGTATTTACTATGCCAGCAAATTTGGAAAACTCAGCAGTGGCCACAGGACTGGAAAAGGTCAGTTTTCATTCCAATCCCAAAGAAAGGCAATGCCAAAGAATGTTCAAACTACCACACAATTGCACTCATCTCATGCGCTATCAAAGTAATGCTCAAAATTCTCCAAGCCAGGCTTCTACAGTACGTGAACCATGAAATTCCAGATGTTCCAACTGGATTTAGAAAAAGGCAGAGGAACCAAAGATTAGATTGCCAACATCCGTTGTATCATAGAAAAAGCAAGGGAGTTCCAGAAAAACATCTACTTCTGCTTCATACTACACTAAAGGCTTTGAACTGTGTGGATCACAACAAACCGTGGAAAATTCTTAGAGATGGGAATACCAGACCACCTTACCTGCCTCCTGTGAAACCTATATGCAGGTCAAGAAACAACAGTTAGAACCAGACATGGAACAACAAATTCATTCAAATTGGGAAAGGAGTAAGCCAAGCCTATATATTGTCACCCTGCTTATTTAACTTATATACAGAGTACATGAGAAATGCCAGGCTGAATGAAGCACAAGCTGGAATCAAGATTGCTGGGAGAAATATCAATAACCTCAGACATGCAGATGACACCATCCTTATGGTAGAAAGTGAAGAGGAACTAAAGAGATTCTTGATGAAGGTGAAAGAAGAGAGTAAAAATGCTGGCTTAAAGCTCAACATTCAAAAGACAAAGATCATTAACATCCAGTCCCATCACTTCATAGCAAATGGAAGGGGAAACAATGGAAACAGTGACAGATTTTATTTTCTTGGGCTCCAAAATCACTGCAGATGGTGACTACAGCCATGAAATTAAAAGATGCTTGCTCCTTGGAAGGAAAACTATGACAAACCTAGACAGTGTACTAAAAAGCAGAGACCTCAGTGGCATTCAAAAAAATGTAAATCTGGAACCCAGAAGATGGGTCTAGGTAATGTGGTGTAAATAAAATAGAAATGCACTTTTTTAGTACCAACTGCTGAGAACCCACCTACACTCCCCCAATACAGGAGATGGTATCAAACAGTCAGCTCCCAGGGGTGGCTTCTCCAGCCTAACAGAGCCCTGCTTTCACATGGACAGCTGAGGCCAGAGGGCATCACCCTTCCATGAGGAGCAAGGGTGGTGTCCAAAAGCCCAGTGCACTCACACTGTCATAAATATGTCATCTCCTTGCATCCTCTGAATTGTTTGTTTGTCAGTTAGGTAATGAAAAACAACTATGTTGCTAAAGATAGGTGTTTTCAAAAAAGAAAAGGAAGAGGACTTCCCTGGTGGACCAGTGGTTAAGAATCCACCTGCCAATGCAGGGGACACAGGTTCGATCCCTGGTCTGGGAAGATTCCACATGCCACAGGGCAACTAAGTCCCTGCGCTGCCTGAATACCCTAGAGCCTTTGCTCTGCAACAAGAGAAACCTGAGCACCGCAACTAGAGAGTAGCTCCCCCACCTCTGCCACTAGAGAAAAGCCCTGTGCAGCAACAAAGACCCAGCACAGCCCAAGATAAACAAAATACATTTTAAAAAAATAAAGAAAAGGAAGAAAAGAAAGTCGTGCTGCTTAATAAATAATTCTCATTGATCCTCAAATATGGGATCTATTAGGTTGGAGAAGCCAGCCCTGGCAGCTGACTTTTGTTGTCTGGCCCATCTTACCAGAAAAGAAATTGAAAGAGGTACAAATTATTTGCATTATTTTAGTGACTTTCAAAGCATTGGAGGAAAAAAAAAATTAAAGCTTCCAAATTCAGTTTACAAAGCTAGAAAAGCTTGAAAAAAATATAATCAAAAACAAAACTATAGGTCAGCATTGCTGAAACTGATCCAGAAATGCCTCTTATACATATGAATGAATGGTGTACACACAATAAAGATTTTATGATCAAACAACTTAGAAAAGTGCTGCATATGTCATCGCTTTCTTGAAGACTCATAAAACATTTTCATATAAAAGACTCTAAGAAGTTCTACAGTAAAGACACCAATGTAACCAAGAATTTCCCAAATTTATTTAAATGATTGCAAGCACTCACTCTTTCTTTTGGGAGCCCCAAACCTTTCCTAAAGCAAAAACCTTACCTAGACATGACCAAGTCAATTTAGAAACATCAGATTTCATCAAGAGAATAGACACAGACCACAACTCCTACTTCAAATGTTAATAATGACTTGATAACACTTTGTAAGCCTGACAGGTACTACACAATTCTCCATTTATACATTATATTAGTGCTTAGATCTTTCAAAGGACATTTTAGTCCCTTAAATGTCAGCATTAGTGCAATTTGTTTCTATGTTTGTTTTGTCTTCATTGGCTTTGAGAGACAGAAGTAAAATTTGGGAGATCCAGAATTAGCCCCAGAGAAAAGGTTTGACCAATCAGAAATCATTTTTGAAATGTCTACTCAGAATCTTCTTTACCCTGACACTCAAGTAGAAAGACAAGGATGGAAGAGAATGAGCTTCCAGACAGATTGTGTAACTTTTTTTTTTTTTAACAAGACTATTCTCTAAACTCTATAAATAGCATGTGTCTCACTGGCTCTGTTTCACCATGTCCATAGCCATGATGCCTCTCTGCTGCTAGTTCCATGTTGGCAGAGGGCAGGCACTAGCTGGAAATAGCCTTCACAGTAGATGCTAATGATTCAGTGTGTCCTTGCCCCAGCTTGAACAACTCCATGATCCTCTCAATATCAATCCACTCAGACAGCTGGCATCTGATAAAGGAGAGCATCCAGTATGCACACTGCATCGGGCTATGAACACGCTGGGCTTGGAATAAGCCAGATTTTAAAATGTCAAGTATTACATTCCACGTACAAAAATTTGGAGAGCTTCAGCCTAAAATAAATTTTCAAATGTACCTTGATTTCAGTACTGAAGAGTCATAATTTTGTTTCATAAAAGATATTACAAAATTATGAATTCTGCTATTTACCAGAGAAATAAAACTTCTATATGTCATGTTTATTAATGTACATCAATCAGTATGACTCAGGGAACTCAAACTAGGGCTCTGTAACAATCTGGAAGGGTGGGATGGGGAGGGAGGTGGGACGGAGATTCAGGAAGGAAGGGATATAGATAAACCTATGGCTGATTCATATTGATGTTTGATAGAAACCAACACAATACTATAAAGCAATTATCCTTCAATTAAAAATAACTAAATTAAATTTTTTAAAAGAAGGAAAGAGATTAATCTCCAAAATAAACAAACAGCTCATAAAGCTCAATTTTAAAAAAACTACATCAATCAAAATTTCTAGGCATCACTTGTATATAAAATCTACTTTGTTTTGTTTGCTAATTTCTAAAACTAGCAAGAGATACTACTACTAAAAACCCAACATTTGTCTAAGAGGCACAAATCAAGAATCTCAGTTGATTATCTCTTTTGGCTTTATTAAAAGGTGGAAAAAAGTTTCTAGATCAATTCTGACTCCCCCCAAATAAATTCCTAAATATTTCCAAAAATTGTCTTTTCACACAAAACACAAGGTATAGGCATATGGACTGGTATAATTAGCATGAGTTAGGCTATCTCTTTAAAATTTTCATTGTTTTTCATGGTTGTGATTTGAGTCAAAACCATGAAAAAACCATTAGTCTAAGAAAAAAAAACAGTTATGTGTGTGGCTCAGCTATATTTTTTTTCTTATGACACTAATATCAAGCATTTTAATTTTTTCTTCTAATGAAGATGAAAAAGACTAGTGGATAAATCATATAGCAACACTACAAAAAGAAGCAGGGATTATCACATTGAGCAGTATCTTGCAATTTTTGAAGACTGCTTCAATATTCCCTCAAGAGAGGAAATGAGGTTTTAAGGATGCTTGCAATAAGCAAAAGGAGTAATTTTTATTCCAGAATCATAAAATCACATTTTTTCCCCAAAAAGCTACTAGCCAATGCAGGAGGCTCGGGTTCGATCCCTGGGTCAGGAATATCCCCTGGAGAAGGGAATGGCAACCCACTCCGGTATTCTTGCCTGGGAAATCCCATGGTCAGAGGAGCCTGGTGGACTACAGTCCATGGGGTCACAAAAGAGTTGGACATAACCTAGCGACTAAACAACAACTAGACACTGGACTGAAAACCACAAACACTGAATTTAATGTGTTAAAATTCCAGACAGTGAATATTAACATTTCCAGAAGAGTTCACTTTATTAAGATTCAGTGTGGACATGGAAAATTCATGCCATGAAATGGTAAAAGGTCCGCGTCTTTGATCAGTTCCAGGAAAACAGATGCTGAGGCTAGAATTAGCATGCAGAAGGCTTATTGGGGGGCAGGACACCAGGAGGTAGAAAGGAATGTGACTGGGTAGAGGGGAAAGTTGAATTGTGATGCAGCTGTGATCAAAGCCCCAGTCTGCTCCAGTGAATCCCATAGGAAACTGAGAGCTGGGATGATCCTTCAGAGCTGTGCAAACTTGAGGCGAGGGAGCCAAGCCGTCGTATCTTCACGTTGACTGGTTTTTGGACACAGAACCCAGGGAGGAGATGGCACCGGGGACAAGCTCACACCCTCTGGCCAAGAGTGATACCTAGGGAAGGACTCAGCTGTGAACTAGCAGCATGCTCGGGCAGCTGGTGAAACAAGGGGTTCCCAGGCTTTGCAGGGAGCATCCACTACTGGTCTCGAGAGTGGGGACTGTTACTAATCTGTGATATTGAGCTGCAAGAATTCCTGACATTAGTGAAATGCAATGAGAAACTCATTTCATGCTTGTCTACTCAGGTAAAATCCAAAGAAGAGAACTCAGCAGAACCAAAATAAATAAATGCTAGAGTGTAAGTTTGGGAGGACCAGCAATAGATGTAATTCTGAGACAATTGATATCTGCTGAAGTCTGCTGTTAAGTGTTTATTTAGATTTTCTCCCTCACACATATGCACATACCAAACACAGCATGATTCTTTAGTTAAGAAAATTTAGTCTAGCCATAACTCCTGGTCAGAGAAATGTGACACAACTTTATTGAACAGATATCCACAGGCTATTATTTAACTCGGGCCAAAATGAAAATCACACACTTGTAGGTAATACGAATGCACAGGGACCTTGGTTTAGCAATAGCATTTTAGTTTCCCCAGTGACAGGGTTTTGGCCGCTGAGAAAGTCCTGTTTCCAAACACCTAACCCAAATAAAAAGTAAAATGTAACTCTCTATTTCCTAGTTCTCAGTCTTCACTGCATCTCAAATCTAAAATGGCTCACACCAATCTCCCCACAAAATTCACTCAGATTTTTTTCAAATTAACAAGCTATAAAACAGACAAGATAGTTACATGATGCTCTCAGTTGCATTCACTAAAATCAACCTGAAAAACATGAAACCATTAATTTTTTTTAAGTCACAGGAACAAAATACTAGAAATCCAATCAATTTTCAGTAGCACAATTTTGGAGTGGAGATGTTGATGAAATATATATTGTGCATTTTTTTCTCAACCAGAAACCTACTCTTTTTTCAAGACTAAGACACCTAGTTTCAGAATCATACGTATATGATCAGTTCAGTAGCTCAGTCGTGTCCAACTCTTTGCGACCCCATGAATCGCAGCACGCCAGGCCTCCCTGTCCATCACCAACTCCCGGAGTTCACTGAGACTCATGTCCATTGAGTCAGTGATGCCATCCAGCCATCTCATCCTCTGTGGTCTCCTTCTCCTCCTGCCCCAATCCCTCCCAGCATCAGAGTCTTTTCCAATGAGTCAACTCCTCACATGAAGTGGCCAAAGTACTGGAGTTTCAGCTTTAGCATCATTCCTTCCAAAGAACACCCAGGGCTGATCTCCTTCAGAATGGACTGGTTGGATCTCCTTGCAGTCCAAGGGACTCTCAAGAGTCTTCTCCAACACCACATATATATAAACACACACACACACATATATATATGTTGGTACATAAAATACATCGAACTATTACACGTGAAGCATACAGATTCAGAGTAAGAAAGGATCTTAGATCATCTAGTAAAATCTAGCCATTTTACAGATAAGGAAAGTGAGGCCATAAATGAGAAACCACTCATCAAAGAACACAGCTAATCAGAGCCACTGCCACCTAAGAATCCAACTCTCAAAGCAGTGTTCTTTCTGCAACAATAGCTCTATTAACATTTCAGGAAGTTTCAATGTGTTCTTGTTTTCTATGTCACTGCAATTAACATTTAATCCAGCAGGAGACTGTGGCTCCTAATGTGGTGGCTAATGTTTAAGCTACTTCAGTATTTTGTGAACAATACAGGAAACTGTAGCTAGATTTTGTATCTCAGATAAACATGGTTATGTGTTTTGTATGGCTCTTAAAGCTAGGTAATGTGGTTACTAAGTCACAAAATTTTAAATGCATCTAATGTTAGTTCTTTACCTAGGCTCCAGGCCCATGGAAGAGAATTGAGTCCATGAGACCCATATGTATTGATGGAATCAGCAGCTCTAATAACCGCCAGCGATGTTCTGTCTGGCAAGAGGCTTCCAGCTTGAGAGGATGCATGGCTTAAAGCCAGCACCAGTCTTACAGCATGAAAAATTAAAACCAGAATATAGCTTCAAAATCTGTAAGGCATTTTGAATGTCTGGCTAAGTCTGCTTTGTAATTTTCATTCTAGCTTTCCCACTTTATTCAGAATGGGATTTTGTGTTAAGACTTTTAAAGAAAATACAGATGAAAAAAATCCATAACCATATATCTTCCCAACCTCTAAAAGTTCTTTTACTACTTTTTGCTTTTGCTATTATGGGTCTTACAAGGAAACATATATATATATATATATATATATATATATATATATATTCTCATATTTCCCATAATTTCATCCTCATTTCCAGACACGATACACTTTTGCTGAGCAAATTTTATATATTATGTATGGCATTTTGGCTTCTTCCATGCTTATGGAGCCCAGGTTAAAAGTTCAACTGCAACAAGAGTCAATGACCTTGACTCTGACCTGTGTCCTTACAGTATTCCAGAACCTAACTACCCTCCAGTGAAAGATGTTAGGAAAACCCCATAAAGGAGGGAATGGCCTCCTGGCTCTACTGGAAATTATCTTCAATGGCGCATTGTCCAATGGCACAATGTCCACAGGCCAGTAGCACTATTTCCATATACACAAAGCAGAGGCACTGATATTTAAAAAAAAAAAAAAAATGAACTACAGGCCTTTCCCTGGACCCTGGGGACAGACACATTAGTGAGAAAGTTAGATACGATCCCTGGATTCTAAATTCTGCTTTTTCGAGGAAGCTTATTGGAAAATTTTGACTAACTCCGATTCCTCTCTTCTTTGAGCTCCTATAGCACTTAAGAGTCTGTAACCAGGTGTTAGAGTATGTTCCACTGGTATCTCTTGTTGTATTTTCATTCATTCTGCAACACAAGAGGGTCTCGTTACCCCAACTAGATTACAAACTCCTTGAAATCAAGAACCATCACTCTTTATTCTCTGTCCCACATAGCAGTTAACATGAGTTATTACTCTATTAAGGGCTTCCCTGGTGGCTCAGATGGTAAAGAATCTCCTTGTAATGCAGGAGACCCAGGTTCAATACCTGGGTCAGAAAGATACCTTAGAGAAGGAAATGGCAACGCACTCCAGTATTCTTGCCTGGAGAATTCCCCGGACAGAGGAATTCCTGGCTGGCTACAGTGCATGGGGTCACAAAGAGCTGGACACGACTGAGTGACTGATATGTCACACACCTCATCAATCTACTGATACCAACTGATCGTTCCTTTTTTATTGCTCTTAAGCAGCTTAAAAAAATTACAGTTGAGAGGGAAGATGGTGATTTCAGATAAAATTTTGACTGAGAATTTATTTCCTTGAAAATTCTCTCTCAAAACATTGACAATAACCTTTAATCCACACAAAATGCAAAGCCTAAACATAAACCAGTAAGTAATATATTCATACATGAATGTTAATACACAGTCTCTATATAATATCAAGTGAAAATCAAACTATTATCACTATATGTATAGAAAAATAAGGACAGATAATACATTAGACTATAGGAAATTGTGGGGTTTTTTTTTTTTTTTCCTCAGTAACGTTCAGCTGGGCTTCCCTGGTGGCTCAATGGTAAAGAATCTGCCCAGCAACGCAGACACATTTTGATCCCTGATCCAGGAAGATCTGACATGCTGCAGAGCAACTAAGCCCATGCTGCACAACTACTAAGCCTGTGCTCCCAGGCTCCCAGGCCACAACTACCGAAGCCCTAGGGCCCGTGCTCTGCAACAAAGGAAGGCACCACAATGAGAACCCCACGCATTGCAACTCAGAGAGTAGCTCCCTGCAACCAGGGAAAGGCCTGTGCAGCAATGAAGACCCAGCACAGCCAAAAATAAATGAATTTTTTAAAAAATTAAAAAGAATATTCAGCTCCCAGAAAGTCCATCTGGCTAAACCTGTTATTAATTGTGTTTAGTTCTAGATGTGAACATTATAGGTAAATGTTCTTTGTATTTTGAGGTATTTCTGTTACCTTTTCTATTTTTCTACCTTGAGCATTTACGTTTAAATTAGAAAAACAATTGAAAACATTCTGTGTGGCTCTGCCACAGGGAATCTGGCTTCTAGTGTCTCAAAGTCTGGGTAGGATTTCCTGCATTAGATTCAGCTCAATGTGTCTTGAGAAGGCAGCTCTTTAGTATCTAACTCCCTCTAGTGAGCAAACTGCAAAGTCTCAGCTCACTCTTGAAACTGCACTTGGAAACAGAGGACCCACACATGAGATGCCAGCCTTCTTTCTAGCAGTTTTTAATTGCAGAATATTCCAAGCGCATTCCTAAATGAGTTGTTTTTATTTTCCTAGGCCAACATGTCCAATATCTCCTTTGTTAACGGGTCCAGTCCTTAGCTTCAATTCAATGGTATCACAATGTTAAAGACACCAGGGTTAGCTGGATGGTCCCCTGTCAGGGGACATTTAACTTTAAGGGATCCAATATGTTTTCTTTCTTTGTGTGCTGTTTCTCAAGGATTCTCTGTTCCTTATCAGTTCCTGGAAAACAGGAACGAGCAGAGCTGCACGCAGTTGTCAGGACTGAGATCATGGGAAAGGACACCTGCTTGGATTCCTTTGTGACTCCCTTCAATGACCTTGTACTTAAAGGACTATCCATTTTGTTGCAACTGGTGAAATTTAATTCTAATGACTAAGTAATCATTTTATTGAAGATATAGAAGCATGTGTTTCTGCAAATAAAGTACCCTTGTTTCACTCGAGACTTGGGTCCCCTGCATCCTTCTTTTTGAAAGGTTGTTGTTGAATCACGCAAAGACACCGGGATTCTTGGCCCCCAGAGGAGAAGAATTCAATCCGGGGCCAGAGACAAGGCTTGATCACGCAGAGCTTTTGTGTAATAAAGTTTTATTAAAGTATACAGGAGATAGAGGAAGCGTCTGACATCAGCATCAGAAGGGGGCAGAAGAATACCCCCCTGCTAGTCTTCAGCTGGATGTTATATAGTTACTAGCAGTCTGTTAATGAAAGAAAGGAATGTCTTAAAATTCAGAATGGCACCAGGCCCCTCACCCATAAGATGCATTTTGGGATAATCTTGGCACCAAAAGGTTTATCCTGGGCCATAAAATGATTAACTTGAATCTTGAAGAAGGGCAGACCACCATACAAATAGTTTCATTTACATAGATTAGGGGAACAATATCCATACTGGTTTGTCAAGTAGGTTCTGGGCCAAGAGGCGGAACCAACTTGGAGACAGAGTTTGGGGTAAAGGCATAGTACATTAGCATAGCTTAAGACGGACATTTCCATAAGAAAAAGGCATTGGTTATCTCTAGGCTCGAGAATAGCTAACTTCACGCGAAACCAGGTGTCATTATGGCAACACAGTATTTTAAGAGAAACCTCCCTTTAAATTTGTATAGAGAAGGAAAAAGTATTGCTAGTGTGTTTCCTCCTGCCGCTTAAGAGAGATAAAAATGTCTGACACTTGCAGGCTATTTCCTCCTTTTGGAGACCCCTGGCCTTCCTGCCTGTTACCCTCTCATTTTCATCGACCCCAGTCCCCAGGTCCTGGTCTACAAAGACTGTGACAGTCCCCCACCTTTCTCACTTCAGCGCAGCCTACCTCTGTTACCTAGTACACGTGCTACAGGGAGAATGTCCGCAGAACTGACATGAAGAACCAGATGTGTGACCTAGTACAGATGGGCTGAAGGGTTAAATGCCACACAATGAAGCTGGGGGCTGATACAGAACATGACTTTTAATGTTCAGTTCAGTTCAGTTCAGTCACTCAGTCATGTCCGACTCTTTGCGATCCCATGAATCACAGCATGCCAGGCCTCCCTGTCCATCACCAACTCCTGGAGTTCACCTAAACCCACGTCCTTTGAGTCTGTGATGCCATCCAGCCATCTCATCCTCTGTCGTTCCCTTTTCCTCCTGCCCCCAATCCCTCCCAGCATCAGAGTCTTTTCCAATGAGTCACTCTTTGCATGAGGTGGCCAAAGTACTGGAGTTTCAGCTTTAGCATCATTCATTTCAAAGAACACCCAGGACTGATCTCCTTTAGAATGGACTGGCTTTTATTCAGCAATTTTATCAACATCAGTCATTTACAGAATTTCAGTTTATCCTTTGGTTGAACTACTGTGGTTTTAGCTTATTGTGAACATTCTAATTTGATGCTTTAAATGAATAAATGAACATCTAATGTATGTACTCATTTGTAATTATATCTTACTCACTTACTAGATTTATCATCCATTGCTTCCCTGAGGTCGACTCACTCCTGATGGAGATACTGTTGGCACATCTTTGCCCCAGGAAAGTCCCAGCAGCAAGTCCACACAGTCTTTTATTTCCCTTTAGCCTGGGAGGAGGGCTCTTCAGGGCATATGAACCTCAGGCTGAAAACCATTCCACATCTACTACATCTGTTGGTTCAACAAACACTACTATGATCCCTTTAGAAGTTAAGTTATTATGATGTATAGAATGTAAAGATGAACTAACCTTCTGTTGAAAATGGAAAAATTCCCCCAGGCCAACTGCTCATCTAGAAAAGACACTCACATCTGTATGTAAGTAACTGTAAAGTGAGGCAGATGTCACAAGAGGCTCCTGGGAAAGTTGCAAATGAAGGGGGTTGTGAGGAGGTGGTGGTGCCATTGTCACAGATGACTTCAGGCAGAAGGTGGCCAGGGTCTTAAACAGCAACTCAGCTCAAAATCTTTCCTCTGCTCATTCTTACTCCATTCTCCTCTGCACCAGCCTCTCCTCTTCCAACAGATACCTTGTGTGTGTGAATGTGTGTGTGTGCGCCTATCACCCTTCAGAACTAAGTCATAGCTAGGGGTTGATCAGAAGTCAAGAGGGAGGTAGACATAGGGGAAAAAACAAACAAACAAAAAAAGCACAAAGGACAGGACATTGAAGAGAAAGACAAAATGCTCCAGAGAGACAGGCAAAGGGCTCAAGGCAGGGGCAGCAAATACCTGCTGCAGGTTCCCCTTTCAAGGTGTAACTTGGGGCGGGCCCAGGAGCAAGGGTATCATGCAGGTAAAACACATCTACACCAAGACACGTCCGTGCTTAGGGCTCCAAGTAAGCATGGACCTTCTATTGGCCACGTGACAGCTATAGTGCAGAGAAGAAGAGTTTCTTTCGTGATGACCAGCCCAGGGAGGAAGCAACACTCCCAGCAAATTCGAAGCTTTGAGCTCAGGCTCACTTGGTTTGAATCATCACATTTCATGTATGTTGAGAAAGCAGGAAAAGACTCATCCTTCTTAAAATAGGGAATAGAATGAACTTTTGTTCTTTCAACATTCCTAATAGTCTCCTGTTGTAAGCATGAGATTGGGTGGAACAGACCTGGGGCCACAGTCCTTCAAGGACACAGCCCCACCTTTGTTGTTTAGTCGCTAAGTCATGTCCAACTCTTTGTGACCCCATGGACTGTAGCCCACAAGGCTTCTGTGTCCTTGAAATTCTCCAGGCAAGAATACTGGAGTGGGTTGCCATTTCCTCCTCCAGGGGCTCTTCCCAACCCAGAGACTGAAACTGTGTCTTCTGTTTGGCAGGCAGATTCTTTACCACTGAGCCACCAGGGAATCCCCACATTACAACTTGACATCATCAACAACAGAAACCCAAAAGGACCCAAACCATGCTGAGAACAAGCCAGCAGGCCTCTTCTGTTCTCTTACTGACACCACTCCCTCCTGCATGGTCCCCTGCCTGTAACCTGTCCATGCCCACCTCGCCCTCCAAGCTTTCAAACTCTGCCCTCCAGAAAGACTGGGACTATCCAAGGGTAATTTAATCTAAATTCCTCCCTTCCTTACTGTAGAGTGGAAATAATAAAGATTATAGAAATGAGAGGATCTCATGAGATGATATTTATAAATGATTTTATGTATGTAAATGATTATAGGTGAGGCCATCTGCACATGTTTAATTTTCTCTAGCATACAACAGTTCTTTAGCCCCCTTGCTGCTGTGACTTTGGATTTGCTGTGTCTCCCCTGATTGGTGTGGCTCCCCTGATAGCTCAGTTGGTAAAGAATCCATCTGCAATGCAGGAGACACTGGTTCAATTCCTGGGTGGGGAAGATCCACTGGAAAAGGGATAGGCTACCCGCTCTAGTATTCTTGGGCTTCCCTTGTGGCTTAGCTGGTAAAGAATCCACCCGCAATGCAGAAGACCTGGATTTGATCCCTGGGTTGGGAAGATCCCCTGGAGAAGGGAAAGGCTACCCATTCCAGTATTCTGATCTGGAGAATTCCATGGACTGTATAGTCCATGGGGTCACAAAGAGTTGGACACAGCTGGGCAACTTTCACTTTCACTTTTCAGATGGTTCCAAATACTTTGTCATAAAGATGGGATGTAATAGTCTTTGAGCATATCTGGTCTCCTTGGATCTCCACCATCACATATGGCCTTTTATAGGTGTGCAAGTGTACACAAGGCCTCTCATAGGTGTGCAAGTGCAAACACACACACATGCTCTCAGTCCTGCAACACTGAGCCTGCTTCCCTCCAAACTCTGCTCTCCATCAGAAACTGCAGAAGGGAGTGTTTCTCTTTGCGTTTAAGGATCAGAATCATTCACTAAAGAAGCTTTCATTTTACATGCATAAGTGAAGGCCAGAAAGGCCACACAGCTAAGCTTGAACCAGTTCAGAGAGGTCCAGACCCAGCTGGAATCCAGGCCTCCTCTTCCCCTGCCACCCCACACCCACACTGCCTCATGCTGGCTTCTGGGTTTTAGTCTGGGGTCTAATTACCTGGAGGAGGGTATGGCAACCCACTCCAATATTCTTGCCTGGAGAACCCAATGGACAGAGAAGCCTGGTGGGCTACAGTCCATAGGATTGCAAAGAGTCAGACATGACTGAGACAACGCAGCATACACACACGCTAAGGTGAACCCAAATGCCAGCATCATTGGCCATATAAGCTATTTTAAGGGAGAAGCTTTGTGTAAATTATGCTTGTTTGGGTTTAATGCAACACTGATTCCAACAGACGGCAATGAAGAACTTTATTCCCACAAATGGATGAGGAACGCAGTTTACGCTCTTCAGTGATTTACAAATTTTTTTAAACAACTCAATTTTTAATATATTAATAGACTCATTCAACCATCACCAACATAAAGTTTTAGAATATTTCCATCATACCCAAGATTTCTCTATGTCCATCTAAGGTGAATCCCTGTGCCCACCCCCAGCCCTAGGCAACCACTGATCTTCCATGTCTCTACAGATTTGCTTATTTCTGGAAATTCACACAAATTGAATCATACAATATGAATCTTTTGTGTCTGGTTTCTGTAATGTAAACAAAACATGTTTGAGGATCATCTCTGTTGTAGCATGGTTCAGTATTTTGTTCCTGCTCATTACTGAGCAGCATTCTACTATATGGGTGAGTCATATTGTGCTGATGGACACTTGGATTACTACAGGTTTTGTTCTGATCTAACCAATGTTTAGATCTAAGAAGAAAACTGTTTTCTTCTGAATGACATTTATTTTTCCCTCTTTGTCTGAATAAAAAGAAATCTGAAATCTAACTTTATTCATTCATTCATCTGACCCCAAATATATTACACTATGGCTCCTAACCAGGTACAGCGGAGGCTCTGTGGAAGGATACTGAAATAAACATGTGTGATGTACCATCAGATCAAAACAAATAGGTCTGGTCCATCCACACTGGGACATTCACAGACAGTCCAACAACCGGAAGTTAAAGAGAATAAATTTTAAGAAGACCTGCTTATTTCTGGGCTTCAAAATCACTGTGGATGGTGACTGCAGCTGTGAAATTAAAAGACACCTGCTCCTTGGGAAAAAAGCTATGACAAACCTAGACAGCATATTAAAAACTGAGACATCACTTTGCTGACAAAGGTCCAACTAGCCAAAGCTATGGTTTTTCCAGTAGTCATGTATGGATGTGAGAGTTGGACCATAAAGAAAGCTGAGCACTGAAAAATTGATGCTTTTGAATTGTGCTGGAGAAGACTTTTGAGAGTCCCTTGGACAGCAAAGAGATCAAACCAGTCAATCCTAAAGGAAATCAGTCCTGAATACCCATTGGAAGGACTGATGCTGAAGCTGAAGCTCTAATAGTTTGGCCATCTGATGCGAAGAGCCGACTCATTGTAAAAGATCCTTTTGCTGGGAAAGATTGAGGGCAGGAGAAGGGGGCAACAGAGGATAAGATGGTTGAATGGCATCATTGACTCAAAGGACATGAATTTGAGCAAATATGAGAGATAATGAAGGACATGGAAGCCTGGCATGCTGCAGTCCATGGGGCCACACAGAATTGGACATGACTTAGTGACTGAACGATACCTTACTTCTGACTCTAAATGTGAAGACTTAATAAAATCATGAAGGTGGTTGAAGCAGAACAGTGGTTCCCAGATCTGGCTGATGTTTTTTCAAGACCTTCTTCCAGATATTCTGATTTACAAAGCAGATAGGCATGAAAAGTTATGTGTTTTTAAGCCCCCCAGGTGAATCTGATAAACCTGATGTCAGGAATGGGTTTGTCTTGTCACTAGACAACCTTTGATGTCCCTTGCAAGATAAAGCACCCTCATCACCGTGGGAGACAGCCAAGGGCAACAGAACCAGCTCCTGTTGGGCCCTTTATCAGCTGAAGCCAGAGCTGGGAGCCCTGTGAGTTTTGAAAGCAGTCTATTTGGAAATAGAGGTGGGCCTTCTATTCTGCTTATGGGCCTCAAAACATGTTTTCTATACACATATGTATCCAAACACTGGTAATATGTATATATATATCAACCAAAGGCAATTATCAACATGAAGATTAGAAAATGCTATTATGCCATTTCCAAAAAAGAGCCATTATTTCAGTCTTTTAGAAAACACCATATGTGGTGAATACACTCTTGAGGAAACATATCAACATTTATAGTTATAGAACAGAAAGCAACGGGATGCATAATATTGCTAATCTGCTTTACTAGAAAGTAATTAGAACACGGAGCATTGGCTTATATTCCCTTTTCAGGGAATCATTTTAACTGAGAGCCAAATAGCTCTGTGACTTAGATAAAAAGTTATTAAAACTGTCAAGGCCCATACACACTTAAGGATAAAAGTAAACTGTAGCTGATGCCTTCTTTCCATTGGACATGTGCTTGTGAATTCAAAATTATTAAGTTCCAAATGAGTCATTTGGTTAGTTTTGATGGAAATGTCTGAGATGCTTTTTGGATGCTATTTCTGAAATAGAAATGATGATGTATTTCTACTGATTATTGGCAGATTTGTGTTTACGTATGAACCCCTAAAGAATTCTCTCCAGGAATATGCCATCTTAGTAGACATCTTAGGATAAAGGTCTTCAGCACCAATGTTCTCCTTTGGGTTCCTGCATCATCACTGTCAAAGCCATTCTTTGGACATTTTCTGTATATTCCTGATTTATTACAATGTAGGTGTTTTTGTTTTTTGTTAAGCACTTCCTGGTAGACAATTGTTTTCAAGCTATGTCCTCTCTCCAGGTTAGAAAGAAGGGACTGTTAGACTGTCCATGTCGACATTGGTGCGCCATTACCTAAAGTGTCACCCTGGCTCTCCTCCTTGGGGGGACAGGGTTTTGGTGTGATCAGAGGAGTCCACTGGGTCTGTAAACCCACCAAGTGAGTGTTTACCTTGTTCATGAATTTATGGTTGGGATCAGCATGCTTAGTCAGTGGCTGTAATGCCCACATTGGATCCTCAGTCTGTGAAATAAGGGATGGTGGGGAAGGTCAAATTGAAACTTCTGGAACAGTCAACCCCCCAATTTAAAAAACTATCATATCTCAGGGGGTGGGGGAATGGTAGGAATCAGTGCCACCTTTAAGGATCTAAAGGACGAAGGGGTGGTGGTCCCATTAGATCTCATTTGATTCTCTAGCTTGACCCGTGGGGGTAGGGAAACAGATGGGTTCTAAAGAGAACCCTCCTACAATGTTGATAGAAATGTAAATTTGTGCAGCTACTATGGAAAACGGTATGGGGGTTCCTTAAAATGCTAAAAATAGAGTTGCCATATGATCCATCGATCCCACTCCTGGACATATATCCAGGAAACAAACAAACTATTCAAAAAGATACCTGCACCTCAATGCTCACAGCAGCACTATTTCCAGCCAAGACATGGAAACAACCTAATGTCCATCAACAGGTGAATGGACAGAGAAGGTGTGGGGTATGCATTTATACAGTGGAATAACACTCAGCCATAAAAAGAATGAAGTAATGCTATTTGCAGTAACTTGGATGGATTTAAAAATCATCATACTAACTAAAGTCAGAAAGATAAATATGATGTAATATCACTTACATGTGTAATCTAAAAATATGATACAAATGAACCTATTTACAAGGTAGCAACAGACTCACAGACATAGAAAACAAATTTATGGTTACCACCAGGGGCGGTAAAGGATACATTAGGAGCTTGGGATGAACAGATACACACTACCATATATAAAGTAGATCAATAACAAGGACCTACTGTATGGCAGGGGGAACTACATTCAACATCTTGTAATAACCTATAGTGTAAAAGAATCTGAAAATAAATATGTATAACTGACTCACTCTGCTGTATATCTGAAACTAATACTACACTGTAAATCAACTATTCTTCAATAAAAAGTTGGTTTGAAAAAAAAGAAACAGCAGAGGGGTTTTAGAGTAGACCTTTAAAGATCCAACCAGGTAACTGCCCCAGTTGCAGTCACTAAATGGTATTTTTCTAGAGCAGATGAAAACAGCCTCAGGTAATCACTTGGTATGTGACTACTCATTTGGCATATGTGGTAATTTTTTTTCTATTCTAATCATAAACAAGCATGAGAAACAATTTGCATTCACATGAATGCGTCGCACTGTACATTTACAATTTGCCCAAGAGCTATATATATCTGGACTATCTAGATCTCCCACAAAGAATCACATTCATTCACTACACACATAACAGCTAGGCTGGATAAATGAGAAAGCAACCCACTCCAGTCCTCTTGCCTGGAAAATCCCATGGGCGGAGAAGCCTGGTAGGCTGCAGTCCATGGGGTCGGGAAGAGTCGAACACAACTGAGCAACTTCCCTTTCCCTTTTCCCTTTCATGCACTGGAGAAGGCCATGGCAACCCAATCCAGTGTTCTTGCCTGGAGAATCTCAGGGACGGGGGAGCCTGGTGGGCTGCCGTCTATGGGGTCACACAGAGTCAGACACGACTGAAGCAACTTAGCAGTAGCAGCATACTCAAGGCCTTGGTAAGACCCATGCGCCCCAGAAGGTGGTAGACAAGCCTTACAAAGATTCAAGGGGCTACATCAGGAAACATTTTGGTGTCCAGTGGTGTTAGGCATGCCAATAAATCCTCTCCAAAGTAAAAGAATGATTGCAACTTACCTTCTACCCTGAAATAGGAAGTGCAGTGCATTCAGGCTCTGATGGCAGCATATTCCATACTTGGGAACACTGCTCCAGTCTCTGTACCAGGTGACATGACGTACTGCCAGCCTTGAGTGGGGCTACAGGAAGGATAGAGTTCCTCCACAGGTCCAAACTGGTGGTACACCCCTGCCTCCTGAGTCTTACGAACCAGCAGAACCTACAGTGGTAAAGACATCATGGTAGGAGGAGATGCTGTGTGGAGTGTACAGAAGCCTCAGTGGAGGATCACAACACAAGTCCATGCAGCAAGGCCATGCCATGGCAGGGAAGTGAGAGAGTCATTTCCTAGGCAGGTTGATAGGGAGTCTAGGGGTCCCCAAGGAGAGAGGAGTCTGGAATTCTCAAGGAGGAAGAAAAGACAAACTTTTTTTCTTTCTCCACATTCCTTTGGATTATATAACAATAATGTATCCTGCCTAAGGACAGTCTCTGAATCAAACCTTCTGGCTAATTCTGTTATCTTAAAATGTAAATTATGGGAGGTCTTTACAACCTCCAGACATTCTTTGGAGTATATAACTTCATTGTTAACACTAGCAAGCGGGTACTCTTTCTGCCCCCTTCTGATGCCTATGTCAGAAGCTTTCTCTATCTCCTTTATACTTTAATAAAACTTTATTACACAAAAGCTCTGAGCGATCAAGCCTCGTCTCTGGCCCCGGATTGAATTCTTCTCCTCCGGGGACCAAGAATCCCAGTGTATTCGCGTGATTCAACAACAACCTTTCATCTTGGGGGCTCATCCGGGATCCTTCAGGACAAGGTAAGGATGCTTGGAGCTTTAGTTCTTTGTTCTCTTAGTGAACACGTTTTCTGCTGTGCTTTACTAACTCTGCTGTGTGCTTGTGTGAATGAATGGCATGCCCTGCGTGAAGCAAGTAAGGAGCCCTGTTCTGCGGTTCCACGGTGATCTCATAGGGCTTATGGCAGAAACCTGTCGGGGCATTATACCAACCTGCCAATGCCAAGAGGCACCCAATGTCTCCTTCAGGAACTGACCAGAAATGGGCAAAGCGTGTGGACCGAACTCTCCTTTCTCGGTCAAACTTTTCGGTCTCTTTGACCATTTCATAACTCCTTGGGAATTAGAAGTACTAACCTAATCTATCGGATCATAGACTTTCAAGGGACTTGTGATCTATACTGTTATTGTGTACTGTGGCTTAGGTCCCAAACTTGGATTGGTAGCCAATAAAGCACCTAGCTTCGCTAGGAATTGAAAGTTCAGAAGCTAGATGGAGCTCTAGCTCCCAGAACATCTCTGAGGTTAAAAGGTTACTCAGATTGGGATTGCAATGGGTTTTTTTCTTTGGTAACGCTGGCTCTTAGTAGATCAGAAGAGGCTGTTATCCTGGTGTGGTGATGCTTGGAAAGAACATCTCAGTTTTATGTTCGCGTCGGTCTTATTGTGGTCAGGAAATACTCAGGGTCGTGCACAGGCACTCAGGTGACGAATGTTTCCCACAGTGGTCTTAGCTTGGGAGGCATTCTGGAAGGTTACTCTAATTCACCCCAGGTGACATCAGAGGCAAGCAAGGTTAAGGGTGAAGAGCTGGACGTCAAGTAGGGATGCTATCAAGTCTACTCCTGGTACATCCCCACCCCATCTCGGTGGCAGAACCGGGAGGGACGAGTACGGTAAGGGACACACTAAGTCTGACCAGGAAGGAAAAGCTTTTGGTGTAACGTCTGTCTACACCCCCATCTAGAGCAGGGAGGGACGCTTCCAGTAGAAAAATGGCCTTGGTCACTTTTTTTCTCTCTTACAGATGGGAGCTAACAATTTCAGCCTCACTCCTTTGAACTGTATCCTGAAAAACTGGGATAGATTTGATCCCTAGGGCTTAAAGAAGACACACCTGGTCTTCCTATGTGATACTGCATGGCCACGGTATCCATTGAAGGATGCCGAACGGTGGCCAGTTGGAGGGTCTCTTAAGTATAATACTGTTCTACAATTAGACCGGTTCTGTAAGGAACAAGGGAAATGGGTAGAAGTAGCATATGTGTTGCCCTTTTTCTCTCTGCGAAATATGCCAGACTTATGTCCTAAAGGTTTAGATTTGGGCGTGAAACCTTCAGCTCCCTCCTGTCCTCTTACTTTGCCCCCGTACTGGGGACTCCAAACTGGGATTCAAACTGCCCACATGGAGGTCCAAACAACTCCTGTCTCAGTACGACCTCAGACTACTCTGATTTCGGTAGAAACTCAGACCATCGAAGTAAGAGATGAGATGGAGGAGAGGAGACAAAGAGAAGAGGAAAAACAGGTTTCTCCAATCTATCCCTGGGATCATATGTGCAGAGCAGCCAAAGAGACTGAGGAACAGCCACACAAGCTGTTGCCTCTTTATGAAACACCCACCAGGAGAAATAATCAGTCTGTGAGAGTTAATAAGCCTTTCTCTTATCAAGAAATACAAAGAATCAAGGAGGATCTGGGAGACTATTTAGAGGACCCAGAAAAATATATTAGAGCTTTTAAAGGTGTTACTCTGCTTTATGACCTCACTTGGAAGGATGTGATATATATCTTGGGACAAACGCTGACTCCCGAGTCAAAGACTCGAGTTTTGGGGAAAGCAGTTGCTTATGGAGATGAATGGCTTGGTAATGAATCAGTAGGGAAGAGGGAGAACGAGATAGCGGCCCTCCCCACTGGGAATCAGGCGGTCCCAACTATAGAACCAGACTGGGACTACAACACAGCTAAAGGAAGATGGGATCAGAGTCATTTTGTTAGATGTATTCTTGAAGGACTTAGGCAGGCGCGTTCTAAGCCTTTAAACTATGGCAAATTGGCAGACATAGAACAGGAGGAGAAGGAAGCTCCTGGTAAATTCCTAGATAGACTGAGAGAAGGCCTTCGCAGATTCACTGAGATTGATCCCGAAAGTGAAGAGGGAAAAGTGATCTTAAAGGATAGATTTCTCACTCAGTCGGCTCCAGATATCCACCGTAAGCTATTAAAACAGGCATATGGACCACATCAGTCTTTAGATACTCTGTTACAACTGGCTCTGACAGTCTATTATGGTAGGGAATATGAGGAAAAGAAAGAAAGGCAAAAAAAGACAAAGGAAAAGGCGGAAGCCTTCGCCATGGCTATGAAAAACGTTCTTAAACAGCCTGAGAAAAATGCCCAGAGGGGCCCAGGTGAAAAGGGATGGGCTTGCTATTACTGTGGAAAGGAGGGGCAACTCAAGCGGTATTGCCCTAAGGCATCTAAGCCGCCCCCGGCTCCATGTCCGGTCTGAAAAGGACCACACTGGAAGAGAGACTGCCCCCAGAGGTGTAGGTCTCTGGGGTCGGATTCTCAAGACAATCAGGACTGAAGGTGCCCGGGGGTCCCTACACAAGCTCTGTCCTAATTACACCTGAGGAACCCCGGGTATTAATAATTGTGTGGGGCCAATCCGTCGATTTCCTTTTAGATACTGGGGCAACTTATTCTGTGCTTACTGAAGCCCCTGGCCCACTTTCTTCCCGATCTGCTTGCATAATGGGACTGTCTGGACGAGCCAAAAGGTATTATTTCACTTATTCTTTATCTTGCAACTGGGATTCTGTGCTGTTTTCACACGAGTTTCTGAGTTCACCCCTTTTGGGAAGGGATATACTGAGCAAGGTCCATGCCTCTGTTTTCATGAATATGGAGCCCTTCCTTTCTCTCCCTTTAGTTGAACAAAATGTAAATCCTGGAGTATGGGCTGATGGAAAATCTGTGGGTCGAGCACAAAATGCTATTCCTGTAGTTGTTAAGCTCAAAGACCCACATGTATATCCACATAAGAAGCAGTATCCACTGAAACCTGAAGTTAAGGAAGGGCTAAAACCCATCATCGAAAATTTAAAGGAGCAGGGACTATTAATTCCCTGTAACAGTCCTTGCAACACTCCTATTTTGGGTATAAAGAAATCGAATGGTAAATGGAGACTAGTTCAAGATTTACGAATAATAAATGAGGCTGTAGTTCCTTTACACCCCCGTGGTGCCTAATCCTTATAGTCTATTGTCTGAAATTCCTGAACGGGCCAAATATTTCTCAGTAATTGATTTAAAGGATGTCTTCTATTTAGTGCCTTTGGCAGAAGAAAGTCAATTTCTATTTGACTTTGAAGACCCTACACAGCCAGCTTCTCAGTTAACCTGGACAGTTTTGCCCCAGGGATTTTGTGACAGTCCTCACTTATTCGGACAAAGTTTGTCACGGGATCTACAAAACTTTAATAGCTCTGAAGCAGTGGTGTTACAATATGTAGATGATATTTTGCTCTGTGCTGAGACAGAGGAAGTTTGTTCGCAAGCCTCAGAAGATTTCTTAAACTTTCTGGCAGACTGTGGTTACAAGGCATCAAGAGAAAAGGCTCAGCTTTGTCAACAATCGGTTAGATATCTGGGCCTAATCATATCAGAAGGGACTAGGGCCATAGGCCCTGGGAGAATTAAACCTATACTAAATCACCCCCTACCTATATGACTTTAAGACAATTGAGAGGATTTTGGGGAATCACAGGTTACTGTCGCATTTGGATTCCGGGTTACAGGGAACTTGCCCAGCCTTTATATAAACTTATAGCTGAAACTCAGCAGGCCCAAACCGACAAACTGGTTTGGTCTCCAGAAACTCAAAAGGCTTTTAAGGTTCTTCAGACTGCTCTCCTGCAAGCTCCAGCTCTGAGCTTGCCCACAGGGTCAGAATTTAATTTGTTTGTCACTGAAAGAAAAGGTGTGGCATTGGGAGTTTTGACACAACCCCGAGGGCCTCATCAGCAACCTATTGCTTATCTAAGCAGAGAATTAGATGTAGTTTCACGTGGGTGGCCCCACTGCCTAAGAGTAATTGGGGCAGTGGCTTTATTAGCACCTGAAGCTTTAAAAATAATTAATGGATGAAACCTTACTGTACTGACTTCTCATGATGTGAATGGAATCTCTAAGGTTAATATTTGGATGACAGACAGTAGGCTTCTTAAGTATCAGTCATTGTTGTTAGAAGGACCAGTAACTAAGCTTAAAGTTTGTGGAAATTTAAATCCTGCCATTTTCCTTCCTGAGAAGGAAGATGAAACACCTGATCACGATTGTTCTCAATTCCTAACTTTAAACTATGCAGCTCGGGAGGATCTAAAGGATAAACTCCTGGGTCTGTGGAGCACTCCCCTCTTCATCAGTGGAAGGCTTCCCATGGTGGACATCCCCACTTCAAGGAAAAGACTTTCTCCATGTCTGTGAATACCCTCGACAACAATCACATGCAATCCCTCTTCTTCATCTGATGACATTTACCAACCCTAAAATGGACTGGTGCAACACTTTGTACTTTAACTATGGACATAATGTGACTTTTAATTTTGATTCTGATTGTTTTGTTCTTGCTGTTTGCTCCCTGCATCTGTAACTGTATAACTGGATTTGTTTCTAACTGCATGAAAGCTTTTAAGTTACAAATGGTTGCTCAAACTCCTGCTACTGCTGTAGCTTCCTCCAGCTACTATTTGGGGCCCCTGGATCAGATATCCTCAATATGAGGATTAGGAGAATATGTTGCCTCACCAATTTAGGGACAACGCCCCTTGTCAGCTCGGAAACAGTTATGGAACGAGAACGACGCCCCTTTTCCCTAGGCAACATAATTCTCCTAAAAGAAAAGGGGGGAATGAGAGAGTCATTTCCTAGGCAGGTTGATAGGGAGTCTAGGGGTCCCCAAGGAGAGAGGGGTCTGGAATTCTCAAGGAGGAAGAAAGGACAATCTTTTTTTCTTTCTCCACATTCCTTAGGATTATTTAACAATAATGTATCCTGCCTAAGGACAGTCTCTGAATCAAACCTTCTGGCTAATTCTGTTATCTTAAAATGTAAATTATGGGAGGTCTTTACAACCTCCAGACATTCTTTGGAGTATATAACTTCATTGTTAACACTAGAAAGCGGGTGCTCTTTCTGCCCCCTTCTGATGCCTATGTCAGACGCTTTATCTATCTCCTTTATACTTTAATAAAACTTTATTACACAAAAGCTCTGAACGATCAAGCCTCGTCTCTGGCCCCGGATTGAATTCTTCTCCTCCGGGGGCCAAGAATCCTGGTGTATTCTTGTGATTCAACAACAACCTTTCAGAAGATCTAGACACCTTTTTAAAGACAGCTCCTCATTGACTCCTGAGCTCTGGGAGAGACAGAGTGCCTGGCCACAGGCAGCCATGCAGACCAACTGCTCAGCACGAGCTTGGGCTAGTCAGACCCACTGAGTAGGCCCAGCAGCTATTCACCACAAAATGGAAAGAGTCAAAAGCCAGCCAGAGAAGAGGACATAAGCAAGCTGTGTGGGCAAGCAGCTCAGACCCCTCATCAACCACTTTGCCGTTCACTCAGCTCAAGCCCATGGCCATTTGGGAAGTCAAGTCTGATCAGCTGACCACCATGCTTTAAGCATGGGTTGGCTCAGGGGGTGATACAAACTAGAAATGGATGGCAGCTGTGTCAGCCTCTCTTGAAAGTAGAGTTTCAGGGCCTCTGACTGCTTACAATAGGACCAGAAAATGGTCCAGCCCATGAAAGTTAAACACCAGCAGCATCTGATCCATGCTGAAAGGATTTATTTTTCAATGATGGATACCCAGGAGATGATCATTGTCACAGGGGTTCATTATCCAGCAGATGCAACTTTCTTATATTAACTGACAACCTGAAGGCCAGGCAGCTGGGCTACCCTCAAGCTAATTGTAAATGATATAATTCAGTGGCCCAGATCTCCTCAGTTTCTAATATCATCTTCTTTACCTACAGAGGGGATAAGGTTTTGATACTGGGTCACCTCATATCACAATACAAAACAGGTTTTGCCAGAAGCCTATAGCAGTCTAGGGTACAGGCAGGTCCTCAGCAATTTGCAGGAACAAATGCAAAGCTTCTGCCCATTTTAACTACATCAAGTGGCAAAACCTGGCTGCCACTTAAAATAACATACTTAAAGGGAAGACTGGTTCTTTGAAAAGAGGTAAACAAATGACTATCCCTTGGAAAACTTGTTCAAAAAAGGCATTACATTTTACATACAGGAAGACAAATACACAGTCATTTTAATTACACTACACCCAGGAATCTGGTCCAGCACCTACTTTTATAGGCAACTTAACTAGCTTTCTCTGATTATCACCTTTGCTGCTACAGTTTTGGAATGACCACTTCCCAAGCACAATCACATTCACATGTAACATGCTGCCCTGTGACTGCTCCTTGCTACACGACAGTGCTTTTTGCCAAGTCTGGCACATGGTGCCTCCTCTGGCTGCGTCGTCTTATCTAAACCTGGCAGGGATTGTACAGAACATTTCTGTTACCTGTCCAGGAGTCAGTGCCCACTGTGGGCCATTCTGCTTCCTTAATCCTGTCTTCTCTCAGCATATGGAAAGAATAGAAGAGCTTTTCCCAACCAACCCTGAGCAAAATTGTCAGCTAGTTTGAGAGAAACATAGAGCTGAAAGGAAACCTGGAATTCATCTAGACTAATCCTCACATTTTGCAAATTGAAAGTTCATTTCCTAAACAGTGGATGAGATGTCTACAAGTCCACGCAGCTTGACAGCAGTGTGTGCGATATGACAGTGCTCCCCGCCAGAGAGAAGGCATCAGCTGAAGTGCCTTAGAAACCCGCCCCCAGTGACTGCCTCCCACACAACCCCAGACCTTTTCTCTGGTGACCGACCCTCTGCTCCACCTTTGGCATCTCTCTAGTTAGTTCCAGCTGTTCCTCTTGTGTATGGTGTCAGCTGGGGTTCAGTCAAGAGGATAGTTAGGCCAGGTATTTAAAACAGAGGGGATTTCCACTACTGGGCAGGAGCAGAAGACAGACGTGTGTACACAGAGTGGGAAGGGGAGTGAGTGAGTGAAAGCCACTCAGTCATGTCAGACTCTTTACAACCCCATGGACTATAGCCCACCACGCTCCTCTGCCCATGGAATTCTCCAGGCAAGAATACTGGAGTGGGTAGCTGTTCCCTTCTCCAGGGGATCTTCCCAACCCAGGGATCAAATCTGAGTCTCCTGTATTGCAGGTAGATTCTTTACCATCTGAGCCACCAGGGAAGCCCCCAGGGGAAGATAAAGGTGGGATGAACTGAGAGAGTAGCACAGACATATATATATACTGCTGCTGCTAAGTTACTTCAGCCGTGTCCGACTCTGTGCGACCCCATAGATGGCAGCCCACCAGGCTCCGCCATCCCTGGGATTCTCCAGGCAAGAACACTGGAGTGGGTTGCCATTTCCTTCTCCAGTGCATGAAAGTGAAAAGTGAAAGTGAAGTTGCTCAGTCATGTCCGACTCTAGCGACCCCATGGAGTGCAGC
The DNA here is from genome assembly GCF_055505025.1 of Bos grunniens. Lineage (NCBI taxonomy): Eukaryota > Metazoa > Chordata > Mammalia > Artiodactyla > Bovidae > Bos > Bos grunniens. Next base: position 45,206,208 of record NC_141165.1, read on the forward strand.
CTACCAGGCTTCTCCATCCATGGGATTTTCCAGGCAAGAGTACTGGAGTGGGTTGCCATTGCCTTCTCCAATATATATACCACCATGTGTAAAATAGATAGCTCCTGGGAAGCTGCTGTATAACACAGGAAGCTCAGCTCAATGCTCTGTGATGATCTAGAGGAGTGGGATGGGGAGGGTGGAGGTGCAAGAGAGAGGGGATATATGTATACTCAAGACTGACTCACTTTGTTGTATAGCAGAAATGAACAATATTGTAAAGCAATTATCCTCCAATTTAAAATTTTAAAAAATAAAACAGAGGGAATTTAATTCAAGGACTTGGTTATATGGTTATTGGAACACTGAAAGAGCAAAAAGTAGCAGGCAGAAATGACCCAGAGATTACTCATTTCAGGAAGCAGCCACCATCACAGGTGAGAGGACCACAGAAAAGAAGTGGTGTCACTGGAGGCTGTGCAGTCACAGGAATGCTCCCCAGGATGTAGATGTGCCAACAGCCAAGGCTAGAACCCTCAGCTGGAGCCTTGTGACTGATACCCGAAACCATGAGGGAATTGCCACATGGTCATTGATGGACAAATCATTCCAATAGAACTTACTCTACTGCTAAAGAAAAATGGCTTATGAAAATAAACTCATTTACAACAGCTGAAAGCCTTGTTATGCTAATGAAAAATCATTTTTATGTAATCATTAAAACCAGTCCCTTAAGGATATATACTAGGCAAAACTTTGTAGCCTGGTTCTAATTACTGCATACAGTTAAAAGTAATCAAAAGCCATTTCTTCAAAAATATTCTGTAATTAAGATGGCTCATCAGTCAGATTTGACTTTTTCCCTATCCCAACTTGTCCAAATTAGTAAAGTTCTTACCAAGAGCAATGAATCAAGCCCATTATAATTACACTGACTGTGTTCAGCCTCATCCATCATAGGTCTGTAATCGTTTGACCTATAATTGCTTTAATCATTGCCTCAGGCTTTAGTAACAAGAATTGCTGCTATTTATTATGAGTTGATTATGTACCAGGTAAGTTATAAAAATTTTATTTGATTATTGCACCTTATCTGGGAAGTATTATTCCCATTTTAGAGATGAAGAAGCAGTTCTGAAAATATCCATCACTCACTTTCATAGAGATCTTTTTTAGGAGTTACTTTATGATTTCTAGTATTTATCTCTGTTCTCTATGCTATTACAGAGATTAGTGGAATTATCTAAAAAATAACCAAAAAAAAAAAAAAAAAAACGCATAGCAATAAAACTATCCAAAATAAAGCACATGGTGCATTTTTATTATAGTTGTGATAGCATCTGCATGCTCAGTTGCTTCAGTCATATCCAATTCTCTGCAACCCCATGGATTGCATCTTGCCAGGTTCATCTGTCCATGGGATTTCCCAGGCAAGAATACTGGAGTGGGTTGACATTTCCTCCTCCGGGGGATCTTCCCCATCCAGAGACTGAACCCATGTCTCCTGCATTGGCAGGCTAGTTCTTTACCACTGGGGCCACCACCTGTGTCTGCTAATTCCGTTACCACAACACTTTCTACTCTGTGTCTACTCATGAATTTTTCTTCTGGTTATAGGTCTTATTTTCCTACTGCTTTGAATGTCTGGTATTTGGGGCTGAATTTTGTTCCCAATAAGATAAGTTGAAGTCCTAACCTCTGGTGAGCTTCCCAGGTGGCACTAGTGGTAAAGAACCCACTTGCCAAAGCAGGAGACATAAGAGACATGGGTTGGATCTTCCCTGGGTTGGGAAAATCCCTTGGAGGAGGGCATGGCAATCCACTCCAATATTCTTGCCTGAAGAGTTCACATGGACAGAGGAGCCTGGCAGCCTGTGGTCTATAGGGTCACTAAGAGTCAGACAGGACTGAAGAGGCTTAGCACATTACACCTTGTACTTTAGAGTGTGATCTTATTTAGAAATAGGCTGGTTGTGGGTGTAATTATTTAAGATAAGGTCATACTGGACATGGGTGGACCCTTAATCCAATATGACTGGTGTCCTTAAAAGAGGACAGGGCAGAAACACACAAGGAGAGCATCACATGACAGAGGCAGAAGCTGGGATTCTACACTTAAAAGCCAAGGAGTGCCAGGGGTTGACAACCACCACCAGAAGCTCAGAAGCGGCAAGAAGAGGGCTCTACCCAGAGTCCTAGAGGGAGGACAGTCCTGCAGAGCCCTTGGTTTCATCCTTCTAGCCTCTAAGACTGTGACAGAATCCATTTCTGTTGCTGTAAGCCACCTAGTTTGTGTTCCTTAGTTACAGCATCCCTGGGAAACCAGCACACTTGCCAAGTTGGATTGCATGCTGGATATTGTGATTTTTGAATGTTTGGGTACTGGATTTAAGAAGTATTGGACTCGGTTCCAGCATGCAATTAAATTATTTTAGGAACAGTCTCATCTTGGTGAAATTTGTTTTTTTAAACTTCATTTTTTTTATTATTATTACTATTTTTTTTTTTTTTTTGGCCATGCCATGTGGCTTGCAGGATCTTAGTTTCCAAACCAGAGATCAAACCTGGCAGTGGATATGCAAAATCTTAACCATTGGACTGCCAAGGAATTCCCAAAACTTGTTTTCAAAGTTTTAGTCTAGTGCTAACACCCTTCTTTGCCCTCTACTCAATGCCCAGGTCTTACAAGGCTTCCCCACTCTGGCTGATGGGACCGTGAACTATTTCTAGCCCAGCATGAGCTCTGGGAAATATTTGACTTGTTGCTGTCAATGGGCTTTCCCCAGCCTCGGGGAGTTTTTTCTCAGACTTCTGCAGGTCAAGACTCAGCCAACCACTGGAGAGGACCCATCTGCCCATCTCAGGAATTCTCCGGGTCACACTCTCTTCTCTGGTCTTCTCTTCCACAAATTCTAGGCACTTTCTCTCTCAAAATTCCGATTTCTATCTTCTCTACTCAGCCAGATCTCTGGGCTCTGCAAACTGGAAACTGCCTTTCGGTGGTACATTGAGCCAATTGTGGAGTTCATTTTATTGATTTGATTGTTTTTTTCTCAAATATCACAGTCCTGCACTGCCCTTGGCTAATTCATGGGAGTCTTTGTTTCACATATTTTATCTGATTTTCTGGGTTTTGTTTTGTTTTGTTTTTTATGTTGAAGATAGCATCCAGTCCCTATTACAACATCATGGCTGGAAGGAAAGTATGCTATTTGTTTTTTTAAGTAAACAAGATATGGTGTTTTCAAGTTCCTTCTTCCCTACCCTTCTTAGTAACTGGAATGCACATCCCATGTCACTACTCCATACAGATGTGAAACGTATCACGTATCATTTTGGCACCAGTAGGTTTGCTGTGAAGTCTCCACAAAAGAGAAAACTAAAGAGTGAATCAGAGCCTGGCAGATCAGACCCAAGGAACCCCAATCTCAGTAAACATCTTAGGTTACTGATGACTGTAAGAGGCAAATGTAACAGAAACCTCATTTTGCTTTCTGAATGATTTCATGAGCCAAGCAGATGGCAGGCTTCCTCGCTAGTCAACAAGTGCAAACCCTGTGATTGCATCTTTGAGACAACCTTACCTTGGCACCATGTGGGACCAGGCAAAATGGGAAGCTGGGGAGACAGAAAACACTCAGACGACAAGTGAAAGCAGATGTCTTGCGTGGTGTATGGCGTGACCATCAGAAACTAGGAAATTAACATAAGCGTAAATTGGGCAAAAAGCAACCCTCTAGACTAAACACATGCTAAATTATAGAGAGTTTATAAATACGCCAAACTCTATGTTTTTATAGCAATTCATAAATTATAAGATATTCACACTTTTTTTTTCAAACCTACTCTATGCAGTCTTCTGTTTCACACCTGATGAAAATTCCATTTTCCAGACGTTCAGCCCAAATGCCCAGGTCAGTACTGGCCCTTTTCCTCTCATGCACCTCCCATCCAATTCAATCCAGCAAATCTAATAAGTTCTAACTATAAAACAGATCAAGATGTAACCATGCTTTAATACCCACTGTCTGAGTAACTCTCCACTCTCTCTGGATTCTTCCAAGAGCCTCCTAACTAGTGAACCTGCTTCCAACCCAGCATTCCAAGCCTTTTCAATCCAACCATCAAAATGGCCCTAATATAAATCAGATTATATCACTCCCCTGCTCAAAACCCAGTGATGGCTCCCTATTTGTCTCAGAGGAAAAGATAAAAATCCCTACAATAGTCTCTAAGATCCCATAGGAGCCAGCTATCCTGCCTGTTCTCCCTACCCTCATCTACCTTGACCTCTTTCCATAATTTCGTCATCTAGCATGCTATCTAATTGGGTTATGCCCCAATGCAGCCTAGCTTAGCAAACCAGCAGCCCTGGCTGATAAAATGATACATATGCCCTCAGCTACTGTATCTGGTAAGGACAGGTTTCCATACTGTTACTACTTACCTTGGGATTCCCAGGTTGTACTAGTGGTAAAGAATCCACCTACCAATGAAGGAGATGCAAGAGACTCAGGTCCAGGTTGGGAAGATCCCTGGAGTAGGAAATGACAACCTGCTCCAGGATTCTTGCCTGGAGAATCCTATGGACAGCCTGGTTGGTTACAGTCTATGGGGCTGCAGACAGTCGAGCACAGTCAAGCAGCTGCGCGCACACACTACCTACCTTAGCCAACAAGGTCAAACACAACTCCCCTTTTTGGTTGATAGCAATAATCTGTAGAGCAATTTGAGGTAGATGGGGGTGAATTGATGCCCCACACTTGCTATTTAAGTTATAACAAAAGCAAGACTAACGTGCATGTAGGTATGGATTGAGCAGTCATTAGCAAGCAGCACAAAACAGCTCTGATAAACTGTGTAAATTCAGAGAGGTTCTAGCTCCCTGGATCCCTTTAAAGTTACCCAGCAAGTTCTCTCAAGGCAGACACAACAACATTTCAAAGGCAATATTCTGTTAGTTGTTTTTGACGTCACCATGCAACCAGAACCCTAGGAAACCAATGGACAGAGGATCATGTGGGGAATGAGCCTGGGTTGCCTTCCCTATAGACAGAGACCATAGGCCTTCCCTGGTTTTTATACTTGGTCATGTCAGAGGTATAACCAGTTCTCTTATCTTAACCACCTCAAAGTTCACAAAGAAGAGCCCATTTCTAACATACACAGGTTCCCATTTTTATCAATAGCATAGTTCTGACGTTCAGTTTTAACGGTCTATCTAATTATCAAGAATAATTAGATTTTTTTTAAAAAGCTACAAGGGTACTTGGTTTTCTCAAGATACCAATAACACTTAAAGTAGCCACATTTAATATGAGACTGCTGTAGTCTAGAAGCTGATGACCCCTGATATGTGGATTCTCCATGGGGCAAATCTCTGGCCCTAGATTTAAAACTTGTGTTAACTAGCATATACTCATTTCACATGATCTGCAGAGAATATACTAAAGTAGATTACAGATCTTGTAGCACATGGCAATGGATTAACAGGCATCTCCACTGACAAACAGTTCAGAATCTACTATTTTCACCATAGCAAGCACCACAACACAGTAGGTTTTATTCTCCTTTTTTTTCCCCCACAGCCACAACTGTTGATCAATTTCTGGCATCATATAGCATGCCTGTAGGAGAAACTGAAAATCCAATCAAAGAATTGGAAAACAGGTATGTCACATCAAAATGTCATTAAGTGTGCGTAACTGTCCCCTTCTCACCAAAAACATGTATGTGGAAAGAAGTGATGTCAGAAAAATGACCTTTCTCTGAAATCAGAAAATTTGTAAGCTAGAACATATAGTGTAAATGCAATGAGTCCTATATGTCAATCATTTTTATTCTTTTTAAATGCTTTTTAAAAATCCTTTATGACTTGAATGATTCTGTTGTTAATGTAGGATAATTGACTTTTCTGTCTGAAAAGGCAATAATGTGTTTCTAGTAAAAGTGCTAGATTAAAAATATTCTTTTCATTATATGCCAATATTTTTCATTTTTATGTTTGCTAACATGTCTGAGCAAATAGAAACATCAGATAATTTAGATGTGAATTTCAATGTAAAAATTATTCATTGAATATGAGTCAAAAATATTTCCTACAGAAAGCTCTGCCAAACACTATCAGTCTAAAAATGATTGCTCTATCAAACCATGCATCACAGAGAGCTGTGAAGGAAAATCTTTCTTGTTTTTTTTTTATTGAGTTTAGCCAAATAGCACTTCCAATGTTTATGTCCTTTAGATTATAAATTCTCTAAAATTAACTATTTATAAAGAAATCTTGAATTGTTATAGGAAGCCAGCTCCCTGTTTTTTCCAAATTTTCAGTTATTGAGAACAGAAAACTCATGTTGATTCTGGTAGCACCAAAGTCAGGTTAAGAGGAGGCATGATTTGGGCTAGGCCTTAGAGAATTGCTGGCATTGGGCTTATGGCTCATGCCTTTTCAGGTTTGCCATGCAGACCAGAAGGAGCACATGTCAGGGTGAGAGTGAGACCAGTGGTGGAGGAGGAGAGTGAGGAGAGAGGGAATGAATAAGGAAAATCAGCTTGGCAAGGCGCATGATCAAAGAAGCAAACTAAGCACTGGCTTAGGCATCACTACAAACAAAGCTAGTGGAGGTGATGGAATTCCAGTTGAGCTATTTCAAACCCTGAAAGATGATGCTGTGAAAATGCTGCACTCAATATGCCAGCAAATTTGGAAAACTCAGCAGTGGCCACAGGACTGGAAAAGGTCAGTTTTTGTTGCAATCCCAAAGAAAGGCAATGCCAAAGAATGCTCAAACTACTGCACAATTGCACTCAACTCACATGCTAGTAAAGTAATGCTCAAAATTCTCCAAGCCAGGCTTCAGCAATATGTGAACCATGAACTTCCAGATGTTCAAGCTGGTTTTAGAAAAGGCAGAGGAACCAGAGACCAAATTGCCAACATTTGCTGGATCATCAAAAAAGCAAGAGAATTCCAGAAAAGCATCTATTTCTGCTTTATTGGCTATGCCAAAGCCTTTGACTGTGTGGATCACAATAAACGGTGGAAAATTCTTCAAGAGATGGGAATACCAGACCACCTGACCTGCCTCTTGAGAAATTTGTATGCAGGTCAGGAAGCAACAGTTATAACTGGACATGGAACAACAGACTGGTTCCAAATAGGAAAAGGAGTACGTCAAGGCTATATATTATCACTCTGCTTATTTAACTTATATGCAGAGTACATCATGAGAAACACTGGACTGGAAGAAGCACAAGCTGGAATCAAGATTGCCGGGAGAAATATCAATAACCTCAGATATGCAGATGACACCACCCTTATGGCAGAAAGTGAAAAGGGACTAAAAAGCCTCTTGATGAAGGTGAAAGAGGAGAGTGAAAAGTTGGCTTAAAGCTCAATATTCAGAAAACGAAGATCATGGCATCTGGTTCCATCACTTCATGGCAAATAGATGGGGAAACAGTGGAAACAGTGTCAGACTTTATTTTTGGGGGCTCCAAAATCACTGCAGATGGTGATTGCAGCCATGAAATTAAAAGACGTTTACTCCTTGGAAGAAAAGTTATGACCAACCTAGATAGCATATTGAAAAGCAGAGATATTACTTTGCCAACAAAGGTCCATCTAGTCAAGGCTATGGTTTTTCCTGTGGTCATGTATGGATGTGAGAGTTGGACTGTGAAGACAGCTGAGTGCCAAAGAATTGATGCTTTTGAACTGTGGTGTTGGAGAAGACTCTTGAGAGTCCCTTGGACTGCAAGGAGATCCAACCAGTCCATTCTGAAGGAGATCAGCCCTGGGATTTCTTTGGAAGGAATGATGCTAAAGCTGAAACTCCAGTACTTTGGCCACCTCATTCGAAGAGCTGACTCATTGGAAAAGACTCATGCTGGGAGGGATTGGGGGCAGGAGGAGAAGGGGACAACTGAGTGACTGAACTGAACTGACTGAGGATATAAGAACAGCAGAGGCCCCAAGATACATGAAATTATGTCAGATAAGAGATGGGTGGAGGGGCTGGTACCATTATCTCCTTAGTCCTGGGGCCTCTAAATGTCTTATTTGGGCTCCAAATGGTGCTCTGGAGGAGAAAACCTGGAGTATTCAGTTGTGTCCAACTCTTCCCGACCCCATGGACTGTAGCCCATCAGGCTCCTCTGTACATACAATTCTCCAAGCAAGAATACTGAAGTGGATTGCTATTCCCTTCTCCAAAAAACTGGAGAAGTAGCAGGAAAAAATACACTGGCAGGGCAAGGGAAGGGAATTCCCAGCTGGCTCAATGGTAAAGAATTCAACTGACAATGCAGGAGATGCAAGAGACTCGAGTTCCATCTCTGGGTTGGGAAGATCCCCTGGAGAAGGGAATAACAACCCACTCCAGTATTCTTGCCTGAAGAATCCCATAGACAGAGGAGCCTGGGGGGCCACAGTCCATAGGGTCGCAAAAGAGCTGGACACAACTGAGCACACATGCATATGTACAGGGCAGGAGAAAGAAGTCAGCATTTTGTAAGATGAGCCAAGCAGCGATATATGAGGCAGAGGAGAGCACAGAAGTAGCACACAGCTGTGAGGTGTGAGGTGAGAGGTACTGCCAGGAAGACTAGCCCAGGGGAATTTTGAGAAATAGTTCATGGATCAACCAAAAGAGACAGTGTTGAAGGTAGTATAATCCACTTTCATTCAAATTTTGTACGGCAAATTTATCCTATTTCTGCAGATTAAATGTAACTAGTCTGTTAGTTCAGTTCAGTTCAGTCACTCAGTCGTGTCTGACTCTTTGTGACCCCAGGAATCACAGCACGCCAGGCCTCCCTGTCCATCACCAACTCCCGGAGTTCACTCAGACTCACGTCCATTGGGTCGGTGATGCCATCCAACCATCTCATCCTCTGTTGTCCCCTTCTCCTCCTGCCCCCAATTCCTCCCAACATCAGAGTCTTTTCCAATGAGTCAACTCTTCGCATGAGGTGGCCAAAGTATTGGAGTTTCAGCCTCAGCATCAGTCCTTCCAAAGAACACTCAGGACTGATCTCCTTTAGGATGGATTGGTTGGATCTCCATGCAGTCCAAGGGACTCTCAGTCTTCTCCAACACCACAGTTCAAAAGCATCAATTCTTTGGCGCTCAGCTTTCTTCACAGTCCAACTCTAACATCCATACATGACCACAGGAAAAACCATAGCCTTGACTAGATGGACCTCTGTTGGCAAAGTAAGGTCTCTGCTTTTTAATATGCTGTCTAGGTTGGTCATAACTTTCCTTCCAAGGAGTAAGCGTCTTTTAATTTCATGGCTGCAATCACCATCTGCAGTGATTTTGGAGCCCCCAAAAATAAAGTCTGACACTGTTTCCACTGTTTCCCTATCTATTTCCCATGAAGTGATGGGACCAGATGCCATGATCTTCTTTTTCTGAGTACTCTTTATCAAATATTCTCTAGAATTCCACAGACTGTAGAGTCCATGGGGTGGAAAAGAGTCAGACACGACTGAGCAACTTTAACTTCATTTCACTTCACTCCTTGTAATAACATCAAATCTTATAAAGCATACATATATGTGTATATATACATGCATGCACGTATATCTGTACACATATATACATTGAGAGAAAGAATTGATTCAGGTCCTAAGATTATTAATGTCAGTGTGCCTTTTTAAAACAGGTTTGAGATGATAGTTCATACAGCATATGACTCACCCATTTAAAATGAGTGTTTTTTAGTATATTTACAGATATGTTCAACCATCACAACAGTCAATTTTAGAACATTTTTCTCACCTCTAAAAAAAACCCTTTTGCTATCACCCCCTACCTCTCCAGTGCACTCCCAGCTCTAGGCAACCACTAATCTACTCTCCGTTCTGGATTACTACTCTCCATTATATGAATGGAGTCATATAATGCGTGGTGTCTTAAAAACTGGCTTTGTTCATTTATGATGGTTTCAACATTCATACAAGTCACAGCATGTGTCACTGCTTCATTCCTTCTTATGGCTAAATAATATTTCATTGTATACAGGTATGTTCCACATTGTTTTTTATCCATTCATCAACTGATGGACATCAGGACTTTTTCCATCTTTTGGCTATTAAGAATAATATTGCAATAAACATTTGTGTGCAAGTTTTTCTGTAGACATGTTTTCATTTATTCTGGATTTATACGTAGAAGTAGAAGTTCTCGGTCACATGGTAGCTCTATGTTCAGTAATTTAAGGGACATTTCTACCCTTTTATATCCCACTGTGAATGAGCGTTCTGATTTCTCTACATCCTCATCAACACTGGTTATTATTTGATTTTTTATTCTAGCCTTACGAGTGGGGATAGTGGTGGTGTAGTGGTATCTCTTGGTGGTGTTCATTTGCATATCCCTAAGGACTAAGAGAGAAGGTGATGGCACCCCACTCCAGTACTCTTGCCTGGAGAGTCCCATGGACGGAGGAGCCTGCTAGGCTGCAGTCCATGGATTTGCGAAGAGTCGGACACAACTGAGCGACTTCACTTTCACTTTCATGCATTGGAGAAGGAGGTGGCAACCCACTCCAGTGTTCTTGCCTGGAGAATCCCAGGGACAGAGGAGCCTGGTGGGCTGCTGTCCATGGGGTCACACAGAGTCAGACATGACTGAAGTGAGTTAGCAAGGACTAACAATATCAAGCATCTCTTCAAATGCTTATTGGCCATTTATCCATCTTCCTTGAAGAAATGTCTATTCAGGTCCTTTGCCCAGTTTTAATTAGGTTATTTGTTTTTTATTATTAAATTTTAAGAGCTCTTTATTTTAGACACTAGATTCTTATTAGATGTGTGATTTGCAAATATTTTCTCTCATCCTGAGAGAAAGCCTTTTCACTTTCTTGATGGTGTCCTTTGAAGCAAATTTGTTTTTAATTTTGATGAAGAACCGTTTATCTATTTTTTGTTTGGTTCTTCTGTTTTTAGGATCTTATCTATGAAGTCTTTGCCAAATTCAAGGCTATGAAAGGTTACTCCTATGTTTTCTCCTAAGAGTTTTGTAGTCTTAGCCCTTACATTTAGGTCTTTGGCTCATTTTGAGTTAATAGTGTGTATGGTGTGATGTAAGGGTTCAACTTCATTATTCTACATGTGGCTCTCCAGTTGTCACAGAACCATTTATTGAAAAGACTTTTATGCCCACATTGGATGGTTTTGGTGACTTTCTCAAAACTCAGTTAACCACAGACGTGCAGGTTTATTTCTAGAATTCTCAGTTCTATTCCAGGGATCTAACCTTGTTCCAGTACTACCCTGTCATGATTACCATTGTTTTGTAGTAAGTTTGAAATTGGGAAATGTGAGTCCTCCAACTCTATTCTTCTTTTTCAATATTGTTTTGGCTAATCCAGGTCCCTTATGATCCCATACGAACTTCAGAATCACCTTACCAATTTCGACAATGAAGTCAACTTCTTGCTTAAAAAAAAGTAAGTAGCTAATAAAATACATTTCATGCAAACCTTGAAAGATAATTTAAAGTTAGGCATACCCACCAAACAGAACAGATTACCTTATATTTCTGGCAAGAGCACACAAGAAAATGGAAAGTGTTTTTTAATTTTCTCAGCCAAGCAGATTCAGCACTATCATAAAATTCAATCATGTCTTCCTGGAGAGGGAATTAACTTTTAAACAATCAAGGAAACGTGTTCAGATCCTGGGGTTCAAGGTCAATGGGAATCATTTCTACTACTTTAATGAGTAGATATCCATCCCCTCTCCAATGTCCCAACTCCAAACTTCCCTCAAAAGTCTAGTAAAGATAGAGCAGATGTGTCTTTTAAAAATGCTCATTTCCCATGCTGATGGGCAGAGAACCTCTGAAGCACATTGGTTTGTTTTTTTTTTTAATTGAAGGAACTTAACATTTCTAGGAGAAAACACTGAGCTTTGAGGAAGCTGATAGTGCTGGCCTCTAACTGGGCTGATTTATGTTAATTTTGTATGAATATATATGATTCTTGGGTAAAATGTTAACTTGTCCTAAAAGGAAGAGCTCTAAACACTAAAATAATTTCCCCCAACTCATTTTGTTCAGAAATTTCTAGAAATACTAAATTCTGAAATATCTTAAAAGCACACCTTGGAATTTTTTAAATCAATGAAACATTCAAATGTGATCTCTTGCCACCCTTTTTGAATGATATACTTCCCCAAAAGATGTAACTAATCAATATATTCATAAACCAGTAAGAATAAAAGTTTGTCACCCACTCAATCAAAGCCACAAACATAAATGGTTCTGTTCATGTTTCTATTCCTTTCCTCTAAATTCTTATTCTAATAATGTATTTAGGAAGTGGACTTTATTATTGGAACTTTACAATCACTTTTATTTTTTTTCTTCCAGGAAGATAAAACTGCATGATCTTTCCTTTTCATAGGAATTTTTTTCTGCCAATAAGTGTAAAACTCATTTGACTTTTTCCCATAGGAACAAGACTTTAGTGGGATATAGGCTTCTTCGGAGACTGGGAATTTATAACCAAATAGTGTGGCCGTGAATTACTCTGAGCCTTTTAAATTAACAGCTTTATCTGACAAGACCAATGGATAGAAGTTTAAGTCTGCAAAAAAAAGTTAGACAGACTTGGGCTGAGTTTTGGAGATGTTATTCTTTACTTATGTTATTTGGGGTCAAGTTAGTCTGGCTCAATTTCTTCATCTTTACAAATAGAAAAAAAAATGTCCATCGAATAGCTTTGTTCCAATTATATAAGAAAAGAAAAAGAGAACTGTGTAGACTTTAACCCCCAATAAGACTACAAAATATGCCCACAATATTCATATATTTTTAATGCAAGCTGCCTCATATACTTTGAATTATACAGATAATGCAAAAAAAGTTCAGTTCTGCCTAAAGTCTGACTTAAAATTAACATTTTAATTTTACTTGTCTTTTAAAACCCAGATACAGTTTGGGGAAATTATTTGAATAATCCCATGTCACTGCTACTGCTGCTAAGTCGCTTCAGTCGTGTCTGACTCTGTGCGACCCCATAGACAGCAGCCCACCAGGCTCCCCGGTCCCTGGGATTCTCCAGGCAAGAACACTGGAGTGGGTTGCCATTTCCTTCTCCAATGCATGAAAGTGAAAAGTGAAAGTGAAGTCGCTCAGTTGTGTCCGACTCTTCGCAACCCCATGGACTGCAGCCTACCAGGCTCCTCCATCCATGGGATTTTCCAGGCAAGAGTACTGGAGTGGGGTGCCATTGTCTTCTCCATCCCATGTCACTACAAAAGATATTTAGGGAAGATTATACTGCAGAATTTTTTTCTCTTCAGGGGCTAGTTCAATTCAGTTTAGTCACTCATCGTGTCTGACTCTTTGCGACCCCATGAACCGCAGCATGCCAGGCCTCCCTGAGGAGGCCCAGAGTCCCCGCAAACCCATGTCCATCAAGTCGGTGATGCCATCCAACTATCTCATCCTCTGTCGTCCCCTTCTCCTCCTGCCCTCAATCTTTCCCAGCATCAGGGTCTTTTCAAATGAGTCAGCTCTTCACATCAGGTGGCCAAAGTATTGGAGTTTCAGCTTCAACATCAGTCCTTTCAATGAATACCTAAGACCGATCCTAAAGGGGATGGACTGGTTGGATCTCCTTGCAGTCCAAGGGACTCTCAAGAGTCTTCTCTAACACCACATTTCAAAAGCATCAATTCTTCTGCGTTCAGCTTTCTTTATAGTCCAACTCTCACATTCATACATGACCACTGGAAAAACCATAGCCTTGACAAGATGGACCTTTGTTGGCAAAGTAATGTCTTTGCTTTTTAATATGCTATCTAGGTTGGTCATAACTTTCCTTCCAAGGAGTAAGCGTCTTTTAATTTCATGGCTGCAATCACCATCTGCAGTGATTTTGGAGCCCCAAAAAATAAAGTCAGCCACTGTTTCCACTGTTTCCCCATCTATTTGCCATGAAGTGATTAGACCGGATGCCATGATCTTAGTTTTCTGAATGTTGAGCCTTAAGCCAACTTTTTCACTCTCCTCTTTCACTTTCATCAAGAGGCTTTTTAGTTCTTCTTCACTTTCTGCCATGAGGGTGATGTGAGATCACTCAAATCATGTGTGTGCATGAGTTTAGTCACTCAGTCATGTCCTACTCTTTGTGACCCCATGGACTGTAGTCCACCAGGGACTCCGTCCATGGGACTTCCCATGCAAGAATACTGGAGTAGGTTGCCATTTCCTTCTCCAAGGGATCTTCCCAAAGCAGGGATCGAACCTGTGTCTCCTGCATCTCCTTCATTGGCAGGCGGATTCTTTACCACTGAGCCACCTGGGAAGCCAATATCTTTAAGCCATTTCCAAAAATGACATGCATTCTCACTTGCTGCCACTGGATGGCACACTGCCACATAACTAAACCAAGGAAATCGTGGAAGGGAGGAAATGAATCTGGGTTAAAATAAGCCTTGTCAAATCAACATATCCGCGACTTTGAAATGAAGAAAGATGGAGAGTACCTGGAAACCTATTATCTTTTTGACAGTTAGGAAATAATATGGGAAATTAACCATTTAGCCATTGTATTATTTTCCTCCAGTTCAGTTCAGTTCAGTCGCTCAGTCGTGTCCAACTCTTTGCGACCCCATGAATCACAGCACGCCAGGCCTCCCTATCCATCACAAACTCCCGGAGTTCACTCAGACTCACGTCCATCAAGTCAGTGATGCCATCCAGCCATCTCATCCTCTGTCGTCCCCTTCTCCTCCTGCCCCCAATTCCTCCCAACATCAGAGTCTTTTCCAATGAGTCAGCTCTTCACATGAGGTGGCCAAAGTATTGGAGTTTCAGCTTCAGCATCATTCCCTCCAAAGAAATCCCAGGGCTGATCTCCTTCAGAATGGACTGGTTGGATCTCCTTGCAGTCCAAGGGACTCTCAAGAGTCTTCTCCAACACCACAGTTCAAAAGCATCAATTCTTCGGCGCTCAGCCTTCACAGTCCAACTCTCACATCCATACATGACCACAGGAAAAACCATAGCCTTGACTAGACAAACCTTTGTTGGCAAAGTAAGTCTCTGCTTTTGGATATGCTATCTAGGTTGGTCATAACTTTCCTTCCAAGGAATAAGCGTCTTTTAATTTCATGGCTGCAGTCACCATCTGCAGTGATTTTGGAGCCCCAAAAAGATAAAGTCTGACACTGTTTCCACTGTTTCCCCATCTATTTCCCATGAAGTGATGGGACCAGATGCCATGATCTTCGTTTTCTGAACGTTGAGCTTTAAGCCAACCTTTTCACTCTCCACTTTCACTTTCATCAAGAGGCTTTTGAGTTCCTCTTCACTTTCTGCCATAAGGGTGGTGTCATCTGCATATCTGAGGTTATTGATATTTCTCCCAGCAATCTTGATTCCAGCTTGTGCTTCTTCCAGTCCAGTGTTTCTCATGATGTACTCCTAGTGAACCACAAATCAATTGGCTTAGAACAACAAAAATGTATTACTTCACAGTTGTGGAGGCTAGATGTCAGCAGCTAAGCTGTTGGCACAGTTGATTCCTTCTTGAGACTCTGAGGAAGAATCTGCTCCAAGCTTCTCCTAGCTTCGGGTGGTCGTCAGCAACCCCTGGCTTTCCTTGGCCTGGAGATGCACCCCTCCCATCTCTGCTCGGTCTTCACGTGCCTCCTCTGTGTGTCTCTCTGTCGTCATGTGGCCTCCTACAAGGACACCAGTCACTGGATTTAGGGCCCACCCTAATTCAACATGACCTCATCTTAACTAACTACATCTGCAAAGATCTTGTTCGCAAGTAAGGTCACAGTCTGAGGGTTCAGGTGGACATGGATTGTGGGGGACACTCTTCATCCCCGTACACACTGCAACACCCAATGGGCAGCCAGGTTTGGAGGTGAGCTGTGAGATGCATGAATAAGCCATGTAACCTGCTAAGCACCACATCACCACATCTTCATCTGATAAAAAGGAATATTAACAATATGTGTCTCATGGTATTGTTGTAAGGATTAAATGAGACCATACACACAATGCACTTAGTGCCTGGCACAAAATATGCAAGAAATATCAGCTGCTACTGTTGTTATTGCCATTTGAAAATGGAGCCTCTCACCTTACGTTTCCTCCAGACCCTACATAAACGGTTCTCTGGTTTGAATTTGACAAAATGATGAAGAGGGCAAAATGCACCTCCTGAAAGACCCAGCCCTGCTTCTGTACTGTTTCCTCTCTGGGAAAGTGTCCACCTGTGTCTTGATTTTTTTTTTTTTTTCTGTGTTTACTATCTCATCTACTTTCCAAAAAGGATTTGTGATGACAATGTTCTTGTGTTCTCTTCCTGCTCCCTCACGTTCTGAATGTTCCCAGGAATGGTCCAGACCTACAAGAGCTGAGGACTCCACAGCATCTGAGTGAAGAGCTATCAGGGAGTGACAAGACGGAGCAACTCTTCAACCTCACTCAGAACCAGCTTGGGACAGATGGGCAGAGTTGCATCTGACTGCACAGAAAGGGAGGGCTGGGATGGGGCTGGGCAGGACCAGAGAGGTTGTGACCAAATAATCACACTCGAGGCCCAAAGTCTGCAGTGGATCTGGTGGGCAAAGTGATGCTCCGGGGAGAAGCCCCCCCAAGGCACTCAGGAGGAAAGGCATGTAGGGAAGGCCCGAGTACCTGCCAGCCAGAAGGAGAAAAGTTTTCAGGCAGAAGGTGGCACCAAAGAAGGAGAGGGTAAGGAGCAGGCACCCAGTCTCAGTGGACTCTGAGCACCCCCACTGAGTCCCCAGGGCCCCGCAAGTCTCATGCTCTGAAAGCAAAGCTTCACACGCACTGGAAGCCTGCTCTGGCTTTTGCATTCTCTTTCTCAGAGAAGGCTCTCCAATCTCACCAGCCAGAAGCAGGGGTCACTGTGCCAGTAAGATCAGGTGGGGGCCCTTGGCTGGGTTGACTACAAACTTCTCAGCAACCTCACAGGGTAGAGAGACAGCTAGCTAGCTCTCTGGCTTCTACTTACAAAGGAACTCCATTCTCATGGCCTGATAACCTCCGAAGGCTCCATCTCCAAATACCATCATATTGCAATTGTAGTTTCATCCTATGAATTTTGGATTGAACCCAAACATTTAGTCCACTGTGGACTTCTAGCCTCCAGAACCATAAGGAAATAAATATGTATTGTTTAAGCCACCCAGTCTGAGGTAATTTGTTGTGGCAGCCCAAGCCATTAAGATGGGTCTCTATGGAAGGACCAGGCCCTGCCCTAGTTTAAGAAGCACTCTGGTCTTCCTGTAGAAGCTACACAGTATGGTGCCTGCAGAAGCAGGCCCTAGCAAACACACACACACACACACACACACACACACGTACACACAAGATAAAAGCTTGAATCTATAACTGTGGAATACTGAGCATCTGCCAAACAAAGCAAAGGAAGATACCTGAAAGTGATGGCTCCGTGGTAAAGAATCCGCCTACAAATGCAGGAGATGTGGGTTCAATCCCTAGGTCAGGAAGATCCCCTGGAGTAGGAAATGGCAACCCACTCTAGTATTCTTGCCTGGAGAATCCCATGGACAGAGGAGCCTGCCAGGCTACAGAGAGTCATAAAGAGTCGGACACAACTTGGTGACTAAACAACAAGTCTTTGTAAGCTGTCCATAAGGCAAGAACTCTTTCCAAAGAGGTTATTTAGGGACCCCACAAAGCAGGGCATTAAAGCAGTGTCTGGTGTAATGTGGGGACTCAGAAACATCACAGTGGTCAGTCACACTGTCCCTAAATGATTAGCTTCCAAGCATCTGTCTAGGTCCTTACTTCCTACTCACCTGCTTGCTGGCTGACCTTTACTCAGCTGCTTCTGCTTCAAGATCAACAGCTTTATCTCCATAACCATGAGGCTTCCTGATTCCATTTATGCTTTACTTTAGAGATTTGGGAAATTAGAGCCACCATGAAGCCAGATGTCTATCTTTTTAATTTTTCAGAAAAAGTCCTTTAACAAAATTATTGCTTATACCCCATGAAGAAGTAATTTTCTAAATTACTTCCTCCCATCAGCATTTTTTTTTTACTATTTCCTCTGTCACCCAAAAAGCATGTATTAATATGTCTGCAAAAGGTGAATGAAGTCAGATATAAAAACATTTTAGACTCTTTGGTCATGAAATAAAGGAGGTGTTGTCTGGTCCAACAGGTTCCCCAACATTGGACTATAGGAAGTGATCCTGTGGTTAAACCCCATGTGCTCAGAAGATCAGAAGACTGGAAACATCCTCCCCACTCTGTCTGAGTAGTCATGGTGCTTTGGGGTGTTTTTTTTCTTTTAATAATTTTGCTTATTGATTGATTGATTTTTGGCTGTGCAGGGTCTTTGTTGCTATGCAGGCTTTTCTCTAGTTGCAGAGAGCGGGGGCTCCTCTCTAGTTGTGGTACATGGGCTTCCATTGCAGTGGCTTCTCTTGCTGAGGAGCACAGACTCGAGGGTGCACAGGTTTCGTAGTTGGGGCGCGTGGGCTCAGTAGTTGTGGCTTCAGGGCTCTAGAGCACAGGCTCAATAGCTGTGCCCCACGTGCTTCCTTGCTCTACGGCACGTGGGATCTTCCTGGATACGGAACTTGTGTTCAGTATAGGGATTAAACCTGTGTCTCCTGCATTGGCAGGAGGACTCTCTACCACTGAGCCACTAGGGAAGCCCGGTGCTTTGATTTTTAACCACTACTAAAAGTAAATTTGTTTTCTGTTGAAATCCTCTGGGTTGATTATTTCTATAATCCTGCATCATTGCAGGAATTTTGCCTCATTGCTAAAGGGTTAGTTTGACAATTGGCTTGCGTGTTCCAGGTAGACACTGGTGCCAAAATAATTAACCTACCATTACATGAACTTTAAAGAATGTCATTCGGGGCCTTGTAATGAGGGGGTCTGTTACTCTCAAGCACAGTTTGGGGTACACTTAGCATGCAGTTAAACTACAAAACTGGGGGCCTGGGGATCAGAATGACTTGTGCTGGCTTTAGGCTATACAATAGGGATCCATGAACCCAGTGGGATACAAAGCCCCCTGTATCGGAAGCCTTGGAATCTGGCCTTCCCTGGCCACTCACTGATCCAGCCAGATGACCTAGCTACAGAGTTTTTGGATAATTAATAAGTAAATAATAATTAAAATTAAAATAATCAAACAAATGTTGTTACCTATTTTTCAACTTATGCTGAAAATCTTATTTTTGGCAATTTTTATTCAGTATTAAAAACACACAAAAATAACTTCTTAAAGAAAATTTAGCTCTTTATGCAGTAATACAAAGAGTTGACTCATTGGAAAAGACTCTGATGCTGGGAGGGATTGGGGGCAGGAGGAGAAGGGGACGACAGAGGATGAGATGGCTGGATGGCATCACTGACTCGATGGACATGAGTTTGAGTAAACTCCAGGAGATGGTGATGGACAGGGAGACCTGGCGTGCTGCGATTCATGGGGTCGCAAAGAGTCGCACACGACTGAGCGACTGAACTGAACTGAACTGAACTGATGCAGTAATAGAAGGCCTAGAGAAAAATCAGACATGTTTGCTAATTAAAACTAAAACCTGTTCCTCTGAACTACATGCTGGTCTATGTGGCATTTGGGACTGCAGTTCTTGCCTTGGACCACCAGGGGTCACGATTGCACTCTTTGGCCGAGAACAGAGCAAGCTGTCAAGAGGGATTGTTTTCCAGTCGTTTGAGCAAAGGCCCAAATCCAAGAACAAAGACACTACAGGCCCCTTCTTAGCTCACAGAGCTGCCGACACCTGCACCTGGAGCAGGACCTGCAGGCTTCCTGAAGGGTCCCAAAACCAACCTGAGCTCCAAGAGCACCCCCACCCTGACTCAGGTTAGAAAAGAAGAGGGAGGGAGTCTGTCAGTGTCCATGGAGAGAAACAAAGCCTTCCTGTGGGGAAACAGGCTGTGCTGACTCTCCCCAGGGTCCACTGTGGGGGAGAACCCCCAAGAGACTCCCTTGTTAAGATGGGGTGTCTGCAAGAAAGAGGAGGGCAGTCCATACCATCACCCATGTCTGCTTAGCCCCTGACATGCTGATCCATCCCCAGCAGAAGGCAAGAGATGAGGTCCAGGCTGGGGAGAGGTGGCAGGAGAGCAGCCCACACCCCTCTGATGGCCATGGCCAGGGTGCCAGGGTTCCCCGAGGATGGGGTGGTCACCTCAGATGGTAGCTGGCTCACACTGCCTCGTCAATCCTCAGCCTAATGTGCACCAGCTGGGTGGGGGGAGGGTACAGGGCAGGGAGGCATTGCACAGAACCCAGCACAGGGGCCAGGGCTGGGCAGTCTTCGGAGGGTCTGAGGGGCGAGGTGGGGGTGCGTAGCAGGAGCTGGCTCTCCAAGGCTGGGTGGGGAGCTCCAGAGTAGACAGACCTGCAGCAGCCATGCTCACCAGGGCAACACTGAACCCCAGCCCCATGAAGACTGCACCAGAAAGGACAGCCTGGATGAGCCAGAGAAGAGTCTGCCCGGGGGCCTCGCCCTCCCTCTGTCCCAGGGACTGGAGGGCTTGGCTGGGGAGTGAGGGGGTGGGTGGGAGATGTGAGGCTTACAAAGGACAGGCCATGCTTCTCCCTACACACACACACACACACACACACACACACAGCCATGAAAATCAACAGGGATGACCTATGGGGGGGGTTGGGGAAGAGAACTTCAAAGGAGCTTGAACTTGAAATTTAAAAATGAGTGAAACTTAGTCAAATATGAAAATAAGATTGTGATAAAATTGAAGTGACTAGAAACTAATGGTCACCCTTGGGGCTGTGCAGTTATTAGCCTTTCACTGAGCTTGTTGGAGGGTTTCTGCTCTCTTTCCCAAAAACTGGGATTTGCAGTGAACCAGATCACCCAACACAGCTGGGGAAAACCACACACACACACACACACACACACACACAAATCAAGAGTTCAGTAAACTAGTATAACAAACCTTAAAAATAATAAGAAAACTCATAACTCTTTTTGATAGTGGTTATGGTGGTTTAGTTGCTAAGTCGTGTCTGACTCTTGCAACCCCATGGACTGTAGTCCTCCAGCCTCCTGTGTCCATGGGATTCTCCAGGCAAGAATACTGAAGTGGGTTGCCATTTCCTCCTCCAGGGGATCTGCTTGACCCGGAGATCAAACCCCAGTCTACTGCACTGCAAGGGGAGTCTTTACCGACTGAACCACCAGGGGAGCCCATCCTTTTCGACAAATGGATATGAATTCAACTTTATGGCTGAAGATATACCCTAATAACAGACTATTTAGGCAGTCAGAATGGGTGTGGAGAAAAGATGACATGATGCCAACCCCCGTAGGGAAGGTCAGATGGAGGATCATTGCCAACCTGAGTCCCTACCTACAAAGTGTGGGACTTGGATTAGGCAGTCTCTAGTGTCTCCTGCCACTCTCTGATTTTATAATCTGATATATACATCTTCATTAGAGCATAGTCTCTATTTCTAACATCCTTTGGAAAAGGGCATATCAAACTGCACACACCAAAACTTTCAACTCTGTAAAGAAGGCGAAGTGGACTACTGGGTGGGGAGGTTCCAAGGGTCTAAAGAGGAGGGCAGCCAGCTTTCTATTCCAGACAGATGGCACGCTCTGGCCTGTAACTTGCCAATGGTGGGAGCTCCCATGTTGCTCCGCAGGCAATTGCTAGGGACTTGGAAAAACACAATGACTTGCCAGTGCTGCCTGGCTCGTTAATGAACATGGATGGCAGACTGGTTCTCATTAGTATCTGTCCGGAGTTGAAAGTCCATCAGATTCACTCACGTTACACAGATTAGTGAGGACAGCGTCTCCCCAGAGAGGCTCCCTCTGCCTCAATCTCATTCAGTCACGATGAGATCAGGAGCAGCCACGTCCATGGCCACTGCCCTGCTCTGGGTCATATCACTTCTTACGGTCGTCTCCATTTCAGTTCTGGTCTCCCTATGCCTGCCATGTCTCTCTCTTCCCCACTCTCCCTAACTCCATCCGAACTTAATACTATTCTCTGTAGCACTATATAGTGGATAAAATGCTTTTACCTGAGAGCATGTTGCCTAGATTCCACCTGAGTGCTATCTTAGGGGTCAACTCAATTTTACCAACAAGGGTACTGAGGAGAGAAGGGGGACCTTCCCAAGGTGGCAGTTAAAGTGTTAGTCACCCAGTCATGTCCAGCTCTTTGCAACCCCATGGACTGTACCCTGCCAGGCTCCTCTGTCCATGGGATTCTTCAGGCAAGAATACTGGAGTGGGTTGCTATTCTCTTCTCCAGGGGATCTTCCCGACCCAGGGATCAGACCTGGGTCTCCCGAATTATAGGCAGATTCTTTACCATCTGAGCCATGAGGGAAGCCCCCAAGGTGGCCAGGCTAATGTTAAAAACAAGACAAGTTCATTTTCTTATTGAACCAAACGTGGGTCTGCTAACACCCTGTAAAGCCAATCTACTGCCAGTGGGTTGTGGTGAAGAAAAGCAATGTTTATTACAAGGCACCCCATGGAGAGCCGAGCAAGGAGAACAGGCAGGGCAGCTAGTGGGCCAAAGACCTGAACTCCTCAATGGCTTTCAGGGAAATATTTTGAAGGGCAAGGTGAGGAGAGGGCTGCAGGGTGCCTGATCAGCTCCTGAATATTCTTCTGCTTGGTTCGTGATAAGGTAATTGGGAATCAATATTATCAGCCTTGTGGTTCCAACTATCTGGGGTCTAAGTGCTTTTGGTCAGCATGCCGGTAACTTCTTCCACCCTGGTGGAGGATTTAGTCTCTGCAAAACAACTCAAGGCTGTGGCACAGAGTATTATCTATAGCCACTGTGTGCATGTGTGCTCAGTCACTCGGGTGTGTCTGATTCTTTGTGACCCTGTGGACTGGAGCCTACCAGGCTCCTCTGTCCATGGGATTATGCATGCAAGAATATTGGATTGGGTTGCTATTTCCTCCTCCAGGGGATCTTCCCAACCCAGGGATCGAACCCTGTAGCACTTGAAGAGGAACTAAAAGCCTGTGACTCTGTTTCATGACTAAACTATTATTACTTTGTCTTGCTTGACTGTTTTCCTTTGTTTCAGCCTTTTCTCGCTTCTCTGATAAATTTGTTTTTTGGGGAAAGGTCTAGAAGACTAAAGCTTTTCTACAAACAACAAGCAGCTGAGGGACACAGGGGGTCTGTCCCCAGGGAGGCCCCACAGTGTCCTGCTCTATTTAGTTTATGTTAAGCCCTGCATCACCAAACCAAGGGTAATTACAGCTTTGTTCAGTTTCAAATGTCCCAGAAATGGAAGCCGAAACCAGTCAATCAGGAATCACCTGATCAGCACTAGTTAGGCAATCTGCCTGATAGATCTTGCCACCCCCTAAAGGAAAGTAAACTTGCACTAACCAACCAGCTTTTTTTTGTGAGTCCCTTGTTCTTTCTCTTTTGCCTACAGAAATTTAAACATTACACAGCTTTTCTGAGCTCCTTTATATCTGCTAGATGGGATGCTGCCCGATTCAAATTGATTTTTGTTGGAATGCACTCTTAAAATGTTTAATAATGCTCAGTTTATTTTTTAACACTGGTATATGATAGAGTTGACTGTGTGTTCTCATTCTCTGTTTCCTATCTCTGTTCTCATTCTCTAAGATTGTGATTAAAAAAAAAAAAAAAGAAACTATGCTTCATTGCAGAAAACAGTGTTTGTGCACTTAAAATGCAAATCACGTTAGTCATGGGTGCTTGATCTCACCAGTCACCTACCGATAATTTGCCCTCTGATGAGAAGCTCACTGATTTATTCTAATTTACTTACAGCCACCAGAAAGATCGGTGTTTTGGGTATTTTCCTATTGTGCTCTTCCCACCGACCCAAACAGTACCTGACACTTAAGAGGCTCAAGAAATAATAACTGTATCAGTGATCAAGTCAACCAGTTTTTTTAAAAAGTCAGTATCTACCCTTTTAGAGCTATAAACATAGCCAGGGGCATGCTTCCTTGTGAAAAGTTATTTTTAAGTAAAATAGAATGATTCTAAAAGATTAAACTTGATGAGAACTGTGATTTTTGTTAAGATGCTATTTATCCTTTCTCTATTCTTCCCTCTTCCCCATGCCAATGCTAACACTGCCCAAGAAAACCCTCTCCCAGTACCAGTCTGGAGGTGAAGTGAGAATCTAAGAGTTGGTATATGCTGTGTAATGTGTATGTGTATACATCTGCATGCACACACACGCATGAGTTACAGAGGGAGAGATAGACAAGCAAGAATGGGAAGGGGAGGGGAAAACTCTAGGAAGCAGCCTGCCACTTCTTTGCCACTTAAAGGAGCTGATATAAAAGCATATACATTCAGGAAAGCAATATTCCTACCACGAATGAAACAGATTCCAGTATGACAAGTAAGGATCTCAGCAAGCAGAACTACTGGAAGCCATTGGTGGACTTTCTGAATCGTGCATTTTACAAAAAGCTCTCATGTGAAACCACTTCTTCCTGCATATTTCTCTGCATATCACCCAAGCAATTATTCTAACGTCGTCACATAAATTGACTTGGAGGGCAAAATTTCTAAGAGCATTGCATTGCTGATTCTTCATGAAGCCTAAACAAAAGCCTCTTGGCCTGAGAGATGTTTGCAAAAATCATTTCCATAGCAGAGGGTTCACTGAACTGAAAATGAATGAATCAGACTGAATTTTAAAATCACTTGATAAAAGTAAATGGATAACCGAGTCAAGTATAACCATGACTCTTCTATCCTAGTCATTCATTTGTTGGGTAAGACTCTATTTGGGACCAAGTTATTTACCTTTCATCCTTTTCCCCACCTATCCCACCTCCTTGATTGAAAGACAGTGATATGCAAGTGAGGAGAACTGTCCTCCTGCACCCTCTTTTGAAGGGCGTGCTGGCCTGTCACTCCACGGACCACTGCTCTAGGAATTAAATGCCACCACCCAATCACTGAGTTAAATTCACCCATTCCAGTCCATTTTAGTTCGCTGATTCCTAGAATGTCAATGTTCACTCTTGCCATTGCCTGTTTGACTACTTGCAATTTGCCTTGATTCATGGACCTAACATTCCAGGTTCCTATGCAATATTGCTCTTTACAGCATCGGACCTTGCTTTTATCACCAGTTACATCCACAGCTGGGTATTGTTTTTGCTTTGGCTCCATCCCTTCATTCTTTCTGGAGTTATTTCTCCACAGATCTCCAGTAGCATATTGGGCACCTACTGACCTGGGGAGTTCTTCTTTCAGTACCCTATCATTTTGCCTTTTCATACTGTTCATGGGGTTCTCAAGGCAAGGATACTGAAGTGGTTTGCCATTTCCTTATCCAATGGACCACATTGTGTCAGAATTCTGGCAGGAATCCCTTAGAAGAAATGGAGTAGCCATCACAGTCAACAAAAGAGTCTGAAATGCAGTACTTGGATGCAATCTCAAAATGACAGAATGATCTCTGTTCGTTTCCAAGGCAAACCATTGAATATCACAGTAATCCAAGCCTATGCCCCAACCAGTAATGCTGAAGAAGCTGAAGTTGAATGCTTCTATGAAGACCTACAAGACCTTTTAGAACTAATACCCAAAAAAGATGTCTTTTTCATTATAGGGGACTGGAATGAAAAAGTAGGAAGTCAAGAAACACCTGAGGTAACAGGCAAATTTGGCCTTGGAATATGGAATGAAGCAGGGCAAAGGCCAATAGAGTCTTGCCAAGAGAACGCACTGGTCATAGCAAACACCCTCTTCCAACAACACAAGAGAAGACTCTACACATGGACACCACCAGATGGTCAACACTGAAATCAGATTGATTATATTCTTTGCAGCCAAAGATGGAAAAGCTCTATAGAGTCAGCAAAAACAAGACTGGGTGCTGACTGTGGCTCAGATCATGAACCATTGCCTTATTGCCATGAACCATGAACCTTATTGCCAAGTTCAGACTGAAATTGAAGAAAGTAGGGAAAACCACTAGACCATTCAGGTATGACCTAAATCAAATCCCTTATGATTATACAGTGGAAGTGAGAAATAGATTTAAGGGACCAGATCTGATAGACAGAGTGCCTGATGAACTATGGACTGAGGTTCATGACACTGTACAGGAGGCAGGGATCAAGACCATCCCCATGGAAAAGAAATGCAAAAAAGCAAAATGGCTGTCTGGGGAGGCCTTACAAATAGCTATGAAAAGAAGAGAAGTGAAAAGCAAAGGAGAAAAGGAAAGATATAAGCATCTGAATGCAGAGTTCCAGAGAATAGCAAGGAAAGATAAGAAAGCCTTCCTCATCGATCAATGCAAAGAAATAGAGGAAAACAACAGAATGGGAAAGACTAGAGATCTCTTCAAGAAAATTAGAGATACCAAGGGAACATTTCATGCAAAGATGGGCTCGATAAAGGACAGAAATGGTATGGACTTAACAGAAGCAGAAGATATTAAGAAGAGGTGGCAAGAATACACAGAAGAACTGTACAGAAAGATCTTCATGACCCAGATAATCACGATGGTGTGATCACTCGCTTAGAGCCAGACATCCTGGAATGTGAAGTCAAGTGGGCCTTAGAAAGCATCACTACGAACAAAGCTAGTGGAGGTGATGGAATTCCAGTTGAGCTATTTCAAATCCTGAAAGATGATGCTGTAAAAGTGCTGCACTCAATATGCCAGCAAATTTGGAAAACTCAGCAGTGGCCACAGGACTGGAAAAGGTCAGTTTTCATTCCAATCCCAAAGAAAGGCAATGCCAAAGAATATTCAAACTACCACACAATTGTACTCATCTCACATGCTAGTAAAGTAATGCTCAAAATTCTCCAAGCCAGGCTTCAGCAATACATGAACCGTGAACTTCCAGATGTTCAATCTGGTTTTAGAAAAGGCAGAGGAACCAGAGATCAAATTGCCACATCAGCTGGATCATTGAAAAAGCAAGAGAGTTCCAGAAAAACATCTATTTCTGCTTTATTGACCATGGCAAAGCCTTTGACTGTGTGGATCACAATAAACTGTAGAAAATTCTGAAAGCGATGGGAATACCAGACCACCTGACCTGCCTCTTGAGAAATTTGTATGCAGGTCAGGAAGCAACAGTTATAACTGGACATGGAACAACAGACTGGTTCCAAATAGGAAAAGGAGTACGTCAAGGCTGTATATTGTCACCCTGCTTATTTAACTTCTATGCAGAGTACATCATGAGAAACGCTGGGCTGGAAGATGTACAAGCTGGAATCAAGATTACCAGGAGAAATCTCAAAAACCTCAGATATGCAGATGACACCACCCTTATGACAGAAAGTGAAGAGGAACTAAAAACCTCTTGATGAAATTGAAAAAGGAGAGTGAAAAAGTTGGCTTAAAGCTCAACATTCAGAAAACGAAGATCATGGTGTCTGGTCCCATCACTTCATGGGAAATAGATGGGGAAACAGTGTCAGACTTTATTTTTTTGGGCTCCAAAATCACTGCAGATGGTGATTGCAGCCATGAAATTAAAAGACACTTACTCCTTGGAAGGAAAGTTATGACCAACCTAGATAGCATATTAAAAAGCAAAGACATTACTTTGCCAACAAAGGTCCATCTAGTCAAGGCTATGGTTTTTCCAGTGGTCATGTATGGATGTGAGAGTTGGACTGTGAAGAAAGCTGAGTGCTGAAGAATTGATGCTTTTGAAATATGGTGTTGGAGAAGACTCTTGCGAGTCCCTTGGACTGCAAGGAGATCCAACCAGTCTATTCTAAAGGAGATCAGTCCTGGGTTTTCATTGGAAGGACTGATGCTAAAGCTGAAACTCCAGTACTTTGGCCACCTCATGTGAAGGGTTGACTCATTGGAAAAGACTTTGATGCTGGGAGGAATTGGGGGCAGGAGGAGAAGGGGATGACAGAGGATGAGATGGCTGGATGGCATCACCGACTTGGTGGACATAAGTTTGAGTAAACTCCGGGAGTTGGTGATGGACAGGGAGGCCTGGCATACTGTGATTCATGGGGTTGCAAAGAGTCGAACACGACTGAGCGACTGAACTGAACTAAACCCAATCACTACATTAGTGGTAAAGAACCCACCTGCCAGTGCAGGAGATGTAAGAGATGCAGGTCAGATCCCTGAGTCGGGAAGACCTCCTAGAGGAGGGATCCCCTCCAGTATTCTTACCTGCAAATGCCATGGACAGAGGAAGCTGGCAAGCTACAGTCCATAAGGTGGCAAAGAGTTGGACACACTGAAGTGACTTAGCACACAGCATGCATCCAATCACTGCAGAGTCTGCCCTCCCAGCAAGGCAACCTTGGAGAGCTGAGCTGAGCTTTGGAGAATGGGATGAGATTGGCATTTCTTAGATCACTGAAATGTATGGTTACATTTTGGATCATTGTTTACAAAATGTTGATAGAGCGTTCATCAACTCCATTATCATAACAACCAATATTTACATAGCACTTTCTCAGAGGTGGTAAATTATTGGTCCAAATACCAAGTTTGGCCAGTTGCCAGGCTTTTCTTGGGCCCAAGGATTTTTTTTTATTTAATCTGTCACCATCATCTAAAATTTGGGACACTTTACATTTCAAAAATGGATTTCCAGGACTTCCCTGGTGGTCCAGTGGATGGGAATCCACCTGCCAATGCAGGGAACATGGGTTCAATCCCTGGTCTAGGAAGATTCCACATGCCTTGAGCAATCTGGGCCCTGTGCCACAGCCTTTGAAGCCTGCACGCTCTGGGGCCCCCACATCACAACTGAGCCCGTGGTGCTGCAACTATTGAAGGCCATGTGCCTAGAGCCTGTGCTCTGCAACAAGAGAAGCCCACACACCATAAAAAAGAGTAGCCTCTGCTCACCACAACTAGGGGAAACCTGCACATAGCAATGAAGACCCAGCACAACCGAAAAATAAAAATACATAATTTTTAAAAAATGTATTTCCATCTTCTCCTAAGAAATAATAAGATTTCCTAAGTTTAGGACTATATTTCTTTATGAAACAAAAATCTCTGGAGTTGAGTGGCAGCTGATCTTTTCAGATAGAACCTGGTGCCTCTGATTCACCATGGTCCCCTCTACCTTCTACTGCCTTACACACAACCCATTACACTTCACTTTTATATTATCTGCCTGAACCATTTGAATTCGCAACATCTGCTTTTTACTCAACAAAGTATTTCTGAAAAAGTTCTTTTTAGTGCTAATTAGAAATCCATGTATGCTTTTTATTAGTCTATGAAACATTGTGCATTTATAATGTATCAGTTAAAAATATTTTCACAACGGGAGTCTTTAACATGTACCTTTCGTCTTGAGACATATCATAGGAGATTGAATAGTATTTTTCTTCTTGTCTCAGAATTTTTGGTGTAAGTCCCAACGCTGAGGGTAATTAGTGATAATGTTCCCATATCCTAAAGAGAAGCTGTTGGACATATTTTGTCAGAATCACTGAAAGATGCAAAAGGTGACCCCCCAGACCTTCATTTACCTCTACGTCCCATGTAAGAAACAGAATAGCAATCCAGAAGGAAGGTATTAAAGAGCCCTGAGGAGAGAGCCTTGGTTCTCCCCGCTCTGGAACCAAGGGATGGAGAGCTCAAAGAGCTCCTCTTGGGAGGTTAGAAGTGCCTGCAGGGAGGGGAACCTGACAGCAGGCTCCTTATCTGGAATCAGCCAAGCTGCAGAACCTCACAGGCCCACCCTTCCAAGGAGGAGCACAGGGAGAGAGCACCTAGGAGAACATGCCAGCATCCTCTTGAGTTGCAGACATGCATGAGTGGAGACTGGGGCCCACTACTCACCTAGAGATGCTTTCAGGCAAGAGATGAATGAGGCTGAGCAAGAAAGGGCAGGGGTGGAGTCACTGGCACTCTCCCCAATAATGCTCAAGTACCCCAGGGAGTCCTGAAGTAGGTGAACTTCAAGACTGTTGTAATAGCTTCTTTTCCTTCACTTCACTTTCTGAACAATCAAGTCTTCTCAAAGCTGCCTAGCATTCTGGTTTCATGATGTCATTTCCTAGGGTTGCATCTGCTTCAACTCCATCCCAAAGGAAAATGTGACAGGTCCCAGAATTTCAAGAAAGGGTCCTGAGATGCACTCTGTTGCCCCAGCTAAAAGCACACGTCAGCCTTGTGCCAATGACTGTGGACCCGAGACTTATCATAAGGGTGAAGGTGGCGATGGCCTTAAGTTGTTCAGCATCCTTCTCTGGATCAGGATTTGAGCTTTGAGGGTAGGGACATTCAACTGAAGGAAAAGAATTTGGAATCGGGATGAATTGGGTAGGAAACCCGTATTTGTTCTCTGAAGAGGCAATTAAAGATATTTAAGTAGAGTGACATCCAATCATGGATTTGAAGTCATTTTGGCTGCAGTGTGAGATTTTAAATGCAAGAAGGCAAGACTGGAATGGATATCTTTCCTATAAATAAAGGCTTTGCTGTATTTGAAAGTAAAATCTTGGCCTTTAACATGTGCCTTGGTGCTTATACCAGAACTTGGAACAGTGAAGAAATGAAGGCAAATATTTCCTGACCTTGCCAAACATCTTTAAATACCATCGATGTGTCCTCAACCTATCAAAACCGCTCTTCTGAAAACTGTACTGTCAATATGGATGCAATTTCCCTTCTAAAAAGCACTGAAAATAAGTGTCAAAGGTCTACAGAAGTTTGACTTGTTTTCAAAAGAAATAAATATCTCAGCTCCTATTTGCAACTAAATGCGTACATATTCATACGTAGGAGAAGGCAATGGCACCCCACTCCAGTATTCTTGCCTGGAAAATCCCTTGGATGGAGGAGCCTGGTAGGCTGCAGTCCATGGGGTTGCAGAATCGGACAGGACTGAGCGACTTCACTTTTACTTTTCACTTTCATGCATTGGAGAAGGAAATGGCAACCCACTCCAGTGTTCTTTCCTGGAGAATCCCAGGGACGGGGGAGCCTGGTGGGCTGCCGTATATGGGGTCACACAGAGTCGGACACGACTGAGGCAACTTAGCAGCAGCAGCAGCATTCATACATATGCATTTACACACATATTCATTCACTCACATGTACTTACACTTACACTCATAATCATACACACATTCACACCTACATTCATGCAGTCACATATGCTGTCACACACACTTTCTCACTTACACACTTAAATATGTGAGCGCCAATGCAAAGAGTACCATGTATTACTCCATAGGACCCAGAATAGAGGAAGGAAAATGATGAATATTTATTTGAGTCCAATTTTTAAAATCTTGCTGGTTTTATATTTCAAGGAGAGAGGGGAGATGAGCCTGAGTTTGGAGATTCAGGTCTTGGAAATTTCCATCTTCATTATGTATTCTAACTGTCTGGGGAAAAGCACTTTTCACATTTCAGCTTTAGCCTGCTCAATCAGTGTGCAGCAGCTAGCATCTCTAAAAAAGAGGGCATCACCAGCCTTTTTGGAATCCAAACGGGAAAAAACATTTCAAACATATTAATGCCACTATCTTAAAAGAGAAAAAGATGAGGGTGATATCATGTTCCTAATAGAAATAATGGAGGTAAGCAGCAGTAGCACCTTTAGTACAGTCTAGGGAGACTTGAGACTCTTGAGAGTACCTAGGACTGCAAGGAATTAAACCAGTCAATCCTAAAGGAAATCGACCCTGAATATTCATTGAAAGGACCAATGCTGAAGCTCTAGTACTTTGGCCACCTGATGTGAAGAGCCGACTCATTAGAGAAGACCGTGATGCCAGGAAAGATTAAAGGCAAGAGAAGAAGGGGACGACAGAGGGTGAGATGGTTGAATGGCATCACCAACTCGATGGACATGAGTTTGAGCAAACTCAGGGAGATGATGAAGGACAAGGAAGCCTAGCGTGCTGCAGTCCATGGGGTCGCAAAGAGTCGGACACGACTGACTAACAACAACAAAGGGAGACTTGGGGAGCTGAGTTTTAGCCCCACTTCTGCCCCTGACCAGCGAGGAGAGGAGACTGGTTAAGTTCCTTAAACTTTTGAGTCTAGGCTTTTTATTCATTCAATTCTGATAACAGAAGATTTTGTTTTGTTTTGTTTTGTTTCTGGAAACTTCTGCAAACTTAATTGGGCTGTAGTGAGGTAGAGATATTAGTGAAGTATTTTCCTTGCAGTCTGATCTTAACCAGAGTCTGTCTCCTGGCAGTAATGTGCTCTGTGTAGCTACACATTCATCCCAGGGAAACTCATTGCTGGGTATCTGAAGCCCCTAACACACCCTATAAACCATCAGCACAATTGCAGACCCCTCTCTCTGCTGTCTCGAGACTTTTCTCTGAGGGCTGCTTGCGCCCACTGACTGGGGACAGAGGGTGGAAGCAAGGAACCGTGTGGGATCATCTCCACAGTACTGCTGTCCAAAGGGTGGAAGCAAGAAGACGCTGCAACAGCCTCTGTCCTCCGAGACCGATGCAACTAGCCTGGCCTCAAGTGAACGGCTCTGTATAAACAAAGTCAGAATTTGTCATTCTTGATTTTTTTTTGAGGGGGGTGGGCACTGACCTGAATAAAATCTAGCAAGTTGGACATACTGATGTCACATCCTAACAATATGACTCTGTTACAGTTTTCATTCCAACCCTAGGAAAAAAAAAAATTAGAGAAACAGGTAACCCATGTATGAGCTTAGGGTCCCTCCATCTTTACTGGTGGTCTTTCAACCCCAACACTGAAGGTATCCCTCTGGTTCCCAGGATATTCCAGGAAAGCACTCCTTAATGGCAAAAAGCATCTCAAACCCGTTGTCCCTCTGTTTCCTTCAAAACCTAGAAATCCTAAATCCCTGTCCATTAATACATAGCTTTTTGCCAGAAAAGCCATTATAGCAAACTGAGTTATACACAGGTAGAAAGACAAAATAGAAATATATATATCAGATCAGATCAGATCAGTCGCTCAGTCGTGTCTGACTCTTTGTGACCCCATGAATCACAGCACGCCAGGCCTCCCTGTCCATCACCAACTGAGTTCACCCAGACTCACGTCCATCGAGTCAGTGATGCCATCCAGCCATCTCATCCTCTGTCGTCCCCTTCCCCTCTTGCCCCCAATCCCTCCCAGCATCAGAGTCTTTTCCAATGAGTCAACTCTTTGCATGAGGTGGCCAAAGTACTGGAGTTTCAGCTTTAGCATCATTCCTTCCAAAGAAATCCCAGGGCTGATCTCCTTCAGAATGGACTGGTTGGATCTCCTTGCAGTCCAAGGGACTCTCAAGAGTCTTCTCCAACACCACAGTTCAAAAGCATCAATTCTTCGGCGCTCAGCCTTCTTCACAGTCCAACTCTCACATCCATACATGACCACAGGAAAAACCATAGCCTTGACTAGACGGACCTTTGTTGGCAAAGTAATGTCTCTGCTTTTGAAATAATTTATGTAAATACAAGCCAAGCACCTCTTCTAGTGTTCAGTAGAAGCAGCAGTAATTTACTCCAACTCTAGAGGAAAGAATTGCTGGGTAGGCTTATCAAGAGGCAAAAGAAGTCATAGAAAACCAGGCCCACAGTCTTTACAAACCTAGGAGCATGCAACTCCACTGTAACTCAAGGGAAAGAATTAATGTGTGAGAAAAGCTCAATATTTTACCCTTTATGAGTCATATTTTTCTATTTTAACTCAGCTCTTCAGTGTTCAGTATAAGACTGGAGTTACTGTAATTCCCTGTTACCCACAGGATAAGTAAGTGACTACAGCAGCATGGCCCGCCAGCCTCATTGCCCTCCTGCAGCCTTTTTTTCTTTTTTAATAATTTTTATTGGACTGTAGTTGATTTACAATGTTGGGTAAGTTTCAGGTTATGACAAAGTGAATCAATTATACATATGTCCATTCAATGGGACTCAGTTACAGAGTATCAAGTAGAGTTCCTATGCTATGCAGTGAGTGAGTGAGTGAGTGAAGTCGCTCATCGTGTCAGCCTCTTTGCGACTCCATGGACTGTAGCCTACCAGGCCCCTCCCTCCATGGGATTCTCCAGGCAAGAGTACTGGAGTGGGTTGCCATTTCCTTCTCCACGGGATCTTCCCAACCCAGGGATCAAACCCGGGTCTCCTGCATTCCAGGCAGACGCTTTAACCTCTGAGCCACCAGTAGGTCCCTATTAATTATCTTTTTTATATTGTTGTTCAGTCACTCAGTCATGTCCGACTCTTTGCAGCCCCATGGACTGCAGCATGCCAGGCTTCCTGTCCTTCACTATCTCCCAGAGTTTGCTCAAACTCCTATCCATTGAGTTGCTCAGATGGTAAAGAATCTGTCTGCAATGCTGGAGACTTGGGTTTGATTCCTGGGTTGGGAAGATCCCCTGGAGAGGGGAATGGCTATTTACTCCAATATTCTTACCTGGAGAATTCCATAGATAGAAGGAGCCTGCCAGGCTACAATCCATGGGGTAGGACATGACTGAGCGATTAACACAGACACAACAGCATATTTTATATATCGTAATGTATATATGTCAGTCCCAGTTTCCATTTTATCCCCCCTCCCTCTTTCCTCCCTGGTGACCACAAGTTTGCTTTCTACCTCTGTGACTCTGTTTTGTGAATAAGTTCATTTGTGCCACTCTTTAGATTCCACGTATGAGCAGTATCTTATTTGTCTTTCTCTGACTTACTTCGCTCAGTATGACAGTCTCTAGGTCCATCCATGTTACTGCAAATGGCATTATTTCATTCCCTCCCTCAGTCTTCATTCTGCAACCTGCCCTGAAGTTAATGAAAGTCACTCGGTCATGTCCAACTCTTTGCGACCCCATGGACTATAGCCCAGACTCCTCTGTCCATGAGATTCTCCAGGCCAGAATACTAGCGTGGGTAGCCATTCCCTTCTACCCGGGATCTTCCCAACCTGGGGATCGAACCCAGGTCTCCCACATTGCAGGCGGATTCATCACCGTCTGAGCCACCAAGGAGGCCTAAAATCTGCCCTACATTTTCTTTAATTTTCTGACATCATATTTTTCTATTAAAATAATACAAACTCGTAAAAAGGTGAGTTCAAAAAATATAGCGGAGCAAAAAACAATATGTACATTTTTCTTCTAGATTTTATATTTTAAAGGAAGAAAGGTGGGCTCATTCCATAGAGACAATTGCATTCCCTTACTTTTCTTTTAACTCTATAGTCTAAGTACCTCCCCATGATGTTAAAATCTCTCTGTAAACATCATGTAAAAGTTCATGGTGTGACTATTCAGTGATACACCTGGGCTTTTCCCTGCCATGCCCAGCATTTAAGTGGCTTCCTTTTTTCACTATGATAATGTGTACTGATCAGGTGCACCTTATGCTCCTCTGCTGTCATTATGTTATCACCTGCCTGTCACATTTTCCCTGCTGTTCTCTGCCTGGTAAACTCCCACATGCCCTTCAAGTCCCAGCTCAGGTGTCACCACTTCTGCCTGCTAACCTGTTAGTAGCTAACTGGGTCAGCTACTTAGTTACTCTGGGTTAGTTACTTTCTATTCTGGGTTTCTACATCACTCTATATATCTCTGTTACAATATCATCCTCATTATATAATATTAAGATGTTTGAGCATCTCTTCCACCAAAATGTGAGCCTCCTGTGTGTAGAGTCGTGTATTTTTCAGTCCATCCTAAGGGAAATTGGTCCTGGGTGTTCATTGGAAGGACTGATGTTAAAGTTGAAACTCCAGTATCTTGGCCATCTGATGCAAAGAGCTGACTCATTTGAAAAGACCCTGATGCTGGGAAAGATTGAGGGCAGAAGAAGGGGGTGACAGAGGATGAGATGGTTCGATGGCATCAGCAACTCAATGGACGTGAGTTTGGGTAGACTCTGGGAGTTGGTGATGGACAGGGAGGTCACAAAGGGTCGGACACAACTGAGCGACTGAACTGAACTGAACCGTATCAGCTAGCACAATGCCTAGCATGTAGTAGGTGCTCAACAAACATGTTTACTGAGTAAGAGAATTTCAGTCTTTTTAGCAGAGTGCAATGGCAACCCACTCCAGTACTCTTGCCTAGAAAATCCCATGGATGGAGGAGCCTGGTAGGCTGCAGTCCATGGGGTTGCTAGAGTCGGACATGACTGAGCGACTTCACTTTCACTTTTCACTTTCATGCATTGGAGAAGGAAATGGCAACCCACTCCAGTGTTCTTGCCTGGAGAATCCCAGGGACAGCGGAGCCTGGTGGGCTGCTGTCCATGGGGTCACACAGAGTCGGACACAACTGAAGCGACTTAGCAGCAGCAGCAGAGTCGCTGAGGCCCAGAGGTGTTTTTTTTTTCCTAAGAACTCCAATTGTAGCATTCACAAAGTATGTCAATTCATTGTTTTCTCCATCTGTGCTAGTGGTCTGATTGATAGGAATAATTTCTATGGCTAAAGAGGATATTAAAAAAATTTTAAGTTCCTACCAAGTATGTGCCCAGAACTTTGCAAGGTCCACTATAGGACTCAAGGGGAGAAGCTGAAGCACTTTTCAAAGGGAAGTTAAAATGAATGATAACTTTAAAAATGTGAATGTGAAAAGGATAATTTATAACAATTTGCTTAAATGAATGTCAGTCGGAATTTTCAAGGCAGGTTTTGCAGAAGAGGTCAATTTTTAGCAAGAACACAGATAATATGCTGTCTCCCCTCTCCTACCCCAACCTTCTTTTTCAAGCTCTACCAACTCCATACCCATGTCTCCATCTTTTTGGGGTTTAATTAGAACAAAAATTCTAGGATCTGGTGGTTCTTGTCTCTCTACTGAGGTGGGAGGAAAGTTTGAATTTCCTTTTCCTTCCTCCATCTCCTCCCTTTATTACTTACATCATCCTTATCTCTTCTTTCTGTGGAAGAAATAGCACAATGGCCACCACCAGAACACTCTTGCACCTAGTATTATACACACTAATCTCAGTGGAAGTGCACTCCTGCATCCCTAAAATTTATATAGAGAAGTAATGTGTCGGTCAGTAAAAATGATTATTTTTTTCCTTGTATGAGAATTCACAGGTGGAACACCTAATGAGTAAATGTATGATAAAGGCCATTCACACTAGGCTTTGGATGAGAACGTGCAAAATATGAACAGAAACATGATCCAGAGACTTCGGTGAGCACAAGTGAGGCCCGCCATGGAGGTTAGGGTTTTAGCAGACTTTTCTCATCCTCACATTAAAATGCTATTTCTGTATTTTCCTGGGTCTAAGAAAATTTTACAGATCTTCTTAGTGACAAAACCTGATTTGCCTTTACCCAAGAAGCAGTTATCAGTATTCATTTTGGTTACCAGTTCAGTGCTTTTATCACAAACTAGATTTTTTCCCCTGAGATACAATAATTTTCCTCTCTAATATCTCCAGTAAAATTTGTACAATTTTAAGAATGTTCCTCAAAATTCTTATGAAGAAATGAGATGGGCTAAATTCTATTCCCTGAAAATTCATACTAACAAAAATCATATGAACTAACCCCAATACCTCACAATGTGGCTGTATTTGGAGATAGGGTCTTTAAAGAGATAATTAAAGTTTTATAAGGTCATTATGGTGGGTCCTAATCCAACCTGGGCTTCCCAGGCGGCTCAGTGGTAAAGGATCTGCCTGCCAATGCAGGAAATTCGGGTTCAATTTCTGGGTCGGAAAGATCCCCTGGAGAAGGAAATGGCAACCCACTCCAGTACTCTTGTCTGGGAAATCCCATGGACAGAGGAGCCTGGTGGGCTATATTCCATGGGGTTGCAAAGAGTCCAACATGACTGAGCAACTAAACAACAACAAATCCAATCTGACTGCATAACGGTCTGCATAAGAAGAGATTAGGACACAGATACACACACACACACACACACACACACACACACAGAAGTACCATATGAGAACAGAGTAAAGACAACTATCTACAAGCTGAGAAGAGAGCCCTCAAAAGACAGCAACCTTGTTGACATTTTGATCTTTAACCTGTAGCTTCTAGACCTATGAGAAGACACACCTCTGTTACTGAACTCAACCCATGTCGTGGCAGCCCTAGCAGACTATTGCAGGAGGCTTTCACATCACTGCCACGAATCTATAGATCCATAGGCAGAGAACCTGCAATTTGTGATTAACAAGATAAACTAACAAGCTGTGAAATCTCATTTGTTTGCTTTGTTTTTAATACCCCATGTAAAAGATGATATTTTTAAATTCAGATTTCTTACCTCTGAACCACGGACATTTACCTATAATGTTTACTTGAATACTTTCCATATATATAATCTTTTAACTAGCTTTAACGTGGCTTTAGTTTTTGTTATGTGTGTATGTGTGAGTTCAGTCATGTCTGACTTTTTGCGATCCCCAGGCACCGATGTCCATGGGATTCTCCAGGCAAGAATAGTGGAGTGGGTTGCCATGCCCTCC
The DNA here is from genome assembly GCF_055505025.1 of Bos grunniens. NCBI lineage: Eukaryota > Metazoa > Chordata > Mammalia > Artiodactyla > Bovidae > Bos > Bos grunniens. The sequence goes on from NC_141165.1 coordinate 45,244,609, forward strand.
TCCAAGGGATCTTCACAACCCAGAGGGTCGAACCCACATCTCCTGTGCTGCCAGGTAGATTCTTTACCACTGTGCCACTGGGAAGCCTAAATTTCATTGTACTCATTTATTTCTAAAAGCCAGAGGACGCAGGGGTTGGGGGATATGGAAGGTGAATCCCTTGTATGTAGAGAGGCCTTTTGCTTGGCACTCTCTGATGACTCACCTCCCTCAGGTGGAACAAAAGGGATTGTCTGAGTTTTCGGCCACATGGTCACCAGGGTTAGCTGTGGCTCTGTTGCAGAGGTGAGTAGCTTCCTGGGCAATGGCTTCCCATCTCTGCTAACACTTCACCTTCTCTCTGGCTTTCTCTGCACTGCTATTCTCAGTTGAGGAGTGCCTGCTGCTCCACCACCTTCCACAGGCCTCAGGACCCAGCATCACCAGCTGAGCTCACACTGTGTCCACTGAGGGAATCGACTAGGAGGTTTCTCTGCCCAGGCTTTGCCCAGTTGATTTAACATGATATTAAAGCAAATGTCCAGGGTTGGGAAGATCCACTGGAGAAGGGATAGGCTACCCAAGCAAGTAACTTCACTCAGCACTATGTCTAGAGGGAAAGTAGATATTTCCCCCCCAATTTATTTAAACCAATGACAGCACAGGCAGAAAGGTATCTGACCAATCCACAGAGACTACACACCTCAAGACTCAAAGTTGCTAAAATAAATCACAGGCTGCCTTATTTTTTCAGTCACACCAATTCTCCATGCTCACATCTGTTTTCACAGAATCTCAATGAAAAGCTCCAGAAAGAAGACCCACATCGGGGGCAGTTCACTTCTCTGGCCTGACACACGCACATACATACACACTGATCAACATGGGAAACAGCACTCCCCACTCCACAGAATGGAAATCTGTCAAGAGACCCACTATGAGTCTCTGTCTCAGGACTGTAAGCTGCAGACAGGTCCCAGTGACCTGCATCTTGGTAAAAGCCAAAATAAATTTAAGTTCCTTGATTCATGATTGGACTTGGGATTTAACCTCAAGAATTAAGGTTAATTAAATAAGAAAATAATCCAAAAGAAAGAACAGTAGATTACAAACGTTTGTTGTTGTTGTCGTTCACTCGCTCAGTCATGTGTGACTCTTTGTGACTCCATGGACTGTAGCACACCAGGCTTCCCTGTCTTTCACTGTGTCCCGGAGTTTGCTCAAATTCATGTCCTTTGAATTATAATAACAAAATAAACATTTACAAATGTTCATTTTGGCATTATTTGGGAAGTGGTATAACAATCCCCAAATAGAAAAGTTACTAAACAAAGCAAGATATATGTGCTTTAGGATACTATAGACTGATTTTTGGAATCATATAAATCAACAACTTGGAGGAGGGTGTAGCAACCCACTCCAGTATTCTTATCTGGAGAATCCCCATGGACAGAGGAGCCTGATGGGCTTCAGTCCATGGGGACACAAAGTTGGATACAACTGAAGCAACTTAGCATGCATGCATAAATCAATAAAATGGTATTACCTTGAAATAAATCAAAATATAGGAAGATTTGATAGAATTTCCCATGCATGTCCTAAGAATAAGGAGTTACTACACCCCACACCTCACTCACTCCCCCCACCCCACCCCACCCCCCGCCAAAATGCAACCTTTTGAATGAACAGCCTTGTTATGTGAAAGCAGGGCTTGGAAGAGTCTGGGCTGATAGGTTGAAAGGCTCCCGCAGGACCAGAAAAGTGTGGCCACATGGCAGCCAAAAGCATCTGGCCTCTGGGAAGAGCCCTGGGGATGTCAGGCATGTAACACACAGTGAGGGAAGGTGTGTGGCGACAGCGCAATACCATCTGCGCCACATGTAATCCAAGTGACCAGCTGGGCCTGTCAGGAGCTGCCCTTGATGCACATACACAGAAAAGAGCAGCAAAGGAACATGGTAAAGAAAACCAACCGTTTGTTAGTTGATTATGGACTCACTTTTCCCTTTAGAATTTTTATTGGTATCACTGAAGACGAAATATTTCAAACATATTTCAGTAGACTTAAAGAGTGCACATGCTGGTTGATAGAAACACTATGCATCCTATTTATTATATGGATCAGAAAGAGATTCTCAGGAGATGTGGAGAGAAGAGAACCCTCCTACACTGTTGGTGGTAATGTAAGTTGTTGCACCTACTATGGATAACAGTGGGCTTCCCCGGTGGCTCAGTAGTAAAGAATCTGCCTGCAATGCAGGAGCCACAGGAGCTGCAGGTTCGATCTCTGGGTCCAGAAGATCCCCTGGAAGAGAGCATGGCAACTCACTCCAGTACTCTTGCCTAGAGAATCCCATGGACAGAGGAACCTGGCAGGCTACAGTCCACAGGATTGCAAAGAGTCTAACACAACTGAAGCAACTTAAGACTGCCCATGGATAACGGTATGGAGGTTCCACATTTGAACCAGTTCTGATGAGGTGGATGAAACTGGAGCCTATTATACAGAGTGAAGTAAGCCAGAAGGAAAAACACCAATACAGTATAGTAACGCATATATATGGAATTTAGAAAGATGGTAACAATAACCCTGTGTACGAGACAGCAAAAGAGACAGTGATGTATAGAACAGTCTTATGGACTCTGTGGGAGAGGGACAGGGTGGGAAGATTTGGGAGAATGGCTTTGAAACATGTAAAATATCATGTATGAAACAAGATGCCAGTCCAGGTTCGATGCACGATACTGGATGCTTGGGGCTGGTGCACTGGGAGGACCTAGAGGGATGGTATGGGGAGGGAGGAGGGAGGAGGGTTCAGGATGGGGAACACATGTATACCGGTGGTGGATTCATTTTGATATTTGGCAAAATTAATACAATTATGTAAAGTTTAAAAATAAAATTTTTTTAAAAATTTAAAAAAAAATTTAAAAAACCTAAAAGCAGAGTTGCCTGATGATCTAGCAATCCCACCCCTGGGCATATATCCAGAAAAGAACTCTAATTCAAAAAATACACGCACCCCTATGTTCATAGAAGCACTATTCACAATAGCCAAGACACTGAAGCAATCTAAATTGGCAGATGAATGGGTAAAGAAGATGTGGTACATATATACAATGGAATACTACTCAGCCATAACAAGAATGAAATAATGCAATTTGTAGCACCATAGATAGACCTAGAAATCCTAATACTAAGTAATTCAGAAAGAGAAAAATAAATACCATATGATATCATATATGTGGAATTAAAATATGACACAAATGAATTTATCTCCAAAATGGAAACAGACACATAGACATAGAGATCACACTTGTGGTTGCCAAGGGGGAACAGGGTTGGGGGGAGAGACAGATTGGGAGTTTGGGATTAGTAGATGCAAACTGTAGAAGGCAATAGCACCCCACTCCAGTACTCTTGCCTGGAAAATCCCATGGGCGGAGGAGCCTGGTAGGCTGCAGTCCGTGGGGTCGCTGAGGGTCAGACAAGACTGAGCAACTTGACTTTCACTTTTCACTTTCATGCATTGGAGAAGGAAATGGCAACCCACTCCAGTGTTCTTGCCTGGAGAATCCCAGAGATGGGGGAGCCTGGTGGGCTGCCGTCTATGGGGTCAGACAGAGTCAGACACGACTGAAGTGACTTAGCAGCAGCAGCAGCAGATGCAAACTATTATATATAGAGTTGTTAAACAACTAGGTCCTACTATATAGCACAGGGAACTATCTTCAGTATCCTGTGATAAACCATAATGGACACAAATATGAAAATATATATATGTATACATTTATGTATAACTGAATCACTTTGCTGTACAGCAGAAATAACACAACACTGTAAATCAACTATACCTCAATAAGATAAATTTTTTAAAAAAAGAAAGGGACTCCCAGAAGGAGGGACTTTTGAGACATTCAGTAGCCAGGAAAGAGTCCTGCTTTCATTTCTCAACACTCTTAACACCTCCTGCCTCCTTTTTTCTCAAGAAAAATGACACCTCCACAGACATCTTGTCCTCACCTACTGCTGCCTTTATGTCCCCTTCGTCATTCACCAGCCACACCAGATTTAATGTGGCCTCCTTTGTCAGATCCAAACAGCTGCTTTTCCTCAGTATACAAGACAGACTGTGTGGGGCACGTTCCCTTCATAGCCTTCCTTTAGTGACATTCCTTTGGCAAAGCCCAGGGTACACTTGGTGATCATGAGGGTCAAGTGCTGGTTCCTACAACTTAAATAGCCCCCTTCCATTTAAAAAGGCTGACATGGAAATGAAGAGTAATTCAATTAAGTTTCTCTTGGGTTTGCTGCTAATAGCTGAACTCCGGGAGAATGATAATACTGCCAGAACCATCATTACCGTAGAGCACTTGTTAATGCTAATATTAATAAAATACAAACAAATTATTCACTCCATAAATATTTACTGAGACCTACCATGGGTACTGAGTAGTGACAGAGCTGGGGTGAGGATCAGGTGCTGACTCCGGGCGATGCCCTTTTCTCAGACTAGAAAGAGAGCAAAGCTTGCACTCCACACACTTACAGTTGGTTTGGGTACCTAAAGTTCCCCGTTTTCCCCAACCCTCCCTGGAGGCTGTAGTTCCCACAAACATCGCCTGGCCCTCTACCCCATGCCCATAAGTGCGCCTACACTTCCATTTGGTTTTTATTTCCATATATTTAGCTACAAATAAAAAGCTCTCCTTTGGAGAAAATGTTTCAGCGATTGTGTTGCCAACTTTGAGCTTGTTTCTCTTAAGCCATCAGCCTTTCTCTGTTCCCCACTGTGAAATTGACTAAAAAACAGCATGAAGCTGACAGGTTTTTGTATGGAGACCGGACATAGCATTAAAAATGTCTGAGATTTTTGTTCCCTCTTTTAACACATGGCATCTTCCAGAGCATCTATTTCTTCATATTATTATCATCATTGTTCACCAAAAGTTTTTGTTATCCAAAAAGATAATTCAAAACTAGGAACTGTATTCAACCAATTTTTCTCAAATAGAGCTCTCCTAGGGGAATGACTTATACCCTCGATGCAATATTAAAACTCATTGTTGAAGAATAAAATAAGTTAAAAATAAATTCTTCAGATTTTCTTTGTTCATTGGAGTTTATTCAACCCGTAGCACATTTTTTGGTAAGAAATGGCAGGCTATTGACCCTCCTCTGCTCAGAGACAAAACGGACAGGAGGGAACACAGACCTTTAAAAATAACACCTGTGGCAGAAGTAGACACATACCCACATATCATGTCTTATTCAACTTCATGTCCACCAAGCCAAACCCAATGCCTGGCTCAGAGCAGATGCTCAATAAGTGTTTGTCAAATAAACCCATGAATGAGAAGATCCTGTGCTCTGGTATCAGCTCTTTGTTGGAAGAAGAAATGGTGGTCAGAGGGGTTCAGTCAATGGCCTTACCACATTTGTGATCATGGGCAGCTGAAGATAGCAGAGGATCATATTTCAAAAGAAGCCCCAGTGGCTCGACAGGTAAAGAACCCATCTGCCAAGGCAGGAGATGTTGGAGACAAGGGTTTGATTCCTGGGTGGGGAAGATGCCCTGGAGAAGGAAATGGCAACGCACTCCAGTATTCTTGCCTGGAAAATCCCATGGACAGAGGAAGCTGGCAGGCTACAGTCCATGAGGCACCTCACCCTACAACCTGCACCCACTGCAAAGTCAACCTCAAGAGGACTCTGTCTAGACATGAGAATCCTCTGAAATTATGTCCATAGAAAGTGCTGGGTGCCCTCCAGAGTTTTAGAGGCCTGAGTTTCCCAGGACTACCCCCAGAGTCTATGTAGCAACTCTCATAGCAGCACCCAGCAGCACAGATCCCTAGCAGCTTAACTGTGTGATTTGGCTTCCAAAATTAGGTCTCCAGCCAGACAGCTTTCCTGGATCTCAAACCATTTAACATTTTCTCTTGAACATCAACCCAGGGGCACTGTATAGAAATGCCAAACTCAAGCCGTAGACTTTCCTCTGAACCATGCACTACAGCTTGTGGGCCCCAATACCAGACTCATTCTTTGTGTTTGCCAAGGGTACCCCATTCTCCTTCCATACTCAACTCCCCACATTTCCTCAACACCTCCACACTTTGGTGAGTGGCTTTTCCAGTGCCTGAGATCACCTCGCACCTATACCTTTCTTGGAAAACATATCGTCTTTCAAGAACTCACTCTATATCACTTCCTTTCCTTACCTCTCCTTGCTCCTCTGGCATGGAGTGAGCTTCCAGAGAACTTTGTTCAGGGGTTCAACTAGCACTTGTCATTTATCTGTGAGCTTAGTTGTCGCCTCTTGACTGTGACTGTCACACCCCCCACCAAGAGTTCTCAAAGCCAAGCGAACATCAAAATCATCTGGGGAATTTTTGAAACAGAAATTCCCAGGCCTCATACCTGGAGATTCAGACTCAATAGGTCTGGGGTGGAACCCAGGGATGCTGAATCTCTAAAGGCTCCTGAGGAAGACTTCTCTGGTGATCCAGTGGTTAAGAATCTGCTTGCCAATGCGAGGGACACAGGTTTAATCCCTGGTCCAGGAAGATACCATATGCTGCAGAGCAACTAAGCCTGAGGGCCACAACTGCTGAAGCCCTCTCACCCCAGAGCCTATGCTCTACGCCAAGAGAAGACACCACAGTGGGAAGCCAACACGCCGCAACTAGAGAGTAGCCCCCACTCTCTGAAACTACAGAAAGCCCACATGTAGCAATGAAGACCCATTGCAGTCAAAAACCAATAAATTAAAAAAAATTTTTTAATAATAATTAAAGCTCCTGAGGGGATTCTGGAGCTCAGCTATGTATGGGAACCTCATCCTAGGTAATAGCGCTTATGCTTTTTCCCCAAAGTGTTTATCCATTTATCTATTTGTTCTAAACATTGCGAGGCAGGATGGGAATTTTAAGATGCGGAATAAAGGACTTAGGCACAGACAGCATGCTCCACAATCATTTTGCTAGAATACTGTAAAGGAATAGTACCAGAATCACACCCATCACTGGCATAACATACAATTTAGAGGACAGGATGAGTCAGGAGGAGAAATGCTCATTGCAACCAAGGAGAAACCTCTGTGAGAAGGTTACTCCGGGACGTTTCCCCATTAGACAAGCACACCCTTGATCCTGTATCCTTTCTTATGCAGCAGGTGGCAGAGCATCAGTTTGTAGTAGAAGATACTACCATCTTTGGTGGGAACATGGGTGAGTTGATGAGCAGATGTCCAGTGGACACTGAAGGAAAGCAAGATGTTCTGAACCACTGCAAGACTGAGAGGATCCTGAAAGAGAATTGCGAGTTAGTTCAGAGTCTGGAAATAGGTGGCAGAATTGAGCCCCACATCCAGTTCCAGAGAACCTTGGCTACCCTGAGGTGTGTACCATGTGCTCAGTCATGTCTGATTCTTTTGCGACCCTGTGGACTGTAGCCCACCAGGCTCCTCTGTCCATGGGATTCTCCAGGCAAGGATACTGGAGTGGGTTGCCATGCCCTTCTTCAGGGGATCTTCCTGACCCAGGGATTGAACCCACATCTCTTCTGTCTCCTACATTGACAGGCGGATTCTTTACCACAAGCGCCACCTGGGAAGCCCCACCCTGGGAAGGAAATTGCATCTAATTTCTGATAGATTCTCTCTTCTCCCTGTGCATTTCTTCCCCATATCTCCCACTTCCTCAAAGACGTTTATAGACCAGTAGCTTTTCCAGTCTTCCCCAAACTGATATCAAGGATCTTCAAAGCCCAAGAGAATAACCTGACTCAACATCAGGGGCCTGTATGTGACCTGTAAATGGATCCAGCTGTGCAAAAGGTGGAAGAAGGTCTCTGAATCCACCCTGGGCAGGGAGTCTGACCAAATACATAATACAGTTTCAGAAAGGTGAGAAAAACCTTGAGTTGGAGATGAGAGTGACTGGTTTCCCCCCATGGAGGAAGGAGAAGATTCCCCCCATGGAGGAAGCCATCATCTCTGTCAGAGACGGCCGATGCAGCTCCCCTGCTGGCTCCCCTGCCATCTGGCAGCACTTGGAGCCCCTTGGGGACTCTGTTTAGGAGCCACTTAAATCCATAATTCAAATTCAAGAGCATTTTCAATGTAAAAAGAGTAATGCTTGATTTGATTTTATTGCCTTGGGCTTACAGGGGAAAGGGAAGTAGCGAGGGGAGGAGAGCCTGCACTTCTTCCCCCATGAGCAGTGACAGCTGCTGCTGGTGGGGGAACATGCCCAGGACATCGCTTTTCCGTATAATTACTCCCAGGCAGGAAAATAAAAGCAATCCACATTTTCTCCCCAACCTACCAGCAACCTCCCCAACCTTGCACCTCAGGAAACAAGGTCTTTGCCATTGGGCATCTTGACAGGCTATCCCACAACAAACATCAGCTGTCACAGGCAGACTGCAAGGAGAATGGAAACCTCCAGGGCCAAGTAGAAGCAATCAGGAGAGTTCAAATGTGCCCACCAAAGGGTCCTCCAGATAAGCATAAGGGAGCATCAAGGGAAGATGAGGGCCCAGCAGATGGCTCTCTGGGGTCTGCCTGTGGTTCAATGTCTGTGTTCACATGGACAATTCATGGACTATTTCTACACACAGATCTTACCTCCTTGGAAAAACAAGATTATGGCAAGATTAGAGCAAAAATAGACACATCTATGAAATTTGTTTTTCTATTTCTGACTTATGTTGTTGTATGGTAGAAGCCAACACAATATTGTAAATTAAAGAGAAGGAAAAATTAAAAAAAAATAGATACATCGAATCCAATATCACTGAAATCTTTAACCAACATAAAGTCATAACAATCCTAGCACCCTCCAAAGGTTCCCAGCTGGTCTGCCCTCCATACTCAGGTGGAGATGAAAGGAGGGCGAAAGTGTCCATGTAGATGGAGAGCCTGGTGGCTGCTCCTGCCCCCTTGCCACCTGTAGACACTAACATGGCCTGGCCAGGGCCACATGGCTTCCTGGAGCCTTAGTCTATAAAGACCAGTGTCCCTGGAAAGCTTGGCGACATGCAACAGTTTGAACTTTGCTGAGTGTATCACATTTCATAGTGAAGGAATTGATCATGGTGTAGCACGTGGCCATAAGCAAGTCCTGCAATGGTGTGTATAGTAAATGTATGAACAGCCAGGCACTCTGTCTGCCAGGGCCATCACCTGCTCTGGGATTCCAGCCACACCCACCCAATTAGTTAATTGGTAGCAGGTAGCCCTGCAACCCTGGTTACAGCTGGCTGGACCATGAAGGCATGCCTGACTCAAGAGCAGCCTGGCTCAGGGACCCTGCCCAACAGGCACAACTGTGACCCAATTAAGCTGTCAGATCTCATTGCTTAGACCTTTTGAGACCCCAACATTATTAAAAAATAGTAAGAAGCAAGAAATAGCAGTTGGTAGAGGGAATAAAAAACATTCTGTTTACCAAATATGCAAAGCAAGTTCATATCTAACCACCAGAGTATCAAAAAAATTATTTTAGAATAACTGCTATTTTATTTTATAAAAAATTCATCATCATGGAGGAAAAAATATCAGAACTTTTCCTAGATTTATTTATATTTATCTTATGAAACTCTGTATGGCACTTACTTTGAAATTCGGATCAGGAGAAGGAGGGCAGCCTACACATTTTCTGGTCTAAAATGTCTTAACGTGAACCTGAAAAACTACAGAGAGAAGCAGCAGGAAGAAGCCCCAGAGCAGTAGGAGCCAAGGGTAGGAGAGAAGAAAGCATCAAGTAGCCAGAAGGCAGGAGGAAGAGGTGCACAGCAGAGACTCGCTGAGTCACCGTAGTGACCGGGCTGCAGAGAGGGGATGCAGGGACAGGCTCAGCTCCTGGAGGAAACCTCCTGAAATTCCTGCGGTGCCCAGAGTTGCTGCGTGGCCTCAGTGTGGCCCACAGTTCCCCATTCCTCACCTAGCCTTACCACAACTCTTTATCTCCTGAACTCGAGTTTTGTCTTTGCTTCCTGAAACCTAAAAGAACCTAACTAAGGTATCATATTAGCAAATAAAAGAAATATATTCAGATACCACAATCAAAGCCAAAGGTGAGAAACTTTAAAGGGAGTGGACAGGTTACTATGATTTGTGTGGTTCAGTTGAGAGGCTTAATTCAAGAAGAGCTTTGAGTTGAAAGACAAACATTGAAGCACGTAGAGTACCTTCAGAAGAGGTATCGGAGGCCAGGACATTACATGTGAAACCATGTCTTAAATGGGCAACCATCAGGAAGCTAGGGGTGTACCATCAGAAGAAAAGAGAATTCAGGGAGCTCATGGAAGATGGTGTCCTGTGTCAGAGGACTGTCAAGTGGAGGAAGGATTAGAGCTGTTTCCTGTGCCAAAGGAAAGAAATAGGAACAGGGGAAGTAAAGCTTTTATTTCAATAATTAGAGAAGCTGTTCAAAAATCTGAATTTTTCAGAAGATGAGTGGTCTACGTTGTTTGTCATTGAAAATGTCTAAAGGGGAAAATGACTGCTTTGGCAGCAATATTTTAAAGAGAAAATTTAAAAATCATCTCAATTATGAGAATGTGTGAGAAACAGACCCCTTCCATCCATGACCTTTCCTGTGTAAGGAGCACAAATTCTGGAGCCTCATTACTCAGGTTGTATCCTGGATGATTAAAAATTAAATGTAAGTCCTGAAATCATAAGACTTTTTAGAAGAAACATAGGTCTTTGACATCATTCTGAGAAACTTTTTTTTCATGTTATCTCCTCAGGCAAGGAAAACCAAAGCAAAACTAAAGAAATGGGACTACTTCAGACTAAAAAGCTTTTGCATAGTGAAAGAAACTATCAACAAAATGACAAGACAGCCTACTTTATGAGAGAAGATATTTGCAAATCACATATCAGATAAGGGGTTAATACCTAAAATATACAAAGAACTTATACAACTTAACATCAAAAATAAATAACCTGATCAAGAAGACACTTGAAAAGATGTTTAGTGTTACTAATCATAAGGGAAATGCAAATCAAAACTACAGTGAGATATCACCTTACATCTGTAAAAATGACTATTATCAAGAAGACAAAAAAAAACAACCGCTAGTGATGATGTGGAGAAAAGGAAACCCTCATGAACTGTTGGTGGGATAGTATTAAATTGGTGCAGCCACTATAGAAAACAGCATAGATTGTTTGGGAGATTTCCCCCAAAATTTAAAAATAGAATTATCATCACACAATCCAACAGTTTCACTTCTGGGTAGTATTTTTCAACAAAAAATAAAAACACTAATTTGATAAGGTATATGCACCCCAATGCTCATTGTAACATATACAGTGACCAATATATGGCAGCAACGTGTCTATCAATAAATGAATAGACAAGGAAAATGTGGTTAATAATGGAATATTATTAACCATAAAAAATAATGAAATCTTGCCATTTGTGACAACATGGATGGGCCTAGAGGGTAACATACTAAGTAAAATAAATCAGAGAAGGACAAATACTGTCTGGTTTCACTTACATGTAGAATCTAAAAAGCAAAGCAACTGAAAAAACAACAAAATGGAAGCAAATGTGTAAACACAGAGAGCAGCTTTGTAGTTGCCAGAGGAAAGAGGGTGGGGAGGTTCAGCGAAATAGCTGAAGGGAGATTAAGAGATACAAATTTTCAGTTACAAAATAAGTAAGTCATGCGGATGTAATGTACAGCATAGGAAATATAATCAATAATACTGTAAAAACTTTGTGACGGGTGGTAGCTAGACTCATGCTGGTGACCATTTTGCAATATATAAAAATATCCAATCTCTATGCTGTACACCTGAAATTAATGTAATATTGTAAGTCAATTATATTGAATACTTCAATATTTAAGAAGAGAAAAAAGATTATAACAGATGAATGCAGGGAATCAGCAGAGTCCTGTGATGGATGTTAGAGGGGACAATGAAGACAGGGTGAAATGCTTGATTATGGCCCAAATCCTCAGGAAAAGAAACAGAGTCCTTATTTCCCTGGGGAAAATGCAAATGACTCATGCAATTCCTTCTTACCACAAAGAGGAGGAGAATAGAGGGGCGGAGCCTGGTGGGCTGCCATCTATGGGGTCGCACAGAGTCGGACAAGACTGAAGCGACTTAGCAGCAGCAGCAAGAACCTCTGCTAAACATCTCAGATTTTTAACCAAAAATAAAAAGACTGACCATTTTTACAGGCAAAAGAAGTCTATGCAATGCTTTAGTCATGTAGCTTCAATATAATTATCTATTCCATTTCTCTGCACACTCCTCAAAAATTAAATTTCTCACTTTTCTCATAGTCAATTTTGCATCCGAGTAATAAGATGACGTAGATAACTAAAACTAATATATAAAGCCCCAAATTTCATTTTCGTGAAAAATATCCAATTTCCTAAGCAAATCTTTAGTAGCCAGCATATCTTCTGATGGGTTGGACTAAAAGGAAACCAGAGATTAAGAGAGACATGAAGAGGTTCAAATCATACCCCTCCTGAGCTTTCAGGTCCCACAGAAGAGTCTTCTGGCTAGGAGGTTTATTAATCAGGTTAAGCTGGACTGTTCTAACAAAGTATTACAAACCTCCAAATCTCAGTGGCTTAACATGACAGTAATTTATTTCTCCAGTCATTTAAAGCCAACACAGATAAGCAATTCCCCAAGGTAACTTATCTCCCACGTGGTGACTTGAGATACAGGCTCTCTCCATCATGATTTCAGGATTGTGAAGAGAAAAGGTAAAGAGCTCACACTGCTTCTGAAATGCCTCTGATTAAAAGAAGCACATCTCTCTTCTATTCACTATCTGTTAGCCAAAACCAGAGACATGGTTTTCAACCTCACTTCAAAGAGGCTCAGCCAAGTAGGAGAGCACATGGAATATGAAGGAGCATTACCACCTCTTTTGGAGTATACAATTCTCACCAAAATCAAACTTAGGTCAGGGATAGTCAGATGGCTTGGGAATTCAACCTCAGGCAGACACAGATACCCTGGTCTCAACATTCCACAGTTTAAGAATTTCTACTTGTCTATGTTTAAAACATGTCAGTTTTCCCCATAAAGAGAGAGCACCCTGGCATTTGAATAAAATGTTAAGGAAAGCACACCAAGTCCCAGTTTTGTAGAAGATGGAACTTTAAAGATGGCAACAAAATCAACACCATTCTTACCAGACTTGGTCCAAGATTTGGAAACTATCATAGTCTGGACACCATGCACATAAGCCCATCGTTGGGCATAGATCATGTAATTAACAAACATTTTCAAATTATACGCACAACAAAGCATAGCTTAGCTTTTCCATTGTTCCATGATTTTCTTTTTCTAAAATGGTGCAGTCTCCAAAAAATGTTCATGTTCATTTTTTGGTGAAACTAAGTCTATTTCTCTGCAGGACAACGGCATTTTTGTTGTTGTTTAGTTTTCTTTTTCCAGGGGCTGAGTGTATAGAACTTCTGAGTGCATCACCCTCACTGTGCAATCTTTTGCTGCCAGTTTCTATGTGGAAATACACACCATGACTTTTTTCTAGTAGTTGTTGTTCTTGGAAAAGCCTCCAGGCCCTAGTATATGTATAGGAGAATGGCATTCAGGAAAGAGAATCACAGTTATAAACCTGATTTATGAAAGATATATGACTGAGAAATATGAAATCATCCTAATAGCACCTGAAGTGGTAACTTTGCAGATATTTTTCCTCTCTTTCTTTGTAGATGGCAATTAGTGACCTCTAGGTTTCTTTCCAATATTCACTGACTCTTTGACACCATTCTACCCAACCACCTCTGCCATCATCTTGGACAACAGGAATCCACTTATCCAACAGGAGGGCTCCTGTCTCCACAACTTCATGAGCTTCAGTTACCTTATTAGGCTTTATCCACTTTAATCATCCATATAGGTGTAGCCTAAATCCTATATCCTATATCCCCAATAATTCAAGGACCAAAAAAAAAGGACCCAAATTTAAACTCTTAAGATTCCAATCCTTAAGTATGATTTCCTGTCCTTCGAGTACACTCAATCTCTCAATCCCTGTCAACCCACTTTTAACATTTTTCAGCATCAAGTCCCTTGGCTTTAGGAGGTAGTGAGCTTCTTATTTCTGTGGATGTTTAGGAAGAAGAAGGATGATCATGTGTCAGGGACGTGACAGAGGCCTACCTTGACCTTTTGAGAAATTCATGTTGCCCTAGAATGTGGAGGGATACAGAATCCAGGGACATATTGCAACTGTGATTTAAATGCTTGATTCTAGTAGCTGCAGGGACCTGACCTTCCAATGAGTTTTTTATATTTAAATGACCAAGGTTATAAATTAGGCACTAAATAAGAACAAAATAATTGAAGTGTTAATCACTGAAAAACCTTAGCAGGATTAAGAAACCATGTGTGTTAATTTAAATAAGCTGAGCAATAGGGCTGAGGGGTTAAGAGGAACAAACTGTCATGTATAAAATAGGCAAGCTATGAGAATATGTTGTCCAACACAGGAAATATAACCATTATTTTATGATAATATAGTGTATGACATTTAAAATTGCACACAGGGACTCCCTGGTGGCTTAGATGGTAAAAAAAAATCTACCTGCAGTGCTGGAGACCCGGGTTCAATCCCTAGGTCCGGAAGATTCCCTGGAGAAGGGAACGCTATCCACTCCAGTATTCCTGCCTGGAGAATTCCATGGATGGAGGACCCTGGTGGGCTACAGTCCATGGGGTCATAAAGATTCGGACATAAATTAAATTAACTGAGTAAATTAACACTTTCACTTTTTTCACATGTAACTGATAATAGTATGTCAACTATACTTCAATAAGACAGATAAGCAGATATAAATAGATAGATAAAGCTGAGTTATGTTACAGTCAGTACCTTGCAAATGCAAAAAACAATGATACCCAAGAGTCTGTAATTAAGGTAGTACCTAATTTACAGAAGGAAAATGGTGCTGCTCAAGATTCATAAACAGTGTTTAGGGCCGTAACATCTGCCTCAAATCCAGTATACTGAGGTGAATTAAAACTTGCCTCAGCTTTTAGACTCCAATTTAGATCTGACTTAATTAGAAAATGTATTTGTTGTAATAAGAAAAGATAACACAAGAAAAAGAATCCTATATGGAACAGAAATATATACATGACACACCAGCATACTTGCGTGTAAATACCTGAAAAACACATCAGTCACTTCAGCAGAGAGGAAGTGTGAAGGAGATGCGGAGACTTAATTGTATTGTAGCTTTGGAAAGTTAAACCAGACACAAGGTTAATTTTTTAAATTTTTCACCAAAGTAATAGATGCTTGTACATAAAAAAATATTGAATAGTACAGATTTCATGATAAACAGTCTCACTCCTCAGAAGGAACCACTTTCTCCCAATATTGTTTATAGTTCTTCTGATGGTTACTTTGATATCTCTAAACAATACACTTTTGATACTTTCTTGATTTACTAATTTTCTGTATTAACTAATCTTCTCACAAATGAGCTCATTTACACTGCCCCATCTCCATTCTGCCCAGCATAGTCATATTACTACTTTTTGGTCTTTTGTTGTTTCTTTTCTCATTTAAATAAAGTTTGCCCCTCTCCTTATCCTACCAACAGCCGACAACAGACAATATCTTTGGTCTCCCTACTGTTACTTACAGATTTATCATAAACCTTTATATTTTCACATTTGGAAAATAAAAAAGAAAGAACAACATCCTAAAGTTGCAAACTAAGTGAAAGCAAAACAACAAGTCAAATACATATACAAACTTGTGACCAATCTGAAATCTGTAAATGGTCATCTCCAGACTGCCTGGATGAAAATACTCCTGCGTAGAAATTCTAAGCATTTATTGGACTTGGGATTATGGTCTTAGTATTCTTACACTGTCATCAAGGCAGACAATCATCCGTCTTTTTTAGCTTAAGAGATCAAATAAGAGGATATTTTATGCATCAAAGAATAATGTCTCAGACATTGGTTTCCAACTGATAAAATCAAAGAACCATATGTTAGAAGAGATGTTAGAAGAGACCTTCAAAACTCTTGGGACAATCTAATGTAACTATGGAATTGTTTTTCTTTTCCTTGAGGAACAAAAGGAAGTTAATAAGACCATAACTATTGCTTGTAAGCTATTTACAAGATCTATGTGCCTCCTTTCCAGAAGATGAATACACTGCAAGAGGAGAAAATATAACACCTGCCACAAACTTTGCTCAAAGCTCTTCATTAGAACTTCCCTGGCGGTCCCGTGGTTAAGAATCCACCTGCCAATGCAGGGGACAGATTCAATCCCTGGTCTAGGAAGATTCCACACATCATGAGGCAGCTAAGCTTGTGCACCACAACCACTGAGCCTGCCCTCTAGAGCCCACGTGCCACAACCACTGAGCCCACAGGTCACAGCTGCTAAAGCCTGCAAGCCTAGAGCCGGTGCTCCACAAGAGAAGACATCGCAATGAGAAGCTGCGCACCACAACCCGAAGAGCAGCCCCCGCCTGTGGCAACTAGAGAAAGCCCACATGTAGCAATGAAGACACAGCACAGCCGAAAATAAATAAACATATACTTTTTCAAAAAGCTTCTTTGTTAGAAGATTGTGCTAACTTGCTTCCTATGGTTCTTCCAGAGGACAGAAGAACCTGTCTGTCTGTCTCTCATCTCCCATCGTCCTGGGTGAATTAAGAGAATTATCATTGACAGACACAGTGGACCCGAGATTTCTGCTCTGAATAAAGTCCAAGAAAAGAACCAGACCATCTTCCCATTACTACTGTTCTCTACTGAAATATCTACCGCATTTCTGCCAAAGACGAGAGAGCTATGAGCAAAACCTTTCTGCTATATCCCATCACCAAGCTCTGCCACCTTGAGTTCCAGAGCTATTCATATCTTTAAATCTCACTTTTGACAGAAAACTCGAAGCAAGGTAGAGAAAATAAGATTATTTCCTAGCACTGTATTTGATAGCAAAAAATGGGTAGACAAAACCCTTTGACTTGAAGAGTCCTAAACTGTCCATCTCATTGCAAGGAAAATTATATCAATAACTGCTAACCCTCTAGAGACATCCTCTAACCTGAGAAAAGTCCTATGACACTTTATTCAATGGTTGACTGGACAAGTAACTGCTAAGCTTCCTGACAAGCCCAGAGCATTACACAAGTGCTTATTATGTAGCTGGCTCCCTATATAGCACTGAAATAATATCCCATGCAAATGTTCAAAAGGAAGGAAAGGAGATGCAGTGAGAATAGTTTAGCATTCCCTCAGAGGGGAAGCTGATCTTTATCATCTGATGGGCAATCAGACACTGGATGGATTTAGTCCACATCTTTACTTTTCAACAAGAATCCTAACTTGATGTTTAAGAGCTACCACTGTTGCTGTTGGTGGTTTTAATTCCCCTTTAAAAATATGTATAGGTGTTACATGAAAGGAGAGAAGGTTAGCATTCCCCCTAACAAGGATGGAAGAGGTCCTCGGGCCTGGCAACATGCACATGGTTAAGTACTACTACCTACTTTGTAGCATCTAACCACTGGTTTTTGTTTTGTTTTGCGCAAATAGGAACTGAAAGGGTAAACTTATCAAACCCATTAAACCTGTAAAAAAATATAGAACTTTGTTAGGTAATTTAAACCTGAAAACAATTTGTAAAATCCTTCTGTTGTTTTATACCATGGTCTGTCTGTCGCTAAGTCATGTCTGACTCTTGCAACCCCATGGACTGTAGCCTGCCAGGCTCCTCTGTCCATGGGATTCCCCAGGCAAGAATACTGGAGTATGTTGTCATTTACTTCTCCAGGAGATTTTCCCAACCCAGGAATTGAACCTGGGTCTCCTGCTTTGCAGGTAGATTCTTTACCAACTGAGCCATCAGGGAAGTCCTCTTATTTATACCATGGAATACCAAGCAAATACCAAGCTGTTCAAATTAAGTAAATCAGGGGAAATGTATCTAGCTTGTCAGATTTGCTCAGCCACCCCCATTATGACCAAAAATTCTTCAGGGAAATTACACAAGATAAAAGCTAGTTTGAAACTAATGTCACAGGGGAAAATGGTTCTAAATAAGTTGAGTTTTAAAAGAAAAATAATGAAGCCACTAGCTTAAAAGTAAAATCAATTTTAAAAGATAGAGGTCCAATGGGGACTACTCTGCATTTAAAATGACTAAACTCTTTCATTTAGTGCAAGCCAGGTATGATGTTTACCCAAACCATTACAAGTTGCTGGAATATATGAAATCCTAAGGAATCCAATAACACACGCTGTGGGATGAATCACACAAAGCTTCTGAATATAAAATAGCAAAGACAATCTAAATTTGAGATTTAAAATCTTAAAAAATGAGATCTGACATCTTTGATAGCAGTGCTTGTATTAATAATGGCACTTTGAAGTCTATATGAAAAAGAAAATAATAAGTAAATCCATGTTCTTTTAGAATGCATATACCCAACAGAACCTAACAAGCTGATGGCAGCAAATGGTACCTAAAGGGTGTCTGTCCCAAAGCCTGGGATGAGGAGGGTTTATGGCTTCCTGTCTCTCAGACACACGAAGTTGCCTTGGTGACTTTCTATCTCAAATTGTTTTGCTCTCCAAAAATACAACAAACCAGATGCCTGTGGGTTCGGGTATGTCTAATTGAGCCACACTGAGCACCAAATGACCTAGAAATGTTTAATCTAGCTTTTGTCAGAACAAATTACTGGGATGTTCTCATGCCCCTTAGGGACTAATTTATAACTGGATCCCAAGTTCTATGCAATGCTGTGGGCCAAGGCTGATGAAGGGGGGGCCTTCACCCTGCATGCAGAGTCTCTGGGTATGATGCTCTGATAGGAGGAAGAA
Source organism: Bos grunniens (assembly GCF_055505025.1). Classification (NCBI taxonomy): domain Eukaryota; kingdom Metazoa; phylum Chordata; class Mammalia; order Artiodactyla; family Bovidae; genus Bos; species Bos grunniens. The sequence continues at coordinate 45,263,469 of NC_141165.1, forward strand.
CCACTCTAACATCGTGAGACTAATAAGAGTATGGCACTTCCCAGGTGGCTCAGTGGTAAAGAATCTGCCTGCCAATGCAGGAGATGCAAGAGATGCAAGGGGACCCAGGAGATGTGGGTTCCATCCCTGGGTTGGGAAGATCCCCTGGAGAAGGGAATGGCTACCCACTCCAGTACTCTTGCCTGGAGAATTCCATGCACAGAGGAGCCTGGCAGGCTATAGTCCATAGGGTCACAAAGAGTTGCACATGACTGAGCACACACACAAACAATAAGAGGATGGCCAGGTGAAATTCTGTGAGGGTCCTGGAGAGAGGTGTGCATTTTGTGCCTTTTGTTCCTTAAAGAGCTCTTTTTTTTTTTGGAAAGAGAGGCTTGGTATGCTCTCAAATTGCCCAGTGATGTATTGCCAATGAGATTATGTAACATGTAATGGACTGACTGCTAGTAACCCTCCCCAAATTCAGGTCTTGAAACCCTACCACATAATGCAATGCTAATAGGAAGTAGAATCTTTCAGGGATAACTAGAATTATATGAGATCATGGGAGTGCAGCCCTCATAAGTGGGACTAGTGCCTTTATAGAGTTACGAGAAAATACGCCCCCTCCCTCTGCTCTCTGCTCTGTAAGGATATAACAGGAAGACAGCAATCTGCAACCAACCTCCAAGAGAACCTCACCAGAACCTGACATGCTGGCCATGATCTTGGACTTCCAGCCTCCTAAACTCTGAGGAATGTCTGTAGTTTAGAAGCCCACCAGTCTATGGTACTTTGTTATAGCATCTACAACTAAGACACCATGTCATGGTGGTGAGCACTAACCTAGCATTTCTAATATTTTCACTATCAAATTATTCCCATCTCATAAACAATGTATTAGGATGCAGGACTTTTGGGAACAAACTTGAAAACCAGATTTGAGCTTGGTTTTATTGATGTTGGGTGGGAAAGGTTCAGTCCCTCTGAGCTCCCTCTCAAATCTCCACCCTGCCACAGCACGGAGTTGAGAGGAGGGATACACAGGAATTTCTGTTTGCCCACATTTGGTTTTATCCAACTTTCTCACTTTGGACAATCTGATGGTTGTAAAGTGGGTCTTATTATTGTTCCCATTTGTACTTCTCTACTCCTGAAATTGGACATCTCTTTACATACATGATACCCATTTACATTTCTATCTGTGGATTTTGTTGACCATTTTTATTGATTGATTTGTTCATTGTATGTCATAGATATCAAGCCCTTGTTAATGTACAGTATATATCTTCTTCAGTATGGTAGCAGAGTTCCAAAAGACAGCACAGATTGGCTCAGATATGCAGATGACACCACCCTTATGGCAGAAAGTGAAGAGGAACTCAAAAGCCTCTTGATGAAAGTGAAAGAGGAGAGTGAAAAAGTTGGCTTAAAGCTCAACATTCAGAAAACTAAGATCATGGCATCTGGTCCCATCACTTCATGGGAAATAGATGGGGAAACAGTGGAAACAGTGTCAGACTTTGTCTTTTTGGGCTCCAAAATCACTGCAGATGGTGACTGCAGCCATGAAATTAAAAGACACTTACTCCTTGGAAGGAAAGTTATGACCAACCTAGATAGCATATTGAAAAGCAGCGATATTACTTTGCCAACAAAGGTCCATCTAGTCAAGGCTATGGTTTTTCCAGTGGTCATGTATGGATGTGAGAGTTGGACTGTGAAGAAAGCTGAGTGCCAAAGAATTGATGCTTTTGAACTGTGGTATTGGAGAAGACTCTTGAGAGTTCCTTGAACTGCAAGGAGATCCAACATGTCCATCCTAAAGGAGACCAGTCCTGGGTGTTCATTGGAAGGACTGATGCTGAGGCTGAAACTCCAGTACTTTGGCCACCTCATGTGAAGGGTTGACTCATTGGAATAGACTCTGATGCTGGGAGCGATTGAGAGCAGGAGGAGAAGGGGATGACAGAGGATGAGATGGCTGAATGGCATCACCGACTTGATGGACATGAGTTTGAGTAGACTCCAGGAGTTGGTGATGGACAGGGAGGCCTGGTGTGCTGCTATTCATGCGGTCGCAATGAGTCGGACACAACTAAGCGACTGAACTGAACTGAGCACAGTATCACTTTTTGCTACATTCTAATGTAACAAAATTCTAATGGCCAAAGCAAGTCACAAAACCAATGCAGACTCAAAGGATGGGGAAATAGACTTTGCCTCTTGATTGTGTGTGTGCTCAGTCATTTCAGTTGTGTCTGACTTTTTGTGACCCCATAGACTGTAGCCCACAAGGCTCCTCTGTCCTTGAGGAGATTCTCCAGGGAAGAATACTGCAGTGGGTTGCCATTACTCTGGGGGATCTTCCCGACCCAGGGATTGAAACTGGATCTCCTGCACCTCCTCCACTGCAGGTGAATTCTTTATCTACTGAACTACCTAGGAAGCCCACTTCTTGATTAAATTAACTACAAATTCACATTGCAAAGGGCACAGACACTGGGAGAGAAACATAATCAGGATCACTTTTGTAATCAACCTACCATTCAACTGTTTCAGTTATCTATTATTTTATAATAAAGAACCCCCAAAATTTCATGGCTTACAACAACATTCACTACTATATCTTCTTAGTTGGTAGGGTAACCAGATCTTTTGAAAAGTTCTCAGTTGGGGTCGGTAATGTCATTACTGGAGTCAGATGATGGATGGCTGGGACTGGAGTGGTCTGAAGACTCAACTGGGCTAGACATCCAAGATAGTTCCTTTCATCACATGTCTGGTGCCTCAACTGACATGACTGAAATACCTGAGGACTTGCTCCCATTTGGCTTCTCCATGCTGCTAGCTTCGACAGTCTCCACATGCCTTCTCAGGTTATTAAAACTCCCTACGTGGCTGCTCATTTTCACCAAAGTAAGCATTCAAAGAGATCAGACCAGAAGCTTCCAGGCTTCTTCTGACCTACCTTCAAAAGTCACAGTGTCTCTTCTGGAATATTCTATTGCTTACACAGGGCCAGCACAGTTTCAGTAGAGAAGGGGACTGCACAAAGTTGTGAATCCTGGGCATTTGTGAGCACCTACATGTGTGTGTGCATACAATGTCGTATATGGATGCAATGCAATAATACCTTCAGCTTTCGTTCTGAACGTGTAGATTTTTTTCCATGTGAATAAATGTGTACATGACATTGCTTTTTGAGATAATACACTTTACTTATTTATTTCCTGGAGTAGTCGGTTCATTTTTATTCTTTCAGAACATACAATTCTTTCAACCATGTTGTCAAAGTGGACACTTTTGAGACCTTGCATGACCAAGAGTATCTTTATTTTACACTCACTGTTCATTTTTTGAAGTTTGCTTCCTTCAATACTTTGTGTCTAATGTTGCTACTAAAACACTTCTTCTCTAGATCATTAGACAAGTTTCCTTTGTCTTCATTTTTTTTTCCTAATTTTACTCTCCTTTTTTTGTTAGTCTAGGCTCAGTTATTAGCCATTTCATCTACCTCTTCCCAAAGCACTCATCAAGTGATGCTGTCTCTAAAAGAACTTACAGGCACTGCTCTTTCTCAGTGGCTGCGTCAGTGATAATCCAGCAAAGAAGATAAAGAGCAAGGAAAGGAGGGGACATTCAGGGTCCAGCTCAAAGCTGCACTTTCACCCACTCTCCCTGACAGCCAGACCACAGTGCTTGACACTGTCCTGCAGCTTTCAGCTAAGGGGCTGGTCTGCCATTGTCCCTCCTCACAGTGGTTTTGTTGAAGGCAATGTCCACTCAGGGAAATGTGGGATACAACAAGAAAACTCCCCCAGGCTACTCTATGCATGCTTCCCACATTTTCACCATACCCGTTGCCCCTTCCACCCAAGCCCCTGTATTTCCACTCCTGCCTCTGGCATAAAGAGGCTTGGCCATTTCTACCTCCTCAAGCCATTCTCACAATCCTGTTCTGAGATATGCATTACCCCCCTGGGCTCCAAGTCATTCTCAGAGCAGACATCACATTATTTTCCCATTTGACAAAGAACCACATCCAATGTCCCAGACCCTTCACTTCACTTTTAGATAATACAATATTATATTAAAATGCAGCACTGAAATTAGAATATGCCAAACTTCAGAACATCATCTTTGAAATGAATGTTCTCAGACAGCTCTACAATTCCATTAGATATTGCACCTTATATAATTACTTTATTTTTCTTAATGAGGCAAAAATGAATAAATTTGCGTGCATTATACATGATTGCTTTCTAAACTTGATTAATCAATAAAGAATAAAAATGGAAAATTATAAATATATTCATCTTAGTAAAACAAAAGACACAAGTGTCTTCTTATAAATTAATGAATACAGTTCCTTTTTCCAGAATATTTGGCATTCTTTATCAACTAGGAGGATATAAAAGAATGGAAAAACAAAGGTTTCTTGTGTTGTCTTTTGTACTTCCATATTAATAAATCAGAATAGTCCACTAGAAAGTAGTAAATTACTTCAGTTATAGAAAGGAAGAGACCTGACTTACATTCTGATCAGGCCAAAAGCAAGTTCTTAAAATTTTGGCTCAATCTGTTTCAATCTTTGAAGTCACACACTGGTGAACATTTTAATTGTTTTGTTCCATTGCTATGTATAAATATAATTATTTTCCATACGGAAATTTTTTTTACTTCATTCATTCAAATCACAACCCTCTTATTGATCAGGGTTTGTTTGGGGGCGGCCATTATTTGTTATGCATTTAATACATGGCTTTTCAGGGTTATCACTTTTGCCTCTAATTTGAAGTCATTTTTTATGATAAAGATGCATATTTTTTACTGATACCAAATTTGGAATAGGTAAATCAAGTATCACATTCTAGTCTTTTTTTCCATATTCTTTTACATATATATATACACACATATATATACATTTATATGATATATATTTACATCTTTAGACTCTAAAATTTTGCATGTATAGCAGTACTTTTGCCATCTGTTTCTTTTGGATGTTTATGGATGTGAATCAACAATAAAAGTCCCACGATCTATCCTATTAGATCCTCACAGGTATACCTGAAAACATTCTTGAACCACCACTTTGGAAATACTCTCACTTAGCTGAGCTTTTGAAAGAACTTCTTAAGCATAACTTTTGATAGAAATATTCAAAAGTAATAAAATAGTCAATGACTATATTCTTTTAACTTTGAATTATTTTCTTTGAAATAGCTGGGAGGATGAAGAGATATTTTCCAAAGCCCATTGTCACTCTCAGCTCCCTGCTTGCTACCTTTCTGGCCTCATCTGAGCGCACACCATTCCCTACTTCATCTTAGTGCCTGGAAAACCAGCTGTGTTCTGTGCACCAGGTCTGTGCCCTGGGAGGGCATATCATAGCCTGTAACTGACTGATATAAAGTGTAGCCATGATGCTCTCATGAGCCCTTCTTGAGAGCTGAGTATCAGCATGCTTACCATTTGGGAGAAGATTGGAGAGAGGCAAGTTCATTCTTGCAAAGAATACAGCATGGCAAATTCCATTAAATGAGAGGGTGGGAGCTAGCATCTGTTTACTGTGCAAAGTAAGCAAAAGGCAGACATCTGGGGAGACAGGTGATGGAGTGGAAATAGAGTTGAACTGAAATTCAGGAGGCATGTGTGAGAGCCCCAACTTTGCCCATCCTGGCAGCAGGGTGACCTTGTGTGAGGTCGATTAACCTCTGAGGACCTCTGCTTCCTCAGCAGCACATCAAGAGTACAGGACTAGATGACACCAAAGTATTTATAAACCCATAGGATTTTCTTCTTGACCCCAATTGACCTCTCCTGCTAATGCAGATACACATCAAACACGGCTGTTTGTTCATAATAGGGATTCAATATGCTAAATGGAATGTCCATGGGCAACCTAATTAGGCAAGCGGTGGGCTGTGGCTTTTTCTGATGTGACTCTAATGCCCTTGAAAGGCATCCTTTGGTCTGTCCGGCCTTGACCCTGGCTGATGGAGCCTTAGCGTTCTTTGCTGACTTACAGAAAACAGTAACTATACCCATGTCAAAACTCATCATCACCCACGTAGAGTAACATTCTTACTGAGGAGTTAATATACTTTATTCCATGTGCAGGAAGCTTTGCGTTTCACTTGGTTAGTTTGTAAGCTAAGACAGAATCATTTTTCCCAAAATTCATTCCTATAAATGTTGGCAATGAAGTGAGGCAATGACAGAGGGACAAAGAGGAAAGCTCATTTAGTGAAATCGAACGATGACAGGTACCCTGTTCTTACCTCAAATGGCAAGATCAAGAGGTCACTCCTAGGACTTCCCTCATGGTACAGTAGATAAGAATTTGTCTTCCAGTGCAGGGGACACAGGTTCAATCCCTGGTCCGGGAAGATTCCATGCTGTGGAAAAACTAAGCCTGAGCACCACAATTATTGAGCCTATGTGCTGCGGCTGCTGAAGCCCACACACACTAGAGCCTGTGCTCTGCAAAAAGAGAAGCCACCATAATGAGAAGACCATGCATCACAATGAAGAGTAGCCCCTGCTCGCTGCAATTAGAGGAAGCCTGCCTGCAGCAACAAAGACCCAGGGCAACCAAAAATAAATACATAAACAAATAAAGAGGTCACGCCTAATATTTCCTTTGGTCTTTTCATTAACTTGACTATTTTCGTAAGGAAGAGTTACTTTCTTCTGAACAAGAAGGCATTTAAGTACCATAAATTCCTGTGTCATTTTCAGAAATTATTTGAGGATGAACATACCAAATAGGAAAATGACTGTTAATAGGGCAAGAAATATTACTATGACCCAAGTTATAGGTTCAGAAACTGTATGTACACTGCAAAGAAGTAAAATACTGAATTACAATAACAGGCTTGTCTTTTTTTTTTTTATTGATCTGAATGGTTGGTGCCACAGAAACAGTGTGATTTCTATATCAGTAACTCAATAGTCTAAAGTGGCATTAAGAATAAAAAATTTTGTTAAATTTTGTTAAATTGCTTTACCACAAAAAAGCCATGAATGAAATTAAAGTAAAAGGAGAACATCCTATGAGGATTAGTGTGCTGGACTGAGACTATTGTTTATTAATATTAAATAATCCACAAAATAAAACCCTATTCAAAACAGTAGGATACATCCCTTTCTCTCATTCTCCCTACATTGGACTCTCAAACTGAAATTAAAGGCTAACTTCATTCTATTTTAGAATGATCTAAAGATACATAGCATTCTTGGATACATTATAAAACATTTCTTCTAGTTATTAATGGTACTTTTAATTCAAGTAAGCTTTCCTATCAAGTATATTTTTATTTAGTTTTAATTTTTTTATATAATTTTTTTTTCTATTTTTTGGCCTCACACAGCATGTGGAATCTTCATTCCCCATCCAGGGGAAGTAAAGTGTTCCCCTGCAGTGGAAGTAAAGTGTCTTAACTACTGGGCCGCCAGGGAAGTCTCTATCAAGTATATTTTTTAAATCCACTATGTCTATAATGTCTTTTTTTTACTTTTTATTTTATTTTATTTATTTATTTATTTGGCTGCTCTGGGTCTTAGTTGTAGTATGTGGGATCTAGCTCTCTGACCAGGGATCGAAATTGGGCTCCCTGCACTGGGAGCTCAGAGTCTTGGCCACTGGACCACCAGGGAAATCCCTATAATGTCTATTTGGGGCTGGTGCGCTGGGACGACCCAGAGGGAGGGTAGGGGAGGGAGGAGGGAGGAGGATTCAGGATGGGGAACACATGTATACCTGTGGTGGATTCATTTCGATATTTGGCAAAACCAACACAATAGTGTAAAGTTTAAAAACAAAATAAAATTAAATTAAATAAAAAAAAACTCTTTTGCTTCATCAATAGATATTTCTTGAAATCATTATGTGCTAGGAAGATTTCGTTTTCTTCATTCCAGTTGAGGCCCTGGTATAGTATAATTATGGATCCCCCATTCATAGTATCATTTCTTCCTAACATTTTTCATTGCTTTCTCCCTGATTATTTGAATGTTCAGGTTAATTGAGATTTCTCTGTACTAATGAATTAGCATCAGTTCATATCTATTCTGGGCTTCCCTGGTAGCTCAGATGGTAAAGAATCTGCCTCTAATGAGAGAAGGTACTCAGCCTTCTTTATGGCCAAACTCTCACTGGAAAAACCATAGCTTTGACTATACAGACCTTTATTGGCAAAGTGATGTCTTTGCTTTTTAATATGCTATCTAGGTTGGTCATAGCTTTTCTTCTAAGAAGTAAGCGTCTTTTAATTTCATGGCTGCAGTCACCACCTGCAGTGATTTTGGAGCCCAAGAAAATAGTCTGTCACTGTTTTCATTGTTTTCCCATCTGTTTGTCATGAAGTGATGGGACCAGATGCCATGATATTTTTTTGAATGTTGAGTTTTAAGCCAACTTTTTTACTCTCCTCTTTCACTTTCATCAAGAGGCTCTTTAGTTTCTCTCTGCCATAAGGGTGATGTCAACTGCATATCTGAGGTTATTCATATTTCTCCCAGCAATTTTGACTCCAGCTTCTGCTTCATCCAGACCGGAATTTCACAGGATGTGCTCTGCATATAAGTTAAATAAGCAGGGTGACAATATACAGCCTTAATGTACTCCTTTCTCAATTTGGAACCAATCTGTTTTTCCATGTCTGGTTCTAACTGTTGTTTTTGGACCTGCATACAGATTTCTCAGGAGGCAGGTAAGGTGGTCTGATATTCCTATCTCTTTAACAATTTTCCACAGTTTGTTGTGATCCACACAGTCAAAGGCTTCAGCGTAGTCAAGGAAGCAGAAGTAGATGTTTTTCTGGAATTCTCTTGCTTTTTTGATGATTCAGCAGATATTGGCCATTTGATCTCTGGTTCCTCTGCCTTTTCTAAATCCAGCTTGAACATCTGGAAGTTCTTGGTTCACATACTGTTGAAGCCTAGCTTGGAGAATTTTGAGCATTACTTTGCTAGCATGTGAAATGAGTCCAATTGTGCGGTGGTTTGAGCATTCTTTGGCATTGCCTTTCTTTGGGATTGGAATGAAAACTGACCTTTTCCAGTCCTGTGGCCACTGCTGAGTTTTCCAAGTTTGCTGGCATATTGAGTGCAGCACTTTCACAGCATTATCCTTTAAGATTTGAAATCGCTCTACTGGAATTCCATCGCCTCCACTAGCTTTGTTTGTAGTGATGCTTCCTAGGGCCCATTTAACTTTGCACTCCAAGAAGTCACACTATCTGGCTCTAAGATAATTGTTGACAAGGTTGTGGAGGAAGGAAACTTTGATAAACCGTTGATAAGAATGTAAATTGGTATAGGTACTAAGAAAAAAAGTGGCTGGCTCTGTGAATGATCACACCTTTGTGGTTATCTGGGTCTTTAAGATCTTTTTTGTGTAGTTTTTCTGTGTGTTTTTGCCACCTCATCTGAATATTTTCTGTTTCTGTTAGATCCATACTGTTTCTGTCCTTTATTGTGTCCATCTTGTGAATAATACTGCAATGAACATGGAATTGCAGATATCTTCTTGAGATCTTGGTTTCGAAACTTTTGGATATATACTCAGAAATGAATATCATTTCATATGCTTGATCATATGATAGTTCTTTATTTACTGTTTTGAAGAACCTCAGTACTTTTTTCCTTAGTACCTATACAAATTTACATTTTCACCAGTGGTTTATCAGAGTTTCCTTTCTCCACAACCTTGCCAACACTTATCTTTTATTTTCCTTTTTGTTTTTAATAGCCATTTTAACTGGTATGTGGGGATATTTCCTGGTTTTTATTTGTGTTTACCTGATCATGAGAAACGCTGGGCTGGAAGAAGCACAAGCTGGAATCAAGATTGCCAGGAGAAATATCAATAACTTAAGATATGCAGATGACATCACCCTTATGGCAGAAAGTGAAGAGGAACTCAAAAGCCTCTTGATGAAAGTGAAAGAGGAGAGTGAAAAAGTTGGCTTAAAGCTCAACATTCAGAAAACTAAGATCATGGCATCTGGTCCCATCACTTCATGGGAAATAGATGGGGAAACAGTGGAAACAGTGTCAGACTTTATCTTTTTGGGCTCCAAAATCACTGCAGCTGGTGACTGCAGCCATGAAATTAAAAGACACTTACTCCTTGGAAGGAAAGTTATGACCAACCTAGATAGCATATTCAAAAGCAGAGACATTACTTTGCCAACAAAGGTCCGTCTAGTCAAGGCTATGGTTTTTCCAGTGGTCATGTATGGATGTGAGATTTGGACTGTGAAGAAAGCTGAGTGCCGAAGAATTGATGCTTTTGAACTGTGGTATTGGAGAAGACTCTTGAGAGTCCCTTGGACTACAAGGTGATCCAACCAGTCCATTCTAAAGGAGATCAGCCCTGGGATTTCTTTGGAAGGAATGATGCTAAAGCTGAAACTCCAGTACTTTGGCCACCTCATGCGAAGAGTTGACTCATTGGAAAAGATTGTGATGCTGGGAGGGGTTGGGGGCAGGAGGAGAAGGGGACGACAGAGGATGAGATGGCTGGATGGTATCACTGATTCGATGGATGTGAGTTTGAGTGAACTCTGGGAGTTGGTAATGGACAGGGAGGCCTGGCCTACTGCAATTCATGGCATCACAGAGTCAGACACGACTGAGTGACTTAACTGAACTGAACTGATGATTAGTAATGTTGAGTAACTTTTCATGTTTTCATTGGATATTTGTATGTCTTCTTTGGAGAAATGTGTGTACTAAAGTCCTTTGGCCATCTTAAAATTAGGGTTGTGGGGGGATTTTTTGCTATTGAGTTGTTGAAGTTCCTTATGTAGTTTGGGAATTAACCCCTTATCACATATAAGGTTTACAAATAGTTTCTTCCATTCTTTAGACTGGCTTTTCATCTTGTTTATGGTTTCCTTTGCTGTAAAAAGGCTTTTTAGTTTAATATAATTCCACTTGTCTCTTTTTCCTTTTGATGCCTATGCTTTTGGTATCACATCCAAGAAACTATTGCTGAGACCAATGTCAAGACTTTCCCCTATGTTTTCTTCTAAGAGTTTTACAGTCTCAGATCTTATGTTGAAGTCTTTAATCCATTTTGAGTTAATTTTTGTACATGGTGTAAGATAAGGATCCAATTTTAATCTTTTAGATGTAGATATCCACTTTTTCAAAACCACTTATTGAAGAGACTATTCTTTCCCCTATTGTGTATTCTGTCACACTTGTCAAAAATCAGTTAACCACATATGCATTGAAATCAATGTTCATATGCATGAAATCAATTGAAATCTATTCTGTTCCATTGGTCTATGTGTCTGCTTTGAGTAACTGTTTTTGTGCTATTTTGATTATTGTAGCTTTGTGACATATTTTGAAATCAGGAAGAATGGTGCCTCCATATTTGTTCTTTTTGCTCAAGATTGTTTTGGCTGGATGGGGTCTTCTGTGGATAGATATGCATTTTAGGATTTTCTTTCTATTTCTGTAAAAAAACTGATTTTTATGAGTTGTATTGAACCTGTAGATCATTCTGGATAGTATAGGCATTTTAACAATAGTAATTCTTCCAAGCTATGAATATGAGATATCATTCCACTTACTTGTGTTTGCTTTAATTCATTTCATTGGGTTTTACAGATAAGAAAGCTCAGGTTGAGAGAGTATATCTTCTTTTTCCTTTTTTCCCCCTCTAAGTTATAAACTAATAAATGGAAAAAACAGAGTTCAAATCTCGGCCTTCAGATACTTTATCCACGATGCATGGATGTGAGAGCAGAAAGGAGGAGTACCCGTCTCAGAGGAAGAGGGAGAGAAGCTTAGAGGCAAAACCTAAGGCAAGTCTTAAAGTGTTACCCAGGAATAAAAAGAGAGGGACAAAGAAATATTTGTAAAGTTCTACACTGTTTGTGCAAGAAAGCTGGAAAATCCAATACATTAGTGGGAATGTTTTGAGAAATCCATACCACTTAGAGTAGGCAAATTTGCCATTCTCCTTCCCAGTATTGGGATTATAAGTATTTAGAATGTAAGACTTAGGTTCTGATCTTTCCTAGGGAAATGAGTCAAGATCCTGAGATGTTTAGGGAGATCAAAAGAATATTTGAAGCTTTTCTTACTGGACTTCTTCCATATACAGTGAAATTGAGGCAGACAGTTCCACATCTGAATGCTTGATATTATTTTTTTTTTAAGTCTTATTCTGGCAAGGTAGAAAGAGATGTAAGCAGGGAGGGCAGGAAAATGCAAAACAGAGAAATGAAAAATTTGAATATTATGACTTTTCATGGTGGTATGCTTGGTTTTTACCTTTGAGCGATCACATTTCATTTTGAAATATCATATGACTGCTAGTCTGAAATGATGAAATGGTGTGGGTCACCTCACCTTGGAGGAATAAGATGAATCACTTTGACTTTGCAAAGCACATACTCATTTTTTTTTCTTTAAAAATGAATTCTTGCCAAAAGCAAGGGAAAAAAATCATTATACTATTTATTTTTTCCTCTGACAATGTCTGTCATTATTAGTACTTTTTGAGTGAATTGTCTTTTAGTTTTATTGTGAATGGAGTGAGATGATTTTATCTAAGAACTAAAATTGAAGTAGGCATGGAAAGAGAGAGAGAGGAGGAGGCTTTCTGGGGAAAAAAATTCACCCTTTCTCCTTTTCAGCAACCTTTTAACATTTCAGAATAGAAGCTTCTGGGGAAGAACTGTGGTGAGTTCACACAAAGGTTTGGTGTAGTCTTGAAATCTCCTGTGTTGTCCATTGAGATGTACAGTTACTTCTCATCTCTTGAAAGGCACAATGTGCCACCTGATAGACGTCAGTAAGTGGAAGGAATTTTTGGTTGAAGAAGAACTGAAAATATTTTTGTATGTTCTCATCCCAGTTCCAGCAGTAACTAAGAATGGACAGCATCTGTGTCTCAGCATCGCTCAGAGAAATGGGATGTCGTGGATCACATGTGATTATTGACATAGCACTCCTAATCATATGCTTTCCAAATCAACTACTTCAAATTTACTTCACATTTAATTGGTGCTTTTGGTTTGAAGCTGCTGTCTGATACTGACCTTTGGTTGATGTCATATGACTGTTCTATTATGAAAAAATTTGTTGATGAGAAGCCTACTTTTCCAGTACTAATGGCATAACTGACATCAAATGAGGTACTTTTGACATAAATCCAAGAGAGAAATAATTTGAAAGATCACTAGTAATTAAGACAGCATTCACTTCTGTTTTAGTAATTATCATAATCTGAAGATCACAATTAAACATATTCACGGGAAAATCAAGCCAACACCAATATGGATTTGACCCCTTAGGATCTGTTCACCTACCATTTTCAATAAGATTCTTCACAGAAGCAATTAGATTCTTACTATTTTACTTAGAAATATGCTCTTTTCACAACTACCTTGGTTTCCCTCCATAATCAACCTACAAACTGTGATTTTTATAGCAGGTATTCTTAGTCCACTATTAACCAACTCACAGATGAATCCAGGAGTTACAGGAGTAGAATGAACCTATGAAGGAAGCCTTGCTTTCATTTTTAAGTTCTTTCATCACTGTCTTAACAACTACCATGTCCTTACAACATTATGTTGAAAACTGTTAAACAGTCCCCAACATTGAGAAAGTGCCCTGTGGTAGCAGCCATGCGCCTTCAGTTCCACCCTGGATAAGACTCGTCTCTGACCTCACGTACTGTATTTTGATTGCTTGGTTTTCTTGCTGAAAAAGTCAGTGAAATCAAGATGGCCTCAGCCTATCACCTATGGGCAAAAAATGCATAGGTGACCAACAGGCAGGTATCCTGCCTGCACTTAGCCTTCTTCCAGGGCTCTTCAGTTTACTCCAAGCCTGTTCATCATCCCCCAAACACACCTTTCTACTCCAGGTTATTCCATTAGCAACAGAAGCGTATTGCCTTGTCTTATGTAACCCTCAGACACTCAGAGTAATTGGAACCCAACTCCTTCTGGATCTACTGCTTTATCAGGCTCCATACACACAATGAAGTAATACCTGAAAATCGAAGCCTTCTTACAACTCCAAGTCGGGAGAATCAATACAAATCTGTCCGTTTCTTTTATGTCTAAACCAAACACATCAGCCATCAAATGTGACTTTCATCCTCTTGGATTCTAAAATCCCACAGTGAAATAGCTACAGGCAGAACTGTAAGAACGCTCCAAGAAGCCAGAATCGTTTAATCATGCCCTGACTTGCAGCTCTCCTTTCATCATTTCACTCACAACCAGAAGACGTAGAAACAGGCATGTCCTCGTGGGGAGAGGATCTTATTGAGAAGACCAGTTGGGACCAGACAGACAGTGTGGACCCAGTTTTGTTCTGTGCTCAAAGGGCCTCAGCTCTGCCCTCTGGCGCTGCCATCTCAGCTGCCCACTGTCATTGTCCTCCCTCCAATCATTTGTGTCTTAATATGAACTGAAGTCCTTGGTTACCTTTTGATTTCTAAGGACAGGAGTCTTAGTCTCAGGTGGAAAGCGCGTAACTTGGAAGCGTGCATCAGCAGAACAGAGTGGGTCTGGCTGGTCTCACGTCTATCCCAATCTCTCAGGCACCTAAAGCAGCAGCTGTGATGTGTGGGCACTGGATGGGCAGCATCAGCATAGTCTGGAACGTCTTAGAAATGCTCATGTCTTGCACACTGCAGATATACTGACTCAGAAAGTCAGGAAGGTGAGGGGGAGAGGAAGCAGTGCAGAGTCACCCTCAAGTTTGAGAACAGTGCCCTGGGGAATCACCACTCTGGGCACACGAGCAAGGCCAGCCATTTTTTGTGACAGCATCTATTGTATGAAGTTATTATGTGTGGAAACTTGTAATCATGTGAGCACAGCACTGGACCAGTTCTAGAGATTAATAGCTGTGATTATGAGAGACCCTGGGATTAATTTTTGTGATGAATATTACTCTGTAATGGGATTTTCTGCATCTCAAAGAATAAGATTTGCTAATGGAATTAAAAGCACAAACAAGGGAAATGCTTATTAGTTTATGAGCCTGAATTTGCATTTAAACAATGAATAGGCTAATTACAACTCTGATCTGTTCAAGTACAAGGCTTTCTTATTCCCTTCTCAACCAGCATTATCTTTCTTCCTTGGGAGTAATGAGACTGTATTTCTTTTGAAATACTCTCAGATTCACCAGATAAACATTTGTCCTCATATAGGGAAAACTTGCAGGACTTTATAATTTTAAAAATTTTATTATTACTTTCCAAAGCAGAAATAAATTCACAGACCTTAAGGGAAAAGATAGGGGAGGGATAAGTTAGGAGTTTGGGATTAACAGATATACACTACTATTATAAAACAGATAAACAACAAGGACCTACTGTACAGCCCAGGGAACTATATTCAATATCTTATAAAGACCTGTAATGAAACAGAATCTGAGAAAGAATATATACATGTGTACGTGTGTGTTAGTTGCTCAGTTGTGTCCAACTCTTTGCAACCCTATGGACTGTAGCCCGCTAGGTTCCTCTTTTCTTGGGATTCTCCAGGCAAGAATACTGGAGTGGTTTGCCATTTCCTTCTCCAATATATATATGTGTGTGTGTATGTATATATATATATATATATGACAGGGCTTCCCTGGTGGCTCAGACAGTAAAGCGTCTGTCTACAATGTGGGAGACCCAGATTCAGTCCCTGGGTTGAGAAGATCCCCTGGAGAAGGAAATGACAATCCCCTCCAGTACTATTGCCCGGAAAATCCCATGGACAGAGGAGCCTGGTAGGCTACAGTCCATGGGGTCCCAAAGAGTCAGACATGACTGAGCGACACTTTCATATATATATATTTGAATATATATATATATATATATATATTTATCTTCAAAAAAGTGAAAGGTATCAAAAAATCTTGAATCTAGCATCAGAGAACAGAAATCACCAACAATGAGGAAAGTAAGGATGGAGAAAGAGAAGTTCATAATTCAAAAGACATATCTTGGGGAAGAAATATCAAAGTGGAGGGGATGGAGGGCCAGAGAGAGATAAGGAAGGATGCTAAGAAGGGCTAAAAGAGGCATTGCAGTAGAGAAAAACACTACATGTCTCTACTCCTAACGTTTTAAATTGAGACACTGACATGGATTCTTGCATGTATTGCATACTAAAACTGAAGTACTGAACTAAGACTGCTGCTAAGTCACTTCAGTCGTGTCTGACTCTGTGCGACCTCATAGATGGCAGCCCACCAGGCTCCCCCGTCCCTGGGATTCTCCAGGCAAGAATACTCGAGTGGGTTGCCATTTCCTTCTCCAATGCATGAAAGTGAAAAGTGAAAGTGAAGTCGCTCAGTCGTGTCTGACTCTTAGCGACTCCGTGGACTTCAGCCTACCAGGCTCCTCCGCCCATGGGATTTTCCAGGCAAGAGTACTCGAGTGGGGTGCCATTGCCTTCTCCAGAACTAAGACTAAGAGAAGAGAAAATGAGAAGAGGAACAAGGAGAGCAGAGGGAGGTGATGGAAGGGCAGCACTGATGCCCAAAGTAGTAACTTTGTTGCTTCAGAGCTTTCATTTCCAAAGCACTTATTTCGTCTTCCTAATACTATGAAAAAGCAGAGCTTAGCAACATGAACCCTATTTTATAGAGGAAGAGAATGAGGTCTGGAGATGATGATCAGATAGGCATCAGGTACCCAGCAAAAGATAGAACTCTAGTGTGGAGATAAAGGCAGGCCAACCAAATCAGAGCAAGCAAAGGCCATTTAGTCAGCGCTTGCTCTAGCAAAGGAGTCATCCACTGTCACTTACGTTCAGGCACAGGCTCAAAGGCTGGCAAAAGAATGAAAAGGATTTGTAGTGGAAAAAGGGAAGGTGTCAGATATGTTGCAGGTAGTATCATTGGGCTTGATTAGGGGTGCCTGGCAGGTTTTCCTCCAATTGGTCCTAAGTTGGAAGCAGGGACAAATATGAGAAGATGTCAATTACTAACCAAGTCCTGGCCTTTTTTGCCTATTGTTACAGGGGTTATTGATTGGATTCCTGGGTTTTACTAGAGAGCTGTCTGACTTCTGTTAAGCCTGACTTAGATAGCTGTGGACTTCCTGACATGGCTAATATAAGTAAAGAGTTGTTTTCCTGGCCTGGATGCTACAGGTTGTGGGTCAGAGTTCTATTTTATATATTGTCTGGCCATTGTCTGTTTGAACATTTCACCTCTCAATACTCAGTTCTTTTAGTTTAGTAATTTTGGGTTTTGTGTGTGTGTGTGTGTTTTAAAAAACAAAGTAAGACTACAGTTAAGCCTTCCACTTTGCTATTTTGCCCAAGGCTGTTCTGGAGAGTTCTGGAGCAGCCTCTCTCTGGGGTGTACAGATCTGAAGAGTTCTGGGTGATTCCACATTAGCACTTTAGTGCAAGTTAGGGTCGGAGAAGGCAATGGCACCCTACTCCAGTACTTTTGCCTAGAAAATCCCATGGATGGAGGAGCCTGGTAGGCTGCAGTCCATGGACAGCTAAGAGTCGACACGACTGAGCAACTTCACTTTCACTTTTCACTTTCATGCATTGGAGAAGAAAATGGCAACCCACTCTAGTATTCTTGCCTGGAGAATCCCAGGGACAGCGGAGCCTGGTGGGCTGCCGTCTATGAGGTCTCACAGAGCTGGACACGACTGAAGCGACTTAGCAGCAGCAGCAGCAAGTTAGGGTAGGCAAATTCTTTTTGGCTCCTTGAATGTCAAGCCTGTGCCTGTGAGGACCCCTGGATGACAGCCTCCTTCCACTTGCCCAGCTCTCCTCTCTTCTCCTGTCTACTGGGGAGGGATTGCTGATACCTGAGGTAACAGGGGACTGAGATTCTAAAATCTCAGGTTATGGAAATGACTTCCTTTTTCAAATACTGGGAAATGAAGGCAGCCAGGAACTAGGCTGCCTTGGGCTGTTGCTAGTCTGCAGTGGGAGGAGGCAGGAAGGAGAGGGAGCTCTTTGCAGAGGATCTACTGCTTTGGTCTGAGGCCAGTTCCCCCACCTGATAAGTCAGTCGCTTAGTCGTGTCCGACTCTTTGCTACCCCACAGACTGTAGCCCACCAAGTTCCTCTGTCCATGGGATTCTCCAGGCAAAAATACTGGAGTGGGTTGCCATTTCCTCCTCCAAGGGATCTTCCTGACCCAGGGGTCAAACCCATGTCTCTTGTATTGGCAGGTGGGTTCTTTACCACTAGTGCCACCTGAGAAGCCCACCTGATGTCATTGGCAGTTGCCATATGTGACACAAGGGAGGCCCTAGGAACCCAATGCAGCGCCCCAAACATCAGAGATTGAATAGGTATTGGCCTGCCCTTATCTGCCCCTTACCCTGCTAATAGCGCTAAAGTATTTTAGGGCATGCATTTATACTCTGTTGACGATTCAGAGCAGGGGACGGTGTTCTCAAAGCAAGATTTGGGTTCCTGCCTGGTATTTGATGAGATGACCAGAGGGTATACCTTTGTAGTGGACTTGATATGATCACAGCTGAAGAGAGGATTCTGGAAGAGGGTGATCTCTAAAAGTCCCTGTTGCATTATAGCCGATCTGAGCTCTCAGCTCAGTGCTGTGCTCCTGGCTCGCACTGGCCTCTTTCCTCTCCTCAAATGTGCCAGCTTCTTCCACGCTCTCCCACACTCTGTTCCCTCTGCCTCCAACACTTGTTTTCTTCACTGGCCAAACCCTGCTTAGCCTTCATGGGCTTAAACATCGACTTACTGGGTGTACTCTGCCCAGTCTGAATATGTTCCTTTCTTCTTCACTCTTCTGGTACCCTGAATTTTTCCTTTGAAACGCTCATGTAGGAGAGGAAAAAATTTCCCTTGACCGTCCCCTTAGGGTCTCTGGCTGTGTCTGAAAATTAAACTGGCAAACAGTAAGAGAAGAAAAGCATATACATTTATTTAAGTTTTATGTGACACAGGAGCCTTCATAAGAAAGGGAAGACCCAAAGAAACATCTAGACCTGAGTGTTTTATGCTAGGTTTGATGGAGAGTGGAAAGTCGTAGAAAGATATAACAGGACAAAGGTGAGCTAAGTGTAGTAAATTGTAGGAAGCCCAGCAAGGCTTGTTAGTTCAGATTTTGCTGTGTCTCTCCATCTTCAGAGATAGATAAGGATGTTCCTTTCAAGTGTGGGTATAGGGAGGGCACCTCTCACAGTAGGGTTTAATGATCTAGCTCAGGGGGAAGTCAGAAAGCCCTTCTTACATACACCATTTCTCAAATTCCTTCAGCTTGAGATATCTAATTTGCCAAAGTGCCATATTTTGGGTAGTGTATCTTGAATTTTGCCACTTGTCACAATTCAAATCGTACACGTATTTGTATAATTATTTGTTAAATGTTTTCCTTACCCACTGGACTGTCAGTTTCCTGGTGACAAGGACCGTGGGTGCCTCCGCTGTTGAATCCCCGTCTCAGTGTCTGGCAAAAAACTCTACTTGACAACACATTTTTGTTGAATGAATGAAAAGCACAATAAAACTTTCATGACTGCTCTTTTCTGCTAAATCTGATTCCCTATGGACTAATTGAACTGCTGGAATTTCTCTTCTTTGTTCCAACACACTCTATGCAGGCTTCCCCCAAATTGGCATGCTCTCTGATTGAAAAATCACCTGCATTCTTCCTCTCGGAGAATTAATTGCTCGCGCGCTCCCAGTTCTGCTCAGTCTCTTCCTGGCACTGGCCTCTGTCCCTCGCCTAATCTTCATTCCCTTATTCTGTCCTTTGTCTTTATTCTGTCTGAGGAGATGGGGCGGGGGCGGGGGGGGGGGGTGCGGTGTTTGGATCACCAGGGGGCTGTTTCTTTTTGTCATTTAAAAACAAGAGCTCTTCATCATATACAAAGACCAAAGGAGCAGCTGCACCTCTTGAGGTGCAATCAGCCTGGACTCTGAACAGGATAATAATTTCTATGTGTAACTATCTCACACATCCTCTGCTAAGAGCCAAAAGGACTGGCTCATCACTGTGAGCACAGACCTTGGGGAGATTTGCTCTCAGGCTAATTGGTGTACTGTTTGCCGTTTCAAGAAGCAGCTACTGTTAGGACTCCACCTGCAAAGCTCTGGGGGAAAGGGGGCTGCTGCATTTACATATAATATGTGGAGTGACTCCTGGAGTTTATAATGCTTGTGGGGGGATGGGGTTGTTGCTGTGTATTCTTATGGATACTTCATTCCTGCCCTTAGTTTATGGATAAAAAGTAAATGCAAATATTGTTCTGTGCCTTTGAAGATGAAGTTATGAGTCTACAGCTTTGAATCAGATGTTCTGTGCTTAGTTGCTCAGTTGTGTCCAATTCTTTGTGACCCAATGGACTGTAGCCCACCAGGCACTTCTGTCCATGGGGATTCTCCAGGGAAGAATACTGGAGTAGGTTGCCGTGCCCTCCTTCAGGGGATCTCCCCAACCTAGGGATCGAACCCAGGTTTCAGACAGGCATGGACTTTCTCAAGTGACAAGCATAAACTGTCCCATAGGCAAGACTTAATTTTAAATCAGTAAATTTGAAAACCAGCAACCAGACTGAAGTGATTATATTAAAAAGAAACAAAAAAGAAAACCTCTAAGTTTTCCACATAGGCAATTTGTAAGTCTGTAAGAATTTTGTCTCACTCTTGATTTTAGGGAGTGTGTGTGTGTTCGTGTGTGTGTGTGTGCATGTGTGTGTGTGTGTATTCCTTCCTTCAGACAAGGTACATTTCGAGCTCATCTGGGACTGAGATCGTTTGGAGAATCTGTCTGAAGTGCCTCTGGGGCTAAGAATGGTGAGAACGGTGGTGTGGGGAAGAGAAAGACAGTAGGTTTTTCTGATGTATTTTTGCTGAAAATATTTTCCACTTAGCACAGAACAGAAAATCTAAACAACAGTTCTCTAAATGCTGGTGTTTTTAATGTATAGATGGTTAGTTAGATCCTGTGACAGAAAAGGCTTGAGGGTATGAGTAAGACAATTTGGAACTCAGCCAAATCCTTCCACTAAATGGATAAATCCTGGACAGGGAACATCAGTTAGGAGGCTCTTAGAGAGAGGTGCTAGAAAAAGATCAAGAGCACTGAGCAAGGGAACTGCCACTGAGCCAGCTTCCCTGAAGCCTGAGGGGACCTGCGGCAGACATCTGTGTTTGGCTACTTAACTGCTGCTTCAGTGTACTTCTGTTAACTACTTCCCACTACAGCAGTTGCGCAAAACCAAATCCTCCCTATCCCAGCCTCCCTTGCATCTATAGCTGTCCATATAGTCTGGTTTCATCCAGGGAAATGTAAACATCTACTGAGGGGATACTGAGATGGATTTTACTCCCTGAGGAAAGAAGAGACCATTACAATAGTGCCCATTTTCCTCTTATTACAAAGCTGTCCACTGATAGGGCTTGGACACACTCATGTGGCCCTGATTCCAGCGTCTGCAATGACCCTCTTGTGGTTATGTGATGAAGGCATGAGAATTGCAGAGACGCTGACTTGGGGTCTTGATTCTGTGTTGCTTGTGAAGCAGCTGTGGAACTACCTGTGTTCAGATTTCATTTCTGTGTGGTTTAAGATATACTTAATTTGTTTTGTATTTTTTTGGTTGTGGTTTTTTGGTTTCTTTCTTGTGGTTTCTTTTTTTGGTTGCGGTTTCAAAGTCATTCCTAATTGGGAGACTTCCCTGGTGGTCTAGTAGCTTAGACTCCACACTCCCAGGTTCAATCCCCAGTCAGGGAACTAGATCCCACACACCAAAATTAAGAGTTCCCATGTCACAGCTAAAGATCCCACGTGCTGCAACGAAGATCTGGTCAGCTAAATAAATTAATGAATAATTAAATATACTTAAGAATCATTCCTAATTGATATAGGACAAAATAAAGTTTCCACCAGTCCAGAAAAACAATGAAGACTGAGGAAATGCATGGGTTTCATTTGGAATCAGACATACCTGGGTTCTGATCCTGGCTCCACTGTTTATTAGTTATACAGTTTGGACAAGGGAATATACATCTTTGAACATGCATTTCCTCATCTGTTAAATGAAGGAATTGGATAAATGGATGCCAAAATCACACCATGAAAAGAAAAGATGCCCTAATGCGCCAGACGTAATTAAGGGCAGAATTACAGCATGAACTGCAGGGACCAGCAGAGGAGGTATATCTTTTCAATGTTCCACAGACTGGGTTTGGCTTCCTAGACATGACCTGGCCCTGTACATTTTTAAAGGGCAAACAAGGGGAATTTATCAATGGTGGCTCTGTTCTTGCCAAAAGCTTACCTCAGGACATGACACCATCTGCGGCATGTCAGAGGGGGTTTTCTTGTTGCTTTAATACATAATTAGCAGCTGCATCTTACTGTTGCTGTCAGCTCTGAGGACCTGGTCTCTGTGGAGCCTCCACAGCATCTGAAGCTTTGGCTGGCTGGGTGCCATGGCAACGGCTACAATTCCAGCACCAGGGATGTGCTTGTTTTCCTAATGGCCAGGCATTGCCCTTCCAATTCAGGGAAAAATAAGTAAGATTTCTCTTTCCTGAAGTCCTGCCACAGAGCTCTCTGGCCCCTCTTTTAGCCAGTGGTCAACTAGACTTCCTTCAATTGACTGGCCAGACAAACTCTGTGGTTTTAGACAAAAAGGTTAAAACTTCCTGTGTTAGGACTTCCTTAGGCAGATTCTCAAGAAGGTGGAATGCCCTGAATCTAGTGGAGTGCCACTTCTGAAGGGAAAGAGAGAAATTTGATAATACCCATCCGCTTCTTAAACTAGCAGGTTTCTTGGAGGCCATTGGTCATCTGTCTTTTCTAGGAGACCAAATTAGCTCTTCCAAGAAGTAAGAACTCTGAGTGGAATACTGGATTCAGGGGGATTCTTAGCTGTTCGATAGTGCTTGCTGCTGCTGCTGCTGCTGCTAAGTCGATTCAGTTGTGTCCAACTCTGTGTGACCCCATAGACGGAAGCCCACCAGGCTTCCCCATCCCTGAGATTCTCCAGGCAAGAACACTGGAGTGGGTTGACATTTCCTTCTCCAATGCATGAAAGTGAAAAGTCAAAGTGAAGTCGCTCAGTCGTGTCCGACTCTAGCGACCCCATGGACTGCAGCCTACCAGGCTCCTCCTTCCATGGGATTTTCTAGGCAAGAGTACTGGAGTGGGGTGCCATTGCCTTCTCCCTTGATGGTGCTTGGAAACTATCACATATGTATACAGCTTGTTTTTCCTCCAGAGAGGTTTAACCTCTGTTTGATCATCACAGTGGCTCATGAAGATCACCTGTGACCTTCATCAGCCCCACCCCTTTCCCTGTGTAGGTTGGAAGCAAGGAAGATGATGAAAACCACTGTCAGGGTCCCACTTGTGTAGAACCTTGAAGAACCAATTTCTTGAGTTTCCTCTCTTTCCCAAAAGGGGATCTGGAAGGTGTGTCCTTGTCTTTCTATGAAGGAATTAATTTTAATAGCATCTTCAACTTAGGGAAATAACATCTCAATTGTCCCCAAACATCTTAACTCATTCCAGCATCAGCTCAAAAGTCTAAAGTTCAAAGTCTTGTTTAAGTATCACTGAGATCTAACCAGTCCATTCTGAAGGAGATCAGCCCTGGGATTTCTTTGGAAGGACTGATGGCTAAAGCTGAAACGCCAGTCCTTTGGCCACCTCATGCGAAGAGTTGACTCATTGGAAAAGACTGTGATGCTGGGAGGGATTGGGGGCAGGAGGAGAAGGGGACGACAGAGGATGAGATGGCTGGATGGCATCCCTGACTCAAAGGATGTGAGTTTGAGTGAACTCCGGGAGCTGGTGATGGACAGGGAGGCCTGGAGTGCTGCGATTCATGGGGTCGCAAAGAGTCGGACATGACTGAGCGACTGAACTGAACTGAACTGAACTCAGGTGAGACTTGAGATATGATTCAGCCTGAGGCAAAACTCCTCCACAACAGTGAATCTGTGAAACCAGACAAACTATGCGTTTCCAAAATGCAATAGTGGAATAGGCATGGGATAGACATTTCCATTCCAAAAGGGAGAAATTGAAAATAAAAATACAGTGGACCCCAAGCAAATTGAAAACTTAGCAAGACAAATCCACAAGCTTACAAGTCCCAAGAATATCTTCTTTGGTTTGATGCTCTTGCCTTCTAGGTTGACTGGGGTAGCAGGTTTACCAGCATGACTCAGTGGGACAGTCACCCCTATGACTTCACAGGGCATCAGACCCACAGCTTTCTGAAAGTGCCCTACCCTTTGAAGCCAAGGAAGATGTAGCCTTGGCCTTGGGCCTATGGTGAGGATAATAGCCTCATGAACTTCAGTTACCTTCAGGGTCATTCTTTCTTTTTCTTGAAGACTAAAACATGTTTGCAGCTGGACAGCTCTGTTCCTGTTGTCCAGTCCTGTAGAATTCCAGAAGTCTGACCATCTTCTTTCATCCACTTTTTCCCTTCTCCCTTTAGTTCCAGCTGGCACTGTTTCTGCTGGTATAATCCTATCTCTATCCCTAACTTCTTCAGAGATGACTGGTGAGTCCCTGAGTTGCAACATAATCTCTTTATTAAATGATTGTTCAGTGTTCTTTTCAGAACAAGCATCTCATTTTCACAATGTGGTTAGATTCTTAAAATCTCCAAGTTCTGGTTCCTTTTTGCTTAACAATTCCTTCCTCCATTCTTCTCTGCCTTCACATTTTACTAAAAGTGGTCAGGAGGAACCAAGTCCCTCCTTTAACACTCTGCTTAGAAATCTCCTCAGCTAAGTATTCAGTTTTATCATTCACAAATTCTGTCTTCCACAAAACACTAGAACACAGTTGAGCCTAATTCTTTGCCACTTTGTAACAAGGATCACCTTTTGTCCCTTTCCTAATAATCCTTTCCTCATTTCTGTCTACCACCAGCATGGACTTTACTGTCCACTCTACCAACATTCTGTTCACAGCAACTCAACATACGAATTTTGGAGGGATCCATGCATTCAGTCTATAACAATGCTGCTGCTCTGGGCACCAAACTGAAGGTCACAGAAATTAGTAGGTCAACTCTTACATTTTTATCTTGCAGACTTCTGTGTGTGTATATGTGCACTCGCACACATGATCACTCGCTCAGTCATGTCTGACTCTTTGCAACCCCATGGACTGTAGCCCACCAGACTCCTCTGTCCATGAAATTTCCCAGACAAGAATACTGGAATGAGCTGCCATTTTCTTCTCCAGGGGATCTTCCTGACCCAGGGATTAAATTTAGGTTATCTCCAACGTCTCCTGTTTTGACAGGCAGATTCTTAACCACTGTGCCACCTGGGAAACCCTGCAGATTTCCTGGAAGTGAAAGTGAATGTGTTAGTCACTCAGTCATGTTCAACTATTTGTGACCCCATAGACTGTAGCCTCCCAGGCTCCTGTGTCCTTGGGATTCTTCAGGCAAGAATAATGGAGTGGGTTACCATGCCCTTCGCCAGGGGATCTTGTCAACCCAGGGTTTGAACCCAGGTCTCCCACGTAGCAGGCAGACTTCCTGGGTGGTGCTAAATAATTTTATAACTCTAATATTATCTAGTCAAAGCTATGGTTTTTCCAGTATTCATGTATGGATATGAGAGCTGAACTATAAAGAAAGCTGAGAGCCAAAGAATTGATGCTTTTGAACTGTGGTGTTGGAGAAGACTCTTGAGAGTCCCTTGGACTGCAAGGAGATCAAACCAGTCAACCCTAAAGGAGATCAGTCCTGACTATTCATTGGAAGGACTGCTGCTGAAGCTGAAGTTCCAATAATTTGGTTACCTGATGTGAAGAGGTGACTCATTAGCAAAGACCGTGATGCTGGGAAAGATTGAAGGCAGGAGGACAAGGGGACGGCAGAGGATCAGATGGTTGGATAGTACTACTGACTCGATGGACATGAGTTTGGGCAAGCTCTGAGAGTTGGTGATGGACAGGGAAGCCTGGTGTGCTGCAGTCCATGGGGTCGCAAAGAGTCGGACACAACTGAGCGACTGAACTGGAGAATATTATCAGAAAACCATAGGCTGCCTCAAGCACTCCAGTCTGTATTACACTTAGATTTGACCATGTTGAGTCCCGTTCTGTGTTTCTGTTGTGTGTATATTGGTCCTTCTCTGGCCCCCTCCTCCCCATGGCACAGAGTCCATGAGGTACGTGATATGCCACCTGGAGCCTATGTCACCCTTCTAAAACCATTCCTTTGAATTCCTGAGATGCTATGATTCCTTGTCCAAAAGGCCCTGAACCCACTTCTTGAGTCTTTTCCCAGGTTGAGGAAGGAGGTGAGACTGGGAAAAGAAAGGGGCAGGCTGAGGCAAAAATAGGCATGGAATTCTGAGGATCCTAAGAACTCCTGATAATTCTACCTTTGAATCTGATCTTCTGCATCATCATGCAAATGTATTTGTCAAGATAGAGGACAGAATATTTTTAAATCCATTTTCTTTCAGCCTGATTTATAACTGTTAAATACTCATACAAATGGTACATGGGTGTCCTTTTGTATTCTTGCCCCAAACTCTACAAATGTTATGACAGGCCTGCCTCAACTAATAAAGAAATAGTTAGAAAAAGTGACTTGAGATCTCTTAACTTAAACATTACTAATGTATCTTTATATACTCTGTACCCAGGGGTCCCCAACCTCTGGGATCAATGCCTGATGATCTGAAGAGCTGATGTAATAATAATGATAGAAATAAAGTGCGTAATAAATGTAATGCTCTTGAATTATCCCCAAACTACCGTCCCCCCATTATCTGTGGAAAAATTGTTTTCCACGAAACCAGTCCCTGGTGCCAAAAAGGTTGGGGACTGCTGCAGGTCTATATTAATTCTACTCAAATTATGATCCACAAACTGGCAGCATCACCGTTACCTGGAAGATTGCTACAAACACAAATCCTCAGGCCACCCAGACATACAGAGTCTGGGGTGCAGCCAAGGTACATGGCCTTCACCACGTGGCTCCAGGTGACTCTGTGCCTCTAAACTTTGAGAGTCATTGGGCAACACTGCTGCTTCTCTAATTTTAATATGGATTTAAAACTCTCCTGGGCGTATGGTTAAGATGTGGCTTCTGATTCTAGGTTGAGACCTGAGATTGCAGTTCTAACAGGCTCCCAGGCTTGTTGCCAGTGCTCCTGGCTTGTTGTTGATAACAAGCTAGACCACTCTAGCCTGTAGCTATAAGTAGAGTATGGAAGGATGGTAGCCCATTTCTCAGCGTATCAGGCCCATCTTCTGATTCTACCCCAGTCAATGAAATTGTACTCAGACAAAAAAAGTTGGTAGTGAAGGTGAACATCTGGTTAAACTAGAGAGAGTGTCCCCTGTACCCTGCATAAGGGTCCCAGATCTTGCTTTCTGTCAGTGTTGAGGGGAGATGGTGTGACTCCAGAAAAGAAAAAATATGTAACAGTGTACCTAGGCCAATGGGACCATCGGAGTCTTACAGAGATCCCCACCTGAAGGACCAATGTGAACAAGGGATGTCATAAGACCTAAGGACCAGATATAGTCCTTGTTTCCCTTTCTCCATGCCTTGACTATGCTTCAATTGTTCCCTCTCTGGGGTAAAGAAAATATGGGGGTTCAGACTCTGAAATTACTTGTAAATTGAACCCTAAAAAATAAAGTAGTAATGGTTTTCTGGATTGTAATTAGTCCCCACTATATATATGTATGTAGCATGTGCACTCAGAGCTCAGTTGTGTCTGACTCTTTGTGACCCCATGGACTATAACTCGCCAAGCTCCTCTGTCCATGGAGTTCTCCAGGCAAGAGTACTGGAGCAGGTTGTCATTTTCTTCTGTAGGTGATCTTCCCAATCCATAGATTGAACCTGCATCTCCTGCATTGGCAGGTGGATTCTTTACCACTGGCACCACTTGGGAAGCCCAGTATGTAGTATATGGATTGTAATTAGTCCTCACTACATATACATATGTAATATGTAGCATCTGTATGTACAACTGTGGCCCGTTAGGCTTTTCTGTCCATGGAATTTTCCAGGCAAGAAACCTGGAGTGGCTACCCATTCTCTTCTCCAAGGGATCTTCCCAACCAAGGGATTGAACCTGGATTTCCTTCATTGCAGGCAGATTCTTTATCGTCTAGGCCACCAGGGAAGCCCACACATATATGCATTAGTCTGCTAGACTTGCCATAACAAAATAGCATAGACTGGGTGGTTTAAATAACAAAATTTATTTCTCACCGTTCTGGAGGGTTCTCCTGAGGCTTCTCTCCTTGGCTTATAGATAGTGCCTCCTCGCTCTGTCCTTGAGTGGACCTTCCCTGTGTGTGCATCCCTGGCATCTTCTCCTCTTATTATAAGGACACCAGTCCTATTGGATTAGAACCTCATCCTTGTGACTTCATTTAGCCATAATTAAATTAACTCTTTAAAAGACTTATCTCCAAATGTGGCCACATTCTAAGGTACTGGGGATTAGGTCTTCAGTGTGTTAATTTTAGGGAGAACCCAGTCCATAATGACTGTCCAGTATTCAGGAAGGCCCTGAGCTAGGCTGGAAACTGAGTCTGGACTCCTGGGATGACTCAGCTGTTAGTGGAATTTCCTGAAACTTTAAACAGCTTGATGACTGTCTTAGTCCTTTTCTTAAGATTTGTATTTTTTTGCTTTTGAACTAGATGATCTGGCCACCCAGGGCAGGACCTTGGTCACCCTTTCCCTTCCTTCCAACACAGTCTCCCACACCGCACCACATCCACTGAGCCAGGCAAGCTGTCTACAGGTTTGGCTAACATCTTGGGTTTCATTTCAGAGCTTTACTCTTCTGTTTGTACACACACGGTTTGCCTTCCATTCCAGCTAGATTTTCTAAATTGGTTTATCTGCCTACCTGTTAAAGTTCCCCTTTCTAGAAAAGATCACCTCAATTTTGGTGCACAGATTACTTTGATGTATTTGGTTGAGAGACAAGACAGCTAGAGTCAGAGGAAAGGGAAAAGTGTAAATTAATAACTTTCCTTCTCTTTGTGCCTGCCAAGTACCCTAACCTTTTATAAGGAGCTAAACAGTGGCTTGTTTTGTTACCATTAAAGAGTCAATCCTTTAAGAGCCTTTTGCTGTGAAGAGAAAAAGGCAAAATAGAGTTCCTTGATAACAGTCTCCTAAGTGACATTTGAGACAAGTGCCTGTGCTTGGAGGAGAGCTCAGGTTTTAGGGACATATCTTATTCCTGGTCATCATGTTGAGGATCTTAAACAAATGTTGGGGACAACCACGTGCACAAAACCAGCAGAAAAGATTGATTACTTCTACTCACCAGTTCTGGAATGCTGATTGTATAGTAATTCTGGGAAACCAAGACCTTAAACAATTTCTAGAGGGTGAGTATCAGATGTGACCATAACAGCATCACAGTCTTAAACTGCTGCCTTGGTATTGGCCCTTCTAAGCATTCTGGTCAGGTGCTCAGAGGATGTCTTATCACCCCTGTTTGCAAATCAAGAAGCAGCCTCGGGAGAGTGAAGTGACTTGTCAAGGTCCACAGCCAATTTGTTGCAGAAGCAGGGCTGGAACTCAGGCATTGCCCCCTGCACGCCTTTGTAGACAGGCAGGAAGTCCAATCCGCTTCACCCGACTCACCACCAGTTTTGATAATGAGATCTGAAGACTGAATTCTTACATCCATTTCATTATTTGAGAAGTGTGAAGCAACACACAAGAAACCTAAATTTCTCTAAGATTCCTCATACCTCTCAGCAGAGAACTTATGGAATTTCAGCCACATGGAATATGCAATGGGTAAATTAACCTACTGTGGGCCTCTGATGTTTCCCCTGGTCTATGAATTGATTGTGGTACTTGAATTGAGAAGCTTTGAAATCCTGTGTCTTATTGAAGCCCAACTAAATGAACCCAGCCTAGCCTCACTGACACTATTAGTCACCCTGGGTATTGGGAATGGGGAAACAAATAAGAATCAAGAAATAATATAAATTGAGAAAGCTCTCCAAGTCTGTGGGCTTCCCAGGAGGTGCAGTGGTAAAGAATCTGCCTGCCAGTATAGGAGATGTGGGTTCACTCCCTGGGTTGGGAAGATCCCCTGGAGAAGGAAATGGCACCTGTTCCAGTATTCTTGCCTGGAGAATTCCATGAGCTACAGTCCAAGGGATCACAAAGAGTTGAGCAGGACTGAGCATAGCACAGCAGCTTCAAAACTGTAATATCACATGGTGTTATGGACTGAATTGTGTCCCCCTGAAAAATTCATACCATGAAGCTCAGTATGGTGGTATTTGGACAAGGAACACTTGGGAGGTAATTAGGGTTGATGGGGTCATGAGAGTGGAGTTCTCACAATGGGATTAGTGGCTTTATAAGAATGAGACACAAGACAGTGACTATCTGAAAGCCAGGAAGAGGGCTTTCACCAGGAATAGAGTCAGCTGGTACCTGGATCTTGAACCTTCCAGCCTCCAGAACTGTGGGAAATAAATGTCTGTTGTTTAAGCCACTTGGTCTATAGTTTTTATTATAGCAGATGGAGCAGACCTGGCCTTAAACCCAAAGAATTCTTTAGGAGGAATGCCTTCTTGGACCAGTATTTCTGACTCTCTTAAAAGCATAATGAAAGGGACATGGACTTTTAAGAGACCATGTGTTAGTGCATTTCTCACAATCAAAAAGTAAGCCTGTTATGGGGATAATTTTTATTCCCAATGAGAGGTTTTAGAGGTGATTGAGCATGACACCTTTAGTTTTGTCAGCTGGTGTTTGGAAAAAAGAATCTTCTGGGACTTCTGAAATTTTCCTACATTTTATACTGGAGCATAGTCAATTAACAATTTTGTGTTGGTTTCAAGTGTTCAGCAAAGTGATTCAGTCATAATGCAGCACTTTTAAAAAATTTATTTTGTTTTTGGCTTCTCTCGGTCTTCATTACTGCCTGCAGGCTTTCTCTAGTTGCAGTGAGCAGGGGCTACTCTCTAGCTGCAGTGCTCCGGCTTCTTGGTGAGGTGGCTTCTCTTGTTGCAGAACACGGGTTCTAGGGCGCTTGGGCTCAGTAGTTGTGGTTCGCTGGCTCTAGAGTGCAGGCTCAGTAGTTGAGGCACATAGGGTTAGTTGCTCCGCGGCATGTGGGATCTTTCCGGACCAGGGATTGAAACTCTGTCCCCTACATTGGCAGGCAGATTCTTAACCACTGGACCACCAGGGAAGTCCCTTCTGGGACGATTTAAGGCTCAATGCCCTGGCTGTGTGCTTGTCATCCATGGACCTCAGTCGTCATTATTAGACTTAGACAGGGGTGAGTAAACCCTGAGACAGACCACCAGATTTCTGTTAACCCTTTTTGGGTGACTGAAGGAAGGCGGAAGAGGAAATAGGTGTCACAGCTAAGCCTGGTGAAGATCTAGGGGACATTCCCCTGACTGTTATTGGCTAGCTGAATGGGCACAGGTAGCCTAGGATGAGAACCTATGTTCTAAGAAAGGAAAAAAAAAGAGAAAGAATTTCTTTCTACTGGCAGTAACAGTGGTATCTCAGGCTCTCATCAGGAGCAGGGAAATGGATGTGGGACAGGGAGGCTTCAAAGGCAGTAGGAGGCTGGCAGCACAGCAGACAAGGCTGGGCTTGGGAGTCAGACAGCTGTGGTATTCTGATGCATTAACAGAAGCCACTCAGCTGAGGGATGCCAGCACTTTCCTGGCAGGATGGTTCTGAGGGCTAGTGACCAGTTGGAGAAGTTCCCACCTGGCCTGTCTTCATGGGCACCATGTGGGGTGGGCCTACAGCATCTCTCCTGCAGGCCACCTACCTGCTATCTGTTCTTCAGTCTTTTTCTTAGCACAGTCTCCTCACAGAAGCTAGGGTATTTGGTAATATCAATCAAGTCATGTTCCCCCTGCTGAAAACATTTTAATCTTGTGGCCATATGCTGCTGCTGCTAAGTCACTTCAGTTGTGTCTGAGTCTGTGCGACCCCATAGACGGCAGCCCACCAGGCTCCCCCGTCCCTGGGATTCTCCAGGTAAGAACACCGGAGTAGGTTGCCATTTCCTTCTCCAATGCATGAAAGTGAAAAGTGAACGTGAAGTCACTCAGTCATGTCTGACTCTTCACAACCCCATGGACTGCAGCCTACCAGGCTCCTCTGTCCATGGGATTTGCCAGGCAAGAGTACTGGAGTGCAGTGCCATTGCCTTCTCCAATCAAACCCAAATTCACAACCATGGCTTAGAATCTTCTGCTGGATCCAAGGCATGCTTGGATATGGGTCCAATTTTATTCTCTTGCATGTGGTCATCCAGTTTATTGAAGAGACTATCCTTTCCCCATTATGTATTCTTGTTAGTCTGTCAAAGATTAGTTGACCTTATATGCATGGCTTTCTACTCTGTTACACTGATCTAAGTGCCTGTTTTTATACTTGTATGATACTGTTTTGATAGCTTTGCAATGTGATTTGAAATCAGGAACTGTGATGCCTCTAGGTTTGTTCTTTTTCAAGATTGCTTGAGCTATTTGGGTCTTTTGTGGTTCCATGTGAATTTTAGGGTTTTGGTTCTATTTCCATGAAAAATGCCTTTGGAATTTTGATAAGGATTGCATTGAATCTGTAGGTCACTTTGGGTAGTGGACATTTTAATAATACTTTTTCCAATCCATGAACACAGGATATCTTTCCATAGTTGTGTCTTCTTCAATTTCTTTTATTAATGTTTCATAGTTTTTGGTGCACAGATCTTTCATTATGTGGTTAAATTTCTAAGTACTTTATTCTTTTCAATACTGTTTTAAATACAGCTTTCTTAGTTTATCTCTCAGATAATTTGTTATTAGTGTATAGAAACAAAACTGATTTTTGTATGTTGATTCTGGAGCCTGCAACTTTACTGAATTTGTTTATTAGGCCTAGTAGTTTTTTGTTGGAGTCTTTAGGATTCTCTCTGTATATGATCATGTCATCTGCAAACAGAGATAACTTCTTCCTTCCATCAGGGCCCCAGTTCTTATCCTAAGAAAGCACTGAAGCAAAGCAATATAAAATTGGAGGATGCTAAATATAATTCCCACTTAGTCAAATCCTTCTTGCCTACTCCTAGGAACGCCTGTTTTCTGCCTGTGTGTCAGGGTTGGGCACTGGCGTCTCTCCCATTTTTTTTTTCTTCACTTTTCCCATCCTGTTCCCCTCCTGAAAGGTATGTCTTTCTGTCACTCAGTTATCTTAGTAACTCATCATCATGTACCAGTCATACTTACACACCATGGTTGAAGGTATGATTTTACTCAAAATAATATAACATTGATCTTGAACTCTTATTCCACTTATAGCCGAAACTTAATCCTGAATAATGCAGGGCTAGTCACTTCTAGGATATTCTCAAATAAATTCAGGATCTCTCCCTTTCTGCCTAAAATAGCACCTAAATTCTATGTGTGTGAATGGTGAGGTGGCTTATGTAGGCCACTGTATGAGTGAAAATGGGACACTGTGTCCTTAGCTGGCTTCCACTGTTTATGTAAGCCATGTTTTTTTTTCTAATCATCATTTATCCTCAGGCGTCTACCAAAGGAGCCAGATCTCTCAAATGGCTTCCAGTCACTACTACTGGCTCTGCTCCCTTATATGGATATGAGACTCTTGTGGGTCTCCCTTTTCGGCATTATGAAAGTGTTGCATGGGGGAAAATGGCACCAGGTGAGGGCATGTGCAGTGTGTCCATTTGGCCACCCAGTCCAATGCCTTTATCATGCATTCGTTGATCCATGTTGCTTCCCTTGCCGTTGGTCATAAAGATCCTGAGTGCTTATTCAAGTCCTGCTCATGTTTCCTCCAGGTACACAGGGTTGCAGTTAGGCAGGGTTATGTAATTAGTTCAGGCCATGGGCTATGAATGGAAGTGGCAAGTTACTTCTGGGTCAAAGCATTTAATTGCCAAGTGAAAGTCACTCTAGTACTCTCTTCTCCTGTTGCAGAGACTGAGAAGGTCATGTATTTCCATAGGACAGCTCCCGGAATAGTGGGACCTCTCTTAGTCTGAGTCCCCTTTCTATGGTGTGCTGTAAAGCCTTTCACTAACCTACCTTCCTCATGTGACATGAGCAATAAATGAATGTATGTGGCATTGTGACTGAGGGTTATTAGTTACTGCAGTGTTACCTACCTTCTCCTGACTAACACCAATGGCATGGAGCTCTCTGGAGGGCTTCAGATAGAAAAGGCCATCCTGTCCACTCTAGCTGCTTGAGGAGTCCTTAAAGAACTATGCTGCCTCCTTTGGTTTCAACTAGGGTATAGCTGGAAAGGCAAGATTCTCTTTTCCAGTCTATTTAGAATAGCACATGTGTGTTAGTCACTCAGTCATGTCCAACTCTTTGCAATCCCATGGACTGTAACCCACCAGGCTCCTCTGTCCATGGGATTCTCCAGGCAAGAATACTAGAGCAGATGCCTTTCCCTTCTCCAGGGGATCTTTCTGACCCAAGGATTGAACATGAGAAGAATCAATGCTTTCAAACTGTGGTGTTAGAGAAGACTCTTGAGAGTCCCTTGGACAGCAAGGAGATCAAGTCAGTCAATTATAAAGGAAATCAGCCCTGAATATTCATTGGAAGGACTGATGCTGACGCTGAAGCTCCAATACTTTGGCCACCTGATGCAAAGAGCTGACTCATTAGAAAAAACCCTAAAAAAAAAAAAAACTTTCCCTGATTCTGGGAAAGATTGAGGGCAGGAAGAGAAGGGGATGACAGAGGATGAGATGGTTGAATGGCATCACTGACTCAATGGACATGAGTTTGAGCAAGCTCCAGGAGATGGTGAAGGACAGGGAAGCCTGGTGTGCTGCAGTCCATGGGGTCGCAGAGTTGGACATGACTGAGTGACTGAACAACAATGAGATATAGAAACAAATCAAATGTTCATTGATAGATAAACTGATAAAGACTATGTGGTATATACATAAAATGTCTTCTCAGTCCATCTATATTGTTGCAAATGATGATATTTCTTTCTTTTTAAAGGCAGAATGCTGTAACCAAAAAAAATGTGGATGGAGATGGGCAGAGGGCTAAACTCTTTTTTAGTGCACTCTAGAGATATAGTAGAGACAGTTAGGGGGGGAAAAATCACACCTATGTTGCTTTCTTGGAATTGTGAGGGGAAAAAACTAATATCTAAAAGAAGAAAAATGAGCATTGTATGAGAATTAACAGACATCTTCAACTTGGAACACTTCTCAGCATTTATTATAAGCAACTAAAAGCCAAGAACCTATGCTTTTAAAAATGTAACATTAGCACATACAAATATCATTTAAAATCTTCTGGAAGAAGAGCCTTTCTAATATATGAACACTTATAAACCTCAGACATGAGAGAATGTAAACCCTGCATTTTGAGGTTCTAGATATTCTGAATAGAACTGGGTTCATTCCAGGCAAATGAACATGAGGAGGCTGCCACAGAAGTGTTTCATATTTACTGAAGTAATTACCCCCACTCAGGGAAAATACTTTACAACAGCGGTGGGGCAGTGAGGCAAAATCCTGGAAGTTAAAATGCCTTCAAGTATAACCAAAGGCCTGGAGACCCCAGAGAAGAAAGCCATATGCTAAGGAACTGTGCAGCTTGGCAACGTTTAGGAAACATTCTACGAGCAGGAACTTTCTGGCCGTTTCAACTGCCTTAACAAGAGCGTCCTGCATGGTATCTGCTGCCATTCTCGGCTGCAAGACTGAAGATAGAAAAATGCATTAGATTCTAAGGAGATTATAGATTTTATCCACAAAACTAGAGTCGGCAGGGGGCTGGGAAATGGGCAGAAATGGTTACATAGAGAAAAATGTAAGTAACTATAGTCCAGTTCTCTTGTCACTGACTCTCGCTCTCAGAGTTTCTTGTTAGTGAGCTGTAGAGCCCATTGGATATTAACATTAATCATCTCCTGGAGGAAGGCATGGCAACCAACTCCAGTATACTTGCTGAGAGAATTCCATGGACAGAGAAGCCTGATGGGCTCTAGTCCACGGGGTTGCAAAGAGCAACTGAGCAACTAACAACAAACTCCTCCTCCAACCGATTATATATTAAAATAATTTGTTTTAGAATTCTTAGAGACATTTTATGGGTTTCATGGTTCTCAGATACCATCTGCTGCATTCTTAGCTTTCTGCCACTAAATAAGCATATTAAGCTTAAATGAGAAAAGCTTCCTTGTGCATTTCCAACACAGTGTTACAACTAAGCACAGCTTTGCAAGATACAGTAGATTCAGAGGCCCATCCAAATTCAGAGGAATGTCAGTATCTCCACCTATATAAGTCATCAGTGTTTACATTAAGAAAGAAGAAAAATTACTGAGAATCAACTTGGTAAATATGTTTATAGGTACAGCACAAAATGGATAAGCAAATGAAACTCTGCTCTCCTTATCAAAGGCAAGAATGGCTAGACTCAGGGTGTTTTCCTGTCACGGTAAGACCTCTGTGAAGCAACATTTTCAAAGGTTTTGTTTACCACTGTTGACTACGGGAGATGTTGAAAAGTGCAATCATCAAAACAAGCTAAATGGCACAATATCAACTCCATCATCTGTAGTAATTTGGATTTCAATTTCACTAAAGTTTACTTAATTCTCTCCAACCCCACCCTTACTGAAACAGACCTGGTACCATCACCTCCAGAGCTCTTTCTTTGCTCTTTGATGCAATGAGGTAAGTTGTTTCCAGAATATTTTGCATGACTAGGAAGAAAGGGATTGAATAAAATATTATATTGATAATTTACAAATGTCCCTTGGGAAAACAAGTGCATTTAAATTGACAGTTCTGGTAAAGGCCCCCAAATCCTTTTAATCTCCCACTGAATTCACTCAGTGTTCCACCTATGAATACATTCAGAGGAATAATGCATTTTGAAAGTGACTCACTTGCTAAAAGTAGTCAAAACATAATTCAACAAGACAAGGCCAGCTTTAAGTCTCATTTGGGTCCTCAAGGCAGAGGTAGGATCAGTCATAACTGCTTATCCTAAAGCTGCTAAGGTGAAGACCTAAGGGAAAAAGACATCTAGTCTTTAGCCATAGAAGCAGCACCATTCTACTGAAAAAAGGGACTCTTTATAGGCACACACTCATACACATTCTAGAAGACAGTGTGACAAAATGAACAGAATCTGGACAGGGCTTGAGTAGGGATCTGTACATGAGCTTTTTATCATGGTTAAAACCATTTAACTGTGTTGAAATGCAAGTCCTTCATCTGGATAATGAAGATAATAATATCCACCTCCTACAGTTTTGCGAGGGTAAGTAAGCTATTATGTGTCCATGAACCTGGCACATAGTAGGTTCACATCCTACCACGGTGGTCATCACACCTTCATCCTCCCAACTCCCCAGTTATTATAGGCTGGCAAGGAATAATAAAAGAACTCCAGTACTAGTTATTAAATTATATCCAGTTTTTCATCTCTATGTCCTCTGCCTAGGAAAAAAATCACATATATTCCTGAAACCCCAGTATTTTTGGCTTCTTGTGGAAAGAGTGGAGTAGTAAAGTCTAGATCTAAATTGTCTTACTATTAACCTATCAGACACATAAAGCCCCAAAGAATATATAAAACAGTGTATTTCCTCAGATTTCACTTTTTACCGGAGTGGGACCTTAGTTCTTAACGCTTAAGACACACACCCACATAGCCACCACCTTAGAGACAGGAGAGAAACCTCCTCTCCTATTCCAGTTTTAACTTCTCCAAGGCTCCTTGGACACTGAAAAGATTCTCTTTGATTTTGAACTTTAGCATATTCTCATTTAATGTGCAGGTAATCCTTGAGCGCCAAAGAATTCATGCTTTTGAACTGTGATGTTGGAGAAGACTCTTGCGAGTCCCTTGGACTGCAAGGAGATCCAACCAGTCCATTCTGAAGGAGATCAGCCCTGGGATGTCTTTGGAAGGAATGATGCTAAAGCTGAAACTCCAGTTCTTTGGCCACCTCATGCGAACAGTTGACTCATTGGAAAATACTCTGATGCTGGGAGGGATTGGGGGCAGGAGGAGAAAGGGACAACAGAGGATGAGATGGCTGGATGGCATCACTGATTCGATGGACATGAATTGGGTAAACTCTGGGAGTTGGTAATGGACAGGGAGGACTGGCGTGCTGTGGCTCATGGGGTTGCAAGGAGTCGGACATGACTGAGTGACTGAACAGAATCCTTCCTCCACCCCACCAAATGCCATCTAGATGGTTCTTGGGCAGGGCATTTTGGGAGGGAGAAGAGACAAGGGATAGAGGGAAAGAGCCATGTATAGCTTCCTGGTACGTTCAATGCTCAGAAATCCTGTGGGCATTTTCAATGTGTTCTTATGTGTTTTTCCACCAATGAGAATGAGAGTAAGAGAAAACAGACCCATCCGACTATGCCCCCCTCCACAGAAACCTCAGTCCTCACAGAGGTCAGTATCCCTTCCTGTCCCCACTTCTGGGTGAAAGGTCCTGAGGTTTCTCCACACATGCTTTGCCTACACCATTTGGTCCTGGAACCAAGAGCTCACACAACACTCCACCACTCCTTTTGCCACACCCACACATATCCTAGGTCACTCTGCTTCCAGTGTACCATTTGCAGCCCCCATCTGGACACTGTTGGCTCCAGATTAAGTTCTTAACAAGGGGTGTACTTCTTCTTTGTTTAGGAATGGTAGAAATCTCCCCATGCATCTGAGAGGAGGGATTCTGAGCTCATGCCCTCAATTCAAATGTCACCCTCCCACCGTACATCTCTCTGTAGTCCTACGGAGACCAGAGGGACTATCCTGGTTTAGTAGCAGAAACCACTAACCTCTTCATGAGAGGCAAGTCAGCCTCTTGGGAAGCAGCAGACACTATCTCTGCCAGATCCAAGCTGAATAGGAGAGCAACCCGAGCCCTGGTTTGGTGCAACTTTGAAGCAAACTCTATAAATGTGGTGGTATCCTAGCTGGCCTTTTGTCAGATTGAATATTGAGTTCAAATACTGTTTGCTGCTGCTGCTGCTGCTAAGTCGCTTCAGTCGTGACCAACTCTGTGCGACCCCATAGATGGCAGCCCATCAGGCTCCACCATCCCTGGGGTTCTCCAGGCAAGAACACTGGAGCGGGTTGCCATTTCCTTCTCCAATGCATGAAAGTGAAAAGTGAAAGTGAAGTCGCTCAGTCGTGTCCGACTCTTAGCGACCCCATGGACTGCAGCCTACCAGGCTCCTCCTTCCATGGGATTTTTCCAGGCAAGAGTACTGGTTAGTACCCGTCTATTAAGTATCCTGGGTTGTCGATGCCACTATGGGTGACAATGGACCACTCCTAGGCTTTTTAATCCCAAACAACTGAAATACTTTGGGTGGTAAACAGCTCTCAAAATGTTTTCCTTGATTAGAAGGAACTCAAGAGAGAAATCTTTAAATTGCTAAGATTTTTTTCTGAACCTGTATGGTATGTGCCTGGGGGTAGGGGGTGGGGGGAATGAGTAAACAATCCATTGCCAACAATGTATCACCAAGGATTCAGATGCCTAGACCTCAAAAAAAAAAAAGTCAATGTGAATTAATTCTAAGGTTTTGGTGATTAAATAACTTCTAGATGGGCTGCCTTCAGGGGAAAGTATTTTCTTGAATGTAGCAAACCCAGTGGTCTCATTTTGTCACCCCATCCCCACTATCAGAGGCAGAAGCACTGCCCTAAGAACCCTCAGTGTTTCTCCTCTCCCCAAGTCATCACACATCACCCTGAGCCCTAGAAGGTCATCACATATCACCCGCCTCTGGGGGGCTCAGTGGCTTTACATGACACGCCATTGCTGAAGCAGAGCCTTCCTGGTCCTGGAAAAGCTACTACAGGGCTCACCACGGCCCACAGCACTGAGGCTTCTCAATGAGGATTTTGCCCACCCCATTCCCACAGAGGCAGTGGTGAGGAGCCTGACCTGACAAAAATTCACCGCAGTGCAAGGGCATCTCTCCAGGGCGTACCTTGTCTTCTCAATCAGGAGTCTCCAATACAACCACTCCTCCAACACAAGAATGAGAACACTGGCTCCTTTCCCAGCATCTAAAGCATTCAGAATCTGCAGCATGGTACTTTGATCCATTTTTGCCCATTTGTTTATATTATACTTTCCTTAAAGACTCTTCCTCTTTCCATTATCCTAGTGCTTTATATGTCCTGTGCTGGGAAGAGGAAGGGAAAGGAGAAGTCCTTCCACTCACACACACACACATCTTGTGCACCATCTTGTATGCCAACCACCTGTATTAATTTTCTAGGACTACTGTGACACAAACCGGGTGGCTTAAGCAACAGAAATGTATTATCTTGTAGTATTCTGGAGGTTACAAAATCCAAAATCAGGGCGTCAGCAGGCTGGTCCCTTCTGAGGACTGTGAGCCAAGGAGCTGTTCCAGGCCCCTCCCCTCGGCCTGCAGATGGCCAATCCCTCCCTGTGTCTGTTCACATTGCTTGTCCTCTATGTGTGTCTGTCTCTGGGTCCAAGTGTCCCCCTTTTGTGAGGACACCTGTCATATTGGATTAGGACTCACCCTAATGACCTCATTTTAATTTGATGACCTCTGTGACAGCCCTGGATATCTTTCTGGGGAGGAGAAATTACACGATCCAACCCACAACACTGCCCACTCATTGACTCTGTTCAAGAATCCCTGGAATAAAGCATCTCCCTGGTACAAGACAGCCTCTAGTGGTAATTAGAAATGAACTCTGCCAACTTCTTGTTTTGTTGCTAAATGAACAGCAAGGAAACTGTATTCCCACCCACTGATTCATAGATCTCTCCAATTACATAAAAACTATGAACATTTTTTATTCCAAGTTTCTATCTTTAACACAGATATGTCTTTGGGGCATCGTAAAACTCAACTTTTAAATGGGCTATTTTTCAAATGCTCATGGTGTTTTTCAATTAGTTTTGCTCATAATATTGTTTGTAATTATAAAAATATTTTTGAAATTTATTAACTTTAATTAACAGTATGTGCTGAACAAGTCAGCAGAGTCAATAAAACTGTACAGAAAATGAATTGTCCACTTGCCAACTTTATGTTTTGTGTTACCTGAGCAGTTACTTGCTTCCGTACTCAAGCAAGACCAAGAAATTATCATTCACCTATTTATCCATTTTAGCTGGGCTCAATGAAATGTGAAATTTTCACCTACTTTAGAAGTATGCTCTTCAAAAACAAAACAAAATAAAACAAAAAAATCGTTCCACTGTCCTTTGAATAAACAGTACCATAAGATAAATTAACAGGAAATAAGCTTTTAGAAAGCATATTAGTTTTACACAGAGCTGAAATTTCAGAATCACACCTGCCCCCCAAGCCCAGGATCTATTTCAGAAACTAAAGTTATTTTTTGCCTTCACCTTTCAAGTTGGCCACACCACTTGCAGGATCTTAGTTCCCTGACCAGGGATTGAACCTGGGCTTCAGCAGTAAAAGCACCAAGTCTTAACCATGGGACTTCCAGGGAATTTCCATCAGCTTTTCAAGTTTTGATAAAACCTAAATCTTATTTTTCCCCTAAAATCCCCTATCTTAGGGAAAAAAATATCTATTCATAAAGGTCTAAATACTTTTCTTTTCCCATATAAACTCCTAAAGAATTCTGAAGATTCCATCAAATAAAAGCTCAATGAGAAGAATCAGTCCTGGGCAGCAACATGAGCTTAATTTTCTCCTTTAATATTTAGGTGAAGACCCTGAAGAATTTAATGACTCAAAGTTTCCAGAAGGGTTAGGTCATCTGTGCCTCAGGTACTTGAATTATGCCAATTGTATGGTGAAACCTGGGGGTGGGAAGGAAAAAGGGAAGTATCCAAGACAATGTGTCATACTCAATAACTGAGACAGCTTATCAGTGTCTAATATCACTCTGGAGGACACATAGTTAATATCCTTCTAACTTTTATTAGACTTGGTATCTATTCTCAAAAATGTGTCCTCCGTGATCTCCCAGTCTATTCATCTACTTGCAACACTATTCAGTCTGAACATCTGAGGTAGTTAAACAAAGGAGGCTGATTCTTCTGAACTCAAAGGAGGCACAAGTGTGCCTGGCATATCAAATACAAGTCTGAGAAACTGAGAGTCCAGTTCACCTTGTTCCTCAAGAGCAACCCTCATTTCTATTCCTTGCTTCTCTACCTCCGGGTTCCCCAACCCTACCCAGCATCTCCTATTTTGCCTGGGTTAACCCAGTGGACACAATTATTAGCATCTCCATGGTTTGGAATTTGTGAACTAATTTGCAGTAAGTTTATTCTGGAAAATTATGGATAATACATTAGTATTTAGAAGTTTTATAAGCAATTTCATCACCTAGATTTGTGACTTGATAGTTCGACCCAGTTTCAGATGGAATGGCCAGCAGCAGAAGACACCTCTTTTTTAGAGCATGGCTCAAATGATTCTCAGTTCCCACTTCAGTTTCTGATTTAGTGGGAAGTGAAATCAGATCTTGGAGTATTTTCTAAATGAGCAGGTTAGTTTGGGTTCTGTCCTCTTCTAGTGTTTTCCCTCAAATCAATTATTGGAAATTGGGGTTTGTTTCTCACTGGTCCACATACTGGTCAGACTTTTCCAGAGGAACAGAACCAGTAGGAGATACATATAGAAGAAGATATTTTATAAGGCATCGGCTCACATTATTAACGAGACTGAGAATTCTCATAATCTGACTTCTGCAAGTTAGAGACCCAGGAAAACTGGTGGTGGAGTTTAAAGCCTTGAGAGCTGCAGATTCTACGCTGAGTCTGAAGGCTTGGGCAGTAGGAATGCTTAGGGTGATTGGTGCCCCAGTGCAAGAAGTGAAGCAGAGAGCAAATTCAACCTTCCTCTACCTCTCTGTTCTACTCAGGCCCTCAACCAATTGGATGACACATCCACACTGGGGACGGACATCTGCTTTACTCAATTCAAATGTGAATCTATTTCAGAAACACCCTCATTGACACACCCAGAAATTATTTTTAACCAGGTATCTGTTCCCCAGTCAAGTTGACACATAAAACTAACCATCAAAAGCCATATCCACTGGAACTGCCATATGAAAAACAGCTTACTTCCCCATTCACTAGGTTCCTTCTAAGTCACAGCAATGAGGGTTTATTTCTCACTGACCCATCAGCTTATATAATTCTTAGTAAACTAACAATTAGCAATATTGGACACCCACATATGCTTGCTGTCAGAAGTGACTGCTTCATACAGATTCAATCTACTATCTCTAAATGATGCATGTCACACATAAGCTAACTTAAAGCTTTCTCTCATTCCTTGTAAGGCGAGATAATAAAACAACAGAGAATCCTCAATACATCCAGGTTAACTGGTCCCATCACTTCATGGGAAATAGATGGGGAAACAGTGGAAACAGTGTCAGACTTTATTTTGGGGGGCTCCAAAATCACTGCAGATGGTGATTGCAGCCATGAAATTAAAAGACACTTACTCCTTGGAAGGAAAGTTATGACCAACCTAGATAGCATGTTAAAAAGCAGAGACATTACTTTGACAACAAAGGTCTGTCTAGTCAAGGCTGTGATTTTTCCAGTGGTCACGTATGGATGTGAGAGTTGGACTGTGAAGAAAGCTGAGCACCGACGAATTGATGCTTTTGAACTGTGGTGTTGAAGTAGACTCTTGAGAGTCCCCTGGACTGCAAGGAGATCCAACCAGTCCATTCTGAAGGAGATCAGCCCTGGGATTTCTTTGGAAGGACTGATGCTGAAGCTGAAACTCCAGTACTTTGGCCACCTCATGCAAAGAGGTGACTCATTGAAAAAGACCCTGATGCTGGGAGGGATTAGGGGCAGGAGGAGAAGGGGACGACAGAGGATGAGATGGCTGGATGGCATCACCAACTCGATGGATGTGAGTTTGAGTGAACTCCAGGAGTTGGTGATGGACCGGGAGGCTTGGCGTGCTGCAATTCACGGGGTTGCAAAGAGTCAGACAGGACTGAGCAACTGAACCGAACTGAACTTGACCTAGAACTTCATTCTTAATAAAGGCATGAGGGAAACACCAACACAAGAGAAATGGAATGGAACAGACAAAATGAGGAATCATATTCTTTCAAGTTGCAAAAAAAAA
Organism: Bos grunniens; assembly: GCF_055505025.1. NCBI lineage: Eukaryota > Metazoa > Chordata > Mammalia > Artiodactyla > Bovidae > Bos > Bos grunniens. The sequence continues at coordinate 45,307,577 of NC_141165.1, forward strand.
AAAAAAAAAGGGTCTCATTTCCCTTCCACAATTTTATATAACTTAATATCACACTATACTGCACATAACATTGGAGATACATTCCATTAGCTTTTAGCTAGACAACATATTGAAAAAATAAAAAAACTATACATCTTTTCTCTTCCTCCTTTTTTTCCTTCTTGGTAAATGCTTAGTGATAGGAGGATAGAGATATTCATAAGATTTCAGTAAATCATTTCTCATTATACATCTCACATGATGGTCTGCAAGTAAAAGAAATTTATGTACAGGATTTAAATGAGTAATGGAAATTTAGTGATATTTAAAATTTTCATAAGGAGAAAATAACATTAAATACAGCAGTTTATAATTACAGAACTACTACTTATTAAATTGTTTGCTTTTCTCATTAAAGAGTAATTTGTGTTAATTGTAAAATGTCCTATATTCAATTATGTGTAATTGAATATAAAATTCAAATATAAAAATGTTATTTCTGTGTAAATAATTTTATAAATGACTTTTTCTTAACTTAGCTAAGTGATCTGAATATTTTTTATCATTAATAATTTTGGATGAATTTTAAAAATTGCTTTCCACAGTTGCCATTCCCTTTTCCAGGGGATCTTCCTTATCAAAGCTACATCTCCTGCATTGGCAGGAAGATTCTTTACTATTCACATCACCTGGGAATCCCATGTATGTGTCTACCCACATTAAATGAAAATCTTCTTCCCCTCATGTCATGGTCTGTGTGCGGGTTGGAAAAGAATTTCCAGACATGAGACAGAAGGAGAGGGAAATAAAGTTTATTAGAATGGGAGACGCTGTTGGAACAGCAGGCCAGCTCAAGGGAGAACCGAGGTTGAACAGGGGTCCTTGGTTCACTTTTATACCCAGGGTACAAGGAGTGGGATCAGGGTCTTGCAGGCCATTTGCTGATTGGCTAAGGCATGTATACTGGGTGGGGGAAGAGTAGGGTGATTGCCTTCTCCCTATGGGGTAGGAGGGGAGACAGGTTATACTGTTCCGTTAATAGTTACAACATGGGGGAGGGAAAGACAATAAAGGTCTGGTTTTTCTGTTCCTACATTCCAATACCCTCCTTGGTTTTATCTGCTCTTTCGTCCTTGGGTCACCATACCTCATAATGGCTATGATTTTAGAAATACAGATCTTTTTTGTCAACATAGTAGGAAAATGTAGCTCACGTTTTGTTTTGAATTTCTTTGATTGTAAGTTGAAAAATATATGACCAATTCAGGAACTGTTTCTCTTACATAGTAGCTCAGATGATAAAGCATTTGCTGCTGGGTTTGATCCCTGGGTAAGGTATTCACCCTTGTTCTCACTAGCGTGTCTGTATTAAAGATATTAACCCTCTGTCTTTCATTCAGTTCAGTTCAGTTCAGTTCAGTCACTCAGTCATGTCCAACTCTTTGTGACCCCATGAATCGCAGCACGCCAGGCCTCCCTGTACATCACCAACTCCCGGAGTTCACTCAGACTCACGTCCATCGAGTCAGTGATGCCATCCAGCCATCTCATCCTCTGTCGTCCCCTTCTCCTCCTGCCCCCAATCCCTCCCAGCATCAGAGTCTTTTCCAATGAGTCAACTCTTCGCATGAGGTGGCCAAAGTACTGGAGTTTCAACTTTAGCATCATTCCTTCCAAAGAAATCCCAGGGCTGATCTCCTTTAGGATGGACTGGTTGGATCTCCTTGCAGTCCAAGGGACTCTCAAGAGTCTTCTCCAACACCACAGTTCAAAAGCATCAATTCTGTGGCGCTCAGCTTTCTTCACAGTCCAACTCTCATATCCATATGTTACTAAAATCTTTTTCTTTTCTCTCACTTTGATCATTTGTCTTTATATCTTTGAAGTGTTTTTAATGTCCTGAAGATTTTCGTTTTCACTACATAAAATATATTTTATTGTACCTTACTGTTTCTACCTTTGGTGTCTATCTGAGCACTGACTCTCTACCTTGAATCTTTATAAATATTCACCTATATTTTGTTCTGCAACTTTCACGATTTTTTATATTTAATACCTTTAATCCACCAGGAATTTATTTAGATTTAAAATGGAAGTTGGAAGCTACCTCTTCCTCTATGCCCCACCCCACACACACAGCAAGTTGGCCAATTTGTCCATGATTTACTAAATAAGGATAAAGAATACTTTCAACATATCAACATAAATTTGACCCTATTCATCACTCTTTTTAACTGAAAAAAAAAACAAAAACAAAAACAACAGCAAAATTTAAAAACCCAGAAATAAACCCCTCCTATACATAGATTCTTCCTTAAGGTCATTCTGCAATTTCCGGTTTGTTTTTTAAAAATCTCATTGTTATGTGATCAGGACTACACTATATTTTAGATTTACCCAATAGGAAGGGAAATCGACAGTTTCACAAAATCGGGCCTTTCCTTCAACAGCTTTGTCTTTCTAATCAAGTTTTTTATGCCCTTCAGCAAAATGTTTCAGCTTTCTTATAGAGGAGAGGTTAAATAAGCATTTTATATTTTTAGTTGTGATTTGGAAAGGAATCAATTTTTCCCTTTTAGTTTCTGTTGTTCCTATGAGGGTTTTTATTTGCTTACTTGCTTGCTTACTTTTTTGTTCTGTTTCTATCTACTGCACTCCTGAAGATTTCTGGCTGAGGAAAAAAGGGTGGTAGTATACATTTGAGTTCTAAGGGACAAGAAATTACTTCTAATTACTATGTTTATTGCCTACAACAAACATAGTAATATTTCAAAAGTGATATTTGAAATATTACTGTAATATTTGAAAATAATATTAAATTTGTTAGAGATTAGTGAAAAATATGCAGTTTTTTTCCATCCAAGTTCACGAACCCCAGGTTACAATTTGCAACCCCTGATGGCTCTTGCATTTCTTTGAGCGTCTCTGCTGTTTTCTACTGGGTCCCCTACAATCAGGTGCAAGAGGCAGAGAGAGGGAACATGCCCTTAAGCACTATTTGCCTGGGATACATTTTTCATTTCTTGATTTTTCAGTCTTTAGAAGTCATTTTATCTTAGACAGCTCATGTACACATTGCTCTTAGATTTTAACCCAGTCTCAGAGTCACTCAGATTTATCATAAATACATAACTACTTCAGACTTACCTCTGCAATCTTATTTTCCCTTGATATTGTTCTTTTATGCTTTTGTCTTTTTGGTAATTTGTTGCATTTTTTTTCCTGCATTTTTCCCTTTGATAAGTTTGGAAGTTTTAAGACAACCAATTTCTATCCTTCCAGAGTTTTAACACGTATGAATTTATATCTTTCTATTGCTGTTACTATCAACAGTTATTTAAGATCTGAAAACAAACATAAAGACAGGCATATCTGAAAGGATACTTGTCTCTTTCCTACCCCATGTGCCCTTTTATCTCCAAAGAACATAAAAGAAGACAAGAGGAAGGTGGGAGAAATTCTATCACCTACCTCCTGGTCTTGGTAGGCACAGAGAGATAGAGAATGTACAGCTAATAGAACAAAACAGAGCAATATTCCTACACTTCTTTGCAGATGAGGTGTAGGAGGCAAATAGAGATGCTTCTTATTGAATTCTGAGTTAGAAGCAGCCCTGGAAAGTTATTTCTTCTTGAGGTAGCTTGTTTAGGATTGTAATGGCATTAACTGAGTGTAGTCTCACAATGAAGTCACAGCCAGGAGCTTAATCTCCCAGCTGCAATATTTTACCTGATATGAATATCCATCTTGTGCCATCTATCTCTCCACCAGGGGCTCCTCATCGATTTTCTCTGTGTTTTGGGGTCCCTGGCTTAAAAGACAGATTTCACTTATAACATATTCCCACCCTGCCTTGTACCATTTTATTAGCTGGTGATTTTCTCTGTCATCATCTTGATCAGTTGATGAACATATGTTTGTGTATATTTGGTTATTCCTATACAAATACACCCACCAATACAAACAACTTCTCTATCTCTAGAGAAGAACATATATTTCAAGGACAGCATTTGTTGTTATTCAGTCTGACTCTGTGATCTCCTGGACTGCAGCATGATAGGCTCCTCTGTCCTTCACTTTCTCCTAGAATTTGCTCAAATTCATGTCCACTGAGTCGGAGATGCTACCTAACCATCTTAACCTCTGCCACCCTCTCCTCCTGCCTTCAGTCTTTTCCAGCATCAGGGTCTTTTTCAGTGAGTCAGCTCTTTGCATCAGGTGGCCAGAGTACTGGAGCTTTAGCTTCAGCATTCAGCCCTTCCCATGAATATTCAGAGCTGCTTTTCTTTAGGACTGACTGCTTTGATCTTCTTGCAGTCCAAGGGACTCTCACCACCACAGTTTGAAAGTATCAATTCTTTGGCTCTCAGCCTTCTTTACGGTCCAACTCTCACATCGGTATATGACTATTGGAAAAACCATGGCTTTAACTAAAGGAAGTTAAGAGTCTGGAATTGGAAGCTAGAGTCTCTAGGTTCAAATCCTACTTTGGCCACTTACTGAAAAGTTGAACAAGCAATTTAACCTCTCTATGCTTTAGTTTCTTTATATGTAAAACACAATGGAAATGTAGTTTCTTTGTATGTAAAAGAAAAATACGTAGAGAAAAAAAAAGTAAGCCTTTCCCTTCTCCAGAGGATCTACCCAACACAGGAATTGAACCCAGGTCTCCCACATTGCAGGCAGATTCTTTACCAGCTGAGCTACAAAGGAAAACCAAGAACACTGGAGTGGGTAGCCTATCCCTTCTCCAGCAGATCTTCCCCACCCAGGAAACAAATCAGGGTCCCCTGCATTGCAGGTAGATTCTTTACCAACCGAGCTATCAGGGAAGCCCCTTTTACTTATGCTTTAGTTTCTTTATACGTAAAACAACAATAATCGCAGCACCTACTTCATGCAGTTATTGTGAGGATTACTCATTGATCCATGCTAAGTCACTTCAGTCGTGTCCAACTCTGTGCGACCCCAGAGACTGCAGCCCACCAGGCTCCCCCGTCCCTGGGATTCTCCAGGCAAGAACACTGGAGTGGGTTGCCATTTCCTTCTCCAGTGCATGAAAGTGAAAAGTGAAAGTGAAGTCGCTCAGTCGTGTCTGACTCTTAGTGACCCCATGGATTGCAGCCCACCAGGCTCCTCCATCCATGGGATTTTCCAGGCAAGAGTACTGGAGTGGGGTGCCATTGCCTTCTCCGATGAAATGGTCAAAGAGACAGAAAAGTTTGACCGAGAAAGGAGAGTTCAGTCCACACACTTTGCCCATTTCTGGTCGGTTCGGAAGGAGACATTGGGTGCCTCTTGGCATTGGCAGGTCGGTATAAACCCCCAACAGGTTTCTGCCATAAGCCCTGTGAGATCACCGTGGAACCGCAGAGCAGGGCTCCTTACTTGCTTCACGCAGGGCATGTCATTCATTCACACAAGCACACCGTAGAGTTAGTAAAGCACAGCAGAAAACGTGTTCACTAGAGAACAAAGAACTAGAGCTCCAAGCATCCTTACCTTGTCCTGAAGGATCCCGGACGAGCCCCCAAGATGAAAGGTTATTGTTGAATCACGCGAAGACACCGGGATTCTTGGCCCCCGGAGGAGAAGAATTCAATCCGGGGCCAGAGACGAGGCTTGATCGCTCAGAGCTTTTGTGTAATAAAGTTTTATTAAAGTATAAAGGAGATAGAGAAAGCTTCTGACATAGGCATCCAAATATAGAGAGTGTTTAAAGTCATGAGGGGCACATAGTAGGTATTCCGTAAATGTTACGTATCAGATATTGCACATACAGCAAGCAATGCTCACAAATGGTGTTTCCATAGCACTCTGAAACTGGGTTAGGGTTATTCAGCATACTGAGGGCAGAAAAGGGGAGTCTCCCATAAATTGAAGAGTCCCAAAATCCCCAGTGATCCATGAAAAGACTCCATCCTGTGCTTGATACCCAGGGTAGAAGAAAGCAAGGAGCTCTACAATCCCAGCAACACACTGCCACCAGGGGTTCCTACCCAGTTCCCTTTTCACAGTGCTTGGTCTGTGAAATCCCAGTGGTGCACTGCATTCTGGGAAGGGTAGCTTTCACACTGCTGTGTGGCATTCTCAGTGTGCAAGGTAGGGCGACAGAGGTGGGATCTCTGAAACAATCTTCTTAAAGAAGCCAGTGTTCGTTTTTGGTTGATGTAGGTAGACTCTGACTCCCCAATGTCAACAGAGGGGATAGAAAGTATCTTCCCACTGTTTTTATGCTCTCTTTGTTTCCAGGATAAAAGACCAAATAAGATTTCTTTCCTCAGTCCAGCTCCATTTGTTTTAGACTTAGTGAATTTCTTCCTAGCTTATTATGATTGTTTTTAAGTTTTAGCTTTTAATGGCATTGCAACCTTTTTCTTTTGCTGTCATAGCAAGTTAACTGGAAGCTGTTAGACAATTTTTATTTGTAACAGAAGTCTATGCTACTGTGTCTTCTTTAAAAAAAAAAAAAACCTTATTAAAGTCCCAGATGTGTATGATTCTGAAATATACAGTAACTGTTTATTTAGTGCTATTCATCTATCTGCCTAGAGTCAGAGAGCTGATTCTTAGAAAAATAAGCCAAGTTGTGGTTTGTCTTTCAGGAGGGAAAATTTTTTGCAATCAAGTCCTAGTTTCCGACTCATTTATAGTCTACTATTTTGATTATGAGTTCCAAAAAAACACTATAAAGGAAGCTTCTTTTAAATTACTTTGAATTATCAAGCAAGAGCCATTATTTCTCATCTTATCAGCCAAACAGACTTGTTCCCAGAAGGTTGCTTGATATTGGATCTCAGGAAAGACTCAATTTTCTAAGAAATAGAAAGTTGTGACTGAATACAACCCTACCATCAGTGACTGTAATTCCAAGTTCCACAGGGTAGGAATTCAGGAACATGTGTTTCAACAGCATGGTGATCTGGGGCAAATATTTGATACTGTTGTTCTTGGACATTGAGAATCTTGTTGTCTTGTGTCTTATCCCATTGATGTTGAACCCAACCGCCATGCCCCTACCCGGTTTTCTACACTGGCAGAGCCTGCTTCTCATAAGAAAGGCTGAAAACTTCAAATGCTTACTTTGTCAGGCTCACCTACAGCTACAGGAGGCCATGTGAGCCAGTTCTGGTGTGGTACAATGGGAAGTCTGTTATAGAGAGATTTTTTTTTTCCCTTGATTGGAATGAGAGGGGAATTGAGAGAGAGAGAGGCCTACTCTACCTGGTAAAGAAGCAAGGAGATCTCACCTTTCTCTTCCTGCCTTTGGATATTGACATGAGAGGATGTGACATTCTGGAGCTGCTCTAGTCATTTGTGACAAAACAATGTCCCTGAAAATCAGGGATGCCAAATTGGGAAGACAGGAAGTGCCAGAGTCTTCAATGATTGCCAAGTCTCTGAAACAACCATGAGACTACCTACCTCCAGATTTTCTAATGGAAAGAAAAATAAACCCTTGGGAGTACCTGTTACCTCTGGTTGCAAATGTCTTATTCTTCTCTACTTCTGGACCCCAGCAGCACAGCACTCTCCTCCGCCAAAGCATGGCTCTGTGACTTGAAATGATGTGTGACCGGAGTGTCATGTTTTGTGTTCAGTGATTGACTCCAGCCACTCTTTCCTACAGTGGTAATCATGGGAACATGTACATTAGCAGAGCTGCCCAAGATTCAAGCAGCCTGGAATGATAAGCCAATGCCTAAAAAAAGTCAGCTGCTGTGGACAGCTGCCTGAACCCTCAGCTGATTTTGCATGTGTAAGAAATAAACTTCTGCTGTATAAAGCTACTGATGAGCAATTGTTACTGCACTATAATAATAGACACCATCTCTATTCTTTTAGCCACTTGTATTTTGTATTTTGATATGCTCCTACTTGTAGCTGAAAGTATCCTAACTGAATCAACATATACAACAATTTGACCTGCAGACAACTCTTTCTGTAAAATGAGAGGATTGTACTGGTTGGGAAATGAATATTTACCATTTTCTCCTGCTCAGACTTTAGTCTCCACCTTCTGGTAAAAACATCTCAATTTTGCTTAAGGAAACCACTCCAGCAGATGTATTCATTCCCTGACTGTGTCTTCTCAGCACTTGCTTCTACTCACAGAAAGCTGCTCACTTCAAACTCCTGTGACTCCTTGCCTAAAAACTTCTAATTGTAATAACGTGCTGGATACATGCAGAGGACAAGCCAGAATTAACCAAGAGTTAATTTTCCAAACTTTATTTTCTTAGGCTCTGAAATCACTGCAGATGGTGACTATAGTCATGAAATTAAAGGACATTTGCTCCTTGGAAGGAAATCTATAACAAACCCTAAACCATGTATTAAAAAACAGAGACATCACTTTAACAACAAAGGTCCATATAGTCAAAGCTAGTGAACTAATTCTCAAAATTCTCCAAACCAGGCTTCAATACGTGAATCGTGAACTTCCAGATGTTCAAGCTGGTTTTAGAAAAGGCAGAGGAACCAGAGATCAAATTGCTAACATCCACTGGATCAACAAAAAAGCAAGAGAGTTTCAGAAAAACATCTAATTTTGCTTTATTGACTATGCCAAAGCCTTTGACTATGGATCACAATAAACTGTGGAAATTCTGAAAGAGATGGGAATACCAGACCACCTGACCTGCCTCTTGAGAAACCTGTATGCAGGTCAGGAAGCAACAGTTAGAACTGGACATGGAACAACAGACTGGTTCCAAATAGGAAAAGGAGTACGTCAAGGCTGTATATTGTCACCCTGCTTATTTAACTTCTATGCAGAGTACATCATGAGAAACGCTGGGCTGGAAGAAGCACAAGCTGGAATCAAGACTGCTGGGAGAAATCTCAATAACCTCAGATATGCAGATTTCACCACCCTATAGTAGAAAGTGAAGAAGAACTAAAGAGCCTCTTAATGAAAGTGAAAGAGGAGAGTGAAAAAGTTGGCTTAAAGCTCAACATTCAGAAAACGAAGATCATGGCATCCAGTCCCATCACTGCATGGGAAATAGATGAGGAAACAGTGGAAACAGTGTCAGGCTTTATTTTGGGGGGCCCCAAAATCACTGCAGATGGTGGTTGCAGCCATGAAATAAAAAGACACTTATTCCTTGGAAGGAAAGTTATGACCAACCTAGACAGCATATTAAAAAGCATTACTTTGTCAACAAAGGTCCATCTAGTCGAGGCTATGGTTTTTCCAGTGGTCATGTATAGGTGTGACAGTTGGATTATAAAGAAAGCTGAGCGCTGAAGAATTGATGCTTTTGAACTGTGGTGTTGGAGAAGACTCTTGAGAGTCCCTTGGACTGCAAGGAGATCCAACCAGTCCATCCTAAAGGAGATCAGTCCTTGGCGTCCATTGGAAGGACTGATGTTGAAGCTGAAACTCCAGTACTTTGGCCACCTGATGCGAAGAGCTGACTCATTTGAAAAGACCCTGATGCTGGGAAAGATTGAGGGCAGGAGGAGAAGGGGATGACAGAGGATGAGATGGTTGGATGGCATCACTGACTCGATGGACATGGGTTTGGGTAGACTCCGATTTGGGTTTGGACAGGGAGGCCTGGTGTGCAGCGGTTCACAGGGTCTCATAGAGTAGGACATGACTGAGCAACTGAACTAACTGATAGTTTTTCCAGTAGTCACATATGGATGTGAGAGTTGGCCCATAAAGAAAGCTGAGCACCAAAGAATTGATGTTTTTGACCTGTAGTGCTAGAGAAGACTCTTGAGAGTCCCTGGGACAGCAAGGAAATCAAACCAGTCAACCCTAAAAGGAATCAATCCTGAATATTCATTGGAAGGACTGATGCTGAGGCTGAATTTTTAATACTTTGGCCACCTGATTCAATGAGCCAATTCACTGGAGAAGACCCTGATGCTGGGAGAGATTGAAGGCAGGAGAAGAAGAGGGCAAAGAGGATGAGATGGTTGGATGGCATCACTGACTCAATGGACATGAGCTTGAGCAAGCTCCAGGAGATAGTGAAGGACAGGGAAGTCTGGCATGCTGCCGTCCATGGGGTCACAAAGAGCTGGATGCAACTGAGCAACTGAACAACAGCAACATAATGTCCCAGAGGCTTTCAACCAACCATGTGAAGAGAAATGGTTGGGAAATACCCTAGCTTCCTCATCGTTCAGTTGAAATAACTCTGATGTGTGTTCTAAACTCTCTTGCTGTGACAGTAAACCTCAGTTGCCAAGCATGGAAACTGCTTTGATAACACATCTTTTATTGACTTCTTCCCCTTCCTTGCCTTTCTTTCCCACTCTTGAGTAAACCTCCTTGGGGGCAGCTCCCAAATGAAGTGCTTGCTCTTGAACTCTTCTCTCAGACTCTTTGGGAACCCAAAGAGACACTATCCCTCCCCATGTGGACCCAATCTTTCTGGGATCATCAGTAAAGGTGCATTACTTGCTCTGTCTTTTATATTCAAACCTGAATAGGATCACACAATAAGTACCTTCAAGAAGGCAGAGACTGTTCAAAAGGTCTACTCGTTAGTTCCTTCTTTATAGATTCCTGCAGGCCTTCTGGCAACTGTCTTTTCTGAGCCAATATCTTAGTTGTTTCCCCTGGTTCTATGACTTAAGCCATATCCTTTCAATAGATTCATGTTGGGATGAGCAGCTAGAATTGCTTTCTGTGACTTGCATTCAAATAAATCAATGAACATGTATGATATATTAGACTTCTTTTGGCTATAAAGATTTCATAGTAAAAATGAATGAGTTTTAAAAAATATAAGACCACTAAATGCTGTATGTTATTCATAAAGTCAGATCATAGAAATCACTTTGAAATGTCAATGTTTTCATGTTTCTTCACATTTTACTTGAACTAGCATCTCTAGCTTGTGAGAAGGTCTTTCTAATATTTCAATACAATTCTCACAAATAGTTATTCATCTGAAAGAGAAAAATAACTTTGTAGGGAGAGGTCATTGTGGTTGTTGCTGTTTTGTTTTTCTCTGGGTGGCTATTAGGACTTCCAAGTGGCGCTGGTGGTAAAGAACCTGCCTGCCAATGTAGGAGACTTAAGAGACTCTGGTTGAATCCCTAGATCGAGAAGGTCCCCTGGAGGAGGGCATGGCAACCCACTCTATTGTTCTTGCCTGGAGAATCCCATGGACAAAGGAGCCTGATGGGCTACAGTCCTTAGGTTCACACAGAGTCAGACATGACTGAGCAACTTAGCATGCATGGGTGACTATTCAGTTCCCATTATAGGGAGCAAAACCTCTCAAGACATTTTTAAGAATAAAGAGTTTTTAAGAGGTTTCTATGTAAAGAAATCTATAATGCTGAAGTCATAGAGAAACCTTGTTTAATTACATTCATCTTACATACCTAAACATGAGAACTCATAGAGAAAAAGTATGTCTGAAAATATCAGACAGACCAAAGCAGAGGAACATTCTACAAAATAACTGGCCAGTACTCTTCAAAAGTGTCAAGGCCATGAAAAACAGACAAAGGCTAAGGAACTTCACAGATGAGGGGAGACCAAGAAGATGTGGCAACTGAATGCAATGTGGGATCACTGGTTGGAATCTGGTCCCCAAAAAGGTCATTTGTGGGATAGCTAATAAAATTCGAATAAGACTATAGATTAGCTAATAGTATACCATATCAATTAAAAGACGCTTACTCCTTGGAAGGAAAGTTATGACCAACCTAGATAGCATATTCAAAAGCAGAGACATTACTTTGCCAACAAAGGTTCGTCTAGTCAAGGCTATGGTTTTTCCTGTGGTCATGTATGGATGTGAGAGTTGGACTGTGAAGAAGGCTGAGCGCCGAAGAATTGATGCTTTTGAACTGTGGTATTGGAGAAGACTCTTGAGAGTTCCTTAGACTTCAAGGAGATCCAACCAGTCCATCCTAAAGGAGATCAGTCCTGGGGTTTCTTTGGAGGGACTGATGCTGAAGCTGAAACTCCAGTACTTTGGCCACCTCATGCAAAGAGTTGACTCATTGGAAAAGACTCTGATGCTGGGAGGGATTGGGGGCAGGAGGAGAAGGGGACGACAGAGGATGAGATGGCTGGATGGCATCACTGACTCGATGGACGTGAGTCTCAGTGAGCTCCGGGAGTCGGTGATGGACAGGGAGGCCTGGAGTGCTGCGATTCATGGGGTCGCAAAGAGTCGGACACGACTGAGCGACTGATCTGATACCATATCAATATTAACTTCCTGTTTCTGATCATTATATTATGGTTATGTAAGACATTAACATTTTGGAAGCTGGGTGAAATGTATGCAGGAATTCTTCGTGCTATTTTTACAACAATTTTATAAATCTTATCTAATCTCAAAATGAAAAATTCCAAAATAAGAAATAAGTTCAAAGCATAATTTAAAGTGAATTATACAAACATGCATTGAAATAGCAACTGGAGATAGAGAATATACTGAGGGAGTAATTGGAACAAAAAATTCAGAATATTGATTAGGCTCTCTGAAATCATACTGTGTTCAAAACTCTCTGTGGTATCACTGTGAAAACCAAATGGAAATGAAATGATGTAAAAAAAAAAATCATGAAACAGCACGAGGAACAAGGCAAAATGACCACTTATTCAACACATGAATGGAAAGGAATTCAGAGTAGACAACTGATTGAAAAGGGGTTTGGAAGATTTAAGAAAAATGAGACTGGACACAAGTGAAGAATTTTGACATCTGAGTGATTTCCCTCCTTGACTATTTCTGTTTAGAAATTGTATGTATTTATAGGCGAATATATTCTATTTCTTCTACTAAGCATGCATGTGTCTATAAATTATAAAGAGAAATTTCTCACTGTCTCTGTCAGTAGGAAAGGATGATATATAGAATTGTGTATAAGTTAGAAAATTCTGCCCCCCTCCCCAAAAAATGGATTGTACTTCAGGGAGAAAGAAACTGATCAACTCAGTGGTTACATAATAACTAAGTGGAAAGATCAAACAGTATGCCATAAGGTAGCAATCAGGATGATGATAATTATAGTACAGCAGCAGAAATTTGAACATTTACCAAATACCGACCACTATTAATCAAGGACTTTACATGTCAATTCACATAATCCTCACAGCATATGAGATTAGTCTACTGTTATTCCCATTTTACAGATAATGGTAAAATGTACATGGGGCAAAATGAAATTTGAATGCAAGCAGTTTGGCCCAGAGATAAAGTTTTTAATCACAAACTTTTAACCACTGCTGGGAATTTGCAAAAGACTTGACTGAACAGACTGGTCTTCCCTTCTCCTGGGAGATGAAACTTCTAATTTACAATACAATTTTATGCCTTAATATGATCAGAGCTCAGGATTGGAATCTTCCTGTCACCAGGAGGTGATACACTAGGGCATGTGTGGCAAGATGAAGAGATGAAGTGGGGGAAAGGGTGACAAGAAGGTTCAGACCATAGGATGTAAAGCCCAGTAGCTCCATACCAGCCAGGGCTCTTGAAGGGACCAGGGTGAACTCCTCCTGCCACACAGGCACTGCCTTGTTGATTAGAAAATGATCTATGGGGTAGGATTTGAACTGGTGTTGTCAGGCCTTGTCACACGTACCTCTAGGCGCCAAATTGGCGGCTGGGAGGAGAGCCAGCAAAGGACAGTGGAAAAATGCTCCTAAGTGTGAATTTAGATTTGAAAAACATCCTCAGTCAGTGCATATATTCTGTGTTCAGACAATATGGACACCAACAGGACTCACTGAGGTTAATTAAATATGAAAAATGACATGATGAAACATCTGAGAAATATTTTTTTCTGGAAACAGAATTTGCAAATGAATTTAAAATCGGGTCAACTCAAAAGCCTGCAGAAGACATGGAGGTAGTAGATTATAATCGAGTAAAACAGAGCTGTTTCTTTTGAAGAGGCTTTATTTTCTTATTAAACACATAGACTATTCATCCCTTCCTCACAGAAATGTGCTCTCTCCAACTTTGCTTTTAAAACACACAGCTCGTTGGGGCTATCTTTTGTTTTCCTGGCTTTGATGGGGAGACAGTCCCTCTCCTGTGGGACTTTCAGTAATGTAAGCATGATGATAAATGCAGACTGACAAATCCTGATAGTCAGGGAGACAAGAGGCAGTGGGTGGGAGACTGCGAAGATGCACAGCGCATGCGCACTGATGAGCTCAGGCTCCAGCGGCCGGTAGCTGCTTTTTACCAAGCAGATTGTGAGTCCTGTGTTTTCAGAGTTGCTGATTCTTCGTGAAAGACTGAAAACCTACATTTTTATATGAAGTATCTTGACCTTCCAGTATTTACTAAAACTTTCAAACTAGGTACAGACCTCCTTCTTAAAACACTTTCATCATCATCTCCATGACATTCTCCCAAGTTTCTTCCTCCTGTATCAGATACTCCTCATCTCCTTTTCTGGGTCCTCCTCTTTTCCCCATCATCTAAAATAAGGGTATCCCGGATCCCCTTCTCTGGTCTATCTACTTTCTCTACCTGGGCAACCTCACCCATCCCATGGCTTTCAGTCACCTGTGCCAGATTCCCAAACCCATACCCTAAGCTCTGCCTGTCACTCCAGACACTGTCACCTTGACATCTCCATATAATAGGAATCTCAAATTAAAGTGGCCAAGAGGGAGCTCTCCCCTCACCCATGCATGCCTTCACCTTCCCATCTCAGGGGATGGAACACCATCCACCAAGATGTTCAAAAACAGGAAAAAAAAAAAAAAAGAAGCAGCAGCAGCATTTGGAACTCTATGTATCTATGTGTGGTACAATTTCATGCTTCACTCACTTGTTCATGTTGTTTTAGGAGACTCTTTCGGCCCCTCCCTTGCCCTTTATATCAGGAAAATTCCTATTTATCCTTCAAGAATCAGTTCCAGCATCACCCCCAAGCAGGCTGATCACAAAATTTTCTGAGCCCAGTGCAAAATGAAAAAGTAGGCTTATTCAGTCACTCATCACACATTTGGCTACCCCAAGCCAAGGAACTGGAGCCTCTGCACAGGACATATTTGGAACCTCATTGAGGGTAAAAGAGAGGCCCCCATGAGCTGCCTAGACAAGAACACTATGGAACTGCCAACCCAGGCTGGGAACAAATGCCATCTTGCCCCACCCAAGACACAGTGGAGCACAAGCCCAGCCTTGACTCTCCTTGCCCCCGTGCCTGGTCTCTGCTGGAGATGGAGGGTGATGGCAGTGTGCAGGCCTCTCCCTGCCAGGCTCACTGCTCCCTAGCTCCACCGGCCGAAGGCAGGCTGCTGAGAACCCCTCCTGGGGAGACAGGGAGGCAGCAAGTGAGACTGCATTGAGCTGGGGGCTCCAAGCCCCGGGCATATGCCCCACTGTCCTTCATACAAAACACACGTATCAAAAATAAAGCTGCAGGATTAAGAATTTCAAAAGGGGGCCATACAGCATTAAACCCCAAGTATGAGCACTTCTGAGTGTTAGAACCTGAGATACTGGTTGTTTGTCCTTGAAACTGGTCCTGCTTCCAAGAAATGTTCTCTGACCTGTCCCCCCAAACCAAACTAGCCACCCCTTTCTGTGCACCTTGCTTACCCCCATGTTTGCATGTATCACTCCATTTAGCCCACTGTGTTCCTTTATCTACTTTTTTGTTTGTTTCACAGAATATTTTGTAAACTTCATAAGGTCAAGGAATTTGGCTAAATCATTTTTTCTTTTTAATTTCTAGGTCTCAGTATTGAAATTGCTTATCAGTAGACCTTTGATGAGGAGGGCATGGCAACCCACTCTAGTAGTCTTGCCTGGAGAATCTTATGGACAGAGTAGCCTGGCGGGCTACAGTCCATAGGGTCACAAAGAGTCAGACATGACTGAAGCAACTTAGCACACAATCACATAGACCTTTGATAGGTGTTCAAATGACCAGACACCTATACCAACTTGCTGAGCAAAAAAAGCCAATTTATACATGAACCTTGCTTGGCCCTGGCAACACCCCCACCATGGCTGTCTCCCTTGCATCCCAGCCCCACAACCCCAGCTACGGATCACACCTGATTCACAGTTTTACAGCCCAACTACTATGGCCACTGCCACCACCATGAATCAGGAAGTTTCCACACACAGCTCCTACTGACAAGTATAGATGACTACATTTGAACACTTACTACAGGAGACCCACAGAGCTCTGGGTTCCTCAGGGAAGCTGGTAGAGGCTGGGTAACATAGCTGGAAAGGTGAGAAAGTTAACACCCTAAGGAGGCAGAATTCAACAAACAAAGGCAAGAAACAGAAAATAGTCAGCAGATAGCAGTCTTTCCTTCCCCTCCTGGACTGTTCTGAAGGGCAGTCATTTTATTTGGCCTCTTTGTCTCATAAGGTCAGGCAACCAGCTATGTTTGTTCTGACATCACAGCCAGCCTGCTATACTCCTCTTCATACTTTCTTTCCCTACTTCCTTACCTCTCTTTCCTTTTCTTCTCACTCTAACTTCCCTAGGACTGGGCCTCAATAAAACATTAGCACAAAAGCCATCCGCTCTGACAGTCTTCTCTAAGAACCTGAGAACAACTGTACCAGAGACAACTGTACCAGAAGTAGGGTAGTAATAGCAGGTGGCATGCTTTGGCGTGTGAATTACTAATGCTCTCACTTGGGGTTGATTGGGATGAGTGGAGGCTTAGGGTAAGATTGGGGATATCATGTAGCTCTAACAACTGAATAAATTAGGGGTAATGCTAATTTTAGTACTTCTGTAGCGGTTGGCTACTTATGATGGCACTGAAATCCTAGATAGGTTCTGGCCAGTGACTGTCATTTTCAGGCATTTTGTGAAAGCCATAGATGCTTTTAAGGCAGGGAGTAATACCATATCATGAACACATTAAGAAAGAACCAGAGAAACATCTGTGGTGGTAGATCTTGAGGGTGTTGGACCCTCAAGTGGACCTGGAATGTACCACTGAACAGGAGAGACTTGTTGAAATGAGCAACTCATCCTTAAGTTGGAATTTAAAGTCCAGTAAGTCTTAATAATGTCCTAGTAAAATTTAATGTCTACCAGTCCTAATAGTTAGCTAAGATGACTCCATTAAGCCTGGATTCACAATGGCTCAGTAAGTTGAGGTGAGTTTGTGGGAACTTACTTGGCAGAGTAGTGAGAAAGGAATCAGAAGGCTCAGGAAAAAGAGAATATTAGAATGAAGACATGCAAACCCACCACCTGAGTGTATTCTCTAGGAGGGAACATGCCACCTGTGTGGGAGCTCTTAGTGGTCCTAAGATCAGCAGCTTTATCATCACCTAGGAACTTCTTTGAAATGAAAATTCTCAAGCCCCACTCCAGATCTACTAATGCAGAAATTCTGGGGATATGGGCCAACAATCTATGTTTGAATGAATCCTCTAGGTAATTTGCTAAAGTATGCTACAGTTTGAAGACCACTGACTAGTCTTTTGTTTGATTTATACAACCAAAAAGAATTGAAAACTGATGATCATAATGCTGCTGTCAGACACGGATGGAAAACTGCAATCCTCAGTTACTAGATCTAAGTCAGTTCACAGAGCCAGAGCCCGTTGATTAAACGGAATGTAGGGTTCCCACAATGCCACCAGATCATGGCAAGTTTCTCTCTAACCTTTCCTCAAACTTGCCAGAGTAATTGTGCACTGCAGAAAAGGGAATTCCCAGAAATCTTTTTTTCTTTTTTTGCTGCACCATGCAGGACCTTCATTCCCCAGTTAAAGATTGAACCAGTGCCTGCTGCAATGGAAGTGCAGATTCTTAACCACTGGACAACCAGGAAAGTTCTAGACATCTTGAGGATGGTTAGAATGAGATCACAGCTGACAATATTAGAGAACCCACACCACCACCATGGTCTTCCAATTAAAAGGGAGACTTAGAGACACCAGATTGTAAATGGTGTTTGGGTTCATCTTGCAATGGATCCAATAGTTCCAAGGACCCACTCTGTTGCTCTGTCTCTAGTCTCTGAATGCCTAATGGGATAGATACACTTAGAACTTGGCCCTTGGTTTCCTGACCTATGAATTAAGGAATAATATGATTTTAAAAGGTACAATGCACCTTCCATCCAGGCCAAGATAGTAAAATCAGGAGCCATATCTGCCAGGACAAATTGCAGAAATCAGTACCAAAAGACTTAAAAGATTCAATGATGGTGATTCCCATAATACATCTGTTCATTTCACGTACCAGGCCTTCCCCCCAAAACCATGTTGATCATGGTGGGTGCCAATGGACTACTATAAATTTAAAATACTATTCCAATTACAGCTTCTACGCTAGATAGGAATTTTATGGGAGGAGATCAACTCAACCTCTGGCACTTCATTTGTGACTATTGTTTTGCTGAATGCTTTATGTCTGATTCTCATCAAAAGAGAGGATCAAAAGCAGTTCATCTTCATGTTGCAAGGACAGCAGTAAGTCTTCACTGTCTCTCTCTAGGTCTGGATCAATTTTCTGCTGTCTGTCAGGGTCTAGTCTATACTGATCTCCACCATCTTGCTTTTCTTCAGTGCATTGTGCCAGGCTTCTACACTGATTGACATTTTACTAATTGGACCTAATAAGGAGAACAGTCAAGTAATTCAAATGTCCTATTAAAACACAAATGTGTCAGAGGGAAGGCAGCAAGTCCTTGATGATCAAGGGGCCTGCGACATCAGTAAGATTTTTAGAGGTCCAGTGGTCTGGAATAGGAAGGGCCATACCCTCTGAAGTAAAGCAGGAGAGCCTAACAATGGCACATCAAGTAACTGTGCAGCTGAAGCAGCCCATCATGAGCTCAGTGTTAACAGAAACTCCCAGGAAAGGGTTGAGTGGACAAAAATGAACTATTACATGAAAGAAACAGTAGACTTAGGAAGACTCAAGTACTCCAGAAGATGCAAAAAATATGCCTGTTGGCCTTGATCTCCATATCACCTGCCTCTGTTGCATCAATGCCACTCTCTCAGCCACACCTATTCCCCATAACCAACTGATGGAGAAAGAAAGACCCTGAACTCAGGTCAAAGACAGTTTGTGATCACGGCCACATTACAGTCTCTCAGGAGTGACTCTGAAAGAATAGGCGTAGCCACAAAGAGACCTTCAACCAGGGAGACAGAATGACCTATTTTCTGAGCGCCGGTCAGTTTCTCTCCTTGCTAGATTCACTGCTTGTGCAATGGACTAATGAGCAAAGTGGCCATGGTGGTAGGCTCCGAACCTGTATGCGATTCCAGAAACAGGGACTCCATGGAGTCCTGGCATAGGAGTGAGAAGCAGCTGCAGTGCCAAGAGGTGGCAGCAGCAACTGAAGGTGAGCAGGAGTTGGGTGGGCACCTGGCTGGGATCAGGAGGTGGTGAAGCACAGGATCCAGGTTCTGCAGCAGCAGGCTGATGAGAGAAAGCAGGATCCAACTGCTTTCCTCTCCAGTCTCCCCCCACACAGCAAAGCTTCAGGTGGTCTAATTTGTCAAACACAGCCTCTTGCCGGCATTGCCTGCTTACCAACTCCACTCCTGCCATGGGCAGGATTTGGGAAGGATTTTTAACTTGCAACATCATCACCAAATGCAAAGCAACTCATTACATTTCCATTTCTTCTCAAGTCACCTTGCAAATACTGTCTTGAAAGCAGAGTGAAAACACTCAAGGACATAAAATGCTGCTTAAAACTGTCCCCATAGAAGTGATCTCTTCTATTGCAAAGAGATGAAAAGGCAAATATTTCCAAGAGCTCTGGGTTCCCTACTCAACAGTCATCACATGAACTTCAATTTTGAAAAAAAAAAAAAAAATCACCAAGTGTTTAAAAATCTCCTTTAATTATATTTTCATGAATTCCAAGAAGAACATCATTGCAGTTAACATTACAAAAAAGCAAAGAGGGACATCTGAACATGCAATAAAAAATGGATTCACAGTGAAAATAATGTATGTTGGTACTAAAATAGAATTACTTGGCTCCCTGAAGGGAAAAGATTTCTTCTAATTATCTATATTCACTTGGGTTTTAGCATGAGAAAATATTTTTTTTCTTGAAAGCTTTGGGAAGTTTTCAATTTGTGCTACTGTCATTGTTAGCATATGCTGGAAGTCCTTCATCCTGAAAGCCATTATTTGCAGCCTATAATTTAATCAGAAAATTCAAAAATACAACAAATAGCTTGGCAACTGTGTTCTTGTTACATACAAAGCCATTAGCAAAAATATGTAACAAAATTTATGTAAAACAAACAATTTTGTCCTTATATACAGAAGTTTGCTTTATTCCTCAGACCCTCACACCTGGCTCTAAAATGAGAGGGTATGGTTGGGGGGTGGGGAGGGCAGCTACCCATCTCCTCTGAACTCTCCTTCTGGGTGGGGTAGAGAAATATTGAAAGGTAAGGTAGGTAACTTTTTAAATCTTCTTTTAACTGAGTTATAAAAATGCATCTGAGCTCCTCAATAAAGAAGGAAAACTAGGAAAGATGGTAATGGCTTTAAAATAAAGAATTCATCCCTTTGTCCTTTGTAAAAATCTCTTAGCAGAGAGTAAAAATGACTATATTTGTGACCGTGAGCTGAGAGCACAGAGTAAAGAGCGTCTTGGTGAAGCATAGAACCCAAACTGCTGAGAAGTTTCACATCTAGGGCATGCACATATATCATACCAATAGAGTTCACACCTCAGTGAGGAAAGATCAGAGGTACACAGGAAATGTCACCCGGGTCTATATACAAACGCAAAAAGAACACACGGAGTCAAAAGGAGGCTGTAATACGAGTTTAAAAATACATCTGAAAATCATCTCAAAGCCAAGGACCATATTTCCTAAAAACTCAGACATTCTACAGAATATCTTATTAACAGTGAAAATGCAGCTTTATGTAATTCACAGTCTCAAAAGAAAATAAATTTCTGGTTTATCATCACTGCTGGGTTCGGTCTGCAGAACAGAATGATGTGAACAGAACCTGTCGACGTGGCCGGAGCGCAGGGCTGCGCATGCGCCCTCGGGGATGCCGCGGCCCTCCAAGCTGCCGCCCTTGGCGCTCCGCAGGTAGCCCGCGATGTAGGAACCCGTGGAGTGCCGGTTCCCTGTGGGAGCCGGCGCGCACGGCTTGCTTCGAAGAACCACTCCTCCCACAGTGCTGGGGTTCACACTCTTCTGCCTGTTGGCTTCCTGCTTCTCCTTGGCACGACTAGCAATATTGCGCACTCTGCTCTGACTTCTGGATGACAACTTTCTGACCAAGGCCCTGGGGAATTGATTGGCATCTTGCTTGGAGTACAGCACTTGGCAGCCATCTTCCTGGTCAAAGGACACAAGTTTCCGCAGCTGCTCGGTCAGGGCATCCATAGGCTCTAACGACTTTGTTTTTACAGTCATGCCCTTCTTGTCTCTGATGCCAGTGGTAACGAAGCTCTTACTAATACACTGGTACTTGCTTTCAAAATTACAGGCGATGTCCTCTGATGTTAAGTCCCCAAGACTTTTGGATTTGCACGGACTGGACAGCTTCAGAGCAGAGTGTGTGGACTGCTCCGGGGCAGGGGCATGCAAGTCATGAGCACAAGGCAGGGGCCCAGAGGTCTGGTTCGTTTTTGCATCTGAATTTGAGAAGTGATTATGCATAAACCCAGCACCCTGATAGGCTAGATGAGAGATATTTTGATTTTTGACATCTTGAGTATTGTTGAATATTTCAGAGACAGAAGGGTGGAGAGTCTCTTTACAGTAGCCATTTCTCAAGCCTCTTTGAAAATGTTCCACTGCAGCTGGACTGTATTTCACTTTTAAAGGAGAAGTGAGGTGACTTGTGCCCTCTCCCCTATATTCATAGGTTGTTAGGGACAGATTTTCTGAGTCTCCATCCATTTCTACGAGACTGCTGTCCCCAGAATTTAAACTGAGAGTAGGAGCAGCTATTACATCCTCCAGTGTCAAGTCAGTGGAAGTGGCAGGGCTGGGGTTCTTCAGGATTTCCCAGTCTTTCCCATGGGTGGGACTTTCTGGTAACCAGCAGTGAGAAGAATTAGAGGACTGAGGCAGGTTGTTTTCTATGGCCCCAGTCATGGCCTTCCCAGAAAGGTCATTGTCTGGTTTCATTTTAGAGACAGGAGTGCACATAGTTTCACCAACAGCTGTGTGTGTTGAACATTCACAGGTCTCGTGTCCAGAGAGTGCAATCTGCTCAGGAGACGAGCACAGGAAGGATGACTTGGGTTTTCCATTGGAAAAGCCAGGCTTGAAGGGCATTTTTAGGTCCATGGTGGGCACAGGAGGATGGCCCGACATCACACTGGGGCTCTGAAGATGAGAAACAACTGTAGGGTTAGCCTGGTTGCCGGTCTCATCAAACTGGCCAATCAGTGCTGAGATGGAACTGCCAGGCTCATTCTCATTTGTTAAAGTGACATTGTCAATAAGGTGGGAAATTTCACTCTCCTGGAGAATTGCAGTGGAATGTAAGTCTGGTGCATCAGAACAGAGTGTAGAGACGTCTGACAAAGAAAAGGATGTTGCAGCTCTGCCCTTATCCCAGTTACCTTCCAGCTTCTTAATCTCCAGATTGCTTTGAGAAAGGATGCTTCCTGACAATGTGCTTTTCCCTACCACGAAGCCCCCAGCATTCCCATTTTCCTTGGTTTTCACACCACATAGATCTTTTGATGGGCTAACTGCAGGATCATGAGCCAAATGCTGCCTTGGAGAGAGGGATCTGCTGAGGCACTGATGTTCCCAGCAATCACTTAACATGTTTGATTTGGTTCTCCCACCCTTTGGACCTGGCACTAACTGTTCTGTGATTGACAAGTTGGCAGTAGAAACAGCAGAGTTCCCTTGGCTGATGTCTTTGTGGATGAGAGCGCTGGAGGAAGAGGATAACTTTTTGTTGAAATTTGGAAGATGCTGGTCTTTTACACTTGCCTTCCCATCTCTCCTGGCATCCTTATCTTCTGCTGAATGAAACAAACAATATTTTAAGTGACATATATCACTTTATATAGGACCTGCAAACACTCATGTTTGCCTTCAGACAGACAAATGGAAAATGTAAATCTGTTACATTGTGACAGAATCATGGATTGCATAGATTTGCAACAAAGTGTCTGTGTGATGAATAAATGGTAAAATATATTTATATAGTTTCACTGGAGCCTCCCTTTGAATAGCTATTACATCAGCTAAGGATGTAATATTCATTGTAAAAAAAAAATGTCAATGAGTTACCATACTTTTACAGTGAAGATTACCTTAAGTTGTTTCCTATTCAGATTTGTACTACACAGAAGCATGGCAATAAAAACAGAACAAGACAGCTCTGTTAAACAAAGTATTGTGGTAACTATAAGCAAGATACAAAAACAAACAAAAAAACCCACAAATCATTTTGAAAAACATTTTGGCAAAAGACTTAATTTGACCATTTAATTTCAAAACCAAATTGGAAGTGCAATAAATGCATTAGAATATCAATATCTGTTGACTTCAAAATGTAAAAATAAAGACTTGGTCACCAATTCTATGGCATTGCTAATATCTAATTTCCCATTGATCATATTTTTTGGAGTTTAAATACATAGATTTCATATTTCATTCTCCCCTAAAAAAGGCAGCAAGATCTTGGGCAGAAGAAGGAAAACTTTAAAAAAATACACAATTTAAATTAATTCAGGGTAACCCATCCTGTTTAGTATACTGTTAAGACAATATTAGGTGTGCTAATATTCTTAATCACATTATTTTAATAGCACTTTATGCTTTCAGTTATGAAAATTGAAAAAGAATATACTTAACTTATTATTTTCCTAACTAAAAAAATCATCATAAAAACTTGATTAACCCCAAAATTATAAGGAAAATATAAATATTATATGGTGTTATCACTCAGATAGATACTGTAAGCTTTTATAAAATTATGTATACAATTTTGTATTCTGAATTTTTTCCACTTAATTTTTCTTCTACATGGTAACTTGAATCATTGCATGGTTATGTATTGCTCTATATTTACAAGTTTTATATTTATGTATTACTAAATATATTATAGTATATATATATGAATAACTTATATAAAGTTCCTGTTTTTTAAGTGCAAGAAAGAAATATCAACTATTGCTTTCTAACTCACCTAAATAGTACTAGCATCTTAATTGTGGTTTTAACGGGATTAATTATTACCATTTTTTGCTTTATTTCCCTCCCCAAATGGACTTTATTTATAGTTTACTTCCCCCAAAGTGGAGTTTTAAAATAAATTTTAAAGCATGTATTCATCTCTTCTCCAATACTACTCTTAGCAACATTTCAAACATTAAACTCCCCTTTTCTCCTTCAAAGAAGCCATTGAAAAATTGATTTGTCCTCCTATCATATCTGACAATAAAAATCAATAAGTGGTATTCATGAGAAAAGAAATCACTGAAATTAGACTGCATGATGAAAGAATTCTGCTAAAAGGAACAGGGATCACCTTTTACTGTTTGAGGTGATTCTGATTTAATTAAAACGTATCTGTTGCAGAGAAATCAAATGCATACAGTTTTGGCGCTTGAATTATCTAAAATAGGGTGGGGGAGGAGTCACTGATACAAGGACAGAGCTCTTCGGTACCGCGTAAAACAGATACCACTCTTTATCAAGTTCTCAAGTGAACCATTATGCTCACATTAGAGGAAAAGATAGGTAACACCTGGTCCCTGTGCCTGAGGAGTTTATAACTGGACAGGAGCTACAGACATGCTTCCTTCCCTGCCCACATCCAGGGGAGGGAAACAGAGGCCACAGGAAAACATCAAATAAGCTCCCTCTTGAGGAAGCAGAGATTTCTCAAGTGAAGAAAGTGGCTTACTTTTAACAGCTGGCGTTTCCTCTTTCTCCATAAACATTTCCAATTGTGGAAACATGTTGCATAGTGAGAAAGAAATACAACTAAACTACACCTCAGAAAAGTCAATATAATTCTATTCCTCCTCAGAAAATCAGTAACTATGGTACCCGCTAAGAAAACCACGCTCCCTGCTCATAGTTTGCCGGTTTCACCTCCTTCTGTTGCACCTCATAGGCCCATACGCTCTCCACCATCGCCCCTGGTCCCTCACTGTCGACTTCAGATGTCAATGTTATTTTGAGGCTGTAGGTGACTAGGAAATTGCTCTTCCAGCACCCTCTCGCCAAAGTTTAAAATCTGGTCTAAAAGGTAACACTGTAATGTAATTACCTATTTTTCAGAATATTTTACTTTGACTACAAAATGCCAACCATGTTATCATGGTAATTAAGGACACTAAAATGTGTCTTAAAATGGTGTATTCTCAGAGAAACTTAAAGCATCTTACCCTGAGAGTTTTCCTTTCCTTCAGTGTCTTTTGTGGTTTCAGATACAGGCAGCGACAGAGCCCCAAGAAGACTTCTGTCAACAGGCATAGAGACAGGGCGTGCTTGCAAACTCCGCGTGGTCCTTCTCAGGACCCCATCTTGATCTCTTGCAGCCTCAGAAACAGAATCCTTCATCTCTACCATTTCTTGGAAGCCCATTTTGCTCTTTTTTCTGCCTTTGGCCGGAGCGCTGGCTGTGCGTCGCAGAATCTTATCTCCAATCGATCGCTTCCGAATGTAATGGCAAGTGTTTTCTGAAGAATTGTGTCTGGGATTCTTATTGAACAGCCCCTTCAAACCTTGGAGCTGTCTGTTCTGAAGACACAAAAGGACCAAGCAGAAGTTAAGCAAATACCACTGTGTCAACCACTTGCCTCTCAAGTGACATCTGCATGAAAAATGGATAGAAAACGAAATCTCACAGCCACTGAAGAATATTCAAACCAAGAAAACGGCAGCACACAGCACGTTTGCACTACATCATGCATGTCTCATCAACCTGACTTTGGGAGGAAGGCAGCCTCCCATTTTCACAACCAAGCTTGCCCACGAGTTTCCTGCCCAAAGAAGGCAGGACAAGGTGGTAGGAAGAGTTTCCACAGTGAACAGACTGTTATGAACTTGAGCCTCCTTAAAGCAACAGACGCAAGTTTCAAAGTGGTAAGCAGGACGATGGAGCGATGTGAGAGAGCATGCCGCCATGACCACTGATAGAAACACGCCAGCCAGAACCAAACACCATGCTGAGAAACTACCTTTGTAGCTCCTAGAAAGTGCAATATAGTGTAACTGGGGTTGAGTATTAAAGGGCTCCACTGCAAGGGGGGAAAAAAGCACAACAAAACACAATTGGGCCTCATTCAAGAAGGTTGCACAAGTAAAACCAGAAGATGATACAACACATATGCTCTGTAAACCCTTTCTCCCACTTTGAATTTTTAGTTGCAGGTTTCATTCATTGCTCAGTTCACTATCACCACATTGTGGTTTATGCCTCTCAATGCAAACACACCTTGAAGGTAATAAATGACTTACACTATACATGGACATTTACGTAGGAGAGAGACATAAGCCCTAGAGAACACATTCTCTTTCCTGTTATTTCTGGCTCAAGTTTTAAACAAATTCTGAATTTTATTATTTCCTTCAAGCATGTGAAATGCTAGAGATGGTGCTTAGTTTGCCTGGGATTCCTAAGAAATTCAAGAATCACTTTTTGATAATTTACATTTGTGTATGTTTAGGCCAGAGGAGAGATCTCAGCAAGCAGCACAATCTAGGACTGAACACAAGAAGACATAAAACTTTACCACTCTTAGAAATTAGGATCCTCACCCTTCCCAACTGACGGATGTGAGAATAAACACATACTTCCTATTTCGGGGCAAACTGGTCTGCTCCCTACCAGTCAGATTGTAGTCTTTTTAATATTAATATTAGCTGACATTTCTGAGCATTTACTATGTGCCAGGCAGCTTCTTAAAGATAAAGTATTTGTTCATGAAGTAGGTACAGATAAGGAAGCAGAAGCACAGAGAATGTATAAACCTCTGTATAATAAATGTATAAACCTCCTCTGGAGGAGGAGCCCCAGACCTTCTGATATGCTGACCTTCTGATAAAGAGCACCAGACACTCCTGGGCCCGAGGCCCTCCGAATCACATCTAGTCCTGAAAATGGTTCCGGTCACTAAATCCCCAGTGACTTGGCATTACCAGACGAGAGCCTATAGATATGTAAACCTCAAGTGAGCTCCACAGTGAAGAAACTATCATTGGGAGAGAGCCCGAAGACACTGGTACGGTCTCTTCCTTTAAGTTCAGTGGGTGGCTTTTAATTCATTCATGATTTTTAGGTTTCTGGTTAAATACATGACACTTGAATGAATGCATCCTGTCTAGAACTGGCTGGGATCACAACCCAGTTAGTACAGGTAATTCAAACATCTGAGACTACGTTTCCAACTGCAGCCAGCTGAGTCTTTTTTTTAAGGATTATAATAAAATTCAAACATGTAACTCCAGCTTGACTGTTTTAGTCAAACAAATGATTGCCTGAGAGAGTAATAGTTTTCTCAGGTCTGTTAAGCCCAGCAAGGGCCACTGGGTGGAGGGGACATGTACACACCCCTAAACAGAGGAAGGAGCACATGAATGAGGACCTCAGGGCAGGAGAGCACATGGAGCATGGCGTGGGCTGGCCTTCCTAGAGTTTCCTTTCAAAAAATTTTGTCGAGGTTTACGTTCCTTTTATGCAATGAATTAAAAACTTTGTTAGGGACAATATTATTGTTGCATGTGACTTTAAGCCCTGTGATCATTCTCACCTTTCCATAGATTTCATTGATTGTTATGTGGACAAATATAGATGCTTCTGTCAGTCCTTCCAAGTAGACATGCCGGTAGCCTGATAAAAGAGAAGTAGTTACCTTTTAGTTGAACTCATGTTTGGCTTTTCCATGGGTGAAATAGAATTAAATACCTGACTTTACAATAGTTATATTAACACTCACATTATCATATAACACATACTTTATATATCATATATGCCATGTATCGTGTATACTGCATATCACATCTTCCAAAGAACAAGGAATGGTCTAGAGAGAAAAGTTCAGCCAGAATTACCAGGCACCAAGCTGCTGAAGGTCACAGTTCTTTGCCCAACAAAGTCTCGTCCAATTGGATCATGATCCCACACGAGGAACCGGACCAAAGCTATTTCTGGCATGTGTACTGTAAATGTCAGGGTTTCTTCCCATACAGGGTTAAATCCTGAGAGAAATAGGAAAAAACAAATTGAAAAAGCAAAAGCGGTTGGCTAAAAATTATTTAGCGGCAACATCTGCAAAGCAGACAGTGAAAATTGCTTGCAATGGTTATTAAACTGGTGAAGACAACAGAGCCACCCCAGGATGCCTTACTGAAATAAAGCCTTGGAACTTACCCCCATTGCTAGAAAATAATTGGTAAGAAAATTGCCTGTAAATTATTACATCAATTCTAATAATCCTTGAAGCAAAACTGCATTGTAGAGAAGGCTCTTTTAGACAATATTTAAAATGTTTCAGTAAGCTCAAAAAGCATCTATAGTAGTGAGCTAAGAATACTGTTTTAGCAAAAACAATAAAGAATGATTCCTCTCCCCCACCCCTACCCCACCCCAATAAAGCGATGCTTCTTACCCACCAAGATGTTTGCTGTTATCATCACCAGCAAGCATTCTGTAAGGTTTCAATGTTATTGTACAAATGTTGTTGTTGTCACTGTTTAATTTTTCAGTTGTGTCCAACTCTTTCGTGACCCTGTAGACTGTAGCCCACAGGCTCCTCTGTCCATGGGATTTCCCAGGCAAGAATACTGGAGTAGTTGCCATCTCCTTCTCCAGGGGATCTTCCCAACTCAGGGATTGAGCCCTTGTCTCCTGCATTGCAGGTGTATTCTTTACTGCTAAGCCACCAAGGGAGACCCACTATACATATACTATCCTATTTAATTCTTATGGCAATCCTCTAAGGGTGGTAGGGCAGGGGTTCTTTCCCTAACTGATGAAAAAATATACATTACTGACTTTCAAAAATATGTAGCTCTTACAAAAAATATGCAAGTAATCCATGCTCATTTTTTAACACAGGAAATACAATGCTCATGTTATACTTGAGAAAACAGATATTCAGAGGAAATGATGTGCCTAATGTCATACCCTAGTGACAGAGCCAAGTGAGATGAGGCCCTGTTGACTCCCAGAGGCATCTCATGAAGCCAGACCTTAATACAAGAAAGATGATATATTTTCATAGGTACTGAAAAAATAGGAAAAGCATATAATTTAACGAAAATTCTATAAGCCAAAAACATTTATTTCTTGGTAAAATTCTCCCAGATGAATTAATTAAATAGATAAAAATTCAAGTACTCTATAAGTTTGTTTTTCTTTTCTAAAACTGAAAATCAGTGTTATTAAACATATGTATTAAGGAGGCATCAGCCACTTAACCCTAATGCCTTAGCTAATGAAATAATTATGGACTTAAAATCATTGAGATGTCCCTCCTGAACAAGAGAATTCATACTTTTTGTTGATTTAGTGATGACATCTCAATTACTTCTGAGACTAAAAAAATTCATTGAGCATTGGTAGGAAAATGCAGTATGGGAACCTTACTTACTTTAAGCATGTTATTTCCTAAGTAACAAGTTTCTACTACTCTTGAACCCTCAAATCACTTTCTTTAAACTCCTCTGAAAGCCTATCTCAGTTCAATTCAGTTCAGTCGTTCAGTCGTGTCTGACTCTTTGCGACCCCATGAATCGCAGCACGCCAGGCCTCCCTGTCCATCACCAACTCCCGGAGCTCACTCAAACTCATGTCCATTGAGTCGGTGATGCCATCCAGCCATCTCATCCTCCGTCATCCCCTTCTCCTCCTGCCCCCAATTCCTCCCAGCATCAGGGTCTTTTCCAATGAGTCAGCTCTTCGCATGAGGTGGCCAAAGTACTGGAGTTTCAGCTTTAGCATCAGTCTTTCCAATGAACCTCTTGACTTTCTACCCCTTCTCCAGGTGATCTTCCCAATGCAGGGACTGAATCCAGGTCTCCTGCATTGCAGGCAGATCTTTATCGTCAGAGCCACCAGGGAAGCCCACACAGACACGTTTTTCATTTTTGGTGCAAATTCTACCTCTAGAGCATCTTTATTAAAAGTGAACAGAGATCTTACCATTGTCATCTACCACACGAGTTTGATCTTTAGAACAATCTACTGGCAATCCAATAATTTCAACTTCAACAAAAGGATCAATGATCTATAAAAAGATTAAAAGCATTAGTTATTACCACTGATACATTTCTACACATATGTTAATTGAAGAATATTAGCCAAAATGTCATATATCAACAGCAATCCACTTAGGTGCTTACTAAGAAAAATTGTTTCAGGTGCAACAGAGGCAGATATGAGGCATGAAAGAAAAAAGATTACATTGTTATTTACCAATATCTACTAATGCTACACAAACTTTATCCAATGAATCTATGACTCTAGTTGAGGTTATGTACCCAACAGAAATGAGAGCTTCTGTCTATGCAAAAATGCTCAGAGCAGGTGAATTCATAATAGCCACACACTGGAAACAAATTAAATGTCCATAATGAGTTGGATGGATAAACAGTGGAATATTCATTTAATAAAACTATAGAACAATGAAAAGATAACAAAGTTCTCTACATAACCAAATAGTGGAACAAGTCATAAAAGGGTATATATTTATTTACATATATAAGTGAAAAAGAACTAAAGAGCCCCTTGATGAAACTGAAAGAGGAGAGTGAAAAAGTTGGCCTAAAGCTCAACATTCAGAAACTAAGATCATGGCATCTGGTCCCATCACTTCATGGCAAATAGATGGGGAAACAGTGGAAACAGTGGCTGACTTTATTTTTTGGGGCTCCAAAATCACTGCAGATGGTGACTGCAGCCATGAAATTAAAAGACGCTTACTCCTTGGAAGGAAAGTTATGACCAACCCAGACAGCATATTAAAAAGCAGAGACATTACTTTCTCAACAAAGGTCCATCTAGTCAAGGCTATGGTTTTTCCAGTAGTCATGTATGGATGTGAGAGTTGGACTATAAAGAAAGATGAACACCAAAGAATTGATGCTTTGAACTGTGGTATTGGAGAAGACTCTTGAGAGTCCCTTGGACTACAACGAGATCCAACCAGTCCATCCTAAAGATCAGTGCTGGGTGTTCACTGGAAGGACTGATATTGAAGCTGAAACTCCAGTACTTTGGCCACTTGATGCAAAGAGCTGACTCATTTGAAAAGACCCTGATGCTGGGAAAGACTGAGGGCAGGAGGAGAAGGGGATGACAGAGGATGAGATGGCTGGATGGCATAACCAACTCAATGGACATGGGTTTGGGTAGACTCCAATATTTGATGATGGATAGGGAGGCCTGGCGTGCTGCGGTTCATGGGGTCGCAAAGAGTCTGACACGACTGAGCGACTGAACTGAACTGATGTATATATAAGGGTCTATTTACATATATGTCAGAGTCTATTTACATAATGTTTAAGCACAGACTAAATCAATCTATTGTGATTGGGCTGGTATTTGATGGAAGGAGCAGAGGCTTAGGAGTAGATATTGACTGAGAAGGTGTACGGAAGCCTTCTGGGGGTGCTGGATATGTTCTATCTTGATCTGGGTACATAATAATTAATCAAGTTATCCACACTTGTGCAATTTAACATAGTTAAATCAATTGAGTACTATGATGCAAATTTTAAAATATTTAAAAAGGTGAAAAATATGAGGGAATTCCCTTGTGGTCCAGTGGTTCCACTGCAGGGAACTAAGATCTCACATGCCAGGTAGCACGACCAAAAAAAACCTTTACCTCCCCCACATCCCTGTCCTCTGGGGGAGGAATCTTCCTTTGTTGGCCATTTGTAAGCTCTCTTTTGTCATTCCAGTACCAGACAAGGAGCAATGAAGGAATAAAATCCTAAAGGACCCAGAAAGGAGGGAGTTACTAACTCTGGGAAAACAATGTTTTAGGAGTTTGGAGAGTAAGAAAAATACAGTTTGGGAAGGGGAGTGTCAGAGAATATAAGATAGAGGTCTGATGGAAGAACACTTTGAGACAGATGGATAGACATATTTTTGGTTTACTAAATAAGTCAGCTAAAGTTTACACATTTTGAATTAATTCTTTGCAAACAGAAGTTTTTCCTTAGAATAGAACCATATGGTAAAACTGTACCACTGGAGGTCTTGGATTTGGGGGCAGTTAATAAATATGACCATTCAAGTACTGCATTTCGGGATTCTTTTTTTGACCATGATGGCTACTCCATTAGGAGACAGGGATCAAGACCATCCCCAAGAAAAAGAAATGCAAAAAAGCAAAATAGCTGTCTGAGGAGGCCTTACAATAGCTGTGAAAAGAAGACAAACAAAAAGCAAAGGAGAAAAGGAAAGATATAAGCATCTGAATGCAGAGTGCCAAAGAATAGCAAGGAGAGGTAAGAAAGCCCTCAGCAATCAATGCAAAGAAATAGAGGAAAACAACAGAACGGGAAAGACTAGAGATCTCTTCAAGAAAATTAGAGATACCAAGGGAACATTTCATGCAAAGATGGGTTCGATAAAGGACAGAAATGGTATGGACCTAACAGAAGCAGAAAATATTAACAAGTGGCAAGAATAAACAGAAGAGCTGTACAAAAAAGATCTTCATGACCAAGATAATCACGATGGTGTGATCAATGACCTAGAGCCAGACATCCTGGAATGTGAAGTCAAGTGGGCCTTAGAAAGCATCACTATGAACAAAGCTAGTGGAGGTGATGGGATTCCAGTTGAGCTATTTCAAATCCTGGAAGATGATGCTGTGAAAGTGCTGCACTCAATATGCCCGCAAATTTGGAAAACTCAGCAGTGGCCACAGGACTGGAAAAGGTCAGTTTTCATTCCAATCCCAAAGAAAGGCAATGCCAAAGAATGCTCAAACTACCGCACAACTGCACTCATCTCACACGCTAGTAAAGTAATGGTCAAAATTCTCCAAGCCAGGCTTGAGCAATATGTGAACCGTGAACTTCCAGATGTTCAAGCTGGTTTTAGAAAAGGCAGAGGAACCAGAGATCAAATTGCGAACATCTGCTGGATCATGGAAAAAGCAAGAGAGTTCCAGAAAAGCATCTATTTCTGCTTTATTGACTATGCAAAGCCTTTGACTGTGTGGATCACAATAAACTGTGGAAAATTCTTCAAGAGATGGGAATACCAGACCACTTGATCTGCCTCTTGAGAAATTTGTATGCAGGTCAGGAAGCAACAGTTAGAACTGGACATGGAACAACAGACTGGTTCCAAATAGGAAAAAGAGTATGACAAGGCTGTATATTGTCACCCTGCTTATTTAACTTATATGCAGAGTACATCATGAGAAACGCTGGGCTGGATGAAGCACAAGCTGGAATCACGATTGCCGGGAGAAATATCAATAACCTCAGATATGCAGATGACACCACCCTTATGGCAGGAAGTGAAGAGGAACTAAAGAGCCTCTTGATGAAAGTGAAAGAGGAGAGTGAAAAAGTTGGCCTAAAGCTCAACATTCAGAAAACTAAGATCATGACATCTGGTCCCATCAGTTCAGTTCAGTTCAGATGCTCAGTCGTGTCCGACTCTTTGCGACCCCATGAATCGCAGCACGCCAGGCCTCCCTGTCCATCACCAACTCCTGGAGTTTATTCAAACTCATGTCCATCGAGTCAGTGATGCCATCCAACCATCTCATCCTCTGTCATCCCCTTCTCCTCCATCCCTCAATCCCTCCCAGCATCAGAGTCTTTTCCAATGAGACAACTCTTCGCATGAGGTGGCCAAAGTACTGGAGTTTCAGCTTCAGCATCATTCCTTCCAAAGAACACCCAGGACTGATCTCTTTTAGAATGGACTGGTTGGATCCCTTGCAGTCCAAGGGACTCTCAAGAGTCTTCTCCAGCACCACAGTTCAAAAGCATCAATTCTTCGGCACTCAGCTTTCTTCACAGTCCAACTCTGATATCCATACAAGACCACTGGAAAAACCATAGCCTTGACTAAATGGACCTTTGTTGGCAAAGTAATGTCTCTGCTTTTGAATATGCTATCTAGGTTGGTCATAATTTTCCTTCCAAGGAATAAGCATCTTTTAATTTCATGGCTGCAATCACCATCTGCAGTGATTTTGGAGCCCCCCAAAATAAAGTCTGACACTGTTTCCACTGTTTCCCCATCTATTTCCCACGAAGTGATGGGACCAGATGCCATGATCTTAGTTTTGTGAATGTTGAGCTTTAAGGCCAACTTTTTCACTCTCCTCTTTCACTTTCATCAAGAAGCTTTTTAGTTCCTCTTCACTTTCTGCTATAAGGGTGGTGTCATCTGCATATCTGCAGTTATTGATATTTCTCCCAGCAATCTTGATTCCAGCTTGTGCTTCTTCCAGCCCAGCATTTCTCATGATGTACTCTGCATATAAGTTAAATAAGTAGGGTTCATGGCAAATTCAACGAGCCAAGACGAGAGGAAAACTGTATTTTCATTTTCATTTTCCATAAAGCACAAATAGTAGAATATTAGTACTATAACTTTGTGTCTGACAGAAATCACAGATGTTTAAGTCACATTACGGTCATGACAGAAATCTCTATGTCACCCATACTCATCTAATAGTTATTCAACCCCTCTCTAGATCCTGCTATTTATTGCACACATAGTTGTATGTCACAACTTCTTTCTAATATATTGATAAGTTAATTTCAATATAATTAGCTTCCTAATGGAGAAGGCAATAGCAACCCACTCCAGTACTCTTGCTTGGAAAATCCCATGGATGGAGGAGCCTGGTAGCCTGCAGTCAATGGGGTCACTACGAGTTGGACACGACTGAGCATCTTCACTTTCACTTTTCACTTTCATGCATTGGAGAAGGAAATGTCAACCCACTCCAGTGTTCTTACCTGGAGAATCCCAGGGATGGGGAACCTGGTGGGCTGCCGTCTATGGGGTCGCACAGATTTGGACACAACTGAAGCGACTTAGCAGCAGCAGCAGCAGCTTCCTAAAGTATCACTTTATCTGTTTATTGTATGCATTTAAAAACACTGAGAAAGTGCCCAAAGGCCTCATCTGATACCATCTTGTTCTGTGGCTCAAGAAAGAGTTAAAATCTTCTGACAGAGAACCTCGTGAGCCATGATAAAGAGGTTGGATTTTAACCATAAAATAAAGATACTCATACATTTAAAAGATCCTTTAATACCACAAACTATATATTACAAAGATAAAGAGATAACTATGCAATGAAAAACATCTGGAAGAAACTCCCTTAGCCAAGTAACATTATCAGTCCTGGGATAAACTGACATAATGTGGCCTCTGATATGATGCACTGAGAAGGAAACACATTGCCCATGTAGCATTCCTGACAAATATGTTTATTCTAATCATGCACAATTGCATTCATCTCACACGCTAGCAAAGTAATGCTCAAAATTCTCCAAACCAGGCTTCAACAGTAAGTGAACCGTGAACTTCTAGATGTTCAAGCTGGATTTAGAAAAGGCAGAGGAACCAGAGATCAAATTGCCAACATCTGTTGGATCATCAAAAAAGCAAGAGAGTTCCAGAAAAACATCTACTTCTGCTTTATCAACTATGCCAAAGCCTTTGACTGTGTGGATTACAATAAACTGTGGAAAATGCTTCAAGAGATGGGAATACCAGACCACCTTACCTGCCTCCTGAGAAATCTGTATGCAGATCCAGAAGCAAAAGTTAGAGCAGGGCATGGAACAACAGACTGGTTCCAAATCGGGAAAGGAGTACATCAAGGCTGTATATTGTCACCCTGCTTATTTAACTTATATGCAGGGTACATCATGAGAAATGCCGGACTGGATGAAGCACAAGCTGGAACCAAGATTGCCGGAAAAAATATCAATAACCTCAGATATGCAGATGATACCACCCTTATGGAAGAAAGCGAAGAACTAAAAAGACTCTTGATGGAAGTGAGAGAGGAGAGTGAAAAAGTTGGCTTAAAATTCAACATGCAGAAAACTAACATCATGGCATCTGGTCCCATCATTTCATGGCAAATAGATGGGGAAACAATGGAAATAGAGACAGACTTTATTTTTTTGTGCTCCAGAATCAGTGGAGATGGTGATTGTAGCCATGAAATTCAAAGACACTTGCTCCTTGGAAGAAAAGCTATGACCAACATAGACAGCATGTTAAAAAGCAGAGACATTACTTGCCAACAAAGGTCCATCTAGTCAAAGCGATGGTCTTTCCAATAGTCATGTATGGATGTGAGAGTTGGACTGTGAAGAAAGCTGAGTGCCGAAGAATTGATGCTTTTGAAGTGTGGTGTTGGAGAAGACTCTTGAAAGTCCCTTGGACTGCAAGGAGGTCAGACCAGTCCATACTAAAGGAAATCAGTCCTGAATATTCATTGGAAGGACTGATGCTGAAGCTGAAACTGCAGTACTTTGGCCACCGATGCGAAAGACCTGATGGACATGAGTTGGAAAAGACCCTGATGGACATGAGTTTGAATAATCTCCAGAAGCTGGTGATGGACAGGGAAGCTTGGTGTGCTGTAGTCCACGGGGTTGCCAAGAGTCGGACACAACTGAGAAACTGAACTAAATCATGAACAAACAATCAGGTAAATCCAAACTGAAGGACATTATGGACACAACTAGCTTGGACATTTATTTTAAAAGATAGCAATATAATGACAACAAAACTGGAAAACCGTTCTACATTTTAAAAGACCAAAGAGAAATGACAACTGAAAGCAATGTGTGATTCTTAATTGGATCCTGAATCTAAAAAGAAAAAAAATAATAAAAGAACAATTTTGGGACAATGGGGTAAAACTGAATACAGATATTATCTTAGATAAAATTATTGTACTAACAAACTCCTGGGTGTAAGATATGGTCAACGATGTACTTCACAACACAGAAAATACAGCCAATATTTTGCAATAATTGTAAATGGAAAGTAATCTTTCAAAACTGTATTTTAAAATTTTAAAAAGATGGATAAAGTTGTTCTGAGGGTCTAAAAGAAATAAAAAATAAAATAAAATAGCAGAAAAATATATTATTGTGCCAATATCTAATAACATGAGTGTAATGACTGTATTGCAGTTATACAGGATAACTTTGTTCTGTTTTAAAAATTAATTAATGAATTAATTTGGCTGTGCTGGGTATTCATTGAAGCATGCAGGATCTTTAGTTGTGGGATGTGGGATCAAGTTCCCTGAACAGGGATCGAACCTGGACCCCTCCTATACTGAGAGCATGGAGTCTTCACCACTCGACCACCAGGAAAGTCTCAATCTTCTTGTCTTTAAGAGAGAAATGCCTGGGCTTCCCTGGTGATCCATTGGCTAAGACTCCTTGCATCCAGTGCAAGGTTCCATCCTTGGTCAGGGAACTATATCCCACACGCTGCAACTAAAGATCCCAAAGGTTGTAACTAAGACCTGGAACAGCCAAATATTAAAAATAAGTATATTTATTTATATTAAATTAAAAAGAGAGAGAGAGAAATGCTGACGTATTTAGGGGTTTGGGTCATGATGTTAACTTACTCTCAATTCTCCAAAGAAAAGAAAAGGTATATATATATATATATATATGTATGAGTGTGTGTGTGTGTGTGTATAATTAAATACACACACATATAATTAAACTTTGTTATATTTGCTTTACGTCTCCCTTTCAAAACTGTATATGAATATTTACCATATACTCATTTACACATGAAAGGAAGATAGAGCGAAAGTAACAAAATTTAGTAACTTAATTGATGAATCTAGATGCTGAAGATACAGTGTTCATTCTGCTATTCCTGCAGTTTTTCTAAGGACTGAAATTTTTCAAAGCAAAAAGTTTAGGGGAAATATAGGAAGTGACTCTTCCCTTCTGCAGACAACAAAGAGAAAAGGGAAAGAAGAGGAAGTAAGGAGAAACTTTCTGATACTACCAACATAATTATTCTTGCTGCTGAGAGAACAGAACGGAAGCGGGGAGACCAGTGAGCTGAGAGCCTACTGCAGCAGAAATGCCAAGAGCTGATGGTGGCTGAGACTAGGCCAGAGGCATTACAGATGATACGGAAGACACGGTCCCACCTGAAGCTCTACTTCCTAAGAGGCAGGACATGGAGCCATCTGCTAAAGATGAGAAAGTGATGAGAATACATGTATGAGGAGAGAAGAGGTTGACAATATCTGCTGCAGGAAATGTGATGGAGGGCTGATCAGGTGGACCTGGGACGGCACTGCAGAATTCATCAGAGATTAGAGACAGAGTTGATGGTGGGACCACTCAGAGCTATGTGGTTTCCCCATTGATATTCAAGATCCAGAAAGGATAGTTTAATAGGTGGGAGTGGCAAATAGCCTGAAGTGATGGACAACTCCTGAGAGGAAGGACAAGAGCAGAGGTGAGGCTGACAGATAGAGAGGAAACAGAGGCCAAGAAGGCCAAGAGCAGGTATAGTGGGAATCATGGAATGACAGCCCTGGGAAGAGCGAAGGCTGTGGTCACAGAGGGAGACATTGTAAAGTCATGCAACAGAAGTGCAGCAAGGGAAGAGTGGCCTGTGACCAGGGAGCAGGTGGCCGATGTGTAGCAGAGACGAGGGTCTCAGCAGATGAAAAATGCAGACAGCGTAAGACATTCTCCTGTTCAGTGTTTCTATTAATAACAAAATTGCTCCTTGCATCTCAACTTAGCATCGCCAGTGTCCTTCTTGGATTGTCAATTGAATTGTATTGCACTCATGCCTCCAAAATAGATGATGCACTGCACTCCAGAAGGAATTGTGTGTACTTTGCCAGTAAGTCAGTTAATATCTGAGAAGCTGAGGTCAGGGCTCATTTACAAACACACACACACATACATACACAGCACCCTCAGATGAAATGTAAACACAATAAGATA
This sequence comes from Bos grunniens, assembly GCF_055505025.1. Taxonomy (NCBI): domain Eukaryota; kingdom Metazoa; phylum Chordata; class Mammalia; order Artiodactyla; family Bovidae; genus Bos; species Bos grunniens. The sequence goes on from NC_141165.1 coordinate 45,346,438, forward strand.
ATCACATAACTAACCACTTGGTCATACATGGCTTACCTCTCCTCGGTCTCCAAACATGGAATCTGGAGGTTTGGGGAGTTGTTGTCCACTGATCACTTTCAGGATGAGCTGTTTTTTGGGGTTGGCAGGAAGTGGATCACCTGAGAAAGGGTTGAAGGTACCTAAGAGAAATAGAGGTTAAAATCTAAGGTTGGTAGCATGGAAATTACACATACATATGCACACATGCTGAAGAAGGGAATGGCAACCCACTCCAGTGTTCTTGACTGGAGAATACCCAGGGACAGAGGAGCCTGGGATTTAAAGAATTAAATATACTGTGTGGGTGGTTTAGTCACTCAGTCGTGTCTCTTTGCAACCCCATGGACTGTAGCCTGCCAGGCTCCTCTGTCCATGGGGATTCTTCAGGCAAGAATACTGGAGTGGGTAGCTGTCAGGAGCCAGCGTGAGGAACTCTGCCCATGGCAAAGGTCATGAGGAAGGAGGCTAGGCATATGCAAAGGCGGGATTGAGCCTCAGGAGTCCCCCTGGAAATTCTCGAGCATTTACACCCAAAACCAGAGTCTGCCTACTTTCTGCTTTGTGCTCTCACCTACACCTCTGACTTTACAGAGGGCTGTCCCCTACTACCTCTCTCTGAAAAAAGTTAACTTACAGCTCCAGTTAATAAAGTTGCTGGGTGTGATAGTGTTTCAACCTACAAACTCCTTTGGAAATCCTCTAGCCTGCCTGAATAGGTTTTTCCGGCCACATGTGATTATTCAGAGCCTCCCAACTGTGAGAAGCATGAGATGTTCTAAACTGTCTAAATACAGATTCCTTTGAGCAGTTAAAAGACTGATTAGAAATTGTATTGGTGAAGGGTTTTTCACTTGTTGGGCCAATGTTTGCTGCTAAGTTTCCATATCCCTTACCTGCTGTGTCCCTGGCAGTGTATTGATTAATATCATTGGTGTAAGTAGTAGCTTTAATGTTTGTAACCTTGGACCCTTGAATTAATTCTTTTTCTTGTTATAGCCCACCACACCTTTGCCCTGTAGGAATGCAACTTTATCTAATGCTTTTGGAGGGTGGCGCCTGACTAATCACCTTTAGAGAAAAATAAGTTTTCTGAAGAAAGGGTCTTAAAATGTTAACAGGCCTCCGGGCCAGAAGATGATGCAAATCACCTAAACTTTTGCATATGATAAGTTTGCAGGAAGAAAGCCTGGCTTACTGCATGACTCTACCCCTTCCCCCATTATCCTCTATGCATAATTTAAGGTATAAAAACTACTTTGGAAAATAAAGTGCGGGCCTTGTTCACCGAAGCTTGGTCTCCCCATGTCATTCTTTCTCTCACCTTCTGGCTGAATTATTCAGCCTCTTTTCTCCGCTGAATTTCCTCACTGAGCTATCCTTATTTCACCACTTTTTATATCCTTAATTAACGTTTAATTAAGCAATTGTGTCCTGATCCTCGCCGACGCCGTCCCCGCTTCGAATTCCCTGGATCCACCAGGGCTGGACTCCGGCAGGTAGCCATGCCCTCCTCCAGGGGATCTTCCCAACCCAGGGATTGAATCCAGGTCTCCCGCATTGCAGGCAAATTCTTCACTATCTGAACCACAAGGGAAGCCCATGAATACTAGAGTGGGTGGCCTATCCCTTCTCCCTGACCCAAGAATCGAACTGGGGTCTCCTGCATTACAGGTAGATTCTTTACCAGCTGAGCTACAATGGAAGGCCAAACACCAGCCTACTAGGGAAGGCTACCAAATTATTAAACACTGGTGACAAGAGTTATTTACATTCCAAGTTGATACAGCCACTATGGAAGACAGTATGGTGATTCCTTAAAAAACTAGGAATAAAATTACCATATGACCCAACAAACCCAATACTGGGCATAAACACTGAAAAAACCATAACTGAAAAGGACACATGTATCCCAGTGTTCATTGCAGCACTATTTACAACAGCTAGGACATGGAAGCAACCTAGATGCTCATGGGCAGATGAATGGGTAAAGAATATGTGGTACATATATACAGTGGAATATTACTCAACCATTAAATAGGAACACATTTCAGTCAGTGCTAATGAGGTGGATGAACTTAGAGCCTATTATACAGAGTGAAGTCAGAAAGAGAAAAACAAATATATTGTGTATTAACATATATATATGGAATCTAGAAAGATGGTACTGATGAACCTATTTGTAGGGCAGCAGTGGAAATGCAGATATAGAAAGCAGACTTATGGACAGGGTAGCGGGGGCAGGAAGGAGAGGGTGGGACGAACAGAAACAGGATTGTGGAAACATATGCACTAACATATGTAAAATGGGACAACCAACAGGAATTTGCTGTATAACTCAGGAAACACAAACCAGGGCTCTGTGACATCCTAGAGGGCTGGGATGGGTGGGAGGTGTGAGGGAGGGGACACATGTATACCTATGGCTGATCCGTGTTGAAGTATGGCTGGAAACCAACACAATATTGCAATTAACCTTCGATTAAAAATAAGTATTTTTTAAAAAGAGTTCTTTATTTACATTCCAATACATAATTTTTCTCGTTTTTAAAAATCATGTTGCAAAACACTGAGGCACTCTGCTTTTCCGAGTGCTCCTTCAGTAAAGGTGTCTTGCATTCAGAGGTAAGACTATGAAATCAACACACACCTTTGCACATCTGCTGGGGTTTGAGAACGTAGCCGCAATTGCCGTTTGTCTTGAATTTGGCTCGATTTAACTGCATCATTCGCCCTTCAGACTGGTAGTTCAGTGCCACTGCGCAAGTTCAAAGTTTAAGAGAATTAGGTAACATAGCAGCCTAGACTCAAGACCCACGGAGAACTGCTCCTCCCAGAGGTATACACACCTAGCTGGCAACCTGCGTTCCAGTAGGGCAGAGGGTTGAAGTTACTGGAATCGATGCGGTAGGCGGAGGGATAAATCCTCGTGAGCTGCTTTTGGTTATAAATCATGAACTGCTCTGATTTCTGCTGAACCACTTGATGTGCTCTTGTTTCACTGAAGGATAACACATTTCCTGTGGTTCCTAACACAGTTTTTAACAAAGAAAACAGAAAAGTGAGAACTGCAGCAAAGAAAATACCACTCATGAAAGATCCTGAGGCCGATTACACCAATAATAAAAGGCAGAGCAAAAGAGCGAATTCAACCGAAAGAGGCTCAGCTCCTGAGCAAGAAAGATCTATAAAATCCTACTCCCAGGACTCTTTTGCCATTTCAGATCAGAGCTTTGCATCTTGTTCAGATAACTATCTATTTTTGAATCCCATATTCTCTCAAGAGAATTCTCTTATCTCCCTACTTCATGTTGATCTGGCTAGTAGGAAGAGGGCAGAGAAGAAACATTTTCTAGGTGCCTGATTCAAACAGAATAGCTTTGCCAGAGAGCAAGACACCTATGGATAAATAAAACTATCTGTGCAACTCATTCCTGATAAAAGGGAGACAATCATGGAAGGCAGCATTTAGAAAGCACACATGTGAAACACATTAAGTGACTGCATTTGTGGCTTAAGAAAATAAAGGGAAAAGAGTAATTCCAAAATAGGAAAATTGGGTTTTAAAGTTGATTTGAATAGAATCTTAAAGCCAGTCGAAACCTGTTTGGGAGAAAGGAATAATAATGGAAAAGAATTCAAAAGAATATTATGAGGAAGTAAAAGTTTCAAAAATAACATCATTCACCTAGCCAAGTTTATAAATAATGGGGAAAAAATGGGAGGTAAAAAAAAATAAACGAGGAAGCCGATATTAAATTTTCTGCTTAGAGCATCATCAGAAAGGGATAATCTAGGACCAACAATGCTACAAGTTAGGGGGTCACGATGGAGTAAACCTCCAAATATTTAATATCCTACCCCTTTCTCCCAATTCTGTCTTTTTGTGCCACACATCTAGAATGCCCCACTCCCACTCCTTCACTAAATATTCATACCTCATCCCCAAATGACCACCCAATCTTATCGGGACCTGTTGGAAAAGACCAGCCTAGCTAGATACAGACCTAAACTTACCCAGAGTCTCATTTTCATTCCAGTGTGTACTCTGAACCCAGACTGAAGGACATGGCCCATGAACCAGAGTTGAATGACTGTTTTACTGGACCTGAACTATATCCAGACTGTACAAATTAATTTGTGCAGTCTCCCAGGGCCCCTGTGGTCCTCGGGGTCGTACAGTCTTAGATATTAAATACTGGCCAAATCGACTAGCAACTACATTCTAGAGTTGGAACTTAAAACATTCATAAATACAAATGAGAGGCAAAGAAATTAGAGAATTACAGTGTTTAATTTGATGATTTCCTACATATAGACTCCTTATCGTATATATCTTATTGACATAACTTTTTAGCAGAGATTACACATCTCAAGCATACTAAAAATGATCATACTTGTAGATGAGGAATACTTTGAACATAATAAAAGACAATATAGTCTTTTTGACAAACCACCTTCAGATGTAACAGCACTAAATTTAGTACCACTCTTTCCTCTCTCTACATAAATTAGGCACACCACATCATCAGTAAGATGACCTTGCTAACTAGGCACATGTCAATTAGTATATTAATAGAGCTGAGTTGTTTTGCATTAGGATAAGCCATGCATTCATTATCTATTACTTATTTTGTGGTATACATACACATACACACACACAAGACAAAAATAGGTGATGTTCAAGAACTAAACAATCCTCAATATTATTTTCCATTAAGCTAATGGGATTATGATTTCCTGAGGCATGCAGTAGAAATTATATTTCTATGAACCAAATATACCTCTAACTCCATTTAAATACTTCCCAAGTTTATTTTCTAGCTGTAGGCAGTTATTGGCTTCCCGTGTAGCTCAGTCGGTAAACAATCTGCCTGCAATGCAGGAAACCTGGGTTCGATTCCTGGGTTGGGAAGATTCCCTGGAGAAGGGAATGGCAACCCACTCCAGTATTCTTGCCTGGAGAATCCCATGGACAGGGGAGCCTAGCAGGCTATAGTCCACGGGGTCGCAAGAGTTGGACACAACTTAGTGACTACACCACCACCACCGCTACCAGGCTGTTACTATAAGAATATGACATTCAGGTATCACCTCATACTGTTCAGAATGGTCATCATCAAAAAGTCTACAAATAATAAATGCTGGAGACAGTGTGGAGAAAATGGAACCTTCTACACTATTGCTGGGGATGCAAATTGTAGCAGCTACTATATTAAAAAGTGTGGAGTTTCCTTAAAAAACTAAAAATAGAACTACATAGGATCCAGCAATCCCACTCCTAGGCATATATCCAGATAACACAAAAACTCTAATTCAAAAAGGCACATGCATCTTGATGTTCATAGAAGCACTATTCACAATAGCTAAGACATGGGAGCAACTTAAATGTCCATCCACAGATGAATAGATAAAGAAGATGTGGGGGGTGTGTGTGTATGTGTGTGTATACATACATACATACATACACACACAACAGAAAAGTCAGCCATAAAAGAGAACAAAAGAATGCCATTTGCAGTAATATGGATGAACCTAAAGATTATCATACTAAGTAAAGTAAGTCAGACAAAGAAAGACAAATACTACATGATATGATTTACATGTGGGATCTGAAGTATGACACAAATGAACTCATTTACACAATAGAAATAGACTCACAAACACAGAAAACAAACCTATGGTTACAAAAGAGGAAAGAGGAGGGATAAATTAGGAGTTTGGGATTAATATATATAACTATTAATGGAAACAGTGACAGAATTTATTTTCTTGGGCTCCAAAATCATTGCAGATGGTGACCGCAACCATGAAATTAAAAGACGCTTGTTCCTTGGGAGAAAGTGAAAGTGTTAGTCACTCAGTCAAGTCGGATTCTTTGTGACCCTCGTGGACTGTAGCCCGCTAGGCTCCTCTGTCCATGGAATTTTTCAGGCAAGAATACTGGAGTGGGTTGCCATGTCCTCCTCCAGGGGATCTTCCCAACCCAGGGATCAAACCCATGTCTCCTGCATTGCAGGCAGATTCCTTACTGTGTGAGCCACTAGGGAAGTACCTTGGAAGAAAAGCTATGACAAACCTAGACAGCATATTAAAAAGCGGAAACATTACTTTGCCAACAAAGATCCATATAGTCAAAGCTATGGTTTTTCCAGTGGTCATGTATGGATGTGAGAGTTGGACCATAAAGAAGGCTGAATACCAAAGAATTGATGCTTTTGAACTGTGGTGTTGGAGAAGACCCTTGAGAGTCCCTTAGACTGCAAGGAGGTCAAACCAGTCAGTCCTAAAAGAAATCAGTCCTGAATATTCATTGAAAGGACTGATGCTGAAGGTTCAATACTTTGGCCATCTGATGCAAGAGCCTACTCTTTAGAAAAGACCCTAATGCTGGGAAACATTGAAGGCAGGAGGAGAAGGGGATGACAGAGGAAGAGATGGTTGGATGGTATCACCAACTCGATAGACATGAGTTTGAGCAAGTTGCAGGAGATGGTGAAGGACAGGGAAGCCTGCTGTGCTGCAGTCCATGGAGTCACAGAGTCAGACATGACTAAGAAACTGAATAAAAACAAGAACAAAATACATACCGTAAACAACAAGGTCCTACTGTGTGGTACAAGGGTATAAATTCAACATCTTATAATAACTTATAATGGAAAAGAATCTGGAAAAAAAGAATGTTCACTTTCTCAGAAGTCTACAGGTTCTCATATTCTCATACACGAAGTTCAATTTTTCTTAATAATTATCATCTGAAGAAGGATTCAACACCAAAGGGAAGAAAATCTTTAGATAAAAAAATACATACTTGTAGAATAGGGGAAGAAAAAAGAAAGATCTGAGGAAAAATCCTGGAGGTTGTGAAGACACAAGACTCAGCACAATGTTGTTTTAGCATCACTGAGAAAATGGAAGACTCTGATGTAATTTTCACTTCCACTGAAACTACAATTATACTGAAAACCCACATGATCATAGTTTATTTTCATAAGCACTCAATAACTGGACAAAACACAAGTGAGAAGAGAAGAGGCTAAGGAGAAAGTGCAGCCAGCAGGAAGTCAAGGTAAGAAGAGTTGTGACTAGGATTTCTCAGTTCCACATATGGCAATTGATGGGTAAAAAACTGTGAAAGAGACAATGCTTTTTGAAATTTCTGCTCTTTTTGTTAAAATTGCAATCTGTGGGTTAAATTATTTTCATCAAGGTCAAAACTCTTAATGAGAAAATATGGGGCGTTTCAGGATATTATTTCCACCAATTAGTTTCCTCTTTCTTCTAGTCATTCACACTTGGAATGGCCATCTGTGATCTGACCATCAAACTAGGTCAAGTCTCCATAGTTTAAACACAGGGAAGACCTTGCTCTGATCCATCTGCCTTTTTAATAATAAAGTCCTCCTCTGCCCTGCAGGAAATGTCTCTGACCTCTAGCCAGTTAGGCAAACAAAGTGATCAATAGAGCGCTCCCTGTGAGCTAAGCATTGTTCCAGCAATCAGTTTCCTGACACTCAAGTTGGATTCTACGCAGTTCCAGCAATGTGTGCTGATGATTCGATTAACAAAAGTTTAATTAACAATTGACAAAGAAAGGTCAGGGGTGTTTATCCAGAAGTAAAAACACTCAGGCCTTACCGTCATCCACAATGTCCTGGGCTGCCACAGAGTTTGTGTACACAACCAAATCAGAGAGCTCTCGACACAGCTTCATGGTTTTCCTTCGGCGGCCCAACCTGTAAAACACACCCAGGACTCAAGACATTTTAGAGCTGGAAGAAGTTTGGGCTTTTGGTTACTCCACCTTCCCTACCTGCTCTGATGGAGTCAGGATTAGAACCTAAATGTGATTTTAGTTTAGCACTGTCTCCACCACAACACTCTACTCATGTGGCTTTATTCACTGTTCAGCCAGATTTTATCCACAGTCTCTTCTCCTGAATTTATGAATTCTGTTGTGAGGGGCTGGATTCCTACCAGTACCCAACTGTGGAGTAATACCAGAGTTTACCAGGGAATCACCCTATTTTGGCAGGAGAACCTCCCTAGACTAAAAAGCATATTATACATCTAAGAGTCCCTTGGACTGCAAGGAGATCAAACCAGTCAATCCTAAAGGAAATGAACCCTGAATATGCATTGGAAGGACTGATGCTGAAGCTGAAGCCTCAATACTCTGGCCACCTGCTGCAAAAAGCTGACTCATTGGAAAAGACCCTGATGCTGGGAAAGATTGATGGCAGGAGGAGAAGAGGGCAACAGAAGATGAAATGGTTGGATGGCATCACCAACTCAATGGACATGAGTTTGAGCAAACTCCAGGAGATAGTGAAGGACAGGAAAGCCTGGTGTATGGTAGTCCATGGGGTCACAAATAGTCAGACACGAATTAGTGACTGAACAATAATACATCTAACAAGAAACACACCAAACTTTCCATAGTCATTATCTTCTAGAGGTAAATTTATAGTGATTTTGATTTTCTTCTTTGCTTTTTCTATTAATATATTCTTCAACTTTTTTAAGACAAACATCACTTATTCTTTCTATATATCTATACAGTATATATCCTATAAACCACTCCTAGGATTTCTTTTCCTCCACAACTTTACAAATTCTACCACTTACTCTTTGCCTCAGTAAATTCTCCACAGAATAACACATTCCCTTTACAGAAGCACTTTTCTCCTCCCAGAAAACATATAATCATTAAAAACTTCAGCCCTCACCAAATATACACAAATGGCCAATAAGAACATGACAAGAAGCTCACTAGTCATTGAGGAGATGCAAACCAAACTAAAATGAGATACTATTCATGTCTACTAGGTTGGCTATAACCAAAAGGGCAGGTAATAATGTGCATTGGCAAGGATGAGGAGAAATTGGAATGTTCACACACTACTGGAGAATTTTAAATGGCTCAATTGCTTTGCTCAATTTCAACTGCCAATAGTTTGGCAGTTCAAAAAATGAAACAGTTACCATGTGACTCAGCAATTCCACTTTTAACTATATACCCAAGAGAAATTAAAACCTATATTTACAGAAAAAACTTAGAAATGAATGTTCATAGCAGTATTATCTATAATAGCCAGAACGTAAAAACAACCTAAATATCCTTCAGCTAATGAACAAATAAAGTGCAATATATTCATACAATGGAATATTATTCAACAATAAAAATGATGAAGTACTGATACATTCTACAACACAGATGAATCTTGGAAATATTATACTAAGTGAAAGAAGTCAGACAAAATGGGCCAAATATGGTAGGATTCCATTTATAGGTAATGTCCAGAAAAGGCAAATTTATAGAGACAAAAAGCAGATTAGTTGGGGGACTTTCCTGGTGGTCCAATGGTTAAGACCCTACACTCCCAAAACAGGAGGCACAAGTTTGATTCCTGGTCTTGGAACTAAGATCCCCACATGCCACAGGGCGCAGCCAAAAAAAAAGAAGTAGATTAGTTGGTATCAGGGGCTAGGGGAAAGAGGGATGGGAAATCTCTGCTAATGGTAGAGTTTCTTTTTGTTGTGGTGAAATGTTCTGGAATTAGATAGTGATGATATAGATTTATTCACTCTGTTAATATTTATTGAGCACCTAATGGAGATAAAACAGTAAACAAATCAGACAAAAATTCTTATCATGATGATATTTATAAACATTCAACAAAAAAATTAAAGTCAAAATGTGTCAATAATGCATTTGAGAAAGAAGACATGAGCACAAACAGGAATAAAAATCAATGGGAAGAAACAGTCCATCTTCCTCCTTTACCATGTAATTAGGAAATTCTGTAGCCATAGGTGAAAAATCTGGTTTTGTGAAAGCAAATGATTATAAATGAATGTGAGGGAAGCCATGCCTAGAAAGGACAAGTAAAACCCCCAAGACACTCCATATTACAGAGAATTTCTACATACAGTTTGCTTTTTTTAATTCTTATCTAAAAATTGAGTTAGTTTATTGAAGTCCCAAAAGGCTACAGTCATAGCCGCTTGGGCCTTGGTAGCTATTACGGGCAAATTTCTAATTAATTTAAGTGAAGCATGGAACATGACTTTATTCGATAGCTTCCCTGGCTATTGGGCTTCCCAGGAGGCACTAGCAGTAAAGAACCCACCTGCCAAAATAGGAGACATAAGAGATGTGGGTTTGATCCCTGTGTTGGAAGATGATTCAGAGTTGAGCCTTTGTCAAACTTATATTTGAGAACATTCACAGCAGAGGTCTCCTGGAAAGTGACTCTATTCTCTTATGTCCTTTAACTATTTATACATATTGGATTTTCTGTACCCTAAGGGTAAGGACCATACACATCTTCTTTGCCCTTACTAATTAGCTACTATCTTATATATGGACATTCTGTTGAAGTGAGGCTCAAATACAAAATTGAATTCAACATTAAGTGATTCTTTCCTACAGGACCTCTATGCCTCCAATTTTGCTTTAGTCTTTCAATAAAGCCAAGGTGTGTGCGTGGATGTGCACATGTTTGTATATCTGTCTATCTATGAAGCATATAATTTATATTCCTTTGTGAGACTTACTATATGTATAATCTTCCAGAAAATCCTATATCAAATCATGTATCACAATTTGGGTTCTAAAATTGTGATCATTTTACTCATCCCAAATTCTACCAGCAATTATAAAGCAGGCCTCTCTGGTGACTCGGTGGTAAAGAATCCGCCTGCCAATGCAGGAGACATGGGTTTGATCCCAGGGTCAGGAAGACCGCCTGGAGGAGGAAATGGCAGCTCACCCCAGTATTCTTGCCTGGAGCACCCCATGGGCAGAGGAGCCCAGTGGGCTACAATCCATGGGGTCACAAGAGTCAGACACGACTTAATGACTCAACAACAAATAATAGAGCAGCAGCTGATATTTTTGAGCACTTAGTTAATTGGGGTAGGGCTCATCAGGCTAAACAGTTGAAGTCCATTAATCCTTAGAGTGACCCTATGAAATAGATACAAATGAGGAGCCTACATAGCCCCATGTAAAAGTTGGAGGAACAAGAGTTTGAAGTCTGGCTGATTTCAGATTCCCAGCTCTTCTCATGTGCTTATCATCTGTCTTCTACTTCAATCTCCTGTAAAGCTCCTTTGTGCTAGTTCATGTGGCCCTTCTCCTCCGAAGATACATTTTACCTGACAGATGTTAGAGTTCAGATCATTTCAGTCGCTCAATTGTGTCTGACTCTTTCTGACCCATGGACTGCAGCACGTAAGGCCTCCCTGTCCATCACCAACTCCTGAAGTTTACTCAAACTCATGCCCATTGAATCGGTGATGCCATCCAATCATCTCATCCTCTGTTGTCTCCTTCTCCTCCCACCTTCAATCTTTCCCAGCATCAGGGTCTTTTCAAATGAGTCAGTTCTTCGCATCAGGTGGCCAAAGTATGGGAGTTTCAGATTCAATATCAGTCCTTCCAGTGAATATTCAGGACTGATTTCCCTTCAGATGGACTGGTTGGATCTCCTTGCTGTCCAAGGGACTCTCAAGAGTCTTCTCCGACACCACAGTTCAAAAGCATCAATTCTTCGGCACTCAGCTTTCTTGATATTCCAACTGTCATATCGAGACATTACCACTGGATAAACCATAGCTTTGACTAGATGGACCTCTGTTGGCAAAGTAACGTCTCTGCTTTTTAATATGCTATCTAGGTTAGTCATAACTTTTCTTCCAAGGAGTGTCTTTTAAATTCATGGCTGCAGTCACCATCTGCAGTGATTTTGGAGCCCCAAAAGTAAAGTCTGCCACTGTTTCCACTGTTTCCCCAACTATTTGCCATGAAGTGATGGGACCAGATGCCATGATCTTTGTTTTCTGAACGTTGAGCTTTCTGAACGTTGAGCTCCTCTTTCACTTTCATCAAGAGGCTCTTTAGTTCTTCTTCACTTTCTGCCAGAAGTGTGGTGTCATCTGCATATCTGAGGTTATTGATATTTCTCCCGGCAATCTTGATTCCAGCTTGTGCTTCATCCAGCCTAGCGTTTCTCATGATGTACTCTGCATATAAGATAAATAAGCAGGGTGACAATATACAGCCTTGACGTACTCCTTTTCCTATTTGGAACCAGTCTGTTGTTCCATGTCCAGTTCTAACTGTTGCTTCCTGACTTGCATACAGATTTCTCAAGAGGCAGGTCAGGTGGTCTGGTATTCCCATCTCTTTCAGAATTTTCCACAGTTTATTGTGATCCACACAGTCAAAGGCTTTGGCATCGATAAAGCAGAAATAGATGTTTTTCTGGAACTCGCTTTTTCAATGATCTAGTGGATATTTGATCTCTGGTTCCTCTGCCTTTGCTAAATTCAGCTTGAACATCTGGAAGTTCACAGTTCACATAATGTTTAAACCTGGTTTGGAGAATTTTGAGCATTACTTTACTAGCGTGTGAGATGAGTGCAATTGTGCGGTCGTTTGAGCATTCTTTGGCATTGCCTTTTTGGGGGATTGGAATGAAATCTGACCTTTTCCAGTCCTGTGGCCACTGCTGAGTTTTCCAAATTTGCTGGCATATTGAATGCAGCACTTTCATAGCATCATCTTTCAGGATTTGAAATAGCTCAACTGGAATTCCATCACCTCCACTAGCTTTGTTCATAGTGATGCTTCCTAAGGCCCACTTGACTTCACATTCCAGGATGTCTGGCTCTAGGTGAGTGATCATACCATCATGAATTATCTGGATCATGAAGATCTTTTTTGTACAGTTCTTCTGTGCATTCTTGCCACCTCTTCTTAAATCTTCTTCTGTTCAGTTCAGTTCAGTCGCTCAGTCCTGTCCGGCTCTTTGCGACCCCATGAATTGGGGTCACCAACTCCCGGAGTTCACTCAAACTTACGTCCATTGAGTCGGTGATGCCATCCAGCCATCTCATCCTCTCTCGTCCCCTTTTCCTCCTGCCCCCAATCCCTCCCAACATCAGAGTCTTTTCCAATGAGCCAACTCTTCACATGAGGTGGCCAAAGTACTGGAGTTTCAGCTTTAGCATCATTCCTTCCAAAGAACACCCAGGGCGGATCTCCTTCAGAACGGACTGGTTGGATCTCCTTGCAGTCCAAGGGACTCTCAAGAGTCTTCTCCAACACCACAGTTCAAAAGCATCAATTCTTCGGCGCTCAGCTTTCTTCACAGTCCAACTCTCACATCCATACATGACCACTGGAAAAACCATAACCTTGACTAGACGGACCTTTGTTGACAAAGTAATGTCTCTGCTTTTGAATATGCTATCTAGGTTGGTCATAACTTTCCTTCCAAGGAATAAGCATCTTTTAATTTCATGGCTGCAGTCACCATCTCCACTGATTTTGGAGCCCAGAAAAATAAAGTCTGACACTGTTTCCACTGTCCCCATCTATTTCCCATGAAGTGATGGGACCAGATGCCATGATCTTCGTTTTCTGAATGTTGAGCTTTAAGGCCAACATTTTCACTCTCCTCTTTCACTTTCATCAAGAGGCTTTTTAGTTCCTCTTCACTTTCTGCCATAAGGGTGGTATCATCTGCATATCTGAGGTTATTATTTCTCCTGGCAATCTTGATTCCAGCTTGTGCTTCTTTCAGCCTGGCGTCTCTCATGATGTACTCTGTATATAAGTTAAATAAGCAGGGTAATAGTATACAGCCTTGACGTACTCCTTTTCCTATTTGGAACCAGTCTGTTTTTCCATGTCCAGTTCTAACTGTTGCTTCCTGACCTGCATATAGGTTTCTCAAGAGGCAGGTCAGGTGTCTGGTATTCCCATCTCTTGAAGAATTTTCCACAGTTTATTGTGACCCACACAGTCAAAGGCTTTGGCTTAGTCAATAAAGCAGAAATAGGTGTTTTTCTGGAACTCTCTTGCTTTTTCGATGATCCAGCGGATGTTAGCAATTTGATCTCTGGTTCCCCTGCCTTTTCTAAAACCAGCTTGAACATCCGGAAGTTCACGGTTCACCTATTGCAATCTGTCCTTTATTGAGCCCATCTTTGCATGAAATGTTCCCTTGGTATCTCTAATTTTCTTGAAGAGATCTCTAGTCTTTCCCATTCTATTGCTAATTTTCTTGAAGAGATCTCTAGTCTTTCCCATTCTATTGTTCTCCTCTATTTCTTTGCATTGATCACTAGAAAGGCTTTCTTATCTCTCCTTGCTATTCTTTGGAACTCTGCATTCAAATGGGTATATCTTTCCTTTTCTCCTTTGCTTTTTGCATCTCTTCTTTTCACAGCTATTTGTAAGGCCTCCTCAGACAGCCATTTTGCTTTTTTGCATTTCTTTTTCTTGGGGACGGTCTTGCTCCCTTTCCCCTGTACAATGCCATGAACCTCTGTCCATAATTCATCCGGCACTCTACCAGGTCTAGTTCCTTAAACATATTTCTCACTTCCACTGTATAATAGTTAGGGATTTGATTTAGGTCATACATGCATGGTCTAGTGTTTGTCCATACTTTCTTCAATTTAAGTCTGACTTTGGCAATAAGGAGTTCATGATCTGAGCCACAGTCAGCTCCTATGGCTTGTTTTTGCTGACTGTATAGAGCTTCTCCATCTTTGGCTGCAAAGAATATAGTCAATCTGATTTCAGTGTTGACCATCTGGCGATGTCCATGTGTAGAGTCTTCTCTTGTGTTATTGGAAGAGGGTGTTTGCTATGACCAGTGTGTTCTCTTGGCAAAACTCTGTTAGCCTTTGCCCTTCTTCATTCTGTACTCCAAGGCCAAATTTGCCTGTTACTCCAGGTGTTTCTTGACTTCTTACTTTTGCATTCCCGTCCCCTATAATGAAAAGGACATCTTTTTTCTTATTTTGGTGTTAGTTCTAAAAGGTCTTGTAGGTCTTCATATAACCGTTCAACTTCAGCTTCTTCAGCATTACTGGTCAGGGCATAGACTTGGATTACCGTGATACTGAATGGTTTGCTTTGGAGACGAACAGAGATCATTCTGTCATTTTTGAGATTGCATCCAAGTACTGCATTTCGGACTTTTTTGTTGACTATGAGGGCTACTCCATTTCTTCTTAGGGATTCTTGCCTGTTACAGCCAGCATTTATTAAGAGCCCACTGTGCATCAGGCTGTAAAATCCCCTACATATATTATCATCTCATATCCTGATCACATGTCCCACTGCACTGAGCCCTTTACCTTGTGATCTGATTTTCCAGATACATACAACTAACCAGCCAAGCTGATGGGGATAGAGAGGTCCTGGGAGCCTGAGTAAGAAACATGGGGAGTTTTCTTACCGGTACAGCTGGCCAGTTTCCTTGCCAGGATTCTGCTGTGCGTCCTCCTCATCATCAGTACTATAAGATTTAGACCGTGATTTTGTGGTTTTCTGCCAGAAAAATCAGAGCAAACTTAACACAAACTCATTGCATCAGGTACCTCTATAATATACAGAAAATGAAATGAACTTTAAAATATACATAGACACACAAGGACAGTAACCTGGAGGAAAAGAATTGACCAAACATTGCAGCTTGCTTTAGCAACAAGCATTTGCTGTTTAGTCACTAAGCCGTGTCTGACTCATTTGGGATGCTATGGACTGTAGTCTTCCAGGCTCCTCTGTCCATGGGATTTCCCAGGCAAGAAAGCTGGAGTGGTGGCCATTTCCTACTCCAGTGGATCTTCCCAATCTAGAGATAAAATTCTCATTTCCTGTGGCTCCTGCATTGGCAGGCAGTTTCTTTACCACTGACCCATGTGGGAAGCCTAATAACAAGAGTGTCTTTGGCCAAAATTATCTTAAAATAATCAAGGCAAAACTGATGGTTTCATGCTGTAAAACTGACTTCTAAGGCACATAAAATATAGATCTTAGACTATTAGTCATGCATTAAAGGTTTCTATGAGGGGTAGAGTCAAGTTGTAATATATATTTAAATGATTGTAAGGGATAAAATGTCCTCATATAGAAAGCTCACTGTTCCTTTTGAATTACTTATAAAAGGCAGATTTTATAAAAAAAAAAAAAAAAAGCAGTAATTTTTTAGTGAATAATTACCATTCCTGCTTTTGTTTAGTATGGACTCAAAAACTCATCTAAGTCAAACTGTTCTTTTGAGATTTTGACCCATTTTAATTTCTAGAGCAGAATGAAGATTATTACCTATGGTATTCAGGCTGAAAGACTGTAGGACTAACCTGATGTCTTTGGACAGATTAGCTGTTAGACCCAAAACCTTAGCAATGATGCAGTTTCATCCCCACAACATTGGAAATAAATCCAATATTTGGCAACACATATCTCAACAACACAAACAATGGGGAGGAACCCAACTGCAGAAAACCATGTCACCAAAAACTCAGCTTCTACAAACAAAGGTAAAACTTTTAGACAAGTACCTTGGACATCTGGGGAACATGTCTTAGAAAAGGAAAGGGATTCCATCCCCACATTACCATGGGACCAAATTGCCTTCCAGATTTCCTCATTCATAATCAATAAAAAAGCAAGCCACACTATTGCCATAAATGCACTCTATGCACTGACAGCAAGGTGCCAATTTAGTCTGGAACCTTCTCAGGTCTTGGTTATGCCTTGAGCACAACAGTGTACCTGAAGTGGGAACCCAAGCGTCTGATGAGCTCCTGTTTCAGACTGGCCTCTCACCAAGCTGATAAATCAGTTAATCTCTCAAGTTTCTTATTGTACTTTTTCTAAAGGGCAGAAAAATAACATCTATCTTAAAGGATTACTATTTTTGTGGTGGTTAAATAAGATGGCATGGAAAATTGTATAAACTTTGTATAAACTTTCAGTTTAAAATACTATTAACTTTTTAAAAAATAACCTATAAAGTCTTGAGGACATTCATTCTTATGACTTAAGACATAATAAAGTCTGATTCTGTAGTAGCTGAAGCACTCCATAAAAGCTTTACTTTGGAAAATAATTTTAATTTAAATGAGTAGTTGTAATCAAGAAATGAAATATTCTTCAATTCCATATACAGTTAGCAATTTGAAGAGTTACAAAAATAATAAATCTATTTCTCAGGTTCATTTTAAAATATAAAATGCAAAAAGCAGAAATAAGTAATAATCATCAACAACAGGTATTTGGAGAAACAATGATATATTTTCTTTATATGAAGTTTTGATACATCATCATTAGTACACCATATAATCAGTTTTCATCTTACTTTTTTAAGGTTTTGCATGTTGAACTCTTTAGAGAGATCATCTTTCAATGGCATAATTGTCCACTGTGTGAATGAATCATAATTTACTTAAGCAGTCTATATGGGAGAACATTTTTATTGTTTTCAGTTTATTATGACTATTTTGTCCAAACTTTTAATAAATTATCCTGTTGATGGGCAGGAAATTCTAGGTACAACGTTCTTTAAAGTACAAGAAATGGCCTTGGGAAACCTCATGCATAAAATTCATCACTTAATAACTGCTTTACCTTTTTATTGACGTATCATACACTTAGAAAAGTACAAGAACTGTAAGTGTAGAGCATGATGACTTTCCACATGTGAAACCACCCAAATGAGGAAATGAAATATTATCTGCCCCAAAATCTTCAGATTCTCCCATTTGGTCATCACCTTCTCCCCAGAAGTAACTACTATCCTGACTTTAACCCCATAGATTTTTTTTTTAGCCTATTTTTGAGGTTCATATAAATGGACTCAAACTATATGCACTCTTCTGGGTCTGGCTTCTTTTGCTCAATGTCATATTTACAAAGATCACACTACTGCATGTAGTTGTAGTTTTGTCATTCTCATTGCTGATATTCTCTTACACGAATACACCATCATTTTTATTCATTCGATCATCGATAGACATTTGAACTGTTTCCTATTTGTACTATTACAAATAAGATCCCTATAAATATCATTG
Source organism: Bos grunniens (assembly GCF_055505025.1). Taxonomy (NCBI): domain Eukaryota; kingdom Metazoa; phylum Chordata; class Mammalia; order Artiodactyla; family Bovidae; genus Bos; species Bos grunniens. Next base: position 45,364,336 of record NC_141165.1, read on the forward strand.
CTTCAGTCTCATGACACACACCTAACAATAGAGCTGATAAGCCGCTCATGGTTCACAGAGTGGTTGAGTAGATACTGTGAGGGTGTTATTGTGGAGGATGTATGCAGAATCTCAACATCATTCTAATTTACATTCCCCAGGGCTGATCAGGGTTTTTCCGTATCAGTCACTTGAATATCTTCTATTGTGAAGCACAGTTAAGTCTTTTGCTCATTTTTTAAAAATTAGGGTGCTTTCTATTGATTTGTAGAGATATTTTAATATATTCAGGATATAAGTCCTTTGTGTGATAAGTGTAGTGAAAATATTATTTCCCAGTATGCTATTTGCTCTTTCATACTTCTGATGAACAGAAGTTCTTAAATTTTAAAGTAGTTTCACTGTCAATCTTTTCCTTTTCTGGGGTCCTGTTTAAGGAATCTACAGTTATTCCAAGGTCATGATGATATTCTCCTGTTACCTTCTCGACTCTTTAAATTAACTGAGTTATGCAAACTATCACTCTTAATTCATTTACCTTATGTTTTCCGAAGTTGGTCATGAGGGATCGTCCATGTGCTTTCTTTCCACTTTCCTTTGCATCTGGATGCTGAGTAAATAAAGCATAATACGATTGTTCGATTGTTTATCTTCTTTGTTTTTGTTTCGTCCTCAATTCTGGTGGAAGGGAATGGGGCCCCTCTCTCCTTCTGCTTCCAGGTGGGCAGCAAGCAAGTGCTGCTCATTTCCTCCTGCTCTGCCCTCCACTTCCCTGCAGGTGCTGTGTCCGTCTTCAGAGAGGGGGACATGCACAGGCTAGAGGTCTGTACCCCAGGGGACAGAAAGCCACCCTGCTAAAAGGGTTTAGGCTCTTATCCAATTGCCATCCCTAAAAATATGTATTAGGTGATTCACATGATCTAGGGGGACACCTATAGGCCCTCCCTGCCTCCTAGGACTTCCAGTTGAACAGAGATCATCTCATAAAAGGGAAGAATGTGGGTGGGTGAGCAAAACCACCCCAAATCAAAAGGTCAGGGAGAGCATCTACATATATCTATAGAAACTAATTAAAGATGCAGTTCAGAAGAGGGAGGCTGGGTTGGGGAAAGAGGTAGTTCAGAAAATGCTGGAGAAGGGTGGGTAGCGGGTTTACAGGTTTATAAATATTAGCTGGTTTATATGTATTGACTGCCTTTGAAGATCTATTAAAGCTGATCATTAACCCTTCAAAAACACTGGAATTAAGAAAGTAGTTCAGATGTGGCATAGAAGTAACTCTGCTCTCCAAGTTAGAAGACTCAATTCTGCCACCAAGTAGTCACAGGTCTTTGGCAAAACTCACTCTCTTGACCTCAGTTCTCTTATCTGTGAGTTGCGGGGAAGAATACACCAATTAACCTCTGAGTTCTTTCTAGTTCTAGTAGCTCACTCCTCAGTAGGGGAACATGTCATCTATTGTCCAAAACAAGACTCTGAAGAGTAAAATGGGGCACTTTTAGTAATGACACTGGGACAACAGGTATGAAGTGGGGCTGTCCCAGGCAGGTTGAGGTATAACGTCATGTATTTAACAGGCACCTACTATGCCCCAAGGACTATACCAAGTACATTACATATATTCTCTAATTCTAATATATACAACCATGCCTAGAGACAACTGTAATTAAAATCCCAGTTTTACAGATAATAAAAACTAAAGTATAGCAAAGTTAGATAACATGCCCAAAGTTGCAAAGCCAGTTGATGATAAAACAGGGATTCTGTATAGTTCTAAGTCTCCTGTCTGACTTGCTACCTCTCCCCTACTCTATATTCCCTCTTTATGTAAAAGTATATACAAATATCTCTCCCCAACTTGACCTCTCCTTGAGCATCAACACCACACTGTTAATTGAATTAATGGATCAGACATCATGGTAAGAACTTGACATGTATACAAGGGAGACAGCAAGCAAGAGAGGGGCAGACCCTGTTCCTCCCAGGGCTTGCACTTTAATGATGAACACAAATGATCATAACACACTTGAACAAGACTATGATGGGGAAGGTCCAGCATGCTGCCTCATGACAGAGAAGGCAGATTAAGAAGGACTTCTAAGGGCACATGTTACAAAAGCTAAAGCCAGAGATAGGTAGACATTGTCTACATGATGTGAAAAAGAAGGGTGCTATGGCCCAGGAAAGTGTGAACACAAAGGCCAAATGCTGTAAACATGGTACCTTCCAGGAAACTAAGCGGGGTGTGTGTGTTTATATTATACACATGCATTAGTTGACCAGTCAGAGCAGGGGTTGGATCGTCTTTTGGGCTATAGCTTGCAATGTGAACTTTATCCTCCAAGCTATGAACAGCTTCTGAATGGTTTATGATAGAAAAATAACATGGTCAGACACGTATTTCTGAAATATCACTACGGTAGTAGTTGTATAAATGAGAGAATGGAGGGAGTGGGACCTTGGGAGAGCTGGAAAAGTCTATTTAAGGACCTATTAAGGCTACCCACATGACCAGAACTGGGATGTAAAAAAGGGGTGGATTCAAGGACTTAAGGTAAGCATCCTTCCTGTATATACTAAGTTCTTCCAGCGTAAAGGATGAGATTTCATTGCTATTTTATGTCAGGGATCTCCAGGAAAAAGATGGCAGAGTAGCACACTCTACTGCACTGCTGGGTGCTGATCCGGGGGGAACGAAGCTGACGTGAGTGTCGTCCTGAACCCCACAGCATGTTCTCAGGCTTGGCTTCACATATGCATATGTATCTGACACAGACAGACTTCTCTCAACAGTAACCTGTCTTTGCTTGCCCACTGAGTCAAAACCATATTTGAAAAACTAACACGACAGCAGGGTTAAAAAATCTTAACACTTTGTAGTCAGTTTAAGTCACAGGCTCCATTTACTTTATGCAAGTCTAATGCATTCTTGCAGTCACCCAGATTTAAGGGAGAGTAAAAAAATAAGAAAAAGGAGGATGAGCTTTGTCCTACCATATATCTGAAATATGAAGTCCCCTGCCATCTTACTTGATGAGGAAATTACCATTAGGATCTCTTCTATAAAAGAAAGATGAACCTGTTTTGTCTCTTCAAAAATCTCTAAGACCTGCTGTTGCCTTTCCAGTTGGGATGATCCAGGATGGAGCAAAGACTTCTCCAAAAGCATAAGGGGAAGTGATTGGTCCAGATTAGCCAAAGAGAGTTCACCAGGAACAGAAGCAGAAAAATCAAGCTGGGCAAACCAAATGTGATTTAACAGACATTTGTGTGGTTGAAAATAGAGGCTGGAGGCCAGGGAGGAAGGGGTGAGGCTTACAGCTATTTACAGAAATGTTTAAGAAAACACAAAACTGTATGATAAACTGTAGGGCAGTGATGCTGTAATTGACATTCTGTTTGTCCCCCAACAATTCATTCTGCCCATCCAGCATGGAGTTTCAGAAGTGCCAGTTCCAGGGATAAGTGATCATTGGCATCAGCAAGCCAATGTTATCCTATGCCCATGCTGATTTACTGTTCCAAGGAGAACACATACACAAGGTCACAGGGATCAGCTCAGGGGTCATCAAATGAGCTAAGCTGCCCGTCCAGAAGTCAGTACAAATTCTGGTTTGTTGGATGAGGCATATCCAGTGTTTCACTCTCTCCGGGCTTGGACCAAGAAACACATAGTTCAGGGGCCTGCTGGCAGTCACCCTACAACCACCAGGAGAGGGGAAAACTGACAGGGGATAATGCAAATTACATGGTAGCTAGAACAGAAGACATGTCTTTGATGACCCTGCTTAGCCTCTGAATTAAGCCCACCTTGAAGGCCATTCTGCAAATGAACTTGCCACCTACCTAACCCAACATCTTTCTTCATTATTTAAGCCATTTTGAATGAGGTTTTTCTATGTTTGGAAGCAAAACAGACCTGAGAATCAACAAGATGTTTGAATGGCTGGACTTCTGTAGGGTCTAGAAAGTAACCACCAATGCTGAGTGGTCACTCAGATCCAAGGGTAATGATCTTCCCTCTGCTGGGGCATGCTGAGCCCTGGAGGACAGACAGCAGTAGCAGGGGAGGCCTTTGCTATCAGCTTAGCCAGAGACCACATGGATCTCCTTTGAGCCAGAATAAATGCCCTCAATGTCCTGCCATGATAACATCAATAAACCCACCATCTCTTTCCCTTGCCCATTTGTACTTTATCAGGAGGAAGAATAAAAATCTCACCCAGAGCCTAAACCATTCATTCATTCAACAACTATGCATGAGGGTCATAACAAGTCCCAGGCACTAGACAAGTCAGAAAAATAATGGTTATCAAGACTGACATGGTTCCTGCCTTCATGAGATCTTATAGTCTAGTTGAGAAGATCAATATTGAACAAGTAATTGCAAATAAACTTCTTTAAAAAGAAGATACAGCAGACTACCATCAACAATATAAAAGGGATAACTAACGTAATCTAGGGGTCAAGGCAAGACTTATTCAGAATACCACATAGATGCTGGAATCTAAAAGCCTAAGTAGAAGTTAGCTAGAGTAGATGTGGGAATGGAGTGTTTCAAGTAGAGAAAATGGAAAGTGAGGAAGACCAAGGCAGTTAGATGATTGTGGCTGGTGTGACAATTGTGGATGGTGGTGTGACAGGGGAAATGGGGAGATATGAGACTGGAGAGGTAGGTGAGAATGCAATTATGTGGGTCCTTGAAAGCCCTGTTAAACAGTCTGTCATTTATCCCAAGCATAACAGGAAGCCACTGAAAAATTCTGAACAGTGGAGTGACATGATCAGATTTGCATTTTTAAAATCTTTTGCTGATTTCAGAGAGGAGGTTAGATTGAAAGAGGGCAAGAGAAGTCTAAGTGAGAGTTGACATTAGCCTGAATGAGGACATGCCATAGAGAAGAGAGGTGGACAGATACACATTTAGGAGGTGTGATCAATAGGGCATGGAGGCCGCCTGAATGAGCCCTCAACCTCACCTGAGCACTCACCAAGGGGTGACTGCAGGGACATGGGGCTTTGTCCCAAGGATCCCAGTGAAGCAGGTCTACCCCAACCCATGCCCTTTAATCTATTATTCACTATTTCTAACATCATTTTGCAGGAGGAGACTTTCATTTTTCCCACAATATAAGGGCAGAAATGGAAGAAACTGGAGAAGCATTCCAAAAAGAGACAGATGATCAGAAACAAAGCATGAGGTGCTTTCTTTTTCCTGTCGAGGACAAGCACAAGAGGGAATTGTATACCTGCTTTAGGTGTGCATTTAAGCCTTCATGCGTGGCCTTCAGGAGTGCCCTCACTGTGAAACTATCAGGATCTTCCTTGTCTCGAATTTGAGATTCTTTTAACAGCGACTCCAGTTTTTTCCTTATGAAAGATTCCACCTGATGCTCAGTGGTCCCATTATTCTGCAAAGAATTAAGCAATGGAAATCATATCTCTTAAGAAACACAGAGTCACTTAGAATGCACCCTTCACTCAAACCAGCATTGCTGCTATAATTTCTCTCTCAACTACCCATAAGGAGTTAAACTTATTGTACCAGTTTTGTCCATCTCCCGCCAGCCCTCCACCAATCCCATAAAATAATGATGACTATGGCTGCATTCAACTTTCAGCAACCTTATAGTGTTATCATCATTTCCATTTCAGAGATGTAGAATCTGATGCTTAGAGAAATTAAATAAGTTGCTCCAGGTTACAAAGCCAGTAAGTAACTGAGGCAGGATTCAAACTCAGGTCTTTTGGAGACTAGGTTTTCTACATCTATTGGGTTGACTGAAAAGCTTGTGTGGATTTTTCCATATGGTGTTCTGGAAAAATCTGAACAAACATTTTGGCCAACCCAATACACAGGTAAATTTGAGCAAGAATATGCTACTTAAATCACTTCCTTCACTGAGGGGAAAAGAGTGCTGTAGAAATCTCTGGAAGCAAGGATTATTCTGAGATAAAATTTCTTTCCTATCTCTGCACCCCTATGTAATTGGAGGGAACTCACTATTGACCTGTGCCATGACTAGGCACTGTAATTACTTTAAGATGACAACTAACTTCAACTGTTTTGGATAAAAAAGATCTGCTTGTGTCCAGATGATAACTTGTACAATTTTTAGATGATCAAGGGACTCAGATTTCCTAGAAGTCTGCTTAGCAGCACAGCTTTTTGGTCCCTTGTTTTACCTGAAGCTAATGGCCCAAGCTCTGCCCACCTCTCCTCTCCTTCTCAGCTCCTAACCCCTCTCCCAGTGTCCAACATTATTCTGTGAACTCTTCAACCACTTGTTAGAGGCCAACCCATCCAAAGGTAAGGAATACTTCTCCACCAAAACAATTCCCCTAGTCCTCACTAAAAGTTTAAGACCCATTTTTTTCTGCTTGCAAATTTGTTACTAAGAGGTTATTATACTTAAAATACAGAACAGGCAGTTTTTCAGTAATAACATTCATTTTCACAAAATCTTGTAATGGCAAAGCAATATAAATACAAAGGGAAATTGGAGGGGAAAAAAGGCTACATCAGGAGAGGTTATTGAATTTCCCTATATTAACATCACATGTATGAATATCTTTAATATACCCAGTGAATGAGGCACTAGAGGCCCTCAGGTCCTGCAGGAGATGCAGAGATGGAAAAGAGCTGGCCCTTGACATCAGCAAAGACCGCATTAGGCTAACAAAGGCATGTCCTCAAATAACCTACCCTGGTCTGCACAGCTGCCTGCAAAAGGCACAAATGACCACACAACAGTGGTTCTGAGAAGGAACATGGCATTTTTGCCCTAGTGACCACAAAGACCTCATAGAAATGTGGGGTAGTGGGGGACTCTGTATGGCAACTAAAACTTCAATAGTGATGAAGAGATGGGCTTTCCTATCACCCATCATTCTAGTAAAGATTTTATATTAGCAAAGTGTGTTTTATGAATACAGGAACAGCTTTGTTTTGATGGAGCAGAAGTTTATGAAGGAAGGTGTGAAGTGTAAGTCACTCAGTCGTGTCCAACTCTTTGAGGCCCCATGGACTATACAGTCCATGGAATTCTCCAGGCCAGAATACCAGAGTGGGTAGCCATTCCCTTCTCCAGGGGATCTTCCAACCCAGGAATTGAACCCAGGTCTCCTGCATTGCAGGAGGATTCTTTACTGGCTAAGCCACCAGGAAGCCCAAGAATACTGGAGTGAGTAGCCTATCCCTTCTCCAGCAGATCTTCCCGACCCAGGAATCCAACCAAGTCTCCTGCATTGCAGGTGGATTCTTTACCAACTGAGCTACCAAGGAAGTCCCCATGAAGGAGGGTAATGGTGGATAAAACTGCAAAAGTACTTTGGGGCCAGGCTGTGGAGACACCTGAAAGCCAGTGGTCAAGAGGTATGGAGTTGCTGAGAGACTCTGAGTAGACAAGTGTCTGGATCACATTGTAGAACTAATATTAACCAGGCAGCGTGTGCAGAAAGATGAAAGATAACTATAGCAGAAACCCAGGCACATCAGTTCCCACTACAAGCATTAAGGTCAATGTGCTGGTGGGGGATTTAATAAAGATGACAGAGTCTGAGAGCATTTTGCATAAAACAAACACATACTGAGCTGTTACATGCAAGATGAAAGCATTGATAAGGCACAATCCCACTGTCATAGAACTCTCAGTGTCACCGAGGAGACAGACACGTCAGTGGATAATTACATAACAGGTGCAAGTAGGGTGACAGATGTAAGGGGTTTCATGGGTGTGAGGAGGAGGGCCACTGCCCCCAGCCTTGGGAATGCAGCAGAGACTTCCAGGGGCAGAGGACACTGGAGCCAGGTCTTAAAAGATGTGTGCACCCGTGGCTGATTCATGATGATATATGGCAGAAGCTAGCACAACATTGTAAAGAAATTATCCTCCAATAAAATTCTTTTTTTAAATGCAAAAAATAAAAAAGAAGAGTGTATTAGGTTCCTGTGGCTGCTGTAATAAATTACCTGGTAGCTTAAAGTCAAGAGATGTTTATTTTCTCACAGCATCAGAGGACAGAACTATGAAAGCAAGCTATTGTCAGGGCTACATTCAGCCTCTTATAATCTCTAAGGGGAAAATCCTTCCGTACTTCTTTCATTTTATGGTGGTGCCAAGCTTTCTTTGGCTCGTGGCAGCAGAACTCTAGCCTCTTCCTCTGTCTTCACATGGCCTTTGGTGTGTCCCCACTCCTAACATTAATAAAAGGTGGCTGCTTTCCAGTACTCTTGCCTGGAAAATCCCATGGATGGAGGAGCCTGGTGGGCTGCAGACCATGGGATGGCTGAGGGTGGGACACGACTGAGCGACTTCACTTTTACTTTTCACTCTCATGCATTGGAGAAGGAAATGGCAACCCACTCCAGTGTTCTTGCCTGGAGAATTCCAGGGACGGGGGAGCCTGGTGGGCTGCCGTCTATGGGGTCGCACAGAGTCGGACACGACTGAAGTGACTTAGCAGCAGCAGCAGCAGAGTTAATCTAGAATGATCTTATTTCTAGATTCTTAACCTAGTTACATCTACAGAGACTCTTTTTCCAATTAAGGTCATAGTCATAAGTACCAGAGAGTAGGACTTAGACACATCTTTTGGTGGCCACAAATCATTCCAATGTGAGCAAAAGCCTAGAGAAAACAGTATCAGTGAGAACTAGTAACCACATGAACATGGAGAAAATACTGAGGACACCGATGAAACAGCTAAGACTTTATACATTGTATTGTGGCTCACAAAGCATGGTTATATGACAATGCTTCCTTTGAGCTGTGTAAGACCCTTTAAGGCTGTGTAGGTCTAGTCCAGTTTTAATCATAAGAGTACAGGCAGAAAGATTCAATGACTTGTCCAAACACACATGAAGTGTGTGAGTTGGAGCCTAAGACTTCCAATTCGAAATTCTGTGTATTTCACTACATGGTGCTGCAGAAAAAGATAAGTTCTACTGTTACAGAAAAAGATAAATTTCTGAGTGAAATTAATCATGAACAGGCTCATATTTTAGATAATCTTTTTTCCTATGTGACACCTGGGAATAGATCATCACAAATCTACTGGAGAAAAACAGTAGGTTTCACTTGAGGTCAGAAATGAATCTGAGAAAGGAAGTCCAGGTCTCAAAGTACCAATACGTTTCATCAAGTAACCCAAAGTCTGCAAGGAACACATGTGTTGGAAGGTCCAAAGGAGAAAGTGTGTAAGAGCATGAGTGTGCTCAGTGTTACACAAACACTCCCCAATAAGCATCAGCTTCCTTCCCCGGCTCAGGGATATGTGAGGAGTTGGAGACAATGAGGAGATGAACTGTGGCAGTTATGCCCAAACACTTTTACCAGCAGCAAACAAGGCTGAAAATACAAAGCTGGGGCGATGGGGCTGGTGAAATAATGAATACTTAATACAAAGGCTATAATTATTCATTTCACATCCTCTCAACATTTGGAGCAGCTGAAGGAATGATATTTCTGCCTGTTGGTCTTTTCCTTCCCTGTGATTTACAGCACTGAGAATAAATAAATGTGTGGCTGAGGTTTCACTAGTATATTATCAATACTGAAGGAAAGCTGAGATGGACACTTGACCTGGTGACTTGTCAGCCACCCTGCAGATGCTGCAGGGACCAGAGCAGAAAGCCATGCCTCTTGCTCTTTTGTTCCCTGAGCCCACAAGGGAGAGAGGATGCTGCAGGAGGAATAGGAGAGGGGAGGGCAGACCTTCAATATGGTCTGGGGTAGTTTCCACCTGAGCCCCAGTCGGGCTTCCTAATTGCCATTTCTGAGAAGTAAATATGCTGCTGCTGCTAAGTCGCTTCAGCCGTGTCCAACTCTGTGCGACCCCAGAGACGGCAGCCCACCGGGCTCCCCCGTCTCTGGGATTCTCCAGGCAAGAACACTGGAGTGGGTTGCCATTTCCTTCTCCAATGCAGGAAAGTGAAAAGTGAAAGTGAAGTTGCTCAGTCGTGTCCAACTCTTAGCGACCCCACGGACTGCAGCCCACCAGGCTCCTCCGTACATGGGATTTTCCAGGCAAGAGTACTGGAGTGGGGTGCCATTGCCTTCTCCAGAAGTAAATATGACCTAGGAATATTGACCACAAATAAGAAATCAAACACAAAACACATTTTTGTTTCACCTCCAGGGTACTATGAAAGTGACTGGAAAAAGAGAGAGCTGACCACTTCCAGGCTGGGGAGCAGCCAGAAGCAGGAGGGAGTCGGATAGAGGGCTGCCCTGTAAAGAGAAACTCCCTCAGACACCGGTGCTCACCTGGGCTGCACATTGGAATCGCCAGGGACCACAGCCCAGACTGAAGACACAGAATCTCTGGGCTGGGACCAGTGCAGTGGGATTTTTGAAAGCTTCCCCGTCATTCCAATGTGCAGCCAAAGTTGAAGGCCTCGACTTTAAAAACAAAAAGCAAAAACACTGGAATATCTCACCATCCCCAAATGTCTTTTCCCCTCTCTGGACTAGAGCCGCAGACAGGAAGGATAATACCTTAGCTGCCCTTTGTGACAGCCTTAGAGCTCTCCAAGCTGGTTACCTGAGTGTCGGGCTGAAGAGCAGCGGCCTCTTAGCTATCCGAGGCTCTGCAATTACTCCTGTCCTCTCCTGCCTGTTCCTTTAGCTCCCATTGAAACACCTTCTTCTGCTCAGGACTTACATTAGCAATAATCATGACACAGCTGCTATTCTTGTTACTGTTTTTAGCTAACATTTATTGAGTATAAATTATGTGCCAGGCACTATTCTGAGTTCTTTACTGAGTATGAACTTAACTCAGCCATCATGATAATCATTTTCCTTTTTTTTCCTTCAGTTAAACAGCAATTTCATTCCTTTAGTACATAGTAAGTCAAAATTATGCAGAGGATAAGAGTGGCTGATATTTCCAACCAGGAAAAGTCACTATTCCCTTTTAAAAATTGAAGTACAGTTGGTTTACAGTATTATATTAGTTTCAGAATGGGAAAAAATATTTGCAAACAGTGCAACCAACAAGAGATAAATCTCCAAAATATACAAACAGTTCATGTAGCTCACTACCAAAAAAAAAACCCTATCAAAAAATGGGCAGAAGCACTTTGGAAAATAGTATGGAGGTTCCTCAGAAAACTAAAACTAGAATTACCATATGATCCAGCAATCTCACTCCTAGGCATATATCCAGACAAAACTATAATTGAAAAGATACACACACCCTATGTTCATAACAGCAGTATTCACAATAGCCAAGACCTGGAAGCAACCTAAATGTCCATCAACAAAGGAACAGATAAAGATGTGGTACATGTATGCAATGAAATACTACTCCGCTATAAAAAAGAATGAAATAATACTATTTGCAGCAACATGGATGCAACTAGAGGTTATTATACTAAGCAGTGTAACAAGACAAATACCATATGATATCACTTATTGTGATATCTAAATTATGACACAAATGACCCTATCTGTGAAATGGAATCAGGGACACAGAGAACAGATGGGCAGTTGCTAAGGGGGAGGAGAAGGGGGGTTTGGAATTAGCAAACAAATTTTTGCTTTGGTGGGAACAGGAGGGAAGGATTGGGAGTGGGAGTTTGGAATTAGCAGATACAAATTGATATATATAGAATGAATAAACAACAAGATCCTGGGATTTCCCTGGCTGTCCAGTGGTTAAGACTCCATGCTTCCACTGCAGGGGATGTGGCTTTGATCCTTAATCAGGGAACTAGGATCCTGCATGCTGCACAACATGGCCAAAAAATTTAAGAAAGAAAAACCCAAGTTCTACTACACAGCACAGGGAACTAAGATTACCATACTAAGTAAATCAAACAGAGAAAGATGAATATCATATGTATCAATTGACTGACTGATACAATAGGCTCTTATAATACAGAGCCGATTGACTGATACCATATGGGAATCTAAAATAAGGATACAAATGAATTTATTTAGTTTGGGATTAGCAGATTTAAACTGATATATGTAGATATACAACAAGGTCCTGGGACTTTCCTGGCAGTCCAGGTCTAAATAAGCTCTGTTTCCAAATTTATTTAGAAAACAGAAAGGGACTCACAGACAGAAAATAAACTTGTGGTTACCAAAAGGGAAAGGTGTCCTGGGGGAAGGATAAATTAGGAGGCTGGGATTAACAGATACACACTACTATATATAAAATAGATAATCAACAGGGACTATACATCTTAGAGAACTCTACTCAACACTCGGTGTGTAACCTACAAGTGAAAAAAAATCTGAAAAACATATATATATGTATAACTGAATTATATGGTACCTCTAATTTTTTTTAATTTATTTATTTTAATTAGAGGCTAATTACTTTACAATATTGTATTGGTTTTGCCATACATCAACATGAATCCACCACAGGTGTACACATGTTCCCAATCCTGAACCCCCTTCCCATCTCCCTCCCCATACCATCCCTCTGGGTCGTCCCAGTGCACCAGCCCCAAGCATCCTGTATCCTGCATTGAACCTGGACTGGCAATTCGTTTCTTATATGATATTATACATGTTTTAATGCCATTCTCCCAAATCATCCCCCCCACCTCCCACAGAGTCCAAAAGACTGTTTTATACATCTGTGTCTCTTTTACTGTCTCGCATACAGGGTTATCGTTACCATATTTCTAAATTCCATATATATGCGTTAGTACACCGTATTGGTGTTTTTCTTTCTGGCTTACTTCACTCTGTATAATCGGCTCCAGTTTCAACCACTTCATTAGAACTGATTCAAATGTATTCTTTTTAATGGCTGAGTAATACTCCATTGTGTATATGTACCACTGCTTTCTTATCCATTCATCTGCTGATGGACATCTAGGTTTCCTCCATGTCCTGGCTATTATAAACAGTGCTGCGATGAACATTGGGGTACACGTGTCTCTTTCAATTCTGGTTTCCTCAGTATGTATGCCCAGCAGTGGGATTGCTGGGTCGTATGGCAGTTCTATTTCCAGTTTTTTAAGGAATCTCCACACTGTTCTCCAAAGTGGCTGTACTAGTTTGCATTCCCACCAACAGTGTAAGAGGGTTCCCTTTTCTCCACATCCTCTCCAGCATTTATTGCTTGTAGACTTTTGGATCACAGCCATTCTGACTGGCGTGAAATGGTACCTCATTGTGGTTTTGATTTGCATTTCTCTGATAATGAGTGATGTTGAGCATCTTTTATGTGTTTGTTAGCCATCTGTATGTCTTCTTTGGAGAAATGTCTATTTAGTTCCTTGGCCTATTTTTTTATTGGGTCATTTATTTTTCTGGAATTGGGCTGCAGGAGTTGCTTGTATATTTTTGAGGTTAGTTGTTTGTCAGTTGCTTCATTTGCTATTATTTTCTCCCATTCTGAAGGCTGTCTTTTCACCTTGCTTATAGTTTCTTTTGTTGTGCAGAAGCTTTTAATTTTAATTAGATCCCATTTGTTTATTTTTGCTTTTATTTCCAATATTCTGGGAGGTGGGTCATAGAGGATCCTGCTGTGATATATGTCCGAAAGTGTTTTGCCTATGTTCTCCTCTAGGAGTTTTAGAGTTTCTGGTCTTACATTGAGATCTTTAATCCATTTTGAGTTTATTTTTGTGTATGGTGTTAGAAAGTGTTCCAGTTTCATTCTTTTACAAGCGGTTGACCAGTTTTACCAGCACCACTTGTTAAAGAGATTGTCTTTTCTCCATTGTATATTTTTGCCTCCTTTGTCAAAGATAAGGTGTCCATAGGTGCATGGATTTATCTCTGGGCTTTCTATTTTGTTCCATTGATCTATATTTCTATCTTTGTGCCAGTACCATACTGTCTTGATTACTGTGGCTTTGTAGTAGTGCCTGAAGTCAAGCAGGTTGATTCCTCCAGTTCCATTCTTCTTTCTCAAGACTGCTTTGGCTATTCGAGGTTTTTTGTATTTCCATACAAATTGTGAAATTGCTCTAGCTCTGTGAAAAATACCGTTGGTAGCTTGATAGGGATTGCATTGAATCTATAGATTGCTTTGGGTAGTATACTCATTTTCACTATATTGATTCTTCCAATCCATGATCATAGTATATTTCTCCATCTATTAGTGTCCTCTTTGATTTCTTTCACCAGTGTTTTATAGTTTTCTATATATAGGTCTTTAGTGTCTTTAGGTAGATATATTCCTAAGTATTTATTTAAGGAACCTCTGTACTGTTTTGCATAATGGCTGCACCAATCTACAGTACATGACCCGTGAACTTTGAGATGTTCAAGCTGGTTTTAGAAAAGGCAGAGGAACCAGAGATCAAATTGCCAATATCTGATGGATTATTGAAAAAACAAGAGAGTTCCAGAAAAACATCTATTTCTGCTTTATTGACTATGCCAAAGACTTTGACTGTGTGGACCACAACAAACTGCGGAAATTTTTCAAAGAGATGGGAATACCAGACTACCTGACCTACCTCTTGAGAAACCTATATGCAGGTCAGGAAGCAATAGTTAGAACTGGACATGGAACAACAGACTGGTTCCAAATTGGGAAAGGAGTATGTCAAGGCTATATATTGTCACCCTGCTTATTTAACTTATATGCAGAGTAGATCATGAAAAATGCTGGGCTGGAAGAAGCACAAGCTAGAATCAAGATTGCCAGGAGAAATATCAATAACCTCAGATATGCAGATGACACTACCCTTATGGCAGAAAGTGAAAAAGAACTAAAAAGCTTCTTGATGAAAGTGAAAGAGGAGACTGAAAAAGTAGGCTTAAGTTCAACATTCAGAAAACTAAGATAATGGCATCTGGTCCCATCACTTCAAGGCAAATAGAAGGGGAAACAGTGAGAGACTTTATTTTTTTGGGCTCCAAAATCAGTGGAGATGGTGACTGCAGCCATGAAATTAAAAGATGCTTACTCCTTGGAAGGAAAGTTATGACTAACCTAGACAGCATATTAAAAAGCAGAGACATTACTTTGCCAACAAAGGTCCGTCTAGTCAAAGCTATGGTTTTTCCAGTAGTCATGTATGGATGTGAGAGTTGGACTATAAAGAAAGATGAGTGCCGAAAAATTGATACTGTTGAACTGGGGTGTTGGAGAAGACTCTTGAGAGTCCCTTGGACAGCAAGGAGATCCAACCAGTCCATTCTAAAGGAAATCAGTCCTAAATATTCACTGGCAGGACTGATGTTGAAGCTGAAACTCCAAAACTTTGGCCACCTGATGTGAAGAACTGACTCATTTGAAAAGAGCCTGATGCTGGGAAAGATTGAGGGCAAGAGGAGAAGGGGACAACAGAGGATGAGATGGTTGGATGGCATCACCGACTCAATGGACATGAGTTGAGTAAACTCCAGGAGTTGGTGATGGACAAGGAAGCCTGGAGTGCTGCAGTCCATAGGGTCACAAAGAGTTAGACATGACTGAGGGACTGAACTGAACTGCACCAATTTACATTCCCATCAACAGTGTAGGAGTCGCTAGGAGTCAGACATGACTGAGCGACTTCACTTTCATGCATTGGAGAGGAAATGGCAACCCACTCCAGTGTTCTTGCCTGGAGAATCCCAGGGATGGGGGAGCCTGGTGGGCTGCTGTCTATGGGGTCACAATGACAGAGTTGGACACGACTGAAGCAACTTAGCAGCAGCAACAGTGTAGGAAAGCTCCCCTTTATCCACTACCTCTCTACCATTTATTGTAGGGTTTGTTTTTTTTTTTATGATGGTCATTCTGACTGGTGTGAAGTGACACTTCATTGTAGTTTTGATCTACATTTCTCTAATAATCAGTGATACTGAGCATCTTTTCATGTGACTCTTGGCCATCTGTATGTCTTCTTTGGAGAAATGTCTCTTTAGATATTCTGTCCACTTTTTAATTGGGTTGTTTGTTTTTTTAACATTGAGCTACATGAGCTGTTTGTATATTTTGGCGATTAATCCCTTGTCAGTCAATTTATTTGCAAATACCTTCTCCTATTCTGTGGGTTGTCTTTTTGTTTTGTTTATGGCTTTCTTTGCTGTGCAAAAGCTTTTAAGTTTAGTTAGGTCCCATTATTTATTTTTGCTTTTATTTTCATTACTCAAAGAGGTGGATCAAAAAAGATATTGCTGCGACTTCTGTGAGAGAGTATTCTTCCTATGATTTTCTCTAAAAGTTCTAAAGTATCCAATCTTACATTTAGGTACTTAATCTATTTTGAGTTTATTTTTGTGTATGGTGTTAGGGAGTATTCTAATTTCATTCTTTTACATGTATTAATAGCTGTCCAGCTTTCCAACCACCACTTATTAAACAGACTATCTTTTCTCCATTGTATATTCTTGCTTTCTTTGTCAGAGATTAGGTGACAATAGATGTGTTGTTTATCTCTGGACTTTCTATCCTATAGTTCCATTGACCTATATCTGAATAGAGAAATTGTATATTAGCATAGTGCTGGTACTAATAAGCTTTCAACAAATTTTTCACATTTAAAAGCTGAATTTAGCTTAGGTATAAAAAAATAACAGTACAATGACAGGCAAATAGCAAAAGGTAATGTTTCTTCGGAGCTATTAAGCATACATTCTAAAATATATTAGCAACCACTCTTTAGATACTTTAACAAAAAATACTGTTCAAAATGAATATGTCTGGGTTCATACATCTGTACATACATGTGAGTTTATATACAACAGTGTACCTCCATGCTTTGATATCTTCCCTGCTCCAATGATAGAAAAACAAAGAGAAAAGTCATAAGTTTATCAAAAAAATAAAATAAACAAGATCACTGCAGATCATAAATGTGTGAGCTCCATATCCACAGAGGGCAAAGGTGACCAAGACTTTAGCTTTTATAGTACAATAGAAACTAAAGGTGCTCCACATGCTTTGGGAGATTAGAGCTGGCCTCACAACACGAAACCAAGGTGGTGAAGAAAGCGGGAATGAAAGCCTTACGTATGGGCTTATGCGTGCTCAGTTGCTGCAGTCATGTCCAACTCTTTGCGACCCTATGGACTGTAGCCCTCCAGGCTCCTCTGTCCATGGGGATTCTCCAGGCAAGAATACTGGAATGGGTTGCCATGCCCTCCTCCGGGGGAATCTTTGCAACCCAGGGATTGAACCGGTGTCTCTTATGTCGCCTGTAATGGCAAGCAAATTCTTTACCACTAGCACCACCTGGGAAGCCCCTCACTTATAATAGGAAGCAATAAAAAAAACTACTGTGAGGAAGATTTGAAATTGAATATCAAAAGAGTTAAGAATAAGAAGACAACCAAAATGTTCACTTGTCTGGTGACTGAATGGGAAATATCTTCAACGTCTCCAGTGGCAGGGAACTCCAATCAATCAATGTAAGGTCCAGTTAGGAACTTGGGACACAGGTAGGCTGTGTTTATATGTGTGGGTGCCAGGTGGAGTGGTGCGTAGAGTTCAAGTGGAAGCAATCTCCATACCACTAGAGAAGCACGTTAAATAGAGGAGGAGAATGGAAGCGGGAAAAAAATTCCACTGAAAACTGAACCTTCAACTCGAAATTCTAAAATTCATGTGGAAGACTAATGCTAAGATGAAGTGCCAAAAATACCAACACATGAAAAGGAAACTCACTTTGAATTAAATATGTTCAGATGCTCAAAGATAGAAAGAAATAGTCTCATAAAAAGAACAAGAAACTAAGAAGCCATAGAGTAAAATAAAAACAAGTATCTATGAAAAAACAATACAAAAATGTTATAAATCAAGTATATAGTCATTGAAATGAAAAGAATAGCCGGGGTAAACTCTAGATCAGACATAGCCAAAGAGATAATTAATGAATTGGAAAATAATACTATAGCTAGTACCCAGAATCAGCAGAGACATAAATAAAACATTAAAGAAAAATTGACAGATAATTAAGACAGAGAATAAACTAAGACTCGAACCTAAATCTAATTGTACTGCCAGAAAAAGAGAAATGATGAAATGGCATAAAAACAATATTCAAAGAAAAAATGGCTGAGATTTCTCTAGAATGAAAGAAAACATAAGTTCTCTAGTAAGAAGTGAACACTGAGTGCTAAGAAAAATAAACTCCCAGTCATTTACTAGTGAAGTCACAGAACATTTAGAATAGAAAGGGAAGATGAATTACCAACAAGGAATAATTGTAGAAAACAAGGTTACCAAGGGGGAACAAGGAGGAAAGAGATAAACTTGGAGACTGGGATTGACATATATACACTACTATATATAAAACAGATAACTAATTAAAATCTACTGTATAGCACAGGGAACTCTACTTAAAACTCTACCCATCTATATGGGAAAAGAATCTAAAACAGAGTGGATATATGCATATGTGTAACTGATTCACTTGCTGTATAGCAGAAACTAACACAACATTGTAAATCAACTGTGCTTCAATAAAAATTAAAGAAAACAAGGAATAGTTGAGTTCTCAGTAATAGTAATTTTCAGAAGATAATACCTTATAGTAATGCTGAAGAAGCTGAACGGCTCTATGAAGACCTACAACACCTTTTAGAACTAACACCCAAAAAAGACGTCCTTTTCATTATAGGAGACTGGAATGCAAAAGTAGGAAATCAAGAAACACCTGGAGTAACAGGCAAATTTGGCCTTGGAATATGGAATGAAGCAGGGCAAAGACTAATAGAGTTTTGCCAAGAAAATGCACTGGTCATAACAAACACCCTCTTCCAACAACACAAGAGAAGACTCTATACATGGACGTCACCAGATGGTCAACATCGAAATCAGACTGATCATATTCCTTGCAGCCAAAGAGGGAGAAGCTCTATACAGTCAGCAAAAACAAGCCACAGGAGCTGACTGTGGCTCAGATCATGAACTCCTTATTGCCAAATTCAGACTTAAATTGAAGAAAGAAGGGAAAACCACTAGACCATTCAGGTATGACCTAAATCAAATCCCTTATGATTATACAGTGGAAGTGAGAAATAGATTTAAGGGCCTAGATCTGATAGAGTACCTGATGAACTATGGACTGAGGTTCGTGACATTGTACAGGAGACAGGGATCAAGACCGTCCCCATGGAAAAGAAATGCAAAAAAGCAAAATGGCTGTCTGGGAAGACCTTACAAATAGCTGTGAAAAGAAGAGAAGCAAAAAGCTAAGGAGAAAAGGAACGATATAAGCATCTGAATGCAGAGTTTCAAAGAATAGCAAGAAGAGATAAGAAAGCCTTCTTCGGCAATCAATGCAAAGAAATAGAGGAAAACAACAGAATGGGAAAGACTAGAGATTTCTTCAAGAAAATTAGAGATACCAAGGGAACATTTCATGCAAAGATGGGCTCGATAAAGGACAGAAATGGTATGGACCTAACAGAAGCAGAAGATATTAAGAAAAGATGGCAAGAATACACAGAAGAACTGTACAAAAAAGATCTTCAAGACCCAGATAATCACGATGGTGTGATCACTCACCTAGAGCCAGACATTCTGGAATGTGAAGTCAAGTGGGCCTTAGGAAGCATCACTATGAACAAAGCTAGTGGAGATGATGGAATTCCAGTTGAGCTATTCCAGATCCTGAAAGATGATGCTGTGAAAGTGCTGCACTCAATATGCCAGCAAATTTGGAAAACTCAGCAGTGGCCACAGAACTGGAAAAGGTCAGTTTTCATTCCAATCCCAAAGAAACGCAATGCCAAAAAAATGCTCAAACTACTGCACAATTGCACTCATCTCACACGCTAGTAAAGTAATGCTTGAAATTCTCCAAGCCAGGCTTCGGCAATATGTGAACCGTGAACTTCCTGATGTTCAAGCTGGTTTTAGAAAAGGCAGAGGAACCAGAGATCAAATTGCGAACATCTGCTGGATCATGGAAAAAGCAAGAGAGTTCCAGAAAAACATCTATTTCTGCTTTATTGACTATGCCAAAGCCTTTGACTGTGTGGATCACAATAAACTGTGGAAAATTCTGAAAGAGATGGGAATACCAGACCACCTGATCTGCCTCTTGAGAAACCTATATGCAGGTCAGGAAGCAACAGTTAGAACTGGACATGGAACAACAGACTGGTTCCAAATAGGAAAAGGAGTACGTCAAGACTGTATTTTGTCACCCTGCTTATTTAACTTACATGCAGAGTATATCATGAGAAACGCTGGACTGGAAGAAACACAAGCTGGAATCAAGATTGCTGGGAGAAATCTCAATAACCTCAGATATGCAGATGACACCACCCTTATGGCAGAAAGTGAAAAGGAACTCAAAAGCCTCTTGATGAAAGTGAAAGTGGAGAGTGAAAAAGTTGGCTTAAAGCTCAACATCCGGTCCCATCACTTCATGGGAAATAGATGGGGAAACAGTGGAAATAGTGTCAGACTTTATTTTTTGGGTTCCAAAATCACTGCAGATGGTGACTGCAGCCATGAAATTAAAAGACGCTTACTCCTTGGAAGGAAAGTTATGACGAACCTAGAGAGCATATTCAAAAGCAGAGACATTACTTTGCCAACAAAGGTTCGTCTAGTCAAGGCAATGGTTTTTCCTGTGGTCATGTATGGATGTGAGAGTTGGACTGTGAAGAAAGCTGAGCGCCGAAGAATTGATGCATTTGAACTGTGGTGTTGGAGAAGACTCTTGAGAGTCTCTTGGACTGCAAGGAGATCCAACCAGTCCAATCTGAAGGAGATCAGCCCTGGGATTTCTTTGGAAGGAATGATGCTAAAGCTGAAACTCCAGTACTTTGGCCACCTTGTGCGAAGAGTTGACTCATTGGAAAAGCCTCTGATGCTGGGAGGATTGGGGGCCAGAGGAGAAGGGGACGACAGAGGATGAGATGGCTGGATGGCATCACTGACTCGATGGACATGAGTCTAGGTGAACTCCGGGAGTTGGTGATGGACAGGGAGGCCTGGCGTGCTGTGATTCATGGGATCGCAAAGAGTCGGACACAACTGAGCGACTGAACTGAACTGAACTGAATACCTTATAAATATAAGAGAAATATCTACATATACACGTAGATAACACATACTGTACACTAGACATTAAATGTTCATTACCTGAACTCTCTGGCAGGGCAAGGAGGAAGAAGTTGTATCACATATTAAAAAATAACTGGAATTTTCAACTCTCCTTCCACTCCTCACCCTTTATCACCAGGATGCAACAGCAGGCCTGGCACATGGGCATTTACTGAGTAACAGGGATCTCACAACATCATGAGGGAATTCATCCCTTCCCTGAGCGCTGACAAGTCTTCAACCAACAAGATTCTTAATCCTCCTCAAAATGGCTCAAATCATACAATGAATAACTTATGAAAGAAGCTCAATCTAAGGTGGTAGGAAGGCAGCAGACTATTAAAGTGTTTACTGCGAGACATACACAGAGTAAATATGATTTGGGGGTATTCATATGACACAAAAAGTGGTTGCATGTTACTCTACAAAGGCTCACTTAAACTTGTTGGAAAGCTTGGTGTTCACAGGATAAGCTTTACATACGTGACAGTTTGATATTTGTGCTTAAGAAACCGGTTGAACTCAGCCTCAGAGAGTGCAGGGGGAGAAAAGGTATCAAATAACTCAGCAGAAGAGTAAAATAATCTGTAAGGTTGAAATATGGGCTAGAAAGTCTGTAAGGCACACTGACATTAGAGGACCCCCAAAAGATGAATAATGGTGAGCTGGCCTCATTGAATCACATCTGTTAGATTACTGCTCTGTGGCTGAAAGGAAATTGTCCCCCGAGTCTTTGATCTGTGTGCTTCCTGGGTCACTGAACACATCAGCTTTATCTATGGCTTATTACATCATAAGCCAGATTTTCTCTATGGCTGAAGCCTCAAAATAATAGGGCAGATGCCTAAAGGATTCAATTAATTCAACAACAGAAAGCATTTATTAAAAGAGCGAAAGTTTTCAGTGTGGGTGTAGGTTTGAATTCCTTAGACAGTAGACTAAGAGGAGAAGGAGGGCCAGCATGAGGGTCCTGCCTTCCACCCTGCTTCTAACCTCAAGGTGAAGCTGGGCGAGCTGCAAATCCTGCCTCTGATCTTTGCATCTCCTGTGCCCTCTGCCTGGAACATTCCTCAAATATCAATATGGCTAACTTCACTTCCTTCAAGTCTTTGCCCATGTGTTACCTTCTCTGTGAGACCTTTCCTGGCCCTCACATCTAAACCTTCCATAGACCCTCTACTCATTTCTTCTCTCCCTTTCCCCCTTATTACTTATCACTGCTTACTACACGTGCTACTTATTTGCTTTGTTTCTTGTCTGTCTTCCCTCCTCCCACCAAGGTATAGACTCCACAGAGGCAAAGGCTGTTCTTTTTTGTTCATTGATATGTGCCCCAATGTCTACAGCACACTGGCTGCACCTCCATAAAAATCTGTCGAGTGTGCAAATGAATCCTGCATAAGCCCCAAGACAACTAGCATTTCAGTATCCCTGAATGCTAAGTTAAAAATCTTTATCTGTTGCAATAATTCAGATATAACTTATAAATCTAACCACATTCTGTTAACTCCAACTTGAGGTTAAGAACCTCCTCTAAGGTAATTATTGGTTTCATACCAACTATGCACAGTACATCCACTTTTGTAGAAATCTGATCACTCGGTTTAGATCAGGCAATTTACATTCCACACTCAGATAAGGCATCTGAGCCCTCTGCTGACAACTAAACTAGAAATTGACTGATTGCAGGATAATGCTTTGGCTTTCTAAATACAGTACTGCCTCTTCTCAGAGGAGCTCAAAAATAGAGAAAACAGATCTGAAAAGGATGAGTAAAAATCTTATCTCTTTCTGCTAGAATGTTGGTTTCTGCATATATTTTCTCTCCTAAAGTCTAACAAAGAGACACCTGTAAAATGTTATAGGTAAGGTGCTCTTCACATTCACTTTGGCCCAAATCAAAGAATCCAAGTGAAAGGTCATGTCTATCTTTATGGACTCATGTTCTAAACTGTCTACCTATATGGATGCCTAGACATCAACCAAGAGATTATGAAGCTTGAGAGGAACCCAGATGGATAGTTTCACAAGTGAAGTAATTGATTTGCTTCCATAACACCTTAGCTAATTCTCTTTTGTAATTATAGATATTTAACTTAGAAAGTTAGAAGGCTCACTGACATTAGAAGAAATTTTATACTATTGGGTGGATTTAGAAACGAGAATAATGGGTTTCCTCAGAGCAATAAGTACTATTGTAATAGTAGCTAAATTTCCACCACTCTTTTTCACGAAAAACTACATTCCCTAAACACATAACTTGGCCAAGACTGTTCCTTCCTTGGGACTTCCCTGGTAGTCCAGTGGCTAAGACTCAGTGCTCCCAACACAGGAAGCTTGGGTTTGATCACTGGTCAGGGAACTAGATTCCACATGCCGCACCTAAGAGTTCACATTCCACAATGAAAATGGAAGATCCCAAGAGTCATAACAAAGACCCAGTGTAGTCAAATAAATAAATAAATATAAACACTCTGTTTATTGCTTCCAAACTGTGGACTACTCTGAGGCTGGCAACCAAGAGAACAAGTGGAGACAAGAGGCAAAGAATACATTTGAATCAGTTCTAATGAGGTGGATGAAACTGGAGCCTATTATACAGAGTGAAGTAAGCCAGAAGGAAAAACACCAATACAGTATACTAACGCATATATATGGAATTTAGAAAGAGGGTAACAATAACCCTGTGTACAAGACAGCAAAATAGACACTGATGTATAGAACAGTCTTATGGACTCTGTGGGAGAGGGTGAGGGTGGGAAGATTTGGGAGAATGGCATTGAAACATGTAAAATATCATGTATGAAACGAGATGCCAGTCCAGGTTCGATGCACGATACTGGATGCTTGGGGCTAGAGCACTGGGACGACCCAGAGGGATGGTATGGGGAGGGAGGAGGGAGGAGGGTTCAGGATGGGGAACACATGTATATCTGTGGTGGATTCATTTTGATATTTGGCAAAACTAATACAATTATGTAAAGTTTAAAAATAAAAAAAAATTCAGCATTGAAAAAAAAATGT
The DNA here is from genome assembly GCF_055505025.1 of Bos grunniens. NCBI lineage: Eukaryota > Metazoa > Chordata > Mammalia > Artiodactyla > Bovidae > Bos > Bos grunniens. The sequence continues at coordinate 45,388,315 of NC_141165.1, forward strand.
TGGATTCTGTTTGCTAGAATTTTATTAAAGATTTTTACGTCTATGTTCAAAAAAAAAAAAGAGGCAAAGATACTGAAATTCAGAGACAAAAATCTAGTCTATAAAATAAAGCTTAGAAAAAGAACTAGATTACCTATAATCACAAGTAATTACCAAAATGGCAAGTAGCTATAAGAGCAAAAGCAAAGAAACTAAAATATTAACTGTATTTTCACTTATGTAAATCTATTTAATTTTCTGTAACCATAGCCTTATTCATGGTATTTAATTGAGCTAATAAAAACTATTAAAAAGCAATAGATTAATACAGATGGTAATTTTTCCTTTTCATTTCAAGGCTGAATCTTGTCCATGTCATCCCTTCTAAAATGCATTAACACCAAGAAAGAACTATCTACTGAGACTTCAGTTGTCATTAAGCTCTTGCCCTCTTCGAAAATAATACCAGCTCTCTTTAATACCTATAGGAAGCCACTGCCATTATTATTATCTCGAAGAAAGAAGACTGTTTTTAATGATGTAATAATTGAATTCAGGGCAATACTGTAAATTAGAAGATTTTGTGTAATATTTTCTTTTTTAGGAGGTAGGATAATAGTTCTGACATCTAGAGAAATACTACTTTTCTATAGAAATGAAATTGTAAACTCTACAACAAATTAACATGAGCAGGTGCTACTCTCAGATCATCACATGATCCTGGAAATCATGTGAGCTATAGAAGGTGGAGGTGGTCAAGAAGGGATGGGGGATAGGGAGGTCTGTAAGCCCTACATTTCTTCCAGGTTTGCATTTCCACTGGGGTACCTGGCTAAACGGTGCTGCTCTGTTTAAAAACAGAGCTCCTTGTTCTAGGACAGAAGTCTGAAGCCACATGCAGGTGACAAACTGCTCTTTGCCATTTTGTCTAACATGTGGCAAATTAAAGTTTTAGCCAAGAGTCTCATTGTCTGGAAGAACTTGGAGATCTTCTGGTCCAAGCTGCATTGTCTCAGGGAGGGGACGAGCATTCTAGAGAAGCAGATCCTTTTGCAGCTGGGTTCTGTGAGCCAGCTTTGAATGGCAGCATGGTGGGGCTGCTAGCGGGAGGCAGGGAGACAATGCTAAAGCCAGTTTATTTCACCAGACAGTGACATTTCCAACTGCAATTTGAGTTTTGACCAAGTTGGAATAGAAGGGAATTGGTCCCTGGAGAGAGGGTCAAATGGATTAATCACTAAGACTCCTTCCAACTCTAAGACACAACGATCCTTGACTCAGTCACTTTGAGTTTTGACCAAGTTGGAATAGAAGAGTTTTGACCAAGTTGGAATAGAAGGGAATTGGTCCCTGGAGAGAGGGTCAAATGGATTAATCACTAAGACTCCTTCCAACTCTAAGACGCAACGATCCTTGACTCAGTCACTCAGTAAACATTTGGGAGTCCTGTGTGCCAGCACACAATGTAATTCAATACATATACTTTCTACACTACAGCCACCATATTTGTGAATATTCCAGCACAGCAGCAGTTTTTACTATAGCACATGGAGGGTAAAAATTATGGCCAAGCCTGTAACTTACATAATGGAGCTTGAACTTGCACTCATCTTCAATTTCATCTGCGCTGTCTTCATCAGAAACTTCTCCTTCTTCGGCATCATCTCCAAGGTGGTAAGGCAGCTTCTTGCCCTGAAATGAAACACAACACCCAATTTAAAAATGAAAATTCAGGGACTTTCCTGGTGGTCCTATGGTTCAGAATCTGCCTGCTATTCACAGGTTCAATTCCCGGTCTGGGAAGATCCCACATGCTTCAGGGCAGCTACTGAGCCCTCACACCTAGAGCCCGTGCTCTGCAACACCACAAGCCACCATGATAAGAAGCCCACAGACCGCAGTGAAGAGTAGTCCCCACTCACCACAACTAGAGAAAGCAACAAAGATCCAGTGCAGCCATAAATAAATTTTTAAAAAATGAAAATTCAGCAAGATAGGGGTATGAGGATTAGAGGTACAAAATACTATGTATAAAATAAGCTACAAGGACATACTGTACAGCACAGGGAAATAGTCATTATTTTATAGTAACTTTAAATTGAGTCTAATCTATAAAAATATTGAATCACTATGTTATACACTTGAAGCTAGTATAATATAAATTAACTGTACTTCAGTTAAAAAATAAAATACAAAACAAAAATGAAAATTCACAATAGCCAAAAAGTGGAAATAACCCAGTGTCTGCTAACAGATGAAAGGATAAACAAAATGTGGTATACATACATTGAAATATTACTCAGCTTTTAAAAAGTAAGGAAATTCTGACTCTTGCTACAACATGGAAGAACCCTGAGGATATTAGGCTAAAGGAATTAAGCCAGTCACAACAGAGTATTATATGATTCCACTTATATAAGGTACCCAGAGTAGCCAAATTTATAGAAACAAGAAGTAAAACAGTGGTCTCCTGAAGCTGGGAGGATGGGGAGCATAGTTTAATGACTATGGAGTTTCAGTTTGCAAGGAAAGAGCTTTCTGTACAAGGCAATGTGAAAGTATTTAACACTACTGAACTGTATACTTAAGACGGTATAAAGATGGTTAAGATGGTAGGTAAGTCTTATGCTGTATTTTAACACAGTTAAAAATAATTTTTAAAAATTGAAAAATGAAAATAAAATGTGTTATTCCTTACTTCAGACTGACTTGAAGGCAGATTGCTTGAATTAGGGACAAAACAAAAGGGGAAGAGACTTTAAAGAAAAGGCATTTTTCTTACTTCCAAAGGAAGCTGAGCACCAAAGAATTGATGCTTTTGAACTGTGGTGCTGGGAAAGACTCTTGAGAGTCCCTTGGACAGCAAGGAGATCAAACCAGTCAATCTTAAAGGAAATCAACCCTGAATATTCACTGGAAGGACTAATGCTGAAGTTCTAATACTGTGGCCACCTGACTCACTGGAGAGGACCCTGAAGCTGGGAAAGATTGAGGGCAGGAGGAGAAAGGCACTACAGAGGATGGGATGGTTGGATGGCATCATCAACTCAATGGACATGAGTTTGAGCAAACTCCGGGAGACAGTGAAGGGCAGGGAAGCCTGGGGTGCTGCAGTCCATGGGGTCACAAAGAGGTGGATGCGACAGCAACTGAAAAACAACAATTAGGGGTACTTACTATATTAACAAATGCAAGTCAGACCAGGCTTCTGTTTGAGAATAATGACTTGCCATAATAGGCATCATGTCCTAAGGACATGTCTAAGGACATGTCCATCCCATGTCCTTAGAGCAGTTTGTTCTCCTGAGCAGATTCAAAGTGCCCTTCCCTCCTGCTGGTGATCCCCTCTGCACAGAGCAGGCCAGTTTTTATGACAGGACAGTGCAATGATATGCCTGCCCAGCTGGAGCGTACCCCTCACAACTAACATACTTCAGGAATCAGGGGCTTTTGGAAAACAAGGGGGAATTCCTATGGCAAAAGGGTACATGCTCATTATGATCTCAGTGATGTATAAAAACTGAAGGAAAATCTCTGGCAAGAAATATGGTCCATTATTAAGAGTACAAATCTCTGGGTAACAGCACTATGGATGATAGCTATTTTCTCCTTTTCTACATTTCCAGATTTATATTCAGAAAAAGAAAAAGTAAATAACCAGAAGGCATGGCCCAGCGGCCTGATAAGAGCTGCTAGGGCAGCTAACCATCTGTATCGGTAAAGAATCACACTTGCAAGCAGAAAGGAAAATTAATAGGAAACTGAATCCCTCCCCAAATCTTGGGGATTTGGGGAGACAGAATCAAGCTCTGTGGCTAAGTGGCCAAGGTCACAGTGGTAGGCAGCCTCTAAAATACCCCCAGTGGCTCCTACGTCTTGGTTTTCATGCCCTTCTAGAATTCCTTCTCCTTGACTGTGGGCTGGACCTACTGCTCCTTCTAATGAATGGAAGACAGCAAAAGCAAAATGTCTAATAACTTTAGTTCTATGAGGGGATTCCTAAACACATAATGACGGGGGAAATTCTTTAAACATAGAAGGATGTGCAAATGCTTGGCAGCCAAAATTAATAATACATTTCTAAATATCTTCCCAAACAACTAACCAGGCTGTCTTTTCTAAACTCAGGTTCCAGGGACTTCTAGTATTTCTGCCTTTCACACCATGGCTGGCCCACCTTCATCACTCTGGATCTTTCCCTCATCCACTTCTCCTACCTTCATGGGGCCAACAGCATAGTCAGATCTTCAGAGAACTCCTCCCTCCCAGTTTTCCTGTACCTTCCCTGATACCCAAGCACTTGGTCTTGGGTGCTTCGCATAGTGATAAATTCAAAGCTGGTTAAATCATTTGTGTAATGAAAACAAAATCTATATTAAGAATCCAAACTCAGGGTTTGAATGAATACTTATTTTCTTCAAGTTACAAAAGGATGTATATAGGCTTAAAAAGTTGGTATTTAATTTGCCTTCATACCACTATGTAATACCATTCTTGTTTGTAAGTGCTATTTGCGAAGTGAAAACTACATTCTTTCCCATAAGAATATATATAACATAGATATATGAGTATATATATACATTTTTACTATGATTCTAATTTAGAATAGCAAAATATTGTTTTCACTTCTTCCTGTATATCTTTAATAACAAGGTAGCTTGGAATTAAGGTATTGATGTCTACATATTACTTTAAGTGTTATTGATAGAAGGTCCCTATAAAACAAGTTTTATATCTCTTCATTTTAGAGAGTATTGTAAAATAGCTAAGATAATATGCCTAGCAGTACCAGAAATAAGGTACTCAATTAGGTGGTGACCAGACAGATTCAGGGATATATGAACCCCCTTCATTTATTCACCACCAATTAATTTCTTCAGTCAACTTTGTTTTGAGCACAATGACAAACACCAAGATGGAGCTGTACAGAAGACATTTAAAACCTAGTGACCTCAATTCCCTCTCTTGAAATACCATCTTAGTCAATGCTTTTTCAGCTGTTTTTAATTGGAGGATGATTGCTTTACAATGCTACGTTGGTTTGTGACACACCACAAAGGAAATCAGCCACAAGTATACATATGTCCCCTCCCTCATGAACCTCCCTCCCCCACCACCCCATCCCACTCTTCTAGGTCATCACAGACCACAGGGTTGAGCTCTCTGTGTTACACATATGGTTTGTATAATGAGCTATCTATTTTACATATGGTAATGTAGATGTTTCAATGCAACTCTCTCAATTCATCCCCCTACTTCCCTGGCTGTGCCCACAAGTCTGTTCTCTATGTCTGTGTCTCTATTCCAGCCCTGCAAATATGTTCATCAGTACCATTTTTCTAGATTCCACATATATGTGTCAATATACAACATTTGTTTTTCTCTTTCTGACTCAACTTCCCTCCGGATAATAGACTCTAAGTTCACCCACCTCACTAGAGCTAATTCAAATTTGTTTCTTTTTATGGCTGAGTAATATTCCATTGTATATATGTACCATCACTTCTTTATCTGTTGATGGGCATTCTGACTGGTGTGAGGTGATACCAAATAAGCAAGAGCAATTCTGGAGTGTTGCACATGGTTCTGATACCACAAGAAAGAAAGGAAAATGTAACCACCATGAGCAGTCGTGATGGGCAGGCCTGGCAGCAGCACTAAGACTTCAAAGTCCTTTCACTTAAATGAGGCAGTGGGTGCAGGGTAAGGAAAGTTGCCATCTCAGAGTATTCACAAGGCATCCTTGTTTTCACTCCTTTTACTATCTCATTAAAAGACAGGAGGGCCATATTTTCTGCTAGCTTTTTTAATGTTCCTGGTCCTTGAAAGATATGTTTTCCAGGCAGATAGGAAGAAAAGCAATAGAACAGAACATTATTTCTTAATGCCTCTCATGAACAGTGCTACTCACAAGGAAAATTATAGAATAAACTAAGGTATTCTTGCTGGGATAATCCCATGGACAGAGGAGCTTGGTGGGCTAGAGTCCAAAGGGTCGCAAAGAGCTGGACACGACTAAGCAACTGAGCACACATGCAAGGTAGAATTTTCTGAACTTAACAGGGGTTTGTTATAAACAAAAAAATGACCTAAAAGTCCCCCTCTGACATACATACTATTTCATGCAGGAGTTGCACTCAAGAATTAGATTGATTTCTCCATAGTCTATGGAAATATTTCTAGAAACTGGAACCATAGCCATCTCTTAGCGTCTAGCAGCATGGCCCTAGGAGAGTGGTTAACAACTCTGTGATATCTCTACAGAAGTAAAATGCTTGGGCTAGATAAGGTTTCTTTCATCTGTAAGCCTGTGGAAAAATTACTAAGTTTGTTACTATTTTTGTTCAAAAGCAAACTTTCATTTACTTTTCAGGAGATACACACACACACACACACACACACACACACACACACACACACAGCTGGCCCTCCATATCTAAGGGTCAACGGAATCCACAGATGCAAAGGTCCAACTCTACCAGACCATTCATATGAGGGACTTGAGCATCACAGATTTTGAAATAATCCCCTATGGATACTGAGAGACTACTGTGTATATCTGTGTGTATGTGTGTGCACATATATGTGTGTGTTTATGTGTGCATATATGTGTGTGTGTGTATTGTGCATGCATGCATGCTAAGTCACTTCAGCCATGTCCAACTCTGTGCAATCTTATGGACTGTAGCCTGCCTGGCTTCTCTGTCCAAGGGATTCTCCAGGCAAGTATATTGGTATGTTTTAAATATATGGGAAGGCATGTGTATATAGTTATAATAATTAATGACTTGTCCATCTCCAAAGTAGTAAGCAGTCATTCAAATACTGCCTTTGGGATCAGAGATGCTAAAGGATCTTAGCATCTAAGCAATGCTAAAGATTGCTCAGATGCTAAAGGAACTTAGGAAAATCAGTTCCCCTGTTGTTGCTTCAAATGGGAGTTTTCTGCCCCCACAGATCTAGGAAGTCTCCTTAAAGTTTGGAGACGGTTACTACCAGCAAATTGACCACAGCTGTTTTGAAATACCCACAGCCCACATCACTGCCACTCTTTCCAATAAGTGTCTTAGGTCTTTTGGCTTTGATTCATCCTGGTGCCCATCAACCTTCAGACAGTTGGTGCCCAACAACCCAAAGCCGAGTTATATAGAAGGGAACTCAGTGAGTTTATATCAAATATTTCTTAGGTTCCACTGTCCAAATGGACTCATTTGGTATTTATTCTTCTGACTGCTCGGCTAAAGACATGAAAACATTTACAAGATTATAAAGGTGACACTGAGCTTTCTAATCCAACTTTCTAGCCCAGTTTTCACCACAAGAGTTTACTTTAGCAAGATTTCAGGAACACTGACCTTAACATCATTTCTTGCATTATATAATTGGAGCTTTTATTCAAAATGCTTTCACACATACACATGCCCAACGACATCTCTTTGATGGATTCAGCCTATAATTCTCATTTAACTGATAGAAAAACAGGTTTTGACAAATTTCAAAGATGAATACAACTTTTCCATTTGCTGTCCTCTCTTAACACCCCAATTCTAGTCTCGCTATGAAATTACACTGTCTGACTTTCCTAGGCCTCCACTGTGCTATTTGGTTTTTGTACACACCTTTTAAAGTAAAATATAACTCCATTTAAATATCAATATTCTACTGCTTTTCCTTAGGTTTTCAGTTTCAAAACAATACAACTATCCAAAATGTTTTTAGTCCAAATACACAAAATTAACTGGGGATTAAGTGAATCATATCAGCAATCTGAAATCTCAAGAAAGCTGTCTTCCCGGCTATTCCTTGTATTAATAATATTCATTTCAGGTAGTAGGTTTCCTCTCTGAGAAGATCTGTTCATGAAATGTCATTCTATTTGCCTACTGCTCCTCCGCGCACACACGAATCCTATGGGGCGTTATGTCTATGCCTGTGCTCCACTTTGAAGCCAGCTCTTCTCACTTACATAACCCAGGCTGATCAACCATGAAGACTTTTTTTGACAGACAGTTATTGGAGCTTGAAATGGGAGAAAAGGATCTGAAAGAAATGCTTCTGGATATGGACAGAAGGAGCCTCTCCTCTCGTGTAAGGTTTGTCTCCTGTACACAGGCTTCTCTCCAGTATGAACCACCACTGACTAAAACATTCAACATTTGGCTCACAGTATTGATGTTCTTGCTTCATAAAAACAGCCCCAAAAATACATGTTCAGTCAGTAATCAGCTTTTTCTAAAGGTATGACTATGAATAAATTGGAACAAGGTGCATGCACAAGTCTAGACAAACCTTCACTCTTGACTCTATTATTGACTTTATTATTCTCTTGATAAACCCATTTTTAGTCTTTGAGAGAGGAAGGGCTTAGTAGGTCATGAGTGCTTTTTATTTCATTTCTGAGGTACTTACCTTCACTAGGATTTTGCCTTTCAAACTTTGAGGGCTTGGAAGCTGCTTGGTCTCTCCTGTGTCTATAGATGACAGGTCGAGTTTGTCTTGGAATATTCCTTTCAGGTACTGAGCAATTTTCCTTTGCTGCTGGATACTGCAGTGATTCTCAATGGACAGGATGACTGGAAACCTGAGAAAACAGCAGCACATTGTAAAGGCATCGACCACAGCAACTCACAGGGACTTTTGAAAATCATTCCGTGTTCACTATGTTCTTACAAGCCTGGTGACAGTATTTGTTAAAGAGGTGATGATTAAAATGCTTCTAAAATGAAAACAATGAGAGACACATTTTTTAAAAAACTCCTCTGGCCAAATATACCTTACCAGGCATAATGGGTAAACTCAATACCAATCCACAGGGGATGACTTAGTCTAATATTTTGCATCTCTCTCCCTCACACATATATATGCACACACATGGTACATACATTATGTCTCTTTTACAAGAAAAAATGAAAGAGAAAATTTTGAGAGATAAGAAACATACAGAAAGAACACTCATAATGTAATTTTGTCTTATTCATTCAAATTCTAGAAACATCTAGGAGACCACTATCATTAAATGCATATATTTACTCTAAAAATACATATTTAGTACCCAGCTTGAAAATTACTATTGAGGATAAAATAACATAAAGGAATTTGTGTTTTATAGTGTCCTATATCAGGCATTTCAAAGTCATTTGTACAGAATTATATACTAGTCTTTACTTTCAGAAAGGAAAAAAAAGGCAGGCATTCTCCTCCGGCACTCAGGTTTCTGTGCAGAGATGTGGGGCCCCAGTGAAGTCATTATCACAGACAGCCTGAGGAACCAGGAATGATTACATGACCTTACTCCTCTTTTGATTTTGTTTTTTCCTTGGAAAAACAAACTCAGGCTTATTTTTTCCCCTAGTTTTCCATCATATATCTTCTGAAGTAATAGGCAATAGATTTTTTTCATAACATACAAACCAATATTTAAATTACCTAGTATGTCTATGTGGAGAAAAAGTTTTATTTCTGGGCTTATATGACAAGCACAAGCTCCACAATATAGGCTGTGACCTTCTGAAATTACATTCTATCCTCATTAGTAAATCTCATGCCAGAGGTAATATAAGAGATGAACCTTTGTGGCTGAGGTTGGTTTGATTACCTGACTATAATTTGTTTACTCTTGTGTCCTCACATGGGTTTCACCCAGTGTGTTAGAAAGAGAAAAAAACAACAAACTAGCAACCCTGAGTTGTCTGTGAAATCACATCAGGGAATTCTAGCAGTGAATTTTAAAATTATCAATCTGTTTACAAAAAGTCTGTGTCTATTAGTGTCTAATGATGCTTGGTGTATAAAGCACTGGTTCTCAACAGGGGTGGGGGTGGCTGTGTAGTACCCCTCCCAAAGGGACATCTGTCAATATCTGAAGACATTTGTGGTGGTCACAATGTTGTGAGAGGGGACTGCTACTGGTGTTCAGGGAGTACAGTCACGAATGTACTCATTGTCCCACAATGCACAAGGCAGTTCCCATAACAAAGAATAATCTGGCCCAAAATGTCAGTAGTGCCAAGGCTTGAGAAACCCTGGTATAAAGATGCAACTAAAACTCAAGGAAAATGACTGAACTTTTAAAAGGGAACTCTCTTACACTGTTGGTGGGAATGCAAACTAGTACAGCCACTATGGAGAACAGTGTGGAGATTCCTTAAAAAACTGGAAATAGAACTGCCTTATGATCCAGCAATCCCACTGCTGGGCATACACACTGAGGAAACCAGAAGGGAAAGAGACACGTGTACCCCAGTGTTCATTGCAGCACTGTTTATAATAGCCAGGACATGGAAGCAACCCAGATGCCCATCAGCAGATGAATGGATAAGAAAGCTGTGGTACATATACACAATGGAGTATTACTCAGCCATTAAAAAGAATATATTTGAATCAGTTCTAATGAGGTGGATGAAACTGGAACCTATTATACAGAGTGAAGTAAGCCAGAAAGAAAAACACCAATACAGTATACTAATGCATATATATGGAATTTAGAAAGATGGTAACAATAACCCCGTGTACGAGACAGCAAAAGAGACACTGATGTATAGATCAGTCTTATGGACTCTGTGGGAGAGGGAGAGGGTAGGGAGAATTGGGAGAATGGCATTGAAACATGTATAATATCATGTATGAAACGAGTCGCCAGTCCAGGCTTAATGCACGATACTGGATGCTTGGGGCTGGTGCACTGGGACGATCCAGAGGGAGGGTATGGGGAGGGAGGAGGGAGGAGGGTTCAGGATGGGGAACACAGGTATACCTGTGGCGGATTCATTTTGATATTTGGCAAAACTAATACAATATTGTAAAGTTTAAAAATAAAATAAAATTAAAAAAAAATAAATAAAAGGTGTTAACAACTTTATTGACTACTTTCATTTGAAGTCCTTTTTTCCTAAGTTTTCTTCCAAACTTGAAGTTAGCATGGTCGTCACCAGAGTACATAGATAGCAGGTCTTCTCAAGGCTCTATTTCAGGGGCAAATCCTTCAGCAACCTGGCTAAGTTGAGGAGCAATCAGGGTAAATTGATCCATCATAATTGAGTCCTCGAGATTCTTCCATGTAGAAGACACCAGAATCCAAACCTGCTATGCAGCAAGTGTCTCTTATCAGAACAGCATTTTAACTTCATATTTAATTAATGAGAAGACCAAACATTAGAAATTTTAAAGGCCACTACTTTCACGTTTCACTTTCATGCATTGGAGAAGGAAATGGCAACCCACTCCAGTGTTCTTGCCTGGAGAATCCCAGGGACGGGGGAGCCTGGCGGGCTGCCGTCTATGGAGTCGCACAGAGTCGGACACGACTGAAGTGACTTAGCAGCAGCAGCAGCAGCAAGGTCTATAAGACTAACTTTATGCAACTGTTAATTTTAACTTGCCTCTTTTTAATGCAGAAGTCATTTATTGAATATCTGGTATATTGCAGGCACTACAGAATGAATACAGGGGAGTTTCCCAGTGGCCTAGTGGTTAGGATTAGGATTCTGGGCTTTTACTGTGGTTCCCCAGGTTCCTTCCTTTCTCGTTCACACCCTGGTCAGGGAACTGAGATCCCACAAGTCATAAACAGCACTCCCTCCCCCGCCAAAAAAGAAAAGTTTTTTTGTTTTTTTTTTTAAAGAATAAGACATAGCCACATATTTTCAATGAGCTCATGATCCTAAAGACATAAAAGGAGGCAAGTCACCAACAATTGCAAGAAAGTGCTGTATGATATGGCAGAAATATGCTCAGAGTGCTAAGGACAGTGAAAAGGAGCATTTAAATAAATTGTGGCATGGGTAAGTTTGCCAAAGGGACAATGCCTAAGCAGTCTGCTAGGATGAGCAAGAATTAGGGGGGTGGAATAATGAGGATGACTATCAGATAGAGAGAAGGGCACAGGAGAGGGGGTTGGTGCAGGGGTTGGGGGGAGGCTGTGAAGGCAAGGGGATGCCTAGGGACTTCGGAAACTGTCAGTGATGGCAGAAGCCGAAGTCCCTGTGGAGCAATGGTAGAAGGTGACATGGAAGAGCAAGAAGAGGCCGGCACAGAAGGCATGACTCTGTACAACAGGGAGCCTTTGAAGGACTTTAAGAAGAATTACAACATCAGCTTATATTTTCAGAAAGAAAGATACTACTCCAGTGTGGAGGATGAACCAAAGAGAAGTGAAAATGAAGAGAAGGCAATGGAGTCAAAAGATGATTTAGCAAGTAGCACTGACGAGACTGGCTGAATCAAGAGTAACTCCCAATTCCTATAAAATCATTGGTAAGCAGTGCTACCTTCCTAACTAAGAGGAAGCTTGGCAGAATGAGAAGCTGAGTTCAGTTCGGGATGGAGACCCCGTGCTGGCAGGAGTTTTATCCTTGTTCAGTGCTGTGGCTCCTTACACCTATTACAGTATGCCTGGCTTACAGTAGGCACCATTAAATAGCTAAGTAAATGTCTGAATAAACAATGAAATTTGTTGGTTTTCAGGTACCTATGAGATACTCAGATGAATCTGTACTAAGAATTTTTCAATATATCTCTGAAACTTAGGAAGAACATTCTCGATATAAATTGGCAAATAACCAAGAAGTAGACCAAAGACACGTTGGGAAATGACGACTTTTTTCTTTGTTTGGTGACTACTCCACTTGGCATGTGGGATCTTAGTTCCCCAACCAGGGATCCAACATGCATCCCCTGCATTGGAAGTACAGAGTCTTAACCACTGGACCATCAGAGAAGTCCCGGAAATAGTGACTATTAAAGGAGTGAGAAAGTGGCCTGGAAGACCATAGGCTAAAGAAAGAGAATGAGAAGCAATGGCAGCAATAGAGGAGAGAGTGTTTTAACAGAAGACCACCGCCGCCCCGCCCCCGCCCCGCCCCGCCCCGCCAAAAGCAAGTATTAAGGAGAAAATGTTCACCAATGTCATCCAATGCCAAGGAGGGGTCAAGTGACATACAGATTCCAGACACTGCAGTATGTATAGGAAATCCAACAAGTCTGGAAATCAAGACATTATTATTTTATTGTATTGGCATACAATACTGATGTATGGATGTAAGAGTTAGACTATAAAGAAAGCTGAGTGCCAGAGAATTGATGCTTCAACTCTGGTGTTGGAGAAGACTCTTGAAAGTCCCTTGGACTGTAAGGAGATCCAACCAGTCCGTCCTAAAGAAGATCAGTCCTGGGTGTTCATTGGAAGGACTGATATTGAAGCTGAAACTCCAATACTTTGGCCACCTGATGCGAAGAGCTGACTCATTTGAAAAGACCCTGATGCTGGGAAAGATTGAGGGCGGGAGGAGAAGGGGATGACAGAGAATGAGCTGGTTGGATGGCATCACCAACTAAATGGACATAAGTTTGGGTAAACTCTGGGAGTTGGTGATGGACAGGGAGGCCTGGCGTGCTGGGGTTCATGGGGTCGCAAAGAGTCAGATACGACTGAGTAACTGAACTGAACAATACTGATAAGCTATTTATTGTGTACAGTAATCTGCATTTCTAAACTTTATGGACACTGTAAACCCTGGGTTTAGAAATTTTGAGGTCACTCTTTGGAAGAATAGGCTTCAAGGAGGCAGCATTTGAGAGAGAATGGGGTAAGGAATGAAGAGAGCACAAGAAAGCATGGTTGTGGGGCCCATGCTATTTGTTCAGTGTTTTGTTGGGAAGGAGGGAGAGAACTGCGGCAGGAGAAAGGGAGATGTGGCCTCCAAGGAAGCATGTGGTTTGGTGGCCAAGTTACAGCAGTCAGCGTCCCGTGTGCCAGCTGAGCCTGATTCCCCGCTGTGCTTGACTTACTCGTTCTTCACAAAGGCATGCTTGTTGATGGTCTCCACAACATCTCTGAAGAGGATCTTTGAAGTGAGCGTGTAACCGTGGTGCACCACTGGCTCTCCGTCCGGGCCATCCCAACAGTCAACTGCCAGAAAAAGAACATCACATCAACAACTCAAAATTTCTGGTATTTCCCAATATTTCTGGAAATACCAGACACGTATTAAGTTTGTTGTTTGAGATTATACACTAGGATGATCATGACAAAGATGTCAGACCACAATGAGTGTTCTGGCATATTTATCAGGATAAGGAATTAAAGATTATAAATGAGTTACTGTGAATGCTTATAGTTAACAAGGAGGTCATACAATCAGCTTAGCATTTACCAAGAACTCTCATTAGAATTGATCTAAATCCAAGAGACTCAGAGAATGGACTTATGGTTGCCGGGGTAGCGGGGAGGAGGATGGGGAGAAGGGATGGTTAGGGAGTTTGGGATGGACATATACACACTGCTATATTTAAAATGGATAACCCATAAGGACCTACTGTATAGCACAGGGCACTCTGGTCAACATTATGCGGCAGACTGGTTGGGAGCGGAGTTTAGGGAAGAATGGATATATGGGTATGTATAGCTGGACCCCTTCGCTGTTAACCTGAAACTATCATAACATTGTTAATCAGCTATATTCTCGTACAAAATAAGTTTTTAAAAAAAAAAGAAATTGATCTAAATCCAACTGAGTATGCTTGAGGATAGTGATATTTCTTATCAGATTATTTCTCTAATTTTACTTCTTTCACTTTACTGTTCTTTTATGAAGTCTCAATGACCCTCTCAAATCAAAACCAGTCCTTTTCATTATTGTTCACTTAAACTCATTATGTTTTCATTAGATTTATTTCCATTTTATTAATTCTACAGTAGTTGTAAAACAGCATTGACTTCTGAAGTTCAAATCTTTAGGCCCTGCTAAGAGTTATGTGAACATGGACAAATGATTTAATAATTTAAAGTATTGTTTCCCCATCCATAAAAGGAAAACTAAGAACAAGGCTTGAATTGTAAGTCTGAGTGATTCATAAATAAGTACCTGTGAAGATGATTATAATCCTGCATGGCACATAGTAATCATTATTGTTATTGATACTATTGATACTGTTATGTATATGGACAAACTCACTGGCCCCCCGCTGAAGAAACACAAAAGCTTCCTCACCATCCTCCCTGACTCAGAGTTTGTCTTCCCTTGTTTTACACTCCACTACCAGACTAATTTCTCCAAACACTGCTTTCTCCATGTCACTACTTTGCTTTGAAGCATATTCAGTGCATAACATAGCATCCAGTACATATTATGTACTCAGTAGATATATGTTAAATTTATAAATAAAGTCTATGGAAGCTGCTGCCTGCTTAACTCCAAGGTCCCTCCCTATCTCTGGTGCTAGAGACTTGCCATTCAGCTAAGGTTGTCTTCTCTCTGGCCCTGGTTCAGAGCTGGACTACAATTCTCAGCTTCCCTTGCAGTAGGACACGCTGCTGAAATGTGGGTAGAAGTGATGCACCACCTCCACGTCTGGCCTATGAAAGCCTGCCTTACACAGTCATTCATGCTCCCTCTTCTGCTGTGATTTGGAAGTTGTGCTGAAGAGGGCACAGATGCTGAGGGAAAGAGCCTGCATCCCTAAATCACTGCCAGAAAGACTCCCCCATTAGGAACAGCTATTTTGGACTTCACATAAAAAATAAACTTCACTTGTTTTAAGGCACTAGGATTGAAAAACTAGTTAATTAGTATCCTAGCTTCTGTTTAACAAGTCAAACATTTTTTTCTCCTAACAACAAAACTACCAGACTTCTTCCAGTTACGCAAGCTTCCTCACATACAATCCTACTTCCATGTCTTTGCTTCTTTCATTTAAGGTCAACTGACATGTCCTCCTTCACTTTGTTCATTTCAGTCCCAATCAAGGGTCAAATCCTTAATTAAGAATTTGGATCCTAAACAAGGATCCCCCACAGATAACCTTGCCAGCTCTCGTGATGTTGCCCTTCCTTATGATAGGGAGTCACAAATTCAAATACCAACAAGAACCTGAAAGCAAAAGCATTAGTCACTCAGTTATGTCCAACTCTTTGCCACCCCATGGTCTGTGGCCCTCCAGGCTCCTCTGTTCATGGGATTTCCCAGGTAAGAATATTGGAGTGGGTTGCCATTTCCTTCTCAGGGGATCTTCCCAACCCAGGGATCGATCCTACGTCTCCTGTGTGGGCAGGTAGATTCTTTACCACTAAGCCACCAGGGTTGTCTTTGGGCCTGAATGAAGTCAAATATAAGAAGGTATCTTCTCAGAAGAGAAGCTCCATCCATCTTTTGACATGTATTTTATATTCTTTGTTTGAATACAGACATGAAAAAAATAAACAGATGTTTCAAAAGTATGTAACTTAACAATATACCCCAATTTATATCCCATCTTAGAAGAAAAAGGGCATAACAGGGCTCCTTATAAATGAGTTACTTTCTTTTGAAAAAGAATGCAAAGTAGTAGGCAATGCCACACTAACTTGATTATCATATACCCAAAAAAATATCTCTTCATGAGTAACCACATTAGTCATGTGGTATTCTTTTGCTAACACATGAAAGAAGGTGTTCTTTTGCTAACATTTATAATAAGAAGAATGTGCATAGTTGAGGATGGTCTCCTAATATTCACTTTTTATGTCTATTTTATCACTTGTCTGTTAAATGAGGAAAACAACACTCCCAAATGGTGCTGGCATGTGAATGACTAGCATCGATCAGTTTAGTTCAGTTCGGTTCAGTCACTCAGTTGTGTCCGACTCTTTGCGACCCCATGAATTACAGCACACCAGGCCTCCCTATCCATCACCAACACCCGGAGTTCACCCAAATTCATGTGCATCAAGTCGGTGATGCCATTCAGCCATTTCATCCTCCGTCGTCCCCTTCTCCTCCTGCCCCCAGTCCCTTCCGGCATCAGGGTCTTTTCCAATGAGCCAGCTCTTCGCATGAGGTGGCCAAAGTATTGGAGTTTCAGCCTCAGCATCAGTAGCTGAGTTCAAATGGCCATGAAGACCTCTTGTAAGAGCTAGTGCTGTGACAAGAACATTGGCAAAGTAGAAATCCTCTAACCAATTTCCTAGCCACGAAATAGCCAAGTCCATTTTTTTCAATCAGACCACACAATAGAGGCCCCTGAAAGCACCCTGACAAAGAGTTGGTCAGATCTGAGGACCAGCTGAGAGGTTAACATGACAGCTTTTCACAGTGGAACTTAGAAATGTTCCACCCTGATAGCGCTCCCAGAGATAACAGGGAAAGCTGTAAACCGATTATAATGGCAATGCAACACCAGTTCCATAATGAGAGTGAAAATCCCCTGGACAGAACATCCATATTTATTAAGCAACTAGGGCTGAAAATTAAGGGAAATGAAAGGCCATGTAAAAAAGAAAAAAAAAATGTTGTCTATGTGATTTGTTGACAAACCCACTTCATCAAAAACAAGACTGATTAGTGTTCCTCAAGTCACGATATACACCCTGACCAAGGATATTGCTGCAACTGAACTAATAGAGATGGAAAACACAATATTAACCACACAGATGCTTGAAAGTGGAGAGATTCTTCAGGTCACAGTACCATGAAGAAACTGTCCAGAAGCATTACTCTCCTTCTCTAAGTACTATACTTGCCAAGAGCTGCTTCAGAAAATTATCTGTGGGCCTGCAGTTTTTAATCCACCACCTGCTACATTCTATAAATCAAGTTCCTTAAATCCTAGCCACAGCTGCTTAACAATAAAAACAACTTCATCCGGAACCAAGGTAGATAAAGCACTGCTGGGTGTCTATAGATTGGTGCCTCCGGACCCAAGATTGAAGTGTAAGCTAAGATCTTCATATTACAGGGCTGACAAATTGTCAAGAGAGCATGAAAGATCAGGTTATCAAGTTCTAAAGTCTTTAGAAACATGTAGATATTTAGATGCCAAGGAAATGCCTCCTATTAAAGCCAACCTCCCCTCTGTGCTTTGCATTATGTTTTCTGGCCTTCCTTATGTGACCAGATGGCCTGCATTTGACCTCACCTTGGGCTGGTCATGTCATTCAATGCTTGTTCCTCCAAAGACCACACAGGCTTCCTGGAGAAGCAAAGTGGTGCAGTCAGACAGCTTGAGTTGAAATACCAGCTTCCAACCTTTCCAGCTATGGCACCTTGAGTCATCAACCCTACCCCTCTTCTTAAGGAGATCACTCCATCTTCCTTAGTGCTGTAAGAACTAAATGAGAATGTATGGAAAGCAATTAACCAGAATCTAGCCCACAAAAGGGGATGAAATCATGGTGAATTCCCTGTTCCTTCCCAGTACATTAAAAGCCAAGGTGACCACCATAGTTTCAAACAGGAAGCTGAGTACGTACAAAGCTGACCAAGTCTCCCAGATAAATACACTTCTTCTTCTCAATAAAACCTTCCAGAAACTGACTTTCACCGTCCAGTCGTAGACTATTGCAACAGTGAAAACTTCACACCAAACCACAGAGGAGGAATTTGTTGATGCAGGTTTGGGGAGGGAGATATTTGAGAGACTGCAGTCCCCTAAGTGGGACTTGTACATTTTCACCTACACTTACACATGAAGGTCTCTGTAAGTGATCTCGTACACTACCACATAGAAAACTCAGAATTGTGGAATCTTTATCTTGTCTGGATCCTTCTATTGTTATTTAACTGACTGATAGGAATGTCTACATAAACGTTACAGACTTACTATAAACCCAACCCAGGGACAGCTGAACTCATCCACGCTCTTCCTTTCGGGCCCCAGAGGAGATGATGGCTCCATCACTCCTTCCAGCTCTCCCCTGCTTGCCTTACTTCCTTCACTTTTCTTGCTAGGTCCTGCAAGTTTACTTCTTTAATATCCATATAAACCTCGTTCTCACTTAGTCTAAGCTTTCATAATCTAATCTTCTATAATCCTTCCTTTGAATCATTTCAGTAGCTTTCCCACCATTCTCCTTGCCCCAGTTTCACCTCTCTTACCCCTCTACAAACATATATCATTAAAAAAAAATTTTCTTCCTACACTGCTGCCCAAGCAATCTTTCTAAACTGCAAGTGTGACCATATCACTGTAGGTATTAAAACAATTCACTGGATGCTTATTACCAAAAGCTAAACCTGAAGCTCCTTATCACAGCACTCAAAACTCTTTCTCGCAGACCCATCTATTTTCCCTGACTGACTTATCTCATTTTACCACACCCCTTCACTCTCTGTACCCCCTTTCTACCACATATGCATCAACTGGTCGAATTCTCACACCGTATTATTGTTTTTAGTGTCCACTTCTTCTATTAGACTGTGAGCTACTTAAAGACAGAAACTATGTCTCACATCTGTGTCCTCACCCCCAAGAACCTCCTAGAAATTTAATAAGTGTTGGCTGATTGACACATCATTAAGTATCTTAAAAATAAACAGTTATTCTAAACTGTTTTTACCATCATTTAATCAAAAAACTTCCATGTTCATCACAATTTTTCAGCACCTGAAGGTGTGCCTCCCAACTGCTAGTACATATCTCTCTCCCTGCTTGATCTGTAAGGGGGAGACAGGATTATGAATTAAGAATAACTTTACAGACGGGTTTTTCCCTGGTGGTCCAGTGGCTAAGACTCTGGACTGCCAATGCAGAAGGCCTGGGTTCAATCCCCAGTCAAGGAACTAGATTCTGCACACCACAACTGAAAAAGGACCCTGCATACTATAACTGGAAGATCCCACATGTCCAAATAAATAAATGTTTTTTAAAAAGAAAGATCACAGGCAATGACCAGGTCCTGCTCACTCTTTAAAAAAAAAGAAAGAAGAAGAATCACTTTATAATAAGTGGAAACATGGTTTTGATTAGTATGAGTACATTTTTTAGGTCTCCATTATTTCCACTAGACTTTATTAACTAAAGGACATATTCATTGACACACACTGGCGCTCAGACAAGGCACGCACCTTCCACACAGCGACAGCCCTCCTGCAGCACCCGCGCATACATGTCCACTTTGGACTGAGACAGGAGCTGGTCCCCAGTCAGGTATGTGTTGTGGGAGGAAGCAATGTAGTAGTTGCACAGGGGCTGATCCATGTCCTGGTACACTTCATGATGCAGGGGGTTAAAGATGTCACAAGCAGGACTACGCATGAAGTTCGTGAAGCCTTTGGAAAAGAAAGGGAAGTGTTATAGCTTCGAAGCCAAGGACTTCCCTGCCGGTCCAGTGGTTAAGACTGCCTTCCAGGGCAGAAGGTGTGGGTTCAATCCCTGGTTGGGGAATTAAGATCCCACTGGCCTTAAGGCCAAAAAACCAAAATATAAAACAGAAACAGTACTGTAACAAATTCAACAGAGGATTAAAAAAATGGTCCACATCAAAAAAAAAACAAAAATCTTCAAAATAAATTAGTAAATAAAGCCTATATACTTACCCGACTCCAAGAAGTACAAAAGAGATCAAAGTTTGTCCAGAGTGCTTATCTTATTTACCTTCAGGACAACCTTTGCAGGGAATACTGAGGCAATAGGGGGATTGCCCAGGTCAAATAGTGTCAAAAACTGCAGTGTGACTTTGGGGAGTAGCAGTTTAAATGTAACCTAAAGAAAAACAGACTTTTTAAGAATTTTGATTGGGGGAGTGAGAGGCTTATTGCATCGCTATTCAGTAACTTCTGAGCTCCAGCTGTGAGTATGCAGTGTGACCTACCAGGTGGCTGATGCAGTGTTAAAGCCGTATTTATCCAAAGTGATATACTGATCAACAGCAATCTGATAGGTTGTTAAGCTGATTTGAAAAACAGTATTGTCTGTGTCATAGTGGAGGTAAAGGTCAGGAATTAGGCATAGCCTAAAATCAGGGTATGATTATTTGACTATGAAGCTGGTTTGGGAAGATGCTGCTAATGGCTAGCACATTTGATAAAAGTGATAAAGTGCTGTAAGATTATGCAGAAAACCCTATCAGTTTTTCTAAGTTTTTCAAAAACATAAGTTTCTGGGTAGGAGAGGCATTCATTAATACAACAAATATGTAAATGTCCTAAAAGTACTTAAATGATCACTAGGGTAAACCATTTCAGCTCTTCAAAAATCCTGTGGTAAAACCACCAGTAGATATCCTGGGAAACTGGAGAATTTCTTTATGTTCATCTTCATGGTTATGGCCATAACTTAGAAAGCATGTTTAATTCCATCTCTTAAGGCCCTACACCAAGGAAGTAATTCATTTATTGGTAAAGAAAGGTCCAAATTAGTTTATCTTCTTTCATTGTTTTTAAAATAGCTTTTAAACATATAAACATTAAATCATTTCTCTTCATTTTAATTAGCCTCTGTCCCCGGAAGTAAACCTACAGTGTCAAAACCCCCTTGTCTACACTGAGCCTGTTTGGGGAATAGGAGGCCAACAATCAAAACTGGTGAGATAAACCATGGCTTCGGATGCTCTTGTGGGCAGTGGGGGGGTGCCCGTGGTTTTTTTTAATTAAGATTATGTGTTCTGCCTAGGACCTGTTCTCTTTTGGGTAGCAGGCTACAGTTCATTTCCCTATATATTTTAAATATATGGAACTTACAAATACATGCAGCTATATAACATACCATTTCATTCATATGCAAAAACCTAGGAGCTAGATTCTGAGTATAGAACCATGAGCAAATTACTTAATTTCTTTAAGCCTCACTTTCTTCAACTATAAAATGAGATAGTCATTAACAAAATTTTCAGTTCCTACAACCTCTCTACCACTACCAACTAAGTAAAACAAATGAGTTGCCAACATTTTAAAAGAAACATGTTTATTTAAGACCAAATTCTCCTTCCTTAGGTTGAGACTGTTTCTAAAAATTAGGCACTTAAGAAAAGTCAAAATATTTCTTGGCATATATTATACATAGTGGTATCAAGCTGACTTGCTCAGAGGGGAAAATGATATTGTCATTGCAAAAGTAAGAGAAACACCAAAATCATGACATCTGATTTGTAGGAAATTATGTGTGTGTTGTGGATTTTGTTTGAATCATCTGTAATTCCAAGGATATCTCCCGATTTCTTTTCCTAAAAATTTTGCTAGAAGGTAACTTAACAATACTGAATGGAGAAATGAGAAATTAAGAATATTAATCATTTTACCTTCTATGCCAAGGACATTTTTCACCTTATTTTCTTCAGAAACTTCAAATTTCCTTATGATGTCAATACAATAGTCTGTTGTCACATTTGTCATCTAAACAAAACAGAACAATAGTAGAATACTTGCAATTTCATGAGATATTTTCCTCCATGCTAAAAAGGCATGTTGATTTTTTAAGCGTTCTTGATACAATGCAAAATGGTGAAATGAGCAGTGTTTGACGTTACTTGTGTCATAACTACTTAATCTTTGGAAAATGATTATGAACTCAGTATTCCTCTGCATCTTTCAGATTTAATCAGTGAAAATAGTCATTCAACTGTTGATCTCCATGAAGCAATAAGATTAATAAAACCAAGTCAATAATCAGTGCAAATGCATGACTGAAAATCCACTCACTATAAGTCTGCTGCTGCTAAGTCGCTTCAGTCGTGTCCGACTCTGTGCGACCCCAGAGATGACAGCCCACCAGGCTCCCCCGTCCCTGGGATTCTCCAGGCAAGAACACTGGAGTGGGTTGCCATTTCCTACTCCAATGCATGAAAGTGAAAAGTGAAAGTGAAGTCGCTCAGTCGTGTCTGACTCTTAGCGACCCCATGAACTGCAGCCCACCAGGCTCCTCCGTCCATGGGATTTTCCAGGCAAGAGTACTGGAGTGGGGTGCCATTGCCTTCTCCCACTATAAGCCAGTAGCTAGCAAAAGTAATGCCTTCCATACAAACACTGAAGTTGGCTAATCATAAATTGTATGTAAAAAGAAAATGACTCCCTACCAAAGCATAATGTTCTAGGTAAATCTACCTGTGTGTATATATCTACAGATCCTTCCACCAATTCATGGGAGCAATCTGCCATAGTGATTCAAGAACATAAAGGTTAGCAAAAGAAAATAAAAAGGTAGGTGAGAACTCTGGAATGAGAGTGCTTATATTCAAATCAACTGTCTCATATTAACATATAGCGTGTGCTCTTAATATTCAAATAAACTGCCTTACTTAAGAACACATGTAACAGTGTGTTCTTACATAAGTCACTCACATTCTCTGTGGCTACCTTATAAGGTAGCTGTGAGGATTAAATAGATTAATAATTCTAAGAAAAATGTATGGTACCCAAAAAAGCTGTATATGCTAACAGTACTGAGTTAGTCTGAAGTTTGCTCCCTGATAGCTCAGTTGGTAAAGAATCCACCTGCAGGAGACCTCGGTTTGATTCCTGGGTCGGGAAGGTCCCCTTGAGAAGGGAAAAGCTACCCACTCAGTATTTTGATCTGGAGAATTCCATGGACTGTATAGTCCATGGGGTTGCAAAGAGTCAGATAGGACTGAGCCACCTTCACTTTGCTGCAAGTAAATTACATGCTTAGTGTGTTACTAGGAAAAGCAAACTCTGAGAATAATCTCTTTAGTATTAACAAAGGATGTGATATTTTGATCAAAAATTCATTCAGTCCCACAGTTGAACAACAATATTTAAATATACTAACGAATAACAATAGAAGATAAATTGGGAGCCAGTATTTTATATTTCTATGATATTTTCAAAAATTTCATTACCTCTTAGGTGCAATACTTATGTTCTAGTGAACTCTAAATTCAAACCATCTATTTAATATCACTTAAATTTTTGCAGGGAAAGAAAAAGCTCTACAGTGCAACCATTTTTGCATGTTTGAAGGAGCACAGAATGCTTTGTTCCCCTAAGGCTAGCTGCATTCTTTGCATAAATTTTACAGTCTTTACTGCATGCAGAGGCCTCCTTAGCAGACATCACCCCAAAATACATAAATACATGATATCATGCTACCTGTGAGTAACTTGATTGAGCCAGTGTGGCTTTTGATTAACTCATTGATTCATCTGTTATAAGCTAGAGACTTATCACATGCAGTTTAAAAGATAATTTCTCACAAAACAGAAAGAAATTGATAAAAAAAAATTGTATGTTCCATTGGAAGACTGAGCTTACATTGCAATTATTTGGTTTATGAGGCCATTTGTTCAGAGACATCAGGGCCTTGCACTAGCCTCAGTCTACCAGGAGCCTGTGAGATCTAAAAACAAAATTCAAACAAACAACAAGAAAAAAAATCCTGGCATCCTAGGATGGAGTTAATTGCCCATGAGAACATGTTACCAGCTCAAAACACAAAGAATGTGCTAACAAAAATCATATTTGAAAAGTATCATTAAATTAGTGAAAATATCAGTAGGCATTCTAGAAAGCCCACAATTTTCTGAGCACCATATAAAAATTAATGAGAGCTAACCGAAAATACAAGTATTAAGGATTAACTCATTGAAATACAGTAAAACCTCATAACAATGAGAATGGAAATGTAAGCAAACCAGTTCCCATCCTTCCTCCAGCCTTCCTTTCATTTAATTAACCTCCCAAGAGCAAAATCCTGCACTTGGAAAGTTTTCCAGACCTCACTTGGAAAGTTATATTGGGATTTTACTTTATGAATGAAGGTTCAATGTACGTTAATACTCTTTAGTGTCCTTCCCCCATTGTTTTGTGTTCTATTTGACATGACTGATAAGACAGAATAGGAACATTTTCTCCCTCTTTCCCACGGAGTTCACTTGAAAGTCTTGTTTGCTATCAATATCTGAGCTCCTCACTGTCTTTTAACACTGACGATTGTTTATTCTATATAAGGCAAATGGTGTGAAAAAGAACTTGAGGAAAACTTGATAACACATTCATAATGTAATCAATGCTGTGCAGTTTATTAAAAGTCCTTACATCCATAATCTTTATAGTTCTTATAAACTTAGTATTTTTATCTTCATCTTGTAAGTAGGAAAATGGACACAAAGAATGGTTACCTATCACAATCAATCATACAGTCATTAAAAGGCAGAACAAAGGTTCAAATTTCAACTTTCTGAATTCAAGTCCAAAGCTTTTTTTCTTATGTTATATCTATTGTCTGGGAGTTTTTCTTTATTTCTACTGAGAAATTGAAATACTTTCCAAAGTGAGTTTTTTTTTTAGTATAGCTGAAATTCCCGCATTTTAACTTAACTTTTGAAATTTTTGTAACTTTCAAATCCATTCATTTGACTTCTTTGATAATTCCAGATTGGAATGATTCCCCAAACACAAAATCATAACATAATTTTCAAAGAATTTCAACATGGCTAAACTCTCTTCCCTTTATTTTTACCAAAGTAACATATTCATAGTTTCTCCATCCATCCTCCTGTGCTTCTGCTCGTATAGAATTTTTTTCTGATTTAATTGCTGAAATTCCCACTCATCTGTTTAATTTACAATGTTCCTATCACAAATTTTTCCCAGTGACTCTAATGGTATCTCGGTATTATTTTCCACATCAAGGCAACAGGTAATCCATGAATTTCATTTTCTTCTCTATAAAGGTCCTCCTTCTTCCAGGCTGGTTGTGTTCTAGAACTTCACTCAGCTTTTTGTCCTAACTTCATTGTGTCATTCTTATTGAAGAGCACTTGAAAAGTAAATTATTTCTTGTACATATTTTTCTGTGTTATCTGTTTTTTTATTCTGTGTACACATTTGGTTGACAAATTAACCAGGCAGAAAATCCTAGGTCAGAAATCATTGCTTAATGTTTTTTTTTTTTTTGGCTTGCAGAATTGCTGTTGAGAAGTCTGAAGCCATTCTGATTCCAATTCTTTCCACAGGACCTATTTTTGTTTGTTAATTTGGTAAGGGATTTTTCCCCCTTTTATGCAAGCTTTTAGGGGTTCATTTTAACCTTGCTGCTGCTGCTAAGTCACTTCAGTTGTGTCCGCCTCTGTGCAACCCCAGAGATGGCAGCCCACCAGAGTCTCCCGTCCCTGGGATTCCCCAGGCAAGAACACTGGAGTGGGTTGCCATTTCCTTCTCCAGTGCATGAAAGTGAAAAGCGCAAGTGGAGTCGCTCAGTTGTGTCCGACTCTTAGAGACCCCATGGACTGCAGCCTACCAGGCTCCTCCATCCATGGGACTTTCCAGGCAAGAGTACTGGAGTGGGGCGCCATCGCATTTTAACCTTAGCATTGCACAATTTCATTGTGATTTGTTTCTACGTGGATCTTTCTATATTCACTGTGCTTGGCACTCAGTGGATGCCAACAGTTTAGACACCCCTACCTTTTGGTGCTAATAATCTTTTGTTACTTGTTTGATAAATATTCTCCCTTCTATCACATCTTTTTCTGTAACTCCTATCATTCAGATAGCTGATCTTCAGGATTAATCAAATAATTTTCTTCTCATTTATCTGTTTCTTTGCTGTTTGTTCTCCTTTTTGGGGAAATTTTCTCAACTTTATCTAAGATAACTAACAAATGTACCTCCCTGCTCTTCTCTTCCTCTGAGTCTTCTTTTCTCATAGCACCTTGCTCTTTCTTCATGGCTGCAACTTTTTTAATTACTCTGATGTATTAATGTCAGTTTCTAAAGTTTCCTTCCCCTGCATTGTCTCTTTCCTCTAAGTTTCTTGAGTTACTTGTTTGCCTTTGTCTCTTTCTTTATAGCAGAGGATTTCCTCAAACGTGTGGTAAGCCCTGGTTATTTAAAGCTCATTTTTTAAGTCAACTATTTAAAAACCTATTTAAAACTAAGGCAAGGAAAAATTGGTTGAAAGCTCTGTGTTCTGGAGCAGAGCTTAGTGACTCATAAACTTCACTGTAGAGTTCTCCAGTGGGACTCTTAGGAAATTTCTGATGTAAATATCTTTAGAGGGGTTTTCCCCCTTGAGTTTATTTCCTAGAGCTGGAGACACAGCGGGAGAATCCATTCCATTTCTCTCCCCTTGCTTCTTGTGCTGCTGGCAAACCCTGGCTTGAGGCTTCATAACTACAGTCTCTGCTTCCATCTTCACACATCCACCTTCTTCTTTCCATGTGTCTGTGTCTTCTTTTCTGTTGCTTATAAGGACACTCATCACTGGATTTAGAGTACACACAAAATTTAGGATAATTTCATCTCAACACCCTTTAGTACATCTGCAAAGACCCTACTTTCAAATAAGGTCACATTTACAGATACAGGGAGTTAGGACTTGGACGTATCTTTTCAAGCTACTATTTAACCTACCAAAGTTAGTAATATTCCTCTAAGGAAATTTTTCCAGTGTCCTACTTGGAAGAGTAGGGGCTATGGTTCTCACATTTCAGCTCATAAATATTCACTTAATCTTTGTACTTTATCCATTTCCAAAACTTAAGAGACTTAAAACAACCACCACTAACTTGTTCACAACTATGTAGGATGGTAAGTGGGACTGGGTCCAGCAACACAATTATTCTGTTTTCACCTGGGGGTTTCTAGGTAAAAGTAGGCAGCTAGTCACAAGACTACAGTCATATAGTCCAAAATGGCTTCACCAACATGACTGTGGTTGCTGTTGGCTGAGCCTCTTTATGTGGTCTCTCCTCCTCAGAGAAAGTACCCAGCTTCCCCACATGATAGTCTCACAGCTGCAACAGGACACGAAGGGAACTGCCAAGACTCTGAAACCTACATTCCTTGTACATCAATTCTGCCACAATCCACTAGTCAATCCAAGTCACAAAGTCAGGCCAGGTTCAAGGGGCAGAAAAATAGACTCCACTTCTTGACAGGAGGAGAAGCAAAGTCATGTCATAAAGCAACATACATACAGGGACATGGGAACTACTGTTATTGTTGTGAAGTTGCTCAGTCATGTCTGACTCTTTGCAACCCCACAGACTGTAGCCTGCCAGGCTCCTCCATCTATGGGATTTCTCAGGCAAGAATACTGGAGTGGGTTGCCATTTCCTTCTCCAGAGGATCTTCCCGACCCAGGGATCGAACCTGGGTCTCCCGCTTTGTAGGCAGATGCTTTTACCATCTGAGCCACCAGGGAAGTCGGGAACTACTGTAGCCATCTTTAAAAACCGCCTGACACATCTCCTATGTTTCAGGGCCCTCGCTCAGGTGTGCCTGGCATGACTTAGTCCAGAGTCTTCTGGTCCACCCTTCTCCAGTTTTTATTTTCAGTTTCATGCCAGGGTGTAGAAGGGACAGCTGCCCTGCTACCACAGGGAGGGGAGAGGATCTGGAGGCCTAGCAGCATCTGGATCAGACTTCCAACCAATGCTTGTGCTTTCAACCCATGCTCCTCTCCTGTTTTCAGAGTATTGTGTGAATTTCATTCTTGAGCTTTCTTGGGTTCTTCCAGGCAAATGAACATGTTTTTTGGTTTCTTGCTCAGTGGGCTTGGGTTTCAGTGCTCTGGGGTCTCCTTTAGATCAGACAAGTTTCAAGATATTGCTGTTTCTATATCCTCTCCTATTCTCTTTGTCCTTGTGGTTTTACAGGGAGCAGGGGTCTTTTTACTATATTTTTTGGCAATTTCAGGAGGGAGCAGAGAAACATCTCTAGATGAACGGTCGTTCAGTTTCCAACTGAAAAAAACAACTGCGGTAACTGTTTATCTCCCCAAAATGGCTACTCTAACTCATCCTAAAATTAAGGTACAAATTTCAAAGCATTTAAACACAAAGCTATTTCATAGAAAATGTCTTTTGGGAACTGTATTCAAGAGAAAAAATATTACAAGACACAATTACTCTGAACAGTCTCTCAACTGCTTTAATTGTGAATGATTAAGAAAAATGAAATAGATTTGGGAAAGGCTCTTAATGGAATGCTTTTTATGATGAAGAGAATGCTTTAAAAATAAAAGATAAAGGAATACTAACACCAGAAAGGGATAGTTCTATCAGAGAAGAATTTATAATTATTTCCCACAAGAGATGTGATATTAGAATGACCATGACTCTCACCAAACCAGTCTGGATTCAGTAAAGGGTAATGAAAGGAAAGGGCAAAAATGACACTTATATAATTGAGTCAGAAAAATCAAGGGTATATTTCAACAGAAAAAACAAAAAAAGCAAAATGAGCAACTGTTAGAACCACCACAAAGGGATAATATATAGGTCTGTGTCATATAAAGTTCAACAAGAAGAGGACCTTCTAGCATGGGATCACATAAGTTCTGAAAATTCCCCTGGAATTAACCAACCACATGCATATTTCAGATAAAAAGCCATACATAAATAGAAATCTGCTTTTGACTCATCTATGGCACTGCCTTTGCTCTTGGTTAACAGCTAGAAGCATTTGCAAACTATAAAGATGCTTCAATATTCCTGCCTTCTCTTCCTCACTCTTCAATACATAAGAAACAAAAGGATTAAAAAAAAGGTAGAGGCTCGCTAAGAAAGGCTGTCGAGGAGGGTGGAGGGAATGAAATAAGATTCTTACTCCTAAACCAAAACTCTGAAAAGAATCAAACACAAAATACATTCAGCCCAAGGGAAGGAATGGAGATGCAGATGTGGAGCGTGGACTTGTGGACACAGTGCGGCGGGGAGAGAGTGGGATGAATGAAGAGGGCAGCATCAATTATACACGATCAGGTATAAGATGGATGGCTTGTCCCTTTCTTCTCTGCTAGAACTATCCCTTTCTGGGAGGTTGCTGAGTAGCACAGGGAGAGCCCATTCTGCTGCTCTGTGATGACGTGGAGGGATGGGATGGGGGTAGTGGGGGAGTCTAGGGAGGGAGGGGATGTATTTATAATTGTGGCTGATCTGCACTGTTGTATAGCAGAAACCAACACAACACTGTAGAACTTAAAAAAATATATATGCATATATATATATTTAAATTAAAAAAAAATAGAAAAACTGGAAAAGGGTCTCAACCAACTCTTGTACTCTAGAACCACAGACTAATGGATGTGTGTGATATTGATCTGTGGATGCAAGGAAGTGACGGAAGGGAAAATCCAGCCAACTGGCTTCTTCCCTAACTGGCACTTCTTCATGGATATAAAAGGCAGTGAGAATTTCTCTGAGCATATTGTATTTTAAGGATGAAAGTCCTAATCAAACTGCAATTGGACTTGTCAAAGTCATCAATTCAATTTTCAAAGTGCTTAAGTGAAATAAAAATGTCTGGCCTACAGGCCAATATTTGAATTCCCATAATCCTGGACAGCATATGTGGCCAGCAGTGATATTTCATTTCACAACTGAGTAAATCTGTAAAATTTGAATACACTGGTGTCTACACCAATCTGATGCCATCAGAAATGAATGAATTACTGCCATATGGATCGTCAAATTGCCTCAGATTTTTTACACTGTGAAAATCCCATTTCGAAACTCAAAACCGTACAAAACTCTTGACTAATGACTCTCCTGCTGCACACTTAGATTATGTCCAATTTTTCTCTCTGCTAAAAAATGCTGAAATGCACAACTTGATAACTTTTTTCTATGCACAACTATTTCCTTAGGATGAATTATTAGAAGTAAAATGGATTGGTCAAAGTTTTATATATTATGTAAAAATTGATAAATAATAAAACTACCCTACAAAAAGATTGTATCATTTCCCAACTTCACCAGAAATATACATATACCATGTTTCATACTATATTTTAACCTTTATTAATTTGATGGTTGAAAAATGGTCTCTTTGTTTTACTTCACATTTTTTAATTACTAGTGAAGGATGAACATTTTTAATGTTATTGACATTGTACAATTTTTTATGTTTTGTACATTTTTCTACCGAGTATTCATTTCTCCCCCCAATAGTCTGTACAGCACTTTCTACACTAGGGAAATTCACTATTTCTCTCTTTTGTATATTGTATTTTCCTAGTTTGAACCTGACATTCATTTTATCATGTTTGATATATTGGACCACACATAAAAGTTTCAGAACACTAATATTTTCCTTATGGTTTATGCCTCTTGATACACGATAATTTTTTAAAATTTATTTTGTGTTAAATCCACATGTAGCTTCAAGCTAGTTTAGAAAATTAAACTGGAAATGGGTAATCACCTGCCAGGAGCAGAAGTCACAGAACAGTGGCTTCTATTTTGCCCAACTAAAATTTACTGGTTGAATGTCAATATAACAAAAGGAGGCAAAAAATACGTGCCCCTTAGCAAGTGACATCCACTACTGCTATTCAGCTAGATTGGGTAAATTCCGCTAGCACAAATTAATTTGAAGTCAATATCTTTAAATGTTTTAATTTTTCACACTACTGTGCTTCCAAATATCTCTGTCAAAGGGCTTTCACATTCATCATCGCTATCAATCTTCAATCTGACACTGTGAGATAAGGAAGGTAGGTATTAACTCCCGTTTTTACAGATTAGGAAACCAAGGCTCAGAAACAATATTGATTGGCCTGCGTAAGATCCTCCAACCAGCTTACTGAAACTAATACAACATTGTAAAGTAATTATCCTCGAAGTTTAAAAAAAAAAAACAACTTGCCAGGTGTGAAATACAGACTTTCTAGACTCCTGGTCTAATGGTCTTTCTACTATACTAGGAAGAGTTCTTCTGATGAGAAAGCGAGAGTAGTTATAATTGCAAGAAACAGGGTAATAGAGATTTAGAAAGGCATATTCTCTTGGAGGGGTGGGGATTCTTCTATTACTCCATTCCCATTTTCTACTTGTCTTAGAGCTAACTTTGTTAATGGAGAAGCTCAGCCTTTGCCAAATTATCAAACTAATTTAATAACTGATTGGGATAAAACATTTTGCTAATACTATCTGGCTTACTCCTTAGGAAAGCAACAATGAAATTTATAAATCTGTTATGCCTTAAATGTATGTGATGGTGGTAATGGAACAAAGTAAAATATTACCAGGTCTAGTGTCTTTTTTCTGACATCACCAAATCTCTGATTCTCTGACACCAACTGTGTTCCAATGATGCAATTCAGTTCTGACATTGACCATCTGGAGTTAGCATTAGACTTCACAAGACTCAGGCCCACAGGCTGCCCCTATTTCAGATGCCAGCCACAAATGAGTTGCTTAGACTACCCCAGCTCTACCTGACCTATTAACAGATTTGGGAGTTCTGTCAAGGAATAATCAGAACTGGAAGTGGGTTAAAACTAAAAACAGATTTTAATCAGTTAACTACTACAAAAGGGGAAAAGAGAACTCAGTATAGAACTGATTCAACTTTGAATACAAGTAGGTATTTACAGCCAAAAGAGCAAGGTAGGAATCAATGGAAGAAACACCAGGCAGAAGTGAGGATTTTGGCTAACCCAACCTAATAGGATTCTTCCTGAAACGCAGGCCAAGGTGATCAAATATCACCCAGGGAATAGTGGTAGATGAGGAATTTTATCAGACATCGAAGGTGAGTAGATGTCAAGGATAGAAATTCTGGTTAAACCAACTTAGAATTATTGCTACAACTGGATTCTTAAGGGCAAGGCCAAGGGATGGAACCCAGTAGAAAAAGTGGCTCCAAAGAGCCTGCCTAGAGTTTGTTTAGCTAAGGAGAAAGTCTTTGTCGGTTTCTGTGACTCAGTTTCTAAGATTTATGAGAATGACTTACAGAACTCAGAAAGGTGTTTTAGTTACTGTTACCAGTTTATTATAAAGTATACAACTCAGGAACAGCCATATGGAAGAGATGCATAAGGGCAAGGTGTGAGGGCAGATATTTACCAGTGAAGTACTATTTTGCTAGTTAAGAATTATGTCAAAGGGCAGATGAATGGATAAAGAATTTGTGGTACATATATACAATGGAATATTACTCGGCCATAAAACAGAATAAATTCGACTCAGTTCTAGGTGAATGAATCTAGAACCTATTATTCAGAGTGAAGGGAATCAGAGAAAAACAAATATTGTGTATTAAAGCATATATATCTAGAATCTAGAAAAAATGGTACTGAAGAACCTATTTGCAAGGGCAAGAATAGAGATGGGGACATAAAGAATAGACCTGTGGGCCCAGAGGGGAAAGGAGAGGGGGGGATGAATTAAAAGAGTAGCACTGAAACATGTATGTTACCATATGTAAAACAGTTAGCTAATGGGAAGTTGCTATATAACACAGGGAGCTCAGCTGGTGTTCTGTGACAACCTAGATGGGCTGGGGGTGGGAGGGAGGTTCAAAAGGGAGGAGACATATGTATACTTATTGCTGACTCACACTGTTGTATGGCAGAAACCAAGACAACAATGTAAAGCAATTATCTTCCAACTAAAAAAAAAAGAAAAGAATGATGTCATAGGAGACTTCCCTCGTGGTCCAGTCAGAATCCATGCTCCCAATACAGGGAGCCCAGGTTTGATCCCCAATCAGGGAACTAGATCCCACATGCTGCAACTAAGTCCTAGTACAGCCAAATAAGTAATTTTTAAAAAGAATTATATCATAGTTAATAAATATCTAGCTATATTACTAACATAAAGAAAATATTACTATAGTACCTAAAAGGAAACACACGAGACAGCAGTCACCACTTTGTGGAAAAATATGCATATTTAAGGTTAAAAATTATGTATGTGTTCAATTTACTAATTCAATTTCTCTAAAGCTGCTGGGAACACATTTTTAAAACCTCATAGATAAGATTTTTTTGCAATTGTGATATTTACCCTTCTAACTTAAATTTAAAATATACCTACACCCAGCCCTAAGAGAAACCCATGTATCTTTCACAAGTATTTTTAAGTAAACATTCAGTTCAACAGTCTAATGATACCTTTTGTTCCACCTTCAAAAACTGAGCCAGTTCTTCCACAGTTAGATGATCTTTCTTGTCACTGTAGCTCAAAAGCAACAGATAAAGGTCTCGTCTCAAAGACATCATTTTGTAAAACACACAGAATTCTTCAAAAGTCAGAGTTCCCTGATTCTCATCTGTATCAGCTTCCTGAAAGAGGCATAGAAAAAAATAAAGCAGTAACAGTTTGAAATAGGAAATTCAGCAGTGGGAAATAATATTTACAATAAAAAGCTAATGCCCATTTTGCAAATGGTAAACATGTTCTTTTCAAGAACACATGGATCAATTTAAAACGACTATACATTAGGCCACAATAATGTTTCAAATTATAAAGAATCAACTTTATAAAAACTAATTTCTCTGACCACAGTAAATTTATAAAGCAACAAAGAAAGCTTAAAAAACCTTGTCTGGAAACAACCATTTCTAAATAGGAAATTAAACAGAAGGAAACACATACACCATGTATTAAGACTTGTGTGATGACATTAAGGCAGTAGTTAGAGGGGAACTTGAAGTTTTCAACTTATTAGAAAGCAAGGCAAATTAAAACCAGATGAGCTAACAATTCAACTCCAAAAGCTATTAAAAAGTTAAGCTAAGGAAAATAGAAGGAAATAAATTATAAACAAAAGAAGAAAGCTAAACAATAGAAAACGAGAAGATATAACATCAAAGGTGAGCAATTAAGCCAAAAGCTGGTCTTTTGACAAAACTAATAAAAGAAACCTTGGAGAAGACTAATCATAAGCAAAAGAGAAAATACATTCAATATATGACAAAAATACTAGTCTCTTATCAGCTTCTAAACTGTGATTCAATCAAATGTAACCTTTACCTATAAAAGAATCTCTTAATTCTTATTGCTTATTGCTTATTGCTCTTATAGCCAGCAGCATCATTGGTATCTCCCTGCCTGAAAAATCCATTTGCACTTATCTCTAGTTGAAATTATTTGCTCCTAGTAATTATTGAACAAGGATCTTTTACCACGTACCTGCCGTCTGACTGGCTGAATTTGTCATAAAACCATAAAACTGCTGAGAATATATAATGAGTAACCAATCCATTTATATGTTCTTTATTCTAAGTGAACACAGTTGTAAAACCAAACTAAAACTGACAGGGGATGAATGACATTTTGAAATACATAGATTTTGTGACATATAGTCAGCTGGTATGTGGTTTTAAACATAGCTTTGAAAGTCAAAGTGTGTATAAAAATATATCTTTTTAAACTCTGCTAACTTTGCGTCAACTATGAACAAACACTTAGACCGATATTTACATCACACAGAGTTTCTTTTTGAGGCTGATTGCTGTTTCCTTCTGTCATTTTAAAAGCAGTGATACAGTGATCTACAGAATACCAACAATTTTGGCGTTTAAGGCTCTTGGCTGTAGTCTTTGCATCCTAAGAAAGTATGTCTAATGTTCATATTTCTGCTGTAGCTTTTTTCAAAATATATAACCCTGGGTAGAGAGATGATACATTTTTCAAGATTTCTTTGGAAATACCTAAACCATTAAGAACAGTACCACTCTGAGGTTTTAAGCAACAGCCTCAAAGACTTCAAAAGAAGCTATCCATACCCTAACAGATTACTTTTTAAAAATCAGTTGAATCTTGCACTGCAACAAGAAGACAAAGAAAATTCCAGGAAGCATTTAATGTCTTTACCAGTAATTCAGTTTAAAAAAAAAGAGAGAAAGAAAGAAGAGAATATGCTCATTAAAACAATGCTAAAAAAAAAAAAAATGCTAAGGTCCTTGTTCCCATTACTACATCCTAAGCTACATGCAAAATCTATGGTAGAAATAATCTATGTTTACACTAGAAGCCCAGCTACTTCTCTAGTCACTCCTTGCTTGAGAAGTCTTTCAATCTTTAAATTCAAAGTCACAAAAAGAGATCTTAATGCTTTCTTAAAACATCTCCAAAGTAGAAGGGAACCTTCCTACATCGTAGGTGGGAATGTAAATTGGTGCAGCTGCTATGGAGAGGAGTATTGAGGTTCCTTACAAAATTAAAAATTGAGCTACCATATGACCTTGCAATCCCACTCCTGGGCATATATCCAGAGAAAAACATGATCCAAAAGGATACATGTACCCCAACATTCATTGCAACACTGTTTAAAATAGCTAAGACATAGAAGCAACCCGAATAAAGGACTGAACAGGACTATCAAGCCCATCAACTAAAGTCCATCAACAGGACTGAATAAAGAAGATGTGGTACATATATACAATGGAATATTACTCAGCCATTAAAAAGAATGAAATAATGCCATTTGCAGTAGCATGGATGGATCTAGAGAGTGTCATACTAAATGAAGTCAGACAGAGAAGGAAAATATCATATGATGTCCCTTATATGTGGAATCTAAAAAGAAATGATACAAACGAACTTACAAAACAAAGAGAATCATAGATTTAGAAAATGAACTTATGGTTGCTAGGGGGAAGGGATAGTTAGGGACTTTGGGAAAGTCATGTACACACCACTATATTTGAAATGGATAACAAGCAAGAACCTACTGCATAGCACATGGAACTCTGGTCAATATTATATGCCAGCTTGGATGGGAGGAGGGTTTGGGGGAAAGTGGATACATGTATATGTATGGCTGAGTCCCTTCGCTGATCACCTGAAACTACCACAATATTGTTAATTGGCTATACCCCAATACAAAAAATAAGAATTTTAAAGTTTTTTGGGAAAAAAACTTCTCTGAAGTATTAACTTTGAACTCACAAGACTTTTAACATAAACGTTTCATGGTTTATCCTCAAAATACTTGTGCATTAGAGACAAAAGGTATCTGAAGAGGGTTAAAAATCCAGAAGTAAAAATAAGTCAAAATTAAATGTTACTTCTCTTACTTCCAAAAAGTACTCCCAGATCATTATTTTTGTAGGTATAGACTTTGCTCCCCTCTATAAGTGTGCCCTCTCTGATTTAATCAGGGCTCTCTCTCCAGTATGATGAACATCTATGAAAAGGAACAGATGGGAGATGGGCTCACAACAGAACAAAAGTTAGGTGTCACAGGGAGTGCCAGGAACATGGCAAATCTTTCCATGCGGTTTACAGACAGTTCACTCTGTGACAACTCAGTTCACCTCCAAAGTCCCCTTCTCCATCTCTAGTTCCTTTCATAGTGTGTCTCATTCCTTCCTCTTTCCTTTCTCTTCAGTGCAATGGGACCAAGTTCCCACAGTGCAAACTATCTCCAGCTTCCGAGGACAGAACCACAGGATGTGTAACTGTAAGAGGTCACAGATCAAAGCCAGCCTCCATCTTCCATTCACCGTTGCAACTCAGCCCTCATGTCGTTTCCGCCCTTACCACCTCTGATAACAGGAGGTCAGAAAACAAAGGGAGCAAAACGCATTAACCATAAAATATAACCCTCTTACTTAATTTTACACATAAAAAATATGAACTACCTACTCACTTAGCAAATTACTACAACACATGAATTACATGTATGACTTATCTTCAAATAAAAGCCTTTCCAAAATTAATGTTCTAGGAATTACTAATAATTGAACACTGTCTTTGCGCCAATCCTAATAGAACTCACTTCAGCATCTTAGATGGAAGGCTGAGTACAATCTGAGCGGGGGACACAGGATAAATTTGGGTCCAAGAATTTTCCTCCAGGACTTTCAAACAGGGAAAGAACATCTCATCTAATACCAAGAAGGAGTGGCGTGAACTTCTGGAGAGCTCCCTAAATGGCAGGAGTGATACAGCACTTCTAAATCTTAGGGATTCTAAAATCCTCAACTCCTCTGAAACAAAATAGAGGGCTCTTGAGGAGTTCCACAAGTGCTATTTTTTCACACTACTTAGTCTTTATTCTGATCCTCATTACAGACCATGAGGTTGAAAGATGAGATCTTATCCTCTCCAAGGGACTTCATCCTATTTACCCCATTATTTAACTGTCAAGTAAAGTGCTTATAATCACTCCAAAAACGGCAACAACAACACATTTTAGGAAGTGAAATTGTGGATGCATGTTAAGTTTGGGAAGTTTTCTCTGATGAAATAAAATGCCTCTGTCTTCAAAGAAAAACAAAACGATATACAGCAGGTAATATTAGCTTCCACCAAGACAAAATAGCCTTTTGAAATATCTCAGTATACCATTGCCCTCCAAAGTGTATTTTACGTAAGGTCAATCCCGTTGTGAAAACATACCTGAAACATTTGTCTGACTTTTCTTCGGGGCAGATTGACATTTAGTTTGTGCATCAGTTGGTGTATCTCTTCAATGTTCAATAAGCCATCGCCATTCTTATCAGCTTCCTCAAAGGTCTGCTTCACCCACTTGCAGAAAGGTCAAGGAAACACTTGCCACTTACACGGTCATCAAAATAAAAACTACTTTCACAGAATATGCACAAGGAGCTTGATCATTAACACCGAACTTGAGAAGAAATTCTTTTGAGGAGACCCCACAATCCACAGGCTCTTAGTGAGTTACTAATAGTGACAATAACACTGAGAATGGTGAGAGGAGGACACACGGAGGTCATTCCCTTCACTGGGAAATGAGGGTCAAATCATATCACCCGGGAAGCTTATATATTGGGTTGGCCAGAAAAGTTTGGTCAGGTTTTTCTGTAGCATCTTATGGAAAAATCCAAATGAACTTTTTGGTCAACCCTATATCTCTAAGGAGAAGCCCCAGCAAGATGGAAGGAGGGGCAAAATCCCAGTTAGAATCAAACCCCACACCCACCAGAGATGCTTAGAGGGCTCAAACAAACCTTGGGCACACCAGGACCCAGAGAACACACAGAGACTGAGACAGAATTGTGTCTGAGTATATCCTGGAGAGGTACGGGTCAGCAGTGGACTGCTGCAGGGGCAGGGGCTCTGGGTGCAGTAGACCTGCGTATGGCATACGCCCTCTTGGAGGAGGTCGCCATCAACCCCACCATAGAGCAACCAGAACTTACACAGGACTGGGGAAACACACTCTTGGAGGGCACAAACAAAACCTTGTGTGCATCAGGACCCAGGAGAAAGGAGCAGTGACCCCACAAGAGACTGACCCAGACTTGCCTGTGAGTATCTAGGAGTCTCCGGTGGAGGCATGGGTCAGCGGTGGCCTGCTGCAGGGTTAGGGGCACTGAATGCAGCAGTGCCTGCATGGTACCTTTTGGAGATCACCATTATCTTCATTACCTCCACCACAGTTTGGCCTCAGGTCAAATAACAGGGAGGGAATTTAATTGGATTAAAGATTTACTGAGCAGGGGGTGCAGGTTTGATGCCTGGTCAGGGAGCTGCGCGGAGAAGGCAATGGCAACCCACTCCAGTACTCTTGCCTGGGAAATCCCATGGACGGAGGAGCCTGGTAGGCTGCAGCCCATGGGGTCGCGAAGAG
The DNA here is from genome assembly GCF_055505025.1 of Bos grunniens. NCBI lineage: Eukaryota > Metazoa > Chordata > Mammalia > Artiodactyla > Bovidae > Bos > Bos grunniens. The sequence goes on from NC_141165.1 coordinate 45,427,275, forward strand.
TCGGACACGACTGAGCAACTTCACTTTCACTTTTCACTTTCATGCATTGGAGAAGGAAATGGCAACCCACTCCATTGTTCTTGCCTGGAGAATCCCAGGGATGGGGGAGCCCGGTGGGCTGCTGTCTATGGGGTCGCACAGGGTCGGACACAACTGACGTGACTTAGCAGCAGCAGCAGGGAGCTGGGATCCCACATGCCTTGTGGCCGAAAAAACAGAACATAAGCAACAGAAGAAATATTTTAACAACTTTAATAAAGACTTTAAAAATGGTCCACTATGGTTTTTCCAGTAGTCATGTATGGATGTGAGAGTTGGACTATAAAGAAAGCTGAGCACCAAAGAATGGATGCTTTTCAACTGTGGTGCTGGGGAAGACATTTGAAGTCCCTTGGACTGCAAGGAGATCCAACCAGTCCATCCTAAAGGAGATCAGTCCTGAATATTCATTGGAAGGACTGATGCTGAAGCTCCCATACTTTGACCACCTTATGTGAAGAACTGACTCACTGGAAAAGACCCTGACACTGGGAAAGACTGATGGCAAAAGGAGAAAGGGGTGACAAAGGATATGATGGTTGGATGGCATCACTGACTCAATGGACATGAGTTTGAGCAAACTCAGGGAGATAGTGAAGGACAGGGAAGCCTGATATGCTGCAGTTTATGGATGCAAATAGTCAGACATGAATTAGCTATTGAACGACAACAACATAAAAAAAGATCTACGTCAAAAAATCTTTTTTAAAAAAAGAAGAAAGAAAAGAAAACCAAAATCAGCTTTAAAATTCAAAGAATAAAGAAGAGGAAAAGAATGAAGGTGGGAGTAGGTCAAAGGAAGAGGTCAATGAAAAATATTCATCAAGCAGGTGACCTCAGACAGAGAGATTTTCATTTAAGTCAAAATATTAACTGACCTCTTAGTAGTAACTCAGAACATTTATATTTTTAGGTAATTCAAATTATGATTATAGGAGATTATACCTTAGAAAGAAAATAAAATATGATAGTCTTATTTCTCCTAAAGTTAATCAGAAGTGATTTTTCAACTGTAAATATCTGTTTCACATCTTGTTCCATTTATAACATTTGAGAATAACCAGGCCGGTTCTTTCAAATTCAATTATTTCTCATAGAGTTCAGGTAGGACCTCATTATATATGATACCTGGAAGTTAAAGGGTGACACAGGACCCAGGGGGAAAAATAACTGAAGAATCAAGAGTAAAACATTTGGACCAATTACTAGTTAGAACCTGAATCTTGTTGTTTCTGTTTTCTGGGCCTACAGTGCCCATTGCATGAGCTTTATTTCTTTTGACCATGAACACTGCTCTGTGCCCCATAAAATATTTGGTCAGAATTCAAAGAAATGATTAAATTAGTCCAAGGACAGCAGTATTTTCATCCTTTGATGCTAAACGTCTTTACCAAAGCACCTTAAAGACTTCTCCAGGGAAGAAGCAGGGATAAACAAACCCTAAGCATGAATATTCTGCAGAAACAAACAGGCTTTGGATGAGCCTGTGTCTGCAAGGCCTTCAGTGTCAACACATGAGCTGGCCTGGACTGTTGGTTTAAGGGATCTAGGGTTGGTAAGACAGAAACAGAAGTAGACTCAGACAAGTAATATACACTAGTTCTGACTTCATTCTGACCTGGCCTACGACAGTGGGTCACTTATATTACCTCTTGGGGTTTCCATTTCTTCGTCTATAATGTCAGCGAGCACAACTAGATGACCTTGAAGCCCCTTCCAACTCTAAGATTCTATTAAAGAAACACCATTCTCTCAGTAACGGTACCCATGGTATAATATAAGATATAACTGCAGGTAAAAGTATTCTGATACCCCGAAGTTGTTCTTCAAAATTAACACACGAGTGCCCAAGAAAGCCCTGAATTAATGATTCCTAGCTAATACACGATAAATTTAAGAAAAGAAATAGCAATTTTACAAAGGAAAACTAGGAGAGTAAAAACTGAATGAAAAGTTCTGGCCTAGTATTTTTTAATGAAAAAACTTTAGGAGAATGTAAAGCATTGAACAGTATTATTTAGTTCAGGGGTAGGCAAACAGGGCCCTGAAGAGGGCCTCATAGTATATGTTTTAGGTTTTACAGGCTATTTGGTCTCAGTTGCAAACACCCAACTCTGCTACCACAGGCAATACATAAATGAACTGGCATGGTTGTGTTTCAATAAAATTTAAGGATGTTGAACTCTGAATTTCATAAAACTTCATGTGTCAAAAAATTTTATTCTCCTTTTGATTTTTTTTTTCAGCCATAGAAAACCCATTCTTAGCTCAGGAGGCCATGTAACCGGAAGGGAGGGCCAGATTTGCCCGACAAGCAAAACTCCAAATTTATAGGGAAGGTGTAAGGCTTCAGTTGACAACATCCATAAAGGACTGCCTGGAGTCTTCTAGAGGTAATAATTTCCCTAGTGGCGTCAAGAGGTAAGGTGGAGGAATCACAGAGGAGAATGATGTGATGGAGGATGTGATGGAGGAACATGGTGAGGCTAAGTACCTAGGCATCATCATCTTTGTATGCTGTGGACACTGCATTTTTAGATGTCAATCTATCTGACCAGGAAAAGCAAAAAGTCTGCCAATCCTTATCCCTCTCTAGCAATAATAGCAGCAGCTACTATTTATAAAATGCTTACTATGAGCCAGAGAACATTCAAAGTACTTTGTGTATAACCAACTCATTTGATGGTCACACAGTGAGACGGGGGGGCACCATCATCAACGTGTTCAAGACTCTGAAGCAAAAGAGTTTAAGTAACTCCCCTAGTTACACAGTACATGGCAGCCTTGGAGCTAGACCCCAGACAGAGCAGCACCAGTCTCAGTCGTTAACCACAACACTGTGTTGCTGCTGATAGACAGAGGTACCACATCTACCTCCATTCAACATGGCCATACTGTAGAAATCACCTGAATTTCACTTTACACTGGATGCATTTTATTCATGCAATCATTTAAGACTCATTATTCTCATTATTCATTCACAGTTGAAATTTTCAGGTCTAATTGAAATGTAATAATAATGAACATCTCAGCTCTGTTCTCCCCAATTAATATAATTAAATGTACATCTAATCAGGGATGTCATTCTGATAGTAAGACATTATCTAAACCCTGATAGTAAGACATTATCTAAACCCCTATCAAATTCTGACAAATCTCTATGAGAATGGCTCCCTGACTCAACATAAATTTCCCTATTTGTGACACTAGCTTCCTCTTCATTATTCATTAACTTCCTGTTTCTTTTTCTTTCCTCACTGACATAAACAGCAACTATTCTATATTTCTTATAAAATGGTTCCTCTGTGTGATTCTAGAGCATGCTCACTTTCCAGATAGCATATTTTCAAAAGATACAATTCTTCAGCTGTCAATGAACTCAAATATGAAAACTTTCTACTGCTAGTAAACATGAACAAACAAATCAGATTCAAAAACCTACTCATCTAAAGTAGTATAAATTTAAACTAGAGTATTTTAACTTTAGAACATTAAATGTAATCCTCAAGATAACCACAAAGAAGACAGCTATAGAATTTACATAAAAAGAAACAATGAAGGAATTTATTTTGCAATCAAAAAAGAAAAAAAAAAAACACATAAAAAGAGGATGGTCTCTTATTAGTCAAGAAATAAGAGACCAAAAAAAGATATAAGGCATAAAGAAAACAAATAGCACAATAACATATTAATCCTTATCAATAATTATTTCCATGTAAATCAATTAAACTCCCCAAAAGACAGATGGGCAGGATAGATTAAAATTCCTGACTAAACTATATGCTGTCTACAAGAAACTCACTTGTGATCCAAAGACACAAACAGGTTGAAAATGAAAGGATGAGAAAAGATATTCGAAGCAAATCGTAACCAAAAGAGAGCAGGGGTGGCTCTACTAACATCAAACAATAGACTTTAAATCAAAACAGGCTGTAAGAGACTGTCATTATGTATTAACAGAAGTCTCAATACAACAAGAAGATATAACAATTATAAACATGCATGTATCTAATGACAGACCATCAAAATATATAAAGCAAAAACGGAGAAAATTGAAGAGAGAAAGTTTTACAATAATACTTGGAGAGTGCACTCACAATAATGGATAGAACAACCAGACAGAACTAAGGAAATGAATTTAAACAACACAATAAATCAACTAGCTCTAACAGACATATATAGACAGTCTTCCCAACAGTATAGGATACACATTCTTCTCAAGGGCATATGGAACATTGTCAGGATAGATTACATTTTAGGCCACCAATGAAGTCTCAATAGATTTAAAACGATAGCAGAAAGAAGAAAATAAGAAAGACAAGAACAGATATGAAGTGGAAAAACAACTGAGGAAAAAAAATCAGTGAAATCAAAAGTATTTTTTTCAAAAAGATTACTAAAAATCAACAAACCTTTAGTTAGACAGACAAAGAGAAAAAAAAAAAGACTCGGTACTAAAATCAGAAATGAAAGTGGGGACATTACTACTGATTCTACAGAAACATAAAGGACTATAAGATACCACTGTAAACAATTGTACACCAAAAAATTGGATAAGCTAGATGAAATGGACAAATTCCTAGAAATATAAAAACTACCAAGACTAAATCACAAAGAAATGGAAAAATCTGAATAAATCTATAACTAGTAAGGAGATGGAATCAGTAGTCAAAAATCTCTCAACAAAGGAAATCTCTAGACTTGATGGTTTCTCTGGTTAATTCTACCACATATTTAAAGAACAACAAACACCAAACTGTCAAATTTTTCCCCAAAAATTAAAGTGGAGGAAATACTTTCTACCTCATTCTATGAGGACAGCATTACCCTGATACCAAAGGCAGAGAAAGACACTACAGGAAAACTACAGACCATTATCTCTTATTTACACTGGTGGAAAACACTCAACAAAATACAGTTGACCCTTGAACACCATGGGTGTGAACTGTGTGGTTTCACTTATATGTGGATTTTTTTCAATAAATAAGTACTACAGTACTACATGCACTGCAGCTGGTTGAATCCACGGATACAGAACCTCAATACAGAGGGCCAACTATAAAGTTATACTCAGATTTTCAGCTGCTCAAGAGGTCTGCACCCCAACTCCTACACTGTTCAAGGGTCAGCTATACTAGCAAATACAATTCACCAGCATATTAATAGGATTATACACCATGACCAAGTGGGATTTATTCCTGAATACAAGGATGATTCAACACATGAGATTGATCAATGTAATACACTGCATCAACATAATGAAGAGAAAAACCACAATCATCTCAGTTGATGCAGAAAAAGCATTAGACAAAATTCAATACACTTTCATGATAAAAACACTCAACAAAATAGGAATAGAAGAAAACTATCCAAACATAATAAAAGTTACATATGAAAAAAACACAGCAAATATTATACGCAATAGTTAGAGACTGAAAGCTTTTCCTGTAAGATTAGGAATGAGACAAGAATGCCTGCCTTCACCACTTCTGCTCAACAAAGTACTGGAAGTTCTAGCCAGGGCAACTAGGCAAGAAAAAGAAATAAAAGGCATCCAAATCAGAAGGGAAGAAGTAAAATTATGTGTTTACAGATGATACAATCTTACATGTAGAAAAGCTTAAAGACTTGCAGAAGAGTAAAGCAATACCTCCCTTCTTACTAATTTGTTTTGCTTTGAAAAAGTTACTTTCCATAAAAATGTTTATATGTAATAGTTTATTATAATTTTTAATGAGCTTTTTTAATTCTCAGATTTAATTTCTAATATGACAAATATCAGTAGATGGAGCCCACATAGAACTCTTTGGAGTCTTCAGGTTCTAAAAATACAAAAAGGGTCCTGAGATCAAAGTCCAATTATGTTCATTTCTCTTGTCAGAGTTGGTTTAGAAATGGGCCCACAATAGCATTTCTGGCCAATGATGAGAGGTAGTCTTCTGTGAAACTCCTGGGAAGTTCTTCTTTACTCCTAAAAAAAAAGGAGGGGGAGGTTTATGAGAAGAAACTTCGCTCCCTCTGGGCAGCGTTTCTCTGTTTGGAGCTGTTGCAGTTCTCTTTGACCAAAGCGTAGCCAGTTAATGAACCAAGCCAAAATGCTGAGAATGGCAGAACCTAGATCTCTTCTAATGACATTACTGACCCACTGAATTAACTCTACCTCAGGTCTCTTGTTCATGAGAAAATGAATATTCTGTATTGTCTGAGGCACTGTTAGTATGGTTCTGTGGCTTGCACCAGAAAGCATTCATTATTTGGTTTTTTATCAAATGTAAAGGAGTTAAGAACCAAACCAACAAAAAAAAGCACACAAAGTGAATTGTTATGCTTATGTTTTGTTCACTTATGAATCCCAGTTGGATTTACCTGCATGCTGTGAATATTGATGAAAACATCAGGGCTCATCCGCTTAGACCTTTGCACTGTCAACATCCTTTCATGGGTTGAATATTTCCACCCTGCTTCAACAGTACCCTGGGTGAGGACTATAGCTCAAGCAGCACAAATTTACCCCTACTCTGGAAAAAATTTAGGGTGCACATTCCAATGACAGCAGGAAAGTAGTACTAATTCCTACAGGCGGAGGGAGAAACATGTATTTTAAGACCATTCAAAATGTGAAGAAGGGAGCCAAAGCAGTCAATGAGTCTAATACCCTCACTTTACAGATAAGGAAACTGAGGCCAGAATGGCCATGCATGTCACATGTCCAGGTGATCCTAGCAGAAGAGGTGCCTGCAGACTAATCACATTAATCATTTATCCTGTCAATGCTGCAGGACCAAAGAATGGGTTTAATCAAGAATGAGAATCAGAATTTTAATCAAGAAACTCCAGTTTCTTGAACAATTTAGGCAGGGTAAATATAAGTAAAAAATAACTTCCCCTTAAGGATCAATCAGTTCAGATTCCAAACTGTAAATTAAGAAGAGAGAAAAACCAGGAAAGAACTTAACAGCTGGTATATAATTGGAACTCAAAAAAGTGTTTTGTAAATATGTATGTGCTCGGCTGCTCAGTCGTGACTGACTCTTTATGACTTCATGCACTGTATCCACCAGGCTTCTCTATCCATGGAATTTTCCAGGCAAGAATACTGGAGCGGGTGGCCATTTCCTTCTCCAGGGGATCTACCTGACCCAGGGATCAAACCTGAATCTCCTGTGTCTCCTGCCTTGGCAGGCAGATTTTTTACCACTGCACCGCCTAGGAAGTTGTGATAAAATTTATGAATTTGAAAAAGAAAAAAAAAGAGTTTGTTAAACTAGACGGACTCTATAACAAAGTGGGAGGAAACTCTAACTCAAATAAACATTTTGCTCGTTGCTTCGTCTCTCTTAGGAAACTTTACGATGCATTTGGAGACCTAGCAGATTATGAAGCTGAATCTAGTCTCCTCCAAAGAAGTTTGCTCCTGAGTTCACATAAGCTTAAGTTTCTACATGTTCTACACATTTGTTTACTTGGGGTGGGAGTGAGGAGTGGGCAGAAAGCTGCTAAGGGTAAAGAAAAAAGACAGCAAGGAAAGTGGGTTTAAGCCTCAAAATTATGGGGAAAAGTATAGTCTAATCCACATACAGACACACAGACACATACAGAGTGCAGAATTAAAGTTCTAGGGAGGATATTGGTCGTGGGTCCTCTGCCTTTTGGCAAGGGAATCTTCATCACTGATGCCAGCCATGAGGTACTTGAGGCCTGTGATCCAGGTGCGCGCCTCCTCGGGGTTGGAGGTGATGAGGTCCAGGGACTCCATGTGGTTGCCATGGTAGATGGTGAAGCAGCAGCTGGGATCAAAGTTCCCCTCAGCCTGTCTGTGGAATATCTCAGACTGCCGACCCTCGGTGACTTTGTAAATGGAGTCAATAAGTACTGTGAGGAAAGTGAGGAAAGGGCAGTTACCTGGCAGGTGAAGATATGTGTGCAGATTCAGAAAAGTAAAATCATCTAAAGATTTAAAAATAAAATTAATTGTCTGTGAATTGTCCAGACAATTGAAAAGTCCAAATGTGCAATACAAGCTTTATCATTTCCTGCTAGTAACCTTCTCCATGTACCACTCTACCCTCCTGGGCACTCAGACAATACCCTCCTAGGCACTGGGTCAGGAAGTGTTAAAATTTATGATAGGAAAACAGATAAGCCCAGCAGGGGGCAAGAAGACTGGTAGAAAAGGGGGATGTAAATATATCAAATGTATAGTTTATACATTTATGCAAGGAAAACATACAAAGACCTAGAGCCGACTCTGATATTTTACAATATGCATACGACAGCAGTTAAAAATTGAAAGGAAAAAAAAAATTGAAGGGAAAAAACATTTGATGGCAACCAAATAGCATAGCTAAATGTGATTTGGATTCATAGAGAGAAAGCTATAAGGGTGAAGGCAGAGCAAGGCTTGAGAGGTGGAGGGGAAAACAAGATGGTCAATCAGGGAAAAGAGGCATAAAGATACAGAAACATTAGCCCCACTCCAGAGATGCTGGACTGAAAAGCTCAGGAAGTAGAGTAACAGGAGACAAAGCTGGAAAGGCAGGTAGAGGCTAGGTTATGAGAAGCTGGAGTGACAGTGCAGAGATGAGCATTATGTAGGTGGTGGAGCAACACTGCAGGCTTGGGTCAGGGGAACACTTGCAGAGAGGATTACTTTGGATTAAACACTACGTTCTGTTTGTTCACTTGCCTGTTTGGGGGCATGAATCAGAAAGTTGTAATCTTACTGACTGCCCATATACACCATCCATACCTCTGCTCTGCCTTAATGGCAAGTCCCAATTTTTCTTTCTTTCCACTCATGGGGAAATGAGCCTCTGACCATTGCAGGGCAAGTTCCGGTACGGCTAAGGCATTGGGGTGGCCCCACTCCGGACTCCTATAATGGCTTTAGGTGTGGGAACATAACCCACTTGTAACCAAGGAGACATGCATTCTGCTTGAGGGAAGGGCATGGAATGGGGCTCTCCCCTCTTGAAAAGGAAGCACTGGAAGAGAAGGTCCCTTTTCTGCATCTTCTTGAAGCCTATCAGTTGTGAAGCCATGTTACTGCTGCCTCAATTACAATGTCAGTGCAGAAGGGAGAGAGTCAAGAGTGCTCACAGAGACAGAACTAGAGGCTCAACGTCCCACAGTTGGAGCCAACCAGTCTCTGGGTTTCTTGTTAAGTGAGAATAAATTGTATATCACGTAAGCCTGATTTAGTGGAGGTCATCTGTGACATGAAGAGGAAAGCATCTTCACTGGTCAGGGCAGAAGAAACTAGCAAATGGAGCTTGGTTAGGAGATTTTGCATATGCCACCAGAAAGACAGAGACCCTGGATGAAGGAGGTCCATGTGAAAACAAGAGGAAGGAGCAGATGAAGAGAGATGCTCCAGGGGACTCAGCATGGACTAGAAACTGAGTTTAGGATTGGGAGAGAGGCTTTATGGAGGAGGCAGATCAAAGCTATTTTATTTGATATCATTAAAACAATTTTGTCAATCCATTCGTCAGTTAACTGTGCACAGAATATGTCAAAACAGTTTAATCCTATTGGATTTATGACTTCCTTCACTTTTTTAAAGAAAAATAAAAGGCCTCAAGCTATAAAACCTCATATCCCAACTAAATACAACATGTCTTCAATGTAGGATAAATATTACCTTCAACAGCACTAGTGGATAAGAAAACTTTTTATGGATTCAAAGTTCCTGATGAATTAACAAAAGCAAAAATGGTCATCACTTATTCTGTCTCTGCACATTCTCTAACCACTGACCCCCTAAAACTTGTAAAAATATGAAAGTTTTACCAAGCTAAAACTTCCACAGAGCCCATCCAATAGAAGCCATGTGTTACTGGGTCAAGTCAAGAATTCAAAAGCTAGTCTTACTTTTTGCCTTCTCACTCTTCCTAGAGGGTCTCCATCGGAGGCGGGTCCGGTGTTCATCCAGGTAAAAGAGCCGGACGAGCCCCTTGGTCCCACGCTTCAGCTTGATCATCTGTGTCCCAGACTGCATTACGCTCATGCATCTTTCAACTGCAAATGAGATTGGAGCACAGTCAGTTCTCACACAGTGCAAGTGCCTCCTGCTGTTCAGAGACACTGCTGAATGAAACCTTTGATTCACATCCCAAAGCCTCCAAGAGCCAGAAGGCAAATTTAGAAGAGGTAACCTGAAAACAGAGTTGTTAAAGAATTGATTTATCAGGCTTAAGCCAGAAAAAAGCCTCACTGATGGAAATAAAAGTCTACTTCTAGATAAACAATGCATGACCATTGAACAGTGTATCTTTTTTTCTAACTGGCAACATGTTTTTGGTATAAAAACCAATAATAAATAATTTGATACTTGAATATACATTCATAAAGCAAGTTTCAGACTTTATGTTAAATCTTGTGAGCTTTTATACAGCCAACTATAAAATCATCTTATGTTAATGCTTCCAAATGCAATTAACAAAAACATGAATGGCAAAATGTTTCAACAATCCTTGAAGTTGCATATGGGTTCATATTATAATTTTGTATATACTTGAAAACAGCTAAGTAAACATTTTAAAATGTGGTCAGAAAAAAAAAATCAAGTTTGTACAAATATAAAATATTTGTTAAGGAATTTGGCTGCCAGTATTTTCTAAGTAGAGAAGTAACTTGGTGATTGAACTCAGGTAAAATCCAACTCACTTATCATCCAAGTTAATGCTTTCATTTAAACTCTCTGCTTTGAGATGAAACTTGATGGCAATGAGCATCTTTTGTTGATGTCCGTTTCCTTTTCTTTGCTAATAGTACCCACATTTCCTTTGGAAATACTTATTTTCCCATCTTATGTGCCTCCAGTGACCTGTCAACCATCCCAAGCAAGAAATGGGCACCTGGCTTAGGTGGAGAGCAAATCTGGCTCCCTTCCAAGAAACAGAAATCCTGAGCAGAGCACTGAATGAAAACGGAACTGAGTCATTGCAAAGGCCAAAACTTCAGAGATGCTCCTGGTTGGACGCTCAAGATGTTACAATTGTCACAGTCACCCTTCCTAAAGCTGGCAAATTATTCAGTTTTCCCCCTTGGTTCTCCAAGTTATACAATACTCTTCCAAATGCCCTTTTCTCATTGCACCAGCCAGAAACTGCTTCTGTTTCACTGACTAACACACAGGCACAGATGTAACCTTTAGAGAACCAGAAACAACTAGCTCTGAGCACCTACCTTATCAAGCAGCATGCTGTTAGAGAAAAGAAACATGGTAAACAAAACTTCAAAGTTAGACTTCAGCTTCTTTGGCTAACTTGTCATTATATTAAATAGGAAAGAATTTGATCCCAGAGCCTAACACAGTAGGCACAGAATTCTCAAAGTAACTTTAACATAACCAACTTTGACCATTTCCTCCATGAAGAGTCTTTTCTTCCCCCAAAGAAATCAAGGAAAAACTGTGCAAAACTAAATATATTTCTAGGACTTGATATTGCAAGAAAGGTGAAGTACAGGTTGCTCTTATGCCTTTGATCTGACATATCAAATATGCAAGTAAAAAAATACTGCTTAAGAAAAAAACATGCAAATTTAAAATGTTTACTTTGAAGCACAGAACAAAATTTGAGATTTGATTTCACACACATTAGTAAATTTACCCACCACTTAGCACCATTCATTTAGGTAATAAATGTCATGGATTTAAATTCTTGACAGTCACCCTGACCATCTCATACCAACAGTTAGAGGGAGAACAGAAAACAGTCAGTTTATCAAGAAAAAATCAAGTCTAACCAAGCAAGTCAAAACTCCCAGAAAAACCTATTAGAATTTCTTTGACCTCTGACATCAGGTCACATCAATAAACAAATATTCACAGAATCACTCCCTGCTCCAGGCACAGGGTTATATAATGAGGTAAAGCAGAGAATAAGGAGACTTTGACTTACAGAGTTAAATTTTAAAAGAATGAAGCCTCTAAAAAGATAACTTACAAACAGTAGTTTAGAACTGTGGTTAAGAACACAATTTGAATCCAGACAGCCTGGGACAGAATTCCAAATCTTCCACTTGCTTGTATGAGCTTAGGTTCATTATTTTATCCCTCAATGCCTCCATGCCCCTTCATGAATTGTAGCCTTGTCATGGCAAAGGGGCGAGGGTAACTCAATGAAGCTATGAGCCATGCTGTGCAGGGCCACCCAAGATGGAAGAGTCAGAGTGGAGAGTTCTGACAAACTGTGACCCACTGGAAGAGTTAATGGCAACCCTCCAGCATTCTTGCCACAGAGAATCCCATGGACAGCATGAAAAGGCAAAAAGATACGATGTCAGAAGATGGGTCCTCCAGATCAGAAGGTGTCCAATATGCTACTGGAAAACAGCAGAGGGCAATTACTAACAGCTCCAGAAAGAATGAAGAGGCTGGGCCAAAGCAGGAGTGACTCTCAGGTATGGATGTGTCTGGTGGTGAAAGTAAAGTCCAATGCTGTAGAGAACAATATCCCATAGGAACCTAGAATGTTAGGTCCATGAATCTAGGTAAATAGGACGTGGTCAAGCAGGAGATGGCAAGGGTGAACATCAACATCTTGGGAATCAGTAAACTAAAATGGACAGAAATGGGCAAATCTAATTCACATGTGATTATATTTACTATTCTTAAAAGAAATGGAGTAGACGTCATAGTCAATAAAAGAGTCTGAAATGCAGTACTTGGGTGCAGTCTCAAAAATGAGAGAATGATCTGTTTGTTTCCAAGGCAAACCGTTGTTCAACATCCCAGTAATCCAAGTCTATGCCCCAACCACTGGTGCTGAAGAAGCTGAAATTGACCATTTCTATAAAGACCAACAACACCTTCTAGAACACCAAAAAAAAAAAAGATGTCCTTTTCAGCATAGGAGATTGGAATGCAAAAGTAGGAAGTCAAAGAGATACTGGGAATAACATGTAAGTTCAGCCATGGAAAACAAAATGAAGCGGGGAAAAGGCTAACAGAGTTTTGTCAAGGGTGTTTGTCATAGTAAACACCGTCTTCCAACAACACAAGAGACAACTCTGAACATGGCCATCACCAGATGGTCAGTACTGAAATCAGATCGATAATATTCTTTGTAGGCAAAAATAGAGAAGCTCTATACAATAAGTAAAAACAAGACCTGGAGCTAACTGTGGCTCAAATCACAAGCTCCTCTTTACAATTCAGACTTAAATTGAAGTAGGAAAAAGCACTAGACCATTCAGGTATGACCTAAATCAAATCCTTTATGATTATACAGTAGAGGTGGTGAATAGATTCAAGGGATGAGATCTGGCAGACAGAGTGCCTGCAGAACTATGGATGAAGGTTCATAACTTTGTACAGGAGGTGGTGACCAAAACCATCCTCAAGAAAAAGAAATGCAACAAGGCAAAGTGGTTGTCTGAGGAGGCCTTACAAATAGCTGAGAAAAGAAGAGAAGTGAAAGGCAAGGGAGAAAGGGAAAGATATATCCAACTTAAAGCAGAGTTCCAGAGAATAGCAACAAGAGATAAGGCCTTCTTACATGAACAATGCAAAGAATTAGAGGAAAATAATAGAATAGGAAAGACTAGAGATCTCTTCAAGAAAATTAGAGGCACCAAGGGAACATTTCATGCAAGGATGGGCACAATAAAGGACAGAACAATAAGGACCCATAAGAAGCAGAAGATATTAAGAAGAGGTGGCAAGAATACACAGAAGAACTGTACAAGAAAGGTCTTTTTGACCTGGATAATCACAATGGTGTAGTAACTCACCTACAGCTGGACATCCCGGAGTGTGAAATCAAGTGGACCTTAGGAAGCATTACTATGAACAAAGCTAGTGGAGGTGATGGAATTCCAGCTGAGCTATTTCAAATCTTAAAAGATGATGCTGTGAAAGCGCTGCACTCAGTATGCCAGCAAATTCGGAAAACACAGCAGTGGCCCCAGCACTGGAAAGAGTCAGTTTTCATTCTAATCCCAAAGAAGGGCAATGCCAAAGAATGTTCCAACTACTGTACAATGATGCTTATTTCACATGCTAGTGAGGTTATACTCAAAATCCTTCAACCTAAGCTTCAGTAGTACATGAAATAAGAACTTCTGGATGTGTTAGCTGAGTTTCAAAGAAGCTGAGGAACCAGAGATCAAATTGCCAACATCCGGTGGATCACAGAAAAAGCAAGAGAATTCCCAAAAAATATCTACTTCTGCTTCATCAACTATGCTAAAGCCTTTGTGTGGATCACAACAAACTGTGGAAAATTCTGAAAGGGATAGGAATACCAGACCACCTTACCTGCCTCCTGAGAAACCTGTATGCAGATCCAGAAGCAATAATTAGAACCAGACACCAAACAACTGACTGGTTCCAAACTGGGAAGGGAGTATGTTATGGCTGTGTATTATCACCCTGCTTATTTAAATTGTATGCAGAGTACATCATTCAAAATGCTGGGCTGGATGAATCACAAGCTAGAATCAAGATTGCCAGGACAAATATCAACAACCTCAGATATGCAGATGACACCACCCTAATGGCACAAAGTGAAGAGGAACTAAAGAGCCTTCTGTTGAAGGTGAAAGAGCAGAGTGAAAAAGCTGGCTTAAAACTCAACATTCAAAAAACTAAGATCATGGCAGGCAATCCCATCACTTCATGGCAAATAGATGGGGAAAAGGTGGATGCAGTGACAGATTTTCTTTTCTTGGGCTCCAAAAATCACTGCAGATGGTAACTGCAGCCATGAAATTAAAAGACACTTGCTTTTTGGAAGGAAAGCTATGACAAACCTAGACAGCATATTAAAAAGCAAAGACATCCCTTTGCGGACAAAGATCTGTCTAGTCAAAGCTACGGTTTTTCCAGTAGTCATGTACAGATGCGAGAGTTGAACCACAAAGAAGGCTGAGTACCGAAGAACTGATGCTTTCAATTTTTTTGTGGTGCTAGAGAAGACTCTTGAGAGTCCCTTGGACTGCAAGGAGATCAAACCAGTCAATCCTAAAGGAAATCAACCCTGAATATCATTGGAAGGACCCATGCTGAAGCTCCAATACTTTGGCCCCCTGATGTGAAGAAACGACTCATTGGAAAAAACCCTGATGACTGGAAAGATTGAAGGCAGGAGAAGCGAGCAGCAGAAGATGAGATGGTTGGATAGCATCACAGATTCAGTGAACATCAATTTGAGCAAACTCCGGGAGATAGTAGAAGACAGAAGAGCCCGGCAGGCTGCAGTTCATGGGGTCGAAAAAGAGTTGGACATGACTTGTTCAGCAACTGAGCAAGAACATGTCTCCAGGATTTGTCTACAAAATGGGAATAATGTTACTTACCCCTTGAAATGTTGTTGAAGGCTGAATGAGTTAATTCATGTAAAGTACCAAAAGCAGTGCCTGGCACAAAATAAATACTATAAATGGTAGCTATTATTACAATTTTATTATTGATATTTTCAAAAATAAACGCCATGACAAAAATACATGGGAGTCCATAGCAAAAAGAGAATACAGTGTGTGGGGGTAGGGAGAATGTGGTAATAAAACAGTGTCAGTGGAGCCTTGAGGACAGGAAAGAGCATGGGTGTAATCAGAGGATAGGAAAGGATGCTTCGCTCTCTTTGGTGCAGTGTCCTAAAAGGCTATTATAACAGGATATTTGATTTTTGGGGTCAGATAAGACTAGATGCATAGAGGTAGGAATGCCTGACCTAAGATTTAAACACAATGGCAATAACAGATTCACTAGATATTTCTAAGCAAAGGAGAGGGGGCATAAAAGATATAATTCAAGAAGATGTCTGCTTGGGAAAGGAGAATAAAATGAACTGTTTATGCCAGAACAGAAAGTTGACTTAACTTAACTTGACTTAACTGTATCACCAAGACCTAAAGCGAGGACTGTAGACCTGTAGGAAGGACTGTCTATATATCAGACACAGTGCCCTCTGCCCTGTTCACGCTGCCTCTTCTTTCCCTGGACTTTTCACAGTCCCATTTCTTTTCCCTGAAATAAAACCATTATGGATATAATATTCTCAACTTTTTAACAGGAAAAGCACAGGGACATAAAAGTTTAATCAGTTAGTTGAGATAACACCACGTGCCACTTAGCAAGCGTCATCCAAAGAAACCCGAACGTTTTAGAAAATGAGACCCAACCCCTTAGAGAGGGAGTGTGTTTGAATAGTACATTAAATATTCACTAGCTTCACGTTTATTGCACTAGCTCAGTCATGGGCTGAAACCCTAGCATTATCCACTGCCGTGAACTAGTATATATGATCCAAACATTCTTGGCAGAGCTAGGGTCTGAAACAAAGTGCTGCTTAAATTGTTTATGTAGCTGCTTTATGCTTTCCCTGTGATGTTCTCTAGCACACAAAAAAACCATATTGTTAGAGTCAACTTGAAAAAAAACAAGTCTAGTGAACTTGCATTTAGATGAAGTTTAAGCTGATGTGGCAACTCTGACCAGAAATAGAATTCTTACAGAGGGCAGGGTCCCAAAGCCACAAAGAACTGAGGCAGGCTCATCATGGTACAGTGCTTTCTTTTCTTTCTGGCTACTTTTCAGGAATCAGAGCCACGCGATAGGCAAATCCACAAATGATTTCTGTTTTTTAACCAGATTGAAAGTCATCTAAACCTATCGCTCCGTTCTTCAAACCTGATAGTAGACGGTCCTGTGGAGTGGTACAGCTAACCAGAGAAGGAGCACCCTCAATCTTTGGGGCTCATTCCACTGGGTAATAATCACCCATCTTAGAGACAAAATATTATTCCTTGGAGAAGGCAATGGCACCCCACTCCAGTACTCTTGCCTGGAAAATCTCATGGACAGAGGAGCCTGGTAGGCTGCAGTCCATGGGGTCGCTAAGAGTCGGACATGACTGAGCAACTTCACTTTAATTACTTAAGTATTAGTTGCTCAGTCGTGTCCGACTATTTGCAACCTCAAGGGCTGTATTTAGCCTTCCAGGTTCCCCTATCCATGGAATTCTGCAGGCAAGAATATTAGAGGGGGTCATCATGTCCTCCTCCAGGGGATCTTCCTGACCCAGGAATCAAACTCAGGTCTCCTGCACTGCAGGCAGATTCTTTACCATCTGAGCGAGCAGGGAAGCCCTAAATTACTTAAGGGTCAGCATAATTTCTTTATATTCTGCATTCAGTTGAGATAAGTAACAGTAGTTACTACCTGCTATAAAAGTCATTCACCAGCCATGCTGGGTCAGTAGATTCCATAAAACAGGGTGAGAAAGAAGGGAATAAAGGCAAAACTCCAGGGGCGGGTAAACAACGGAAGAGTGTCAGAGGCATAGGATAACAGAACCTCATCACACATTTCCTGTGCTGGAAAGTATCTGGGGAAAGTGCAAATACAGGCGACAGATTCAGGCAGCTACCAACAATCTCTTTGATTTCACATTCCCCCTGTGGTAGCCCTAATATTTTTAGAAAGGAAGTTTAGTTGGATACAATGCCGCAATGTTCAAAAACATTAAGGGAGAAATGCCCTTTAACCCATTACATAACACACATACCGTTTTTGTCTGTTATGCTCCAGACCTCAATACGAACACAAATTTGTCATATTGGTTGCAATCATGATATTTAAGCCATTTGGCATGCTGCTCTTTTTTTCATTTGTATTATAAACAGCTTTCCATGTTTCCACAGAGTCTTAATAATTATCATTTTAATCACTGCCTAACAAAATAGTATAAATATTTAAAGAGTAGAACAGATGAGTCGAGGACTGCATTTCTAACTTTATTACATAATTAGAGTTTTAAAGCTCTCTGAGTCTCATCTGTAAAATAAAAGGCGTAGCAAAGTGGTCTATAAGGTCCTTTAGAATTCAAGTCTTTCAGTTCAGTTTAGTTCGGTTCAGTTGCTCAGTCGTGTCCAACTGTTTGCAACCCCATGAATCACAGCACGCCAGGCCTCCCTGTCCATCACCAACTCCCGGAGTTCACTCAGACTCACGTCCATCGAGTCAGTGATGCCATCCAGCCATCTCATCCTCTGTCATCCCCTTCTCCTCTTGCCCCCAATCCCTCCCAGCATCAGGGTCTTTTCCAATGAGTCAACTCTTCGCATGAGGTGGCCAAAGTACTGGAGTTTCAGCTTTAGCATCATTCCTTCCAAAGAAATCCCAGGGCTGATCTCCTTCAGAATGGACCGGTTGGATCTCCTTGCGGTCCAAGGGACTCTCAAGAGTCTTCTCCAATACCACAGAGGGATTAAATCAATCATTTCTGCCACAGTCAGTTTAAAATATTAAGTAAATTTCTTTAGGGGTTATCAGTTCACTAAGTCCCTCAAGCAGAAAATGCTGTTAAAAAATACACTTTCGATTTAAAGTATCATAATACAATCATTTGAGGGGAGATTCCCAACATTTCCACTTAGTCTACATGGCATCCAAATGGGTTTGAATCTTTAGGCCAAGGTCAAATCAGAGAAAATCATATTGTGTTAGGAATGCCATATATGCCACCTGATGGTGACTTTTTAATAGCTTTGAGATATAATTTATATACATTAAAATTATAAGTGAAAAAGGCCAAGTATAAACAAGCATATATAACTTAGAGTATACTAATTCTTGTGTAATAAAAAGTATATGAATTTTTAAATATATAAATATTGTTCATCATCACAAAAAGAAATACAGGAAGGATAACCCAGAAAACAGTGAAGGTGGTTACCTATAAGGGTGGAAGAGAATTGAGTGATGAGGGTAAAGAACGGTGTGACACCTCTTGTAGGATCCTACATGTTCAAACTTAAATCAATAAGGATGAGAGGAGTGCAAAACAAGACAAAATGTAAACAAAATCATATACACAGAGACACAGGTGTTTGTGTACATACTTGTATGTCTGTGTGTGTGTGGAGCTGCATGTATTTCCAGGCTCTGTTCTCTGAAAGGCCAAGAAGCAAAATCCCCTCCAACAGTACTGAGCACACCTGGAGCCCTGCTCATTCTCTGCTCTAAAGGTCACCTTGAGGCAGTCTCTCACACAGTCTCATGGCCGTGTCTGTGTTGAGGACACACAAAAATATCACTTGCGCTCTTTTGTAAACACGTCTATTCTGGGACACTGATCAACAAACTGCATTAGCGGGCCAACGACAACAACAACAAAGTACAGACCCTCTACAATGGAATCTTTTCAACCAAAAACTACACAAAAAATGTGAATTGATTTCTTGCCAGCTTCCACAGATCAGAGTAAAGCTGAGTGGCTGAAAGGGATTCGTTTCTGAAAACAATTTCATTTCTACATGGAAAAGGTGCAGGTAATGCTTCTGTCAAAGGAAGGAAAACAGAGATTTCCTAAAACCATCAGAGCAGAAGTACAGGGCATGCTTAGTTCTCAGCACAGACCCAGGACATATTTGGGGACCTGGTTCACAGTGAGTCCTGAGATACCCTGCTGCTGGGCTGGATGACATAGTTGGTCTGGGTTGAGGGGCAGAAAGAGGGCTGGCAGAAAGAGCTCTGGTTTGGGTTCTGTCACTAACTAGCTGTGCGGACTTCAGAGGGTCACTGAGTATCACTGATCATCCTGCTTCCCTCAAAATGCATTTTCCTCTAAGCTCCATGAGTCTACAAACAGCTGATCTGGCTTTCACAAATATTATTTTATCTTTCGATAAGCTGAAAGCCTCATTCAATCCAAAAGCCTATTAGACTAACTTTAAAGAGGAAAAAAAAAAAAAAAAGCTGATTAACATCTGGATCTCTTACTACAGATATGAATTTTCAAAAATGATCTCTACACAAAATATAACTGCTCTCACAGAGGATTGGCTTTAACTGTAAATGCTCTTCCTTTCCAGTAATCAGGCATAAACTCAAATATCAGCTCATGAATAAGTATGCTTACGAACAGCCACGGTGAGCTCCACTCTTATTAAGTCATGATTCTTCTCAGTGAAGAACAAACTTTTTTTTTTTTCATTGCCTAAATCACTCCTGTGGAGACGATAAGATTATTTGAAAGGCTTTTAGAAACTAATTGGTTAGCAGTAACATTCTGGGACTTGTTTGCAAAGTCTAAATGCACAAAGTCAATCTGTTTGCAAAGCTGACAAATACATATGGGAGGATTTAGGTCAAAGAAAGGATGAAATGAATTAATCAGCAATTTTTCAAATGTCAGAACCTTGTTTCTATTTTATTAAAGCCTTTCACATGATACTTGCCTTTTCAATAAGACCTATTTTATATTCTATAATTGTTAGCCCTGGGAAACAAATGAAATACAAACAAGAATTCATAACAATATAGCTTTGTTCATTTTGTTTCAGTGTTATCCCATGGGGAAGAGGGATATGAATTAATCTTAAAATTCTAAATTTAGTTCCAACTACTATGTAAACAGTTTTCTATGTCAACATAAGATCAGAAATGACACTGTTGTCACTATTCAACAATATGGCTTGTCATAACACTTATGTATATATATAAAAGACTATGGCACTGTTCTGTTATTTGTTTAGTGATATGACATTGTACTGAATATCTAGGAGCAAAATTCCCAAGCCACAGTAAATATTGACCTGAATTTATAAAGATCATTGGCATCCAGTAAGGCTCTTTCATGGTTCTCCACCCTGGTAGCACATTAAAAGCACTTGGGGACCTTCTTAAAAGTGCTGATCACAAAGCCTCGCCACATATCAGTTAAATCAGCATTTCTCAGGATGGGACTGGACTGAGTATCTGTTTTGTTTGGTGATTTGCTTAAACTTCCCAAGGATTCTACTGTGTATCCAGAGTTAAGAGTACTGACATACATTATGTGACTTATTCCTCTTAATATTTCTGTGAAGTAGGTAGAGATAATTAATTGCCTCTTATTATAGAGTCAGAGAAATGAAGACCCTGTCTGAGGTCATAAAGCTAGGATATGACAGAGTCAGGCTTGAAATCAGGTGCTCTTGGCCCTAGAGCAAGTCTCATTCTGTTTCATCATATGGACTGTCTGCCTTCAAGTCCCATCTAAAGCACAAACTGGATCATCACTGCTAAGTCTTTCCAACAGCTTTGCCTCCAGTTTTATGATCTATAAAAACAAGGACTCTATGTCCTGGTTCCTCAGACCCTTTCTAGTAAATATAGAAATCTATAACATACTAGGTCTAGCTTTTGGAAATTTTATCTAGCACATAGGAATGACAACTCTAGTCAGTAAAATAAGGACAATAAGGAATGAAGGTGGAGGATGTGGCTTGGATCAGGTGAATACCAGAAGACACAGAGTTCGAGCCTGACCCCTGAAGAACATAATCAGTTCAGTTCAGTTGCTCAGTCATGTCTGACTCTTTGTGACCCCATGAACCACAGCATGCCAGGCCTCCCTGTCCATCATCAACTCCCAGAGTCCATCCAAACCCATGTCCATTGAGTCAGTGATGCCATCCAACCATCTCATCCTCTGTCATCCCCTTCTCCTACCGCCCTCAATCTTACCCAGCATCAGGGTCTTTTAAAATAAGTCAGATCTTCACATCAGGTGGCCAAAGTATTGGAGTTTCAGCTTCAAAATCAGTCCTACCAATGAACACCCAGGACTGATCTCCTTTAGAATGGACTGGTTGGATCTCCTTGCAGTCCAAGGGACTCCCAAGAGTCTTCTCCAACACCACAGTTCAGAAGCATCAATTCTTCAGCGTTCAGCTTTCCTTACAGTCCAACTCTCACATCCATACATGACCACTGGAAAAACGATAGCCTTGACTAAACGGACCTTTGTTGACAAAGTAACGTCTCTGCTTTTTAATATGCTGTCTAGGTTGGTCATAACTTTCTTTCCAAGGAGTAAGCGTCTTTTGATTTCATGGCTGCAATCACCATCTGCAGTGATTTTTGCAGCGCAGAAAAATAAAGTTAGCCACTGTTTCCACTGTTTCCCCATCTATTTGCCATGAAGTGATGGGACCAGATGCCATGATCTTCGTTTTCTGAATGTTGAGCTTTAAGCCAAATTTTTCACTTTCCTCTTTCACTTTCATCAAGAGGCTCTTTAGTTCTTCTTCACTTTCTGCCATAAGGGTGGTGTCATCTGCATGTCTGAGGTTATTGATATTTCTCCCGGCAATCGTGATTCCAGCTTGTGCTTCCTTCAGCCCAGTGTTTCTCATGATGTACTCTGCATACAAGTTAAATAAGCAGGGTGACAATATACAGCTTTGACGTACTCCTTTTCCTATTTGGAATTAGTCTGTTGTTCCATGTCCAGTTCTAACTGTTGCTTCCTGACCTGAATACAGGTTTCTCAAGAGGGAGGTCAAGTGGTCTGGTACTCCCATCTCTTTCAGAACTTTCCACAGTTTATTGTGATCCACACAGTCAAAGGCTTTGGCATAGTCAATAAAGCAGAAATACATGTTTTTCTGGAACGCCCTTGCTTTTTCGATGATTCAGCGGATGTTGGCAATTTGATCTCTGGTTCCTCTGCCTTTTCTAAAACCTTGAACATCTGGAAGTTCACAGTTCATGTATTGCTGAAGCCTGGCTTGGAGAATTTTGAGCATTACATTACTTTACTAGTGTATGAGATGAGTGCAATTGTGCGGTAGTTTGAGCATTCTTTGGCATTGCCTTTCTTTGGGATTGGAATGAAAACTGACCTTTTCCAGTCCTGTGGCCACTGCTGAGTTTTCCAAATTTGCTGGCATATTGAGTGCAGCACTTTCACAGCATCATCTTTTAGGATTTGAAATAGCTCAACTGGAATTCCATCACCTCCACTAGCTTTGTTCATAGTGATGCTTCCTAAGGCCCACTGGACTTCACATTCCAGGATGTCTGGCTCTAGGTGAGTGATCACATCATCGTGATTATCTGGGTTGTGAAGATCTTTTATGTATAGTTCTTCTGTGTATTCTTGCTAACTCTTCTTAATATCTTCTGCTTCTGTTAGGTCTATACCATTTCTGTCCTTTATTGAGCCCATCTTTGCATGAAATGTTACCTTTGTGTCTCTAATTTTCTTGAAGAGATCTCTAGTCTTTCCCATTCTATTGTTTTCCTTTATTTCTTTGCATTGATCACTGAGGAAGGCTTTCTTATCTCTCCTTGCTATTCTTTGGAACTCTGCATTCAAATGGGTATATGTTTCCTTTTCTCCTTTGCTTTTCGCTTCTCTTCTTTTCACAGCTATTTGTAAGAACACTTGATACAGTTCTAAAACGTTTCTTGTTCTAGGCCATGTACTTTTCTTTTTACTTAGAGTATGCAAACAGTAGCTATGATTACTTTATAAATACTCTGTTTACCACAGTAAAAATTTAGACCTTGGTATTTGTTCTTTGTAGGACTTCCCTGTAGCTCAAATAGTAAAGAATCTGCCTGCGATGCAGGAGACCAGAGTTTGATCCCTGGGTCAAGAAGATCCTCTAGAGAAGGGAATGGCAATCCACTCCAGTATTCTTGCCTGGAGAATTCCATGGACAAAGAAGACCGGCGGGCTACAGTTTGTGGGGTTGCAAGGAGTTGGACACGACTGAATGACTAACACACACACATCTGTTCTTAGTAACTGGAAAGCAAGTTTCATTATTGCTTACTCCTAATCTTGGTTGTTTCCTGGGTGACACTGGACAAGGGGACTTAAGTGAGGCTTAACCTTCCCTAAAGATATTAAAATATTTTCTCTTAGTTCTACAAGAACACTCATGTCAAAGCACAAAAGCATCTCTACTGGGCATATTAAAAAGAATAAAAAGTTGACTATATTACACATTAACTTCAAAATGCTAGCTTGTTATTTGACTGATGGTTAGATCAAAATGTGGGCTTCCCCCATGGCTCATCAGTAAAGAATCCTCTGCAGCACAGGAGACGCAGAAGACATGTGTTCCATCCCTGGGTCGGCAAGATCCCCTGGAGGAGTGCGTGGCAACCCACTCCAGTATTCTTGCCTGGAGAATCCCCATGGACAGAGGAGCCTGGCTGGCTACAGTCCATGGGGTTGCAAAGAGTCAGACACGACTGAAGCGACTGAGCATGCATGCATGCATAGGTCAAAATGTACACAGCTATTAGGAGATAGAAGTCAAGTGTGGTCCTCAGACATATCCAGCTTCTTTTAAGGCAGCCACAGGTTCCCAAACTTGGCTTTCTTTGTACAAACTGCTACACACGTCTCCAGAAATCCTTGTTGCTTGAGAATCTGTATTTTAAAAGCTCTCCCAGGTAATTCTGAGTCCCATTTAAGTTTGGAAACCACAGCTCCAGGCAGCATTACCGCCCACCAGACCTGTTGAGCGTGTGGTCAGTGGGAGTCAATCTGTTTCCGAGGCACAGCACTTAATTCAGAGTCATGTAAGTGAAAGACACAAAGGCTTGCTAGCTTAGTTGTATATTAAGATATCAGCACAAGGTCTCATCCCCTACTGATAAAATATGAAATATCCCAGTTAAAGCAAGAGTTAAAAGATATGAAATTCTGACTTTCAACTAACCATTACTGACTATGTCTCCATAACCTTTTGTCCCCTTGGGGGCTGCTCAGGACAATTTCAGATCCACTCTAACTTGTGTGTGTGTTAGTCGCTTGGTTGTGTCTGACTCTTTTGAGACACCATGGACAATAGCCTGCAGGCTCCTCTGTCCATGGGATTTCCTAGGCAAGAACACTTGAGTGAGTTGCCATTTCCTCTTCCAGGGGATCTTCCTGACACAGGAATTGAACCCACATCTCCCATATCTTCTGCACTGAAGGCAGATTCTTTACCTCTGAGCCACCAGAGAAGCCCTTACCCTAACTTGTAATTAGCTGCTAAGTGGGGAAGAGGTACTTTTAAAATTTTGAGCCTTATGACCATCTGTATTTTATCTGATCTCACCTACATCCCATCCAGAGTCGCCTCTTTAAAAAGATACCTTGACAGGAAACTTACACAGTGGGCTACACACACTAACTGTAGAGGAAGTATTTGTCGAGGTTGTTAGCGTCTCATTCATTTCTTAAAGTCACCGTACACACTTGCCACCTACCTCCTGTGTTTTAATTTCATTTTAAAGGAAAGTCTGCTTTGTATGCTAACAAATTCATAAACCCCAACCAGTTTCCAAATTCTCACCCTCAAGCCTCTATATCTCTAACTACTGGTTTACGGAGTCAATTATTTTTTGCCAAAAAGAGAGAGAAAAAAAAAAAGTCAAGAAAGAGCAACTGATTTCATGCAAACTGTCCTAATTTTGTCCATAGAAGTCTGACTTCTGTGAGCCTGTAAGGCTTTCTGGCTACAAGTCAAAGAAAGGACAATGGAGGAAGAGATCACATTTTTCCCTAGAAAACAAAGCACTTCCCCGCCCCCAAGTCTTTTCAGATCAAAGTCTCCATCTCCGGAGGAGTGAGGGGCTCAGAGAAACTGCCTGCTGATCTGAAGCAGGCCTGGCACATTCCAGCCACAGCCAGTTGGAAATCGAGTTGAACAGCATTTAAAGCAGGCACCTTATTTCTGTGACAGGTGGTTTTGCGGGGGGGAAAAAAAATCCATGCTAAAAAAAAAAAAAAACCATAAAAATAGATCTCCCTGTGGTAAAGAAAAAGCCTAGGAGTATCCACGCAAGTTGATTTTTCAACAATTGTCTGTCCCCATTCAAACTCTGCTCCTGGTATCAAAAGCTTCCCTTTATTAAAATACCATGTAAACATTGTTGAGTAACTGTCACAAATAAGTGGCATTTTGATTAGTCCATATTTCAAATCACTGCACTATAGATCTTAAAATCATTCTTTAAGTAGAAAAATCTAAAAATGGGAGAAAAATGAAAAAACCCAAAAACTTTCTTTTAAGCAAAATTTGCATATATAATTGGAGCAGATGTGCTACAAAGTTTTCTAAATAGCCAATCCTAGGGGAAAAAATTAAAAAGGATGGCCAGCATTAAAACCCAAACTATCTGATTACAAGATTCCCTCTCTGCATTCAGAAATAACTACACACGCTAACACACAAACACATTCATGTGGACACAAACATTTGCACACTTCTTCAGCAGTACAAGGGAGTCCACCAAGCAAGAACACCAGGGCTGAGAAGTGTCCATGATTACGCTCTGACTGCTGGGATAAATCTTGGGAAGCACATAGAAATTGACAAGGGACAGAAAAAACATCAGGGAGGGCAGTGTCAGGATGGATTGAGAGAGTAGGAAATATTAAACACAATGGTGGCAGGGACAAGAAGGAGAAACTGGAAGCAAAAATTTTGATGGTGAAGAAGGGAGTCAGTGAGAAATAACCAAAGAGTAAGAAAGAGCTGCGGTCCAAGAAAAAATAGGAGGTAGACAGGAAAGTTGCTGAACATCTGACAGACCTCTTAATGCAGAAACACAGAACACTGGGAGAGTCATACATGACATTGGTGGGTCAATGGAATGCGGGACCTGCTTCTGCATGCGTGTGTGTGTGTTGCTCAGTCATGTCCAACTCTTTGGGATCCCACGGCCTGTAGTCCGCCAGGTTCCTCTGTTCAGGGGAATTTCCCTGGCAAGAATACTGGAGTGGGTTGCCATTCCCTTCTCCAGGGCATCTTCCCGACCCAGACATTGACCCAGGTCCCCTTCATTGCAGACAGATTCTTTACCATCTGAGCCACTAGGGAAGTCGCTGTGGTCTACACAGTTTTAAGACATAAGCTTTGCCATATAACAGTCTGTCCTTATGGAAGCCTTTCTAGAGTAAGAATTCTACACTTTCTTTAACGCTGGCAAAAGATAGAAGTCCTTATGGAAAAGGATGATAAATCTAACTACATGTAAAAATATCTATATAAACCATAAACATCATTCAAAATAAGCAAAAAAAATTAGGAGAAAACTTTTGTAAAGAAACATAACAGAAAAAAGGATTAATATCCATGATCTGAAAGGGTCCCTGCAAATCAACCAGCAAAAGGATAAGAATAGACAATTCACAGAAGAAACGACTGATAAATAGAAAAATGCTTAACAGTACCCATGGTTAAAATCTTAAAGTCAAAAGTGAAATAGTGTTTCACCTGATAAGCACAAATTTTAATGTGAAAAAAGATATTGAGGATGAAGTTGTGGGGCTAATAGTAAGATTATAAATTAGGTAATATTATTTGAATCAATTTAGCAATATTTTTCTAAATTTAAAATATTCATTTTGACCTTGCAATTACAGTACCAGGGATTTATTCTGGATAAACGCCAGCATAATAAAGCAAGAAATAGAAATTATATGGTTGATCACTACCACCTTGTTTGCAATTGTTTAAAAAACAAACCAGAAATCATCTAAATGTCTATGAGGCCTGATTAAATAAATGAGCTAATCATAAAACATTATGATGTCATTAAAAACAATATCATAGATCTGCAAACAGAAAGCTGTCCAAGATACATTATTAAGTGAATAAAAAGTTACAAAGCAATATTTGTTGCATGGCATTTCTACTTGTTTTGTAACATACAGAAAAATATGTTATATAGTCTTAGAAATTTTCTATAATTTGCAGAAAAGAAATGGTACTTAAACAGGAAGAGACAAGCGTACTTCAATTCCCACCTTAGAGTTTTTTGTGTTGTTAAAGAATTTTCTGGTGTTTGCCATGAGCAAGCACTGCTTTGAAAAAAAATTTTAACATGTGACATGCTATATTTATTTTAAAATCACATACAATTTGCAAAAGCAAATATTGCCAGTCCTTTGCAACTTTGCCAATTGCAAACATGAATGAAGAAGAAAAAAAACAAGCCCAAAGACCTGCACTGAAATCCTGGGTTCATTTCTCAGTCACATTGTCTCCTAGCTGACTTCACTGACACTGAGCCAGTCGCTTCACATGTTAAAGACAAGAATCATGGTAAAGATTCAATGAAATAAAGTAAAGGTGTCATGCTCAATTCGCAGCATATGTCACACCTTGAACAAACATTAGTTTCTTTCCTTCTTCCTAAACCATATCAGAGCTCAGAAAAAGCAGCAGCTCAGGGTACTGTCAGCAGACTCTCAATTGCTGAAAATTCTGACAGGAAAATAGAGATGCTTCCAAATGTTGAAGGGACTTGAGTTTCTATGTCACCCTAAGTCGTGTGGCCTAATCCCAGGGTACTGATTCCCATCCACACACAGATGACCTCAAATGTAAATTTCCAGTATCATCCTCCGCCTTCAGTCCCAGTTTTATGTACAACTGCCAGACGACAGTGCTGTGATATCTCAGAATCTTAAACATTACATGAATCTTACACCTGCTCTTGCTCTGGCCTCTCCATCTCAGTAAATGGGCCCCCACCCCCGAATGTTTAAACCCAAAACATCACTGTTTCCTTTCTCCATCCTTCAGAAAGCCTCGACTCTTCATCCAAAGCACAGCCCCAATCCACTGTTTCTCTCCATCAGTATAGCAACCTTGTGATTCAAACCAACGATCATCTCTCTTGGATGTCTAAGCATTCCAGTTGACTTCTCTGTTTCCCCTCATAAAAGTTCTCCACGTCATAGTCACTGTGGCATTTTTTCTTTTTTAATAGGGGTTTGTTGTTATTTTATTATAGTAGTTTGTATCTGCTAATCCCAGACTCCTAATTTATCCCTCCCCTACCCCTTTTCCTCTTTGGTAATAAGCTTCTTTTCTATGTCTATGAGTCTCTTTCTGTTTTGTATATAAGTTTACTTATATCATATTTTTAAAATAATTTATTTATTTTTGGCTATGCTAAATCTTCGTTGCTGCACAGACTTTTTCTCTAGTCCCCAGTGAGTGGGGACTACTCTCCAGTTAACAGTACACTGGCTTCTCGCTGTGGCTTCTCTTGTTGCAGAGCACAGGCTCTAGGCACATAGGCTTCAGCAGTTGCAGCTCCCGGCTCTGGAGCACAGGCTCAGCAGTTATGGTGCATGGGCTTAGCTGCTTCACAGCATGGGGGGGCATCCCAGGCCAGGGATCGAATCTGTGTCTCCTGCATTGGCAGGCAGATTCTTTAGCACTGAGCCACTAGGGGAGCCCTGTATCATATTTTAGATCGCACATATAAGTGATATCCTACAGTATTTGTCTATGTCTGCCTGACTTACTTCACTTAGTATGATAATCTCTAGGCCCATCCATGTTGCAGTGAGTGGCATTATTTTATTCTTTTTCATTACTGAAACATAACAGAAGCAGAAAAGATTAAGAAGAGGTGGCAAGAATACACAGAAGAACTATATAAGAAAGATCTTAATGACTCAGATAACCATGATGGTGTGGCCACTCACCTAGAGCCAGATATCCTGAAGTGTGAAGTCAAGTGGGCCTTAGAAAGCATTACTAAAAACAAAGCTAGTATAGGTGATGGAATCCCAGATGACCTATTTCAAATTCTAAAAGAGGAAGCTGTTAAAAGTGCTGCACTCAATATGCCACAAATCTGGAGAACTCACTCAGCAATGGCCACAGGACTGGAAAAGCTCAGTTTTCATTCCAATCCCAAAGAAGGGCAATACCAAAGAACGTTCAAACTACTGTACAATTGCGCTCAATTCACATGCTAGTAAGGTAATGCTCAAAATACGTCAAGCTCAGCTTCAGCAGCACATGAACTGAGATGATATGACTCTAATGGCAGAAAATGAAGAGGAACTAAAGAGCCTCTTGATGAGGGTGAAAGAGAAGAGTGAAAAGCTGGTTTAAAACTCAATATTCAAAAAACTAAGATCATGGCAAACAGTCTCGTCACTTCATGGCAAATAGAAAGGGAAAAAGTAGAAACAGTGACATATTTTATTTTCTTGGGCTCCAAAATCTCTGCAGATGGTAACTGCAGCCATGAAATTAAAAGACGCCTGCTCCTTGGAAGGAAAGCTATTACAAACTAGACAGTGTATTAAAAAGCAAAGACATCACTTTGCCAGCAAAGGTCTGTATAGTCAAAGCTATGGTTTTTCCAGCAGTCATGTATGGATGTGAGAATTGGACCATAAAGAAGTCTGAGTGCCAAAGAACTGATGCTTTTGAATTGTGATGTTAGAGAAGACTCTTGAGAGTCCCTTGGACTGCAAGGAGATCAAACCAGTCAATCCTAAAGGGAATCAACCCTGAATATTCATTGGAATGACTGATGCTGAAGCTGAAGTTCCAATATTTGGACACCAGATATGAAGAACAGACTCAGTGGAAAAGACCCTGATGCTAGGAAAGACTGAAGGCAGGACAAGAAGGCGGGTGACAAAGGATGAGATAGTTGGATGGCATCACTGACTCAATGGACATGAGTTTGACCAAACTCTGGGATAGTGAAGGACAGGGAAGTCTAGCATGCTACAATCTAATGGGTTGCAAAGAGTCAGACATGACTGAGTGACTGAAGAACAATAGTATTTCATTGTACATATGTACCACATCTTCTTTATCCATTCATCTCCTGATGGACATTTAGGTTGCTTCCATGTCTTGGTGATTGTAAATAGTGCTGCTTTGAACACTGAGGTGCATGTATCTTTTTTAATTAGAATTTTCTCCAGATATATGCCCAGAAATAGGATTGCAAGATTATGTCGGTGTTATTGTTTAGAATCATGCCCAACTTGTGACACTATGGACTGTAGCCTGCCAGGCTCCTCTGTCCATGGAATCTCTCAGGCAAGGATACTGGAGTGGATTGCCATTTCCTTCTCCAGAGGATCTTCCCAACCCAGGAATAGAACTCATATGTCCTGCATTGTCAGGCAAGTTCTTTACCACTGAGCCACCAGGGAAGCCCTTGCAAGATTATATGGCAGCTCTATTTTTAGTTTTTTAAGGAACTTTCATACTGTTCTCCATAGTAGCTGTGCCAATTTACATTCCCATGAATAGTGTAGAAGGGTTCACTTTTCTCCACGTTCTCCAGCATTTACTATTTGTAGTGATGGCCATTCTGACCAGTATGAGGTGGCAACTCATTGTAGTTTTGATTTGCATTTCTCTAACAAGTAGCAATGTTGAGCATTTTTTTTTTTCACATGTCTACTGGCCATTGGTATATCTTCTTCAAAGAAACGTCTATTTAGGTCTTCTGTTCATTTTGTGATTGGGTTGTGTTTTTTTTGTTAATGTGGTACTTTTTAAGGTCAAGTAGACTTCTCAGAACAATCCAATGGCCTCTCACAATAAGTATAATTAATCCCAAACTCCTCACTGTAGCCTACGCGATCTTGCCTGTAGGCCGACACGATCTCCTTCCAGCCTACCCCTTCTACTCCTCGTCCTATGATCATGGGCTCCACACGGTTCCCCAGTTCATTCTGACTCATTGTTCCTTCTGTCTCAAATGCTTTTTCTCCAGATTTTTGCAAGACTGACTCCTCCTTGCCATTTAGGCTGGGATTAAGTAATCCAGAGGAGTAGATACTAATCACCCAGTCTGGAGAGGCCTCCTGAAAATGAAAGTGAAATCGTTCAGTTGTGTCCAACTCTTTGGGACCCCATGGACTGTAGCCTACCAGGCTCTTTCATCCATGGGACTTTCCAGACAAGAATACTGGAGTGGGTTGCCATTTCCTTCTCCAGGAGATCTTCCCAACCCAAGGATTGAACCCAGATCTCCCACATTATAGGCAGATGCTTTACCGTCTGAGCCACCAACAACCAGTGATTTTATTTTCTGTCATTTCCCCCTAAAATATTCACTTCACGAAAATAGAAATGTTTTATTCACTCATGGTTCCCTGTGCCTAGAACAGTGCCTGGCACACAGTGGTGACACCACAAATTTTTGTTCATTGGATTAATGATTTTTGTGGTTCCCGATGTAGATCTAAAAGAGATCCAATTCTTAACTTTTGCCATAAAAAAAAAAGAAAAAACTTTATCAATAAAAGCTGGGGATTGATTTGTATTGATATTTATCTCAGGAACAGTGATTTTTTTAGCATTTAAAACTAAGGTTTGAGTAAGAGTCAATATGAATGGTGAGAAATGACAACTGTTAACTTAAATGGCAATCAATATGTTTTCATTTAAGCTAATAATGAACAGTATGATTGAAAGTGTTTTTATTAGACCTTTCAGAGTATAGTGGAGTCACCAAGCTGGCCAAAGAACTCATCTAATCAGAGTTTTTATTCTCTCAGAACTCCAAGTTCAGTATAAGTAAACTTCTTAAAGCTGTTCATGAGTTGTCCGTGAGATTTCACTGTATCACAGATGAGGCAGCATTCTTAGAAGCCCTTTCAGTTCTTCTGTGATTCATCCCCTCGTTTGGTATCTACCATCTATACTTGCTTTTTTCTGACTCCTACACTCCAGTGAATCACATGAAAGAGAGGCTCCAACCTTACATTTGTAAATTGTACATCATAGGAAAAGGAGAAAAAACTAGAAAACTACCAAAATGCCAACTATAGTTGTTTCTGAATTATGGATGATTCATAATCATCTTCATTTTCTTCTGGATTTATCTTTTTTTTCTCAGTTAAGCAGTATTTTTCAAATTAAAAAATAACTTTTTGTTTTAATATCTATTATGCTATTTGCCCATATGGAATAAGAGTTGAAAAAAAGATTGAAAACTTAAAAGACAAATACTAAAATACCTTAATATAATGGAGAAAATTTTCAGAATTTAAAATATTCTTTTTCAGTTATCACAGAAACTACTTCTAATTTTTAATTTTGAAGAGAAAAAATTCTGCCTTATTCCTAGAAGTCATTTATCCCAACCCTCAAACTTGATCCAAAATTTATTACTAAGAATTTTCTGATCCATATTTAAGTCATACTTGCCTGACTTAGAGTCATAGCAAAGCATAAGATAGAAAACAATTCTAGTAATTTTGGTAAATTCAGAAAAGCATAGTAGTAGACCCAGAGTAGATGCTCAACAAACAAATCACAAGCCTTAAAAATGGGATTGTGCCCTTGCACATAAATGACTGTATCAGCCTCATGCTGAAATTATGGTACAGTCAAGCTAAGATCATTGCCAAATTCAAGGTATGCTATGTTTAAACATAACACATTCACCAGGAGCAACCGGACTTCAGTCCAAAAAGCACTGAGGCAGCAGCATAAGTCAACACCCAAGAGACGCACAAGCCTCCCCAGGACACCTGTTCACCCTACCCTAGGAAACATTCAGTATGGAATTCAACAACGTGTAGGCCCTCATCCTGTAAGGCTGCTTCCCTAAAGATCTCTTCACAGGACAATCACGTCCCAGTCTGCATGCTATTTTAAATTTTTGCAACTGACTCAGCACTCCCACTGCTAATAAGTGCTGTAATCAGAAATCCTTTTCTTCTGGAAGAACAAGGGCAATTCAAACATCAGTTTATCCCCACAATCCAGATCTGAAAGCTAAAAAAGCACCAACTAGGCCCACATCTTCTTTAAATCTCAGAAAACATTTGCAGCACTGTGAAAGCAGTGTGATTCTAATGATAGAAAACTCTTTTGATGAATAATGCAGAAGCATCTGTCAGTATTTAGGAACCATCACTACTACTGACCACCTGAACAAGGGCATTCTAGGTAAATAAAATAACCAGAAGGACTCTTCTTTAAATATTCAATTCAGGCACATAAAAATAATCAACAAGGTTCATTTAACTAGAATCATATTTCCGACCAGTGCACCCTTCCTTTTGTCCTTAAAATTGGGGATTTGAGGTTTAAAGGCCACTCTAGCCAGGTTTACTCATCTAAAGCAGGTTTCAGTAGTTTCATAGCAACCATCAATTCTATCAGATGGTGGCAGGCCATCTTAGCAAATGACAATTTCTTTGTTGAAAGAGCTATTTTTTGGTGGCATAAACATGCCAGTTACGAAAAAGCTACAAGTGGAAACCCCATGAAACCAGCTGATTTGTATTTATAAAGTATCCTATGCAAACCCACTGGACGCACACACTACTCCCTGTTCAGTTCAGTTACTCAGTCGCGTCCAACTCTTTGTGACCCCATGAATTGCAGCACTCCAGGCCTCCCTGTCTATCACCAACTCCTGGAGTTCACTCCAACTCCCTGTATCTCTATCCAAACAAAAAAAGTCACATCTTTAAATCAATTACCATGGTGTTGGAGAAGACTCTTGAGAGTCCCTTGGACTGCAAGGAGATCCAACCAGTCCATCCTAAAGGAGATCAGTCCTGGGTGTTCATTGGAAGGACTGATGCTGAAGCTGAAACTCCAATACTTTGGCCACCTCATGTGAAGAGTTGACTCATTGGAAAAGACCCTGATGCTGGGAGGGACTGGGGGCAGGAGGAGAAGGGGACGACAGAGGATGAGATGGATGGATCACATCACCGCCTCAATGGACATGAGTTTGGGTAAACTCCGGGAGTTGGTGATGGACAGGGAGGCCTGGCGTGCTGCGATTCATGGGGTCTCAAAGAGTCGGACATGACTGAGCGACTGAACTGAACTGAACTGAGTCCAGAATTCAGAATTATTCAGGGCAACTGAATCAAGTATCTATTACCTTCTAGGGCCATCATCATACCCGTGAACAAACCAGCTATAAAGCAGTGTGTATCATTGGTGACTAGATGGTTCCCAGTCCAAGCTGCAGTTTTATAATACAATTTTCTGCTTTTCATCTGTATTCTGAGATGACTAGACTGAATTCAATCTAACTGTGTTTCTATAAAGCCATGCCCATGTAGGCACTTTAAAATGCTTGATCACAAAAGACTTTTAAGGGTTCTGCTTAAAGGAAGATCTTACAAAAGGAAAAATAAACTCCCCTGTGGCAATTTACTTAAAGTGAGAAAGACAGGAAAGGAGGTAGGGAAAAATCAAGAGAGGAAGCAAGGAGGGAAAGGAAGACTTTCTTAAAGTTTTATCTGAGTTAAGGGAATCTTATGTAAACAGAAAAGGACAGTCAGCGGATGTCCTATAATAGTAATAGTAAGAATCCTCGTGGAAGCAGCCCCCATTTGAATTTTAATGTAAAGCTTGATCTTAATATAAAGCTCCTTTCTAACTTGCCAGATACATAGGCAGACCTCGTTGCCCTAAGCCACTAAGACAACACACCAAAATTCTTTCCTAGAAAAGAAAAGTCACTTTCACTTCTAGTGCTAACACTGCCAGTGACCACAACAAGCTACCATAAAATATTTTTTATGACCCTTTGTCTCCCCTCCCTTGAGTATGAAGAGCTGATAAGTATTTCCCTTTTTTTTTTTTTTTAAATAGTGGTCAGTTCTACTGACTGGTCCAGAGGAAAGAAAGGACAAGAGGTAGTAGAACATGAAACACGTCGCTCTTAAGGGTTGAGAGGGGTTTGGTGGTGATACCAAGAGTTCCCTACTGTCTGGATGCCAAGCTTCTCAAATGTGTCAGAGTCCAAAAACATAAATGACCTAAAAGTCTACATATTTTAAATGTCATAATCTTCCTGTTTTCTTATTGTCTGTCTCTCCCACTAGAATGTAAGTTCCATGAAGTTAAGAATTTCTATCTGTTTTACTAGTGCTATGTTCCCCATCTGTTGTTGCTGTTTAGTTGCTATTTGTGTTTGACTCTTGCGACTCCCTGGACTGTAGCCCACCAAGCTCCTCTGTCCATGGGATTTCCCAGGCAAAAACACTTGAGTGGGTTGCCATTTCCTTCTCCAGAGGATCTTCCCAGATCAGGGATCAATCCTGCACTGGCAGGTGAATTCTTTACCACTGAGCCACTTGGGAAGCCCATATACCTGCCAGTAAACACTCTATAAATAATAAATCAAAAGACAAATTACAGCAGTCTCCATGCTGGTGCATTCCCGACTTTATTTTTTTAACTTAAGGGAAATGTGTATTTAGGGGGTTATAGGCTGAAAGCCATGACTTCTCCAAATTCCTGTGAATTGCCTAAGGTATCAGTAGTAAGCCTTAAGCAGACCTACAACACTCTACAGCTTATCACCATAGGGTTGTGGGAAAACTTTCAATATCAAATTAGCTGTTAAACCAATCTCACCAACCTTCCAAAATGATCAACCTAATTTCTTGGAATAAAAACAGCTCAGAGAAAATGGGACATTCTTGACCAAAAAAAGGATGCACAGTAAATCAAAGAGTCTGGCCAATCTCCCCTCGAATCTAGAAACACGCAGTGGGTAGTGCTAGGATGGTGCGCCTGCGCTGTACATAGAGGGAAAACGGCGCTCCTTTGCGCCACCTACTGATGACTGGCAAATGAGCAATAGGCACGTCAAGATGGCACTGAAAAAGGTATTAATATCTTCCCTGTTTTCCTATAAGCCTCACAGTGGTGAGAGGGGCTGAAATGTTGGAGCAGCAGGTCATCAGGACCAACAGCGGGAAGTGGGATGTTACTGAACACCGGCAGAGAAATGACGACTAAATGAAAGCCAAACGATTACTCTTTGTGGTCCAGAGCTGGGCTCACTGTCTAGGATGGGGCTCTGGGCTACAGAAAGAAGGCTCGAGAAAATGACTTCCAGTCGCCTTCAGAACTGCTGATTAATTAAGTAAGCAGGACCCAGGAGGTAGGAGAAAGTAGACTCAGCCCCTCTAACCAAAAACTGAACCAAACTTCATGCCAGAGAAAGAAAGATCACAGAAAGAGAGGGAGGGGTAGGAGCAGGGAGAAACACTCAAGGACCAACCATATCCATATGTCAAATCTCTCTAAAGGACAAAGGAAGCACTGGATACCTGGGGGAGTCTTAAACCGTTTCTGTCTTTATCTGTACAGCTGAAATATTCCATTTGGAGAGAGTGTGGTTCAATGGTAACAGCATGGATGGTAGAGGCTGTAAGTCTCTAAATGACCTAACTTCTCTGGAATCCCTTCCTTTGATGTAACAGAGAGTGAAAATAATGGTATCTGTTTTGTGGGCTTCTTGCAAGGATTAAATGAATAAGTGCTTGGACTAATGCCTGCCACATAATGTCAGATTTTACAGTGCCATTTATTTCATAATTTTAAAAATTAAAACTTCCCAGCTCTATTACCACTTCTCAAACACTCCAACTCCCAAAATGCCTGGTAATGGTTCTTTTTGCACCACAAGATATTTCTCCAGCTGCAAAGCTTCTATCTTCCTCAGGTATTTCAGTAAACTTTAAAGGCTGAGAGCAGAGTGCTCAGGGCCAGGGGTGGGGGAGAGAAAGGAATGTGCAAGCCTTCAGTCAGAGCTTCCAGCAGTTATTGATAATCCAAATCTTACAGCCTACTCTGAGAGCACCGCTTATACTGTGTGCTTTCCTTCACACTCCAAACAAAAGATGAAGACTTGATTTTTAACCTGCTGCTGCTGCTGCTAAGTCGCTTCAGTCGTGTCTGACTCTGTGCGACCCCAGAGACGGCAGCCCACCATGCTCCCCCATCCCTGGGATTCTCCAGGCAAGAACACTGGAGTGGGTTGCCATTTCCTTCTCCAATGCATGAAAGTGAAAAGTGAAAGGGAAGTCGCTCAGTCGTGTCCAACTCTTAGCGACCCCATGGACTGCAGCCTACCAGGCTCCTCTATCCATGGGATTTTCCAGGCAAGAGTACTGGAGTGGGGTGCCATTGCCTTCTCTTATCCAACCCCAAATATTATAAATGCCCTATATCACCAAACAAAAACATCAGCTGCGGTGCCTCTTGTTTTTATGACATGTGCCAATGCTGAAATGTTGGACTTGCAGAGCAAATCTGACAGAGGTCTGTTTAGTCATTGGGGCTTTTTTACCTGCAAGTCTAGGAGTTTCCACCTATTGGAAAAACAGGCCCAGGGGCAGAGCACTACTTGGAAAACTGATTTTTTAAACATTAATCAATTTTTGTTTTTCCTTAAAAATTAACTCATTATTAAAATCTATGCATTGAACTACTCCTAAATTACTCTGTGTAGATGCTTTGGGCTGCAAACTAGAGAAGGACCAACTACAAATTGCTTAAATAATAAAGAGGATTCTTTTTAAATCCTGCATAGTAATTGTGAAAGGTACTAACATGTTTAGTTCATTTAGCAGTTTAATAATTCACTATAAAATCCAAGTTTCTCCCTAAACTGATAGGTTACCAAATGTATAATAGCAGCTCCAGGCATCATGCCCTCCTATTATTTTACCATATCATTTGAATAGGAAAGAAAAATTTCTCCAAAGTGCCCTGATTTTCTTCACATCTAATTGGCCAGAACTGTGTCATATGTCCCTGCCTACAACCAATTATTCAGAGGAAACTGGAGTAACCAATCTGATCAAGACTCACCCAGACTGGGCAGATGCTCAGATTTCACTTAAATAGGATTAATTGATCTGATTGAGGCTCTCTCAGAAAAAAGGAAGTTGTTTTAGGCAGCAATATTGATATAACAAATTTAAGTCAGGATACAATTCTCAGAGATTTCCTAAACAGGAACATCTAGCCATGATGTAACCTTTTCAACTTCAACTAAATAATTAGATTCAATGTCTCAAAGTAATCCCAGGACCCACATTGGTCTGTAAACTGGTTGTGATGGGTCCAAAATGAGATAAGTACAGAAACGGAAAGAATTTAGCACGTTTATAACATTTGGCAGATTTTATATCTGTTAAGCCTAATGAAAATTTGGAACTTGTCTTTTTTATGCCTTGGTTTTTATTTTTAATAATTGATTTTCACTGTATTCTATGAAATTTTGAGTCTATGATGGCCTGAAAAAAAATAATAACCAAAATAGTCATTCAACAGAGATAGATTGACCTATGCAACATGTCTAACTTTACTTTAAGTGTTATACCTAGAACAAGTTAAATTTTACCTTCAACTGCCGTAACAAGTCTCAGCAGCTTTTTCCTCTAAAACTGATTAAGGTCTAAGACTTTGAGAGCTAAACTTGTGACCTGAACATTGTAAAATATACTTGAATGTAAAAATTGAATTAAAAAAATAAAACTGGCTAGGACTGTTGAGCTCTAGGTCAGAAGTCCATTACTTTGTTGGCTAGTCAGTTCTAGAAGAGATCAGACCTTTAACTTTGGCCAGCCCCTGGATACATCAAGTAAAAGGGGAGCAGAAGAGAGTTGTGTATGAATTTGAGCAGGTCAGTATTACTGGAAAAACCTGTTATGTCCCATCCTAACACAAGATGAAAAGAAGTCCTTTGGATAAGCAAAATGCCACTGTCAGTAAGGACTGGCTTCAAAGTTCATATCACTCCTTCCTTCAAACGAGAAAATCACCTACATTCAATTAGCACTTTAGCTCCTCTCCTGTGGAAAATGTTTTGTAAATATATCATCTTATGCTTATTTTTCTCAAACAGAAGTCACATGAATTCATTCTTGCACCACTCGATGAAGGACAGACCTATAGTTAATGCTGAAAGTAGGAGACTACCTTTGCCGTAATTAGTACATATCAGTAGTACATTTTTCTTTCCAGCTACTTGAATATGGTTATGCAGTAAATTTAAAGTAAACTTTAAAATCACCAACTGCTGAGAAAACATTCCACCTCAAAATGTATTCAAATTGGGCTCTTGAATGGTATCTTTATGAAATTATTAACATACCATCTTCATAGGAAAAGCTCCCCACCATCTTTGAGAGCACTAACCAGGGCACAAAGGAAACACGATGTCCAACAGTTAAGAAATCTAGTCTGGGACTTCCCTGGCGGTCCAGTGGTTGGGATTCCGTACTACTACTGCAGGCGCCACGGGTTCCATTCCTGGTTGGGGAACTTAAAATCCCGTATGCCACAAAGTGCAGCCAAAAGAAAAAAAGGAAGAAAAAAAATTAAAAAAGAATTCTAAACTGATTCTCAGACTGAAGCTTGAGAGTAAGGATCATTCTCAGCTTTAGCACATCTACTGATGCCATGTTAGTGAGTTACACTTTCTTCTCCCTATGTATTTCCCATTGGTGATCCTGGCACAGCTCTCCAAATGATTTTTTAGGTATTCAATTTTAAGAACACAAGAGTAAGGACACTCCCTCCCTCACTGCAGGAGAAGGCAATTTCAAATATTTAACAAATAAGTTCACCAACATGTGTCTTTGTAAGGGTTTCCTACTTTTCATCCACTGTCATTCTAAGAAATAGTCCCATGATATAACCCCTCAACAGTTCCCATATTGAACTTTAAAAATACAAGTTTGTATCTTTAACCATGGACAAGTCCTCCCACCAGTAGGACTGTGACTTCATTTTGGACTTAGTCAATGATGTTTCTGATTTTTCTCTTTGAGTGTGAGTATTTATTTGTGAAGTCTTGAACTCTGAAATACCTCCAGCTCTAGAAATGATTTGGGCAAGTTGCCATGTTCATAATCGTAAATCCTCCAGCTTCTCAGATTATACAAAGTCTCTTGTTATTGAGTTAATCTCAAACTCATAATGTCCTGCAATAAAGCTGTTGGAAATTTTCTGTTTTTCCAACATGTCCTTTCTCTTACACATACAACAATGAGTTTAAAAAAGCTTCCCATATATCAAAGGCATCTGTACAGGCAAATGATTAAAAAGTCTGACTGCCTGCTGCAACACTGGAACAAGATCTGGGAGAAAACATTAATGAATAAAGGATTATAACCCTGGACATGCAAGTAAATGCAGCTTAAATACATACCGTTAATTTCCTCAAAAAATAACC
The DNA here is from genome assembly GCF_055505025.1 of Bos grunniens. Lineage (NCBI taxonomy): Eukaryota > Metazoa > Chordata > Mammalia > Artiodactyla > Bovidae > Bos > Bos grunniens. The sequence continues at coordinate 45,467,836 of NC_141165.1, forward strand.
TTTAAACTAGACACAATTATATTCCATGCAGCTCTATATTATAGCAATTTAAATAATTGAGATAACTAATAAATATGTATTAAAATGAATACATTTTCAAAAACACAAGATATATCACCTGGTTGAAAAGGCAACTTCTTGGTGGCATTAGGCTTCCCATAAATAAACTACATACAAGGCAATCACAGTCCTCGATACCAAAGACAAAGCCCAAGTCTATTTGAAGGCATCTGAGGATAATTGGAGAAGGGAATCAAAGGTGGGATATCTCAAAGAGCTCCCTGTGTTATCTGGGAACCCTTTGAACACTCCCAACCTGCAAAATGGCAGCCTGTTTTCACAGCCACTACTAACCCTGGGACCAGTGCCCAGGCTCAGTGCACCAGTGAGCCCATCTTCCTCTTGCCCATTAGATTCATTTTCCCAGGAACTTGCTGTAGGGCCCATGAAACCAGTTTCCATCTCTGCTGAACACTTGCAGTGAAGACCTAAACTAGGAGTTGTGAGATGGCCATTTCCTCCAAGTCAAAGCAGAAGAAGGCAGTCTACAGAAAAAGAGAATGAGACAGGGAGTAGGAAAAGCCATGGAGATGAGAATCGGACCTCCAGAACTGCCTGTACTCCTAGCTCCAGTCTCCTGTGACACCTAGCCATCAGTGAGGTTCCTTGAGCTGACTCAATAGTCAAGTGAGTGAAGTTGCTCAGTCGTGTCTGACTTTTCACAACCCCATGGACTATAGCCTGCCAGGCTCCTTCATCCGTGGGATTTTCCAGGCAAGAATACTGGAGTGGGTTGCCACTGCCTTCTCCAGGGGATCTGCCTGACCCAGGGATTGAACCCAGGTCTCCTGCATTACAGGCAGACTCTTTACCATCTGAGCTACCAGGGAATCCCCAGTAGCCAAGATGTCTATGTAATAAAATGGTGGGTAGAATAAGAATAAAAAAGAAAAAGGATGCAGTGCTGGGCTGGACTTCCTTTGAGGGCTCTGGGAGCCACTTAAGGGCTTTAAGCAGAGTGACTCATATTTGGGAATCATCTTTACAAACACCACCCTGAGAATGGGTTCCAATGGAGCAAGACTGCAGTGAAGAGGGTTTTGTGATAGTTTAACAGTGCACGGTACCAAGGAAGTATCTGTTGCTAATGTGCAATGCTGCCTGCTGGCATAATTTAAACAGATAGGCTACTTCTTTTCAAAGGAACATGTTTTATGTAAGCTCTCTCTAAACACAAAACTCATTCTTTGTCACCCCAGCACAATGAGTTATTAGAATGTTAGTCTAAATCTTTATGAGTGTGTAATTAAATCATTAGGATTAGAGATTAAGTCACCAGAGTCTCCATTATTCAATAGTGCTGTATTTTGGAATCGCCCAGAAAGAATATCACTCTACTGCTTTTAGCAGATGCTAACATTTTTTCCTGAATGTTATTGTTCTCTTTCCTAAGTTTTTCAAAGTAATTTCAACACATATATCCATATAGTAATACTTGGTGGCAGATACTTTTACTAATTTCACAGGTTGTCCCTAAATCCCTTAAGACTGGGGGCTTTGTACACTTCTAAATATAATGATTGTTAAGATGGCTTAGAGAGAGGGAGAACACAGGGGAGATACTGAAATGGGGACCATCGTGGCTCTGCAATAAACATGAACTTCACTTTTTCTACAATTCAAGATCTACAGCAGGTGCAGCTCATGGAACACATTTTAAAAACTGATTTTCATGCTAAAAAATAAATCACGAAAACAAATATTTAAGATTCTTTCACTGCCACTAACATTTAGCCTTTTTAATTAGAAATGTTGAGGATTCAAGTCAATGTTTTCCATAACTTGTCCTTATAGAATTTTGTTCAGAGTTAAATGGCCAGATCTGATGTTATACTGACTTATATTTCTACCTGTTTAATAAGCCCAAATACTCCCTAACTATGCTTGATCCATTCTGAGGTCAAAATTTGGGGCAGGGGCGATCTTCGTCAAATCTGAAGTTTAGGGCACCTAAATCTTGCTAACAGAAAATTCATACTAAACCTTCCCCCAAAATCTGTTTTATTCTGGCAGAAAAGTTATTAAACACTATCAGCCAAAAATTTAATAAAACCACTAATTCAAAGGCCAACTACCCAAGGGTGGTATATTAAAAAATGGGTCAAGTATAGTTCTTTCCAGTTCTAAGAATAGTGAAAATATTAATACAATAATAAAAAAGAACAGCTAAACTTTATTGAGCCGTTAACATGAACTCACAGGGCACTATTCACAGTGCTTGGCATGGCTTCCAGTCATTTAATAATCAAAATAACCCTATGAGTAGTACTATCATTATTCCTATATTACAGCAGAGGATACTGAGGCATAAATAAACCAAGTAATTTCCCCAAGGTCACACAACCAAGAAGTGGTGGAGTAGGATTACAGCATCCACACTGAGCTACTTTCCAAGACTCACGTACTACCTTGGGTTTTAAAAAAAAAAAAAAAAAAGGGCACTGAATTCTTTAGTACAATGACAGCAGAAAGAAAAAATATTCAGGATAAATTGCAGACTTTTCCACACTGTCTCCACCATCACTTTCACTGAAAAAAGCCTAAGGGACTCCACTTGGCAGTAGTTTCTATAGCCAATTTTAAATAGCCAATTTTAAAGAGACAAATGTATAAATAAACAAGTGGCAACCTCAAGACTTTATGTATTAAAATTACATTCAATATAACATTCCTAGGGCACCCAGAGGTGAAGGGCATTTCCCAGGTAAGGATCTCCCCCAAAGCCAAGAGGTCAATAGCAGGTCACAGAGTTCTTTTGAAGACATGACCCAGGCTTTTCAAGGATACCCATACACTTAACTCAATCACACATACCAGTGACAATCACACAGCAAAGAGCCAAAATGTCAAAGAAATCAATGAAGTATGGTCAACTATTTGGATTGTCCCCATTAGTATTACTGTTCATTTCAAAATAACAAGTTAGACCATTATTTATCAATGGTCTGTATTCATGTGGAAACAGATGAAATCCCCCCAATTTTTCTTAATGCACAAGAATATCCTTCCACTAACAAGATTCATCTAGTTTGTGTAGTGGAGGTTGGGGGAAACTCCAGTAACCAAATGTTAACTAACTTGAATTTAGCTCACCAAAATTTTTGTTTTATGGGACTGTGGTTTAAGAATCACTAATCTAAAAAGCTCTTCTTATCCTTTGTGATTAACCAATTTATTCTAAATAACTGCCTGCCATGCTAACTCGTAGAAAATTTAGACTTTCCCCTTATCTCTTCTAGACATTAAATTCATGTTTAGCTTTTTAAATAAGCAGGGAACTAGACCTAAATGTAGAAAAAAGACCAAACGGTCCTATTTTCTGGTTTAGGGAGATAAGGCTTTAGGCAAACAGGCCAAAAAAAAAAACACGATAATTAGCTAAGCCAATTACAAAATACAGACAGAATGCACAAGTATTTTATGTCCATTTTGGATGATGTCAGGCACTTGAATGAATAATGGAAAAAAAATTCGCATGAAAAGCTATTCATATACGGGCCTTTATCTATAGCATTTAATTTCTATGGGCATTTCTAAGTTTCTATAGTGTAGTGGTTAGGTCTTGCCCACCAGAGCAAAATCAGTATTCTCCACAGCCAGTCCCTCCCATCATGAAGCTTCCACACCTCTTATCATCATCCATCAGAGGGCAGACAGAATGAAAACTACAATCACAGAAAACTAACCAAACTGATCACATGGACCACAGCCTTGTCTAACTCAATGAAACTATGAGCCATGCCACGTAGGGCCACCCAAGACAGACATGTCATGCTGGAGAGCCCTGACAAAATGTGGTCCACTGGAGAAGGGAATGGCAAACCTCTTTGGTATTCTTGCCTTGAGAACCTCATGAACAGTATAAAAAGGCAAAAAAGTATGACACTGAAAGATGAACTCCCCAGGTCTGTAGGTGCCCAAAATGCTACCGAGGAAGAGCTCTAGTAGGAAAAATAGCTCTAGAAGGAATGAAGAGGCTAAACCAAAGTGGAAACAATGGCCAGTTGTGGATGTGTTTGGTGATGGAAGTCAAGTCTGATGCTGTAAAGAACAATATTGCACAGGAACCTGGAATGTTAGGTCCACGAATCAAGGTATACCAGAAGTGGTAAAACAGGAAATGGCAAAAGTGAATATTGACATTTTAGGAATCAGTGTACTAAAATGGACCGGAATGGGTGAATTTAGTTCAAATGACCATTATATCTACTACTATGGGCAAGAATCCCTTGGAAGAAATGGAGTAGCCCTCATAGTCAACAAAAGAGTCCAATGTGCAGTATTTGGATGCAATCTCAAAAGCAACAGAATGATGTCTGTTCGTTTCCAAGGCAAACCATTCAATATCACAGTAATCCAAGTCTATGTCCCAAGCACTAATGCCAAAGAAGCTGAAGTTGAACAGTTCTATGAAGTACAAGACCTTGTAGAACACCAAAAAAAAAAAAAAAAGTCCTTTTCATCACAGGGGACAAAAATGCAAAAGTAGGGAATCAAAAGTTACCTGGATAAACAGGCACGTTTAGCCATAGAATACAAAATGAGCAGGGCAAAGGCTAACAGTTTTGCCAAGAGAATGCAGGCACTGGTGATAGCAAACACCCTCTTCCAAGAACACAAGAGACAACTCTACACATGGACGTCACCAGATGGTCAACACTGAAATCACACTGAGTATATTCTTTGCAGCCAAAGATGGAGAAATTCTATACAATCAGCAAAAACAAGACTGGAAGCTGACTGTGGCTCAGATCATGAACTCCTTATTGCCAAATTCAGACTGAAATTGAAGAAAGTAGGGAAAACCACTAGGCCTTTCAGTTATGACCTAAATCAAATCCCTCACGACTATATAGAAGTGACAGACAGATTCAAGGGATTAGATCTTATAGACAGAGTGCCTAAAGAACTATGGATGGAGGTTCATAACATTGTGTAGGATGTGATGATCAAAACCATCCCCCAAAAAAAGAAGTGCAAGAAGGCAAAACGGTTGTCTGAGGAAACCTTAAAAATAGCTGAGAAAAGAAGAGAAGCTAAAGGCAAAGGAGAAAAAGAAAGATATACCTATCTGAGTGCAGAGTTTCAAAGAATATCAAGGAGAGAAAAGAAATCTTTCCTAAGTGAACAAGGCAAAGCAATAGAGGAAAACAATAGAATGGGAAAGACTAGAGATCTCTTCAAGAAAATTAGATACCAAGAGAACATTTCATGCAAAGATGGGCAGAATAAAGTATGGACAATAAAGGAAAGAAACAGTATGGACCTAACAGAAGCAGAAGATATTAAGAAGAGGTGACAGGAATACACAGAAGAACTATACAAAACAGATCTTAATGACCCTGATAACCACAATGGTGTAATCACTCACCTAGAGCCAGACATCTTGGAGTGTGAAGTCAAGTGGGCCTTAGGAAGTATCACTATGAACAAAGCTAGTGGAAGTGATGTAATTCCAGCTGAGGTATTTCAAATCCTAAAAGATGATGCTGTGAAAGCTATGCACTCAATATGCCAACAAATTTGGAAAACTCAGCAGTGGCCACGGGACTGGAAAAGGTCAGTTTTCATTCCAGTCCCAAAGAAGGGCAATGCCAAAGAATATTCAAACTACCACACAATTGCATTCATTGCACATGCTAGCAAAGCAATGCTCAAAATTGTCCAAGCTAGGATTCAACTATACGTGAACCGAAAATTTCCAGGTGTTCAAGCTGGATTTAGAAAAGGCAGAGGAACCAGAGATAAATTGCCAACATCCTTTGGATCATAGAAAAGGCAAGAAAATTCCAGAAAAAACATCTACTTCTGCTTCATTTACTACACTAATGCCTTTGACCATGTAGATCACAACAAACTGTGGAAAATTCTGAAAGAGATGAGAATACCAGACCACCATACCCTCCTCCTGAGAAATCTATATGCAGATCAAGAAGCAACAGTTGGAACCAGACATGGAACAGACTGGTTCAAAATTGGGAAAGGAGTATGTCAAGGCTGTATATTGTCACCCTGCTTATTTAACTTATATGCAGAGAACATCATGTGAAATGGCAGGCTGGATGAAGCACAAACTGGAATCAAGATTGCTTGCACAAATATCAATAACCTCAGATATGTAGATGACACCACCCTTACAGCAGAAAGTGAAGAGGAACTGAAGAGCCTCTTGATGAAGGTAAAGAGAAGAGTGAAAAAGCTGGCTTAAAATTCAGCATTCATAAATGAAGATCATGGCATCCGGTCCATCACTTCATGGCAAATAGATGGGGAAACAATGGAAACAGTGACAGACTATTTTTTTGGGCTCTAAAATCACTGCAAATGGTGACTGCAGCCATGAAATTAAAAGACACTTCCTCCTTGGAAGAAAAGCTACGACCAACCTAGACAGCATATTAAAAAGCAGAGACATTACTTTGCCAACAAAGTTCCATATAGTCCAAACTATGGTTTTTTGAGTAGTCATGTATGGATGTGAGAGTTGGACCATAAAGAAGGCTGAGCACCAAAAATTGATGTTTCTGAACTGTGGTCAAAGACTCTTGAGAGTCCCTTGGACTGCATGGAGATCAAACCAGTCAAGCCTAAAGAAAATCAGTCCTGAATATTCATTGGCAGGACTGATGCTGAAGCTCCAATACTTTGACCACCTGATGTGTAGAGACAATTCATTAGAAAAGACCCTGACGCTGGGAAAGATTGAAGGCAGGAAAAGAATGCAGGATGACAGAAGCGAGATGGCTGGATGGCATCATCGACTCAATGGACATGAGTTTGAGCAAGCTCTGAGAAATGGTGAAGACAGTGATGCCTGGCATTCTGCTGTCCATGAGGTTGCAAAGAGTTGGACATGACCGAGCACCACCAACACCAGCACATGAACACCACCACCACCAACATCCAAGGTTATCAGGCTCGCCTTACACAAGAAAGGTCCCCAGTTCGAAACTGGCCAGAAACATCTTTCCTCCCTGGAGTTTGTATTTGGGCCTCCCTGGTGTCTCAGATGGTAAAGACTCTGCCTGTAATGAGGGAGACTCAAGTTCGACCCCTGGCTCAGAAAGATCTCCCGAAGAGAATGGAAACCCATTCTAGTAATCTTGCCTGGAGAACTCCATGGACAGAGGAGCCTGGAGGGTTATATCGTCCATGGTGTTGCAAAGAGTTGGACATGACTGAGGGACTAACACACCCTGGGCATGTTAGGAAAACAAACTCTCCTGGTAAAATGATTCTAACATTAAGGCCCTAGAAATCACCTCATTCATGAAAATATACATTTTGGCTTTATTTTGTCAGGAATTTTCCTAAAAATAATGGCCCAAGAGATCAGAAACACATTTGCAAATTGTTTGTTACTGAAAACAAGTGGGTTTGATAGTCCACAATCAATCTACATAAGAAGCAAAAGAGCATGAGATTTCTTTTTAACTTCAGGCAGATACTGCCCATTGCTTATTCAGGCACACTTTAGCCATGTGCCTAGCTTAAAAACATTTCCCAGCCTCCTTTGCACATACAGGATACCAAAATTCATGGATGCTAAAGTATCTTATATAAAATAGTGTTGTGCAGTCATATTACTAGTTTCTGGCCAGTGTAATATAAGTGCAAGTCCATAAGTGGATTTCCACTTACGGGGACTAATCCACTAGGGGACTAATTCAGTTAACAAGTACCCTTTTGTTCTTGATCCTTCCTGCTATCTGAATATAAATTATGACAGCTTGAACTACAGCAGTCATCTTATAATTACAGACTTCCTTGAACAAGAAACCTAGGTCTTTCCCTTCTCGCTTCTCTCTCCCACTTCTTCTCCATTGTATCATGCAGTGTAATACTTATGAAAGTCCTAACAATGTAGGGAAGCTTAGGAAAAAACCTGAAACCTGGAAGGGCACGGAGTTGCCATAACTGTACACTGCCTTCCCTCAAGATTTTTACATGTAAAAAAATCGATTCTTTTTTAAGGTGCTGTTTTTTTAATTTCATGTTATACACCTGGCCTTAATGGGAGTCAGCTTACAGGAGCTTACCCTGCCAGACAGTCAAAGTAACCATGACTCCTGATATTGTTGTATGATCTCTTCCCACACTAAACTAGGCAGTCTATAGCATATGGCAAAAGGGACCTGTGATTTCCAAAGCTAGGTCGTAAAAGGCCTGGCAGCTTCCAACTTGGTTTCATGGATTATTCCACTCTGGAGTTAACCAGTACCAACATCACAAAGCAACTCAGGTAGCCCGGTGGAGATGCCCACGTGAAAAGAAAGTGAGGTCTCCCTCAGCAAGAACTTGAGAACCATACAAGGAAAACACCCTGAAAGTGCATCATCCCATCTCAGTCAAACCTTCAGATGACTGTATTCTCATGAGACACCTCAAGCCAGAACCAGATATTCCTAAATTCCTGACTCAAAGAAACCATGAAAGGTAATAAGTAAAATAAATTATTTTGGGGTAATTTGTTATTGGCAATGAAGAATAAAATGTTTGTCTATTGACATTAATCCTCCAGAACGCCCTGCTATTGTAATCTAGTGCCCATGAAATTAACCTTGAACTGCTCAAAATTACTTCATTAGTTATACTCAGTATTCACAGGGAATTGGTTTCAGGACCCCTGATGGATACCAAAATCCATGGATGCCCAAGTCCCTTATATAGTGTAGTGCAGTCAGCCCTCCGTGTCTGTGGGTCCCACATCTGCAGACTCAACCAATCCTAACTCAAACTCCACTGGTACTGAGGGCTGACTGTATTTCTGCATTATCGTTTTATTAGACCTACCAACATAAGCTCTATGAGATTAGGGATCTGTCTCATCATTGAATTTCCCCAATATATGCCACAGACGTGAGTTTGAGTAAACTCTGGGAGATAGTGAAGGACAGGGAAGCCTGGTGTGCTTCAGGGGATCGCATGGGGTCACAGTCAGATACAATTTAGTGACTGAACAACAACAAATGCCACAGAACTTGGCATGTTCAATAAGTAGTTGTTGAATACGTGAACAATTAGATGTATGACTGAAGAATGAAGGAACAGTGTAGCCAGGTACTAAGGTTTATTTAGTTGAGTGATTTTCATTTTCTTCTGTCATCTACTCCTGTCTGACCAGTGGCATGTTGTACAGGAAAGGGCCTGTCCAGTCCTTGATTGTTATCAGCCTCAGAAAAGATAATTAACTTGGGATCACATCCTGAATTGGTTTCCATTCCATTTTGTTTTGAATTCCAAATAAAAACCAGAGTCCCCTGGGATGGAGCCAGTGATGTAGACAGACAGGTGTAATCACAGAGGCAGCACCTTGTAGCACAGAAGGTAACAAACACAAAGCTGCGGAAAGAGGAAGGGATGTGAAGGGTGGGGTCACACGGCCCCACTCCCCTGAGGCTCTGTCATCTCTCTAATCACTCTCTGTGATTTCTGGGGTCCAGAGCTATTTAATCCCCAGTTTAAGAAAATCTTGAGGTGAATTACATAAATCTAAAAGTACTATGTGAGAGTTGGACTGTGAAGAAGGCTGAGCACCAAAGAACTGATGCCTTTGAACTGTGGTGTTGGAGAAGACTCTTGAGAGTCCCTTGGACTGCAAGGAGATCCAACCAGCCCATTCTGAAGGAGGTCAGCCCTGGGATTTCTTTGGAAGGAATGATGCTAACACTGAAACTCCAGTACTTTGGCCACCTCATGCGAAGAGTTGACTCATTGGAAAAGACTCTGATGCTGGGAGGGATTGGAGGCAGGAGGAGAAGGGGATGACAGAGGATGAGGTGGCTGGATGGCATCACTGACTCAATGGACATGAGTCTGGGTGAACTCCAGGAGTTGGTGATGGACAGGGAGGCCTGGCGTGCTGCAATTCACGGGGTCGCAGAGTCGGACACGACTGAGCGACTGAACTGAACTGAAAAGTACTAATTCCAAAAAGTAGATATAAAATAAACAGTTTTTTGAAAGAGAAGGAAAACTATTTCCAAGAAAGGAAATTCAAATCTTGATTTTATCCTAAATCATATTTACTTTATTCTTATTTTATACCTTCAATTACAATCCTTAGATCAGGATAAAGGAAAATATAGGTGTCCCTCAGTGGACACCAAAATCTGCAGATGCTCAAGTACCATAGTTGGCCGACCCTCTGTATTTGTGGTTCTGCAACCACAGAATCAACTAACTGAGGATCATTTGTAGCATTTATTGAAAAAAACCTTTGTATAAGTTGATTCACATAGTCTTAAACCCATATTGTTCAAGGACCAACTGCATTCACTTTCCGATATTCCCCTTTTGTTGCTAGGACAGCTGCTCTTTTTTTAAACTTTTTATTATGTGTTGGGGTATAACCAGTTAACAATGTGGTAATAAGTTCAGGTGAACAGCGAAAGGATTCAGCCATAGATATTCATGTATCCATTCTCCCCCAAACTCCCCTCCCATCCAGGCTGCCACACAATATTGAGCAGAGTTCATGTGCAATAGAGTAGATCCTTGTTGATTATACATTTTTAATATAAGAGTGTGTATGTCCATCCCTAACTATCCCTTCTCCCCATCCTTCTCCCCCAACAATGTTTCTTCTCTAAGTCTGTAAGTCTGTTTTGTAAGTTGATTTATATCATTTCTTTTTAGATTCTACGTATGAAGTGTGTCATACAATATTCCTCCTTTTCTGTCGGACTTACTTCACTCAGTATGACAAACTCTAGGTCCACGTTGCTGCAAATGGCGTTATTTCATTCTTTTTAATGGCTGAGTAACATTCCAGTGTATTTATGTACCACATCTTCTTTACCCATTCCTCTGTTGATGGACATTTAGGTTGCTTCCACATCTTGGCTATTGTAAACAGTGTTGCAATTAACATAGGGGTCCATGTATCCTTTCGGATTATGTTCTTCTCTGGATATATGCCTAGGAGTGGGATTGCAGAGTCATATTGTAGCTCTAGTTTCAGTTTTTTAAGGAACCTCCATACTGTTCTCCACAGTGGCTGTACCAATTTACATTCCCACCAACAGTTTAAGAGTGTTCTTTTCTCTCCACGCCTTCTCCAGCATTTATTGTTTGTGGATTTTTTGATGATATCCACTCTGGTTGGTATAAGGTGATACCTCATTGTAGTTTTGATTTGCATTTCTCTAATAAGCAACAGTGTTGAGCACCTTTTCACATGTCTATTGGCCATCTGTATGTCTTCTCTGGAGAAATGTCTATTCAGGTCTTCTGTGCATTTTTTGAGTGGGCTGTTTGTTTTGATGCTGTTAAGTGTCATAAGCTGTATGTAGATTTTGGACACTAATCCCTTATTGGTCACATCATTTGCAAATATATTCTCCCCATCTGTAGGCTGTCTTTTCACTTTGTCTATTGTTTCCTTTGCTATGCAAAAGCTTTTGAGTTAGTAGGTCCATTTGTTTATTTTTGTTTTTATTTCCATTATTCTTAGATACAGATCAAAAAACATACTGCTGTGATTTATGTCAGAGAATGTCCTGCCTGTGTTTTCCCCAAGAAGTTTAATAGTGTTTGGTCTCACATTTGGGGCTTATTTTTGTGTATGGTATTAAAGAATGATCTAATTCCATTTTTTTTACATGTAGCTTTCCAGTTTTCCCAGCACCATTTGTCTTGCCTCCTTTGTCATAGATTAATTGCCCATGGGTGCATGGGTTTATTTTGTGGTTTCTATCCTGTTCCATTGATCTATATTTCTATTTTTGTCAGACTGCTCTTTCTAAAAAAAAAAAAATCAAACCCAAGCCAGTATGGTGGCAGCAACATCCTGCTAAGGGAACTCCTATGAAAGCTTCTGTCTGAATAGAGATTGGCCAATAAGCGGATAAGGCAAAATTCCATTTATTCTCAGCAAGGTATATAGCTCCAGACTCTAAAGGCAAGTGATAAAATAAGAGTACTTTTTACTGACACAGCACTTCATAATTTTCAAAGGCCTCCTCCTACATGAATCTCACCTATATCCATCCCACAGCAACCCTAGGAGATATAATGGAGAGGAAATATTGGGACTTCTTTCCTAAAGCTCCAAATTCCTATGTCTAACAGCTCCTAGATATCTATATCCAAGTATTCTAATACCCCAGACCACTTCAAACTCAACAGGTTATAACACCAAACTCCCCATCAATCCCATGGTCTTAAGAGTTCCTGGAATTTGTTTTAGAATTCTAGTATGTGTGGTAAGACACATAGATATGGAAATATTGTCATACAGGAATAAATTCTGTACACATTCAGCTCCCTGGAAACAGGAGGCAAGTGTAGGGCAAGGGGCACAGAGGAAGGATAAGGCAGGGTCAGTCAGGAGGCAGAGGGGTGGGGTAATGGTGAAATGCAGGCAAGAGCCTTTACTGTGGTCTCACAGGAAGGATCAGATCAGGCATGGTAGATGAATGTAAGTAATTTAGCAGACTGTGAGGCTTAGGGGCTATCCATAGTTATCTGGTATCTGTGTGTTGAGTGATTAAGGCAGGTGAATAGTGGATAGAAGGGACTGATAAAGGAGGTGGTTGGGGTGACAATCGGTTGGTCTGTACTGCCCACACGTGAGTTTTTGTCTCTAGGAATTAGCTAACCCTGGGAGGGACAGTCCCCCAGGATCAGCAAGGTCCCAGATGTGAAGCATCAGAATATAGAAAACAAAAAAGGATATGGTTAACACGCCTTCCTACACATTGTTTCCCCTCCTGATTTCAGTCTCAGGAGTGGGTGGCATCACCAACCAGCCACTGGCCCAAGCCAGACACCTGGTCACTACTGATTCCTCCACTCTGCTACACCACACACCTCCTCTCTCCCTCCTCGGTCCCCTCACTGCTCAGTCCTTCATCTCTAACCCTGGCTGTCACACCATACTTTCTGAATGCTATCCTAGAAGCTAGCCAGCATCCTGGTCCTGCTTCACCCACCCCTTCCTCAGTCCTGACAATAGTGACCAATTCTACGTGCAGCTCTAACCACCTCACTCCCATGCTCAAACCCTTCAAAGACCTTTGTTTTATCTTTATAAAAAGTATGTGAAATTGTATCCTCAGTTCCCTAATTAAAGTTCCCCAGAATCCTTGAGTAAAACAAGCCTTCTCAGAAAAGCCCGCTTTTGCCCTGACACTCCCCCAAATGACCCGGAGGTTGAAAGTGTTCGTTGCTCAGTCGTGTCCAACTCTTTGCGACCCCATGGCCTCGTGACCCAGAGGGTAAAGGCCACAATTCAGGAAACACAGGCCAAAGCAGAGACCCTAAATCAAGGCCTTCCTGGAGCAGCCTCCTAAGTAGACAACCTCATTTCCCACACAGCCTGCCTCCTGCCCCAAGTTCACCTTTGACATGCCACTAACTCTGAAAATGTAAACCCTGAACACATCTTGCCTCTAATAGTCTTTGACCCAATTTTGCTGGGCTGGCTCTTCATGAAACAGTTCAATGAAGCAATGGTGTACAGGGGACATTACAATACACATCTATGGCGGTTTAAGACATAGCCATAAATTCTTTGTCACTCCTATCACTGAGAAATCAAGTCCAACTCCCCACCTCTTGGATACGGCCTCACCTTAGTGATTCATATCTGACAATTAGAATGCAACACCAGAACAAATACCGATATGGAACCAAGATGCTCCTGCAGCTGTGCAAAATTAATCATCACCTTCGTTCTTGATTTACAACTCTTTCCAGAGAGTGAAACAATTTTATATAAATGCAGTATCATGCACGGCCAACCCCATTTGCTTTTCCTGTTCAGCAGGCTGAAGATATAAAAGCTGAGCTAATACAAAATGCATGTATTCTTAACCTGAGAGTCAATAAGGAAAATGAATGTGCTCTTCCATCCAGCAGAACAACAAGCATTTGTGCTCCTAACAATTTAAATAACTCCCTGCTCGCACTTTAACAGTCCCAGGATGAAAGATGCTTGCCGGCTTCATGCAAAAGTACTCTAAAGAGAATGTTCCTGGGGACAGCACTATCAACCAAGGCACATTTCATAAACAGCTTTCTCCCAAACTTGCAGAATCTTTTAGATAGATCAAAGGACACAATTAACAGGAAATTGCATTTTCTTTGCAAATCAACAAAGTGGCCAATTTAGGAGATCAGAGAGAAAAAAGATGTACACAGAGTTTTAGGGAAAAAAATACGGAATCCAAAGGCTTCTGTTAAAGCAATGCCTATGTGATCTTTGACATGGAAAAGGTTTTAACAGCTGATCAGCAGACACTTTAATTCATCCCTTGCCCGCACTCTAAGATTTAATGAGAACTTTGAATGCCTTTTAAAAAAAAAAGAAAAAAAAATTTTAATTCCTGAGATAAGAGATGATTGTCTGAAGAATAAATATTAATTCTTTTATTCACTAAGCAAGTAGTTTTAAATATCTGTAGAATAGCTAGTCAAGTATTAAGAATTTCTGAGCCTAAGTCAGAGGTAGAGTCTTAAATCCTGGGCACTTAACCTGATCTCTTTCATTTCCTTAATACTGACCATCCTCACTATATGTAGTAGAGGAATTCTGGCAGGGTTCTTGGAAGGAGCAGTTTGTGTATTCAATCTGCCAAGTTTACATAAAGGCAGTAAAAGAAGAATTTGTACATGTTCTCAAAGAGAAAGTTTGAAAATTTTACTCTTGGGTCAAATGACAGAAAAAGCATAACAAATCAGTGATACAGTCACCTAAAAGTCCCCCAGCCTTAGGAGTAAAGGACAGCTCTACTATACTGGCTCCGGAGACTTTATACAGAGGGTCACAGCTCAGGAATTTAACTCTAAGGAGCAAGGGTGGTGTTCTTGGAGATTTCCTGATATCTAACCGCATCCCTCTTACATTCACCAAGTCAGATTAAAAACAAACAAAGAGAAGGCAGAGGAACCATCATTATAAGATGCTGGTAACCTTGAAAGGAAGAGAAGTCACTAAAAGGCAACTTCAGAGCAGGTGGGACCACTTACAGCCTAGGTAGGTTTACAGGTCTCTGGTCTTGCTATCCTTCCAGAAAAAGGAGACTCGTCCTTTGCAAAGGCCCCCGTTCCCTGGGGGACGTCAGCTTCCAACAGGGAGAAAGTCCTGGTCACATGTAAATTTCCCAGAGTGCCTCAGTTATTCATCCATTCTATCTGTCAACAAATAAAGTGTCCACTGTGTACAAGATGTATTGTGAGGTACTAAAAATACAATAATGAAAACGACATACAGAATTCAGCAAGAGTGATTGACAATACACAGCAAATTAGACAACAAATATTTGTCATAAGTGCTATGAAAAGAGCAGGGTATAAAGAGAAAGCCAACAACAGAGGACCTGATGGAGCCTGGACTGCCGGGAAGGCTTCTCTATGGAGATGGCTTTTCATCTGAGCTCAGACAGAGCAGCAGGGAACAGGCAGGCGGGAACCGTGCAGGTGTGGACGTGGGCAGATCCAGGGGTGACCTCATAGGGTCTCTTAGGTCACACTAAGGATCTCGGTTTTCATAATAAGAGCAACAGAAATCCACTGAAGGCTTTTAAGTAGGGAGATGACATGATGAGGTTCCTCTTCTCTAAAGATCAGGACAGTTTGGCAGGACAAGAGTGAGGCTGAGAGGGGTAACTTACACAAGGGCAGAGCCGAGCTATGGGGGCTCATAATTTGGGGTCTTCTTCAACCAGCAGTCTTCACATATTTGTCCAAAGCTGATTTAGAGACATGTCTGCAACTGCTTGAAGAAAGCGAGGCAAAGAAGCCTGTCTTTCAGAGCCGCCAAATAATATCCTGATCAACAGAACAAACCTGCCCCTGAGCAGGCCTTGTCCTCTTTACAGGGAGGACGGGGACCATCTGACGAGCACATACCCTCAGGTAGCCCTGGCACATGTGGTGTGCTGGCTATGCAGGCTGTGTATAGCACAGTGTACATTCTATGCTACAGTACAGGGCAGCCCTGCTATGGGGCGGTGGGGGTGGAGACAGAAATTTTACCTCTTACCCCCATAATGTCATCCAACCCATTTTCTCTATCTCGTGTTTCTAGTCATATCACTCCCGTATCACAGGGCTACCCTGCTGACCCACCTTTAACCCAGATTTGATCCAGACTAGGATGACTGTATGGGAATGGAAACAAAGAGAACAATTCTAAAGTCTATTAGGAAGCAAAATCAATAAAATCAAAGACTTTGTGACACAGGGATAAGGAGGCATGGGAGAGGGAAGAGTCACACTTTTACAGCTTCCTAGGGTCCCCCTCAAAGAGTTCTTTACTAGCTAAAAAAAAAAACTGTCACATGACTAATAAAAATTTACACAGAGCCCTTTTTAACTTAAACCAATTTATTTTGGATGTATCATGTGACTCCCACAACAGTCCTGTGAGACATGACAGGGTTAATCCTTGTTTCAAAAGTGAAGCTCAAAGATCACACAATTACATACAATTGCTAAAAAAAAAAAAAAACCCAAACCAAGAGTCTGAATCCAGACCCACCCTCTTGCCACTAAAGCACATTGCTTGTACATGATACAATAATCTAATACTGCCCCAGACAAGTACTCAGTGGACTTCTATTATCTTGGAGAGGCTGCCAGAGGAGATAAGCTGGCAAGCCTGCAGCAGGGGCTGCTACAGCCAGGAGGCTAGGGCCCTCACACATCAAATGCTACTTTAGGGAGCTTGGAATTAGCCTCAAGTCTCTGAAGTGTATGTGTGTGTGTGTTCATTACTCAGTCGTGTCTAATTCTTTGCAACTCCACAGACTATAGCCTGCCAGGCTCCTCTATCCATGGGATTTCCTAGGCAAGAATACTGGAGTGGGTTGTCATTTCCTTCTCCAGGGGATCTTCCCTACCCAGGGATCAAACCCTGGTCTCCTGCATTACAGGCAGATTCTTTACCATCTGAGCCACCAGGGAATCCCCTAAGTCACCAAACTAGAGTGTTTCTTTTGAACTACAGAAGATATGGCAAAACACACTGAAGTCAGAATTTAAAAGAAAATGGCAAATATATTCTCAACATATGTGACAGATACTGCATTTGCCTCATTCAATGAGAAAGTCAATAAGAAAAACACATACACTACCATATGTAAAACAGCCAGTGGGAGTTAGCTGTATGACTCAGGGAACTCAAACTAGGGCTCTGTGACAACAGTGGGGATGAGAAGGGGGGTTCAAGAGGGAGGGGACATATGTACACCTGTGGCTGATTCATGTTGATGTGTGGCAGAGACCAAGACAATATTGTAAGGCAATTATCCTTCAATTAAAAATAAATTTAAAATAAAATATATTTTAAAAAGAAAAAGATAAACCAATGCAAAAATGGTTATAGGACAGACAATATATAGAAGAGGAAATTACAAAGAAACATGAAATGATGCTCAGCAATGTTAATGTTTCCAGAAATGTACATTAAAACAATGATATTCCGCTGCTAGCTGATATCCAGTGTTGGCTAGAGTACTGGATAAACAGGCAATCTCTAAGACTGGGGAAATCTAGCCACATCTAAAAATTTTCCTGTTCTTTAAACCTGACACTTCAAAGCTCAGAGTTCACACACTCCACAAGGGTACAAAGGCATGTGTAAATGAATGTTTGTCATAGCTCTATTTGTAAGAATAAAAAAGCTAAACATCCATCAACAGGAAACTAGTTTCTTAAAATATGGTACAGCCACCATTATTGAAAACAGTTGTTAAACAGAACGAGGTAGATGTGTATTCAACAACATGAACATATATGTATGTGGGGGGGGTGGAGGGGAAGAGAGAAGGAAGTAAAACAAAACCAGTGAAACAATGTATAAGATCATACATCTTCTTGTTAAGATGAAGTACGTTCTCATGTGCACAGGTATACACAAAACGGTCAACTGTGAAAACCTACAAAGGCTGGAATAGCCAGCGGGCAGCAAAGTAGCCTAGCTCAAAAAATGACTTTTCCTTTTATTTCATATACTTTGGTATCACTAAAATTTCCAGTGATAAGCATATATCAAGTTTTTAAACTAGTAAAAAAAGTACGAAAAGAACCTCTGGAGTTTAATGTCCTTCAGCAAGTAAATATACTCTGTTATTTCTCTTTACTTCTGGGTCACTTTCTGTTTCTGTGTGAAATTACTTACCTATTGATCTCACATGAAACATTAACAAGAAATCCCTGCTTTCTTCCTCCACTTTTATAGATAGGCAGATTAAATTGTTCCAATTATCTTCTCTGAAATGCTGCTATTTCTAAATTAGTCCTTGGAAATGATCAATTATTAGTTAAGATAAACTAAAAGGAAATCTGAGTATCTGTTGGCCTCCATTTTTCAAGGCTCAACTTCCTAAACTTTCCTCTCTTCAGGAATCTCTAAAAATATGTGAGTTATGCCTCAGAGCCTGTGGATCCATGCAGTTAACCATGCATAACAAGCTTATTAATTTGACTTTCTTGCAAACATAATGATCTAATCATTCTAAACGAGCAGGAAGACAGAGCAAAGTCCAAGTGGGATGTTCACATTTATTTGACTGTACATCAAACCCTGTGATCTCATTTTTCCAAGCATTCCAGGAGCGTTGAGGCCACGAGAGCCAGTGAGCTTTAATCACTCATGCTGCTCCGTCCTTCAAACAGCTAGAATGTTTAAAAGGCCCCACATTAAACTTCTTACATGAGATCATTTTATAGCTTGCTAATAATCTACATTTGCACAGCATCATTTATCTAATGTACACAAAGAAGCCAACATGGCCTAGATGGCTAGACACAGACTATTATCCACCAGAGTTCTGCACGGTCAGTAAGACAAATCCACACTCAAAATTCTGGGAGGCCAAAATCTCCCTTCAGATTAGCAAACGGAGAGTTCTGTTTTGTTTTTGGTCTGGGACCCTGTTGAACACATTCACATTTTCTGAGCCCGCTCTGTACACGGCACTACATTTTCAAGATCATGTATTCACCAAACATTTAGGACTAGACACTATCAGCCGTTTGTAGAGTGTTTATTATACACAGGAAGGTCTCTTTAAGTACTTGATCCCATTTACTTCTCACTGCTGCTTTCAGGCCACGCCCCCTCTCACATTTAAACCGAAGCACATACCTCCCCTTACAGCACCTGCCACATCATCTGGCTGCAGCCCCGTATACCACCTGTTCGGGCACTTCCCCTGTTGACAATTTCTGCATCCAGCTCCACCTCTACTTCTGTCATCATTCCTGCTGACACGGACTTAAAATTGGAAGACACACCCAAAACTGGCATTCTTGTTCCTGGATTTCCTCACTTGCAAAAATCTTGTCCTTCACCACCTCGGCCTCCCATGTCAGTGGTCCCACCCTAGGCTTCTAATTGTATATACTACTGTTTAATTCCTAAAACCTCCGTTCCGACTATATTTCCGCTTAGACTATCATCACCAGTCCTGTTTCGTTTCCTCCCTTCCTCTGTGATCCCAATTCTTTGACCCCACCGTTAGTTCTCAGTTTTTGTCTGTAAGATGTCCATAGTCTTCCTCGTGGCCCTCTTTACCCAGCGCTGGTTAGACAGTCCTGCATCCACACGGAATTCCTTCGCCCCGTTATCCCTTGCCCTGGTGAGCCCCTATCTCCACTTCTGCGCTTGCACTTGACTGGCAAGAATGAAATACAGGAACAAGGTCCATTTTTAAGGTAACACTCTCAGTTTTCAAATGGGCCCTCACTTCCTTTCTCAGTTCACTCTATCACACTCCAAAATGCCAGAAATAGGTAGAGAAATTACCCATTTCACCCACCATCTTTATCTAATGTCCACACACACTGCTTCCTCTCGCTCCTGCATCAATTTGTTTTCTCTGTACCAGATAATACGTAACAGTTTTCAAGTGTACCATTAAGTGTCCCTTAAATATTCCACCCCTTGAGCCCACACTCCTCTCTGGTGACCACTCCATATCTCTATATATTTTTAGTTAAAAAAAAAAAAAAAAACCTCCTCAAAAAAACAGTCATCTGTCTCTCTCTCCACTTCTTTTTTCCCACTTTTTTCTTAATCTGTTCCAACCAGACTTTTCTACCTCTCCACGGAAACCATGCTAATCAAGCATGCTCATGACCTCCATGTTGCCAAACCCGATGGCCATTTCTTACTACTCATTGTACTCACCTCCACAGTGGCATCTGACCCACTGACCACACCTTCTCCTTGAAAGGCTGGCCTACCATGGGTCCTGCACCACCATATTCCCCTAACATCTTTCATCTCATACTGGCCAGTCCTCCTTGGGGCCTGTTGTTTGGTTCCTCCTTTCTCTGAGCTCTAAATCTAGAGAAACCTAGGGCTCAGTCTGTGCCCTTCTTTCACTCATTCCTGACAGCACTTAGAAAGTGACTGTGATTTTAAGTTTGCTGACAATTTCAAAAATGTATTTATCTACAAAGCTACAACCTCTCACCTATCAACATCTCCACCTAGAGGTCTAACAAACATCTCAATCTTAACATGTCTAGAGAAGAGTTACTGACACCCACCACCACCACCATTATTTGCTCTTCAGTCAAGACTTTCCATCTCAGAAAATGGCATCACCTTCACCCTATTTATCCTGGATAGTTCTCTTGCACATCCATATCCACTCAATCAGGAAGTCCCATCCAGTAAAACTTTAAAACATATTCTGAGTCTGATCACTTCTTATACAACATGTCCAGTTATCACTCCAGTTTAGACACCATCTTCTCATACAATAACATTGTAATTAGTCTCCCAGTTTCTCTCAACTCATTCATTTCATCTTCTGAGGTACAGTCCAAGAGGTCCCTCTAAAGAGAACTCTGTTACTTCTCCCTTAACATCCTCCAATGGCTTCCAGTTACTCTTAGGAAAAAATCTAAACTCCATGGTCTGACTCATGGCTACTTCTCTGACTCCAAGTCCAAATATTCCTTTGGCTCTTATATGGTCACTTTCTCACCTTATTCAGGATTCTGCTAAAGTGTCACCTTCTTGTGTCAAAAAAAGAAACACTAAAATGACCCTTCAGTAGAATTCTACTCCTTTTTTTAAGGAGTGTCACCTCACTATAAAGGCCTTCTTAGAGCCTTATATCTAAAACATTCCTGTTTAGGAGCTATTTCTCTCTGATACTTGGATCATTCTTGTACTTTCAGAATCTCTGCAGATGAAGGACTCTATCCATACATCCCAAGAAGAACAAATAATACCATGTATAACCCAATCCCAGAGCAAAGATAGGAGTCAGAGAAGATAGTAGAAATTTCAGTCTACATGTAAGTGATCAAATGCATGGCACAGCATAGCACAGCCAGTCCCAGAATCAGACGTCAATTGCATGAAAAGGGTAGCAGGAGGGACCTAGAGGTGGTGGGAAACAGACAAAAATCTCTCTCAGAAAGAAAAGGAACCATCTCAGAGGCTAGCAAACCCTAAGGGAAAAGAAAGGAAAGAAAAAAAATTTTCAGTAAGATTACTAAATAAATTTAACAATGCAGATGCCATGGTAGAAAATGACAACAAAACAGACCAAAACCCACTCAACAAAAAGAAAAATGACAAGCCATAAATAAATAAAAAACTATAAAAGGAAAAGAATATTGAAACAGAGGTTATGTTTAAAATCCCAAAAAAGTCTTTTACCAACTCTAAGCAAATAAATCTGAAAACCTGGATAAAAGGGATAATTTTCTTAAAAAACATACCTTCTGCATATTGACCCCAAAACAGATAGTAAACATCAATTTTCATAAAAGAAATAGAATTATTCCCCCAAATAAACTACTGCTGAGGGTGAGATGTATGGAGAGAGTAACATGGAAACTTACATTACCATATGTAAAATAGATAGCCAACAGGAATTTGCTGTATGTCTCAGGAAACTCAAACAGGGGCTCTATATCAACCAAGAAGGGTGGGATGGGGAGGGAGATGGGAAGGAGGTTTAAAAGAGAGGGGATATAAGTATTCCTGTGGCTGATTCATGTTGAGGTTTGACAGAAAACAACAAAATTCTGTAAAGCAATTATCCTTCAATTAAAAAATAAATAAATTTTCAAAAAACATCACAGAAACATGATTTTATGGGGGAAATTCTATCAAACCTTCAAGGAATGGATAATTCCAATGTTAATAAAATTGCTCCTATGTTAATAAAAAGAGCAAACAAAAAGAAGAATAAATTGTCAACTTCATTTTATGAAGAAGATATAATACTGATACCTAAATTTAACTTTTAAAAAAACTGCAAAAAAAAAAACCCTATAAACCTCACTTATGAATATGGATGTAAAATCATATATATAAAGTGAATAACAAAAAATATAAATTGTTTTAACAAGTGGAATTCTTTCCTAGGAATGTAAGACTGGTTCACTTTTTTTTTTTTCCCATTTATTTTGGAGTACAGTTGATTAACAATATTGTGATAACTTCATGAAATGGTTCACTTTTAGATATTACATATTCATTAATGTAATTCACCGTCTTAACAGATTTAAGGAGAAAAACCATACGATTATCTCTAGAAACACTAAAAGGACCCTCCGATAGAATTCAATACCATTCCCGATTTCAAAAAAGAAAAAAATACTCAGAAATTATGGATATGTGTGTGTGTCCCTCAATCCTAAAGTCAGCATCTTATTTAATAGGGAAACACTGGAATCATTTGACTAATGTCTGAAATGAGGCAAGGATGCTCATTATCTTTATGTACTATTATATTATAAGAGGCATTAGCCAACATAATCAGATAAGAGAAAAGCAACTAAAAACATGAAAATTAGATACAATTGTATTTCCTTTCTATTTGTAGATTATGCAGCAGTTGGACATGAATTTGAGCAAACTCCAGGAGATAGTGAAGGACAGGGAAGCCTGGCATGCTACAGTCTATGGGGTTGCAAAGAGTTGGACATGACTTAGCAACTAAACAACAACACACCTATAAAACCAAGGCAATCAAAGAGAAAATTTTAAATAACTTAGTAAAACAGAAACTTATGAGATTAAGAAACAAAATAGCATAATCTGCATATAGTCATATGGTAATCAGTTAGAAGATAAAAATGGGAAAGAAAATCCCATACATAAGCAAAAACAAAAATCTCCTTTTTTTCAGTGTTTCTGCAGATAAATAAATTGATTCTTAGTGCAAAAAAAAATAAACAAGCCGAAGTTCAGAAAAAGGAATTCTGCTTCTGACCAAGACTGAGTAACCTACCTTAAAAAAGAAAGTGAACAAAATATATGAAACAATAGTTTTCAAGACTTTAGCATAAAGGAGGAAAAATATCTTTTTCTTCTATCCATGTAAATTCTCAACTTGGAACTTAACATCAAAAGACAGATTAGCAAGACTACCTTAAAAAAGAAAGTGAACAAAATATATGAAACAATAGTTTTCAAGACTTTAGCATAAAGGAGGAAAAATATCTTTTTCTTCTATCCATGTAAATTCTCAACTTGGAACTTAACATCAAAAGACAGATTAGCAAGACATAAACATATACATTTATTTAATGTAAATTTTACATGACATAGGAGACTTCATAAGCAAATGAAGACCCAAAGAAATGGTTAAAACCGAGTGTTTTTAATGCTAGGTCTTATGAAGAATGGAAAGTCATGGAGCAATATGAAGATAGGACAAAGTATGAGGTAAATTCGTTTAACTGGAGAAATCTAGCAAAGCCTGCTTGTTCCAATATCCTCTGTCCCCCTTTAGAAATAAAGCAACACTTTTCCTCTGGTTATATGGGCGCTTCGCACATAAAAAATTTATTAACCTGCTTCAGAGGAAGGTCAGAAAGTTTTTCTTAGGAAACACTTTCAAATTCATTGTAAAAGACCAGCATTACCCTGATATTAAAGCTAGACACTATAAAAAAATAAAACTATAGGCCAATATCCCTAATAAATACAAACACAAAAACTCTCAACAAAATATTAGGAAACCAAATTCAACAGCATATTATAAGGATCATACACCACAATCAAGAGGGATTTATCCATGGGGTGCAAGGATGATTTAACATACACAAATGTGATACACCACATTTAATAGAATGAATAATAAAAAAATAATATGAGCATTCCAATAGATGGAGAAAAAGCAATCAATAAAATACAAGATCATTTCATGATTTAAAAAAAAAGGCTCAACAAATTGGGTATACAAGGAATCTCAACACAATAAAAGCCATATATGACAAACCTACAGCAAACATCATAATTCAATGGTGAAATATTGAAAGCTTTTATTCTAAGACCATGAAAAAGACAAGTATGTACACTCTCACTACCCCTATTCAAAACAGCTCTATAGACCCTAGTGAGCGCAATCATACAAGAAATAAAAGACATCCAAATCAGAAAGAACTAAAACTATCTGTTTGCAGAGGACATGACCTCACACATAAAAAAGTCCTAAAGATGCCACCAAAAAGTGGTTAGAACTAAACAATTAGTTAAGTAAAGTTGCAGGATACAAAATCAACATATAGAAAGTAGTTGTGCTTCTATACACCAAGAAAAAAATTTTGAGAAAGAAATTTTAATAACAATTCCATTCACGATATCATCAAAAACAATAAAATATTCAGGAATAATTTAATGAAGGAAGTGAAAAATCTGTACATTGAATACTATAAAATGTTGATAAAATAAATGGAAAAATACACAAATGGAAAGACACCCCATATTCATGGATTAGAATAATTTGTATTATTAAGATAGCTATATTACCCAAAAAAGTCTATAGATTCAATTCAATCTCTCAGTTCAAGTTCAGCTCAGTCATTCAGTTGTGTCTGACTCTTTGTGACCCCATGGACTGCAACACACCAGACTTTCCTGTCTATGAGCAACTCCCAGAGCTTACTCAAACTCATGTCCATCAAGTTAGTGACGCCACCCAACCATCTTATCCTCTGTCATCCCCTTCTCCTCCCACCTTCAATCTTTCCCAGCATCAAGGTCTTTTCAAATTAGTCAGTTCTTCGCATCAGGTGGCCAAAGTATTGGAGCTTCAGCATCAGTCCTTCCAATGAATATTCAGGACTGATTTCCTTTAGGATGAACTGGTTGGAATTCCTTGCTGTCCAAGAGACTCTCAAGAGTCTTCTCCAATACCACAGTTCAAAAGCATCAATTCTTCAGCGCTTAGCTTTCTTTATAGTCCAACTCTCATATCTGTACATGACTATGGAAAAACTGTAGCTTTGACTAAAAAGTCCAACGATTTTTTTCTCACAGACCTAGGGAAAACAATCCTAAAATGTGTATAAAAACACAAAAGAACCAAAACAGCCAAAGCAATCTTGAGAAAATGCAACAAAGCTGGAGACATCACTTTTCCTGATTTCAAAATATATTACAAAGTTATAGTAATCAAAATAGCATGGTACTGGCAGAAAAGTAGACCCATAAACCAACGGAATAGAATTGAAAGCCCAGAAATAAATCTTCTCACATATGGCCAATTAATATTTGCAAGATGGCAAAGAATACTCAACAGAGAGAGAATATTATTTAATAAATGGTATTGGGAAAACTGAATAACCATATGCAGAAGAAATTGGATCCCTATCTTATGCCACTCACAAAAATTAACTTAAAATGGATTAAAGACTTAAACATAATAACTGAAAAAATGTGAAACTCCTAGATCAAAACTAGGGGGCAAAGCAATAATTTTTTGGATTTAATACTAAAAGCATAAGCAATAAAAGCAAAAATTAGTAAGCAGCACTATACCAGACTAGAAAACACAGCCAAAAAAGAAAAATCAATGAAAAGGTAACCTACAAAAGGGGATAAAATATTTTCAAATAATATATCTGATACAGGGTTAATCTCCAAAATATATAAAGAATTCATTCAACATAATAGCCACCCAAAAAATCTGATTAAAAAATAGGCAATGACCAACAGGTACATGAAATCATAAGGAATATGCAAATCAAAACACAATGAGATATTGCCTCATACGTATTTAAAATGCTATCACCAAAAAGTCAAAAGATAGCAAGTATTGAATGTGGGGGGAAAAGTATCCTATGTACTATTGGTGGCAATGAAAATTGGCTACTAGGAAAAACAGTATGGAGTTAAAGAAATTAAAAACAGAACTGCCATATGACCCAGCAATCCTACTTCTGGGTATATACCCAAAGGAAATGAAAACAGTATCTCAAAGAAGTATCTGTACTCCCATATTTGCTGCAGTATTATTCACAATAGCCAAGACATGCAAACAACCTAAGTGTCCAACAATGGATGAATGGATAAAGAAGATGTGGCATATATATCCAATGGAATATTATTTGGATGTGAGAAAGAAGGAAATCCTGCCATTTGCAACAACACAGATGAATCTTAAGGTCATTATGCTAAGTGAAATAAGTCAGTCAGAGAAATGAATATTATATCATTTACATGTGGAATCTATAAAAGCTGAACTTATAGAAGCAAAGTGGTGGTTACCAGGGGATGGTTAGACAGAGGGATGCCAAGAAGAATCCAAATACACAGGTCTTGCTAAATTTCCCCCAGTTTACTACCCTCAGCTCATACCCTTTGTCCCAACATTCTTCCACTCCCCATCAAACCTAGTATAAAAATGCTCAAGTGTAACCATTTCTTCATTTCCTTATGAAGGCTGTGTCATATAAAACACAAGTAAGTTTGTATGCTTTTTTGGTCAGTCCAATTTACAGGGCCCTCTGCTAGAGAACCTAGGAGGATTGTAGGAAATACAATTTTTCCTAGGTGTAGTATATTATTTCAAAAATATTTATCGAATTATAAAGTCTGAAACTATACTTTTGAGAAAAATCTAAGATATTTCACATAATTTTTCATTTTTACTCAAGTTTTATTAGTACAGTATAAGACAATTCATTTAGTAGACTATTGCTTAAAAAATAAAATTTGTTTTTAAAGAAGTCTCTTTCCATAGCTAATGTCTATTCATTTTTAAGTCTGTTTTTATCTAATGGTTAAATAAACCTACTGAGAAGTATGCCTTTCATATTTGGAAAGAAGTAGTCACACATTTAATTACGTTCTTTTTCCCTGGCTGCCTGCCAAAAACAATCACAGTTTGATATTACAGCTTCTCTTTTAGGAGTAATTAAGAAGTTAATCTTACTTAAAAAATATAATTACCCAGCAGACCATAGAACTAACTTATCTACTTGTCAAAGTAACAGTACCACATTCACAAAGATGAACCCAGACTCTCTCTCTAGCTATCCCATCACCACCATCTGGAAAGATGGGTAGAGCCCATTACTCTTGACAGTCCCTTGGACAGCAAGGAGATCAAACCATTCAATCCTAAAGGAAATCAATCCTGAATATTCATTGGAAGGACCAATGCTGAAGCTGAAGCTCCAGTACTTTGGCCACCTGATGCAAAGAACCAACTCATTGGAAAGTGACAGAGGATGAGACGTTTGGAAGGCATCACCAACTCAGTGGATATGAGTCTGAGCAAACTCCGGGAGATGGTGAAAAACAGGGAAGCCTGGTGTGCTGCAGTCCATGAGGTCACAAAGACTTTTACACAACTTAGTGACTGAACAACAACAATAACAAGAGTCCATTACAACCTACCAGTTACTGGAAACCAAGCCTCCCACCTTCTTTGAAGCATCAAGAAGCAATGGAGCTGAAGATGCTGAAGGACATTGGGCATGGGACAGTTAAGTTCCTAGTCCATCAGGATAAGGGGTATGTCTCAACAACCAAGGAGACTTCCCTAACTCAAAACTGCAGAATACTTTATTGCTCCTGACCACCCGACAGAGATGAGATGTTCACTCACCCTTAATCTTCTTCCAACATTAGTCAATCATCAGAGAATGAGGCTTTCCGCTTCATCTGACACTAATATATCAAGTGCCTACTATGTGATTTCTGTTCACATGGAAAGCATTTCTACCTCTAAACTTATTACCGATACCCATGAATGGGGGAGCCAGATGTCCTCTAGAAAGGAAGGATCTTTAGCCAAGTCATCCACACCTGGACTGTAAAGGCACTGTTGCCTCTGTGAGGCAGTTTTCAGTGTCTAACAGGTTGAACACAATTAAAGACTTTTTCTAATAGTGCAGAGCCCTTGGCCACCTGTGCACACCATCTTCAGGGGAACTGTATTCTTTGCAGAAATCAACAGCCACTTTTACCAACCTCTTCTAAGCTGGCTCTCAGAACAAATTCTGAAATCCTTTAAAATGCTGCAGAAGCTGAAGGCAGGTGATATTGGGATTGCAGCAGCAGAGCAACTCCAAGGCTATTTCCAGCCAGCTACAGTTGGTCTTGCCGAATAAGATTTCAACAGTTAGTAACCTCTGGAAACCCAGTATGTGCACAATCCCTATACTAAAGAGTATAGGGATTCACAAAGGAAAACAGCACAGTTTCTGCCCCTGGAAACATACTCCATCCTCAATATCTTAATATTAGAAGTGATCTAGCTACAGCTGCACCTGAACTTTAGATAAATTACTTCAACTACTGCAGGAATGGTGGGGTGGTGAGTAGAAGGGCATCAAATAATTCTTCTACTCATTTATCCATATCAGTCTCATGAGTTTTGCTTCCTCTCTTGTGCATTTTGATTTTATATTATTAAAATAAAATCAAGTCTCCTTTTGAAAAGAAATCCCTAGTTGGAAAATGAATTGACAATTTTGCTTTTCCTATGTAACTTAGTCCCCTAGGGTGACTTCACAGGTAATTGAATTTCATATGAAATTTACCAAATAACAAAGGTCTGCTGTGCTCTGCAGAACATTCCATATAGCCCAAATCCCTACCCACCTGAGGCTTTCAAACATAATACCAAGTGGAAAACTGGCATATTGAGGAACAGGGGAGTATTGTCTCCTTGGTAGGTCAGCAGAATCAATACGGAAAGCCCAACAACTGACCCAAATTGGAGCTATCATCTCCATATCCTGGCTGGGGGCCCATCACCCACATAGTTCAACAAAAGGTCTTGAAGTTACTGCTTTGTACAAGCTTATCATGGGGACATTCACTGTAATTAGAGGAACTACCATGTATATATTTTAACCAAAAGACTGAGACTAGAAAGTAAGAGATCAGAGAGAACACAAAATGCATTGCAAACAAATATTCCCAATTCCAGTGAGAACTCTGAATTATTCACTGGTTGATCTTTGCCTCTGTGATTATGTATTTCTTTTTAAAAGGACTATTAAATTAAACTTCCTAATATTTTATCAGTAAACAATTATCAGGCCCCAACATGTATCAGGGTTTCTCAGGGGGCACAGTGGTAAAGAATCTGCCTGCCAATGCAGGAGACAAAAGAGATGTAGATTAGATCCCTAAACTGGGAAGAACCCCTGGAGCAGGCAACCCACTCCTGTATTCTTGCCTGGAGAATTCCATGGACAGAGGACCCTGGAGGGTTACAGTCCACAGGGTCACGAAGAATCGGACACAAGTGAGCACATGCACACCCCACTACACCATGTAGGACACTATTGTAGATTCCAGGGTTCCAAGTGACATGAGACTCTATCCTTTCTCTGCAAATTTCTTAGGAGTAACATATCCTAGCATTTTTTAACAGTTAAGTTCTACAAAGATTATATTATAAAATATAACTGTGCAAAACAAAAATGAGAGAAAGCTACAAAAATGTATGTACTAAACATAGCTGTAAAAACACCTCTTTTGTAATGTGTGATTTAATTAATTTAGACAAGTGCCTTTGGTTAGATTTGGGTAACTAAGAATATGCCTAGAGAAGTAAATCTTGACCTAGTTCTAACAACAACTGATGAAACCTTGTACTTTTCCTGTTTCCTTTTCTGCCCCTCTCCCTCACTTTCCATAATCCAAAGATTTCAACCTCCTGATTATTCCAGTTGAAGAGACTGCTGCTCCAGATATTCATGTCTATAAAAATATTATCTCCTAGGGAAAAAAAGTGAAAGTGTTAGTCACTCAGTCATGTACAACTCTTTATAACCCCATGGACTGTAGCCTGTTAAGCTCCTCTATCCATGGAATTCTCCAGGAAAGAATACTGGAGTAGGTAGCCATTCCCTTCTCCAAGGGATCTTTCCCACCCAGGGATCAAACCCGTGTCTCCCATACTGCAGGCAGATTCTTTACCGTCCTTATCTCTCAAAGGTAAGGAGGGATCTGCCAATTCTTTCTATATCTTCTCCCACTAAGCTGTGTGCCTCAAGCAGGGACTATGGCTTATTTATCCTATTTCTTGGCACCTAGTCCAATGTGTGTGCATAACAGCTACTAGGCAGTCAATAAATATTAGCTCAATGAACTTCCCTTCTAATATCCAGCTTAATATTTCCATGTGCTGAATGTGTACTGATTGGCTGATATATACTCTTAATTAGCCAATCATGAGAAGAGTTTAAATCAAATTTGTGCTACTCTTACTCAAGCTGTCATGTCTTCAAACTTGCAAAAGTTAGGCTGAGTAACAATCAGAAGCAAACATTCACATGATTGTGCACTTGCGAAATTAAAGCATTCCTCAGTCATCTATCCCTTACTCTGCCTTTTACTCCCTGCAATAATCATTCACTTAGTATTTGCCAATGATTATGAGATTAATAGTGATGCACCATAAACATTTTGATGATTGAACCAATTATAATGACTAGAGGGGTATTTGCTCCTGTTCAGAAAAGAACCTAGGCAAGGCTGCACAGGAGAGAGGATTCAGCGGGCCTGCAGTCAGGGTGCCTAATTATCTTGGCTATTTGGCTATTCAAAGAGGGCAAAGGAGCCTACGGTACTCATCCACTCTGACTGAGAGGCATCTTTCCTCCTGAAATTGCCTTCCAGCTGCATAATTTCTCAGCTACAGGGCTCTAAAAAGGGATTTTCAGCTCCTTGGTAAAGATTCTCTGAGCATCTGCTACCTCTCAGACACTACAATGAATAGCACATGAATAAGAGCTCAGACACTCCCCTCTAGTCCACAGGTCAGCCAACTTTTTCATAAAGAGCCGTATAGTAAATGTTTTAGGCTTTGCAGTCCATACAGTCTCTGTGGCAATCACTCAACTTAGCATGTAGTGCAAAAGCAACCTTAGAAAATTATATACACTATTGAACATGGTCATGTTCCAATAAAGCTTTATTTACCAAGACAGGCAGTTGGCTAGGTTTAGCCTACAAGATGTAGTTTGCTATTCCTAATCTAACCCATGTCAGATACATTTGTTTTTCAAAATACAAAACAAGGATATCTGTGTTAATGAAAACTTCCCCCTTGTATCCATAAAACATTTCATAAACAATGAAGCTATTTCATATATGACTGAAAGCTTAATCTTCACACCAACCCTTTACAGTGGATAGGTTTTAGTATCTTCATTTTATAAATGAGAAAACTAAAGCTCAATTAAAGAACTTTAAGTCATTATACAACTAAGAGTGGAGGTAAGATATGAGCTTCTGTGTAATAGGCAAAAATTACCATGTGCTTACCAAAGTTTCCTCATCCTCCAGGGCTTATACCAGACTATATTTCCCAGGTTCCTCTGCCTTTGGGCATAGCCATGTGCTTGGGTTCTGATCAGTAGAATTTAGGCCTTGCCCCTTAAAATTTCCTCATAAAAAACTCTTAAACATGATTCTCTATTTCCTTCACCCCTTTCAGCTGGCTGGAAAGGAGACATTCCTAGGGTAAACTTGCCAGTCACATGTTGACAAAAGCAGAGCCACAAGATTGAAAGAGCCTGAGTCCATGAAGCACAACCTGGAAGAAAGTCACCCAACCATAAAGAAGTGCATTATTACACTGTGAAAACTGCAAGAAACTTTTATTAAGCCACTGAGATGCAGAGCTTTATGTGTTACAGCAACTCCCTTAACTAACACAGCCTGTGTCCAGATTTGGTGTTGTTTGCACTCAGCTATAGAAAAGATGTAAAGGATGTGTTTACCAGCTAGATTTCAGACAAGAGATATATCAAAATAAGGAAGGGGTACATTCAAGAATGGCAAAGTCAAAGAATTTTCAAACTACTGCACAACTGCATTCATCTCACATGCTAGCAAGGTAACGCTCAAAATTCTCCAAGCCAGGCTTCAACAGTATGTAAACCCTTATGGCAGAAAGTGAAGAGGAACTAAAAAGCCTCTTGATGAAAGTGAAAGAGGAGAGTGAAAAGGTTGGCTTAAAGCTCAACATTCAGAAAACGAAGATCATGGCATCTGGTCCCATCACTTCATGGGAAATAGATGGGGAAACAGTGGAAACAGTGTCAGACTTTATCTTTTTGGGCTCCAAAATCACTGCAGATGGTGACTGCAGCCATGAAATTAAAAGACGCTTACTCCTTGGAAGGAAAGTTATGACCAACCTAGATAGCATATTGAAAAGCAGAGACATTACTTTGCCAACAAAGGTCCGTCTAGTCAAGGCTGTGGTTTTTCCAGTGGTCACTTATGGATATGAGAGTTGGACTGTGAAGAAAGCTGAGCACCGAAGAACTGATGCTTTTGAACTGTGGTGTTGGAGAAGACTCTTGAGAGTCCCTTGGACTACAAGGAGATCCAACCAGTCCCTTCTGAAGGAGATCAGCCCTGGGTGTTCTTTGGAAGGACTGATGCTAAAGCTGAAACTCCAGTACTTTAGCCACCTCATGCGAAGAGTTGACTCATTGGAAAAGACTCTGATGCTGGGAGGGATTGGGGGCAGGAGGAGAAGGGGACAACAGAGGATGAGATGGCTGGATGGCATCACCGACTTGATGGATCTAAGTTTGAGTGAACTCCAGGAGTTGGTGATGGCCAGGGAAGCCTGGCATGCTGCAATTCATGGGGTCGCAAAGAGTTGGACATGACTGAGCGACTGAACTGAACTGAACTGAAACCAAGAACTTCTGGATGTTCAAGCTGGATTTGGGAAAAAAAAGCAGAGGTATAAGAGATCAAATTGCCAACATCAGTTGGGTCATATAAAAGGCAAGAGAATTCCAGAAAAACATCTACTTTTGTTTCATTGACTATGCTAATGCCTTTGACTGTGTGGATCACAGCAAACTGTGGAAAATTCTGAAAGAGATGGGAATACCAGACCACTTTACCTGCCTCCTGAGAAACATGTATGCAGGTGAAAAAGCAACGGTTAGAACCAGACATGGAACAACAGACTGGTTCCAAACAGGGAAAGGAGTACGTCAAATCTGTATATTGTCACCCACCCTGCTTATTCAGTTTATAGGCAGAGTACATCATGCAAAATGCCAGGCTGGATGAAGCTCAAGTTGGAATCAAGATTGCTGGGAGAAATATCAATTATCTTAGATATGCAGACAACACCACCCTAATAGCAGAAAGTGAAGAGGAACTAAAGAGCATCCTAACGAAGGTGAAAGAGGAGAGTGGAAAAGCTGCCTTAAAACTCAACATTCAAAAAACAAAGATCATGGCATCCAGTCCCATAACTTCATGCCAAATAGATGGGGAAACAACAGAAACAGTGAGAGACTTTATTTTGGGGGGCTCCAAAATCACTGCAGATGGTGACAGCAGCCATGAAATTAAAAGATGCTTGCCCCTTGGAAGAAAAACTAAGACCAACTTAGCATACTAAAAAGCAGAGACATCACTTTACCGACAAAGGCCCATCAAGTCAGAGCTACAGTTTTTCTAGTAGTCATGTATGGATGTGAGAGTTGGACCATAAAGCTGAGCACTGAAGAATTGATGGTTTTGAACTGTGGTGTTGGAGAAGACTCTTGAGAGTCCCTTGGATTATAAGGAGATCAAACCAGTCCATCCTAAAGGAAATCAGTCCTGAATATTCATTGGAAAGACTGATGCTGAAGCTCCAATACTTTGGCCGCCTAATGCAAAGAACTGACTCACTGGAAAAGACCCTGATGCTGGGAAAGATGGAAGGTGGGAGGAGAAGGGGATGACAGAGGATGAGATGGTTGGATGGCATCACTGACTCTGAGGACATGAGTTTGAGCAAGGTCCCAGAGTTGGTGATGGACAGGGAAGCCTGGCATTCTGCAGTCCATGGGGTCACAAAGAGTCAGACATGACTGAGCGACTGAACTAAACTGAATCCTATAGTCGAAAATAACTAGTATTATAGTTCCGACACATAAACTTCTGATCTTATTTTGCCTTTTTATGCACATATATTTAGGCCTTAAGAAAAATGAAAATATAGTATTTTCCATTGAATATAATCATGGGGATCTTCTCATATCAAACTATATTCACATCATTGTGAGTAGTTGCATTGCCCCCACGACATAGATGTTATTTTTCAAAAAAGAAAACCAGTTATCCCCTAGTGTACATTTAAGTTGTTCCCCTTTTCTTGCTGTTACAAAAAAATTACTGCAACAAACATTCCTATTGATAGATACATCTTTATGCAAATGCGCAAGTTCTTTTTCAGGACTAGTGCCTGGAAGTAAAGCCGATAAGCTAAAAGATTTTTCCACTGTCAAAATGCCCTCCCAAAATACTGATTCAGTTTCCCAGTAGCCATGTATAAAAGTGACCAGTTTCCTACCTGGGCTGACCTGGATCTTTTCTTAAAATTCTTCACCAATCAGGTTAGAAAAATAAAAAACCCTCTCACTTACTTTTTAGTCCTCTTCCTTGCATTAAAAAAAAAAATCCTGTTTCATCTGTAGGAGATACTAAGGACACAACGTTGAGAAGTTACCTTTAAGCTGACAGTCTGCTTAATTTATACAATTGATCTAAGTGACTAGAAGCAAAGCAAATTTTGAATTTGAAAGACTTAGCATGAAAAAAATCAGCAAAGATGATCAAATATTAACTCTTCTTAGAGGATACTCTCAAGTAATCTGCATATTATAGGTGAGCCATGACTATCAAAACTGAATGGGTAATATGCTTCTAAATAATTAGCTGTTTTGCTACATAAAGCAACTAGAATGTATTTAACTTATTGCTTCCTTAGGTTTTTTTATACTTTTATCAATGTTTGACTTATTTAGGGGTTTGGTTACATAGTAGTTTAGTAAAAAGATAAGTTTGTGAACTTCCCTGGTGGCTCAGCAGTAAAGAATCTACCTGCAATGTCGCAGGTTTGATCCATGGGTCAGGAAGAGTCCCTGGAGAAGGAAATGGCAACCCACTGCAGTCTTCTTGTCAGGGAAATCCCATGGACAGAGGAACCTGGTGGGCTACAGTCCATGGGGTCACAAAACAGTCAGACATGACTTAGTGACTAAACAAACAAAAAGGGTGAATACCACAAACGTGAGGGAAAATACAAATAGAAACTGATAAACAAAAATAAACAAATGGGACCTGACTAAACTTAAAAGCTTTTGCACAGCAAAGGAAACCATCTTAAAAAAAAAAAAAAAGACAACCCACAGAAAGGGAGAAAATATTTGCAAATGAATTGACTGACAAGGGATTCATCTCCAAAATATACAAACATCTCATGCAGCTCACTACTAGAAGAAAAAAAAATCCAATATAAATAGGTGGAAGATCTAAACAGGCAATTCCCCAAAGAAGACATACGGATGGCCAAAGAGCACATGAAAAGATATTCAACACCACTGATAATTAGAGAAATAAAATCAAAATTACAAAAAGGTGTTACCTCACATCAGTCAGAATGGCCAGCATCAAAAAAATAATAAATATGTTATTTAAATACTAAATACTGGATAGGTGCTGAGAGGTAAATACTGGAGAGGGTGTGGAGAGAAGAGAACCTTCCTATATTGTTGATGAAAATCTTAATTGGTTCAGCCACTATGGAGAACAGTATGGAAGTTCCCGAAGAAATTAAAAATAGAGCTACCATATGACCCAGCAATTCTATTCCTTAGCATATATCTCAAGAAAACCATAATTTCAAAAGATCCATGCACCCCAATGTTCCTTGTAGCACTACTGGGAACAGCCAGGACATGAAAGCCAATTAAATGTCCATCAACGGATGAATGGATAAACATGCGGTACATACACACAATAAAATATTACTCAGCCATTTAAAAAAACAAAATAACACCATTTGCAGTGACATGGAAGGACCCAGAGATTGTCATACTGAGTGAAGTAAATCAGACAGAGAAAAACAAATATTATATGATATTGCTTACATGTGGGATCTGCAAAGAACCAACTCACTGGAAAAGACCCTGATGCTAGGAAAGACTGAAGTCAAAAGGAGAAGGGGGCAGCAGAGGATGAGATGGTTAGATAACATCACTGACTCAATGGACATGAATTGGAGCACACTCCTGGAAATAATGGAGGACAAAGGAGCCTGGTATACTGCAGTCCATAGGGTCGCAAAGAGTCAGACACAACTTAGAGACTGGACAACAACATATGTGGAATCTTTAAAAAATGGTACAAATGATTCATAAAATAATTTATAAAACAGAAATAGAATTATAGATATAGAAAACAAACTTATGGCTATCAAGGGAGAAAGGGAGAGAGGAGGGATAAATTGGGAGATGGGGATTAACATATATACACTACTATATATAAAATAGATGACTAATAAGGACTTATTGTACAGCACAAGGAACTCTACTCAGTATTCTGACCTATATGGGAAAATAATCTTAAAGAGAGTGGATATATGTATATTTGCAACTGAGTCACTTTGCTGTACAGCAGAAACTAACACAACATTGTAAGTCAACTGTACGCCAATAAAAATTAATTTTAAAAAAGAAACTGATACAGGTTGTTACCACTAAGAAAAAGGAAGGAAGGGACACAGATGAGGGGTGTGTGCAGAACACAGGTACTGCAATGAACACACATGAATTATTAATATTGGGGGGGATGCAACTTACACTGAAGGCCTAGGTACCAACCACTGGGCAAAACTTGTGACACGCATCTTCTCAATCCTCACAACTCTTCGAAATGCACGGAATTCATATTTGTTAAATGAGAAAAAGGGTGTCAGAGAAATTGAGCTAGGTGATTACCTAAAAAGGTAAACTTCTACCAGAACTTCTGCTTGTTTGGGGGACTTCCCTGGTAGTCCAGTGCTAAGACTCCAAGCTCCCAATGCTAGCCGCCGAGGTTCAATCCCTGGTCAGGACACTAAATCCTGCATGCTGCAACTAAGACCCAGAACAGCAGAATACATATAAAGAAATAAATATTTAAAGAAAAAAAAAACTTTGGGGTTTTTGCTGCTATTTTGTTTCAAATCCCACATTCTCCCCCAGTGTTCCACAGCACTGGAAAAATCCTGGATTAGAACTTTCAGTGCTCTCCCTGCCACCAGTGTCCCTCATGTTTCACTGAGGAATACAAAGACACAAAGACATGATAAAGTTAAAAAGAGAGCAGCCTATATGTGAAAATGTGGGAAGGTCTCAGAAATATGAATAAAAGAACAAAGAAATTATGTAATGAATAAATGAGACACTGAAGAAAGTGCAAACTTGGAACTGTGTCCAGAAGAATAAAGGAAGTAGCACAAAACGGTGGCATAAAAAGCACACATTAACATATATACACTACTCAGCGTACATACACACACACACACACACACACACACACACAGATGCTCAACAAGGACCTACTGTATAGCAAAGGAAACTCTACTCAACATTCTGTAATGATCTGTATGAGCAAAGAATCTGAAAAAGAATGGATGGATGTATATTTATAAGTGAACCACTTTGCTCTACACCTGAAACTAATACAACATTGTAAATCAACTATACTCCAATATAAAATAATTTAAGTTTAAAAACAAGATTACAGAAAGAAGAAAGAACACGTTAGTCAAATGAAGAAATTTAAAGGTATAAAATGATAAATAGCTAGAAACAACAGAATTACAAAACTGAATTTTTCAACCAAGAAACAGTATGTTCAGCCCTTTGATCTTTACCTGTTCCTAAAGGAATCCATTTTCCATTGTTAGTATTCATTATGATATGCCAGTTTTCACCCTTTTTAAATGCAGTGACCAAAACTGAACTCTCTTTTCAAATAAGGGCCACATCCACCCAGTGAATTACAGGAGAACCTTAGTCACAGCCGGTTGATGCTGTTTGTACTAACAGTTGATAACTTTAGAACTTTCATCCGTTTGTTGCTCTCCAAGATCCTCATGGCTTCTGCCGAGTCTGCCAATGTTTGTGCTGCTTTGTCTGTTCTTAACAATACTTCTGAGCTTAGAATGAGAGAAATCACAGAAAGTGTCTTAGAAAGATCCCCTAGCCTCACACAGTGTAGGTTACTGCTGCAAGACATGCCAGCTGATGCATGTTTGAGTCAGAGTAATACCAACCATTGATCCATTGATTCTTATCTTCATGGATTTGCATGTGACTTTATAAATCAAATACATTCTAAATTTTTCTCTATGGAAAAAAAAAAAAAAAGAAAATTAGAACACTAGGGCAGGGACATTTAAAAACCAAAAGGAAGATGCTGTGGAGGAGAGATCACAATCAACAAGAGTGGGTGCCCGGAGTAGAAAAAGAAACGCAAGCCTAAGAAGGACGGGGTGGCTTTGTTCCACATTCACTGTATTGTTCTTTTGTTTGCCTGTCTTGTATCCATCGACCACGTCTTCAGGGGCAAATAGGCATAAATTTGAGACAGAAAAAAGGTAAGTAAATAGTGAAAGAAAATGAACTGAAGTTCAGAATGACTACACACCATGATCAGATAAAAAGACCTGTCAACCAAAATTTTTAAATAAGGTGAAAAGTAAATGGTAAATAAGAAATATGGAACATCATTCTTCCCCTCCCCCCACACCAACAAAATTTGTATATTACTATTTATTATGCTCCTTATGCCTGCCTTCTTTCATTTTCCTAATTTTCTGAACTTTTCATTTTTCAAATAATTGATACAAACCTGAGAAAAGAAATGAGTAAAGAAAAAGTATAAAAATGAGAGAATAGGATGAAATCATCTAAATCGACCGTAAAACCTCTATATCAAGAGAATACTCACCATATGAGAGTAATTTCATTACTAAGTACTGGCTTAGTAACTAAGTAATACCAGCTGAATAAGTAATAGCTGAGGCCCTATCTCATGTTCACACTGGGACACAAGTAGAGATGGGAAGGTGATTTTCGGAATGGTCCATAGAATTTATATTTTCATCCTCCTTGTTGACTAAAAGGAAATAAAAATTTACTTCCCTAGGAAACCGTCCCTGCTGATGTGACCCTTTCCTGGATATGTATGCACACACGCAGCACACACTCCTGGAAGGATGCAAACCTGCAACCCAGATGCCAATATACCAAGCACAGTTATATCTGAGGAGTGAGAAAGGCAAGGAGCGATTTCACTTAGTACTTAATGTAAATCGATACTGCTTGTTTTTTTAAAGTCATTGAGTATAACTTTGGACATTCAAAACCAAGAATAAAGAAGAGCACAAATGATGAAAAGCTAAGACAGGAGAGGAGAATATGCAATGAGAGACTATAAAAAAGGAAGTAACAAAATCATCCTTTGGAGCTGTCTTTTACATCGTCCCTTTTATCTCTTCTCCTGAATTTGTACATTTGAGGCGGACATGCCTCAGACTCCTGCTTGTATATTTTCTCAAACTTTATCTTTGTATACCCTCCTTGGGGAAAAAAACAGACAAGATTAACAACGATTTTAAAGAAAAGTGAGAAGCAACAGGTCACTGGATTAGACGAAAACCTTATGT
The DNA here is from genome assembly GCF_055505025.1 of Bos grunniens. NCBI lineage: Eukaryota > Metazoa > Chordata > Mammalia > Artiodactyla > Bovidae > Bos > Bos grunniens. The sequence continues at coordinate 45,507,591 of NC_141165.1, forward strand.
CACACACATCAACCACCGTGACTTATTCTTTAAACAGATCAATAGAAACAATCATTCACCTTTCTTCAAAGAGACTGCTGAAGTAACTCTAGCTCACTTATGGTAGCTTCTGTTTTGTTGACAAGTAATTAGAGACAGTAACAGATCATTTGTCAAACTCTCAATGACTAGGGTTCATGGCCTTGATATGCCTGAACCAATTTCTCAAGCAGTTTGAAGGCCTCTTTAAAGATGGGCTCGATAAAGGACAGAAATGGTATGGACCTAACAGAAGCAGAAGATATTAAGAAGAGATGGCAAGAATACACAGAAGAACTGTACAAAAAAGATCTTCACGACCCAGATAATCACGATGGTGTGATCACTGACCTAGAGCCAGACATCCTGGAATGTGAAGTCAAGCGGGCCTTAGAAAGCATCACTACGAACAAAGCTAGTGGAGGTGATGGAATTCCAGTTGAGCTATTTCAAATCCTGAAAGACGATGCTGTGAAAGTGCTGCACTCAATATGCCAGCAAATTTGGAAAACTCAGCAGTGGCCACAGGACTGGAAAAAGTCAGTTTTCATTCCAATCCCAAAGAAAGGCAATGCCAAAGAATGCTCAAACTACCGCACAACTGCACTCATCTCACACGCTAGTAAAGTAATGTTCAAAATTCTCCAAGTCAGGCTTCAGCAATACGTGAACCGTGAACTTCCAGATGTTCAAGTTGGTTTTAGAAAAGGCAGAGGAACCAGAGATCAAATTGCGAACATCTGCTGGATCATCGAAAAGCAAGAGAGTTCCAGAAAAACATCTATTTCTGCTTTATTGACTATGCCAAAGCCTTTGACTGTGTGGATCACAATAAACTGTGGAAAATTCTGAAAGAGATGGGAATACCAGACCACCTGATCTGCCTCTTGAGAAATTTGTATGCAGGCCAGGAAGCAACAGTTAGAATTGGACCTGGAACAACAGACTGGTTCCAAATAGGAAAAGGAGTTCGTCAAGGCTGTATACTGTCACCCTGTTTATTTAACTTACATGCAGAGTACATCATGAGAAACGCTGGGCTGGAAGATGCACAAACTGGAATCAAGATTGCTGGGAGAAATCTCAAAAACCTCAGATATGCAGATGACACCACCCTTATGGCAGAAAGTGAAGAGGAACTCAAAAGCCTCTTGATGAAAGTGAAAGCGGAGAGTGAAAAAGTTGGCTTAAAGCTCAACATTCAGAAAATGATGGTATCCAGTCCCATCACTTCATAGGAAATAGAAGGGGAAACAGTGGAAACAGTGTCAGACTTTAGTTTTCTGGGCTCCAAAATCACTGCAGATGGTGACTGTAGCCATGAAATTAAAAGACGCTTACTCCTTGGAAGGAAAGTTATGACCAACCTAGATAGCATATTCAAAAGCAGAGACATTACTTTGCCAACAAAGGTCCATCTAGTCAAGGCTATGGTTTTTCCAGTGGTCATGTATGGATGTGAGAGTTGGACTGTGAAGAAGGCTGAGCACTGAAGAATTGATGCTTTTGAACTGTGGTGTTGGAGAAGACTGTTGAGAGTCCCTTGGACTGCAAGGAGATCCAACCAGTCCATTCTGAAGGAGATCAGCCCTGGGATTTCTTTGGAAGGAATGATGCTAAAGCTGAATCTCCAGTACTTTGGCCACCTCGTGCAAAGAGTTGACTCATTGGAAAAGACCCTGATGCTGGGAGGGATTGGGGGCAAGAGGAGAAGGGGACGACAGAGGATGAGATGGCTGGATAGCATCACTGACTCAATGGACGTGAGTCTCAGTGAACTCCGGGAGTTGGTGATGGACAGGGAGGCCTGGCGTGCTGCGATTCATGGGGTCACAGAGAGTAGGACACGACTGAGCGACTGATCTTACCTTTGCCTGTTGAATCCATCCTTTGCAGCACTTCTTTTTTTCTCTAGATACCCTATTTTCTCCTAAAATACCATTCCTTTTTCTTAAGATACTGCTTTTATATCACTCACTCACTCCAAATTTTACCATCCCTCTCCCTTCTTCATTAAATCCAACCCAAACTCCTCATGGGGATATCAAAAACCTTGGGTAATTTGCTCCCACACTAACCATTCTTACCCCCACTGCTGCTTAGTCACCAACTCATGTCCTACTCTTTGCGACCCCATGGACTGTAACCCACCAGGTTTCTCTGTCCATGGGATTTCCCAGGCAAGAATACTGGAGGGGTAGCCATTCCCTTCTCCAGGGGATCTTCCCAACCCAGGGATAAAACGCCCATCTCCTGCATCTCCTGCTTGGCAGGCGGATTCTTTACCACTGAGCCCCCTGGGAAGCCCTCATTCTTAACCCACTGCTTCCCTATACCAACCCCATGCAATCTACCACACATTCTTCTTCTTGTCTCTTACTCAGGAAGTACCCATTTGTAGGTCCATTTACTCAAGGGAATGTCTGGCCAAACTGATGGCTGGGGGAAGACATCTGAAGAAAGCAAAGTTAAACTGAGATGTTTGTAGAAATATAAATAGAATCTTTTACTCAGCATCTCAGCACCTCCAGGGCAATAATATCATCACTAAGACAGAACGTGACTGCAAGTCAGGCTCCGAAGTCAGCCAACAGGATTCAAACGTCAGCTCTACTCATTACAGTGTGACCTAGGGCGAGTTATGTTCCTCTCTCTGAACCTCAAATTCCTCACCCCCAAAATGGAGATACCTACACTCACCTGAGTTATGATCAAGATTGCTAGCTGTCAAATTACCAGCCATTCAATTCTCTCTAATAAATGTGATGCCATCATGTGACACAGAAATCTCCAGAATCTGTCCTTTTCCTCGGGTACCATTCTCTGAAATGTGTATGTTCAGTCGCTTCAGTCATGTCTGACTCTTTGTGACCCCAGCCCACTGAGTCTTTGTGACTGTAGACCACCATACCCCTCGGTCCATGGCATTTTCCAGGCAAGAATACTGGAGTGGGTTGTCATGCCCTCCTCCAGGGGATCTTCCTGACCCAGGGCTCAAACCTGCATCTCTTGTGTCTCCTACTCTGGCAGGTGAGCTCTGTACCACTACACCACCTGGGGAGCTCATCCTCTGAATTAGTACCCTTAAAATTAAGCAATGACCTCTCTCTGGTGAGCATTTATATAGCCAAAATAATGTAAATGTATGTAACTAGAGTTTATAAACTTTGTTACTGATATTAAACTTTTTTCAGTTATGTTCAGTCGCTCAGTTCTGTCCAACTCTTTGCAACCCCATGGACTGTAGCACGACAGGCCTCCCTGTCCGTCACCAACTCCCGGAGTTTACTCAAACTCATGTCCATTGAGTCAGTGATACCATCCAGCCATCTCATCCTCTGTTGTCCCCTTCTCCTCCTGCCCTCAATCTTTCCCAGCATCAGGGTCTTTTCAAATCAGTCAGGTCTTCACATCAGGTGGCCAAAGTATTGGAGTTTCAGCTTCAACATCAGTCCTTCCAGTGAATATTCAGGATTGATTTCCTTTAGGATGGACTGGTTGGATCTCCTTGCAGTCCAAGGGACTCTCAAGAGTCTTCTCCAACACCACAGTTCAAAAGCATCAGTTCTTCAGCACTCAGCATTCTTTATAGTCCAATTCTCACATCCATACATGACTACTGGAAAAACCATAGCCTTTACTAGACGAACCTTTGTTAGCAAAGTAATGTCTCTGCTTTTTAATATGTTGTCTAGGTTAGTCATAGCTTTTCTTCCAAGGAGCAAGCATCTTTTAATTTCATGGCTGCAGTCACTATCTGCAGTGATTTTGGAGCCCCCCAAAATAAAGTCTGCCACTGTTTCCACTGTTTCCCCAATAAACTTTTTAAATCAACCTATTATCAAAGCATGGACTGAGTATAAACACAGAAAAAGAATGGAAAATTACTTTATGTGAGAAAAGTTAGGAGGGATAATCAAGAGAAAGGATTGGTAAAAGGGAATGCTATGATCACTGAATGGAGTATTTCTATTTGGCAGAGCAGGAAACACAAAAGTCTACATAATTGCTAAAGTCACAAAGGTAAGCAATGGAGTAACTCAGAGACGGGGGTGGTAAAAGTGAGTTAATTCCTCATCCAACATAGAATAAAATCAATAGACAATATCAAAAAATGAAAATCTGTAAGTAGTAATATAGTACATCATTTAGAGATATGAAACTAATACTAAAACTCTACAAAAAACAGGAAAGGAGTTAAAGAGAAAGAGGTAGAGAGGGTTAAGAGAGGGAAGGACACTTTTTGTACTAGTTCTTCTATACTATTGTGTTTAAATTTTAACTGTTTTCAAAAACAAAGTAATGTAACTGAAAAAGATCTATTCACAATACCAACTAAAACCACAAGAATAAACCTAACAAGAAACATGGACAATCTGCATGAAGAAAACCTTAAATCTTCACTGACATAAAAGACCTAAATATGGTGCCTTCTACTGTGTTCCTGAAAGGGAGGGACTCAGAGTCTTAATAGTGATGGTTCTGCTCAGTTAATTTATAAATGCAATGCGATTCCACTTAAAAAAAAAAAACCAACAAAATTACTCTTGGAACTAGACAGCCTATATCTAATCTTTATCGGGAACAGAAAAATACATTAAAAGAGTCAACATTTTTTGAGTAAGAGTAATGATGGAGAACTTGCCCTAACAGATAGTTCAAGAAACATTGACAGATCTGTGGATCACAATAAAGTATACAGTATCATGAACATCATCTTCTTCATTAAATGAGAAAATAGCCCTTTTCTCCAAAAACAAAATTAAGTACCAAGAAATGACCAAAGACCTCCCTACTCTAATTTTAGCTGGACTGATTATGCAAGCAACATGACAACACTGAAACAAATATCTTGCAACCTAAAAAATGTGGAGTTGGGGTTCTCTGAGATTCTTGGGGAAACAGTTTTTTTGTTCTCTGTAAAAGAAGAGCAGAGATTTCATTAGGCACAATTCTGTCTAATGGACTAGAGATTGTAAACTCAGTAAGAGCAGAAATGTTAGATTTCATATAAGGCAAGTACCTGCTGCTGCTGCTACTGCTGCTAAGTCGCTTCAGTTATGTCTGTGTGACCCCATAGACGGCAGCCCACGAGGCTCCCCTGTCCCTGGGATTCTCCAGTCAAGAACACTGGAGTGGGTTGCCATTTCCTCCTCCAATGCATGAAAGTGAAAAGTGAAAGTGAAAGTGAAGTCGTGTCCGACTCTTAGCAACCCCATGGACTACAGCCCACCAGGCCCTCCGTCCATGGGATTTTCCAGGCAAGAGTACTGGAGTGGGGTGCCATTGCCTTCTCCAGGAAAGTACCTACTTGTAGCTAATTTAGCTCAGCTACAAGACAGTGACTAGATACACAGCATATGCAGAGGGAGAAGCCGTGTGAGTTCCAGGGCAGCTACAACCAGAGCAAAGGCACAAGGGTGGACATCAGAGTGCAGAAATTTCTCCTAAAAGAACATCTAAGCTAAGAAACCTGAGTAGGGTCCACTGTATTCTCACCTATTTACTGCAACAGCCTTCTGGTCTCTTTTGCTCTGGACTCATCCCTCCCAGCTTTCTCTAAACTGTTGTCAGAGAGATCTGAAATTCAAATCAGATTAATCTCTCCCTAGCTTATAATCATCCCTTTTTTTTTCTTGGATAATGCCTACATTTCTTAACCTGGATTATGAAGTCTTTATTGGCCCTTGCCTACTTCATCTTCAATCCTTGCCTATTCACCTGATATAATCCTTCTTATCCTTCAAGGCTCAGTTCAAATGTCACCTCCAGAAATACTTTGCTGAATTCTCCAAGCTCAAGGTACCACTGGAATGCTCCTCTATTATGTAGCTGCTGCTGCTAAGTTACTTCAGTCATGTCCGATTCTGTGTGACCCCACAGACGGCAGCCCACCAGGCTCCCCCGTCCCTGGGATTCTCCAGGCAAAAATACTAGAGTGGGCTGCCATTTCCTTCTCCAATGTGTGAAAGTGAAGGTGCTCAGTCGTGTCTGACCCTCAGCGACCCCATGGAACGCAGCTTTCCAGGCTCCTCCGTCCATGAGATTCTCCAGGCAAGAGTATCAGAGTGGGGTGCCATTGCCTTCTCCATTATGTAGCTAGTTACAGTGATATGAGCGTGAGTGAATAAAAGTATTAATCTACTTTCCAGTAACTCATGATCTAGTGCAAAGACACGCTCATATCATTATGTAGCTAGTTATAGTGATATGAGCGTGTCTTTGCACTAGATCATGAGTTACTGGAAAACAGATTAATACTTTTATTCACTTTCATATCCACAATCAACACCTTATATATAAAGTATATATTTGGTATATTTGGTTATTATTTATTAGCAGTTAAGAATTACGCAAGAAACTGTCAATTTTTCCCTCCTTAAAAATGGCCTTACACAAAGAATTCAAATGACACAAGATGAGAGAGATCATAAGTATCTAAATGTTTAGCATTTGCTAAAAGCAAAAATTTGTGTATTTAAAAAGAGTGGGTCTAGCCATTATCATCTGTGAATTGGAGGGTCCAATTCTAGACACAGATCTGCTCCATGTCTTAGAAAAAATTGCACAATCTATTTTTTTCTCTTTAAAAAAGAGAAAGATTGCTATAATTTATTCCTGCTCTAGGAATCTAGGACTCACTGCTACTTTGACTTCAGCCATTCCATAAGGCATTCATACAATGCATGAACACTGCGGGCATGTAGGTTACACTAAGCCAAGGGGAAAATTAGTAGCAGATGGTACCAAGGTTCTAGGTCAAAGTGCTTTCGATTTGCACTCCAGAACAAATACAAATGCTTTTCAACTAAAATAGACAAAATATGCATTGTCCTTATGTCCATGACTATCTCATTTTCCATACCTGTCATCATTTTCCATCTTTCAAATGCTTTCAGAGACATTATACCCATACTTCTTATAACAATTTTGTGAAGTAAGCAAGAAAGCACTATTCTCTCTTATTACTAAAGAGGATATTGGAATTCCTAGACATAATATTATAAAACACTTGCCTTACATGCCCAAAGCTTGCTCTGACTTCTGTTTTTATGCTGCAAATCGAGTCCCTTACATATTCAGCATTGTTTTAAGAATCAGCAAGATGCCTTCTAGTTTGGAGGTTTATAGAACCTGGTATTACATTATGAGGCAAAGGACAACAATAATAATAATTCTCCGAGGATAAGCACAATGTAGGCGCAGACATGAGTTTTACACTTAATAGACATTTTAAGACTAAGGGTATACCGTCAAAACTCAGGTTTCTGCTCTTTAGTCTTCCTGGCTCTGAATGAATATTTTTCAATTTTGTCTCCCCATAAATTGAAATCACTTCCACTGCTGCTGCTAAGTCGATTCAGTCGTGTCCGACTCTGTCTGACCCCATAGACGGCAGCCCACCAGACTACCCCGTCCCTGTGATTCTCCAGGCAAGAACACTGGAGTGGGTTGCCATTTCCTTCTCCAATGCATGAGAGTGAAAAATGAACATTACTGTTTAATAATGCAACTCAGATTTCATGAGAATTCAGAGTCTATTAATTTCCACACACTTGGAAATGGAGTTGATCTATATAATTTAAAAGGTTCCACTTAATAGTGATATGAAATTCAAAAGATTTATTCTGAAAAAGTCTTGCTACCCACTAAGATTATTTTAATACCAAGATGGACAGTTAATAAAGAAAATTTTTCACTCAGTAAAATAAATCACTAAAATGAATAATTGAAAGTCTATTAAGTAAAATATGAAGTATATGCTCATTAAGACAAACATCTAGCAAGACCATCAGTATGTGACTACATCTACCTCCAAACAGACACCTTATATGTGTCAATCTTAAAAGCTTATCTGACTAGAAAAATTCATTCACATTTCCATTATGTTTAAGAATTAATGCTTAACTTTAACATTCATCTTAAAGATTACTTCATGTGATAAAAGTAATAGAAGTCATTTTCATCCTTACTTTCAAGATGTATAAAGACAATCCTGATAGTATGCCATGCCATTCAACTGACTCCCACATTCTGCATATGAAAGTTTCCAAACATATTAAAAGATAAAACTCTCAATGAAAAACCCTTCTGATAAACTGCATACTGAGTAAACCAAATCTTTCCCTATTTCTGTGTAAAAGCTCTTTCTTAAGTCTTAGAAAAGTCAGTTCCACTCAGAAAAACCTCAGCCACAGTTTAATTCATATTCTAAATAAGAAGCAAGCCTCTCTGTGAACATGGCACACTGAAGTTGATACCATCAACTAGCAACAACCTCGAGACAGGCTCTCAGATGGAGCATTCACATAATAAAGTTACATTTGAGTAGCTGCACATGAATAATCTCAAATGACAGATAAATTTCAGTTTCAAGATAAGTTTAGAAGATATTTCCTGACATGTCATTTATTCTGTCTGATCAGGTAGGGACATTTCTTATAATTCAAAAACAATCTCCATGTATTTCAAATTCCTGATCTCCTAACTCGTACTTTAAGATGTTTCTTTCAGCCGGGGAGCTGACAAATAGGCTCTGAAAACATGAGACATGGATTCTGCCTCCATTTTATCCATGCTGAATACTTATACCATTTCATTCTGAAACCTAATTATTTTCACTATTCATGACTTTCTTTAACTGATACAAATTGGGAATGATTTTGTCCAGATTATTGTAGGAAGTTAAAACAGAGCTTTATACATCATTATTCAAACTGAAGAAGCCTACACAATGTTTAAATTAAAACCAATTGTTTATAAGTATCAGACAAATGAGATTTTTAAGTATTTCTGTTTCCTTGACTTATAACCAAAGAATACAAACAGTTTTGTCACTGACCACTTTATTATAATGATACACTTCCAATTTGTCAGCATGCAAATTCTACCATTATAAAAGTACACACTGTCAACAAAAGACTTCTCAAAAATACTGTTACCTTTTCATCCCACATTGAAATATAATATCTCAAATATGTTGTCAAGAGTTCAAATGAACCTTTAAGCATGAAATAAAATAAGACATGTACAACATCTTTTACTAGGACTATTACGCTTACCTTAAAATGGGTCGTACGACTTACCTTTTTCTGGACTTAAGTTTTTATACACTTCAAGGTCTGCCATTAAATTTAATATTGTTACACATTATTGGCAAGAGCAGTAAAATTTCTCTCTAAAGGCAAAGCCTTTTCCTGATACACATCTCCAAAAAGGAAAGAGGCAAAAAAAAAAAAGGCAAAGAAATCCTTAGCAGTCCCAAGAACTTGACTCATGCAGCCCTTAATGGTATGAGGGGATCTTCACAATTCAGGCTTTACAAGGTGGAAAAATAAATCCATGAGATGTGAGTAGAGAACTTTGTCTCAAAGTGAAAGGCACAGCCAGATAAGAACACTGCAAGCATCTGCTCAGGGCTGCCGCTATTGTGGGAATGCGGGGCGCTGTGGCTACTTTGGGTATGAGATATGCATGCTTAGTGCAGTGCTTAAAGCCCTCAAGGCATTATGCACATTTAATGTCCAGGAAGTGTAGGTCTTTAAGCATCAAAGAAACCCTCCTCACCTACAGAGGCCATTGAGAAACACTGATTACCATGGTCGTGACGCAGGCTGAATGCAGAAAATGAATGCAAACACACAGAGACACACAGAAGCACACACACAGACACGCACACTCAGAGGCAAACATCACTCCATTCGAGGCGAAAAAAAAAACACAATCCACTGGCAATAAGCTACGTGTGGTCCTCTACACCGCACACTGTTTGCACTGCTCAGGTTAAGCACATACGTACTGACGGTGTTGAAGCTTTTTCTTGATTTTTGTCCTGATTTCACAGAAGAGACTGGAATGCTTCCAACTTTGAATGAGGCTACAGTTACAAAATACTGGAGCAATGAGGGTACTTCTCAGGTAAAAAGCATATCCCGGTGGGTAAAGTAAGTAGCATGAATGGGTCTGAAAAAGCCAGTTTTTAGTGAATGAAACAGCATGGTATCAGAGGACAATTTTCCCTCAAGTATACAAAAGCATCATTTGCATGTTTTAATCAACTTCTTCACAGACATAGGTAGACTGACAGGTAGATGTTTCAAAAACAGGTTACTGCAGTCTTGTGTTTAAACTTGCGACTAGGTCTCTCCATCCTGAGGATTAACCCCCTTACTCCCAGAATTCTCTATCGAATATCAACCCCTCTTACCATTGTCTTGTCCCCAGCTCCAGATGTGGTCCCTGAGATTCCCAGCATCTCCCATGTCAGTGTCAGTCCCTAACTCCATTCCCATCAGGACCACCCAGCCCAGACTGCTAACCTACCCCTCCCTCCTCTAAGATGCTACTCTCTCCCCCAGGCCCTGGTCACCCCCCTCCTCTAAGATGCCACTTTCTCCCCCAAAACCCTGGTTAACCCCCTCCTCTAAGATGCCACTCTCTACCCCAGTACCTGGTCACCTGTTTCCCAACTGGCATATCTTTCAGCCAATTTGCAAACCCCACTTAAAGTAAAAAGTGTCTGTCACTCAGTCGTGTCTGACTCTTTCTGACCCACCAGGCTCCTCTGTCTGTGGAATTCTCCAGGCAAGAATAGTGGTGGGAAGGATCTCCACTCCAGGGGATCTTCCCAACCCAAGGATCAAACCCAGGTCCCTCACATTGCAGGCAGATTCTTTACATCTGAGCCACCAGGCAAGCCCACACTATTTACTCTTACTCTTGAGAAATTTGAATTTCAAAGGTGTATGGGGGGTACACTGGATTCAAATATCCTTCCAGCAAGATTTTATCTGACATATATATATATACACAACTATACACAACAGCAGTTAAGAGTTTAAGAGTATAGGTTTACCTAGGTTCAAATCCTGACTCTGCCACCAATTAGCTGTGTGACCTTGGGCAAGTTACTTAAATTCTCTGCTCCTTGGTTTCCTTATTTGTTCAATAAACATATTAACAGAATATTAATTGTAAAATGTTCATACATAAAAATGCTTAGACTCACAACTGTTTTATATTATCATTGTAATGCTACTGTTATTAGTCTTTGAAATCCTTCACATTAATCCAGTAAACCACTGGATTTCATTGTTTAATATTAACTAACCAGCACTTGGAACACACAATGCCACCCCAAAATTTGAGGTATCTCAGAAATACTTCTGTCAAATAATTCAAATGACTAATTCTCCTAGATGGGCTTCCCAGGTGGTGCCAGTAGTAAAGAACCCACCTGCCAATGCAGGAGACCCGGGTTCAATCCCAGGGTCGGGAAGATTCCCTGGAGAAGGGCATGGCAACCCACTCCAGCATTCTTTCCTGGAGAATCCCATGGGCAGAAGAGCCTGGCGGGCTACATTCAAGCTGCAGGGTTGTTAAGAGTCGGACATGACTAAAGCGACTAGCACACACGCATGCACAATACTCCTAGATAATCTTATACAAAAAGACAGAGATGGTTCCATCAACACAAAACTGGCACCATGTGATAGATTTCTAATTCCTTTAGCCCCCTAGAACCAAAGCTATCCAAAAAGCAAAAGGCATCTTCAGGTCAATTTCCTACTCAATCCAGGAAAGAAATGGATACCAAAGTGGTCCCAAGGCAGGCTTGGAAAGGTGAAGGTGAAGTCTCTCAGTCGTGTCTGACTCTTTGCGACCCCATGGACTGTAGCCTACCAGGCTTCTCCATCCATGGGATTCTCCAGGCAAGAATACTGGAGTGGGTTACCATTTCCTTCTCCAGGGGATCTTCCCAACCCAGGAACTGAACTCGGATCTACCGCATTGGAGGCAGATGCTTTAACCTCTGAGCCTTTCTTGTTTTTTTCCTTACAAAATCTCCCATGGCATTCTTGTGATGCCAAGAGAAGGGTGGGTCAGGAGAGGGGAGGGAGCCAACTGTTCCTCACCCTCCTCATCCACAAGGAATCTTTTTCTCCCAAGTTCTCCGCCCCTCTCATACTCAAAGCTCTGTAGGCTTTTCCCTAGAGAAGCTTGGGTATATGTTAAATATGGAGCCTAACACCGCAGCAAAGGGCAGGGCCCTGGGTTTATCCTGAATGGCTCTGGGGCGTCCTCAAGAGCCAAGACAGACACCAGTGCTCAGAGGTTTTACAAGGCAGGTAGATGGACTTTTAAAAAGCAGTCATGGCCCATGAGTAAACATTTGATCACCAAGGAACATTTATGGATTTGAGAGCCCAGAAATATCTACTCCTTATTAAATACCAAATATTTCAGCAGCAGCGAATAACCTTCTGTTATTTGCCCATTCAAAAAATCATAAAATAAACACCTGTTCTAAGGTCAGCAGGGGCAGTGGGTGAATAATACATCACCCCTGATTAGTCCCCCAGTATTCTCCTACCAGAAGGTCACAGATGATGTCAAGTCTAGGATAACACACCTTAGGGGTGGGGAGTGGTGCTTCCTCTGACGGACAACCTCAACAATCAGACAGATTTAGAATCTCTAACTTCTTAACTAAAACTCTCATTTGAAAAGATCAGGGATATTTCAGATTAGTTCTAGCACAATACTTGGCATATAGTAAGTATGTTATAAATTCTCATTAGCTTTCTCCTTTTTATTTAATTCTTATTAGAGTATAGTTGCTTTACAAAGTTGTATTAGTTTCTGCTGTACAGCAAAGTGAATCAGCTACACATATACATATATTTGCTCTTTTTCGGATTTCCTTCCCATTTAGGTCACCACCAGAGAAGGCAATGGCACCCCACTCCAACACTCTTGCCTGAAAAATCCCATGGACGGAGGAGCCTGGTGGGCTGCCATCCATGGGGTCGATAAGAGTCAGACATGACTGAGCGACTTCACGTTCACTTTTCACTTTCATGCATTGCAGAAGGAAATGGCAACCCACTCCAGTGTTCTTGCCTGGAGAATCCCAGGGACGGGGGAGCCTGGTGGGCTGCCGTCTATGGGGTCGCACAGAGTCGGACACGACTGAAGTGACTTAGCAGTAGGTCACCACAGAGCACTGAGCAACGTTCCCTATGGCACACAGTAGGTTCTCCTTGTGTGTGGGTTGTGCTCAGTCATGCCTGACTCTATGCAACCCATGGACTACAGCCTATCAGGCTCTTCTGTGGAATTTTTCAGGCAAGAATACTGGAGAGAGTTGCCATTTCCTGTTCCAGATCTTCCCCACCCAGGGATCAAACCCAAGTCTCTTGCACCTCCTGCATTGGCACACGGGTTCTTTACTACTGTGCCACCTACGAAGCCAGGTTCTCACTAGTTTTCTATTTTATACGTAGCATCAATAGTGTATAAAATTATTCAACCGAATATAGAATTGTCTCTAACAAATTTGGTCAAAAAGAAAAGTGTCTCTGTGTTCAGCTTCTGAATTTACAAGGAGTGACAGATCTGAAGCCCCATCTGATGGCATTTTCCTCATGCTTCACATCTGAGTTTTGATTTCTTAAAGAAACATCACAGAGAAACAGGTTAATGCCCGGGTTTCAAATTCAGGTGGAGGGAAGTCCAAGTCCCAGCTTTCTCCTCTACTCACTGTGTGACCCTGGGGAAGTTATGGGCATGACCAGTTAAATCTGAATTTCAGATAAACAACAAATAACTTTTTAGTATATGTCCCATGAAATATTTCCTGTATTTTATCTGTTAGAGTCTGATCATCCCACTGAGAGGGCCTCTCTAAGCCTCTGAGCCTAAACATTCTCTTCTGATGACTATAGTACCCAGCTCATAGGGCATTTCTATGAACTAGATGAGCTAGTACAGGCCAAGGGCCAAGTCCCCATACCTAAACAAATACATATTCAACAGTTACAAGTTAAGTGGCCACTCCAATCACTGGTTTAGTCTAATGTCATTTAATCAAGTCACATGCAGACGGTATACTCTCCCCACACCACAGTCTCACAAGTTCATATAACTCTGAATCTAGACCAACTCTGGGCAAAAGCATGGCAAGTATTTGCCCTGTGACTCCCAAGTCCAACTAGAAAAGTTCCAACACCAACATAGGAGCCACGTCACTTCATGAGTCAATGATTATAAAAACTACTGTTCACCAAAGACCATGACACAAACATGCCCTTCTCTAAATCTGCATGAAACTTCTGCAGGGAGATAGAGCAAGACCCTGGAAACATATACAGGTTGGACAAGATGTGTTAGAACAAAAATTCAAACCCAAACCAACTCTAGACCCAGGCCCTTCCCACCAGCTCCATGCTTCAGGTCATGGCAACCACCTGTAAGATTTCAGACCTACCACCAGAATTCCTTGCTTTTCCCAGTTAGAGAATATTCCCACACAATGCCAGAGTTGTATGGGCCCTGGCATAAGAACACAGAGACGCTTAAAAAGAAAAATAGCCTATAAAACCCAAAAGGAAAAGTGTCAGTCGTTCGTTCGGTCATGTCTGACTCTTTGCGACCCCATGGACTGGAGCCTGCTAGGCTCCTCTGTCCATAGGATTCTCCAGGCAAGAATAGTGGAGTGGGTTGCCATGCCCTCCACCAGGGGATCTTTCCAACCCAGGGATCATACCTGGGTCTCCTGCATTGCAGGCAGATTCTTTACTATCTGAGCCACCAGAGAAGCCCAAAATAATCCCAAATTACCACTCAATTTTTAAAGCCTATTCAATTTTCTTCAAGATGCAAAGTAGCACTGAAGTAAGTGGAGAGCAGAAGTGGCTTCACAGTGTAAGAGCCCCAGGTGGTGACCGGCCTGGACCTTCCACAGACCCTGTCCTCCAGCCCTTCCCTCAAAGCATCTAGGTAACCTGGTGAAAAGGGGGTTTCACAGAACTGTCACACACTGCGGATGAAGTTAGTCACCAGGCAAGATGCAGCGAGATTCCTAAAAATGTTTGTACTTATTTAGCCAATAATCATTATAGAGCTTCCCTGGTGGCTCATTGGTAAAGAATCTACCTTTGCCAGACAGAGGATGAGAGGGTTGGATGGCATCACTGACTCAATGACATGAGTTTGAGCAAACTCCAGGAGATAGTGAAGGACAGCAAAGCCTGGCGTGCTGCAGTTCATGGGGTCACAAAGAGTCAGACACGATTTAGTGACTGAACAACAACAATGCCGGAGACACAGGTTCGATCCCTGGTCTGGGAAGATCCCACAGGCCACGGAGCACCACAACTACTGAGCTTGTGCACCACCACTACTGAAGCCCAAGGGCCCTAAAGCCCGCGCTCCACAACGAAAGAAGCCATCCCGATGAGAAGGCTGCACACCTCAACGGGAGAACAGCCCCTGCTCTCCACAACTAGAGGATAGCCCACACAGCAACAACGATCCAGCACAGCCAATAAATAATCGTTACAGCTATAAAGCAATCTTAGAGCAATCACTAGAAATATAAAAACCTATGTACAAGGATATTTCCTTAGTATTAGTTATAGCAGCGAATAAGTAAATCTAAATCCCTATCAACAAAATAAGAAAGAGAAAGAAAGTGAAATTGCTCAGTAGTGTCTGACTCTTTGCGACCCCATGGACCGTAGCCTACCAGGCTCCTCCATCCATGGAATTTTCCAAGCAAGGAAGTGGGTTGCCGTTTCCTTCTCCAGAGGATCTTCCTAACCTAAAGATCAAACCCAGGTCTCCTGCATTGCAGGCAGACGCTTTACCATCTGAGCCACCAGGGAAGCTCTGCCTATCAACAAGGGAATGATTAAATATATATTCATGCTTTGGAATACTATCTAGCCATTAACAATACTTTTAAAACACTGCTATTACCTAGAGAATGCTTGACAATCTATGTGGTAAAAGGACCCAGACATCTGAGTTTAATTATGTAAGATATATGTGTATAGAAATACAGAATAAAAGACTAGAAAAAATATGTGGAAAAGACTAACAGTAAGATTTCCAGGTGTTATTCGATGCATGAGACAGGGCGCTCAGGGCTGGTGCACTGGGATGACTCTGAGGGATGAGATGGGAAGGGAAGTGGGAGGGGGTTCAGGATTAGGGACACATGTATACCTATGGCTGATTCATGTCAATGTACAGCAACAACCACTACAATACTGTAAAGTAATTAGCCTCCAATTAAAATAAATAAAATAATTGAAAAAAAGATTTCTAGGTGTTATTTTCTTCTAAAATTTAACTATAATTTTTTTAGAGCTAGCATTTCTTTTATTTGGAAAAAAAAAATAACATTTTTTAAAGTGCAGCCAATTCAGTAGCACTCAATTGGGGGGGAGATGATCCTTTCCCACTGGTGTGTTAAACAATGGAGAACTTTGAGGATTACTAACATTTCTGAAGCACTTACTACCTTTCAGACACTGCTCCTAGCAGTGTCTTATCTGAGCCTTACAATGTCCCTAGGAGTGAATTTGGTATTATCCTTTCTCTAGCTTCAGACATGGAGATGGAGGCAGAGAGAAGTAACTTTCCTGAGCTGGCACCGCAGATGAGTGATAGACATAGGCTCTGAATGCCCACAGTCTGTCTCTAGAGCCAGTATTCTTCTCCAGATAAGGTAGCATGGAGATCTTGAGCATGTCATTTACATCCTGCTGTCTGTTTTTTCATCTGGAAGCCTCATGGAACAGCAAATAGAGCTACTGGAGCCTAATTCCTTTAAGGAAATTTCACTGTAGACTCAACTACACAGGAAACCTAAAATCCTCAATATAAGTTATATGGCAAAGTCACATATGTAAACACACAAAGACATGAAACCTCAAAACAAGAATTCTACACGTACATACAAATCAAAAGAGCTAGACGTGAGGAAACTCCCAAGCAGATGTCTTATGGAGGTGTTCCCAGGATGAACAAACACATTTGCTTCCACAAACCAGAGGATACCTCCCACTCCAGCATTATCCTGTCTAAGCCCCCTGGCTTGGCCCCAGACTGTTGCTCCCAGTCATCCTGGGGACACTGGGTACCAGTACTCCATCAAAATCCCCTGACTACTCAGGGCCTTCTGTACTCAACTAGATGTCCTGAGCAGTGTCTGGCTTTGAAGTAGAAGCAGTACCATCCCATTAATTGGCCTACGTGAATCACAGAGACTTAAAAAAAAAAAAAGTTAGCCAACTGAAGGGTAGAGACTTTAGCCTCTGAATGTCTATTAATCTAGGGGGTGGCACTGAAAACCTGCTCTCAGTTTATATTTACAATGGACTCAACTCACTAGATTAAAGCTTATGCAGTCGCTGCAAATTTGGAGTTAAATGGATTAAAAGAGTAGAGATCATACATCAATTCAAACAAACCAGCACAGTACATGCCTGTGGCCTATTCATCACCTATTTGAGGGACTCGCCGTTATGTAAAGGCTTAGAAAACGCTGTCAGGACTATGATGAAAAAATTGCTAGAATTTTTGCCTCCAGTCCCACCAAACAAAATGAAATGCTACCATGAGTTCATTTTTCAAGGCAGGAGTTAAGGCACTCCAGAGACGAAGGTGTACACAAAGTACCTATAGCCTCAATAATAACGTTGTGCTCTTCCTGCACGGAGAAGGCAATGGCAACCCACTCCAGTACTCTTGCCTGGAAAACCCCATGGACGGAGGAGCCTGGTAGGCTGCAGTCCATGGAGTCGCTTCAAGTGGGACACAACTGAGTGACTTCACTTTCACTTTTCACTTTCATGCATTGGAGAAGGAAATGGCAACCCACTCCAGTGTTCTTGCCTGGAGAATCCCAGGGGACGGCGGACCCTGGTGGGCTGCCATCTATGGGGTCGCACAGAGTTGGACATGACTGAAGCGACTTAGCAGCAGCAGTAGCTCTTCCTGCACACCCTGGGTATGTGCTTAACAGATGATTGCCAACAATCCTTAGCTGCTAGACAACACAGTGCAACCAAAAACTTAAACTGCAAACACAGTGTGCAACAAAAATTTCAGCTAAGAGTAGAGAAAGACCTGGAGGTTTCCATTCAGTGCCTATTAAACTAATACTGAAAATGGCAGAAACAAGGGTTTTAGACATCAGTCTTAATTAACATAGCTGTTTATTCATCATTGGAGAGAATGACATAGAACATGTCCTATAGATCACACATGCTTTTCAAATAAACCAATTTGGACTTGCCCTACAGCAAAATCCTGACATACCTCAGTTGGAAGTAATTGTTACACATTTTTAAACATCTGAATTCTAAAACAAACAGAGTATTACCCATATTTAATTTTGCTTTGTTTCACAGGACAGAAAGAAGCCACCCTTTAGCCAACAGTTCTTTGAAATGATGCTTCCTTGATGATTTACTGATCTCCTCTTAATGACTCGGCTTTAAAAGAAAATTCTCATTTTTTTTTGAGAGAGACTTGATTCTTTATGGGTCATGTCACTTTAAATTTTATAGGTTAGTATAAAAATTTATAAGTACATCACTGTCAGTTTGATGACGGTGTCAATATAATTCAGGATAAAATCCCTGGTAGGCTCAAAGCTCAATTTGAGCTTGAGCTATCCATGAAAACAACTGAGACCTCATGGGCAGGATTTATTCCCAGGCCCTGTAGGAAAGCAGCCAGTGATTGTGTGTACAGCACTTGAACTGCTGTGGGTAGAGACTCAGGAAGTGTGAAAATTCAATTGACATTTGGGTTTCATGAACTCATATCCAGACATAAATAAAGGTACCCAGACTTTATAAATCAGCATCAACTGTTTAGATATCAACCATCAGTTCTGATCAGTGCTAATTATAACATTAACAGAGGGGAATTAACCAGAGATAGGTAGGCACATAGGAATTGCTAATGGTTGTTGACAGTGACATATATTAAAACAAATACCTACCCTGCGGACCGACGCGTTAATTAAATTCTCAAGACTGAAATAGTGACATATTCAACCTCCCCAATAGCATTCACAAAGAATTTGTACCTTGAACAGAGAAGCACCTTTACCTTCTTCCTTGGGGGGGAAGAGCTGGACACCTGCAGTCTAAAAGTCTAGAAGAAGAAATGCTAGGTGCTTATGCTCTCCAACTAACCGAGGACTGTTTTCTTATATGATGACCATGCTCGTGCATATCTGATATTTTAAAAAAGGAAATATTGCCATGCTTCAA
This sequence comes from Bos grunniens, assembly GCF_055505025.1. NCBI lineage: Eukaryota > Metazoa > Chordata > Mammalia > Artiodactyla > Bovidae > Bos > Bos grunniens. The sequence continues at coordinate 45,526,685 of NC_141165.1, forward strand.
TCTGACATCTTTGGGTCTAATAAAAGGTAATATTATCTTCCAGGCCTGGCTTGGCTTACAGCCAGTTTAAGAAGGATTACAATATGTGTGTTCAAATGGGAGGCACGCGTGGTCATCATCATGCAACTGCCTTATGTGGTGATACTGAACCTCTGAACTCTACATGTACAGACTGGTCCCATGAGGAAGGCAGACATAAAGACAACTCTGAGGACAGAGGAGCAGGGAAAGGGGGGAAAGGAGATTTTAGATTAAGAAACAACCTCCTTCAACAACACTGGGTCATTTGTAGAGATGTGGATGGACCTAGAAACTGTCATACAGAGTGAAGTAAGTCAGAAACAGAAAAACAAATACTGTATAATATCGCTTATATGTGGAATCTAGAAAAATGGGAGAGATGAATTTATCTATAAAGTAGAAATAGAATCACAGATGTAGAGAACTTACAGTTACCAAGGGGGGAAGGGGAGGTGGAATGAATTGGAAGATTGGGATTGACATATATACACGACCATGTATAGAATAGATAACTAATGAGAACCTACTATATACACCACAGGGAAACTGTACTCAATGCGCTGTGGTGACCTAAATGGGAAGAAAATCCAAAAAAAGAGGGAATATATGTATATGTGGCCTTCCCTGGTGGCTCAGTGGTAAAGAATCCACCCGCCAATGCAGAAGACGTGGGTTCGATTCCTGGGTCAGAAAGATCCCCTGGAGAAGAAAATGGCAGCCCACTCCTGTATTCTTCCCTGGAGAATCCCATGGACAGAGGAGCCTGGTGGGCTACAGTCCATGGGGTTAAAAAAAGAGTCAGATGCAACTTAGCTACTAAACAACAACAACAAATATGTACAGGTATAACTGATACACTTTGCTGTAGAGTAGACATGAACACAATATTGTAAAGCAACTATACTCCAATAAAAATGTTTTTAAAAAAGATCAAACCCTTAAAAAAAACATACTGACCACTGTCACAAGGAAGAATGTGATCAGCAAAAAAAGAAAAGAAACCACCTCCTTCTATACAAAGTTCTTCTTAGCACAAAGAGTTGAGAGCAACTCAGGTGCCCAGAATACAGAGTCAGTAGCCACAAAAGCTCAGGCATGAGAGATAGCAGCCACATGTCTGCAAAGTCTCTCACAGGCCAACCCAAGCCAAGGCCTGGCTCAGGAGGGGCCAGAGCCAAGGCTCCTCCAGCACAGCATGCTGGCCTCAGGGCCATCAGCCTTTGTGCAACTGATCAGACTCTCCACAGAACAGGAAGCTAGTCTCTGGAAGAGCCAGAGGGGCAGTAAACCCCTTGAAGGACAGGAAAGGAGATGCACTCCCCTGAAAATCTAACCCTGTAATGGCTGGGGAGGGCATTTTCATAACACAATGTGATATCACCTGTCAGCAGAGAGACATCACCCATCTTTCTGGAAGAAAACCAAAGTAAGACATGGCACTGGTTCCTCTGGTAACAACTATCAAGTTACAACACACAGTACTATCCCAACAGTCTAAATTCCTAACCTTGATGACGCCACAGAAGTGAAAACGCGACTCCTTTGTCTCCTTCTTGATGAGATAGAAAGTGACTGTTGTCTCAACTTCAGCAGCACATTTTTCACACGTATTTTGCTGTCTCCCTTCCCCAAGTCATATAACTTCACTTCCTTAGCCTTTTTCCTTATCTTATTTTCCTCAACAATGATACTAATGTTATTTTTCTGGCTAATAACCATCCTGACAGGTAGATGGGACACAGAATGGATAGGAACATAACGTAGGCTCCTTGAGAGCAGGAATGGTGTCTGCCTTGTTCACTGATATATCCCTGGGCCTAGAATGGATCAGGCCTAACGACACCAAGAAGGTCTGAGCAGGAAGACCCACCATAGGAACTCAGGTTCCAAACAGCTCTCCAACTCCCAGACAGACTGGGAATAAAGCAGGACCTGGACCATAAAGGATGACAGTGTATATGCTTAGTCGCTCAGTCATGTCCAGCTCTTTGCCACCCCATGAACTGTAGCCCGCCAGGCTCCTCTGTCCATGGAATTCTCCAGGCAGAAATACTGTAGTGGGTTGCCATTCCCCTCTTCAGGGGATCTTCCCAAACCAGAGATAGAACCCAGTCTCCTGTATTGCAGGCAGATTCTTTACCATCTGAGCCACCAAGAGGGACTCCAAAAGCTGGAAGCATGAAGGAAACCAGTTGCCGGAATTGTGATACACAGTAAGGGTGAATGAGGAAGTGACCACAGGCAGCCTTTTCCCTACAAATATGGTAAAAGATTAATATAGAAACCACTCATAGGCAGTTCCTTTGAGACAAAAATTAACAACTTATTTAAGTTTCCCAAATGGCCTTCTAGTTAACACTTTACCCCAGGAACTTGGCATGAAAGAGCGAGCCAGTGGTACCAAAAAGAAAGTAGAAACCTAAGGAGAAAAACAGAAAGGACAGGTCTAGTCCAAATCTGGAAATATCACCATACAGGGAGAGTTGCAGGCATGGAGTAGTTGGAAGCGATGTGACAACCACTGGATATGGGATCAAAAAGACCTGAGGTTGGAACTTCCCTGGTGGTCCAGTGGCTAAAGACTGCACTCCCAGTGCAGGGTTCAATCCCTAGTCAAGGAACTAGACCCCACATGCCACAGCTAAGAGTTTCTATGCCACAACTAAGATCTGACACAGCCAAATAAATAAAACCAAATACTAAAAAAAAAAGACCTGAGGTCAAATCTGGGTTCTACCAGGTGATTCAGCAATCTGAGCCAAGTTATTTTGAGCCCCTCTAAGCCTCAGTTTCCTCATCTCCAACAGGACCTACAAGAACAAATGCAAAAGATCCTAGACGCGTACAGACGGACTCTCAGCACAACCAGCTACATAATCTACAAGTTCAGTATGAAATGAACATATGGGGCTTTTTCCCCAAAATAAAGGATTTCGGGACAGCCATAGCAGAGCTTTAAACTAAGCACAGGGCCCTTCTAAGGCACAGATCACGTGCATGTGAAGCTGGCCCTCACCCTAAGGGCCTGGAAGGTTTTACGATGCTATAACATTTTCTACATGTTTGTTATTCTCCGTCTCCCACATCTGTTTCCCTGTAGATAACAGTTGAAAAAAAAATTCTTCAAAAATAAAGAAACTTAGAAAGAAGTTAAATGGCCTTATCAATGTTAAATTTACTTAGGTTGATAATTATACCCTGCTTATATAAGAGAATAATATTCCTATTCTTAGGAAATCCACACTGAGGCATTTAGGGACAAAGAACTATATATGCAACTTATTCTCAGTTATTCAGAAAAAGTAACTCTGTGTGTGTGTGTGCGTGCGTGTACGTGTGTGTGTGTGTGTGTGTGTGGTGAGAGAGAGGGGGAATGCAAGCATACAATGATGAAGCAAACAGGGTAAAATTTACCAGTAAACAAATCTGGGTAACAAGACCCTTGACACCTTATAGCATCTCAGGGAGATATCTATGCTATAATTCAAACTGAATGCTGTATTTTTGTACCTGATAAATGCTTTAATGTAACACATTTGAACCATATGAAAAATCAGATTTCTGCTCGAAGTGACCCATTCCCTAGTCTTGACAATCTTTAAAAAAAAAAACTGGTGTGGGAGGCTCATGGCTAAAATATTTACTTTTAATTCCACTAATGTTATTAAATATACCATTGGTATTTTACTTGTTTCACAAGATTATTATTTCTTGTATTACCAAGTATATGACTGAGACTTCAATGGAAATGATGACTAGACTTGAAGCAGTTGATCAAATGTATAGTTCGATATAAGATCAATGATTGTAATAGTGTAACTCTAGAAGGCAATGGCACCCCACTCCAGTACTCTTGCCTGGAAAATCCCATGGAGGGAGGAGCCTGGAAGGCTGCAGTCCATGAGTCGGCAAGAGTCGGACACGACTGAGCGTCTTCACTTTCACTTTTCACTTTCACGCACTGGAGAAGGAAATGACAACCCACTCTAGTGTTCTTGCCTGGAGAATCCCAGGGACGGGGGAGCCTCGTGGGCTTCCGTCCATGGGGTCGCACAGAGTCAGACACGACTGAAGCGACTTAGCAGGAGCAGCAAAGGATATATGGAGGTTCTTTGTTGCACTTTTATTCTTGCAACTTTTCTATGCTGCTGCTGCTGCTGCTGCTAAGTTGCTTCAGCCGTCCCTAGGATTCTCCAGGCAAGAACACTGGAGTGGGTTGCCATTTCCTTCTCCAATGCGTGAAAGTGAAAAGTGAAAGTGAAGTCGTTCAGTCGTGTCCGACTCGTAGCGACCCCATGGACCTCAGCCTACCAGGCTCCTCTGTCCATGGGATTTCCCAAGCAAGAGTACTGGAGTGGGGTGCCATTGCCTTCTCCACAACTTTTCTATGAGAATAAATTATTTCCAAAGGAAAAGTAAAGGTCCCATGTGAGCTTTGGGGGAACGAGAGTAACAGCAAAGAGAGGCGAGGCTGAAGCTCTGTTTAGATGGCAGCACATTTCTTCTTTGTTAACTGCTGAATCTCTAGCACAGAACCCAGGTCAATAAATATTTCAGGCAGGAAGGAGAAAAGGGCAATATCCCATGGGGGAGTGAGGGCTTGGAGCAAGGACAAATGACTAATAGTTTACAGCGGCGCTTGGGAATCAGGGAACTGCCTCTACTTAGAATGAGACCACAGGCACAAGGTGTGACGTGGTGTATACCACACACTGCACTACACTGCACAGGCCTTGGTTCTCACTGCTTACTGGCTTACTAAGAGTTCACTTAGACCCACCTTGGGCCCACCATTTAACCTTCCCAGGCCTCAGGGTCCTCACTGATAAGATGTGGGAGGTTACTAACTCATTCACCAAGTAATTACTGGATGTCTCCCATATGCCAGGCCCTCAAGTCATGTTCCCTGCTCTCTAGAGCTTTCATTCTGGAAACAATCTTACAACTGACTACACTAAATAATTTCTTGAGGTCTTTTCCAACCCTGAAAATTCTATACAAAAATTCTGGGGCTTTTTACTTCAAAAATAGGAATTAATTTAACCGCTCGGAAGAACTTACAACAAAAGCATGCTCTCTTAAAGGTGAAAATACACCGAAGATATCCTGTTTCATAACTTAAAAATCTGTACACACAGGCAGGGAAATGCCTGAGAGCATATATAATTAAGCCTTCTGCAAACGATCAAGGTGATTTTAGTTGCCAAAATTCTCATTCCTTGACAAGTTATACAAATAGCAAGAATTTCAAAAATCTAACTGGGCAAAGTAGCTACAAAAAAACATTATTAAGATAGAAATACATTTTTAAAAGCAATAAATTTATCAATTAGAAAAATAACTTTGAAGTGTAGATTAATGATTAGTATTAAAATTACAACATCAAAAGTATTTTAATTTTCTGCTTCATCAGTCCTCCTCATTCACAGTCAACTAGCACAAAAATGGTTACAAAGGCTAATTTTGTTAAAGACCTTGGAGAAAAGAGGAAAGAACTGCTCCTTCATGAATACTAAAGATGATAAAATAGGAAACCAATAACATTTTATCACTTTATATAAATTAATCTAATTTAGAAATAATTTAGTACCATGATTTATGCAGACTTGTTATCTAGCCAAGAAAATTTTTATATTACTAGTATCAGAAGCATGGTACCTACGGTTGCCAGATATTAAACATCCACACTGATTTATATAATTTAGGAGAAATGGGAAGGGACAGGGGATCAAAAAATATAATTATGAGATTCCAAATGCTCAAAGTAAGGGACATACAAGAATATTATTTCCCAAATGGGTTCTCAGGAGCTAACATAGGAACATGCATCCATGAAAGACAGTTGCACTCACAGGCTACAAGTTGAGATATTGAGACTGAGCATTTGTCCTTGAAAAACAACCATCCACTAACATAATTCACAAAGACCTGGACACTCTTACTATTTCTTGGTAGATGCAAAGAGGGACTTTTTTTTTTTTTTTTTTAGATTTTTTGATGTGTACTATTTTAAAGTCTTTATCGATTTGTTACAATATTGCTTCTGTTTTATGTTTGGGTTCTTTGACCCTGAGGCAAATAGGATCTTAGCTCCCCCACCAGGAATCAAGCCAGCACTCCCTGCAGTGGAAGGCGAAGTCTTAACCACTGGGCCACCAGGGAAGTACTAAAGAGGGACCACTTTAAAGAGTTAACTTCCACAACTAAAGGTATTCATCTGTGGTTTTACAAAATGGTAGTTTGAAAATTTTTATCCCTAGAAATGAAAAATGTTCTAAATGTCCTTTGGATTCACGGAGTCAACACTTTACCAGATAGTAAATTACCAGATAGTGAAATCATTACTTGATCTAAATGCTACATGGATTATATGACTATTTGTAAAGTTCAGCACCTGGTTCCCCACAGAGAGTTCAGTTCAGTTCAGTTCAGTCCAGTCGCTCAGTCATGTCTGACTCTTTGCAACCCCATGAATCGCAGCACGCCAGGCCTCCCTGTCACTAACCATTTATTAGCCATGAAGACGCAAAAAAGTCAGTTGGATGTCACCAGATGAGGAGAGGCCTGTCTCACAGAGCCCTGCTGCCCTCAGTGATGGAGGAACCCATGCACGATGCTCAGGCCCTCCTACAGCAGCCCTGCAATGAACACTTCATACTCACCTGGCCAACACAAAGAGATTTTTAACATGCTTTCAGGTAAAACTGATTTCATGTCACAATATTCCAACGCTATTAAAAAGATCTAACCATTTCCCATAATCAGAAAATACAGAGGTTTGCAAGATTTATCTCACAGAAAATCCACTTAGAGTTTCATAACGCTCAGTCAGATCATAAAGCCCAGTTGAGTTGGATTGGCAGAATGCTGGCTTTTTGAATTAACCCTTCTACTAGATGGTTGAATATGAATATGCTTTCTCATCTCTGAAGGAGAGTGGTTTTAGTCAAAGGTTTACAGTGTTCAGAAGGGGCAAGGAGTAACAGATCACTTTGAAATATGATGAAAGCTAAGGACTTTGTTCATAGGAGGCGATGAACAAATGTATATCCATATAAACACAAGTGTCTGGAATAATGTTTTCAGAGATTTTACAACGTCCTGAAGCCCAGCTACAGGTTCTGCTTAGAATTCCCCATGAGATGGCTTCTCAAATCCTTTCTAGCTCTGCTATGCCATGCATGCTGTAGACTGGGGTGTTGCTCATATCCTTAACTACACACACAAGTTTCCATCCTCTCAGTGTGTTGGTTGGTGGAGGTCATTCTCTTCCTCTAACCCCATTCTTCTAACCTGTTCCTCGAAGAAAAAGGACTAATCTCTCACTCATGAGGACAAGCCCAGTACATCTCTCAGAGCAGTGCTGCCCCCTCTTTACTGTGCTCGCAAACCACCTAGATCTGGGGAAAATGCAGATTCCAACTCAGCAGGTTCAGGAGGGCTGTGAGTCAGCATTTCTAACAAGCTCTGAGGCACCACTCCAGTAGATGCCTCCTCTCAACCCCCACCCCAGTTCCCTAAGCCCCCTTCTCAGCCCAAGGGCAGCTCACCATGGTGTTTCTGTGAAATCCTCAAATGACTTCTAAAAGGTCTCAAGTTCTTTTAAAACATTCAAATCCATCCCACCTGTCCCCAACCTTCAACTGCTCTAGAAGAAAAAACTATGTGTAATACATCATATGGACAGGGAGGCCTAGGGTGCTGCAATTCATGGGGTTGCAAAGAGTCAGACAAGACTGAGAGACTGAACTGAACTGAATACATCACTGTGTCACAATAGTAGAAAAACTGGATTTTAGGCTGACAAACCTCGGTTTGAACACCATAATCTAACATGTGGTTTTGGCCCAATGTTCACCTCTCTTAGTTTCATCTCTAAAACTGTCTGTTGGAAAACTTAAAAGAGATAATACTGGATGGAAATTATTATATATATAGGATGGATAAACAACAAAGTCCTACTGTATAGCACAGGGAACTCTATTCAATATCCTGTGATAACCATAATGGAAAAGAGCATGAAAAAGAATACATATGTGTAACTGGAGCCACTCTGCTGTATTGCAGAAATTAATACAACATTATAAATCAACTATACTGCAACAAAGGTTTTTTCAAAAAGACAGTGCTAGTAAAGCAACCAGCATTGCCAGTCCTAATGACAACCTTGATTCAGCATCAGCCCTAACCTTTCCTAATATAGAAACACCCCAAGAATAGTGGAATATAGAATCCACCAATTCCTCCTGACAAGATCTAAACCTAAATATCTTAACATCCTCTTTGTGCCCCCCTATATGACTCCAATGTGCAAAGAACGATCTGAGAAGACAAGATTTCTTCTCCTTCACAACTCTGAACTTCTAGCAACACAGGGACCTGGAGAATTAGCTTCCTCACATGTGAAGTGAGGCAGAACAAATGTCTACAGGAGCTAAAAAGTTTGCCTTCAACAACAAAACGTGTACACCTCTCTCAATCTCTAAGCACCCCTTAGTTTTCCAGTGTAGATAAACACAATTCTAATAATACTCAAGACTAATCTGCTGTACTCCAAACGATGGTACTGTTCCCCCAGTTCCTGTGCTTCACATTTATTTCTGCATCTATCCTTTAACAGGTTGTAAACTGTGCAGTCCTCATTATAGATTAATCAAAGCAAAACATTTATACATTCTGCTTCCTGTTGTTAAGAATCTTCCCTAAGTATTTCTGTTCACCATCAGGAGGCTATGAATAACCTTGTGAGGTCAACTAACACTAAAGGGAATATATGTGTTTCATGCAACAAATATCTCAGCTATAAAGTTCAGACAAGTCACACTAAAAGGGCACTAAGAAAGCACAATATTAGAAGGAATACGAAATAAATCTGTTAGGAAAAAACAACTATATGAAGGTGAGCATATCACTTGCCCCTCTCACTCCTCTGCATAAAAGAGTTTCGTGCATCACTTTTGCTCAGACTAGCAAATAATTACATACTGTCCTCAATCAGTAAATTAATTTAATTTAGTTTACTGATTAGATCAATATTTTAGTAAATCAACAATCTCAAGGATTCCTTGTTGGCTCAGCAGTAAACTGCCAGCTAATGCAGGAGATACAGGTTCTATCTCTGGTCTAGGAAGATCCCACATGCCTCAAAGCAGCTAAGCCCACGCACCACAACTATTGTGCCTATGCTCTAGAGACTGGGAGCCACAAGTACTGAAGCTAGTGTGCCTAGACCCCATGCCCTGCAGCAACAGAGCCCACCACAGTGGGGAGCCCAGGCACCGCAACTAGAGAGTAACCCACACCACTGCAATGAAGAGAAAAGCCCTCCCGGGAACAAAGACACAGCACAGCCAAAAATAAAGAAATAAATACAATTACCTTTTGGGGGGGAAAAATACAAACAAACAATTTTAGCCCAGTCAGTATCACCCCTCACAATGCATCAAAATCACCCAAAGTTAGACAGAAAGATACAGATAGAAGGAAGGAAAGGATGAAGATGGAGGACTCATCCCACTCCCAGAGATGATTTAACGAGGATTGGGTAGAACCCAACCACCAATATCTTTTAAGCACCTCAGCAGATTCTAATGTATAACTAGAGTGGAGAATCACTACTTGGTCTTTGGTTTTTAAATCACTTTAAGAAAGTACAGACTTAAAACACATACTGAGATTATAGACTACTTCTTCCTATTTCTTTAGTCTCTCCTGTACTCTCCAACTTTTCAACAGTGAGCCTGTATTGCTATAAAAAAAATTGTGAATAAAAATTAATAGAAAACCACAAAATGCCAAGCATAAATGACTTTTATATTTTCTGCTTCTATATTCAAACACACACTTGAATCCATAATCTTATGAGATGTCCCCTCTTTCCATACCTTCAAGAGTCAGTATAAAACAGGCTATCATCACAGAAAATAATCATGATCAAATTCATGAATTCTATAGTTCCGGTGAGAGAATATGTTTTTGCCACCTTAAGTCTGGGGTTTATAACCCACCAGAATCTAATTGGTTGCCCCCACTGGAATTATGTGCAGAGTTCTGAAAATTCCCCCAGGCCCAGGCCATAACCCAGAGCAATTAATCAGAACCTCTGGGCTGGGACCCACAGTTTTTGGTATTTTTTAATATACCCAGCTGATTCCAACATGCAACCAAGGCTGGGAACCACTGACTTAAAGAATTAATTAATACAAATCTCTAGAGATAAGCTTCTACTGGCTTGAAAGCACAATACCTTGAAATTCTGACACTGGTATAATTTCAAAAAATGGTCACTGTGGATATGCACTGATATTCAATTTCAAGTTGCCAAGGAATAAAACAGCACACTAAATAATAAATGTGTCCACTGTTCTCCTTTTTAATTGGGAATAAGTCACCATCTTCTACATTTAAATACAAGAAGTTCTGAAATCACTGTTATACGTCAGTCACACATTCTGACCAAGAAAGGAATATGGACAAGACAAAATTCGACAGGAAAAAAAAATGTTTTCACAGATTCTACATTTATTCTACCCAAGTAGGTATTATTCTCGGGATAACTTTGCTACCTAGAAGTCAGAATCATACTCTCATGTTGCCTGAGATTCTCAGATAAAAGGCCTAGATGCTCACCATTTTCTTGTTTGTAAATCTGAAATAAAAGTGCATCTCTTTAACTTTTAAAGAAGCTCTGTTGTGCTTGATTATTCTCACCATGCACCCCCCAGGCCTCCTTTCCTCCTCCCTTACTGAGGAAACTGGTGCTTTGGTTTTGGGGCAGATCTATTCTCTGCTCTCTGGGGTAAGAATTAGCCCACAGATAACACTCACTTCTGTGCCTGAAGACTTTCCAGACCCAAGCAGCAGAGAATTTTAATAGTATGCAAAACACTGTAATTAAACAGCTTTTATTAAATGTTATTTTTACATGAACAAAACCTCTATTTTCATAGTTGTACTGTGCTGATGTGCTCAGTTGTGGCCAACTCTTTGCAACCCCATGGACTGTAGCCCACCATGTTCCTCTGTCCATGGAATTTTCCAGGCAAGAATACTGGACTGGGATGCCATTTCCTTCTCCAGGAGATCTTCCTGACACAGGGATTGAACCCTATTCTCCTGCATCGCAGGCAGATTCTTTACCACTGTGCCAACTGGGAAGCCAAGGAGAGATTAAATCGCCCTCCATTTGGCTGTCCACCAACTTCTGTCACAGTATATATAACCAACAGGGAAATTCTGGAGGGTATTATTAAATGAATTCAAAACGTCTAAGAAATTCTTTTGAAGACATGGATTCATCCTTTTCCACTTTGAGGCATTACACATTTGCAATCATCTTTTCTAGAGCATACTAGGATTCTCAGCAGACTTGTCTTTTCCTTCTCAGTCCCAGAAGGTGTGATTTAGGTGTATTAGGTGTATTCTTTTGTTCTCCAAGCCAAAAGCATGAGTGAAGGGGAGAAGAAAGCGTGCGGCAGGAGAACTGATGCATTCCACAGCACAAAGATTAAAGGCCAAACTTAAGAGTGAAAAAAATAATGAAACAGGTGGTTCTTATCTCCCCTATTAAAATGAGTAAATTCATTCAGCAACATTTTATTAAACACCTCAGCGGTAAAGAATCCTGCAATGCAGGAGATGAGGATTAAATTCTGGGTTGGGAAGACCCCCTGGAGGAAGGCATGGCAACCCACCCCGGTATTCTTGCCTGGAGAATCTCATGGACAGAGGAGCCTAGCAGGCTACAGTCCATGGGATCACAAAGAGTCAGACACGACTGAAGTGACTTAGCACACAAGCATGCACATACAATGCCACTCTATGTGTACTGGAGATACAAGTCACAGCAGTCTCTGCTACCCTGGGAGTTAGAATACAAGGAGGACAGAAATTAAACTGGTTATCACAAAACTGTTTTACTACAACAGTGATAATGCAATGAGGCAGCAATATGGGGTGCTAGGGTAGCATAAAAGGGGGAGTGATCTGGTCTGGGAAGTCAGTATAAACTTCTCTTGAGGGCACCCTTAATCTGGGCTCTGAAGGATGGGGTGGCAGCCAACCAAGCAAAGAAGGAGTTAATTTTGTGGGCAAGGAATGCAAAAGTCAGCATAGCTGTGGTGCAAAAAAGGAGGGGAAGCAAGAGAAGATTGGCAAGGCAGTCAGGTACCGGTGGGAAGAGGCAATTTTGCTCCAGACATACTGAGTGTGAGGACCGGCAGGCATCAGTGGAGCCATCAGATAGGAAGATGGACATCTGAGCATGGTGCAAAAGAGGAGCCATCTAAGCCAAGGACACACTGATGGGAGCTATGGATGTAGAGATGGGAAAAGCTACAAGAATGGGTGAAAAATACACTAGGCTATGGGCTTCCAATTTTTAAAAAATCTGAATATCCCTTTGGAATCAACAGTTTGCACTTATAACAACCCCAAACATACCTGCTTCAAGGAATGAGCCCTAAAAAACATATAAACTATCACCATTCAATTGGATGACTTTTCATGTACACAGAGTAAAGGACCAAGCTGGAATTTTCAATCTTTGTTTGTGATTATAAATACAATCACTAATAATTATTACTTTGATCAAAGAAAAAAATCTGGATCTTTTGTATAACTAAATTACATAATTATGCTGCCCGGGAAGAACCCTGAAACTACTTGTGGAAAGACATTTCATCCTCTCATCAATCTCTGTGCATACATTAGGCACAGAGTAGGAAAGACAATGGGGAAGATGAGAGAGCAAAGGAAAATTAATTATAATTATGGAAATGCAGCTTAAAGAACAAAGGCTTAAATTTGTAACACAGGTCTAAGGGGACGTAATTCTCATAAGTAGCCATTTAAAACGTGAGAAGTCTGCAAATCAGAAGGGAAAGTTGACTGTTTATTAGATATTTCTTTCTAACTTAGTTAAGTGGAAAATTGGTATTCCCAAGCATAAAGGAATAAAACAATCAGTAGCCTGCCTGCTTGGCTGGACTCCCAGTGACCAGAGGTTTGAGAGAATTTGAGAGATTATCAGGAAGGGCCAGCCAAGGATATCACTTAACCCAACAGGCTCATTGCAGACAACAAGTAAAGCTTCAAAGACCGAACACTGTTCACTTCTCATCCACCAGGGCTTCCCAGGTGTCCAGATCTTCAATTTGCCATTTTGGTACACACTCCACCTGGGTCTTTTCATGCCCTCCATCATTACAGAATGTGAATGACCTTGACACGGAAAGCGTGACAAAAGAGAACACAGTGGGTCCAGTCACCCCCCAGAAGCCCACTGAATCAGATTCCCAATGGGGAAAAGAGGCTGAGACATCTCACCACAGATTTTTATAAATCTGATCGTTGTTTGGTTCTGATTAGTCCAGATACACAATCTTGCAAGAAGCAAGCACAATAAAGAACACCAGTACCTTTGGGAAAAGGACATCACTTGAATCCAAAATGTTAGTGGACACAGACCGGCCTGGCATGGCTCTACAGAGGACCAAGGAGAACTGCCAGGGGTGAGGAGGTGGGATTCCATCTATTCAAAATCACATGACCTGAGTCCCTATTGCGTGTACAGCCTCGGCACATGGAATAGCACAGACAGTACTCTGAGAATTAAAATCAGAGCACCAGTCATTCCCAGAGACAAGCGGGGGAAGAGCTCATTTCAGTTCAGTCAGGTCACTCAGTCGCATCTGACTCCTTGCTACCCAGTGGGCTGCAGCACGCCAGGCTTCCCTGTCCATCACCAACTCCCGGAGCTTACTCAAACTCATATCCATCCAGTTAGTGATGCCATCCAACCATCTCATTCTCTGTCGTCCCCTTCTCATCCTGCCCTCAATCTTTCCCAGCATCAGGGTCTTTTCCAGTGAGTCAGTTCTTCGCATCAGGTGGCCAAAGTATTGGAGTTTCAGCTTCAGTATCAGACCTTCCAATGAATTTTTAGAACTGATTTCCTTTAGGATAGACTGGCTTGATCTCCTTGCAGTTCAATACCACAGTTCAAAATCATCAATTCTTCAGCACTCAGCTTTCTTTATAGTCCAACTGTCACATCCATACATGACTACTGGAAAAACTATAGCTTTGACTAGATGGACCTTTGTTGGCAAAGTAATGTTTCTATAAAAGAATAATTCAGATAATTCAGAGAGGCTTCCTAAGGCTTATAGGGGTAGCGCCCATAACAGTGTGAGAAGAGACAGAGACAGAGGTCAGCAGGTCTGGGAGGAGGACAGGAGCAACTTTATAGACGGCCCAACCTCCAGAGCCCACAGAAATCCACATGCAGAAACACGGACATTAGAAAAGGGGCAGGGACCAGGCAGTCACCCGCGCCCCCTCACCAAGAGTCCTCAGGGCAAGGGAAGCCAGGCCTCAGCTAGAGGGAATTAGAAATGGACATTGGGTGGGGCTGAAGGGAGACAGCAGCTCCTCTCTGCAGAGTCTTAGGTGACAGAGGGGTCAGAGTGAAACCAAATATTCATAGAAGATGGAACCAGAGTCTTGATCATCTCACCACCAATGACAAACAAACAGGGCTGGGGTGTGGCTCAAAGGCCTTTGCTTCCCCCATCCCTCTTCCTAGTACCAAAATCTGAGGATTTTGAATTCTTCTTTAAGGAGAAGAACTATAGCAGGGCCAGAAGAATGCCCACTCTCAGCCCTGAGCCAGGGGTAAGGGAGGAGACAGGATTTAAATGAGTTTGACTTTAACATTTCAAACTGGACTAGACCTCAACTAGGCTCCCCAGGTGGCACAGTGGTAAAGAACCCACCTGCCAATACAGGAGATACAGGAGACTTGGGTTCAATCCCTGGGTCGGGAAGATCCCCTGGAGTAGGAAATGGAACCCACTCCAGTATTCTTGCCTGGAGAAATTCACGGCCAGAGGAGCCTGGCAGGCTACAGTCTATAGGGTCACAAAGAATCAGGAGCAACTAAGCACGCATGAGCACACAGCACCTCAATAACCAAAAGCAGCCAAAAAGTAATAGAATTTGCCCCAGATGTTGCAAAGATTATTTTTCAAAGTAGTAATTGGTGAAAAATAAAACAATTTTGTGTATGTTAGTGTTAGTCACTCAGTCTTGTCCAACTTGTGATTCCACGATCAGTAGCCCGTCAGGTTCCTCTGTCCATGGGATTTCTGAGGCAAGAATACTGGAGTGGGTTGTCATTCCCTTCTCCAGGGGATCTTCCCAATCCAGGGATCAAACCCAATTCTCCTGCATTGCAGGCAGGTTCTTTACCATCTGAGCCACCAGGGAAGCTGTTTTAGTAATTGGTGAAAAATAAAACAACTTTGTGTATATGCTACAATAAATTGAGAATGCTCAATAAACAAGTTATAAATGGAATGCCCATCATGAAGAAAGGGGGGAAGAGGAGTAAAAATAATGAATTTTGAATTTTGATATAAAAAGCATTTCACTGAGGTTTTGAGAATTTTCTCTGTCTCCAAGAGATGAAGGAAGAACATCATGTGACCATAAGATTATAGAGTAAGTCTGCCTCACCAGCTCACAATAAAGTTTATGTCTAACTACACACAAGTGTCTACTTTTGTTAAGGCCTGAATGGTGAACTCTAACTTGTCACAAGCGAGGATTAAGTACGTAGACCAATTTGGTTGGTTGCTGCTGTTGTTCAGTCATGTTCAACTCTTTGCAGGCCAGGTTTCCCTGTTGCTCACCATCTCCCGGAGTTTGCTCAAACTTATGTCTATTGAGTCATTGATGGTCAGTTAATTCATAGCAAATTCCTCAAACAGCCTCTATTTAAAAGTGGCCTGAGGAGGGGAGGTGGGGAAACAAGCATTTCTTGACATTTTAACACATAGGAAGATGTTTAGAGGTTATCTGTCCTAAATAGCAGCATTTGCTGACATGGAAACTTGGTCCAAAGCACAAAGTTCACAGCAACCCAGTGGGAGGGTGACCCCTGCAAGAGGCCTCACTCTTTTTGCTGAGCCTTCACTGCCTCTGGCTATTTGCAAGATGCCCTTAACATCACAGACCCGTCCTCCATGCTTTCTGCCTGAGTATGGGGCTAAAGAGGAATCCACTGGGCAAAGCTGCTTCCAAAATTAGTTCTATTAAATTTACAACATTTATATATATTATGCATTCTCTCCTTTAAGGCCTTTTTTTTAACTCTTTGTCTCAATTTGTCTTTGAAATTTTTTCCATGTAGTGTTCCTCTCCAAGAAATAATACTTTTGATCTTAATGATGCCCACAATATCTTGACTATCATTGCATTAATAGGTATTCTCTATGCACTGGTATTTTTCTGGACCCAGAAGAGAATGTTTATACAGTCATTGGCTGGAAAAGCTAGGCTTTGACTCAGTAAAACAATGACACTCTTAAAAAAAAACAAAAAGGTAGTAATGCCCCAAACCCCTAAAGTAGGCAGGCTGCTTAAGTCATAACTTGCTAATAAACTGGCCTAAATTAATAAGAACCCTAATTCACTTCTATATAACTTCATTCTCCTTGCATATTTACCAGGCAGGATCTGACAGGATGAAATTCCAGTGAGGTAAACCTCTCCACTCTTCTTCTGTGAATAAATGACATTTGTCCTAAAAACCTGTCAGTCCTTGCTACTGGTCTCTCTATGATCAGAAAGGACTTAGGAAAACACACACACACACATACACACACACACACACCAACCCCCCACAACCTCCACCCAAAGGGATATGCTGCTTTTTGCCAGTGCAAAGGTAACTACAGATTTTACAGTCAAATAAGAATCCTACTTATGTTGCTTTTCCAGAATTACAATTATAAAAAGCAATGCTAGAAATAAAAATTAAGTCACCTCCAAGGTGACTTGAAGAAACTCAAATGTTTGAAAAAGCTTGTGTGCATTAGAAATTATATATGTTAAATAGTAAATATACTGACAATTGGTTTAAGTATCTGTGTCCCAAATCAGATAAAAATGAAGCAATTCACAACAGCCAAGAGAAAGAGCTGAAGATACAGGTCATTTTCAAATGAGAACAATTTACGAAAATATCAGCCATTAAAGCAAGGTTCATACTACACAAATTATTCTTTGCCCAAGTTTTTTCTCTATATCAAACAAATTAGATACAAAATCCAACTAGAAAAAGCCTCTAGCAACTGGCTTCTTTGATAGGCTTATAATCCCTTTGGATTCAATAGACTCACTAAAAATCGGGGCAAAGGACAGACAAGTGGGAAATTAAAAAAAAAAAAACAAAACCTCATCATAATTCCTACCAGAGGTCTTCTCCTCACTGACACAGAACTAAGTCAATTCAACCAGCTCATTACTGTTAGCCAGCACCCACCATTTCCTACCTGTTCCAAATATTCTATTCCTAGATCAGGATTGTTGCAAAAATGAGAAAAGATAAAAGACTGGACAGAAACTGAAGGTTAGTGTTACTCTTTGGTTTGTGGGATTGTGGGTAATTTTCTACATTGTTCCAATGAGAACTCACCTCCTCTATATTTGGAAAAAGAGGCTATGAATGCACTTTATGAACTGTGAAACAGTAAACAAATGTTACATTTTTATTTTTACTTTTCTTGACCTCTATAACCCACCTGTAAGCTATGTGAGAGCTTGAAGGTGCTCAGTGGCTTTAGAGAGTTCCAGGAAAACATCTACCTCTGTTTTATTGACTATGCCAAAGCCTTTGACTATGTGGATCACAACAAACTGTGGAAAATTCTTCAAGAGATGGGAATACCAGACCACCTAACCTGCCTCCTGAGAAATCTGTATGCAGGTTAAGAAGCAACAGTTAGAACCAGACATGGAACAATGGACTGGTTCCAAATTGGGAAAGGAGTACGTCAAGGCTGTATATTGTCACCCTGCTTATTTAACTTATATGCAGAGTACATCATGCAAAATGCCAGGCTGGATGAAACTCAAATTGGAATCAAGATTGTCGGAGAAATATCAATAACTTCAGATATGCAGATGATACCACCCTTATGGCAGAAAGCAAAGAACAACTGAGGGGCCTCTTGATGAAAGTGAAAGAGGAGAGTGAAAAAGCTGGCTTAAAATTCAACATTCAAACAATGAGATCATGGCATCCAGTCCCATCATTTCATGGGAAATAGATGGGAAAACAACGGAAACAGTGACAGACTTTATTTTCTTGGGCTCCAAAATCACTGCAGAAAGTGACTGCAGCCATGAAATTAAAAGACATTTGCTCCTTGGAAGAAAAGCTATGACAAACGTAGACAGCATATTAAAAAGCAGAGACATTACTTTGCCAACAAAGGTCCATCTAGTCAAAGCTATAGTTTTTCCAGTAGTCATGTATGGATGTGAGAGTTGAACCATAAAGAAAGCTGAGTGCCAAAGAACTGATGTTTTTGAACTGTGGTGTTGGAGAAGACTCTTGAGAGTCCCTTGGACTGCAACGAGATCAAACCAGTCAATCCTAAAGGAAATCAGTCCTGAATATTCATTGGAAGGCCTGATGCTGAAGCTGAAACTCCAATACTTTGGCCGCCTGATGCTGAAGCTGAAACTCCAATACTTTGGCCACCTGATGCTGAAGCTGAAACTCCAATACTTTGGCCACCTGATGCGAAGAACTGACTCACTGGAAAAGACCCTGATGCTGGGAAAGATTGAGGGCAAGATGAGAAGGGGACGACAGAGAATGAGATGGTTGGATGGCATCACTAACTGGATGGATGTAAGTTTGAGTAAGCTCCGGGAGTTGGTGATGGACAGGGAAGCCTTGGCATGCTGCAGTCCATAGGGTCGCAGAGAGTCAGACATGACTGAGCTACTGAACTGACCTGAGTGGCTTTAGTCATATCCCACTCTTTACGACCCCATGAACCATAGCCTGCCAGGCTTCTCTGTCCGTGGGATTTTCCTCGCAAGAATACTGGAGTGGGTTGCCATGCCCTCCTCCAGGAGGTCTTCCCAACCCAGATCTCCATCATTCAAGGTGGAGTCTTTATCACTGAGCCACCAGGGCAGCCCATCTAGCCCTCATTTTAAAGTGGCTCTTTTCTCCTGGGAATACTACTTAAGTATGCATATTCTAAAAGTCTATTATCTTGCAGAGGAAATGGTTCTTTTCTGTTTATAATGAATGGGGTTTTGTTTCATTTTGTTTGCCTTGGTTTTGTAAGGAGAGTTACCAGCAGACCTGGAGAAGCTCCTCTAAAAGAAATCTGACCTTTCTAACTCAACATGTCCTGTCCCTTATCTTTTCTCAGAAATGTTCAGACATTCTCTATAAAAATTATATTACTAGTGCTCCCTTGGCTTAAAATATACTAAGAATCCTCACAATTCTCCATTAAGTTAAATAAACTCCTGTCTTTACAGGCATTATTTTTCTGCAGAGGTAAATACACAGCAAGAGCAGAAGCATCATACTTTTCTGAATTACATAGCCTTTGGCACAGAGATCCAAATGATATTTTATACTATCAGAAATACTTAAAGCTACTGCCTTACTATAAATGAAGAGAATCATAATTCTAATTGGTTTTAATCCTTTTAATCTTGAGAAGATTTGCTATCTCTAAATCCTCTCAAAAGAGAAATTCCTCAATGTAAGAAGGAATCAACTCATATTTTAAGTATTCTGCTGCCCCCTTGTGTATCTCACGTTTAGAAACAAGACAGCTCCCGAAACACATACAAATGTAAAGCTCAGAAATACTTCAATGGAATCTTGGAACCTAGAACTGGAAAGAACCTAAAAAATTACGGAGAATGGCACACTCATTTCACAGAGGAGAAAACTGAGATCTGAAGGATTATATAACTTGGTCAAGATCAGATACAGTTAGTTAATAGGAAGCAAACACTGCTGAATAGAACTTCAACCTCTCAGAGTGTTAATTGCTCTATTAAAATGGAGATGGAGCCTGGAAGAAAACACTGGGGTTCTGGAGTTAAGCAGATATGAATTTGATTTTGGATCACCACTTTGCACCGTCCGCAAACCTCTTTCCCCATCCACAAAATGGGATGAATAATAACAACGGCAAAGGTGTTAAACGGATTCGGTAGGACCATGTTTCTCAAGCCGTCAGCATAACTACCAGCAATACAGTAATTCACTAAGTGGTAACAAAACTATACAAATACATAGAAAATTGTTTTTAAGTTGTTATAGCCTTTAGATGTCTGGACAAAGGTATTCTAAAATAACAAATGAATAAAACCTGAACTTTTTCAAAACTGGCACAAAACTTGGAAAAAGAATGCAATTTTTCTAACTCCTGTGTTTCCTTGATTATCATATTTTTTTTATTACAAGTAAATTTGTAACAGAAAACACCACACTTTGTAACAGCAAACAAATTTGTAAATTTTTAACAGCAAACACTGTGTGAAGAGATGAAGCTAGGAACAGGGTCCTTAGGTGAGGCTCACAGGAAAGCAAAACAGAACTCAGTGCCAAAGTGTTAAGTTACAATATTTTCATCTCCTCTGCTAAGAGGTCTTCACCAATACAATGCCGAGAGAGAGTCAGCCTGGAAGAGTAGAGGCTAAAATTTTAGCTCTGACTTTGCTAATAACTGGTTATGCCAACTTGGGCTGGTCTTTTCCTCTCTTCCTCCCTTTCTTGACCTGTAAATGAAGGCATCCTCTATCTAGCAAAGTTCCATAGCAAGGTGGTATAATGAACGTGAAAAAAACATGGCAAAGCATGCTTTGACAAAGTAGAGTTAAGTTTATCTTAAAGTTAATCTAAAGCAATAAAAAACATTATGTCTGCACTAACTTGTGGAAGAAAAACCAAACTGACAAAGTAGAAGGCAGGTTAGGTTAAGGATTCTGTTCAGCAGCACTCTACTCATGAAATCTCTCTTCTCGCTACAGTTCCACTAACTCTTGATGGAGATCACTCCCCAAATCCTGCCAACACACGCGTTTCAACTCGAGTCAGTTTCACCCAAGGGCATCCTGATATCAGGATTGACAGAGTTTACCCCTAACTGTCTATCACAAGACAAATACAGCAGCAGGGTAATGGCAATTCATCTTAGTTTGTCATGAAAATGACTAATGTTGACCATTCTGATTTACAGCCACACTCGTCCACCCTGTTACATGAAAATGACTAATGTTGACCATTCTGATTTACAGCTGCACTCGTCCACCCTGTTACTGGTTACGTGCCATGACCTGCTCTGTTTTGTACAGTGCCTGATGGAACGCACACACCAGGCTCATTATAAGCCCTGATTGATGATCCACCAATATTAACTGAATACTACTTGTGGGTCTAGCCCCTCAAATTTCAAACATCAGAAAGGAAGGAATATGACTGAAGTTGATAGCATGGAAGAGGAGGAAAGGCCCTGACATAAACTAACTTTCAAGGTAGAAAGTGATGATGCGGTTATGGTTGTTGAGGTGGGGCATGCCAATTCCAGTTGTGGGCAAGGAGTCCGGTGGGGCTTCTTGGGTAATTTTTCATCAGCAAGTTAACTCAAGCTCTTGGTTCAACCCGATAATTATACCACATTTGCATCCGGAGTGCTGGAATAAAAGTGCTGTCAGAAACAAAAGATTCAACTACAGGAGTAGAAAAGGCAACTCACCATGAAACGGACTGTTGTCCACCAGAAAATGCCTGCGGTACTGCACACAGTTCCTTTTCTCCAAGTTCCAGTAACTCATTGTCAGAAGATTGCTGGCACAGCATCAAAACCAAATTGCCCTGTCAAGGGAAACAGAATGAGACAAAAAAAAGAAGAAAGCAGCAGCCACATGCCCACACTGGCTGCCTGATGCTTTCAGTCCCCAGGCATTCAGGGACAGCACACAGGGCTCCCACCTCCTCCACACGGGGAGCTGGTACCACCCCCCCAGGCCCCAAGAAATTCCCCAAAAGTTTTCCCACCCAGTAGAAGGTCCTTTAACACAGCATCGCTGGAGCTTTTTCTAACAGTGCCTTACAGGGCTCAAAGTTACCGCTGTCCTGGGGGAAAACCAAGCCACCACCAGGGAACAAGTTTTAAGACTGGTTTCTGTGCTCCAGGCCTCGCCCACTCAGCCAGGACTCAAACCAGCCCATGCTGGTCGCTTTTCAGGAAAGCTCAATTGCAGGAGGGAAGGTGAAAACAGAAGGGTGACTGTCATTCCCAGTTCCTGACTTTTTAAGTCAACACACTCTGGAGGACTACATTTATGATCCGTCCATGGAGATCTTGGAAACTGTAACGTGTCCATGTAGCCAGGGGTCAGGCAAACATAGTAACAAAGCTTGTCTCCCTCTTCTGGACTCACTATGGGTGCCACTTAGGACCACTAGGGCCTGCCTCTGATCAGACTGAGCTTATTTGTGTAACCAGAGCCGGGTACACAAGCAGTGGGTCTGGCTTCTCCAGAAGGTTTGCTCCTCCACAGAAAGAGAAACACAGTGCTAACCAGAGCGAGGACTTAAAAGGCAGAGATCCGAGCTGATGAATTAAATGCCTCCAAAAGCTGATGTGCATAACAAGGTTCCCTTTGTTCCCAGCATTTGGCTAAAGCAACTTTTCAGAATTCCAACTCCTTTTCTGATCACAAAATAAAGCCAGGGAAAACCAAGCAAGGCTGGCACGAAGGAAAACCAACAGGTGGGTAACAATTTGTCATCTGTTCTATTAAAGCAATCTAGACTTTTGTAAAGGCAGTCAGTAAGTGCTGATGAAAATAAACAACCAGAGCTGTGCCTATTCATTAATGGAACCACAACTAGTAGAGGTTCCTAAAGCTCTTGCCAGCGCTTCTCCTTGGCTCCCCAATGTTCATTCTTCCTCCCTCCCCTAACCACAACCTCACCTACCTTTTCTCTGGCTCCAGGACGAAGTGCCCACTCTGGCTTCAAGTCAGAGCAAATGATTTTCTCCTCTTAATACCCCACTCCCACCTGACTTCTGCAAAGACTCAGCGGGTAAAGAATCTGCCTGTAATGCAGGAGACACAGGAGACAAGAGTTCGATTCCTGGGTTGGGAAGATCCCCTGGAGGAGGAAAATGGCAACCCACTCCAGTATTCTTGCCTGAAAAATGCCATGGACAGAGGAGCCTGGCGGGCTACAGTCCAAAGGGTCACAAAGAGCCGGGCACAACTGAGGGACTAAGCACACAGACACTCGGCTGAACCTGGCTGCTTCTCCCACTCCCTCAGGCTGAAGACGAGTCCCGTCCCACCAAGATAAAATCACCCCTGCAACCAACTGTAAAATGGGACAGAAAACAAATGATTATGGCAACAACCCTCCCTGCCCTCTCCCCATCCAATACACCATACTACAAAGATTGTCTTAAGTATTCTAGTTATATAGTTAGATATGCTCACCAATTTTTTTAAAAAAAAACTCAATACTGAAATGCATCAAAAATATTTTCATCCAAAATCGCCACTTGCCTCATTTCATGTCCCTTTCCTGGAATGATAACTTTGGCTTGGTGTGCGTCATTCCAGTCTTTTTATGCATTTACTTATTTATACATACATTCACTTCTGGGCTTCCCTGGTGGCTCAGATGGTAGAGAATCTGCCTGCTATGATGGTGACCTGGGTTTGATCCCTGAGTTGGGAAGGTCCCCTGGAGGAGGGCATGACAACCCACTCCAGTATTCTTACCTGGAGAATCCCCATGGACAGAGAAGCCTGGCATGACACGGTTCATGAGGTTACAAAGTTTTGGACATGACTGAGCAACAGCATATTCATTTCTATATATATCCATGTATTCACTTTTGCACACACGTATACATTATGTTTTTAATAAGAATACTTTTTACGAACTAGAAATAATTTTCAGTAATACCAGTAGTAACTATTTTCTACAAAAGTATAATTATGATTAGAAATATTTTAGGTTATCCAGAATTAAGGAGAGCTCTGTCTGTATTCATGCTAATTTTTCCTTACTAACTTGATCTTACAATTTGGTTTTTTAGTCCTTATTTTATTTTTATTCTTTTATTATTTTTTATTCTTTATTTCAGTCTTTATTTTGCTCTCTGTTCATTTTTAATCCAAGTAAGATTAGTGGGATGGGAAGATGAAAAAAAAAAAAGGTGCATTTGTACATAGTTAAAACTTACACACACATACCTGACCCTCATTTGGCCCTTCCTTTTAATCAGATGTAGGGAGAGATGAGGACCTTGGAGTAAGTGACTCACTTCTGCTGCTAGGGTGAGCAGCAATGGGACTTAAAGTGGTATGTTTGGATGACGAGCTCTGCTGGGTAGGTGTTTTTAAGAGGAGGGGACTCAGTTTAAATGATTAAACTAGAACACAAAGATAAGTAATTGAGCACTATGGTCACCAGGCTGTGTGTCCCCTATTTTGGTTAATTACTGGCATGTCTTACCTCCCCTGGCATCTGTTCGCTGCTGAAGGGCAGACAGTAAGCTGCCCCTGAGCTGTGCACACACTACAGGCCCTTGGTAAACACGAGTGACGCCTTCGTCATACACCCCACTTCCTGAATTCCCTCCAGTCTGAGACTGAAGGAAGTGCCCGCTCTGGCTTCCAGAGTCAGAGCAAATGATTTCAAAATTGAGAGGTAATGGAGGTGAAGGTAATGAATGGAGTCAGTAGGGCAGAGGCAGGGGGAGCAACCGCTATGCAACAAAGCCAACCTTAGCCACAACCAGAATTAGCTGAGCCAGGGGCCAGGTGCTCACTGAGGAAGAAGAAGTAACTGAAAGGAACCTTAAAAACCAGCTCAGCCAAATCTCATGCAGTGTAGCCAGAAGGAAAGTAGGTGTAGCTCAGAAAGTAGGTGTAACTTGCAAGACCGCATTGCTAGCTCCTCAAGAAAGCTAGCAGGAACTCCAGGCTCAGCAGTCCCAAAGCAGGAGTCTTTTGAGTGTTTTGTGATCCCATTTGTGTGAACATAATGGGTGAAAATTGCCACTAAAATACACTTTCATTGATTTAATATTTGCTATTTAATATACGTTACATTTGGAACTCTATAGAATATTTAAATCTCTAATCCTTATTTAAAAATTAATAATTGGCATTGACTAAGGAATATCACCTAAAGAAACAACTCCTTAAAACTAGTTTCAAATTCTGCCTTTGAAACACGGTTAATCTAAATTCTTTTAGTGGATGGGAAAGTCACATAAAATGCTTATATGTGTGTATTTATCTTTAACAATTTATTTTTATCCATTTTTAGCGCTTGAAGCAAGTAGAAAAACCAAAAAAGAACTTATATAGTGGTATCACTTATCAGCCAAAGACAACTGCCATGGACACTGTGGTCCTTTTTTTTTTTTTTTAAACAAAAACTAAACTCTATTTTTTGAAGCCTTTTTTTTCACTTGATAACTTACTAATATATTGTGACATTCTAGACATATGAATAAACATATTTCTACAGAATTACATATGTGATTTGAATAAGAAATTGTAATCAACTCTACTCAGAATCTCCCAACTCCAAAAACTCTAAAGCAGCAATAAGAAATAAAAGAAGCCAAGTAAGCATGCAGACAGGATTCATGTTCAGTTCAGTTCGGTTGCTCAGTCATGTTCGACTCTTCCCAACCCCATGAACCACAACACACCAGGCCTCCCTGTCCATCACCAACTCCCAGAGTTCACCCAAACCAATTTCCATTGAGTGAGTGATGCCATTCAATCACCTCATCCTCTGTTACCCCCTTCTCCTCCTGCCCCAAATCCCTCCCAGCATCAGGGTCTTTCAAATGAGCCAGCTGTTTGCATCAGGTGGCCAAAGTATTGGACTTTCAGTTTCAACATCAGTCCTTCCAATGAACACCCAGGACTGATTTCCTTTAGGATGGACTAGTTGGATCTCCTTGCTCTCCAAGTCTGAAGAGTCTTCTCCAACACCACAGTTCAAAAGCATCAATTCTTCAGCACTCAGCTTTTATAGTCCAACTCTCACATCCATACATGACCACTGGAAAAACCATAGCCTTGACGAGACAGACCTTTGTTGGCAAAGTAATGTCTCTGCTTTTTAATACACTGTCTAGGTTGGTCATAACTTTCCTTCCAAGGAGTAAGCGTCTTTTAATTTCATGGCTGCAGTCACCATCTGCAGTGATTTTGGAGCCCAGAAAACTAAATTCAGCGACTGTTTCCCCATCTATTTGCCATGAAGTGATGGGACAGAGTCGGACATGACTGAAGTGACTTAGCAGCAGTAGCAGATGGGACCAGATGCCATGATCTTAGTTTTCTGAATGTTGAGTTTTAGGCCAACTTTTTCACTCTCCACTTTCACTTTCATCAAGAGGCTTTTTAGTTCCTCTTCACATTCTGCCATAAAGGTGGTGTCATCTGCATATCTGAGGTTATTGATATTTCTCCTGGCAATCTTGATTCCAGCTTGTGCTTCCTCCAGCCCAGAGTTTCTCATGATGTACTCTGCATATAAGTTAAATAAGCAGGGTGACAACATACAGCCTTGATATACTCCTTTTCCTATTTGGAACCAGTCTGTTGTTCCAGGTCCAGTTCTAACAGTTGCTTCCTGACCTGCATACAGGTTTCTCAATAGGCAGGTCAGGTGGTCTGGTATTCCCATCTCTTTCAGAATTTTCCACAGTTTATTGTGATCCACACAGTCAAAGGATTTGGCATAGCCAATAAAACAGAAATAGATGTTTCTCTGGAACTCTCTTGCTTTTTTGATGATCCAGCGGATTTGGCAATTTGATCTCTGGTTTCTCTGCCTTTTCTAAAACCAGCCTGAACATCAGGAAGTTCACGGTTCACATATTGCTGAAGCCTGGCTTGGAGAATTTTGAGCATTACTTTGCTAGCGTGTGAGATGAGTGCAATTGAGCGGTAGTTTGAGCATTCTTTGGCATTGCCTTTCTTTGGGATTGGAATGAAAACTGACCTTTTCCAGTCCTGTGGCCACTGCTGAGTTTTCCAAATTTGCTGGCATATTGAGTGCAGCACTTTCACAGCATCATCTTTCAGGATTTGAAATAGCTCAACTGGAATCCCATCACCTCCACAGCTTTGTTCACAGTGATGCTTTCGAAGGCCCACTTGACTTCACATTCCAGGATGTCTGGCTCTAGGTGAGTGATCACACCATCATGATTGTCTTTGTCGTGAAGGTCTTTTTTGTACAGTTCTTCTGTATATTCTTGCAACCTCTTAATATCTTCTGCTTCTGTTAGGTCCATACCATTTCTGTCCTTTATTGAGAACATCTTTGCATGAAATGTTCCCTTGGTATCTCTAATTTTCTTGAAGAGATCTCTAATATTTCCCATTCTATTGTTTTCCTCTATTTCTTTGCATAGAAGGAAAGTTATGACCAACCTAGATAGCATATTCAAAAGCAGAGACATTACTTTACCAACAAAGGTCCATCTAGTCAAGGCTATGGTTTTCCAGTAGTCATGTATGGATGTGAGAGTTGGACTATGAAGAAAGCTGAGTGCCGAAGAATTGATGCTTTTGAACTGTGGTGTTGGAGAAGACTCTTGAGAGTACCTTGGACTGCAAGGAGATCCAACCAGTCCATCCTAAAGGAGATCAGTCCTGGGCGTTCATTGGAAGGACTGATGTTGAAGCTGAAACTCCAACACTTTGGCCACCTCATGCGAAGGCTTGACTCACTGGAAAAGACCCTGATGCTGGGAGGGATTGGGGGCAGGAAGAGAAGGGGACGACAGAGGATGAGATGGCTGGATGGCATCACTGACTCAATGGACATGAGTTTGAGTGAACTCCGGGAGTTGGTGATGGTCAGGGAGGCCTGGCGTGCTGTGATTCATGGGGTCGCAAAGAGTTGGACACAACTGAGCAACTGAACTGAACTGACTTGGCAATAAGGAGTTCATGATCTGAGCCACAGTCAGCTTCCAGTCTTGTTTTTACCTAAATGTATAGAGCTTCTCCATCTTTGGCTGCAAAGAATATAATCAATCTGATTTCAGTGTTGGCCATCTGGTGATGTTCCTGTGTAGATTCTTCTCTTGTGTTGTTGGAAGAGGGTGTTTGCTATGACCAGTGCGTTCTCTTGGCAAAACTCTATTAGCCTTTGCCCTGCTTCCTTCTATACTCCAAGGCCAAATTTCCTTGTTACTCCAGGTGTTTCTTGACTTCCTACTTTTGCATTCCAGTCCCCTATAATGAAAAGGACATCTTTTTTGGGTGTTAGTTTCAGAAGGTCTTGGTGGTCTTCATAGAACCGTTCAACTTCAGCTTCTTCAGCATTACTGGTTGGGGCATAGACTTGGATTACCGTGATACTGAATGGTTTGCCTTGGAAAGGAACAGAGATCATTCTGTCGTTTTTGAGATTGCATCCAAGTACTGCATTTTGGACTCTTTTGTTGACCATGATGGCTACTCCATTTCTTCTAAGGGATTCCTGCCCACAGTAGTAGATATAATGGTCAGCTGAGTTAAATTCACCCATTCCAGTCAATTTTAGTTCTGTATTCCTAGAATGTCGCTGATTCCTAGAATATCGGCATTCACTCTTGCCATCTCCTGTTTGACTACTTCCAATTTGCCTTGATTCATGGACCTAACATTCCAGGTTCCTATGTAATATTGCTCTTTACAGCATCAGACCTTACTTCTATTACCAGTCACATCCACAACTGGGTATTGTTTTTGCCTTGGCGCCGTGGCTTCATTCTTTCTGGAGTTATTTCTCCACTGATCTGCAGTAGCATATTGGGTACCTACCGACCTGGGGAGTTCATCTTTCAGTGTTCTATCTTTTTGCCTCTTCATACTGTTCATGGGGTTCTCAAGGCAAGAATACTGAAGTGGTTTGCCATTCCCTTCTCCAGTGGACCACATTCTGTCAGACCTCTCCACCATGAACCATCCATCTTGGATGGCCCCACACGGCATAGCTTAGTTGCATTGAGTTAGACAAGGCTGTGGTCCGTGTGATCAGATTGGCTAGTTGTCTGTGATTGTGGTGCAGAAGCGCCAGCTGCACGGCGCAGGAGTGGCTGAGAGGAGTTACCCCATGTCCAAGGTCAGAAGCGGCGGCCATGAAGAGATACTCCACGTCCAAAGTAAGAGAAACCCAAGTAAGATGGTAGGTGCTGAGAGAGGGCATCAGAGGGCAGACAGACTGAACCCACAATCACAGGATTCATGCGATGGATTAAAAGTATCTAATAAGTTAAAATGTTCCTAAATTCATTTTGTAAGTGATTAGTAACTTTTATAATCATTCTATTAATACTTTTATTTTTGACATTTTCTGTGTAGGTACATGACCAAAATTGCCAGTGTCAAACTACAGGCCAGACATAAAACTACGAAAGCAGACCACCACCAAGAAAGTAAGTAAATATTAATCATTCAGTCATATCCAACTCTTTTGCAACCTCATGGACTGTAGCCCATCAGGCTCCTCTGTCCATGATAATTTTCCAGGCAAGAATCCTAGATGGATAGCCATTCCCTTCTTCAGGGGATCTTCCCAACCCAGGGGTCAACCCTGTGTGTCCTGCATTGCAGGCAGACTTCTTTTAATGCTGAAGCCAGCAAGGAAGCCCAAGGAAACATTAGAAATTCAAGGACATTTTCATTAAGAAAAGTAGAAACTATTTTGATTATGAAGCATCTGTCAATGCTTTTAAAACTACACACACACACAATAAAAAAAGAGTGAGAGAAAAAAAGTTTTCACACCAACACCCATTCATTTTAAAGAAAGGCCCTAAGAAAAAGCTCACAGTGACAGCCATCTGCTGGTTGTCCCTCTGCTTCCTCTGGTTGTCCTCTAAGAAACACCTTCTCCCAAGTTCTGTCCATGAGATTCAGCTGGTGTCAGCTCCATCTCAAGTCAGGTGCGGGCCTGGCTAAGCCTGGCAACTCAGAGCACCACCTCCCTCAGGCCATAAAGCAGGAGGTGCACATCACCCAATCTGGACCACTGAGAGTCAGTCACGGAAGTCTGTTTGAACTGTTGGAGAAGAGAAACTTTCTTTTCTGTTGGACTCAAAGTTGTGAGGTTATGAAGTTGTGAAGCCTGGAAACCTAGAACTCTTTGCCACTACAATGGTAAAAAAAAAAAAAAAAAAATCGATGAGACGGAATCCAACCAAGAGGAATGAAGAGAAACTTGGTCCTAGTTTAAGGATATCATTTAAGGCACACCTGACGTCAGATCTCTTCCTGTACTTTTTAGGTAAATGACCCAGTATATTCCTTTCTATGTTATGTTTACTTTTATTTAAGCCACATTGGTTTTCTGTCACTTGCATCCAAAGAGTTCTGACTGATGAAATATGTCAGCAAAGCAAAGAATCAAGAGACACCTGGCTGGCAGTCATGAGCTCACTATTCTGGTTTCACCTCTAACAATTGAATCACAGGTGGGGTGGGGGGAGGGGGAGGGAGGAAACTTGGCAAGTTTTTTTAGCTGGTCCACTAAGTTTCAAAAATATGACTCCGTATTTACTTGGGCTTTCCCTAAGGATATGCTGTACTCAAGTTCTTTTTTCCAGTAGTAAAGGATTCCATCAATCCCCTTAAAGTGTATTTAAGCAGAGCAATCTTTTCTGAAATCTTTTCTTTAGAATTTCCTTACCTATTTTTACATGTGAGGCAAATCTATACTAGTACTTTAACATGAGTTTTATGGAACTCAACTAACATGTTCAAGCCACTGAATGGCTTAATAAAAAGCAAACCATTCAAGTTCATATATGGTAAACAGAGTTCTAACACTGTGCCACAGGAAAAGAAGGAAGAGGAGAATGTTAAAAAAGAACTTTGGGAAAGGGAATATATTTATGTTTTTATGTATACTTATATTTTAAGTACAGGGATTTGTCTACTATATACTGACTATCTCCACCTCTTCATCTCCTGTGACTGCTACATCATAGCCCATTCTCCTCTGGCACGCCTCTTCCATAAAAACCAACACTTCTACTCCCATTCCTTTACATTCTTTCTTTCTTAAAAACATATTATTTGTAAATCATTTTATGGTTTATTCAATATTTCCATTTATATCTTGTCTTTTTAAAAAATGATCTTTATGGCAGCCCTGCAAGTCAGGTATTATTAAGCATGAGTTCAAAGAGCTTAATAGGAAACAATAGGTTGCAAATTTATGTCTTCTGATTCCAAAGCCACTGACCTAATCCCAAGGTTACACTGTATCCAGCCGTGTTTCCTCCCTGATCTCTGCTTCCCTATGAAAGAGCCTAGAGTTGTATTACTCATGATTAATAAAATTAATTCTTCCCACCTCCACCATTCAATCCAACGCTACTATGGGCCAGCCAGTGAAGGAGAAGAGCCAGGAGAAAGGGAGGAGATGACTAAATGAAACCTTACTTACTAAAAAAATACCTACCTTGTCCCTCCATCCAGCAGCCTTTTGAGTACACAGATTGGAGGGGATCAGAGCAAAGTATCAGTCCTTTGAGAATCAAATAGTGGGAGGTTTCTTTGCAATGAAATCTGAGTGAGCTACTTGGACCAAGTTCAGAAACACCAAGGCCAAATTTTTGAGCCAGAAATCATTGTGAAAACTGTCTGAGGGGCTCATGTGTTTTCCAAATTGCTAACAACAGGGAAGAAGGCTACAGCCAGAAATTAAAACGTGTAAACACACCCTGTTGTTGGAAAAGGAGGAACTAGTTCACGAGAGGTAGTAAGACATGAGAAACAATGGAAAAATGTCTGACTGGTTGTCAAGAGGCCAGGGTTCCAACCCAGTTGATCCTCTGACTAAACAGTGTCAAGTAAATCTCTTCACTCCCCTGTGCTTGGGCTGCCTCATCTATGGAACAAAACAGGGGTGGTGATGAGTGAGATGCTCTCTCAGAGCTTCCAAACTTAATATTCTACTTAATAAGGGCTGTCGGCAACTCCCACCCCCCACTAATATACCCAGCCATACAGCTTTAATTATAAATTAAAATAGCCCTGAGAAACCACAGTTAATTCCCATTAGTATAGCCTTTAACTCATATGGAGGAATGATTTCCTTCTCCTTAAGCCTTGCTGAGGGACAAAAGACATAATTAATCGGCTCTGACAGCAATATTCATGAAACGAGAAGCACTGAGAAACAGGAAGGCAGCAAGAAAAGGTCCCAAACTGTGTCCTGCACCTCATAGCCTCTGACACAACACTTGAGAATTTCCACACCAAGGTCTCCCTAAACACTGAGAATTCAAACTCAGGCCAGTTAAAAGCTAAGATTTCAGAGACAGCTGCTGCTTCTCTCATTTCTCCACTAATTTTGAGACCAAAAAAAAAAAAAATCAAAAGAATTACATAGTGCAGGGATGGGGTGGGAAGGGCCACAGCTCCTGTCCCCTGGCCAGGCCTAGACTAACAGGTTCTAAAGCAGCTCAGACGCCTGGCTCAGAGGGAAGAGGCCAGAGCGGCCCCACTCCACAGACGGCATCTCACTGTCCTCCCCTCCCCCCTCATAAGCTCCCTCCCCCACTTCCCACGGGTTTCCAAGCACCGCCAAACTGGTTGTTATAGGGCTCTGCAAACAGCCTAATTCCATAGCTAGCCCCCTCCCAGCTATGTACACACAGGGAAAGAAATAAAAGAGTACTTTGTTCATTTTGTAAGGCTCACAGGGGACATCACTAAACCCCAAGTTCTCCGTCTGTTTTCTTTTCTTTAAAGCAATCAGGAGCTGCAAATGCTCTGAGCTAAGTTGAGCACTGAGATACAATCACTCTCCAAAGACATGGCCATGCCTCATTTGAAAGGACTGGTTTCAAATATATAATATGTATCCACTGCTTCAAAGAGTTCATACCTTTTGGTTCAGTAATTCAGCTGCTGGAAATATATCAAAAAGAAGTCACTAAAAATACAGACAAAAATGTATACATGAGAAAATATTCATTGCATCATTTTTCATGATGCAGAAAAGATAGAACACTAAATAGCCAGCTTTTAGGGTAGCGTCAATATAGGACAGATATTAACACTTCTGTTCGCAAAAAGCTTTGTAAGGGAGCATGGAAAATGCTCATGATGCTATGTGAAAAAAATGGGATACAGTATGATATAAAGCCATCAAAAGCAATATTGCATAGAATAATGGATCTTAACAAGAAACAAAGTACATTTAATATTTTACCATTAAGTGTAATGTTTGCCATATGTTATTTGTAAATATTCTTTATTATGTTAAGAAAACTCCCTCTATTCTGATTTTCTGAACAGCTTTTGCATTATTTGATATGCAACATTTTAAGACATTTTCTATCTATTTAATATCATGTGTTATGTCCGACTCTTTGCAACCCCATGGACTGTAGCCCAAAAGGCTCCTCTGTCCATGGAATTCTCCAGGCAAGAATACTGGAGTGGGTAGCCATTCCCTTCTACAGGGGAAATTCCCAACACAGAGATCAACCCTGTGTCTCCTGCATTGCAGGCATATTCTTTACCATCTGAGCCATCAGGGAAGCCTTCATTAATCTGTTAATATGAATTTTCCAATATTATATCAACTCTGCAATTCCAGGATAAAACCAAATTGTTTACCATGTATTACCTTTTTAACACATTGCTGGATTTGGCCTGCTCAGGTTTTATGATTGTTATATTTCTAAGTAAGTTTGTACTATAATTTCCATTTCTCCTCTTGTTCTTGACAAATTTGTACATTGAGGTTATCATAGCTTGAAAAATGCATTTCTATTCCCTGGAATGATTTATGCAAGTTTGAAATTACTTGAGTGCTTGGTAGAACTTGATCATAAACCCATCTAAATCTAGACCTTCCTTTATGGAGAAATATTTGATGAATGGAGTATTTAATTTAAAAATTAAGAACTATTCAGCCTATTTTTTCTAGTTTTGGTAAGTTATATTTGTCTAAAAAATATTAATTTCCTCTAAGCTTTCAAATGTTTTAGCATCATGTAGTTCATAATATTTTTTAATATCTACAACATCTGCTTTTCCACTCCTAATATTGCTTAGGAATACTGTGCCTCTCTTTTGAAATTGATCTCACCAGGTGTTAATCAACATTACTAGGTTTTACCAAGAACCAAACTGTATCATTTTTGATCCTCTCCATTGAATAATGAAATTATTATTTCCTTCCATCTGTTTTCTCTATTTTGCATCTTTTTTAACTCTTCAGTGTCTAGCTAATTTTCAGACTTTCTTTTTTTCTAATTTTAACATTTTATGCTTTAGCTGCTTACCCCTACCCCAAGTCTTCACCCATCATATTTTTGTCATCATCCAGTTAAAAATAGGTTCTGATTTCCATTGCAATTTCTTTGATCCAAGGGTCATTTTGAAACATATTTCTATAATTATTCATCAGATCAGATCAGATCAGTCACTCAGTCGTGTCCGACTCTTTGCGACCCCATGAATCGCAGCACGCCAGGCCTTCCTGTCCATCACCAACTCCTGGAGTTCACTGAGACTCACGTCCATTGATCCATGGATGCTGGATGGCATCCACCTCATCTTCTGTCATCCCCTTCTCCTCCTGCCCCCAATCCCTCCCAGCATCAGGGTCTTTTCCAATGAATCAATTCTTCGCATGAGGTGGCCAAAGTACTGGAGTTTCAGCTTTAGCATCATTCCTTCCAAAGAAACCCCAGGGCTGATCTCCTTCAGAATGGACTGGTTAGATCTCCTTGCAGTCCAAGGGACTCTCAACAGTCTTCTCCAACACCACAGTTCAAAAGCATCAATTCTTCGGCACTCAGCCTTCTTCACAGTCCAACTCTCACATCCATACATGACCACTGGAAAAACCATAGCCTTGACTAGACGAACCTTTGTTGGCAAAGTAATGTCTCTGCTTTTGAATATGCTATCTAGGTTGGTCATAACTTTCCTTCCAAGGCGTAAGCATCTTTTAATTTCATGGCTGCAGTCACCATCTGTAGTGATTTTGGAGCCCAGAAAAATAAAGTCTGACACTGTTTCCACTGTTTCCCCATCTATTTTCCCATGAAGTGGTGGGACCGGATGCCATGATCTTCGTTTTCTGAATGTTGAGCTTTAAGCCAACTTTTTCACTCTCCACTTTCACTTTCATCAAGAGGCTTTTGAGTTCCTCTTCACTTTCTGCCATAAGGGTGGTGTCATCTGCATATCTGAGGTTATTCAGATTTCTCCTGGCAATCTTGATTCCAGCTTGTGTTTCTTCCAGTCCAGCGTTTCTCATGAGGTACTCTGCATATAAGTTAAATAAACAGGGTGACAATATACAGCCTTGACGAACTCCTTTTCCTATTTGGAACCAGTCTGTTGTTCCATGTCCAGTTCTAACTGTTGCTTCCTGACCTGCATACAGATTTCTCAAGAGGCAGATCAGGTGGTCTGGCATTCCCATCTCTTTCAGAATTTCCCACAGTTTATTGTGATCCACACGGTCAAAGGCTTTGGCATAGTCAATAAAGCAGAAATAGATGTTTTTCTGGAACTCTCTTGCTTTTTCGATGATCCAGCAGATGTTGGCAATTTGATCTCTGGTTCCTCTGCCTTTTCTAAAACCAGCCTGAACATCAGGAAGTTCACGGTTCACATATTGCTGAAGCCTGGCTTGGGCAATTTAGTCATTGTTTATTATCAGTTTCTAGTTTAACTACATTGTGGTCACAAATCTGGTCTGGATGAAACCAATCAGTTGTTCACTGTTAAGACTTGCTTGATGACCAAGTTTGAGGTCACTTTTTATAAGTGTTCTTCATGTGCTTGAAAATGTGCATTCTGTGGTTTTGAGATGCAATGCCTTCACATGTCTATCCACTCAAACTTACTAACTGTATAGTTCAAATATTGTATGTGGTAGCTGATCTTTTCCCCTCTTTATTAAGTACTGATGAAGCACATTACAATATCACTGGGAATATATGTGTTTCCCATTGCAGTTCTCTCAATTTTTCTATAAAGTGCATAATATACATTGAGACCACGTTATGAGATGCAGAAAAGCTTTTTCTGATGAGTTCAAACTTTTGAACCAATATCATATTCTTTTATCTCTATAAATGCTTTTTTGACAGTTTCATCAGATGTCAGAATTGCCAGCTTTTAGTTTATAATTACCTGTTTACCTTTCTGTATCCTTATGTTTTAGACACGTCTTTTATAAATAGCAAATAGCTAAATTTTCATCTAGTCTAACAATCTTTGATTTCTTTATAGTTGCTAATCATTTCATTTTACTTTTACATCTTATTTTGTGTTTGCTACTTGTCTTGCCTATTCTATATCTCTTCTCTCAACTTTCTTGCCTTCATATTTCATAGTTTTCTCATTTCAGTTTCCCCTTTAGTTAGAAAGTTATTCATTCTTTCACTAAATTTTAGTGGTTGCCTTAGAAATTTTAACACGTACACTTGATCTATCAAAGTACAAGTTTAATCTATCTTTAACCTCCTCCAAAACCACACAGAAACTTTGGAAAACATTGACTCCTTTTGTTTCTTCAACTTCAGTCACTTTCTTTATCCAGTTTCCACTAAAGACATCATTATCACCTTACATACAGTCAATGTGTGTTTTACTTAAAATTTTTCCTTTTCTTTGTTTTTTACTTCTTGTTTCTGAGACCTTCCATCTGGTAATAATTTTCTTCTGCCTGAAATGTATACTTTTTGTGAGGATCTGCTAGAACTCTAGGGATTTTTTTTTAAGTTTGAAAGTCTTTGTCTTTGCTTTTTAAAGATATCTTTAATGAAAACTGAATCCTAGGCTGATAATTAACATCTATTGGGGCATAAAATTTAATATTATACTGGTCTTCTGGCTTCTATTGCCACACTGTCAGGATAATTTGTCATGTCTTTAAAAATAAGCTGCCTCTTCTCTCTGACCTTGCTTAAGATCTTCTCTTTATCTTTTGTGTTCTACAATTTAATTATATTTTATCTCTGTGTATCTTCTTTTTCCTTATCCTGAATGGAATTCAGATGACTTCATAAATATGTTAAAGTAATGCTTTTTATCGGTCCTTGAGAATACTCAGTCATTACCTGTATAAATGTAGCCTCTCCTCATTGTCTTTCTGCTTCTGAAATTATAATTAAACTTACCTTGAGTCTGAATTCGGTATCTTCCACATTGATTAACCTTTCTTTTGGGTTTTACATTGCTTTGCCTCTCTGTTGCCACTAGAAAATTATCTTCAGATCTATCATTCATCTGACAATTTCCCTGTTCAGACTGGATTAATCTGTTGTTAAATCCATTCACTGAGTTCTTTCTTCCTTTTTATTTTAATAATTTTATTTATTTTTGGCTGTGCTGGGTCTTCATTGCTGCATAGGCTTGTTGTAGTGTTGCAGCGAGCAAGGGTTATTCTCTAGTTGCGGTGTGCAGGCTTCTCATTGCAGTGACTTCTCTAGCTGAGGAGCATGGGCTCGAGGGTGTATGGGTTTCAGTAGTTGCTCTATAGCACAGGCTCAATAGTTATGGCACACAGGATTAGTTGCCCCACAGCATGTGGAATCTTCCGGGCTGCTACTGCTAAGTCACTTCAGTCGTGTCCTACTCTGTGTGACCCCATAGACGGTAGCCACCAGGCTCCCCCATCCCTGGGATTCTCCAGGCAAGAACACTGGAGTGGGTTGCCATTTCCTTCTCCAATGCATTAAAGTGAAAAGTGAAAGTGAAGTCTCTCAGTCGTATCCGACTCTTCACGACCCCATGGACTGCAATCTACCAGGCTCCTCCATCCATGGGATTTTCCAGGCAAAGTACTGGAGTGGGGTGCCATTGCCTTCTCCGGGAATCTTCCCAGACCAGGGATCAAATCTGTATCTCCTGCATTGGCAGGCAGATTCTTTACCACTGAACCACCGGGGAAGTCTCCTCTTTTCTTTCCCCAAGTTCTATTTGGTCCTTTCTCAAATCAGCTTGGTTAGTCTTTACAGTTTCTGTTTCTCAGCTCATACCTTGTGTTTAGCAATTTTTTTCCCCCAAAACTATGAGATGCCTATTTTCCTTCTAATTTCATTGATGGGGATTCTTTGAAGTTTAGGGTAAAAATAGATTCCTCCAAAAGAAAGGAGAAACTGGTCCCTCGGTACCAGGGACACTTGCAATGCAGGAATTCCTTAAAAGTTTTCATCCTAAGGTTTTTCTGACCACTTAGTTATTGTGATTCTGGATACAAATCCGTTTCGGAGCTGACTCAGAATCACAAATTCTCAGGACCAAATAATCAGGATCTGCTCAGAACCAAAATTATTGATAAGTGATTTTCCTTACAGACATAGGGTTAGAAAGAAGGTTTGTTGTTTAGTCACTAAGTCATGTCCAGCTTTTTGCAACCCCATGAACTATAGCCCACTAGGCTCCTCTGTCCATGGGATTGCCCAGGCAAGAATACTGGAATGTGTTGCCATTTCCTTCTCCAGGGGATCTTCCTGACCCAGGGATCAAACCCACGTTTCCTGCATTGG
The DNA here is from genome assembly GCF_055505025.1 of Bos grunniens. Taxonomy (NCBI): domain Eukaryota; kingdom Metazoa; phylum Chordata; class Mammalia; order Artiodactyla; family Bovidae; genus Bos; species Bos grunniens. Next base: position 45,565,105 of record NC_141165.1, read on the forward strand.
CAGGCGGGTTCTTTAACACTGAGCCATCTGGGAAGACCAGAAAGAAAGAAGGTAAATAATTTTTAATTTTTTAAAAATTCTCATTCATATTTCCAAAGAGTGAGAAGCCCTTTGAAGTCCTATGTTTAAGACCAAAGAGTCCCCCCCCCCCCAGATGTCTTACTTTATCTCTTGTCCCCTGTGCCCTCAGGCCAGGAAAGGAGAAGTTCAAGTTAACCTGGTTTGGCAATTGTCCTCAAGGCAAAAAGCCAGCTTCAGTGCTCAGTAGACCTCTCTTCACTTAACATTTGGCCTGTGTAGTCATTACTTTCTTATAGAGTATTGCACTTAAGGAAATAATCTTTCTATTGTACCCAACATTTCTAAATTGTTTCATCAGGAGTATTGATGAATTATATTGTTAGAAACAGAATTCAACCCTGGAGATTCACATTCAAAGCCACAGAACCTTGCAGTCTGATGGCCAAATCAGAACCTGATCTAACCCAAAAGCATATTAGCTCAGGACCTGCTACTTTGTAATATCTGCTGATACTTCTAGCACTTTCTATGAGCCAAGTATATTGATAAATATTTCACAAGTATTATTTTTTTCATCTTTACAGTGATCCTAAGGGCTAGGTAAAATTATTATCCCATTTTACAGATAGAGAACCTGAAGCACAGAGAAGTTAAGTAATTACCCTTAGGTAATTACCCATAGTCAAGTGACAGCACTAGTATGTGGCCTAAATAAAACTTCAGAGATTACACTCTTAAGATCTATGTAATTTTACTTAATAAATAATGAAGAGGAAGAGAGGAAAAGACAGTAAGAGAGAGGGAGAGAACATATTACTAGGTATGGCACAGTCAGTAATAGGATCCAGACTTCTCAATGCACAATCGTTTCTAATTCCCTATGCTCATGTCACGGTTGAGATATTTTCATCTTTTAAAAAGTATATTCTTTAATTTTAAAAGTAGACACAAAGTACAGACTGGAAATTAAAACTACATTAAAAAAAAAAAAAAGCCCCGAAGGAATGACTGTTAGGTAATTAGATATCAACCCTCAGTGGCCGCCAGTTGCAAAATCCAGCCCAATATTAATACCTTTGATCATATTTGCAGACTATTCCTGATGACACACTAACAGCAAACTTTTTTTGGTCACAATTCTAATTTCATTTACTTCTGTCCAGGTCTAACATCAAAAAAAAACCTTTGATTTATACTGGTTATCTCTAAACCAGTGATTTCCATAGTTTTTAAAAACTAGAGAAGGACTTCAGAATACCTCTACTCCTAATTCCTTCATATATAAGGATGTCCAAAATTCAGTCTCAGAAATGGCAACCCCCGGAGAAGAGCAGATCTCCCAGCTTCCCCAAGTTCATCTCACCCTTTCTCCTATCCACTTGCCCACCCACCAGTGAGAAAGAGAGCTTATCACAGAGGATGTATTGGATCCTCATCTTTGCCTGCTTTCCCTACTCCTTCCACTCAGCAATACGTGCAGCTCCAACAAGAGATCTACCTTTAATTGGGCAATTAAACCTCCAGTTAATACCTTCTCTCCTTCCCGACCACACAGCAGGGCAAGTAGGGGAAGCGGCCCCTGATCTGTGCTCAAAAACAGGAGTTCAGGACCCCTTAAGGTGCAAAAAGCTACAGTCAAACCAATTTATGAATCAAATAACCCACAAGTATGCTCTGAGCCTTACTACAGGTGCTATAAATATTGAGGGGATGGAGAGATGGCTAAACACTGTTCCAGTCTTCAAGAAACTAATGATGGAGATGGGAGAATAATGCATAGATAAACCCAAAAAAATTATATAAAACTTGCACAGAAAAAAAGCAGAATACATGATACTTGGCAAATGAAGCATCCTGTAATGGTTCAAAGAAAAGAAACCAAGGGTGTCAGGAAAGAGTTCCTGTTGGGTGGGAGGATAGAGCTAGATGTCAAAAGATCAGTAGGTTTAACAGAGGAAAGATGAGAAGGGAGGGGAGTGGGAAAGGTAGTTTAGTGGGAAGGCACTGTAGATGCCCCAAATACTGCTCTCAGTTATCAAAGCAAAAATGACTAAAGTACATTGTTAATATGCTGTTTAAATATAATGTGATATAACAAAGTACATATAAGGATACTGGCAAAAATAACATATCATCAAGAATGCTTAAATGTAACTTATTCAGAATCTAAATCCTGAGATTGACCTCACCTGTCTTTAAAAGGAGAGTAGTGATCATAACGGAGAAGGCAATGGCACCCCACTCCAGTACTCTTGCCTGGAAAATCCCATGGACAGAGGAGCCTAGTGGGCTGCAGTCCATGGGGTCGCTAAGAGTCGGACACGACTGAGCAACTTCACTTTCACACATTGGAGAAGGAAATGGCAACCCACTCTAGTGTTCTTGCCGGGAGAATCCCAGGGACAGGGGAGCCTGGTGGACTGCTGTCTCTGGGGTCGCATAGAGTCAGACATGACTGAAGCAACTTAGCAGCAGCGGCAGCAATGACCATAAAGGGCCCTTCTGGTGGCTCAGTGGTAAAGAATCCACCTAAAATTCAGGAAACGCCATTTGATTCCTGGGGGAGGAAGATCCCCTGGAGAAGGAAATGGCACCCCACTCCAGTATTCTTGCCTAGAAAATCCCATGGACAGAGGCACCCAGTAGGCTACAGTCCATGGGGTTGTGAAAGAGTCGGACAAGACTTAGTGACTAAGCAATAGGACAGCAGTGATCATAAAGACTAATTTTGCAAAGATTTTAGCCTAAGATAATGGGGGTAAAGACTTAGAGTTTAATTTCTCTAAAGCCAGCAGAGAAGTTAACCTTCTAGATGTTCAACAGAGAACTTACATCAGTGCAAATATTAGGACATCAGAAATTGTAAAAGGAAAGGCTAGAGGTCCTCAAAGCAGTAAAGAACAAGATGGGATAGTAAACCTAATTTGATTATAAAAATTTTCAAGCTCAAAAGAACATCAAAAAATCTAGCCAAATGTCTTAAATTTTGGAAGCTTTGTTTTTCATGTGCTGAATTCTTAATTATTAAGAAGCTCTGAGGAAAAAAATCTGAAGCTGATGTAGTTAGCCCAAGTTAAATGCATCTAACATACTTCCTGGTCAAGCGTATAAGTATTTGATTCTTTAAATCTAACTAATAAACAGCTTGTCCAAAGTTGCCATCTGAAAAAAGGTGTCATAGAAAGCATTAACAAGACAAAATAGGGAAATAAAACCAAACGGTATTACAAATTCCTCAAATGAAATTTGTAGTGTGGTGTATTTTCCTTAAATTAGTACAAACAAGATTTTAGACACAGCAGCTAACTCCTGGTTGTCCCTGGCCTGTGGGTCTTCTCCTATTATATTTTCCTGCACAGTTTCCTCTCCTTGAATATCTAATATGTTCACACTAAAATCATGGGAACCAGAGGGAGGCACAATATTCTTGTAGCCAGGGCTTGGTTCCCTGCCACCCTCAGAATTCTCCATTATTCCTAAGCATCTCATCCATGTTCAGGGAAGAGCAGGGATCTCTTGAGTGTCCAAACAAACAGCAGCTGAACCCACCGAAGTCTGAACGCTCACCACTTCTTCTTTCCTTCAGTAATGTTAGGACACAAGAACCTATGCCACAGACAACAATAAGGAATTTAAGTTAGCTTTCAAACCAGGGAGTGGTAACAAGCAGGGCCACAGCCGAGTCCATTGTTGACACCACCCTGCTAGGACTGGAGATGCTCTTAGATGTCGAAGATATCAACTTTCCCAGACATGGGGAGAGGAGTGAAATACTGAGGCTTGGAAGGAAGTGTGAAAAGCAACTAAATGCTTATCATTTAAGAAAAGTAAGTGTGCTGACTCTGTGATCAGGCAGTGATCAGAAACCTATTCATTTGCTTCTTCAAAACTGATTTTTTTTCATCTATAATAGGGAGAATGAAGTGACACTTTCTACTCTGAGACTCTGCTCAAAATGGAAATTTGCAAAATCACCCATAAGTGAATATAAGAAAAGCAAGTTTTATCTATACCAAGATGGTAATTTTTTACCTATCAGATTAGCAAAAATCAAAAAGTGTGATGACAAACTGTGTTGGTAAACATGTGGAGAAATCATCATGTTCTTATCATTTCTGATAAGAACAAAAACTGTACAAATTCCATCAAAGTTGATTTGACATTATTCATCAAAGTTACAAATGTGTATACCTTTCGTTTAGCAATCCCACTTCCAAAAATATATTCTATAGCCATACTTGAGCATGCAGAGTATGTACAGGGTTATTTACTACATCATTGTTTTCAAAAGTTCAGAAACAACCTAATTGTGAATTAATCTGGTTAAATTTAATATATCCATACATTGTAAAATATGTAGCCATTAAAAAAAAATCCAGAATAGCCAACACAATATTCAATAAAGTTGGAAGACTGAAACAATCCAACTCAAGACTTACTCTGCTGCTGCTAAGTCGTGTCAGTTGTGTCCAACTCTGTGCAACCCCATAGACCGCAGCCCACAAGGCTCCTCCAGCCCTGGGATTCTCCAGGCAAGAATACTGGAGTGGCTTGCCATTTCCTTCTCCAGTGCATGAAAGTGAAAAGTGAAAATGAAAGTGAAGTCATGTCTGACTCCTCGTGACCCCATGGACTGTAGCCCACCAGGCTCCTCCGTCCATGGGATTTCCCAGGCAAGAGTACTGGAGTGGGTTGCCATGGCCTTCTCTGAAGACTTACTCACTCTAAAGCTACAGTAATCAAGACTGTGGTATTGAACAAAGAGTAAACGAATAAATCAATGGAACAGAACAGATAGCCCAGAAACAGACCCACATAAACGGAAGTCAACTGATCTTTTACAAATAAACCTAGGCAATACCATGAAACAATTTTCAACAAATGGTGCTGGAACAACTGAACATCCCTATGCAAAAAAAATGAATTTAACCATACCCTTCACAGAAGTTAACTCAAAATGAATCACAAACCTCAATTTAAAACACAAAAACTAGATAGATAACATAGGGGAAAAAAATCTATATGACCTTGGGCATGGTGGTGATTTTTCAGATACAACACCAAAGGGATGATACACCAAAGAATTGATAAGCAGAACTTCATTAAAATTTAAAACAATGCCAAACGAATTAGAAGACAAGCCACAGACTGGGAGAGAATATTTGTAAGACATTTAATAAAAGATTTATTCAAAATATACACAGAATGCTTAAAACACACACAGACACAAACGGAATTAAAAAACGGACCAGAAACCTGAACACCTCACCAAAGATACAGAGATGGCAAAGAAGCATATGAAAAGATACTCTTTTCATCATGTGTCATCAGGAAATGCAAATTAGAACAATGAGATACCACCACACCCCTATGCGAATGGCCAAAATCCAGCTAACACATCGAATGTTGGCGAGCATGTGGAGCAACAGAGGAGTTGCCTTCACTGCTGGTGGGAATGAAAAATGCTACAGCCACCCCGGAAGACAGTTTGGCAGTTTCTTACAAAACATATTCTTACATACAATCCAGCAACTGTGCTCTTTGGTACTGTCAGCTCGCAAAGAAGTTGACAACTTATGTCCACACAAAAACCTGCACACGAGTGTGTAGAGCAACTTTATTCATAATTGCCAAAACTTGGAAGTAATCAAGATATTCTGCAATAGATGGATGGATACACTGATACATGCAGACAATGGAATATTATTTGGCACTAAAAAGAAATGAGCTATCAAGCCTTGGAGGAATCCTTTCACGTTACTAAGTGAAAAAAGGCCAATCTGAAAAGGTTACACTGTGATACCAACTATAGGACATTCTGATAAAGGCAAAACTAGCAAGACAATGAAAAGGTCAGTGACTGGTAGGGGCTCAAGGGTGAGACAGAGCTGAACAGGCAGAGCACGAAATTTTTAGGGCAGTGAAAACACAGTGTATGATATCATAGTGATGGATACAGGTCATTACACATTTGTCCAAACCCACAGAATGCACAACACCAAGAGTTAACTATAATGGAAACCATGTACTCTAGATGACTGTGATGTCTCAATGTAGGTTCATCAATCATAACAGATGTACCACTGTGGTAGGGGAAGTTGGTAATGGGGAGTCTATGTACTGGGTGGGGGTAGGGAATACATGGGAAAGTCTATACCTTCCCTTCAATTTTGCTGTGACCCTAAAACTGCTATTTTAAAGTATACTATTAATAAAAAGGGGACTTCCCTGCTGGTCCAGTGGTTAAGATTCCACACTCTCAACACCAGGTGTGTGGGTTCCACCCTTGGTTGGGAAAACTAAGATCTCACATGTCATATGGTGTACCCAAAAAAATAATTAAAATTAAGTAAAAAGGAAAAAAGTTAAGAAGCCCTATATGCTGATATGGAATGACATACAATATATATTATTACAGTAAAAAAAAAAAAAGCAGATTCATATGGATGGTGCAGTACCATTTGATTTTTGAAAGAAGCCAAAAAGCACCCATATGCATTTGCTTATATATTTTGAAAAAAAAAATACAGAAGAAACCAATAACTATTGGTCTATTAAAGAAATAACTGGATGGCTGAAGGACAGAGGTTAGAGAATTTTCACTAAATGCCCTTTTAGGTTTAAAAAATTAAAACATGAGAACGTACGATCTATTCAGTTATTCTTTTCTAACAAAAGTAACAGAGTAATAAGAATTCTGTGAGGAAAGAATACCTTATTAACTTTAGTTTTCAATGAGGAATTTTCAAAAAGTTGAGAACTGACCCTGACTTGAGTTTTTTGCTTTTGATTGAAACTTGGACACTAAATAATACATTTCACACTTCTCTTTGGACAAGTGAAAAAGAAGTTGGTACACAGTTTTGTGTTCTCTCTCTTCCAAGATTGTACTTTCAAGATTTACCCAGTAAACAGAAAACTACTTCCAATTCACAACCTATTTCAAAAAGAAAAGCTGTGGTTCAGAATAAAACAGTTGTATAAGCTTTTTTTTCCCCCTTTTCAATTTGAGAAGAAAAGATTCCTCTAACATTCGCATTTAGACACTGATTAGGAAAATAAAATAATCACATTACAGGGATTTCTCCATGGGAGAAAAAAACAGGGCAGGGGGCTGAGTGGGTTGGGGAGAGGGCTTTCTACACTTCATTCCATAAACACACTGCCAGCAGAAGACAGGTTTAGTGACTCAGGAAAGGAATAGATTCTCATTGGCCCACTGAGTCTGGGAGCAGCCAATAGCTGATACTTTATGAGAGCGAAGAAAACTATGAAAATTAAAAAAAAAAAAAACCCTCCCCAAGCCCTGTTATTGAAATCCAGTGTTGAAAAACACTGCTTTTAAAAATTACTAAATACAAAAGAAATTACTAAATGTGAATGCTGGTGAGCCTTAAAAAGATAGCTTAAAAAAGAATTTCTTTTCTTTAATATTGCTTCCCAGTTTCCTACTTCTTTCACTTAGGTCCCAGGAGATAGTTACTTGTTTCTTTAATATTGAAACCCAAGTTTTTTTGTTTTAATTTTACTCATTAAGTTTCAAAACCCAAGGGCATAAGAAGGTATACAGTGAAGAGTTTACCTCTGGTATGTCTCCCAGCAACCAACATGATTAGTTTCTAGTGTACCCTTCCAGAGGTATTCTATATGCATAGAAGAAAACCTTCTTTTCCCATCTCTCCTTTTCTTTCTGTTTTACACAAATGGTTGTCTGGAACCAACAGTCTTTGAATTGAAATAAAAATCAAAGGATCTTTCATAACCCTAATTCCTTTTTTTAATAAAGAAATCATCTTTTAAAAAATTATTTTCAATCCCATATCACTCAAAGTTAAGGAAGAGTTGTTTGGCAAAAAGAAATAGGAAGTCTAGAAAACTAAATTACATGCAATCAAACAGCAAATCCACTCACTTAACTTCTGGTCCAGGATTTTGACCCCTGGAAAAAGCAAATAGGTCTTTAAAGTTCCCACCAGAGGTTCCACTAGCGCTCCACAGAGACCTGTTCCAAGATCCAGTGGCTCCTTTAGTTAAATTGAAGAGGGAGAGAAGAGGGAAGTAGGAAGCTGAATTCAAATGTTTGGTTCTTGTGGGCTAGCAACAAGGAAGCAAAGGCAGATGAAAGAGAAACCATGACTGCCTTAGATCAGTTAATCAGTAACTCACAAGTGAGAGCACCAACTAGATCTTTCTGCCTTCCAGTGGCAACAGAATAGCTAATGCATGGGCACATGAATGGTTGGACAGGTTCCTAAGCACCTTGCTAGATTCTGAAAATGGAGCCACAGAGAAAAGAGGCCACTAGGAGGGTAAGACACAGAGAAACAGAGGGAAACTCAGAGCACACCCCAGGGTCCTTTGCATTGCCTGAAGCGAGGCTGGGCTGAATTCCAAAGTGAAGTCTGGCATCCAGTCTTCTAAAAACCTCAGCCTTTTCTTCTCCCCCGGAGCCAGAGATACAGGGAGAAAAAGAAGGCCCAGGAGAGAAAGGGGTGCGTTTAAGGCGAAGTGTGCTAATTAGGTCACTAGACCAGGCATCTGCTGGCAAGTCAAGGTTTAATTCCCAGCTGTTTGAGATGGACATCCCTGAGCCTCAGTTTCTTCCTGGGTAAACCCTCTCAAAAACACTGTGAATCTGAAACCAGCTGAGTATAGTCTCAATACCATGGCCAGAGCAGTTTCAGGAGTATCAAAACTCCAGCCTCTGGCCAAAGTTAAGAAATTTTCAGCAACTGTCCGAGGTGATTCAGGTCCCCAATTTAAAAACATTACGGAAACATGCCATCTGATTCCATCCTGCAGTAAGTCATTATTTCAAGAAAAATAAGTGAGCAAAGCTTACACAAGATAAAAATCAACATCTAAGTCTTGGGATGCCAGAAAACACACATTAAAATCATGAGGGGTCCTCTTAGACCCAGCATAATTTGACAACAATCTCAAAGTGATAAGTGGGCCACTTTGATGTGGAAAAGCATTTGCACAAGAGAATCTAAACACCACTCACTTCTAAACAAATAGCCAACACAGTTTATAAACAAAGCCTTGAATGTTTTTCTGGAACCAGACCTGAATTTATAACCTCTTAAACTCCATACAGGGAATGCAGCGTCTCCATTCACCAGAAAGCTTATCAGAGAAACTTCTAAATGTCTGTATTTTGGATGGCATGCTGAGTTTGAATGAAAACTATTTTTCATAATTTAGCCTTGCTTTTCTGAATGACAACATGACATAACAGAACACGGAGGCAGACAGACCTGGGTTCTAATTCCAAGACACTTTCATACTCACTTAGATTTGGGGCAGGAAACTAATCTCCAAGTCTCACTGTTTCATTAAGTAGTATGGGATAATAATTCCTGAATCTCTTCATGAATTTTAAAGTTGAACTAAAATAAATGCATAGGCACATGATTGGACTATATCAATGTTCATTTTCTCCTTTTCTTCTAGAACTCCTTAAGATATTTACTGTATAATAACCAGAAACGCTGCTCTCCCTTACATTGTCTTAATCACAGTAGAATTCTTCAGGCCAAAATACATATTAAAAAAGATCTCTTTCTTGTTTATACACATGAACCATACACATTCTCATGACATACATTTGCTTATAACCAAATATTTAAATCAGAAGCTACCCACTGTCAATTCCACTCAGTGAAATTAAACTAAATCATAAAACATTCTTGGTGTTTGACCACTTTATAACTACAACAAGTTTATATTACAAACACCAAAGTCTAGAGAAAGGATTTCATATCCGCCCTCCCTAGATTTCCTAGAAACAGCAGCATCATTAGTAATCATAACATTTTCACCCCAGTTTTTTCATTTATTAGCTGTAGGACTTTAAGAAATCCTTTGGAAACCTTGGGCTCTGGCTTCCCGAGTCATATAATAAACACAGTAGACATATTTTTCTGCTCTGTAACATGACAGATCACGAGGCACAAGCATTTGGTGCTTTTAACGCATTGAAAATGCAGAACTTGATGAGACTTTAACTTTGCTACAAAAGTTTTCTTAGCTGTCCCTTCTGTGTCCATCCTGCCCTCTTTTACTTTGAAGCACAGAAGACAGAGACCCTGAGGATAACAACACAAAGCTGTGTAAACTTCTTCACGGCTTCTTAAAATGCACTTCTAATTCGGCACACCCTACCACAACAGTCCTGGATTTCTCCTTAAACAAAAATGGTCACAGGTATCAAAGAAATGTGAGTGAGTGTCCACTGAACTGTGTCTAAATGATTTTCCTTGTGAGCAAAGCCAGCCTGGAATAAGCCCCTACTAGTGAAGAGAGAGAACATGCTTCCCAGGCCGAGGAGGCATTGTTCAAAGAAATGAGTTCTGCACCACTTCGGCCACAATTCACAGCTGAGTCTGATTTTCTGAAACAAAGAGCAATAACCAAATGGCGATGCTCTTTAGCAAGCTTCTCTGAGCTGATAATGTTGAGCAGATTCATGAGGCTGAAGAAAAGGAGGCTACAGTCTCCCTCATCTTCTGTGTCCCAAGAGTGACCAGAGGAAACGTTTGTCAACCTTGGTTATTATTATGCCAGAGGTTTGTCCTGACTATAATGGATTTCAGTGGAGTCTAAATGCATGAAAAATGCCTAGAAATTATTCCAGTTCAAAAGTTAAAATGTTCACATACCCTATTGTATTCCTTTTAACCTTCTACCATAATTTTATATCTTTTTTTTTTTTCCTCAGACAAATAGTAGTCATGATCTTTCAAGCATGCAGACCAGAACTATTCTTAGAAGGGAGCTGCAGGAGGTTTATTATGTCATGAAACACAGAGCCAGAACAAAGGACTACTGAATCACTCACCTTATCTTCATCTAAGAAACCTGAGAATTACAGGGTTTCTCTTTTCCTCCCAAATTCAAGAACTGCACTTGCCAAGACTGCAGGTTTTATGGTTGAGACTGTATTACAAAAATGTAAAAAGACAGATGCACATAATGTTTCTTACTGTATATATGACTCATCTAAAATGCTTAAAAACAAGGTTCAGGATATTTTTTATCAAAGTTTAAGCCTTTGTTTCCAAATCTAGATGTCTGATTGCTTGGCACTTATTTAAGCGCTCTCCTTAAGAGTGCCACAGATAGCATCTTTTCCCTGAAAACCTGAAACAGGATTAAAATTATTTCACAGATTAAGTCACAATTCTTAGTTCACTGAGAACAGAAATCTAGGTTTACTTATCTATATCTTATATATCACTTTATTGTATATCTTATATATAACTGGTTTTCAATACTGTTGACTAAATGAATAAATTAAATAGGAAGGATTTAAGAGTTTTCCCAGTATATTATAGCACCCTAATATAAACCACCTTTATCATATTCTATTTCTGTAACTGTCTTTATAATTATTTAGAAAACTGATTCTAAAAATAAGTTTAATTGATGTTGGTGATGTGGAGAAATGTATCAAACAGAAGCAATGACTGTAACAGCTTTTATGAATAATCTGGTGCAGCTATAAATCCTGGCTCTGCCCATCAACCTTCCCTCCCTTTGTCTCATCCCATGGCTTCTCCCCAGCCTTCCCCCAAGCACTCCCAGTCTCATTATCCCATGATCTGCTAAACTGCAGTTTACCTCCTGGAACCAGCAGAAACACATGTCACTGAGAATTAGGGAATTGGAGCCAGTTACAAGCCACAAAATAGGGTCACAAAGTATCTGAACCTGAAAATTAAGAGTTTTTATATTTTTAATGATAAAAAACTTAATTGGACACTTCTAAACGTTTGAGCCAGATGGATTGCATAATGTCTCGGCATTCATAATGAATGGGATGGGAAAGAGAACTTTAACAGCATGTTATTTGTTAATCATCTGAAAAGTCATATTACCATTGACTTCATTTGCTGATGGTGGAAGGATATTGTCTGAATACTACTACTAATAAACATTTGCTATTCTTGAAGGCAAATTACTTTAAAATAGGATATAGCAAGACAGTGCTCATGTATTACTACACTTACGGTATTTTTATGCTGCACTTTATCCCAGAAAGAGTAATTCCATTTTCATACATTTATTAGCAGTTAATTCTTACCAATGTTTATTTAATAGCAAGTAAGTATACCAATCACGCTGCCAAATACTGTTGTAACTTAAGAAGTGTACTACAAGAAGCTACAGCTCCTTCTGCATAACCCTTAAGATGTGTACCCTTGCCAAATGCTAACCTATGCGTAAACAAGTGAAACTCTTTAAGGGCAATGGAGTTGTCAAGACTCAATTTTAAGAAAAAGTGACTCTCTCAACAGGAAGCTTGAGGGATCTGACTGGTTCGTGTCAAAGTTTCTTGAAACATTCCCTGCAGATGATTAACCCCAGAAGTGATCAAAACGCCTGAGCAACTGGAAAAACAATCACTTCTGGGAAAGCCTTTGTTTCTTTTCATTGCCATTTTACGTTGGTCCACTTCGGATCGCCTTCAGTTCTCATAAACAAGCCAAAAGAGGACACAGGTGCTTCTAGTTTGTACACGCCCGTCTCTACACCTGCGGGAAAGCGGCACAGGTCTGTCCCCTTAACGCTCAAGAACACCTGACCAATGTTTTTTTAAACTGCTTAACTAGTAAGAATATTTTATTCGGGTCCACTTTCATGGGCTAAAAGAAGGGGGGGGGGGGATGGATCTCAAAACACCGTCCCAATAAGCAATTTCTCATCTCTTCCGTCGATGATCAAAGCGGTATTGCCCTAGGACGTGGGAGGGGGGTCTTTAAAATTTTACCTGGTTATTGTTCTAATGCTGAACTCCTAACGTCAAAATGAGATCATAAACTTATTCCGAGTTACAAATAACAAAGAAAAAGTCTAGGGGAGCGGGAGAGAGCGCCGCAGACGCTCAACAGGGAGCAAGGCTTGGGGCACGCCGGGTGGCTTTGCGGACTCGCGGCGCCGTCGCTATGGGAACCCCACGCAAGCGCAGAGCGCGCGGCTGTGTGTCCAGGACTACCCTCCACCGCCCTGCCCCGCGCCGCTCGGGTGCCCCGGGTTTATTCCAGGAAAGGGCAATGGAGTAAATCCTCCCAGCACTGAGAGCACCCGGTCTTCTCTGAAAGGGTCCTGAGTGAGGTCACTGGGCGCAGGAAAAGCTCGTGAGACTCCAAATGTAATGGACACCGCACTTCCCTTGCTGGGAAAAGCGGACCTGCTCTTTGCGGCGACTGCGGGTCAGACAGGCGGCCCGCCTAGAGGTGAAGCACCCTGCAGTGAGCGGTGCTTTACCCCTCACCGTGCATAAACCCCCACTTACCACCACAAGAGACCTGAGAGTTAAATCCTGGCGCAGGCTCACACACCCATCCTTCGAAATTACGGGACCTCAAGACCAGTTGTGGTCCAGTTCTCCGCCAGGGGGTTTGAGGGATCCCCACTCGCACACCTCACACTGTCCTAAAGAGCGTGTCCCGGCCGGAACTGCAGAGAGAGGAACTCAGCCACTTGCACACCTGGACTGCAGTACCAGTCCTCTTCTTTCCCGTCCGCCACCCCGACTCCCCCCAAAGCACTGACCTGCTCAACTTTGAGTGCTCGAGAGATGGATTCCTCTGAGTCCTCCGAAGTGCTGGCTTGATGAGTTATTGGTCCCTGTGACTCCAACTCCAAAACCCTGTGGAGGAGCAGAAAAGCACCCCAGAAGGACTCGTCTGCACACCAGCCTGTAGATCCCCAGAGACCGGCAGGACAGAATGGGTCGCCGCCGCCACAACCTGCTTTCTCATTCAAATCCTCACACTCACTCCGGAGCCCCCTCCCTGCCAGGCCTCAGCTCCGGCGGAAATCAGGAACTGGAGCCGCGGAGAGCGGACTGGAGCTGGCGCCACCGCCAGGGGACCCAGCGACTGGGTGCGAGGGTCTGAGCGCTGGGCCCGGACCCCAGGGCTTACACCTCCTTGAGGGGTTCCCCGGCAGCCAAGGGTCAGGAGTACTGGAGATGAACTCTTTTTGTTGTTGTTGTTTTGTTTTCTCCCTCAAGTTTCAAAGGGTCCCAAACCTAGGGAAACCCCTCGATACTCAGTTCGGGGCTGAGATACTCAAGAACGTCCGCGGTGGGACAGTAAAGGAGTCTGGCGAAATGAAACTGGGAAGGAAGGGAGCAGGGACTATGGGCAGTTTGCACCGAAGTAAAAAGTGCCAGAAGTACATTTTAAGGGAAATTCCCACCTGCTCATCTTATCTCTCCTCTTGTTTTGTTGTTGTTTGTTTGCTTTTACCATTCTAAGAAAATAGCATCTCTTATTCTGTTACAACCAGGAAAACCTGCTTTGAGTAAAGTGGAGCTAAAACTGAGCAAGAGAGGGTAAAAGCCCACTTTTATTTCCCCGCCCCCTCTCCCAGGTGCTTCTCCTGAGTTAACATGCCAGTTACTCAATCAGATCAATTTAGTGGCAGGGGGACTCGAGCGGCCCACAGGCGATGAACGAGAGCTCGGGCCTGCGGAGGGAAGCAGTAGGGACTCCAGTGGTGCTAAAACGATGCAATCTACCGAGCATCCCGACGTGGCGAGTGACTAGGTCGCTGCGACGGCTGGAGCGCGCACCCAGGCGGTCGCGCTGTGATCCGGTGTCGGCATTCCGGGATTTGCATTTATCAGCCTTCATTCAACCTGCCCTATTGTTAGTTCAAAGCCTGGCTGGGAGGGACTGGGAGACGCGGCTCCTCACTCACCTTCAGTTTAAAATTCTCCACCAATAAGAAGGTCCTAGGAAAGCTGGCAGCTGGGGGTTGGCAGGGATTTTCTGGGCTTAGTGACAACATAAACTAAAGTCATTTTCTTTGTCAAGCGTGAATTTGCTCAGGAAGTTACAAATGAGCGCCAGAGCTCGGAGAACAGGGGGCCTGGCTGCCGGTCAGCTTTGACGGACAGTTAGTGTTGGGGGGTGGTAGCACCGTGACCTCCCAGCGCAAGATCTAGGGTTTCACCTTTTCATCCCACTTAGCCGATACCATAGAAACAACCCATTTGTATTATTCAATTCAACAGAGGCAATTACAATGTCACAGCAAAGCACCATGGGCAAGAAGAAACTTTATCCCAGAAGGCGATCCTGGACTCTCAGAAAAAAGGAAAAAGCCACCTGAATAGTTACTTGGATTTCTTCCTGCCAGGAGTACCAGGAAGAAATCAGTTTGGGAAAAGATGTAGAAGGTCCTTTGGCTCCATAGAAAGACACTGTCCCAAATTTTCTGGCCCAGCTGCAAATTCCCAGCTTAGAAGAAATGAAGCAGATCCTCCTTCCAGCCCTAGGTTGCTTTTTGGAGAGTTGTTTGACTGTTAATCTCCCTGGTGATTAGGAAGCACCCTCCCCCAAGAAAAAGAAAGGGGGAGAAAGATACTCAAGACAACCCCTCACACAACCCTAGAAGTTATCCATGTCCCCCCAACCTTCTGTGTTTGCATCTGCAATTTTTCAGATAGGAAGAAGACAAATGGTGAAATAAATGCATAAAAATGTTCAGAACAAGGGCACTTGTTTGCTATGCATCCTTTATTTTGATAGTTTTAATCAATTACCATAATTTTGAGAACACTACATTTTTTTAAATTATACAATATTTCAAACCTACCAAAAACAAGGCAAACAACCCAAATCATACTTTCATTCCTTCATCCCTTCATTTTTTAAATAAAGCATTCCAGATACAGCTAAAACCCCATCTCGTGGCCCTTCTCCCTCCCTTTCTCCTCAAAGGCAATCATTCTGAAGTTGGTGTGAATCATACTTCATCATGGTCTTAAGTGTATATATCCATAAATCTTTTAATGTAGCTTTTCCCTCTGAGTCTTTCTTTCACCATTAATCAGAGAAAAATTACTAACTAAAACCAAGAAAACGTGGTTGTTACACTAAGTTTTTAGAAGCAGGACAGAACTATTTTCCCCTGCTTGTGACAATCAAGGAGAACGATAACAAAGGGATTAGACAGTGGGTAGTAAACAGCTTCTCTAGGTTACACAACCCCTTCCATGGTTACTGAACAGTCCATAGGAAAACAAACCAAATAACACCCCATTCTTCCTTCACTGGTTACAAGGGAATTGGAGAAAATGGGACCTAGGTTAACACTTCTTTGAGCAGGTAAAACATAAGTCCCAAATAGTAATAAAGTACCTTTTTTGACTGGTCTCTTGGTCACGTAAGCTATAATCTTTTAGTAAGGATTTCCAAGCATAAGGAACTCCTGCTGGGAGCTCAATTCAAGGTTGAAATCAGCCTTGCTGAAAAATCTGGGGTTGAATTCTCCCTGCTTCCCCATACACAGGGACCTCCATCCTCGCAGGGAGTTACAGAAAGCCCTTTACAGCACTCCTTTGACTTAACCTCCTCACAGCAGTAAAAGGGCTATGAAAGCACCAATTTTTCTTAAATGCCATTGACTGGTGAAAGACATCCTTCCCAACCCCCACTCTCCTCTGGCTTTCAGAGCGATGACTCTCATTAATTATACTGGCATGGCACTGCCTGGCCTCCCTTCTAAATAGCTGCCAGACTCCTCCATATCACCTCTGCCTTGATACACAGTGCGCACTGACACCAGGATCACAGAAAATCCTGTAAAAGGTGCCTGATAAACGGGAGATGATTGATGTGCCTTGCGGTGGGCCCGCTGTGCTGCAAATCTTACGGAGTTCTTAGAAAACTGAACTAGAAATCTGTGTTGGAAATAGCTTTCTCTAGTTGTGCAAAAAAATCATGCTTTCAGTTGCAAAAATAGCTGTGTTTGAGAGACTCAAATCAAATCTTTAAGTTACCAGCATGAAACAAGAGAGTGAAGGAGATGAATATTCTATTTTAATCAATGCACCAAGAAATCAAGAGGATGACCAAAGAGCTTAACAATTATCAAGGAAGACCTATTGAGCTTTCAACACTTATGTCTGAAGCACTTGCCATGTACCAGGCGTTGCTGAAGTCTTAGCTGGAATATAGATAGTACTCCTGAAATACAGAGCAGTAGCTGTCACAGATCTGCTCCCTGTAATGATGAAGACTTTTAGATTAAAATCCCAACTCAAATTAGCTTGAGGGCAAAAGGCAATGTGCTGACTCCTAACTTAGGACAGGAGAAAGGATAAGGGCTGCAGTAATGACTGGATCCTGGAGTTCAGTCATCATTACGCTCATTCTCACTTTTGTTCCTACTCTTTCTCTGCTTTTTTCCAAAGTTTTGATTGTATTCTCTCCTACTACACATGAGCGTCCTCTATAGGCTGGTGGGGGTGGAGCATGGCCAGGGACAGCTCCAGGCTTCAACCATCTCAGCTAACACCCTGGAGGAATTGGGGGTGGGAGGGAGGCCTTCCTGCTTTTACCATCTGTAAATAAGATTGAAAGGATTCTAAATGACCTGCTTCAAGTCATGTGTCCATCTATATAGATCAATTATTTTGGTCATCAACAGAGTATATATGTGTCCCACTCCTGATACCCATGCCTCCCCAGAGCTAGGTGGAATATTATGAGGAACAGCCCCACCAGAACTTGGGGGAGGATTTGCTCACCATAGGAAAGGGGTTGCTCTTCCCAAATAAGGGTAGGAGGAGAATCTGGCAGATGAAAAGAGCAGGTGTCCCCTAAGTACCCTCTCCTGAATGTGCCACCAAAGAAAGACAGCACACGTTTTGTACAGATTCATACCCATATGAGAGGGAGAAAAATGAGAAGAGAAACTTCCTAAGTCCATCAAGAAGGATGGGGTAGGGGGTAGTGGGCAGACCAGGGTAAGTGTCACTGGTCTTTCCCTCCCCAGCTTGAGAGACGTGTATCCACATATGTGGCCAACTGTCATATGGAGCAGGAGATGGAAAGAAAGGAACATAAGCAAGATGGATGATCTTGGATGATGGGATTGTATTATGGGTTTTGGTTTGTTTTTCACTTTTTACTATGGAAAATTTCATACATACCCAAAAGCAGAATAGTATAAGGACACTCTAGGTATTGTATTATCCAGGTTCAACAATTATTAATATTTTGGTAATCTTTTATCTATTCAGGAATGTGGAAAATTCACTGGAATACTTAAATTGATAATAAACACATTTCTGCGGTTCTACAATGTTAGTTAATGAAAGAAATGCATGCCTCCAAAATAACTAAACTGAAGACCAATATATGTGCTCTTAGCAAAGCGTCTAGTACAAAATTAGCTCTCAAAAATGTCAGTTATGTTTACTGTTTTTATTGGCAACCCATTTCAAGCTTTTAAATGCTAACAAACTACAAACTGAAACATATTTTGCCTACAAAAGAAAAAAATGTTTTAAGGGTAAACTCCTTCTTCTTGTTACTGTTCAGTCGCTCAGTTATGTCTGACTCTTTGTGACCCCATGGGCTGTAACCTGCCACGCTCCTCTGTCAATGGAATTCTCCAGGCAAGAATACTAGAATGGGTTGCCATTCCCGTCTCCAGGGTATCTTCCCAACCCAGGGATCGAACCCAGATCTCCTGCATTGCAGGCAGATTCTTTACTGTCTGTACCATGAGGGAAGCCCCCAAACTCCTTACCAATAGACAATAAATAACATTTTAAAATAGGCTATTCATATGCTTTTTCTATAACAAGCCTATATAATTGTTTCCCCTTTTATATGGAAATGTCAAAAATATTAAAAGCAAATGCAATTTTCACCTTACAAATAACGAAAAAATATAGGTTAAATTGTCAAGATCAAGAATGAGTCTGGACTAGATATCCGAATTCTAAACTCCAGGTTCCCTATTTTAATACCTTGGGAAAGAGATTCATCCTGTGAATGCTGAATGTGAATAAAGGTAAAGTAGCTGAGTTATGCCCGCCTAAGTCCTTAGATTCAACTAAGATTTTCTTATAACCAATTATACATCTCAAGAGTTTCAGTTCCTAGCACAGAATGAATACTTTGTAAAAGGAAGAAAGCATGCTAATTAATGTGAACTCTCCCATCTTCTGTTTCTTCCCAACTTGTGTTGTTGTTGGGAGTTGGGGAGCAGAATGAAGTATTTTGGAGGAAACAATAGTGTCAGAGAAGGACAGAGTCCCCTCTCCTTCCTCTTAAAAGCTTCACAACTCAGCTTCTATGTGTTTTGTTTCCAGAAAGACCTCCCACAGAGCCAATATCTACGCTTTCAAGATGGCCAGAGCCTGATGGGCAGGACAGACATATAATTGAAGTGCTTCCTACAGCCTAAGAAATAATATTGAAACTTTGACATTACATATTTCCCTTAGGGAATATACTGGGATTTCCCCCTCCCATACTATTACAAATTCCTGCAGAATCCCATAATATAATCAAAGTCTAATTGCAGACCAGTCATCTAATACAGGAATTATTTTTATAGTCACTGAACAAAAGTTTAGGCACATGGGCAAATCATATTACAGAGTGAAAAATGAAGAAACTGGTGAGACAATACAAATTCCAAAACTTTGAAAGCTGGGGGCTGGGAAGGCAATTTACACCATGAGGAAAATTCTATTTCCAGGACTATTTGGAATCCTAATGAAGCATGCAATCTCTATTAGTAACAGTTGTTTTTTTTTAAACCAGACAACAAATGGTTAGGTTTTCCCACACAAACATAGTGAAAGGAAAAACTGCGTTTTAAAAACCATATGTTAGTTTTTGTTTCATTTACTTGCATATTTAAACTAAATATGTACTTGGGGGCTTGATCTGTTCAAAATATCATGTTCAAATTTGACTAGCTTAAAAAATGTTCCTTCAGACTATTTAAGGCAAATCAATTTTCTTGGTGTAAGATCATGAGAGGTACAAGGGGAAATTAGACTGGAAAAACAAGTTTTGGTCAGAATGAGAAGGCACTGCTGTAATGGTCCACTTCATTCCTTATTTGGTTCCTTTCTTTTAAATGAATATTTATAGTTCCCAATCAGAGAAGGCAATGGCACCCCACTCCAGCACTCTTGCCTGGAAAATCCCATGGACAGAGGAGCCTGGTGGGCCACAGTCCATGGGGTAGCTAAGAGTCGGACACGACTGAGCGACCTCACTTTCACTTTTCACTTTCATGCATTGGAGAAAATGGCAACCCACTCCAGGGTTCTTGCCTGGAGAATCCCAGGGACAGGATGGGGTCGCACAGAGTCAGACACGACTGAAGTGACTTAGCAGCAGCAGCAGCATAGTTCCCAATAAGCAAGCAACTAAGCTAAATGCAGTGGAAGGAGCAGAAATGATTTAAAATTTATAAGGGATGGTTTGAGTAACAGGATGCACTATACCTCAGACGTGAAAGAAGATCCCGTAGATCTCCTACATATTAATACAACGTGTCAAGTGCTAAAATGAATATGTGTGAAAGTGTTAGTCATACAGTCATGTCCAACTTTTTGTGATCCCATGGACTGTAACCCACTAGGCTCCTCTGTCCATGAAATTTTCCAGGCAAAAATGCTAGAGTGAGTAGCCATTCCCTTCTCCAAGAGATCTTCCCAACCCAGGGATCAAACCTGTCTCCCGCATCACAGGCAGATTCTTTACCATCTGAGCCACCAGGGATTCTTTGAAATAGGTATGTGTAGTGGTGTTGACACGACTAAGCGACTTCACTTTCACTTTTCACTTTCATGCATTGGAGAAGGAAATGGCAACCCACTCCAGTGTTCTTGCCTGGAGAATCCCAGGGACGGGGGAGCCTGGAGGGCTGACGTCTATGGGGTTGCAGAGTCAGACACAACTGAAGTGACTTAGCAGCAGCAGCAGTGGTGTTAAAGAACAGAAGAGGGCGCTAATTACTTAATTTCATTGACAGTCTCTACAAACTGTTTTAATAATAAAACAGAACAGAAAATAGAAGTAATGATCCCAGTACCTCAATTTCTAAAAATCTCACTTCTGCCTGAATTAGCTGTAGTGCTAACTTAGTTACATAAATCTACAGATTAGGATTCTCCAGAAGAGCTTGTTGGAGAATGAAAGCTTCTCTTGTGACTTTCAGTAATCCATATAGTTTTGCATTCCAAGCCAGTACACACATTCAAACATATTTGTAAAAAAAAATTTTTTTTTTAAAAACACTTATTTTTGTTATGTGCCATGCACTCATATATTGTTCTGTTTCTTTATCTTTTTTAATTGCTAGTAACAACACATTACGGAGAAGGCGATGGCACCCCACTCCAGTACTCTTGCCTGGAAAACCCCATGGACAGAGGAGCCTGGTAGGCTGCAGTCCATGGGGTCACAAAGAGGCAGACACGACTGAGCGACTTCATTTTCATTCTTCATTTTCATGCATTGGAGAAGGAAATGGCAACCTACTCCAGTGTTCTTGCCTGGAGAATTCCAGGGACGGGAGAGCCTGGTGGGCTGCCCGTCTATGGGGTCGCACAGAGTCGGACACGACTGAAGTGACTTAGCAGCAGCAGCAGCAGCAGCAACAACACATTAAACTGATGTCCATCTCATTAATTAGAGCTCATGACCTACAGCTGAAAAACGTGGTTCCACAATGTTCCTTAAAAGTGAAAAGGGACTTCCCTAGCCTTCCAGTGGTTAAGACTCTGCACTCCCAATGCAGGATGACCAAGTTCAACCCTTGGTCAGGAAACTAGATCCTGCAGGTCGCAACTAAGACCAGAGCAGCCAAATAAATAATTTTCTTTTAAATGAAAATAAGGAAAAGCAGTAGTTTTCAGTACACTGATAGATCTCAAAACCATAAAGATTTAAACCTGTGGGAGAAAAAAAAATGTATGTGATTGCTCAACCCTTTGACCATGAACCCACAGCAACAGAAAGGAGCTTCTGAAGTTGCCCAGCCCTCAAAGGGTAGATCCTCCCCCTTGTGAAGAGGCTATGAAAGGTAAAGGTAATCTTCCAGAGAGCAGAACTGGGCATCCAGATTGACTAAGAAATGTGCACACTGCCAAGACTGGGAGGCATTGTTATCCCTGTCCAGCAGGTTGGAACATATTCTAGAAACTATTGACATCCTATTTTCTCTCTGTGTTATACATTAAACTGGATGAACTGACATGCGGCCTTAGGCTTCCAGATCATGAGGAACTTCCTCAGTGAAAGTCGCTCAGTCGTGTCTGACTCTTTGCGACCCCATGGACTATAGCCTGCTAGGCTTCTCTGTCCATGGAATCCTCCAGGCTAGAATACTGGAGTGGGTAGCCATTTCCTTCTCCAGGGGATCTTCCCAACTCAGGGATCTAACCCAGGTTTCCCACATTGCATGTGGATTCTTTACCAGCTGAGCCACCAGGGAAGCCCACCTCAAGACCTGAGCAAGAGGAATTCACATCACTCAGAGATCCCAAACTGGTGCAGGGACTTACTTCCTAGAGGGAACTCACCTTCTTTCCTGAGGAATAATGAACCCTAGAATCATCAGTATCTCAGTCAAACTCTTTTCATCATAGTTTGCAAAACTTCAAAATATCTAGCTAATTAAAGGCCTTATTAATACAGCCTTCCAACTTTGATACCATTTTTCTCCATTCTTTCTTTGATATTTTGACATAATTTGAAAAGAAGGTAAATGAGTGAGCTCAAGAACCATTTTGGAATAGAAATATGGTTCATTTATTAAGTTTTTTTACTATTTTACCTTAAAATATCTATTGACATTTTAATTTTTAACCCTGGGCTTTTTATTTTCTTCAGTCTTCTCATAAATTTGCATTACTTTCTTCCTGTGGTTTGCCTTCATTGAAATAGCTACCTTGGTAACATTAGAAAAGTTCCAAACCACTGCTGGTGTTCAAGACATGCTACCCCCAAAATATGGGCTTCCCAGGTGCTACAGTGGTAAAGAATCTGCCTGCCAATGCAGAAGATGCAAGAAACACAGGTTTGATCCCTGGGTCGGGAAGATCCTCTGGAGAAGGAAATGGCAACCCAGTCCAGTATTCTTGCCTGGGAAATTCCATGGACAGAGAAGCCTAGCAGGCTATAGTCCATGGGGTCACAAAGAATCAGCCATGACTGAGCATACAGACACAAACACACTCCCCCCAAAATATGGCACCTTAGTATACTGAATATTTTAAGCTTAAGGAGTTTGAAAAAGCAGCAAAAGCAGAGGTTCACTCTGACCTCCTCTCCTCCTTCTTCCCTGGAACAGGCCATATTTCAAGAAGCCAAGAAACAGCATTTCAGAAGTTCAGGGCACCAACAGAACTATTATTGCTTAAGTCACCATTAAAGGTGATGGCAGACATACCAAGGAGATGCACCTGCTTCTGGGATAGCTGGGGTAGAGATGGCTTTTCCGGCTCTTTGTGGTGTGAGTGGGGAGAAGTTTTCCTTGACCTTCTGAGGGTCTCTGGCTGGGTTTGAAAATTAAACTGACAAAGATTAACAAGAGAAAAGCACACAAATTTATTTAATACAAGTTTTATGTGACACAAGAGGCTTCATAAGGAAATAAAGACCCAAAGAAATAGACCTGAGTACTTTATGGTAGGTTTGATGGAAGAGTATGCAGTTGTGGAGGAATATGATAGGAAAGGAGTAAGGTAATCGTAGTACATTTACTGGGGGGAAATTTAGCAAGCCTGTTTGTTAGGAATCCTCTTGGCATCCCTTTGTGTTTGGAGATAAGGATGCTTCTTTCCTCCAGCTATAGAGAGGGCACTTCCCACCCTAGATGGTAGGAATCCAGCAGTTAAAGGCTGTGAACTAGATTGCATTGGGAGTCAAGCAAGTGGGAAAAGAAGAGTTAATCTCCCAAGCCTGGGGACAATGACAGAAAGCCTTACAGACTCCTCAATGAACAGCAACTGTGACCTAATGTGCTAGAAGAGAGCCAGAACTTGTCTGTCTCATGGATGGAACTAACAGAAACACTAGCACCACAAACAGAAAGCCACATGTAAGGAGCCCTTGGATGTCTGTTTTCCTCCTCTGGATGTTGGTGGAATATGCTTTTGGCTGCCAAAAATGACCAGTGCTGAATGATATATATGGGACTAGCTTTCACTCTTTTCTCAAGACTTGTTTACTGTTAATTATGATAAAACTAGTAATGCTATCAGCATTTCATATATAAAAAGTGTAGGGACTTTCCTGGCAGTCTAGTGTTTAAGAATCCACAATGCAGGTTCAATCCCTGGCTGGGGAACTAAGATCCCATATGCCACATGCCACAGAGCCACTAAACCTGTGCACTGCGACTATGACCTGATGCAGCCAAATAAATAAATAAATATTTTTTAGAAAGTATGATTTTAAAATGAAAAATAAATAAAACCCGCAAAAGGAAATGTGGATCTAAGACAAAATAGAAAAGGACCATAATAATCCAATCCTTTAGAAATACTGTAAGAACTAAATTCATGTCATAGAAATATATTTAAAAAGTAAAGGAGCCTAAATACCCAAAATACCAAAAAAAGAAAGCCAAGGGGAAAGGTGGTCATGGACCCTGTTATTTTTGAAGGCAAGAGACCAAGAAGTAGTAAATCCTTGGGCTTCTCTGGTGGTTCAGAGGTAAAGAATCCATCTGCCAATGCAGGAGACAAAGGTTCGATCCCTGGTCCAGGAAGATCTCACATGCCAAGGAACAACTAAGTCTGTGTGCCACAAGTACTGAGCCTGTGCTCTAGAACCCAGGAGCTACAACCACTGAGTCCACATGCCACAAGTATTAAAAGCCCACATGCTCTAGAGCCTGTGCTCCACGACAAGAGAAGCGGCTGCCATGAGAAGCTCTCACACCACAACGAGAGAGTAGCCCACACTTTCTGCAACTATAGAAAGCCCAAACGCGGCAACGAAGACTCAGCACAATCAAAAACTAACTAATTAATTAATTTTTTTTTAAGTAGCAGTAAATCCTCTATTTGAAAAAGGTTAAGAACCTAGACTTTGGTCAGAAATTTAGCCTAAATGGACTTTTTCACATTTTTAGATAGTCCTGTTATAACCATCCCCAATGACAAAGATCTAGCCTCTCTGCAGTTATCTAGTTCATCTTGCCCTTGGACCAAAAGCTGGTTTAATTAGTGTTCCCTACTATCTCTTCAAACTTCCCTGGTGGCTCAGATGGTAAAACGTCTGTCTACAATGCAGGAGACCCAGGTTTGATCCCTGGGTCGGGAAGATCCCCTGGAGAAGGAAATGGCACTCCACTCCAGTACTATTGCCTGGAAAATCCCATGGAGGGAGGAGCCTGGTAGGCTACAGTCCGTGGGGTCGCAAAGAGTCGGACACAACTGAGCGACTTCACTCACTTTCAGGTCACTATCTCTTCAAGGAAAAGAATAGACCAGGTTACACAGTCCTCAGGAGGGGCTTCACCAGCCCCGCCTTCAAACAGTTCAACTGGAAAGATCACAGTGCACTGGCTGAGCTGGCAGAGGTCATCAGAACTAATTCCAGTGATAACTATGATGAGATCTGACATCACTTGGAGGCAAACTGAGGCGAGGGGAAAGGCTCAGGAGCTTGCCACAAAACTAGTTTAACATCTCTGTAAATAAAAATCTTAACATCTCTGTAAACAAAAATAACACATTCCCTTAAAACAAAATAGAAAGCTATTGAGGCATTAGATCCAGGGAACAAAATCTACCACATAACTTCCTATCCTACCCCAAAGATGATGAAATAAAGTTACGCACACAAAAAGAACTTTGGAAGATTTGAGACCTCACTAAAAATTAATGTTGTTTAATTAGAAAATGTTGGGAAATCTACTTTGCTGTGTGTGTGGTTTTTTTAGGTTACATTTATTTAAAAAAAAAAAAAAAACACAGTATTTATTTATTCCTTTTGGCTATGCTGGGTCTTCACTGCTAGGTGAGGGCCTCCTCCGGTTGTGGTGAGTGAGGGCTCTTCTCTCGTTTCGGTCACAGGCTTCGGTAGTTGCGGCTCCAGGGCTGTAGAGTGCAAGTTCAGTAGTTGTGGCACAGGGGCTTAGTTGCCCCTCAGCATGTGAAATCTTCCCAGACCAGAGATGGAACCCACGTTCCCCACAGTGGCAGGCAGATTCTTAACCCCTGGACCACCAGAAAAATGCTACCTTGCTATGTTTTATCCCAGAAGCAGCAGTTTCCTGCTTTAATCAGGTAGCAGCAGTAAACTTCCCCTTCTAAATCACGGATTCTGATAGGAGTCAGAATGAAGAGGACCAGATGACTCCTCTGACTTTGGTCAGTTCCTTTGCAACCCGTTAGGAAAAACTTCTGGAGACCCTGTGAGTAGATCATTGCTGGTGTTTTGAAAGAAGCTTATAATGTCAGGAAGATTTTAGCAGCAAGTACATGTTTTTGTATGCCACATCCTCAAAGCCACTCAAACTGGCTCTAAAAAAGAAAGAAATGTATTACCTTGCATAATGAGAAATTGGGAGGCAAGAGAGTTCAAGTCCTCGGGATCTCGACAATGTCAGAAGGCATCCCTGTTCTTTCCCGTCTCTGTGCTGCCATCCTCAACACTTTTGTGCTTTTGTTCTCAGGACTGTCCCCCTCATCTAACAATAGGTGGAAATAAGCTACTCTTTATTACTAGAAATGGTCTAAGTGACCTTCCCTTGTGGCTCTGCCCCAAATTCACAAGCAGTTAGAGAGCAGTGAAAAAGAAAGAGCAGCCTCAGACATGCTGCCTAAAGAGTTCCTTCATTATAAGTAATCAAAGTTGAAAAAACCGGCAAAATAAACAAATACTGTCTTTCAACAAAAGCTAAATATGGCTGCCCCAAATGACTAAAATAATACAACGGCCAGTAGTTAAACTTTCTCTTCATGTACTATCATTATATGTATATCTCCTTCAACCTGATAAAAATTTTTTTTTTGGCTCCATTGGGTCATCACTGCTGCTCAGGCTTTTCTCATTTGTAGTTCATGGGCTTCTCATTGTGGTGGCTTCTCCTGTTGAGGAGCACAGGCGCTAGGGCGCAGGGATTCAGTAGTAGCAGCTCCTGGGCTTTAGAGTACAGGTCAGTAGTTGTGCTGGACAGGCTTAGTTGTTTTCTGCATTGATAGGTGGATTCTTTACCACTGAGCCACCAGGGAAGCCCAACCTGTAACTTTTATGGAGTGTTTCATTCTTCTTAAAACCATACTATATTAACCACAATTTATTTACATTACTCTGATATTACATGTACAAAGAATCATCTCTTAAATATTTAAATACCATTAGAATGCAACTTTGATCTTCTGGGGAAATTTCCCATTTCAACTCAATGAAAAATATCCATTATAATTACACGTTTTATTCTTTTTGGAGTAGGTCACCCCCAGACAGCTTGGAATATTTCATTCTTTTCTACGAAAGTGTATGCGACTCATAAGCTCTCTGAACTTCAGTATTAACGAGTAGTTATTCACGGTCTCTTTCCATGTTTCATAAGACCTTTTAAATTTGTCATAATAACTTTCTTTTTTCAAGTTGAAATCTGATCCATTTTTTTTTAAATAACTGTCTTTTTTCCATATTTCTCTCCAGGAACCTTTCAGTTTTTCCAAATAACTTTCTTTTTCAGAGTCTTCCTTCCATACTCCTTCTCCTTTTTTTAAGGCTGTTAATTCAGCTTTAAGTAAATTTCTGTGAATTCTCCAGTAGATTTTAGAATCATGACTTAACCCCTTAACAAGAACAGTTTTGCCAAGACCTCTTCTCAGGATTTCTTCATTCAGATTCACACTAAAAAATCTACCCTTGAATAAAAAATAACACAAACCAATTATTTAATAAAATTACTAATATACCCATAGTACCTTATTTAGTTTAAAATCAATCAATCTGCAATTTGAGTCCTCCAGAGAAAAGTCAAAAATATAAATGATGGGACTTCCATGGTGGCACAAAGGTTAAGAATCCGTGCTTCCACGGCAGGGGGCATGGGTTTGATCCCTGGTAGGGCTCCCATATGGCATGTGGTATAGCCACAAAATATACATATATATATATTTACACACACACATACATATACATATATATGCAAAGGGGTCCTTAAGAGCTTAAAACAGCTAATGTTAAATCCAAGAATTTCATTACTAGATGAAACTTTTGCTCAAAGACAACTGACTCTTTTATAACACATAGCTCTCCACAGGTTCACTGGTCACCTAACTCAAAAGTGTGTAGAAGCGATAAAGTATGAAAAGAGATTTTTGATTTTTTGGTTGATGTTTGAATAGAGAATGGAGCACACACCAGTTAGGGAAAATGACAGGAGGCCACAGAAAAAGAAATTAACAAAACTGAAAAGTAGACAAATGCAAAATGGACTGAAGCATCACAGAACTGTTAAATTAGGTTCAGAATTTCAGTGTTTAGCAAGGCCTGGCATGTAAGAATGTTTTTAAAAGATGGCCCATAAAATAATGAACACAAAAATAGCCCTGGCCCTTGAATCTTCAAACTTCAAGAAATTTTAGTTATGCCTCACTGCCTAGTGAAACCAGATAAATGGGAACATTTTTCCCCTTACTAATTTACAATATAAAAGAGATCCTGCTTAGCTGTTTCCACAGTCCCTCTGGGATTTTAATTTAAGATTAATTTTAACAAGGTGTTAGAAATTTTATAGCTTCATTAGACAAGTAATTCACAGTTAAAATTTTTTAATGTGAAAACTAAAGGTTTAAAGTAGTAAACATTTTCTAAGATTAAAAGAATATAGGAAACTTTTGTTTCTTTAAATGCAGTAACTTTTGGTACATGATGATAAGCAGCTAACAAATACAGTTTTAAAGGGTATATCATATTTGTCTCAATCTTTTAAATTTAATGAGCTGAACCAAAATGAGAATAATTAAAATTCAACCTCACACTACAGAAAAGTTCAACAGAAATAAATACTGAAATATGCGTATAGTCTGGTATAAGGTAATGACAGAAAAGGTAAAGTTCGGGCTCAGGAGCCCCAAGAAGCTGGACTTCAATACCAGCTTTTCCACTTGGTTACTCAGAGTCCCACCTTTATATGGGAATAAAATGATTCCATAGCGGGGTTTGAGAATAAATAATACATACTTCTCAATTTAAAAGAGAAGTTAATATTTGAATAAGGCCTTTGGGATTTTTATATAATTTTGTATTATCAACTTAGTTAAATATAGATGCCTCAACCAATCAAGGTTGGATAATTCTTATTTTGAAAGAACTGAATATGACCTGGACATGCAAAAATTAATGGATTTCATTAGGTGTTCTATTAATTCAGAAAGCTTTTTATAATTAAAATGGTTACCATTCTAATCACTTTAGTGTGAGATTATTATTTTTCTTCAGATTATTCTCACTTGTAGTATAATAAAGAACTTTAAAAGAAAAACTACCCTTAATGCTGTCATAATAATGTAAGTTAAAAAAACAATTCTTAATTCTTTCATATTAACGTTTCAACTATTTCATTTTTCCATGTCCTTTTTTCAGTAATCGTCCACCAAAAGAAATTTGGAGGAAGGCACATTGAAGAACTCAAGACAGTAACACAGCAACAGCAATGAGGCTCTGTGGCATTCCCAGTTACAGAATGGCTATGCTATGCTATACTAAGTCACTTCAGTCGTGTCTGACTCTGTGTGACCCCATAGACAGCAGCCCACCAGGCTCCCCTGTCCCTGGGATTCTCCAGGCAAGAACACTGCAGTGGGCCGCCATTTCCTTCTCCAATGCATGAAAGTGAAAAGAGAAAGTGAAGTCGATCAGTCGTGTCCGATTCTTAGTGACCCCAAGGACTGCAGCCTACCAGGCTCCTCCGTCCATGGGACTTTCCAGGCAAGAGTACTGGAGTGGGGTGCCATTGCCTTCTCCGACAGAATGGCTATGGTCAATCACAAAAGTAAGGAAATTCTAAAGCAATGACTGACTATGGATCATAAACAGTATTTTTTTTAAAAAAAGTAAATAGTACTTAAATAGGCTCCATTTAAATATGTCCAGTAATATTAAATATGCTCAATGCTTTTAGAGTTCAAAGACTTACATGTTAAGTCATACCTTTCTACAAGGTATTGGATCAGAATGAGCAATATTTACCTTCAGAAAACATCCTTGCTCTTTGCAACTACCAGTTGACACCACACTCAACAAGTGGTTTATAACAAGTGTGATATAATACACTTGTCCATAAATAAATATATGATACTCTTTAAATAAGCAATAGCCAGTCATTAATAATTTGAAGTTTTTTACTTTTTCTTAATTTTTTATTTTTCTGTAATAAACATTTTCTATAATAAATTTTATAGAAAAATTTATATATGAAACCTGGTTCCTTATATATAATCACTAGCAGTAGTAGTTACAAAAGACAAAAGAAAACCTGTTTCATTATATAATCAAGGTTCTAATTAATGATGTGTTTATATATTGGGCTACAGTCCATGGGGTCACAAAGAGTTAGACACGACTGAATGACTAACACTTTCACTTTTCACTTATGCATAAATAATAAGAATAAAATATTGTTAGTTCTTTCTTCACACTACTTACCTTATTCACTAAAAGGTAGCAAAAGAGTGCTGAATTCTCCTTTCCAAGAAGTTGGAACCATAGTACTTGGGAAGGTTTTAGCTCTTTTTGTAACCACACCTTCCCAGTTTCAGTAAGTTCTACTCCAGCCAACTTAATCAGCAAAACGCCACATGGTTCTTCTAAAAAGGTTAGGTAGAAGAGTTTACCTTTAATATCACAATTGCAAAAGCAAATTCCAAAGTCATTTGTGCTTCAAAACACAACTGGATATGTTACTTATAAATACCCAGACTCTCTAGATGTAGATCCATTTATTTCTATAGTCAACTTGTCTTTTAAAACAATACAAGTAGGTAACAGATGGAATAATTTAAAAAACTAATTTCAGTAAGATCCAGAACAGGATGTGGGGTTTAACCAATTTATCTTTTTTTAAAAAAAAATCTTCCAGATTTATTTCTATGTACACATACACATAAAGCTACAAGTCACGTCGTTCAATAATATAGGCTCCTACTATCAATAAAACCGTATAAACTGCTTTTTCACTGAATTTACTGAGGCTGTTTTCCCAACTCAATAAATATTAATGTCAACATTATTTTTATACAGTTTATAAAACTGATTTCCAGATAGGATTTTATCAATTTATATTCCAAGTAATAAAGTCTATATAGTCAAAGCTATGGTTTTTCCAGTAGTCATGTATGGATGTGAGAGTTGGACCATAAAGAAGGTAAAGCGCTAAAGAATGATACTTTCAAATTGTGGTGCTGGAGAAGAGTCTCTTGGATAGCAAGGAAATCAAACCAGTCAATCCTGAAGGAAATCAACCCTGAATATTCATTGGAAGGACTGATGCTGAAGCTGAAACTCCAATACTTTGGCCACCTGATAAGAAAAGCCGACTCAGTGGAAAAGACCCTGATGTTGGGAAAGATGGAGGGCAACAGGAGAAGGGGGCAGCAGAGGATGAGATGGTTAGATAGAAGCACTGACTCAATGAACACGAATTTGAGCAAATTCTGGGAGACAGTGGAGGACAGAGGAGCCTGACAGACTGAAGCCTGGACTTCACAGGTCGCAAAGAGCCAGACATGACTGAGCAACTGAACTGAACTGAACTGAGAGGAGCCTGGCGTACTATAGTCCATTAGGGTCACAGAGTCAGACATGACTGAACAACAACATAGCATTAAGAAAGTTTGTTTGGGCAAACTCTGGATAAAATTTTTACCAATTGAACTTTAATAATAGGATCTTATTTTAGAAAAAGTTTACAACTTTCCAAAAAGGGAAAATGGCTGGCAGAAAAAAAAAGTTAATGCTTTTTTTAAAAGAAATGATACATTTAACATATATTATACTCTTATATAAGTATTGATAGTTGAAAGTATAAAGTTTGTCCATTTAATTGCTAGGGAAAAGTAACACTTGAGTTCAGAAAGATATCCCAGAAGTTTCTCATGATATTATTTGATGATAGAAAATCATTTTCTTTAAGGCTTGGGTTTCTTGAAACTTGTCCTAGAGCTTCAGTTAGAGAAGTTTCAAAAGGTGTAAGTAGGAGGATTATGTCCTTAGAAAACTCTGTGATACAGTATATTCACAAATTTTATTAAGGCAGAACACACATAATAAAGATTAGATGAAATCATTAGATGAAATACCTAATGAGTGAAGGGAAGTATAAAGATTCTGAGGCCTCTCTTCAGCCCTTTAATGCTACCATCAACACCAACTGTCTTTCAATAAAGTATCCTCTAGTCTTTAAAACCAAATCTTTAGGACCAAAAACATGAATCTAATCAACACTATCAACCTTGAGTATTAATGTCCTAATTCTTCACTTCAACAAGGTCATGGGATTCCTTTAAAATTAGCAAAGTCCCAATTAAGCATTTAAAATATGATATGGTCAATACCAATGTAAACATAAGTTTTCCAGAAGCTAATCTACTGAATAAGGTAAGTTATATCCATCAAATATTTTTGCCCAAACAATTGAAGTTTTCTTGAAAAAGGAGAGGTTACTTTTAATATTTATGATTTCTAATTTTAGCTTTGTGTGAATCCCTGTCTTTCCAGCTCTTCAATAAATCTTTTACATATATACTTTTAAAAAACCTAATTCATACTGGGTAGGATGACACAATGCCAAGGATTATAAGGGCACAGCAAAACGGGCTCCAGTGGAGGAGCCCAACAGCACTCCATGAAAAGTGTACGGCTTGGGTTTTGCAGAATGAACACAGAGAGGCACAGGGAGGAATGGGAGTGAGCATGTCAAGTAAGGGAAAGACCATGGGCACCTGGAGAAAACTGCAGACATAAGATGAATACTCAGGTAAACCACCACTAAGGACTTTGTTACATTTATGTTCTATCAGATGGGTAGGAAACTTCACAACTTAATATTCCTAAGGTTTTTAGAAAGATAGTACTTGATCCCAAAACAACTGATTCATCCCCTAGATTTATAGAATATTAAAAATCAAGAAGTTTCCTGGTGGTTTAGCGGCTAGGATTCTGCACTTTCATTATGGAAGCCTGGGTTCAATCTCTGGTCTGGGAACTCAGATTCCACAACCTTACAACAGAAATAATAAATGACTGAATAAATAAATATTATAAATGGATTCATGACAGTGGACAATTTCATGAGATAGGTATATCACATATATCAAAAAGATTATTTTTTACCATTAGGTAAATGGTAAAATTTACTATTAGGAATAGGAGAAGCTTTGAAATAGTATCACTAGACTGCAGGTTTTCTGACTACCATAGGCTCACATCCATTGTTTGCCACTGTATACTGAAACTGCAGCAATAGAGCAGGTCTTCAGTAAACATCTACTGAAGAAATGAAGTGTTCTAAGAGTTTCACTTCATAAAAATTTTCAGCTCTGTGTGTTTGCCTCATCATATAAACCAAAGATAAGATCATGGAAGGCAAGGATATCACAAAATAGTCATGAGGAAGGAGTCTTGGAAATGTGATGATTCTCTTGTTTGATAGTGGTGGAAACCATTGGCTGAACTGGAAACAGAACACAAGCTCTCTACACCAAACACGTTCAACTACGCCACACAGACTACTCTGATGTAGTTATCTGAGCCCAACCATTTGGTTAGAATGGCCTCAATCTGGGGGGCCTGAATCTTAGCCCTCCTTACAATAAAATCAAAAGTCCATCTCTATCCTATAGACCAGGTAGTAAAAACAGTGAAAGGAACATAAGGAGCTTTCAATTAATAGCTATTCTTAAATGAACAAGATTATGCTCTAACATCTTATTATGTCATTCAAAATAGTGCTTGGAAAGCAACTTCTAGATTCTATAACTGTTTTATAGGTAAACAGGTTTAACCAATGTAAATGCAAATTGATCTCTTTAACATGAACAATTTGGGGACTTCTCTGGTAAGAACCTGCCTTGCAATGCAGGGGACACAGGTCCAATCCCTGGTCAGGGATCTAAGATCCCACATGACTAAGTGGGACAAACTAAGCCTGCATGCCTCAACTAGAGTCCGCATGCCCCAACTAAGACTTGACGTAGCCAAATAAATAAAGATTTTTTTAAATGAACAATTTATGTCAGTTACAAAAAGTATTAACACTATCATTACATTTGTACTGGTTAGCATCTGTCAGTGTGTCTGTTTCTTTAATTTTTGCAACTCAATACACAAAGTTGTGGACTGGGTAGCAAAGAATCTATTTTCTATCTTTAGTTCCATCAACTGTTACAGAGATGGCTGCATAAATGACCTTTAACTTCTACAGAAAATATTAAAATAAGTAGGGGAAGTAAGTTTCCTTTTAGCTTTAAAATTTTGATTGTACCAAGTTGACAAACATTATTATTTGATGTATATACTAATAATACACTAATATTATAGCAATTATAGCACTCTAATATAGCAATTAAAGTGCTGTGGCATTGCACACCTTTCAGGACAGATACCTGGTGAATACCAACCCTGGAGTTGTGCAATGCACCGATGGCCTTGCTGTCTAAGCACTAAAAAATCATCACTATTTCCGACAGGAGAGATTTAAATTACTACTGCATTATTACAACAACTGAGAAGTATAAACCATGCTTAGAGCTGAAATGGCCAACAAATAAACATCCCAAGTAATCTTTCTTTAGGGAACAACAGTCATTCAAATGACTGTTGTAAGTTGTGTAAGTTCTGCTTGATTTGTTAAGAAATAAAATCAATCATGTCAGGTGTGCTTGAGGTAAAAAAAATCAACCTTATTCCTTTATAGCCATATGTCAATTGAAGAGTGAGATTCATTCATCTCAGGTTAAAGAAATAAGAACTTTCTTTAAAACATTAAAATAATATTAAGGAGATCTTTAAATATGACTCAATTAAATCATTTGACAATTTTGCCAAGTCTCTGTTGGCTAAAAATTATTTTTCTAGGGACTGTGAATAATTAGATAAGAAAAGTTCCCTGCCCACTAGGGGCTCATAGTTCAATAGAAGGATATA
The DNA here is from genome assembly GCF_055505025.1 of Bos grunniens. Lineage (NCBI taxonomy): Eukaryota > Metazoa > Chordata > Mammalia > Artiodactyla > Bovidae > Bos > Bos grunniens. The sequence continues at coordinate 45,600,081 of NC_141165.1, forward strand.
AACCTAGATACATAATTACAGGAAAATGTGTTTTAGTACTGTAATTGCAGTATGTATAAATTGCTTGGGGCATAGGAAAGAAAGAGGCCAGTTCTGCTTGGGAGTTAAGGAGAGCTTCACAAAAGAGCTGAAGTTTGAGCTAGAACCTAAAGAATCCACAGACTGGGACTTCCCTGGTTGTCCAGTGGTTCAGACTCCATGCTTGCAGTGGAGGGGGTACAGGTTCAATCCCTAGTTGGGGAACTAAGATGACACATGCCACATAGTAAAGAAAAAGAGAAAAAACAAACAAAAAGAATCCACAGACGCTCAGGCATTTGGAAAAGATCTATGCCCAGGGCATGAGAACACATGGAAGCAGCAGGAAGGTCTGTGTGGCTGTGGTCTTTGCTGAGAAGCAGGGAGAAAAGGGAATTGCAGCAGCAAGCTCTGGACTCTGCCCAATTCTCCAACCTCTTTGGTGTCTCTTGTCCCCTTCTTCCCTATGCTCCAGCCACATGAGCCTTCACGTGCCTTACCAAAAGAGCCGGGCTCATCCCCACGCATGTTCTTCCTAGCCAGCTCCTTCCCATTCTCCAGGCCTCTGATGAGGCCTTCTCTGACCACCATATATGTGGATTCCCTCTTCATAAAAGCTCCAGTAACGCTCATCCTACACCCTGATCCTTTTCTTCATAGCCCTTAGGACAATTTTTCATTTTTTTGTTGCCCATCTTCCACCTGGACTGTAAGCTCCAAGGGGTAGAGTGGTCTTGTTTGTTTCACTCAGCATGTACAGCTAGCTAGGACCTAGAACATAATGTGTGTTCAGTATTTGTGGAATAAATGTTTGAATGCCTGAGTAGCTAAGTGAAAAAAGGAGGGAAGGAAGAAAAGAAATCTGGAACCAAATTAAATAGTTCGTTTGTGGGGGGCGGTCCTAAGATGGTGGAGGAATAGGACGGGGAGACTACTTTCTCCCCGACAAATTCATCAAAAGATCATTTGAACACTGAGCAAATACCACAAAACAACTTGTGAACGCTGGCGGAGGACACCAGGCACCCAGAAAGGCAATCCATTGTCTTCGAAAGGAGGTAGGACAAAATATAAAAGATAAAAGGAGAGACAAAAGATTTAGGGACAGAGACCCATCCTGGGGAGTTTTGGAATCTCAGAGGGCAACATAACTGGGAGGAAAAAATAAATAAATAAAACCCATAGATTATGCCCCTAACAGCAACTCCCAGTGAAGAAGTACCCCAGACGCTTGCATTTGCCACCAGCAAGCGGGGGCTGAACAGCGAGGCTCAGGCTGCACTGCTTAGGGTAAGGACCGGGCCTGAATGCCCTGAGGGCAATCTGAGGGAGCTAACATGAGATAGCAACCCAAACTGTGGGATAGCCAGAGAGAAAAAAAAACAAAGAGCAGAGAGAGAGAGAGAGAGAACTTTCCCACAAAAACCTCTAACCTACGGCACCGCCAGGCCACTCACAGAACAAAGGACTGAGCGAATACCAGAGGAGAGCTAGCCAGCAGTGCACTGGCCCATCCCCGCCGGAGGCAGGGAGGCAGGCGGGCCCCAGCCAGAGCCAGAAGGCAAGGGGCAAACTTGGCCCCAGAGACGGCATCCTCTACCAAACTGTGAGCAGGCTCCCAGTTGCTAACCAAATCTTCCTGGGATCCTGGATGGTTGACATCCGCCAGGGGGGTCGCAGCCAGAGATCAGCTCCCCAGAGGAGACACACAGCACACCTGAGATGGCACTCCCGCTGCACACCCAGGAAACCGAGCGGCTGGGACAGGGGAGGTGACAAGACGCGCCACCCATGGGGAGTGTGCGCTTGACAAGCACCTGGTCGCCTGAGCTGCTCGGACCTGGGAAGGGCACAAAACACTGGCCCAACTGAGTGCCTTTGTGGAGTACCCAAGAACCTGAACCTGAGTGGCTTAGACATAGGAAGTGCACGCAACCCAGGGCCCACCTTAGACAGTTCCCCTGCAGAGCAACCTAGAGCCTGAGCAGTGTAGATGGGAAAGCACACACACACCATCAGTGGGGACAAACCCAGTGTGGCCAAGTCACTGCAAGCACTCCCCACACACACCAGTGATATTTGTTTGCAGTGTTCCAGCCTCCCCACAGCACAACTGAACAAGTAAGCCTAAATAAATGACCACCTTCGCCCTCTTGGGTCAGGGCAGAAGTTAGATACTGAAGAGACTTGCAAACAGAGGAAGCCAAAATAAACAAACAAGAGGGAACCGCTTTGGAAGTGACAGGTGCAACAGATTAAAACCCTGTAGTTAGCATTGGCTACACTGGAAGGGACATATAGACCTTGGGAAGTATAAGCTGGAACAAGGACCTGTCTGAAACTGAACTGACCCCATTGCCCTCAACAGCTCCAGAGAAATTCCTAGACATATTATACTATTCAGTTCAGTTCAGTCGCTCAGTCGTGTCCAACTCTTTACAACCCCAAGAATCACAGCACACCAGGCCTCCCTGTCTATCACCAACTACCAGAGTTCACTCAAACTCATGTCCATCGAGTCGGTGATGTCATCCAGCCATGTCATCCTCTGTCGTCCCCTTCTCCTCCTGCCCCTAATCCCTCCCAGCATCAGAGTCTTTTCCAATGAGTCAACTCTTCGCATGAAGTGGCCAAAATATTGGAGTTTCAGCTTCAGTATCAGTCCCTCCAATGAACATCCAGGACTGATCTCCTTTAGGATGGACTGGTTGGATCTCCTTGCAGTCCAAGGGACTCTCAAGAGTCTTCTCCAATACAACAGTTCAAAAGCATCAATTCTTCGGCGCTCAGCTTTCTTCACAGTTCAACTCTCACATCCATACATGACCGACCACTGGAAAAACCACAGCCTTGACTAGACGGATGTTTGTTGGCAAAGTAATATCTCTGCTTTTCAATATGCTATCAAGGTTGGTCACAACTTTCCTTCCAAGGAGTAAGCGTCTTCTAATTTCATAGCTGCAATCACCATCTGCAGTGATTTTGGAGCCCCCAAAAATAAAGTCTGATACTGTTTCCACTGTTTCCCCATCTATCTGCCATGAAGTGATGGGACCAGATGCCATGATCTTAGTTTTCTGAATGTTGAGCTTTAAGCCAACTTTTTCACTCTCCTCTTTCACTTTCATCAAGAGACTTTTGAGTTCCTCTTCACTTTCTGCCATAAGGGTAGTGTCATCTGCATATCTGAGGTTATTGATATTTCTCCCAGCTTGAGAAATATCTTGATTCCAGCTTGTGCTTCTTCCAGCCCAGCGTTTCTCATGATGTACTCTGCATAGAAGTTAAATAAGCAGGGTGACAATATATAGCCTTGACGTACTCCTTTTCCTATTTGGAACCAGTCTGTTGCTCCATGTCCAGTTCTAACTGTTGTTTCCTGACCTGCATACGGGTGTCTCAAGAGGCAGGTCAGGTGGTCTGGTATTCCCATCTCTTTTAGAATTTTCCACAGTTTATTGTGGTCCACACAGTCAAAGGCTTTGGCATAGTCAATAAAGCAGAAATAGATGTTTTTCTGGAACTCTCTTGGCATTTTCATTGATCCAGCGGATGTTGGCAATTTGATCTCTGGTTCCTCTGCCTTTTCTAAAACCAGCTTGAACATCTGGAAGTTTATGGTTCATGTACTGCTGAAGCCTGGCTTGGAAAATTTTGAGCATTACTTTACTAGTGTATGAGATGAGTGCAATTGTGCTGTAGTTTGAGTATTCTTTGGCATTGCCTTTCTTTGGGATTGGAATGAAAACTGACCTTTTCCAGTCCTGTGGCCACTGCTGAGTTTTCCAAATTTGCTGGGATACTGAGTGCAGCACTTTCACAGCATCATCTTTCAGGACGTGAAAGAGCTCAACTGGAATCCCATCATCTCCACTAGCTTTGTTCATAGTCATGCTTTCTAATGCCCACTTGACTTCACATTCCAGGATGTCTGGTTCTAGGTGAGTGATCACACCATCGTGATTATCTGGGTCGTGAAGATCTTTTTTGTACAATTGTTCTGTGTATTTTTGCCACCTATACTTAATATCTTCTGCTTTTGATAGGTCCATATGATTTCTGTCCTTTATTGAGCCCATCTTTGCATGAAATGTTCCCTTGGTATCTCTGATTTTCTTGAAGAGATCTCTAGTCTTTCCCATTCTATTGTTTTCCTCTATTTTTTGCATTGATCGCTGAGGAAGGCTTTCTTATCTCTCCTTGCTATTCTTTGAACTTTGTATTCAGATGCTTATATCTTTCCTTTTCTCCTTTGCTTTTCGCTTCTGTTTTCACAGCTATTTGTAAGGCCTCCTCAGACAGCCATTTTGCTTTTTTGCATTTCTTTTCCATGGGGATGGTCTTGATCCCTGTCTCCTGTACAATGTCACGAACCTCCATCCATAGTTCATCAGGCACTCTGTCTATCAGATCTAGTCCCTTAAATCTATTTCTCACTTCCACTGTATAATCATAAGGGATTTGATTTAGGTCATACCTGTATGGTCTAGTGGTTTTCCCAAGTTTCTTCAATTTAAATCTGAATTTGGCAATAAGGAGTTCATGATCTGAGCCACAGTCAGCTCCCAGTCTTGTTTTTGCTGACTGTAGAGCTTCTCCATCAGAGGGCAGACACACTGAAACCATAATCACAGAAAACTAGCCAATCTGATCACATGGACCACAGCCTTGTCTAACTCAGCGAAACTAAGCCATGCCGTGTGGGGCCTCCCAAGATGGGAGGGTCATGTTGGAGAGGTCTGACAGAATGTGGTCCACTGGAGAAGGGAATGGCAAACCAATTCAGTTTTCTTGCCTTGAGAACCCCACGAACAATATGAAAAGGCAAAATGATAGGATACTGAAAGGGGAACTCCCCAGGTCAGTAGGTATCCAATATGCTACTGGAGATCAATGGAGAAATAACTCCAGAAAGAATGAAGGGATGGAGCCAAAGCAAAAACAATACCCAGTAGTAGACATGACTGGTGATAGAAGCAAGGTCCAATGCTGTAAAGAGCAATATTGTATAGGAACCTGGAATGTCAGGTCCATGAGTCAAGGCAAATTGGAAGTGATCAAACAGGAGATGGCAAGAGTGAACATCAACATTCTAGGAATCAGCGAACTGAAATGGACTGGAAAGGGTGAATTTAACTCAGATGACCATTATTTCTACTACTGTGGGCAGGAATCCCTTAGAAGAAATGGAGTAGCTATCATGGTCAACTAAAGAGTCTGAAATGCAGTACTTGGATGCAATCTCAAAAACGACAGAATGATCTCTGTTCCTTTCCAAGGCAAACCATTCAATATCACAGTAATCCAAGCCTATGCCCCAACCAGTAACGCTGAAGAGGCTGAAGTTGAACGGTTCTATGAAGACCTACAAGACCTTCTGGAACTAACACCCAAAAAAGATGTCCTTCTCATTACAGGGGACTGGAATGCAAAAGTAGGAAGTCAAGAAACACCTAGAGTAACAGGCAAATTTGGCCTTGGAGTACAGAATGAAGCAGGGCAAAGGCTAATAGAGTTTTGCCAAGAGAACGCACTGGTCATAGCCAAACACCCTCTTCCAACACAAGAGAAGATTCTACAGATGGACATCACCAGATGGTCAACACCGAAATCAAACTGATTATATTCTCTGCAGCCAAAGATTCTACTATTGTCATTTTTTAATTTTTAAGTTCTTTATTACTCCTTTAATTTTCATTTTTAAAACCTATTACCTTGCAAAAAAAAGACCCTATTTTTAAAGCAAATTTCATATATATATATATATTTTATAACTTTTGTGATTTTGTTTTATTTTTTTAATACTGTATTTTTGAGAATCTAACTTCTACTCTAGATTTTTAATCTTTGCTTTTTGGTATTTGTTATCAATTTTGTACCTTTAAGAATCCAATCTTCAGTACCCATTTTTACTTAGGGGTGTGATTACTGGCTTAATTGCTCTCTCCCCTTTTGACTCTCCTTTTTCTCCCCCAGGTCACCTCTACCTCCTCCCTCCCCATTCTCTTCTCTACTTAACTCTGTGAATATCTTTGGGTGTTCCAGGCTGTGGAGAACACTTAGGGAACTGATCACTGGCTAGATTGGTCTCTCTCCTTTTGACTGCCCCTCCTCTCCTCCTGGTAACCTCTATCTCCTTCCTCCCTCTTCTCTTCTCTATGGAACTCTGTGAACCTCTCTGAGTATTCCAGACTTGGAGAGCAAATAGGGAATTGATTACTGGCTAGACTGCTCTCTCCCCTTTGGATTCCCCCTTTTGTCCTCCTGGTCACCTATATCTTCCTCCTCCCTCTTCTCTTCTCCATGAAACTCTGGGACCCACTCTGGGTGTCTCTCACTGTAGAGAATCTTTTCAGCATTAACCTAGATGTTTTATCATCAGTGCTGTATGGATGGAGAAGAATTGAGGCTACTGTAAGAATAAGACTGAAAGCCAGAGGTAGGAGGTTTAAATCCAAAACTTGAGAATACCAGAAAACTCCTGACTCCAGGGAACATTAATTGACAAAAGCTCATCCAAAAGCCTCCATACCTACACTGAAACCAAGGTCCAACCAAGAGCCAACGAGTTTCAGAGCAAGACATACCAGGCTAATTCTCCAACAATGCAGGAACATAACCCTGAGCACGAAAATACAGGTGGCCAAAAGTCACACCAAACCCACAGACACCTCAAAACTCACTACTGGACACTTCATTGCACTCCAGGGAGAAGAGATCCAGCTGCACCACCAGAACACCAACGCAAGCTTCCCTAACCAGGAAACCTTGACAAGCCACTTGTCCAACCCTACCCACAGAGAGTAACCTCCACAATAAAGAGGAACACACAAACTTCCAGCATACAGAAAGGTCACCCCAAACACAGCAAGCTAAACAAGATGAAAAGGCAGAGAAATATTCAGCAGGTAAACGAACATGATAAAAGCCCACCAAACAAAACAAAAGAGGAGGAGATAGGGAGCTTACCTGAAAAAGATTTCAGAATAATGATAGTAAAAATGATCCAAAATCTTGAAAACAAAATGGAGTTACAGATAAATAGTCTGGAGACAAGGATTGAGAAGATGCAAGAAAAGTTTAACAAGGACCTAGAAGAAATAAAAAAGAGTAAATCAATAATGAATAATGCCATAACTGAGATCAAAAGCACTCTGGAGGGAAGCAACAGTAGAATAACTGAGGCAGAAGATAGGATAAGTGAGGTGAAAGATAGATGGTGGAAATAAATGAAGCAGAGAGGAAAAAAGAAAAAAGAATTAGAAGAAACGAGGACAACCTCAGTGACCTCTGGGACAATGTGAAATGCCCCAACATTTGAATCATAGGAGTCCCAGAAGAAGACAAAAAGAAAGGCCATGAGAAAATACTTGAGGAGATAATAGTTGAAAACTTTCCTAAAATAGGGAAGGAGATAGCCACCCAAGTCCAAGAAACCCAGAGAGTCCCAAACAGGATAAACCCAAGGCAAAATACCCCTAGACACATATTAATCAAATTAATGAAGATCAAACACAAGAACAAATATTAAAAGCAGCAAGGGAAAAACAAACAACAATTAACCCACAAGGGGATCCCCATAAGGATAACAACTGATCTTTCAACAGAAACTCTTCAGGCCAGAAAGGAATGGCAGGACATACTTAAAGTGATGAAACAGAAAAACCTACAACCCAGATTACTGTACCCAGCAAGGATCTCATTCAAATATGAAGGAGAAATCAAAAGCTTTACAGACAAGCAAAAGCTCAGAGAATTCAGCACCACCAAACCAGCTCTTCAACAAATGCTAAAGGATCTTCTCTAGACAGGAAACAGAGAAAAGGTTTATAATCTCGAACCCAAAACAACAAAATAAATGGCAACAGGATCATACTTATCAATAATTACCTTAAGTGTAAATGAGTTGAATGCCCCAACCAAAAGACAAAGACTGGCTGAATGGAGACAAAAACAAGACCCCTATATATGTTGTCTACAAGAGACCCACCTGAAAACAAGGGACACATACAGACTGAAAGTGAAGGGCTGGAAAAAGATATTTCACGCAAATGGAAACCAAAAGAAAGTAGGAGTAGCAATACTCATATCAGATAAAATAGACTTTGAAATAAAGGCTGTGGAAAGAAACAAAGAAGGACACTACATAATGATCAAAGGATCAATCCAAGAAGAAGATATAACAATTATAAATATATATGCACCCAACATAGGAGCACCACAGAATGTAAGGCAAATGCTAACAAGTATGAAAGGGGAAATTACCAGTAACACAATAATAGTGGGAGACTTTAATACCTCACTCACACCTACAGATAGATCAACTAAACAGAAAATTAGCAAGGAAACACAAACTTTAAATGATATAATGGACCAGTTAGACCTAATTGATATCTATAGGACAATTCACCCTAAAACAATGAATTTTACCTTTTTCTCAAGTGCACATGGAACATTCTCCAGGATAGATCACATCCTGGGCCATAAATCTAGCCTTGGTAAATTCAAAAAAATTGAAATCATCTCAAGCATCTTTTCTGATCACAATGCGGTAAGATTAGATGTCAACTACAGGAAAAAAACTATTAAAAATACAAACATATGGAGGCTAAACAACATACTTCTGAATAACCAACAAATCACAGAAGAAATCAAAAAACAAATCAAAATATGCATAGAAATGAATCAAAATGCAAACACAACAACCCAAAACCTATGGGATTCAGTAAAATCAGTGCTAAGGTGAAGGTTGATAGCAATACAAGCCTACCTCAAGAAACAGGAGAAAAATCAAATAAATAACCTAACTCTACACCTAAAACAACTAGAAAAAGAAGAAATGAAGCACCCCAGGGTTAGGAGAAGGAAAGAAATCATAAAAATTAGGGGAGAAATAAATGCAAAAGAAACAAAGGAGACCATAGCCAAAATCAACAAAGCTAAAAGGTTGTTCTTTGAGAAGATAAATAAAATAGACAAACCATTAGCCAGACTCATCAAGAAAAAAAGGGAGAAGAATCAAATCAACAAAATTAGACATGAAAATGGAGAAATCACAACAGACAACACAGAAATACAAAGGATGATAAGAGACTACTATCAGCAACTATATGCCAATAAAATGGACAACTTGGAAGAAATGGACAAATTCTTAGAAAAGTATAACTTTCCAAAACTGAACCAGGAAGAAATAGAAAATCGTAACAGACCCATCACAAGCACAGAAATCGAAACTGTAATCAGAAATCTTCCAACAAACAAAAGCCTGGGACCAGATGGCTTCACAGCTGAATTCTACCGAAAATTGAGAGAAGAGCTGACACCTATCCTACTCAAACTCTTCCAGAAAATTGCAGAGGAAAGTAAACTTCCAAACTCATTCTATAAGGCCACCATCACCCTAATACCAAAACTAGACAAAGATGCCACAAAAAAAAACTACAGGCCAATATCACTGATGAACATAGATGCAAAAGTCCTTAGCAAAATTCTAGCAAACAGAATCCAACAACATATTAAAAAGATCATACATCATAACCAAGTGGGCTTTATCCCAGGGATACAAGGATTCTTCAATATTTGCAAATCAATGTGATACACCACATTAACAAATTGAAAGATAAAAACCATATGATTATCTCAATAGATGCAGAGAAAGCCTTTAACAAAATTCAACATCCGTTTATAATAAAAACCCTCCAGAAAGCAGGAATAGAAGGAACATACTTCAATATAATAAAAGCCATATATAATAAACCCACAGCAAACATTATCCTCAATGGCGACAAATTGAAAGCATTTCCCCTAAAATCAGGAACAAGACAAGGATGCCCACTCTCACCATTACTATTCAACATAGTTTTGGAAGTTTTAGCCCCAGCAATCAGAGAAGAAAAAGAAATAAAAGGAGTCCAAATTAGAAAAGAAGTAAAACTCCCACTGTTTGCAGATGACATGATCCTCTACATAGAAAACCCTAAAGACTCTACCAGAAAATTACTAGAGCTAATCAATGAATATAGTAAAGTTGCAGGATATAAAATTAACACACAGATATCCCTTGCATTCTTATACAGTAACAATGAGAAAACAGAATGAGAAATTAAGGAAACAATTCCATTCACCATTGCAATGAAAAGAATAAAATACTTAGGAATAAATATACCTAAAGAAACAAAAGACCTATATATAGAAAAGTATAAAACACTGATGAAAGAAATCAAAGATGACACATATAGATGGAGAAATATACCATGTTCATGGATCAGAAGAATCAATATACTGAAAATGAGTATACTACCCAGCAATCTATAGATTCAGTGCAATCCCTATCAAGCTACCAAAAGTGTTTTTCAGAGAACTAGAACAAATAATTTCACAATTTGTATGGAAATACAAAAAACCTCAAATAGCCAAAGCAATCTTGAGAAAGAAGAATGGAACTGGAGGATTTAACCTGCTTGACTTCAGGCTATACTACAAAGCTACAGTCATCAAGACAGTATGGCACTGGCACAAAGACAGAAACATAGATCAATGGAACAAAATAGAAAGCCCAGAGATAAATCCATGCACCTATGGACACCTTATCTTTGACAAAGAAGGCAAGAATATACAGTAGAGAAAAGACCATCTCTTTAACAAGTGGTGCTGGGAAAACTGGTCAACCACTAGTAAAAGAATGAAACTAGAACACTTTCTAACACCATACACAAAAATAAACTCAAAATGGATTAAAGATCTAAATATAAGACCAGAAACTATAAAACTCCTAGAGGAAAACATAGGCAAAACACTCTGTGACATAAATCATAGCAGGATCCTCCCTCCTCCCAGAGCAATGGAAATAAAAGCAAAAATAAACAAATGGGACCTAATTAAACTTAAAAGCTTTTGCACAATGAAGGAAACCATAAGCAAGGTGAAAAGATAGCCTTCAGAATGGGAGAAAATAATAGCAAATGAAGCAACTGACAAAGAATTAACCTCAAAAATATACAAGCAACTCCTGCAGCTCAATTCCAGAAAAATACCTGACTTTATCAAAAAATGAGCCAAAGAACTAAACAGACAGTTCTCCAAAGAAGACATACAGATGGCTAACAAACACATGAAAAGATGCTCAACATCACTCATTATCAGAGAAATGCAAATCAAAACCACAATGAGGTACCATCTCACACTAGTCAGGATGGCTGCTATCAAAAAGTCTACAAACAATAACTGCTGGAGAGGGTGTGATGAAAAAGGAACCCTCTTACACTGTTGGTAGGAATGAAAATTAGTACAGCCACTATGGAGAACAGTGTGGAGATTCCTTAAAAAACCGGAAATAGAACTGTCATATGACCCAGCAATCCCACTGCTGGGCATACACACCGAGGAAATCAGAATTGAAAGAAACATGTGTACCCCAATGTTCATTGCAGCACTGTTCACAATAGCCAGGACATGGATGCAACCTAGATGTCCATCAGCAGACGAATGGATAAGAAAGCTGTGGTACATATACACAATGGAATATTCAGTTCAGTTCAGTTCAGTTGCTCAGTCGTGTCCAACTCTTTGCAACCCCATGAACTGCAGCATGCCAGGCCTCCCTGTCCATCACCAACTCCCGGAATCCACCCAAACCCATGTCCATTGTGTCAGTGATGCCATCCAACCATCTCATCCTCTGTCATCCCCTTCTCCTCCTGCCCTCAATCTTTCCCAGCATCAGAGTCTTTTCAAATAAGTCAGCTCTCCACATCAGGTAGCCAAAGTATTGGAGTTTCAGCTTCAACATCAGTCCCTCCAATGAACACCCAGGACTGACCTCCTTTAGGATGGACTGGTTGGATCTCCTTGCAGTCCAAGGGACTCTCAAGAGTCTTCTCCAACACCACAGTTCAAAAGCATCAATTCTTTGGTGCTCAGCTTTCTTTATAGTCCAACTCTCACATCCATAATGACTACTGGAAAAACTATAACCTTGACTAGATGGACCTTTGCTGGCAAAGCGATGTCTCTGCTCTTTAATATGCTCTCTAGATTGGTCATAACTTTCCTTCCAAGGAGCAAGTGTCTTTTAATTTCATGTAATATTACTCAGATACTAAAAAGAATGCATTTGAATCAGTTCTAATGAGGTAGATGAAACTGGAGCCTATTATACAGAGCGAAGTAAGTCAGAAAGAAAAACACCAATATACCAATTCAATACTGTATTGAATTTAGAAAGATGGTAACAATGACCCTATATGTGAGATAGTAAAAGAGTCACAGATGTACAGAACAGACTTTTGGAATCTGTGGGAGTAGGCAAGAGTGGGATGATTTGAGAGAACAGAATTGAAACAAATATATTATCATATGTGAAACAGATCACCAGTCCAGGTCCGATGCATGAGACAGGGTGCTCAGGGCTGGTGCACTGAGATGACCTTGAGGGATGGGATGGGGAGGGAGGTATGAGGGAGGTTCAGGATGGGGAACACATGTACACCCATAGCTGATTCATGTGAATATATGGCAAAAACCACCACAATATTTTAAAGTAATTAGCCTCCAATTAAAATAAATTAATTAATTAAATAAAATAATAAATAAATAGTTCATTTGTGTAAGTTAAGAGTTTGGACTTTCTCTCATAGACAATGGAGAGTTATTAAAAATTAAAATGACTTTTTTTTGCTATTTTAAAATAACTTCTAACACAGGAACTTTAAAATAGTTATTTAGTGCTATTATTTTTGTGCCTTACTTACTTCTCCATGAAGATATAGCAGGTAAAGCAATGGGAATATGTTCAATCTCTAAACCATTCTCAGTTATTCGGTGTAGTCGGCCTCGTAGTTTAACATTCTTTCTTATAAATTCTACTGGAATATCTGAAGAACGTGTGAATTTTGATGTCTGTTGATTTACAAGGAGAAAAGTATAACATTTTATTACTATTTTCATTTTAAAATTAAGCATGTTATATTCTCTAAACATTTCAAAGAAGACATAATAACCACTGAACATTTTTAATTTGGTTCTTAATTTTATAATAATATTTTTAAAAGACTTAACAGAGGTGTTTATAAGCACATTTTTAGAAACCTTTAGTCATTGTTTTACTATTTGAGACTACTATATAGAGAACATTAAACAGACTCCTCACTTTTAGAAAAGCTTACATCCTTAAAATGTGACACAATTTATCAAGAAGCAGTGAGCATACAGCTGTGCCTGGCACTACACAAATCTGGTTAAACTTACTATCTTACTGGTTAAGTTACTATCTCATTCTATAAATGTACTATCTATTCATACAGGTACTCTGGGAGATGGAGAAGGAAATGGCAACCCACTCCAGTATTCTTGCCTGGGAAATGCCAGACACAGGAGCCTTGCAGGCTATAGTCCACCGGGTCACAAAGAGTTGGACACAATTTAGCAACTAAACAGCAACAGCAGCAACTCCTGCCAGAACCTAGCCAAAACTGAGGCCATTTAAGTTAGACTACTAATCAACAAGTTTCTTGCCCTCATTTTTCAATCTCATAGGAGAAATTGTTCCCCTCCAAAAAGGCCAACATTAGAAATTTATTTAAATACCTAACACCTTGGAGTTACTCAACATTTTATACCTGTGTCTTTCACATTAACAGTACTATAGAAACAAGCTTAATTCATAAGCATGGCTGGGTGAGAGCCTCGTAACAGGCAGAAGGATAAACTAGTAACCAACTTTCTAAGATAGTAAAGTTGGTCTAAACATTAAAAAAATTTTTTTCCAAACAAGAAAAACATTATAGCAGACAAATCCAGAATGTGGAACATTAATAATGGGATAAATGACTTGGTTATTCTAAAAAATAAATGGCTTATGGGGAAAAAAAAAACGAGTGGGCGTATAGACTGTTATAAAATAAATGAGACAGATATAACAAACACAATATATGGACCATTAGAATCCTGCTTTGAATAGATCACCTACTTTTTTTTTAAAAAGACACCATTGAAACAATCAAAGAATTCTTAAGATTGTCTGGATATTAGATGATGCTGAGGTTATTAATTATGTTAGATGTGATAATGTTCTAGGACAGACAGACACTGTGAGTCTCCTGATGCAGCATAACAGGAAGCAGCATACTCCATCACCTTCTTGCTCACACTAAATCTACGGAGGAAACACAAATCCAGACTGTGGGAGATTCTCTAAGACTAACTCGGCCTCTTCAAAATCACAGTGTCATGAGAGACAAAAATTAAAGTGGGCGTAAAAGTCTAGACTGAAGGAGACCAAAGAGACATGACAACCAAATACAGTGCATGATCCTTGACTGAAACTTAAGACTGGGAGAAAAAACAGCTACAAAGGATATTTTCAAGAGATAAACATGAATGTTAACTGGATTTTAGAAATTACTACAAAAATGTTAAATTTATTAGATGCAAAAATATTAATGTGATTATGGAGGAAAAGTATCCTGCTCTTAGCAAGTACACTACAAAGTCTTTATGGGACTAGTTATAAAATAAGTGAGTCACAGGTAGGAAGCGTACAGCATGGAGAATACAGTCAGTAATTATGCAGAATCTCTGTAGAGTGACAGACTTGTGATCATTTTGAAATGTATAGAAATATCAAATCACTATGTTGTGTAACAGGAAGTAACATAGTGTTGTAGGTCAATTTTACTTCAAAAACAAACTCATAAAAAATCATATCAGATTTGCAGTTATGAGAGGTAGGAGATGGAGGGAGAACTTGAAAGATACAAACTTCCAGTTATAAGATAAATAAATACTAGGGGTGTAATGTACAACATGAGTAATATAATTAATAATACTGTATGTTATACATGAAAATTGTTATACATGAAAGTAAATCCTAAGAGTTCTCATCACAAGGAAAAAAATTGTTTTCTGTTTATTTAATTTTGTATCTATATGAGATGATGGAGGTTCACTGAACTTACTGTGGTAATCATTTCCTGAGGTATGTAAGTCAAATCATTATACTGGACACCTTAAACCTAGGCAGCACTATAGGACAATTACATCTCAGCTTTAAAAAAGTGAGTTCAAGGTGTTAAAAAAAAAGAGGGAAAAAAGACAAAAGTTCTGAAATCGGAGTCTGGGTGTAAAGGCAACAGTTGGAAAAAATGTAGTATGGTAACAAGGTGTAGTCAATGATAATACAAAACAATATAGAGATAAGTATAGGAAATAAATATATACAGAAGCAATATATCTATTCCAGTTCATAACATGACACTGAAATGACATCCTATGACAACAATCAGGTATATTAAAAGTACTTGTAAATCCTGAATTATCAAATACATTTCCAAAATGTCTGTTATTAAAATACTTTTTGAAAGGGCAAAAAAACACACTAAATAAGCATAAATTATTTAGTTCAAAGGGACATAACTCAATTTAAACCTAAAACCGCTACAAAAAACATTTTTGAGATATTCTTCAGCATCTAAAATGCAAATTTAGTGATTATTTATTTCAAGCATGAAGAAAAGTCATTATGGAACAACAGGTTGTGCAATTCTTTCCATAAAACCCTGTGGATGTGTTATTTTTAAACCAACATCTTAAAGTACGTTCACTGTTCTAAAATGTTATTTAAAAGCTTCTAATATGAATAACAAAATGATACCCATGTTAAGATAAAAATCATCTGAAGTGAGAGAAATTAACTGTCTAGTGCTTATCATAATGTCTTAATTTTTTAACTTACCAGTCGAACACTTCTTAGAAGTAACATTACTCCGGCCATGGCCATTACAGTGCTGATGTTCTTTAGAAAGAGATTTTATGATTAATTCTAATTATTATTCACAATACTGAAAGTACTAAATAGAAGGCAGGAAAAAAAGTCATCCCTTATACCTAACTTCTCAAATAAGGCTTATCCTTCAACTAAGGCCCACTTCTTCCAAAAAAACCAACTGCCCACCACCCATTAATCTTCCCCTTTTTCTCCCAATCTAGTACACACAGTAATTATATACATAATACTGTACTGTTTTCTATTGATTGTATTGCTTTAACCATGAGTCCCTTGAATGAATCAGTCTAATATTAATACTGTTTGTGCAAGGCCCATAGGAACTCCATAACCCTAAGTCTGCAGGTGGAATTAAAGTATTTAGTAGAAAACTTTATTACCGATACCATAAAACACAGCACTTGGGAAACAGATGAGGCAAACAGTCAGGAAAATCATAGCAATGTATTTCATTTAAACTGAAATCGATCTAAAGTTTAATTAATAAGGATCCTGCAACTCCCTCACCAACAGTGGTAATCTAACGTGCTTTCCTTCAATAAACACAACTAAGCATATAAGAGATGATTATATGTATTGTATATATATATACAAGAGTACATTCTGTGATTGTATTATTTGGAATAAAACATCCATACACTAATTTAAATACTGTTTGCTCTCCCAATCCTGATGAGGTTATTTTTTTATTTGAAATTAACCAGTGCATCTCTTCCTGCTTAATTGGAAGAACCAAGGCCTTGTCAATTAACATCCGTGTTTCTGTGTACACATATACACACATATATGTATACAATTCATTAATGTTAAACATATTTATGTTTAACATAAGTGGCAGGCACTGTTCTCAGGACTGAGCTGCAGGTGAGTGAGCTGCGGTCTCAGCATTGAGCTGCAGTCCTGGTGAGTGAAAATAGACATGGTCCTGGCACTTTGGCTGCCAAGTATTTGCAAACATAATGAGCCTACTCAACTTCTCAGCAGAATTCTCCCATCTGAAAACATTCTCTTCGTTTGGCTTCTAGCACACTTGGTTTTCCTGATATTCCTCTTCCCCTCTGTCTGTTCCCTCCGAGTCTTTTCTGATCTCCTTTTCAGTCTCCAAATTCTAAATGTTCGAGAGGCCCTCAGGTCTCAGTCCTAGAGCTTTTTCAGGAGCTTTTCTGACTCGCTCGAAGTCATCCAAGCTTTGAATACTAGTTTTCTATAATAATACTAAAATACTATAAGGTTTATTTACACTTTAAATACTTAAGGTATTATGCAGCCCACTCCCAGATTCCCGTTCTGATCTCCCTTCAGGACATGACTCCTGTATCCAGTTGCCTAGAACACCTAAGCTACGTTGGGAAGTCTAATGACCACCTTCAAGTTCACACATCTCCATTAGAAGTCTAATAGGCATCTTCAATTTCACCTTGCAAAAAGCTCTGTAGATTTCCCCAACAAATCATTTATCCCAACTCCTCCATTTCAGCAATTTCCACATCATCCACGAAGCAGGCAGCCCCCTTGATTCTTTGTTACAAAGAAAGAAATCACCACCAGGGCTTAGTCACAATCTTCTCTCCCCTGGTCGCCTGCGACGCCCCGCCTTTTTCAAACTGCCCGCCCCTCCCCAACTGCTCCAATGGCCCCGCTGGCGCCCAGAGCTGGGCTGCAGCTTCCCCTCGGAGGCATCCCGGCGCCCAGCACGGTCAAGGCAGTGATGGGGTCGCGGCAGCCCCGCCAGGCCGCGCGCCCCCGCCGCCCCGCACACGCCGCCCCGACCCGGCGGCCCTCCGCCGCTGCCCGGGCCTCCCCCAGGACGCGTCTCCTTCAGCCTGGCGCTGCGCGGCCCGCGCCCACCACCGCCCGGCCTGCAGTACCCGGACGAGGCGCAGGTGGTCGTCGGCCCACTGCGAGATCCGCGCCACCACGTTGGGCGCTGCTCCGTCCCGGTTGGGCGGCGGTGTGGCCGGGGTCGCGGACTGCCCCGCCATGTTCCCGGCCTCCCGGGAGCGGGCGCCGCCTCCTCGACCGGACGACAGGGGGCGCCGCTCTCCGCGGGCGGGCGAATGGCGGGATCCAAGCTCCTGCGGCTAGAGGGGGCGCCTCGCGAGCCGACCTTCGGGTCGGGGTCTCAGCAACCAAGAAGCGGCTGGGGGCGGTCCTCCCGACCAGTTAGAAGACGTCTTTACAGTGATCCTCCAGTATTTACACGAGGTTTTCCCACAGCGCGAGAGATCTCTGTCGTTAGGGGATGCGAGCTGCAGGATTACAGGGCATGCTGATGGAAGATGATCAGTTCAACTCGCTTAACTCAGTGTAGGTAGCATGTGCCACACAAGAAAGAAAATTGAAGTAGACCATTCTTACACCTGCTCCCAAATATATTAAAATGTGTATTCCTTATATTTGAATTGTATTTTCAAGTTGTCACAGTTGCTTCCTAAGCTAAATATCAGATGCTCTAAATCTATGATTAAATGTAGGGAGCTGACATACTAAACTTACTGTGGTAATTGTTTTGCAATATAGTATGAATATATTAAAGCATTACAGTGTACACCTACAACTAAGAAATGCTGTCAATTATATATCCGTTTAAAATCAATACAGTTAATGTATTTTAAAACAAAAAAGTCACAGGACAATGCAAATTATATTTGTGTAAAAAAGTTGTGTCTGAGCCATGAAAAGTTGTGCAAGAAATCTGTAACAGGGATGGCCCCTGGGTGGAGGGATTGTGGAAATGGGAGGGAGGTTTCACTGTCTACCAGCTCTAACAGCACATTTTGCAATGACAGAAATGTTCTGTATCGCACTATCCAATTTCATAAATAGCCACATGTGGCTATTGTGTGCTTGTTATGTAGCTAGTGTAACAGAGGAACTGAATTTTTAATTTTATTAATTTTAATTTGTTTAAATGGTCACAACTAGCTAGTGGCTACCATATTGGACAGTTTTTTTTTTTTTTAAACCTTATGCATATATATCATTACCTTTAAAGATCAAAATAGAGTATGCTGTATCCCTAATAACACATATTATAAGGATTGCCTGCAAGGAATATATTGTCTGAGTACTGTAGCTAATAGTAAATACAATGGCTAACACTTAGATCTTGCTTACTATGTGCCAGGCCCTGTCCTAAATACTTTATTTCATATATTAACTCTTTTGATCCTCATAGCAACTTTATGAGACAGGCACTGTTATTAACCCCAGTTTTAAAGAGGAAGTACTTAGAAAGTGTTAAGCCAGCAGCCAAGGTCACCAAGCCAAGAAGTGGTGAGCTGAACTGTAGTGCCGGGATTCAACTCAGCCAGCTGGCTCAGTCTGTGTACTTAACCACAATACTGACTCCCACAAAGACAATCAGCTAAATCACCTAAATGCCTATACATTTCCAGGGAAGAAAAGACACAAATGATAATAGGGAAAATCCAAAAAAAAAAAAAAAAAGATACACTACACCAAAATCTTTAATCACTCTATCATGTAAAAACAGAAAGTGAAGTCGTTCAGTCGTGTCCGACTCTTTGTGACCCCATGGACTATAGCCTACCAGGTTCCTCCCTCCAAGGGATTCTCTAGGCAAGAGTACTGGAGTGGGTTGCCATTTCCTTCTCCAGGTGATCTTCCCGACCCAGGGATCAAACATGGGTCTCCCGCAGTCCAGGCAGACGCTTTAACCTCTGAACCACCAGGGAAAACAGAAGCTCTGCATATTAGATTTTGAATAGCTTTATTTAATAAATGAAAAAAAAAAGAAAGACAATGGGCAATTATGTGCCTAATTCTGCTTCCTTTGCTTTCCTAAATGTCCTGTATCTCTTATCTCCTTTCTGCTCCCACTCCAGCTGTCCTAGTTGAAGATAACTAGTCCATTCTCCCTAGTTTCCACCCCAAAGTCTTTTTTCTGTACCCCAGAAATCAGTCACCTGGGTGTCTCTAACTTCTGTAGATTTCTGAAAATGTCTTTTCAGTAATATTTTAGCATCATCCCACTAACCATTGGTGTGAGAAGTATAGTGCCTGCCCCAGGATTTCTGCAGATTAACCGAAATTTAACATTCTTCTGGAGTAGCTCCACCAAGGAACCCTGCTTATTTTGCTGCTGATGACCTCTGAGAACTCACTGGATATGTTGCTTATGCCAGTAGCAGTAGGCACAGAAAAGTATACTTAGATTCTCTGCCCATCCCTTAATTTCCCACAATATCATAGACACAAAGACTGTGTCTATAATAGAAGTTTGGGGGAAGTTGGATGTTAACGAGGTGCAATTACATTAAAAAAAATAACTAGATATTAAAGTGAATGTTCCTAGAATCCAAAGTAAAAGGAAAACAAATTGAATGGGACCACTCACAAAAACATCCCAGTTTCTAGCCTTGGTTTCTGATTTTAAATTCACTCATCCCATTTTTCTAACACACCCATTGTTATGGACTGTTTGCATCTCCCCAAAATTCTTTGTTGAAATTCTAACTCTCAATACAATGGTATTAGGAGATGAGATCTTTGGGAGGTAATTAGGTTTAGATTGGAGAAGTCAATGGCACCCCACTCCAGTACTTTTGCCTAGAAAATCCCATGGACAGAGGAGACTGGTAGGCTGCAGTCATTGGGGTCGCTAGAGTCAGACACGACTGAGCGACTTCCCTTTCACTTTTCACTTTCATGCATTGGAGAAGGAAATGGCAACCCACTCCAGTGTTCTTGCCTGGAGAATCCCAGGGACGGGGAAGCCTGGTGGGCTGCTGTCTGTGGGGTCGCACAGAGTCGGACACCACTGAAGCGACTTAGTAGTAGTAGTAGGTTTAGATAAGGTGGAATTCTGATGTTTAGATAGAGTGGAGTTCTGATGATGGGATTAATGTCTTTATAGGAAGAGGAAGATTTCCCTCTCTCCCTGCCATGTGAGCACACAGAGAAGGTCAGTTCAGTTCAGTTCAGTCACTCAGTAATGTCCGAGTCTTTGCAACCCCATGAATCGCAGCACCCCAGGCCTCCCTGTCCATCACCAACTCCCGGAGTTCACTCAGATTCATGTCCATCGAGTCGGTGATGCCATCCAGCCATCTCATCCTCTGTCGTCCCTTTATCCTCCTGCCCCCAATCCCTCCCGGCATCAGTGTCTTTTCTAATGAGTCAACTCTTCACATGAGGTGGCCAAAGTACTGGAGTTTCAGCTTTAGCATCATTCCTTCCAAAGAACACCCAGGGCTGATCTCCTTCAGAACGGACTGGTTGGATGTCCTTGCAGTCCAAGGGACTCGCAAGAGTCTTCTCCAACACCACAGTTCAAAAGCATCAATTCTTCGGCACTCAGCTTTCTTCACAGTCCAACTCTCACATCTATACATGACCACTGGAAAAACCATAGCCTTGACTAGACGGACCTTTGTTGGCAAAGTAATGTCTCTGCTTTTCAATATGCTATCTAGGTTGGTCATAACTTTCCTTCCAAGGAGTAAGCGTCTTTTAATTTCATGGCTGCAGTCACCATCTGCAGTGATTCTGGAGCCCCAAAAAATAAAGTCTGACACTGTTTGCACTGTTTCCCCAACTATTTCCCATGAAGTGATGGGACCGGATGCCATGATCTTAGTTTTCTGAACGTTGCGCTTTAAGCCAACTTTTTCACTCTCCTCTTTCACTTTCATCAAGAGGCTTTTTAGTTCCTCTTCACTTTCTGCCATAAGGGTGGTGTCATCTGCATATCTGAGGTTATTGATATTTCTCCCGGCAATCTTGATTCTAGCTTGTGCTTCTTCCAGCCCAGCGTTTCTCATGATGTACTCTGCATATAAGTTAAATAAGCAGGGTGACAATATACAGCCTTGACGAACTCCTTTTCCTATTTGGAACCAGTCTGTTGTTCCATTTCCAGTTCTAACTGTTGCTTCCTGACCTGCATATAGGTTTCTCAAGAGGCAGGTCAGGTGGTCTGGTATTCCCATCTCTTGAAGAATTTTCCACAGTTTATTGTGATACAAACAGTCAAAGGCTTTGGCATAGTCAATAAAGCAGAAATAGATGTTTTTCTGGAACTCTCTTGCTTTTTCCATGATCCAGCGGATGTTGGCAATTTGATCTCTGGTTCCTCTGCCTTTTCTAAAACCAGCTTGAACATCTGGAAGTTCACGGTTCACATATTGCTGAAGCCTGGCTTGCAGAATTTTGAGCATTACTTTACTAGCGTGTGAGATGAGTGCAATTGTGTGGTAGTTTGAGCATTCTTTGGCATTGCCTCTCTTTGGGATTGGAATGAAAACTGACCTTCTCCCTGTGGCCACTGCTGAGTTTTCCAAGTTTTCTGGCATACTGAGTGCAGCGCTTTCACAGAGAAGGTGGCAGGAATCAAATCTGGCAGCATCTTGATCTTGGACTTTGCAGCCTCGGAAATTGTGATAAATGTCTGTTGACGTCACGCGGTTTATGGCCATTTGTCTTAGTGGCCTGAGATAACTAAAGCACCTGTGTACCGCAGGTTCAGAAAGGAGCTCCTAATTTCCTTGCTCCCTAAACTGTCAGCCTCCCGCCCCACTTCAGGACTGTCAGGAGTGATCAAGGCCGTCATCTTCTGATTCCTTGCCACGTTCTCCTATTCACTGAAAACTTCAGCATCTAATTTAAAGTCTTTCTCTTCATCTCAGTTCCTGTCATTATTCTGATCTCTCAGGTGGCTGACTGTCTCATGCCTGCTGACTTCTCCTTCTATCCCATGTCAGTCATCCACTCCCATGATTATACCCTGGATCTTATTTTCACCAGAAATTACCATGCCTGCCATCATAGCCCTTAACACCTCACTCTCCCATACAACCTCCTGTTCTTCTGGTTAACTTGTCAAAATACTTCTTAAAGCAATAATTCTTTGAGCAATCCACTGAAGCACCATGTCCTATTCCTCAGCCCCCTCTAGACCTCAGTTCCCATCTTATCCAGCTTAGACTCTATGATTTAGCTTTATAATCATTTTCTTAAAGATAGGCTCAACTCCAATCCCCCTCTGACTTCTCTATTATACTTGTCAGCAAAACCCCAACTTTGGATTATACTGAACCTTCAGCAAACACTTGGGGTTTGGTATAGGGAGGTCTTCAAGGTTTTTTGTTTTTTTTAAAGAGGAGCTGCAAATCTAACCATTTATATGAAATCATCCTACTTTGAAATTAAAATTAAGTGTTGGCAGACTTCCTTGGTGGTCCAGTGGTTAAGAATCTGCCTGCCAACGCAGGGGATATGGATTCAATCTCTGGTCCAGGAAGATTCCACGTGCCTTGGGGAAGCTAAGCCCATACACCGCAACTACTGAGCCTGTGAGCGCCCTAGAGCCTGTGCTCTGCAACAAGAGAAGGCACCACAATGAGAAACCTGCACTCCTCAACTGGAGAGGAGCTCGTGCTCACCACAACTAGCAAAAAGCGCAAGAGCAGTAACAACGACCCAGTGCAGCCAAAATAAATAAATAATTTTAAAGAATAAGTGTTGGCAACACATTGCTCTGGGTACAAGATATGTCTTGAGACAGAGACTACAGACCTTCAGTTTATTACCTCTGCTTTAATGGCTTTCCCTTATGCTTCAAGTAATGTCAGAACTCCTTGGGATCACATACAAGGTGCTACATAATCAAGGCCCTGCCTATTTTTTCTTTCTTACTCCCCACTTCACTCACTATGCCTCAAGCACAGTCAGCTTCCTAGCTGCCTTTTAATATTTATTTATTTAGCTGTTCAGGGTCTTAGTTGCAGCACAAAGGATCTTTGATCTTTGTTGTGGCATGTGGGATCTAGTTCCCTGATCAGAGATCCAACCAGGGCCCCCTGCATTGGGAGCATGGCGTCTTAGCCACTGGACCACCAGGGAAGTCCCCTCTCTGACCATCTGTCTTCACACACATCAAGTTCATCCCTGTCTTAGAGCCTCTGCAAATACTGCTCCTCTGTCTAGAATGTCCTGATCCCTCTTCCCTCTTCACCTCCCTGGCCCATCACTACCACCAAGCTGGCTCCTTATCCTTCAGGTCTCAGTTTAAATATCATATGCACAAAGAGGTCTTTTCTAAACACTATCTCAGATAGGCCCATACCATACACAACATAAAATTTAATGTGTAGTTTGATGGACTGGTAAGACTTCCCTTTTTATTCTCTTCCTTCCCCATTAGCCTGCAGGTCAGGGCCTATGTCTATTTACTAGTGTGTGTCTATGACTGAACAGCCAGTGCTTAGTGTATTTCCTGATACAGAGAAGAATCTTCCAAGTATTAACTGCATAAGAGAGAATCTCTTCCATTTTCTGCACAGCAAAATCTCTACCTCTTTTCTCTCCACTTCTATTTTGTCCTCATCTTCCTTCCTTCCATTTCCTCCCATTCTCTTTCAGACCAATTCAGTACTACAGGCATTAGGGAGTGCAGAACTAGTAACCTGAAGAATTAAAGACCTATATGCAGGTCAGGAAGCAACAGTTAGAACTGGACATGGAACAACAGACTGGTTCCAAATAGGAAAAGGAGTACATCAAGGCTGTATATTGTCACCCTGCTTATTTAACTTCTATGCAGAGTACATCATGAGAAACGCTGGGCTGGAAGAAGCACAAGCGGGAATCAAGATTGCCAGGAGAAATATCAATAACCTCAGATATGCAGATGACACCACCCTTATGGCAGAAAGTGAAGAGGAACTAAAAAGCCTCTTGATGAAAGTGAAAGAGGAGAGTGAAAAAGTTGGCTTAAAGCTCAACATTCAGAAAACGAAGATCATGGCATCTGGTCCCATCACTTCATGGGAAATAGATGGGGAAACAGTGGAAACAGTGTCAGACTTTATTTTTGGGGGCTCCAAAATTACTGCAGATGGTGACTGCAGTCATGAAATTAAAGGACGCTTACTCCTTGGAAGGAAAGTTATAACCAACCTAGATAGCATATTCGAAAGCAGAGACATTACTTTGCCAACAAAGGTTCGTCTAGTCAAGGCTATGGTTTTTCCAGTGGTCATGTATGGATGTGAGAGTTGGACTGTGAAGAAAGCTGAGTGCCGAAGAACTGATGCTTTTGAACTGTGGTGTTGGAGAGGACTCTTGAGAGGCCCTTGGACTGCAAGCAGATCCAACCAGTCCATTCTGAAGGAGATCAGCCCTGGGATTTCTTTGGAAGGAATGATGCTAAAGCTGAAACTCCAGTACTTTGGCCACCTCATGCGAAGAGTTGACTCATTGGAAAAGACTGTGATGCTGGGAGGGATTGGGGGCAGGAGGAGAAGGGGACGACAGAGGATGAGATGGCTGGATGGCAGCACTGACTCGATGGACGTGAGTCTGAGTGAACTCTAGGAGTTGGTGATGGACAGGGAGGCCTGGGGTGCTGCGATTCATGGGGTCGCAAAGAGTCGGACACAACTGAGCGACTGAACTGAACTGAAAGGTAACTATATAGGTAAACATAAGATACTGTACAAATATTTTTGTTTCTAATTCTTTCCTTCTCCTGTATGATTCAAAATACAACTGGATAAAGCAATAATACAAACTGTATTGAGGGCCTATAATAAATAAAGATATTTCTATGACAAAAAAATAGCACAAAGGAGTGGGGCAGGAACAGAATTATATTGGAGCAAAGTTTTTGTAGAATAGTGACTGAACTGTGTACTTTACTACAGGTAAATTATAACTTGATTAAAAAAAAAATAGGGTAGGAGGGAGGAGTTTGAATACTATAATAATACTTGTAGAAATTAGGAACCCTGGAACCTCAATTCAGTTATTGGGCAGTGATCAGTAACTGCAGTCTAGCTAGGTCTTATGTTTAGAATGCAGTTTGAGAACAAAAAAGTTGTTCAAGAACTTATACAACTCTGAGTCAGCCACCAACATGGATCTCTTCTCAGGATCAGAAGCTCATTAGTCTCTATGAATGTTTAACCTATCCCTAGTGACTCAGTTTCTGTCTCATTGTGTATTTCTCTTGACAGTATAACACACACTTAGTACCTCTCCCACATAACCTCCAACTGTAATTGGTCCAAGCATTATCATTCCTATCAAGAAGAGTTTTCAGGCCAAGCCGCCTTATAGATTGATAGCTGGTCTATAAAGTGGCTTTCAGTCAGGGGCTCACTTCTCTAGCACAATCAGCTGGAGTCTGTATGACAAGGGTTAGTGGTTAAAAACATGGCCATTTAAGCTTAAGAAAAAAGCCAGAGTTGCTTTGCTATGCCTGGGGCTCTTGGCATAGCATTCACCCTCAGAAGGGGATGTGGGAAGCATATAAAAGATAAAACCTCCTCTCCAGAGCATTCTCCTAAACAAAATTACTGTCTGCTCAATTTTTTCATAGCACTTTTTTGCTCAGTAAATTATGATCCTCTAAAGGAAAAGACATGTCAAGATATTTCTATTCTTTCCACAGTGTACATTTTGAAGAAAATATAATAACTTTGCTGAATCAAAATAAGAGTCAAAATAAGAATCAGGGCTTCCTTGATGGCTCGGTGTTAAAGAACCTGCCTGCCAATGCAGGAGACACAGGTTTGATCCTTGGTCCTTGAAGATCCCACATGTGGCAAAGCAGCTAAGCCCGTGGGCCTCAACTAGTCAGCCTTCGCTCTAGAGACTGGGAGCCACAACTACTGAGACCTTGTGCTGAAACTCCTGAAGGCAGAACACTTTAGAGTCTGTGCTTCACAACCGAGAGGCTACCTCAATTAGAAGTCCTCACACCACAGCTAGAGAGTAGCCTTCGCTCGCCACAACTAGAGAAAAGCCCGTGCAGAAACGAAGACCCAGTACAGTCAATAAATAAATAAATAAAATTATTTTAAAAATAAGTAAGAATTAAAGACTACAACCAACATGACAAGGACACTGTATGAATACATTTCTGCAATGTTACTTGTAATCTTTATATTACATCAAGTTCAAGAATTAAGTATTCTTATAGTATTTTCCTATTTATAGAACAGTGTTCTGCCATTCCACTCCATCATGTAATAAGCTTAATTTAGAAAATGAGATAGTAAAACTCTGAAATGTCTGCCTCCCAGGGTTATCACTGCAGTCCTTAGCTCTTATTAAATTTGCAGGCACTGTTTACTTTCACTTCTGGGCATCAGTCTGGCAATTAAGTCTGTGGAAGGAATTTCTGGCAGAACATTGGAAATTATATACAGATGAAATCTTTATTATATTAATATATAGCCCCAAGCTTAGCCTTTGTGGTAGGACCATACTTATTTTATTGACTTCTTGTTTAAGAAGAGAGATTTACTTTCTCTACTTCAAATAAGAGAAACAGTCCTCCCAGTGTAAATGTTTGAGGTAGAAATGAGAGGGAAAGGAACCTCACAAAATTATCATACTAGGAATCTCAGACACTGGAAAATAGCCCCAGTGAAGTCTTAAGAATCACATCAGGGATTTGTGACTCTTTGCTAATACTTCTATACCTACCTGACCTTGGTTTTCTTTTCTTCCATTTACACTTTCCTTCTCATCATGAAATTAACTTCCTTACCCTCTTTTCTATCACTAGGATGACCATACAATTAAAAACCATGACATTTTTCAGTATTAAAACAAAGTTCTAGGAATAATTTTGCTGGCAGTTTCCTCGGTGGCTCAGTCCTAAAGAATCCACCTGCCAATGAAGGAGACACAGGTTCGATCCTTAGTCTCGAAAGATCCCACATCTCAAGGAGCAACTAAGCCCGTGTGCCACAACTAGTGAGCCTGTGCTTTAGAGCCCAGGAGCCACAACTATTGAAGCCCAATCACCTAGAGCCCATGATCCACAACAAGAGAAGCCTATGCATGCAACTAGAGTGTGGCTCCCACTTGCCACAACTAGAGAAACCCTGCATGCAACGAAGATCCAATGCAGTCAAAAACAAATAAAATTATAAAAAAATAAATTTTGCTGGGACAGCAAGCATAAACTTGTATTGTTGTACAAACACAGGAAATTAAGTAACCTTATCATCTGCCTCACAGTTTACACCTAACACAGTCTCTGTATCCTTGCATCTACAGCTTACTTGCTGCAGCAAGTCTCTGGGATCTGCACAGCCTCCACTCAATGCCTCCAGGTCAATAATAAGGCCAATCTGAGCACAATCTGAGTGGAAATATACCAAATCTGCTCAGGGTGGAAAGATGTTATTCACAGAGAAAATTAGATAACTTAGGCTTTAGTGTACCAGCAGGGGATGGGAAAACACTTGTGAGATTGAATCTTACAGGTGTGGAAACAGGAAAACAGAATATAAGGTTAGTGAGCATCCTGGGAAAGAAATCTACAGCCAGGTTATTAATTATTATTTTTTTTCTTATATATATATTTTAGCTGTGCTAGGTCTTCATTGCGGTGCAGACTTTTCCTCTAGTTGCAGAGAGCAGGAGCCACTCTCTAATTGCGGTGCAAGGGCCTCTCATTTGCGCTGGCTTCTCCTGCTGCAGAGCACGGGCTCTCAGTAGCTGTGGTACATGGGTTCAGCAGTTTTGGCTCCCCAGGCTCTCAAGCACCAGCTCTAATTGTGATACACAGGCTTAATTGTGCCTCGGCATACGGGATCTTCCTGGACCAGGGATCTAATCCGTGTGGCCTACATTGGCATGCAAATTTTTACCTCTGAGCCACCAGGGAAGCTCCTAGAGCCAATTCTACTATACAAGTGGGATGGATCTTTAAAGCAAGGACACCTATCTTTAAAGCAGCCTATAGTAAATGAAGCAGAGATGCTAAACTGCCTCGGCAGAGTGCAGAAGAATGGATTCAAAAAAGGACTGAAATGTTAGAATGGAGTTACTACACAAAACCAGAGAATCCACAATCTAAATATGTTTTCTGGATACCACTTGGAAGAAAAAAAAATGCTAAACATCACTAGTCATTAGGGAAATGCAAATTAAACCACAAGAGCTTGTTGTCCAAAATTACACACATCCAAATACTCTGTGTGTGTGCACATGTGTTATGTATGTATGAATTGCAACAAACAAAAAGAACAGGGGAATAATTTCGAATTGAAGTCAGTTATTATTCTTACACGCTACTATGTTAAGTGGAAAATAGACAGTTAAACAGCTGTCCCTTCAGGAATTAGAAAAGGCAGAGGAACCAGAAATCAAATTGCGAACATGGGTTGGATCACAGAAAAAGCAAGAGAGTTACAGAAAAACATTTGCTTCTGCTTTACTGACTACACCAAAGTCTTTGACTGTGTTCAGTTCAGTTCAGTAGCTCAGTTGTGTCCAACTCTTTGAGACCCCATGGTCTCAACAGGTCTTCAACAGGCCAGGCCTCCCTGTCCATCACCAACTCCGGGAATTTACTCAGACTCACGTCCATTGAGTCCATGATGTCACCCAACCATTTCATCCTCTGTCTTCTCCTCCTGCCTTCAGTATTTCCCAGTATCAGGGTCTTTTCAAATGAGTCAGCTCTTTGCATCAGGTGGACAAAGTATTGGAGTTTCAGCTTCAGCATCAGTCCTTCCAATGTATATTCAGGACTAATCTCCTTTAGGGTACACTGCTTTGATCTCCTGGCTGTCCAAGGGACTCTCAAGAGTCTTCTCCAACAACACAGTTCAAAAGCATCAATTCTTTGGTGCTCAGCATTTTTTATGCTCCAACTGTCACATCCATACATGACTACTGGAAAAAACATAGTTTTGACTAGACAGACCTTTGTTGGCAAAGTAATGTCTCTGCTTTTTAATAAGCTATCTAGGTTGGTCATAACTTTTCTTCCAAGGGGCACACATCTTTTAATTTCATGGCTGCAGTCACCATCTGCAGTGATTTTGGAGCCCCCCAAAATGAAGTCTGTCACTGTTTCCACTGTTTCCCCATCTACTTGCCATGAAGTGATTGGACCAGATGCCATGATCTTAGTTTTTTGAATGTTGACTGTGTAGATCACAACAAACTGTGGAAAATTCAGGAAGAGATGAATACCAGACCACCTGACCTGCCTCCTGAGAAATCTGTATGCAGGTCAAGAAGCAACAGTTAGAACCGGACATGGAACAACAGACTGGTTCCAAACTGGGAAAGGAGTACGTCAAGGCTGTGTATTGTCACCCTGCTTATTTAACTTGTATGCAGGTTATAGCATGTGAAATGCTGGGCTGGATGAATCACTAGCTGGAATCAAGATTGCTCGGAGAAATACCAAAAACCTCAGATATGCAGATGACACATCCTTATGACAGAAAGGAAAGAGGAACTAAAGGGCCTCTTCATGAAAGTGAAAGAGGAAAGTGAAAAAGCTGGCTTAAAACTCAACATTCAGAAAACAAAGATCACGGCATCTGGTCTCATTGCTTCATGGCAAATAGATGGGGAACCAGTGACGGACTGTTTTTCTGGTATTCCCGTCTCTTTCCGAATTTTCCAGTTTGTTGTGATCCACACAGTCAAAGGCTTTGGCATAGTCAATAAAGCAGAAGTAGATGTTTTTCTGGAACCCTCTTGCTTTTTTGATGATCCAACAGATGTTGGCAATTTGATCTCTGGTTCCTCTGCCTCTTCTAAATCCAGCTTGAACATCAGGAAGTTCTCGGTTCACGTACTATTGAAGCCTAGCCTGGAGAATTTTGAGCATTACTTTGCTAGCATGTGAAATGAGTGCAACTGTGAGGTAGTTTGAACATTCTTTGGCATTGTCTTTCTTTGGGATTGGAATGAAAACCAACCTTTTCCAGTCCTATGGCCACTGCTGAGTTTTCCAAATTTGCTGGCATATTGAGTGCAGCACTTTCACAGCATCATCTTTTACGACTTGAAATAGCTCAGCTGGAATTCCATCACCTCCACTAGCTTTGCTTGTAGTGATGCTTTCTAAGGCCCACTTGACTTCACATTCCAGGATGTCTGGTTTTAGGTGAGTGTTCACACCATTGCGGTTATCTGGGTCATTAAGACCTTTTTTGTATAGTTCTTCTATGTATTCCTGCCACCTTCTTATCTTCTGCTTCTGTTAGGTCCATACCGTTTCTGTCCTTTATTGTGCCCATTTTTGCATGAAATATTCCCATGGTATCTCTAACAGGTCTTAGATAGTTAGATGTCTTCAGGAACTGATTTCATGATCCTAATCCTTGCATCTCTTTATATGTTAGTCACTCGCTCAGTTGTGTCCAATTGTTTGCAATTCCATGGACTGTAGCCTGTCAGGCTCCTCTGTCCATGGAATTCCCTAGGCTAGAATACTGGAGTGGGTTGCAATTTCCTTCTCCAGGGGATCTTCCCAACCGAGGGGTCAAACCCAGGTCTCTCACATTGCAGGCAGATTGTTCACTATCTGAGCCACCAGGGAAGCCTTTCATATCTGGAAAATCACTAAATCCCTTGATGGTGACATCAGCTCCTTATGACTAGCAGAAAACCTTTGGTAAAGTATTTGATTGCACTGAACTCCCCCTTCACTGAAATCTTACATATTGACCTTTCCTGACTGCCTATTTGGAGCAGCTATCTGAGGTGCTATCTCCCAGGCTGCAGTCTCATTTTACCCCAAATAAAACTTAACTCCCAACTCTCAACTTGTGCATCTTTTTTAGTCAATGATACCAAAATACCTGGGAAAAGTTCAACTTCTGTTCCCACTCCGACAGATTCTAAATTTTGTCTCATATTCTTTTCTCCAAGTTCAGAGAATGATATGTCTCATCTGGCTACAACTCTTATCCCTGTCAAATAATTAATCCTCATTAAAGGTCACTTTTAGGAGGAAAAGTATTTAAAGAATAAGAGATGGCATGAACCAAAGAACATAAAAAGGAAAATGGAATATTGGCTCAAGAATGAGGAGCTCTAACTTTCATGAGGAATTGAGTTATCATCTGAGAGGCAAAGTTCAGCATGCTGCTGCTGCTGCTAAGTCGCTTCAGTCGTCCGACTCTGTGTGACTCCATAGATTGCAGCCCACCAAGCTCCTCTGTCCCTGGGATTTTCCAGGCAAGAACATTGGAGTGAGTTGCCATTTCCTTCTCCAATGCATGAAAGTGAAAAGTGAAAGTGAAGTCGCTAAGTCGTGTCTGACTCTTAGCAACCCCATGGACTGCAGCCCACCAGGCTCCTCCATCCATAGGATTCTCCAGGCAAGAGTACTGGAGTGGGGTGCCACTGTCTTCTCCGAAAGTTCAGCATAGAATAATGTTAAGCTGTGAGGTGGGCTGGGTGAGCTTGTATTGGTAGCACAGCTTTGGCACTTAAGTGATTTAAGAGTGTGAACTCAGCTAGATTACCATGGTTGGAATCTGACTCTGCCATTTCCTAGCAGTCTCACCTAGAATGAATCACTTACCTTCTGCATGTCTCCATTTGCTCTTGTATAAAATAGGAATTACAATGATACTTACCTTTTAAGATTATGGATTTTTATGGAGATTAAATGAGCTGAGGTCCTGGGGACAAGGGAGTGAATGAAAGCCCACTGCTAATTTTAGAGGAAGAATACCTTGGGGCTTGCCTTGAAGAGTGAGTATACAGTGTTCTAAAAATCAGGAATTCTCTTACTGTGGCTGGTATGTAAATTATGCAATGAACATAGACTGTTAGAAAATGCAACAAGATCATGAAAATTATAGATTTTATTACTTTAAGGGAAGAATTATTCTAAAGAAAGGTGTTAATGACTTCTTTTTTCCCCCATAATTTCTGATTGCATTTTGGAAGAACTCTATAATATCTGTAATGAGAAATATAGATATAGTAGAACTGATAGTAAGAAGAACCATTAGAAGGCTATGGCCCAATCCTAGGCTGATAGATGGTGAGCCCTTCAAAAAATACTTTTGATATTCACCATGAGGAGTATGAGCTTTAATAACAAAATTCCAACTCTTAACTTTTCTTATTTTTATTGGGACTGGAATGATGAAGATGTACCATTAGATTTCTTTACAGTAATAAATGTTAATTTTTAAAAAGAATACTATGTTATCTTCATCCTGACTTCTCCAGAACTTTGTCCTACAAACTTTCGCCCTTTCTTCTCAAGAGAATGCTCAAGTCTCAATTCCTTAGGAGAAAAAAAGTTCAAAACAAGTGCCTATTTACACTCATAACAATCATCTTCTGACTAAAACTGCCTTCTCTTTCAAAGCTGCTCCCCCATCCACATTTCCTATATCATCTAAACTCAAAATCTCATGCTTCCAATGGCATCCAACTGTCCTTGCGATTCACCCTCACAGTCTCTGGAATCCATTTCCTCTTTTCCAATGCTACTAGTCTAGTTTAGACTGTGTATCACATGAAGGTCTTTAACTGATCTCTCCCCCTATTTCATTTTACTAGAACTTGGCGGAAAAAAAAAAGAAAAAGTAAACACAATAAACCAATAATAAACCAATACTAAAAATAATAAACATAATAAACCAATGCTTATAGTCTGTAAAATCTTAGCTTTTTTATTCTCTGACTGTATATACCTAATGATCCATGTATAAGTCAGTCTCAGTGTAGGCAGTATCTGATTGGCAATTTTTTAAAAAATTTGAGGACTGAAAAATGAATTTTTAAAAACCACTCCACTTTTGGTGTGGAGAAAAGGGAACTTTTCTACATGTTGGTGGGAATGTAAACTGGTCCAGTTACTATGGAGAATGGCATGGAGTTTCCTTAAAAAACTAAAAATAGAATTACCATACAATCAAGTAATCCCACTCCTGGCATATATCCAGAAAAAAACATACTTTGAAAGATACATGCACCTCAGTGTTCACTGAAGCACTATTTACAGTAGCCAAGACATGGAAGCAACCTAAATGTCCATTGACAGTTGAATGAATAAAGAAGATGTGGTACACATATACAATGGAATATTACTCAGCCATAAAAAAGAGTGAAATAAGGCCATTTGCAGCCACAGGGATGGACCTAGAGATTATATTAAGTCAGACAAAGAAAAACAAATATATCACTTACATGTGGAGTCTTTAAAAATTACAGTAATGAATTTGTTTACAAAAACAGACACAGGCTCACAAACTTAGAAAATAAACTTACAGTTATCAAAGAGGAAAGGTGGGTGGCAGGGAGGGATAAATTAGGAGGTTGGGATTAATATCTACAAATTACTATATATAAAATAGATAATCAACAAGAACCTATTAAGTAATACAGGGAACTCTACTTAATATATGTATATCACTTTGCTGTACACCTGAAACTAACACAACCCTGTAAATCAACTACACGACAATATGAAATAAAATTTTTTTAAACTCTTATTTTTTATCAGAAGCCTAGTAAACAATCAGAGAAGGCAATGGCACCCCACTCCAGTACTCTTGCCTGGAAAATCCAGTGGATGAAGGAGCCTGGTGGGCTACAGTCCATGGGGTCGCTAAGAGTCGGACACAACTGAGTGACTTCACTTTCACTTTTCACTCTCATGAATTGGAGAAGGAAATGGCAACCCACTCCAGTGTTCTTGCCTGGAGAATTCCAGGGATGGTGGAGCCTGGTGGGCTGCCATCTATGGGGTCACACAGAGTCGGACATGACTGAAGCGACTTAGCAGCAGCAGCAGCAGCAGCAGTAAACAAAAATGTTCAAAAAAATTTTAAAGTACAATTTTGAAATCGCTTCATCAATTTGCTGCCAAAATCTTGGCTATGTACTGATGCCAAACAGAAATACAGAGATGGTTACGGAGAAGGAAAAAGGGGCTTTATTACTTTGCGAGGCAAAGGAGGAACACAGTACGCCAGTGCCTCAAGAACTGTGGCCCCCTCTCTGGTGAGCAGGGAAAGGTAAAATAGTCAGGGGTGGCATGCTAAGTCACTTCAGTCCTGTCTGATCTTTGCCACCCTATGGACTGTAGCCTGCCAGGCTCCTCTGTTCATGAGATTCTCTAGGCAAGAATACTGGAGTGGATTACCATGTCCTCCTCCAAGGAATCTTCCCAGATTTCTTATCAGGTAGGAGTACAAGCTAAGGATCAAGGCAGTAACAGTCTTGCATTTTTTCTTCTACAAAGTTTTAAAAGGGTGGGCAGTTTGCTGACAAGATTAGGGTATGTGCAAGGTCCTAGGTGGTCTCCTGATCTGGTCCTTTAATCTTGCCTCAGGTGGTTTCCTTGCTATCCCTCCTTTGATTGGCATTAGCAACTGTTCTGCCATTTGGAATGGAGAGAAGGTCATGGAGGGTGGAGTCTTGCCTCTAAAAATGAGGGACAAAAAGGCCTCTGTGCCCAGGAGCCCCACAAGGCCCTGCGGGGCATCAATTTTTTTTTCAACTCATAGTCAGTTGTTTCTGCTTTTGTAGTTTTCATTTTCCAACTTACTTCTTTCACTTAAACCTTACAATTTTTGCCTCAGCTCATACTTCACTACTGAAATACTTTTATAAATTTACAATTTCCTTTCCTCCAAAGGACTGCACTTTCGTTTTCATTATAACCTTAAATTGAATTACTTAGATAATTTGCCCCATTTAGGCTAGAAGAAAAGATAAAAAGAAATATCTAATCACTTGAGACTTGCTTCTAAGACACAGGTTTTCATAACCCCAGGCCTCTGACCATAATATAACCAAAAAATGTGAATTAAGCAGAATTCAATTTCAATTGAAACTTGTAAGTTTCAGTTTCAAGAAACTTACATGTCTGTTAAGCTATTATTTATCCACATTGTACTGAATGTACACACAAAGTTTCTGGAGCAGGACTTATTACTTTTAATAACCACACCGGTTTCCCATACTCCAATTCTCAATTCTCACCTGTGGAGTGAGCCAGATTGATAAAAGTTATAAAAGCTGACATATAACAGGCTTAGTACTATAGAGGAGGAACTTCAAAATATGAATTTGGGGCCCTATAAAGGATAGCTGTATGGAAGCTCTCCTCTCTTCCAGGAAAAGGAAGATATATCTTATCTCCTTAATTTAACCAAATTCTCCTTGGTAAGGATCCTAGACTTTTATCCTTTGGAATGTAAATATATGTCTTTAGTGGGAAGACAAGACTTGTATCTCCAGATTTACAGCCCAGAGCTGTCTCCATGGTCTTCACTGTCATCCCCCTTGAACTGTGCCTAGTAGAGATGTAACCATCTGTGTTATGGACTGAATTGTGTCTTTCCAAAATTCTTATGTTTAAGTACTAACTTCCAATATAACTGTATTTAGAGATAGGGCCTTTCAATTCAGTTCAGTTCAGTTCAGTTGCTCAGTCGTGTCCGACTCTCTGGGACCCCATGGACTGCAGCACACCAGGCATCCCTGTCCATCACTGACTCCCAGAGCTTGGGCCTTTACAGAGGCAAATAAGGTTGTTAAGTCATTAGGGTGGGTGTCTTAATCAACAGAACTGGTGTCCTTGTAAGAGGAAGAGACATCTGGGATGTTTACACACAGAGGAAAGGTCATGTGAAGACAGCAAGAAGGTGGCAGTTTCCAAAACAAGGAGGGACTGGAGAAACCAAACCTACCATCATCTTCATCTTAGACTTCCAGCCTCCACAACTGTGAGAAAATTAATTTCCTTTGTTTAAGCCTGTGAAAGTGAAAGTGAAGTCGCTCAGTCGTGTCCGACTCTTTGCGACCCCATGGACTGTAACCTACCAGGCTCTGCAGTCCATGGGATTTTCCAGGCAAGAATACTGGAAATGCTGCCATTTCCTTCTCCAGGGTGTCTTCCCCACGCAGGGATCAAACCCAGGTCTCCTGCATTGCAGATAGACGCTTTACGGTCTGAGCCACTAGTTAAGCCTGTAGTCCACAGTATTTTGTTAAGGCAGCCCTAGCAAACTAATACATTCTGGATGGTTTCTCACTATCTGTTCAGTCACAATTTAACTTTCATGACTTCTCTTCTCAGTCCCAAGTCTGAGTAAAATTTGTTCAGAAAGCTCTAACTCTGTAGAAACAAAACATTTTACCTACAGTCCCAAACTGTCCTTTAAAGAAATTTTCAAAACTATAACTACTAAAGAAGCCACATCCATACACAAATGTGTCAAAGGAAATTCTACATATTTTCAAACTGCCCATATATATTACCTTCTCTTGAAGGAGAAGTGGCATGCCTCTACCTATTTTCACTTTGCCCGGGTTACTAACAGTACAATCAACACTGCAGGCTGACTTCATAAAAACAGAAAAAAAGAAATGTGGTTTAAGCGCGTATCTCTTGAAATCACCGTATTTGCTTTATTATATAATGCCAAGCTAGCATAATTTTGACATGAATGATTTGAAGGTAAACTTAGCTAATACTTAATAAAAATGAAAGCAATCTTCCATTGTTTTATACTTTAGAGATTGTTAAGCAATCATTTTGAGCATTAAATCATTCTTTAAATAAA
Source organism: Bos grunniens (assembly GCF_055505025.1). Lineage (NCBI taxonomy): Eukaryota > Metazoa > Chordata > Mammalia > Artiodactyla > Bovidae > Bos > Bos grunniens. The sequence goes on from NC_141165.1 coordinate 45,637,209, forward strand.
AATATGGAGACTTTATTTCAAATATACTCTACATACTTAAATACTGCACAAGTATCAAACTTTAATGCACCTCTTTTAATAAATAAGCCAAATAAATGTTTCACATGTACTTAATGCTAAGCTATCAAAACTAATGCTAGATCTTCCAAAGATGATAATTAAAATGATTTTGGACTGTGCATTTTTAACTCAAAACTGTACACAGGGGCAGTGATTAACCTCAACAATGGTGGCTTTCAAAATTGAGTAATTTTTTCAATTTTACAGTAATCCTTGCAAAGGCACTATCAGAGGACAATAGATACAGATTTATCAATATAACTTGACAATGGTAATCAACCAATTTATGGGATATGTTTCACTTTTTAAAATATCAAAATTTTGTCCCAATTTTATATTATCCTAATTGTATAGTTGCTTGTGATAAAAAATTTCAATTTCATTAACTATAAGGCTATAAAAAGTAAACTTTCCCCAACATTTAAAAGTCACTTTGATGAAATTAAGACTAGACTTTAATACTCATATTCTATAATAGTGACTCAATTTAGTTGAAATAATTATTAATATAGAATAATAATTTTATTAATATAAATAATAATTTATAATACTGACTTATTTATTGAAATTAAGGTGCTAAATTTAGATACTTAGGATAACTCCCTAAGAATTGTACCAAATTCTTTATTTCAAACATGCTATTTAATCATTATTCTTCACACAAAATTATTATAAAAAGTTATACCTATATTGATAATAGAAAACTATTAAAATTTAGCAACCTTTTCCTCCATGCTTCAAGACTTCTTATAAATTATGCAAATTAATACTGCTGATACATTAAGATGATCTTTTAAACATTTTTAAAAAAGAGAAACTATAATTAATCATAAAATTTTCATTCTGGGACCTCCCTGGTGGTCCAGTGATTAAAACTCCATGCTTCCACTGCAGAGGGAGTCTGTCTGATCCCTGGTCAGGGAACTAAGATACCACACGCTGTACAGTGTGGCCAAAAAATAAAATAAATAATAAAAAAATAAAATCAATTATTTAAATAAATAAAATTTTCATTCTGTTATATAAAACTATTTTCTCCAAAAATAATGCCTGCCCCCTGAAGGCAAAAAAAAAAGACAACAAACAGACCTCCTTAAAAACAATATCCAACAAAGTTTCTCTTCGCTTAAGGAGAGGATATGAGTCCTGTACATTAACTATTCTGCTCTGATACAGGACTTGCTTCTATCAAAACAGAATTCCAGGAAGGACTATTAGCATGGAGAGCTAATCTCCATGCCCATTCACCTTGCTAACAACTTAGAGGACTAAAATGAAGACTAACAGACTCTAATAGTAATTTTAACACGTAAAAAATGGAACGGATCCCCATCTCAGACTAAATAGTAATTGCATTATAAAATTAGCACTGTCAAATTCAGTTCAGTTCAGTCGCTTAGTCATGTCTGACTCTTTGCAACCCCATGAACTGCAGCACGCCAGGCCTCCCTGTTCATCACCAACTCCCAGAATGTCCACCCAAACCCATGTCCATTGAGTCGGTGATGCCATCCAACCATCTCATCCTCTGTCATCCCCTTCTCCTCCTGCCCTCAATCTTTCCCAGCATCAGGGTCTTTTCAGATGAGTCACCTCTTCGCATCAGGTGGCCAAAGTATTGGAGTTTCAGCTTCAAAATCAGTCCTACCAATGAACACCCAGGACTGATATTCTTTAGGATGGACTGGTTGGATCTCCTTGCTCTCCGAGGGACTCTCAAAGAGTCTTCTCCAATACCACAGTTCAAAAGCATCAATTCTTCGATGCTCATTTTTCTTCATTGTCCAACTCTCACATCCATACATGACCACTGGAAAAACCATAGCCTTGACTAGATGGACCTTTGTTGACAAAGTAATGTCTCTGCTTTCGAATATGCTATCTAGGTTGGTCATAACTTTCCTTCCAAGGAGTAAGCATCTTTTAATTTCCTGGCTGCAATCATCACCTGCAGTGATTTTGGAGCCCAGAAAACTAAAATCAGTGACTGTTTCCACTGTTTCCCCATCTGTTTGCTATGAAGTGATGGGACCAGATGCCATGATCTTCGTTTTCTGAATGCTGAGCTTTAAGCCAACTTTTTCACTCTCCTCTTTCACTTTCATCAAGAGGCTCTTTAGTTCTTCTTCACTTTCTGCCATACGGGTGGTGTCATCTGCATATATGAGGTTATTGATATTTCTCCCAGAAATCTTGATTCCAGATTGTGCTTCCTCCAGCCCAGCGTTTCTCATGATGTACTCTGCATATACATTAAATAATCAGGGTGACAATATAAAGCCTTGACGTACTCCTTTTCCTATTTGGAACCAGTCTGTTGTTCCATGTCCAGTTCTAACTGTTGCTTCCTGACCTGCATATAGGTTTCTCAAGAGGCAGGTCATGTGGTCTGGTATTCCCATCTCTTTCAGAATTTGTCCTTAAAGGAGTTAAATTTGAGGGTTGGTGGATTTCATCTCCTGGTTAGTACTGCAAAAGGACTCTTAGAAATTTAGCTGAAAGTATTAAAACAAGACCGGGAGCTGACTGTGGCTCAGATCAAGAACTCCTTATTGCCAAATTCGACTTAAATTGAAGAAAGTAGGGAAAACTACTAGACCATTCAGGTATGACCTAAATCAAATTCCTTATGATTATACAGTGCAAGTGAGAAATAGATTTAAAGGACTAGATCTGATAGAGTGCCCAAAGAACTATGGACAGAGGTTCGTGACATTGTACAGGAGACAGGGATCAAGACCATCCCCATGGAAAAGAAATGCAAAAAAGCAAAATGGCTGTCTGGGGAGGCCTTACAAATAGCTGTGAAAAGAAGAGAAGCGAAAAGCAAAGGAGAAAAGGAAAGATATAAGCATCTGAATGCAGAGTTCCAAAGAATAGCAAGGAGAGATAAGAAAGCCTTCTTCAGTGATCAATGCAAAGAAATAGAGGAAAACAACAGAATGGGAAAGACTAGAGATCTCTTCAAGAAAATTAGAGAAACCAAGGGAACATTTCATGCAAAGATGGGCTCGATAAAGGACAGAAATGGTATGGACCTAACAGAAGCAGAAGATATTAAGAAGAGGTAACAAGAATACACAGAACTGTACAAAAAGGATCTTCATGACCGAGATAATCATGATGGTGTGATCACTGACCTAGAGTCAGACATCCTGGAATGTTAAGTCAAGTGGGCCTTAGAAAGCATCACTACGAACAAAGCTAGTGGAGGTGATGGAATTCCAGTTCAACTATTTCAAATCCTGGAAGATGATGCTGTGAAAGTGCTGCACTCAGTATGCCAGCAAATTTGGAAAACTCAGCAGTGGCCACAGGACTGGAAAAGGTCAGTTTTCATTCCAATCCCAAAGAAAGGTAATGCCAAAGAATGCTCAAACTACCGCACAATTGCACTCATCTCACGCTAGTAAAGTAATGCTCAAAATTCTCCAAGCCAGGCTTCAGCAATATGGGAACCGTGAACTTCCTGATGTTCAAGCTGGTTTTAGAAAAGGTAGAAGAACCAGAGATCAAATTGCCAACATCCGCTGGATCATGGAAAAAGCAAGAGAGTTCCAGAAAAGCATCTATTTCTGCTTTATTGACTATGCAAAAGCCTTTGACTGTGTGGATCACAATAAACTGTGGGAAATTCTGAAAGAGATGGGAATACCAGACGACCAGACCTGCCTCTTGAGAAAGCTATACGCAGGTCAGGAAGCAACAGTTAGAACTGGATATGGAACCATAGACTCGTTCCAAATAGGAAAAGGAGTACGTCAAGGCTGTATATTGTCACCCTGCTTATTTAACTTCTATGCAGAGTATATCACGAGAAATGCGGGAGTGGAAGAAACACAAGCTGGAATCCAGATTGCCGGGAGAAACATCAATAACCTCAGATATGCAGATGACACCACCCTTATGGCAGAAAGTGAAGAGGAACTCAAAAGGCTCTTGATGAAAGTGAAAGAGGAGAGTGAAAAAGTTGGCTTAAAGCTCAGCATTCAGAAAACGAAGATCATGGCATCTGGTCCCATCACTTCATGGGAAATAGATGGGCAAACAGTGGAAACAGTGTCAGACTTTATTTTTCTGGGCTCCAAAATCACTGCAGATGGTGACTGTAGCCATGAAATTAAAAGATGCTTGCTCCTTGGAAGGAAAGTTATGACCAACCTAGATAGCATATTGAAAAGCAGAGACATTACTTTGCCAACAAAGGTCCATCTAGTCAAGGCTATGGTTTTTCCTGTGGTCATGTATGGATGTGAGAGTTGGACTGTGAAGAAGGCTGAGCACTGAAGAATTGATGCTTTTGAAGTGTGGTGTTGGAGAAGACTCTTGAGAGTCCCTTGGACTGCAAGGAGATCCAACCAGTCCATTCTGAAGGAGATCAGCCCTGGGATTTCTTTGGAAGGAATGATGCTAAAGCTGAACAATACTTTGGCCACCTCATGCGAAGAGTTGACTCATTGGAAAAGACTCTGATGCTGGGAGGGATCCGGGGCAAGAGGAGAAGGGGACGACAGAGGATGAGATGGCTGGATGGCATCACTGACTCGATGGACGTGAGTCTGAGTGAACTCCAGGAGTTGGTGTTGGACAGGGAGGCCTGGCGTGCTGCGATTCATGGGGTTGCAAAGAGTCAGACACGACTGAGAGACTGATCTGATCTGATCTGATGGTTTTTCCAGTGGTTATGTATGGATGTGAGAATTGGACTATAAAGAAAGCTGAGCACCAAGGAATTGATGCTTTTGAACTGTGGTGTTGGAGAAGACTCTTGAGAGTCCCTCGGACAGCAAGAAGATCCAACCAGTCTATCCTAAAGGGAATCAGTCCTGGGTGTTCACTGGAAGAACTGATGGTGAAGGTGAAGCTCCAATACTTTGGCCACCTGATGCAAAGAAGTGACTCACTTGAAAAGACCCTGATGCTGGAAAAGATTGAGGGCAGGAGTAGAAGGGGACGCAGAGGATGAGATGGTTGGATGGCATCACTGCCTCAATGGACATGGGTTTGGGTGGACTCCAGGAGTTGGTGATGGACAGGGAAGCCTGGCGTGCTGCGATTCATGGGGTCGCAAAGAGTCAGACACGACTGAGCAACTGAACTGATACTGATATCCATTATTAGCCAGTAAATATGTAATTCATTGGAAGGATTAATGCTGAAGCTGAAACTCCAATACTTTGGCTATCTGATGAGAAGAACTGACTCACTAGAAAAGACCCTGATGCTGGGAAAGATTGAAGGTGGGAGGAGAAGGGGACGACAGAGGATAAGATGGTTGGATGGCAACACCCATTCAAGACATGAGTTTGAGTAGCTCTGGGAGTTGGTGATGGATAGGGAAGCCTGGAGTGCTGCAGACCACAGGGTTGCAAAGAGTCGGACACAACTGAGCGACTGAATTGAACTGAACTGAAATATATAATTAACTGGAGGAGTTAATGTTCACCCTTAAGGATAGAGTTTATCAGGATCTATTAATATCTATTAATATATTAAGTAAGTAAAGTAGCTCAGTCGTGTCCAACTCTTTGCAACCCCATGGACTGTGGCCTACCAGGCTCCTCTGTCCATGGAATTTTCCAGGCAAGAGTACTGGAGTTGGTTGCCATTTCCTTCTCCAGGGGACCTTCCCGACCCAGGGATCAAACACGAGTCTCCAGCATTGCAGACAGATGTTTTACCGTCTGAGCCACCAGGGAAGACATTAATATGTTAATCTATTAGTATATATCTATTAATATCTATTAATATAAGGAAAAACACTTACGCGCAAAAATAGGCATTTTCTAGTAGATTTACAACAAACAGATCCTCACATTCAGGTCGATCATTTATAAGATGCCATCAGTGATCAGTGTATAAACATTGATATTAACAAGTCATTTGTGACATATATTACAAGCATGTATCCAAATACCCAAAGGACTATAACTTAAACCATGAGTTCATTTATTGAGCAAATGCAAAGAATGGCTTTCACCTTATAGCTAAGGCTTAAAATACACTTTAAAACTTTAAGTCCTAACGATCTATAAACTTAAAAGTACGTTTATGTATAATTTGTAACAATATGGGGAAAAAATAAAGTTAATCATGGCGATGTGTCTTAATCCAAAAGTTAAAAATCCAAATAAATTTCACATGTGGATTAAGTGGGTTTTCTTTATTCAAGTACATATTTTGACTATAATACATGACAATGGAAAACCCACCAGATAAAGTACTGTAGTCTATCATTTGGTGTATTTCTAGGATGATTTTTCAGGTGATTCTTCAGGATCTGACATCAATGCCTAACACAGGCTTTCCAATGCCAATGTGTGAGTTCTAGAAGCCAGTGCCTCTATGTTTCTTCAGATGCCATTTTCTCCCACCTACTTTCTCCTCCATTACTTACAAAAATCCCACCCTAAAACTCAATCTATGTCATTAAATTAACATAATCAAACAGTAGTATGCATTTTCCCACAAAGATAATAGTTATTAAATGAGAGTCAACTTACTATCTCCTTTTCTCAAACTTTTGAAAGATTTATGTACTCTCTAAAGAGTCAAAGTACCATACAACACAAAACACGCATAGAACCTTATCACCAGGTTCACATAATATGCTGGAAATTGTTAAAGTACTCAAAACCTTAATTCTCCTGGGAAAGCAATTCTCAATTGGAAACTACAGTTTACAAACAGAAGGCTGTGCTTTAATAAGTAAAAATTAGTACCTGATTTGGTATAAAGCAATTGTGAGATCTTTTCTCATTAGTAAAGTGCTTAATTAAGAAACCTTTTCCAGTACATAACGTGTCAAAGGCACAAAATGTCTTTGTCTCTCTCTTCAAAACATTAGTTTCTAAAACTACAGTATTATTAATTTAAATTTTACTTAATCAGTAAGTTTTACTGTTTTTTTTTTCCTGTCAATAACAAAAACAAACTACTTGAAGAAAAACATTTAATTTTTATTTTCAAAACTTTGCCACAAACATACATACAACATTAAATTTGATGCCCTTGTGAGCTGTCCATGTGCCATGAAGTACTTATGACAAAAAACATATGTATGCTTTAGGATAAGAGTTAAAAAGGAATCAAGATAGCTTCCAAAAAGGGGGAGGAGAAGGGGAATCAATAAATTAGAAGTCATAGCTTTCATTTTATAAAAAATAGTTTGAATAATCTTCTTATAAATCTTTAATGTTTACAAAAGCAGGAAATACATTTAAAATAGTCTTTAACACAGATTCATTAGCACAATGTGGTTACAGTCAGAAAATAACAACTAAAATGGTATTTCAGTAGTTTACATTCTCATCTCAGCAAATTCCACATAACATTTTACCAATTTGCAATTCAAAATAAGATTTAACTGACAAGGCCAGACTAGTTGTGGATAGTACATGAATATCAAGCTATGTTCCACTTATCATATTTTACCAAAAATTTTAACATAGCTCAATGATAGGTACAATAACAATACTTGACTGCATGGTTATCACCCATGACTACTGCACTGCAGCTTAAAACATGCTTTGGTCAGTAAATTAAAAAGATCTATAAATCAAATAACAAGACCAGAAAAGTTATTTTAGTACCAATTCCCTGAACTTAAGTAAACTTTAAATACATTGACAAGGTAAGGAAAAAGTATATTTAAATATACAGAGAGGTTTCTATATTTTTAACCATTTGGCATTTTATATTAATAATTTCCTGTTTAAAATAATATTTTATACTCCTGTACACTGATTATCATAACTCTCTGAGTTAAAACTAAATTAGAGTTACCTTCCTAGAATGTCCAGTTGTGAATGCATTACTTGTCTCTTTTGCATTTCCATGAAGATGGTCCTTCATCCTGTAATTTTTTAAGTTTTGGACCAAGAAAGAACCACCAACCAAATCCAATCAAAACACAAATAACAGATTCCACATAATAACCATCCAGTGCAGTAACACACGAGCCACCGAGTTTTTTGCAAAGCTGTAAAAATAAAATTATAATAAATACTCCACAATTTCAAAATGGAAGTATTCAGCACTTTATACGTTTCTACTTTGTGATTTAAAGGATTAATCAAAATACTTTTGTGCTCAAACATTTCATTCAAGTGACAAAACTAGTTAATGTATCTTTTTTTAATGTTAGATATATTTTTTATTACTACCCCCAAAAAAGAGGGGAACTGTTATAGAATTAAAGAGATGTAACAGGAAAAATAATAAAACACAGTAAAGGGAACTTATATGGACCCTAATTTAAATAAAACAACTATAAAAAGAAAAAAGGTATGCACTCAAGAAGTATTTAAGGATACAGGGTCATGCTCATGTCACAATGTTAAGTAAAATTTTGTTGTTGTTGTTCAGTCGCTAAGTCGTGTCCAACTCTTGGACCCACAGATTGTAGCCTGCCAGGCCCCTCTGTCCATGGGGTTTCCCAGGCAAGAATATTGGAGTGGGTTGCCATTTCCTTCTCCAAAGTTAATGTATCTTAATCTGTCTAATGCTACTAAGAGTATTAAAAACAATTTTCAGCTCTTGCTGTAAACAATATTCATTTTCAAGATACAGCTTTTCATATTTGGAAGTGTGCAGAAATTTTCAATGAGTTTACTCTAGAAGTGGGTTAATGTTACTTTGAAATAATTTACCAACGAACTACTAACCACTCAGTTTTAGCTCCATTTGTAACATGAAAGCCAATGGAATTTCCCTTCTATCATTATAAAACTTTCATGTACTAATATTAAATTCCTATTGTATAGGACAATGGTACACAAGGTAGAGGAGATTCCTTCCTTGCTGAGAAGGAACTCCAAGTGAGCTACTTTTACTGATTTGAGTGTGTTATACCCTCAGTTACGGTGGGAAAGAAAAAAACTATTAGAGACTGGGCAGATATGATTTTAAAAAGATGAAGTACCTCTAGAGGCAAAATGAGGAAATTAGTATCTTAATATTCGCTTACTATTAACTAAAATTGCAACTTACTTACCTCAACAGCATCAGGTGTTCGGCAATTCTGGTTTGATGCTCCTACACACTCTTTTACTGTGAGGGGATCTACCAGCCAAAGAGCTACCGTAGAAGGCCAGTTTCCTCCCAGGTTGGACACAGTATTTAAAAGGGTCATATATGTTCCGCCAATAAGTGGATCACTAACCTTCGCATTAAAAGCCATTATGGAAACATACATGCTGTACAATGTAACCTACAAGGAAAACATAAAACATCTTCAGGACAACTAAACTTTAGAAAGATATGGTCTAAATTAAGAACATTAAAAGCATAAATCTGAAAATTAATTTTCATGACTCTTTTTAAACTCAAACCAACAAATATTTATTGAGCCCCTGCTACAGGCCAGGCTTTAAGTCTGGTCACAGTAATACAAAGATGAATAAGATACAGTCCTTCTGTGCCCTTGAAGAATTTATTCTAAGCTGGGAAAACGGGAATAAATAAATACAATTAAATGTAGTAAATACTGTAAAAAGAGGAAGTGCATACATCATGCTATCAGGGCCTAAATAAACAGGAGATTAATTCTATCACATGTATTCAAGGAAGGCTCAATTGAGAATGACAAGTGAGGTGGCACTGAAGGATGCATACAGTAATAAGCAAAACTTCATATTTATACCATACCTAAAGATATCATATGTGTGGATATATGTATTATACATGTAAGCACTCAAATATCCAAAGGTAATATGAATATATAATTATATGCATATAACTTTCTTATATATAATTAAAAATTTACATGACAAACTGAAGAGGAAAATCTCCTTGAGAGGCAAAAAGTGCTTAAGCAGAAAGAATTAACCCTCCATTTAGGAACATGAAAACACAGGTTCGATCCTTGGTCAGGGAACTAAGATCCCATATGCCATGGAGCAGCTAAGTCCGTGTGCCACTACTACTGAGTTTGCACACTCTGCAGCCCATGCCACAACTAGAGAAGATCTCAAGTGCCACAACTAAGATCCAAGACAGCCAAATAAATATATATATATGTGTGTGTGTGTATATATATTTAAATCCACAAGGTTTAAAGTTTACTAATTTCTTCAGTATCCAATTCATGCATAAATCTTAAAATTTATTATCATTATTTTAAGGAAACTGTAGAAAAACATCTTTATTTTACACAGGACAGTTTACTGCCTGGGAAAAACCACTGCAAGCTTACCTGATGTAACGCATAACTCAGCAGCACTACAATATAGTAATATATAGGGAATCCCCCTTGATGTTCTACTTTAGGAGTCCACCAGACCAGTAGAGCATATTCTAATCCAAACAATAATCTACAGAATAAGAAAGAAAGGTGGAGTTGACTTCTATTTTAGGTTAAAAAAGAATAACAGAAACAGAAATCTGTGTGCCTACCATATGAAAGAAGCCTGAATCTAAAACCTGTTAGGAAGTTTAAAAGAGATGAAAGTGCATATAAATGATACAGAAGTTAAGATGTTTTTCAAGCCTTTTACCATTTACACTCTATACATAGACATTAGTGATACTGATGACTGTTCCTCATTTAACCTCTCTTATTTAGTAAGGTTTCATTTCATTTTTACCTGTAGGGCATGGCTTTGTAAAATATGTTTAGTGGCTGGGGACCTGCAGTGTATCTGCTGATAATCAGAGGCAATATTATTTGCAAAGGAACCATTGGAACTGCCAGTAAGGCTAAATGTTCTTTGGGTACTCCCTCTTCTACCAATTTCAGTCCTGTTACTGCATCTGCTGCTGAAAAACCAATCTGCAATATAAAAACAAAAAAATATTTTAATTTATGACTTATGAAATATTTTCCTCCAAGTATACGTAAGTAATTTAGAAACCTCAGTCTTATCAATGACTCATGCCAGTTAGAAGTAAGTATCATATCTGGTACAACAAGCAAGTTATGGAGGCATACTTAGCTCTATGGTCTACTTACAAATATGGAGTGAAAACAAGTGAAAATTCAGCAGTCTTTGAACTGTAATTTTAATTACAATTAAATTTCCATTTCAAAAATTTCTGTCTCACAATCAACAGTGTTCAAGTCTAAACTTACTGCTCTGTATATTTTAAGTTTAAAAGAAAAGCTCTGGACTCCAAATAAATCTGGTTAAAATGAAGTATCATTGCCACATACCATACACATTTTTGATGATTTCTGACTGACAACAAAAAGTCATCTAGCTTTTCAAAAGTAATTCTGAGAAAACATATCTAAGAGGTTGATTTAAATGATGGATAAAAAAAAAAAGTATGCTTAGATTAATTCTTAAAAACAACCACAAAAAAAAGAGTAAGAATGCTAAAATATTGTAGTGTGCAAAGTTTGAGGTGAAACAAGATATTTAGATGGCCTCAAAGTACTTCCCTACAAATGAATTTTTAATTACAAAAGGAAAAATAATAATCTTGCAATGTATTAAACAAGGTAATCAAGGTTAACACAATAATTAATGGTTAAAGGGACATGATATGGCTCCTGATAAACTTCCCTGAAGATTCACAGTATTATTTCTGTGATATTTCTGACATATATTCACAAAATGGACCTAAACATGAAGAAACATTAGACAAACATAAACGGAAGGCCTTTCTACAGAATAACCGGCCTGTCTTCTTTAAAAGTGTCTAGATCACTACATACCACTATATAGATAGATAACCAACAATGACCTACTGTAGAGCACAGGAAACTCTACTCAAAATTCTGACAACCTATATGAAAAAAGAATCTAAAACAGAATGAATATATGTATATGTGTAACTGAACTACTTTCCTGTACACCTGAAACTAATACAACATTGTAAATCAATTATGATCCAATAAAATAAAATAATATTTTTTAAAAGGTCCAGGATGGACTTCTCTGGTGGTCCAGTGATAAAGAATCCCCCTGCCAATGCAGCGGACACTAGTTCAATCCCTGGTCTGGGAAGATTCCACATGCAACAGAGCAACGAAGCCCCACAACTACTAAGCCTGTGCTTAGTACTGAATACTAAGTACTTAATACTGAAGCCCAGCACCCTAGAGCCCAGGAGCTTCACTAAGAGAAGCCACCACAATGAGAAGCCTGTGTACTCCAACTAGAACATAGCCCTCACTCGGTGCAAACAGGGAAAGCCCATGCAGTATAAAAGACCCAGCACAGCCAAATATAAACAAATAAGTAATCTTAAAAAAAAAAACCAAAAAAAAAGTGTGCCCAGCAGGTCATGAAGAACAAAGAAGGGCTCATACCAACTAAATGCAGTATGTGATCCTAAATTGGATTGCTGGCCAGAAAAAAATTAAGTTATAAAGGCTGCTCTAGGGGATAACTAGGGAAATCTGGATACGGACTATGACTAGAAAACGGTATTGTGTTGGACTTCCTTGGTGGTAGTGGCTAAGAATCCACCTGCCCATGCAGGGGACACGGGTTCAATCCCTGGTCTGGGAAAATCGCATATGTTGTGGAGCAACTAGAGCCCAAGCACTGCAACTACTGAGCCTGTGCTTTAGAGCTCGTGGGCCACGAGTACTGAGCTGGTGTGCTGCAACTACTGAAGCCCATGCTCCACAAGAGGAGAACCAACTGCAGGGAGGAGCCAGCGCACTGCAACGAGGAGCCAGGGCACTGCAACAAGGAGCAGCCCCCACTCACTGCAACTAGAGAAAGCCCGCATGCAGCAATGAAGACTCAGCATAGCAGAAAATAAATAATTTGCTAAAAGGAAAATGGTATTGTATCAATTTAAACTTCCTGATTTTTTATCAAGTTGTGGCTTTGCAGGACGAAGTCCTTATTCTTAGGAGATACACTACATACTTAAAGCATTTATGGATAAAAGGGCATGATATGTACAAATTACTATCTAATACTTCATAAGAAATATGTAAAATAACATAATTTACAGAATAAAAAAGTAGACCTAACTATTAACAATTAATTATAGAATTTGGATAAACATATGGGTATTCCTCCAATTATACAAGTAAATTTTCAGTAAGTAAAAATATACAAATAAAAAATATTTTAACACTAAATATTACTTCAAATACTTTAACTTCTCAGAATGAAGCCAAAGAGCGAAGTTCACACACAAAAAATTAAAAGTCAAAGATATTTCATACTTTCTCTTCCCAACTTAAAAGTGGTGTAGGAGATATCTGCAATACATATATCCAACAAAAGCCCTCATATCCAGGATACATAAAAAATAAAAATTCTACAAATTTAAAGAAAGGGGGAACTCTGGATATTCAAATGGCCAATAACCATATGAGAAGATGCTCAATTTCTTTAGTCATCAGGGAAATTAAAAATTATAATCCTAATGAGATGCTATGACATACCCGCCAGAAAGGCTAAAATTGAAAAGACAATACTATGGTTTCAAGGCTGTGTAATGACTAAAACTCTCTAACAGTGCTTGTGGTAGGGAAAATTGGAACAATCAAGAAACTGTTTATAGTATAGACTATGCATTTCTTATATTAATGCATATAGACTATGCATTTCTTATGGCCCAGCAATTCTACTCCTAGGTATTTACCCAGCAGAAATGTTTACCTACATTCACCAAAAGTAACGTACACAAAAGTTCACAGAAGCACTAGTTATAATGGTCCAAAAGTAGAAATAACCTAAACATCTCCTGATAGAATGGGATAAATAAATTGTGGTATATTCCTACAAAGGAATATTATAAGCAACAAGATGAACAAACTATTGCTATAAATAATATGGATAAATTACACAAATATGATGTTGAGTAAAAGAGTACAAGAGCCAGACGTAAGAAAACATACTGGATACTCCACTTATATAAAACTGGAAAGTAGGGAAAACTAATCTATGATGTTAAAAGTTAGAAGAGACGTTACTTTTAATGAGGTTTACTTTAAAGGGGGAACATGGAATTCTAGACTCTGTATTTGAAGCAACTCCTTATATATTGCTGCTGCTAAGTCACTTCAGTCGTGTCCGACTCTGTGCGACCCCCATAGACGGCAGCCCACCAGGCTTCCCCGTCCCTGGGATTCTCCAGGCAAGAACACTGGAGTGGGTTGCCATTTCCTTCTCCAATGCATGAAAGTGAAAAGTGAAAGTGAAGACGCTCAATCGTGTCTGACTGTAGCGACCCCATGGACTGCAGCCTACCAGGCTCCTCCGTCCATGGGATTTTCCAGGCAAGAGTACTGGAGTGGGGTGCCATTGCCTTCTCCTGGTGACAGTATAAATTATAAAATCTTTTAGAAAGCAATTTAACAATCATACTCACTGAATCTACTGGAAGGAAAGAACCTAAGAATCTACTGGAAGGAAATATTCAGAACACCAAAGAATTACACCCAAATATATTCACTAGTACAGTTTTGTAATTAAAACACATGGCAAATTAAATATACAATAATAGAAAAAATTAGTAAATTATAGCACATTTATATACTGTAACAATTTATAGCTATTAAAAAGCATGTTATCAAATATTAATGATATAGGAATATGGAATAAGACAATAACAAGATAAAAATTACATGCAATTTCACTTTTAAAGTATTTGTGTGTATATATTAACTATAGCTAATGTATTAATTATATTTATACATGTAAAGTGTGTATATACATGTGCATGCACATACATATACCTACATAGGGGAAAGCAGAAATATACCAAAAATACTACCAATGGTTATCTCTAAATGATGTAATTAGATAATACATTATAATAGTATTAACTTTCTTGAACCTTTGAAATTAAAAGACACTTACTCCTTGGAAGGAAAGTTATGACCAACCTAGACAGCATATTAAAAAGCAGAGACATTACTTTGTCAACAAAGGTCCATCTAGTCAAGGCTACGGTTTTTCCAGTGGTCATGTATGAATGTGAGAGATGGACTATAAAGAAAGCTGAGCACTGAAGAATTGATGCTTTTGAACTCTGGTTTTGGAGAAGACTCTTCAGAGTCCCTTGGACTGCAAGGAGATCCAACCAGTCCATCCTAAAGGATATCAGTCCTGGGTGTTCATTAGTAGGACTGATGTTGAAGCTGAAACTCCAATACTTTGGCCAGCTGATGCGAAGAGGTGACTCATTTGAAAAGACCCTGATGCTGGGAAAGATTGAGGGCAAGAGAAGGGGACGACAGAGGATGAGTGGGTGGATGGCATCACCGACTCAATGGACATGGGTTTGGGTGGACTCTGGGAGTTGGTGATGAACAGGGAGGCCTGGTGTGCTGCGGTTCATGGGGGTCACAAAGAGTCGGACATGACTGAGTGACTGAACTGAACTGAACCTTTTAGCATTTTCTAAAGTTGAACCTTAAGTTTAAACCTTCCTAAAATTTCCTAAAAACCCAACCCTCCCTATCAGAGAGGGAAAACTCACTATTTCAAAACAATGAGACTATAATTTTTACTTTAGTGTTATCAAAATATAGCTATGAAAGTGTTTATATAGATAGGTTTAAATATATAGTTCAAAAATCCTGTAACCAATTTTATATTTTAGGAATAATAATTCTAATAGTTCATTATAACAAAGTATACTTACCTTTCTTCTAGCATAATCTCTTTAAAATATTTTAGAACTATAAAAAATTAAGACATCTTAATAGAGAAAACATATAGAATTGTCACCAAAACATCCATTTGTTTGATGGTATATTTCTTTTTAACATTTTGAAATAGTTCAACTGATTTTTAAATAGACTTCTAATATTCATTTCCATATCTTTGTAAATTACTTTCTAAGTAAGTAATTTCAATACCTTTGACATTAAGTATATACTCATTCTAATAGCAGAATGCTGTTAGTTTTTCATAGCATTCATTTCCCTTCTGAGCATTAATATCATTCATTAAAAACACTGACAATGACTACAAGTACTTCAAATTGGCATAATTTTTTCAAGATCCTAAGACATTTAGCTTAGTTTGAAATTATGTCTGATTTGCTATCATCACATCTGTTTAAATACATTTAGTAAATAAAGTATATTAGTTATCATTGTTAAATTCTAGTATTAGTGAAAAGGGACTTATGAAACAGCAGCAGAAGTATTCCATGATATCGGTACTTGTAACAGAATGGGGGATTTGCTTTATCAATCTCTTACCTTTGCAGTTAGAATCAGAAGGCAAAATGTCAGAACTGCGGGCATTTTTACAATTGCAAAAAGCAGCTTGTAAGTGTCTGTGATCCCTTGAGTTTCTTCTTTTCCTACTGATACTTCTTTGTTTTCTTTTTTCAGTAGGGCAACTAAAGTTGTTGTTATCAAAAATACAGTTCCCCAGAAGAAAAGGAAATCTGAAATTTAAAATGTTTTATATCTATAATTAACATGTGAAATAATGTACCTTCACTGATACTAAATAATTCTGTACACAACTTTTTCTCAACTAAAATCTGTTAAAAAAAAAAAAATCAACACATAGGGCTTGTCATTGGCACCAGACCAAGCACAGCAGATACAAGACATTACACAGACCCAGAACAGACAGCGATACTTAACAAGGAAAAAGGAAAGGGTTTAGTGGGTTGAATGAAATAAAAGTCTATTATGTCATTTTATTTAAGGGCAGGAGATGATTTCCATATCCCATAAGATCTATCAGTCATAAATTCTTAAGCACCTAAATCATTTCAGTTCTTTATTAAATTTTGACAACTTAGACAACAAACATGATCATTTACATTAAATTTTCGGCCTTTTGTTTTTAAACTTTGTTTTTAATCTGTTTAAGAATATTCTCTTTCAATTCTGTGATACATAAACATAACACACTCTTTTGGTTGTTTCAGTGGAAGAGAGCTGGGCCACTGGCCAATATTTTAAACAAGCAGAGAGAGTGAATAATGTTCTGGAAGATTCTGCATAATAGCTAAAAATAATATTAATAATAGAGGCACTATTTCTTGAGTGCATACCATGTGCTATAAATGTGCTAAGCAGTTTACACATATCATTCCCTTTACTACAACAACACAATAGATGAAGTTATCACCAGTCCCAATTTTCAGATGATGAAACAGGCTGAGAGAAGGCTGAAACATTGCCTGAAGTTACATTTGAAGTCAGCGCCTCATACAACCCATTTTAAAAACTGTATCTCCTTAACTACCATGAGAATGCATCTTATTTTATCTCTATGAAAATGCATAACTCTCTCTCGGTTCCTTCATTTGTAAAGTAAGAAGACTTGCCTAGAAAATTCCAGGTGTTTTCTAGCTCTAACATTCTGGAACTGTATTACATGTGTTTGCTTTTTAGTTTATTGCTAATGCAACACAATCAACTAACTGTTCATGAAGTCTAGCCATCTTTTTCCAAAAAAGGTAGACCTTCCTTAAGTCAAGGTTTTCCTCTATTAGTCTTGTTCTGCTGTGCTAGGTAAAGGTAGCTACTACAGTTTAAAACTCACTTATGATGAAGGCAAACAGCATCATAGATCAACTTAACTCACAGTATAGATCAAATTCACCTTAGTATTTAAATAATCCTTTCTTACCTGTTTTTTCATTTGATTTTTAAAAAAATGTTATATATTCTTATTTATTTATTTGACTGCACCAGGTCTTAGTTGTTGCATGTGGATCTAGTTCCCTGATCAGGGATCAAACCTGGGCCCCCCGCATTGGGAATATGGAGTCTTAGCCACTGGACCATCAGGCAAGCTCCCTATTTCATTTGATTTTTGTAGTCAACATGTGAGACAAGCAAAACAGGCATTATTACTATGAGAGACAAGGAAAAGCTCAGAATATTTAAATCTTTGCCATAGGTCCAATTAAGAGGCAGAACCTAATAAATCTTCTGATTTGGGTTCCATTATTTCATACTGCTTATATAAAGTTTTTTGTTTTTTTTTTTAATACTGTTGAATTAAGAATCTACTAGGACTTCCTGGTGGTCCAGTGGTTAAGAATCTGCCTACCAATGCTGGGAACATGGGTTTGATCCCTGGTCTGGGAAGCTTCCACATGCAGTGGGGTAACTAAGCCCATGCATCACAGCTACTGCAGCGCACATGCCCTAGAGTCTGTGCTCTGCAACGAGAAGCCACAGCAATGCGAAGCCCATGTACCACAACCAGAGAGCAGCCTGCTCACTGCAACTAGACGGCGCAGCAACAAAGTCCCAGCACAGCCAAAACTAAATCAATACACTTAAAACATAAAAAGAATCTACTTGAATTGGCTAATTAGTCTCCAGAAGGGTAACCAAAAATGAGGCTCTGCTATTCAAATTATGCAAATAAAAAAGCTAAATCTTCTCAAACATACATGGAAATTTGTATTCTGAGATGAATTCTTCTCTCCATAACAGGAATTTACACAGATGGACCCCAACTTATGAAGGCCTCACTTGAGATTTTTCAATTTTATGATAGTGTGAAAGCAATATGCCTTCAGTAGAAACTGCACTTCAAACTTCCATCTTTTCCCAGGCTAGCAATATTCATTATGAACCTCTGCTGTGAAGTTGGGCAGCACCTGAAAGTTACGGCTCCCAGTCAGCTACACAATCACAAGGCTAAATGCACCACCATTCTGTACCCAGACAAGCACTATGGTTTTCACTTTCAGTACAGTCTCAGTAATTACATGATATTCAACACTCTGCTATAAGACAGGCTTTGTGTTAGATGATTTTGCCTCACTGTGGGCTAATGTAAGTGTTCTGAGCACGTTTAAGGTAGGCAAGACTAAGTTAAGACTTAAAAATTTTCAACTTATACTGGGCTTACTAGACATAACCCCATCAAAAGTTGAGAAGAAGCCATCATTAATTCTAGATATCAGAAGAAAAACAGGAAATAGGAAAAACTGAGATTCCTAAATGCAAAGGTATTCACTTTAAAATGCACTAATAAATACATATCTTATGATTAAAGCTCATTAAAATAACATCACAACATAACTTCTAGTTTGTATTAACATAGTTTTGAAATCTAGTTCAAAACCAATGAACAACAATTTAAAGATTATTCTTACAATTAAGTGAGGCTAATGTTCATTATTTTTGCATTCTTAATTTCGTCTGTGAAACTGACAAATAATGACATTTATGGAATATCATCTGTAATATTTATTCTCATTAAAGTTCTTGTTCATTATTTGATTTAAATGAGCAATTCAAGAAACCCTGAAAAAAGCTTTCACTGTCACCAGAAATTTCAATTAACGGTCTTTATAAAAATCTTAAGTGAAAATTTAAACTAAAGTTATATACTACTTTCAGCAAAAATTTTTTTAGTATAGTATTTTTTGTTTAGTGTATTCTCCCAGTTTTAATGAACAAAATCTTTATCTAAATTTAAACTCTTTGATCCAGTGCAAAGAGAGAAAAAAAATTAATAAGAACAAGTTAAACGGGTTCAGTATTGTTTGCAGATAAGCTTATGCAACAATTCACCAGTATTCATAAAGGATATAACAGTCAACTCCTGAATGTCTATTATGCCAAGGCAAAACACAGGACAGTGCAGTAAGTCTCCAAATCACTCTCTAAGACAAGCATTGTTATTCCTACTTTATACTCAGTGAAAGAGAATCACAAACCAGAAAGTACCAGAGGGGGGATTCAAATTCAGATCTGATTCTGAAACAAGAATGCGTCCCATTATACTACTCAGATGCTCAGACACACCTACTGCAAGGAAGCTCTCTTCCGATCAGACAGACAGACCTGAGGAAAAAGGTACTTATTTTAGCTCCAATTATGAAGTCTGGAACGTAGATACTGGAGCAAACCTTCAAGGCTTTGGACCAGGCCTCCAGATCCTCTGTGGCGTAGGTTCATTCTCTTCCACCATCAGAAAAGGTAGAAAAATTAAGCACAGTCTGATAAGAACCATCCTTGGATCAGAACAGCTTCTCTCTAACTCTCACAGTGTGGGAATTAACCTCAGTCCTTCAGAAGTCAGTGGCAGGAAAACAAACTTTCAGTTTCTGTTTTACATTACCATCAGGCCTTCCTTTTATCTTGCTTTCAGCACAGCTTTCTCTGCTTCACAAGTCAGAGTATGAAGGGACTTTAGACAGCTATCATCAGTCCACTGCTCTCACTTTCACCATGGAAGACACTGAAATAGAAATACTATGTATCTGGCCCTGGCTCACTAGCTAAGTCTCAACAAAAAACAGAACTTTCTTCTATGTCACAAACCACTCCCTTAAGCATTTTCTCAAAACATCTATGCCAAAGAGCATTCCCAGAAAATGCTGTTTTGATTATACAATATAGTATATCTTATTTGAGGATTAGAATTTTTGAAAGACAGCATGCAATGGAAAAACTGACTAAACACAAAGCTAATTTTGAAATCTTCATAATCCTTTGGTTTTCCTAACCCCTTAGAGAGGTGCCATGTTTGAGATCACATACTTTTTCATTAACTCCAGCAATGTTAGGTTCTCCTCTGGGGTAGAAGAAATGGTTTCTTCAATCAAGCACCCGATTAAGCAGCTGTCTGGTTATCAAGAGCCCTATTGTCCCAAAACATTAAACTCAGCCCAGGATGCAAAACTGAAGCTTAGAGACCAATAGATGCAATGCTCCCATCTCATGCTAAATCTGGAGCATGTATCACTGAACAGAAGAAAATGAACCACTCTTTCCATGTTTTAAGGGCTTCCCTTGTGGTTCAGCTGGTAAAGAATCTGCCTGCAATGTGGGAGACCTGAGTGCAATCCCTGGGTTGGGAAGATCCCCTGGAGAAGGGAAAGGCTACCCACTCCAGTATTCTGGCCTGGAGAATTCCATGGACTGTATAGTCCATGGGGTCACAAAGCGTTGGACACAACTAAGCAACTTTCACTTTTACTTTTCCATGTTTCAAAATATGTTCAGGTCAAGCACAAAATCCGTATTAATTAAACATACATATATATCTCTACTCTGATGCTATGATAGGAGGCTCTTGCATTCAGTTTTTGTACAACCTATATCCTGACACCCCAAAAATCACTTTTTGTAAGACGAAAGCTGAATTTTGACTTTTTAAAACAGTTGACAGTAAGTAGTCCAAACTATCGCATGAAGATGCAGGGTACATGAGAATAGCTAAAATGAAAAATAATAACAGGAAATGCTGGCAAGGATGCAGAGAAACTGAATCGCTCATATATTGCTGGTAAGGAGAGAAAATGATACAGCCACTCCAGAAAAAATTTGGTCAGTTCCTTTCAAAACTAAAAATGCACTGACAAATAAACCAGCATTTGCATTCCTGGGCACTTATCTGAGAGAAATGAAAACTTATTTGCACATAATAATCATCAAAAAACTAGAAACTACTCAAATCACCTTCAATAAATGAGTGGTAAAACAAAGTGTAGTATGTAAAAAAAAAAAAAAATGGAATATTTCTCAGCAACAAGACAGAACAAATCACTGATCCATGTAACAACTTGGAAAAACCTCAAAGAAATTATTCTAAGTGAAAAGAGCCAATTACCAAAGGACATACACTAAATGATTTCACTTATGTAACATTTCTGAAATAACATAACTATAAAGATGGAAAACAGATTAGGGGCTGGCAGGGATTAGGGATGGAGAGGAGGAAATGGGCATAGCTGTAAAGAAACAACAGCAAAGTATATTGTGGAGAAGGTACAGCTGAGTATTTTGATAGTGGTGTTGGAGGTTACATAAGCTTAAATGTGATAAAACTGCATACAGCAATACAAACATAAATGAGTATAACTTGAAATCTGAATAAACTCTATGGATTGTACCAATGTCAATTCCTTGGTTTTGATACTGTACTATAGTTATATAAGATTTTAACAGTGGAGGCTAGGGAAAGGGTGCATAGGACTTCCCTAAACATTTCTCTGCAACCTCCTGTGAATCTATAATTATTTAAAAATAAAGTTTTTAAAAACTAGTGGGAAATTTAAACGAGAAAAAGTTCTACTAAAAGTTCTATGATTGGGCTAGGAATAAGAAATGCAGGTCTCAACACAACACTGTAAATCAACTATACAATAAAAATTTTTAAAGTAAAGAAATGTAGGTCTCAAACCCATGACAATATAAAATATCTAAAAGGAAAGAAATCCTTAGATGTGCTGAAATCATGTATTCTATAGCTTTAACTGATAACAACTGAAATTCAGCTATCATGTTCAAAAGTAAAGGGGAAAAAATGAAATTTAAAAAGTTTTTCTTATTTAACACCAAACCAAGAAATAGAAATCCTAGAAGGTTACAAACATCTTGCTTTCTGAATATGCACCCTTTCCTTAATAAATATTTCAGCATGTACACTGACATATAAAATACATATTTGTGATCTCCCATACCAAGATATGAGTATGGGAGATCCAAGGCAACCCACTCCAGTATTCTTGCCTGGAGAATCCCATGGACAGAGAAGCCTGGTGGGCTATAGTCCACAGAGTCACAAAGAGTTGGACACACTAAAGCAACACGGCATGCATGCACATATATATATATACACATACACACACACATTGTAAGATATAAACTCCACAGTAAAAAATATAATGAAAAGAACATGAAAAATGCAAGATTTATCCCAAATTGTATTTAAAAGAACAGATGAAATCAGGGGTTTTATATTTTTCATTTTCTAGGAGAGTATCTTGTATTAAGTCTATTTTGCTTTCTCCACTAGAGTTTTTAGGAACACTATAAATGAAAGTAGAAGACTGTAATTAGTGAGGTTCTATAATTCTTTTATTGATGCATTTACATACTAAAGGCTAATTCAACTGGCCTCCAAGTATATTTCAATGAAATTGGAAGTGAAATTCAACATATACCAAATAAGACATATACCAAATAAAATCAAATGCATTTTTAGTTTACAGTGTATTTTGTAAATTAGCTTTTATGCACCCCATCCACAAAATTTCACAGTTCTTTACTGGACAAAGAAAGCTTATAGTACCATTTCTCCTTTGCTTTGTTTTAAAATTTTGGGGTATGGTCTCCAGCTTTTAATATTTAATATCTCCTGAATCTTGTAGCCCCAGTTGTTGTTGTTTAGTTACCAAGTCATGTTGGACTCTTTTGCAATGCCATGGACTGTAGCCCACCGGGCTCCTCTGTCCTTGGGGATTCTCTGGGCAAGAATACTGGAGTGGGTTGCCATTTCCTTTTCCAGGAGATCTTCCTGACCCAGGGATTGAATCTGTGTCTCTCGCGTCTCCTGCACTGGCAAGGTTCTTTACCACTAGCGCCTCCTGAGAAGCCCAGACATGAGGCTACCTACCTGCCTTTAAAAGGGCATGAGTTTTTCAGGTCGCCATTGTCCTCTCCAATAACTTGCACCAGTCTTGCACCAGATCATTTTAGTTGGCAAAACTCCACTATAAATTACTTGTGGGCAGAGAATGGCCAGGTTTTAGTCATCAAATTATAACACCTGTCATATGACTAGTACCAAAAAGGGAATCAATGCTAAGTAAACAAAAAGATGTGGGTCACTTTAAAAACAAAATAACAAACACCCCTTAATCTGTCACTTCTGGGCATCTGGCATTCTGGGAGCATGCTGATGTTTTTTTTTAGACATCAGCAGTCAGAGTGCTGATTTCTCTGGCAGAAAAGCCCAATCAGCATATCTTATATTTAGGTTTTGAAGCTTTCCTTGAAGTTTTTCCTAATTTTCTGACAACTGAAGGAAAAACACCAAATAAACACCGGACACTTATGGCTTAGCAAATCTAAGCCATAAGTAAATCTCTAACTAGCCAATTAAGTTTCCTTATCAGTTTCCTCATCTATAAGAATGAAAGGACTAAAATACATCTTTTCAAGTCATAAAACTTTATGCTGTAATCTCTGTGTTCTTCTGGGTTACTCTCGTATTTCTTGAAACTTAAAAGGTTGTCTCTTTTTGCTACTAAAGATCCTTGAAAACCAACGGGGCAGGACCAAAAGAAGGTTACCTCTGGGTTAAGGACTGTCCTGTATTCCTGAAGGAACCAAAAGGCAATCTCAGCATAATTAAGTTTTTCTTTCTAAGGGATTCTATTAAATATTTTCATCCTATCCTTCCATTCTAAATTGACTAGATTACTACTTTCTTGATATAAAAACTGTTCTTTCTGATTGTATTCTATCTCTATGTATGTGTAGCTCAAAACAAAGTTCTAATCACAGAATATATTTCAGAATTAAAAAAAAAAAAATTATGCATCTTTTAAAGTTTCTCGTTTTCTAAACAGTCACCTCAGTGTTTGCCTCTTCTATTACCTGAGCGACTGTATTTCCTCCATGATTCTCTCTGTGCTAAATTTCTCAAAGCCACTGGTTCTTCTTAGTTATACTAAGTTCCCCCACCCCCTCAAAAAAAAAAAATTATAAATGTGGTATGTACAGTTGTACAAATAAGAATGAAAAAAGCAGGAATTCTTCAACTCTTATTAAAATGCTTGAACCCAAAACAGCAATATACTACGGATATAAAAGCTCAATTAAAAAGTAAGTTATTTTTACAGTTTCCTAGAGAACACAGTTCAAATTCAAAAAAAGACAGCTATTCAAAATAATAAACCAGTGTAAATAAAAATCTAGTGGTATGTCTCTGATCTTCCCAAAGGGGCATGGCTGTGGCTGAGGGAGGATATAGCCATAATGGTCCTTGAACGGATAACTGCATTCTCTGGAAGGATACTGTATGAGTCACTTAGTTAACACACAAGAAAGCTCTAACTTACTCAGTAATTTAGGTTCCATGGCCTCTTCAATCTTGATTTCTCTACTGAGGCTTTCTCATAATAAGGAACACATCATCCTATTAGCCTTTTTTGGTGATATGAACCGTCCAATAAAAAACAAAAAGCAAAACACGTAAAAAGCAACAAGGTGCTGATATGATGCATTCACAAAGGATTTCTGAGCAGAAAATTATCCATAGAGAAGGAGTGCCACCCCAGAACACTAAGAGACAAATCTGGCTAGGTGCATAGCAGTATCACTCAACTATCTTCAGCCTTAAACCAACTAAGAAAATGTATAACTATTAATATTATCAGTAATAGTGGCTCACTAGCAGTTTAAAGAAGTAGAAAGGGGGGTCCCTGACAGGGTGTAGGGATGTGGAGGGGGTGTATACGATTTCAGAAATACAGTTGTGAATCCTTTCCTCCCTTCCCTGAATGTTGTAACCCTTAAAATGCCCTTGCCACTCACCTTGTTGTTGTTTACTAAGTCGTGTCCAACTCTTTCGTGCCCCATGGAC